>NC_090842.1:7870000-10370000 GCF_028021215.1 Eschrichtius robustus
AACCACCAAACTGTTTTCCATTTCACATTCCCAGGAGCAATGAGGGTCTTTGTTCACAAATTCCTAATAGCCTTTGTTGGGGGCGGCGGGGGGCGGGGGGCGGGGGGGGGGGTGGGTGCGGCGCTGGTGGCTGGAGGGCATCTTGTCATTCTCAATGGAGGGGAAGAAGGAACCCGCTGGGTATAAAGAAGGAACCCTGTGGGGATAAAGGCAGGAGTGAACACCCTTGGGATTCCCAGAAGGAGGTCAATTCCAACACAAAAGCAACACTAAACAGTGAAGTGACTTTGGCAGGGACCAAATTGGACGATAAAACCATGGTTTCCCCTTAGAAAGAAAAGCCCTCAAAGAGAATGGTCCTACCTAAGTTGCATGGTTCTTTCTCCCTCTGCAGCTGTCGGAGGAAGGAGAGATTGTCGATATGCTACTGATGAAGATACTCAGTTTCCTGGGCATTAAATGTAAAAGACAGGAACCTGGAAGCAGCAGTGAGCAGCCTGAGTTGCTGTCAGAGGCCTGGGCCCCTCAACCTGTATCAGCTGTGCCCCAAATTTAAGCTGTTGGTCCAGGCACAATCATCTGTAGAGTAGGGGAGGGCCAGCATCTTAGGCCTACACTTACCAGTGATTCTATAATCTCTCCAGGTCAATATTTTTCTGTGTCCATAGAAGAGTTACCAAACCTGGCAAGCAAAAAAAAAAAAGGAAAAATACATACATACCTCCATACACTTGCCACCACTGTCATAGACTGTTTGTTCAAATATATTTTCTCCTAGAAATAAAACAAATATTGTCTGAAGTTCGGGGAGGTGGTGGGGGTGGGAAATCCCCTCTACAGACTAATTATTTCATCTTCTTGATCAGTCAGGAGTTGCCTTTGAATGATTCTAGTTCAGGGTTTCCCAGACTGTGTCCAGGAGATGCTAATGGGTGTCATATTAGTTTGCTAAGGCTGCCAGAACAAAGTACCACAAACCGGGTAGCTTAAAACAACAGAAATTTATTGCTCCACAGTTCTGGAAGATATAAGTCCAAAATCAAGGTGTCAACAGGGCCGTGTTCCCTTGGAAGGCTCTCTTTTAGCTTCTAGCGTGTGCCAGCAATCCTTGGCGTTCCTTGGCTTGTAGATGCATCATTCTAACCTCTGCCTCTGTTGCCACGTGGCCTTCTTCCCAGTATGGGGGCTGGGACTTCAACTTATCTCTTTAGGGGCCACAATTCAACTCATGACAGGTGTCATCCTCCCCCAAATGTTTCTAGATCAAATGTGGGAAACACTGGATACACAAGTTCTTTAGCATGGGAATTGTTAGAGCTTTTAATATGCTAAATGTGCACTGTGAATCTTCTGGGATGAGATGAATGTGAGCAATAAAGTGTGTAATGATTCCCAAACCCCTATGACCATGGCTTCTAGTATTGAAGCACTTCAATCAGGGCTAGTGTTCCTTAGGCAATACTTTGGGAATCATTGATCTACACCAGTGGTTCTCAATACTGGCTACACGCTGGAAACCCCAGACTTCATCCCAATTGATCAGAATCTATGGGTCCCAGGCATCAATATTTTTTAAGCCCCCCCAGATGATTCCAATGTGCAGTCAGACTTGATAAACATGCTTTAAATTCTGAGAACCACAGACCTAGATAATAAAAGTCTTCCAGGTGACTGTGTGGATAAGTGCACATTTCCCCTCTCCTATGCAGGAGAAGCACCTCACGAATCCTCTCCAATTCACGCTGTCTTTTCTCTCCTCCTCACACACCCATTGTAGCAGATACTCTAGGTAGCCTGCCCCAAATCCATTCCATGCTTCCCTCCTTGCTATCAGAATCCCAATTTGTTCAGGTAGCCCCTACCCCTACCCAACATGACTCATGGTAAGGTGACCCTGTGGCCACCTCAAAGTAAATCTTGATTTGTCTTAGCAATAGCCCTTGACAATGAGCTGTTTAGGGTGGCCACATGACCCAGTCTGGCCAATGAAAAATGAAAAGAGGTCTCTAGGACACTTCAGGGAAAGGTCAGTTTGCTAATCAAAAGAGATGGGCTCTAGTGCTGGACATTGTCTGGTCTAAGACTGCTGGAACTCTGACAGCTACCTTGAGACCATGGGGAACAATCTGAAGATGGCAGAGCAGAAAGATGAGAGGAACATGCACACTTGATGAGGTCCTTAAACAGCTAGTTTAACCGTGAAGCTGAACTACTGCCAGCCTTCTATCTGGATGAGAGCTTAAATATCATTTTAAGGATAGATATCCTTTTAAAGATCTAGAGAAGTTATAAATTCTTCACTTCTCTTTCCCATCTTTCCCATCCACTCTCCACTTTTCTGTTGACTATAAATATCAAATTGGAAATTTCTTGTTGTGAGAGAGAAAAATGTATCTGCTCAAAGAGATGAGCAGGCCCCCCTGAGACACCTGAAAGAAATGACCACCTGCATTTTCAGGTGCCTGTACCAACTGTGCAATGATGGTACCAATGTACCAACTGTGCAATGTACCAACTGTGCAACCTTTCACATTTCAAGCCATGGATGTTACAAAGATAATTGCTTTGGCGTAAGGGCCCGTGACATAGCCCACACATTGATCTGTGATCTTGTTCTTCATACCAAATGAGTTAGTGAAGCTAGAAATAAATATTTTAGGGCATGGCTTGCATTATGCTGCAGTGGCTTGTAACAAAACAATGAAAACAGAACATTGACATTATGGAAACCAGCCAAGATCTGGAGTTTAGAGTAGACCACAGACCACTGAGCCAGTCAGCATCCCAAACAGTGGCAAGTAGAACAGAGCTTAAGAGCAGTTGATTGTGAATCAGACCAGAGGGCAAGTTCTGCTACTGCCACCTAGTAACTGCTTAAGCCATAAAATGCCTTCCTCATTCCACTCCTGGGAAAGTTAGTTAAACTTTCTGAGTCTCCAGCTCTTCATCTATAAAATGAGTATAATACCTACCAGAAGGGGTTTGGAGAAGATTACAAAGATAATATCTGCACAGTCCCAGCACCTAACAAGGGCTCAGTAAGTGGCTATGATTTACTCAGAGGAAAACGGAGCACAACAGCCCTTGCAAGCCACCACACACATGTGCCCACATCCCCAATTTTATAAATGAGGCAGAAACTCACTGCAACATTTGGGTCTCCCAAACACAAACACTCACACACACACACACACTTCCAGGTACTCATCCTGTAATACTGAAGGTGTAGAGATTGAAGTGTTTTTCACTCCCGCGTTTCTTTGCTGATTCATGCCCACTCCATAAAATCCATGTTAATGGGCTTCCCTGGTGGCGCAGTGGTTAAGAATCTGCCTGCCAATGCAGGGCACACGGGTTCGAGCCCTGGTCTCGGAAGATCCCACATGCCGCGGAGCGACTAAGCCCGTGAGCCACAACTACTGAGCCTGCGCGTCTGGAGCCTGTGCTCCGCAACGGGAGAGGCCGCGACGGTGCGAGGCCCGCGCACCGCGATGAAGAGTGGCCCCCGCTCGCCGCAACTGGAGAAAGCCCTCGCACAGAAATGAAGACCCAACACAGCCAAAAATAAATATAAATAAATAAATAAATTAAAAAAAAAAAAAAAATTCCATGTTAAAGGTGAGATCTTTCCTCGAACCTAATTATTTTGCCTCCTTGGATTGGGTGGGACATGTCTCCTGCTTAAGTAAGGACCTGATCATGCTGGGTCTCAACTCTCTGCCTTTTGATTGCTCCTGCAGTCCAGACTCCACCAAGAAGCCACTCCTACCCCTTGAACAAGTCCTTGCCCCTCTATGAGTTTCATGATTCTGTCTGTCCCCTCTTTGGGCACCGTGGGCCTTTTGGGATCTGTAAAGTAATAAAGTGGGTTCCTGGACTGTTTTCAATATTTCAAAAAGTCAAAGAGAAACTGCATTTGTGTCACCGAGACTTTGGCCAATGCCCAATAACCATCTTTGGCTGGCATGATTGTTTGGACCTACTATGAATCCAGCTCTGGGTGACCTTGATCCTCGTAGAAGGGTGGGACCTAATCTTTTAACAGAACTGGGAGCACCCTGCCTTCCCCAAGGCCCAAGGGCACTGGAATGCGCTGGCCCAGCAGTACCACCCCTGCCTGGAGCCCATTTCACCGCCCTGGGTCGCGGAGGCAAGAAGGCCTGACCTAGCGCTTTCACTCGCCCAGAAGCAACGCCTGAAGGCGTGGCTCCACCCCTCCCGGGAGGCCCCGCCCCTGACGGGCGGCCCGGTCCGCCCCTGACGGGCGGCCCGGTCCGCCCCCGTACTAGTCCCCGCCCCTCGCCGCAGCCCCTTCCGGGCCACAGGGCGTTCCGAGTGTCACGCCCCTCCCGCGTGCCACCCCATCAGGCCCCGCCCCTCCCGGGGCCCCGCCCCTGCGCGCCGGTCCAGCCAGCTCGCTCCGGCTCGCTCCGGCCCGGGGCCGCCCCCTCCCCGCCCCGCCCCCGCCCCCGCCCCACCCCGCCCCCTCCGGCCAGGGGTGCTCTAGATGCTGTGTGCGGAGACCCTTTGCACCCCTGCGAACATGGCGCTGCAAGTGGCGCGCAGCGTGCGGGCCGCGATCTGCAGCCTGCGCGCCATCTCTGCGCCCAACGCGCCCTGCCCGCCGCGGCCCTGGGGACTGCGGGCGGGCGCCGTCCGGGCGCTGCGCACCGGCCCCGCTCTGCTGTCGGGTAAGTGCGGGCGGGCACGTGGGGCGAGCCAAGCTGACTCGGGGGAAGGGGCTGGGGCCTCGATCCTTACCTCGGGTCCCCGCCGCTGGTCGCCCCGGTCAAGGGAGGCGACCCCTGCGCACGCTTAGTTGCTGGGATCCCGTGTTGCGAGGCCGCTACTCCCTGAGTGACTTGGACGACCCCGCAGTCTTTGTCCTGCGGGTTCGGAGGCGGGGGGAGGGGGGCGGGGAGGCCTGGAGAACACGCGCGGCCGCCGTGTCCCGGCTGCTTCCGGCAGGAGCGTCGGCCGCTCGCTGCTGGAGACCCGGGCGAGCGTCGCTGAGCTCCTTCCGGACCTTAGGTTTCTAGCATTTGTGAGTATCGTGGACCCTAAGAGTGAAGACAAATAATAGGCTTTACTTTGCTACACGGATCGTCACTGAATTCTGAAGTAAAAGTAAAGCAAGAGCATATATTGAAATTTAAAGCACTGGGTCTAGATTTTTACCAGCTAAAGCTGGCATAACTTTGGAGACAGCTATTTCCTAAAGCAGTGAGATAAACTCTACTGGACTCCACAGATGTTCTACTAAAGTCTATATCGAGTCGTGAATGTGTGTTGGGCTGAAACGAGGCCTTACTTACATGGATTTGAAGTAACAGGGAGACCTGCCCGTAAATGTCTTGGCCATCTGTCATACTTTAGCACACGTTACCGCAGAGGAAAAACCGTTTTACTTCATGCACCAATACCTGAGACACTAACTGCACCTCCGAGAACTCAGGCTTCTTGCTGACAGAGCGCAGGTCTGCGGTGGCTGTTATCTCATTAAGTTCGTTGTTTTAGAAACCTGTTTGGGACTAGAAAAGTTGATAGGTTTAGTCCAAAGTCAAACATAATGAAGCTTACCTCCTCCCCACCCCACCCACCCATTATAATCTCTCAGCTCTGTGCCACATTTCAAGGGAAGAGCATTTCTCAGATAAGAACTGAATTTCAAACCTCTGTATTTTGGTTATTCATTGTTACACTATCACTAGCTTTTTGCATTTTCCTGTTATCTAGTTAAATATTGCCCAAGATATCAATACCCATGATGTGGTTGAACACCTAGGTTTTTAATACTAAAGAGACCGAGTTCCAAATTTTCACTCCACCTCTTAGGAGCTGTGACATCTTGGGTAGTCACTTAACTTCTCTGAGTCTGTTTCCCTAATCAGAAAAATGGAAATGATAATCTCTACCTTACAGATTTGTTGGATGAAATGAAATAATGTAACTGCTGTACACATAGCTTGACGCATAGTAAGTACTTGATAAATGTTACTTCTTATTTAGTGTATAGAATCAAATAAATAGCAGAAAATTGATCAAATGTTAATATATTTTATTTGACTCAGTGATTTTGAAGGGAGGAGAATGCAAACTTCTCATAAATTACTCAACACACCTGATTTACACACCTGATTTTGGGGGGGCCAAAACCCATGTTTTACAAGACTCAGAAGAAAAGTAATTATTTACCTAATCTCCTGTTCCCTTTTTTCCTGTTGGGCCAAGGGTTAAAGGAGAATTGTACAAATCATCGTCTTTTGCTTAAATTGCATGGCCTAGACAAAGACTTATGGCCTTTGAAGTCAAGTGGACTTAGGTGCATTTAGCTTAGCAATGTTTCTGCCTTTTCCTCTAAACTTGTGGTTGCTCAGTTGCTAGATTGAATGTGAGAGCACTCTTACTCCTGAGATTATCTTTACAGTTAGGTAAGATGGCAAGACCAAAGTCAGGACAGTAATTTCAGAGAAGTCATATGTTTATGGTTGTCCAGTCCTTAACTTTTAAAAGGTATATTAGATTTAAACTGCCAGTTTTAGAGTTGTGACAGAATGTTAGGGAGAATTGAGTCCTGTAGACAAATAACTATATATTAGATGTTTTGCTGAGCATCCTCTTAAACTTAAAAAAAAAAAAATTACTTCACTCCAGCTTTTGAGTGCTTATTATATGCCAAGCACTGTGTTTTTAACTGGGAATACAGATGAGATAAAGCCTGCTCTTGCTTGCTTTGTACTTGGTCTACTGCCTGGGGGAAACTGTAGCCTGTTAAGTGCTGTGAGCGTGTGGGGGGAACGGGGTGGGAGAGTGGTGCAGAGTGCTGTGGGAGCAGGTTGGACGGCCCAGGAACCCAGGCTTGGAGGGCTGCATAAGGCATCTGGCAGGCACAGCTTCTAAATTGAGATCTGAAAGTCAAGAAAAGGCGGTGGGGAGAATGGGTTGCAGTCAGAACACGAAGTACAAACATGCTTTCTTAGGGAAACACACGTTGACCTGAAGCATTTAGTAATTTGAAGTGGAGTGAAGCAAAGCAAGTTACTTTGTGGCAGATTTTGCAACCTCTTCCACTGAGGAGTATGATATTAAAGTTTTTTAATGATTGGGAGGAAAAGAAAGAAATACTCTTTATTTACACTCTGCTGTGTATCAGAGCTGTGTAATCAAGGCAGTTTAATGTTGTTTTAAGTACAGTTATCTTTTGGGTAAGGGGTAAGAGTGAACCAGCAATGCTTATTGTAAAACAGTATTGAAATTAACGAGCCATTTTCTTATTAACTTCCGATGTAGTATTTTTGGAAAAATACTACTTCACTTCAGAATGTGATATATATTTAAGAAGGTAAGTTTTTTAAAAAAAATGTTTATTTTAAGCAAGTACTTTTGACATTAAATCGTAAGTAATTTTTTTCACATCACTCAACCTTTGGTAGGTCTTTCTTCCAAGAATCCTTGAGTATTTTGGCCATCCGTGTATTTGAAGAGAAGCAGCTCATAAAGCCAAGGGCTAACCTGTCCAGTGAATGTCGAGCAGAGGCTGCCTTTCTACCAGTTAATGTCTTAGCTCTGAGGTGACTATTGAGTTCTGATCGTATAGTTTGCTTCTTTAAATGATGGTAGCCACTTTCCTCAAGGGCAGACTTGAATTCATTTAAGGTGGAATCAAGAACTTAGTCAAGTTATAATCGTTCCGGGTCAGTTTTATTCCTGTTAAGATTCCACACAGCTCTCCCTAAAGAGGCACATAATTTTTTAGGTTAAATCATTTATGAGCAGTCTTTATGCACCTCCCACAACCTCATCACTCTTTTCTTCAGAGGGACAGACTTCCTTTGTATGACAGACCAGTAATAGATAAATATATATTTGAAATGTGCTCCAAAATTTGTGTGTGTGTGTGTGATTTAGACTGAGTAATGTGAAGGGCAAATAATCAAATCTCCAAAAGATGCAAAGGTGTTCACATCAAGCCATCTTTGCCTAAATGATACCACTGTTGAGATGTGTCTTGTCACATGATCTGTTTTGTCCTGGGCAGTATACTGTTGAATGGCAATGCCAATAAGTCAAACACAAATACTGGGAAGGTCTTGCCTTTTGACAGCATTGATATGTAAAAAAATGCTTTTTAAGAAGTGATGCCACTGCTTTTCTGAAATACTGGTTTTCTATTTTAGGTCGTAAATTCACAGACAAACATGAATGGGTAACAACAGAAAACGGTGTTGGAACAGTGGGCATCAGCAATTTTGCACAGGTATCGGATTGTCTTGAAATATTTAATTCAGTCTGCTCTTGCCTAAATTGGATTGCTTTACCTTTTAAAAATTGTTTATTCTGCGCCTTAGTATTATTTTGGGCCCTTAGAAGAACATCAGTCATAGATGGAAAAAGTAAAACATAGTTTAGTTAGGGCAGTGTATAGTGTTTTTAGAGATATTGAAAGGTTAACACTTAAAATTAAAAATTAAAGTCAAGAGAGAAATGTTTGTTTCATATTGGGGCAGTTAAGGAAAAAAGCAGAGCAAGCAAAAGGGCTGGAGTGTTGACAGTGTTTTGTGGATAACAATGATATACACATGATCTTGGGACTTGAAGAGGGAACACCTAGATTGGCACAGATTACACAAAGATAAACCTTTTATTTAGAGTTTGTCTCTACTAATTCCCTTATTGCCACTGATCCCATATTGAGATATTGTGTAAAAGAAAACTTGAGAAGTCAAATAGCAGCATGCATCACTGATTTTCAACTGGATCTCTGGGTGGGGTGGGGGATATTAACTGATGGAAGTATACAGTATTCTTCAGAAATGTTGCAATCTCAGGTACTGAGAATCAATGACAACTATATCTTCATTGGCATATCTGTGTACCTACTGGGGCCCAGTACAGAATGCTTTGTGAAATATTGCATAAGTATTGTCCTCCCCTCCTGGAGTTTATGAGGGGGAATCAGCTACATGGAAAATGACATACAAAACATTACGTGATGGATGACTTGAGTAGTACAAGGCATTGTAACCCACTCACCTGATGGAGAGATCACTACTTATTAGTCAGCAGATGCAGTAGGGGAAATGGCCTCAGTAAAAGTGCAGAGGTGGAAAAGCACAAAGTGTGTTTGTTCTTAGAGGAGCTAGTAATCTTTTAGGGGGCATATGGTTTGTGACGGGGTCACTGCCACCTCTGGGAAATCCAGCTAGTGGCCTGTTTTCTTGCAGATCCTGAGGTAAGAATAATTTTGCATTTTTAAAGGGTTATAAGAAAAACCAAAGAATTTGGCCCCTCCAGTGTGAAGTATGTACTGTCTGAATTAAAGGGATTCAGTGTTTGGCTTGTTCCTATTTACTAGGTTTAATTTGATTTCTTAGAGGTTTGGTGTTTTGTTTTTGTTTTTTAAAGGAAGCTTTGGGAGATGTTGTTTACTGTAGTCTGCCTGAAGTTGGGACAAAATTGAACAAACAAGGTGAGTGTTTTTCTCATCTTGGTATGTCATGATTCATGCCATGAATTTTCTTTATCTTGCATAATAACTTGTTTGTACCCAGGATCATTTAGAGTGCTTTTTCCTCAAGTAACAGAAAACTTAAATAAGAGTAGATCAACCAACAGGGGTTTATTACACCTTATACAAGCAATCTTGGAAATAGGTGGATACAGGATTGACTCAGTGGCTCAGTGAAGATTATCAAGGACACAACCTCTCTGGTACTTTTTCTGCCTCAGCATGTCAGAGGTCACAGAATGACAGCAGAACCTTCAAGCATCATGTTCTCAATGACAATATCCAAAAGTAGGAAGAGAAGGACAGGCTCTCTTTGTCTCTTTATCGGGAACAAATATCTCAACCAGAAATCTCTCAGATCACCTTTTCTTTTATCAATTTAGCCAAGTCTGGGTCGCATTGCCATGCCTAACTGTAAGGAATGATGGTGAAGAGAATAATGAGCATTTTCAGACCTTACAATGGAAGGCAGGAAGTATAGGGAAATGGCTCTTAGCACCCTCCCCGCCACACGTTGATACAGTATAATATAGCTGAAGTCTCTGAAGTTTAAAAAATAAAATCTGTCTTTCTTTGGAGGCAGTAAAGAATATCAGGATAGGACATGGGTTTATGAGTCAGAAGCTGGTTTTAAATCCTGGCCTCTCAACATATCAGCTGTGTGATTTGGGAGAGATTACTTAATGTAGGTTTCATCTGTAAGTTGGGATAATAATACTTACCTCATAGAGTAGTTGTAAGGATTAAATGAAATTAGCATAATATCCAGCATAAGATTAGTGCTTGATAAACATCAGTCAGTGGAACCACGTATATTATTATTCATGGGCTCCCTGACATATATAAGATAGCCCTACAGAATTTAAGTATCTGTTTTCTTTAATCATGTTTTATTTACTGTGTATGCACTCTGCTGTTCTCAAGCAGATCAGAAATTTCTGAACATCTCTTTATAGCAGGTGAGGAGCATGAACCTACTTTTTGTGCTTCTATTATAGAAAAAATTCTGTTAATCTAAATATGTTGAGTAATACCCTTAAACTAATGAATGCTTTCTTTACACTTTCTGCTAAAGGTGTTTTTTAAAGTGATATAAAATTTACATACAGTGAAAATGCATGGATCTTAATTGTATCGGCCAAAGAGTTTTGACAACTGTGTAAACCTTGCCAATCAAAACTCTTCTCAGTATACAACCACTTCTCTGATTTCTGTCACCATAGATTAGTTTTGCCTATTCTTTAACTTCATTTAAAAGGAATCAGACAATATGTATTATGTCTGGCTTCATTTGTCTAATATCATAATTTTGAGATTCATTCATATTGAGTGATCAGTATTTTGCTTTTTTATGCTGCTAAGTCCCATCGTGTTTGCCAAAGAGGTTATACCATTTTACACTCTCACCAACAGTATGAAAGAGTTCCAGGTGCTGCATATTTCATTGTGGTTTTAACTTGCATTTCCCTAGGACAGATTATTGTTCACCTTTCCATGTGCTTTTTGCCACTCACATCTTTTTTTGTGAAGTCTCTAGTCTTTTACTTGGGTTATCTTTTTACCGTTGATTCTTAGGCATCATTTTAAATTCTAGATACAAATCCTTTTTCAGAAATGTATTTTATGAATATTTTGTCATATTTATGTATGGAACATTGTCTTCTCTAAGAAATCTTTGTCCATCTTCGTAGTTCCCAGACTATATACCCCAGTGCCATGAGGTGCTGTGGGGTATTTTTAATTTTTAACATCTGTTGGACACAGCACAAACTAATAAACAATGGAGGTAACAATTTCAATGTTGGATTTTACTATATTACTTTGGGTAATGTGTCTTTGAAGCAAGTACTGCACAATTGGCATGGAACATCAGGTACGGCAATGATTGATGTGACCTGATTCCCTGATGGAGAACTTAATACAGTATGCAACAGACACATAATTTATATCTGTAAATTGTAATTAAAAATGAAATTTCTTTTTTGTTCAATTTATGTGTGTTAATTTTTTCAAACCGCTACTCAGTTGTTAGGATATAAAAACTTACTAAGTAGTTTGGACCTGACCTCTTAATAAACTGAAGTGTTAGGTATTTGTTTTGGTCTAGAGATTACCACAAAACCTTACTGAGACACTAAGGGCATTGTGAACTGAGAAAGTGAGCAACTCTGGCCCATACCAAGGTTTGCAGAGATACAGTATTTCATCATTAGGTATGATATTTAGCTGTGGAGTTTTTCATAGATGCCCATTATCAGGTGAAGCAGTTCCTTTCTATATCTAGTTTGCTGAGAATTATCATTTGTGGATGTTGACTTTTTGTCAGATTCATTTTCTCCATCTATTGACATGATCAAAGGGTTTTTCTTGTTAATGTGATGAATGGTGATTCACTTTTGAATGTTTAACCAACCTTGCATTCCTGGTAGTCATGATACAAAAATTAAAAATTTTCTCTAAAAAACATACTGCTGGATTTGATTTGCTAATTTGTACATTATGTTCATGAGAGATATTGGTCATTTCTTATAATGGCTTTGTCAAATTTTGGAACCTGTTATATTGACCTCATAGAATAAGTTTAGAAATATTCCCACCTCTTTTCTTTTTCTGAAAGAATGTGCAAGATTAGTGTTGTTTCTTCTTTAATTGTTTGATAGAATTAACTGGTGGAATATGAGCCAGATTTCTTTGTAGGAAGGTTTTTGATACAAATTTCTTTAATATATATTCAGATTTTCTATATTACATTGGTTTTGAGAAATTTTTCCATTTCTTGTTATATTCAGCATAAAGATGCTCATATTTTTCATTTATTATCCTTTTATACCCATACGATATGTACTAAGGACTCCTTTTTCATTCCTTCATATTGGTGGTAATTTTCTCTTCTCAATCAGTCTGCTAGCTCTTTATCAAATTTATCAATCTTTTGAAAGAACCAAATTTCTACTATGTTAAATTTTCTCATATTTTCCATTTCATTTGTTCTTTCATATCTTTATTTTCTTCCTCCAACTTACTTAGATTTAATTTGCTTTTTCTAGCTTCTGGAAACTTGTGGTTTTGTTGGTTTTCAGGTTTTTTTACTGGACTTTTTTTATCCATACTGTAAAATGCTGTCTCCCTTGTGGTGAGTGGCAGCTAAAATCTTAGTCTGATCCTTCTAGCCTTATCTAGGACACTTGGAGTCTGCCCCATGCACATATGATTCAGGGATCATTCAGAGACCTGGACAGAATTCATAGACAGAATTTGGGGCTCTCCTTTTCATCTCTATCCTTAATGAGATTTCCCAGCTCACTTTCCAGTAGCTATGGTGGCCCCAAACTCTTGTCTCCTAGTCCTTTAAACCAGTAAGACTGAGATTTTCTTTCAGAATTTTGGCTGCTCCACCTGGCACAGATCAGTGTCCTTTCTTCAAGGCTAAAAGTCATTTTAAAAAAATCACCAGTGTCACACCTTCTTTCTAATGTTGCCTCCTTTCCATAAACTGACTGCTTTTGTTCATTTTCTAGTGTCTTTAGAAGCCAGGTCATTGATTTTAAGATGTTCTTTCTAAATAACGCCTAAAGATATTATTTCCTTATAAGCACTATTTTAGCTCTACCCCCACAAACTTTGGTGTATTGTATTCATCACATTCAGTTCAGATCACTTGATTTTGTCCTGTAGGTGAGCAGGGCTCTGTTTTTTTTGTTTTGTTTTGTTTTTTAAATTAATTAATTAATTAATTTTTATTTTTGGCTGGTTGGGTCTTCGTTGCTGCATGCAAGCTTTCTCTAGTTGTGGCGACTGGGGGCTACTCTTCGTTGCAGTGCACAGGCTTCTCATTGCAGTGGCTTCTGTTGTTGCAGAGCACGGGCTCTAGGCACGCGGGCTTCAGTAGTTGTGGCACATAGGCTCAGTAGTTGTGGCTCGCAGGCTCTAGAGTGCAGGCTCGGTAGTTGTGGCCTACGGGCTTAGTTGCTCCGTGGCATGTGGGATCTTCCCAGACCAGGGCTCAAACCCATGTCCCCTGCATTGGCAGGCAGATTCTCAACCGCTGTGCCACCAGGGAAATCCCAGGGCTCTGTTAATTTTTCAGTCTTTTTTCTTTTCAAACTCTTCTTCAGATTGGTTAGTTTCAGATGATCTTCATGTTCACTGACCCTTCTGCACAGTATCCAGTCTACTGTTAATGCCATCTAGTGAATGTTTTATTTTAGATATTATACTTTCCAGTTCTAGAATGTCCATTTTAAAAATTATAATTTCTTTGCAAGTATTTCCCCATATACTCACGCACTAGTTTTTTGTTTTTGTTTTTCTTGGTCTTTGAACATACTTACAGTAGCTATTTTAAGGTTCTCTGCTAATTCCAACATGTGGGTCTGTGGATCATTTTGAGATCTTTATACTGACTACTTTTTCTCTAAACTATGGCTCCCTTCTTTCTAGAATTTCAGCCCTCAAGTTCCAGCCACCTTGGGGGTCCACACTCCATCCTCTGACCCCTTTAGCAAATCAGACTGTGGTTTTCTACTTGTGTTCTAGTTACATTGTGCTCTTTGGATGGGGCCATGTTGTCAGGCTACAGACGGTATAAATGAAGATCTTGCATGACAAAACCTATGGTTTTATTTTAATTAAAGATATTTAGGACTTTCTATCATTACTGTATTAGAGGTGATCACTTCTCCATATTTTGTATTTTGGGGTCACTAACTTGACATTTAATATTTTCTTTAATTTTCTCAATTTAGAGGAATTTGGTGCTTTGGAAAGTGTGAAAGCGGCTAGTGAACTCTATTCTCCTCTATCAGGAGAAGTAACTGAAATTAATGAAGCTCTAGCAGAAAATCCAGGACTTGTCAACAAATCTTGTTATGAAGATGGTAAGTTGTTGCTAGAAATTTTTTTAAGGATTGTTTGCTGCAGTTAACATTTAATCTAGAATTTAAAGCAATCTTTAGCTGATGGTGACTTCTTTTTGCACTTCTTAGTACTAAATAGAGATATTCTGCTTTAAAAAGGGAAAACAGTTTAGCTGAATATATAAAGTTATGTTTAAAATCTCTGTCAATAAAAGCATTGCCTTATTTTATAGGGTTCTTAGTATCATAGTTGTAGACTCATTGTAAACACTTCAAAGTGTTTACCTCTTCAGTCATAAAGCATCTAATCACATTGTGTGATGTAGGTGGTAATAGAATAACATTTATTACATTAATTTTCAGTTTTCTCACATTTTCATCTTCATAATAATGTAGTAAGGTAAGCTAGCAGCAATTTTTTCCATTTTGTAGATGAATTGAGGCCCCAAAGGATTTCTCTGCTAAGGTCACACAGCCAACAAGATGCAAAATTAGCATTAGGTTGTAGTTCTGTTTCCTATCACCTACTTCTTCTCTCTACTAAAGCTTCCTAATGCCATTAATCTAAGTAGTTACAGTGTTGGTGTTCCTTTTGTTAAAGGTATACCTGGCCTTGTGTATTTGGATCCGTATGTAAAGTTGTTGATGCTTATTACAACCTAGAAGTTCTTAATCCATTATGGTAGAATTTCTTCTGGTTCTTTTCAGTTATGATATGTAAAGAATATTAATTTAATTCTTAAGGCTAAAATTTAAAGCTCTTTGAAAAAATAATGAGTGATTTATGTAAAGAATACTAGGTTAATTTTGAGGCACTCAGAATTTACATTTTGAATGAATTTGACTTTCTCTTTAAAAAGGTGATTTGGAATATAAGATATTTTTTTTTGGTTCCAGGTTGGCTGATCAAGATGACACTCAGTAACCCTTCAGAACTAGATGAACTAATGAGTGAAGAAGCATATGAGAAATACATAAAATCTATTGAGGAGTGAAAATGGAACCCCTAAATAAACTAGTTTGAAACAACTTAATCTAGCATAGTTGTCTTAAATTAGTGGTGGATAGATTTTTAAAAAGCAACTTTTAGCAAAAGAAACTACTTGAAACAATGTTGCCTGAAGAAAATACCCCTTAACTTCCTAATGATTTCAGATAAACACTATGCATCTTTTTCACAACACCCTGTGATTTTTAGGCTAGTCTCCAGTTATAATACTCAGAATTCCTGAAATTATCTGTGGTAAAACTAGTTATAAAAATTATGTAATTCAAGGATAACATTGCTATCTTAACCTTATATAATATTGTAACTTGCTTACCGCCATCCCTGGATTTGGGTCAAAATACTCAATGAACTTGCCACTGGAAATAAATGACAGTGGAGAAAAGTTTGTTAGTTGTATAGTGTCCAGTGAAGAACATTACTATCTTAATTTTGCAATATACTGCGTTTGCTGGTGCTATTTTTATACAGTGAAGCAACAGCCTTGCAGGAAAATAAGAAACAGTTTAATAATAAAATATTCAACTTCTTAATTAATCGTGTTTTTTGTTTTGCCGTTAATATTTCATTTAGTGACTCCGCTAGTGTTTGTAAAGATGCTAATTTTAACTTACGGAAAGTTATTTTTTAAAAAGGAATTTTAAGCCCTAGCGATGAAAGGTTCCAAGAAAATGTTTCCTTTTTGTCACAAATCTTGCTTTTCTTAAGCAAAGATCTAATTGCCTGATAGCATCAAGTACTATTTTTTGGTTATCTTTAACATAAAAGAAATCATTGACTTTGTTTTTCTATCATGCCAATTAGAAGAGAGTAAAAACAAGGAGAGGTGAAATTTTGATCAGCATAGCACATGACATCCTTAAGAAAGCTAAACCACGTTAACGTAAGGTTTCTACTTAAGTAATGGGGATAGAAGTGGACACAGTGGCCAGCATAGCATACTTTCTAATTAAGCCAATGGTAGTACTGTAGTATGCTGATATTTGGGGCAGGGGATAGAACATACATAAGTATACACACACACACACACACATATATATACTTATACACACACACAGCAAGAACAAACTTCTACCATTTTCCCAGTTACTAGAGGAAAAGGGAAGTATGTAGACACTACTATCTTCTGGTAAATAAAGGGCAAATAACATAGAGTACGTAGGTAGGTAAATAACATACAAGTCTTTCCTGTTCCTCTGCATAAAGAATGCATTCTTTCCAGGACTGTGCCAGTGGCCATTATCACTGCTGAGCTGTGTCTATTATTAATCAGTTTAATTAATTTGACTGTCTGCTTTGGAAATAGGGATGAGTAATAATTGCTCATTTAAATCTAAATAAATCTTGTTTTAAAGGTACTCTCATATATTACCTTCTTTCATCTTTACCACAATAGCCAGAGCTAGGTAGGGCATATCCATAACTACCACCATTTCACAGATAAGGTGATGGAGAGGATAAGAGGATATGGTTAGGATTTTCACATTTCCTGGCTCACTCTTCATCAGTTCCTTAGCAAATGTAAGTTACTATGATAATACTTAAGGGAATTCCCTGGCGGTCCGGTGGTTAGGTGCTTTCATTGCCAGGGCCCAGGTTCAATCCCTAGTCAGGGAACTAATATCCCACAAGACGCGTTAACGTGGCCAAAAATATATTTAAATGGGAATCTGGCAGGCGGGAGGATCAAAGAACAAAACTTTATGACAACTTGCTCTTTTTCACTGTTTAGAATACAGAGCCAATTCAACCTTCGTTTCTATTTTAGTGCTGCTGAAAATCATAGGTGTTGAATGGCCCTCCAAATGGACTAAATCAGAGAATTCAATTTCTCAGACCTCATATTCCTTTGAATGGTTTTGGTCTTAATAGAGGAGCTTAATATAGGTTTTGAATAATGCTATCTAATTTAAAATTCAAGAAATGGAACAGGTAACCCTGGAAGTGTTTAAAAAAAACACTAAGTTTTAAGTTTTAATAAAGAAACCACTAGAGGGCTCTCTGTACAGGCATGCTAGTATGAAAATGAGACCGGTATTTCAGATCAACTCTCAAGCAAATCAATTTCTGAATTTTTCTGAATTTCTGCAACTTTTCTGGGGCTGCAAAAATGTCCGAGTACCACCCACCTTCAGTTTTTAAAATTACGCTAACTATAACTGTGCCTTCATTACTTCTCAACAATCACTGTATTATTTCAGACCTAATCATCTTTCTCAGTGATTAAACTCTTTTTTCTCAGCAACATGCCTTTACTATTAACTATCCCATCAGTCTTTTTTTTTTTTTCTTTCCTTTTAGAGAGTAGATTTAGGTTCAAAATTCAGCGGAAAGAAGTTTCTGTATACCTCCTGCCCCCATCTTGGGGTTTTTAAAACACCCCTTTGCCAACTCTGAGATCTTTTTCTACTAGAGCTTTTGTATCTTGATTCCATCTCTACTTCGGCTTTTTATAAACATGACTAGCCAAACACTCGTCCCTTTAAGTTTCTGCTCAGTCATGTTATCAGGCTTTTTTTTTTTTTTTAACATTATTGGAGTATAATTGCTTTACAATGGTGTGTTAGTTTCTGCTGTATAACAAAGTGAATCAGCTTTATGCATACATATATTCCCACATCCCCTCCCTCTTGTGTCTCCCTCCCACCCTCCCTATCCCACCCCTCTAGGTGGTCACAAAGCACTGAGCTGATCTCCCTGTGCTATGCGGCTGCTTCCCACTAGCTATCTATTTTCCATTTGGTAGTGTATATATGTCCGTGCCACTCTCTCACTTCGTCCCAGCTTACCCCTGCTATCAGGCTTTTACCTGCTAAGCTTCAACAGTGATTAGAAGCCCGTTTAAAACGGGTATGCAGGCAAAATTAGTGTGAAGCAAATCATTTGCCAGATCTTCCACTTCCATGTGTACTTGGGAGAATGTGCTTTCAGTCAAGAAGTTTACCAGTTATTTAGTAAATCTTAGTTAAGACTTTCGGTATACTTCCCAGAAACTGAGAACACAGCTTTAATGACTTGGCTAACAAATCCTGCTAGTCAGGTGGTTTCAAATTTTCTATTTTCAACAGAACTGAAGGAGGTTCTTCCTAACCAAACTGTCAGGTGATAATTAAAAAAATTTTTTTTGCTTACTAGGTGATTTCTAGTGTGGAAAGGAGTTTAAAAAGTTAAGAGACACTGCAATGACAAAACCCCTTCATGTGCATCTTCCTATGAACAAGGTATCTCACTCAGCTTACATGTATGAAAAAAACCCATAAAATTGGGACTGAATCTGTCTCATTCTAGCAATATGTAATATTTACCCACAGATACATGAATTGGCATGAGGGGAGGGACAGCCCCATCTCTTTCATTCTATACACTTTCAGTAACATTCTTTTGTTTACTATTTATGAACGCATGGAATATATTCCTTTATTTGCCAAGTGAGTAGAAATAAAGGTAATTCTAAATTTGGAAACAAATGTAGACTTACAGTATTATGAAAAATTTTTAAATTTCATTTTCAAATTATATTTTTGTGTTGCACAGAAACATGATAGATTACTCAAAAGTTTTTGATCATATATATATGTTAGAATGAAATTCTGTGGAGAAAGTAGAATAGAAATATAATTATGAATTTAGGGAGAAAAAGCAAAAGAAAATTTTCAATTTTTTAGTTTATGCATGTACTTTTAAATAGATGTTTATGGGTCTCAAATTGCTATTAAATTTAGATTTCCTTCAGTACTTTTAAGAGTGATGTGCATTTTAAAATGCCAACATTTATGATCATCTAGATGGTACATCCTTTAAAGTTTGTGATTGGGAATTTCCTGGTGGCCCAGTGGTTAGGATTCTGGGCTTTCACTGCTGGGGCCCAGGTTCAATCCCTGGTCAGGAAACTGAGATCACACAAGCCGCGTGGCACAGCCAAAAAAAATTATGATAGAAAATTTTGTGTTTTAACACACAAAAAAAGTGGAATGAGATATGCAGTTTATGTACAATTCTTTTTAGAAGTATGCAGGCATACTGTTAATTCCAGGTTGTGAAATACAAACAATCCCAAAGTGTGTATTTTTAGGTAAAGAATACCTTAAAAAGTAGTCATATTCTAGAAAAGTACTTCATTCTAACGTCTTAGAATAATGTAATCTATACATCATAAAAAAATGGTCTTTCCATAGTATTGATAGGCTTTCTAATTAATACTGTACCTTCTGTAAAAAAACAGTAATACATATCTATCTTTCCAAAGGGCTTTTTTTTTTTTTTTAGATTTTTTTTTTACGGGGACCCTTTTTAAAGTCTTCATTGAATTTGTTACAATATTGCTTCTGTTTTCTGTTTTGGTTTTTTGGCCTGGAGGCAGGTGGGATCTTAGCTCCCCAACCAGGTATCGAACCCACACCCCCTACATTGGAAGGCAAAGTCTTAAACATTGGAACGCCAGGGAAGTCCCTCCAAATGGCTTTTAATCACAGGGGTATAAAAGGCTTAGGATATTTTTCTCCAGCAGAAATATTCACACTTTTAAAACCAGAAAGCACAAGGGCTTTGGAACCAGACCTGAGCTGGGTTCTACTACGAATGCCTGACTCCGGGCACAGGTTCCCACCCCTGGCTGCACCTTGGGATGCTCGAAAATACCAGCACCAAAGCTGGGAGGGGAGGAGAGGGTGACATTTCACGGTCTTCAAGGAGTTCCTCAGCTGATTTAGCAACGTGGGGCTACTTTTCTACATTTGTATAAAAGATGCCAATGCCCACTTCACAGGCTGCGCTGCTACACGACAGGGGATGGCGCCTTAAAGACCTACTGGCCTGCACCACCCTGGCACAGTCCTTATGGGGGAGGGGCGATTGGGGGACAGTGGGCAAAATCTGGGGACATTTTCGGTCTCCTGGCATCTAGCGGGTAGAGGCCAGGGACGCTGCTAGCCACCCCCCATCACAGAACCATCCGCGCCAAGGGCAGCAGTGCGGAGGGAGAGGTCCTGGGTCTCTGAGGGGAAGCTGGTCCCAAAGCCCTCACTTTCTAACTCCAGGGTCCGACGGGCACCCAACCCCTCGGTGGGTTTCCCTGACCGGCACTTAAGGCTACACGGTACCTCGCGAGGCGGCCTCCCGCGCTCTCAGCGGCGGTGAGCTCCTCACGCGCGGGTGGAAGATTCACGGCCGCGCACAGCCTGCCGGGAGCACGCGCCCGCCGCGGTCAGTCGGCGTCGCTTCCCGCGCTCAGCTTTGTTGAGCGTGGCGCGTATACGTCACTTCCACTGCGAATCCCCCGCAGGCCCGCCTACCGCCCCGCCCCCAGCGCGTCCGTAACCCAGGGCAACTGTCGCTGTCGCCCGCCGGCGGGGACTAAGCTGCCCGGGGGCCTTGGACTCCGCTGGCCCCCACAGGAGGGTGTGAGCGGCGGCGGCCGCTTCCCCGCCTCCGGGGCAAGTCCCCAGACCACTTCACGGGCGGCAGAGCGAGACCCCCTTCCCAGTTCGGAAGGAAGCTGCCTTCTGAGGCGGGGAGGCAAAAAGGAGAGGTAGGGCGGGCCCGGGCTGGAATAGGAGTGGGCAGGGCCTGGGGAGGAGGGCACGGAATGGGTGGGGCAGTGGGAGGAGCCATTGAAAGGGCGGAGCCCTGTGAGGGAGGAGCCAATGGAGGAAGGGGTGGGGCTTGTGGGGCAAGTGGGGGCGCCTTGCTGGAGGGCATAGCTATTGAAAGAAGGGGAATGGGAAATTGGGATTGACATATATACACTAATATGTATAAAGTAGATAACTAATAAGAACCTGCTGTGTAAAAAATAAAATAAAATTCAAAAATTCAAAAAAAAAAGGAGGGGAGCATCTTTTGCGGCAAGGTAGGAACTGCTGGAAGAAGGGGAGGAGCTAGATGAGGAAGAAAGAAGGATTGAGGAAGAAGGGGAGGGGCCTGTGGGGGAGCGGGAGGGCTGCTAGAGGAAAGAGAGGAGCCAGGTGTCAACTGCCTGGGCTTCAGGAGCCACAGGCGGAGTGAGTGTGTGTTTCAAGACTTGAACTTTCCTGTACATTGTATGCTGTGAGAGCTGGGAAAACGGGCGTTGCTTTACCATTTTACTACCAGTGCTAGGCATCTAATAGGCACTTAGTGAGTAATGAATGTGACTGGAAAAAGCAGAAGAGTTGGAGACTGGGATTGGAGTAGAAATGTTCCGATAGGGAGCGATGGTTGTAGAAACTGCTGTCCTAGGAATCATTCTGTGAATAATCAAAGCTGCTGTGCTCTGTAGGTGTATAAGAAGCATAAGGCACAGATAATGAACATGGGGAGATAAAATTTATAATCTTGAAAATGTGAACAAATTGTTCGAATGGGGTGGTGCAACCTTTGAGGCGAAGTTTCAACTGCCAAGTTGTGTTCCCAGACGGTAAGTTAGGTCGGGGTCCCAGTGTCATTTTCCTTTAGAAGCTATATTGCCAGTGATCAGCATGCCCAGGCCAATCTTCAAGACCTATTTAACCAGTTCATATGCATAAAACTTAGCTCTGCAGTAAGAAACTTAACTTCCATCATGGCTAAGAGTGTTTGTATTCTTTGATTTTCTTCATTCAACACATGTTGGTTGATAAGGATCCACAGGAATATCCATTCAGAATTCCAAGTGAGGCTGCCAGAAACCCGACTTTCCCTGGCTGGAATTCTGACATAGATTCAAGATTCTTTGAAACCTGAAACTTCTAGGAAAGTGGGGGTAGGTGTGTGGGCATGGCGTAGAGCCAGGGAGGGGGTAAGGAGTTTTGAGGTCATCACAGCCTGCTTTTGACAGAAACAACCTGCTTTTGACTTCAACACTCTGGGCTTTTCACCTCTTCTGGCCCATTAACATTCCCTTCATCATTAATAGATTAAGAACATGTCAACTAGGTATAGGAATAGAGGGTAAGGCATTTGTAGTCTGACTGCATGGACAGGTGATAGCGAATATGTGGCAAAGATGATGGCAAAAAGAAAGAGAGAAGAGTGTCGGCACTCTTCAAAGACAGTAAGGTGCCTCAAATTCCTCTCGTGCTTTCAGTCTCTGACTTCTGCTGCTGCTCCTGAGGCTAGCCAGAGAAAACTCTCTGCTTTTAAAGGGCTCGTATCATTAGATTAGGCCCACCCCAATACACCAAGATAATTTCCCTATCTTCGGGTCAACTGATTAGCAACCATAATTACATCTATAAAGTCCCCTTTGCCACGTAATATACCTTATTCATGGATGTTATAGCGCATCATATTCATAGTCCCAGGGATTAGGATGGGAAACCTTGTGGAGGGAGGATTGGCAGAATTTAATTTACTACATTATCTTTCAGGAGTATTGTAGAAAAGCTACTGCAAGAGGTTTTTTATTTTCCCAGTTTCTCTCCGTGAACATAAGTCACACTTATACACTATTAGTTCTACCTCTAATCAGAATTTTATCTTTTAATTGATTCAAGTACACTCTTGGTCTTCCAAAGAATGGAGCTTGTATTCTGATACTTTCAATCTGTAATATTCATCTTTTACTCTGACTTTATGATACGTACCAGCCTGGCTTTGCACGGTAGAATACCTATAGAAATCTTTTCCTTTCTATAGTGCTGAAATACGCTTTTGGGGGGTATTTTTTTCACAGAAAAAATACATTTATTTTTCTTTCATACCTGAAGCTAGTTCTTGTTTTCTATCATTATGTAGCTTTATATACAATAGTGATAACTTACAGGATTAAATAGCACTCTAGTCCCTTTAATATGTAACTCTTCATCCAGTTATTTTAAAAACTATGTTATAGCTAGTTTTTTCTTTTGCTTCAGGTGTAATAGTTAAATGAATAAGCGCTAGAATCAGAAAGGTCTGGCCTTGGAATTTCAGTTGACACTAACAATCTCAGTGACTGTGTTCATTGGTAGAGGTCAGGCTCTGCTGCAGTAACAGACAGATCCTAAAATCTCAATGGCTTGACTCATTAAGTGTTATCATTCATGCATAGTCTGATGAGTGCTTATGGGGGTTCTCCCCAAAGCTGTGACTCGGGATCCAGGCTTCCTTCATTTTGTGATGCTACCAACTCAACATGTGACTTCCAAGGTCATAGTGGGAGGAGAAGAGAGAACTGAAGGGGCACTTTACCTCTTAACTGTCTCATCCAGGAAGTGATATAATCAGTTCCACTCGTTCTGCTGGCTAGACTAGTCACAGGGCTCTAACACAACTGTAAGAGAGGCTGCAATGTAGGGAAAGACAATGGCTCTTTTGGGAGAACTAACTTTCTCACAGTGACCACGGAAATTTTCCCAACCTTCCCGTATGTTTTCTCATTAATAAAATTATACTAATAATCAGTAAATATGAGTTACTCTCTTTCAGAGGTTCAGTATAGGTACCAGATATAAATATATGTTGACTTTTATTTTTATTTAGCTGAGTTGAACCCAGTGTTTCTTGTATGTCATCTTTGTCTCGGAATTGTTCATTTTCAATATAATGATTTCCATTCCCCTCCAGCCATTATATTTTCTTTTCTGGCATTCTTCCAACCTTGATCACAGACAGCTGGTGGCTTGTATTGATTAGTAATAACGTGCACATTTGACTGAGTCATTTTGAGCTGTCCCTTCCCACCTAGAGTGGAGTTGAAGCATTCTGAATAGACTGTGATCTCTAATAAAGAACAATAAAGACAGGGACCAGGTATGGATGCCCCTTGCGCCCTTCTCAATGTGGCTAGACAGGGAGTCTCATACCGCCAGAACCATCAGACTGCTGCTTTCTGATTGGCATTGGATTCCCAGGAATTCCCAAGAATTTCCACACAATATCATGAAGAAAAGCATGCATGGACTTTAGAGTCAGAAAAACATGTCTGCAAATTCTTTGATCCTTCTCCCATGGAGAAGTGGAGTGTGGGTGTCCCCTCCTCTTGTGTGTGGGATGACCTCAGTGGCTGGTCAACCAGCTGAGTCCAGCAAAAGTGAAACGATGTGACTTATAAGGCTAGGTCGTAAAAGACAATTCAGCTTCTGCCTATTCTAATATTTTAATGATATCAAACACTTGGCAAGCGTTAGTTGTCCTTCCTTTCCTCAAGCTTATCTTTCTTCAACTAGTTTCCTGAGAAATAAGACTGACTCTGCAATGCTATGGTAGAAATTGTTCGCAGCCCAGCATCTTTACATTTTGGTAAGATATACCGTATTATGAGTACCCTCTTTGAGGCAGGACAGAAAACTCAAGACCCCTGTACTACCTTGTAGCAAGGATTCTGGCATGTGACCTAGGTTCCACCAATTAGATGCACCCTCGCAATACATGCATTGAGAAGTGAATAACAGGAAGAAGTGGTCGTTTGCAAAGGGGTGAAAGAAAATAGTCGTGATGGTGGCAGAGGCATTTGATGCCTTGGGGCTGGGGTGGCAGAGCTTTGGAATCCAGTCCCAAGTGTCCTATTTCTGAAAGCTGAGTCAGTTACATATTTTGAACAAATAGTTCCAGGAACAAATTTTTCCTGACTTTATAGCTTCAAAGTCTGGCTTTCTGACCCACTCTTCCCCTGAAGATTTTGTAGGCTACCTAATAACTTCTGATAATTTTGTTATTAAAAACCAATGAGGAATATATAAAATAGATAAACAACAAGAACCTACTTTATGGCACAGGGAACTATATTCAATGTCTTGTAATAACCTGTAATGGAAAAGAATCTGAAAAGGAATATATATATAAAATCACTTTGCTGTAAACCTGAAAATAACACAGCATTTTAAATCAATTATACTTCAATAAAAAGTTGTTTGTTTTGAAAAAAAAAAAACTTGTGGTTACAATCAAGAGACAAATTAGGAGTATGAGATTAAAAAAAAAAAACAAAAAATGAATGAGGATTCTGTCATTTACAACAAAGGGCCCAACTAATAAAAATGTACACTTCCAATTTGAGCCTCAGATCCAATGATTAACATAACACTTATATAAGAATAATGTCTCATAGTTATACATAGTTTATTATGAGCTCTCATGAGTTATTTTTTAATGTAAATTTTCATCTTTAATGCCAAACTCTTTTCCAAAGTATACCCATTTACTCTCCTACCATCGACATTTTACACTTTATCAACAGGTTTTTTTTAACCTTTACCAAAATTTTGGTTATGTTGTGCTATCTCAAGTGACTTTTTGTGTAAAGTTCTATGAATTTTAACATATATATAGACACCAATCTGCCTACCATTGCTATAGTTCTGTCTTTTTGAGAATGTCATATAGAGTATACACTCCTGTATACTGTAGAGCATGCAGTACAATTTTTTGAAAAAGACTGACTTCACTCAGCATAATGCCTTTGAGATTCATCCATGTCATTATATATAGAGAGAGTTTGCTTTGTTCTTATTGCTGAGTAGTGGTCCATTGTATGTGTATACCAGTTTGTTTACCTGTTCACCTATTGAAGGATATTTGGGGTGTTTCCAGTTTGAGGCGATTATGAACAGAGTTGCTATAAATACTCATGTACAGATTTTGTGTGAATATAAGTCTTAATTTCTCTGGAATAGTAATCAAGAGTAGGATTGCTGCAGACATTACATGAAATTTCTAAAAATCTTATATGTTCTGGTGTAATGTTATAAGTAACAATCCTAGTTATTACTTTAAAATGTATATCTCAGAAATAACTAATTTTCTTGTCAACTGCATTATTATGAACTTTCATCAAATCTTTAACCGTGGTCATTTTTAAGTCTTTTGTCATTTACAGACAGTTCTGGGTGTGCTCTGATGATTTTGCAAATATGTTCCTATAAAAGGGTTTCATCTTCAAGAAATTCATGGAAAAGACTCTGACAAGTACAGGTTTCTGGTAACTGACTGTACTGCTGAACTGAATGAATAAGCATTTTCAGAACCCTAATGAAAAACTGATGAACTCATAAAAGTGCTAACAAAAGATCAAGATGAAAAAAAAAAATTAATTACATGGGACTGAGTGAACTGATGAGGATGAGTATAATTTTTGTGACTTTCTGTCTGAATTAAAAAAAAAAAAATCCCACAAGGACTCAGAGGCAAAGAATATACAAATCAATTTTCACTGCAAAGTAAAGGAGCTGTTACAGTGGAGGATTACTGGACTGAATGTCAATATTATGACATAGTATGAGTGTGTTTCATGTTTGGTAATTGCAAAAAAAAAAAAAAAAGAGTAGGATTGCTGCGTAGTTTGGTGAGTGTATGTCTCCCTTTATAAGAAATTGCCAGATTGTTTTCTAGAGGGGCTTTACCATTTTGCATTTCTACCAGCAATGTATGAGAATTCCAGTTGCTGCTGTCCTTGCCAACAGTTGGTATTGTCAATATATATATTTTTTAACATCTTTATTGGAGTATAATTGCTTTACAATGGTGTATTAGTTTCTACTTTATAACAAAGTGAATCAGCTGTACATATACATATATCCCCATATCTCCTCCCTCTTGCGTCTCCCTCCCACCCTCCCTATCCCACCCCTCTAGGTGGTCACAAAGCACCGAGCTAATCTCCCTGTGCTATGCGGCTGCTTCCCACTAGCTATCTATTTTACATTTGGTAGTGTATATATGTCCGTGCCACTCTCTCACTTCATCCCAGCTTACCCTTCCCCCTCCCCATGTCCTTGAGTCCATTCTCGACATCTGCCTCTTTATTCCTGTCCTGCCCCTAGTTTCTTCAGAACCATTTTTTTTTTTTTTTAGATTCCATATATATGTGTTAGCATGTGGTATTTGTTTTTCTCTTTCTGACTTACTTCACTCTGTATGACAGACTCTAGGTCCACCCACCTCACTACAAATAACTCAAATTTCGCTTCTTTTTATGGCTGAGCAATATTCCATTGTATATATGTGCCACATCTTCTTTATCCATTCATCTGTCAATGGACACTTAGGTTGCTTCGGTATATCCCCAGTAGTGGGATTGCTGGGTCAATATTTTTAATTTTAGCCATTTTAATACGTGGTTTTAATTTGCATTTCCCTAATGGTTAATGATGTCGAATGTCTTTTTATGTTCTTTTTTTTTTTTTCATGGGGAATAATTGCAATCCCTGATCCCCATCACAAATGGGGTTCAACAGGTTACCCGCGTCTGCCGGCATAGGGTAGGCACACACTGAGCTAGGCATCACAGACCTGTTATTGCTCAATCTTGGGTGGCTGAATGCCCCTTGTCCCTCTAAGAAGTAGGTGCTTATTATATCCTCTTTGGTGAAGTGTCTGTTCAAGTGTTTTGTCCATCTTGTATTTGGCAAAATTAATTTTTCAATTTTCTATTTGTTGTTATTTTCTTACTATTGAGTTTGCAGAGTTCTTTACATATTCTGGATAGAAGTCCTTTATCAAATAAGCGATTTGCAAATATTTTCTCCCGGTCTGTAGCTTGTCTCTTTTCATTCTCCAGCAGAGCCTTTGGCAGAGTGAAAGTTCATAATTTTAATGAGGACCAGTTTATCAATTTATTTATTTATTTATTTATTTTATGGATCATGCTTTTGGTGTCATGTCTAGAACACTTTGCCTAACCCCAGTTCTTAAAGATTTTCTGTATTTTCTTCTAAAAGTTATATAGTTTTATGGTTTATATTTAGATCTATGATCCATTTTGAGTTAATTTTTTTGCATATGAATGGCCAATTATTGCAACATTCTTGTTGAAAGACTGTTCTTTCTGCACTTAATTTTTTTTGCATCTTTGTCAAAAATCAATTGGCCGTGTTTATGTGGGCATATTTTTGAACCCCTTATTCTGGCCCATTGATCTGTTTGTCTCTGAATTCACCAATACCATACTGATTCCTGTAGTTTTATGGTAATTTTTTAAACTGGGTAATGTAATTCCTCCGTTTTGTTCTTCATTTTCATAATTGTTTTAGCTATTATAGTTCCTTTTACATTTCCTAATAAATTTTAAAACCAGTTTGTTAATATCTATAATAAATCCTGCTCTAGATTCGTATCTTGATATTCAGCAGTTATTCCTCCAACTTCTTCTTTGAGATGGTCTATCTATTCTTGGGCCTTTGTATTTTCACATACGTTTTTGAATCCAGAAAATTGAAAACAGTTTTAAGAAAATAATTTGAACATTATAGTCCTATCTTCCCAAGATCTAGGACTTCCCAATTCCAGGGGCCCTGGACTCTATTTTCAAAGACCACAAATGTCTACATTTTAGGTGGCGATATTTATAGTTCTTAAAGGTCATTTGCTTTGTATCTCACCTCTGATGATACCAGACCAGTGTGGAACCAAGACATTACTACTGGTCACCAAAATCTGGCTTCCTTTTCCTTCTGGAGATAGAGGAGGAAGTATTATCTCCACTTCTCTTTGAAGTTAAGCAGTACCTTGTGACTTGTTCCAGTTAATCACATGGGGACTGAAGTCATATGAGTTACTTCTAGGCAGAAACATCTAAGAGCCAGTGATTCCCCATGTTTGCCATCACATTCTGCCATCGCAGTTGGCTTCGGTTTCCCAGGATGGTGTCTCCATCAGTTCAAGTTCCAGAGTGAGGATAATGTGGAGCAGAGTCCAAAACATCATACAGTTGACATGTAGCATGAGTTAGAAATAAATTTATGTTGTTTTTTACCACTGGCAAAAAAACCCCTGGGATTGCCTGTTATTGCAGGATAACCTTGACTATCTTGACTAATACTAGGTAGCTGAGGCTAACAGACAGTGACCATGTCAAACTGAAGTATACCCTGGTAAGGCTGCCAGGGCAACCTTTTCCAAAAAGAACCTGACAGCTTAAGCCATATCGGGGGCAAACACACACAAAACAAACAAAAATTCAGAGTTTTATGGGCATTTACAAATAGATCCATTTCTACTTTTGTTAAAATGATAAAGTAACTACATTATCACCTTCTTGACCAAGGAAATACAAAGTTTCTTTCTGTAATAATATAGCATACTCATCTGTCTCTTCTTGTGTCTTCTGCTATCCCTTTTCTTAGCTTCTCTTCAGCTACTAGGCTTTTGGAAATGTCTTTGTGTTCTTGGTTGGGGTTGGGGGGGGTCTCCTCTTTTCACGTAGGTTTCTCTCTGGGCAGCATTATTTATTTACAAATAGTAGATAATGTCATTGTTTCCGGTTTACAAGAATTTCAACCCCTGCCACCCTATTTTAACTTTCATCCAACACATCCATGAGCGTAGCAACAGAAGACGTGTCCTTTCGCTGGACTCCGCTGTAATATCGGTGTGCCTCTGCCACACGCCAGTGGCAGCTTAACGGAAGTCTTTGTTCATTTCAGGAGCAGGACACTTTGAATTCTAAGTTACAGATTGGTTAGGCTGTCAAAGCTCCATTGATTTTGCCAGATGAATAACAAAAAGGCATTTGGTAGTCTCTGTACTTCTTAGTTCATTAACAAACTACACCATCATAGTGCGGAGTCAGAGATCTGGAAGGTAATGTCTACTTTTTTCTTCCTCTGCATTTCAAGCCCTTTCTTTTGCATTCAGTAAATTCAATGAGAAGGCTTTGAGTACTTTGACTTATGAGTAGTTGGCCAATTATTTATGGAGTGTCTCCAAATCACCTTCGTAAGCTTTATTCTCTGATATTTTTTGACTTTGTGGTACATCTGTTCTCTTTATATAAGTCCCTCTTCAAGGTCTTTACTCCAGTTTAAAATTATACAAACCGTGTAATCTATTCTTTGATATATTTACTTCAGTTTGCTTAAGGTCAAAATTTATGCTTCGCTCACCTCCACCATATTCTGATAACACAATGGCTTAAAAAAAAACATGTTATTATGGAAAATTTCACAGTAACATAGAAGTAGAGAGAATAGTGCAATTAACCTCCGTGTCCTCATACCCTTCTACAACAAACAGAATTTGTGGCTACTTTTATTTCCTCATTCTTTCTCTAACCACGGTCACACCCACCCCCTTGCAGGATTATTTTGAAGCAAATCATAACGGCTTATGTTTAATTGGTAAAATAATAACCTACTTTACAGGTTTTTTGCTGATCATTTTCTTTCCATTTCTGTTTACTTTTTTTTTTTTTGCAAATTTACTTATTTATTTTTGGCTGTGTTGGGTCTTCATTGCTGCATGTGGGCTTTCTCTAGTTGCGGTGAGCAGGGGCTACTCTTAGTTGCGGTGCAGGGGCTTCGCACTGTGGTGGCTTCTTTTGTTGCGGAGCATGGGCTCTAGGAGCACGGGCTTCAGTAGTTGTGGCACACGGGCTCAGTAGTTGTGGCTTGCGGGCTCTAGAGCGCAGGCTCAGTAGTTGTGGCGCACGGGCTTATTTGCCCCGCGGCATATGGGATCTTCCCGGACCAGAGCTCGAACCCACGTCCCCTGCATTGGCAGGCGGATTCTTAGCCACTGCGCCACCAGGGAAATCCCATTTCTGTGTACTTTAAATGCTACTAGAAAAGGTATTTTCTGTATCATACTGAATTTCCATAGGCTCTTAGACTCTCCTTCATCTTCTTTATTTCATTTCCACATATCTTAAGTTCCTTGGATCAGTTTTTCTTTGGGTTTATTCTTGATTATCCAAACATGTACTTTCGGGGCTTGCACCTCAGTCAAAATTTTCTTCTCTATACATTTCAGTTCTAGCCACTTCAATAGCGTATGTCAGAGAATTTAATACCTTCTGGCATACATCTGTGTGCCTTCCTGCTTTGTACTCCAAATCCAATTTTCTAGTTGCATCTGCAAATGCATTTTCCCATGGGAGCATTTTCACTGTGATCTTTGTGTTTTCTTGATGTAATTTTCTTGGAAAACATATGGACTTTTATGTATACTTTATACCAGTGATTCTTAAACCAAATCAGGTAGTAAATCTCCGTGGAAATCAAGAAGTGGAAGAACATGAGTTCTGATTTACTTCAAATCTATAAACAAGGCATAATTTTATCATCAGAAAATGAGTATTATATCACTGCAGATTTCTGCATTCCAACATAAAAGGAAAACTGCATGTAATTTGTAAGAAATCACATATCCACTCTTTCAGTTGACCTTTGATTGCTTCTTGCATATTTCTATTTGTCATCTCTTACATGAGCTGGAGGACAAGAATGGGCAATAAATCTCGAAGGCACGGGACTTTCCTGGTGGTCCAGTGGGTAAGACTCTGAGCTCCCAGCGCAGGGGGCCCGGGTTCCATCCCTGGTCGGGGAACTAGATCCCGCTTGCATGGCGCAACTAAGAGTCTGCATGCCACAACTATGTTGCAACAGGATCCCACGTGCTGCAACTAAGACCCGATGCAGCCAAAATAAATAAATTAATTAAATATTTTAAAAAATCTTGAAGGCATGCTTATAGGAGGAAAACTGAAAATTAAGATGATTCTTTACACTTAGTGAATTTTTTCTAATTAGGAAAAGCCCATCAATATTCTGTTTCAGTAGTGGAGCATCTTGACTCAGCTTAAGAACACCAGTGTTCCAGAGGAGCACCTAGCAATCTGGTATGCAGTAATCTGACCATTTGACTAAGAATACTGCATTTACCAACTCAGAGATGATACTTTGTTTTCAGTCATAAGGAGTCAGTATAGTTCCCATGATCCCCCATTAAATGAGCAAAGTAGTTATATTGGGTTGCCCAAAAATTCATTCAGGTTTTTCCGTAAGATGTTACAGGAGAACCCGAACGAACTTTTTGGCCAGCCCAATAAAAATGTAGTATTTATAACAAATAAGTAAAGTGCATATAGCAGTGCCTGGCACATAGTAAGAGCTGTGTAACAGTAAGTTTTATTATTAAATTATTGTTGTTACCTGGGTTTCCTTTGGCACTTGGTAATATAATATGACTGGAACTTCTTCTGGTGCCTTCACCAGGTCCATCTTCTAACTGACTCTAGTTTTTGTTGTTGTCGATTTTTGTTTGTTTCTTTTTGTTTGTTTGTTTGGCTGTGGCATGAGGGATCTTAGTTCCCCAACCAGGGATTGAATCTGTGTCCCCTGCAGTGGGAGCGTGGAGTCCTAACCACTGACCCACCAGCGAATTCCCTCTACTGACTCTAAAATAGGGGCTTGGGCCTTCCCTGGTGGTCCACTGGTTAAGAATCTGCCTGTCGATGCAGGGGACACGGGTTCGATCCCTGGTCCAGGAAGATCCCACAGGCCACAGAGCAGCTAAGCCTGTGCCCCACAACTACTAAGCCTGTGAGCCACAACTACTGAAGCCCGCGAGCCTAGAGCCTGTGCTCCACAAGAAGAGAAGCCACCGCACTGAGAGGCCCGCGCACCGCAATGAAGAGTAGCCCCCGCTCTCCGCAACTAGAGAAAGCCCGCGCACAGCAACAAAGACCCAGTGCAGCCAAAAAAAAAGGGGGGGCTCACCTAACACCGCATCTTTGGCCTCTGTGGTTCTTCTCTCTAGATGTAGAGATAGAGATAGGGATATAGTCTTCCCCTCAGATTTCACATATTCTTATGACATGTGAGAAGTAGATGAAGGAGCTGGAGATGGTTAACCTGTAAGAGAGAAGAGTACATGGAACATTTTCATAGGGCTGTTGGGAGGCTGAGGCAGTGGCCACTCTCTGGGTCAGTGATTCTTCAATCCTCTGTAGTGACAGACTGCTTTGTACCTCTGATGCAAGCCCCTCCCCCCAAAAATGACTGAGCGTTTGCAGAGGCATCATGGACCTCCAGAAACCCATCCGTGGATGGGAAGGCTTCCTGCCTTCGTCTGGAGGGCAAAACAAGGACCAGGGAGTAGACGATGTTGAGTTGGCAGGGAAAGAAGTCCTGGTTCAATATAAGGATGCTCTTTCTAACAGAGCAGTAGTTCTCCAACTTTGCAGGATATTACAATTACCTAGGGTGATTTTAAAAATTCTGATGGCCAGGCTGTGTCCCAACTGACTATAATCAGAATTTCTGTGGGTATAGTCTGGGCATTTTTACTTTTTATAAAGTTCCCCAGATGATTCCAAGGTGCAGCCGAGTTCAGGAATCAGTAAATTAGAGTACTTTGCCATTGGAACAGTCTCTTTAAGTAGTGAGCGCCTTGCCAGTGGAGATACTTCAAGCACAGAACGTTTTTCTTATTGATTTGAACATTCTAACTCTACTTAATCTCTCCTAAACAGTATCTATTCTTTGCTCTATTAACCTCAAGTTCAAATTTATTTTATTATTTAAGAAATGACTTTGCTTTTGATTCTCTGCTTTTTTTCTTTCGAATTGTACACTTGTTAAGTCTATGGGTTCTGTGGTATTTGCATTTGTAATTCAAAATTACAAAGGTATGAGTGTACTTATAGGAGCTTCTTTGGCCTGGGCAGCAACTAAAGTGATATTTCACGATGTGAAAGGCCCAGGCTGGTTTGCACAATCTGTCTGGTCCTTGATCATACTTCTGTTTGGAAACAGAATAGTACTTCTAGTTTTCAGTCACTTGTAATATCATTTCTTTCCCTTTCAGCTTTCATTCATTTCCTCTGATGTCATATTGGAAAAGATTAGGATGCCCAAAGATATTTGACCTTCCATAGGTAAATGGAACTTTATTAGCATCAAAATGCCATTTTAAGCCTATGTGAAAAAGCCAAAATGGTAATAAAACAGATATTGTTATAAGAAGTTGCTGATCTCTACCTAGACAGAAAGTGAAAATGTGTGCTTCTGGCAGGGGTCACTTTGGGGTGAGAGAGCAAGGCGTGTGGTCCCCAGTGGCCTCTGTCTCATTACAAGCAAAGTTTTCCTCAGGAAGGCCCTGGCCATTCATCAGCAGCCATTGTGCTGATGTAATATCGGTGGTCATTGCCTGGGCATTAGAGTACATCCACACAGCTTGCGGGGTCCCCAGGAGGAACCCATCTGTGGGACTGTATTACAATCATGCTGGTTTTATAGACGAGTAAACAGACCTGGAAAAGTAACTCGCCCGACAAAACACACAGCTAGGACATAGGATTGGAACCCTGGCTGATTGGAACCCGAGTCTGTGCTCTCCTGATAAGGGTTATAACTTTCCTAACACTTTGGCTGGATTATGAATGCCAAGTCCTATTTTTCAACCTGGAAAAACATCAGCTAAAGATAGACAGCATCATCATCACCACCCCCTACCACCACCACAACCACCAACACCATCATCACCACCACCTACTCTATCAGTTCGCTAGGACTGCCACCACGAAGCACCACAGACAACAGAAGTTTACTGTCTCAGTTCTAGAGACTTGGAGTCCAAAGCCAAAGTGTTGGCAGGGTTCGTTCCTTCTGTTTTTTTTTCTGGGTGGTCTTTTCACTTTGTTTGTTTGTTTGTTTGTTTTGACCACGCTGTGCAGCAGCATGTGGGATCTTAGTTCCCTGACCTGGGATCGAACCTGTGCCCCCTGCATTGGGAGTGTGGAGTCTTAACCACTGGACCGCGAGGGAAGTCCCTCACTTTTTTTTTGTTAAATTGAAGTATAATTGATTTACAGTGTTGTGTTACTTTCAGGTGTACAGCAAAATGATTCAGTTATATATCTATTATAGATATAATATATAATTATATCTATAATATATATATTCTTTTTCAGAAAGACTATATATATTCTTTTTCAGATTCTTTTCCCTTATAGGTTATTATAAAATATTGAGTATGGTTCCCTGTGCTATAGAGTAGGTCCTTGCTGGTTATCTGTTTTACACATGGCAGTGTGTATATGTTAATCCGAGACTCCTAATTTATCCCTCCCCCTGGGTTGGTACCTTCTGAGGCTGTGAGGGAGGGATGTGTTCCAGGCCTCTCTCCTTGACTTGTAGATGACCGTCTCGTCCCTGAGTCTCCTCACACTGTCTTCCCTCTAAGCATGTCTGTGTCCAAAGTTCCCCTCTCTATGCGGACACCTTCATATAGGGTGGATGAGGGTGAACCAATTGACTTAGCTTTGACCACATTCTCCACCAGCTTCCTCAGAAGCCAAAGGATCCCCAAGCCGACATCCAGGGTTGTTGGGACAGGACAGAGGAGGCGGCTGGGATGCATCAGTCACACATAGCACAGTGGTTCTCTTCATATTAGCATAGTATCATTTGGATGTTTTGGGAGTGGAGGGTAGGGATGCTTAACTCTACATTCCTACTCTGTAGGGGCACTTGGTACTCCATCACCAGAGACAGAGTCTGTGGTAACATCTTTCTACCCTCTTTTCTTCACTTCCAACTTTGGTCTTTAAATCCATCAGTCTTTAAAATTAGCCTTATCTTTTACAATGTCAATAGCTGGCAACGGATGATTTTGTAATATTTCTTCTGTCTATTCCTGAACGTATCTTGAAGATATTTCACCTGAGTTGTTGAATTCCTTTTTTTTTTAAAAAAAAAAACAACAATATTAAATGCTAAGTTCAATTTGGATTTCAAACCACAGGAAGAAGATGTTAAAGACTTTAAGCAACCATCACAGTAATGGATCTCGGTCCGAAAAACAAGACTGAATTAGAAAATAGTGAAAATACTGAAATTCAAAGCACAGAAGAAACTGAATTAATCTATACTTGTCCAGATGAAAGAAGTGAAAAGAATCATGTTTGTTGTCTTCTCAATATCAGTGACATTACACTTGAACAAGATGAAGAAGCCAAAGAGTTTGTCATTGGAACTGGATGGGAAGAAGCAGTGAGTATTTTCTTGAGTTAGGTCTCTTGCATGTCAGTGTTTTGACACAAGCCTTTTCTTTTACTATTTTCAAAAATAGTTACTATTGCCAAAAAAAAAAAAAATGTGTAAACGATGAAATATAGAAACCTTTTGGAACAGAGGTAGAATGTTAATGATGATAATAGCTGTACCTTTTATTGAGTATTTATGGCCACTCACTATTGGCAAGCACAGTACTGAATGCTTTACATACATCAATTCATTCACCTTCTCAATAGTTCTGTGAGGTAGGTATTATGTGAGGCATAATATTATGTGAGGCAGCCTCACTTCTTGGACAAGGATACCAAAGCACCCAAAAGGTGAAATGTGTCAAAGATCACCCAGGCAGTGGTCAAGGCAGGGCTTGAACCCAGCTCTTCTGGACTCCAGAACCCAAGCTACTTAACTTAACCCAAGCTACTTAATTCCCCAAGAGAACTGAGATTTTTATCCTGGTGGTTCTACTCAGAACCCTGTGGGTTGATTCTTAAACTATTCTTAGAATCAGTAATAGAAATACAGTTCTAAATTTAGAACTGTAAGGGAATTTGGTCCAATCCAATGATTCTCACTTGGTAGTGACACAACTGGTGGGGAGGGAGAGGGGATGCTACTGGATGTAGTGGGTAGAGGCCAGGGGAGCTGCTCCACATCCTACAATGCCCAGGGTGGCTCCCACCGCAAGAAATGGTCCAGCCTTGGGACTTCCCTTGCGGTCTAGTGGTTAAGACTCTGTCCTTCTATTGCAGGGGGTGCATGTTCGATCCCTGGTAGGGGAACTAAGATCCCACATGCCACGAAGCCAAAAAAAAAAAAAAAGAAATGATCCAGCCTTGTCTTACCTTGGGCTGCTGTAATAGAATACCATAGACTGGGTAGCTTAAGCAACAGACATTTATTTCTCAGTCTGAGGTCAGGGTGCCAGCATGGTTGGGTTCTTGGTGAGAGCCCTATTTCATTTTATTTTATTATTTTTTGGCTGTGCCACGCAGCATGCGGGATGCAGGATCTTTAGTTCCCCAACCAGGGACCGAGCCCTTGCCCCCTGCAGTGGAAGTGTGGAGTCTTAACCACTGGACCGCCAGGGAAGTCCCCTCCTTTTCTTATAAGGGCATTAATCCCATCACGAGGGCCCTGCTGTCTTGACCTCATCTAATACCTAAATGACCTAATACCCTAATACCTCCCAAACACCCACCTCCAAATACCATCACACTGGGGATTAGGGTTTCAACATAGAAATTTGCCGGGGGAGGGTACCCAAACGTGCAACCCATAAAAAGCCCCCAATGTTGGTAGTGCCAATGTTGAGAAACCTTGATCTAATTGGTTTATTTTATAAATATGGAAACTGAGGCCAAAATAAGGCAGAGTGACTCTACCCAAGTCCACTTGACAGTTGCAAGAATGTGTGTTCAGAGCCTCCTCTGGTGCTCTCTCTACTGTATGCCCCACCACCACCTTGTTAAGCATATATGACCTCCTATACACACACTCCCAGGTCAGGTAAGTCAAGGTGGTAGAGAGTTCTATTTAAGCATGGAAAACTTTCTAAGCTTAGAAGGTTCAGTTTACTATTCAAGGTAATTACTTTGAAATATACATCCAAGGGCTGTTGGAAAAGAATTTTCTTTTAATTGGAAAAATTGCCCCGCACCCCATGCTGAGAGTACGTTTGCTGTTCACACTCTGTCTGGTACGATCCTGCCACACCATTTCCTCCTGCCTGCTGCCTGCTACTCTTTGCTCTCTCTGCCCAGCCCCCGACCCCTGCCCACCCAGCCCTACCCCACCTCTCAGACAGCCTTGCCTCAGGAGGGGTGACTGAGGTCTGTCCCCGCCCCCTGCAAAGGCTGCCTTCCTGCAATGGCTCATGTCCCCCTGACCCTTTCTGTGCTGGTGCCAGGGACCCCTGGGCCGGCATTTAGAGGAGGACAGAGAACACTTTGCTGGTAGCAATTCGTGAGAGTTTCTTATGCTTGCAGAGCCAAGGGACCTCACAGGAGCCAGATGATGGGATGCCTCAGGGCTGCACAATGTTGACCCAGGCTGACCCAGTGCAGGAGCCTTTCCTATCACTACCCTGCTGTTTCTCCCCGTGGCAGCCTGGGGATGCCCACACCACTTGGCGGCTCTGTGGACAGTCAGGGGGGAGGCACAGTCACCTTGCACTGCAGCTGGGCTCGAAGTCCTGGCAGACATCCAGACCTTTTTGGAAACACCCAGCTTACCTGTGACACCTCACCTGTAAGGGCCAAAAAGGCAAGGTGTCATTGCCCCCTGCCCTGGGACTTGGATCCCCTGCCAGGCCTTCTGAACATCCCGGAGATGTAGATCCTCTGTATCAGCCTCGGCCCAAGGCTCATGCGGGGTGCCTTTTTTTTTGGCTGCACCTTGCAGCTTGCTGGATCTTGGTTTCTGGACCAGGGATTGAACCCTGGGCCTCTGCAGTGAAAGCGCCGAGTCCTAACCACTGAACTGCTAGGGAACGCCCATGTGGGGTGCTTTTTATTTTATTTATTTATTTTTTTTAAAAGGTGTATTTATTTTATTTTTTAATTAATTAATTTATTTTTGGCTGTGTTGGGTCTTCGTTGCTGCACGCGGGCTTTCTCTAGTTGTGGCGAGTGGGGGATACTCTTCACTGCGGGCTTCTCATCGCGGTGGCTTCTCTTGTTGCGCAGCATAGGCTCTAGGCACGCGGACTTCAGTGGCTGTGGCACGCAGGCTCAGTAGTTGTGGCTCATGGGCTTAGCTGCTTGGCGGCATGTGGGATCTTCCCGGACCAGGGATCGAACCCACGTCCCCTGCATTGGTAGGAGGATTCTTAACCAGTGCACCACCTGGGAAGTCCCTGGGGTGCTTTTTAAAATCTACCTTCCCAGGAATTCCCTGACCCTTCCGAAGCCCCTCCCCTGAGTACTGGGTTAGTAGGTTGGGGTGGGCCTTGGGAATCTGGATTTTGAAAAGCAGCTCAGGTGACTCTTAGGGTCAGGCAACTGGGGAGCCTTCGCTGACTCACTTGGGCCTGTTTAATAGATTCAGAAAGACAAAAGCTCAGGGGTTGCTCCACATTTTAGGCTCCCCTCACTCAACATCCCGTTAAGCCAAAGTTGGCCTTTTCCACACACACAGCCTGGAGACAAATCCCCTTGCCTGGCTGGAGGTGGGGACCAAGCGACTTGCCTCACTCCACCAAAGCCACCATCTGGAGAGAGGCTGTCAGCCTGAGGACCTGTTAGCAAATGGGCTGGGACCCTTGCTTTTCTGTAAAAGCTGGAAAACCACCTGGGGAGCCAGGGCCGAGAGCAGTGAGGTATGAGGCAATGCAGCATGGTCCTCTTGAAGATGCAGTGCCGACCCTGCAGCTCATGAAGTGACGGGGTTCCCAGAACAGAGGCAGAGGGAGGGGGAAGCTGGGGAAGATGTGCTCAGGCTGACTCAGCGTGCGGTGCTGGGCAGCGGCCTTGTAGCCGTCCAAGAACTGGGACTTCACTATGCTAAAGAAAATGGGTTTTTTTGATGAGAACATATTCAAGGCTTCAGCAGCACGGCTTTGGGAAGAGCTAGGCCTGTGGAATAAGAAAGTATTGGACTCCTATAGCACTTACTAGACTTTTTAAAAAAGTGATGCTGCAGGCTTCCCTGGTGGCCCAGTGGTTAAGAATCCGCCTGCCAATGCAGGGGACACAGGTTCGAGCCCTGATCCGGGAAGATCCCACCTGCCATGTAGCAACTAAGCCTGTGTGCCACAACTACTGAGCCTGTGCTCTAGACCCCATGAGCCACGACTACTGAGCCCCCATGCCACAACTACTGAAGCCCGCGTGCCTAGAGCCCGTGCTCTGCAACAAGAGAAGACATTGCAATGAGAAACCCACCCACTGCAATGAACAGTAGCCCCCGCTCGCTGCAACTAAAGAAAGCCTGCGCAGCAAAGAAGACCCAACGCAGCCATAAATAAATAAATAAAAATAAAGTTCCCTTTAAAAAATAAAAAAAAAAAATAAAAAGGGGTGCTTCTCGACACTTATGAATTTCTAACAGGAATTTGGGGAGCTGAACATGTGAGGTGAGAGGGTGTGGAGGGTGAAGAGGGGATGATGGGAAAGGGATGTTTTTCTGCAGGGGGAGCAGAGGCTGGCCCCATCTTCAGGCCCGGGAGACAATGCTTCTCCTCACAGCCTCTCCTCGTCCTCTGCTTGGGGATGCACAGACCTTCTGAATGTGCCAGGACTTGTTGGCTGTAAGGATATGTTGAGCCTCAGTTTCCTCCTCTGTAACCTGGATATCAGACTAAATTGTAGCACTCCTGTGAGGATTAAATGAACGAATGCCAGGAGATCCTCAGCTCAGTGCCTGGAACATAGTAAAATTGTGGGAGCTATTTTTGCTTTTTTTTTTTTTTAACATATAAGGTTGCCAGATTTAGCAAATGAAAACACAATACACCCAGCTGAACCTGACTTTCGGTAAACCTAATTTGTTTAAGTATATCCCGAATGCGGTCTTGTATTTTTATCTAACAGCTCTGTTTACCTGTGACCTCTGTGGCAGGGTCAGCCGGGGGACTCCGGGTGTGGCCGCGGGCATGGGGGTGCCTAGGCCATGCTGACCCTGCGTCTGCCTCTGCTCCTCTGCCTTTCCTTCAGCCCCTCCGAGCAGCAGTCTCGCGGGTGTGGTAAACAGAGCCTGCAGTACAAGAAAGCCTGGCAGGGGGGACAAGAACAAACAGTTTTGATTTCATTTGAATAATTCTGAATTTACTTTAATGCACATCTAAAAAAATGTAGAGTCAGCACATCAATGTGGCCATTTATAGATACTATCGCTTAGTATTTTCGTCTTTAAAAATACTGTTACAGATACTATTGCTTAGTATGAGGCTAAACTAGGCATGAAAAGTTAAAACTAAAACATTTAAGTGAATTTTTAGAGAAATATTGATTCAAATAGGACAGCCAAAATGGGAATGGGGCCAAAGTAGGGGCAACTGGAGTCTAGGCAGCTCAGCTGAGAGTAACACGCTGTTTCATTTGCAGGTCCGAGGCTGGGGAAGGATTTCTCCAACTGCCTGCATCTGGCCCAGGAAGAAGCTTAAAAAGGCGAAGATGGGAGAAAGTGCCAGTAGCTGCTTACTCTGTGTTAGCCTCTCCCAAGGGAGCCTGGAGGCCAGGCTTCAGTCGGAGGCGGGGAAGTTGGAGTCGGGGGCTTCAGCTCCGGCTGAGGCAGGGCCGGAGAAGGATGGAGGCAGCTTCTCCCAGACTCCGGGCCCCCCGCCAGGCCCCACCCCTGCCTACCGGGAAGTTAACAAGACCTGCTTTCCCACCTACGGTCAGGGAGAGAAAAAAAGTCTGCAAATAAAAGAGTTTATTTGGTGCCTGGAAGACTGGGCCACTCCCGAGACTGTGAGGGGCAAGGACCCCGGAAGCCCCGGCGCTGACGGAAGTGCCTCCGTAGCAGACTCCTTGACTTCCAAGGCCATTTTAGTTCTACCTGCCCTGAAGGCTTCACCCCCAAATGGCTTGGATGTGCCGGGTAAGAAGAGTCAGAACTTTTTCTTGCAGCTGGAAGAGAAGGGGCCGAGCGTGGCGAAGGATGAGCGTGTGGCTTGTGCATATGGAGTGAAAACAGTTGACGGGACAGGTGAAAAGAGACCCGTTGAGCTGGCCAAGCACCACAGGGTGAAGGAAACACAGCCTTTCCCCACCCCGGTGGCCCGGACATCCCTGCTGGCCGGTCCCGAGCCCTGCTGCCTGCCCTGGTCCCTCCTGCCTGAAAAACACCTGGTGTGCCCTCCCCAGCACAACAGTGTTCGCTATCTCGCCACCTTGCAGCTTGTGCAGAAACAAGGAGCGCAGAACTACAAAGCCAAATTCAAAGCCAGGGAGCCGAGACCTCCGGTGAAAACCCCGCAGCGCGTTCTCACAGCGGCCAAGCCGGCAAACAGGCCCCAAACGCTGGAGACCAAAGTGTTGTCAAGACCTCTCTTGCCATCCCTCACGGTGAGCAGAGTTGTTATGGCCGTTCCCACTCACAGACTCCTCTGAGTTGCCACAATATAATTCCCTGGGAGTAAGCACTGTCTTAAAGTTGTTCATCTTCTCTTCCCTCTCTCCCTCCTGCCCCAACCCCAGTCTCTTCCTCCTCCTCCTCCTCGTCTTCTCGTACACTCTTCTCTCCCCCTCTCCCCTGGTGCTTTTTTGTAATATAATCAGGGGAAATTGAACCTCATTGCATGGGTTTTGATGTGCTCTCAAAGCCCCGATATTTATGTGTTACCTGCTACTATTGCTTAGCCATTTACAAAATGCAAACTGGTAATGCCAGTCTCAGCCTCTGCCTGACTTATCTCTGCACTGGAAGACAAGTGGATGGTGGGGAATCTGAAGGGCCTCCCTCAGGGATGCCCCCATGCCAGCCCTGAGCCAACCCGCAGGGGCTCCTTCTGCCCCCTCAACCCCAGTGCCTTAAGCCAAGGGTACTGGGCGTGTGTAGACCATATCGTTTCTTGATCTTTTGAACCTGGCAGATGTCTGTCTGTTGCCCCATTTTCTCTTGCAACAAAGATCTGCTTCAATAGAAACAATGTTATAAGAGAAAATTCCAGCCTGTGTCCAAGTGAATATCCTCTGTCCAAGGTGGCGTATCCTTATATTATATCCATGGATGTACGGTATCCCTTGTTTCCTATATGTCCCAGATTTCATATATTATAGCCTCATGCTAGTCTCTTGTGTCTGGGAAGTTTTTCTTACCATTCTACAAAATTCATCTTGGGAGGCAGGTTAAGAATAATTATTATTTTTTTAAATGTCACTGTGATTATTGTCAGCATACATGCTTCCTCCAGTCTTACCTTATAACTACTATTTGGGAACTCGACAACCCCAAACAGACAAGTATGGAATGGGGCTGTGACTTTCTTCCTTCTTCCATCGTTCCTCTCCCCTCATTTTACCCCAGTGCATATTTCCTGAAGTTGTATATAAATTAAACTTTTGTAAATGAGTTATATTTTAAATGTGAAGTGACAATGCTATGTAGAGAAATGCTCTGAAGAACCATTTTGTAATATGCATAACCATTTAGCCGCTCTGTAATTACATAGTTGGCATGTGCTTAAGGTAGGTTGTACTTGAACTCTAGGCTTTCCATCTCCTAAATGATGGGCAGACAGAATATATGACTCTATTTGTAAACATCTGCTTTCCATAACTGGTCTTTGTGATGTCTTGTCTGTTTAAGTTTAGGTTTTTTGGTTTTGTTTTGTTGGTTTGTCCTTACAAAACACCAGAAATGCAGGAGTGACTATAGTACAACTGTCACTGAAAGGCGTATTTTGCCTTTTGAGGTCATACACTTTACAGTCTAGAAGCAGTTTTCAGGTTCTACTCATTCTTTCTTCTCTGAATGAAGAAACCATCTGGATTCATCCCCAGGAAGAGGCCCTGATTTCCCACTGTGTCTGGACAGTGGAGGTCTTGGACCCAGTACTGTTTGAGGACCCTCCAGCTCTGGCAGCCTGCCCACCTAAGTCAGTGGTTTTTCAAGCCCCTCTTTATAAGCTGCAGAATAATGAATAAGATCACTATGTAAAGCAGTCAAAAGTGTTTGATTGGGAGGGAAAAAGTATCCACCAGTATGAGGGACAAAGCCCACCTGCTCAGCCCAGATGTACTTACCTGTTGAGATCTTGAGGCGATTTGAACTGATCCAAGTTACAACATAATGTTTTTTTTCTTAGGAAAAACTCATTTATTGAGATAACGGTTATAAATTCTGTAGCTTTGGGGGTAAACATATAATAATTTAGAATTGAGGAGAGCCAGTTTGAACAAAGGAAGGGCCAAATTTAAAGGTTTGTAGTATCTTTTTTGAGCAAATAATTTGGTCAATGAAATGTTGACTGGAAGATCCCTCTGTGAATAGATAAGAATGCTTTGCATTTGGCATCTTTTTCTTTAGGTAATTATTCAAGTACCTGTTAAAGGCCCTCTGGGATCTTATCTGTGTTAGCTGTGGTTTAAATTGTTTCTCTGCGGATAGTCACTCTAGGCCTTGTCCCAATTTCTATTCAGATTAAATCAGGACATCCCAAACTGGTCTTTGATGTCCAAGTTTAGATAAAGGCTAAATGTTGACTAGAATGCAGTTCCCCTTAGAGTTCTAGGTCACTAACAAAATCCTGCCATTTTAAGGAGTTAAGCATGTTATAATTCAGTGCCAATGGCCCTCTTCCTACCTCCAGGTGATGATCTCAGTTAGGTTTTGGTTCCTCTAGTCCTCCCCAAACCAAGCATGGAGGGCTCTGTGTTTCACCCCTCATTCTGTTATGTTTGGCTGTCTCATTAGTAAAGCTTTCCAAACCCCTATTCTTTTTTGAGGTTTAAAAAATCACCGAGTGGAACTGTGGCAGCACCCGACAGAGGGCTCCTGCAGGGCATGAGGTCAACTACTGGGTGAGGCCAGGCTGAGGTCTGGGGATGCTCCTGGGCAAGGGCAGGGCCATAGGGGCTGGAAACCTCAGAAAGACAGAGTATAGATCTGACGGAGAGACGAGGGACAAGGCCAAGGGGAAGCCTAAGTCAGAATAAGACCCGGCAACATTTGGACAAGTATGTAGGGCTTTGGCTACTCAGGGAGACTTTCCCTAATTTTTATGGTCTTTTTATTCTGGACTTTGCCCCCTATTGTGAAATTTACCTGTACTTCCAGGACCATGCTATAAAATGACTTGAACCCAGAATCAAATTTGCTTTCAACCTCTCCCGAAGTGCCGGAGCCCCAGCCCATCTCCCTGAGGGCTCCCCCAGCTGGCCAAGCAGGCCGAGCTGCACAGATGGAGTCCTCGCATCTGGGACTTTTTGGGTGTCTGGGCTTGGGTCCAGTGCAGCCTTAGTGCTGCAGTTTAGGGGCTACGGAAAAGTCAGCTGGGGAAGAAACGGGCTCCTGTGGCTGTGATTGAGGGCAGACGAGGGTGGTCCCTGGTACCACGGGCAACACTCTCCCACTGTCTGCCAGGCTAACTGGGGCACTGGAGCCAGGAGAGATTCAGTGCTGTGCCCTCGATGCCCAGGCTAAACTCTGACCTGAGCTCCACTAGCCGGTCACACGATACAATAATTCCACTTGAATTGGCAAGGCACTGTTCTAAGAGTTCAAAGCCTCTTCTGGGTATTATCTCTTTTTATCCTGAGCAAATTCATGAGGGTCAGGGATCATTTTCTCCTGTGACCCAAGGAGAATCCAATCAACAGAGAGCTTGTGTTTAGTCAGGCCTGGTGTGCACCTCGGGCATCTGAAGGTGCCAACTTATCTCCAAGGTGAGGGAACAGCTGGGGCACTGGGTGGAAAGTATCACATAAGGCAGGAAGGAAGGCTTCAGAATGTCATTCCTTCCTGTAAGATGGGAACAATTTGACATAGGATGTGGTGAAGATGAGGAGGTAATGTATGTAAAACAAATCAAGTAGAGGTTTGATCTGTGGTTTTCCTGAACGTGGTGATCAGATCAAATACAGATGGCTGGATCATTTCCCTTTAATGAATGCCTGGCTGTTCAAAATCATCTAGAAATCCTGTGGGCACGGCCAGCTGTCATTTGGAGTCTGATGGGTCTTCACTCTTTCAAAGTCCTCAGAACTCAGCTTCCTAACTTGTCGGCTCAGGGTCCTTGCTTGGGACTCCTGTTAATCCATGGGCCATCTTCATTCCCTGGCCCTTTTCCTCATCCTGTTTTGCTTGAATTTCCACTGCACCAGTCTAAACACCATTGCTCTGCAGATTTATACCGTGCCTCTCATACTGATTTTGTGTCACTTTGAGGTGTTACAGCAAAAAATTTACTTTTCAAGTTTAATCTCCCAGAACAAAGCTATTGTATATCTTCCTGAATACAGTCTTAGGATAACTCCAGTGCAACAAGTAAAACTAGCACCATCATCCTTTTTCCTAGGAGCTGAGAACTAGACTTTTTTTTTTTAATAGCCCAGCTTTGCCCCTGGACATTGTTGACTGCTCTATAAAATGAGGGGATTAATACCTAGGGTCCTTCCTAATTCTGTCATTTTAGTGCAGTTAACTTGCCTGTAAACATTACCAGACACTCAAAATGTGAACAGTTCTTTTTGTCACAGATTTGCGATCAGATTTCCTCTGGATGCTGGCTTTTGTAGTGTGAAATTTAAAAAAAATCTAAATGAATTTCAATTTGTACATTTCAAAAGTTGTTTATAGTAAAAATCCTAAAGAGATTAAGAAAAAAAATTTTTTTTACGTAAGACTATGAGAATTCAATTTTACTAACACATTCTTTATAAACAACGCACGTACTTTTTTTTTTTTAAAGACAATTTTTTAGAGCAGTTTGAAGTTCATAGCAAAATTGAGAGGAAGGTACAGAGATTACCCATATGCCCCCTGTCCCCCCCCCCCCCCCCGACAGATGCACAGCCTCCCCCAGGATCAGCATCCCCAGGGTGTGGACATTTGTTACAAATGATGAACCTACGCCGACATGTCATGATCACTTAAAGCCCACAGTTTACATCAGCGTCATTCTGGGTATTGTACATTCTGAACACATACTTTTTTTTTTGGAAGTTTTGAATTTTATTTTATTTTTTATACAGCAGGTTCTTATTAGTTATCTATTTTATACATATTAGTGTATACATGTCAATCCCAATCTCCCAATTCATCCCACCACCACCACCTGCCCCCCACCACTTTCCCCCCTTGGTGTCCATACGTTTGTTCTCTACATCTGTCTCTATTTCTGCCCTGCAAACTGGTTCATCTGTACCATTTTTCTAGGTTCCACATATATGCATTAATATATGATATTTGTTTTTCTCTTTCTGACTTACTTCACTCTGTATGACTGTCTCTAGATCCATCCATGTCTCTACAAATGACCCAATTTCGTTCCTTTTTATGGTTGAGTAATAGTCCATTGTATATATGTGCCATATCTTCTTTATCCATTCATCTGTCGATGGGCATTTAGGTTGCTTCCATGACCTGCCTATTGTAAATAGTGCTACAATGAACTTTGGGGTGCATGCGTCTTTTTGAATTATGGTTTTCTCTGGGTATATGCCCAGTAGTGGGATTGCTGGGTCATATGGTAATTCTATTTTTAGTTTTTTTAAGGAACCTCCATACTGTTCTCCATAGTGGCTGTATCAATTTACCTTCCCACCAACAGTGCAAGAGGGTTCCCTTTTCTCCACACCCTCTCCAGCATTTATTGTTTGCAGATGTTCTAATGATGCCCATTCTAACTGATGTGAGGTGATACCTCACTGTAGTTTTGATTTGCATTTTTCTAATAATTAGTGATGTTGAGCAGCTTTTCATGTGCTTCTTGGCCATCTGTTATGTCCTCTTTGGAGACATGTCTATTTAGGTCTTCTGCCCATTTTTGGATTGGGTTGTTTGTTTTTTTAATATTGAGCTGCATGAGCTGTGTGTATGTATTTTGGAGATTAATCCTTTGTCCGTTGATTCGTTTGCAAATATTTTCTCCCATTCTGAGGGTTGTCTTTTCGTCTTGATTGTAGTTTCCTTTGCTTTGCAAAAGCTTTTAAGTTTCGTTAGGTCCCATTTGTTTATTTTTGTTTTTATTTCCATTACTCTAGGAGGTGGATCAAAAAAGATCTTGCTTTGATTTATGTCAAAGAGTGTTCTTCCTATGTTTTCCTCTAAGAGTTTTATAGTGTCCGGTCTTACATTTAGGTCTCTAATCCATTTTGAGTTTATTTTTGTGAACACACATACTTCTTTAATGTTCCAATGGCTCAGTTGATATTGCATCCACAGCAATGCTTAAAATTCCACTCCACCAACTGGCCCTATGCCTCGGGCAGGACTTTTCAACCTTCACTGTTGGCATTTAGGAGCTGGATAATTCTTTGTGGTGGAGCTGTTTTGTGCATAGAGGGATATTGAGCAGCATTTCTGGCCTCTACCCACTAGATGCCAATAGTCTCCTGCCAGTTGTGACAATCAAGAATGCCTTCAGACACTGCCAAGTGCCACTAGGGCAAAACCGGCCCAGGTGAGGACCAGTGCTTTAGGGAATTAGTTATCTAGAATCCTAGAATTAGTTATCTAGAATGCCTCTGTTTGCTGCTTCCCTGACAGCTTTACTTACAGAGCAAGCAGAAGCCCTGGCACAGAGGCAAAGGAAATGTGGGAGATGTCCTGCCTGCTTCATCCTGGAAAGCACAGGTGCTCTCAGTTTTGTCCTGGTCCTTCAGGGCCTTCTGGGGGCACCTGCCCGGTTTCCCTCCTGAAGGAAGCGACTCCGGGCCTGCTTTTCCCTGAGACCGTCTCTCTCAGAGTAACAGTAGGGCTCATTGAGCCAGCGCCAGGAAGAGCTGTTGGCATTCTCTTATCCTTCTTTTAGGAGAATGTGCATTATTGTTTTGGCAAGGTTTTCAAGAAAATTCTAAGATGTTAAGTTGATGTATTTGCATTTAATGGCATCATTCAGAATTCTCTACTTTTTTAACCAGTACCCTCCTCAACTTCACTGCTTGTGCTAAATCACTGTGAATATTGAGAGGCAGCCAACACTATGTATGACCCTCCTCAGTAACCGCTGGAAAATCTATACTTCATGTATATGTGTGTGTGTGTGTATATGTATATATATATATACACACACACATATATATATATACACACACACACATATGAAAATGGCTTTCTTCTCCCATTTGGCTCAAACTACAAGCCTTTCTTCCCTATGTATCTTTTAAAATGAAACAATTTCTCGCTTATTAAAACTTGAAAACTGCTAACTTGAAAACATAGCATAAAACTAGTCTTATTTCCAGCACCACAGGAGGGTTAGGACTATTCACTGTCTGTAAATGTGAAAGAACTCTCAGCAATTTCATTCGCTTTAACCTCTGTATGTGCTCTGAAGAAAAGTAGAAATCTAACTAATTTGAGATAAAAACCACTGGTCCTGATAACTGTTCATGACTCTGCGAAGGCTTAGTTTCGTGGCTATTCACCCAAATCCTCATGACTGACTTTTCTAATGTAATTCCAGGAAAATGGGATGTCAGGGAGATACCATTATGGCAGCTAATGAGAGAACTTGAAATCTGAAGGCTTACTCCTTAGACAGACATCTCATTAGAGAAATGGGATTTAAATGGTTTTAAAATACACCACATCTTACCAAAAGAAAAAGAAAAAAAAACTGATACCAGCTTACAATTCATTAATAAGTACTAGACTCTCAAATATAGCTAAACAAAAACTATTACCACAAACTGAACTAAGACAATATAAACAGCTCCTAAAGCATAGTTTTCCAAAGTTTGAATGGTTTCTCAAAAAGCATACTATAGAAATCTTAATTTTTGAAGGCTCACTTTTTAAATAGGGAGAAGTCTTTGAAGAGCATTTTAAGGTTAGATATCCTTTTGTGATGTTAATTCAGATGCATTGACTCCTGCCAAATTTTTATTGCAGCACGAGCTCTATGTTTTCTGAAGTCACTAAATTTCTCATTACAGCACAGGAAAAGGAAGATAAAGTAGGAGAGAGATCAGTTCAAATTCAGTCCTAAGCAGCAACCATGTTTGAGATGCAATCATAAAACCAAATATTTCACCTAGGACATGGAAAAAGCACTAGATCACCAGAAAGCAAAGAGTAAAAAGCTGCAAGCAGAAGCAATAAGAAGATGCCAAACTCGGAACAAGGTCTTATTGACACATAATATGCTAATCAGCTCACTCCTTTAGGCCAAAAAAAAAAAAAGTCTTTGTTCACATAGGTAACATATGTATTTTTGAGAGTAACAAAGTCACCATGGAGATATATTTTTTTAAACAATTTTTTATTTTCTGAAATATTTGACTATTTCACTGATAAACTAAAAAAGAATATTTAATTTTGTTGTTCTTTTTTGTAGCCTTTATGACCTGTAATATTAACTTGCTTGATGGTAAAGAACCAAAAGTTAATGGAAGAGCCTTGCCCACGAGTTTCTCCTATGACAACCTTCACTGTTCCTGATTTTGTGGATTTAGAACAAAGTTACAAATGTGTTTATTTTGTTATTTATTAGTAAGGCAATATATAAATTTAGATTTTTTCTGAAGTTGAAAGAACTGAATGAATACTAGCCCTCTTTCAGTTTCAGTATTATAGACAATGCTCTTATTCATTCACGTACTTTGGACATTTGCTCCTTTCAAACATGCATATTTTTAAAATACAGTGCCCAAATGTGTTAATTTGAGGACACCAACAACCTGAGAGGCCTTTCCATTTGCTCTTTAGCCTGCTTCTCTCGATATGTAAACTAGTGTATCAGTGTGTCTGCTAATAAATACCTTTCACACAACTGAGAGAACCCTTTGGATTTAAGCATTGCAAAACAATGGTATTTAGTCGACTATCTTCTTGGACTATAAGAACATTAGACTAGCCGACATCTTGCTGAAAAAACTAGATTAAATTCATGTCATTTAAGTCTTTTAGATGTTGGGAGTGACCAGTAAGCCAACAGACTGACGTGTCCTCTCCTAGTGTCAAATCTAATCTGTGGCACTTTAACACACTTCAGGTGAGAACACACACATATATTGAGATATAAGGAAAATAAAACCGCATAATACTTGAGACTTCAAAGGCTTCATTCCTAAATGCCCCAAAGTTACATGTTCCTCCTACTCTTTATTAAACAGGCTTCCGAAAACAAGTCTGAGAAGCATTTCTTTTAAGTATACACGATAGTAAGTACTCTTCAGAGTCAATATTAGATAACAAGTTTGGACTGGAACTAAGAGAAGCATTCTAAAATTGCGACTGTAAAGGATTACATGAAAATATCACCCTGTCATTAAACAACTCAACTTCACAACTAGCCTGACACTGATACATTTCCTTCCAATCAAAAGTAGCTGCAAACCGGGACGCCCCTGGTGGCGCAGTGGTTAAGAATCCGTCTGCCAATGCGGGGCACATGGGTTCGAGCCCTGGTCTGGGAAGATCCCACATGCCACGGAGCAACTAAGCCTGTGCGCCACAACTACTGAAGCCTGCGTGACTAGAGCACGTGCTCCGCAACAAAAGAAGCCACCACAACGAGAAGCCCCCGCTCTACGCAACTACAGAAAGCCTGCTCACAACAACGAAGACCCAACGCAGCCAAAAAAAAAAAAAAAAAAAAAAAAGTAGCTGCAAACCTTACTCTGCATCTTTCAGGTAAGTCTATAAAAAATTTCTACTTTTATTTCCCTTTATCTAAAGGGACTCAAACACACTGATTTGGCTTTCCTGCAATTAGTAACTGAGCATGAGCAAAGAACTACTCATAGTCCTACCCTCTTATTTTTGCTCTTAAGCCAGAACCATATTACTTACAAAGATAAAAGACACCCCATTATGAAATGGTGACATTTGGATGAAAAATGAATCAGAGTAATTTCTTTAGAAATTATTTTTTCAAATTTCCTTTGAAAAAATTTTCCAAAAACTTAAATCATAGGGCAGTTTTTATCAAAATAAAAACTTTACGCCAAAACAGCAGCTTTGGGAATTCCCTGGCCGTCCAGGGGTTAGGACTCTGTGCTCTCACTGCCGAGGGCCCAGGTTCAAAATCCCTGGTCAGGGAACTAAGATCCCACAAGCTGCATGGCGTGGCCCAAAAAAACCAGAAGTTTTGGTAATGGAATGTCTTTTCATTTTCTACTAGGAAAATTGTTAGCATATTTTCATGAACAAAGGTAAGACAGTAATGGAAATAACTAGGCACAGTCATTTCATCGTGTGACTTTCAGAAGATGATGAGTTTGTGAAAAGTTAAGGCAATGAAGTCACATTATGAGTATGCTGAAGAATTTACACAAAAGGTAGAATTATCACTTCTCTTTAATCACTGAGTTTCAGATTTTACAAATAATCTTAGAACAATTCAGGTAACTAAGGTTTTGGGGGGAAACAGTTCTTACTTGTACATGAAGAACTATTACATGCTCCATTTTTCTGCAAATAACTCTATTGGCTGGATTAACAAACACTGTCACAGAAACACAGAATTTTTTTAAAGCCATAGATCACTGCATATATATTTACAAAAAGCCATAAACAAACATGCATTTCTCCTTATTAGGAGAACTTAAATAGATGTTTGAACATTAAGGCAGTGATGATTCTAAAACATAATGAAATTCTAAGTTAAGGCTTTATGTTTCTTTTGAAACCCATATTCATAGGCAACTGTGACCAAAGCAAACTTTTATCTATCAGATTGAGTTCACCTGCTCAGGATATGTTATTTATCCACTACCAATAATTCTTCTACAGGATAGGAATTAGTAGCAACACCATTAATTTACTTTAGTGAATTCTTAGTCCCCTCCTTAGGTTTTATTTTGAGGATTTAGCCTTCAGCAGCATAAGCATGTGCCACAGAAAAAACAGAGCATTTCTCTGGGTAAACTTAGAAAAATTTACAGAATGCACTGATTTTTACTTGCCTGAAAGTTGGCCAACAATCAAGAACTCAGAATCTCCTAAATACAGAAAACTCCAAAAGCATACTTAACCACACACCCATCTCAAAACACAGATGTTCTTGATTATTGAAGCACTTGGTCTTCACCTCATTTTCTTTGAGGACTGTTTGGTATTACCCTCTCTAAACAAACAAAGCAACAAAATGCAGAACACCATATTTTAGATGGATCTATTCTATAATTGCTATCCTCAAGGCACAAATACTATCCTTGCTAGACCAATGTGTTTCCTCATTTAAGGAAAAAATGAGAGGTGGATGAAAAGAAGATTCACTTTAAAATAGCTGCTGATTGCACTCTTGCCCTATCAAGCTTATGCAAAGTGTTGAAATTTAGGGGGGAATGTCCTTTTCTCCTTATGTTATTTTTTTTTAAACATTTAGAGAGACAAAACTCAGACTCAGCTGGTGGGTGCGCCTCGAGGAGCAGCTCTGGAGCACCGGCCTGACCTTCTGTAGGGAGTAGGAGGGATGCTCGTAGGACACACTCCAGTCTGGGCTAACAGGCATGATTGCACAGCCCAGCGTTTCCATAGTTGGGGTGACTTACTGTCACTTAGACTGAAAGGATCACTATTTACACTAAGTGCTTGCCGCTACTTCTTTAAGCAATAATTTTACAGCAACACGTCTTGTGAGGAAAGTACTATACACTTAACGTTCGTATCAGTAAGAGTTCACGTAGAGGAGGGATGGCATTGACTATATGACAATTGTCTCAAAAGCTAAAGACAAGTGTAGTTTCCTTTGTGTCTTCAAATCAGGGGAGAGTAAGATGTCAAAGCAGATGAAGCTGTTGGTGTTTACATCTGATGGTGCAGCGTCAGACTTGTTTAGACATTATTGGGACACAGGGATTTCTAACAAGCACTGGTGAAAGTATTTTAGGTGCAATTTAAGTAAGTCATACTTTGACTAAAATGTTTTGAAGGTTTGAAAAGTTTGTACCCTAGTCCTGGTGAGCTTGGCTTCAGCTAAATGGCTAGATGGGTTTTAAAGGTGTGAAATACATTTTTTTTTTTTTTTAAGAAGGGAAGACTACACTGAAAGGGCAAATGTAGGCAACACAAATACAATCATTGTTAGATCAACATCTTAAACTTTATAATACACTCACACATTTTTACACAAATTTCATGTTTACAAGTACAAAAGGCAAAGAACCTCAGAGATTCGAAGTAACTGTATCATCAAGTACATTCAATAGAGTTAACACTGCTGTCCCGGTTCTCCATCTTCCAAATCCAGAAGGGAACCAACTGTAAATGCCATCCCCCATGTGGATTCCACTTTCAGAAGTTGGAGACTGGGTGTAGTTCTGCACATGTCTGAGTTTCAACAGAGCTGAATTGAGAGTCCATCGTGTTCCAGGCCAAATCGGCCAGAAGAAAGTCATCCATTGCTGTTTGAGTTTCATTGCTGGTGAAGAATAAGCTCCCCAAAGTTTCAAAGCCAGAATTCATGGTCTATGTTTCTGCACTGTTCAACTGAACTTTGCTTTCTAGAGCAGGTAGGTTTTTAGCAGTGGAGATTCCTTCAGTTTGGGTCTCTGTGTCAGATGAATCAGTACTCATGGAAAAGCTGGAGTGTTTCAGAATACTTCCCAGAGGCAGATGAGGGCTACTGTCTAAAAAGAAGTTCAAGTCCGTCTGTGTCTGCGTGTCAAACATTTCAAGGCCTAAGAAGTTAGAATTTCCCCTACAACTGTAGGACTGGGCACAGGCATCTGCAAATAAGAAGTCAGTTTGGGTCTCTATGTCCAGGGATTCCAAGACTGGCTCCGTGGTCATGGTGCTAAGCTCACTCTCTTCAGTTTGAGTCTGGATATTTGAGGCTGAAAAGAACTCTTCAATATCAAAATCAATTGCAGGATTCTGGGTTGGGCCAGATGGGAGCTGGGTGTCAGGTCCAGTACTTGTGTCAGACAAAAGACTACGATTGTCCAGTGTCTGACCAGGCAGATTACTTGACAAGATGTTTTCTAGATCACTTAATAAATCTATGGTTTGGGTCTGATTATCTGTCATATTCTGTGAAGAAAGCATACTATTCTGTGCACTGAAGTTTATAATTGGTGCAGATTTCTCAATATCTTGATTTAAAGTTTTAGGGTGGTTCTGAGGTAACAAACCATGAGTCACAGTCTCTGCTACTAAGCTGCTGCTTATAATATTGTCTGTAGAAACACCATATGATGAAGGGACACTCTCAAAAATGTCTCCACACATTACACCTTGGTCCATCTGTACTCGATCATCGGTTGCACTTTGCATTCCACTGGTCTGAGTTTCTCTGGAGATCCCACCTGACTGGAAACTGGCATCTATAAACACATCAGTCTGAGCCGCTATAGATGAGGTTACTTTAGAACTGGGCAAAAAAGTTTGAGTATGAACACTAATGGGAAGGGAAACTTGAGAACCAAATGTCAAATCAGTTTGAGAACAAGATGACACAGAGGAGTCAGGGCTAACCCACTCTGCAGACGGTATAAAGTGTTGTGTGGTGTAAGACAGTTCTGTCTGTACATTGATTGAAGAAATGCTGTTCTTCTGACATGTGTTCCCTAGTTCTTGTAAAGGGTTAGATGGACTTTTACCGAAGTTCACTTGAACACCTGTGCTAATTGGCTCAACAGCAACAGGATTTACAATTTTTGAAAGAGGGAGGCTCTCCTTGAGAGAGCAAGCCTCCGAATCTAGGCCGAGGATCAGGGTTCCGATGGACAAGGGCAGTAAGTGCACAGCACCGGGGGCAGAGCCCTGATGATCGACACCCAACACCACAGGCTGGGCTGAGGAGTCGGCTGTAGGCACAAAGACAGGCACAGGAGAAAGCTGCATAACGGGGAGTTTAACCAAAGCCACTTTGGGCTTTGGTAAAAGCAACTTCTGAGGATACCTTGGAGGTGTTGGAAGAGTCTGCTTTCTGGCATTAGAGCTGCAAGAATCTTCAAACGAAGCCACTAGCTTTATTTCTGAAGCTTCCAGTTCTTGAGCATCTGGTCTTGGGGTTGCTTGGTTGCTCAGTGATTCAACAGTCTTACTGGACAACTTCTGGTTGTGCAGGCAGTTTTCCATTTTCCTTTTCTTACTAGGTGGATCCCTGAAAACAATGACAGAGTAAAAAGAGAAAAACAATTTTAAACTGCAGTTTTCTTCATCAACCCTGGCACTGTTATCTTCACTTACAAACTCTATTTCCCACATCTACAGCAGAGGTCAGATTCAACCCAGCGAAGAGAAATCCCTTCTTTTGTAACTCGGCCTATTATCAATATATGGTAGGTAGAAGTTCAGAAACATGCAAACAGGGAAGCACACCTTTTTTTTGGGTAAAGTGCTAAGTACCAGAACTCAACTTAGATCTGTAAGCATCAGGAAGCTAACAGATTATATAATGCAACTATTATCATTTCTAAAGTAGGAAGCTCTTAGTCCAAATATAAATATGACCTTTCAAATGAAGCACAGTTTCATGATAAAAAACTCTTCAACAATCTAGTATCCCTCTAACAGAAAACGCTGGAAGTTTTTGAAGAATTGAAAACCCAATAGATTTTCAGTTGGGAATAATAAGGGACTCTCAAAAGGAGCTGGTGAAAGAATAAGGAAGAACAATTGGGTCAAGTAGATGTGGATCATCTGCTAGTACTGCTGCCATTTCCAAAAGTTCCCTTCTTCATGTCACATCTTTTCTCCGCCATTCCTCCTTTCTCCCCACACTAATGGCTCTACAGGAAGTTTCATTTGAAACTCTTCCCACAGCTATTGGCTTTTGGGCCACCATTTTTCCCCTTTACCTGTGTTCTGCAGGGATCTCATGGCCAGTTCGGTAGATGTGGGACTGTAACGCAGTCCTGCTGGCATAGGGACAGCCACACGTGCACTGGAAGGTCTTACCACAATCCTCTGCATGTCTTTTCAAGTCCCACTCAGTGCCATATGAATTGCTGCACTTACTACATTTATGCTTCTTTTCGGCATGCATTTTCATAAAGTGCTAGGAAGAACACAAAAGGACTAAAATGAAAAACTGCAACTGCTCAAAACATTTCAAAAACCATCAACATACCCAAATTAACAATGATTTTACATGATACAATATAGCAGTGCAAATCAAAAGAATGTAAAAGCAGGCAACTCTTCCAGTCCAGAATCATCTCTTTCCCCACTGGCTGGGTCCCTCCCTCCTCTTTAAGATAGCTGCTTCTGAAGTTCTTCTTTTCCCTGCAGTTTCTTAATCCCTTGGGAGAACATTTCCTTTGTGCCTTTGCTCCTCTGACCTTGAAAGCATGCAGATTCACACAAGAGATCTGGAAGTACACAGTTTATCATACTTTGCTGACTTGGTCTTCTTTTCTTTCCAAATCCACTTCTGGACAACTTCCCCTCCAGAACAAGCCATGTCTCCTTCACTTACACCCTACTCATTTTTTCCCCAAGTGGGAGACTTGGGTGGCTGTCCTTACAAGAAGCTTTCTGCTCAATTCTCTAGTTATGATTGGTAAGTAATTAGAATACATGAGGTTTATGACATCTGCATTTCATCCTCAGAGAAGTATACTTAAAGGCAAGTAAAATACCTGTTTTACGAGAGAAAATTGAGAAAATGGTCTGTCAGGGCCTCTAGGGCATCCTTCAATTGGACAACAGTAGAATTTTGGTACAGTTTTCAAATCTTTTCTTATTGTTGGATTCACTATGCCATCCTGCAAAAGAAAAATTACTTTAAATAATTTTCAAAAAACCAACAGAACGAGCTGGGAGTGATAACAAGGAACGAGTAAAGATGTGCACAAGGGATCTTTTTAGGGTGATGAAAATGTTCTAAAATTTGGGCTTGTGGTGATGGTTGCACAACTGTAAATCTACTAAAAAATAACTGAATTATTAACTTAAAATGGGTAAATTGTATCGTGTGTAAACTATAGCTCAATAAACCTGTTAAAATTTTTCAAAACAAAATAAACAAAAACCAACTATATTGTTTAAAAATCTTCTATCCATTCCTTTAGCACTCCTTCTAGACTTAAAAATCTCTGCCCTTCAAGCCAGCTTCTCTAATTGTAAGTGGTATATTTATAGTTTCTTAGGCTCAAGACTTGGTATCATCCTTAAGTCTTCCCTTCTTTTTTATTCCACCCACACCGAATTAGTGTGAGTCTCTGAAAAAAACCTGACTATGATCTAGGTCTTCCTGATAAAGACAACTGTGACTTTCTCTGATCACCACAATGCCCCCTAAAGTAGCTAAAGCTAGTTAACACAACGTTTATACAGTAGCGTGAATATACGCACCATGCTCTGTTTGAAATTCAGTAATCATTATAATGGCCAGTGCTAACATAGCTTTTACTACCATGGCAGGCACTGTTCTAAGCACTTTATATATATTAACTCATCCTAGTAATCCTTTCTTATTAAGTATGTGATTGACTTTTTGGCTGGGAATTTTAAAATAATTGGTGAGTTAATTTAGCTTAAAGTGCTGTCTTATTGCCCCTGATGAGCCCACATACCTCAGGAGTGAGAAACCTATGACCTCCAGTATAATTCTTATCTGACAACCCCCAGCTGGCCCCAGAGGAAGGTGTGTGGATGGGGGGTCGGGGTGGGGAAGGACCTCCCTACTACGGCTGGAAACAACTGGACACGTGCTCAGGCCTCAGCTGCCGCTGTAGCACCTAGACGTTTTAGTCCTTAGGTGCTGTGATGGGAAAGGATTCACTACTTTAGGAACATGCCCACCTCCTCCGCTTCCATCAGTGTGCATCTAGAGAAGAAACGAAGAACCGTGCGGCTAGGACTCCCTCCGTTTGCTTTCCTACTGGATCTCAAGAGGAACATGTTGATCTTGTTGAGTCTGTGTCCACTCATGTAGAGGGGAAAAGAAGCTATTCTTGTTTCATTTTTAAACAACGTAATTTATCTCTCAACGATATCAAATGTAGTCAGTTATTCCTCCATGCCTTCTACCTTGGTCCATCCTTTTATAATCCTACTGCACTACACTGTCTAGATATTCATATTCATTTGGATTATTTAAATGGTCTCCTAAATAATTTTCCTTCCTCTTCTAATGTCAGAACAAATTTGACATTCCAAAAAATTATTTGTATGTATCGCCGAATACTATTTTTTTAAAAAAGGTACATAAAATAAAATCCCATCTCCTCATTATGCCTCCAATCTACCATTATAACCATATCTTTTTCTGTTCCCTTTTCATACACTCTGCTGCTCACCCTAACACTCTTCCCACTTCCATTTCCACCTTCTACAGCCACTCTCGGATGACTGTCTCCCTTCAGGCAGAATGTGACAGTGGGAAGAGGGCACGGCATGGAGAGGCCTGTGAGCCATTTCCACCACTGATTAGGCACATGACTTTGGACAGGTTACTTAATCTCTGAGCCAGTTTACTCATTTCAAAAGCAGAGAGAATAGTTAACTCTCAGGATTATCTAGTACTGGATTAGCATGGAGCCCGCTCACATTCTCAATAAATAGCACTCCCTTGTTCTGCTCACCACCCAGATCTATTCCTTGTCTGAATTCCAAGGTAGCAGCTAACTTAACTTGCAAAGTATCATTTTCTTCTAGAATTCCTGTCTCCTCAACTAAATTTCTTAAGGGCAGAAACTAAGTTATACACCTCTTGGTACTGTTTTCATGCTTTAGACTGCACACTAAAGGCAGAGCACTTTTAGAAAGGCAGCCCAGTGCAGGGCAGCAGCTCTCAAACCTAGCGGCCTGTGAAAAATCACTTGAGGCGTTAAAAAAAAATACCTGTGCCTGGTCCCAGTCCCAGGTAATGATATAATTAGTTTTGGGTGGGTTTAGTATTTGGTTTGGTATTTGGTTTAAAAATCTCCCCTGATGATCCCAGTGTGTAGCCTAGCTTAAGAACCATGGTGCAGTGGTTAAACCCATGGGTTCTGGAATATGGAATTCTCTACGTTGCTCCTTTCCTGTGACCTTGAAAAAATTAACTGTCTTGGTTTCCTTATTTGTAAAGTAGGCATGATAGTACGATCTACCTCAAGGTTGCTGTGAGGATTTAGTGAATAATTTAAGAGACTTAGAACAGTGCTTATCATATAATCACTCAATTAATTATTATAGCTATTAGTTATCGGCTGTGGAGATTTTTGTCGCTTCTTTTGCTTTCTGCCAACCAACTTAAGGCCAATAAGCTAATCTAAACTAGTACTTTACATTAAATACTGTCCTTGTGGCAACAGAAATAAAAGCAAAAATAAACAAATGGGACCTAATCAACCTTACAAGCTTTTGCACAGCAAAGGAAACCATAAACAAAACAAAAAGACAACCTACGGAATGGGAGAAAATATTTGCAAATGATGCGACCGACAAGGGCTTAATCTCCAAAACATACAAACAGCTCATTCAACTCAACAACAAAAAAACAACCCAATCGAAAAATGGGCAGAAGAACTAAACAGACATTTCTCCAAAGAAGACAGATGGCCAACAGGCACATGAAAATATGCTCAACATCGCTAATTATTAGAGAAATACAAATCAAAACTACAATGAGGTACCACCTCACACCAGTCAGAATGGCCATCACCAAAAAGTCTACAAATAACAAATGCTGGAGAGGGTGGGGAGAAAAGGGAACCCTCCTACACTGTTGGTGGGAATGTAAGTTGGTGTAGCCACAGTGGAAAACAGTATGGAGTTTCCTCAAAAAGCTAGAAATAGAGATGCCATATGATCCAGAAATCCCACTCATGGGCATATATCCAGACAAAACTACAATTCCAAAAGATACATGCACCCCTATGTTCACAGCAGCACTATTCACAATAGCCAAGACATGGAAACAATCTAAATGTCCATTGACAGATGAATGGATAAAGATGTGGGGTGTGTGTGTGTGTGTGTGTGTATACATACACACACACACACACACACACACACACACAGTGGAATACTACTCAGCCATAAAAAAGAACAAAATAAGGCCATTTGCAGCAACATGGATGGAACTACAGATTATCATACTAAGTGAAGTGAGAAAGAGAAAGACAAATACCATATGATATCACTTATATGTAGAATCTAAAATATGACACAAATGAACTTATCTATGAAATAGAAATGGACTCACAGACATAGAGAACAGACTTGTGGTTGACAAGGGGTAGGGTGGGTAGGGCGGGAGGGATGGATTAGGAGTTTGGGGTTAGCATATGTAAACTATTATATAGAGAATGGAGAGACAACAAGGTCCTACTGTATAGCACAGGGAACTATATTTAATATCCTGTGATAAACCATAATGAAAAATAATATATATATAGAAAGTATATATAACTGAATCACTCTGCTGTACAGCAGAAATTAACACAACATCGTAAATCAACGATACTTCAACTAAAAAAAGAAAGAAAGAAAAATCCATGGATTCATCTCAAAAAAAAAAAAATACCGTCCTTGTGAAAGTCTGATTGAAATGCTGCTTTTATTGAAACACTGGCCTCTGCTAGCTTTAATGACAACCAACACTGTCTCTCAATCACCAAACTCATCCCATTCACCAGTTCATCTTTTTTTAAATGAAATACTTTTAAACTTATTTTCCTTCTAGTGTTATCTGCAAGAAAAAATCAAATATGGAGAGAATATTAAGAAAGCTCTAAAATTCTTTTTTTTTTTTTTAAGGCTAGGACAATTAAAAAAAAAATTATTTATTTTGGCTGCACCGGGTCTCAGTTGCGGCATGCATGCGGGATCGAACCCTGGGCCCCCTGCATTGGGAGCACGAAGTCTTACCCACTGGACCACCAGGGAAGTCCCCATGCTTACTTCTAATACATCTTAAATTTGCTTAGCAATCCTTTTATTATCCCTTTTCAAACTCCCTATCATGCTCTCATATACCTGTTCACTTCACTTTTTAAAAAATTAATAAACTTTATTTTTTAAGAGAAATTTTATTAGATTCACAGCAAAATTGAGCGCAAAGTACAGAGAGTTCCCATACACTGTAGTGCCCCCCCGCCCCCCCAATACAGCCTGTTCCACTATTAACATTCCTCACCAGAGTGGTACATCTGTTACAATTGATGAAACTACACTGACACATCATTATCACCCAAAGTCCACAGATTTTATTAGAGTTCACTATCCGTGCCGCACATTCTATGGGTTTTGCCAAATGTATAAGGACAGCTATCCATCGTTATAATATCATACAGAGTATATTCACTTTCCTAAAAATCCTCTGTGCTCCACCTATTCATGACACCTTTCCCCTTAAGCCCTGGTAATCACTAATCTTTTTACTGTCTCTGTAGTTTTGCTTTTTCCAGAATATCATTTAGTTGGAATCATACAGTATGTAGCCTTTTCAGATTGGCTTCTTTCACTTGGTAATATGCATGTAAGGGTCCTCCATGTCTTTTCATGGCTTGATAGCTCATTTCTTTTTGGTGCTGACTAATATTCCCCTGTCTGGATGTGCCATCGTTTATTTATCCATTCACCTGCTGAAGGACATCTTGGGTGCTTCCAAGTTTTGGCAGTTATGCTTTAAAAATGTTTCCTACCACCTCCTCGCGTTTCCTTTCTCACTGCTACCATCATTAGTTCAAGTATTCCTGACTCTCTGTTTGGACTTTGTCACTAACCTCTTAACTAGTTTCTAGACCTTCAATCTCTTTTTCATTCACACTTTGCCGCATTCACCTTTCTAAAATTTACCTCTGATCATGACATTACTTCACTCAAACATTTTCAACGGCACCCCAATACTCCCCAAGCCCAAATTCCTCTAGCCATTGGGACGTCCAAAGTCCTGTACTATATAGCTTCAAACTATGCTTCTTTTCCATCATTTCTCTGTTATATCTAATGTAATTACTTAAAATTCCCCAAACCTTTTCAAAAGGAGGAATATATTTATAACTTTGTTGCACTTGGGAATGTTTTAAAAAGAGTAAATGTTCAGTAAAAACTTGGGGCATTATACTGAATATGTTTAAGTGGCCATCTAAGTCAAAACTGTATCACACATCAGGATGAGACACTAAAGGCAGTCATATTGGACATCAACAACATCTCCTTGTTGCTGTCATTACAGGTGTGTAAACAACCCGATGCTGTTCGCTTTCCTGCTTTCTGAGGGCCAACTCCTCAGTCCTGCCCATCACCACCTCTCTTCCCCAGTTCCTGACCTTCTTCCCATTCTTGTTCTGAGACAATAAGCTCTGAGATGAGAATGGGGTGATAAGAAATGGTAATGGCACAATAAGACATGAACTGCAGTAAGAAAGTGATGTTTTTGTTCTGAAGTGCTATATACATTCTGGAATAAAACTTGGCAGACTTTTTTTTTTTAACTGTACCTTTTGTGTGCATAACTGAAAAAAATGACAAAAAATACTTCATGCTTTTTGTACCTTTTGGGTACCTGTTTATAAAACATTTTACGTAAAAGAATTTGAAAAAGAACCTATGAGAGGAAATAACTGAAAAACAAGATGGACAAAAGTAAACAAAGAGAAGAAAAGTAAAGCAAGAGGAAGGACCCCGATGAAGAAGAGAGGATAAAAGGAAAGGATTGTAAGAACTGTGGCAAAAATTGGAAAAAAAAAAAAAAAAAGAAGAAAAAAAGGCATTATAGCTACTCTAGCATCTCTCTGCCTTCACAGAAAAACATCCAAGAAGAAAAGTAGTTTGCTTTGTTGTTGTCTTATTGTACATTTAAAATTAGAAGTCTCTGTACACTGTGATCTATAGAGCAACTTGGAACATTTTCTTTCCCTAAAAACAGAAAAAAATTCCTGGCAAATCATTAAAAGCAAACCCCTGGACTGAACATAACACAAAATCCACTAAGCCATGTTTTAAAAATATGTGTTGCTGGATAAGAGGTTCTTTAAGGGGGCCCCTGTCCCCTTCACTATTTTCAAACGTGAGGGATAAAAGAATCAAGAAATGCCCATTTACTCCTACTCTTCTTTTCCCTGAATCACCAGCTTTCATTTCTCCATGGACCCCCTTGTAGGCAAGGCTGGACTAGGATATTTCCAGATTTACTTACAGGATATGGAATATAGACATATATCTTAAGAACCCACATAAAACCAAAAGGTATCATGTACCTTACACCTTACAACTCTATCTCCACTTTTATTCATCATCCTTCAGAAAGATTTGTTAATAATTAAGAAGGGAGTATTTGACTGAGGGCAGGGTATCTTCTGAAGATTAGAAATAAATAAGAACCTTATAACAAATAATGGGGAAGGGAATAAAATATTATCATAGGGGATTCCTTGGTGGTGCAGTGGTTAAGAATCCGCCTGCCAATGCAGGGGACACGGGTTCGAGCCCTGGTCCGGGAAGATCCCACATGCCGCAGAGCAACTAAGCCTGTGTGCCACAACTACTGAGCCTGCGCTCTAGGGCCCACAAGCCACGATTACTGAGCCTGTGTGCCACAACTACTGAAGCCCGCGCGCCTAGAGCCTGTGCTCCACAACAAGAGAGGCCACCACAATGAGAAGCCCGCGCACTGCAACGAAGAGTAGCCCCCGCTCGCCACAACTAGAGAAAGCCCGCGCGCAGCAACAAAGACCCAACACAGGCAAAAATAAATAAATTAAAAAATATATATATTATCATAATCTAGGAGAAAAAAAACCACAACAACTAGGGCAGAAACTAGAATTATGTAAGTAGCTGTAACCAAGAGAACAAAGGGAAAAATCGCCATTGAATACGACGCAGATCTGCCAAGCAGATACACTCAAGCTTCAGGGCCCGTAGGAGCACACTGGACTGCTAGGGGAGCCTCTGGTCCAAACACAGACCACCTGCAAAGCCACAGGGAGCTCCCAGTCAGCTCTTGTCCTTATTAGGCCTCCTTCTTTCCCCTTCCTCCTCACAATACTTTGAGAACATCAAGGGTCAAGCGTAATGTTTGAACTCAAGAGCCTACTACTTGGCTCCCAATTGTGTGGACAGATTCACCACACTGGGGCAACACTATACAGATATGGCTATTTTGTCACACAGGCTACCTTCATTAAAAAAAAAGAACCCCCTTTCCACCAAGACAGCAGATGTCCCGGGGCTGCATGGTTAGAAAGACGGAACAAGGCAGGAAAGTGAGCCTGTTTGACATGGAAGAAACAACGATAGTTCAGGGTGAGGTTTCTTTAATTCCTGCCGAAACAGGTCTCTCTAGTGACCTAGGAAGGAAACTCAGGAGAGTCCATTTTTCGGTTGTTCACGACTTGCAGTTCAGAAAGCAATCTTGAGCGCACTGTGCTGTCTGCAGACAAGAGAAATCTGAAAAAATGACTAAAACTGGAAGAATGGCTTCACATAGGTTCTAAGCAAGGGGGGATGCTGATACTCTGCCGTGCTAAGGTCCAAGTAAAGGTTTGACTATTAAAATTTACAGTTGCCTCAAACATATTCCTTCCTCGTGGGCCTGTTATATGCTTAGGATTGGCAGCTTCAGAATTCCTGAACTTTACATATTTTAAAAACATAATTAGAAATAAACCTACTGCCTACTACCAAACCCATCGTATACTAGTCCTGACAAGTAAATGGTATCTTTGCGCTTCACAGATGCTTCACAAAGTCTGGAGAGATACACAGCCCCTGACAGCAATTCCATAGAAAAGAACAACGTAAACTGTTAAAAAGTGCTTGCGAGAGTGATGTTCAGGCCAACACAAAGAGAGTCGTGGTCAGACTGGCAGCTTCCTCTGCGCTCAGAGATGTAACGTCGGCCTTAGCTGTCTACCAGTGAGGGGAGGATACTGGAGGTTGGTGATGGCTGTATACACGAGCTGAAGAGAACCCAGGGATTAGGCTGAAGAACTCCTGCAAATATACAGTCCATCCACTCAAGATAAAACATGGCTAAGAAAAGGAAGTGTTTAATTAAAATTCGGGATGGAGGAGAAACCAGGAGAACGAAGACCATTCCCAGAGTTACTTCACTTGTGTTGTGAAAGAAAGGCAGAACTCGCAGGGAAACTGCAGGCCCACCCGCGAGGTCTTCCTCAGCGCACCTCCATGTACCTCTCCTGATCGGGCCTCCCTAATCGTCACTTCAGCACGGTGTGGCCTCTGTATCCAGCTGGTGCTAGAAGGGGACTGCCCTCCGTGGGCATCCCATCTGCCCTACTAGAGACCATCACCTCGAACTTTCTGCTGTTAAATTCTTATCAGAAGCCTGATTCTAAACACGTTTCTGAGGGAGATTTACCTGAAGGGCAGACGGAACATGCAAGAGGCGAGGTAATTTAAACTTACTCCTGAATCAATTCAGACCACCGAAAGCTACATACTCCCAAAACTCCCTTCAGTAACGTGCTTTGGAATTATGCCCCTGTTGGCCTAGAAGACTTGAAGAAGTGGTGCAAGGTAACTTCCTATTGTAATGACTGAGAAATCATGATTTAATAGGTCTGGGATGGGGCTGGACATCTGGATTTTTAAGAAGCTTTCCACAGATGTGCACTGAAGGCTGAAAGTCGCCCCATTTTACGTAAGGTGGAAGGGACGTTCAGATTATTGTCCGGTTATTATATACCGTGTCCCCTCTTAAACAAGATCCACGGGAGAAATTTCGCTTAGGTCTCATCCCTGAGCAAAGGTGATGTTAACCAACACTGTGGAACCTGTTGCCAAAGCTGCAGCTCCCTGCTAACAACTGGCCCGGAGGAGGAGGCAGTGTGCGTGCGGTGCGAACGGCACCGGCTTCGACCCGAGGCCGGGTTTAAAGCCCAGCACTACGCAGGTGCGTCATCGTTTTCTCTGCAGTAGAACGAAGGTGTCGTGAGAGCTCACGAGACAAACGTGAGAAATGCCCGCGACGCCAAGTGCGAGGCCGGTGGTCCGGCCGGTCCGAGCCCGACAGCGCAGTGGCATGACACAGGGTTTTCCTACCGCTGCGCCTTCCTGCCTCCTAGCTCCCACTCTCCCTGCCGGGACCCCCCTCCCCGGTCTGGCCCTTTAGGGCCTCGGAAGCCCCCGCCGACGCCGGCCGGACCTCGGCGCCTTCCCGTCCGCGGCCCTGGCCGCCCTCGGCCCCGAGCGCCCGCTTCAGGCGCTCGGTCGCGCCAGGCCCCGGGAGGCGCCGTCCGCGGCGGGCTCACCTGCAGGCGGTGGCTCTTGACCAGGTGCATGTTGAGCGCGGGACTGTTGGGCAGGATCTTGCCGCAGCCGCGCACCGTGCACAGGATGTTGGTCCGCACGGCCCGAGACAGCTCGCTCACCGACGGCTGGATGAGCTCCCGGGCCGGCGGCGCCGCACCCGCAGGCTGTTGCCTCGCCGCCGTGGGTCGCGGCCGGCTGCCCCTCAGCCGCCCGGGGGGATCCCACGGGCCGGAGGCGGCAGCGGCTCCCCTCGCGGCCGCCGGGACGGCCGCGGCGCCCAAGGCCAGAGCCGCTGGCCCCGCCGCCGCCGCCGCCGCCGCCTCAGAGGCCGCCATGGCTCCCGCACCTCAGGCCGGACAGCTAGGACGCCCCGCCTCCCGCCGCAGCGACTTCCGGAAGGGGGCGGGGCCTCTCGGCTCATTAGCATCCGGCGGGGCCCGGGCGGCCGCGGCGTCGTGTGCGGGTGGCGGAGGGCGCGTCTGCCATGAGCCACCACCAGAAGAGGCGGGCGGGTTACAAAACTTCACAGGGGTTCCTGGGGACAGGTAGGACGTATTGGTCCCGCTGGTCCATTATTCGCCTTCCTAGAAATCTGACCTCGGGCCACAATTGGATAGAAGAAAAAGCAATGCGTTCAGAACTTTACTTCCCAAAGATTGGAAATAACCCAAGTGTTCAAGGAGGAGAGGCGAGAGTGTGTGAATTACAACTATGTGTTTACCAGACACTGGGGAATGCACTTTTCATTCAGTATCTCATTTTGTCCTCAAAACAGACCTAGCAGGTACGTACTATAAGTTTTCCCCCATTTGCAGAGAAGTAAGTAACTAGCCCGAGGTCACATTATACAAACAAAAGGATTGTTATAATTGACAGAGTTAATCATTTTAGGGAGGGTAGATTTACTTGCCTGTATTTTAACTGCTGAAATTTGATTACTGTTTGGGGGACAGTGTAGCTCAGAGGAGGGTTCCAAAACCTAAGTTGGAAGAGGGACCACCAGATAGGTCATTTAAATGAGTGTAGGAGGCCAGGTGTAGTCAAAAGGGAGGGGTGAGGACTGCAGTGGAATGGGAGTTACATCCTTTGTTTAAAGGGGGCAGCGGCTACTACTCGTCTTTGGTATTGCCGGATTTATTTTTCAAGATTTTTATGTGAAAACTCCCAGCTTTTATATATTAGCAGCTCTATTTGTTTTCTATTGCTGCAATAACAAATTACCACAAACCTGGTGGCCTGAAACAACACAGATTTGTTATCTTACAGTTCTGGAGGTCAGAAGTCTGAAATGAGTCTACTAGGTGAAGATCAAGGTGTCGGCATGGCTGCATTTCTTCGGGAGGCTCTGTGGAAGAATCTGTTTACTTGCCTTTTCCAGCTTCTCCAAGTCATTAATGGTGAGTTGAGGCTTCTTCACATCACTCTGATTTCTTCAGTAGTCAGCTCTCCCTCTGCTCTCTTCTATTCCTCTTCCACTTTTGAGGACCCTTGTGATTACACTGGGTCCATCCAGGAAATCCGGGATAACCTCCCCATCTGCAAAGTCCTTTTGTTTTGTAAAGTAACAAATTTACATATTCCAGGGATTAGGATGTGGACCTCTTTGAGAAGGGTACTATTCTGCTTCACAGTAACGAATTCTGTATTAAAAAGTACTGTGGGCCCCAAATCCCCCACATCTGTGTGAGAGATAGCATCCACGGGCTATTGTTTCTTCCAGCACAGTGTCCAAGAGGGCAGGCTCTGGAGGCCAACTGCCTGGGGTTAATGTGGGCTCAGTCACCTACTAGCTAGTACTAAGCTTTGGTATTCACGTCGATAGAGTGAGACTAGTAATGCCACCTGCCTTATAGGATTATTATGAAAATAAGACAAAGCGTATAAAATACTTGGCACAGCGCCTGCCACATAGTAAGTGCTCAGTAAACATTAGGTCTTTTTCATTTTTGGAGACCCTACCTAACGTGCAGTAAATTCCTTTGGCCTAGAGATCCTTGGATCTGCATTTACTGCTCCATCTGATCCCACGACTGCGTCTGAATGGCGTATGTGGCTCTGGACCCTCAAGCACATACCAGGTAAGCATTCCCTGTATCTCATTTCCTGAAGCAGAAGCCTCTGTCTGGGAGGGCTGCAGGGTGCAGCCTCAAGTGATTCCACTGTAGGCTGGGTAATACTGGGTTGGCCAGAAAGTCCCTTTGGGTTTTTCTGTAACATCTTACAGAAAAACCCAAAGGGACTTTCTGGCCAACCCAATATGATTAGTGTCCTTCTCGTTCAGGCTCTCATTGTACATCCCTGCAAAGCACCAGAAAGGGCTGTGAGCCTGTGGGAAACCATCCCAGGAACCTGCAGGGCCTCTGTGCAGACCTAATGTGGGCATTCAGGCACTGAGTAGAAGTGCCTACCATTTGTGTGCACGTAGGAACAGATGCTCTAAACCATGACTGTGGTCTACAAAAAAAATTAGCGTTATTAAGCCCCTACAGACTCAGTGCCTCACTCTGAGATAACTGAAGTGTCTAAGCCATTTGCTAATTAAATCTAAACAAATATATTTCACATAAAATACCTATTGGTATTGGTATAGACAATACCAATACACTATATTGGTATAAAGCATTGTTTAGCCTCTTCTGATTGTGTTTTATCTGTATATTAAGCCTCTTTTTGATTTTCATCAGAAGTAACTGATATACCAGTTTTTAAATATCTCATTTAAATTGGTGTTTTTCTCCTCTGCTTTGGCCACTGGCTAACGCCATCCAAATTTTCCCTTTTATTCTAGCAGTTGAGGAGGCACTTGTATGTTCTTACGTGGTAATCTTACCTCTAGTTTTATTTTGTCCTCCTATTCTTTTTCTGTCCTTCATTTGCCCAGATTTCCTCACCTTTTGATTTTATCATAATTGTAACATATGTTGTTATAACCCCAAATCCTTTGTGGATCAAGATAGGGAGTAGATTTTAAAGTGTTATTGTAAAAGGACATGCGATTTAGTGATGATCACTGAAGGATTTTCACCAAAAGTGACCGATACACCCGTTTTTAAATATCTTTATTCACAAACCTGTATATTATCTGTCAGTTGGAATGCCATATGTATGATAAAATAGATGAGAAGTATCATATTTACAATGAAATCATTATTTTATATAGCTGAATCAACTGATAGGCTACCTCCTGCAATAATAACTTAATGGGCCCAATTCTACCTTTTGAATGGACCAATTTTATGATTCTCCTGGAAAGTTTTGGGTTGGGTATAGTTTCTTGTTGCTTCTTTCTGTGATCCAAGGCTTAAGAGAAAATCCCTGGAAACCAGCAACTGGAACCAGACCTCTCCAGGATTGAGGAGAGACAGGAGTGAGAAAAAAAGACATCCTGTCACATCTTAAAGTCCCACAACTGCTATGCTTTGCAGGAGGAGGAAAGAATCAGTCCCAAGAATTATACTGAACATTTCTAAATCGTCAACATCAAGGATTAATCTCTAAAACAAGTTTGCAGATAGAAGCTATCCAGCTAGTCATTATAAAATGCATATGCAATACAGTCAAGGATGCTGTGCTTACAAAACCACATACATCTTATTTATCTCTAATTTTAAAATAATTCATTCCCTTATTGGGTATGCAAGTGAGCAATGGAGAAAGTGGTGCATCTGCAATACCTGAAATTAAAAAAAAAAAAAAAAAAGAAAAGAAAAGAAAATGAAAATAATCACAGGGACAACGATTTGAGTCAGTTTAAAAATGACCAAGATTAGAGGGTGGATCATGGACCCCCATTAAGTGAAGCAGAATATGCAAAACAGGGCATGATGGGATAGCAGACGAGAGCCATGAGAAAGCTCAGGGGCAATTAGTCAGCAAAGAGAGGGTCGAATGTAGTATGTTGTTAATTCTTCTGGCTGATGAAGTATGCTGACTACTTACCGGCTGGTGCTAAGGATTTCAGTGCTTCCAGAAGATGGGGGCTAGAGAACTTAACCAGGCACCGGAGGGGTTCTTCTCTCTCAGCCAGGATGCCCCCATTTAGGTCACTTTTGAATTTCGTTTCAAGCTGTCAACAGATATATTTTTAAGTGACGATTAAATATATCAGTTGCAATGGCAAAATATAAAGAAATAGGATTGTGTATTTCACTAATTCTTGTTATCAAGAAACACAGGGACTAATGGGGGTGGGAACCATTTAATTTGCTAATTGCAAACGTTGAGGGCAACCAGTATATCCAACAATATCACATGCAAAAAGCCAAGCGTGCACAGTGCCTGACACACAGGAGACCTTGCATGTCGGTTCCGCCCTCAGATGCCCTTTACCTGAGCATTAGGTTTGCATTCTTAATGGAAAATGAGCACTGTTTTTTGTAATCTGTCATTTCAATGTAAAAATGTCATGTGTTTTGAGTCACTACCGCAGTTTAACTTCTTATTATAGAAGATTTAGAAAACATACAAAAGTGAGGAGCGCAGTGTGATGAGTCCCCACGTGCACATCACCCAGCTGAAACAATGACTGGTCTTGTTCCATCCATTACTCGACCCTCCTTTCCCTACTGCCCACCCCCACTGGATTATTTCGAAGCAAATCCAAGACACCATAGTGTCCCACCTGCAAGTATTTCAATGTATCTAAAAGAGTCCTAAAAAGGACTCTTTTTCAAAACCTCACCCCCATCACATTACCACACCTAAAAAAATTAATAACAGTTCCTTCATATCATCAAATATATAAGTACTGCTACTTCAGTAGGTACTCGGCTCTTAGATTCTAACTTCATTTTTTTAACTTAAAATGATCCTTAAAATTTAGAGACAGAATGCTGAAATATTTAGAGGGTGAGTAATGTCTGCAACTAATTCAAATGGTTCAGAATAAAGAAAGAGAAAGAAAGAAAGCAGATGTGGCAAAATGTTAATGATTAGTAAATTTTGAAACAAAGGGGAAATGAATGCTCATTGTAATATTCTTGCATGTTTTCTGAAGGTTTGACATTTTTCAAAATAGAAAAGGTAGGGAAGAATTAGTAGCAGGTATGAATAAATGTGTGCCTTGACTTATAGAATAGACCCATTCTAAGATGTGTATAAAGAGAAGTTTTGTGGACTAAATCTTATGTATCCTACATCAGTGGTTCTCTGTGCAGAATCGGCTAGAGGGCTTGTGAAGACAGATGTCTGGGACCCACCTCCAGAGTCCGTGATCCAGTAGGACTAGAATGGGGCCAAGAACCTGCATTTCTTACCCATATTCCCAGCTGAGGCTGATTCTGCTGGTCCAGGGACCACATTTTGAGAATGACTGTCTTAAGAGTGTGAGCTGTTCAAAAGAAATGGGTTGAAACCTGCCATTCAGGGAGCATAACTTGAAAGGTGTCAGTCAACTTTTCCCACTAAAAACAAATCAAACCAAACAGGCACTGGGCCTGAGTGAGCAGATCAATGGTAGACTTAAAGTGTGGTCCGTAGCTGCAGAAGGTTCCTTCTAAGCAGAAAGAATTTTATTGGAAGGTTTGAGGGGAGGGGGTGTTAGGAGTATGAGCATGAGTATTAGACTAGGGTGATGGTGATATAAAGCCTTGAATTCTTCTAATGGTGGCCATGGGCTTGCCCCCAACCTGGCTTTCCTGGTGGGCAAGCTTCTGGAACGAGCCAGGTTTGCAGGCTGCTGGGTTTTCTCCACGTGATGCCAACTGGGCTTTGTAATGACTTATTTACTCACTCTTTTATTTAATAAGTATTTATGAGCACTGACCATGTGCAAGCATTGTTCTAGGTGTGGGTGGGCTAGAAAGGTATAACCTACCTTTTTTTTTTTTTTTCTCAAAAATACAGATCACAGCTGGTTATACATAACTGAATTAATATGAAAGGTTAAATGAAAAGGCAAATTCAACATTTCCAAAGGTCTCCTTTGCAACAGAGGAACTTACTAAATATGATAAAGAAGTCTATTTTAACTCATAAACTTATTATACAACATTAAAGTGACAAATGAATGAGAGACAGTTTCTTAGATCTGTTTTCCACTTACAGTTTTAGTTCTTTTTAAAAAATATTGATAACTTGTAGTTAGTTTATAGCAGTGTCCTACCTTATATTGTGCAAATTCTAGTCTTGGTTGTGGATAGTCTCCAAAAATTTCTTGAGTCACTCTCTGGACTCTCTCTTTTTCTATTTTGTTTTCATGAATGATCCTTGAATCCACTACAGATGGAAGATTTCAAGAGAAACAGCTGTTATATATTTAATATTATTATAATATTATATATTTTATATATGTTAATATATTTCATCCATAAAGTATCATCCTTTCATTCCTAACCTTTCAACTTGCTTGTATAACTTAAAAATAATGTTTACTGTTTCTTCTCGATTGTAATAATTTCTTATTGTTGAAAAGCTGGAAAGTATAGGCTGGTAAGAGAAAATAAAAATCACCCATAATTCCACCACACAGAGATAAGTACTGTTAACATTTTAATCTATTTGTCTAACCCTTTTTTCAGTGAATAAAAAGATATGTATTTTTTAAACTGGGATTATAAAATACACACAATTTTGTATCCTGCTTTCTTTACTTAACATAAAATCAATAGCAGTTCTTATGCCATTGGAAAGTCATAAATATGTTTAGTTCATAATGGCTGTACCATTTCATTTTATTGCCAAATCACTGCCAAGAGAGAGGAACATTTTCATTTTTATAAATCTATATTGTACCCCATCACTTTTCTGAACTTTCTGATCCACATTAGTAGTTTCATACTCTATTGTCTTGGGTTTTCTAGGAAAGGACTCATGTCACCTGTGAGTACCAACAGCGTAACAATTCTGATTACAGGCGCACCTCAGAGATAAGCGGGTGCAGTTATATACCACTGCAATAAAGTGAGTCACATGAAGTTTTTAGTTTCCCAGTGCATATAAAAGTTATGTTTATATTGTACTGCAGTCTATTAAATGTGCAACAGTATTATGTCTAAAAGGACAATGTACATACCTTATTTAAAAAGTACTTTATTGCTAAAAAATGCTAACCATCATCTGAGCCCTCAGGGAGTTGTAATCTTTTTGCAATAGTAACATCAAAGATCACTGATCACAGATCACCATAACAAATATAATAATAATGAAAAAGTTTGAAATATTGTGAGAATTACGAAAATGTGACACAGAGACATGAAATGAGCAAATGCTGCTGGAAAAATGGCGCCGAGAGATTTGCTCAACGCAGGGTTGCCACAAACCTTCAATTTGTAAATAACGCAATACCTGCGAGATGCAATAAAGTACTCAGGAAGCATTAAGAGCCTGGGCTCCAGGCTCAGATTCGGATTTCACTCCTGGCTTTGCCAATTCCTAGCTATGTGATTTTGCCTGACAAGTTACTAAACCTCTCTGAAACCCAGTTTCCTGATGAAAAGAGCTTGTTCATGGGACTGCTGTGAAGAAATAGGAAATGACTCATATAAACACCTTAGTATGGTGCCTGGCACAGAAGAAATGCTCAACAACTGTTAGTTAATTTTTGGTTTTGTTGTGATTATTATTAGATGCCAGTCTAGTAAATTCTAAAAGAGATTATGGTAGCTTAGCTTCCCCACTTCAACAGAAATTTAATTTTCAATTTTCTGAAAACAGTAAATACTTTTGAATCACAATCCTGGTACATAAATGTTTTCCTGGGTGACAGAAATCTGAAAAGGAATGTCCTTCCAAATTTCAGTTTTATCTTAAAACACACATACTATTTATATCTAGCCCAAGGCTTCTTTCTTGTAGAGGTGTAGTAGAGTTGTGAGTTTCAAAGGTCTAGGAAAAAGAAAAAAGAAAAAAGTGAATGTTTTCCTAATTTTATCACCTTGAAGTATAGATATTAATTGGTTTTAATGTACAAAAGTATGGCAAATCTTATCTTTAGTTTTTCCCAACACAAAGATTTGAGGCCATTTGCATACTGAGTTGAGCATTTCTCCTAGAGCGATGTTGGCAGAGAATGCCAGCAACATGGCTGCTTTGTTTGAGGAGCTCTGTACCTTGTTAACGTGAAAAATGGACCTGGAAGAAGTATAGCTGGTGAATGCAAAAGCTAGAGGAATCAGAGGCAGCATTTACAATGTGATGTTTCAGCTTTATATCTATGTCTTTATAACTGTAAAAAATTTGCTGAGATTCCTTATCGAAAAGTAACTTTCCTATTGTAAGTCTGAACCTCTCAGACCCCTTCGCTTACTTTCCCCACTGAAGCCATTGTTTTTATAATTAAGTGTTTGACAATATGAATTTTCCTAGAAACGCAACTGTCATAGGAGAACCGTTGATAGCAATTTGGTAGGAGGGTGGTAGGTAAGAGGGGGGGGCTGCTGTGGGAGAAAATCATTATCTAACTTCTTAATGTTAGATTTTTTCCTTAAAGAGTAGCTTGCAGAGAGCCATCACTTCTTTCTACTTAGAACAGATGAAAATACATAAGTATAACATACCTAAGGGCTCAAAGATATACACAGAGCCTTAACAATCCTATAGGAGTCTGAACATATGAGCACACAGATGCCATGCAGAGGAAAAAAAAAAAAAATCCCTGAGCCTGGGAGCAAGGCCAGATCCGTTCTTATCATTAAAGGGGAACAATGCGTTCAAATAATTTTGACAAATAAATTGTGGGACTTAATAAACCAATGCCTTCTCCTTTACTTCCAACTCCTGTATCAGCTGCTTGACTGATGGGACAAAAAAATCTGCTTCTCTCTTGCAGAACAGAATAATATAATCAGCTTCAAAAGACAGTGTCGAGTTACTCTGAAGAGAAAATAAATTCTGATTGGAATAGATGATTTGGAAACGGGGACCTATAACATAGACCCCAGTGACTAATGGGCAGTATAAAATACAACGCAACTATAAAAAGATGAGAGTGAGAAATTATATTGTTTCCTTTCATGTTAACTGAAAACTTTCTGCACTTCAGGGATATCTGACGTGATCTCCTGGCACTGGAGGTAGACTTTCCCACCTGCTCAGCTTCTAAATTATGTGTGAAAGAGAAAACGGAGACTTAACTTTAAATAGTCACTGATGGGCTCACCTGATTATACTGTTTAAAAACAATAGCCTTAAGAGAGTCCAGATACCGGCTTCTGAGGTCCATTTTCACAATCTGATGGTGTTTGCTAGCAATTGTCAGTGCCTTGAAGGGAAAATTAGCAAGACTATTAGCATTACTGTGTCTATCTCTGTATTTACAATACTTGTTCAGGAAAAAATCCAGAACAATTAAATCTCATGGCCTGTTACTTAGCTTGAAAAACGAAAACAGGGGCTAATGGCATTAAGATTCTCACAAATGCAAGGTCTTTTGTAATACCATTTTTAGAAAAGTGATCCTGTTTATTTTTTTTATTTAAAAAAATATTTTTTTTTTTAATTCTTGGCTGCACCAAGCAGCATGTGGGATCTTAGTTCCCCAACCAGGGATCGAATCCGTGCCCCTTGCAGTGGAAGCACGGACTCTTAACCACTGGACCGCCAGGGAAGTCCCAAAGCGATCCTGTTTAAAGTTAGGAATTATAATAAATGAAATTCAGAGTTAAGAATAAACAGTGAATACTCAAATGTTACCATTTTCGATTACTAGTCATTAATACTACGATACTGCCATACAAAAATGCAAATATGTATGTACGCTCTAGGACAAATTTTGAAGAAAAAAGTGCAAATTAAATGCAACTTATAAAAGCTTCCCATCATCTGGGGAAACAAGTTGGAAGACTGAAACAGAATTAGTAGCATAAGGTATTTACCTGGAACTAGAGGGTAGAAATAGGTTTGCCTTAAGATACACATTAGAAAAGAACATTAGCTTTTGGGGCGATGTTTAAACTAGGTGGGATATGGTGGACTCACCTGGCTGTCAGTGGATGGAAAACCACTGTTTATTGTGGAGGAGAGACTCCAGATGTAAAGGAGAGTTAAGTGTTAGAAAGAAACAGAACTGAGCAGCAGTAGCAATCCTTCTGCCATTTCAGTAAACACCTAAGGAACTTAAATGACAAGTCCGCCTGCCTGGAGGACTTGGTGTTCTACTCGGCACTAGAGATGATGCAGCCAGGACGGCAGAGCTGCTTATCTACAATCAGCTCTGGAACCAACTGAAGCACCATTGTAGTTGTGCATGTTAAGACGGTGGAAGCAGCAGCAGTTGCCAGGCTAATTTAGGGAGGGCTTATTTGGGGGAAGATGCTAGGAAGCCTGTGATAACAAAGGCAGAGCCATAAACAGAAGCAGGCTCTGACCAGGGGACCATCTTCTGTTAAAGCACTCTTCTTGTGTACGCAATGTGGGGAAAATGGTTACAAATGAAAGTAATGTTCATTAATAGGCAAATGATGAGGTCATGAAAATGTAGTGAGGTACATTCATATGTAACCTCATTGAAATGTTCTGTTAAGTTAGAAAAAGCAAATTACAGACCCTATGTACCAGCGTGGTTTTTGTAATAAAACATCTTCTGAAAGGAAATAGCAGAACTGTTAAAAGCAGTTATTTTGGGTGAGTGGGATTGCGCAGAAGGGTATGGAGTCTTAAAAGACTGTTCAGAGACTTCTATGTTGGTTGGATTTTTACCTTGATTGTGTACTACTTCTCAATTACAAGACAGTAATGAAGAGTTCTAAACCAATGCTTATGCTGTGCTCCCACTTGTAGAATAATAACACTTTCTGCTTCTTATTTTAGGAGATCAAGAATTACAGGTGGTATTTTTTTATTTGGCTGCGCCGTGCAGCATACTGGATCTTAGTTCCCTGACCACGGACTGAACCTGTGCCCCATGCAGTGGAAGCGCGGAGTCTTAACCACTGGACCGCCAGGGAAGTCCCCCTACAGGTCGCATTTTATATATCAAATGATATTGAGCAGTTTAAACCTACATGGACCTGAGATAAGGATAATACAGAGTTATAGCTTATAGTAATTGGTTCCATACCTGACCCAGAAGGGGTAGATTGCTTTTCAGTTGGGAGGAAGAAGTGAAGGCATATGGAGTTTGGGAATAATACACCACGTAAGCAGGTTTGTACTGGTTTGGCTTTCTATACTGTGTTCCCCAGGCAATTCGAATCCATACTGCATTCTCCTCAGCGTCTCTGAAGCTGACTGTCACCTTATTTAAAAAAAAAAAAGATGTAAGTTTCCTAATTAAAATCTCATGTGGCACCAACAACAGGTGCTTTTTAGGGGTGAAGGATGTTACTATAATCTTGCACACCGGCTGAGATCTGGCAGTCTTTTCTCCTCTGTTTTTTTTTTTTTGGGCCGTGCTGTGAGGCATGCAGGATCTTAGTTGCCCAGCCGGGGATTGAAGCCATGCCCCCTGCAGTGGAAGCATGGAGTCTTAACCACTGGACCACCAGGGAAGTCCCTCTCCTACTTTTCATTACAGTGTTTTGGGAAATCTTTGGGAAAATATTTTGTGGTCGTTTTGTAAAGATACATTCATGCCTTGCAAAGTCTTTTGGAAGGAAAAAAATTTTAAATCCTACAAGCAGGATATGACATCAGAAATTTTCAATAATTTCTTGGGCTTTGTTCTGAAAAACTATAAGAGTTTATGAAGCAAGGCAGCCTCACAAATGAGATATCTTATAAGGAAGCATTTTTAGCATTGAACACAGACCTAGCGTGCACTGTAAAGTTTAATAGTAAGATTTCTATGTAGCAGTGGGCTTAAAAAAATACTAATCCTAATGCTTTTATGCATTTAGCTCAGGTGCTAAAAATTACCCCAAAGCAAAGTTACATAGCGAGACTATAAGAAATTCTACACGGTTTCCATTTCATGGATAAAATATAGACCTTTCTAAACTTTTAAATATGATTGCCAGTTTCTATGGAATTTAATAGCTCACTCCTAGATTATTAGCCCCCCTTGCAGCTCAGACCCTGGAGATACTTGAGACAGGCGCACTTGGCTTGCCCACATCCCTGTTTTTTTTTTTTTTTTTCCTGGCTGTGCTGCGCAGCTTGTGGGTTCTTAGTTCCCTGACCAGGGATTGAACCCGGGCCCTCGGCAGTGAGAGTGTGGAATTCTAACCACTGGACCACCAGGGAATCCCCTGCTCACATCTCTTTATTTCCTCCGTCTTGTATCTTATTCCTGGTGATCACATGGCTGCTGACATTAGCAAAGAAGGCAGTTACAGTTGTCCCTAAGGATTCTGGATGATTGGTTCCAGGACCCCTCTCAGATACCAGGATACCAAAATCCAAGGATGCTCAGGTCTCTTATATAAAATGGTGTAGTAATTGCAAATAACCTATGAGATCCTCCCACATACTTTAAATCATTTCCAGGTTACTTATAATACCTAATAGAAAGTAAATGCCATGTAAATAATCATAAATACAACATGAATGCTATGCAAACAGTTGCTGACCCAAAGCAAATTCAAGTTTTGCTTTTTGGAACTTTCTAGAATTTTTTTTCCTGAATATTTTCATTTGTGGTTGGTTGAATCCATGGGTGCGGAACCCATGTATATGGAGGGCCGACTGTATTTTGACTCTGCCCACTCTTTATCTGGTTGCTTCCCCAAATTTCCTCAGTGTATCAGACAAGGAACCCAGGACAAGGGGCATGGAGGGTACAGAGCAGTCTGACCTTCCCCTGGGTGAGCAGCACAGCCCTCGGCCCCAACAGGCATGCAATGGACCTCTGCCAGCTTGAATGGAAGAGGACAGGATCTTATTCTGAATAGCCTCTTTGCATCACATTACGAAAGAAAAGTGTGTAAAGTCAACATTGAGTGTAGTATACGGAGGGCACATTTTCACTAGGAGAAAATTGGTAGCATTCAACGGAGTCAGGTAGTCGCTAGTCTAGAATAAGGATAACTTAAGTGAGGGCTCATGAAGGGACTTAAAGAGGTCTGTGACCTCCTGAATTGGATGCACCATTGGATGGACATGTCTAAAGGTATGCTTTTCTAGAGAGGTGCTATGCCACTTATCAAAATTTTCATAAGGGTCTATAGTCCAAACAAAGGTTAAAAATCAGTAGGCTAAGAGGAAAGGGCGTCCACAGAGTCAGTGTAATCCTGGCCCGGCTGGCCAATGCTCCATCTCACATTCTTACAGTAAAGAAGATACTCAGATACCTGTAGAGGCAGGACCCAAATATAGACATTTATTATTTTCCCAAGAAACTACCTCAATGGATATCATCCTGCAATACCTGGGATAAAGCATTTCACAGAGGAGAGCTCAGATTAATATTGCTCAAGCTTAAACGAGTGCAGCCAAGGGACTTCCCTGGCGGTCCAGTGGTTAAGACTCCGTGCTTCCAATGCGGGGGGCGCGGGTTTGATCCCTGGTCAGGGAACTAAGATCCCACATGCCATGTGGCACAGCCAAAAAATTAAAAAAAAAAAATTTAAGATGACATAAACGAGTGTGGCCAAGGGTCCTAAGTGGTTTGGCGAAACTGGGACTGTTCTCTTGGCCAGGGTATCCTCCACTAGCCATCAACTGTCAGTAACTGGCCAAGGCCCACAAGCTACTGAACATACGTATGTTTGGCGTGAGAATCAAATGAAGCTTACAATACAAAGAATCACCACATATTTAACACATTAACATACTTAACACAGACCATCATTATTATACTACATGATACAGGCATAGAAAGGGACAGAAAGTGTGCTACCTTACAACTGAAACAGTTTTTAGTTTGTCTCTTCTTTGTAAGTTTTTCCAAGAACTTTGTATCTTGAAGAGTTTTACCTGGTAAGATGTGCAGTTAATCTTCCCTCTCTCTCTCTCTCTCTCTCACACACACACACACAGACACACAGACACACAGACACACACTCACTCACTCACTCACTCTCCACCCATCACTCCCCAGTTAGGCTCCCTGTGTCCTCTCATATCAGCTTCTCTCCCCCATTGGTTCAGGGCAGGAGTTCTTTACCTGAAGTCCATGGTTAGAATTCAGGGCATCTGTGGACTTGGTGGGGGAAAAATTTCATCTTTATTTGTACTAATTTCTAACTGAAATTTAGCATCTCCTTCAATTGGAAAGTAGGCATCAAAACAGTGGAATTTTAGGACCTGTTACTTTGTTGTCCATAGAAATCCTAAATACTCTTATCATAACTGTTGCACATGCCTCAAAAATATCATTTACACCTATTAGTACTTTGAAACTAGTTGCTTTTAGATCCATCATGGGATTATTTATTGTGTTAATAAAGAAGCACATGCATTACTTATCACAATTTGGCATTTTAATACCTTAATAACTGTATTTTTAATATCATTTGTTTCCCCTGTGAGTCTATGGATTTTATTTTATAGCATTTAAATACACTTTTCTGAGAAGTGGTCCATAAGCTTCACTAGTAGCCAAAGGGTCCTTGGCACAAAAAGGTTAAGGTGCCTGTCCTAGAGCAGCAGGTGAGTCACTCTTCACTCCTGGGCACGAGGAGATGCTTTTTGTCATGACGTCACCATTATCAGCCTTTGGGAAAGTGGGGTTATTCAGCCACTAGTTAAGTTATGTGGAGGAAGGTGGAGATAAGCCGGGAGTCCTCAGTCAGTTGAGGAAGGGGGTGAGGACATGTGGACTCCAGCTCGGAGTAGAGGGACGGGGAGACAGAGAAGACACACGGCCTTTACTTGCTCATCCTCCTCATCTAAAACCTGCCGCATACACAGCACGTCACTCTCTAGCTGGTCTTTCAGGCAGGACAGATATGATCAGTAAAAAAGCTCCTTTGTCCCCCCAGCCTCCACCGCTAGTGTGCCTGAAATTCATTCAGGAGGCAAAAGCTTTTGGTAGTGATAAGAAAAGAGAAATCTAACAACTGAAATATGTGGGCATCAAAGTGGGAGGAAATGTGAATGTTTCAGACTCTTTTCTCCTTGCGTGGTGAGGGCAGTGGCCTGGGGTTAAGAGAACAGAAGTTCCTGGTGCCTAAAAGAGGGACAGGAAAGACCATCAAGTGAGGAGAAGGTGCTGGGAGGGAAGATGCAGAGAAACTCTGAACTGGACCCGAGAGAGAGAGAGACACTCTCTAGGTTTCTTGTTTTGGGTGAAGTAGGGTGGGAGTGTTTGCTGCGAGTGTTTCTCAAGATGAGTTAGCCAGTCATGTTCACCTTCATAAGAAGGCTGCTTCCAGAAGGGTCCAAACCACACATCCACAACACTTCTGGAGGGCTGGCCAGGGGTTATATGTGGTAATGAGGCTCTTTGTTTTAAAAAAAAAAAAAAAAAAAAGCAGGTGCATGTGCCACAGCCACAGTCCAGACAGGACTCTCCTGTAACGTCTGCAAAGTTCATAATTTCATGGTAAGAAGAGTTTTCAAATAATATAATCCAAAATAAGAACTTAGGAGCAAGGTAGAAAAAAGTGCTTGCTTATTCACAGAATTTTAAAAAAAAGGAGACATACCTTCTCTTGGTTCACAATTTTCTTTGAATTAATTTATAAATTAAATGCAGGGAATTCCCTGGTGGTCCAGTGGTTAGGACTCTGTGCTTTCACTGCTGAGGTCCTGGGTTCAATTGCTGGCCAGGCAGCTAAGATTCTATAAGCCGTGTGGCACAGTCAAAAAATAAATAAATGCACCCCTACTCAAAAGGCTGAAGATTTTGTTTTGTTCTGTAAACCTGAGAAAATGTTTCTAAGAGTCATCTGGAGAAACAGTTAGAACATTTTTGACAAGAGTAATTGGGGGTAGGGGCCGGGTTGACTTGTCTTAAGGGTTATTGAAATGTTTTAAAAAATACAGCGATTAAAGGAATGGGGAGTTTGCTCCAGGCAAGTGGCCCTCCTGATACCAAATCCAGAAGCAGGCAGAGCAGCCTACATGGTAACTGGCAGGACCACTCTGAGTGGTCTCCCTGCAGGTGCAGAGCCGGCCCTGGAGGAATAGACCAGAGTAGGTGCTCCCTGCAGGCAGCTGCTCTCACTCAGGCTAAGGCCCTGCTCCTGCTGGAGGAAAGTGAAGGGGTCGGTGAGGAGGGGCCAATGGGATTGCTTCCACGTGTGGGACACATCAGGAGCAAGAAGAAATATTTCCCTCCAAGAGTCTTGTGGCAGAAAGAACAGAGCTTGAGGATGAGCCTGGGGAAAGGATGTACTTTTACTGAGACCTGAGCACATTTATAAGCAGTAGAGTAGGAATCAGAAGAGGCAAGAGATTAAGGATGCAAGAGAACAGAGGAAAATAAAGCAGGTATGTTGGATGAGGACATAGGAGATGGATTCACAGCACACACAGAGGGTCATTATAAGAAAGGAGATGAGGGAATATGTTGGGTGACAGGTGGGTAAGTAGAAAGCAGGACCAGTTAGAGACAGGATGAGGTAAGGGGATGGAGAGACAGGTCAAGGAGTTTATCAGAGAAGAGGGAACACCACTATGCCAGAGAGGACGGCCAGAGCACGGTGAATGGGACAGAGTTTTTGGCATGTCTTTATATGCAAGGAGGACTAAGGCAGAGTAAGGTGGAAAGGGAATGAAGTAGGGGAGGCTGTTAAAAACTGATCACCTCAGGACCTACTGTATACCACAGGGAACTCGGCTCAATATTCTGTAATAACCTAAATGGGAAAAGAATTTGAAAAAGAATGGATACTTGTATGGGTATAACTGAATCACTTTCCTGTATGCCTGTAACACATCATTGTTAATCAACTACAGTCCAATATAAAATAAAAATTAAAAAAAAAAAAAAAGCAATCACCTCAACCTAGGATAAGATGTTGAGGTGGTACCTGTGGAGACAGACTCGCAGCTGAGGACTCTTCGGTGCTCTCGAGCTACCCTAACATTGTGGCCACGAGCCACCTAGGGCCATTTAACTAAAATTCATTACAGTTAAACACGACGAACGTTTTAGTTTCTCAGTCACACCAGCCACACTTCAAGTGCTCAGTAGCCACACGTGCCTGCTAGCTGGGTCCTGGACGGTGCTGATCTAGAACATTTCCATCGCTGTACAGTCCTACTGGGCAGTGCTGCTCTTGAGAAAGAAGCAGTACCCCTGAACTGAGAGGTAAGGGGAGAGGAGAGTTTTCACACTGAGTAGAGTTTGTCTTTGATACGGAATAGAACAGTATGGAATATTACTAACTGAAATTCTTACAAATTGAAAAAAATAATGTAGTAGCGAATTTTAAGTGCACAGATGCCATGAAATTGAATTTTATGGAAATTCAGATAAATTTTATTCTTACATTTTTTAATGCTCTCTTAAGAATTTTCTTGAATGAACTTTTGAATTGCTCCATATCAAAAAGGTCAATGTCTTCACCTGTCAAAATGAAAAGAAAAATCAAGAAGAATCAAGGGAGCTACAGTGTCTTCAGTACATTTACAAAGATCCTGAAGATAAGCATTTGGTGTAACCTCAAAGAGCAGTAATGATCAAATCACACAAACGCTGCTGGTACCCCTGACAGAGCATCACCAGATATATTTCTCATTTTTCTATACATGAGTAATAATCACTGCATTTGGAAAGAAAAGAGACTTAAGAGGAACAAACTGCTACTCACTTTTAAATTGCCAAAACATCAAATACAAGTGTTCAGTTAAAAATGGAAAACATTACCTGGTCCTTTACTCATCTGAAAAACATCCCAAACTTTCTGATGCCGATGAAATTGAGTATCTGAGACAGGGAGGAAGAGCTTATTACTATCATATCAAGAGAACTTTCAAGTAACTATCATATCAGGGAACTTTCAACTTATAAATACATATTTTTAATAATGTGAAAGTGGAGAAAAATAACAGTAATTTATGAATTAAGTTATACAGATCTTTATTTAAAATATAAATTTTAAATGGATTAAATTTACTCCAGACAAATAAAACAAGTCATAAGGAATTACTCAGGATAGTAGAGATTTAGCATTAATTCTTAGACCATTTATTCTGTCCACACAGGTCTACTCCACAGACTGCTGCATCTATGCAGCAAGCCAGGGATGACGTGCTCCTGGAACTGGTGTTTCTATTGGCTTTCCTTAGTCTGGAGCACTCTTCTCCTAGCTCGCTGCACATCTCACTCTGGTCTCTACTAAAATGCCACAGTGCAGAATGGCCTGCCCTGAACACCCTACCAAAATCGACCCCCCATCCCGCCCTGCTTTAGTTTCCTTCATAGTACTTACCACTACCTGACATTACAGCATACATTTAGATGTTCATTTGTACACTGCTTGTACCTGTGGGATATTGGACTTAGTCTTGTTCACTGCTGTAGTCCCAGTGTCTAGCCACTGGCTGGCATTAAACATATATATTTGATGAATGAATGAATGAATGTATGATATAGAAGACACCCTCCAGGAGTTACAAACTTAAGAGTATCTTGGAGTAAAAATGGGCCTAGGAAGTTACTGAGTTCAGTCCCAACATATTATCATCCTGGCTTTACTCTGTCCCTGTGCTGACCTCGGTCTGCATCCCTGTGTCTTTGGACCTAGGACCAAGGTGCTCTGCACCCCATACGAGGGGCTGTTGGCCCCAATACTCAATGGCACCAACCTGCTGTGCCTTTGTCTTATTACTTTTTTTTCTTTTTTTCTTAGTATTTATTTTAGAAGTCTAGCAATAGTTTTTCTTAAGTTATCAGCACATTTCTTCGTGTTCTTTGAATTCAATCTGTGTATTTAAGTTCAGATGGTAATTTGAGCTTGCTAATAAAATCTCTCAGTAATGGGAATGATGGAGTATACAACAAGTTTAGTGTTTCTTATGAAAACCATGGTTAACTGAAGGACATAGGCCTAGTAGAACATGGTCAGCAAAAGAATCAAAGTCTGGTCAGCCAACCCTCCCCTAGGCCTGCAAGCTGCTAGTCAGCTTTAAACTTTTCCAAACCCACACAAAAGAGGCTACTGCCCTTGGCTGAGGGGGGCATCCTGACCACTTCCTTCGTTTTTGGCTGCCCAGATTTGTACTTCTACTCATTTCTGAACAAAATGTCTTGAATATAGTATAAACAAAGTATTCATTCTGCTTTACCATTTTCACTAACCTTAGCGTCACTATATACCCCAAATAACTTAAGAATGTCTTATTACTTTTCTTGTCCTGTGTCTTTTTTTTTTTCTTTTTCTGGTGCCTTGGCGTCCTTGTCTCCCCATCCCACCCCATTTATGGCGATGGCCTGACAATTCTTGATTATCCAGTTCTGTCCAAAACAGGTGTAATCAGGTATAATGTGATGCCTGCCCTGAAAGATAGCATCCAAAGGGTTTTGTTTCTTTCCGGTATTTTCTTCCTTGGTTCTATGTTTCAGAGTTCAGATGGCCTGCTAAATGATCTTTGAATAAGGTTGTTATCGTAATAATGGAGATTAAAAACTTTTTGTTGTTAATGATTCTTTTAAACCCCGTGTAGAAGTTCATGATAAATGGCAAGGACTTAAATACAAATGCAGACATTTCCTCAAATAGAACACGTGCTAGACTAATCCATGATATTTGTGACAAGCTTGGTCCACCTCTAGTGTCTCCTATCTTAGCTGGGGGCCCACTTTCCTTCTAGTTGCACATGCAGACCCCAGAGCCATGTGTGCCTCTCCCACTTAGTGCCCCCATGACCACACTACGTGCAAGTGCGGTCAGTGTTAATCCTTACACTCCTTACAAGCTGCACTGTAATTAGAACACATTCGCAGACATCTATTTTCAAATTCTGTTAATAATAATACAAAGCCTAACAAACACTAACTATGTGCTTATTGTATGCCAGTTACTGTGCTAAGGGCTTTTCAAGTCTTATCTTATTTAACCCTCATAACAATCCTGTGAAGTAGAAGCTGTTATTGTCCATTTTAGTTAGGAAAAGTCTGAGGCTTAAAAAAAGGTCGTGTGACTTGGCAAAGGACACAAGACTGGTAAGTGACAGAGATGAAATATGAAACCAGGTCAACTTGACTCTAGAATCTGAGCCATTACATACAAAACTGCCTCTCTGATGAAACTGGACTGGTTAAGCATAAATACAAATCACCAAAACTTACAAATGATGTCTAAAAGGGCTGCATCCTTGAGACTTGCACGATTCTCCTGAAAGAGAATATACCATTTTTAGTAATCGTGGTGATAGGTGTGGTTCTACCCCATCTACAGCACATTTTAGGATTGCTTAGAGCAGATGAGGGCCCTCTCAGTACTCTACTGACAACCTGTCTCCCATCTCTGCTCTCCTGTTAAGTAACACATACACCTTCTGATTCGTGTCTCATTACAGGTTCTCACAACTGTTCTCCCCGATCTAATCCTCATTTATCACTTTTAACTTTTTTTTTTTTTAATCTGTGGTATCCATCTAGATTTCCTCTATCCCAGGTTTTCTCAGCCAGGTGCTAGTGACATTTTGAGTCAGATAAAGCTGTGTTGTAGAAGCTGTCCTAGGATGTAAAGGAGCATTCCTGGCCTCTACCCACTGGAAGCCAGCAGCACCCCAATCCCACAGTTTTGACACCCAAAAACGTCTCTAGACATTGTGTCCTCTGGGAGACAAAATCATCCCAGCTGAGAACCACTGCTCTATACACACATATTTATATGTTTACATATTATATAGTTTCTTTCAGTGTTATACAGAAAGATCTAGTTTATTCTTTTTAATGGTTAAAGAATATTTTATGTGGACGTATCATTATTTATCTAATCTCCTAAGTATAGTTGTTTCCAATTTTTTGTGTGTAAACAATGCTCGTTAACATCTTTATATATATTTACATATCTATAACTAGGTATATAAATGTTTATCAATTATGATATTACATATACCTCCTTATTTTTTATTATGTTTTCCATATATGTAAATTTCGAAGTGGAATTGCTGGGTCACAAAGTATATTTATTTAAAAATGAATGAGGAGGGGCTTCCCTGGTGGCGTAGTGGTTAAGAATCCACCCGCCAATGCAGGGGACACGGGTTCGAGCCCTGGTCCGGGAAGATCCCACATGCTGCGGAGCAACTAAGCCCGTGCGCCACAACTACTGAGCCTGCGCTCTACAGCCTGCGAGCCACAACTACGGAGCCCGCGCGCCTAGAGCCTGTGCTCCGCAACAAGAGAAGCCACCACACTGAGAACCTGTGCACCGCAACCAAGAGTAGCCCTCGCTTGCCGCAACTAGAGAAAGCCCGCGTGCAGCAATGAATACCCAACGCAGCCATAAATAAATTAAAAAAAAAAAAAATTAGTTCCTTTTCCACTATAGTGGTACGTAGCCCTCCTAACTTCACAGCCTAGCAGCTACCTTACATCTCTTTTGGACTAAGGAAAGGAAAGAAAAAAACCAAGGGGTAGCGTCATGTTCAAGGTTAATCATTTTGAACACTGTTACCTCACAAAGCAGAACCAAGTCCTGAACAAGAGATTCCTTTCTTTGCCGGAAGTTTACAGTCTGCAGTTGATTTTCAGACAAAACATTCCAGGTTTTTAGTATTGTCATCATTTCAGTCATTGGGATTTTCAGGATGGTCCTCCTGAAAAACTCGGAAACAGTTTCATCCATCTCTTTGGCACTTTCGTAAAGACAAAACCAAAAACAGCACGATAAAGTATTAACCAAACACAAAAGTGTAACTTAGTGAATCTTCAGCATGATATTTTTAGCCAGAATTTTGATTTGTAGGTCAAACACCCAAATGTTTACCATTTTTCAGGCGCTCTGCGAACAGTGTTTCAACAGGAGGATTAAATTATTTTCTCCTTAAGTGCACATTTAAATATGTTTTGGAGTTTTTAAAAATTAGTGCTCTCCCTCCTTTCCTGGCTAGAGTGTTTTGATCTTTTGATGGCAATGACATGTGAATCATTCACTCATTTACTGATTCATGTATCAAATTACTGAGCACCCGTGTGTGCCAGGCACTTTTCTAGGCACTGGGGATAGATACAGCTTTAACCAAAAAGACAAAAATCCCTGCCAACATGGAGTGTCCTTTCTAGTTGGGAGAGACAGGCAACAGGAAAATCACCCAAAATGTTAAAAGTGATAAGTGCTGAGGAGAAAACAGAGCAGTGTTAGGAAGCAGTGAAAGTGGAGCAGGCTGGCAATGGGTGGTGGGGATGGAGAGCGGGCCTCAGAGAGAAGGTGACATTTGAGCCAATCCTTGGCGGAGGGAGAGTGAGCCATGGGGCTAGCTGGTGGAGGAGCTTTCCAGGCAGATGGAACAGCAAGTGCAAAAGCCTCGGGGCCTTCAAGGGACAGGGAGAAGGAGGCTTCCAGAGAGGTCAGAGTGGTGAGTGAAAAGGCACAAAGGAGGAGGTGAGGTCAGAGATCATGAAGGGCTGTGTTTATGACTAGAGGCAGAAGTCAGTCTGTCAATCTCACCTGCTTCCACCACGACTATGGGATTTCCAAGGACAAATAGAGGAGATTCCCCTAAAAGAATCCTGGCTGTGACGTATTTCTACCATTTAAGTGTTGAACACGGCATATAATTTATTACCATCACCCACTTCTGAAAATATATGGGTAGTTGAATATATTGGGTTGGCCAAAAAGTTCGTGCGGATTCTTCTGTAACATCTCATGGCAAAACCCGCATGAACTTTTTGGCCAAGCCAATCCTTTGAAAAGGATACTAAAAACAATAGTTAAAAATAAAGAGGAATGATTAGGAGTTGTTTAGAGAGAAAAATAACTGAATTAAGAATGTGGGAGCAGCATCAGGATCCTGAAAATTGAGCCTGACTCATTCCCTTGTCCAGATGCAGGACCCACCTGCCTTAATGTCAGGACTAAAATCCTCACCATGGTCCACAAGGCCCTGCGTTGTTTGGTTCCTGCCTCCCTGTCATCTACCACTCTCTCCTTGGCTTTCTGAGCTCCAGCTACACTGCCCTTCTAGTTTCTCTATTACAAGAGGATCCCTTCAGCTAAGGGCCATTGCATCTGCGGTGACCCCTGCTTAGAAGGTTCTTCTGCACATATTCACATGGCTCTTGTAATTCAGGTCTCAGCCGTGCTTCTTCACAGAGAGACTTACCCTGACCACCCAATCTAGTTATTTCCCCACCTTGTCTTTACAGAACTATCTGAAATTATCTTGCTTATTGATTACTTTATTGCATTAAATATTTGATTCAGCTTCACTAGGGCAGGAACTATGTTTGTCTTATTCATAGCTGCATTCCTAGAATCTAGAACAGTGTCAGCCCAAGAACTGTCTAGTGGAAATGCTTGTGCAATGAAGTCTTAGAGACTCTCCTGAAGCAGCCGTGCCCGAGGAGGTAAACAACCGGGGAAGGATTAGGGTCCAACAGTCGGTGACAATATCAAGCCAACGTCTCCCATCAAAAACACTGGAGGTGGGTGGGTGGTGGCTGTTAAAATGCAGATTCCTGGGCTCCAACGATTTAAACGGGGGGGGTGTGGGGGACCGAGAAGGGCTTGAGATTTTTGCACTTTAAGACTAAGAGCCTTAATTCCGGCTAAACTTTGGGAATGCCATTCTAAAGAATTCTGGTAGAAAGAGTCCACGCAATCTCATCAATAAAGTTGGAAAACCCTCGAATAAACTCTTCTGATTCCCTGTGATTAGCTAATTTCTTTTTACATCTGAGCGCTTAGCACAGTGCTTGGCTTGGTGCTCGAGATAGAACAGCTGAATGAACGCATGACAAAAAAGGTCCCTTTTAAGTAACTTTCCTGGAAATCTATACAGCCTAAGAGCTGCCACAAGGAGCAGAAGGAGTAATACGAGAGGCTGCAAAGACTAAAAAGGAAGGACGCCAAGGTTAACCAAAAACCAGGACACCCAACTCTGGGGAAAGCAGCAACCCAGGGCTGGGATAAGTTTAGCCGGTGACAGCTCCGCGCGGCTCCAGCGTGACGCAGGCCCTACGTGAGGCCCCGCCCCACCACGGGCGGATGTGACGTCACGCCCCAGCGTCACCGCCCTCCTCACCTCAGCCTCAACTGTAGTCCCCAGCCTCCGGCCCGAGACCAAGGGCCAATCCCGCACCTTGGGACTTGCGGCAGTCGTGAAAGAGTCGCCTCAGAGGCGTGGGACGTAGCTTCTTAAAGGCTCCCGCCACGCTCGGGGGCCCGATGCCATGCCGCCAGGGGTCCTCTTACCGTCCCACATCGCCGGCTGGCTCTCTCCTCATCAGCTGTTCCCGCCTGCTGCACCTTCAAAGCCACCAATTGCAGTTCCCGCCGCCCTAGAGCCCCGCCCACCGGAGCCCAAACTTTGGACTGTACCCTCGGCACAGGGGACCGTGTGGGGAGAGCGACGGAAGTGAAACTCGCCGAGCCCCCGCCTCACTCTTCTTAGCAGAGAATATTGTTTGAATGCTTTAATCCCAGCCACGAAATCTGGCTCGTCGGTTCGACTTAAAGTTCAGGCTCTGCCGCGCCTTCGCGGACTCGCTCTCCCTCCCTCTACAGCGCCAGAAAATGGGCCTGTCCAGGCCGGACGGCGCATGCGCATCGGGCGGCGAGCGGTGGGGGTTGGCCGAGCGGGGTCAGGCGTGGAGGGCGCGGAACCTTCGCCACCCGGAGCTGTCCCGGCTCCGGCGCCTTGGCCGCCGGCTTTTGGGTGCAGCGTCTTCGCTGGTGAATACCGCTTCCGCTCTCCGGGTGTGGCCGCCAGTCAGGTGAGTCTCGGGGGTCCGGGCCGTTCCGAGGAGCGCTGTCTTCGTGGCTGAGATGTGAGGGGAGGCCGCGGGACACTCACCTGTCCCCCCTCAGGTCCCCAACTCGCGCGCCCCGCTGTGTGCCATCCTGCCGGGACTTCGCGCCCGCCTGGGGGGTTGGGACCACTGCGCTGGGTGTTGCCGGGGCGTTGGAGTCGTCCTGAGCTCCCCGCCCTCGGGCATTCTCTGGGACGCGCGCTGGTAGTTGAGAGCCGGCTTCGGTGTAGACTTTTCACTCTGCGGGAATCGGCCCCGCCGCCGCTCTCGAGCCTGTGACCTGGGGCGAGCTCCTCCTCACCCCGAGCTTCCACGCCTGTGAAATGGGTATAACCCAGCGCCTCGGTTGTGAGAAGGGAAGCTCTGAACACTGTGTCGGACGCGGTGAGCGCTCAGTACGTTGTGGGATTATTACTGTTACTGGGTATGCAGGCGTTTAGGATTTGCTTGTGGTAGGTGAGAGCCTGTTAGGGCGCATCTTAGCTTCAGAGAAAGTTCCCACCAATCCGTCTTGCGATGCGATAATCCAGTAAGATCACCCTCAGTACGCTTTTCAAGGAAAGTGACGTTCAAATCTCGTTTATTGGGTTTCAAGATTACTGAGCTTGTCGTTTCACACTAAGTGGTTTATGAAGAGTCTTCAGTAAATCCGAGTTCTGGAAGCCTTCGTTTGAAGACTTACGTGCATAAAAGAAGTTTGCGCTGGCAGAGGAATTCTGTTGTGACACCCCTTGTGTCTCCTGTTCTATCCACACAGGCTTCTGCACTTGTTTGGTTGATTTAAAGTGACCCTCATTTCCCACCTTTTTTAAAAAAACTATGTCGAGGTCTGAATCAATTCTCAAATCCATGGTAATCCTACATTCAACGTTCAGCAGACATTTATTGAGCATTTACTCTGTGCATTTAGGAGAATGTCCCTTCCCTCACTAGCCTGTGTGTTCGTTGACGTTCATGGACTAATTTTTTTTCCTCTGAAATTCATGTGATCTGACAGAGTGCTCAGCACCAAGTAAGTGCTGATAAATATTAGTTCAGGGAAAGCTGCACCTGGGCCCATTCCTTAAGAAATCATGTGGGTTGCTCTCAGTAGCAGTGGGGCATGGTCTGTACTCTGGGAGCACTTGTCACTTACTCAAAAGCATCTGTTTAGATTTGGTGACTTTGCAGCTGTGATAAGTAAAAGTGGGTAGGGTAGGTAGGTAGTCCCCTGCTGTGTCTGCTACCTCTGCTGAATGTGGTGCAGTTTGAAGTAGAGAAACACTCATTTAACTGATTCCGGTGCTTTCTGAAATTAGACTTTAAAAAAATATCTTTTAGAAATCATTAAGTATTATTTTATCATTTTTCCTGGAGAACAGATTCTTCAGACTCTGAACAAGAGCTTTTCTGGCCTTGTTTTAAAATGACATTAGAAATTATAACTGTAGTATAAATTTCTTTCTGGTGGGGCCACACAATAGCAAAATCTTTCTGAAGAAAACCTAAGTGGCATTAAAATATAGGGTTTCCCCCTTGTGATCATAGATCTGCTGAAGTGTGTTATTAGAATGCTTCCTCCTTTTTCTTCACTAGTTAATGTATTTCTTACTCTCGGTTTTTTTATTTTCTAAAATTGTGCCACCTGGTGGTTGAAATCTTCTGCCTATTATAGAATATGCGTTGAAAAATTTTACGTCAGGGTCTCGGTAGAATAAGGCGAAGCAGTGAATAAAATAAGACTCTAGTTTTTCTATCTTTAGTGAGGGCACCCTACTGCTTCAACCCTCCCAGCTTACCCAAGTAAAAGTTACAGTTGCTTTGCAGGGGCCTATTAGCCAGTTATCAAAATATCAAATTGTCACAGATGAACATTTTTAGGAGTTTAAGTGGACTGTTGTGGTATCAGTGTGTGCATACCTGAGGAAGTGGATGGGATTGGCATGGGGAAGGAAGAGTTGTAGCTGTGACAAGTAAACCGTTCTGATGGTTTCTAAATGCCAGTGTAAAAGTGGGACTGAAGTTTTGTGTTTAAGTACTGACAGTTTGAATGGAATTTATCCCTCTCTTTCTCACTGCAAATACCCATACACAAAGTCTTGTCACCAATGAACGTTCCCTTTACCTTTGCTTCAATAGTGCGGCTGATGTTCATAATTACCTTGGTGCTGCCTTTTGAGATTGTTTTCTGTGTTATCAGTAGTAACAAGCGTTTATCCCTTGAGTGCAAATTTTATTTTTGGAAATGGCTTAAATTTAATTGTGAACTTAGATTTGAGAAGAAACGTAAGGATATACTCTGTAACATCCTTAATTATTAAACTTAGCCAGTCTCTTGGGCACGTTAGGACAGATAAATGAGAAGTTCACACAGCAGCCTGTTTCACTGTTGGACAGCTCCAGGAAGATGACAACTGCCTCTGTACCTTCCACACTTTGGTTTCCAGTCCTGTTCTCGGACACATCTCAGAGTCAGTTCAGTTCAGTCTTTCCTATCAGGTGACAGGGCATTTCAGATATACTAATAATACTTTACCTTTGTCGCACTCACTCTTCACTATTTCAGATACTCTCACATATGTTATTTTATACCTCATGATAGGGACTTCCCTGGTGGTGCAGTGGTTAGGAATCCGCCTGCCAATGCAGGGGACATGGGTTCGAGCCCTGGTCCGGGAAGCCCTGGTCCCACATGCCGCGGAGCAACTAAGCCCGTGCACCACAACTACTGAGCCTGTGCTCTGGAGCCCGCCAGCCGTAACTACTGAAGCCCACGCATCTAGAGCCCGTGCTCTGCAACAAGAGAAGCCACCGCAATGAGAAGCCTGCACACTAGAGAAAGCCCGCGCAGCAACGAAGACCCAATGCAGCCAAAAAATAAATAAATAAAACTTTAAAAAATTAAAAAAAAACAAAAAAAAACAAAAACAAAACCTCATGATATAGGTCAAGAGCTAATTCCATTTTATGGAAGAAGAGACTTAGGTCTCAGATTAAGTTAGCCAAAGTGATATAACTTGTGAATAGCTGTGTCCACAGCCTTTGCCTTCAGACCCACATCTTCTCCCTTCAAATCCATTACTTGTCGTACTTAACCAGGCTGTTCTTTCTATCTGTCTACTCTGTTGTGGGTTTCCCTAAGTTAGTAAATATTCCCAATTTCATGAATGGCTTCCTGTTTAAACCTAGTGTCAGAGCCATCTCCATCCTGAGCATTCCCCCTGGGGGTACTCAAATTGTCAGTATTCTGGACATGGCTGATCAGGACAAACACAATACTTTTCTTTTTCTTGATGTAGACAGATCCTCTATTTCTAATAATACAGGATAATATTACATTGACTTCTTTGAACCTAGGCCTAGAATTAGTCCCTGTTGAAGTTGTAGCTAACCAGAGGTTCTTTGGGAAATAGTTTTTTTCTATCTGAATTTATTTCAGTCACAAACTGCTGGGAAGGCATGTCTTTCCTATTTTGAATGCGGGAAAAATCTGTCACGGTGGGAGATTACGTTGGGTAGTAACTCTGTCACTTCCTGTGTGACCCGGGGCTTAGTTTTGCTATGAAAATATGAGTAATGCGTATTTTGACCTACAAAAAAGCTATTTCTTATGGTTCAACTGAACTTAAAAAGGTACCTACTTCCTCCGGTTATTGGGAAGATTATAAGACTTGTGCCTGCATGTGTTAAGTGTTCAAGAAATTATTTTCGACTCTAATAATGTGGATATATTCTTATGGCTTTGACGAAATTTTAAAAATAAGCATATGCAATATATATTTAGCTTCTATTCGGTTCATAAAACGTTACTTTGAGTTACAATAGTGTTACTAGAATAAGCTTTTAAAGATGACTACTGGAAGGTGTCAGCACTCATTTAAATGTGCTCTAAGAACAATGCCATTGTTTTAGAGTTATGTTTTGTATATTACACCCAAGAGTACAGCAGTGCATCTGCATGTACACCAACAGTTAGCCAAAGCTGGTGGATAGAAGGAAAGGAGAGGAAGAGAATATCTAACTAAAAAGATAGGGTGGAGGCAAGAGGGGAATGATTGATAAAGCAAGGAATTTGTTAGATAAGGGATAAGGTAAGTGTTTAGAGCTTTAGGTTAAGTCACAGCTTTCACCAAGAAGAATAGGAAAAGGAAACTATATGAAACCATTTTCTTGTTTGACACAATCTAGGATAAGTATGTAGACAGGAAGACGTTTTATTGGCACCGTGGCTGGGTCTACAGTAGCGTACGTATTTGAAGTAAACTTTTGTGGAGGGAGGAAAAATATGTATCATGATATACATTTACGCTTATATACAAGGTGCATGTGTATATTTATCTCAGCAGCCAAGTGTGTTCTTAAGTTTTACCTTACCAATGAGAGAGGTCATGTCAGTACATCAGAAGCTTGTTTCTGAACTGTAAAAGCACACATTTGAGGGCTGGTTGATAGAAATATGCAAAAATATTTTGTCAGATATATTTACAAAATAAAATGTTAACGGCATTTTCTAGGTGACTAAACCAGTGTACATCTCCCTTCAGAAAAAATAAGCAAGGCAGAAACAGGATAACTAATATATACATAAGTGTAGGTATATAATACTGGTATAGTATTAGATGACTTAAATTGCTGGACTGTATGAGACCTCATTTTTCTGAGGCAAAATTTTTATATCTTTGTAAAGACTTTGTCATCGGTGACAGGCAGACAGAACTTGAACTTGGCTGCATTTCCAGTTTCCATTTCAAATACTCAAATACTTACTTGGCACAGCGGCCTGATTTGTGATCTTTAGGTGTGGTGTGTGTGTGTGTGTGTGTGTGTGTTTAGTAGTTACTCAGTGGAACAGTGATCTTCTGATATTTTTATAACTTGAAATCTGAAATAGGAGGTATATTATAATTCTCTGCAATTATTTGTTTAGTCATTTTTAAGGATTTTATTTGTCGGGAGTGGGAGGTTGGTGGGCAGTTTGAATTTCTTGGAACATTTTTTAACAGCTTTATTAAGGTATAATTTACATACCATAGAATTCGCTCACTCTAAGTGAATTCAGTGATTTTAGTAAGCTTCTACAGTTGTGCAGCCATTACCACAATCCTATTTTAGAATATTTTCGTCCCCCAAAGTTTTCTTTGTGCCATTTGCAAATTAATCCCCACTCTCACCTTTGGGCCTAGGCATTGATCAGCTTTTTGTCTCTACAAATTTGCCTTTTTTAGACATTGCATATAAATGGAATCATACATTACAGCCTTTTGAATATGGCTTATTTCATTTAATTTAGTGCTTTTGAGGTTCCTCCATGTTGGCACACATATAAGTTCATTCTTTTTAATTGCTAGGTAGTAGTACCCCATTGTATAGATATAGCGATTTGTTTATCCATTACTTGATTATTAGACATTTGGATTGATTCCACTATTGACTATTATGAATAATGCTATGAACATTCACATATAAGTCTTTGTGGGGATATATGTTTTCATTTCTCTTGGGTGTGGTCTTAGGAGTGCAGTTTCCAGGTCATATGTTAAGTTTGTGTTTAATTTCTTAAGAAACTGCCAAATTGTTTTCCAAAGTGTCTGTACTATTTAGCATTCCCAGTTGCAATGAGTAAGGTCCCTTTCCTCCACATCCTAACCGGTGCTTGGTATTGTCTGATTTTGTGACTATAGCTATTCTGGTGGATGTGTAGTAATCTTTTCTGAGTTAAAAAGAATAGGTTTAAGAAAAGAATAGGTGAATAGTGCTGCATAAATATAGCAAACACCTGAAAATGATGTTTTATCTTAGACCTTGGCTGCTAATTTTCTTTGTGAAATGAAACAATTAAACTTAATTTCAGGGATTTTAGCTTCTTGATTTCATTGTAATAATTGCATTTTATGAGTATATATGCTAAATTTGAGAAAAAAATTTCCACATCTGCTTCTTGTTTCTCTTCATGGTTTAGTTAGATTTTCTCAGCCAGATGTTAGTTAGGAAGAAAGCAGTCTACATTAATTCACACTGATGTGAGACTGACTAATGGCCTTTTAACCCTTATACATTTAAAAAGGATTAATAGGCCAGTTCTCTTCATTGGTAGAATTTCATCTGAACAAAATGAGTTGTAATCAATTTCAGGAATGTGGGAAAAGTAATTGAAGTCAGGCTTATTAATATAGGCAAGCTGTTTCTGCTTGAGCACCTATTTCCAGGATTGGGTCTTTTGAGGAGTCCGCTTTTTTCCGAACCTGCATGTTCTCTAAACACTCCTGATAACCTGCCAAATCTGTTAAGTCATTGGATAAGGAAGCTGAGGCTCAAGTTTAATAATTTGCCTAAGGTCAGCATTCTTTTCTGATAAAGGTCACTGCAGGTTCTTACTGAAAATAGTTTTAGGTCGCATTAACAAGTACAGTCACACATATTCAAGACACTCTTGTATCCACAGGTTGCTCTGCTGTGCTCCATCTCCTTCTCCTAAAGATGCATCCTGACTTATCTCCACACTTGCATACTGAAGAATGCAACGTCTTGATTAACTTGCTTAAGGAATGTCACAAAAATGTAAGAGTTCAGAAAAATGACCATAAAGCAAAAATGAAACCTAGGTACAGCACACCGAATTAAAACGTTATCTCCATTAATGGAAGGAAATGATAATGTCTTAGTTATGGGTCTTAGCTTAGTAAAGATTAGCAGTTGATGCTTGTGATTTTTTTTAGAAACCACTTCCCTTTATGATAAGTAGAAATCAAGCATGGTAGTTTATTAGGGAGCTTCTGAAATGATATATAGTAATTAGAATCCCTGTTCCTTGTTCCTTGACTTCTACAGTTCTGTGTTTAAAGGAAGTTGAAACATTTTTTATAATTATATGTTAACTAGATTTAAATTATGACTGGCCTAATTTGACAGGTTTACTTAGTTGTTAGTGGAATGGAAATAAAATTCCATGGTTAAAACCAAAATAGAAAATAAGCCCATTTTTGGAATGCGTTAAATTAATCTGATATTTTTCCCAATGTCAAATATTTCGTTTTTTTCATGTATTTGATGTATGAGACAGTTATAAGGAGCATTTGTGTTTTTCTTTAACTTTGCATGATGCATTATTTCCTTCATGTTATTCATAAACTGTAGATATATCAGATTCCAATAATAGTATTATTTAAACGAGTAAAATTTTAAGACTAAAAGTAAGGTAGTAAGGAATGCCGATGACCTGTGAGGTCAGGTATTTATACTGGTTCAAAGAATGTTGTTGATGACAATATACTTTTCGGCAAACTATTTCTGCCATACATCTAGATTAAGAATTGATACTGTGGGATTGACATATATTCACTAATATGTATAAAATAGATAACTAATAAGAATTGATATTGTAAGTCTTTTTAACTTTAGCCATTGGTTTTAAATTGTGTTTCCCTGGGGGCTGATGACTTTAAGCATCTTTTCATGTACTTATTGGCCATTCATATAACGTCTTTCGCCCATATTTTAAAATTGGGTTGTTTTGTCTTGTTATTGAGTTGTAAGAATTCTTTTTATCATTTGGCATACAAGTCCTATGTCTCATAAGTGTATTATGAATATTTTCTCCCAGTCTGTGGCATCCTTTTTTATTTTCTTAAAGATGTGTTACAAAGAGCCGTTTGTAAGTTTGATGAAGTCTAATTTACCAGTTTTTTCTTTTATTGTTTATGTTTTTTGTGTTCTAAGGATCTTTGTATATTTCCTGGTCACAAAGATTTTCTCCTATTTTTTCTTCTAGAAGTTTTATAGTTTTAGCTTTTAAAATTTAGGTCCGTGACTCAAGTTAATTTTTGCGTATGGTGTGAGGTTTGAGTCAAGGTTTATTTCTCTCCCTGCGGATACCCAGTTATTCCAGCACCATTTGTTTGAAGAGACTGTCCTTTCCCCGCTAAATTACCTTGGTGCCTTTGTCAAAAATCAGCTGACCATATGTGAATGGGTCTACTTCTGGGCTCTCTAGTCTGTTCCACTGATTTATATGTCTGTTCTTAACACCAGTTGATTCCAACATTATCTTACTGGGGCCACCTGGTCCCATGACTGTTTTGTCCTCTTTTCTGTCCCAATTCACTTTCCATGCTGCATCTGGAGTGCTCTCTCAGACGTAAGTTTAATCACTGTTCCCCTTAATGGCTCCCTTTGCCTGTAGAATAAACTCTAAAATTTCTTTGTGTTTCGAGGCCTTAATGTACTGGCCCCTACTTACTCTTGGGCTTGACTACATGCCCCCCCCCCCCCCCGCCACCACGCCCCTCATCCTTCCTGCGTGTTCTTGTCTGCAGTTGTACTGGAGCATGTTTTTGTCTTCTAAGCCTTTTTACTTGCTTTTTTCCTATGCTTAACTTAGAACCTTCCTCACTGTCTCAACTTCTCATTTGCTTGACCAGGTTTTATCATCCTCTAGGCTTTATTCTGGTGAATTTGTCATTTCCTCTTCCTTTTCTTTCCTGGCCGGGATTCTCTGTACTCCAGTAATACTGTACATAATAGATTTCCTACATTATGGCAGTTACTCTTACACTTTTTGGTCTCAGGACTCCTTCACACTCTTAAAAGTTATTGACGACCCCAAAGAACTTTTGTTTATGTGGACTATATCTACCAATATTTAGTGAATTAGAAATTAAAACTGAGAAATTGAAAAATACTCATTTAGTTAAAAACTGTAATAATAAACCCATTACATGTTAATAGTTATTTTTCATAAAAAAGACCTTATTTTCCAAAACAAAAAAACGGTGGAGGGCTTCCCTGGTGGCGCAGTGGTTGAGAATCTGCCTGCTAATGCAGGGGACATGGGTTCGAGCCCTGGTCTGGGAAGATCCCACATGCCGCAGAGCAACTAGGCCCGTGAGCCACAACTACTGAGCCTGTGCGTCTGGAGCCTGTGCTCTGCAACAAGAGAGGCCGCGATAGTGAGAGGCCCGCGCACCGCGATGAAGAGTGGACCCTGCTTGCCGCAGCTAGAGAAAGCCCTCGCACAGAAACAAAGACCCAACACAGCCAAAAATAAATAAAAAAACAAAAAAACCCCAAAAAACGGTGGAAAGAGTGACATTGCTTTTGCATTTTTGCAGTTCTCTTTAATGTTTGGTTTAATAGAATACAGCTGGTTCTCATATCTGTCTCTGCACTCAATCTGTGGTGATATTACACTTCATGTAGCCTCTGGAAAAATCCACTGTACCCTTGTGAGAGAATGAAAGTGAGCAAAGCAAATAAGATCTTCAATTATTAGGAAGATAGATTTTACCTTCCCCTGGAAAGGTCTTGGGTAGCCCTGGGGACTACACTTTGAGAACCACTGCTTTATAGCGATCACTTCATGATTTTTCTCTGAGCTATGAGAGTAGGGCCCAGGTCCACCTTGCTCACTGTTGTGTCCCTAGTGCCTGGGACACTGTCTTCCAGACACTGACTGATTGATTCACTTATTCAATCAGTTGCTCTACCAGTTTGTTCTCTAGAAACAGACACCAGGCATTGGAGGCTTATGCACGTGTATACAAGAGAAGTGCAGTCCATGGGCATTTCTTTTACCAACTGCACTGGGGCATTTTGGGTTTGTTTTTCACATAATGTCACAAGAGTATAATTCTCTTTTGGGCTAATGTTGAGGTGGAAGTGAAAATATAAATTAGTTTTTGTCTTGAATTTTTAAAATAAGATGTATGTGTATGGGATGATTGGAATAAATATAAACTAAACTATGAAATACTGCCTTACATTCTAAAAGTTTAACCCTTTCTGGTATTTCTGTTTGGCCAGAAGGTGTGTGAAAAAGCATTGTCCCTGTTTGTTGTCAAGGAGGTAGTTTATACACAGGAAATATTTATCCTGAAAAGGTAATTAGGTAATCAGTAGGAGATCTTAAATGCTTGCCAGAAAAACTCTGACCATTTATTCAATGTGGACCAGAAAAGTACATTTAAAGTGGTGAAGAAACAGGGAAAAAAGAAGTAGCATGACTATTACTAATTATGTGTTGTCTGGTTTCCATGAAAGCCTTAATTAGAAAGAAAAGGAAAAGATGTGCTTATTGTTACAAGTTAAGCATTTATGGCATGTCATTATAGGAGATCACCATGCTGTCCGACCTACGCATAAAAATCGTGACATGCAAACACACTAATTATGGCCCTACTAAAATTCAGGTTCTTGATATCAGTCTTTATCTGCTTTGGAGCATATATACTTTTTGCCATGATAATAGTCACAGGACTTGAAACCACTAGAAGATTTTTATTTTTGCTTTTCAAACAAAACAGACTTTGAATTCAGACATTGATTTTCTGATATTGTGAATTAGTGGCTTGTTTATGGGGCCCCTACAGGCCATCTAATAATAGTGTTATGTGTTTCTAATTTATTTTGATGACATTTTGAATGGAGGTAAATGAGAAAATGGCTTTGGCACCAAGCTTTCCATAAGTAACTCTTCTATGGGACAGGAGTGTTTGCTCGTGAAGGAGGTTACTGGTCGTGTCAATATGGCTACACTGCCCTTTGACATCACTCTATAATAGAGGATGGATAACATGCCCTTAAAGAAAGGGTATTAGGTAATAAAATGCTTTTCACTCGGTCACTGTGAGGTTTTGGCAGGATAATAGTCTTCTCTTTTATCAAAGAAAAGTCTTTTTATTTTTCATTTCTACCTATAGAGCATTTATTCCTCTTTTGTAGGAATGCCAGGATAAGCCTGTTTATTTGTATATTTTATACTTGTGACTTAACTATTTGCTTAACTATTAACTGTTTGCTTATTGACAAAGTGACCCATTAAACCCATTTCTGTAGGAATAAGTGTTTCAATTCTGTGTGCCAGAGACCTTAGCATATGGGATGAAATATTTTACGCCTTTTCTTCCTTTTAGCACAGCATTCTGAAATTTTTTGGTCATTGCAATGATCTTGATCGGGAGATGAGAAAATGCTTGAAGAATGAGGTAAGGAAAATGTTAAAGGATGGAAATGGTTGAACTATAGAAAAGAACATCTTGGAACAATATTATATATTACTGCCATTATTAAGTTTTTTGCAAATTTTTGTATAACACCGATTGACTTTATATGTATGTCTTCCCCTAAAACCAAGAGGAGAAATGAAAAGTGTCTTCTGGGGACAATTTTGGGACATTGCTGATTTTTTTTTTGCATGTACATAAATGAAAACAACTATCTTATAATAGTCACTGTAACTCCTTTGGATGAATTTTTAAGGTTTAGGACATTGAATCTGTTCAGCAGAAAGACTTGTCAGTCAGTGCTTAGCTATAGCAGGTAACTAAAACTCCTTGGGCCTCAATTTCCTTGTATAACATGAGGAGGCTAGACTTAGGCTCTTTCCAGCTTTAAAATTTTGCATTTCTTTATAATTATAGTATGTACAACCCATAGGGATCTAGTTTGACTTGTTTGGAAAGACTTGTTTCCTGAATACAGTTTTAGGCTATGACTTGGACTTGGGCAAATAGCCAAAGTTTATTGTCTTTTTGCAGGTACTGCAAACTGAACAGAGTGCATTTTAAATCTTTGAAAAGAAATTTAATTCCATTTCTGTTTTGTTCATCAGATATTTTAGGTCCAGAACCTTTAAAAATATATAACTACTAAAAATCTGCCCTCCAATTTGCGTTTTCTGTACTTTTGAACTGTTTTTCCCCTATAAGCCTCATATTGAAAGGTATTAGATATGATATTTGAAGCCATTCAGCATCTATGAATCATTTTTTGTGTTTTCCACTTTGGGGCTCTCCCCGCCACCACCTCCGCCTTCCTGGAATCCCTTTACAGCATCTTTCCTGTTTGAAAAACTTCCTGGAGTTCTAATAATTTTCTTTGTGTGAACAAATGGGTATAAGTGTTTTAAACTGATTTTTGAAAAGAGTTTTTTCATCATATGTAAATGGTAGTTTATATGGAAACTAAACCTAGGGCTGTGTTCCTGTTTCAATAAGGTTATGGAAAAATAAAACCCATACTGTTTTATTTGGTATAGCTGTTTGTTTCTTACATGCTTTCAGTTGTATAAGGTAGCTTTTTTCCTAAGTTTAGATTTTTTTTTTGTCCTTACAGTTCAGTGATTTTGCCATTGGTTTGGTGATTAGATCCTCATATGAAATTTTTTTTTTCCTATTTGGTAGAAGAATGTGTAGATATTTTTCTTATTTTGTCTGAGTTTGTTTTCGTATAAATTTCAGGTTTTCTCCTTGACTACTTTCTAAGTCCTCTATGTAGTTTTTATATTGCTTCATTACCTGATTTATAGATGTTTTTCTGTCTGTTCTTTCATCCTTCAGTTCTCCGAACCTGTGCTCATTTATTTCCTCTCTGCTTTTAATGCTTCCCAGTTTCCCATTTACTGCTTCTAGTGCTCTCCTCCTACCATTTCCTTCATGTGTCATTTAAGTACTTCATTCTTTGAAGCTTTTAACTAGAAAAAAGGTCCGGCCAGTTCTTTCTGATCCTCTCTTTGCTGCTGTGTTGCTGCTTTTGTTCTTTTTATTGAAATAATCGCTAGTACTACTTTTGCAGCATCCTCTTTTGTCTCTCTTACTTGTTTGGTTTGGTTTGATTTTTGGCTAATTGACCTTCCATGCTATCTGTGTTGTTTGGTGGCATTTTGTGAATAACACCATAGTTATCCTTCTTTTTTCTTCTTTTATTCAGGGGCCATGTTGACTCCCTTTGGAGATACTGTAACATATATTTTAATATAGACTCTGTTTTAATTTGCTTTATGACTTATTTTATTGGCCTGCTACAGAGTATTGTCTTCTGAAGACTTACCCATAAGACCCTCCTTTGAACCTGATTGTTGGAGGCTTCATATGATTAAAGAGGGATATCAAATATTTTTCTCAGAGCAGGTATCCCTCCATGTTCTACAACGTTTTTTTTTTTTAACCTTTTAAAGTAATGAAACGCCCTTCCCCTCTCCCCCCGACAGTCTTATGAAGAAAATTAATGTATGACGGATAAAAGGAATGTTTTGGTTAAAGGAACCTGGTGTTTCATCTGTTATTTGAAATGGCCCTTTGATGAGGAAAAAAAAGTTTGAAAACTGCTACTATTCCAGAAGATATGTTAGAACTCTTCAGTCAAAACTTTAGACCTAGAAAACTTCTTAAAGATTATCTAGCCCAACTCCTTACATTTGAGCTTACTGGCCCAGAAGATGAAGTAACTCAAAGGTGTTAATCTCAGGACTCAGGGGAGGCAGCCAGAGTCCCTGGTTAGTGCTCTGTCACTTGTCTTTTGTTTCTGTGGCTTCTTTCCATATCTCTGACAGCTGAAAGATTTTGATGTCCAATTATTCACATATACTCAGTTTTTTCAACTTGAATTTGCTTTTCGTTTTTTTTCACTCTGCCTGAGAACCCCTCTTGCACCTTTAAATTATGTCTTTATTTGTGTATATATTATAAACATGTAAATATACACGTATGAAACCACTTATATTCAAGTTTCTCTGCTTTAAACAAGTATTTTTTCTCAGTGCCAGGCTCTGGGTTTCCTGTTAGTTATAACCTGCTGGCCAGATCAGAATACTAGGCTAAAATCCTCCAAGGTGAAAACTACATTTAGATCCAACCGATTACAGAAACATAGGATTTGGGGAGAATTGAATTTGATGACTATTCATGATGAAAAAATCCTAGGAAGTTCAGCTGACTATAAGTTTCCATATGAACCATTAGGATAATATGGTTACTAAGAGCCAGTTTCTCTTTTGGCAATATTTATAGAAATATGATGTGTCTCGGTCATAAGAACTAGTAGGCCCACTGTAGTCCATATCTGCCGGACTTTGTTTAGAGCACTAGAGTATTTAATTCTGGTGTGGTATTTTTTTATAAGGGGTTATTCGTATTAAAGTGTTGTGTAAAAGGCACTTTACAGATAAGCCTTTAGAAGGCAGAAGCTATGTTCTGTGGAACAGTTGTAGAAACCAGCAGCGTTCAGCCTGTAAAAGAGATAGTGGGTTACCTGTAATCAGATATTTGGAAGATTGTAGCAGGCAAGGAGAAATAGAGGGAAGTAGGAGAGTTTACAGGGAAACACTTATTGGTTCAACACGAGAAGCTCTGGAACAAGAAGTGTCCAACAGTTGAACTGGCTGCCTCTCGGGGTGGGGAGCCTCCTGATTAGAAGTGTTCAAGTAGAGGTTAGATGACACGCTAGATTGTGAGCTTCTGGAGAACAGGGACAGGACTCATCCGTCCTAAATATTTATTGAATTCACGTTTTGGGAGGAAATTAACTCAGCAAATATTTCTGCACCTATTAGGAGTTAGCTGCTGTACTGTATTGAATGAAATTTTACTAGATGGCCTCTAAGGTCACTGTTTCCAATCTCAGATTCAGTGAAATAAGAGCCGTGTAGAAGTTTTGTCAGTAAAAACGTTATTTTTATTTTGCAAATATATCTAAATATCTAACGTATGTAAATGGTGACATAATCTATTGTCTCTTTTCTCCCCCCGCTTCCTTTTATTTTCCAGTACATGGAAAAGAGGAACAAGAGCAGGGAGCGTGGCAATGCAATGCGAAAGAGACTTTTTAATCCTCCAGAGGAATCTGAAAAATAGATCATATTTTCACTGGATGCCTTGGCTGAGAGAAGACCCAAAGACTCTTGGGTGGTAGCTGAAGGAATCCCGTTGCATTTGGTCTCCAGAATCCTTTGAATGGAAAGTGACCCATGAGAAATCGAGCCTTGGAGAAGTATGGAAGCCCTGGATCCGGAATGTTGGTTGGGCAGAGCTGTTAGAACTCTCTCTCCTCTTCCAGCGCACCTGAGACTTCTAACGTGTTTGTTCCCTTTGCCTACGGCCTGTTGACATTTGAGTAACTTATCTCCCTCAATAAAATCATTGATTCTAATCATATTTTCTCTGTTCTCTTAGACTTTCTTGGAATTAGGGCAAAATGGTGCCGTTAGACTTCTCTTTTTGCAGTGTGGCAGTTCTGGAGCCTAAACGTTGAAAGCACAGCTAGGGCAGACAGAGTTTGGGGAAATCCCAGCTGTGTTAACTCTATGAAAATCTTCCAACTTTATTGTTTTTAAAGAGCTCTTTTCCAAAAGGTTAAATGTTTAGCATTGATAACATTGTGTCTGGCTAGGATTTAAGTCTGAGCAGACTTAGCTTCTCCGTTTGGTTGAAGGTGCCCACCCTGGGTGCCAGTTGTCTCCTGGGCATCAACCTTAGGCCCACGTGCCTCCTCTTTGCTGGGCACAGGGCCCTTCTTCCCAGACTCATTTCTAGCAGCCATCCTGCCAGTGTTCCTTTTGCCGGGTGTTTCTGAGACCTGTGACAGTCTGGAAGCCAGCCTCCAGCCATGGCCACAGCAGGGCCTTGAACTTCCTGTTGGATAAGGTGTCAGCAGACTGTGAGCCATGAGCTCTGTGTAGTGAACTCTGCCTTCATGTGCAGCAGGAGGCCTTGTTGGGCATCAGTGTTTGGTAGTGATTGCCCCATCACAAGAGGTGTTCAGGAGGCTGGACATTCATTTAGCAAGGGGGTTACCCAGGGTAACAGACATTCGATAAAGGCATGGAGGAAGAAGCAGAATTAATTCTGAGGTCCCTTTCAAGACTGAGATTTATGAATATTTATTCAGTCAGCCCTCCCCACCACCCCCTCCCCCAAGTGTCAGGCAGTACAGGTACAGAAGTGAGACATTTTGTCTTCAGAAGCTTGTAGTAAACTGACAAGTTGACTATTACAGTAGTGTAGTAAGTACCATGATTAGGTAGGTGTCATGGAAAACATAGGGCACCCATGCCCAGCCTTCAGGAGGAAGGAGCCATTCCAAGAATGCTCCTTAGCAAAGGTGACCTTTGGCAAACAGAGTGAAAATGGAACTGTCTCAGGAACTTAAGGTTGTTTAGCCTGACTGGAATATGAGAACTACTGGTGGAAGAAGATCCCAAACAGCTTTGAATTCTGTTGCAATTTTATCTTCAGTGCTATGATAGCCAGTTGGGGAATTAGAAATGGTGACTAGGGATTTGTGGAGGGGCCTTAGTTGGAAGGATGATGTGTTTCAATTTGTATTTTAATAATATTTTTCTGGTTATGGTTTGGGAGATAAATTGGAAGAGATGGGAGATTACACCCAGGGAAACCAATTTGGTTTTTGCCCCAACATAAATGAGAAATTAGGGCCTGAGTTAAAGAAGTGGCTTGGGGATCAAGAAGAGGGACTAGATTTGAGGGGAATTTGGACCTAGAGTCAGCATGACTGACTAGGTGGAGGGTTTAAGAAGAGTCCAGGGGAGTCTCAGGCTTTTGATTTGTGTTTTCATGCTGATGGTCCCTGCCCTGAGCTGGAGGGAGTACAGCAGAGGTGTGGTGAAGTGTTGAGTTTGCAGTGTGTGGGGAAGATCCAGATGGAGATGGCTTTTAGACTTTTGAGTGTTCAAACCTGGAGCTTATTAGAGTCACCGGGACCAGAGCAGATTTGAGAGAGGGCAGCATGCAGATGGCAGCTAATGCCCCATGGGCCCATGTTGACAGTGGACTCTGAGTGGTGTTTTATAGACCAGAATGAAACTTTGGGGTCACTTAACTTAAAAAAAATTGTTTAAGTTCATTTTTTATGGAACATTCAAACAATTTATGTCTTACAGAGTAAAAATTTGATACCCTTTATACCCCTGTATTACTTGACTCCCCAGAGGTATCTGTAGTTGACAGTTGGGTGGGTCTTACGCATTTCAGGACAGGAGAAGGAGCCCTGTGTACAGAGAAGGAGGAGGCATAGAGGTAGGAGGCAAACCACAGGGAAGGGTGCCTCAGATTGTCAGGTAGTTACGGAGGAGTGAGTTTCATTGGGTCAAAGTAAGGGCTGAGGTACCTGTTGATTTGGTTCCTCTGTCATGTGTGACCTTAGAATGGTGTGGTGTGGGGTGTGGAGAAGTGGGTGGAAGCCCGGGTGGAGCTGGAGGATTTAAGCACCTTTGAAAAGGCTTGGCACTGAAGGGAAGGGCAGTGGAGAGTTGAGAGGGAGAGTTGAGAGACAGTCTCCTTTTTTTTTTTTTTTTTAAATTTTTATTTATTTATTTATTTTATTTTTGGCTGTGTTGGGTCTTCGCTTCTGTGCGAGGGCTTTCTCTAGTTGCGGCAAGCAGGGGCCACTCTTTATTGCGGTGCGCGGGACTCTCACCATCGCGGCCTCTCCTGTTGCGGAGCACAGGCTCCGGTCGCGCAGGCTCAGTAGTTGTGGCTCACGGGCCTAGTTGCTCCGCGGCACGTGGGATCCTCCCAGACCAGGGCTGAACCCGTGTCCCCTGCATTGGCAGGCAGATTCTCAACCACTGCACCACCAGGGAAGCCCCCTTTTTTAAAAAAAATTAATTAATTAATTTATTTTTGGCTGCATTGGGTCTTCGTTGCTGCATGCGGGCTTTCTCTAGTTGCGGCGAGCGGGGGCTACTCTTTGTTGTGATGCACGGGCTTCTCATTGTGGTGGCTTCTCTTGTCGCGGAGCATGGGCTCTGGGCGCTCGGGCTTCAGTAGTTGTGGCATGCGGGCTCAGTAGTTGTGGCTCGCGGGCTCTAGAGCGCAGGCTCAGTAGTTGTGGCGCATGGGCTTAGTTGCTCCGCGGCATGTGGGATCTTCCCGGACCAGGGATCGAACCCATGTCCCCTGCATTGGCAGGCGGATTCTTAACCACTGAGCCACCAGGAAGCCCTCCTTCGCTTATTTAAACAACCCATCAAGTTTTTTATTTCAATGACTGATTTTCCCTTTCTAGAAGTTCTGTTTGGTACATTTTCAAAATTTACCCATTCTATTTTCATAAAGATATTTCATATGTTTTCAGTTCTTTATTTTTTTTAAAGATAGTTTCCTTTTTAATAGTTTTTGTCCAATAGTTCTATTATTTGAAGTTTTTGATATCTAATACTTCTGTTTGTCTGCTGTCTCTTCCTCATGGTTGATTGTTTCCTTGTGTTTTTAATTCCTTTATTGTTAGCATATCTTTAGCAGGGTTTATTTAATTGGACTTTGTACAGTGTAACTTGAGGGTGTATCTCTACTGTATTTGCCTCTACTAGGCACCACAGAGGTATTACTGACTCAGAGCCACCTTTTATGCTAATTTTGCTGGTTGGGAATTCCTGGATCACGTGAGGGAAGGCTGAAGGCTATGAATTCTAGGTGAAAATTTTTTTTCTGCTCAGAGCCCAAGATGAGTCTTGGCTTTACTCTTGTCTCCCTATGCTGGTGAGTGGATGTTTTCTAGTTTCCTTTTCTTAGAGGGGGTACCCTTTGGTGGTCCTGGCACTATGTGGTATTCTTACTTGCTACACCACTCCTCATACAGACCCAGTGTCTTCCATCTTTTTTCAGTGTGTGAATGAAAACCTATTTCTAGGTTACTGGAACTGGTCCAGGATGCACAGCATCTCCTGATGCTCGTACCTTTCTGGTTTAACAGTGCTTTCAACCCTCAAGGATTTTCTTTACTTTATTGTGAGCTCAACTGTACCTTAAAAAACTCATTTGAAATATGTGCTCTAGTATTTTAAAATAGCTTTTTAGTAGGAAGGTGTTCAGATGATCTAATCATCCATATTACCAGAAACAGATGTCCCATGCATAAATTTTTAACTTGCTCACTAGGAATGGTTGTATTTTAAACAGTTAAAGGAATAATTTCTCATTCCTAGAGCGTGAGTGGAGAGTGAAAGGAGTTGGAAGGAAAGGGGAGATGAGAAGGGCATGGCAAAGAGAGGAGTTGTTAGAGAGCGAGCGTTCTTTTCCAGGTGTCTTCATCGATGTTTGGACTCTTGCTACTTAACTGGTCCATGGATCAGCAGTTTCAGCGTCACCTGGGAGGTTTGTTAGAAATGCAGAGTCTTAGACCCCATTCTAGACCTACTCAGTATCCTTTTTTTTTTTTTTTGGCCTCGCCGAGCGATATGATCTTCGTTCCCTGACCAGAGATCTAACCCGTGTCCCCTGCAGGGAAGCGTGGAGTCCTAACCACTGGATCACCAGGAAATTCCTGAGAATCTGCATTTTAATAAAATGCCCAGGCAATTTGTATGCACATGAAAATTTGACTTAGACTATTCCTGATCTAACTACTTCCTTAAAATGACTACTTCTTTGAAGTTAAAAACCTTCCTCCACTCTTTTTTTTTTTTTTAATTATATTTTTATTTTTGGCTGTGTTGGGTCTTCGTTGCTGCGCACAGGCTTCCTCTGGTTGTGTTGAGCGGGGGCTACTCTTCATTGCGGTGCGTGGGCTTCTCATTGCAATGGCTTCTCTTTGTTGCAGAGCACGGGCTCTAGGCGTGTGGGCTTCAGTAGTTGTGGCATGTGGGCTCTGTAGTTCTGGCTCGCGGGCTCTAGAGCACAGGCTCAGTAGTTGTGGCGCACGGCCTTAGGTGCTCCGCGGCATGTGGGGTCTTCCCAGACCAGGGCTCGAACCTGTGTCCCCTGCATTGGCAGGTGGATTCTTAACCACTGCGCCACTGGGGAAGTCCCTTTCCTCCACTCTTGTCACTACTTCTCTGGCTTTGTCCTTTTTCTGCAGTTAATTTTTAAGCATTTTTAAGCACTTTCCTGAAATGGCTTTTGTATTGAGGTTTTTGAGAACATTCCTGTTGGTGATATATTATATTGAGGAAGTGTTAATGTGACAGATTGTCATATTGAATATGACAGCAAAATCTTACTTAACTCTGGAGCAAAGCCATTATGAAATTCTCAGGGTATTTGCTTTCTACTCAACACTGCAAGGTAGAGGACTGAGAAAGTGGAACATTCTGTATAGAGAGCTTTAGACCTGGCTATTTTTCACTGGAGTGTTTGCCCTTTACATGGAGGATTCATATTTGCCAATATCCCAACAGTGCCCAAGGGCTCCCTTTTCTCCACATGCTCACCAACACTTATTATCTCCTGTCTTTTTGATGCCATTCTTACAGATGTGAGGTGATATCTTACTGTGGTTTTTTTGATTTGCATTTCTCTGATGATTACTGATGTTGAGCATCTTTTCAGGTACTTGTTGGCCATCCATATGTCTTCTTTGGAAAAATGCCTATTCATTTCCCTTGCCCATTTTTAAGTTGGTTGTTTTTTTAGCTCTTGAGTTGTAGGAGTTTCTTATGTATTGTGGATATTAACTTCTTATCAGATATATGGTTTGCAAATTTTTTTTCCATTCTGACTGCCTTTTCATTTTGTTGATTGTTTCTTTTGCTGTGCAGAGATTTGTAGTTCGATATAGTCCCACTTGTTTATTTTTGCTTTTGCTGCTTATGCTTTCGGTGCCATATGCAAAAAACTGTTGCCAAGACCAGTGCCAAGGAGCTTTTTTCTTATTTTTTTTTCCCTAGGAGCTTTACAGTTTCAGGTCTTATGTTTAAGGTTTTAATCCATTTTGAGTGCATTTTTATGAGTGGTGTAAGATTAAGAGACTTAAGAAACATAAGAACCAAATGTATGAATCATGTTTGGATTCTGATGGGAACAAGCCAACTGAAAAAACATTTTGGGGGACAGTTGGAGAAATTTGAGTATGATTGGGTTTCAGATGATGTTAAGAGATGACTGTAATTTTGTTAAGTGTGATAGTGACATTGTGATTACGTTTAAAATGGTGTCTTTATCAGTTAAATATGCATTATGGAATTATTCACAGGGGGAGTGATAAGGTGTGTGGGATTTACTTTAAAATACCAGCAAACAAAGTGAGTGTGGGGTTATTAGATGAAACAAGACTGGCCATGAGTGTATAACTGTTGAAATTGAACGGTAGATTCATAAGGGTGTATTATACTTTTCTCTCTTCTTTAATGAATGCTCGAAAATTTCCATAATAAAAAAAATTTTTAAGAGCCCTAGATGTTTAGAGTCAAGAAGCAATTTCATCTAGAAATATGATTTATCATAAATACATATTTTTCTGAGGAAAGGAGTCAGTACTGTTGGTTCTTTTTTTCCTAAATACTTAAGATTTATTTTGAATTTTTTGACTCTGAAGTGTTCTGGGTTTTTCTGCTGAAGACAAAGGGCAGCCTTTCAAAAAAGACAGATGTTGACTGTGGAAATGCTAGGAGTGGAATAGAAATGTGTTCAAAATATGATATATATGTGCCCACACAGAAACCTACTCATAACTATTTTGAAGGCTTTTTTTCCCCCCCAGGGCCTTATTTTCCATGACAAATTCCCATAAATCCAAAATACCTAATTCAGACTTTGCTGAGAGTCAGAACACTGCCATGATCAGGAGTTTGGAGTCAGACAGACCTATATTCCAGTCCCAGCTCTGTCGCCTCTGAGCTGCAGTGCTGGAGCGCAAATTTAAATTCTCTGAACCTTGGTTTCTTCAACTGTGAAGTGAGACTGTTATACTACCTACCTCATAGAATTGTGGTGAGGATCAAATGATCACATTTCCCATGTGGTGATCTTGGAATACTGTGAGTATCCCTGGAATCCTAGCTTGTATGTATGTGTTAGAAAACTAGAAACTCAAGCACACAGCCTCATGGAGACAGATGCCTCTTGTCTGTCTTTATAACCCCATCTCAACTGCGATACATAACTTCCTGTGTCAGTGTAAGGAATTCACTCCTCTGAAGTGAATTTGTACCTCTGTTTTTGGAGTTGACCACTCAGAAGTGCAATTCCATATATTTGTCTCATTTTCCTTTGGACTTGATTTGTCTTCTCAACTTTCCCCAGGGGAAGAGAGTGAGATGTGAAAACCAGGCTTAAGGACCATTTGATTAACTGAGGAGAGCACTGCTAGATATCACCCGGGCTACAGAGGTTAGCAAGACCCCCACCTGTGTCCTCAAGAAGGCCTGGGACATATCTCTGTGTGTTCAGGGAAGAAGGAAGAAGGAGGTGGTGGTGTGAAAGGCAAGTTTCAGCGTCAGAATTTTTCACTGGAATCTTGGCTTCCTTGCATATCTTTGGCAAGTTATCTCTCCTTATGCCATAGAACCCCAATTTCGCGGTTATAAAATGGAGTTTGCTGCTTCACCAGTTGTTGGGTGGATCAAAGGAGACTCTGGCATTGCTTTTGAACTATGCAGGGCCATGCAAATATTCGTTGATATTTTCTAGAGAGAGTGTGTCAGACTTCTCTTGGCATCCCAACAGGCATCAGAACAAGCAGGGAGTGGCCCCTGAATGCTCTGTAGACTCTCCTGGAGCATGAGCTGGGTTTAGGGATGCTCTGAAGGAGAGTCTAGCCCCCACTGTCTTATACTCGGCCTCCCTGTGCTGCTCCTGGGCCCAGACAAGGCAGTTTCCCAGGATGTGGTCCTTGGCCCATATTGCAATGTCCCTCAGAGCATGCAGGAAAGCCCTACTCAGCAAGGAGAAGGTATGAGCAGTCACAGCCCCTAGGGTCACTCTGCACCTTCGTACGAATCCTTATGGGATCCCCAGGGCATGCCGGCCAGTGTACAAGGTGTTGGGAACATAGCATGAACCAACAGACATGGTGCTTATAAGTTCAGTGAGTAGTCCACTGGGTGTTCCATGTGTCCGGCCCAGCATTGTCCAGTAGAATTTCCTATAATAATGGAAATATTTATGTAACATCCATGCTGTGCAACTCAGTAGCCTGTAGCCACATGTGAGTGTAGGACTCTTGAAATGTGGCTTGTGTGATTGAGGGACTGAATTTTAAATTTCATTTACTTTTAATTAAATTTAAACAACCACATGTGGCCAGTGGCTACCATATTGGACAGTATTGTACAGCACTGGAAACATTCTGAGAAAATTAGAAGGGTACCCATGCAGGCCGAAGGCTTGACCTCCCTTCGTAAGAAAGAGCTGTGAGACTCAGAAGACCTGGTTTTAGCTCTGCCTCCCACTTATGTGTGGTTTTTGTCATGGTACTTGGCCTCCTCTCCGTTGAGTCTCCTGATCTGTAAAACAGGAACAGAGGGATTGGGTTAAATTCTTTCCAGTGCTACATTCTTGACTCTCTTACGATTGGCCTTTTATTTGCATGGTGTATTAGTGTGCTATGGCCTCTGTAACCAAATGCCATGGACACAGTGGCCTAAAACAACAGCAGTTTATTTTCTTAGTTTTGGAGGCCAGAATTCCAAAATCGGTTTTATTGTGTCCAAATCATGGTGTCGGCAGCACTGTGTTCCCACTGAAGTCTCCAGGGGAAAATCAGCTTCTGGTGGCTGCTGACACTCCTTGGCTGGTGGCTGCATCACTCCAATCTCTACCTCCGTGGCCACAGGTTCTAATCTTCTGTGTTTGATCTCCCTCTGCCTCCTTATAAGGACACTTGTGATGGCATTTAGGGCCTACCAGGTAATCCAGGATAATCTCCCCATCTCAAGATCTTTAATCACATCTCAAAGACCCCTTTGCCATGTAAGGTAACATTTACAGGTTCCAGGTATTAGGACCCGATGTCTTTGGGGGCCATTATTCAGCCTCCTACACACAGTAATATTTAATGATGTGGGTCTACTTCAAATCAAATACCGTGGCCGTGTAACTGGATGTGTGAAAGTTGCCACCTGCCCACATGCTCTCCTGGGGAGAATTGTCTCAGCTTTCTGAATAGGGACTTGAGTTTGATATAAAATACCCTTTCCTGCTCCTACCTTGATTTATTTATGCCAGAGCATCTTTACCAAAAGATTGATTAACTCATGAATATGCCCCAATTCATATACTTCCAATATTGAAATATTCCCCATATCACCAGCACTCTCCAAAATGTGTGGAAGGGGGCTTTGACTGGGATTTGAGTCAGGAAACCAAACTGTATTGCATGGGAGTGAAAGGAGAGAGCATTTGTTGGATCAGCTGGGTAAGTGATGTTTCTCTAGTGGCATACTCATAAATTTGAAAATATAAAGGATTGGCCCCGACACAGCCTGAGAACAGCTTGTAACTGATTTGGAATGTCATGTTTTACTGTTACTTAATCAAATCTGAGAGCAGTGGTTGGGGAAGTGGGTTCTGTAAATATTGCTCTGAAGCTTTCACATTTCAACAGAGAACAGATGCCAAGTGTTTTCATTATTATCGATGTTCGAAGTTATTGGAAACAACCACAGATATACTCCTTGGAATAGCAAAATGCCAGCAATTGCCTGGGGTGGGGAAAAGGTGGGGGAAGAACAATGAATTTGTAAAGTTTGAATGAAGAATAAGTTGGCTTCATTTTTTTTTGGCAAAAGAGGCCTAAAAGTGAAATATTTATCATCACAGAGATAAACACAATTATCATTTAACATGAGTCACAACCTTGTGTTGTTCAACAGGAGACGAAATGACTTAGAGGCGGAATAAAATTACTTCATTTGTGTCTCTTAAGAACACAGAGTTCTGTTGGTCTGCTTAAGTGCTTGGGTTAAATAAGCGGAGAAGTATCTCTTCTGTTCCCCCAGGTGATCAGTGGCTTTGTTACTGGCCATTCATCTGAGGTTGCTTTTCAAATAATTAATAAGATGGTGATGTTGATGATGGCAATAATAATAATAATAATGTGTTTCTTAAGTGCCAGACACTGTGCTTTACTTGCATGATCTCATTTAATCCTCACGTTGCCCTATAGGATAAGTATCCTTATCCCCATTTCATAGATGAGGATAATAAGGCTTGGAGAAGTTTGGTATTTCTCAGCTACTAGGCATCACGGCTGAGGTTTGAGCCCAGCTCTTAGTCACTTGCCCTCTCCTCTCTGATGAGATGGGCTTGGGAATTCCCTTCACTTTCTCTCAAAAGCCCATGGAACTAAACTGGCAAATTTTGCCCTGCGCTGTTCATTCATGGTCACTGTCATTGGCGTGGCATTGGGGGGTGTGGATTACTGTGCATAAGGTTTTAGCTGCTTTGTAAAGTCTCAGCATTTATCCTTTTTTTTTTCTTCTGTGACTGTATCTCTTCACCCATGCCCACCTCCCCACCAACCAACACATTTCTAAATGGGAGAGGAGACAGGATTCAATAGCTTCCAGGGATAGAGAACAAAGTCTTTTCCCCACATCGAAAGAAAATCTCACTGACTTCCTGACAGGGAGGATATTTTCCCTTCAGATTCCTGTCTGTTTCTGACTGATGAGTTAACACCCTGGTTTTCAAAGTGTACTCGTAGCAAGCCCTGGAGTTCTGTGGGCTGGTGCCGTAGAATACTGCGTTCACACATGCCTTCTTTCACTTAGCAGGTATTTATGGGGCTCCCACTATGCCAGGCCCTGGGCCAGGTGTTGGGGACACACTTGTCCTCAGCCTCCCAGAGCCTGCAGAGTTTTCAGCGAGAGCGCTATGGGCATTTTAGGCCAGATAGTTCCTCACTGCGGGTCTGTGCTGCTCATTGCAGGCCGTTCAGCATCCCTGGCCCTGACCCACTAAATTCCCAAGCAGGGAGACAGCTAAAAATGCCACTGCACGTTTCCATATGCCTCCAGAGGGCGCCGCTGCCCCGGTTGAGAACCACGGCAGGGAAGACGGATTTGGAACGAACAGAAAAATTTGGATGCACGTCTTGGGTGTGGTGCACACTTGTCTTTGCCAGGATGGCTGCCTTCCTCCTCTTCCTCATCCCCCTCTCCACGTGCTCTCACCCACCTCCCTGCTCCCCATCTCCACCAAAGGGTAAACCCGATGGACCTGAATGGCTGAGCCTGAGCCAGAGGCAGAGGGAGACCCTGGCCAGGAGGCGTAATGAGGGGCTAAGTGACCCTGAGCACTGTGGGGGAGGGGGGGGGGGAGGACTCCTGATAAGACTTATTGGCAACCTGAGGGCACAGGTAAAGGCATCCCTTCCCCATCCTCCAGATCCAGTGTGCATGCTGATTCAGCCCACAGCAAGATTTCCTCAGTCACCAGTCTGTACCCTCCCACCTTCCCTCCTTACTGTTAACAACACAGCAAAGGATTTACACAGAGAAGAATGAGGCCAGGACCCTGCACTCAAAAAGCTCAGCATCTGGCCCAACTCTCGAGACCTCATGAAACTTAACAAGTGCTGAGCATCGTCTGGTGTCTGGGAGTGAATGAAGTAAACACATTCTTGGCCTATGTGGAGTTTGGAGACTAGCAAGAGCAACAGACCATTTAAAGATGATTTACAAGACCAACCCATTTCAAAGTGGGACTCGGCATGTCGTTGGCAAGAGTGTGGAGGGGCAGAATCCTCACGCACAGCTGGTGGAGATATAACTTGGTACAGCCTCTACCGAGAACAATGAAAGCTAAAGATGCACATACCTTATGACTCAATGATGCCAATCTTACTCATATACCCAAAAGAAACTCTCCTAGGAATATACAGAGTCACGTGCTGCTGAGCATGTTCACAGCAGCTTTCTTTGCAGCAGTTGAAGAAAAAAAAAAGCGTCATCCTAAATGGTGAACAGGAGAATGAATGAATACGTTCAAATGTTGGAATGCATCTGTGAAAATGTGTGAACTGAAACTTCACATATGCCTGTGGACATGTCTCACTAATCGGATCATGAACAATAAAAGCAAGTTGCAGAATAGCATGTACAGTATGATCCCATTTGTATTAAGTTTAAAAACACACAAAAGAATGCAACATATTGGTTCGGCGTACAAGCATATATAATAAAAATAGAATGAAATACACAGGAATGATAAGCCCTAAATTTAAATTAGGCAACTTTAAGGAGGAAGAAGGGAGTGTAATTGTTCACGGGACTGCAGGAATCTTCAGCCATGGCTGTATTTTATATTTTAAGGTGGGTGGGATGGTGGGCACATTGGTATTGTTGCATTATCATTTATATTCAGTGCCCACCCATCATGTGTTCCCCTCTGTCTTTCCTGACAGAACCTCCATTTTGTTTAGGGATCCACCCTCCCTTCATGCATCCTACTGGGGCCTCGGGGAAGCTGACCCACCCTTAGGTTTGGGGTGCATGGACTCATTAGTTTAAGGACCCATCACTCTTACCAGCAGTTGGTTCAGAAAAGGGCATGTGGTCCAGTTGTGTTCAATTAAACTTGGCAAGGTTTGCTGAAGTCTTCAGGGAAGCACCTTTTCTAAGGAGAGAGCTACAGGAAGCCTCTCTCTGTCTCTGTCTCCCACTCTCTGGCTCTCTTCCTGGACCCCAAAGAGGAAGCATGTAGCTCTGCTTGCCAACAGTGAGGGGAACAGCCTTAAAAAGTAAGCAACACTGTATATGGCAGAGTGGAGAGATGATTAAATCCGTTGACGGTATCACGCTGGCTCTGAAGCCTGCCCCACTTTTGCTTTTCCAGAAGGGGAGCCAGTAAATGTTCTTGAGGTTTGAGATACTTTGGTCTGGGCTTTCCACTGTCTTGCCGCCAAAAGCATTCTCTCTGTACCACATAGGTTGTGGAAGCACATAGCAATTGTTTCTTAATTTACTCAATTTTAAGCTTTTCCCCTATTTGTACTATAAACATTTGTAGTAGTAACAAGGGTTAGCCATTGAGGAAACCCATGAACAAGAAGGAAAGCAAATATTAATGGAAAAGATCTTGAAGGCTCTAGTGTGGTCGTCCTTTTCTGAGAACGTGTGTTAGTTTCCCATGTCTGCTGTAACAAATTACTGCAAAGTAGGTGTCTTAAAACAACAGAATTTATTCTCTCACAGTTTTGGGGTCCAGAAATCTGAAATAAAAATGTTGGCAGGGCTGCGCTTCCTCCAAAGGCTCTGGGGGGGATTCTGTTCCTTGACTCTTCCAGCTTCTGGTGGCTGTTGGCATCATTCCAATACCTACCACCACCTTCACGTAGTCATCTCCTTGTGTCTCTGTGTCTCTCCACTTCTGTTTCTTATAAGGACACTTGCCACTGGATTTAGGGCCACCTGGATACTCAGGATGGTCTTATCTCAAGATCTTTAGGTGAATTACATCTGCAAAGACAAATTTCCCAAATAAGGTCATACTCGCAGGTTTGGGGAGTTAGGGCATAGATAGAGCTTTTTTTTTTGGTGCCAATATTCGACCCACTACAATGTAGTTGCTCTTTGTTGTGATTTTACAGTGCAAACAGGTAACACGGTTTTATTTTCAACCTAAAAAGTGGTACCTGATTCATAAAAATAGGAATAAATAGGTCAGTATTTACTTGTGTTCCACAGAAAGCATTAAATTTTCTCTTATCCAAGTTGGATAACTGCTTAGTTAACATTTGAGAGTTTTGGTTTTTTTTTTCTTCTTCTAGATTTTAACAGAGGAAATGAAGTTGTGTGATGTAAATGTTGGACAACATGTTCTTGACAGTGTAAGTTCCTGGCTCCCTGGGAGACAGATGGTGTTCAGCCTCAGATACGTCCCAGGACAAATTAGACAAAGAGGCCCAGCATCACATACAGGTTAGCCAGAAAGGAAAAGTATGAATAAAATCATCAGAGAGCAGATGAGTGTGAGAAGGGAAAAACTCAAAACACGTTTTGAGGCCATTTGGTCTCCTCTGAGAGGTGGTAGATAGATCCCAGAAAGACAGCTGTGGACGTTGGAAAGGAAGGAAAGGACTTTTGGACTTGGAATCAGATAGACCTGATTCATGTTGCTGACATGTTTCCATATGATCTTGGGGAAGTAATGTGCTCTCCCTGGATCTGTTTTATCTCCCATAAATCTTAAGAAAATTGCACTTCCCGACACAAGTTTATTTTATAAAATAATGGGGATAATGATGCATACCTCTGAGGGTTGTTATGAGGATAAACTGATTTGTCCTCTGCAAGAGAACCTTGCCCATAGTGAGGACTCAGGACATGTCTGTTGAATGAGAATCTGAACTAGAAACATCTTCAGTGAGTGGCAGGTCGGGAACACCTACAGCGTGGGCGTGTTACCATAGTTCTTCAGATTCATCAATTTCTACAAGGCTTCAAGTAGAAATAGAAAGGCCGAGGTAAACACACTGGACTTGAGTTTCTAGCCGTGATGGAGTAACTGGTGTGGATTAACCCTCCCACCACAAACAACTATAAATACACGGGGCTACTTTTGTCAGACAGTGGGCGACAAGTAGAGCAATAACATGATCCCTGAGAGATGGGAAACTCAGGAGTTGAGTCCCGTAATCATCCAGCACCCTGTCTGAGGACAATATTCTGACTGTGGCATAAAGAATTAGAATTTGAGCAAAGCACAGCTGTTCCACTGACTGAAGGAGGCAGAGATCAGAGTGAAGTGAAGTGAAGAAGTAGAATCCATGGGGCAGGATGTTACAGAAGAGGGCTCTCTGTATAGGAGGACCCCCTCTCTGGGGGTCCCCTTTGAGTTTGTGGCCTAGAGACACATGTGCAAACAAGACCACCTGAGGCTCACAGAGAAGGGCAGCCATAGGGTTGAGAGAAGAATATAGGTCCTAGAGGATGAGCAGTGCTGGGGATCATTGGATTTTTGGTCCTGCCACAGTGGAGAGATATCATTAATGGCTTGTGAATACGCTGGCATCCAGCTGAGATGCTAGAAAGGCCACACCTTAGGAGAAAAGTCTGTCTTAGAGCAGGGTCCCCAACCTTGGTATTACTGTCATTTCGGACCGGAGAGTTCTTTGTTGTGGGAGCCGTCCTAGGCATCGTAGGATACTGAGCAGCGTCCCTGGACTCCACCCACTAGATGCCAGGAATGCTCCCCCACTTTGAGACAACCAAAAATGTCTCCAGACATTACCAAGTGTCCCCTAGGGGCAGAATCACCCTAGTTGAGAACAGTACCCTAGGGTAAGACCTAATTTGTACCTTCCCTAACAAACCCAAAATAGTATCGTGACAAGATTTGCAGTTGAGGCAGAGTTTGAAAGTTGAGTCCTACCAAGTTGGAGAGGCTGGGCTTCCCGCAGATCCACACTAATATCGTAAAACTAAACCTGCACTCGTTCAAGGTGGCTTGCCAGTAACTGAACAGCGGAACAGTGTGAGCTGGACTTAGTGACTGACTTCTGATGATTGGATTATGGTGGGAGTGCTAGTGAGTGATTTCCAAGGTTGGGTCATAAAAGGCCTTGTGGCTTCCTCCTTGCTCTCTCTCCCTGATCACTCACTCTGGGGAAGCCAGCTGCCATGTTGTGAAGACACACAGGCAGCCCTGGGGAGAGCCCTTTAGGCGAGGAGCTGAGGCCTTCTGCCCACAGCCATATGAGAGAGCTATCTGCAAAGACGGCCTTCCAGTCCATCAAGGCTTCAGAGGACTTCAGCCCTGGCTGATATCTTAACAGGACCCTCACTAGAGACCTTGAGCTAGAAGAGCCCAGCTAAGCCTCTCCCAAATTCCTGACCCACAGAAACGGTGAGATGATAAATCTTTATTGTTTTGAGTGGCTAAATTTTGGGATAATTAATTATGCAGCAATAGGTAACTAGTTCAGTCCCTTTCCTTGGTGGATCTCAGTTACCTCTCTCACACTATACAACAGCTCCAAAATCTCTCATCCTATTTCTCATTTTTCACTCTTTTCAAAATTTTAACAAATACACTTAATTGTTCAGGACCAATTCTTCCCTTCTCTCTCTCTCTCCCTCTATTCTTCTCTCTCTCTCCGTCCCTCCCTCTCTCCCTCTGTCTGTTTTTCTGTCTCTCTTTCTTCTTCTTTTTTAAAAAATATTTATTTACTTATTTTTATTTGGTTGCCCCAGGTCTTAGTTGTGGCTTGCCAGCTCCTTAGTTGTGGCACGTGGGCTCCTTAGTTGTGGCACGCAAACTCTTAGCTGTGGCATGCACGTGGGATCTAGTTCCCTGACCAGGGATTGAACCTGGGCCCCCTGCTTTGGGAGCGTGGAGTCTTAACCACTGCACCACCAAGGAAGTCCCTCTCTTTCTTCATAATTGTTTGCTTGATTTTGGTTTTGTTCTTTTAGCTTTTTTCCATTACAAATTCTTATCCCCATTTCTCTGGTTCTTCTACTGATGAGCCAGATTTCCCCCGTAAGACCCAAGAGTAGAGGAGAGTGTGGAGAAGGGGCAGAAGGAGGAAATGTTGACCAAGTAATGCCAGCCTCTCTTCAATAGGAGAAGAAAGGGGAAAGCTATGAACACACATATATCAATTATTTTTGTCCCTATTATATTAGTACTTATAACCAAAGTTTGTTATTTGCTTGATATATGTCGGGTACAGTGCTAGGAGCTTTAGGTGTGTGTGTTTAATCCTAAAAACACATCCCAATGAGGTAGGTGCTATTATTATCCTGTTTTTCAAGAAGAAAATTGAGGCACAGAGAAATTAAATTAGTTGTCCACAGTCACAGAGCTGTCAAGCAACAGGGGCAAGGTTTAAAGGTCTGTATAACTCAGAAGAACATGGCTGAAGTTGCCATGCATATTACATCAAAGTGGGCTGACAGGGCTTCCCTGGTGGCACAGTGGTTGAGAATCTGCCTGCCAATGCAGGGGACACGGGTTCGAGCCCTGGTCTGGGAAGATCCCACATGCCACGGAGCAACTGGGCCCGTGAGCCACAATTACTGAGCCTGCGCGTCTGGAGCCTGTGCTCCGCAACAAGAGAGGCCGCGATAGTGAGAGGCCCGCGCACCGCGATGAAGAGTGGCCCCCGCTTGCCACAGCTAGAGAAAGCCCTCGCACAGAAACGAAGACCCAACACAGCCATAAATAAATAAATAAATAAATAAATAAATAAATAAATAAATAAAGTTTAAAAAAAAGAAGTGGGCTGACATTGGTTCAAACTCATTTTTTTTTAATTAAAAAATTTTTTTAATTTTATTTTTGGCTGCATCAGGTCTTCGTTGCTGCGCGCGGGCTTTCTCTAGTTGCGGCGAGCGGGGGCTACTCTTCGTTGCGGTGCACGGGCTCCTCATTGCGGTGGCTTCTCTTGTCGCGGAGCATGGGCTCTGGGCGCTCGGGCTTCAGTAGTTGTGGCTCACGGGCTCTAGAGTGCAGGCTCAGTAGTTGTGGCGCACGGGCTTAGTTGCTCGGTGCCATGTGGGATCTTCCCGGACCAGGGATCAAACCCATGTCACCTGCGCTGGCAGGCGGATTCTTAACCACTGTGCCGCCGGGAAACTGTGCTGGAGTTTGTGCCTCAAACTCATATTTAACTTTTATAAAACCACAGGGCCGATTCAGTGCTGGCTAAGACATTTGTAAGCCCATATTGCCTAATCTCCCTTCTTGGACCAGAAGGAAATCCATGATCTCCAACTTATACAGAACAGGTGGCCATTCTCTTTCTTCAACCTTAGATGGCATCTAAGTTGAAAATTCCTGGAACGTAGGTTTTGGAAGTGAAGCCTAGTTTGTACACATGTAGAACCCAAGGAAGAAGATTATCCTGATCACCACCTTTCTATTTGTCAGTCATTCCAGTCGGTGGCAGGACCATTTGTCCCACAGGATTGAAATTACTCACCCCCGGTGCGTCATCTGACATACAAACCTTCCTCAACATCGTGAGGTTTGACATTGAAAAACAGTTGCGTCTGCTGCCCATGCTGTTTTCGATTTCAGCAAGGGTATAAAAATGAGCAATTAAGAAAGTAGCATAATAAAGCAATAGAAAACAGAAGGGGAAATTACTCATAACCCAATGCCTTGAGACAATGATTATTCTTATGACGCATTCATGAGGCATCCCTTGGACCGTTGTGTTCTGGCCTTTTGTGAGCCCTCTGTTTGGGTTCCAGATGTCAAAAGCGATATGGGAACATATGTATATGTATAACTGATTCATTTGGTTATAAAGCAGAAACTAACACACCATTGTAAAGCAGTTATACTCCAATAAAGATGTTAAAAAAAAAAAAAAAAAAGCTTAGCTTTCAAGACTCTTTGTTTCTGCCACTGAAATCTGGCCTGTCTGCAGCTGAGAGTCTGTCTTTGCTCAACTCAGAAGTCTGGGAGCTTTGAGTCTCCTCCCATCAGCCCTGCTGGAAGGCTCCCTGTGATGAAAGGTAGATTTGTCATGTCTTCTATTACTCTAGCACATGCTCATTTCTTGGTATAACTGATTGCGTTATCGTTTGCAACCATCTTCTTCCTCCTGGTGAGGGTATTATACATCCACACCCTTTGCCACGTGACTTCCAGGAATGATGCCAATGAATGGAATGTATTTTTTCCTGGAGTTAGTCCAGTGGGTGGACTGTATCGTCAGGCTTGGCCATCTGACTTGCTTTGGCCAGTGGAATGTGAGTGGACATGATCTAGGCAGTGTCCAAGCAGAAGCCTTCATCGATCTTGCATAGTTTGGCTTGGCCTCTTGCCTTCCTGTGTTCTGCCATCAGATCATCACATCCCAAATGCAGGCTGTTCCTTCAGCCTGGGTCCTGGAGTGAGAAGATGTGGGTCAGAGCTGAGCAGAGCTGCGAACTTGAGTGTAAGAAGTATCCCTTGTTTTTGTAAGCCCCTGAGATTTTTGGAGTAGTTTGTTACAGCAGGATATATTACTGACTAATACATTGGTTCTCTAGGTAAGCGAGGAAGAGTCCATCTTCTGGGGCAAACCTTCCTCATTGCAGGTATCTCAGCTACTTCCAGCTCCCTCCCCAAACTGAGGCATGACCTTCCTCTTCTTCACTGGTAGGACTCAGATATTGGCACGTACTTCCATCACGTTAAAGGAAAGCAGTGTGACATGGAGATTGAGTTGGAGCCCTGCCACTCGCCTCTGTGTGACCCTGGGCAATTTACTTAACCACTTTGTTCCTTGTTTCCCTCCTTTTGGTAAAAAGAATAGCACTGACCATAGAGTTTGGACGCAAGGAATCAATGTGGTGAAAGGTTGCTATGGAGTTTATGGTTATTGGCCTTCCACTGACTGACTCCATCTGTCCAGGCTTTTAGGAGAGATGTTTACAGAATGCAAAGGAGAACTTCTAGAACTGGACCTGGAGGCCTAGAACTGCTGGAGTCCTGCTGCCCGTCTTTCATCTCTTCTGGATTCTGACTGACTTTATTCTGTCCTCTTGAAGATTAGTTTTTTTTTTTTCCCAAGACCCAAGAGGCAAAGGGCTTTCCCCGTTTACACAATCCATGGAATAACTCTGATGGTCCTGAGGTGGGTCATGTTTTCATCCCTCAGACAATCTCTCTGTCCAGGGTCATATCCCAGACAGCCATGCCTGGGTTCACAGACCTGTGGCCAGCGGTAGAGGTGGGGTCCACTGCTAGAAACATGTGGAAGGGGGAATCAAGACAGTAGCACCATCACCAAAGTTACCACAAAGACCAACACGTGATTACTGTTCCTTGGATGTGGTTTGTGGTCATTGTTGGCAGCATGAAAACACATGGTCTTGGAAGTCAGGCAGCTGTGTGACCCTTAGGAAATGTTTAAACTTCTATAAACCTTGGTGTCCTCATATAAAAATGAGGATAATAATTTCACTCTCCCTGGTTTGCTATGATTAAATAAGGTGACATATGAAAACATCTGGAACATAGGCTCAGCAAATACTAGTTATTAATCCCCAAGTTCTGTTACCCTTGCACCTGGGGCTGCCTAGGAGAATGCATTCCCTCCTTTCCCAATGTCCGCATTTCTTACTGTGCAATTAGTAACACAGCTCTCAGGTGGAGCCAAGTGCCCCCATCAGTTGCTCACTGCATTCTCTCCCTGGAGGCTAGCCACACCGGAAAGCTGAGTATCACAGGGCAGTGTCCTGAGGATGAGACTGAAGTATACAAAAGCATTTGGGTGGTTTTAAGAAGAGTTTCTCTACTAGGATGCCTGAAACCCTTTCACTTGCTACATTAGCAAATCTTAACCTACTTGACATAATCAACCCCTCTGAGAGTCTGATTGAAACAATAGACACTCTTCTCTGAGAGATGTACAACTGCACATACAATTTCAGGAGGGTCACTAAGTTCCAGGAAGCCCAGCCCTGCGACCCCAGGTTCAGAGCCTCTGCACTAGATGGGGAATCTTGCTAAGGAAACTCTGATACCTATTCACCCAGATGGTGCTTGGATGGCCACTGCCAGCTCTTGCTCCACAACCCTCCTTTGTCCAGGCACCTGTGTCTGACCAACCCTCCTTATGATGGACACTTTCTGTGTCCAGTAACTTAAGCGTCTAGGCAAGAGGTGTGCCCTCAGTAAGTCTGTTCAATTAGGTTGCAGTCAAGTATTGCAGCTTCAGGGCCATTCTGTCTCTTTAAGTTGATCCCATACTTCTATTTTGAGGCATGACCTGTGGATTTCAAAGGTTTTCTCTGAAGGAGTATTCTTATTTCAACATCTTTTAATGATATCAGGATTCTTTTGCTTGCAGTAGATGGAAAATCCACTTTCAAAATGTCTTAGGCAAACAGAGGGAATGGCTTACACAACTGAAAAATTCAAGAGTCATGTCTGACATCAGGCACAGCTGCATCTAGGGGCTCAAATGTCACCATGGGAACTTGGTCTCACTCCAGGTACTAACTTCTTCTTTGTTTGCGTTCCATTCCCAGGCAGTGTTTACCTCATAGTGGCAGAATGGCTGCCTGCAGGTCCAGGCTTATGTCTTATTCACTCTCAGAAATGTAAAGAGGCCCATTTCAAACCAGCTTCCTATGATCTGCCTGGGAAAAAAGCAAACCTAAGACTATCTCCTTTCCCCATCTCCAACCAGAATGTACTCATTCGTTCATCCTGCTCTTTGAAGTGGTGTCTTGGTTGAAGGGGACAGATTAACACATGACTCGCAGGATAAATCCAATATGGTAAAATAGGTGCTATAGTAGAATTGGGGTATAGGTGTAATGGGAACTCAGAAGAAGGAGTGATAAATTCTGCCTGTGAGGCTCAGAGAAGGCTTCCTGAATAGGGGATGTTTGAGCCTCATCGTAAAGCACAAAGAAGAGTTTCCTAGGTAGAGAAGAGGGTGAAGGGCATTCTAAGCAGAGGAATATAACACATGCGAAAGCTTGGAGGCTCAAAAAAGCAAAGAATGTCCAGGAATCTGTGATGAATTTCATATAGCTAGAGAAGAGTGCTTGGGTAGGAGTGTTGAGAGATGACAAGAAATGGGACAGAGTGCCAAGAGATACAAGACCTTGTTTATCATGATAAGGAGTCTAGGCTTTACTGAGGAGCAAGGGGCACAGTATTGAAGCGTTTCAAGCCCTTGACATACCAGATGGAAGATTTCGGAAAGATCACCCTCACTACAACATGGAAGATGGGTTGGAGGAGAAGGGCCCAGAGGCAGGAGGCCTCTTCCTAGAGAAGCTATTGCCATCTTCCAGAAGAACTGAGGCCCATGAAAGAGGAATGGGTTTAGAAGCTCTTTAGGAGGCAGAATTGGCATACCTGGAGACCAGATGGATGGGGGCTGAAAAAGGAAGGACCTAGGGTAATTTCCAGGTTTCTCCATTGGGAAACTGGGTGAACAGTGGTGGCCTGCACTGAGGGAACACGGGAGACGAGCAGGTTTAGGGGTGAGGGGAGGGCAAGGTGTTCAGTCTTAAGCGTGTCAGTGCCCTTGGGACATCAGGTTGTGGCTGTCCAGCTGTCACCTGGGTTGCTGTGTCTGGAGCTCTGGAGAGAGGTGGGCCTGGAGGGACAGACATGAGGCTCATGGGTTGCGGGTGGTGCTGGTGGTGGAAGCAATGATAACCTAGATAGGGCACCACCACTAGAAAGAAAAAAACCCACTGTTGTTATTATTATTGTTATTATTGGTGTGATTGTTTTCTTCTGTCCTTGCACATTCCCTTCATGATTCCAAGTCCTGGGGGAGGGAGAGTCCAATTGGCCAGTGGGGTCATGGGCCCACTCCTTGGCTTGGGGAGGGCAGGAGACTTTAGTTTTCAGTCACCCGAGATGGTACAGTGCAGACGAAGTAATTTCCCCAGAAGAAATCAAGATGATATTAACCATAAAAAGGGGTCATGGACCTCCCCCCCCACATATGACCCCAAAATGACAAATGTCCAATCGCAGCTCCGCTGCTTATTTCAGTATCAGTTTTCCTTCTGGTGGTTGCTGCTGAGAGGCTAAGAGAGGTATTTCACCTAAAGCTCTGGCACCCTCCATCGCATCCCAGCGATTGCTTTGTAAGTGTTTATTATTATTATTTTTTTGTACCAATAATCCAAAAGATAGTTCTTTAGGTGGTGGGCATGGGGCTAAACTACTTCATATGAAATATTTTAGAACGAAGGCATCTTCCCAACCAGTTCGTTACTTCATGGTCTCAGGGCTTAGGTAACTATGATGACATAAATCACTCCTGACCATGTGTGGATAAGCAGTATCGGCCAGCGTCTGGAGCCATCAGCTGTGTCCCCTAGGAAGCAGCCTCCTCACGAGTGGATAAATCCAACATTTATATTGGGCACCCACCATGTGCCCGCTGCCACTCCGGGCACTATCACACACATTATTTTTATTTAATCCTCACCCTGACCATGAGATGTAGATGGCATTTTCTCCATCTAAAAAACAAGTAAGATGAAACTCCAAGGCAGCAAGTGACTTGCCCAAGGACACGGGGCGGAAAGTGGCAGAGCTGAGCTGACAACCTGAACCTGTCAGTCAGTAAGTCCCGGCAGATGCTGGGAGGCTGGCCCGGACCAGGAGGGAGGGTGTGTGTGTGTGTGTGTGTGTGTGTGTGTGTGTGTGTGTCCGGACCAGGATGGTGTGTGTGTGTGTAAGCACGTGGGGCCTAGAGGGAGCATCAGGTGAGGGTCCCAGAGCACAGGGGTCTAGTCCTGCCCCAGGGAAAAGGAAATCTGCTTTCTGGCCGGAAATCCCATGGGGGGACTCGGGTTTATAGACGAAACCCCCTGATCTCTCCAAGAAGCCTGGCCCCGGGGTCTGCGAAGGGATTCCGGCTTTTCTGGGGAAGCTGGAGTTGATGAAACTGACAGCCCTCTGGGCATAGGGAGGAGGAGGCCGTGGCGGGCATCCGGCTTGGCTTCCTCCGAGTCTCACCGAGCACCGGGCTGTCTCAACAGTAGCTTTGGCTGCAGACACATCGGCCCAAGAAAAGTAGGTCAGCTTGCGGCCAGGCAGCACTTCCTGCTGGTCCCCAGCGCCCCCCTCCGCGCCTTCCCCTCCCTTCCCCACTTCTCCGCACTCTCTGCTCTTCCTCCCTCTGCGCCCCCTGCGGTTCCCGTTCTCTCGTCCCTCCTTCCTGCCCTCTCCTCTTTCTGGTCCCCCCGACCCTTTCTCTCCTCTGTTCTCTCTCTGTCCACCCGACATCCCCCCTCCTTCCTCTCTGCCTCTAACACTTCTGGTATCGGTACTTAATAATACAACCAATCTGTTGTCTTTTTAAACAGATAACGTGCTTATTTTAAAGAGATCAAAGGTGCAGAAAAGTTCACACATGAAAAAAGGCAAAATCCCACCGCTCGGAATTAACCTTGGTGAACGCAGTGAATCCTGCTCCAGATAGATTTTAATGTATACATGCACATATTTTTACGTATTATGTATATGTATATAGTAGAGGATAGATATAAATATTTTATTAAAATGAAATGCTATTTTATTAAAAAGTATTCAATTTAATAATTTACTTTTATTGAAATTCAATACAAGAAAAGAAATTAGTGAAATGGAAAGAATTGTTGAATTTTAAATAAATGTGTCTTTATCACGAGATAGAATAAAATATTCCTTTAAGAAGGGAGGAAAGGAGGAAGAGCGAGAGAGAGAGGGAAAAGGAACGTGAATTAAGTGGTTGGAGATTTGTGAAAGCTACATGTTTTAGTTTTTAGCTAGTATAAGTAATCCTTGCCAAGAAAGATGGGGGCATTAACATTTATGCATTTCTTCCTATCACTTCTTTTGTTTCCTGATTTTTAAAAAAGTTACACTATGATTATTTTTAATTTTACAGGCTCATAACATTCACATTCAGTAAATATATGTATTTACATATTACATATTCAGTTATCTAAATCTATTTCCTATAGTAACCATAGGAAAACATATTTACTGTTGATTCTATATTTAAATAGATTCAGTGCTCATCACCAGCTCTTTTCTTTTGCATTCCTCAATTATTTATTTAAGTCATTGTTTCACGAATGACTTATGGGTCCTGTATTGCTTGAACAACAACATGGGCTGGGCGTACCCTTCTCAAGATACACTGTTTTTCATTTAGAACTTTGTAGACATGATTCCATTGTCTTCTGGCATTGAGTGCTGCTGTGGAATTGTTTTTTTAATCCTTTTTTTCTTTTGGCTGTGTTGGGTCTTCTTGCTGCGCCAGCTTTCTCTGGTTGCAGCAAGCAGGGGCTACTCTTTGTTGCGGTGTGTGGGCTTCTCATTGCGGTAGCTTCTCTTGTTGTGGAGCACGGGCTTTAGGGGCTTCAGTAGTTGTGGCGTGCAGGCTCTGGGGTATGTGGGCTTCAGTAGTTGTGGTGCACGGGCTCTGTAGTTTGCGGCATGTGAGCTCTAGAGCGCAGGCTCAGTAGTTGTGGCACACGGGCTTTGTTGCTCCGCGGCATGTGGGATCTTCCCGGACCAGGGCTCAAACCCATGTCCCCTGCATTGGCAGGCAATTCTTAACCATTGCACCACCAGGGAAGTCCCTGTGGAATTGTTTGAGGATAGGTAGAATTTTTTTCCTTCCTTGTAGGTAATTTTTTTTTGTTCCTGAGTGTTGGAATGATTCTTTCTGATTCTATATAATTCCAGTTTAACTGGGATATATTTGAGCATTCTGAATAAAATTTTCCTGCATTGGATAACTGTGCTCTTAGAGCTAAAAAATCATTCCTCTCTTTATTTCAGGAAAATGATTTGCACTGTATGGTCTTTAAGTACATCTTCTCTAATCTTTGTTGGATTATTAATTTAAGGAATCAAATATCCATATGTTGGATATTTTTTGTCTTCCATATCTATTAGTTTCTCTCTAACAGTTTAAAAATGTTTGTCATTTTAATTGTAATGCAAGCTTTTTATTTCAGTAATTCAATTTTTAGCACAAGATCCATTCTTTCTTTGCTGTCCTGAATTATGTCTTAGTTCCATAATATTGTTGTTGTTTTGGACGTCAATTTGTTTCCTTAGTTCTTCAGTCTCTATTTAGAGCATCTCACTCTGTTGTTTTATTTTCTTGTTTGGAACTCTTGTTTTATTGACATTCATGTTCTTATTTGTTGCTGTATAGTACGAATTAGTTGTAAGGGATTTCCTTCTTTTTTTGGAGTCGTGCTTTCTTCTTGGTTGAGTTCTTTGTTTTATATTTGCTGTCCCTTCCTCCCGCCCCTTTCCTTCTCCCCCCTTTCTCCCTCCTCCTCCCTCTCTCCCCCGCTCCTTCCCTCTCCCCCCTCCCTCCTTCTCTCCTCCTTCCTTCCTTCCTTCCTTCCTTTCTTCTTTTCTTTTTTTGCAGTAAGTCTGCACAGTTTCTATCACATTTCTTTTCATTTTACTTATGCTCGGGCAGCTCTGATTGGACATTCTATTTGCAATTATATAGCGTGGATGACTTCTTGATTCTTTCCGTACCCTATCTGAAACCAGATTGTTTCCTCTCCAAGCAAAAATGCTGTCTGTTGCCTGGACTCTATTCTCTCTTCTAAATTATGCCAAACATCCTGGATCAAGGTTCACTACGCTCATTTGGTGGGGGTGGGGGGGAGTACACCCATTTCTCCAGGGGCTGGGATATCCTGTGTTTTGTTTTCAAATTCAGCATATAGGTTTGGAGCCTTCCTTTCTATCTGTTCACTTTTCTCTGTTGTTTCCTGACCTCTCCCTATTTCTTCCCAGTAACCCTTTCCCCTATTTCTATATCAGAAGAGAAAGAGATAAGAATTGGGGGATTAAGTAAAACTCCCCTGGAATTTGTTGATTTATAGGTAGAACTTTGGGGCGATGAGGGTGGCTTGAGAGCCATGCCATGTTGTACTTTTTGCTTTGCTCCAGAATTTTTTGTTTCTTTCCTTAATTGAGCTTTCATTGGTTTACCCCTTTGGTCTTCTTTGAACGGTACTGATGACTTTTTGGTTCTTTGCTTGTTTAACTGTTTTAGTCATTGTGTTAGACGTCAGGACTGGGAAATTTTGAGATGCAATTTCAATTACCATCTTAACCTCTTAACCTGGAATTTCTGAAGTTGTGTTCTGTCCATGACACCCAGTTATCCACAAGCCTGCCACTGTGATTAAAAATATCCTCCCTGGCCCTGGTCCATATTTATTCATTTGATCATTCATTCACTCACTTGTTCAATAACATGTGTGTTCAAGACACTGTGATAATTATATTTTTTCTTCACTGTTGCTTCCAGACTTCACATACTGCACATCCTTAAATCAGATTTATCCAGACAGTTTAACTGATCGAGAGCATTGTCCCATTGTGTAAGAACTACCCAAAACATGGAAAATTAAAGAAACTTTTTTCAAGTTGTTAAAAGTTAGCTTGGGGAATAAATTAGGTTGTGAATATTGTCTTTGTTTTTTTTTTGTTTTGTTTTTGGCTGCTTTTGGTCTTCGTTGATGCAAGCGGGCTTTCTCTAGTTGCGGCAAGCAGGGGCTACACTTCGTTGCGGAGCGTGGGCTTCTCATTGTGGTGGCTTCTCTTGTTGCAGAACACGGGCCCTAGGCGCGTGGGCTCAGTAGTTGTGGCATATGGGCTTAGTTGCTCCATGGCATGTGGGATCTTTCCCGGACCAGGGCTTGAACCCGCGTCCCATGTATTGGCAGGCAGGTTCTTAACCATTGCACCACCAGGGAAGTCCCTTGTCTTTCAATTTTAAAAACTCTGCCAGAAAAGTTCACTTTAGAATCAGCTCATAAACACACACACACACACACACACACACACAAAGTCCCTGAAGTTGTTTAAAATCTTATGTCATCAGCCCTGCTATTTACTAGTGTTCCAAATTCCTGTTGAACCATCCCTTAACTTTTTGCTATTTCCTAGTAATTGCAACGTTTTGTGTATATAGTACATTATAGTTTAGAAAGTGTTTTCCCTTACTTTTTCTCTTCTTTCTTTCCTTTTTTTTTTTTTTTTAATTGGGTTGGCCATAAAGTTCATTTGGGTTTTTCCGTAACATTTTATAGAAAACCCCTGAAAGAATTTTTTGGCCAACCCAATACTTTACACTCATTTTTTACCTCGATTTAAAAATGAAGGGGTACTTCCCTGGTGGCGCAGTGGTTAAGAATCTGCCTGCCAATGCAGGGAACATGGGCTCAATCCCTGGTCCGGGAAGATCCCACATGCCACGGAGCAACTAAGCCCGTGCACGACAACTACTGAGCCTGTGCTCTAGAGCCTGTGAGCCAGAACTACTGAGCTCGCGAGCCACAACTACTGAGCCTGCGTGCCTAGAGCCCGTGCTCTGCAACAAGAGAAGCCACTGCAATGAGAAGCACGTGCACCACAATGAAGAGTAGACTCCGCTCGCCACAACTAGAGAAAGCCCGCACACAGCAACAAAGACCCAATGCAGCCAAAAATAAATAAATAAATAAATAAATAATTTTAAAAATGAAGGAACCAAGGTTTAAAAGGTGTGACTTTCCTACACGTCTGGTAAGGGAGAAAAAGAAGCAGAGAAATGGAAATCAACACAATCCCTATACTTGTTTTCCAAATATTTTTGGCTCCTGCTATCTTGAAATACATGGGATGTTTTTTGTTTACAGGGAATAAAATTTTGTTCTTGCTTATGGTGAGAAACCATTGTACATACAGTTTTGTGTCTTATTTTTTTTTTTTACCCAAGACTATACATCATTAGCATTTTAAAATTCTTCTCAGTATTCCAGATGTCATTTTTAGTGGATATGTCATAATTTACAGTGCAGTTCTCTAGTGTTGGACATTTAGATAGATTCTAGTTGTTGTTATTTTTCTGTAATAGCTGAGAAAGTAATAAACATATTTGTGACATATAGCTTTTTGCTTTTGTTGAATCATTTCTTTAGTATAAGTTTCCAGGAATGAAATGATCAGAAACGTTTTATAATAGTGCTTTCCAAAGAGGCCATTTTGATTTATAATGGCACCCTTAATGAATGAGGTTCTACTTTCACTCCAACTTGGCCTGAATTACATATTGTTTATATTGTGAAATTTTGCCAACTTGGGCAGGTTTAAAATGATATGTCAAGGTTGCTTTAGCCTGCATTAAAATTTAATAGTATGGATTTTTTCCATATGCTTTTTTACCATTTGTATTTGCCCATATAAATTATCTATTTATATTCTTTATCTATCTGTCTATTAGGTCTTGAAGTGTCCCTAAAAACCTGAATTACTTCAGGGTTTGACATATTTAACTTAAATACTTTCCTCTGTCTGCTTTTTTTCATAGTTAAAGTTTTAGAAATTGAGTTACAACTTACATATAGCGAAAATCCACCCTTTTTAGGGGTTTGACAAATGCATGCAGTGGTGTCACCGCCACTACAATCAACAATTCCATAACCTCCCAGATCCCCTTATGAGCCTTTGTAGTGAACCTCTTTCCCCAATCCCAGACCCTGGCGATCACCGATCTATTTTTCTGACGTATAGTTTTGCCTTTTCCAGAATGTCATATAAATGGAAACATGCACTACGTAGCCTTTTGAGCCTGACTGCTTCCCCTTAGCATACTACGTTTGCCATTCATCATGTTGTGTGCCTTCTCATTGCTGAGTCGTAGTCCATTCCATTCCAAACCGTAGCAGTTTGTTATCTCTCTTTCTGCTTGAACCCTTCTCTTTTTAGTTCTGTGACATCTCTCTAAAATTTTGGACTTTTAAATATTTAAGTCTATCAGCCAGTCTTTTCCTTTGTAATCACTTCTGATGAGAAGATTTTACTTAAGCAATTTCTTTTGCAAATAGGAGAACCCTAAGAAGCATAACCCATCCATCTGTCCATTCTCCTTTCAGAGAGTGGCTGTCGCTTGTCTACACCTCATCTTCCACCACGATGGGCCCAGTTCTGGGCGTCTTGGATAAAGAGGCACAATCCTGAGAGCTCTCTTGCTGTGAGCTCTCAATTTGAATGGAATTTTAATAGTTAGGGGCAGAAATGAAAGTGCTGAAAATTAAACACATTCTCCTGGAGGCAAGGGTAACTGCCTGGGAGAGCAGGGATGCGGCAACACTGAGAAGGATGAAGTGAGGTGGCATCTCACTTGGTTAGGATACCTTGGCACACTGAGAGCAAATGTGACTTTAAATTCAAGGGAGTGGTTTGTTTTTATACTAGTTGAATATTCAAGTAATCAAACATTCTCCTTGGCAACTTCTTAAAGCAGCTGAGAGATTATTTCCAATTCCTTATCCAGGTCGTTATTAGGATTGAGCTTGCATAGCTTCCTTGGAGATATGTGAGCATCCTGCAGCATGATCATGGGGCCTGATTTACATAGGGACTCTTGTACCCTGCGGGGAGGGGAGCATGTGACAAAGAATCTGGGTTTTTTCCAGATCTCTGGACACGGCCAGAGATGCAGGAGACACTCTCTGTGTTTCCCTTGGCAGATGCCTTGCTGAATAGGAACAGCCTCCTTGAGCCTCAGGATTAATGCTGTTGCCACCACTAGACCATAACCTCCATGAGGGCAAGGGCCATGTCTGTTTCTCTTACTCTCATATCCTCAGAACGTAGGATTAAGTGGGTGGATGAATGGACAAACTAATGGACTGAAAGCTTTGTGGTCCATTTCCTGAAGCCACAAAGGCACGCATCACGTAAATCCATTCAGGAAGCTGACCGTGCCCCCCTCCTGGTGCAGTGGGAAATGAGGTAGGAAGGCAGACCTTGAAATGGGGCAAAGGAGCCACCTAAAAGGCTTTTGGCTGTAGCATTCAAGACGCCAAAGATGTGGATGTAAAGTGACCCTGAACCGGTGCTGTGGCGGTTCAGCAATGTCCAGATACTCCACGAGGAGTTATGGAGGGTCTGCCTCTGGTTCACTTTGACAGTCAAGGCTAGAAAGGTGGGGCTCAGCCTGATGGGGGATCTCTCCTAGACACGGGTGGAGGGGAGATTCAAAGGAGCAGACATAGGACGGCTTTTTGGCACAAGAAGGTGCCACTACCCTGACAGTAAACACTCAAATCATCTGAGCCTATTTCCTGAGTCCTGACAGCCTCTTTTCACTTCCTTAGTCTTCCTTTCTTCTTTGTAAGGTGCTTGTAGCCACCAGGAGCTGAGTCTTCAGCCATCTGTGGAAAACGGAGATTGTCCTCACGGACTGTTATTCTCAGCCTAACCTAAATGGCACTAAGCAGTGTGACTTTCTGAGCCCCAACAGGTTGCAGACCTGGTGATGTGGGTCCCTTGGTCCCTGGGTCCCTTGAATAAGGGGAGAGGGACATGTCCTTGGTTTGGCAGATGCTGTGGGTGGAGGGTCTACAAGCTCAAACACCTATGTGAATCCACTACTTAGTTTTTGTATGTTTTGAATGTTGATACTTTGTGGACAAAACAGTAAGTTGTTTAGCTTTTTCTCTGTAACCATTTGCTTCAGAATTAGGTAAGAGTCCAAAACCCAGTATCCAAGCAGAGACACAGCTAATTACCAACATGGAAAAGTTTGATAGGGACAGATGCTATGCAGGGGACCTGAAAACCAGCCATGAATGACAAAAACACAAACTACATTCACCTCCCCACTGTTGAGTTCCAGCTGGAATCCCACAGAGACCTGGAGCTCCATGTGTCCAAAATCTCCCTCATCCCATTTCTTGGTATCTGCTCTCTTAGTGACTAAGACCACGAATATATCTACGTGTCCATGTGGAAACCCACGTGTCACCTTCAACATCCTTCTTCCCCTCACCCCCCATATCCAGTCACTCACCAACTCCTGATGATTCTGCCTCCTGAATGTCTCTCCAATCTGTCCCTTCTCCCCTTCTCTCCATGGACCCCTAGCATCTCCAGCCAGGGCTGGTAAGCGAAGAGTCCTCCTAACTAGTCTTCCTGCCTTCACTACTGCCCTTCTTCAAATCCAGTCATACCACAGGCCACAGATGGTCTGCATTCTCTTAGGATAAAGGGCCTCATGATCTCACCTTTGTGCGTTATCCCGGTCGTATGTCCGGATTTCCCTTCCTTGCAATCCAGGCTCTGGCCATAGGATCCTCTTTCAGTTCCTCCAGAATGGGGGCCACTCTCTGCAGTTCCCCTCCAACCCAGCCCCCATGCCTTTGGCATTCCCATTGCTAGCTAATTCTTACCCATCTCTGAAGTCTAGTTAGACATCTCTCTTTGAGCCCCCCAACCTGGCAGGGTCGGGGGCCTTCCCCTGCATCCCTATTGTGCCCTCTGTTTTCCTCACAGTGGCAGGTATCAGGCTGTATCATAATTGCCTGTTCATTGTGGTAGCTTCATTGCCTAACACAGAGCCTGGCGCCTAGTAGGTGCTTAAGAAATGTTTGTACAGCAGTTGAATGAACAAAAACAAGAGAGAGATTGGCTTGGCACCAAATGAACATATTAAGACCTGATAGGTTACCAAGATGTATTAATGAGAAATTATAACTTTCTGGGTAATGATAGTGGTTATTTCTAATCCCCCCCCTTTTGCTTCCCCTTCTCCTCCTCCTTTGTTTTTTGGCTTATGTATTTTCTAAAATTTCTACAATCAACATGTATTTATTTTGTAATAATATAAGAAAAAAAATGACTCATTTGTTTTATCACCACAAGGAATGAATTTTGCATTCTGGGGTTTTGAATTTTATGCCCCAAAGACAAGACATTGAACCCTGGGTACTGCTCCTTGAAGGCCAGCGGCAGCCTTCTATCCTGGTTGTATTTTTCTTGCCTAGCTACATTTCAACATTTCAAGGATTTTCAGCCAATTAAGATGGAGGTACTCGGATTAAATGGCTAAAAGAAAAAAGTCTTTAAAATGCTAAAAGCAGGCAAAATAGCAAACGACATTTAAAAGGAAGCAAAAACACTGAAGGGACAAAAAGTTACATATCATGGAAAAATGAATTACTTTTGACAAATGCTTTGCTACAAATATGAAATTAAGGTGGACGTGTCCTTGGACGTATAAGCTGAAAATGCTCAAGAGTGAAAGCCGGGAAACGATTCCAGGCGGCGCGTGCGCCACGCAGGGCCACCTGGGTGATCCTGTTGTTTGTTGTACTTGGTCCTTCACCGCGAGGCCCCGCCCACCCCACCTGTGGGTAGGCGGCTCCTGCCTACAGGAAATGGTTCTTCCGCAGGTCAGTCACCTAAGTGTGAGGGGGCGTCGTCAGACCGGAAAGCTTTATCCCAGGCAGGGGAGAAAGCGCATTCTGCTTTATCTCAGGGTCTTGTTCTTTGCACCTAGACTTAAAGGAATTGAAATGTCTAGTAAAGTGTTTACGCCTCCGGCCAGTTCACGGTCTAACAGACCTTTGTTTTGGTTACCTAATGCTGCGTAATACATTCTCCACAACTTAGTGGTGTCAAACAAGCATTTTTTGAATTGATGGATTCTGTGGGGGAGGAATTCAAACGGCTCCCTAGGGCTGGCGGCTGGAGTCCTCTGAAGGCGTCTTGACTCATCTTTCTGGCTGTTGTTGTCGGCTATTGTCTGGGGGCCTCAGTTCCCCTCCACGTGGTTCTGTCCACGTGGGCTTTCAACCTGGGCTCCTCGGGTTGGCTTCACAGCATGATGGCTGGCTTCCCCAGAGCAGGCGTCCAGAAGGGTGGAGGCAGGCATGAGCTGTATCCTTTGGACCCCATGTCCTCCAGAATCACATAGCCCGCCGCCTCGCCCCCTGCGCTAGGGAGAGCAGTCCCAGCCCCTGCCCGGACCGGGGGGAGGGGTGGTGGTGGGAATGAGGACCCCACCTCTCAGAGGGGGCGTGTCCAAGTCGCCCTGAAGGGCGTGTGGGATGGAGATCTTGGGGCGGTCATTTAGGAACCCCCCTGCTTAAAGATCTTCAGTAGGATTCCATTTCGAGCCTAGGTAAAGTCCAAACGCCGTGTCAGAGAGACTGGTCCCCTGCCCTTGCCCAATGAGAAGCCCCTCTGGCCTTCTTTCTGGTTCTCTAACACATCAAGGTCTTTACACAGCCTCTCCCCCTGCCTGGTTCCATCTTTGCAAGGCAGGCCGCTCCTCCTCAAGTCTCAGATTAAAGGGTACCCCTTCAGAGAGGTCTTCCCTGGCCACCTTACACCAGCTCCGATGTTCTCTTGTCACCACACCTCTCCGTTCCCGTCAATGGCCTATTCCACTTTGGGATTATGTATTGATTTCTTTGTCAAGTGTAAGATCTATGCCTCTTTTATTAAAAATATATCCCCACTGCCTAGCACAGTGCCTGGCACATGGTATTCACCCAACAGAGATGTGTTCAGTGAACACATACACCCTGCAAGCTGCCTACCTCAGGGGGACTGGCTGAGAGCTGGATTCTAGGGCCGGCCTAGGGCCCCAGATGATCACATTTCCAACAGGTCTGCAGTGTTTCATTTCCCTTTGCTCTCCCCCCTCGTATTTGCAAACGCCTTGACTCCTGTGCTAAGGGGCCTTAAAGGAGCGCGATGATTCCTCGGCAAGACCAGGAGGGCGTTAAGTGGGGAGCAACGCCCCCTAGCGGCCAGTGGGGCGGTGGCTGGGACTGATCCCGAAAGGAAGACTGGTCTCTGGGAACAAGTCAAGAGATCCAGCTGCTCCTTCCCACGTGGTCCAGTTACACCTTTGGGGAGTTGGGGTTTTATTGGTATTAGTGGAAGTCGCTTTTGATAACAGTTGACAATAAAGGGAAAGACCTGATTACTCAAATGTGCTTACAAAGGGTTGTTGTGTCATGTGTAATATACTGCAATTATTTAAAAAGTGTCATTTAGGTAGCTGCCACTAGGTGAGCTGACAGAGAAGCTGTGAGTTACCTTTGGCTTGTAACTTCCATTAATAAAAACCTCATAATTACGCCCTGACCCCATTGCTAATCCTTTTCCCCTCATGCACTCTGCACTGGCCCAGGGTCCTCTTGGCTAGTCTTCAAACCCATGTAGAATGCCCCAATCTCAGGGCCTTTTGCTCGCTGTTCTCTCTTCCCCGACTCACCTCCTCATCTTCTTCAAGTCTTTGCCCAAAGAGCATTTTCTCCATGAGGCCTTTCCCTGACCATCCTCTTGAAAATTGCAAACTCCCTGCCAAAGCAGGCCCTGGCCGCTGTCCAACAAACTTAGCTCCTTTTAATGTCATGTAATAATAATAATAATTATAATAATTTTAATTATTTTTCACTAATCCTCTGACTTCTCCCACCAGACTTTAAGCTCTAGGAGGGCAGAAATTTTTGTTTGCTTTCTTCACTGCTGTATCCCCAGCTCCTAGCGCAGTGCCTGGGACGTAGTATGTGCTCAATAAATACTTGCTAAATGAATAGATAAATAACTCTGTTAATAACCATCCTTTATTCTGGGCATTTATTAAATAGTTTTTATAATCAACAGCAGTAGCCTGTGAGATATTTCTTTTTGTCTCTCTCTCTCTCTTTTGGCCGTGCTGCACAGCTTGTGGGATTGAACCCCGGGCCACGGCTGTGAAAGTGCCAAGTCCTAACCACTGGACTGCCAGGGACTTCCCTCTTTTTGTCTCTTTTTTTGCAGAAGAAGAAACTGAGGCTCAGGGAGGTCAAGTAGTTTGCCTGGGGGAACATAGCTACTGCCTGGCTGAATGTAGAATAGAATTCAAGTGTGTCTGATGCTGAGATCAATGTGCTGTTCAGCCCTGCACTCTCTCCTGTTGATGCGGACACCCAGAAGGGACCCAGCCCCACGCCGTGGCTGGGCAAGGATAGGCAGGGTCAAAGAGGAGCAGACACAAAATTCTAGGGCTGGGAACTATGGTCTGGGCAGAAAGCGTCAGGGAGATGGGCTGTTCAGCCCCAAGGGGCCTGTGCAAGGTTTGGGTGAGGCACCAATGGATTGTTCTCCGCATTATCTCACAGAGGCTGTAAATCTCAAGAAATGTACATGAATTTCAGGACGGTCTTGTCTGTAGCAGCCTGGCCTGCAGGAACTGGGAAGAAATCCCCCTAGATTATATACCTATCAAATTTCCCAAAGAAACTGTTTCTGAAGGAGTGGAATTCAAGGAATTCCATGTCTCAATTGACAATCATTATTATAAATGATTATGGGCTATATGATGATAAATACAGGGAGTTTTTTTTTTTTTTTTTTCAGGGAGTCTTTTTAAATACAAGACTTTTTTTAAACACAAGACATTTTATTCTATTTTATTATTATTTTTTTTTACATCTTCATTGGAGTATAATTGCTTTACAATGGTGTGTTAGTTTCTGCTTTATAACAAAGTGAATCAGTTATACATCTACATATGTCCCCATGTCTCTTCCCTCTTGCATCTCCCTGCCTCCCACCCTCCCTCTCCCACCCCTCTAGGTGATCACAAAGCACCAGAGCTGATCTCCCTGTGCTATGCGGTTGCTTCCCACTAGCTATCTATTTTACGTTTGGTGGTGTATGTATGTCCGTGCCACTCTCTCCACAAGACACTTTAAATGAAGTGCCTGCTGTATGACTGCCCACTGCTAGGTCTCAGTAGGGATTCGAAAGAAGGGGCCAAAGGATTACAGTCTGATGCTGTGAGGTTCCCTCTAGTAGCCTGGAAATATGTGGGACTGAGAGATCTGAGTTCTGAGTGGGGCTCTTCGGGCCACCCTGAGCCTGAGCAAGGGAGTGCGATGGTATAAATTGGTGGTTCTCAAAGTGTGGTCCCTGAAGCAGAATCAGCACCAACTGGAACTTGTTGGAAATGCAAATTATCCCTTCTCTCTTGCCCAGTGCTGAACTGGGCCTGGCAGCCTGTGTTTTAACAAGCCCTCCATGTGGTTCTGAAGTTCGAGAGCCACTGGCGTATATACTAATGCCAAAGTAGAGCCTCAGTGACCACCCTCTGGTCCCTTCAATAATATTTTGCCCCCATGGCTGTGCTGTAGGATCTAGAGTCAGATCTGGGTTTGAATGCAAGGGTAGGTAATTTCTCTGAGCCTCAGTTTCCTTATCTGTAAAATGGGGATAAAGAATACCTACTTCATAGGTTATCATATAAAATTAAAAATAAATGAGAAAATGTGTATGAAGTTCCCGGCACATAGGAGGTGTTCAATACCTTCTTTTGCCTCCTGCTTTCCTCCTTCCTTAGCGGACTCTTTTTTTTTTTTTTTTTTTTGGTTATGAGCAACAGAAGGCAATTGACAAACTTAAGGTAAAAGAAAATCTTGATGGGTTCAAGAATTCCATGAAGACTTGTCCATACTTGCTGTCTCCAGTTCCACTCATTCTTGAACGCACCCTCATCAGGTTTTTGTACCTCAACTCACTGAATCTGCCCTTCTCCAGGTTTGCAGTGACCTCCTTGAGGCTAAACCCAGTACTTTCTGGGCCCTTACCTGATGTGCCCTATCACTAACATTTGACACGGTTGATCCCCTTGTCCTTGACATGTTTCTGGGGGCAAGCTCCTCTCCTGATCCTCCTCCCATTTCTGGATGCCGGTCTTCTTTGCTGAGTGTCCATCACTCATTTTCTCTCTAAAGGTTGAAGTTCCCCAGAGCTCAGGCCTCGGGCCTCTTTTCTATCCATACTCTCTTCCTAGGTGATCTCATCCAGCTTCACAGTTCTAAGCCCATCCATGTGCTGCTGCTGATAACTTCCAAATTTATATCCCCAGCCTGGACCTCTCCCCTGAACTCCACTCTGGAATATCCACCTGCCTTCACACTGTCTCCACGTAGACATCAAATAGGTTTCTCAAAAGTAACAAGTCCCAGCAGAGCCCCAGTATCCCACACGCACACCGACTCCAGCTTTGACACAATTTTCCCACCTTGATTAATGGCAGTGCCATCATTCCTATAACTCAGGCCAAAAACCCTGGCTTCATTCTTTTTTTTTAAATTAATTGATTAATTTATTTTTTATTGGGGTATAGTTGTTTTTCAATGTTGTGTTAGTTTCTTTTTTTTTTTTTTAATGTATTTATTTTTTATTTATTTATGGCTGTGTTGGGTCTTCGTTTCTGTGTGAGGGCTTTCTCTAGTTGCGGCGAGTGGGGGCCACTCTTCATCGCGGTGCGCGGGCCTCTCACTATCGTGGCCTCTCTTTTTTTTTTTTAACATCTTTATTGAAGTATAATTGCCCCACAATGGTGTGTTAGCTTCTGCTCCACAACAAAGTGAATCAGTTATACATATACAATATGTTCCCATTTCTCTTCCCTCTTGCATCTCCCTCCCTCCCACCTTCCCCATCCCACCCCTCTAGGCGGTCACAAAGCACCGAGCTGATCTCCCTGCGCTATGCGGCCGCCCCCCACCAGCCATCCACTCTACATTTGGTAGTGTATATATGTCCATGACACTCTCTTACCCTGTCACATCTCACCCCACCCCCTCCCCATATCCTCAAGTCTATTCTCTAGTAGGTCTGTGTCTTTATTCCCGTCTTGTCGTGGCCTCTCTTGTTGTGGAGCACAGGCTCTAGAGCGCAGGCTCAGTAGTTGTGGCACACGGGCCTAGTTGCTCCGTGGCATGTGGGATCTTCCCAGACCAGGGCTCGAACCCGTGTTCCCTGCATTGGCAGGCAGATTCTCAACCACTGCGCCACCAGGGAAGCCCAGTTGTGTTAGTTTCTACTGTACAGCGAAGTGGGGTTCCCTGTGCTGTACAGCAGGTTCTTATTAGTTATCTATTTTATACATATTAATGTATATATGTCAATCCCAATCTCAATCTCCCAATTCATCCCACCCCTCGCCCCCCCCCGCCCCTCCCCCCCACCCCGCTTTCCCACCTTGGTGTCCATACGTTTGTTCTCTACATCTGTGTCTCTGTTTCTCTGGCTTCATTCTTGATGCCTCTCCTTCTCTTGTATCCCACATCCAACTGGCAGCAAGTCCTGTTGGCTTACTTTCTGGATCTATCCAGAGTCCAATTCTCAGCACTCTGTGTGGGTCACCGTTATCTATCTGTTGCTTGGATTTTTGCAGTGGCCTCCTAAATGCTTATGCCCTTGTTTCCCCTGCAGGTAATTTCCACTCAGAGAAACCCTGTTCACATGTAAATCAGGCTATGTAACTCCCATGTCCCAAGTCTTCCAGTACACATGTCTTCCATTGACTCTCTGTATTAGTGTCCTAGAACTGCTATGATAAAGTGCCACAAACTGGGTAGCTTAAAACAATAGAATTTTATTCTCTCACTGTTCTGGAGGCCAGATGTCCAAAATCAAGGTGTCAGCAGGGCCAAGCTCCCTCCGAAGGCTCTGAGGGAGGAACGGTCCCATGCATCTCTCCTAGCTTCTGGTGGTTCCAGCAATCCTTGGTGTTCCTTGGCTGGTGGCTGCATTATTCTAATCTCTGCCTCCATCCTCACATGGCCTTCCCCTCTGTGTATCTCCCTGTGTGTCTCTTCTCTTCTCATAAGGACCTCAGTCATTGGATTTAGGGCCCACCCTAATCCAGTGTGGCCTATCTTAACTGATTACATTTCCAAATATGGTCACATTCTGAGGTTCTGGGTGGATGTGAATTTTAGGGGGAGGCACTATTCACCCCAGTCCTCTCTCTAACCTTATACCCTACTACTCTGCCCTCCTTTCAGCTTCATCCTCAATGTCCTCCTTACTCTCCTTGATCATGCCAGGCTTAGTCTCACCTCGGAGCAGAGACTGTTCTCTTCCCTTTGCCTGAACGGCTGACTCACTCAAGTCTTTTCTAAAATGTTACCTTCTCAGTGAGACCTTCCTTGGTCACCCTCTCTAAAATCCTGACACCTCCCATCAGATTTCATATTCCCCTTTTCAGCTTTATACTTTCCTCTTTAGCATTTATCACTTTCTAACATACTATATATATTTTAATTTTTTTATTAATTAACTAATTTATTTTTGGCTGCATTGGGTCTTCGTTGCTGCACGTGGGCTTTCTCTAGTTGTGGTGAGCAGGGGCTACTCTTCGTTGCGGTGCGCGGGCTTCTCACTGCGGTGGCTTCTCTTGTTGTGGAGCACAGGCTCTAGGCGCGTGGGCTTCAGTAGTTGTGGCTCGTGGGCTCTAGGGCCCAGGCGCAGTAGTTGTGGCACACGGGCTTAGTTGCTCCGTGGAATGTGGGATCTTTCCCGGACCAGGTATTGAACCCGTGTCCCCTGCATTGGCAGGTGGATTCTTAAGCACTGTGCCACCAGGGAAGTCCCTATTTTAATTATTTTCTTTGTTTGTTATCTATATATGCTACAGTAGAATGTAAGCTCCAAGAAGGCAGGGTTTTTTTGTGTTTTGTGCACTGTTCTATTCCCAGCACCCAAAAAAGTGCCTGGTACATAATAGGTGCTCAATAAAACTTTCTTGGAAATTTTTTTGAATTAATGAACTGAATTGTCTGGGAGTGGACTAATTTGGCTTTTGAAATTGTTATTTAAATTTAAATACAAACACTGTTCATTTGTATCTTTTGACATTTTCTTTCTGTTGGCTTCATTTTCAGGTAGGTTCTTCTCTTATCTGGGGGCAATGACCACTAACAACTCTAGGTTTATACCTTACCAGCTTGATAGGAATCTTAGTCAGCTATCGCCACAATAATGCTGCATAACAAGACACCCAAAGACTCAGTGGCTTTTCTACAACAAACATCTATTTTTCTGGCTCACAGTTTTCTGCTGGTTGGCTGAGACAGCTCTGCTCCTGGTTGGGGATTGCCTGGACTCAGGTCTACTCCATATGTCTCCATATTCTCCCTGGATCCACATCTATCCATGAAATATTCTCCTCATGGCCAAGGGTGGGAGCCCAAGAGTGCAAGTGGAAATATGTGATGCCTCTCAAGGCTTTGGCTTAGAACAAACACACTGTCACTTCTGACCACAGCCCTTTGACCAAAACCAGTCGCCTGGGGAGAGTGAAGAATCAAACTCCAGCCACTCATACACTACAAAGTCACATGACAGGCGGGAGTGAAGAGCTGAGGACAGTCCTCTAATACCCCATAACAGGCTCAGCAAAAACAAAGAGACTCTTGTACCATTATCCCAAGAGAGATCTTGGGCTGACTCTCCCTTGGTTGACTCAGTTCATACCCATCCTTGACTTAATCACTGAGGCTTGGGGCAGATATTACAATGACTGGTCAGACCAGTGTCATGGGCTCATTCCGGGAAATGGGCAGTGGGGTGGAGTTGGCAGAGGTCCCCCTCTCCCAAGCCACTGGATTGAGAATCAGAAAGATGTGTCTTTCTGAAGGAAAATTGAGGTTGTCGTTATCATGAGAAGGGCGAATGGGTGCTGGGAAAACAAAACCACAAATACACTAGTCCCTCTAAGTCTAGAATAATTTGAGATACCTGGCAAGTGGCGGTCCCAGGAAGCAGAGAGCGGCAGATGGCATGGCACACGGCATGGCACACAAGCCGTGGCACTAGGTTTGGGAGTCTGAAGGCAGGTCCTTGCCTAGGAGTGTGGTAAAAGGGAGATCCACTGGGCCACCTCAAACTGAGGTCTCCTGCATTTGCGTGGGGAAGCGGGCCATCATAGCTTGAGGCATCTTCGAGCCTCACCAACTTATGATTCACACTCAAGTTGGCCCAATCAGAGTGAAGCCCAGGACTTGCCCAGGAGTCACTCAGAAGAGAATTTCTCTCTTTTCTGCTGGACTTGCCACTGGGAGGATATGAGGGCAAAGTCTATCTAAGCTGTAGCCAACATGGCAGAAGTAAAAGAGAGAAGCTGCTGACATTGTTCAAGTCCCAATATCCAGCCCTGCCTCAGTCTTTTCTGTTTCATGTCAATGAATTTCTCTTTTTTACTTAACCATTCTGAGTCATCTGTAAGTGAAGTGCTCCCCTCCTGACACCAGGCTTATGCTCGGGACCAGCCCTGCTCCTGGCTTGGCCTCTTTTGATCCCATTTTGCATTGAACATTTGCTCTCCTGTGGCTTCAACACCTGTGTAATTTATCAAAGAGGACTGTAGACAAGACAACAGGTCATTGGTGACAGGTTTTCTGAGTGGAGAAAACTGTCCTCAGAATAGGATACTTTGTGCTCTTCCATTTGAAATGGCTTCACCGTCAAGTCACAGAGGGAGGTTTTGTCCCCTACATTTTAAGTACGTAACATTACAACAAAGACCCAAAGAGCATTTTCCCTTTTTGGGGATGAGTAAATATAGAACTAGCCATTGCCAGAAACCAGTGTGCTAGATAAATGTACTCTCATAAGAGAATGATTTTCCTTATAATTGTGCCAAATTAACTAGCATTGTTTATAGTGCTTTGTAAAGATTTTCGTTCTATCATCTGATTGAATCAACCCGTGTTAAAGCCACCCCAAAAGGTGGGTATTTTAGTTCCCATTTTATGGATGTAGAAATTGAAGCTCAACAAAGTTAAAATAGGTCATCCAAGTTCTCTAGGTAATGAGGGTCAGAGGTGGAATCGGAACCCAGGTCTCTGTTTCACAGTCCTATGTAGTTCACCCCATACTGTGCTGGCAGAATGAGAAAGTTTGTGGCAGTGTTGGGTGGATTTTAGCTTGGAGTCTATTTTATACTCTTTGCTGCCAAGACAATCTTCCATGACTTCCTTGGGCTATTGGATAAGGGTCATTAAAAAAAAAATCAGAGTGTCCTCAATGGAAAGCAGTGTCCAGAGTTAAGAGGTCACCAACCCGATCTTCCCTCATCTTCCACCAAGTTCTATTGGTTTTACTTCTCAAACATCCCTCAGGGGCTTCCCTGGTGGTGCAGTGGTTAAGAATCCGCCTGCCAATGCAGGGGACACAGGTTCGAGCCCTGGTCCAGGAAGATCCCACATGCCGCAGACCAACTAAGCCCGTGCGCCACAACTACTGACCCTGCGCTCTAGAGCCCGCGAGCCACAACTACTGAACCTGCATGCCACAACTACTGAAGCCCACGTGCCTAGAGCCCGTGCTCCGCAACAAGAGAAACCACCGCAATGACAAGCCCGCGCAATGCAATGAACAGTAGTCCCTGCTCACAGCGACTAGAGAAAGCCCATACGCAGCAACGAAGACCCAACACAGCCAAAAAATAAAAATATAGATAAATAAAAAGCCATCCCTCAGATCTGTCCCTTTCACTTCATCTCCAGGCCCCCATTTTGTTTGTCTGGACCACAGCTATTGCCTCCTCATAGACCTCTTGTTTCTACTCTTAACAGCTCCAACCCATTCTCCAAAGTGCTTGAGAATGAAGAAAACACAAATCAGGTTATGTCATGTCTCTACTGAAGACATTTCAATGATTCCTTCTCCTCTTGGGATAAAACTCAAACATCTTACAGAGGCTGTTGGGGCCATGCATGGTCTAGCCCTTTAACTCGCTTCTTCCCCTGATCTCTGAGCTCCGGCCACACTGGACCTCTCCCAGCTTCCAAGGAACCTCAGTGGAGCCCAGCCTAAATCAGCCAAACTCAACCTGACTTGTAGACACATGAGAGATAGTAAATTACTGTCATCTTAAGATAATAAATAATGTTTGGGCATGTTGAGGTTAGCGATAGCTAACTGATACAGTCTTCTAGGAAAACACTGCCCCACTGGATATAGCCGTTTCTGCCAGTGCCTGGTGGTCAGTGGCCAACTGTGTGTGTGTGACTCTCCTTATCTCCACGTTTGGTCATACTTATGCTCAGCTTCTCAAACAGCCTGTCTTGAATGAAGCTCCTTCAACTTTTGGCCATTTTCCCTTCTTCCATGCAGGCTCAAACCAGCTGCTAAGACTGGGTAAAGAGACAGTACTCATGTCATTCCCTCGATCAGCCTGCTCTCCCTAGTCTCCAAACCCCATCATCCTCTTTCATAAAAATAAATAAAATAAATGAAAGCACCTTTGCATCGACAGGCATGCAAACCCAAGCAAACACCTGCCTGTAGGCATCAATAGCCTATTCAATTTGGCAAACTGCCAGGCTTTATGTGCTAGCTTGCGTCTGCAAGAAGGAGACGCTAAGGTGGGATTAGACAAGCAAAAGATTCGCTGGGGGACTTGCCTGTGAAAGTGTGACAAGGGGAGGAAGCAGGAAGAGGTAGGACGAGCCTTCAGATTAGATCCAAGTCTGACACCTTTGAAAGGAGAGTGGGAAGGAGGGAGGATTAAGCAGGAAGAGCCTCAGACCACAGTACAGGTCTAAGAACATTTTGGCCAGGCTGATAAGGGGTCCTCCAGCTAAAGTCACCCCTGAGAGGAGTCCCGTGTCCTGTGGGAAAGGGCTGGCACTGTATCGTGCTGTGCTCAATCACTGGGTGGTGTAGCCTGGGAGAGGCGTAGCCTCATTGTGAACATGGTGCATCCCAACAGGTGGCAGCTGGGTCTGTCAGTCAACTGTGTTCCTACAGCTGGAGATCTGAGCAATGCATTTCTATGGCCGCCATACTCTTAATCCCAGATTGGCCCTCACCCACTATGCCCTGAATAGAGAAATGTATTTAAATAAATACGTGTTGAGTTGAATGGGTGGTTGGGGAGGGGAAGAAATCAGATCTCTCCAAGGAGAGAGTTTGGCCTTTTTAGAAGACATTCATGTGGAGCAGACATATGGAATACCTTGACTCAGAGACAGGTACCCAAGTACATGTGTCTATCTTTGTCTAAATCAGGAACACTAACCAGATGGCTTTGGAGCAGGTGGCAGTTCTTGTGGTTTTTCACCAAAATGGTGTTGATTGTCAGAGGGCACATGGTAGCAAGACTGGAGTATGGGAATCACCTCTGCACTTTTCCCTTCAAAGCAAAGGAGGAAGGTACCCCAAATCCCTAAGACCTGCCTTTACAGGCAGACTCCAGGCACAGGAGAGAAGGTTCAGGGTCAGAATGGTCACTCATTCAGCAATATTGATTTTACACTTGTGCTCAGAACTGCGCCGGCTGCTAGGGGAATGCTCCAGGTAGCCTCCACTTGCCCCTTCAGACCTACTCTCCACCTGTCCCCAGCTTGCTCTGGCCCAGAAGGCTGACCTACATGGGCAGCATTGGGCTCCATTGCCCTCTGGCCTCTGATTGGCCTTGGCCAACAGGGGGTCCTGGCAGGAGATTGTGAGAAAGAGGGAGGGTGGGGTCAGGCACTTCCTCCCCTGGCTCCCTCTCTGGTCACAGCTCTCCCTTCTGTGGCTTCCCTAATGTCCCCTCCTTTCCTCCCTTTAAGCCTGGGGTGGTAAGTTCTGGGTTACAGCCCCTACATCCACCCCTTTATATAAATAAACCCTCCTCTGCTTATCCAGTTCAGGTGTGCCATCCGTCTCCTGTGAGGCCTGGGAGTGAAGGGAACAATAATAAGACAGATTTGGTCTGGCCGGGGTCAACAGACATTGTCTTAAATCAGCTCTGGCTGCCCTAACAAAATACCATAGACTGGGGCACTTAAACAACAGACCTTTATTTCTGACATTTCTGGAGGCTGAAAGTCCAAGATCAAGATTCATTTCCTGGCGAGAGCTCTCTTCCTGGTTTGCAGACAGCCGCCTTCTCACTGTGTCTTCATGTGGCAGAGAGTGCGTGCACGAGAAAACCAGCTCTGGTCTCTCTTCCTTTTGTTATAAGGACACTAATCTCATCATGGGGGTCCCACCTTCGTGACCTCATCTAAACCTAATTACCTTCCAAAGGCCCCATCTCCAGATACTATCACACCGGGGGCTAGGGCTTCGACATAGGAATTTGCAGGGCAGGCGTCAAACATATAATTCCACAAACATTTAAAACTATAATACAATAAAATCTACCATGGAAAAGTACTTGGCATCCCTAGTCTGGGGTCAAGTGGGGGTCAGAAAGGGCTCCCCTGAGGAGGTGACATGTCTCATGTGCTCTGTGCTGGGCACAGAAGGTAAGTTTCAGGCAGAGCAATAGCAGACATGAAAGCCTGAGTGGGGAAGGAGCTGGGCGGGTTCCACGAACCAGAGAAGGCTCTAGGGTGGGTGGCAGCCTGGTGATGGCCGTGGGATCAATTCATACAAACCCCTCTCTCTTTGTCTCTCTGTCTCTCTTCTTTCTTCTCTCTCCTCTCTCCTCCACCCCCTTCCTTTTTTTTCCCCCCCATAGGCTTCAAAGAGGTCTCCAGCCCAAGGTCAGCTGCTGAACTTGAGAAGGACATAGGGTCAGGGCCCCCTAGCTGAGCCAAGGCAAAGTCCCCAGGTTCAGAATGCTGAGTACAGCCTGGGCTGTTGCCTTCTGCTGTCTTTTCTCTGCACTGCAGTGTGGGTGGGAGGATTAACTCCTTGTGATCCGAGTGATGAGAGGGACCAAATGACTCAGAAGCAGGGTCAGCCTAATGCATAGAGGGCTGGTTAGAAAGGGTTCCCCGACCCCAGGACAGGCAAGACAGAGTGCACTTGGCAGGACACTGTGAGATCTCATTTATTGGATCCATTATCTGAATTAGGAGCAATTTGAAATTATGATCACGAGATAAAAATCAAAGATAAGAGTGTTTGCAATTATCCTTGCCCCTGCTTGTGTTGTGGGCATTGTGGAGGCCTCTCCTACCTTTCCTCATGTTTCAGATTATTTAATTAAATTTAACTAGTTCTCTGGACCCCGGAAGAGGAAGAAGGGAGCCAGCATTTACTATGTGCTAGGCACTGCATTAAGCCTGCATTATCCTGGAAGCCTCACACAGCACTTCAGTTTCTCATTTAGTTTTCCAAGCAGCTCTACACAGACGGTGTTACTATCCACATTTGATGGGTAGGAGTGCTGAAGTTTTGAAAGATTGAACAACCTAATTGTAGTCCCTTAGTTAGAGTTATACATCTGTCTGTCCATCTGCCCATCCATCCACCTATTCATCTAGCCATCTGTTCATCCATCTATCCATCATCCATCCATCTAACCATCATCCATCCACCCATCCATTCATCCATCCATCCATCCAACCATCTACCCATCCATCCAGCTATCCATCCATCCATCCATCTACCCATCCACCCACCCATCCATCCATCCATCCATCTACCCATCCATCCACCCGTCCATCCATCCATCCATCTACCCATCCATCCACCCGTCCATCCATCCATCCATCTACCCATCCATCCACCCATCCATCCATCCATCCATCTACCCATCCATCCACCCGTCCATCCATCCATCCATCCATCTACCCATCCATCCACCCGTCCATCCATCCATCCATCCATCCATCCATCCTTCCAACCATCCAACCATCCATCCAACCATCCATCCACCGCTTGGTCAACAATACTTACTGATCATGTTTCATGTGCTGCTGGGTACTGGGGTATCATTGGGGAAGGAGACACTTGGTCTTCTGCCCTCATGGACCTCTCAGTCTAGTGGGGTGGGTGCTCAGACCTCCCTGGGCCCCTTGGGTGGGATGTCTCAAAGGCCTTCTTATCTGTAGCTTCATCCCAAGGTCCCCTACACACTCTGGGTCTGGACTGGGGTGTCTGGAAAAACTTAGGGCTTTTCAGTGGCACATGAGCTACTCTTAGCCCTCAAAGAGAATGTATTTTGGGTGGGCAACTGACTTGAGGGCTGTCCCAGAATATGGGCCTTTTAGTGCTAAAGCCAAAGTCCTGGGCAAACTTGGATGGTTGGCCACCATAATTCAGTGGTTCACAACAGTGGGGTGATTTTGCTATCCTCCCACTCAGGAACACTTGGCAATGTCTGGTGACGTGTTTGGTGGACACAGCTAGGGTGGGGAGCTGCTGCTGTCTTTCTAGTGGGTAGGGACCAAGAATGCTGTTGAACATCTTACAGTGCCCCAGGGCAGCCTCCTTCACGAAGAATCATCCAGTCTAAAATGTCAATGGTGCCCCAGGCGCAAGAGAGGCGCTAGAAGTGCCGCAGAGTTATTGATGTGAGAAGTGGCATTCAGCCATTGATGGGTGGAGTTACTGATGCCAGGAGCAGCATTCAGCCAGTGGTGGGTGGAGTTGGAGGGCAACTATCCCAGCTTCTTTGCCTGTTAGGTGGGAAACTCCAATGCATGTTCTACGTTGTCTCCCAGACTTTCCCAGTGGAAATGAGCTCCCGCGTTGCCCATGGTGGTTGCCTGCTCAGTAACACAGCCCTTCAGTGGCTGCCTTCCATTCCCTGACTCATCCCCCCCTCCCCTACTGACACTACCCCGAAACTGCTTGCACTCAAGTTAACTCAAGGTTTGCTTCTGGTGGAACCCAATTATCTTTAGAAAATCAAACATGGCGAGTTTTATTTAAAGATAACAGTGGGTTGTACACCTGGAAACTCCATTCCTCTTCTCTCCATTTCTGGCCCCTGAACTCAGTTCCGGGGTCCTGCTGCACAGCCAACTGCAGATGCCCGAGGGCGGGTGGCCACGTAATGCTGAGCAGCAGTTCATGCAGAAGCTGCCAGCGCATGGCCCTCTTTGGGTGCTGTCAGGTGCACACAGATTTGCCTAAAGGGACGTGAGCGGCGGGGTGGTGTTGAAGCGAGACGTGGAAGGGGAGTTAGAAGCAGTCAGGCCAGCTGGGCTTCCTTTGACCTGGCCTCATTGACACAAGCCACTCGTTTCTGTTGGCCTTGTGATTGTACAGTGAGGCTTTTCCTACCCTCAGTTGAGCGTGGGTTAGCTGGGTAAGGATAGCGGGGCGGGTGATGTTCCAGGCTTTAGAGTCAGACAGAGTTGGACCTGAAACCTGGAGTTGGCATTTATTAGTTCTTTGCCCTTGGATGACTTACTCAGTCCCTTGCCTCATGTGATTGTCATGACAATTAAATGATAAAATGCACATAGAACGGTATGCTTTGTGCCCGGCATGCTGTATAGTTTACACGTAGCAATTACAACATTGGTGTGTGTGTGTGTCCACGCATACAATATATGTGTATGATATATATATCCATGAATATAGATTCATGACTGCAGGATAAAGGCCCATTTTCTTCAAAAAATTGTTTTCAATATTGACATTTTCAAGTCTCTACGAAAGTAGAAAAAATAATACAATGAACCCCCAAATATCCATCACCCAGCTTCAGCCATTATCAATATATATATATATTTTTTTGGCCACACTGTGCGGCATGCAGGATCTTAGTTCTTCGACTAGGGATCAAACCCGTGCCCCCTGCATTGTGAGCGTGGAGTCTTATCCACTGGACTGCCAGGGAATTCCCTCAATATCTTGTTTTATCTATCTATCCCCTGATATAGATATATATATATATTTTTTTTTTTTTGAGTATTTCAAAGCAGATTTCAGACAACAAGTCATTTCAGCTGTCATCTTCCATTTGCACTGTAATGAGTTTAGCTTCACTCTTCACCCAGGGCTGAAGACCCTCTGGGGAGTGCCACCAGGACTGGCATCTGCCCTGGGCCATGGGCTCCCCGTGGTCCCTTTCCACAGTCCTGGGGACCAATGTCCTCGCCCCCCACACGTGTGCTCTTTCCTCCCAGGCCTTTGTTTGTAGTGATGGTTTCGAGGTCGTATCTCATTTCTACCCAGGTACTTGCCGCCTGCTTCTCCAGACTTAGCCGACATAATTCATGCTGAGCGTCTGTCTCGACTCTGGAAAGGTGCTGCTGTCTCTACATTTCACAATAAATATCTTTTTAAATGACCTGGTGTTCAGGCCCGTTTCTCACTTCCAAGGAGGCTTTTGACTGATGACCTAAAGAATTGCCTCCCTGAGACTGACAAGGGAATGCAGTATCTCAGGCTCCCTCTTCTCTCCCTCCAGGAGGCTGGATGGGAGCTGTGACTTCAGGTGCCACAGGCTGCTCCCGACAGAGGCAACTTTCTGCCTCAACGGTTACTGCCAACTTTCCTCTGCCCCTGCGGGGCTGCTGGCTGCCACCCTGGAGGTCAGGGCCATCTTGAGGTTGCTCCAATGGGATGCATTTCGGCAGGAAATCCATGTGAAAGGCCTCCAAGGGCAAGGTGAATTAGGGCTCCCTGTCTGCAGGCAGAGAGTTTTATAGAGACCTTGAAGTCCACCAAATGCAAAACTCCACAACTAGGGAGTTGTGGCTAGAATTCTCTTGACTTGGGGGCCACATGCTGCAAAGGCTGGCCGTTTTAAGATCTCCATATGCACGAGGCCCTAGGCACTCTCACTTTGTGATACACCTTCTTGCATCCCATCAATCACAATAAAATGTACCCACATCCCACACGAAATGCAATTCACGTATAAATGTCAGGTTGCAGATGACTAGAGGCCTGGAACAGATTCTTTCTTAGAGCCTTCAATGAGAGCACGGCCCTGTTTGGAGTTTTGTGATATAAAAACCAAGATTTCAGTTCGAGGTAACTCACTACCATGGCCAAAGAAACCTGCCCTTCTGCTTTCTAGATGACCAGGGAAGACTTTTTTAGTCTTTAGCTGTGAATGGAATCCAGTTTGCAGTGACTGAGTTAATTCTGCTTTAATCATTGATGATGTTTCAAAGCCTCTAACCAACTCCATCACAGAAGTCAGTCAATAAAAAATAAAAGTGTCATAAATGAGAAGGGCCTGGGGAGCATAGTTGGCTGGAGGCCACCGGAGGCTCCTGAGTGGCTCTGGCTACTTCTCTCAGATTCGTCACCAAGTCATCCTGCTGCTGACAGTTTGGTTCTGGCTGTGGCCCCTTGTTATGGGCTGACGGTGTTCTCCCTACCCCCAAATTTATATGTTGAAGTCCTAACCCCCAGCACTTCAGAATGTGACTGTATTTGGAGATAGGTCTTTAAAGAGGTAATTAAGTTAAGATGAGGCCATTAGGGTGGATCCTAATCCAATATGACTAGTGCCCTTATAAGACAAGGAGATTAAGACTCAAACACATACAGAGGGAAGACCATGCGAAGACTAGGGGAGAAGATGGCCATCTACAAGCTAAGGAGAGAGACTGCAAAAGAAGCCAACCCTGCTTACACCTTGATTTTGGACTTCCAGCCTCCAGAGCTGTGAGAAGATAAATTTCTGTTGTTTAAGCCACCCAGTCTGGTACTTTGCTATGGCTGCCCTAGTTCTGATAATGGACTTGTGCCTCAATCTCTTTCTCTAGGACGTACCTCCTTCCCCCAACGCCCACCCCAATCTGATCTTTCCAATCCTTCTCCCAGGGGCTGGTTCTGTTGATTGTGGCTTGATTCTCTGTTTACACTTTTATGAAGCCAGCTCTCAAGACTTATGTGCATCACGGCCCCTGGATTGCTTGCTGAGATGCTGTCATGGGTTTTACTTGCCCATCATACTTCTTTTGGGAAACCTCCTTTTTCCCACCCCATGTGTTTCTAGTAGGGCTTAGTTGTAGCATCTGCCTTCCTTCCACTGAACTACCCATCTGGACCATTATTCTTTTTTTTTTTTTTTTAAAGAGATTGGAGTTTATTTATTTATTTTTTATCTTTGGCTGTGTTGGGTCTTCCTTTCTGTGCGAGGGCTTTCTCAAGTTGCGGCGAGCGGGGGCCACTCTTCATCGCGGTGCGCGGGCCTCTTACTACCGCGGCCTCTCTCGTTGCGGAGCACAGGCTCCAGACGCGCAGGCTCAGTAGTTGTGGCTCACGGGCCTAGTTGCTCCGCGGCATGTGGGATCTTCCCAGACCAGGGCTCGAACCCGTGTCCCCTGCATTGGCAGGCAGACTCTCAACCACTGCGCCACCAGGGAAGCCCTGGACCATTATTCTTGATCAAGAAACATTTCAGAGGGAGAATCTAATGGTTTTATCTTTTTTGGTTTGTTTGTTTGCTCTGGGTCTTAGTTGAGGCTCGCTGGCTCCTTAGTTGTGGCATGCAAACTCTTAGTTGCGGCATGCATGTGGGATCTAGTTCCCTGACCAGGGATTGAACCCGGGCCCCCTGCATTGGGAGCGTGGAATCTTAACCACTGTGCCACCAGGGAAGTCCTGAGAATCTAATGGTTTTGGTGGCCAACTGGATATGGGGAGAGAGAATAGAAAATATCAGTACTCTGGCTTGGGCATTTGGATGGATGCTTGTGAGACTGGGAACATGGACAGAAAAGAAAATTGGGGAGAAAGTGATGAACTTTGGCTTTCAACAGCTAAGAAGTGAGCTGATAAAAGTGATGTTTTAGGAAGTCTGATTTAGGATTGATGAGAGTCTGGAGGTTGGGAGACCAGGGAAGAGATAATACTTGATCCTGATGTGAGAAGAGAAATGATGTTATTAACCAACCACTTCTGCCTAAAGGATCGTGGCAAATGCCGGGTTCAGCTGAACATGGTTTTTCAAAAGTGGACCCGGAGGCTAAGTTTGCTGCTGTCACCAAGCAAGTCACACCTTCCCTAACTTACTACCTGGAGTCCGCTCAACCCTGGCTCTGGCTTTGATTGGAATTTCACAAAATGACAGAGGGGCAACCATTTCCATTAAATCGACTTCTGTGGGCTTTGCTTGGACCAGAGGGCATGACTCTTTGGGGATATTTGGAGGCTGATGGACAAACCAAAGAATTCCTACAAAACCACCCTGAACGTTCTATTGCAGTTAAGTTCTTCATGGACATATATAGGTGAGAGATCAAGTGAAAAGAGGAAGGAGAATATGGGGTTAGGCTAATCCACAGTCCCAGCACGGAAAGAGGCAACAAGGAGGAGGGTTGTGGATGAGCCCTGTTTTGGGGGATCCACGGGATGCACGATTTTTTTTTTTTCAAAACTTTAGACTGTCTTGAACATTCTAGTTCCAACTTCTCTACGGGCAACTTAAGTTTCAATGGGAGTTTGCTAGATTTCAGTGATAATGAATACAGGTGGCTACAAAGTTAAACTTTAATTTAGTTCAAATAAAATATTTACTAAAAAAAAAAAAAAAAAAGTGGACCCGGAGATGTGTTGGGGAGTGGAAACTGGGAAGAGCCAATTTTTTTGCAAGATAGGAGGAAGGGCATTTGAAGTTCCCAAGGGTAATCAAGAAGTGAGGAGGTGAGAGAGAAAGATGGAAAGAGGAAGGAGGAAGGAGAACCACAGATCTGTCTCAGCCTGATGCTCCCTTGTGGAGTCAAGTGACTGCTGAAGACAAAGGAATCTAAAGCACAAGATATCCAGTGTTTAATTTTAAGTTCTTTGCTTTGCTCCACCCACCTAAACTTTCCGTTTCCCCTAAGCACACAGACTTCTTTGGTTTTGCTTTTAAAAGGAAATCGAGGAAGGGTCTGAGTGTGGGTATTTTCAGAAAAGCAAGAGCATCTAGGATGTGATAGGATGCACGCCCTGGGTGGCCTCAGTTGGCAGCTGGGTTTCACTTATACTGTTTGTTATCTGCCTCAAGTCTGAACTCACCAGCTGGGTCTGAAACCTCCTTTTAGATTACTGGGTCCCACCACACACCAGAGGTGCAAGCATTTGTTGACTGACTGATTGCCTCCAAAATGTTCTCCCATAAGAAGTCTCCCAGTGACCCACCTCCCAATTCTGTCCAGTAGCCTGGCCTAGAGAACGCTGCTCCAAAGATAGTGCAGAGGTTGCCCACTGCCACTTTGAGATCACAATAAGGGAACTGGCTGCACTTAAAGAGGCAAGGTTCACTCAGCAGCTTCAAAAACATTTTTTTTTTTCAGCCAAGTTTCTGTTCTGCTAGCAGTTCTTGCTTGTGACCTAGAAGTGGCCAGTGCCCCAGGGAACGATGCTGTCTAAACTTCCTCCTATTTCCTGGCCTCCCCTCCCCCCACCCCTCCACTGGGCACTTGGGCTTCCCAGCAGCCTTTGCAGGCCTTTCCCGCACCCCTCCTCCAGCCACGTCCCTGCTCGGAACCCTCACCCTATCAGATGCAGGCCCGCAGCTGGACTGTAGCCAAGGGCAGCCATGAATGTTGGCACCGGGCTTAAATCCACACTGGCGTCCCTCCTGCCTGCAGCGGGTCCAGTCTGGCCTTCCTGTGCTAATTTCTCTCTCTGCTCCGGCCAAGGTGCGTGTGCAGAGTTTCTTGGTCTAAATCATACACTCACAGCTGGGATTTGTGTTACTACATGCATTCTGAGCTTTGTGGATATGTACTCCAGAAATGTCTGTAAGTTAATTTTTCTTTTGCACGTTGGTTTGTTTGATCCATTAATGAATGCACCCCTCCACTTTATGACATTCTAGAGTTCTCTTTTCCTTGTCTTTGAATGGAAATGATGACTTGTTTGGTTGCCCGGATCTGGCTGGGAGCTGGGCCAAGAATCCCCTCTTACACACACCACTCAGTGCCCACACCCATCCACAGTCCTCTTAAAAACACTGACTCATCCCCTCTATCAGCATCATTCATTCACTTACAAGAATATTGAAGCCTGCTGGGTGCCAGGGGCTGTGCTAGGTGCTAAGGGCACAGTGCCAAAACAAAACAATGGCCCTGCCATCCTGGAGCTTGGAGTCTAGTGGAGGATATAAACAAGCAAACAATTTAATCTACTGATGTAAGAGGAAAAGATGGGAACACCTAAGCCAGACTTGGAAATTCAGGGACAGTTTTAGGAAGAAATGCCATATGCATGGCGCCTACAAAAATGTTGGCTAGGCAGGGAGGGCTGGTTGATGTTGACATTAATGGTGGCCTTAAGCCATGCTGTGCATCTATCATATAAGCAAATTCCATAATAGCACCAGACATAAGGAAACAGGGAAAAACATAGACTCAATGGTTTTTCCAATTCTTGGTTCAAAATGTTTTCATTGACAGCCTCTAAAAGTGGAATTGTAGTTTATTGCTTGTCATCTTTTCACTTGTAGAATCTGTACTTTGTAGAGTCAAGACTCTTGACTTTGTAGAGTCAAGACTTGTTCATCATTCCAATAGATAAACTTATTACCCTATGGTAAAGCTCCAACTGGACTGATACCCCCCGTCTGCCCCCGCTCAAGGTCAGCCTCATCTCTAAGCCCCACTTTCTGGATATTGACCATAAACTTCTCACAGAATGAGTGCCTTAAAAATATGTGCTGTTGGGTGGGATAGGGAGGGTGGGAGGGAGATGCAAGAGGGAAGGGATATAGGGATATATGTATACGTATAGCTGATTCACTTTGTTATACAGCAGCAACTAACACAACAGTGTAAAGCAATTATACTCCAGTAAAGATGTTAAAAAAAAAAAAAATATATATATATATATAGTCAACCAGGGATTGAACCCGCGCAGTGCTGGTGTACTTTTGAATGAGGTGCTTATTCTCAGACCTTAATAAATAATATCATTAAATCATTTAAGAAACCCAGGAGCTAGACAGTGCAAATCCAGGAATGAAAGGTCCAGTCTATGTTCTGACGGAGTTCACAGAGTGTGGAGAAAGTGTTTAATTCAAGAGATAATTGCAACAAAGTGTGATTTGTGTGAAGAAAGAAGTACCAGGTGTGGCGGAGCACAGAAGAGGGAGGCGAATCAGAAGGGGTGGGGGATGGCAAGCTCTCCATCCTCCCCCCAAGCCCGTTCCTTATTCATACCAGCCTGGGAACTTGTCGTTCCTGACCAATGAGTCAGGAGAGGAGAATGGTAATGAGTAAAGGAATGTCAATGTCAATGTTACTTGGGGGGGGGGGGTTGCGTGTGTCGGGGGGGGAAAGCCCACAGCAACAGGCTCTGCTGGATGGTAATCTGACAGATGAAAGCACTGACTGCAAATTGGTGCCGCTGTTAGTGAATACGCATGTGACTTCGCAGGTGACCATCGAGTGGGTGTGAGAACACGGGTACTAATGATCAGGACACGCAGAGTTTGTTTGGTTTGCAGGATGGCAGGTGCTGTGCAAAGAACTCTGCAGCCCCTCATCTCATTTAGTCCCCACTCATCCTCGTCCCCAGTGGACTGCCCTGGTGGGTCCAGTGGTAAGACTCTGCACTTCCACGGCAGGGGGCGCGGTTTGATCCCTGGTCGGGGAATTAAGATCCCGCATGCTGCACAGGGAAGGAAGGGAGGAAGGAAGGAAGGAAGGAAATGGTGCTTCAGCGGGGTTAATAGGCAGTGAAGCTTCAGGTCTTTATGCCTTTGCTTCCCCCAGCTTGGTGAGCAGTTTCTCATCCCTCCAGGGTCCAAGTGATGGAGGAAGGAGGGAGAAGGGGCCATGAAAGGTCTTACTTGGCAGGTCCTGTCTTGAACTTGTGGCCACATCAAAAGGTCGAAAGAAGGGAATATTTTAGCTCAAAAAAAGAGGGGTAGACTTGTTTAGTTTTGGAGGAAAGGGATCACTGGGAAATAATAATGATGGTTAAAACTATCTGAGTCCCTTTTTCTGTACTGTGCAAACACTTATTTAACCAGAGGTGGCTACAATTCCTTTTTCCCATTTTACTGTTAGGGAAACAGAGGCTCTGAGAAAAAAGTAATTTGTCAAGGTCAGAGAGCTTGTTAAGTGGAAGACTAGGGGTTTGGGCCCAGAGCCTTTGACTTCAGAACCTGGTCTCTTAATGACTTTGCTTTCTGAAGTTGGAAATCGATCAGGAGAGGAAATTACTGTTCCTTACCAACTTGACAATTTGCCTTCTTTCTTAGAAATATTACCAGACTGGATAGAATTTCCTCTTAATAGCTGGTATTGAAGCAAATCTAATGAAAATGTGTAACCTGAAAAAAAAAAAACCACTCTCTGAAATGGGACCAATTTATGATCATAAAGGGATCTCTTGTGTTTGAAAATAAACAGCAACTTGATTTGATGGTATGTAAAGAATTAGGAAAACAAAACAAATCTCAAGGGAATGAATTTGTATACCTAGAAACTATCTCAAGAGAATTATTTCTTGCATTGTATACTTGGGAGCATATTTCATACAGTCGAACTTGCACCCGGAAATAACTTGTGGTAGGAAATAAGGTACCCTCCTCCCAACTCATGACCTGTAGGGAGAGAAGAAGAATATGTCACTGATAATGGTTTTAGCACACAAAGCTGCTATTTCAGTTTGTCCCTTTCTCAATGCTTTAGGTTAGCTGGTGCTCACAGAAGCATTGAAACACATTTTACATGTTACAATTCCCCAAAACATTTTTAGTTCAAGAGATTGAAATATTTTGGGTGGAAGTGGGCATTTTGGAAGGGGGTACTTTGCATACGCCAGTCCTCACCCCTTTATCCAAACCATTCCTTCTGCATATCTTCATCGTCCCTACTTGTTGCCATCATGAAAGGCCCACACAGATTGTCATCTGTTCATGGAAGGCTTCCTAATTGCCACATGGGCTGTCTGCCTCCATTGGACCGTAGAGAGTTTTGCAACTTTTACCTTGTGTGAGAGTTGCCTGTCTTTGTGTCTTTGTTCTAATTATAGAGTTCTCTGTCAGTAGGTAGCGGAGTCCAGCTTTAGAGCAGGGGTTGCAAACTATGGCCCGCAGGTCAAATCCAGCCCACAGCCTGCTTTTGTACAGCCCTTGGGATAAGAATGGTTTTTATATTTTTAATTGGTTGAAAAAAGTCAAAAGAAGAATACCATTTTGTGACACGTGAAAATGATATAAAGTTCAGATTTCATTGTCCGTAATTAAAGTTTTATTGGAGCACAGTCACACTCATTTGCTTATGTATTATCTATGGCTGCTTCTGAGCTGTGACAGCAGAATTGAGTAGCTGCAACACAGACCACCTGGCCCGAAAAGCCTGCAATATTTTCTATCTGATCCTTTACAGAAAATATTTATTGACTTCTGCTCTAGGCCAGGTGTTCTCAAATTTTAGTGTGTACCAGAATAACAGCGGGGGCCTTGTTAACACACAGATTGTGGGCCCCACCCCTGTAATTTCTGATTCAGAAGGTCTGAGGTGGGTCCTGAGAATTTGCGTTTCTAGCAAGTTCCAGGTGCCTCTCTGCTGCTGCTGGTTGGGATCCACACTTTGCGAATCCCTGTTCTAGAGGTAAAGAATGGTCTTTGAAATCACAGATACATCTTTAACTAATTTGTTATTTATCGAGCAATTAACCTCTCTCTGAATCTCAGTTTCTTCATCTGTAAAATGGGACTCATGATAACCAAGTCAGGTTGTCTGAAGATTCAGTACATGAAGTCTGTGAAGGTTCCTGGAACATGTGGTAGAGATTCAATGAATGGGCATTTCTTTTCTTCTTTTTTTTTTTTAATAAATTTATTTTTGGCTGCATTGGGTCTTCGTTGCTGTGCGCGGGCTCTCTCTAGTTGCGGCGAGCAGGGGCTACTCTTTGTTGCAGTGTATGGACTTCTCATTGCGGTGGCTTCTTTTTGTTGTGGAGCACGGGCTTTAGGCGCATGGGCCTCAGCAGTTGCGGCACACGGGCTCAGTAGTTGTGGCTCGTGGGCTCTAGAGCGCAGGCTCAGTAGTTGTGGCGCACGGGCTTAGTTGCTTTGTGGCATGTGGGATCTTCCCGGACCAGGTCTCAAACCCGTGTCCCCTGCATGGGCAGGCAGATTCTTAACCACTGCACCACCAGGGAAGTCCTGGGCATTTCTTTCTTTCCCTCCTGCCCTCCCTCTTTCCTTCTATTCTCTCTCCCCACCCCTTCTCTCTGAGAAGGAACTGTACCTACTTATTTTCTCACTGCCTCTGAATCACCTGCCTTCATGAGGCTGCTTGGGAATTTTCTAGTCATGTACAATTCATGATGTGTCTCCCTCCAGTGTGGTGTTCGTTATGTCACCCAAGCAAGGCAGGCTGGGGAAACCATTCTTACCTAATTTACTTGAGCACATACTGTGTTCATGTTTCTATCCTAAGGAAGAAAATTTAGATCAAGGACTAAAGAAAGATTGTCTGTCTACCTCTCAGAAGATTTCATGATAAAGGTGGAGGCCAGGGTTTAAAAAATTAATGGTTGGGTGGTGGTGGGATGAATTGGGAGATTGGGATTGACATATATACACTAATAGATAAATAAAATAGATAACAAATAAGAACCTGCTGTATAAAGATAAATAAATAAAGTGAAAAAATAAATAAATAAAAGTGAAAAATAAATTAATAAATTAATTTTAAAAATTAATGTTTGCCCTTTAGTTAATTGTAATCAGGTGGTTTTGTCTTCTTTCCCAGGAAGAATGATAAAGGGCAAGTGCTTTGGAAACAAAACCATACCAAAATCTTTAAGGAACCACGTATGAATACACATAAAAGAAATACAGCATTTTTCTTGGGCCTGGTTTTCAAACCATGATTAAATTAAGCACACAAAAAATAGTAAGTTTTCCCTGGGAATTTTTTTCCCTTAAAATTTAGCCATTCCTGCTTCATAAAAATTGTTATGAGAATCAAATGAGATAATATAATTGTATTTGAAAATTATAAAGTACTGTTTAAATGCAAAGGAAATCAGGTTTTCCACATTAAGTCACAATCTCACTAGAGGAGAAAGTGCAATTTATTGGATGAATAGCAAAGGGTGCAGAGAATTTGGTAGATGCTGGGGGACGCCACTTCTTTTTATCTGAGCCCCTGGGAATCTATGCACCTTAATTTACCTGTTAAGTTAATTATAGAGAAGACCTTTTAACTTTCTTGCTCTCAGATTTCTTATTTTCTTTCTCTACCTGTGGCAGAACCTGAAAAATGAGGAGTTAACCTCCTACAGATTCCCTCCATACAGGGTACAAAATGTTGGTTGTTTACTCTCCCTTAGCCCTAGCTTGAAAGAGGTACTTTTTACCTTTACCTTTTTTGCTTTAGTGGCCTCCTCCCATCAGCTCTTTGGCTTCTTCAGCTGTGGCTACATCTGCAAATCACGTTTATGCTAATAACTTCCTTCTACTGAGAAAAAAATGTTTTTAGGCAGTGGTGCGCTGGTAAATGCTTAACAACCGGCTCTCTGGGAAGATGGATGCACATATGTTTGTATATTTATTATCACTATTACTGATATAAAGGATGTGTAGCACACAATTTACAAATAAAGACAAAATAAGCAATACTCTTGTAAATTCCATAGAGCTGATTGATTTTCACAGGATGTTTTTGCTGATTTGTGCTGAATGCTTATATCTGTAGCCAACTTACGGTTGCTATTGACCAGCAAGTGTAGTTCCAACATAAATGTTGGCTGATGTTTTCCTTTATGTTAACTAGTAAGGTGAAAGTGAAATAACCAAAGACATATGTAGGGATGTTGGTCCATGATATGAGCGACTCCTTTGCTGGATTGGATAACAGCTTTTGTTTTTTTGTTTTTGTTTTTTTAATTTTATATATTTATTTTTGGCTGCGTTGGGTCTTTGTTGCTGCACGTGGGCTTTCTCTAGTTGCGGCGAGTGGGGGCTACTCTTCGTTGCGGTGCACGGGCTTCTCATTGCGGTGGCTTCTCTTGTTGTGGAGCACGGGCTCTAGGTGCACGGGTTTCAGCAATTGTGGCACGTGGGCTCTGTAGTTGTGGCTGGCGGGCTCTAGAGCGCAGGCTCAGTAGTTGTGGCGCATGGGCTGCTCCGCGGCATGTGGGATCTTCCCGGACCAGGGCTTGAATCCGTGTCCCCTGCATTGGCAGGCAGATTCTTAACCACTGCGCCACCAGGGAAGCCCTGGATAATAGCTTTTGAGTCCTGGAAGAATATTTCCTTAATTTGGGGGGTGATTTTTATAAATACATATTTAATTTTAATGCATGATTAACATTTTTCTCCATCATTTTCTTAAGCTTAGATGATCAATAAAGCAATAAGTCAAGGTCTGATTTGTAGCATTTGTCAATTTCTGTGGTGTATATGCTCCTATTGCTATGTAAACTTAGGCCACTGCACTGACTTGGGATGTAGGACATCATTCAGCAGTGTGGGGGAAGGCCCTCCAGATGGGATGTTCCCTGGCTCCCCCTGGCTTTCCCTCACTTCTAGTCCGTGTGCTGCTAGTTGGGAGTATCAGCTGAATTTGTAATGTTTGCTATGTGTTCTTTGCTAATTTTCCTTCTTTTTGCCTACTTCTTTCAACTTTAGAAATGGGAATTCTGGATATCTGCCTCGCAGCTATCATTCTTAGAGATTTCTCATGTTTTAAACATTGTAGAGAATTTTGAACAGTGTATAGAGGAAAAAAATAAAAGCAGTCATAATCCAATTTCTCAAGGTTTTTTTCAAATACAAATATTTGTATTTGTGATATTATATTCAAGTATTATAGTCAAATATTATACAAAATACAAATATCACAAGGTAGTATTATTTGAAATCACAAAAACACTGGAAACGACCTCGAAGTCCAAACATAGGACAATTTTTTTCCTGATTTTATTATTATTTTAAAAATTTAAGTATAATTGACGTACAACACTATGTTCAAGGTGCACAACATAGTTATTCAATATTTCTAGATATTATAAAATGATCACCATGGTAACTCTAGTTACCATTTGTCACCATACAAAGACATTACGATATTATTGACTATATTTCCCAAGCTGTACATTTTGACTCATTTATTTTAATAGCTTTTTTAAAAAAAGTTATTTATTTATTTATTTATTTATTTTTGGCTGCGCCGGGTCTTAGTTGCGGCACGGGATCTTCACTGAGGCATGTAGGATCTTTCGTTGCTGAGTGTGGACTTCTCTCTAGTTGTGGCATGCACGTTTTCTCTCTCTAGTTGTGATGCATAGGCTCCAGAGCGCGTGGGCTCTATAGTTGTGGCACATGGGTGCGGGTGCCAGGGCATGTGGACTCTGTAGTTTGTGGCACACAGGTTCTCTAGTTAAGGGGCACGAGCTCAGTAGTTGTGGTGCGAGGGCTCAGTTGCCCCTCGTGGGATCCTAGTTCCCTGACCAGGGATCGAACCCGCATCCCCTGCATTGGAAGACAGATTCTTTACCACTGGACCACCAGGGAAGTCCCCTGACATTTATTTTATAACTGGAAATTTGTGCCTCTTAATCTCCTTCGCCTATTTTACTCATCTCCCAGGTCGCTCCCCTCTAGCCACCACCTGTTTGTTCTCTGTATCTATGACCTTGCTTCTGTTTTGTTATGTTTTTTCATTTGTTTTGTTTTTTAGATTCCACATATAAGTGAAATCATATGGTATTTTCTTTCTCTGACTTATTTTACTTAGCATAATACCCACTGGGTTCATCCATGTAGTCACAAATGGCAAGATTTCATTCTTTTTTTTAATGGCTAGATAATATTCCATTTTGTGTGTGTGTGTGTGTGTACCACATCTTTATCCATTCATCTATTGATTGGCAATTAGGTTGTTTCCATATCTTAACTATTGTAAATAATGCTGCAATGAACATAGGGCTGCATATGTCTTTTCAAGTTAGTGTTTTTGTTTTCTTTGGAAAATACCCAAAAGTGGAATTGCTGGATCGTATGTTTTTAATTTTTTTTTGTTTTGTTTTTTGTTTTTTTGTTTTTAATTTTTTGAGAGACCTCCGTACTGTTCCAATTTACATTCCCATTAACAGTGCATGAGGATTCCCTTTTCTCCACATCCTTGCCAACACTTATTATTTGTTGTCTTTTTGATGATAGCCATTCTGACAGGTGTGAGGTGGTATCTCATTGTGGTTTTGATTTGCATTTCCCTGATGATTAGTGATGTTGAGCATCTTTTCTTGTGTCTGTTGGCCATCTGTGTGTCTTCTTTGGACAAATGTCTATTCAGGTCCTCTGCACACTTCTTTTTTTTGGGGGGGGGGTGGTGCACACTGTGCAGCATGTGGAATCTTAGTTCCCTGGCGAGGGATCGAACCCCTGCCCCCTGCAGTGGAAGTATGGAGTCCTAACCACTGGACCACCAGGGGAGTCCCCTCTGCACAGTTTTAAATTGAGGTTTTGGTTTTCTGATGTTGAGTTTATGAGTTCTTTGTATATTTTTGATATTAACCTCTTATCCGATATATCATTTGCAAACATCTTCTCCCATTTAGTAGGCTGCCTTTTCATTTTATTGATAGTTTCCTTCACTGTGCAAAAGTTTTTTAGTTTGAGGTAGTTCCATTTGATTATTTTTGCTTTTATTTCCCTTGCCTGAGGAGACATATCCAAAAAATTATTGCTAAGGCCAGTATCAAAGAGTATACTGCCTATGTTTTCTTCTAGGAGTTTTATGGTTTCAGGTGTCACATTTAAGTCTTTAATACATTTTGAGTTTATTTTTGTATAGGGTGTGAGAAAGTAGTCCAGTTTGATTCTTTTGCATGTAGCTGTCCAGTTTTCCCAGCACCATTTATTGAAGAAGTTGTCTTTTCCCCATCATATGTTCTTGCCTTCTTTGTTGTAGATTAATTGACCATATAAGTGTGGGCTCATTTATGGGTTCTCTATTCTGTCCCATTGATCTATGTGTCTGTTTTTGGGCCAGTACCATACTATTTGGATTACTGTTGCTTTGTAGTATCGTTTGAAATCAGGGAGTGTGATACCTCCAGCTTTGTTCTTTCTCAAGATTATTTTGACTATTCGAGGTCTTTTGTTTTTCCATACAAATTTTAGAATTATTTGTTCTAGTTCTGTGAAAAATGCCATTGGTATTTTGATAGGGATTCTGTTGAATCTGTACATTGCCTTGGGTAGTATGGTCATTTCAACAATATTAAGTCTTCCAATCCATGAGCATGGTGTATCTTTCCATTGTTTGTGTTATCTTCAAGTTCTTTCATCACTGTTTTATAATTTTATGAGTACAGGTCTTTTACCTCCTTGGTTATATTTATTCCTAGGTATTTTATTATTTTTTTTGCAGTTCCAGTTTCTCAAGATTTTGATGTAGTTCTATTAGTTGCTTTTTTGATGCACTCACACATACAGTCTCATACTTTCTTTCTTCAGCCAAATTAGGACCATATTATATATTCATTTTAAAACATTTGTAAAAATCAAATTTTGACATATACACTGAAAAGTGCACAAATCAATAAATTATTGCTAAGTGAAAATGACCATGTAACCACCACCCAGGTAAAGAAATGAAAGGTTACTAGCCCCTCTGAAGCCTCTCTTCAAGCCCCCTACAAATGTGTATCCTCTCCGTTTCCCCCAAAGTTAAAGGATATCCTAGTATCTGTCATAAATTAATTTTGCCTATTATTAGGCTTCTATTTATTATTAGAAGCATATGGTATATACTCTTTTTTTGTCTACTTTCTCTTTCTCAGCATTATGTTTGCAAGATTCAGCCCTGTTATGAGTAGAGCTTATGCATTTGCACTGAGGATTTTTTCCCATTGTATGAATCTACCGTAATATATTTATCCACTCTATTTTTGATGAATGTTTGGGTTGTTTCCAGTTTGGGCCTATTTCAAATAATGCTGTTGTGAACATTCTTTTAATGTACCTTTTAGTGCACATTTGCTCTCATTTCCATTGTGTAACTGCTAGGAATGAAGATTCTGTTCAGACATCAACTTGCAGATGTCAGTTATAGGTTGCACACTTATGAATTCAGGAGACGATGCCAAGCTGCTTTCCTAAGTGCTTGTAACCATTTACACTGTCATCAGTGGCATAGGACACTTCCTGTTACCTCACCTTCTCACCAACACTTTTGTTTTTGAACTTTTAACACTTAACATCACGTTGTGAACATTTTCATTTATTATTAATGTTATATTTTTCATATTTTAAAATGGCGGCATGCAGTTTATGATATAGAGCAAGGGTCAGCAAACTCTTTGTAACGGGCCAGAGAGTAAATATCTTTAGCACTGCAGGCCACACAGTCCCTGTCGCAACTGCTCAGCTCTGCTATTGCAGCACAAAGACAGCCATAGACAACATGTAAGTGAGTGAGTGTGGGTGGCTGTGTCCTAATAAAACTTTATTTATAAAAACAGGTGGTGGGCCAGGCTTGGTTCACAGGCTACAGTTTGCCAACCTCTGGTATTTATTCAATTTCCTGATTATAATACTTTTCAAACTTGTTTTTTTTTTTTTTTAATTAATTAATTTATTTATTTTTGGCTGTGTTGGGTCCTTGTCTCTGTGCGAGGGCTCCCTCCAGTTGCGGCGAGCTGGGGCCACTCTTCATCGCGGTGCGCGGGCCTATCACCGTCGCGGCCTCTCCCGTTGCGGAGCACAGGCTCCAGACGCGCAGGCTCAGCAGTTGTGGCTCACGGGCCCAAGTTGCTCCGCGGCATGTGGGATCTTCCCAGACCAGGGCTCGAACCCGTGTCCCCTGCATTGGCAGGCGGACTCCCAACCACTGCACCACCAGGGAAGCCCTCCAACTTGTTTTTAATGAGGAAAAAAATACTTAAATATACAACAAACATCATCTATTTGTTGAATACCTATTATGAGCTAAGCACTGTGCTTAGCTTTGGGAATCTGGTTGCACATCACTCACAGATGATTAACTCCCCCACACCCCTCCCCGCAAAAAGTGAATCTTAATTGGAACTCAATATGTAAATAGATAAAAGCTGAAATATAGAACTCAGAGTCCTATCAACTTGACCACTTTGTGGACCCACTGGTTCCCCGTTTTTAACTCTAGGGCTCTACTGAAAACAGCCTGAAAACCGTGACCAAAACTATCAATTGTAGGATATTGACAGTTTTTTTGTTTTTTTTTTATGCCCCTGCTTTGAATTTTTTTGTACATAGATCTTTGATTTTCTACATTATTTTCTATACTAGATTTCTAGCAGAGAATTTATGAGGTCAAAGGTTAGACTGTTTTGAAGGCTCTTGATCTATATTGCCAAAATATTTTTCAGTCTGTGCTACCATGAGCACTATTATATGAGTTGTATCTCACTGTTGCCAACATCCAGTATTGATATTTAAAAAGCATTTGCAAGTTTGGTAGGTAAAAACTATTACCTTGTTGTTTCATTTTGCATTTCTTTGATTAGTTGAGTGCTGAACATTTTCTCATGTTTATTACTCATTTGCATTTTTCCTCTGATTGATAAGAATAGGACATTTTGAGCATAATTTAAATGGAATTTAAAGAGAGATTAAAAAATTAGTTTTTTTTCCCCCCAGATACCAGACTTTGAATTGGAATAGGGTCATGGTCAAGAAAAGCAGATTTCCATAGAACTCTCCCAGGTGGCCAAGCCTATATTTTATTCTGCACACATTGCTATTCTCAATTTGATAAAATAATATTATTTTTTCAAGTGTTTAAAAACACTCTTTGAAAATGTACAGGCAAAGGTTTAAGTGTGAGAGAGAAACAGTACGGTGTCAACAGAAAGGGAAAATGAAACCAGATGTAATGAAAGTAACTAGGTATGTGCTATGGACTGAAAGTTTGTGTCCCCCCCCATTTCATATGTTGAAGCCTAAGTTGCCAATGTGATGGTATTTGGAAGTGGGACTTTTGGGAGGTGATTAGGTTATGAGGGTGGACCTTCATGAATGCAATTAGTGCCCTTTTAAGAATAGATATGAGATACAGAGTAAAGTAGGTCAGAAAGAGAAAAAAACAAATACCGTATGCTAACACATATATATGGAATCTAAAAAAAAAAAAATTGTACTGATGAACCTAGTTGCAGGGCAGGAATAAAGAGATAGACATAGAAAATGGACTTGAGGACATGGAGTGGGAGGGCGAAGCTGGGGCAAAGTGAGAGTAGCATCGACATACATACACTACCGAATGTAAAATAGTTGGCTGGTGGGAAGCAGCAGCATAGCACAGGGAGATCTGCTTGGTGCTTTGTGATGACCTAGAGGGGTGGGCTAGGGAGGATAGGAGGGAGGCTCAAGAGGGAGGGGATATGGGGACATGCTTATGCATATGGCTGATTCGCTTTGTTGTGCTACAGAAACCAACACAGTATTGTGAAGTAATTATACTCCAATAAAGATCTATTAAAAATAAACCTATCTCATAAACCTGAAAAAAAAAAAAGGCTCTCTATGAGTCTCAGTTTCCTTTTCTGGACAAAGGAGGGATTATAACATCCACCTTAATGGGTAAAAGCGTGCTGTGAGTGACAACAGCACACCCACGTACCTGGGGCCACGATCTTTGTCATCTCTTTGGTGTGCTAAGTGACCAGCTGACCAGCTATCACCACTGTGTTTCTGCTCGCTGAGGTAGGAAGTGTCTGAAGGACCCACGCAAGTTTCCTTAGGGTCATTAATTTCTGTAAAATAAGAGATTGGTTCTATAGAGATCAAGAAATGTATAAAAAATGTCCCCCAATTTCAACTTGATGAATAACTGTCCGCTTTTAGGATGGAACCGGTACTCTTTAAATGTATCACGATTTTTAAAGCATTGATAAGGACTATGAAAATTTCACTTCTAGGCAGATCTTTGATAAAACCTCTTGTACAGATGGACAAGGAGATGTGTGCAAAGATATTCACTTCTGCATTATTTGTAACAGCCAAAACCTATTAACAATGCAAATGTCCATCCATAGGGACTGGTTAAATAAAGCAACAGATTATTATTCTGCCTTGGGGAAAAAAAAAAAGAATAGATATGAGAGAGGTGATCTCTCTCTCTCTCCACCATATGAGATTCAAGATGAAGATGGCTGGTCTGCAAAGAAGGAAGAATGCCCTCACCAGACAATGGATCTGCCCACATCTTGGTCTTGGATTTCTCAGCCTCCAGAACTGTATGAAATAAATTTTTGTTGTTTAAGCCATTCCCGTTTATGGTATTCTGTTATAGCAACTCAGACTGACTAAGAGAGAAATCTGTATTTGTCAGGGTTCTCCAGAGACACAGAACCAGCCATATATATATATATATATATATACATACACACACACACATTACACACACACATATATATATATATATATCATTGGCTTGTAATAAAAAAAAAGCTAAGAAAGAGACTGTAAGATATTAGCTCACACGATTATGGAGGCTAAGAAGTCCCACAGTCTGCCATCTGCAATCTGGAGACACAGGAAAGCTGGTGGTATACGTTCAAAGGCCCAAGAGCCAGAGGACCAATGATGTAGTTTCCAGTCCAGGTGTGAAGGCCTGAGAAGCAAGAGGACCAAGGACTGGAGAAGATTGGTGTTAAAGTAGTCAGGCAGAGAGCAAATTCAGCCTTCCACTTTTTTGATCTATTCAGGTCCTTAATGGATTAGATGATGCCCACCTGCGCTGGAGAGGGCCATCTGCTTTATTACAGACTCTGCACGTGCTCAGCCTCTATCTTAGTCACTCTACCTGTTTAATTCTTGCTCCCGCTTCAGAGTTCTCAAATATCCTCAGGGAAGCCTCACCTGACCTGTGAGGTTAGGTCAGAGCCCCTGTTCTGTGAATCCCTTGACCCTGGACTTCTCTGGCATCATCCCAGAGGTAGTTAAACAACTGATTGTGCAATTCAATCTTTGATGTCTGCCTTATGGTTGCCATGTCAGTTAGGGTAGAAACAATTGGGAGGCAGAATCAGAGCTGTTTCATTGGCCACATGCTACACCTCACATTATACCTGTCAGGTGACATCCCAGTTCAAGCACTGAGGGGGAGAGGGAGAGAGACTTATGTATATATTTATTTTTAAGCTGAATTTCTCTTCTCTCTTCTCATTAATTCTGACCGTGATGGAGAAAATGTTATCAAGGGTGGCAGGATACATTATCTTGTGATTGCTACCTTTGCCCTTTGTTCTGGGAGATCCCCTCCACCTCCTTGTGAGCTTATGTGTCTCTGTCCTCCACATCTGCCCTGAAATGTTGAGGAAGCTGAATTTTAAACATCCTAGTGCTTGATTACCTCCCCACCCACTATTTCTAAAAGGTAAGCAGGAAACCACCTGAAGTTTACTATCACCAAGGGGAAGGTGAAAAGCCAAAGGGTTATCACCGGATAAATCTGTTCACCAGATAAAAGAAATGCAGGGTGGGAAGTGAAACATCACCTAACCCTAGAGTTGCTGTGACTAGAACCCTGATACCTAACTGTAGAATGTTTTCTCAATTCCACTGAAGTTATCGGCATTTACCATTAGACCACAGCTAGGTGGTCAACCCCATGAGTGTGGGTCTTGTTCACTGCTCTGTCCTTGCTACCTCACAGTAGTCTAGCTCATAAATTTGTACTTGGTAAACATTTGTTAAATGTATGGAAGAATTAAACTGTTCAATCCACTTACAATTCAAGTTAGTGTAAGCTATGATTTAGAGAACTAACTTTATTTTTTCCCCACAAATTATCAGTCTGTAACTTCAATGGCAAATGTCAAATAATTCATCATATTCCTATTGACTTAAAACACTGCCCTTTCTATATGCGAAAATCATGTATATACTCGGTGCTGTTTCTATACTTTCTCTTCTGTTTGTTAGTCTGTTTGTCTACTTGATCCCATAACCACCCTTCAAGAAATTTTTCTTGATTATGGTTTTTCAATGGACAGTAGAAAATTTACTTATTTTTATAGAAAGATTTTACTTTCATTAATTGTACAAGAAGACAACACTTGAATAACTTTAAATCTCAGAGCCCAAATCACAGAATATCAGTGCATTCTGGACACTTCCCTGGCAGTCCAGTTGTTGGGCAGGTTGGATCCCTGGTGGGGGAGCTAAGATTCCACATGCCTCACGGCCAGAAAACCAAAACCTAAAACAGAAGCAATATTGTAACAAATTCAATAAAGACTTTAAAAATGGTCCACGTTAAAAAAAAAAATCTTAAAAAGAAAAGCATTCTGTAATACACTTTGGTTAATTTATACAGCAGAACTAGTAAGTTTATTTCCAATTGTGGTATTCTATTTTAAAAATAAAACATATATTAAAAACATATTCTACTGAAGGTGCTTGTTTACTCGGTTAAAGTAACTTTTAGCAACTTGTACCAATGTCTTTTCTTTCTCTGACAATTGTGAGTGAGCTGGGAGAAGCAGAACTTCTAGTCTTCTGGAAGGAAGAAAAAGAAATTATAGACCACGTTATGGATTTCTGGAATAGCCCCTCCTTCCTCATTACTAATTTTCAAAATCTTCTTGGCTCTTCTCACTCATTTATTATTCCAGATAAACCTTATAATTATTGTGTCAAATTCTGAAAGGGAAATCCTGCTGATATTTTGACTAGAATTGAATTACCTATAAAGATTAGTTTGGAGAATTTTTAGACCTTTGTAATATTGAATGTTTTTATCCAGGAATGTGATGCCTTTTGAAAAAACTCAGTTGTCTTTGATGTCCCTGAATAAACATTTGTAGCTTCATAAGAGTCCTGCATCTTCCTCCCTCCCATCCTCCATCCCTTGTTCACTCTCTTCTTCCCTTCTCTTTCTCCGTCCTTCCTTCCTTCCTTCCTTCCTTCCTTCCTTCCTTCCTTCCTTCCTTCCTTCCTTCTTCCTTCCCTCCCTCCCTCCCTCCTTTCCTTCCTTCCTTCCTCCCTCCCTTCCTTCTTCCCTCCGTCCTTCCTTCCTTCCTTCTTCCTTCCCTCCCTCCCTCCTTCCTTCCTTCCTTCCCTCCCTCCATCCTTCCTTCCTTCGTTCCTTCATTCCTTCCCTCCTTTCCTTCATTCCTTCCTTCCTTCTCTCTCTTATTGTGAATGCTTGTTTTTTACCCATTAACTTTTCAAAATTAGTTATTCATTTAAAAAATAATTATCGAGCACTTTTATAGTGCCATTATTATTCCAAGTTATCTCAACCATTGACATTTTTTTATTGTGGTAAAATATAAATAACACAAAATTTACCATTTTAAGCATTTAAAGTGTACAGTTTAGTGGAATTAAGTACATTGACATTGTTGTCCAACCACCACCACCAACCACATCTGGAAATTTTTTCATCCCAAACTGAAACTATCAAGCCATTGTAACCAATGTAAACAGACATTTTGGAAAATTTTCCTATTAGTTTCAATAGTTTTACAATTGATTTGTTGTTGTTGCTGTTGTTGTTGAGATATATACTTGTGTTGTATACAGATAAAGAGTATTGCAATGGTACACAAAACTTCTACCATAATCTTAAATAGCAGAAGTGATTATGGGCATTCTTGTCTTGTTGTCTATTTTTTTTTTTTTAATTTTTTTATTTATTATTTATTTATTATTATTTTTTTTATTTTTGGCTGTGTTGGGTCTTCGTTTCTGTGTGAGGGCTTTCTCCAGTTGCGGCGAGTGGGGGCCACTCTTCATCGCGGTGCACGGGCCTCTCACTATCGCGGCCTCTCTTGTTGCGGAGCAGAGGCTCCAGACGCTCAGGCTCAGTAGTTGTGGCTCACGGGCCCAGTTGCTCCGCGGCATGTGGGATCTTCCCAGACCAGGGCTCGAACCCGTGTCCCCCGCATCGGCAGGCAGACTCCCAACCACTGCGCCACCAGGGAAGCCCCTCTTGTTGTCTATTTTAATGAGAATGCCTTTGGTGGTTTTTTGTTTGTTTGTTTTAATGAGCAATTGCTGTTACTTGCTGGCTTACCAGTTGATATTGATATTCTTTACTAAATTATAGAAGTATATTTCAGTTCCTATTTTATTGGGAGATTTTAAAAAAATAAGCAGGGATGGATGTTCTACTTTAGAAAATGCTTTTCTACCTTTATTGACGTGGACAAAGTTTTTCCTATCTATTCCTGTTAATATGGAACAGTCTTTGCATTCTTAAACTTTATTTTGTTGTAGCTATGGCTATTTTAATATGCTGCTTTGTTAGGCTTGTTTAAATGTTATTTGGATTTTTATGGCTATATCTAGAAGTGAGATTTCTTAGAGAGAAATTTTACTTTTTATTCTTAAAAGTTTTCTATTTGTATTTTCTCTATCTCATTTCATATATATATATATATATATATATATCCTTATTAAACTTGCTAAAGTTTGTTTAACTGGCCATCTCAAAGAACTCATCCTCAGATATATCAGTTCTATTTTATTTTCTAGTGTACTAATTTCTCCTTTATTGTAATTAGTTACTTCATTTTCTACAGGTTTATAGCTTCCTGTGTTGAATGTTTGTTTTTATTATTTCTTGTTCAATAACAAAAGCATTTAAAGCTATGAATATTCCCCTGAATACAGCTTTGACTGCATTCTCTGAAATTTGCTACTTATTGTTGTTGAAGAAATTTTCTAAATTGTCTTGAAATACAGATTTTATTTCCAACCTGACTCAAGAGCTACTTTATAAACAGTTTAAAACTTTGCTGGTGATAAAATGGTGAGAGCCTATGGCCTGTACGAATTCTAATATTGAAAAAGTTTTGAGGTTTTCTTTGGAGTCAAATAGATAATGGGTATGTATCTTGGTATATATATTTGTCTACTTATTTTATCTTAAAAATCAAGTGTTTTAGTCTAACTTTTTGGTCAGTTCTTTCTTGAGATTTTTATAGCAATTCTTATGTATTTTGATGCCAGTACATAAAGGGTCCTGACTGTTGTAGGTTTATTGGTTCTGCCTTTACCAGGTGGTTGCATTTTATGTGAGGGAAGTGTTCCTGAAGACTTTGAAAATCCAAGGCTGATTTTCCAATTGGAATGAATGTGAAGTTTGTGTGAGAGGATATTCCTGGTGTGCATAAATCTTCAACTACTACAGTCTATTTTTGCTTTAATGATTCTTTATTTTTCAGCATTCTTTTGATAGTTTTTTCAAAGGGCATAGTGTATCATGAGTTTTAAAAAATTCTTCTTATAATGTTGTAATATATCTAATTTCTATTTTAAAGTTACTGATTTGGGGTTACCATTTCAGCAATAGTAATTGTATTATTATTTAACAAACATTCTTATAAATATAAAAATATTTGAAAATTCGTATTTAAAAGTTGCTGTTTACTATAAACTATTATTTTTACTGAATACTATAGCAAAATAATAAATACCCAAGAAAATCATCTGTAGAATGTCTAGCACTTAACAGCAGTATGGGTCAGAATAATGACAAAGGATAATGGGTATGTTTGTTTTCTGCTAACCTGGTGCCATCATGTGGCAATGTCAACCGTTATCATTATCATTATGATCATAATGATCATCACCACCATCATCATCCTGTCATAATAAACACTATGTAATACTTATACATGCCAGGCTGTGTTCTAAATACTTTAAATATATTATCTCATTTAATATTTGTAACATATAAGGTGGTTATTATTATTATTACCACTTCACAGATGAAGAACCCAAGACACAGAGAGATAAAGTAACTTGTCCAAGTTTACACAGCTTGTAAATAGCTCAGCTTGTAAACAGAAGTATTTAAACCCAAATGACCTGTCTCTGGTGTCCAACCTCCTGATTTCCATGCTATGTTGCATCTCCACAGTTTACAATTCATTTGGTTGGAAAGCTCAGTAATTTTGCTGTTTTTCAAGTTTTAAAAATGCCGAGCTTTGCATTATTTCAAATATTGCACACAAGTACAATTTTTTAAAGATGTTTATATCCCACTATTTAATTTACTTAATTCAAAATGACACAAAATGTAAATATACTGTTTTGCTAAATTGCATTACACAAAGTTTGCATGCATTTATATCTATATTACAGTCTTACTACCATTATTTAAAAGAACTCTTTATCAACAAAGGGAAATATAAAATGACCTATTGTTTTAATTTGCATCTTTTATTGAATTAAAAATGAATTTTTGAACATTAGTGTCTCTTCTGTTGATTTTGCTTATGTCAATTTTTTTTCTAGGGTTTTAGTATTTTGCTCTTTGATTTCTGAAAATTCTTTCTATTTTAAGGACATCAGTGAGTTCTTCAAATTTAAAGCAACTTGACAAAACAGTGCAGTTGCATTTTGTGTGATTTTAAGTTATATTTGCTATAACTTTTCTGTTTGCCTATGCCTCTGAACTTTCTGAGTTTTTATTTAGTTAACAGAAAATTTACATTTTTATGTTATCAGGTCAGTTGCTGTTTTCCTTTGTAATTTATTACATAGGCATTCCTCCTCCATCAAAAGTTGATAAATATTTATTGATAGGCATTCTATTTTTTATGATACAATTTGGTTTTATTTAACTCTTTATTCCAGTTGAGATACCTGTTTGTGCATGGTGAAAAGAGAAATTATTAATTCAGAGTGAATCTTTACCCTCCCCTTGCAGTTGTTAGCCTGCTGTGCTAACACAACTTACTAAAATCTCTGTCTCTGATTTTAGATACACCTTTAATTAAAGCAATGTACACAATAGATTCTGTTTCTCAATGGTTGGTTTTTTTCCACCAGTTCCCTTTATCTGTTCTCATATACTGTTACACTGTGTATTGCACCCTGAGATAGCTGTTAGGACTAGTCTGCCTCCATTGGTGTTTTTCTTTGATAGCTTTATCTATTTATTTTTCCAGTTTTATTTTAAAAGACAAGTTGCAGTGCCATTTAGAACATGGGCCCAACAGGTGGACTTCTCAAGTTCAAATCCTGCATTGACATCTACCAGCTCTATAACTTTGGACAGGTTGCTTCAGTATCTTCTATGAGAATAATAATAGTATCTTCTATAAGAACAATAGTAGCATCTTCTTCATGGGGCTGTGGTGAGGATTAATGGAATTAAAACACATATGGCACATAGATTAATACATGGCACACAGTAAGTTCTAAATAATACTAGCTATTATAATTTTGTTAAGTTCAAAACTCATCCCCCCAAAAAAAAACAAACAAAAAAACTCATCCCATTGGGATATTTATTGAAATCATAGTAATTCAAACCTACACATTGGTTTGGAAAGATAACTCCCTCTTCAGGAGCATAGCTTGCTTTGTTCAAGTCATACTGTATATTTTATCAATGAGCATTGTTATTTTACCCACATGTAGTGTTCCAGTTGGATTCTTAGTTAACTAGAGAATTTAATATCCGTGTGGAGAGGGGGGATTTGGATCATCCCAAACCCACCCAGATGAGACCATTGAACTCAATATTCCTCATCAGTCTCTTGAAAGGATAAGACCCATTTATTGGGTGTGGTTGATAAAGAGGATAGAAGTAGTCTCAGCCATTCTTCCTCTCCCTGATGAGAGAAGTCTTAACCCTAAGGCAAGACCCTCTTTGGTTAGGATGTTCTTTTGGGGTGAGATGTGGCTGGCTGCAGTGGCGACGTGGACTAGGCTTGACTTGGGTACCACCAACAGCCTTGTTCCGAGAAAGTCAAGGGTTGAGCACCTCCGCCTTCCCGCCAGGATCAGGCCCCAGACCTTTTTAGAGCTGCACACCTGCTCCAGTGAGACGTAGGAACCCTCAACTCCCGAGTCCTCCCCAAGCTTGTTCCATCAGAAACAGGGATTAAATGGCATCCACTTATTAGGAGGACTTCAGGACTCACATCCTTTATGTTACTTAGCTGGTCAAAGTTTGACACGTTAGAAACTGCAGCATTCTTGCAGTCAGCCCTTGCAGACCAGCACAACGTTGTTACTTTTGCTTTCTTATCAAGGACATGCTTTTCACGAACAAATTCGAAACTTGCTCTCCTTTCTTTATCTCTCAAGGCCAAATAGCTATGTATAAACAGCACTTATTCCATAAATATTTGTAGTTTTCTTCATATGCCACACACAGTTTTCATTTAGTTTTTTTATAGATATTATAATTCTTTTGTTATTATTATGAATTGTATTACTTTTTCCTAATTCATTATTGCTGATGTTGTAGGAAAGTTATGACTTTTTGAATATATATGTTTTAGCAAGCCACTTTACTCTTTTTTCCTTTCATAACTTCTGTTGAATTAATCAAGTTTTCCTTATTATGTTTCCCCTCTCCTTCTCCGGTTTAGAAACTGTACATATTTTTGTTCTTTTATTGTCGTCCTTAAATTTTTTTTTTTAAATAAATTTATTGATTTTAGGCTGCATTGGGTCTTCACTGCTAGGCGCGGGCTCCCTCCAGCTGTGGCGAGTGGGGGCCACTCCTCGTGGCAGTGCGCGGGCTTCTCACTACAGTGGCCTCTCCCGCTGCAGAGCACAGGCTCTAGGCACGCGGGCTTCAGCCGTTGTGACTCATGGGCTCTAGAACACAGGGTCAGTAGTTGTGGTACACGGGTTTAGTTGCTCCACGGCATGTGAGATCTTCCCGGGCCAGGGCTCGAACCCGTGTCCCCTGCATTGGCAGGCGGATTCTTAACCACTGAGCCACCAGGGAAGCCCTCCTTAAATTTTTAATGACATAGATGACTTAAGGTTTAATCAATATCTTTGTCCTCTTTTCAAACAGATGAAGACCTTAAAATGATTTAACTCTGATCACCCCTGCCATCTTCTATACTTCTATATTTTTATTATTTAGTGGTTTCATCTTTTTTTTTTTAACATTTTCTTTTGAAATAATTATAGATTCATAAGAAGTTGCAAAGATAGTACAGAGTGGTCTCTGTGTTTTCCACCCAGTACCTTCTGAAAGTTACATCTTACACAAATGCAGTGCAATATCAAAGCCGGGAAGTTGACAACGGTACAATGTTTATTTATAGTTCTGTGTCATATTATCACGTGTACGCTTGTGTGACCACTACTGTAATCAAGACACAGAACTGATCCACCACCATAAAGCTTTCCCTTGTGATATTCCTTTATGGTCTCACCCTCACCCCTGCTCTACCACTGTCTCCAACCCCTGGCAACTACTAATCTGTTCTCCATCTCAATAATTGTATCATTTCAAGAATATCATATAAATGGAATTGTACCATATGTGACCTTTTGGGATTGGCCCTTTTCACACAGCATAAAGTCCTTGAGATCTATCCAAGTTGTTGAGCTAGTTTCTTCCTTTTTATTGCTAAATAGTATCACTGATATCACCACTGTTTTTTTTTATTCCCTCAACATTTGTTATTATTCTGTCATTACTCAGATTTATTGACGTGTTTACTAGTTTCTCTACTTACTATTCCCTGCATCACTCTACTTCCTTCTGAGTTCAATTTCCTACTTCCTGAAAGTACTGTAACATGTAGTAATTCTTGCAGTGAGTGTTTGTTAGTGCTAAATTCTTCCCATCTCTATTTATCCAAAATTATCATTTTTCCCCCTTTACTTTTTAAAAAGTGAAGTGTAGTTGATTTACAATATTGTGTTAGTTTCAGATGTGCAGCAAAGTGATTCAATTATATATATACATATATGTTTCAGATTCTTTTCCATTATAGGTTATTACAAGGTATTGAATATAGTTCCCTGTCCTATACAGTAAGTCCTTTTTGTTTATCTATTTTATATATAGTAGTGTGTATCTGCTAATCCCAAACTCCTAATTTATCTCTCCCCCTTCTTTCCCCTTTGGCAACCATAAGTTTGTTTTCTATGTCTGTGAGTCTGTTTCTGTTTTATAAATGAGTTCATTTGTGTTATTTTTTAGATTCCACATATAAGTGATGTATAATATTTGTCCTTCTCTGTCTTACTTCATTTAGTATATTCTCTACGTCCATCCATGTTGCTGCAAATGGCAATATTTCATTCTTTTTTATGGCTTAGTAATATTCCATTGTATATCTATACCACATCTTCTTTATCCATTCATCTGCTGATGGGCATTTAGGTTGCTTCCATGTCTTGACTATTGTACATAGTGCTGCTAGGAACATAGGGGTGTGTGTATCTTTTCAAATTAGAGTTTTCATCTTTTCTGGATATTTGTCCAGGAGTGGGATTGCTGGATCATATGGTAGCTCCCCCTTTACTTTGAAAGGTGGTTTGGGTGAATAGATACTTCTAGATTCAAAGTTATATTTTCACAAAACTTTGAAGATATCATACCCTTATCATCTGACTTCTGTTGTTGAGAAGTCTCCTGTCAATCTACTTGTTATTCATCTACAGGTAGTCTTGTCAACCCTTCTCTGCTGCATATCCAACCCCCTGCTCACTCCATAGCCTTTAAGATTTTCCTGTTGCCTTTTGAGGTCCACAGCTTCACCACCATGTTTTTAACTTGTGGATTTATCTTATTCTCACTCATCTCAGAAAACCTTTTTTTTTTTTTTTTTGGCTGTGCCATGTGGCTTGTGGGATCTTAGTTCCCCGACCAGGGATTGAACTGGCCCTGGCCATGAAAGCGCTGAGTCCTAACCACTGGACTGCGAGGGAATTCCCTCAGAACAACTTTTGAAAATAAAGATTCATGACTTTTTTTAAGGCATGGAAAACTCTTAGACAACATATCTTTAATATTTCCCCCTTCCCTATATTCTTTTTCCAAAGTCAGGATTATTGAAGAACAAGTTACATGCAGTAAACCTTATTGAGACAATACCGTTGGGTGAATTTTGACGTACGTAGTCATATAACCATCACTGCAATTGTAGAATATTTCCATCACCCCCAAAAGTTCCAGTTCCCTCATTTCCTATGGTCAATCCCCTATTTTCACCCCAGCCCCTGATAACCATTCATCTGATTTATGTCTGCAGTTTTGCCTTTTCCAGATCGCCAAGTGAATGGAATCACAGTCTATAACCTTTGTGTCTGGGCTTTTCACTTATGAGATTTGTTGATGTTGTTGCATGTACTCAGTATTTCCTTCCTTCTTACTCCCCTGTAGTATCTCTTTGTCAGGCTATATACCACTATTTGTTCATGTCTTCACCAGTTAATGGACATTTGCATTATTTCCTGGTTTGGGCAATTAAGAGTAAAGCTGCTATAAACATTCATGTATAGATCTTTGAGGGACCAATGTTTCATTTCTCTTGGGTAAATATTTAGGATTGGAATTGCTGGGTCATATGGTAATTGTATTGTAACTTTATAAGAAACTGTCGAACTGTTTTCTAAAGTGGCTTATAGCACTTCGTATTCCCACCACCACCTGTGTTTAGAGATCTATTTGCTCCATATTGTCACCAGCACTTAGTATTGACTTTTTTTTTTTTAAAGATATTCATCATTCTAATAGTGTAGTGGTATTTTAATTTATTTATTTTTGCTGCTTCGTTGCTGTGCACGGGCTTTCTCTAGTTGCGGCGAGTGGGGGCTACTCTTCGTCGTGGTGCGCGGGCTTCTCATTGCGGTGGCTTCTCTTGTTGCAGAGCATGGGCTCTAGGCACACGGGCTCAGTAGTTGTGGCTAGCAGGCTCTAGAGCGCAGGCTCAGTAGTTGTGGTGCACGGGCTTAGTTGCTCCGCAGCATGTGGGATCTTCCCGGACCAGGACTCCAACCCGTGTTCCCTGCGTTGGCAGGCGGACTCTCAACCACTGCACCACCAGGGAAGTCCCTGTAGTGGTATTTTAATTTGTATTTCCCCAATATCCAATTACCAATATAGCAAGCAACTTTTCATGTTCCTACTTTTCCGTCTATATATCTTCTTTGGTGAAGTGTTTGTGCAAATCCTTTGCTCAGTTTTAAAATTAAGCTTTTAAAATTATTGTGTATATTTTAAGAGTTCTTTAAATCTTCTGAATGTAAGTCCTTTATCAGATATGTGTTTTGCAAATATTTTCTCCCAGTCTGTGGCTTGTCTTTTCTTTTTCTTGAGTCAGATATTTTAAGTTTTGATGAAGTTTATCTTTTTTTTTCTTTCATTGTCTATACTTTTTATGTCCCATGTAAGAAATCTTATCCCTCTCATGATCACAAAGACTTTTTTCTTAGGATTTTTCTAGAAGTTTTATAGTTCAGATTTGATACTTAGGTCTGTGACCTAACTTTTCACATATGTTACAAGGTAAGTATTGAAGTTCCCTTCCTCACTTCCCACAAATGTTGATATTTTGTGCTTTCATTTCCATTTAGTTCAAAACACTTTATAATTTCCATGATTTCTTCTTTGAGCCATAGATTATTTTAGAATTGTCTCATTTAGTTTTCACATATTTAGGGGATTTCCCAGAGATCTTTCTGTTATGGGTTTCTAATTTAATTCTTTTATGGTCAGAGAACCCATTTTGTATGAAATGAATATTTTATGTTTATTGAATCTTCTTTCATGGCTCAGAATATGAACTATTTTGATAAGTGTTTCATGTACACTTGAAAAGAATGTCCTCTTGCTGTTTTTGCCAGAGCATTCTGTAAATGTCAGTTACATCAAGTTGATTTATATTGTTGTTCACATCTTCTGTATAGTTACTGATTTTCCCTTTGTTCTGTAAATTATTTAGATCAGTTTTGAAATAAATTCTAATTTTGCATTTATCTATATTGCCTTATAATTCAATCAGTTTTTGCTTCATGAATTTCAAAGATCAGTTATTGGGTACAAAATATTTAGGATTGTTTTGTACTCTTCATGAATTGACCCCTTTATCATTGGAAATGATTTTATTTACCCTTGGTGATATTCTTTGCTTTGAAATCTACTTTGTCTGATTTTAATATATCTTCCCCAGATTTCTCTTGGTTAGTGTTAGCATCCTTTTACTTTTACTTATTTGTGTCTTTATATTTGAAGTGCTTTTCCTGTAGGTAGCAAACAGTTGAATCTTGGTTTTTTTAATCCAGTCTGATAGTCTGTGACTTTCAACTGGGGTATCCAGGCAATTTACATTTAATGTGGTTACTAATATAATTAAGTTTAAACCTATAATCTTGCTATTTCTTTTCTCTTTGTCTCATGTATTCTTTGTTCCCTTTTTTCTTTTCTTCTGCCTTCTTTTGGATTAATTAAATTTTTTTGTGATTCCATTTTGTCTCCTTTGTTGGCTTATCATACATCACCTTTTCTTTGGTGATTTCAATGAGTGCTTTAGGGTTTATAGTATGTATATTTAACTTATTACAGTCTACTTTTTTTTTTTTTTTGATGGGGCCATTTTTTAGAGTCTTTATTGCACTTGTTAACATATTGAACTTGTTACAATCTTGCTTCTGTTTTATGTTTTGGGTTTGTTTGTTTTTTTTTTTTGGTCTTAACCACTGGACCTCCAGGGAAGTCCCTACAGTCTACTTTCAAGTGATATTATACCACTTTACATATGAGAACTTCACAGTTGTATGCAGTAGTCCCCCCCTTATCCATGGTTCTGCTTTCTGTTGTCTCAGTTACCTCTGGTCAACCAGTGTCTGAAAGTATTAAATGGAAAATTCCAGAAACAAACAATTCATAAGTTTTAAATTGCACACCATTCTGAGTAGCATGATGAATCTTGTGCTGTCCTGCTCCATCCCATGCAGGATGTGAATCATCCCTTTGTCCAGTGTAACCATATGGTATGTTCTACCTGCCCCTTAGCCACTTAGTAGCCGCCTTGGTTATCAGATTGACTGTCGCGGTATCACAGAGACTGTATTTGAATAACCCTTATTTTATTTAATAATGGCTCCAAAGGGCAAGAGGAGTGATGCTGGCAATTCAGATATTTCCTCGCTGTTCCTAATTTATAAATTAAACGTTTTTCCTGAGTATGTATGTACCATAGGAAAAACATATATAGGATTAGATACTATCTGCAGTTTCAAGTATCCACTGGGGGTACCATCTTCGCTGATAGGGGGACCACTGTACTTCCATTTCTGTCCTCCTAACCCTTGTGCTATGGTGTCATACATTGTATTTTTACATACGATATAAATTCCATTCTATGTTGTCATATTTTTTATAGCCAATTATGCTTTTTTAAAAAACAGCTTCATTTAGGTATAATTTGCCCATTGTAAATTTAATGATTCTTAGCACATTTATAGAAGCGTGCAATCGTCACCATAATCCATTTCTACCACCCTACAAAGTTCCCTCATGCCCATTTGCAGTTAATCCACATTTGCAACTTCAGCCCTAGGCAACAACTAATCTGCTTTCTCTCTCCACAAATTACATACTCTGGAATTTTACAGCATGTAGTCTTTTGTGTCTAGTTTCTTTCCCTTAACATAATGCTCTTGAGATCCATTCATACTGTTGCATGGATTATTAGATTGTTTACTTTTATTGCCGAGTAATATTCCATTGTATGGATGTACATAGTTTGTTTTTTCATTTGCACGTTGAAGAACATTTAGGTTGTTTCAGTTTTAGGCTATCCCAAATAAAGCTGCTTTGAACATTCATGTTCAGATTTTTGTATGAACAGAAGTTTCATTTCTCTAGGATAAATACCCAGGAGTGCGATTGCTCAGTTGTATGTTAAAGTCTGCTTAATTGTACAAGAAACCATCATACATTTTTCCAGAGTGGCTCCCCCATTTTACATTCCAACTAGCCATATATGAGAGGTCCAGTTGCTCCACATCCTTTCTAACACTTGGTATTGTCAGCCTTAATTTTAGCCAGTGTGCAGTGGTATCTCATTCTGCCTTTAATTTATATTTCTCTAATGGCTAGAGAAGTTGAACATCTTTTCACATACTTACTTGCTATCTGTATATCCTTTTTATCTTTTGCATAACTCTCAGTCACGAAGACTTTCTCCAAAATTTTCTTCTAAAAATTTTATAGTTTTACATTTGTTATATAAATGACCCAAAGATGGCTTCTGTGTATTGACCCCTAGGTTGTTTATTTCTTCACTGCAGGCTGAGACTTATTAGCTCAAAAGCCCACTGGTGCCAAACGCAAATTTTTACACATTTAATTATTTTAAAAAATAGCCGAAACAAGGATATTCAGAACCTGCTTGCTTTGCATATCTTGTGAAACCTCACAGAGTATCTGCTGACCATTAGTAAGATACAGCTTTGTAGTTATAAGACCCCCAAGAAGGGACTTCCCTGGTGGTCCAGTGGGTAAGTCTCCACGTTCCCAATGCAGGGGGCCCAGGTTCGATCCCTGGTCAGGGAACTAGATCCCACATGCATGCTGCAGCTAAGAGTCCACATGCTGCTACTAAGAAGCCTGCATGCCACAACTATGAGCCCACGTGCCGCAACTAAAAGATCCCACCTGATGCAACTAAAGATCCTGCACACCTCAAAGAAGATTCTGCGTGCTGCAATGAAGACCTGGCACATCCAAAATAAATAAATAAATATTTTTTAAAAAAGAAAGACCCCAAGGAGCTCTCTAAGAGACTCTCTGTTGTGCAGCTAAGTGACAGCACCTAGACATGTAAGCCTCCTCTCAGATCCTCCTCTTCCCCAGGAGTTCCTTTGCCCTCCTCCCATCCTGGGTGGAGGCCCCCCCACTGTGAACCTCTGGATGGTCTCATACTGTGAGGGAATTTCCCTCTCAGGCAATCCTGTCCAACCCCTGCCCAATAAAGCTTGTGTATTACTGCCTCTCATGGTCATGGCTTTTTTTATTGATCAGCTCCCAAATCCCTTGAACCCCCTATAATATTTTATATTTAAATCTATGATCCATACTGAGTAATTATTTTTGTATAAGGTGTGATTTCTTTTTCTTTTTTTTTTTTTTTTGCTATGAGTTCCAGTTGTTCCAATATCATTTGTTTAAGAGTATCACCTATCCATTGGCTTACCTTTACATCTTTATTGAAAATCAGTTGGCCATACTTGTTTGGGTCCATTTCTGGGCTCCATATTATGTTCCATTATTTTTTTCTATTTTGATACTATTGTGAATGGAGTTGTTTTCTTCATTTTTGGATTCTTTATTATCAATATATATAGATACAATTGACATTTGTATGGTGATCTTAGATCCTGTGACCTTGCTAAACTTGTTTATTTGTTATTATATTGTGTTATGTTATTTTATATTATAATATTAGGTTTTCTTTTTTTTCCCCCCTTGGGATTTTCTATATACAGTATCATGTCAATGGTCAATAAAAACAGTTGTATTTCCTTCTTTCCAATTTGAATGGTTTTAATTTCTTTTCTTCTTTTTTCTTTTTTGGCTTTATTTTGTCATCTAGACCATCCATCATGATGTTGAATAGATTTATTGAAAGCAGACATTTATGCCTAGCTCCTGATCTTAGGGGAAAATCATTCAGTCTTTACACTTAAGTATGGAACAAGTTGTATATTTTTCATATATTCTCTATCAGGTTGAGGAAGTTCCCTTAGAATCCTCATTTTTTTGGGAGATTTTTATCATGAATGAGTGTTAGATTTTGTCAAGTACATTTTCTTCATTCACTAGGAATATCATGTGCTACCCACCTTGCATTCCTGGGTAAGTCACAGGATAAATACATGCTGGTGTGATTATATAATTTGCTGATGTGTTGGTGAATTCAGTTCGCTAATATTATGTTTAAGATTTTTGCATTTATACTAATGGTGGATATTGATTTGTAGTTTTCTTTTGTTGTGATATTTTTGCCTTTGTTATCAGGGTAATTCTGGCCTCTTAGAATTCATTGGGAAGAGCTTCCTTCTCCTTTATACTTTGGAAAAGAAATTTGTGAAGAATTGGTAATATTTATTCTTTAAATATTTGATAATATTTACCAGTGAAGCCAATTTGGCCTTGGCTTTTCTTTGTGAGAAGATTGTAATTATTAACCTAATTTCTTTGCTCGCTATAGGTCTATGAGAATTTCTTTTTCTTTTTGAATGAATTTGGAATTTCTTTCTAGGAATTTGTTCGTCTCATATAGGTTAGTTATCTAATTTCTTGGCCTAAAGTTGCTCATAATATTATTTTAAGGTTCTTTTATTTTCTGCAGGGTGAGTAATTATGTCCCCTTTTTCAGTCTTGTTTTTTGCTTGTTTTCTTTTTCTCTGTTCTTTTCTTGGTTGGTTAATCTAAAGCTTTGTCACTTTTGTTGATTTTTTCTTTTTCTTTTTAAATTTTATTTAATTATTTATTTATTTTTGGCTACATTGGGTCTTCATTGCTGCGTGTGGGCTTTCTCTAGTTGCGGTGAGAGGGGACTACTCTTCGCGGTGGTGTGCGGGCTTCTCATTGAGGTGGCTTCTCTTGTTGCAGAGCACGGGCTCTAGGTGCATGGGCTTCAGTAGTTGTGGCACGTGGGCTCAGTAGTTGTGGCTCGCGGGCTCTAGAGCGCAGGCTCAGTAGTTGTGGTGCATGGGCTTAGTTGCTCCACGGCATGTGGGATCTTCCTGGACCAGGGCTCGAACCCGTGTCCCCTGCATTGGCAGGCAGATTCTTAACCACTGTGCTACCAGGGAAGCCCCTGTTGATCTTTTCAAGGAACCAACTTTTGGTTTCTTTGTTTTTCTGTTTTGTATGCCATTTATTTTACTCTTCTTTTTTTAATCTCTTAATTTAGAGGTCAATTATTGATTTGAGACTGTTCTTCTTTTCTGATACAGGCATGTAATGCTGGCTCTAACTGCATTTCATAACCCTTACTATATTGTGCTTTTATTTTCATTCAATTCAAAATATTTTCTAATTTCCCTTCTGACTATTTCTTTGAGCCATTAGTAATATAGAAGTATGTTATTTAAATTCCAAATAATTGAGTTTTCCCGGATTTCTTTCTGTTGTTGATTTCTAATTTAGTTCCATTGTGGTTAGAGAACATACTTTGTAGGATTTCAGTTCATTTAAGTTTATTGTGGCTTGCTTTGTGGCCTAATATATAGCTTATCCTGGAGAATGTTTTGTGTGTGCTTGAAAAGAATGTGCATTCCTCAGTAATTGCATGGTGCATTCTAAATATGTTAAGTTGGTTGATAATGTTGTTCAAGTCTTTCATATCCTTGTTGAATTTCTGTATATTTGTTCTATTGATTATTGAGCATGATTTATTGAAATATCCAACTCTTATTGTTGATTTGCCTATTTTTCCTTCAGTTCTGTCATTTTTGATTCATATGTTTTGAGACTTCATTATTAGTTACATATACATTTATAATTGTTATATTTTTGTGATATATATTGACCCTTTTATCATTACAAGATATTCCTCTCTTAGGTACTATTTCTTGTTTTGAAGTTTATTTTCTCATAGATTAATATAGTCACTCTAGCTTGATTATTGTTACTGTTAGCTTTGTAAATCTTTTTCCATCCCTTTAGTTCCTACCTATTTGTGTCTGAACTTAAGGTGTTTTCCATAGACAGCATGTAGTTGGCTCATGCTTTTTTTACCTCCAATGTGATAATCTCTGCATTTTGATTGGAGGTATTCAAACTATTCATGTTAATGTAATTATTTACATGGTTGGATTTACATTGGTCATTTTTCTATTTGTTTTCTGTGTCTTCCTCCTATACATAAGTGTTTCTTTTTAAATTCCTCTGTTGATTTTTTTTACTATATTTTTAGTTATTTTCTTAGTGATTACTATAAAGATTATTATATGCATCTCAATTTTTCACGGTTGCCTTCAGATTAATATACTCTCAACTTTCCTAAAATACAGAAACTCTGCTGCAATATGGCTCCATTCCTATCCCCACTTTGTACTACCATGTTATCATATACATTCCATCAATACATGGTAAAATGCAACAGTACAATATTATAATCATTGCTTTATGCAATGTAATATCTTAAAACAATTAAGAGAAGACACAATATATGTGTAAAATCTTTTATATTGGCCTATTTATTTACCATTTCCAGTGATCTTCATTTCTTCTGTGTATTCAAATAACTGTCTGTTGTCATTTCCTTTTAGCCTAAAAGATGTCTTTTATTATTACTTGTAATATAGGTCTGCTAGCAACAAATTCTCTCAGTCTTTGCTTATCTGGAAAAGTCATCGTTTCATAATCATTTTTGAAGGATAGTTTTGCTGGTTATAAAGTTATTGGCTGAGAGTCTTTTCTTTCAGTACTTTAAGTGTCATCCCACTGCCTTCTGGCTTCTATTGTTTTTTATGAGAAGTCTATTGTTAATCTCATTGTGGTTGTCATGAGGGCAACTGCTTTTCAGGTAGCATGGGGCTGTGGCCAGGATGATTCTGCCATCACTGCCAGCCTCCTAGATCTCTGCCTCAAGCACTGCCTCCGAATATGATCTCAGGCTGATGGTTGCTGGAGCTTGGAGAAAATGATATATAAGTGACCAAATAGTGCTTGCATAACTGGGTCCAGGACTGGGATGGATCTGTGTCTCCAGGCCAGTGACAGTGCATCTTTGGCTGACTGGACACCTGGCCTTGTCCTGATCTCCCTTGGACTTCATGTCATTTTTCTCTTGCTACTTTCAAGATTTTCTCTTTGTCTTTTGTTCTCTACAATTTGACTGTGATGTTTCTGGGTGTGGATCTATTTATTTTCAACATACTTAGAGTTTGTTCAGGCTTCTTGGATGTATATATTAGTGCTTTTATAAATTTTGAGACGTGTTCAAGCATTATTTCTTCAAAAAATCTTATGTCTCCTTCTCTCTCTTGTTACATGTATGCTGGTGTGCTTGATGTTTCTCCATAGATTTCTGAGTCTCTATTTATTTTTTTAAAATCTTTTTCCTTAATTTTTCAGACTGGATAATTTCTATTGCTCTATCTTCAAGTTCACAGATTCTTTCTTCTACATTCTATGGGTTTGGACACTATATAATGACCTGTTTCCATCATTACAGTATCATACAAAGTATTTTCTCTGTCCTAAATAACCTCTGTGCTCCACTTATTCATTCCTCCCCCCTCCCCTAGTCCCTTGCAACCACTGATGTTTTTATTGTCTCAATAGTCTTGCCTTTTCCAGAAACTCATATCGTTGGAATCATACAGTATGTAGTCTTTTCAGTTTGACTTTTTTCACTTAGTTATATACATTTAAGTTTCCTCCTTTTCTTTTCATGGCTTAATAGTTCATTTGTTTTCAGTGCTGAGTAATATTCCATTGTCTGAATGCATCACAGTTTATTTATCCATTTACATATGGAAGGATTTCTTGGTTGATTCCAAGTTTTGACAATTATGAATAAAGCTGCTATAAACATCCATGGGTGGGTTTTTTTGTGGACATGTTCTCAACTCCTTTGTGTAAATATCAAGGAGTGCAATTGCTGGACCATGTGGTAAGAGTACGTTTAGTTTTGTGAGAAGCTGCCAAACTGTCTTCCAATGTGGCTGTACCATTTTGCATTCTAACCAGCAATGAATGAGAGTTCCTCTTGCTCCACATCTTCACCAGCATTTGGTGTTGTCAGTGTTCCAGATTTTGGCCATTCTAATAGGTGTGTTGTGGTATGTCATTGTTGTTTTAATTTTCATTTTCCTGGTAACATAAGATGTGGGCATCTTTTCATGTGCTTATTTGCCATCTGTATATCTTCTTTGGTGGGGTGTCTGTTGAGGTCTTTGGCCCATTTTTAAATTGGATTATTTGTTCTCTGGCTAAAAGAATTTAACCCATATAAGGAGGAAAGAGAATCTTCCCTAAGCAAGTAATAACTTGAAAGAAGAAACTTGAATGATGAGTCAGAGTTGGATAGGTTAAGAGATAGGAAGTGGGAAGGAAAAAAATTTATAGACAAAGGGGAAAATTATATGCCAGCACAAGGATTTAAGAAATAGGTGTCACATTTGAGGAAGCCTGGAGGAGAATCATGCAAAGGGGAGAATGCTGCCTAAAGTATGCAGGATCATGGGTTCTATAAGGTTACTTGAGATTTGAGATATTTTCCTAAAAGAAGAGCCAAAATGAAAAGTTTTAAAGAGTTGTAGGTGGTGGGTTTGGGTAAGCAACGTGATCATCTTTCTCTTTTACAAAGATGTCTCTGGTTGCAGAATGGTGAATGGATTTAGGTGGGCTACAAGACGGGTCGCTAGGAAGCCAGATTGGAGGCTACTATAGGAGCCTGATTGAAAGATAATTGTGGCTTGGACGATGGTGACCATAGTGTGGATGGAGAGAGATATAGAGATATGAGATGTGCTTAACACGTTGAATCAAGAGGACTAAGTTTTTGAGGTATGCAAGAGAGGGAGAGAAAGTAGTCAAAAATAACCTTTAGATTTCTGGCTTGAGCATCAGAATAGATAATGGTGCCATTTATTGAGGTGGGGAACAATGGCACAGGGACAAGTTTGGGAGAGGAAGAGAGAAAAGTTATGTGGTCAAGTCTAGCCATATCCAGGAAATATAATATATGGATTTGGAGCTTGTGGGAAAGGACTGAGTTGGAGATATGGATTTGGGAGTTGTTGGCATATCCCTGGTAAAGGAAGCTTGGGGAGAAGATGGAGTTGCACACACAAGCTGTGTAGATTAAGTCAAGAAGAAAGACAGAGCCTGTAAGATTGCCTGACATTAGGATGAATCCAGGAAAGGAGAATGAATAAAAATGCCTAGGAAAGATGGGAGGGAAACCAGGGAAGTTTGGCACCCTGGAAACCAAGGAAAAGGATATTTCTCAAAAAGAGTAGTCAGTGGTATCAAATGTTGCTGGCAGATCAAGGAAGATGAGGACTGAAAATTGTTCTTTGGATTAGTCACAAGAAGGAATCAATTTTTCTTGGTAAGAGGAGTTTCAGTGGAATAGGTGGAATAATGAACTGGTTGAGGACTAAGCTAGTGGTAAAGAAATTAAGGTCATGAGCTTTGAGTCAAGAAGTTTGGCTCTTACCCTGACTTCTGGGTTGCCTAATCCAAAGGCCACTTTCCAGTCTTTTTTTTTTTTGAACATGTGACCATTATGTGTTTTGGTGAGGATGTTCATTTGTCAGTTTTGCCTGAAATATCTCATTCTCAAGAGTTTAAAAACGCTTAGTTTGTATAGATTTTCTCTTATCATACTTTTGAGTATTGCTTTGCTGTATTTGCTCTTTTTCTGCAGAAAGATCCACTCATTAGTGAAATTTTTGTAATGTGTCCAATTTATCTGCCAACTCCTCTAATATTTTCATTTTCATTCAATATTGCTTTAATAGTTGATTTAACAAAAATTCTGTTAGGGTTTCTCAAATTTGTTCTATGCAGCATTTAATCAAGTTTGGGCAGCATTGTTTTTGCCATGTCCCATACAAATGTTTTTTTAATTAAAAATGTTTATATCAGTTGGTGTTTTATATCAGTTTGTTTTTATTTAATAAAAATATTTCCCGGGCTTCCCTGGTGGCGCAGTGGTTGAGAATCTGCCTGCCAATGCAGGGGGCACGGGTTCGGGCCCTGGTCTGGGAAGATCCCACATGCCGCGGAGCAACTGGGCCCGTGCGCCACAACTACTGAGCCTGCGCGTCTGGAGCCTGTGCCCCGCAACGAGAGAGGCCGCGATGAGGAGTGGCCCCCGCTTGCCGCAACTAGAGAAAGCCCTCGCACAGCAACGAAGACCCAACACAGCCATAAATAAATAAATAAGTTAAAAAAAAATGTACTTTAAAAAAAAAAATTTCCCTTGTATCCTACTGAACATAAGCGGTGGATCTTTTATGAATCATTCTTTTATTTCGTGAAGTTTAGTAGAATATCATTTATCCAAGAGTGTAAACATAAGTATATGATGGAATTATTACATACTTGTTATATCCTTATTTTTTAAAAGAAAAAACATTGCCCACTTTTAAAAATCATTTATTATAGAAATTGAAGAATGATTTCCTGAAGTGAATGAGCCACGGTGATGCTGAGTTCCACTGAGCTGGATCTGTGATGCTGAGAGTTGAAATGGATGGGTGAAGAATGCCTTTATCTGATGCGATTTTATACTGTGAAAAGCTCATAAATTTCATGGGACAAATATCATTTATTACTGAGGAGAAGATGGCTCAGATGTAGAGGCTGAAAGAGAAACCTGAACGAGAACAGCAGAGGAAGGAAAAGCAGATGATGAATCTTTTCATCAGTGCTGTGGTACCGTTCCATTCTCGGTTTCTGTGCTGCTGTTACATCAAACCCTGTTGATAAGGGACCCTAGTCACATCCCTCTCTTCAGATCAAGAAGGATTTCCTGGGAAATAAAAACTTCATTTCAAAAAGTAATTTATCATTTTTATAAATGTGTCATTTTTAAAGGAAATGAGGATAAAGCAAATTCTCTCTATGTGTTTGAATTGATAAGTAAAATATAGTTGCTGTATTCCCATTATTAAATATTAGTTATATGTTATTTTTTCATTTTCAAGTTAATCTGGAAGGTTTTCATTGGTGCAAAATGATGGCTTATTATTTAGCATTCTTCAGTTAGGTTGCGTGATATATTTATATTAGATAAAACTCTACTAGGATATATAAAACTTTAAAACTAATTTATTTTTTACTTTGCCATAGGTACCACATAATATTTAGATATCTTAGCTTGTTTGAAGCTAAGATATCTAAATCTGGAAATACTGCATTGTTCTGTAAGAGGTCAAATCATGGACATTCTGGTGAAATGATCTTCCGGAAAACTGTTTTACAGGAAACTCTTCTTTGAACCTTACTTAGAACTTTACACCTTTCTCTTGAACGTCAGAACATTTTATGATCTCTCTTGATTTCTTATCATAGCATCCCTAGGTGGACTCACCATTTTTGGTGTGTAAGGAACAGGAAGAGCGATTGCTGGCTGCCGCTATAGCTGGCACCACTGGTCAACATTCAGAAATTGTCAGACAAGTAATTTCATCATCTTGGTGTCCAATATTTTCTTCCCACAACACAGCTTTTAAGCTAGAGAGGAGAGTCAACATAGGTGGTTTCATGCTTGCAGAGTTGGAAGCATAAAAATGGAAAGAGATGGCAGGATGAAACCACACGAAGCTGCTTTCAAGCACATAGGCTCAATATATCCCTGTTACCTATCCCTAAAGGAGTTTATTATGTCAGCTACAGAAACTCCTGTCAACCTGCACCACACTGTCTCCCCTACCTCTCTCTTTTATTTGCATTTCCATTCTTTATCTGGTCCACAGTCTCAAGTGTTTTTCTAATGGAGATGTGATTTTTTTAAAAAAACTGAGATGTCTGTCTAATTCTGATTCAGTAATTCTCTTTCAGTCATCACAACAGGACAGTCTAAATCATCCCATACTTTCATCACCATATATGGAACCTCATACAAGGTTTCCAGGTATGATATTTAACCAGACCCAAATGTCTTCTTATTTAAGGTACTGTTTTTCAGTCTTGATCCTTATGACCCATCAGACTCTACATGGGTTTTTATTTCCCATCTACTCCTTCTTGAACATACAGTAGCATATGAATATCCAGTGTTGGGCAATTAGTATTGTTTCTAATCCTCAGGAGGCTGGTTGATAACCTTTCCCATACCTGAGGTTGGCGGTGGCTTTGTATCATGTGTCTAGCTGTTACTGGTGCATAGCAAATGTTTAATGAAATTTCCCAAACATCCAAACAATCTAGGCAAGTCTAAAGGCTTTTGTAAGTAGAGTTGCATTTCAGGAAGTGAAGAACTGTGAGACCAATCAGTTTTTCAAAACTGATTGTGAGATAACTGAGGCCCTGGCTCACAGAAGGGGTGATGGCTAAGGGGAGAGGGTTCCGTTTTGGAGCAGTGAAAGTGCTCTAATATTGGTTGCGGTGATAAGACACACAACCCTCAATATACTAAAAGCCATTGAGCCTCGTAAGGCCGAGAAAGGCAGGGAGGGTAAACCTAGAGGTGGAGGAGTAAAGTTCATGGCATGTTCTAGGAATGGAAATTACTTCATAATCACTTATTTTAATTATTAATTTTTTAACTTTATTTTTTGCTGATTTCATCAGATTGCTATTCATTCCATTTTTCATTCTGTTTTTCCCCTTGTTCATTTGGGTATTTGATCGAACGTTTCTGTTTCATTCTGTTCCCTTTTGCTGTGTTCGTAAGACATCTATATATTATGATTTGCAAATAAGATTCCAACTCTTTACTCAAGAAAGGCATACTGTTCCTCCACCATGGTATTCTGCTCCCTGCGCGTCCCAAGCCCAAGGGTAATGTTCCACTCTTCCTGGGATCTGTCACTTACAATCTCTCCCTCAATGTTCTGTGATGCTGGCCGCACGGGTCTTGCCCAGCTCAGAGGGGGGAAACTCTATAGACTCTCTGCCTATTGGAACCCATTCCCTCCCACCTCCAGTCTGTCCATGTGAGAAGCTGACCATCTCAAGAGAGGAACCAGGCAGGAGTGAGGAGGGCAGACAGGTGTGGAATACTTCAAAAGACCTGAAAGATGCAATCTGCTCCAGAAAATGATTATCAGATTAGGTGTGAGCTAAAGACCTGTAAACAATTTAGGAAAAAAATATTAAAATCTAAAAGGATTCTGCTCTCAGAGTGTGTCACAATTGTCTTTAAATTCTCACTCCATTTTAAAGAAACGGAGACTGAAAACCAGAGAGGAGGCATATGGGTGTGGTTTATGCAGGAAAGATAACACAGGAGTCATATCCTGTGCTGGCCAATACCACACACAGGTGTTGTGCCTTCAGCCACATGTGGCTGGTGATGAGTGCATTAGGACAGGTATGGAACATTTCCAGCATCACAGAGAGTTCCACTGGACAGCACTGCAAGCAGGTGTCCCCGCGCACAGAAAAGTCCTTGCCTCCCCATTACAGACATCAGTTAACCAGCATGCACGTGTACATCGTATATATTTAACATATGCATTGTTTAATGGCATACTTTTTTTAACTGGCTAAGACTTTTGAGCAATCAATGGTTCGTCTCCCAATCTCACTGGAGAATAACATTCTACTGCGGTTATAAGTTGTTATGTGCAAAGTGAAACGAATAAATAATGATTCAGAAGACAAGGGAAAAGTTGGAGAATGAACAGTAGGTGGAGCCTCTGTTTTCTTTACAGAAGAAAATAAGTAAAGGACTTTTTATGTAGTTAGAGAGCACTAATTTTTAGGATGGACTTCACTGAGGATATGTGATTCAGTACTTTCCCCCATGATTCTGGAGGTGAAGGCGCTTGTAGTACTATTAGTCAGTTGGCTAGTTGATTGGGTTAGTCTGCCTGTCCCGGACAGCCACGCCTGGTCTGTGGCCCAGCTAATCACTCCAGGAAGCCCTCTCAGGACCACCCAGCAGACTGTACTTTCTATGTCAGACTTACTCGTGTTTCTCTTTAACTTGTAATTTTCTTCCCCTACTGTAAGTTCCATGAGGGCAGGGACCATGACTGGTTTTGCTCACCACTGTATCCTTGGTACCTAGCACATAAAAGGACATCATTAAGTATTAGTTGAATGGAAGATTATACCAACAAAAAAGGTTGAAGAGCCTGGTGATCACAGGTGCGTATCAAGGGGGGCTTATTCCTTCAAGGAATGAGAGGTTAGTCCTTCCACCCCCAGAGACAAGAGCATATTTCATTTACACTTACGTCTTGGCGCCCCACATGTCACCAGATTTTACAACTCATTTACAATAGTGTCTGGCTCATAAATAACCAGGCAAGTTAAGGCTAAAGAAAAAAAAAAAACAGTTGAAGAATTAATTGCTTGTTTTAAAAAACTCATTTCACAATGCATTTTCTTTTTTCTTATCAAAGAGGCAGGAAGCTCAATGTGTATGAATCTTTAACGTTACGCGTCCCCCTTTGAAATGAGGACAAGTTCTTAAACGTCTCTGTTAAGCAATCTCTCCGTGAAAGTTTATGATGTGTTGGGAATAGAGTGTGCTCATTTAAGTGGGATGCACAGGGAAAAAAGAACACTGCAAAAGAAAAAAACAAACCTTAATTTTACTTAATCTCAAATCATGACTGATAATTACACAAGAAAGAATAAGGATCTTCAAAACTATAAGCAGTCTTTTATATTTCTATTGACAACTTGATTGTGTACCCTAGCAATCAGAAAGAGGTGTTAAAGTTCATTTTCAAGGACTTGAAATAAAAAGGCAAATAGCAAAGCGTATGCCAAAACAGGCCACTTGTGAGTAACTTCTTACCCCAGGACTCAATGCCTTTGTGAGAAATATCAATAAGGAAACTTCGTACATAAATAAGCTGAAGGAAATATCTTGATTTTTAGAACTGATAGGATTTCAAAACAGGAAACTCTTCAAAGCAGATGCATTTTTTTAAAAAAAAGAATGAAATAGTTCTTCCCAAGGCAACATTCATACTCTAGAAATAGCTGAGCAATCTCCCTGTTGAACTTTCCCTTTGTTCTGAAAACTTTAATGATGACTTGGGTGCCATTTTCTCACCCTGTTCTTGAGTAGATGTGGTGCCCTGAGTTTCAGTCCCTAAATAAAAGTCTGTGTTTGTAAATTCTCCACCTTGAGAATGAAATATGCGTCTAAATCACAAGAAGGAATGGTTATGGCAGCTTTGCATTATTCTAATTTGTGGAGACAAAGGAATCCTTTAAGCACCAACTACATAGGCTTCCTCTACAAAACCCTCGTCATTCCCTTATAGACTGACTCCTTTCTGGAATCTTGGGCCACCTGAAAGACTCAAAATTGTGTAAATGCAACACACTAGTTGTTGGAAACAGAATAGCTTCTTGTCTTCTCACTGTTGGGTTGTGAGCATTTATAAATGTGGCCACCTGAAAGCAGATGGGGAGTGGAAACAAAAATTGTAGTGTAGCAGTTGTGCCTTTTGGCTTCATGTAGGACTGAGCTCTTCTGTTCCAACACCTTTTCTTTCTTTTAAAAAAATCTTTTAAAAAATTGAAGTATAGTTGCTGTACAATATTATATAAGTTTCAGGTATACAGTATAGTGGTTCACAATTTTTAAAGGTTATGCCCCACTTAGAGTTATTATAAAATCCTGGCTATATTCCCTGTGTTGTACAATATATCCTTGTAGCTTATTTTGCACCTAATAGTTTGTACCTCTTAATTCACCACCCCTATGTTGCCCCTCCCCTCTTCCCTCTCTCCACTGGTAACCACTAGTTTGTTCTCTATATCTGTGAGTCTGCTTCTTTTTTGTTATATTCACTAGTTTGTTGCATTCTTTAGATTCCACATATAAGTTATATCATATAGTATTTTTCTTTCTCTGTCTGATTTATTTCACTTAGCATAATGCCATCTAAGTCCATCCATGTTTCTGCAATGGCATTATTTCATTCTCTTTTATGGCTGTGTAATATTCCATTGTATATATGTGCCACATCTTTATCCATTCACCTGTTGATGGACACTTAGGTTGCTTCCATGTCTTGCCACGCCTTTTCTTGACCTTCTTCTCCATCTTGGCATTGACTTATTTCCTTAGACACAGCAGATGTGCAACTTCATCCCCCTTCCTGTTGGAGAAGAGCCTGTGCAGGTGTGTTGGAGTTTCTTCCAATGGCCATTCTTTTGCGTCCTCAAGGAGAATTACTTTGAGACCTTGGTCAAGGGGCATCATTCCTGAGGAGAGGAGTGATTATATAGTAACCTTGGTCCATCTCACAGGTTGCCTTCTCTAGGACTGCTTCCTTCTTCCTTTCCCTTGTCATGTGGTTAACCATTCTCTTTTGTGTGCCTTCACTGTACTCCATGAGATTTCTGTCCCGGCACCCAGCACCTTTGGCTGCATTAACTGTCTACTTTCCTGATCCCCTCACCCTGACACATACTTGATTTTGAGTTTCCTGAGAAGAGTGAAAATAGCATTAAGAAATATCATTATTACTGCCATCATCATCTCTAACATTTATAGATTACTGACTATGTATGTACCAAAGCCTGTGTTAAGTACCTTGTATCATTTTCTCATTTAACTTTTACAATACTTATACAGAAGAGTAAATTGAGGCTCAGGAAGGGTGAGTGACTTGCACAAATTGGTAAGTGGCAGAGACAGGATTGGAGCACAGATGTATCTGAATTGGGGACCTGTGTTCTTCATCATGATGCTCTGCTTCCTCATGATTTATTCATTCTTGGATCTCCAGTCACTAGTGAAGGTCATAGCTCACAGTAGTCCTTGGCCAACTTTTATGAAATAGTTGAATGAATGAGAGTGTGGAGAATTGAATGGAGCAGGCCAGGAAACTGACTAAACAGAAGCAGGGCTGCTCTTGGCCAAGTGTGGAAGGAGGCCAATGTTTTCCTTGCCCTTATTAGGAGGGAGGTCCCCTTCTTATATTCCACTGGACTACCTTAGGCTTCCCATTTTCCTTTCTAGCCAGGCTTATTTTTATAAAGGGTGGGATCAATTCATTGATGTGGTCAAGATGTGACCCTCCTTCCAGAAGCAATGGCATTGTAATGGGATATCAAATTTTAAAGGTGACCCTGAAAAAAAGAACTTGGCCTTAGACATCCCTGTTAGAAACAAGTTTATAGGGAAGTTCGTGGGGTTTTATGACCTGCAAAGCTACTCAATTTAGATGTTAAACAGCCTAGTTCTTCCGAATTGTGCCTCACTTCAACTGCGTCATCTTGACACGAAGGGTTCCCTAGGGATTGGGCTGGGTATAAGCCCCCAAAAGAGTGAAAGCTGAAAAAGTTCATTCAATCGTCGGGAATTGCTAGCCTACTAAAAATTGGATAAATTAACGTTCAACCAGATGTTTTGGTTCTGGCCAGCCAGGCAAAGCCAATTTCTATATTTGAACTGCTTAGGAATCTTCTTCAGCGATTTCTTTTTCTTTCCTTCTTTTTCTTTTTTTTTTTGGCCGCACTGTGCAGCTTGCGGGATCTTAGTTTCTCGACCAGGGATCGAACCTGCGCCCTCGGCAGTGAAAGCGCGGAGTCCTGACCACTGGGCCACCAGGGAATTCCCTCTTCAGGGATTTCTTGATAGATCGCTTCAGGGACAGCCAGGCTTCACTCAAGTCCATCACAGGAGTCCTAAGACGCAGCCAACACCTCATCCACATTGGTTTCTTTTGGCGATCTGAAGCTGTTGTGGTTTTTCATAGCACCAGGAGATAAAAGAACCAAATGACAAGTGAAAATCATGTTCAGTAGACCAGTGGTCGTCCACCTGGGTCATTTTGCCCCCGCAGAATATTTGGCAATGTTGTGGCATGGTTTTGGTTATTACAGTTGTGGAGAGGTGCTAGTGGTGTTCCATAGTACTCTGACATGATGCTTTAAAGAAAAACAAAACTCACTCAGAAATTAAATGAGGAGGGAAATTAAATATGGAGGGAAGTGAATTTATTGACCGTGTTTGTCTTGATATAGCTTGATAGGATCATGAGTCAGTGTGGCAGAAAGAAAAAAAATGCTGTTTAGTGAAAAAAAATGAGTGTCAAGTTTCCATCTTTTAGGGAAAGAACAGCATGAATGTTAGAGATGAATGGCTCTTTGATGGATAAAATACTTCGATGGGGCTGTGTGGCTGAGAAAGGTGAGCCTCTGTCTTGCGTTTTTGCCAACTTCTAGGCAAAGCCTAGGTTTTTGAGGGTGAGAGGGCTCAACTGCTTCCACTAGAAAAGTAAGGATTTTGAGTGTTGATGGACAGCCCAAGAAAGAGGGTTTGAGGGACCCAGTACGTGAGAAGAGGGCCTCAGTAATATGGCAACAGGCAGCACCTTAGGGAAAATGATGGCAGTGAGAAATTCCCTGTGGAGGAGGAAATCGGGGACCTACGAAAAAAATGACACCATTTTAAATTGGGTGTTGAGTTTCTCTGGTTGTGAGGAAGTGATTTTGAAGAAACCTCTTTTGTTGTCCTTAAAAGCCTCAGTGAAAGTGAACCACACACAGTAGCCTTGGATAGTGTTGTTTGGAGAGAGAGGGGAAGAAGCAAGATGAGTGGTAATCAGAAGAAGCAGAACGAAGATGTGACCAGTAGAAATATGTTTTGTCCCATTCGCTCCTTCTCCCCATTCACACTCTCTCAGACACTGGAAAAGAAACAGGACTTCTCATGGTACAAAGATGGGGCCTTGAGCCATGTTGTTTGGATAATAAAAGAAAATGTGCCCTCAGCAAGCCAGACAGTACTGGGGGCATCTGGCTTACAGAAGTAAGTGAATGAGAAGAATTGTCAAGCAATGGTACAAAGTGGGCCCTGCCTTTTCACGAGTCTCCCTGGGCACGTGTGTCCTGCACAGGTATCTGTGGCTTTCTCAAGGTCACGTACAGCCTGAAGCTTTCCCAAGGGGCAGGAGTCTGATCCTTCTTGCCTGACCTGGCTACATGAAGGAGAGGAAGGGAGATGAGGTAGGAGATGGCTCGAAGATGGTAGAGCCTGGGGTTGCATGGGCTGGAGCCCAGGCTTTCTGCTGGCATCATTTGCTTCAGAAGATGGAGTTCTGGGAGCTCCCAGCTGCCAGCTGGGAACAAGCACAAGAAGCCGTTGGAAAGGCCGTTTGCCAAAGGTGAAAAGTTGGAGGTGCCAAGGCATTTGCTGCAGTCATTTTTCTTGCCCAATATTCATTCTTTTCCAGTAGTCAGGAGTACTAATGAATAGTCAGAGTGTCCAAATGACAATAATTCACCTTTCCCCCAATCCTACCAAGACTGTTTAAATGCAGCTGTAGGAACTGTAACGTTTGTGTATTATTGCTGTGGTCTTAGTCCCATAGACTTTTCTTTCTCCTGGAGTTTTGCTCACTAAATCAGCCCTAACACACTTTCATCTCTCTCTCTCTCTCCTCTCTCTCTCTCTCTGTCTCTCGACTTTCTCCTAAATCTTGCCCCTAGATATTCACTTGGTTGCTTCCTCATCATTGCTTATGTCTTAGTTCAGATGTTACCTCTTTGGAGAGACCTTCGTTGCCCCCCGCCAGCCAACCCTCCCCATTTAGAGTGTTCCTCCCCTGCCTCTCTGCCATTCTGTAGTTTTGGTTTTTTGTTTTTGTTTGTTTGTTTAGTAGTACTTATCACTAACTGCATTGGCTTGTTTAGCTCCTCCTTGGTTATTGCCTTTCTCCTTCTACTAGAATACAAACTCAATGAAGACCAGGGTCTCATCTGACATGTTCACCATTGTATCTGCATTACCCACACTGTGCCCTGCATGTAGTAGTAGGTTCTCAATAAATATTCATTTAGTAAATGGAGAAATGAATGAATAAGTGAAACTACTCTTTTTAACGAATAACTTTATGGTCTTGTCCCAGATCTCATTCTCCTCAATGTCCCTGTTGGTTTTCCACCACATTCAGAATTACTTTTTATCTTTCCACGCATGTGAGGCCCTACCTAATCAAGGGCTGGTCTACTTACCTTTCTATCTCCTACCACTCTTTGCCTTGCTCCAATCATGCTATCTTTTCTTTATTTGAACATGCTAAGCTTATTCTTTTTTTTTTTTTCATGCATTTAACTTTTACTCATACAGGAAACACAGAGAGCAGTTACAAACCAAAAATAAAATGCTATTTGCATTTACTTATGTAGTTACCTTTACTGGAATTCTTTATTTCTTCATATGGCTTTGGGTTACTGTCTAGTGTACTTTCATTTTAGTCTGAAGAAATCCCTTTAGCATTTCTTGTAGGGCAGATCTACTAGCGATGAACTCCTTCAGCTTTTATTATCTGAGAATGTGCTAAGCTTATTCTTGATAGTCAAGAGCACAGGCTCAGGACTCAGCTGCATCTGGGTTGGAACCCCAGCTCTGCTTGTTGCTAGCTGTGTGATGCTGGGCAAATTCTTCCCTTTGTCTAACCCTCATTTCCCTCACTTATAAAGTGCAAGTAATGATAGCACCTACCTGATATGTGGTCACTACATGGGGCCGCATACTCAGAGAGTTAATGAAGTCTCAGTGAATGTTAACTCTTGTGGACACAGCATGGATTGGGTCAGGGTTGCAGACTTCAGTTTGCAAGGCTTTTTCAGGAAAATAAAAGGCTGGTGATAGGTGTGGCTGAGTTCTCTGGTGGGAAGAGTGTGGAGCAAGGATGTGGAGGATCAAAGGTTGTGTGTTGCATCTACAGCGAGATGGAAAAGCCTCAGAGAGAAGGCATCAGAAAGGGTGGGAAGCAGATCAGGGCAGCTGTTTGGGAAGCTGGGAGAAGTGGGGTGGCTGCAGAAAATGAGGTCAGAGATATGAGATGGTGGTAGAGTCTGAAGGCCGTGGAGTATCATCCAGGACATCCTGGAATGTCATCCCCAGGGCTTGGGATGTCCTTTGTCCTTAAATATTTAGGGTCATGGATCCTTAGTGGATTGAATAGTGTCCTCCCAAAATTCACGTCCACCTCAGAATGTGACTTTGTATGGAAATAAGAGTCCTTGCAGATGTAATTAAGGTAAGGATCAAGCCGAGGCCATGCTGGATTAGGGTGAGGCCTAAATCCAACTAGTGTGTCTATAAGAGACAGAAAAGGATACATAGAGTCACAGGGGAGGAAGGCCACGTGAAGACGGAGGCAGAGATTTGAATGATGTGACCACAAGCAAAGGAACACCAGGAGCCACCAGAAGCTGAAAGAGGCAAGGAAGGAACCTCCCCTAGAGTCTTTGGAGAGAATGTGGTCCTGGGAACATCTTGATTTTGGACCTCTGGCCTCCAGAACTCTGAGAGAGCACTTTCTGTCATTTTAAGCCAGCAAGCTTTTAGTCATTTGTTATGACCGCTTTAGGAAACTAATCCAGTCTTTTAGAGAATTTGATAAAACCTATGGATCTTTTCTCCAGAAAAAGACACGTATGCACACACACGTACAATTTTGCTTTCAGTTTAATGGATGTTCTGAAGTGCACCCATGGGTGCCAAGTTTAATGGGGCACCATTAACCCAATTGGGTATGAGTTTCAGAACAGTAATCACGGAAGCAATATTGAGATGAAAAGGAACTAAGGGAGATTTTAAATACTAAAGACTTATAGTGCAATCACTTCCCTTTTCACACTTTTGCAAAATATAGCATTATTTTCTTCCGGAAAATTTTAAGTACAAAAGTAAATCAATAAGGTTGCTTATCATGTGTCCCAAAGCAGGATTTTTATTAAACGAAAAGGAGCAATGATTTTAATTTCTGCAGTGTGCTCGAAAATGACGGTACTGTTGTGAAGGGGAAAAACACCCAAGTGTAAATACTGTTTTGTCTCAATTCACTGGAATTAGGTGGAGAGGTGAGGGAGATGTGAGTGGAGTAGTTGAATTTTCTGATTTCTGAGGCCAAAGGTGAGGCTGTGCTGAAAGTTCAATACCTGAGTTGAGGCAGGTGCCTGATGAAGTTGGAGGCCGTGACCAAGCAGTGCTGGCAAGAGGCAGGAGAGCAATGATGTCTTGGAGCTGTGGAGAAGGGGCAGCACACTGAGTGGTGCTCTCTCTTTGTATCCCAGCTCTCTGGAAGTGACCACTCTGCCTTTACAAATTTGGGTGAAGAGAAAGATTATACTTCTTGGAAGATTCTTTATATATTGGGGAAATAGCTTTACTCCACATGCTGGAATATATTTTCTAAATATGAATGGTGTGTTTTTACGGCCATTGTGTGATCATGGAGAGAGGAAGAGCAGTAGGTTCAATTTCAAATTTTGCCTTGTGTGTCTTGGGACAAGTCACATATCTAAGCCTCAGTTTCCCTATTAGAATAAAACAAGTTATTGTTAGGTTAAATGAGGCAATATCTGCCTGGTGTACATTGTCTGTGGACTACTCAGTAGCCTTCCCCACCCATACATTTTTTATATATATATATATTTTTTGCTAACAGCATCCCAATTTATTTCAGGATAATAGAACCCTATCTCAGGGAATTCCCAGTCAGGACATGGTGCTTCCACTGCCATGGCCCTGGTTCAATCCGTGATTGGGGAACTAAGATCCTGCAAGCCACATGGCACGGTCAAAAAAAAAAAAAAAAAAAAAAGGAACCCTATCTCAGCCCAGGGGCCTGTGACCTAGATCTGGATAAGTAGATGAAAGGGGAAGTTTCCCAAAGAAGGCCAAGCTTCCAAATAAAAAGTCTCACAGGGATAAAATCTTTGTCCCTTCTTCTTCATTTTGCTTTGAACATTGGATGTGATGTCTGGGGCTGCAGCAGCCATCTTGTAACCACCAGGATATAGGCAGTTTGTGAATGATGGCAGAACAGAATGAGAAAGAGCCCAGATCTCTGACAGTATCACTGAGAAATTGAACCACAGGCAGCAACCACTAACTTCTAGGCTTTTTGTTAGAAAAGTTAAATAAATTCCTGTTTTCTATTGCAGATGAATGGAATCCTAACTGTGAATCCTGAATGTGAAACAGTATGTTCTCATCCCAGTACTTGGCAATAGTGAGTGTCAATAAATGCCAAGAACTTTCCCTTCCCTCCTTTCTTCTGGTTTGGTTTAAGTTGTGCTTTTCCTGTATCATTTCCCAAGGACCCCATTTCTTTCTTTTGCACATACCTTCATTACACGTTTAATTTTATTCAATAATATCTTATTTGACCGAATGTCACCTATCCACCAAACCTACCTTTCTTCAACATAGTTAAGAATCCAGGGGAAAAAAAACAATTAGTGGCGATTGTGCAGGAAATTAGATGCGAAAAACTTCATTCTCTAAAGGTAGTATGAGTCTAAAAGCAGAATCTAAGCAGAGAACCTCACATCTTACTTGTAGCTTATATATTTTTACATTGGATTCAATTTTTATCAAAACTTGGCTAAATGGTTGGAAGCCTGCTCAAAGCAAAAAAGTGATGATAGCATGGGAGGAGACCAAAAAAACTATAAAAAGAAAAAGTATGAAGTCAGCATTGTAGTAGCTCTAAGTCATTGCATGTAGCTGCAGTCACCCTGTACGCTTCAAAATCCCCAGGGGGATCTCTATATCACAGCATAGTGCAAAAGCTGACATCCCTAGTTATCCAGAGACATATAGAAAAGGTTAATCTATGTTCCGTATATTCTGCCCAAGGCACAGAAATGTTTTAGCTTCTTCTGAAAGATTTCCATTAAAAAAAAATCTTTTGCTTGAAAACAGTAAGCTTCCCATATCTGACACATTTCACTTTAAATATTTGGATATACATGTTATCTTGTTACCTAGACATTTTACAGCTTTAGAGATTATCATCCTAAATTCTTAATTTATATCTCTGCTCACACTTCCTACAGAGATAAACCATGAGAGACAAGCAATAAAGTCCTATTGATTTGACTTACCTGTACATGTAGAAGTTGTTGGGTATCATAGCTTCATTTAATCTTTCAGTTTTTTAGAGTTTGTGTCACACTTAGAAGAATTCAAGTGACACCAGTTATGGTTGGGTGGGTGATCTCAGGGTCTCAGGGGCCTTCAGAATGCCTTGTCTATGAGAGAAAAAGCACACTCTTCAAAGCCCCGTGTTACAAAGTGTGAACTGGCTAGATAAGGGCTAGTGCTGCTGTAGTCTTGGCATGGAAGGAGGTGATGGGTTTTCGGTTTGGGTCTCAACCATTCGTGCCCTTCGGTTAACGGGAAGAACATAGACCCTCCTTCACTCCATCATTAGAATAAGATGGTGAGAGAACAGAACAGGCAAAGAGGACACAGATATAGAACAAAATTCAGGTGAGAAAACTGCAGCACCACTCAGTCTGGATAAAGACTTAGGGACCCCAGCATGGGAAATGTGGAGCCTCAAACTCGGGAAGAAGATCAGACCAGACCAGCGCAGAACATGTTTCTTCATTTCTCTTGGCTGTCCTGGTTAAGGGAATTCACACTTTGCTTTGGAAGGACAGACAGTCAATTCAGGAACCCTGGATATACTTCCTAGTACTTTGTTTCTAGTGATGGGGGGGATTAATGATGCTGTTCTCATGACAGACCTTGCCATCATTCATTCTCAAAACATTGTCAACTTAAGAAAACACTAAGTTAAACAACGCTGGGTCTTGTTCATTATGGATACTTGGACTGAGTGGACCCAAGGTTATGACTTACAGAGTAGACAGAAATGAGGTGTACAATACTTAACATCAAGCGTTCTTCTTTTTTTTTTTTAACATCTTTATTAGAGTATAATTGCTTTACAATGGTGTGTTAGTTTCTGCTTTATAACAAAGTGAATCAGTTATACATATACATATGTTCCCATATCTCTTCCCTCTTACGTCTCCCTCCCTCCCACCCTCCCTATCCCACCCCTCTAGGTGGTCACAAAGCATGGAGCTGATCTCCCTCTGCTATGCAGTTGCTTCCCACTAGCTATCTATTTTACGTTTGGTAGTGTATATATGTCCATGCCACTCTCTCACTTTGTCACATCTTACCCTTCCCCCTCCCCATATCCTCCAGTCCATTCTCTAGTAGGTCTGTGTCTTTATTCCCGTCTTGCCACTAGGTTCTTCATGACCCGTTTTTTTTTTTTTCCTTAGATTCCATATATATGTATTAGCACACTGTATTTGTTTTTCTCTTTCTGACTTACTTCACTCTGTATGGCAGACTCTAACTCCATCCACCTCACTACAAATAACTCAATTTCGTTTCTTTTTATGGCTGAGTAATATTCCATTGTATATATATGTGCCACATCTTTATCCATTCATCCGATGATGGACACTTAGGTTGCTTCCATGTCCTGGCTATTGTAAATAGTGCTGCAGTGAACATTGTGGTATATGTATTTTTTTGAATTATGGTTTTCTCAGGGTATATGCCCAGTAGTGGGATTGCTGGGTTGTATGGTATTTCTATTTTTAGTTTTTTAAGGAACCTCCATACTGTTCTCCATAGTGGCTGTATCAATTTACATTCCCACCAACAGTGCAAGAGTGTTCCCTTTTTTCCACACCCTCTCCAGCATTTATTGTTTCTAGATTTTTTGATGATGGCCATTCTGACTGGTGTGAGGTGATATCTCATTGTAGTTTTGCTTTGCATTTCTCTAATGATTAATGATGTTGAGCATTCTTTCATGTGTTTGTTGGCAATCTGTTTATCTTCTTTGGAGAAATGTCTATTTAGGTCTTCTGCCCATTTTTGGATTGGGTTGTTTGTTTTTTTGTTATTGAGCTGCATGAGCTGCTTAAAAATATGGAACGCTTCACGAATTTGTGTGTCATCCTTGCACAGGGGCCATGCTAATCTTCTCTGTATCGTTCCAATTTTAGTATATGTGCTGCCGAAGCGAGCACAATGTCAAGCGTTCTTCATCTAGGTGTCCATGTATTTATATTCAAGAGAAATGACAAGTCACTGGAAATCCATACAAAGTTCTGTGTCTCGCTGTATGTGAGCATTGTCAAGGTCAGCCAATCAATAGCCTTCCATATATTCTCAGAGATCTGTCACCCTAATGGGGTTTAAGCACCACAGCTTTTTAGAATACTCTCAAAAAATTTATTATTTTTCTAATACATAAATAATACATTGTTGAAGTTTTAGAAAATGCATATGAACCAAAGAAAAAAAATACACCAAAAATTACTTATTTAGCTATTCCTCCAGTTTTAGATGTTAAAAAATTATGTATGGATATAAATATGTACACACAACTGAAATATACATATATACATATTATTTATACTATATATTCTTAGACGACAATAATTGGATATAACCAAACTTTTAAATTAATTTTTATTGGAGTATAGTTGCTTTACAATGTTGTGTTAGTTTCTGCTGTACAGCAAAGTGAATCAGTTATATATATATACATATATCCCTCTTTTTTGGATTCCCTTCCCATTTAGGTCACCACAGAGCATTGAGTAGAGTTCAACCAAATTTTTTTTTTTTGCTTGAGTTGGGTCTTTGTTGCTGCGCGCGGGGGCTACTCCTTGTTGCGGTGCGCAGGCTTCTCTTTGCTGTGGCTTCTCTTTTTGCCCTGGCTTCTCTTTTTGCCGAGCACTGGCTCTAGACACGCGGGCTTCAGTAGTTGTGGCTCGTGGGCTCAGTAGTTGTGGCACGTGGGCTTAGTTGCTCCGCAACATGTGAGATCTTCCCGGACCCCGGATCGAACCCGTGTCCCCTGAATTGGCAGGTGATTCCTAACCACTGTGCCACCAGGAAAATCCCTAACCAAATATTTTTAAGTTGTGTTTTGCCTTTTTAAGTCATATATGTCTTTTCTTATAAATATACATTTACATAACCATCCTCAATGACTGTATGGAATTCCATTGTATAAATGTATCATAAATTTATTTAACCATTTAAGATTTTAAAAGATATTTCCCTATTATAAATGATAATGATATGTATCTGTATTTTGGCCCATTTATCCAATTATTTTTAAGGATAAGCTCCAGGAAGTAGACTTTCTGAGTCACTTTTTAAGTCTTCTAATATTTTGCCCAATTACTTTCCAAAAAATTTACACTTTTTTTTTTTTTAGAAGATTTTTTTTTTTTTCTAATTAAATTTATTTATTTATTTATGGCTGTGTTGGGTCTTCGTTTCTGTGCGAGGGCTTCCTCCAGCTGTGGCAAGTGGGGGCCACTCCTCATCGCAGTGCGCGGGCCTCTCACCATCGCGGCCTCTCTCGTTGCGGAGCACAGGCTCCAGACGCGCAGGCTCAGCAATTGTGGCTCACGGGCCCAGCCGCTCCGCGGCATGTGGGATCCTCCCAGACCAGGGCTCGAACGCGTGTCCCCCGCATTGGCAGGCAGATTCCCAACCACTGCGCCACCAGGGAAGCCCCAACACTCTTAAGAGCAGTATAAGAGAGTGCCTCTCTCCCTATTCCTTTGCCAACATTGGGCATGATCATACTTTTTATCTGTTAATAAGATTGTTAAAAAAAGGAACCTCAATATTTATTAGCATTTATTTGGTGATAGTGAGGTTAAATATATTTTAACATTTTCTGTGGTTATTTATATCCTTTCTTTTAAGAATGAACTTTTTAAAAATATCCTTAGCCCCTTAAAACATTACTTTTTAAAAAAATACTTTATTTTATTTATTTCTTTTCTTTTTTTTTTTTGGCTGTGTTGGGTCTTCATTGCAGCGCGTGGGCTTCTCTCTAGTTGTGGTGTGCAAGTTTTCTCTCTCTAGTTGTGGCGCGCGGGCTCCAAGCACGTGGGCTCTGTAGTTTGCCGCACGCGGGCTCTCTTGTTGAGGCGTGGGAGCTCAGTATTTGTGGCGCATGGGCTTAGTTGCCCCGTGGCATGTGGGATCTTAGTTCCCCAACCAGAGATGGAACCCGCGTCGCCTGCATTGGGAGGCAGATTCTTTACCACTGGACGACCAGGGAAGTTCCAACATTACTTTTTTCCACTCGTAAGAACTTTTTCATATGAATCCTTTGACATATGTGTTGTACATAAATTTTCCCAATGTGTTGTTGGCTGAATATTTTGTAGAAAAGAAATGTTAACCTGTTATGTAGCCAAAGCTTTAAATTGTTTCATTTAAGTAATGTCCCTCCATGTTACATTTAAATAGACATAAGATTATATAAACATTCATTCATATTTTCCTCTAGAGACTTCATAGTTTCTTTTTTACATTTCATCTTTCTATTTCTATACCACCCAGATTTTCTTTAGGTTGTTCATGGTAACGAATGATCCCTAAATTTTAATGGCTTGTAATCATACATATTTATTTCTCGCTCACTTTGCATATTGGCTGTAGGCTAGCTTTGGTACTGGTCTAGGTGTGCTTCATTCTGGGACCCCACCTGAAGGAGCAGCCTCTATCTCCTGCCAGAGGGACAAAGAGCCATGGTGGAACCACGCAATGGCACATTGAACTTCTACTAGGATGTGGCGTATTCACTGACCAAATCAAGTCACGTGGCCAAGTCTATGCCATGGGACATGGAAGTACAATCTCATAGGAAGGGCAGTCGACAATTCAGAACTAAGTATAACTTACTATATGTTTATTGTAGGGTCTAACTTTTAATTTTTCTAAGTACTTAACCAGTTGTTTCAATACCATTTATTAATAGTCTTATTTTCCATGCTGCTCTGTGATGCTACTTTTATCACATGCCACTTTCTTTTAGATCCTTCTTTTAGTTCCTGGACATTCTGTTGGGTTGTACTTTTAAAGTCACCTAGGGAAAGGTTCATTTTATTTCCCTTTATTTAATAAATGTCTTGAGTATTCTCTGTGTTTATTATTCTAGTTGAATTTTTGAAAACCTGTACCATTTATTTTAAAAAAAAAGTCCTATTGAAATAATGGTTGGATTGCATTATATGTTTGGATTAATTTGGAGGAGAACTAATTTGTTTGCAATATTAAGTCTTCTCATCCTTGAACATAGTATGTTATTTTATTTGTCCAAACTATGTTTTACATTTTCTTAGAGTTTTGTAGATATGGCAAAGTGTGTCTTAAACTTAAAATTTATTTCAAGAAATTTTATAGTTTTTGATACTTTTATGAAATAATTCCCCCCCATGATATTTTATAAATGATTGTAACTAGTATATTGGAAAGCTATTATCTTGGTTTATATTTATTTTCTAATAAAATTAGAACTCTGAACTCATTTATTTATTTAATAGTTTTTAGTTAATTCTCTTTGGTTTTTGAAACCAAATAGTTATATATGTTTTTTTTCCTGAAATTTACATATTATTTCTTTTTCTAACTTACTGCACTGACCAGAAGTTCCAAGACAATACTGAATAATAGTGGTTATTTCAGGAATCATTTTCTTACTCCTGATTTTAGGAGAGGAAATCTTATTGATGTTTATGAACTATTCTTCTAACTCTACTGTTAGGATTGTTTAACCAGAAATGTAGTTGGATTTTATCGAAGTGTTTTCTTTTTATACTTAAAGATCCTCACAGAGTTTTTATCTTTGGATCTATCACCATGGTGAATCAGATTGATGATTTCATATATATATATATATATATATATATATATATTTATATATATATATATTTATATATTTATTTATTTATTTATTTTTGGCTGCGTTGGGTCTTCGTTGCTGCACGCGGGCTTTCTCTAGTTGCGGCGAGCAGGGGCTACTCTTCGTTGCAGTGCGAGGGCTTCTCATTGCAGTGGCTTCTCTCATTGTGGAGCATGGGCTCTAGGCGTGCGGGCTTCAGTAGTTGCGGCACGCGGGCTCAGTAGTTGTGGCTCACGGGCTCTAGAGCACAGGCTCAGTAGTTGTGGCACACGAGTTTAGTTGCTCCGCGGCATGTGGGATCTTCCCGGACCAGGGATCGAATCCGTGTCCCCTGCATTGGCAGGCGAATTCTCAACCACTGTGCCACCGGGGAAGCCCGATGATTTCATATATTGAGCTATCCTGTATGTCTGGAAATAATGCTCACTGGACACGGTGTGATATTCTTGACTATATAATTTTATTTATCTTGTTATAATTTTTAAAATGACTTTTGCTTCCATATTTAGTATTGTAATATCTTTAAATTTCCTTTTTGGGGGTATTTTTGTTAGATTTTTTTTATGGTGTCAGAGTTATACTGATTTTAAAAAATTAGAGTGTCTTCCTCTTTTTCTAAATTTCAGAACAGTTTCAAGAGTATAGGTACTTTCATAAAAGAACCTCACCTGTAATACTCTCTGGTCCTAAAACATGTTGGGGAAAGCATTTTTTAAAAAAATTTCTTACATAATCATTTGTGTTTTTGACATTTGTACTTCTCAAGTCAATTTTAGTGATTTATAATTTCCAACACATTTTACCACTTAGTTAAGATTTTAAGGTTAATTGACATAGCATGCACAGCAAAGGAAACTATCAATGAAATGAAAAGGCCACCCACTGAATGGGAGAAGATCTTTGCAAACTCTGTGTCTCATAAGGGGTTAATATTAAAATATACAAAGATGTTATAAAATTCAACATCAAAAAACAAACCACCCAATTATAAAATGGTCAGAAGACCTGAAATGACATTTTTTGAAAGAAGACATACAGATGGCCAACAGAAACATCAAAAGATGTCACCATCACTGATCATCAGGGAAATGCAAATCAAAGCCACAATGAATATCACCTCATACCTGTCAGAAAAGCTATTATCAAAATGACAATAAATAACAAGATTTGGTGAGGATGCAGAGAAAAGGGAACTCTAGCACACAGTTCATGGGAAGGTAAATTGGTGCAACCACTATGGAAAACAGTATGAAGATTCCTCAAAAAATTAAAAATAGAATTATTATATGATCCAGCAATTTGACTTCTGGGTATTTTTCCAAAGAAAACAGAAACACTAATTTGAAAAGATATAGGCACCTGTATGTTCATTGCAGCAGTATTTACAATAGCCAAGATATAGAAGCAACCTAAGTCCATCAATAGATGTGGTATATACACACAATGGAATATTACTCAGCCATAAAAATAATGAAATTCTGCCATTTGCAATAACATGGATGGACCTGGAGGGTGTCACGCTCAGTGAAATAAGTCAGACAGAGAAAGACAAGTACCATATGATTTCACTTATATGTGGAAGCTAAAAAACAAAACAAATGAACAAACATAACAGAACAGACTCATGGATACAGAGAACAAATATGTGGTTACCAGAGGGGAGGGAGTGGGGGAAAATGAGTGAAATAAGTGAAGGAGATTTAGAGGTACAAATTATCAGTTAGAAAAAAAAATGAGTCACGAGGCTGAAATGCACAGCATGGGGAATATAACCAATGATATTGTAATAGCTTTGTATGGTGACATATGGTAACTACACTTACCATGGTGACCATTTTACAATGTATAGAAATATTGAATCACTGCGCTGTGCACCTGGAACTAATGTAGTGATGTAGGTCAGTTATACCCCAATTAAAAAAATATGTAGACACTGGGAGGAAATGAATCAAAATGATAATGATGGTTATCTCTGGGGGGTGGGGATTATGAGTGATTGCTAATTTTTACTTTATGCTTTTATGTATTTCTAATTGTCTTCAATGAAACTGTATTGCTTGTAAAATTAGAAAGAAAACAATAAATGTCATTAAAAATGAAAAAAATTTAATTGACATAGCATCTAAGGTATCTTGTACCATTTAAAATATTTCAGAAGCTGTAAATTTAAAATAACTTGGAAACTTTGATTTACAAGATTTCTTAGATGGGAACAAAGCCAGAGGAAAGTTGTCAACTCTGTCTGCTACCAACAGATGGCGATAGCAGTCACTTTATATTGTAAATTTCGTTTTAAAGAACAAATGGACTTTGAAAGTCTTACAGGGGCAGGACAGGAATAAAGACACAGAGGTAGAGAATGGACTTGAGGACACGGGGAGGGGGAAGGGTAAGCTGGGACGAAGTGAGAGAGTAGTATGGACTTATATATACTGCCAAATGTAAAATAGATAGCTAGTGGGAAGCAGCCGCAGAGCACAGGGAGATCAGCTCGGTGCTTTGTGACCACCTAGAGGGGTGGGATAGGGAGGGTGGGAGGGAGACGCAAGAGCGAGGAGATATATGTATATGTATACCTGATTCACTTTGTTATACAGCAGAAATTAACACACCATTGTAAAGCAATTATACTCCAATAAAGATGTTTAAAAAAAAAAAAGTCTTCCAGAACCTGATCTCTTCTGGAGACCTTTTTGCCATTCCTAACTTTATGTAATTGTGCCCTGTTTACTCCCTTTTTCCTCTGCTTCCCTCATTTCTTTCTTTCTCATTTCACTCCTCTCTCCCTCCCTCTTTCCCTTCCTTTCCTTCCTCCCTCCCTCCCTCCCTTCCTTCCTTTGCTTAGACTTGGAATGTGTTGTTCTTTTCAAAGAATCAGAGTTTAGATTAATTTTTTGACCGCCATTTATATCTTTAACTCCTTGTTTTTAGATTCCATACCTTTTCCCAGTTTTTTTTTGAAGTTAAGTGCTTAGTTTATTTATTTTCAATATTACTTAATAATGAAAGCATTTAACTCCATAAATTCCACCACTGATTAACACCTTGACTCTATTTCATTAGTTTTTTTTTCATTCGATTAGTTTTGATATCATCTATTTTCATTGTGATTAACTTCTAAATAAGCTGTCATTGCAATTTTGACATCTTCTCACACATAATTATGTAGGATAGTTTGTTTTACATTCCAAGAAGGGGAGACTTCAATATCTAACTCCCTACGGTTATGAAGTTGTATAGGGTAGCAAAATTGTCACAACATGAAATGTTCACTGATGAATTAAGCGTTTATAAAATCGATCTCATCTTAAAGGTCCTTTCACCGGTAAGACCAGGGTCTTTACCTGGACATATGGTTGATCATGGTCATTTAGTTGATTGTTGGATGTTTTCCTGACAAAACAAAGCAAACACATTATATTTGATCAAAAAGAGAGCCTGCAGAATTTTTAAGGTTGAAGGTGATGTTGGAGAACTGCTGGAATCACCCAAATTTCTTTGACAAATGAGGATCTGGCAGAATGCAAGTGAAAGAAGAGGAAAATCACAAGATGATGGCGTATAGTGTCAGGGGAGAAACATCTAAAGAGAAAAGCATTGAAAGGACCCTTGGGAAACTGATAAAAGCTTTGATTTTTTTTTCAGCAAAATTTTTCTTTCTATTATTCAAACATGAGGGGTGTTGTATCATGAGATCACAAATTTGTCAGAATATGCCAAAATCAATATTTTTTGTTCTTTAATTTCATTAAATATGTAATAAAATAAATTTACCTTGATAATTTTTCGTTTCATTTTTCGAGATAAAATTCCACTCCAACTTTTCTTCAGTGCTTCTTGTGAAGTTTTGAACTTCCTTTTAAGGAGATTTACTTTGAAAGGATTAGTCTCAGGATCAATTATCCTCAAGGAATGTCTGTTATTAAGAAATAATTGTACTGAATTTGTGCATTTTATTATTATATGTTTTATGTTTATAAATTTTCCATAATTTCCAGGAAAATGTACTCGCTCCTCACCTCATTTTAAAAGTTAAGCTTACTCATTTTATGAGTTAAATCCTTTATATTTTGTTTATTTTTTGTCTAATTTATCTTCCAAAAACAATAATGGTATGTTGACATTTCACAAAATTACAGTGTTTGTGTCAGTTTTTCTTTGTATTTCTAAGAGGTTTTTTTTCTTTATATACTTAAATGAAATATTTGTAAGCAACAGAACCACTCAAGAAAGTTACACACTTATTTAAAATTTTAGTAGTAGCTAACATTAAATGTTTCATGCATTTTTTTGTTCCTAAAAGGCTGTGGGAATTGATAAGTATTTGCTGAATATTGCACCCTATCTTCATTTTGAATTATATCCCTTGTTACCATAAAAGGTTCCCTTTTGGCACAGTTAGTGTTTTTTCCTAGATTTATTTTTCATCTAATATTCATTTTTCATTTATACCACATCTTCTTGTAGTCTTTTGTTTTTTAAACACGTTATATCACTTTTATTTTATATTTATATTTTGTGAAAAACATACAGTTGACCCTTGAAAAATGTCTGTTTGAACTGCGGGGATCCTCTTATAGGTGGGTTTTTTACAATAGTAAAAACTATGGTACTACAGGATCCCTTGTTGGTTGAATCCAAGGATGCACTATCTCGGATGCGGAGGCCTTGTGGATTCATAGAAACGATGGATATAGAAGACCAACTTTAAGTCACACGGAGATTTTCCACTGTGTGCAGAAGGTGGGCACCCCTAGCCCCTGCATTGTTCAAGGGTCATCTGTAGTTTTTGGCTTAACATGTTTTTGTAGCCTAATTTAAGAGTCTTTGCCTCTCTTTTGGGCATTTATCCCATTTACTTTTGTCATTATAGTAAATATTACCCCTGTCATCTTCACTCATGTTTCCTGTTTTTTATTCTTCCTTGGTATCTCTATTTTTTGTCTTACGCTCTATGGACTATATCGACTTTGCTTTTTATATTTGTCTGTGTTTAGAGGCTAATGTAACATGTAAATTCTCGTAGAGGTTATCTTTAGTGTTTCAGATTTGTTTTGTGATTTTTTTTCTAATTGCAGGGTCAGGAGCAAAGGGGTATCTTTGGACTCCCCAACCCACCATCTCCCATTTGAGGCAAAGTATTTAATACAGTTTACTTCCCCCTTCTTCACAGGCTTTAAGTACCTGATATTATTACATTGTTACTTTTACATTCACTTTCAGTTTTAAAAGTAGATTTAAAACAGTTACTTAGACCTCACTATTTTGACAAATCTCAGTGTTTATTGCTGGTCTCTTTATGACAGTTCCATTCCTGAGGCTTTTTAAATTGGAATATATAATTAGGTAATTTTTTTTTTTAATAGATTTATTTTATTTATTTGTTTATTGGCTGCGTTGCATCTTCCGTGGCTGTGCGCGGGCTTTCTCTAGATGCCGAGGGCTTCTCATTGCAGTGGCTTCTCTTGTTGCGGAGCACAGGCTCCAGGCACGCAGGCTTCAGTATTTGTGGCACACGGGCTCAGTAGTTGTGGCGCACGGGCTTAGTTGCTCTGCGGCATGTGGGATCTTCCCGGACCAGGGCTGGAACCCGTGCCCCCTGCATTGGCAGGTGGATGCTTAAGCACTGCGCCACCAGGGAAGCCCTAGGTAATTTTTTTTCAACAAAAAAAGCATATTTTCTGAGTTCATGTTCATATGAGAATGTTATTGTGTTGTCTTTACATATAAATGACTACTTTCTTGGTATAAAATGCTTAACATTTAAAATTTCTATAAAGTGGTAAGTCTTTAGTCCATCACTGTTTTCTTCCTTTACAGCTTCAGATCTTGCTTCTGTTCTGTTTTTCCTCTTCTTTAGTAGCACTTTAAAAAAATTATATCTTTGTTCTCCATCCTCCATCTTCCATGATTATCATATTTTCTCTCTTCATATCAATCTCTTTGTCCTTGTATTCTAAATTCTGGGAGGTATTCTTAAGTTTGCTGTCCACATCATGTACTGTCATTTATTGTCTGTAATGTTAATTTTAATTCTTCTACAACATTTTAAATTTCCTTGAAATCTTTTGTGTCACTCATTTCCCTTTTTATTTTTTTCTTTTGCCTATTAATCTTTATCTTTTCTTAGGATACTCTGATCATTATTTATAGAACCTATTTTTTTGTTTTTTTGTCCTTTGAGAATCCCAACCGGAAAACTTTCAGTTTTCTTCTGAATTTTGGAGTAGCTCATCTTCAGAGGCAAGTTCTTCCCTGGATCCCTCCTCTTTCCAGGTTTCTTGTTGTTTAGGTGTGCCTTTTCCTCAGATGAATTCACTATTTTTCCTCTTACTTTGTGATAAGGTAGAGTGAAATTACAGCCTTATGGACATCTATATGTTCAGGAAAATGTAATATTTCACTCTTATCTTAATGAAAAGAAAAATATTCATCCTCTTAGTGTGTATTTTTAGCTATGCTGTTAATTGAAATCAATATAATAAAGTTTTTCTCCAGAAAAAATCTTGTCTTTAATGGCCTCCTTCAGAGCCCTGCAGAGACAATTTCTGAAAATGCTTTTATTGTATTTTGTTACAGAACTTTGCTTTAAAAAATAAACTTTATTTCTTAGAATAGTTTTATATTCACAGAAAAATTGCAGAGATAGTACAGAGAGTTCTTATATACTTCTCACCTAGTTTCCCCTATTATTAACACTTTACATTGGTATGGTACATTTATGACAATTAGCAACTAATGCTGATACATTACTATTAACTAAAGGCCATACTTTATTTACATGACCTTAATTTTTACTAATACCATTTTTTTCTGTTCCAAGATCCCATCCAAGTTACCACATTACATTAAGTCATCATATCTCCTTAGACTCTTCTTGGTTGTGACAGTTTCTCAGACTTTCCTTGCTTTTGATGAGCTTTTGAGGAGTACTGGTTGGATATTTTGTAGAATGTCCCTCCGTTGGGATTTGCCTGATAACTTCCTCTTGATTAGAAAGGGGTCTTTGGTTTTTGAGAAGAAGACTACAGGAGTAGAGTGCCATTTTCGTCACATCATATCAAGGGTACATACTATCAGCACAACTTACCACTATTTGACCTTGGTCTTGATCACCTGGCTGAGGTTGTGTTTGTCAGGTTCCTCCACTCTAAAATTAGTCTCCCCCACCCCTTTCCATACTGTGCTGTTTGGAAGGAATTCACTATATGCAGCTCACACCTAAGGAGTGGGGAGCTATGCTCCACCTCCTTGAGTGTGGAGTATCTACATAAATTATTTGGAATTCTTCTGCACAGGAAAATTTGTCTCTTCTAACCCATTTATTTATTTATTCAATCATTCATTTATATTAGTATTTGACTCATGAATATTTATTTTATACTTTGGATATAATCCAATACTACTAAATTTATTTTGTTACTCAAATTGTTCCAGCTTTGGCTATTGGAAGCTTTTTCAGTTGGCTTCTTTGACATAACTCCCATCACTGTGGGTTTATTTATTCATTTTGAGTACTTCTTTATTTTCTGTTACTATAAGATATTCTAGGTTCATTTTGTATATTTTCTGCCTTAGTCCTAGAATCAGCCATTTCTCTAAAAAGCCCTGGTTCTTTTTACTGGATAATGAATAATTCTAGCTACCTCCCATTACTTCTCTGTAAACTCCCACTACCGAACCTTGCTTTACTTTTTTAAAAAATTTATTTTATTTAAGTATAGTTGATTTACAATGTTGTGTTAGTTTCTGGTGTACAGCAGAGTGATTCAGTTATACATACATGTATGTTCTTTTTCACGTTCTTTTCTATTATGGTTTATTACAGGATATTGAATATAGTTCCCTGTGCTATACAGTAGGACCTTGTTGTTTATCCATTCTATATATAATAGTTTGAACCTTGCTTAACTTTTAAAATAATATTTCCTTAAACAAAATGTCCTGATTCTGTAAATGTGCCTGTTTATGTGTATGTGTATTATATGATCATTGTGGAACATTTAAAAATTCAACAATGTCTATGGAGAAAACCCAAATATCCTTCTATATTCAATCACTGTTAACATTTTACCACACACACATTGTTACACATTTACACACACACACACAGTTTTATGAATAAAACTGTAATCATACTAGATATACTATTTTGTAATCTGCCTTTTCCACTCAACAATGTATAATGAACTTTTCCCCATGTTCGTAACTATTCTTGAAGGTCATGATTTTAATTACCTGAAGAATATTAACCTTTTAGACATGTACATTTTAATCATTTTTGGTATTATAAATGACTATGATAAATACTCTTAAACATGTCATTATACAAATACCTAATTTTTTATTTAGAATAATTTGTGGAAGTTCAATTACTTAGGATATGACCATTTTAAGGAGAATGATAAACAATGTCAAATTTCCTTCCAGAAAAGATAGCAACAATTTAGCTTCCTACCAACATTGTACATAAGCTGTTTTCTCTACATTCTTAGCAATACCAAGTATTGGACTAATTTTTAAAAATCATTAATTGATTAATTAAAATGACATCTTGCTGTTCATTTCCATTGAATTTCTTTTATAACAAGTGTGTTTGAATAGTCTTTTCCTAAGTTACTTGCCCATTCATATTTCTTCATTTCTATATTGCCTATTAATTCCCTTGCCTTGCCCATGTTTTTGAGTTAGGTATTTTTATTTTTATTTCAAAATAACATTTTAATATAAAAATCTTTCAAAAACAAAGAAAAATACAAAGAAAAATAATTACCCATGATCTCATCACCCATTCTAAGTTTATTGCTATCATTTCCATTTTGATGTATCTATTTACAGACCAGAAATCAATATTTTACATTTTATAAATGGTTAATTAGAAAAATGGTACTGGACTCCTTGTTTTGTAGCCACGTATTAATCACTTAATGTTATATCATTAATATTTCCTCAGTCAACACACAGTGGTCTCTTACTACTTAAAAGAAAAGACCTCTTGAGAATGAGTTTCTATCCATCTATGTGCCTTTTCTGTGGCCATCCTTCGTCAGGAAGTCTGACTCCACTCAACAGGCTGATAAGGACCCAAACCTGGACCATCTCTTAATTCTATGACACCATTCTCTGTGTCACAAGGATTTCTATAGGATTAGCATTCACTGACTTCCTGGAATCATGTGCTACTCTGTTCCCTCGAGCTGCTTCTGCTGCTACCCTGCTGCCTTGGGGGCACGGCATAAGGACGGATGGCTACTCTCTGCTTTATCAGTACATTCCAACCATACATACAGGCTTGACTCTGAATTCCCCATAGCATAACTAAGATAGTGCTGCAACATTTCACAAAACTGAAGACTTTGAGATAAGAGACATTGAACACAGAGAAAGTTAAAATTAATTATTGGGCTATTCTCAAAGACCACAGATCTGAGTTCCTCCACCTGAGTCCCCATCTGGCACTGCCAAGGCCACTTCCTAAACTGGGTAATTCTGGTTGAGGTCCATGCCATTCTCGTTTTCTCCAATGGCTTCCTCTACTGGCTTTCTTTTTCATGGAGCCTCAGGTTCCCTCCCCACTGCAGGTACCCATATATCATCTCCAGATTAGTTTTCTGCCATAATGATTGACAGTTGCAGTGGCTACTCCTTTCAGAAATAAAAATAAACCTAGCGCCCTCCCCACAGGGGTGAGGCTTGCTTTTGGGCACCCTTGCTCCCAACAGATTTTAACGATCACTACATTTTTCTGAAGTCAAGTTTCAAAAAATTGAAATCCTGCTATAGGCTAGCAAAAATTCAAAAAAGATACAGGCATAAAGCTAATCATTGTAGTACCATTTGTAACTGCAAAAGGCTGTCCGTCAACAATGGGCTGACTGAATAAGCTATAATACTGCCACATCATGGAGTATTATGCAGCTGTAAGAATAATAATCCTAAATAATGCTAAAGAATGATCTACAAGGTATGACGTTTAGTGAGAAAAGCAAGGTAGAGAAAAGTGTGCATAGTATACTAACACTTATCTAAGAAATGGGGTATATGAATGTATATGCATTTTTATTTATGTTAAAAAATTCAATAATCATGAAATAAAATGGTTACCTACAAAGGGAGGGAGGGAACAGAGTGGAGGGAAAATGGTAGAAGCTCGACTTCCCTAAATATACTTTGTTTACAGATTAATTTTGGAATGATGTAAATATTTATACAATTAAAAAATTAAATAAAAAATAAAAATGTAATCTCTAAACATCAAAATCAAAATGAAAACAAATGACTCTAAATGTGTAGCGAGCTGGTGGCTTAACCAAGCATGGAGAAGTTATTTCAAGGGACTATAAGACAAAGAAATGTGACCGGACATCCCTTGTGGGATATACCCTAAGGACCAAAAGAACTACAAAAATTTTCTATCTTTGTCCATTGAAAAGGTTTAGAAACAGTGACCAACCCATAGCTACAAGTTGATGTTCCCTTTATGGCATCTTGATGACGTTTCTCAGTGAAAAGAACCAGGGATCATTGGTGAAATGGTAGATTCCAGATCTGGTGCAGGAAGTGGTCATGATACCTGAGTATGTTTTCATACCGGAAAGTGAGGATGCATTCAAAGATTCAAGAACCAACTGCAAAAACAGGAACAATTTGATCAATAAGAAGAGAAACAATGACAGTGGGGTGAGATATATTAAATATGTTAAAATTCATGAGTTCATCATGACACTAAAACAAATACCGTATGATCTTTTGGAGGATGTTGGAGAACCAACTCATAATTTGGAAAACATAAATAAAAGGAAAAAAATGAAGAATTTAGCCAGCCTTTCCTGTACAGATATGCCTTAGGGCAACCAAAGAGTTGATCAGGGAAGATTTCATAGAAGTATCCAGCTGATAAATAAGGAAAGAGTGATAAATGACCACCATTTTGCAACACCTAATGAAATGGATCCAGGCAGAGATCATCAGTGGCTGCTAAAATTACAAAAAGAAAGACAAGCAGACACTATGTGCCTTCTGGTGGGAGTGTACAACACCAGCTATGAAGTATTCTTGCCCCCCAAACAAACCCAAATCTAGATCTAGCTACCAGCACGTAGGAGATACTAGGTACAGAAGCACATGCTAAATGACACTGCTGACAAATGATCTAGTTCTTCCAACAAATAAATTGCAAGAAAAAAAAGGCAGGGGTCATGATCTATACAAACCAACTGTGAAAAAATATTTATGAGACAACTGGGGAAATTTGGACATCAACTGTTTAAAAAAAAAAATAAGAAGGAGAAGAAGAGGAGGAGGAGGAGGAAAAGAGGGAGAAATAACCCTGTAGGTCTTCTTCAGTACTAAATTTCTGTCCCCTTAGGGTTCCTCTGGAAGCTTGTGGTGAAGAAAGAGGCTCTCAGGTCCTGTGTAAGGGCCTCTGAGCATTTATTCCTGGGCTCCTCTTGGGGGGACTTTGTGATTGAGAACATACACACTCACCTCCTATAATGTAGGAACCATGCCGTCTAAGTCTATTTAGAAAAGAAACATTTCCATATAATATTCAAAGATGCAACTTTCCCCACCACAGAGATAGCCTTTTACACAATTCTGTAGAATTGCAATTCTCAAAGAGTGGTCCAGGTCCCTCAGGATCCCTGAAATCATTTCGGGGATTCATACGGTCAAAACTATTTCTGTAATAATATCAAGATATTTTTGCCTTTTTCACTCTCATTCTCTCACTAGTGTATGGAGTACTTTTCTAGAAGTTTCATGATTCTAGACAACTGTATTCCTCTGGTGGCTAACAAGAGTGTGTGCTTGTGTGTTATTTTTATGTGTGTGAACTCCTGTTTTAAAATTTTTTCAACTTAATATCTAATACAGTGAATAATAGTAGGCACACGTAAACACAAGCTCTTTGGCGTTCCCAATCTTGCTGAAGAGTGTCAATGGATCTTGAGAGCAAAAGTCGAGATCCTCTGATAGAGTTTAGTCACTTGAAGCTACACAGATAGACATATCTGCTTCACAGTCATGTCACTGATATACTAGGTACAAAAAGAATTGCATTTTGATCTTCTTAGACAAAGGAGTGTTGGGCCAATAAATTTAACTCCACGTTCGTACTTCTTACAACACACACACGCACACACACAGACACACGACTAAAATACTGATACTTTTTGCTTCCCAATATTCACCCATTTCCTACTCCAAGATTTCAAAATCACAGGACCAATTTCTTAGTTAAGGCTTAAAGCCAAACACTTGGGTTTTCTTTCTCCCTGGTGGTCTCTGCAAGAAATAACTTTTTCCTGTGCACATAGCCCACAGGGAGTCTGGGCCTACTTCAGGCAACAGAAGGTCTACCTTCCCTTTCTGGAGCATATCTCCAGGGTTATGACCTTTATTTCTTACATCTATAAAATAGGGCCAATTGTTTTTCTCTTGTTGAAATGATAAAATGATACAATATGCATATAATAGTTCAGTTCTGCATACAATGCGTAGAAGAAAAGGCATATTCACTCCACTGAAAATCACCTGAGTCTGGAAACAGCTCAACACATTTCTTTACTTTTCCTTTCAATTAAGGTCATTCAAAGACTATCTCGGTTGCGTTTCTGGAAGGTCCTTCCTTTTCCTTCTTCTTCCCTCTCTTCTCAGCCCCTCTTCCAGCCCCAATATCTGTGGTCTTTTCCAACCCTCAGTTCTTACCTCGGATTCACCCTCTGTTCTTAAGGTCTTCAAGGTTCTGAACATGGATCCCGCCTCTGTCCTGCTGGGACAACAGTAGGTCCTTACCGTGTGAGTAGAGGAGACAAGAAAGAGGCGGTGGAAACAAAAGATGGTCATATGTGGAAAGCATGTGGGGACTTCCCTGGCGGTCCAGTGGTTAGGACTCTGTGCTTCCACTGCAGCGGGGCACGGGTTTGATCCCTGGTCCGGGAAATAAGATCTCATGATTTGGGTGGTGTGACCAAAAAAAAAAAAAAAAACTGAAACAGAAAAGCATGCAGCTTTCAAGGTAATTGCTCACGAGTGGACACTGCCATCACTGACTGCACCATTTCAAGAGCTCTTGTCACTTTCAGCAGTCCTCACTCGAACAATCTTTGCTCCAATTCACTGACCAACAATTTTGTTTGTATCATCTCTACACGGCCCCCACGTTGTCACATGCCTCCTTATCTAGCTTAGGTTCGGTCACCATCATCCTTTCATTACAATCACTTCCTTACGTATACTCTTAACTCCATTTCCTCTCTCTCCTTCCATTGAACTCACATGGCAAATCCCACCCTTGCTTAAAAGCGACGCCCAGCTTGCCCTGAACAACGGAAAGTTATTGGATAAAGGACAACCTTGCTGACTGGTCTGATTAACTTCTGATCACAGATATCCAGTGGGCCTTCCGTACCTCCCAGCAACACCTCTCTATTTTCCTAGTCAGTCCTCTCTTCTCCCCAAGTCAACTTTTCATATTTTAAAATCTGTCTTCAAACACCTAACACTAGAAAAACGATACATGTTTGGTCTAAATCTAGATAGCCTGAGGAGTGAAAGGGGGTGTTATTAATAATATTGGGGGGACAACAGATTAAAGAAGTATTGTTCCAGGCAAATCACATTTCCCTATCTGATACCCCTCACTTTCATCTGATGATTTCGTGGCTCATTTCATGGGGAATATAGAAATACAGTAAGTCCCTTACATATGAACAAGTTTCATTCTGAGAGTGCGTTTGTAAGTCCAACAAAGTTAGCCTAGGTGCCCAACTAACACAATCGGCTATGAGTACTCTGCTGTAATAGGTTTATAATACTTTTCGCACAAATAATACATAAAAAACAAACACAAAAAATAAAGACAACATTTTTAATCTTACAGTACAGTACCTTGAAAAGTACAGTAGTACAGTACAACAGCTGGCATCCAGGGGCTGGCATCGAGGGAACAGGCAAGAAGAGTTACTGACTGGAGGAGGGTGAGAAGGTGGGAGATGGTAGAGCTGAAGGATTGTCAGCAATAGGAGACAGAGGGCAAGCTGCAATTTCACTCATGCCTTATGTGATTGGACATGTGAAAACACGTTCGCATCTTTGAAAGTTCGCAACTTGAAGGTCCGTATGTAGGGGACTTACTGTAATAGAAGAGAGCTCCAAACCTGCCAGTAACTTCATATGCAGCTACGCACTTGGCCTGCCTTGTTCTTCCAGAGGATGATGTATTAGTTTCCTGTGGCTGCCATAACAACTTACCACAAACCTGATGGCTGAAAGCAACAAAAATCTATTCTCTCGCAGTACTGGGGGCTAGAATTCTGAAATCAAGGTGTCAGCTGGACCACACTCCCTGCAATGGCTCTGGGGAAGAATTCTTCCTTCCTAGCCTCTGGTGATTGCTGGCAGTCCTTGGCATTCCTTGACTTTTAGACACATTTCTCTCATCACTCTTTCCATTGTCACATGGCATTCTCCCTATTGGTCTCTGTCTCTATTTTAAGGACACTAGTTATTGGTTTAGGGCCAACCTGAATCGTGTATGACCTCATCTTAACTAATTACATCTGCAAATAAGGTCATGTTCTGGGATTCCGGGTGGACACAAATTTTAGGGGGACACTATTCAACCCAGTACAGATGGACTCTGTGCTCTTAAGTCTAGCCCCTCCACTTTGGCCTTTTGCATCCCTTCTCCATTGGCCTTTTCAAGGACCCTGTTCCTGCAATTCTTCTCTTTACTGCATAACCATTTCCTCCTCATTACTGTGTCATTCCTATCATTCTACAGACATGTTGTCATATCGTCTGTATTAAAAACCCTTCCTGCATCTGATGCCCCCCTCCATCTACTGACCCACTTCTCTGCTGTTTATAGCAAAAGGCCTTGAATGAGTCACCTGTGCTCACCATCTGTACTTCCTCTCTGCCTAAGTGTCTTGAACTCACTTCAGTCTAACTTTCAACTTTCCTGCTCCACCAAAACGGATCCTGTCAGGGCCACCAAAGATCTCCACGTTGCCAGATGCTACGATCCGTCCTCTTCTCACCCAGCCTCCCACAGACACTTAATGATCTGTCCTCTGTCTCTCACTTGGCTTTGGGACACAACACTCTCTTTATTCCCTCCTATTTCAATCACCGCTTCTCAGGCTCCTTTGCTGGCTCCTCACCCTCTTCCTGACCTCTAAACGCTAAACTGCTCTAGGGCTCCATCCTAGGCCCCCTTTCCTTCCAGGTCTGTGCCCAGCCCTTACCACACTTACCAGGCAGTGTGCTGACCACTGCCATGCCACCATATCTAGCCTCAGTTTCTGATTCACATTATTGAATCCCCACTCATGTCCACTTGGATGTCTAAACATGCCTCACAATTAGCATGTTCTAAAACTGAACTATTGATTTCCCCACACCCAGGCCTAATACAAATACAAATACCTACCAAGTACATTTCTCCCCAGTTTTCCACATCTCAGTAAATGGCACCTCCATTCTCCCAGACACTCAGACCAAAAATTTAGGATTCTTCTACATTCCTCATAGCCCACTTATCCCTCTCTACACCTCCCATCCAACCACTTCTCTTTGTCTTGACACTTTCCCTCTTAGTCCACACCACGAGGATCTTATACCTGGACTTCCGGCATGGTGTCCAGCAGCCCTCTTGTTCCTCTACATTCCAGTCTCTACCCAGGAGCCAAGTGATCCAACCATATCATCCCCTTGTTCACAGCTTCCCCAGTGACCTCTCACATCACTGAGAGTGGAATCTCAATTCTTTACATGGCCCTCAAGGTCCTATCTATCTATCTATCTATCTATCTATCTATCTATCTATCTATCTATCTATCTATCTATCATCTATCTGGTCCTTGGTTAGCTCTCGGGCTGACCTCTACCTGTGCTCTTGCTCACTCAGCTTCAGCCACCTTGCTTAACGGCTGGACCTTGAACATACCAAGCTTCTTCAGCCCCAGGGCTTTGCCTTTGCTGTTTTCTCTCTCTGACATTCTCTGTCCTCTGATTTGATTTGTGTTCTCTTGCACTTTCTTTTGGGTTTCAGCTCAAATGTCATCACCTTAGTGAGGTCTTAGCTAACCACCTTATCTAAACCAGTATGCTCTTCCAAGCATACACCCGTCTCAGTTCCTTTCTGTCTCTTTACCTGGCTTCATTTTTCTTTGTGGTTCTTATGAGTCCGTGAAATAATATTACATACGTATGTTGTTTTCTTGTTTTCTTCACTGTCTCTTCCACTGTACTGTAAGCTCCTTGAGGGCAGGGCATTATTAGTTTTGTTCAGTGAGAATAATAACTAACACGCTGTAGACACTGAATAAGTATGACTTGACTTCAATTACTATAGTTATTATCATTATTATTACCATTGAAGTAAAATGTTTTAAACTTAATGCTAAAAATAAAGTTTAGTTAGTAACAAGGGGTTCTATGTGGCTTGAAAACAATACTCAGTTTGAAGGTTTTATTTGATTTAATGCCTTTCTACAGGAATCTTGAACATTCAGAGATATTAGGGACACATACAAGTTTGAAACTGGTAGTAGTAGTTGTAATATTAATTATAACAGATACCATTATTCAGCTGTTATTAGTGGCAGGTGCCTTGCATGGATTATCTTATCTAATTCTCCAAAAACTCTATGGGTTATCTATCACCTCAATTTACAGATGTAGTGTGGTGGTTTTAAAATATATCCACAAATTCTTTGATGGTCCTCCCTCTAGAAGGTGGAAGCTAATTCATCTCTCCTTGAGTGTGGGCTCAGCTAAGCTGCTTCTGAATCCCTAACCTACAGAAACTGTGAGATGAGAAATACCTTTTGTTTTAAGCCACTAAGTTTTGGGGATAATTTATCGTGTAGCAATAAATAACAAATACTTTTGGAAATGGAAGGCCAGAGAGGTCAAATAAAGAGCGTCATAGCATACGTGTAGCAGTGATGGGGCAGGAATTGGAACCCAGGCGATCTGAATCTAGAGCAGAAATGTTCAACCACCTCACTATACAGGAGGTCAAGGTCAGGTCTCAAGTGATATCAGAAGGAGAAGATTGCCACTTTCTAATGTGGCAGTGGCTCTGTCAGGGCAGTGGATACAATCTATCCTTGGATATTAAACTGGCTGTTCTTGGTCTATTGCAAGGCCATGTTCTAGGCAGCCACTGCCCTTGCTTCTAAGTTCCCTTTCTGCCCCAGGCTTGTTCTAGCATATAGTGAATATCCATCTTCCCAGCATCCATTCCCCCGTTCCTTTGGGCTTCTGCTCATCCTCAATTCCAAGCAGGTAATGCTGGTAAAGCTGCCTGTCGTTCCACTCTTCCTGCCCCATAGGTGGGCATGTGACTTAAGCTGAGCACTGTCAGTGATTGGCTACAGTAATTGGGCCAACACAAGAACATACGATGTACATCGGCCAAGCAGAGCCTTTCCCTGGGATTTCGAAATACTCTATGAGGTCTCTAAGCTGGGATGATGTGAGCTGCCAGGTGCCATATTCTCAGATGCCTGGAGGAAGTCCATCTTCAACAGGAAAGGGTCCAGCATGGGGGGGGAGAGGCAGAGTGAGAGACTCCATTTTATATCCTTTGAGATCTTGAATCCAGCCAACGCTGAGAGCAATTCCATCTTTTTCTAATCTATGTGAGTCAATAAATTCTCTCTTAGTTTTAAATTAGTTTGAGTTTCTATCAGCTGTCCTTGATTATGACTAGTATGAAGAGTCTATCCCACTTTGTGGAAGATAGTAGTTGTCTTCCATTCTCCATGAGCAACAAGGGTTGTATGTCATCCGAAGAACCTGGAGCAGCTCTGTCCATTGGTTGGGCTGACCTTCCCACAGAGGGTGAAGAACCTTCTCTTCATCCTTTAGGAAGCTTCTCCAGAAGCCAGCAATGGTCTGGGGGCAAGCTCAAAATAAAATGGTGTTATGATGGATGGGGCGTTCAGTCACTCAGTTTAAAACCTTAGTCATCTCTGTATCCTTTCTTTCCTTAGTTGCTCACCCCCTCCCTCAATTCCAAACACACACACACACATCCTGTTAGTCATCAAGTCCTGTTGATGTGGATCAAATACTTCATGGAAGTAGGTGGAGTAACCATAAGGAAAGTCTGTGGCCAGCGGGTTCTTCCTTCTGAACATCTTGTAAATCCAGTTTTTCTTCTTCATTTCTACCTCTACCACCGTGGTCCACTGCAACTGGTCTCCCTACCTCTAACCTCAACCCCTGCAGTCCATTTTTCATATTTCTTCTAGAATTTGTCTTCTAACACAACTTTTGATTGCCACATGCTTTTGATGGATTCAAAAGTCTTCAACCAGTTTTCCACTGTGGACTAGCTAAATTGCAAACTTCTTAGCTTGGTATTCAAGACTCTCCATGAACAGAGCCACATTCATTATCCAATGTGCTGCGACTTCCACGAATCAATCTTCTTGTCTTCTAATGCCCATCCCATTGCAGCACTGCCTACCATCTACACTTACTTCTTTCTCCAAAGTCTCTCCTTTTCTATGAGTCTTCGAGGTCCATTACAACACTATCTCCTCCATAAAGTACTCCCTGAGCATGCCAATCCGCAGTTAATATCTCCTTCTCTGAACTCCGTAAACAATTGTTGCCTAGACGAAGGTTTTTTCAAACTGTGCTCACATCCCCAGGGAGTTCTTGGCCAGCACAAGTGAAGTTTTTGGTGTTTTTGTAAAACTACTGATTATATATTCAAATTTGGCTGAGTGTATTATTTCCAAACCCAGTTTCTTTCTTGTCTTCTACTTCCAAATTACATCCTCATGCTATGGTGGTGCATTTATTCCCAAGTACAAATTAAGGATCATTATAATTTGTTTTGTGACCTACAGATAGAGAACTGCTTATTATTAATATTATTATTTAAAACAATGACCATGGGGAAAATATCAGTACGCAAAGGGAAGAGAACTGCTATGACAATCTCCACAGTTTCTAAACCAAATACACTTTCTTATTTATTTCCACACCCTCACCCTTCCCCCTCCATCATAGTAATATGCGATTTTAACTACAAATTGGTATAAAATCTGTTGTATTGGTATAATCTACAAACATTCATTGTGTACCCACTCTGCCAGGAATAGGAATAGTGATCACATTGCCATGCTTGTGATACAAAGATAAACAAGCCGCTGCAGGAACAGTTTTCCAGATGGATTCAGTGTGGAAGGACATTCTAGGCAGAGGGAACAGCATATGCAAACTCATGTGTCCTGGAATGAGCCAGACATGAAAACCCTGTGGTCCAGATTCTGTGGAATTTTTTTAAATTGAAAAATTTGGTGACTTTTAAAAATTTGATAATGTCTGGATTAAACCCTTCCTCTTGTTATAATTCCCCTTTGCCATCTCCCTCTCTATAAGGGCAGTTCAGCGTTCAAGTTCAGACACAAATAACTTTATGGAATTCTGCTGGGTTAGGCCACTTCATGTATACAGAGATCCTCTCTTCAATTCTCACATCACCTTAGGTGTGTATTACCATCTCCAATTTAGAGATGAGGAAAGCAAGGCTCAGATGGGTAAAGTAACTTGTCCAAAGTCTCACAAATAGGAAAAGACGGAGGGAGGATGTGAGTTAAGTCCACATCACAGCAGGAGAAAGAGACCAACTGGGCATTTTTTGGGCTAGGATGAGGAAGACCTTTCATCCAATTTCAGAACAGCTTGCCTTCCCAGGTCCTCAGTCAACTTTATCTTTAAACAGAAAGGTGACCACTTGTCCACAATGAAGTAGGAAGAGATAACTTAAGAACTCGTTTGGATTTCAGAGTCCCTCCAGCTCTGGAGCCTATCACGTAGTAGGAGCTCCTTTTGGCTGAGCGATTGAATCCGCCTCACATGCGCATGGTTCATCTCTCCACTTGGATTCAAACTCCCTTGTGGGCAGGGTCCCTGTCGTGCCTACCAGGGACACGGTGCAGTTGGGTAGACATTGGAAGATGTTTGTTGAATAATGGATGAGTGAATGAATGGGGGCTGGGGGTGGTTGAGGGAAGGCCACGCCCGGCTCTAAAGACTTTCCAGGGTTGACCGGGGTGCAGTCCTGGCTCTCTCGGGCGCCTCTGGATGGGCCATTGCGTCCCTCCTCCTGTGGCCTCCACATCTCACTAACCAGACTGGAGGGAGGGGCTATGCAGCTGGGGAGGGGCCGCGTCTCCTCGGGCGGCGCCCACTCCCTCGCGGGGGTTGGGGGCGAGAGGGGAGGACCCCGGGCCGGCCGAGCCTGCCGGCGGCCCCTTCCCCACCGCGCCCCGAAGTCCTCTACCTGCCTCCGGCCGCCCCTTCGCAGCCGGGGCCGGGTGCGCCCGGCGGGCACCTGGCCCGCCACCCCCGGGGGGCCCCGCCGGCCGCCTCCGGGGCTGGCCCGGGGCTGCGGGGCGGTCCCGGGCGCTCCCCGGCTCCGGGACTGGTCCCCCGGGGCGCGGCCGGGCAGCCGCCCCCGCCCCCCCCGCCCGGGGGGCCGGGCCGGGCTCCCGGGGGGCGGGGACTCGCCCAGTGGCAGCAGCGTCCGGGCCGGCGGCGGGCGCGGGGCGGCTTCCTGCAGGCGGCGCCGGGGCGAGCCGTTGCCCGCCGCAGCCACCGCCGCCGGGTCGCGGGGTCGTGGGGGCCGCGGCGCTCGGGCCGCGTCTGTGCCTCCCGGGCGCGCTGCGCGGCCGTCGCTGCTGCCCGCGCTCGTGCCGCCGCCGCCGCTGCCGGTTACGCCAGCCCCGCCGCCGCCCGCTCTGATTCTGCGCATAGGCAGCCCCCAAGCCTGTCATTCTGCAAAAACACAGTTTACTCAACACACCACACACACACTCACACACACACGCGCGCACACACACACGCGCACACTGCCCCCCTCGCGCACACGCACGGAGGGCGCGAGCGAGCAGACGCGCACACCCGGCGAGCCAAGTTCCGCAGCCTGGCATGGCTTCTGGGGACCTTTACGAGGTACGGGGACGTGGGTGCGCGGGCCGGCCCCAGCCCGCGGGCGGCGGGCGGACGGCGGGCGGCGGGGACCGGGCCGGGGCCGGGGCCAGGCGCGAGCCGGAGTTGCCGAGCCCGCGGCGGCGGCGGCGGCGGCGGCCGGAGGGCGGCGGGGGCCGGGCGCGCCTCCCGCCCGCCGCCCGCCCGCCCTCCCGCGGCGCCCGCGCCCGCTCCCTCTTTCTCTTTCTCTCGCACACACACTCTCTTACTCCATCTACTTTGCGGCCTTGGAGGGGAAGGAGGAAGCCGGGCGGAGCCGGGGCGGGGGAGGTAGCGGTCCCGGGGAGGTGTTTCTCGCCCGACGAGCCGCCTCGAGTGCAGAAAGTACAGGTAAAAGTCGGCGCCGGACGTGCCGGGAATGCGGGGGGCCGCGCGGCGGCCGCCGGGGGTGCGGGGCCGGGGGTGCGCGGCCCGGGCTGGGCCGGGGGCGCGGGAGGGAATGGGGGCGGGCCGACGGAGCGGAGCCCGGCCGGGCCGAGGCGGGGTCCTGGGGGGGCGGCCATGGAGGGGGCGGCCGGGTGGGGAGTTCGGGAGGCACCCGCCAAACCGCTCCCCGGGGCCACCAGGCCACCTCCCCCCTCCTCCCACCTGCTGCCCCCGCCACAGGCTCGGGGCTGGGGCGTGGGGGCGGTCCTTGCGGGTGTCGTGCTCCCTGGGGGCGAGAGGGGGCGCTGTAGAGGGCCTTCGGTGGAAGGAAGAGCACATGGAAGGCGGAGGTGGGCGGTAGCACGTTGCTAGAGGACATGGGATGTGAGCCCAGCTCCCAACGCTCTACGTCACCCTCAGTGGATACCTGTCTCCAGGTCCACACAGGTTAGTGGCCAGCATCGGATACTTTGAAAGCGTCTCAAAAGTGCTCAAGGAAGACATTAGTCTGGCATCTTTGAAACAGTGGAGAAATAGCCATGGCCTCTGGGAGCTAGGTTTTACTAGCTCTGGACACAAGTTACTGCTTTTGGATTCCCGACAAGTGGACAAAACAAGAAGCAACCCCCTTTCCCTGGGGAGAATGCCCAAAAGAGCTGTTGGCCCCAAGAGAAAGTTCAGGCTAAGAGACCTTCCATCTTCAACCCGAAGGCCTGCTGATTCTCCAAGAAGCAAGACAGAGTTCAGCCTGGACCTGGACTCCCCTGCACATAAATCTATTAACACTAGCCCTGGTTCTCAAGGCTTTTGGTTAAATTGAGATGAGCACCCCAAGGGGTGGAATTAGCCTTCTGGGTAGGAGACCACAAGGGTGATTCACCCACAGTGAGCTTTTTCCTCTGGGCTTTCTGGACAGCTGAAGCTTTTTCAGATGGTGGGTTTGCTGGTGGGTGTGAGAGAGGAAGAGTGGAGGACAGGCCAGGTAGCATCTCAGCTTCCTGTGCGACCAGGGTCTTTTGGATGATTCTGAACTTGGTGAGGCGCAGTCATGGACCACTAGTGGGCTCAGGTGTCATGAGAGGACACTCCAGTCCTATGGAGAGGTCCGTGTGGTGAGGAGTTGAGACCTCCTGCCAACAACCAGCACTAGCTTAGCAAGCTTGTGTTTGTGAGCCACCTTGGAAGCAGAACCTCCAGCCCCAGTCAAGCATTCAGATGACCACAGCACTGGTGACATATTGACTGAAACCCCATGGTATTTGCTGGGGCCCAACCATCCAGCTAAAATGTTCCTGGGTTCCTTGAAAGAATGATGCAAGTTGACCTCTTCTCTACCCTACTGCCTTCCTCATCCCTGTGCTGACAGAGGAGATGAAGTTGGGTAGAGACCTGGTGAAGAACTTTGGCAGATTGTGCCCAATAGGTCATCCAAGCACTTTTGCCTATTTTAAGATGGTGGAGCAATTTCTGAAATCAAGAAAGTTGAAGCACAGTAAAATGGGATGTTTGATTGAGCTTCCCGAAGTATAACCAGCACTATTAGGACATTGGCCAAAAGTAGATATTGTTCAGGGGCAAAGTTCATCTCGCTGGGAGTATGGATTTTTCTACCCATTGATCTTGAGTCATCTTAGAGCTGCTGACCTTGCCTGGTGAAAAGCTGCATCAAGAGGGAATTAAGAGGACACGTTAGGAGCTGTCAGTATTTCTCCATTTAAAGTTTGGAACTTATAAACCTTCTGGGGATAATTTCTTGTTTAATGATCATCTGAAATGCTCTCCTTAACATTGGTAATTATAGTTGCCAGTTGAGTCTGTTAAGAGGGGAGTTTTCACACCGGCCTTGGAAGTATCTTAGCACCTCACCGAGTTCTTATTGAAGTTCAGTAAACAAGACAATAATAATAATTACTTCTGTGATATTAGGTAATTGTACTAGATGTAAAATAGTTTTCCTGTGGCTGATTGTTTGCACAGTCATTACTAAAAGGGCTAAATTGCATTACGAGTGTATAACCAATGTCAACATTTTTATAGCCTGTGTCTACATTACATAACACGTACTGAGGAATTTAATTTGTTGACCAAATTTAGCTTTAAAAACAATTAAGAAGTGCTAACTGTACATTAGCATATATATTTGTGACTGTAAAACTGTTGTGTGTGTAAAAAATAGGATGTTGGTTTAAGGATAAATCTTGGACTATCCAGTATATTGATTGACCTTTAAAGAAAACAAAAAGAGGAAAACTGATACCATTCTCAATTCTGATATTACTTTAATTAAATGTTATACTCAAGGGTATATAAAATGGCTTCTTGTAACCTCTGACCAAGAACCCACATTTTGAGTGGGCAAGAACTATTACATTTGTAATTGATTTATTTCACCTGTGTGTCTGCTGACACTCTCCTTGACCTTTTATGGTGAAGATGTGATTTGGATTGTAGAGATTCTTCAACTTCTCTTTGGTGCTTCAGACAATGAAATTGTAAAGAGTAAACCTTCCCTGAATAGCGTCTTTTAAGGAATAGGTGGTAATTTTAAAGACACCAACAAATGAAAACTTTGTTTATGTAATGGCACTCTTCAGTCATAATGAAGAAATATGGAATCAAGCTCAGTTTCCAAAATTTTGGTTCTTGATAGATTATTTCTCTTATAGCAGAGTTCTCATCATCGTCCGGTATATTATAGCCATTACCTATAGGAAGGTGATCTTAAATATGGGTTGAGCATTTTAAAATCAGATAATCTAGATGCAAAATGAAATTCCTTATCCAGATGCCCTGGTCTACAGTTTGCTAAATGTAAGAGTCATAAAATGGCAATCTGTGAGCCACGTCTAGGCTATCTGTGTGTTTTTGCCTCACCTTGATGGTAGATAAGAGAACTGGATTTGAATGCCTTTAGATGGGGCATGTGATGCCTAGTTTATAATTGTCCCAGTGCTCCCTCTTACCAGGTACCCTTTCTGCTTCACTCTTAACTTACTTACCTGGCTCCAGTAGGCATTAGAGTTTGTAGCCCCAGGATGCTCGTCAACATTCGCTAAGATGCTTGGATATCAGGAAGACATAATCAGTGGAATAAGGAGCCCAGTTGTCTTGTCCATCTCTGTGTCCTTGCACATGCAAATACTTGTTCACTGAATCACTGAACAGAAGACTGACTTAAGTACAGATAAAGTACCTTGGCTGACCTTGTTATGCTTGTGTTGAGCGCTACTCTCTCTTCTCTTTTCTTCTCTGGCTTGTGGTCTCTCCGTGGTGGTAATACCATGTGTAGGGGTGGCTCTCAGTTCTCTCTGAAAGGAAGTTTGACTGAGTCGCCTTCCACAGAGCTAGACGGTTACTCACTAAAAGATGCGTTCATTGAATGCATCTAGGCTTCAACCATGTGGCTTTTGGGTGGTATTTTATACTCTCTCTCGTGTAATTAGCTGACATTATGAGAGAGGTCTCCACTTTGTTGGCAAAAATGTTCAAAGAGAATGCTGTATGTCTATAGAGAAGGTCAGTAGCGGCCAAGTTGAAATTTATCGAGATGGACTTAGCAGTGGCAGTTCCTGATGTTTGTCAACGTTCTGTTGATTTATGTTTCCCAAAGTTCTATCTTAAAAGGATCAAATGTGCCATGTGGTTTTTTTTTTTTTGGGGGGGGGGGATTGATATGCATGCATGTACCCATATCTAATAACTACGTATGTGTTTATATCATACATATATAATATATACACATGTATGTTTATATAATACGTGCATAATAATGTGTATATATATTAAAAAATACTGATTTCATTTCATTCCAAATAAAATAAATAACAATAATAATAGGATTTTAGTTTTGTTGAGAGAAATTTACTCTAGTTAAAAGTCGATGCTGCTGCAGTGATGAACACTGGTGTCTCCGCTATAGCGCTACATACGCACCCTGCGTCCTGCAAAATCACGCACTGAAAATAACAGGCTTATGGGAAAAACAGGATTGAGGCCGACTGCTGAAAACATTTGGAACTTCGTAACCAGGAACAAAAACAAAACCAAATCTAATAAAAATGCAGCTCAGTTAAATCTCCACCTGGCTGGTGTTTGCCCTCACCAGGTCAGTCCATCCTTTACAGCCTTCAAATTGGGCTTGTGCTTCTTTCCTCTCTCTGTAGATCACAGACGTCATTCTCTTCTAATAGAGACCATTTTCACTGAAATTAAATCTGGCCCAGAGCGTAGCCCTCTGCATTCATCTGTATAGAGAGAAATCTTTCTGTAGCTTCTTCATCTGTAATTTGCAGCATTGCTAGGCAAGTTAAGGTGGTGGAAAGGTAGTAGTGCTTGATGCCACGATCAGCCCCTACTCATATTAAAGGAAGGCACTTGAGTGCGTTTCCAGCTTTGTTGTAAGGTCTTCAAACATCTTTGTCTTTCTCTTTCCTTGTGAGAGCTCTTTCCTATGATTGCTTAAAAGTATTAACAAACTATGAAAATCGCATAAGAATCAACACAACTTGTTATACTGGCATATTCTCCTACTTACCACTCGTGCCTGAGGTGAAACGTGTAGTCACAGAACAAATGGTCAGTGATAAAACTTCTTGAATCTCTGTACCAGTATTTTCAGAGGCAAATATCATCAAAGAAAATATATTGGATGAGTTGAATTGATTTCTTGGCACATGGTAGGTACCTGAGGAATATTGAATTGGTGTATGATTCTCCCAGCCTTTGAAAGTTATTTTATATTATCCCATGTGGGTAGATATCAGCATGTTTTCAAGTAGTACAGACTTTTATGTGAAGTCATTCCTCATCACATAAGATCATTTCTTCAGGGGCTTAAACTGTCCTTGAAAGGAGTTTATACGGCTTCTTGCAGCCTGATCAATTGATAAGGGATGGTTCAGGCATGGTAACTAGCAAAGATCTTAAGTATTGGAGACACATTTAGTTTCCAAAGATGTGGGTCCTTCGGCATCTCTTGGATGGTGAAGAGAGGTGTAGATGTGGCTGATGGTTCATAACACCATCGTTCATTTGCTCATTTCACATAAATAGAACACCAAATATATCCCAGGCACTATACTAGGGAAACATGAGATTGTGCTCCCTGGACCTATGGTCTAGTGCAAGACATAGTTGAGAAAATAGGCAGTTTGCAGTGCGGTGGGAAGAGTGTTAGTACAGGGCAAGATGGGGTTCTCTAGGACCATGGGAGGACCAGCCTTGGGGGAATGAGAGAAGGCTTTCCAGAGGAAGTGATGACTGTGGAGAACTTTGAACTAGGAAATGAGCATGATCAGGTTTGCAGGACTTATTGAGAATATTTATCTTTTCTGTTTTTGAAAGCAATTTATGTTTATTGTTGCATCTTGGAAAAATACAAGCATAAAGAAAAAAATTATAATACCTAAGATAACTATTATTATACATTTAGCGTACACTTGATGTTTATTAAATACTAATGTGATATCTGAATTAATTAAAATGATAGCTTTCTTGGTGTAGATACAAATATAAGAGTGAAATTACTTTCTGTACGTATTTATGTAATTAAAATATCAAATTGGAACATAGGATACATATTGTTTTATAACCCTTTTTTATATATATATATACATATATATATAAAATGAGCATTTCCTTCTATCTTAAAATATTACTCTATATCGTGATTTTTAATGACAGGCCAATTTTCACTTGAATAGATGCACTATTTTGTGTATAACTGATCCCCTGTTGTTGGACATCTGGTTTTTTTTTCCACTTATAAATCATTTAAATATTGCTGTTATTAACCTCCATGAGCATAATTATTTGTCTTCCTATCTTATTATTTTCCTGAGGATAAATTCTGAGAAGTGAAATTTCTAGGTTGAAGAATGCTAACATTTTTAACACTATTGATACATAATCTTAGATTGCCCCTCAGAAATGGACAGTGGATTAGTTTGGAGGAAGACTACAAGTATGGTGACCAGTTAATATGCTCTTTCAGTAATTGAAACAACTGACATTGGTGACTTGAACCAAAGGAGTGGTAGTAGAGATGGAGAGAAATGGTTGGAATTGAAAGATTTAAGAAGAATCGACATAATTTGGTATACCAGTCAGGATTTTGTTTGGCTGCTTATAATAGAAAATGTACAGTAACAGTGGCTTAAACAAGGTTTATTTTCTTACACGAAATAAACTTGGAGTTAGGCAGTCCAGGGTTAGTGTGACGCTCCATGAACTTCTCAGGGTATCAGGCTCCTTCTGTCTCTTTCATCTTCAGTTGTGGCTTCTACCCTTAAGGTCACTGCTTGATCTAAGGTGGCCATGGAACTCTAGCCATCTTTTGTGTAAGAGGTGATCTAAGGTGGCCATGGAGCTCTAGCCATCTTTTGTGTAAGAGATTGGAGGAAACAGGAGGGAGGGAGGGGCAAAAGTTGAGTCATCCTCTATAAACAGCTGCTGGAAGTTCCATGCAATCCTGCTTTCATCTCATTGGCCTGAATAATTATATGGTCACACCTAGCTGCAAAGGAGGCTGGAAAATGTGATTTTCAGCTGTACTCTCCTCTTCCCTGCTCAAGTAAGACTTGACTGACAGTATGTAGGGATTGAGGGAAAGGCAGGAGTTGTGGGATAACTTCGTGGTTTCTGTTTTGGTCCATTAGGTGGATGGTGGAATCAGTCATGGAGGTAGAGACCCGAGGAAGAAGCATTGAGTGGAGGAAGTGGGGACGGTGGAAGGGACAATGAGTTCAGAGTGTTTGTGGGACATCCAGGTATAGATGTTCATAGCAGTAGGTCATGTGAGCCTGAGACTCAAAAGCATTATCTGTCATGGAGATAGAGATTGGAAATCATTAGTGTATAGATTATAATGAAAGCCAAAGGACAGGGTATAAACACAAGGAGGGTCCAATGGAGTAGGACTGGAGAAAGTGGACATTTACAGGATGGAAGAAGAGAAAGAAGATCAGATTTACAAGGAATAGCAAGAGAGGTAGAAGGAAAAACAAGAGGCTTTGCTGTTATGGAAGGCAGTGGAAAATGCATTTCATGAAAGAAGGGTCAACAGGGTCTTTTGGGTGTAATAACCAATAAGTCATTGGTAACCTTAAGGGGCATCTATTCCATAGAGTGTGCTGGTGGGAGGACTTGATTGCAATGTGACAGTGAACGGGGTGTGTGTGTGTGGGGGGGAGGAATGTGGATGTAGAGACATCTTACACGGGTAACACTTTTAAGAGTCTTGAGTGTGACAGCCATAAAAAAGAATGAAATAATGCCATTTGCAGCAACGTGGATGGACCTAGAGGTTATCATACTAAGTGAAGTAAGTCAGACAGAGGAAGACATATCATATGATATTGCTTATATGTGGAGTCTAAAAAAGTTGTACTAATGAACTTATTTACAAAACAGAAACAGACTCAGTCATAGAAAACAAACTTATGGTTACCAAAAGGAAGAGGTGGGGGAGAAATAAGTAAGGAGGTTGGGATTAGCAGATACACACTACTATATATAAAATAGATAAGCAACAAGGTCCTACTGTATAACACAGGGAACTATCTACAATATCTTATGATAAACTGTATGGAAAATAATCTGAAAAAGAATATATCACTGTGCTGCACACCAGAAACGAATACAACATTGTAAATCAACTAGTCTTCAATTAAAAAAAAAAGAATCTTGAGTTTGAGAGTGAGGAGAGAGTGAGTGTGGTATCGAGGGGTGAACTGGGAGAATGGATCAGCCATCTCCATTCTCCTAGTTCTACACATGCTCTGCTACTTTGGATGACTTGGATAACAAAAAACAGTGATATGCACTTTGGGCTGTTGAACTTACATTCTTAGAAGAAGTGATTTTCCATGAATTCTACAAACCTCTCTCCTGCTGAACTATGACAGTTGGGTCCAATGTCTTCAGTAATTTTAGCTGGAGAAAAAAAGTAGAGCATGTTTAATATTGTCACCCAGAACCTTTCAAAATAAAATTTAATCAAGGAAAAGGTCTTGATATATTGAGTACCAGGAGATAAAGTTCTTCATTAATGGGTTTGTTGCACTAGCAATTCTCTGAGAGGAGAGATCACTGGGGTGCTATTGATAAATGAATGTGATGGTGTTTTATGTGTCAGTTATTCAGTCAAACACTAAAATAGGTGTTGCTCTGAGGTTATTTTGTAGATGTGATTAAGGTCCATAATCAGTTGACTTTAAGGGAGGTTATTCTAGATAATCTGGGTGGACCTGATTCCGTCAGTTGAAAAGCCTTACGAAAAGAACGGAGGCTTACCTGAAGAAGAAGAAATTCCATCTGTGGACAGCAGCTTCAGCCTGGAAGAGTTCCAGGTTTCCCTTCCTAATGACCTGCCTTATGGACTTTAGACTTCCCTAGCCAGTTCCACAACCACATAAGCCAGTTCCTTGTTAGATCTCTTAATGTATATTTCCTAGTGGTTCAGCTTCTCTGAGTGAACCCTGATTGATACAGTCCGTGTACTCGTCCACATACCACCAGTTGGTAACACTGTGAAGCTAGATCTTTCAGTCTTTTTGAACCTTGATGGCTTCTGCCGTGAAATGAGAGCTCTTCTATTTTTGAAATTCGTCCTTCTGATTGAGTCTTGTTACTTCTTCACATAAACACCGTACTTCTTGGTACCTGTCATCATCTTGTTTTTATGTAGGTGTGAAGACGGGCAAGCTCAGAGCTCCAAGAATCCTGCCATGTCTTTGTGTTTTGGAGTCGTTCCCTGGAAGCCATGCTCGGGATGGCAGGCAGAGGTGGCGTTGGACCCCTGGGGAGGCCTCCTGTGGGTCTGAAATTTGCCCCAGCCTTGAGTTAGCCTCTGCTCTGATAGTTGAGTGAGTGATGGGGGTTGTGGAATAGCTCCTCTGGGTCCTGATCCATGCCTCTTGTCCCTCCTCCCAGCTAATTGTCTCCCTCTGACATTGCCCAGTTAGCCTGCGCCACTGGGTGGAAGCAGATGCCTCCAAAGGTCCTATCACTCTGGTGAAATGCCCATCTGTTGACCAGGCCTATATAAAGCTGTGATCGGGTTCCTGGGAAGCCTGGGAGAGCCTTAAGTTTGTCATTTTATGTCCTGCTTTCTCTTAACCATGTGCGTTATAATAGAAAACCTAATGCAATTTATAATCATAGATATTTTTATCAATAAAATGTTAAATAGTAAAAAAAAAAAATTATTCTTCGTTCACTCCAGTCATCCCGTCTCTCCCGGAATCCCCCCAGCGTCGATCCATCACCACATTGCTTTCTAAGTGACTTACAGAAGCATCATTGTGGAGACTGGAGGGACATGTATGCGGGACTGGGGCCCTAGGCCACACTCTGCCACACCAGGAGTTCCGCCGCCGAGGGGCCACCACCCTACTCTCAGATTCGTGATCAGGGAATTTTCCTCTTTGATTTTCATTTCCTTGTCTTTGAGTCTAGTGTTTAAAAATTGTATCTCAAGGGCTCTTGCTCATAAACCATGGATCTTATATAAATGCTGGATTTGAATTTTATTTAAAAATAGTTATTTTCAGTAATCCACCAATCAGATATTTATTGTTTGGTAACTACGTGCCTAGAACTATGCTAGATGGTGGGGCTGCAGCCACAAACGTCTTTTAAACTGCTGTTCAGAATGTGATCGTGAAAAAAACCTAACGCCCACATATGCTTATATACCACATTTTTAACACAAGGCAGTGTTTTTAGTATGTTAAAAGGGGCAGCCAGCTCAACTCTTTTTTGCGAGCAGACCTCAGAATACAGCTTTTCTTGCCATCTCTGGACATATAACTTGAACTTCCAGTAAATGCACTGTATTAGCAACATTGTAGGTCTGCAACGTTCTTAAAAATTGTTAGGCCTGTTCATATCTCCTCACGTGAAAGTGTACAAGCAAACACGCTTTGTAGCACAATGCACCTCACTCCATTAAATACCTCTCAAGGTTCAGGTGGTGCGGTGGTGAATATTCTAGACCTGGTGTAATAATCAGTGTGTGGCGATAACTGAATGTCTAAAGCTTTGTCTCTTTAAATTGTATACAAGGTGGTGGTGGGGGGTTTATTGAGAGTTCTGGGTCCTTCTGCCCTGACTTTTAAATTTGAGAGGAAGAATGTGAGCAGTTGTATGTTAAAGGTTCAACCATGAAACAAACATCTGACTTCAGGATCAGTTAGAGTGAAGGACACCCTGAGATTGCAAGGCGAGATGATGAAACCGAACCAAATCTGATACCACTTGCAGCTGCTTTTCGTAGCAAATCAGAGATTGTTTTCTTATGGACAAGCAAACCACATGCGGAAATAAATTGCCGAGGCTGTCATAGGAAGACAGTGACATCCTCAGACCTCATTTAAAAACTTTGCTCTTAATCAGAATAGGCTTTATCGCTCTCACGAGTTAACTCAGCGATAAGAAAGTGTCATGTTATACTTACAGAAGACATCTCCACTAAGAAGTTATCACATGTATCTGATTTTATGTGTTAGGTTTCCTGGAACCATTTTGATGGGGGAAAAGGGTTCCATTCCCGAACTCCAGAATTTTCTGCTGGATTCTAAGCTCTGTGAGGGCAGGGGCCATGTCTGTATTTTCCATGATTGTATTCTCGACTCGTGGCACTTTGTTGGGCACATAGTAATCTTTCAATAAATATTTGTTGAATGAGTCATTGAAAATATTCAAAACCTATGCTTCTCGGCCACCTCGGCTTTCTCTTGAGTGAGCGTCCTTTATTGTTTCCTCTCTCCCTTTTCTAAGATTACTTCAGATTGTCCTTGAAATTCAAGCTTCCATTTTGCCTTCCACCAGATCTTATATAGGTTTGTTAGGTAACGAAAGTCCCTTAAGGTGAATTCAGGCATTCAAGTCATTGTCCTTCATTGTGGGTGACAACTGGATTGAGAGTGGCCATTCTCTGTTAAGTGCTGCATGTGACAGAGCCCCTCTCACGCTGAGACACCCAAAGACCGCCCTCCAGTATGCAACCGCCTCTGCCGTGGGCAGCTCTGCCTCTCTACTCAAGCCTCAGTGTTGTGGCCCAGTTTGATACGCACCATCCGTTTTAGGTTGGTCTGCCTAGAACTGGACTCTGAACTGGAGAATTGTATCCGGAGGGTTTACTGAAGGATGCTCTTGGGAGACACACCTGTAAGGAAGTGAGGAATGCAGGATGGGACAGGTGGTGAAGCAGACCAGCAGTGAGGTTACAACTGAGGTCTCAGCAGATCCTCAGGAAGGCTTGGGAGCTGGGATGGCTCTTCAGAAACGTACCATATTGAGGCCAGGGAACTGGACTTTCGTATCCCTAAGTCAGCCAGCTGTTGCTGGTAGGCTGCCCCTTGGCGGCGGTGGGGGGAATGTATTCTTGGGCAGGGCAGCTGCCTGTGGTGGAGGGCAGTTCCCTTTGAGGGTCACATCTGTGAGTCTTTAGCAGCATGGATATTCGTAGAATTGAGGGGATGGGCACATCGACCCTGAAAAGGGGACCTGGGTGGAGTATCACATTATCCAGTACCATCAGTTCTTGCTGTTCACTGATCGGTGAATCTGTCTGCTCTGGATCCACCAGAATACATGTCTGTCACCTAGGTTGTATTTTAGGTTATTGGTTCCTCCCAAAGACATCATTTGTCATTTAACAGCTTCTTGGGGCAGCCCAGGTCTTGAGTACTGACACACTGGCCATGTGTTGGGATCGTGCTTGTGATTCCTTATCTCTCCCTACAGCGTGCAGCGTAGGACCACATGCGGGGAGATATTTCACAGGCCGTCATTTCTATTGGGTCTCCACCCCTTATTCTTGAGACATTTTCCTTGACTGGCTCTCCCACTCCTCAGTTGCCTTTATGTCCTCATCTTGTGCTGCCTGTTCCTTAAACTTGGAGCTTTTTAATAGTGTTGACCCAGGGTTCTTCTGTTCTCTCATTGTGCTACAGTGACTATATGGGTGATGCCCAAGTCCCTGACACTTTGCTTGTTTTTTTGTTTTTGTTTTTTTCCCTGAGCTCCAGAGATGATATCCATCTAACCCTCTTGGGCTCTTTAAACTCAATATATCCAAAATTGAACTTATGTTCAACCTATGTAAGACGTGCTTTTCCTTTTGTTGTTCCTAGCCTCAATAGTACCTCCATCCACCTGTTCCATAGCTAGAAATATGGCCTCCTTTGTTTTGCCCAGTCATCATGTATGTTCTGTTGAAGCCGCATCCTGAATATTTCTTGAGCCTATCCTTTTCTCTTCATATTCACTCTCACCACTTTAATTCAGGGGACAACTCCCATTGTTTCAGTCACTCTGCTACCTCTCAGCTGATATCTATGCATCTAGTTCAACTTTTCTCCATACTGCGCTCACAGAGGTCTTTCTTTCTTTCTATTTTAAAGGGTTTTTTTTTTTGATAAATTTATTTTTTTTATTTATTTATTTTTTGGCTGTATTGGGTCTTCATTGCTGCGTGCGGGCTTTCTCTAGTTGCAGTGAGCGGGGGCTACTCTTCTTTGGGGTGCACGGGCTCTAGGTGCACAGGCTTCAGCAGTTGTGGCACGAGGGCTCAGTAGTTGTGGCTCGCAGGCCCTAGACGCAGGCTCAGTAGTTGTGGCGCACGGGCTTAGTTGCTCCGCAGCATGTGGGATCTTCCCGGACCAGGGCTCAAACCCATGTCCCCTGCATTGGCAGGCGAATTCTTAACCACTGTGCCACCAGGGAAACCCAAAGGTCTTTCTAAAATCCCCATTTTACAATGTCTCTCCAGATGAAGTATCTTTAAGTGATGTATAGGCTCTTTGTGACTTGGCCCCTTCTCATCTTCTGCTAGTTCTCCAGTTACAGCATGTATTCCATCCAGAGAGCTCTGCTCGCAGTTTTTGGATGTTCCATGTACTGTCCTTTAATCACACCCTCCCAAGTGATTGGGCGCTCTTCATTACCAACCCTGCCACAATTTTGCTTCCTTAATTCTTGCTCAACCTTTAGGTCTCAGCTGAGATGTTGCTCTTGGCAAAACTTCCCCGACTCATCAAGGGTTTTCTTTGGGCTCCTGTAGAACCCTGTTCGTCTCTCATCACAGCACTCACGTTAATAGGCGGTAATTTGTTAACTTATTTTCTGAATCTCCCACTGCGTTGTAAGTTTTGAGAGGGCAGGGATTCCCTCTGACTTGTTCCATCGTTAGCACCTAGCACAGTGCAAGACTCAGAAAACAATCTAATGAAAGAATTAATCTGTCCAGGTCTTTCATTTACATGAAAGTTGAAATTGTCTCATATTTCTACAGTCTGTTTTGTAGGAAGCTTGAAGTCATTTTCAATCTTTCAGTTTTCCTAAGGGTGTCTAAGTCTTGAGTCTATTTTCTATGTCTTTGTTGTTCAATTAATAATAATTTTGGTTTCTCATAAGCAAAACTCACTGACAGCATTCGGCTTTGTGTTATCAGTAAAGCTAATACAGTCTTGTATTCAAAGGATTATTGAATCTTGGAGTTGGATGAGAGTTTTGAAGTCCTCTGCTCAGTCTTTCACTAACATCTCCAACAAGTGATCAGAATTGAGGGACTCTTTTACTCTTTTGAAGGAGACAAGTGCTTGAGATGCTAAAAGTGGCTGTTTGTCTTCACTAAAATCTGAGTGTGTCATCCATGAGACAGAGATGATATCTTCCTAGACTCTTCTGGAGAGTCGCCTTGGAAATCTTGATGTCATTATCGCTTTCTTACGCAAGACTTAGTAAAGGAGGCCAGTGAGGCTCAGCACAGCCTTGAGTCTTGTTTAATTCTCCTGTTGATGGAGAATGGGGTTAGGACCTGCCTCACCGACTGACATCACAGGCCTTGACATTATGGGGAGCACTTGATATCTAAGCTTTTCCTGGAAATCCAGACTCATTTATGAACTGTTGGAAGTCAGATCAACTCATGGAATCCCAAACTCCTTTGGCATTAAAAAGTGAATGAGTAGCATTTTAGTGTCCTGATATTTACATTGCTGTGTTTACTTGTCTGCATTGCCACCTAAAACCACGTTCACTTTGCAGAATATGGTACACATGGTGGTTTGTGGAACAGACTTTGGTAAGGGTCTTGCAGTTAATAGAAAGGGGAAAGGAACCACACAATGGCTGCCTCTGGGATGTAAAAACATAATGATCTTCTTCAAATTATTGACCTAATTTTCTCTCCAAAATTGATGTATATTTTAGTACCATGTAGGATTGTCACAGATTGTTTTCTTGTCTTGGTTATCAAACATGGCAGTGATTGCAAAGTCTTTGAAATCTTGAGGCACTTCTATGTTTTATTGTCCCCCCTACTCTCCAGCTCTTGTGTGGCTATGTCTATGGTATTGACTTTTTGGGAAGCTGGTGCAAATCCCATTTGCTTTTGACTTAATGAATTGGTATATCTTTTGAAGAAATCTGATCTCTGATGCTGGTTGATGTATAAAGAGGTTTTTGAAGTGTAACTTCCTATGATTCTCGTATAAAATAGTCTTATTAATAGTAGTAAAAACAGTAAAAATAATGTTTAATGAGTATATCCTGTGTGCCAGACACTGTGTAAATCGTCATGTGCATTACCTCATTTAGTTCTTCCTATGGGATTCGTACTAGTAGTATCCCCATTTTACGATTCAGAAACTGAGGCTCACAGCCACCAGATGGTAAAACCAAGATTTACACGAGGTCATCTGAGGTACTCCTCTCTTGATAAATTATAAGATGTCCGTAGTTTTCCTTTTAACTTCCCTCCTTTTGTTACTAGGTGGTGTTTCTGCTCTAGCACTCTTTTGCACCTGTGCTTTACACAGAATCCCAGGTGGTATATAGGTCAGTGGGTATTACACCAAAAACAAGAAAAGGAACAGGAAGATCTTTCTGCTTCCTCATACTTACAGCATGAAACATAATTATGTATGTTGTATTGTTCAGGACAGGGATGACACAGGCCAGCCTGTGCGTTGGCCTTTGAAGGAGTTCCTGTGAAGTGAGTTAATTGGGACGGGAAATCTTCCATTGGAGTCTGTCTGAGTAGATGTTTTTCAACACTGCTTTAAGTCATGCTGCTTCAGAAATAGTGATGGCTCTGCCACCTGGTAATTATGATGGAGGAGCCAATTTCAGTGGCCTTGGTGCTGGTCGGCCTTACTCAGGCTTTTGCATTGAGGAGAAGACTGGTTTTGAGGGCAGTTGGTAACATTTCTTGGTCGGTGTCGTTTCATTCTTTCAGCATATTTATGAGTCTCTGTGCATTTTTCCACATGCTTTTTGTTTTGTTTTGTTTTGGTTTTGTTTTGGTTGGCATGGTGTTTGCATCCCGTCATGATTGGAATTGGCAGGATGGTGTGTTTGAAACTCTTTCTTTACTGCCATATACTGTGGTGCCTGTTGGACAATGGTGCCTTGGTTGTATGGATTTTGTCCTTGGATTTTGTCCTTGAAACTCTTTCTTTACTGCCATATACTGTGGTGCCTGTTGGACAATGGTGCCTTGGTTGTATGGATTTGTCCTCAAAACAGCTAGGCTTCGCATGGGTGAGGTAAATAATCCCAGATTCTAGTAGACAGGTCTGTACACTTGGCTGAAAAGAATATATTAACAGAACATTCACGATTCTTTTTTTATTTTTTTATTGAAGTATAATTGATTTACAATGTTGTGTTCGTTTCAGGCCTACAGCACAGTGATTCATATATATATATATATATTCATATATATATATATTCTTTTCAGATTCTTTTCCCTTATAGGTTATTACAAAATATTGATTATAGTTCTCTGTGCTATACAGTAGTTCCTTGTTGGTTATCTATTTTTTATATAGTCCTCCAGAGTGTGTACACTCCTCCAGATTGTGTATATGTTAATCCCAAACTCCTAATTTATCCCTCCCCCCTCTTTCCCCTTTGGTAACCATAGGTTTGTTTTCTACATGTTTCTATATTAAATTACGATGATATGTACAAATAAGTTGAAGCTTTATATCAATACTTGAATACAAAGAACCAGAAAGAGAGAAGTAGTACAATTTTTTTCACCATCTGCATGACAAGCTATAAAGTACCGACAATCATTTATCCATGTACTTTTCTAGAAGAAACTCAGTTTGAATAGATAGGAAAACCGAGATATGAGACAATACATATACATACACAAACACACATGATTTATTTCTTTCCTAGGTGTTTTACATTGAGTTGTCCAGATGGCCTGACATTTCTGTTGATTTTAGAAAAGAGTCTTAGGGACTTCCCTGGCAGTCCAGTGGTTAGGACTCCGTGCTTCCACCGGAGGGGGCATGGGTTCGATCCCTGGTTGGGGAACTAAGATCCCACATGCTGTGCGGCATGGCCAGAAAAAAAAAAAAGGAAAGAGTCTTAGAGGTTGGGTTGTCTTAGATATCACCTAGTCTGATTCCTCAACCAGCACATACATCCTTCACATATGATCACCCCGTTTCTCCTAGAAAACTTTCAAAGGAAATAGGGTGCTCTGTCTTGAAGGGCAGCCTCTTCCATTTTGGCATAGCTGTTGGAAAATGCCTTGTTACAGTGAGCTAAGGTCTGCCTTCTTGTGCAATTTCTACCTGTTGATAAGAGCTGTGAATTCAGTCACCAAGAGCTATCAGTTTCATTTCCTAGGTAGCTCCATTTCCCCTACTGCCATTCTAGTCCAAGCCATCTCTCTCTCCCTTCTGGAAGAAACAATAGCCTCTTAACTGGACTCCCAACATTTCCTCTTGGCCACTCTCTATTCTCATACTGTATCTAAAGTGATTGTTTGAAAAGGTAATTCTGAACATGTCACTTTCTTCCTGAAGTCTTCAATGGCTTCCTATTGCTCTAGGGCAAAAATTCCAAATACTTAACATGATCTGAACCTGCCTACCTTTCCAGGCTCAGCTAAGACGGCTCTCCCTTTTCTTCTCTGTGCACCACTCTTGCTGCCTCTTTTCAGGCATCCAAACGTTTTTTGCCTCAAGACCTTTACTCATGCTGTTTCTTGTGCCTGGGAGGCCCCTGGCCCAGCCTGGTCTCCTTTTCTATCCCCTGTCAGCTCTAAAGTTGATTCAAGGATGCCTTCCCTGACCCCCAGACCACAGTAGACCTCCCTGTTATGTATTCTCTGAGCATCCTGTGCTTCTCCTCCACAGCGTTGGTCCTTGTAATCAGTCATTTATTTTTGTACTTGTTTAAGGACTGTCTTCTTGGAGGCAGGGTCACATCTGGTTCAGTGATGTACCTCCAGCACCTAGAGCATAAAAGGTGCTTGTGGAAGTCTTCCAAGTATTCCAGAAAAGTCTGGGCTACTAGAAATTAGGGCTGTTTTCTCCTCCAGAGTAAACATCACTGTATTTTTTTTCCTGCTCTTATTGGATGTGTTTTCCAATCCTTTACCTTCCTGGTTGTTCTCTCCTGGATATATCTAGTCTTTTTAGCACTCTACTTTAAATGTATTACCTAGAATAATTGTTGGTTTCATCAGCAAAGTTCACTTCTTTTAATTTGGACAGTGGACTTGTTATTAATTTAGTCTTAAGGAAAACCAGAACCTGAATTGCAGAATATTTAAAAAATAACATGAATGAAAACAGTATTCATAGAACTTCTGTACAGTGGGTGCTTAGAGGAACATTTTTAACCTTAAACACATACATTAAAAACAGAAAAGAATAAAGTCGGTATTCATTTCAAAAAGTTAGAAAAAGAATAACAAAATGAATAAAGGGAAACGATAAAGAAGGAATAAGTGTAAATAAAAACAAAAACATTAATAAAGGAGAAAAGAGAAAAACAGTAGAACATCTGTGGATTGAACCAACCTCAGATTGTGTAGTACTGTAGTATTTACTATTGAAAAAAATCCATGTATAAGTAGACATGTGCAGTTTAAACCTGTGTTGTTTAAGAATCACCTAGATTACATAAAATTTGCCATTTTAACAGTTTTAAATATACAGTTCAGTACCATTTAGTATTTTCACACTATTGTGCAACCATCACCACTGCCTTGCTCCAGAACATTTTTTTTTTAAAAGGAAGCTGCCCTTCATGAATGGAGCACTGTATCAAGAGTCCTGTGATCCTGCTATGTTGTTGTTGTTATTATTATTATTTTCTTTTTTTGGCTGCACCACGTGGCATGTGGGATCTTAGTTCCCCAACCGGGGATCAAACCCATGCCCCTTGTAGTGGAAGCGCAGAGTCTTAGCCACTGGACCGCCAGGGAAGTCCCCAGAACATTTTTTTTGTCACCCCAAGAGGAAACCCTATACCTATTAAGTAGTCATTCCCCATTTCCCTAGCCTGGCAACCACTAATCTGCTGTCTTTATGGATTTGCCTATTTTGGATATTTCATATGAATGGAATCATGTAGTACACGGCCTTTTCTGTCTGGATTTTTTTTCTTACTGTAGTATTTTCCAGGTTTATTCACGTTGTGGTGTGTAGTCAGAATTTCATTCATTTTTGTGGCTGAATAATATCCTGTAGTATTTCAGTTATATCACATTTTTTTATCCCTTCATCTGTTGATGGACACTTGGGTTGTTTCCATCTTTTGGCTATTATGAATAATGCTGCTATGAGCTTGGCTTACAAGTATCTGTTTGAGTTCTTTTTTTCAGTCCTTTTGGTTATATACCCAAGAGTGGAATTGCTGGGTTATATTGTAATTCTTTGTTTAACTTTTTGAGAAACTGCCGAACTGTTGTTCACTACATCTACACTATCTTGCATTCTCACCAGCAGTATATTGAGGGTTACAATTTCTCTGCATCTTTACTTGTACTTGTTGCTTTACTTTGAAAAAGAAAATGTAGACATCTTTGTAGTTAAGAAATGTTATCTCACTGTGGTTTTGATTTGCATTTCCTTAAGTGACTAATGGTGTTGAACATCTTTTCATGTGCTTATTGGCATTTGTATATCTTCTTTGGAGAAATGTCTATTCAAGTCTTTTGCTCATTTTTGAATTGGATTGTTTGTCTTTTTGTTGTTGAGTTATAGGAGTTCTTTATATATTCTGGATATTAAACCCCTATCAGATATATAATTTGAAAATATTTTCTTGCTTTCTATGGATTGTCTTTTCAGTCTCTTGTCAGTGTCTTTTGATGCACAAAAGTTGTAATTTTAATGAAGTATCTATTTTTCCTTTTGTAGCCTGTGGTTTTGGTCTGATACTTAGGGTAGAACTTCTAGTACTATGTTGAAAAGAAGTGGAGAAAGTGGGTGTTGTTGTCTTGTTTCTTATCTTAGGAGAATAAGTTTCAATATTTCACTACTGAATATGATGTTGGCTGTGTATTTTTCATAAATGCTCTTTACCATGTTGAGAAAGTTTCCTGTTCCTGATTTTCTGACATTTTTATTGTGAAAGGGTGTTGGATTTTATCGCATGACTTTTCTGTGTCAGCTGAGATGATCATGTGTTTTTTTCTTCATTCTATTAATGTATTACATTTATTGATTTTTATATGTTGAACCACCCGTACATTCCTTGGATAAATCCCACTTGGTCACGATGTATGATCCTTTTTATATGCTTCTGGATTTGGTTTGCTAGTATTTGGTTGAGGATTTTTGCATCTATATTCATAAGAGATATTAGCAGCTAAGAGATATTAGATATTAGTTCTTTTCTTGTAATCTTTGTCTGGCTTTGGTGTCAGGGTAATGTTTACATCATAGAATGAATTGAGGTATTTATTCCCTCCTCTTCAGTTTCTTTTGGGAGGGGGAAGAATTTGAGAAGTATTGGTATTAATTCCTCTTTAAATGTTTGATAGAATTCACCAGTGAAGCCATCTGGTCCTGGCCTTTTCTTTGTTGGGAAGTTTTTGTTTATTGATTCAATGTCCTTACTTGTTATAGGTCTATTCAGATTTTCTATTATTTCTTGAGTTAGTTTTGGGTAGTTTGTGTGTTGCTAGGAATTTTTCCATTTCATGAAGGTTATCCAGTTTGTCATGTAGGTATCCAACAAACTGGATAACCTACATGAACAATGCTATTTGTTCAGAACATTCTCTTATAATTCTTTTTATTTCTTTCTTTGTGTGTTGCTAGGAATTTTTCCATTTCATGAAGGTTATCCAGTTTGTCATGTAGGTATCCAACAAACTGGATAACCTACATGAACAATGCTATTTGTTCAGAACATTCTCTTATAATTCTTTTTATTTCTTTAAGGTCTGTAGTAATGTTGTCTCTTTCATTTCTTACTTTACCAGTTTGGGTCTTCTCTCTTTTTTCCTTTGTCAGTGTATTTAAAGGTTTCTCAATTTTGTTGATCTTTTCAAAGAACCAACTTTTAGTTTCATTGATTTTCTCTGTTGTTTTTCTGGTCTCTATTTTGTTTATCTCAACGCTAATTTTTTTTATTTCCTTCCTTCTGCTAGCATGGGCTTAGTTTGCTTTTCCCTTTTTAGTTCTTTAAGTTATACAGTTAGGTTATTGATTTGTAATCTTTATTCTTTTAGAATGTGTTTATAGCCATAAATTTCTCTTTGAACACTGCTTTCACTGTATCTGTTAAGTTTTGATATGTTTTCCTTTTGTCTTCTTTTGTCTTAAATATTTTCTAATTTTCCTTGTGATTTTTTTTCTTTGACCCAATGGTTGTTTAAGTGAGTGCTGTTTAATTTTCACATAATTGTGAGTTTTCCCATTTTCATTCTATTACTGATTTCTAATTTTATTCTATTGTGGTAAGAAAAGATACTCTGTGTGATTTCAGTCTTTTAAAATTTAGTCAAACTTGTTTTCTGGCCTAACATGTGGTCTGTCCTGGAGAACATACCATGTGCACTTGAGAACAATGTATATTCTGCTGTTGTTGAGTATCCTCTATATGTATGTTAGGTGGAATTGGTTTATAGTATTCTTCACATCATCTGTTCTCTTATTGATCTGTCTGGTTGTTCTATTCATTATTGAATGTGGAGTATTCAAGTCTCCAATTATAGTAGAACTGTGTATTTCTCCCTTCCATTCTGTCAATTTTTGCTTCATATATTGGGGCTATATTGTTAAATGCACATATGTTTATAATCATTATATTTTCTTGATAGAACAGTGTGGGCATTTTACAAAAGCCATTTTGTTATTTGGTTGGGTCATATGAATCTTAAGGTCAATTAAAACCTCCTAGATTTCTTTTCCCACAAACAGTTCCCAGTATTGTATCTAGAGCCTGTTCTAGCACATACTTTTCTTTTGATTTTCTGACCTAAATGGGTACAGTGATTTCTGTTAAATTTGCACCTTGCCACTTTAGCCTATTGAAATTATTTTGAAAACCTGATTGAGTGTTCTCTCCAGCTTGTGTGGACTTTTTATTTCTGGGCTTTAGCATAGGTAACATAGAGAAGTGTGTTGGACAAGTGAGTACCAAGCATGAAATGGGGCAAGTTAAAACATCACAAAGCTTGCTGTTCTTACTGAGATTCAGATATTTTTCTTGAATAAATCCCCCCCACCCCCCACCGATTGCTGGAAGCCTTTGGTTAATTTCCAGAGTTTAAAAAAAGCTGGTACTGACAATATTTGCCAGTTTTCTTATTGCTGTTATGGAGGAGACAATTTTTGGAGATCCTTAATTAGTTCACTATTTTTTTTTTTACATTACCCTTGTGTTATTGACATTTTATGGTCTTTTTCTAAATGATATGGAAAATTTTGTCAAATGCTTTGTTGCTTTTAAGATACTGTACATCTGTGTAATTTTTCTTATGTACAATTTTCAAATCCTATTAAAGGAAGAAAAGAGATTGGTGTGAAGGACTTGCTTGTTGTGATGGTTCCATGTTGTTATTGATAAGTCCTTCCATACTTTCATAAAGACCTATAAGCTGACCTTATAAAAATCCATTTTAGGATTTTCACTAAGAATTCACAAAAGTTTCTTACTCAGCATTTTGTAGAACAAGAAAATCAGGGTATGTGTCTCTGTTCTGATTTTAAAATATTTAAGTTAATATTATTTTTTTATTCTCTTTTTGTTGTTTCTAACTTCAAGTTTCTCTGCATTGTGGTCAGAGATCAAGATGTATATTTAACTGCTTTTTGCAGAGTTACTGAATTTTTTGTGACTTAATGTCTGATCAATATTTTATTGATACTTGAAAATGCATAGTCTCTAGAGAGCACAAAATGTGGTGTCTATATTATGTGAATAAGTATATATAGACAGTTAAGATATATACCTATTAAATAAAGCTCATTAATTATATCAAGTAAATTCCTTAGATCCTTACTGGTTTTTCATAAGATGAGAGCTAGTTTGAAGTCTCAAGGTCTTCTTGTAGATGTATTGAATAGGTTTCCATGTTAATGTATATAGATAATATTTATTATGAATACTGATATGTTTGAAATTATTTATGAAATCGTATGTTATATTTTCTGTTTATCATGCTTTGTTGTTTTCCTTTACTTGCTTTTCTTGGGATTGATTATTTTGTGACTTTTTTTTCTTTTAGTGTTCTGGTATTTTTATATATGCTTCTTATTTTTGAAATGGTTGTCCTTAATTTTTAAACAAATTTGATACTATTCTTTATGCTAATGTCTAGAGTTTAACAGTTGTTAGAGATTCCCTCTTGAAGAAGGTAAGCAACTTAGCTGCTCTTTATTTCCTCTCTCCTGCCCACCTCTCCTGTTTTTTAATTTAATTGTTTGAATCTTATATACAGATTTTTTTGTTACTATTGTTTTTGTACTGTACCTACCATCTTAGGCACTGAATTTTAACATTTCTTTATTTTAATAATTAAACTATCAACAATTATTTATATTTAAATATAAATTTATCTGTGCCCTCACTTATTATACTTTTATATATTCCACACAGTTTTCTTTTCCTTGAACTGTGTTCCGTGATGCTGGAGTATATCCTCAGGTAGCTCTTTCAGAGAGGGACTATGCATAGAAAATCTGATTCCTTGAACATGTTATAGTTCCCTGTTTTATAAAAATATTTTTTTCTATTGAAATCCTTCTCTTTTGATCATTTGATATAATTTTACAACAAATTTCTTAATGCTCCATATTTTGGAATAAGTCCTTCTTGCTGATGATTTTAAAAACATATTCTGATAAACTCAGCCAGCTGCTATGCTCCTTATCATTCCTGTTGTGGCCCCTGCCTATCTTACTACTCTTACCTTTATTTTATGTGCTTTGGTCATTCTGGCCTTCCTACTGACTTTGAATGTACCATGTTTCATCATAATGAACTATTCAAAATACTCTTCTGTCTTTTCCTGGAATGCTGTCCTCCTGCTACACTTATTAATTCATTCATTTTCTGACTCTTTTTTTCAATGTCTCTTCCTATAAGAAGTCTTCCTTGACATCTAATACAGATTAGGTTTCCCTGTTTTATATTCTAATATCTTGTTTTTATTTTTTTCATAGGACTTGTTATGGTTTGGAACTTATTTGCATGACTAATTGGTTAATGTCTGACTCCTCTAAGGCTCACGAGAGAAGGAAGTATATTTGTCTCACTGTTGTGTAGTCCTGACCCCTAGTGTAGTGAGATTCATAGTGAACATGCAGTTAATATCAATTGAATTAATTTTGCTTTGTCTTGGCCACTTTTGCTTTCTGTTTCTATTTTCCTTATATAGTTTATCCATTCTCTTATATGTTTACTTATTTATTGCCCAAATTATAAGTATTCACCTTAATGAATTATAGAGTAAGTACCTGTCTCATTATCACCAGGTCTTCATATCATAGAACACTGTCAGCACCAAGAGACCCCCATGTACATGAAGTTTGTTCTTAATATTCTTTTACCTATTTAAGCTGTATGGTGATTTTCCTTTTTTCATTACTGAGAATGCTTATATTTATCCTCTTGCTCCTTTTTCCCTAGTAATAATTGTTAGTGGTTTAATTTTTTAAAAGTGTTTTGGCTAACTCTTAGCTTTGTAGGTTTTTCTGTTGTTTGTTTTCTATTTCATTTATTTCTGCTTTTTATCTTTATTATTTTCATCCTTCTACCTTTTCTGTGTTTGTTTTCCTTTTTGTTAAAAAATTCTTGACATAGTTGTTTTTAGTTCATTAATGTTCACCCTGCCTTTTCCCCCAAGAATATTGATTAAAGTTGTACATTTTAATTTAAGTATTGCTTTAGCCATATCCCTCAGGTTTTAATATGTAATATTTTCATTATTATTGAGTTTAAAACATTTTCTAATTTCTGTTTTGCTTTAGAAGTATATTTGTTAATTTCCAAACTTGAAGATTTTTCTAGTTATCTTTGTTCTATAGAGTTTTGGATTAATTGTTTTGTTAGAGAACACATTCTGATATTGACACTTTAAAATGTGTTGATACTTGCCTTATCACCTAGTATGTGGCTACTCTGTGTTTCATGTGTGTTAAAACAGTTGTACTCTGCAGTTTTTGGATAGCACATTCTATGTATGTCATTTATGTCAGTGTTATTATTTGTATTTTAAAATATTTGGCCTTGCTCAATGTTTGGTCTGCTTGTTCTATCAGTTATTGAGAGGAGTTATAAAAATCTGTTTTGACTGTAGATATGTCTGTTTCTCCTTGTAATTTTGTCATGTTTGTATTTTATATTTTGATATAGTTTTATAAATTTTTATATTATATATTTTGAGTTTATGATATTAGGTGCATACAGATTTATAATTTTTATATATTCCTGGGAAATTGATCCTTTTACCATTATAAAAGAATCGTTTTTCAACTGTGGTAAAGTGTTTTGCTTTAAAGAATACTTGTCTGCTCTTAGTAGAGACACATTATATTCTTTCAATAATGTTTGCATGGCATTTCTTTTTCCATCATTATACTTTCAACTTTTCTGTATCCATTATGTTTTATATGTGTCTTTGCATATGGCATATAGTTAGGTTTTTTAAAAAAATCCAATCTGATAACCCTTATGTTTTAATTGGAGTATTTAGACCATTTATATCTAATGTAATTATGCATATATTTGGGTTTAAAACTACCATTTACTGTGCTTTCTCTTTGTCTTACCTATTCTGCATTACTCTTTATCTTCTTTCTTGTATTTTTATTGATTAAGAAAATTTTTTTATCCCATTTTTCCTCTATTTTTTTTCCTTTTCTTTTAGTGGTTACTCTAGAGATTAAAACATACACACTTGACTTAAATTCTAACATCAACTGGCTTTTTACACTCTTCCCAGATGATGCAGAGGCCTTAGAAGTCTTTTTGCTCCAATTTATGCTCTTTTGTCTTAGGTGCTATTGTTTTTTAGTGTTTTATTTATGTATGTTTTTTAACCCCATAGGACATTGTTATTATTATTTTGACTTTCCCTTATTTCCCGTTTTTGGGGCTCTTTATTCCTCCTTCAATTTCCAACCTTCATCTGAGATCATTTTCTGAAGAACACTCTTTATTATTTCCTTTAGTGAGAAGCAAATTCTCTTCATTTTTCTTTGGCTAAAAAATCTTTATTTCACACACATTCTTTTTTTTCTTGCAGTTTTATTGAGGTATAATTGGCATACTGCACTGTATAAGTTTAAGGTGTCCAGCATAGTGACTTGACCTACGTACATCATGAACTGATTACCACAATAAGTTTAGTGAACATCCATCATCTCATATAGATACAAAATTAAAGAAATAGAAAAAAATTTTTTTCTTTGTGATGAGAACTCTTAGGATTTACTTTCTTAACAACTTTAATATATAACATACAGCAGCATTAATTATCTTTATCATGTACATTATATCCCTAGTACTTATTTATCTTTTAACTGGAAGTTTGTACCTTTTGACAGTCCTTCCCCTCCCTCTGCCTCTGGTAACCACAAATCTGATTTCTTTTTCTACAGGTTTGTTTGGTTGTGTTTGAAGTGTAATTACCCTGCAACACTGTTTTCGTTCCTGTTACACAACATAGTGCGTGGATATTTCAGTACATTTCAAAATGATCACCATGATAAGTCTGGTTATAGTCTGTCACAAAGGTATTACATAATTATTGACTATATTCTGCACACTGTACATTTCATACCCGTGATTCATTTTTTTTTTTTTTTGCAACTGGAAATTTGTACCTTTTAATCTCCCTCACCTATTTCTCTCCTCTTCTCACCCTTCTCCCCTCTGGCAACCACCTGTTTGTTCTCTGTATCTATGACTCTGTTTCTGTTTTGTTATGTTTGTTCATTTGTTTTGTTTTTTAGATTCCACATATAAGTGAAATCATACAGTATTTGTCTTTCTTTGTCTAACTTATTTCACTTAGCATGTTACCCTCTAGGTCCATCTGTGTTGTTGCAAATGACAAAATTTCATTCTTTTTTATGACTGGGTAATATTCCATCTTCTTTATCCATTCATCTGTTGATGGGTACTTGGGTTGCTTCCATATCTTGGCTATTGTAATTATTGTTGCAGTGAACGTGGGGGTGCATGTATCTTTTCTAATTAGTGTTTTTGTTTTCTTTGGATAAATACCCAGGACTGGAATTGCTGGATTGTACGGTAGTTTTATTTTTAATTTTTTGAGGAGTCTCCATACTGTTTTCCATAGTGGCTGCACCAACTTACATTCCCACCAAGGGTGCACGAGGGTTTCCTTTTCTCCACATCCTTACCAACATGTTATTTATTGTCTTTTTGATAATAGCCATTCTGCCAGGTGTGAGGTGATGTTCACTGTGGTTTTGATTTGCATTTCCCTGATGATTAGTGATGTTGAGCATCTTTTCATGTGCTTTTTAGCCATCTGTAATGTCTTCTTTGGAAAAATGCCTATTCAGGTCCTCTGCCCATTTTTTAATTGGGTTGTTTGTTTTTTTGATGTTGCGTTGTATGAGTTTTTTGTATATTTTGGATATTAACCGCTTATCAGATGTATCATTTGCAAATATCTTCTCCCATTCAGTAGGTGGCCTTTTCATTTTGTTGATGGTTTCCTTCACTGTGCAAAATCTTTTTAGTTTGATGTAGTCCCATTTGTTTATTTTCGCTTTTGTTTCCCTTGCCTGAGGACCTGAGGAGACATATCCAAAAAAAAAAGAAAAAAAAATAACTAAGTGCAATCTCAAAGAACATACTGCTTATGTTTTCTTCTAGGAGTTTTATGGCTCCAGGTCTTGCATTTGGGTCTTTAATTCGTTTTGAATTTATTTTTGTGCATGGTGTTCACATTCATTCTTTTTTTCCCCCTGTAATTTATTTCTAATCTATAGCATTGTGGTTGGAAAAGATGCTTGATGTGATTTCAGTTTTCTTAAATTTACTGAGGCTTGATCTGTGACCCAAGATGTGATTTATCCTGGAGAATGTTCCATGTGCACTTGAGAAAAAGTGTAATCTGCTGTTTTTAGATGGAATGTCCTATAAGTATCTGTCTGGTCTATTGTGTCATTTAAAAATCTGTCTGGTCTATTGTGTCATTTAAAGCTTGTGTTTCCTTGTTAGTTTTCTGTCTGGATGATCTGTCCATTGGTGTAAGGGAGGTGGTTAAGTCCCTCACGATTATTGTGTTACTGTTGATTTCCTCTTTTATAGCTGTTAGCAGTTGCCTTATGTATTGAGGTGCTCCTATGTTGGGTGCATATATATTTATAATTGTTATATCTTCTTCTTGGATTGATCCCTTGATCATTATGTAGTGTCCTTCCTTGTCTCTTGTAACATTATTTTAAAGTCTATTTTATCTGAAACAAGTATTGCTACTCCAGCTTTCTTTTGATTTCCATTTGCATGGAATATCTTTTTCCATCCCCTCACTTTAGTCTGTATGTGTCCCTAGGTCTGAAGTGGGTCTCTTGTAGACAGCATATATATGGGTCTTGTTTCTGTATCCATTCAGTGAGCCTGTGTCTTTGGTTGGAGCATTTAATCCATTCACATTTAAGGTAATTACGGATATGTATGTTCCTATTACCATTTTCTTAATTGTTTTTTGTTTGTTTTTGTAGGTCCTTTTCTTCTCTTGTGTTTCCCACTTAGAGAAGTTCCTTTAGCATTTGTTGTAGAGCTGGTTTGGTGATGCTGAATTCTCTTAGCTTTTGCTTGTCTGTAAAGCTTTTGATTTCTCTGTTAAATCTGAATGAGATCCTTGCCAGGCAGAGTAATCTTGGTTGTAGGTTCTCCCTTTCATCACTTTAAATGTATCATGCCACTCCCTTCTGGCTTGTAGAGCTTCTGCTGAGAAATCAGCTGTTAACCTTAGGAGAGTTCCCTTTTATGTTGTTTGCCATTTTTCCCTTGCTGCTTTTAATAATTTTTCTTTGTCTTTAATTTTTGTCAATTTGATTACTGTCTGTCTCAGCGTGTTTCTCCTTGGGTTTATCCTGCCTGGGACTCTCTGTGGTTCCTGGACTTGGGTGGCTATTTCTTCTCCCATGTTAGGGAAGTTTTCGACTATAATCCCTTTATATATTTTCTCGGGTCCTTTCTCTCTCTCTTCTCCTTCTGGGATCCCTATAATGCGAATGTTGGTGCGTTTAATGAGATAAAGAGACAGAGGTCTCTTAGGCTGTCTTCATTTCTTTTCATTCTTTTTTCTTTATTCTGTTCCATGGCAGTGAATTCCACCATTCTGTCTTCCAGATCACTTATCCGTTCTTCTGCCTCAGTTATTCTGCTATTGATTCCTTCTAGTGTATTTTTCATTTCAGTTATTGTATTGTTCATCTCTGATTGTTTGTTCTTTAATTCTTCTAGGTCTTTGTTAAACATTTCTTGCTTCTCGATCTTTGCCTCCATTCTTTTTCCGAGGTCCTGGATCATCTTCGCTGTCATTATTCTGAATTCTTTTTCTGGAAGGCTGCCTATCTCCACTTCATTTAGTTGTTTTTCTGGGGTTTTATCTTGTTCCTTCATCTGGTACATAGTCCTCTGCCTTTTCATTTTGTCTATCTTTCTGTGAATGTGGTTTTTGTTCCACAGGCTGCAGGATTGTAGTTCTTCTTGCTTTTGCTCTCTCCACATTCATTCTTGAAGGATAGGTATTCATTGAGTAAAGAATTCTCAGGCTGCAGTGATTTCCTTCCATGGATTAAAGATGCCATTCTATTTTTTTTGTGGCTGGCATGTTTTCTGGGCTACTTGAATTTATGGAATTGATGTTTTTCATCAATTTAGGGGAATGCTTAGCCCTTTTCTCTCTCACCCTGCCCTTTCTCTTCCTTCTGGTGTTCCTTCTGAACGCACGTTTAAGTCTTTCACTGTAGCCTCTTTGTCTCTTAATCACTTTTTCGGTTCCATTCTTGTTATATTCCAATTCATCTTCTAATTCACTAATTATTTAATCATCTGTGTCTAGTTTGTCTTCCCCTGAGGCTTTTTTTTGTTGTTGTTCTAGAAATCTCCTGTGTTATTTTTCAGTTTCCATTTCTTTGTTGAAAATTTCTATATTGTCTTTTAGCTCCTTGAACATACTAAACATAGTTATTTTAAAGTCTTTGACATTTCAACATCTGGAGCCCCTGTTTGTACTATCTGGTATCTCTGCCAGTTCTCATTAACATTGTCTTCTCTCCTCTTGTATCTGTTTATCTTTGCTTTTGTTCTTGGAATTGTATTTGGGGAAAAAATCTTTGTGGAACTAAACTGAGGCCTCGAATGATTGTACTTTCTCTAGATTTGATATTCATCTGCTTTTGTCAGACACTGGGGAAAGGTAGGCTCATCTTGAACCACTTACAGGGATGGAGATTTTCTTGACCAGCCAGATAAGTGAAATCTTGGCAGTGGTCTTTTTCTTAAAAATTAATTAATTAATTAATTAAGTTTTGGCTGTGTTGGGTCTTCGTTGCTGCACACGGGCTTTCTCTAGTTGCGGAGAGCAGGGGCTGCTCTTCGTTGCGGTGCGCAGGCTTCTCATTGTGGTGGCTTCTCTTGTTGCGGGGCACGGGCTCCGTAGTTGTGGCACACAGGCTTAGTTGCTCCGTGGCATGAGGGATCTTCCTGGACCAGGGCTCGAACCCTTGTCCCCTGCATTGGTAGGTGGATTGTTAACCACTGCACCCCCAGGGAAGTCCCTTGCAAGTGGTCTTTATAAGCTAGTTTACTTACTGTTTACCGTGCTTCTAGAGGGCAGAACTTCAGGGTTCCAGTACGAATTCTCAGTAGGTCCAACCTTTGTGATCCTCTTAGTTGACTCTTCTGGCTCAGGAAATGCCCTCCCATGGCCCCAATTCTAGATCAATTCCCTGATTTTCCATTTTCTCCCAGTTCTTGTCTGGATAATTAGTCAATACCTTTTTAATTCTCTTGTTCCTCTCTTTTTCTTTGTCAAAAGGGAAACAGAATTTTTAGTGGTGTCTAGTGTGTAAAACTTTTCTCCAGTTTTTGTTGGAATAACCAAGGATTTTATATTTGTTTTTATAGGTTTTTAAATACTGTGTCTTATTTAAGGAAAGATAAACACTTAGCCTTTATATAGTACATTGTTAAGAATTAGACAGCAAATCTACATTTTATTTTTCTTTGTGCTTATGAATTATTTGATGGCACATCTGCCTCATTTTAAAATTTATCATTTTGATACACGTTTTGGTCAGTGGTATAATTCTTTTTGTTTGGTTTTGCTCAGGAAGAACATAATGTATGGGTGATGTACTTTGTGGGCTCTTGCAGATCTGAACGTGTAAAATGTGAGGTTTTTTTGTCCTTCCACATGAACAGTATTTAGCTTGGCTGGTTGTGAAGATTTGGTTGCACGTTTGTTTGTTTTTTTTTGAAAATCATGGTGTGGAGGAGAAGTCTGATGCTAACATGATTAAAAACTTAATAACTTTCCTTTCCGGTTCTTGTAAGATTTGTTCTTTATCTTTTAAATTAATGCATTTTGGAAGTATATATCTAGTATGCAGTTTTCATTAATACAGGTTGGTCCCATGTCTTTTGATATGTAGTGAAGTCCTTCAAAATCATGTTATTGGTTATTACTTTCTTCCTTAATTATGTAACATTGGTTAATATATTGTAGTTTTTTGGGATATTACCCTCAATATTTCTATCGTTTTGCTCATTTGTTCTTCCTCCTTAATTCTCAGAGAACTTTATAAGCTAGTCTTCTGAGTATCTCATTCAGTTTTCTGCAGTGACTGTTGCTGACTGCATTTGTTTTGCAAAATAGTTACATTGGTTTTATAAAACCTGGTACTTTATCATATAAACAATACAGAAATGCTTTTTTAATTTAATACCTTTGCGGTTATTTTATTTTAAACTCTCCTTTCCTTTTCATGGATGTGATGGTCTCAATATCATTGAGAATGTATATTGTATAATGCATAAAGTCTTTTGAAGTTTTTCATTACTGTTATACTGGGAAGTGAGTAATCTGATTCCCCACTTTAGTATCCTGAATTTCATCTGTGCAGATATGTCTGATTTTTTTTCAGTGTCTTTATCTGTGTTTATTTGTCCACTGTTAGGAGTTGAGCTAAGACTCTGCCTGTAAAAGTATTAGTTCCTGTTCAGATCTTTCAAGCTGAGATGAAGGGAACTAGAAGTTGATACTTCCCACGATTTTGTTTTGCCTTATTTGCAGAAGGAGCTGCAGCCAGAAGTGTTGACATGACCAGAGCTTCCAATCTCTGCTGAAGGATTCCTTCTTATGTTTATGGTGACAGCCTGATATCAGCATGTGCAGAGTCCCTTCTCTAACCAACTTGGCTGTCCATAGAGTGGCTCTTCTTTTATAGCATGCCAAGACTCAGTGAAAATGATACATATCTTTTAGAGCATGAGAATTAGTTGAGAGATGATGCTTGCTAAGCTTTAGTATAGTTACTTGCACGTATAAGTGCTCAGTAAATGTTGGCCTCCCCCATCACTTCCCTCAGCTTATGCTTGGGCTAATGTTTCTCTAGTATTACAACTTTTTGACCCATTAGCTCAATCACATAATGACCTAATAAATTACAACTGATTAGAATGCAACCATATCCCTGAACATGCATGATCTTAAAAACCAAGACACTTCCATTTCTTCCATTTACTCCTGAAATATGGAGCCACTGGCTATGGACATGACTGAAGCACGTGGGCTGGAATTATGGGAGATGATGGTGTAATGGGTGTTTGGTACTTGCTTGATGAGGTCCATCATATTCTATGCTAAGAAGTTTGGAGCAATAGGGAGCCATTGAAGGTTTTAAAGTAGGGGACTGGTGGTCAGGACTATGCTTTTGATAGTACAGGCTTTGTAAGTAATAGAATCATATTGATAACAACAGCTAACATTTATGAATGCTTATATTCCATTTGCTTCTATGAGTGCTTTATCTGCATCATTTAAAAAAATTCTCAAGCACCTTTTTTTTTTTTTAAACAGACATTAAAACTAAGGCACCAAGAGGCTGAAAAACTAAGTTACGAAGCTAATAGATGGAGGAGGCAGGGTTTGATCCCAGGCAGCCTGATTTCGTGCTGTTATGTTGCCTCTCAAGCAGGAAGCTGGAAGCATGGACGTCAGTTATCATAGGCGAGAGATGCTTGAGGCCTTGACACTGGGGACAGTGATGAGTGGGCCAAGTTCAAGAGATATTTGGGAGCTAGTTCTGATGGCTAATGAATGGGGAGGCGGGATGGAGGGGAATGAGGTTTAGGGTGTTGCCAGAGTCTCTTATATGCTCTTTGACTTCCTTCGTGGGCCGCAGCGTGGTTATTTGACTTAGTAAAAAGGACATAAACTAGGAAACTATCCAGACTAGGTTCTAAGCCCAGGTCCTTCACTCATTACCAGTGTGGTAGTAGGGAGAATGGGCTCTACCTCTATAAATCCTGGTTTTCTCTTATATGAAATGGGCAGAGTAGCCATGGTGTTGCAGGACTGATAGGAAGACTAAATGAGTTAATTCATGTTAGGTGCTCGGCACTCACAAAGCATGGGTACAGGGAAGGTGCTCTAGAAAAGGGAGCCATTCTCACTGATGTGCATGGTATGAGAAGGTGGAGTAGGAGAAGAGGGCAGACCAGGGACGCTCTATACGAACTCAGTGCCATTTGGTGACAGCTTCAACTGCAGCTCCTTTTCCTATATTATAGTGAGAGCTCAAGACCCTCCGGTGCCTGGCACATAGTAGGCGCTCGATAAATATTGGTGGAATGAATTTTTTGACAACAACCAGCATCTCATTCTCTAGCATCCTGTGACTATGTAGACACGAGCTTTTACAGGGTGCATGAGGGTAGCCTAGGCCACTTTCATGGCTCAGGCCTCATCTACCATGAAAAGTCTTTGGGGATGCCTTGAGCAAGAATGAAATGATTAGAAACCAAATTATTTTGCATTCGGTGTTCATCATATCTTATGACCCCTGATGGTCCTTCCTTTCGACAGTTCTGTTTTCTGTAAATGCTGTTGAATAGTGGAATCTCCGTGCAATGAAAGCCCCACCCCAGAATAAATGGTGCGGGTGTTTTCCCTGTTGCATTAAGCGCCTGTGAAAAGTAGCAGATGAAGCTCTCCTCCCCTGAGAAACACAGCTAAGTATAGTTAGTCTCTCCAAAGGAAGATATGCTCAGAGAGTTCTTTGAAAAGTGCTATGCAAAATACTTGGGGTATTCCTTGTTGTAATTGGGAAATGAAAGGAAAAAAAATCCATTTATGCATTTGTTATATAGTTGAGTAAAGTTCCACCATGTTGAAGGCTGATTGTCTTCTGTCTGTCTTTCTTTTGGGAGAGTATGAGAGGCAGCGTGGTGTCGGGGGGAATGTGCAGGTCCTGGGGCCACACAGAGTCACAACCCAGCTCTGCCACTAAGTAGCTTTGTGACCATTGGAAGGTTTTCTAGACTGCTCTGTGCCTTGGTTTACTCATCTGCAAAATGGGAGTAATAGTACCTGCTTCTTAGGGTGGTTGGGAGGATTAAATGTGTTCGTATGTGTAAAAAACAGTGCCTGGTATATAGTAAGCACTTACTGAATATTTTGTCTTGACTTACACCTGTGAAGATTGCATGGCTGGTACTTCTTTATTCCTGGTTCAGGTTTTAAACGTTACTCTCTTCTTTTGTGCTGTTGCTTTTTATACTTCTTTTTTCGAGAGAGCAGTTTTGCCTCCTGAACGTTGTAGAGCTCAGAATCTGTAGTCAGATATACGGTGTATACGGAGTTACTAGTTGTGTTGTCTTGGAAAACTTCTGTACCTTCTGAAACCCCAGTTTTTCCCTTCGTAAAGGCATTAAATAAGAATAGTACCTACTTCACTGGGCTGTGTCGAGATCGGATTATTTTTTAAAAGCTTTTGATATTTATTACTATTCTTTTTTTTTCTAGAAAGGTTATACCAATTTTAAGTCTCATTACCAACTGGAGAATACTGTTTTCACTAAACATTGGTCAAGTCTGAGTATTATCATTAAAAAGCAGTCAGTAACTTTATAGGTGAAATGGATGTTCACTTTAAATTTATTCTTCTTTGGTAGTAGAGGTTAAACTTTCCCCTCTATTTTTTTCTTTTTTAAATTGAAATATAATTGACTTACAATATTGTGTTAGTTTCAGATGTACAGCAAAGTGATTCAGTTATATGTATATACATTTTTTCAGATTCTTTTCTATTATAGGTTATCACAAGATACTGAATATAGTTCCCTGTACTTTACAGTAAATCCTCGTTGTTCATCTCCCTCTTTGTTTTGTTGGCCACTTGAATGTCCTCCTTTGTGAATTTCCTCTCCTTGTCTTTTGCCAATAACACTTGTATTGAGATAGGATTCACATACTGTACAATTCACTCCTTTAAATTATTCAGTTCAGTGGGTTTTTAGCATATTTACAGGGTTGTGCCAGTCATCACCACAATGAATTTTAGAACATTTTTCATCACCCCTTTGAAAAAAACATGTATCCTGTCACTCTGTTCTACCCTCCCCTCTACACGCCCCCAGCCCTAGGCAACTGCTTTGGAGTTGCCTGTTCTGGACATTGCATGTAAATGGAACCATACAATATGTGGGTTTTTGTGTCTGACATTTTTCACTTAACATAATATTTTCAAGGTTCATCCATGTTGTAGCCTGTGTCAGAACTTCATTCTTTTTTATTGCCGATTAATAGCCCATTGTATGGATAGAGCACATTTTGTTTATCCATTCCTCCACTGATAGACATTTGGGTGTTTTTCACTTTTTGCCTATCATGAATAATGCCTCTGTGAACACCCGTGTAGATGTAGGTTTTCATTTACCTTGGGTATATACCTGGGAGTAGAATTAGTGGGTCATATGGTAACTGTATGTTTAACTTTTTGAGGAAATGTCAGACTGTTCTCCCCAGCATGCCTATTGTTTTTTAATTGGGGTGGAAGTACTTTGCTTAAAGGTTCTTTGCTTTTTATGTTAGAGATTTCAGATATTTGTCAGATTTGTTGAAAATATTTAATGTTTGCTTTTTAATAATTCTTTTATAATTTTTATGTAGTTAAATCTATTTTTTGTGTCTTTTGTCATTTCTTCCATCATTTTTAAACTTAGAAACCTGCCACCAGGGATTAGATGAATGTCAGATGAATGCAGAGTGGAATATGGGCTAGCTTGGATTGGATGAATGTTGTGGAGTCGGATATGGGCAAGCTTATACAGACCTCACCTGGCCCACCTTGCAGGGAGCTTTTGCACTGAGGGCCCTTGACACTAGACCTGTAAAAAGGCAAAGAGGCCTGTGTATTAGGCTCTATAAGAAGATGCACAGTCTTCCCTCAGTAACTGTGGGAGACTGGTTCCAGGACCCCCACGGATACCAAAATCCATAGATGCTCAAGTCTCATATAACATGGCGTAGTATGGTCTGTCCTGCGGTTGGCGGAATCTGCAGACGCAGAACCCGCGGATATGAAGGGCTGACTGTACAATGTAGAGGTGGTACCCACTGCCCATTCCACACCCCTTCCCCCTCACTCAGCACAAGGCCAGCTTCTCCCAGGCCAGGTGCTCCCTTAGGATGGAAGTGGCTGGGGATGGGCCTTGCCCCTGGACCTCCTTTCCACTTGCTTGTTTTGTTGGGAGAAGTCCTCAGAGTTAAGTTGGTCCCCAGGTCATCCCTGAAACAACAAGGTGGGTGCTAAGACCACCCCTGTTCCTGGTAGGGCCTTTATTTTCTTAACAGTGCTCTCCACTCCCCCTGCTGTGCCAAGCCCCACACGTACTTGCTACCTGAAAGCATCTGGCATCTGCCCGGGGCTTTTCCATCTGAATCCAGGGCTGGCCTCTCATTGCCTCACCAGGCAATTGCCTCAACTAACACCAAAAGTTAGTTTAGAGAATTGAGGTCTAATATGATGTTGATCCCACTATTTTATTTTGCTCGGGGGGATCAAAACAGTCTTCTGACTATGACAAAATTATCTCTGCTTCATTGTACATTTAAATGAAAACGTACTACCCGACCATAAAGGTAGACAACATGCTTTGTTTTTGTTTTATTTTAATTTTTCTATTTCCAAAAGGAAAGAACAGTAACAACAGTTTGAGGACAATTCTGTGTTACCAGACTGACACTGCCCTTTTGTTCACCCTCTACAGTGAGATAAAAACCAGGAGAACTTTAAGAAATCATTTATGGAATATTAATTTAGTTTTTCTCGGTATATAATCAGTATGGAATTAATTTGGGCACATTGTATGAGGATCTAAATTCATCCTGTTCCATGTTACTAACAAGATGACACAACCCAATTTATTTACTTAATTTCTTTCCCCACTGATGCAGATGACTCCTACAGTACATATCAAAGAGCATTTATGCTGCCACGTGCAAAAGAATGAAACTGGACCACATCTCACACTGTACACAGAAGTTAACTAACAACAGATTAAAGGCTTGAATGTAAGACCAGAAACCATAAAACTCTTAGAAGAAAACATAGGTGGTAACTGCCTTGACATTGCCTTGGCAATAATTTTTTGGATCTGACTCCAAAGGCAATGGCAAAGAAAGCAAAAATAAACAAATGGGACTACATCAAACTAAAAAGCTTCTGCACAGTGAACAAAAAACCATCAACAAAATTAAAAGGCAAGCTATGATTGGGAAAAGATGTTTGCAAATCATATGTCCGATAGGGGGCTAATATCCAAAATATAAAAAGAACTCATACAATTCCATAACAACAACAAAAAAACAGTTTGATTGAAAAATGGGCAGGGACTCTGAATAGACATTTTTCCGAAGAAGATATACAGATGGCCAACAGGCACATAAAAAGGTGCTCAACACCACTAAAGATCAGGGAAATGCAAATCAAAACCACAGTGAGGTATCATCTCTCACCTGTCAGAATGCCTGTTATCAAAAAGACAAATAACAAGTGTTGGAAAGGTTGTGCAGAAAAGGGAACCCTCATACGCTGTTGGTGGGAATGTAAATTAGTGCAGCCACTATGGAAAGCAATATGGAGGTTCCTCAGAACAATTAAAAATAGAACTACCATGTGATCTAGCTATCCTGCTTCTGGGTGTTTATCTGAAGAAAACGAAAGCACTAATTCAGACAAATATATGCACCTCTGTTGATTGCAGCATTATTTACAGTAGCCAAGATATGGAAATAACGTGTCCCTTGACGGATGAATTGATAAAGAAGATGTGGTATATATATATATATATGTGTGTGTGTGTGTGTGTGTGTGTGTGTGTGTGTATACAATGGAATATTATTCATCCATAAAAAAGAATGAAATCTTGCCATTTGCGACAACATGGATGGACCTAGAGCGTATTATGCTAACTGAAATAAGTCAGACGGAGAAAGACATACCATATAATTTCACTTACACGTGGAATCTAAAAAACAAAACAAACTATAAAACAAAACCAAACTCACAGATACAGTGAACACATTACTATATAGTTATCCAAGGGGAAGGGAGTTGGGGGGTGGGTGAAAAAGGTGAAGGGGTTCAATTGTGATGGGTAGTAATTAGACTTACTGTGCTGAGTGTACAAATACTGAATTATAATGTTGTACACCTGAAACTAATATAATGTTATATACCAAATTTACCTAAAAAAAAAAAAGACCATTTATGCTGGTACCTCACCACAGTGCATAAAAGTACACTAGCAGCATGTGGGATCTTAGTTCCCCGACCGGGGATCGAACCCGTGCCCCCTGCGTTGGAAGTGCAGAGTCTTAACCACTGGACTGCCAGGGAAGTCCCCACGTTTTTAATCTCTATATTCTTTTCCAGAGATCTGTCTTTTCTTGTCCCAGCAAGATACCCTTTTATTCATTATAAATATTTTAGTATTGATGATGCTGGTCTGTTTTAATTACTCATAGTAAAAGATTTTCTTTTCTTACATTGGGATAGGGATTGGAATTGCATCAGTCTTAAATTTAATTTGGGGAGATTTTGATACTTTAATTTCTTCAATCTTCCTCTCTGGAATAAAACCCTAAGCTCCATTGTTCCAAATCTCTTTTTAAATCTCTCAAAACAGTATTGCAGTTGTCTTTATATAGGTCATGTATATTTCTTAAGGCCTTCTTAAGTATTATATAGCTTTTGAGGCCACCATGTAAATAATGTTTAAAATCATACTTTAGAACAGTTATTGCTGGAATATAGGAAAGTAAGTGATTTTTATTTATTCATCTTATACCTAGCCACTTTATTAAATGCTTATCTTTCCCATTTTTTTTTAAACATGTTAAATCATTCCATATTTAAAGATTATCTTGTCTTGTTCTTTTCAATATTAGCTCTCATTTTAACATCTCTGATTTCCCCACTGCTTTTCCTGGGTACCCTATTTCATATTCAACACCCCTGTCTAATTTTATACCTCCTTCCCTATTTTGTCTTTTCCCCTAGTTCTTAACACTCTTTGACATACTATATATTTCCTTTAAAGAAAATCAACTTATTTATGATCTCCCAGTAGGATGTAAGCTCCCTGAGGGTAGGGATTTTTGTTCATCTTCACCACTGTATCCCTAGGAGGGGCATCCAGCATTATGCCTCTGCGAATATTTGTTGAATGAATGGACTTGCATTATTTTGGAACTCCAGATTGTAGCTAATCTGAGTTCAGAGATGTGAAACTTTTAAAGTTCCCTTCTCTCTTCTCTTTGTTTTACCCTTTCTTTGTTGGAATGATGGAAAGAAATTATTGGTTTGGCCAAAAAGTTCGTTCGGTTTTAAGTAAAAATAAAAGACACATTTTTCATTTTCACCAAGAACTTTATTGAACGACATATTCATTAACTGCACAAAGTTTTTGGCCAAGCCAATACTTCTTGAGTAGCTACAGTTGATTCTCATGATTTGCCGTGCTTGTTAGTCACGACAGTTATGTTCTTTATAAAGTCCCTGTGAACATGGGATTTGCCAGTACACTTGGCTTCTCCATATCCATGGGTTCTGTATCCACAGATTCAACCAACTGCAGATGGAAAATATTGAGGGGCGGGGAGGGGGGGCGGAATTCCAGCAAGTTTCCAAAAGCAAAACTTGAGTTTGCCTCGTACCAGCAACTCTTTACATAGCATTTACATTGTATTTACAACTCTTTGCACTGCACTTACATTGTATTAGGTATTAGGTATTAGAGGTAGCCTAGAGATGACCTAAAGTATACAGGAGGAGATGCCTAGGTTGTATGCAAATACCGTGCCATTTTACATAAGGGACTTGAGCATCACAGATTTTGGTATCCGAGGGAGGTCCTGGAACCCACTCCCACCCCTCCCACACCCCACCCTCCAGGATACTGAGGGACGGCTGTACTGAACCATTTCCTTGGGGAAATGTAGAGTTTAGAATTGTGAGCCTCTTGTCACAGTACATAACCTCGTTTTATGTGTGTTTCTGTTCAGAGACACCTTATTTAATACATAATATTGATTCATTAACGTTGAAGGCACGCCAGTGGCACTATAAACTCACGCCTGAAGGAAGCTAATGTAACACACGTGTTTTCTGCACCAGTAGCCTTCTCAGCTTAGGGCCACTAGGCAGCCCTCCAGCACCGTGTTTGGGGCTATTTTAAACAGCGAAATCACCAACAAAAAGCCAAAAATGATAAAATGCCAAAAGACAAAAATGATAAAATGCCAAAAGACAAAAATGATAAAGCATGGCACTAAATAGACGGGAAAAGGCACACTTGTTTGCAGTATGGGAGCTGAAACAGGAAGGAAGAACGTGCTCTTGTTCAGTCTCAGCTGGGTACGTGCTAGTTGGATGATTCAATTGCCCCTGCTCTGTGTGTGTCCTTGAATGACCACGAAATCCCCTGGGTATGGATTTGGGGAGTTAGAAATGAATTTTAGTGAGTAGGAGAATTCGCAAATATGGGATCTGTGAATGATGAGGATCAAATGTAGTTTCGTGTAATACGACTGTTAACATCTCTTCTAAACGGTGGAGCATGCTTCCCGAGTCGGGTTTTGGTCTGAATGACTTGATGGTGGCCAGCAGCTCTGCAGCTGTGAGTTCTGGGTCTTAGCGTCACCCACCGTTTGTGACCTAGTCACTTTCTTCTCCTCCTGCCTTTGCCTCATGTCTCTGTGGAGCCCAGGCTCTCCCTGTGGTCACATTCTTCCCTAGGTACTAAATTCTTTCTCTTTGTTGGGACCCTCTGCCCTTGCATAGTCAGAATTTCACTCTGGGGGCTCTTTTGAAGTTCCTTTGAGCCTCCTTTCTTCTTAACATCCCTGGACCACAGACGTAACCTTTGAATCTCAAACTGTTTTAAATCTGCTTTCCTGAAGTTCGGGTTCTAAAAAGGAGGCACACATCTCAATCACCTGTGGGGTTTTATAAACTACGGTGCCCCCAGCCTCACCCCAGACCCGGAGTCAGCATTGGCAAGAGGTGTAGTCTATGTATAGGCCGGTTATAGACGTTCCACAGGTGATTCAGATCTGTGTGGGGGAGGGTTTTGAGGGCTCTGGTAAAGATGACAGCAATTAAAACCCATAACCGTCAAAACCACCACCATGAACATTAGGCTTCTTATTAAGCTCTTTGTGTGTTTTAATCTTACGGCCCTTTGCCATAGATGTATACTGTGATGAACCCCAATTTGCAGATGAGAAAACAGAAGTTCACAGTGTTCAAGTAACTTTTCCAAAGTCACATAGCTCCTTGGCAAAGGACTGGAGCTCAGATGGCTACTTAACCGCCAGCGGTTCAACCTGGAGTTTGCACAGGAATCCCCTGGAGGGCTTGTTAAAGCAGATTACCAGCAACCACGGTCTGAATTTCTGATTCTGTAGGTTTGGAGTGGGGCCCGAGGGTTTTCATTTCTAACAAGCTCCGTTGTGATGCTGATATCGATGTACCTTCTTTCCTTTTTTGGACTGAGCCATCTCAATTTAAAAATCTATTAGGTATGAAATAGGCTACAAGGATTTATTGCTCAACACGGGGAATATAGGCAGTATTTTACAATAAGTATAAATGGAGTATAACCTTTAATACAAAAGAAAAAAAGTCTACATGGCATGGTCCATTTGGATCCCATTACTTTCACCTGCCAAGTTAATTCGCTTTGTCACACTTGTGCATTAAGTCCACAGAAGCACATGTTCTCAATGAGTCTTTTAACCTTTTGAGAGAGAACTTGTCATTGGATTGAATCCAGCCCTATAATTTTAAGAATATGGCTCTAGATAATTGGTCACTCCTGTGTCTTCTTGCTCACCTGTCATTCTTCCTGAATCTATAATAGATGAAATACCCAGAGTTGTAGTTAGTGATCTATGTAGCTCGTAAGATTTTTATCCTCCCTCCAGTAATAGAGCCTAGGTGAGAAGACGCTGCAAGGAGCACAACTATTTTAACACGGTTTTTAACATACCAGAGGCAATGCACTTCCTCTAAGAAAGCAGGATGCTTTCTTAGGGACAAATCCTATTAAGTTTTCGATTAGGTGTGCCTTGTCTGTACAATAGATGAACGCATTCCCAAGTTGGGTAATAACGTAATTGCACGAAGGCAGCCTGCTATTTTTAAAGGAGCCCTGTAGCAAGCCATCTTCATAAAGTGAACAGTGACACCGCATTTATAATTCTAGATTTTCACCTTTTCCTTAAAATGAAATATGCCTTCAGGTTAGAGCAGTAATCTCTAAACAGTCTTCGTGCTGCTACAGTTAACTTACCTGAAGACAGTAATTTCTAGTAATTCTAGTAACTCTAGTAATTTCCAAATCATCTGAGTCATTTCTCCTAGAATTTATGACAGGACCTCAAAGAAAAAAAAAATAGTTCAAGATTTTTCCACATGTTTCAGGGAATCTTCGAATTCCCCCGATAGTTTCCTGGTCTTAGGGAAACTTTTGCAGTTGTGCGGTTAGACTTGAAGTGGTTTGTGCAGTTCCTGAATTTGCTGTTATTCTAAGTTTGTGTGTTTATTTTTTTCTCAGTGCAGTTACTCCCCTGCAACTGTGTCTTTATAGTTACGCATTTGCTTCCAAGTACCATTTCACACTCAAGAGTGTGGTCTGTTTTGCCACCTTCTAGAGGAGGGTAGGTTGTAACTCCCTCTTCTTATCCACACAAGCAGCAAACACTATCCAATATCAAAAAGAATAATTTGATTGCTGTGCTCATAACCATCATGACAGAAGTACTCCTCTATTTATAATGATTATGATTTATTGTTTTGGCCATCCTTGTTATTTTAAAATGTGATAGTATTCAGTTGGTATATGGGTTAAAATCATTCAGTTAACCTGAGAGTACACATTTGAGGCCAGTTCATTTTGAAGGGCTTGCCAGAAAGTCACATTATTTAGGACTAAACTTTCTTTGCTTTACTTAACAATTTTTAATAGTTATTGTAGTAATTATATAATAATATTATATTTAATTATATATAACATTACTTTTATATATTATGTTATTTAATTATATAAGATTAAATATATAAACATTATATATTTACACATAATTGTATAATGCTTTTATTCTTATGTTTCAAAATTTTATTGACTATACTAGCCCAGTTATCTTACATATGAATTTATGGAGTCAGTTTTCAAGTCAAATAAAATCTTAGTAGCTGGGATTAGAATGGTATTTAATTTATTATTGAGCTTGGGAAGAACTCTCTTATTTACTAATAGGCCAGTTGGCTTATCTCTCTAAGTGGTGCAGATCTCACTTGTATCTTTCAGTAATTGTTTTTTTCTTCCTGTGAATTTTACATATTTCTTGGTCCTTTTTTTCTTAGCTATGTTCTGTTCAGTTTTGTTTTTGTTATTGAGAATACATCTTTATTATATTTTTTGTTTATTAATTTTACAGGGTAAATTATTGGTTACCGAATACTTATTTTATAACCCGCCATGTTAAGAGTTATTATGGTCTCCTGCTTAATTCTCTTACGTTTTTGAGTTCAGTTTTAAGCAAATAATGGTCAATTTCTCTCCTTCCTGATAATGGAAGCTCTTATTTCTTTTACTTGCTTTGTTTACCAGTGTTAAATACAGTTGTGATAGGAGCCTTACCCATGATTTTAATGGGAATGCCTGTATTACTTCACCTTAAGTTTGATGTTGGCTGGTTAGTCTTAAACTAAGACTAGGAATTGTCTTCTGGTCCTAGTTTGCTGCACTTTAAAAACTGGAAATGAATATCAGATACCTTTTAAAAATGACTGAGATCATGTGATTTTTTTTCACTAATTAATATGATTATATTAGTGCATTCATATTTTTGGGGGGACAAATCCTTGCTGATAGAGGTATATTTTATTTTATTATGTTTGTGGATTTCAAAAAATATTACATTCCTAAGTGATACTGGCTGTAGTTTTAGTTTTAGTTTCTGTGTTTGTGTGTGAATCACATTTTTCTGTCAAGGTCACTAAATGTCATAAAATGAGTGAGGACATGTTCCTTTTTTTTTTTTTTTTTTAACTGCATCAGGAACATTTTATAAAGCTTCTGAGAGTATTCTTCAGCAGCCTTTTCAAATTCATCTACAGCGTTTGCTTAATTTGATGTTCTGAATTCTTATTAAGTCAATTGTGTTCACTTAAAAATTTCCAGAAAACCCTCTATTTCATTGAGAATTTTAAAATTGATTAATTCTTAAACAATTTCCTGTCATTTTTGAATTGCTGCCATATTTTTACCCTTTTTCATTCTTTATGGTGTCTATTTTTGTTTTCTCATTATTTTCTTTAATTAGACCGCATAGAGGTCTGTCTGCTGGTGGTAGTTTTTGTTTATAGTAGTGTTTTTTAGAGAACCAGCTCTTGAATTCTACTGCTGTTTAGTTTTTTTCTGCTTTTCTCCTTATTAATGCTGTGATTCTGTTTTACTTAGGTTTTATTTTATTTTTTTCCTAACTTCTTGAATTGGATTGTTGGTGCATTTAATCTTATACTTTCTTGTTTAATAATAAAACTTTTAATAATTTTCTTATGGTTATAGTTTTGGCCATATCTCTTCTAGAGTGGTCTATGTCGTATTATCATTATTGCTATTTTTGAACTAATTTATATTTTAATCTCTTTATCCACTTACCAATAATTATTTAAGAGAGCTTTTTCTAAATGGCCGAGGGTTTCGTTTATGTGTTTGTAATTTCTTTATAACTCTGTGATGAATATTTTGCATCTCCCTCTATCTCAAATTATAGGATAGGTTTGTAGAAGCAGGATTAGCAGGTCAAAGGTAAGAGTATTTTCTGGACTTTTGATAGATGTGGCCGGATTCTTTATTGGCCCTTTTGTCCATCAGGGGCAGCTATGCCTTTTATTGGTTGTAGCTATTAAAAGTCATTCCCCACAGATGCCAGGTCTCTGTAGACAGACAGTGAAGTGTTGAGTGTGGTCTCTGGTCCCCCAGTGATTTCTCCTTTTCCTGTGTGAGGACTCAGGGTTGAGGCGGCCAGGAAGCCCTTCCTGTTCGTCCTCCCGTAGATCTGAGATGCCCAGACTCCTTGGTAGATTAAGTGGGTAAGAATTCACAGTTCCCTCCACTCTCCAAATGCAAGCAGTCTCCAAGCATCCCTGCTGACACGCAGAAGTGTACTGATGCTTGCTGAGCAACCAGGAAATGTCAGGCATTTTACGTATTTTGCCATCTTAAAATACCTCCATGCATTAAATAGAGTGCGGTGAGGGAACCAAGACTCTGAGAGGGGAAGCAAGGGCAGAAGCCCGAGCCCCTTACCAACCCCCCTCCACTCACCGGAAGTGCAGGTGGTATTGCTGGGCCACTGCCCAAGTTCAGGAGTGAAGTTCTGAGAATACTTCTCTTGGGAAGTCACATGGGCTTCTCACCCATGAGGCAGTGTCTACCTTCCCATCTGATACCTTGCTCTTCCTTGCCGCAAGAGGGTCTTCTGGGGGCCTGCTGATTCCCCAGTTGATGAATACTTGGGAGGAAAGAGGGACAAACTCCATCACACTCCCAAATGAACTTTACAATCTCACCATAGTAATTTATTGCACTCAGTCTATGCCAGTTCTCCACGTGGATTCCCCTGCCGCATCCTCCCTGATGGGGGGCTGTTATCATCTCTGGTGTACAGATAAGGGAAGCGAGTATTAGTAGAAGGGCTAAGTGACTTGCCCAGGGTCACACCTCAGACAAGCCCTGGAGCCATGTGAGCTGACACTGGACTGCCCATTTCTACAATATTATTCCTGGCCACGAGAGGCTACACTTTATGGATCATGATGGATGTGACAGCTCTGAGATTCTGGCATATTTTCCAAACTACATAAAATTCCTGTGCAAAAAATTCTCTAACGGCAGCGTCTCCTAACCTCTGATATTGGGGTGGCCTTTGCTCCCGGCTTAAGCTCCATTTGTTCTGAGTCCCAGACTCTTGTCCACGCATCCCTCAGAAAGCCGTATCGTCTGTTTCACATTGGGCTCTGCCCACGTATTGGTTGCAGCCGCTCCTGCAGGGGACCTCTGATACATCCATGTCCTTGCTGGTGCTTCACAGATTGGCAAACACTGATTACAGTTTGTGTCTAACCAAGCATCTCAGTACCCTTCTCCATGCATGGTGGTGGCTCTTAGGAGCATGTTGGAGACTAGGGTTGTGCTGAGCCTGTAAAATAGGGATAAAAATTGCACTTGCCTCGAAGGATTACTGTGAAGATCAAATAAGATGGTGCATAAGGCATGCTTCTGTCATCATTATCCCGTTATAATCCACGCCTCCCAGTGCCTCCTACCTCGTTTCTTCCCAGAAACCTGGTTAGTTACCCGGCCTTTTGACAAAGTGGATTGTATATCTTAGAAACAAATTCTTTGTCAGAAATATGTATTCTATGTATCTTCTCACAATCTATGGATTACCTTTATAGTTTCTTAATTGTGTCTTTTGGTAAGCAGAAGTTCTTAATTTTAAGGAAGTCTACTTTATCAGTCTCTTCCTTTATACATAAAAGCTTCTTTATGCTTTTTGTGTCCTAGTTTAAGAAGACTTTCTACCTGAAGGTCATGAAGATGTTCTCCTTTGCTATTTATAGAATATTCATTGTTTGACCTATTGCATTTAGATAGGTGGAATCATCTGGAATTGATTTTTTGTATATGGTATGAGGTTGGGGGGCATCAAGATTCTTTTTATTTTTAAAGTTGGGAATCCACTGTTTCTTGAAAAGGTTATTTTTTTCCCTACCTCAGTGTTCGCTTTATAAAATACTGATTGACCATATATGTATGGTTCTGTCTCTTTTTTTTTTTTTTAATTTTATTTATTTTTTATACAGCAGGTACTTTTAATTTTATTTATTTATTTATTTATTTATTTATTTTTGGCTGTGTTGTGTCTTCGTTTCTGTGCGAGGGCTTTCTCTAGCTGCGGCAAGTGGGGGCCACTCTTCATCGCGGTGCGCGGGCCTCTCACTATCTCGGCCTCTCTTGTTGCGGAGCACAGGCTCCAGACGCGCAGGCTCAGTAATTGTGGCTCACAGGCCCAGTTGCTCCGCAGCATGTGGGATCTTCCCAGACCAGGGCTTGAACCCGTGTCCCCTGCATTGGCAGGCAGACTCTCAACCACTGCGCCACCAGGGAAGCCCCTGGTTCTGTCTCTTTTACGTTATTAAAGACTGATGTAAATGAGAGTTTTACTACATCCCAAAACTTCAGGAAACTTTGACTCCATTTGTCCCACTTCTTTGTTAATGTTGCCATGCATTTTCATTCTACAGTATTTTAAAGACCACATGCCATTATTATTCATTGAATTGAATATTCATTTATATTTACTCACATATTTATTCTTTCTGCTGATTTCCATTCTTTATTGCATTTCCAAACTTCATGGTGGAAGAATTTTTCTTCTTCCTAAATAATTCTTTTTAGTTTATCTGTAACAGTGGCATGACCCTGAGAAATGATTGTGTGCATCTTTTTCCAACTCTACATTCAGTGATGTCACCTTGGTGGCTTAAAGTCAGTCATGGTGGGAGTATTTATATCACAGAAATAGAAAGCTACAGCTAGTTTTGTTGAATATTTACTAGCACATCACTCGTTGGTGGCAAATTCTTTCAGCTGTTGTGCATCTCAAAGTGTCCCTTTTTTTACTTCACTTTAGAAGGGTATTTCCATAGGATAAGGCATTCTAAGTGGCATTTATTTTCTCTCAGAAATTCTATTATTTTTATTGACAACTCAGATGTTAGTTTTATTGTTGTCTTTTTTTTTTTTTTTTTTTTTTTAAGGTAATGTGACTTTGTTTCCTTCTCTGGCTACTTCTGAGAATTTGTGTTTGGTTTTCAGAAGTTTTACTATGGGGTTTCTAGGTATCGTTTTCTTTTTTTTTTTTCTGCTTGGGGTCTTTGTGACTTGGTATTTTCTTTATTTTTAGGAGACTCTTGGTCATCATCTCTTCACATAATGCTTCTCTGCCATCTTTCTCTCTTGCTCTTCTGGGGCTCCTATCACACATATTTAGACTTTGCTACCATGTTCCCCATGCCTACTGTGTTCTTTTTTTTTCTTTTTCTTTTTGTATTTTTACCTGTTTTTGTTCCCTGATTCTATTTGGATATTTTCTTCTAACCTACCTTTCACTTTACTGATTCTGTGTTTTATATGCTGTTAAACTCATGTATTGAATTCTTAATTTCAGTTATTCTGTTTTTACTTTTAGATAAATTCTGCTCGGGTTAAATTCTCCAGGCGGTTATCTATTTCTCAGTTATTTTCAAGGCGCTGTTTGATAGCTCCAGTATGTATATTGCCTGTGGGTCTAATATTTATTTTGACTCTTGGCCCTGCGTCTTGGTGTGCCTGGTAATTTTTGATTGAATGCTGGACATTTATGCGTGTCGTGGATGATGTTCCCTTCTTGCAAAGAGGATTCACTCAGCCTGTCTCCTAAGGATTTATCCTGTCCTCCATCAGGCAGAGGAGAGGCAGATCACCTCATCTGATCAGAAGCTGAGGCTGATTGTCAGTCTTTGTTCGACTTGGTAACTTCTGGTCATCCTCCTCTCCCTAGCTGGAAGCCTTCCATTTTGTTTTTGCCTTGGTGGATCCTGAACTCCAAAAATTATTTTCCCAGCACCATGACCCTCCTGAAAGTTCACTTGAGCTGTTCAGCTTCTTTCTGCTCAGGAGTTTAGTCTCTAACCCTTCTTTAGTTAAGAAACATCAACTATTTTAAAGGGAGAGTAGGTGCAGAGTATAGGCACACTGCCTCCCTTCTATGCCATTTGCAGGAACATGGATGGACCTAGAGATTATCATACTAATTTCGGCTTTTGGACCCTCCAGTCTTTTTTTTTTTTTTTTAAGATTTAATTTTATTTATTTTTGGCTGCATTGTGTCTTCATTGCTGCGTGTGGGCTTTCTCTAGTTGCGGCAAGTGGGACCTACTCTTCATTGCAGTGTGCGGGCTTCTCCTCACGGTGGCTTCTCTTGTTGAGGAGCACGGGCTCTAGGCCTGTGGGCTTCAGTAGTTGTGGCACGTGGGCTCAGTAGTTGTGGCACGCGGGCTCTAGAGCACAGGCTCAGTAGTTGTGGCGCACGGGCTTAGTTGCTCCGTGGCATGTGGGATCTTCCTGGATCAGGGATCGAACCCGTGCCCCTGCATTGGCAGGCAGATTCTTATCCAGTGAGCCACCAGGGAAGTCCCTGGACCCTCCAGTCTTGATTGGACCCTGGAGTGCCTGATAGGTGCTGATCACAATTTTTGTCTTCCCAGCCCTCTAAGACTTTGGAAACCTCTCCTTAGCTTTCCTGTGCTTCTTTGCTTTCTCTTTGTGTTTCTGCCAAGCCTTTCAGTATCTAACCCCACACCATTTAAGAGCTGGTAAATAACCCAACAGGAAGACCAGAATACAGAATGCTAGGCACACCTCCATGAATTTTTTTCCCTCTGGAATTTTGGTGCATTAGATCCTGGCTGCCTTGAGTGTCTCAGAACAGGTGATGAATCCTAGCAGCTTTCTTAGTTGTTCTTGGCAGGGACATTGGTTTCTTAAAAGTTGCTCTGTCTTGGCTGGAATAGAAGTCTAAAGTTTTTTGCTTTTGTTTTTCCTGCATTATCTGTGTTGGTTTTGGAACCAGAATTATGCCAGCCCCCAAATGGACTGGGAGATTCCATATTTTTCTATAATCTAAAATCTGTTGACTAACTTTTATATTACTGTTTGAAAGTTTGAACAAATTAATAAAATCATTTGGGCATGGCACATCCTTCCCCCTCTCCAGTTGTCCTTTGGTAACTTTTACTATTTTCTTTCCTGGTTATTAGTTTAATGAGGTCTTTTGATAATTGGTTATTTTGGGGGGGATTGTCTTAATACAATCATTGAATTCTTCTGTATTTTCCAGTTTGTTGGTTGTAGGGGAAATATAATAGTTGAAGATCACTTGGTGTTTATAGCTTCTTTCTCATAGATGGTGTGTTACGTTTTGTGTTCTCTCACTCTCTGATTTGGTTTGTTAGAGGTTTGTCTTTTTTAATCAGTCCTTTTAAAAGAACTGATTGTTAGATATTTTTTTTCACCCAGTCTTCTCTTTTTACTTTTTTATTTTTATTGGAGTATAGTTGATTTACAATGTTGTGTTAGGTTCAGATATATATATATATATATATATATCTCCATTCTTTTTCAGATTCTTTTCCCATATAGGTTATTACAGAATATTGAGTAGAGTTCCCTCTGCTATACAGTAGGTCTTTATTAGTTCTCTACTTTATATATAGTCTTGTATATGTGTTAATCCCAGTTCCTAGTTTATCACTTCCCCCCACGTTTCCCCTTTGGTAACCATAACTTTGATTCCGAGATCTGAGTGTCTTTGATTCTGAGATCATTTGTATCTTTTTTTAAATTAGATTCTACATATGAGTGATATCATTTGTTATTTGTCTTTGTCTGTCTGACTTAATTTCACTTAGTATGATAATCTCTAGGTCCATCCATGTTCCTGCAAATGGCATTATTTCATTCTTTTTTATGTCTGAGTAATATTCCATCGTATACATTTACCACGTCTTCTTTATCCATTCATCTGTTGTTGGACATTTAGGTTGCTTCCATGTCTTGGCTACTGTAAATAGTGCTGCAGTGAATATTGGGGTGCATGTATCTTTTGGAATTGTGGTTTTCTCTGGATATATGCCCAGGAGTGGGATTGCTGGATAATATGGTAGTTCTATATTTAGTTTTTTAAGGAAGATTTTACTATTTATTTCTCGTAATTATTTTTAAAAATTAATCCCTTTCTCCTTTGATTAGGATCATTTTGTTTGTTTGTTTTTTCCCTAGCTTTTTTTTTTTTTAAATAAATTTATTTATTTATTTTTGGCTGCATTGGGTCTTTGTTGCTGTGCACGGGCTTCTCATTGTGGTGGCTTCTCTTTGTTGTGGAGCATGGGCTCTAGGCACGTGGGCTTCGTAGTTGTGGCACATGGGCTCAGTAGTTGTGGCTCGCGGGCTTAGTTGCTCCGCGGCATGTGGGATCTTCCGGGACCAGTGATCAAACCCATGACCCCTGCATTGGCTGGCGGATTCTTAACCACTGTGCCACCAGGGAAGCCCTATTCTTATATTCTTCATGGTAGTATTTAGACATGTCCAGAGAGAACATATGATTAGCTCCCTTCTAAGACGTTCCCCTCTTTGATGGGTTTCTTTATATCAGAGTGGAGTATTTTGGAACCCATGGCCACGTTGGGCCCCTTAGAGCTCTCAGTGCAGTGAAGTTTAGGAGAGTGGGAGATGGGGGACAGTTAAGGTCAGGGGTCATAAGTTATGTGGGGGATGGGGTTGGTGGTGGTGGTTGAGGTGCTGGGTCTGATGGTAGTTGGGGGTGCTGGTAATAATGAATTGAGTTGTTTCACTAATGTTCCTCTCTTCTTCACAAGGATCCTTCATGGTACATCTTGTTAGCCCTGTTTTCCATTTGTGCAAACCAAGCTCCACGGATTAAGTGGACTAGCTCAGGATTACCCACCTGAGTTTTAAACGGCAGACCCAGGATACAAAAGCTGTGCCTCTGGCCCCCAAACCTGCACGCTTTCCTTTATGTTCTGCTGTCTTCCCAGAACACCTGCTGGCGTGAACCGGCTGCATGGTTGAACCTGTGTGCTGGGGGCTGGGGTCACAGGGCTGACTGTGCCCTGCTTCCAAAGGCCTCATGGTCTAGTGGGGAAGACGAGCAAACGTAGAATGTTTGGATTCAGGAATCTTGCCTGAGAATCCAGGAAAGCCTTCTTGGTGCTGATGTCTGATCACAGGCTTCAAACGTGAGTAAGGGCCCGCCAGGTAGGCAGAGGTGGGAAGGGTGTTGCATTCAGAGGGAACAGCCGAAGCCAGATAAACAGGTCTGTAACAGAGATGAGACTTGGCGGGGTGTACGAGTCTGTAAGGCAAAGAAGCTGGGGCGTGTGCTCGGTGGTCCCGGAACAGTCTGTGTGGACAGCTTTTGGGTGTGGCCATGTGTGGGTCTCTGGCCTCAGAAGTTGGGAGGGAAACAAATGCAGGAAGTGGCTCCAGAAGGCAAACTACCCCGTTCCCACCAGCTACCACCGCCACTGCCACCACGACTGCTTCTTGAGACAGCACTGATGACAGTCACCGCCAGCACTTATCCAACACTAACTGGGTCCCTGTGCCTAGCGCTTTGCATGCAATATCTTCCTAAATCCTTTCCCAAACCCCACGAAGCCGCGGTATTTTAATAACGAAGAACCCCGGGCTTAGAGAAGGTAAGCCCATACCTGCAGTCCCACAGCTTAGAAGTTGCCAAGCCAGGATTTGAACCCCGCCAACTCTTGACACCAGATGCTGTGTTCTTCACCGAGGGGTCCAGGCTGGTCATGCAAATGAGGAAGATGACGTGTGGTGGACGTTTTCCCAGTCTTCTTGAAATATGTGGGCTTTTCATCCACCTTTTGTTTTATTTTTCTGTTTTGATGCTTTTGAGGACAGAGAGCTATTTCTATGCCATAAGAAACCCAACAGCACGCATGATGATAAACGGCACCTGACGCTCAGCTCTGGGGACACTATAGCCCAGAGTGGGGAGTGTGGCAAACCCAGGAGGGTCAATCGTTAAAATCCAGCCAGTATTGGAATGTGGACCCAGGGCTGCCAGTTCTTCCTTTCTCTTACTTTTTTTTTTTTTTGGAGAGAAGCTGGGATTTTAAGTGAAGTCTACCCGGTTTTAAAAGTCAGCTCAGTTTTTGAATGACCCTAAGCCAACAACAGTAGGGCTGTGGGGGATGCAGTCTCCCAGAGAGTGGTCTCTGCGCTGCGCCGTCTGGCCAGAGACACTCCTGCAACCTCGCTGGTCTCCCTCACACCCTGGGGAGGGGCCTTGCTGCCCCACGTGGTGTAGCTCTTTCCTGGCCTGTCTGGTGGCCGAGTGAAGATTCTGTGTGGGCTGTCGGAGCCAGGAATCATTCTCAGTCTGTCTAGGACCCTCGACTTCCTGTGCCCTACGTTCTTGGGGTTACTTTTTTCTGTCTTCAACACCGATTCAGAACAGTCAGAAGATTCCAGAACACTTGAGAGGACACAAAGAAAATTGCTTAGAATCCGCACTTCAAGAAACCTGGTTGTGGGCTTCCCTGGTGGCACAGTGGTTAAGAATCCGCCTGCCAATGCGGGGGACACGGGTTCGAGCCCTGGTCCAGGAAGATCCCACATGCCACGGAGCAGCTAAGCCCATGTGCCACAACTACTGAGCCTGCGCTCTAGAGCCCATGAGCCACAACTACTGAGCCCACGTGCCACAACTACTGAAGTCCACACACCTAGAGCCTGTGCTCCGTAACAAGAGAAGCCACCGCAATAAGAAGCCCACGCACCACAACGAGGAGTAGCCCCTGCTCGCCACAACTAGAGGAAGCCCACGTGCAGCAACGAAGACCCAACCCAGCCAAAAAATAAATAAATAAAAATAAATAAATAAATAAATAAATAAATAAATAAAAAAGAAAGAAAGAAACCTGGTTGTAAGAAGAAAACTGGAGGTCATGACTGGAGTCAGTGCCCAATGGAACATTTCAAGCACGTTTAAAAAGCCCTTTTCGTCCTGTTGCACAATGCACTCCTGAATCCCTAGCGCTCGGGATTATAAAGTCAGCTCTCCCCTGGTCAGTGGGGTAGGCTCGTTTTGTGTCCTTTTATTACACACTCAGCCCGTGCTTCTGCCCAGGTAGACAGAGTGGAATTCAGCCTCCCATCACTTGCAGATCTTCATGCGGTTGGGGGATAACTGCCCCTGTTTTCACCCAGATACAGCCCAGCACCCTGATATGGTACCTGGTGGGAGGTACCTCGTCCTCAGAGCCAAGGGTGGAACGTAGGGCTAGGGAACAGGTCTGGTCTTGTGAGTTTCATTCCCTTTACAGTTCACTCTTCAAATTCAGAGGAATTGGGTGCAGATGATGCCCACTGGGCAGGTCGGCAGCTGGTGTGCTGATTGGCAGGAGGAAGGGGTGTCCTAACAACCACAGGGCTGTTCAGTCAGGTGGCGGTGATGTACTTGCTGCCTGTCTGGGTAAACAGTGGTGTCATTGGTCCTCCCTGCCTTCCCCCGTCCTCTGAGGCAGGAGGAGCAACAAGAATGGACCATCAGGATCGAAACCTTTCCAAGTGCATAACCACACCCTAGTGTTTGGTTTAAGAACCTCCGTCCTGTGTAGGGTTGATTTCAAATGCCCCACAGGCATCATAGAGTGATGTTGCAATTGTGTTGTTTCGCTCCTCAAAGCCAAATCCAGGAGCAAAATCACCTCCTCTTACAAGCTGGAAACCTGTACTCTGTCATCTCTTTGTAAAAATAGTAATAATAATAATCGCTAACGTGTATCGTTTTATTGAGACCTTATAGTAGCAGACATCATTTGAAGTGTTTTATAGGTATTAGCTCGTTTAATCTTCATACCAGCTCTAAGAGGTGGGCGCTGTTATTCTCCTCCTCCTACGGATGAGAAACTTAAAGCCCAGAGAGGTTATATGACTTTCTCAGGGTCACCCAGCTGGTAAGTGGTCGGGCCGGGATTACGTACCCCAGGTGCTCTTGATTCCATTCTGACTGCCTTTTGCCTTGGGGTTTTTGAGTGTCTGTGACAGGGTTTCATTTGGGCTCCTCGTTTCGGGGTCACTAATGTCCTAGGGAGTGGACATCTGGCTTTCCAGATGTTCAGTTCACACAAAAGAGGTTGCCTGGTGTTGGGCACAGGTCAGGGGATTTGGAATCAGACAGTCTCAGTTAAAAATCCCACCCCCCCGCCCCGCACTCCCCCCCCCCCCATATTCTAGCCAGGGCACCCTCTGGCAGCTTGTTTGAACTTCTTACCTTGGTTGTTTTAATGGGCAGGATGCTTGCAATACCTGGCTTTTGGGGCTGCTTGTGCAGGTGAAGGAAACAAGCGTCGTGCACGCACTTCATCATCTGGAGGACCTCTAGCAATGGTGCTTTTATTGTTCCATCTCTGTCACTGGCCCTGTGGTACCCAGAGGGCCCCTGGGTGCCTGTGTGCCGAGCTGTCCTGAGAGAAGAGGAGGCAGGTGGCTCAGTACTACTTTATAGCTCGGTGCTGGGCTTGTATAACTCATAGCAGGAGGGTGATGGTCCGAGATCGTCACCTTTCTGATTATGCGTGAATGTGCTGCCTGTTGTCACAAGGATAAAATTACTGCTTTGCTACCCTGTCAGCCAAGAAGAGAGCCTGCCAGAGCTCAGTTAACTAGAAGTCCCTTGGCTGTGTTGACACATGGTATCAGACCTTAGTTTGGTCGAGACCCCCACGTGGACTTTCACAGTAGGTCTTGGTGAGCTGGTGCAACACCTGTCACCTGGGCATGCTGCTTAACTTCCCCAGAGCCTTTGTCTCTTCACCTGTGAGTTGGGGACAATGACATTTTCTTGGAAGGTTGTTGGGAGGATTAAATAAAAAGCCTTCTGAGGTCGGGACTATGGAATAGGGTTTGTTTCAGGAAGGATGTTCTTCCCGGTGTCTGTGTGAAGCGGGTGTTAAGGGATTCAACACGTTGACGGCGAAGAAGAGTTCTGACAACTTTCTGGAGCTCTGCTGTGGTTCATAGAGTGGCTCACAGAATGGGGTCTTGGGGAAATCAAGGCAGGAAAGAGAAGGCACGGAGAGCAGGGTGACATCTGCCCACGCGTGCTAGCCCCTCCCTGGAGTGAGTTTCTCAGGACACCACCTTTTTTGCATCTCTGGACTTAGCATCACACTGATTCAGTTTGAATCAGTGTGTGGCTTTGTTGAGTTGCTTTAATTTCTCTGTGCCTCAGTTTCTTTATTTTTAAAATGGCACTAAGATACCTAACTCCCAGGGGTTTGCAAGTATTAAGTGAGTGAATAAATGAGTAAATGGGTGTGAAATATCTATATGACACACTCACATCGGATGTTCCCTTTTCATTTAGGGGGTTCAGCAGCGCCAGTAGCAATAGTACAATCCCACCGCCACCCCAGCCACTTGCTGTGAGGCCTTGCGCACTTAGTAGATGCCACTCCTGTTTTCAGGAGGGACCTTATCTTTCTTTTGGTTTATTCTCTTCACCAGGATGTTGCCTTCTGTCGTCTGTTGTCTTCATCCGTAATTGTATATGAAGAGGTTAAATGTTAAAAAAATTTTTTTTTTAAATTTCCAATTAATATGTTTATTATAGGAAATAATCTTACCTGGATTAATATAATAACAAATAATGGAACATAAGGCTCAAATGTCATGGTTTTGGGGCTTAATGCCGATCCCTCCTCACCAAATGTAGGTGAGACCCTACAGGGATGTAGGGAACATCTCTCCCGGCTTGTTGTGAATCCTCTTCTCTTGTCCTCACTTGTACACCATCCTTGGTAATCCTCTCTATCCCAGGTACGGTAGTCTACGTTGGCGTGCTACCTCCTATCAGAACTACTGTATCAGCGCAGACAGCTGTCAGGCCTTTTGTCTGTGGTTCTTTGAGACCCAGACTTTAATTAAAGACTTTCATTCTTTGTGAATTCTTTTGACCTCTCTCTGTTTTATGAAATGAAGACGTTTTTATGAACCTGGGGAAGAGAACACCTGGTTTCGGGACTGCCTCATGCTATCTTTGTTCACCATTTACTCCTGGGAGCAGAAGCCTTGGATTTTGGTGTTTAATTGTTCCATGCCTGTTTTGGTGAGGGCTGAAATGGAACCTGAAAATTTGCCTGCCGTGAAGATAATGTTCAGTACTTGTGAGTGGAAATCCTAAATCAGTGCTTTGTGATTTGAGCCACTCATTCACCCACCCATCTACCGACACACCCATCCATCATCTTTCCACTCATCTACCCATCCATCTATCCATTAATTCTGTTATGTGCATATGCCAGAATGTACTTAAATCAATCCCTTTTGTTGGATGTTAGGTAGTATTCAAGATTCGCTCTTGGTATCGATGCTTCCCGATGGCATCTTAGTGTTGAAGAGTCTGGGCCTAGGTAGTCACACTTGCCTGGGTTTGAATCCAGGCTCTACCACATACTAGTTGTGTGATGTTGAATGATTTTCTTGATCTCTCTGTGCATCAGTTTCCTCATCTGTAAAAATGGAGATCATATCAGGATCTAGATATTACCTTTTTAAGAATTAAGTTACGCAATCCATTTAAAGCAGAGAACTGTGTCTAATAAGTAAGTACACATGGTGCCATAACATGTGACGATGATGTCGCAACTTTGCACATACTTCTGGTTATTTCCTTAGGCTATTTTCTAAAAGTGGAATTACTGATCAAAAGCTGTGACCATTTCACAAAGGTTTTTCACGGGCGTTGCCAAATGGCCCTCCAGGAATGTTGTAAATTAGCCCAGCATCTGCAGCTGCCCAGCAGTACATGTGAGTGCCCATTTACCTGAACATCTGCCAGGGCTGGTCAGTTATTTTAACTTTTGCCAGTGTTGTGAAAAATGCCAATTCATTGTTTTATTTTTCAAAGTTTTATTACTGGTGAGTTTAAATATCTTTTGTTTGTTTCCTGGTCATTTCACTTTTTTTTTTTCCTCCCACAATTCTTTTTCCTGACCTTTTCCATTGATGTGCTCATCTGTTTCTTACTGAGTCATAAGATTCATTTAAACAAATAATAAAGATAATAAATGTTTATCTAACATTTATGTTATGAGTCTTTCCCTCACAATGTTTTTTCCAATTTAGATTATGACACTCTTTGATATACAGACATTTTAACTATTTATGTAACAAAAGCTTTTAAAATTTTCTGTAAGCTTAGACCTTCTCTATCCCTAAATTACATATGTGTGTGAGTGTATTTATTTGTACATTTAATTCTTGAATTAAACTGTATTCATGTTGGTTGATAGGAGGTAGGCATCTCATAATTTTTCTTTAAATAATTAACCAGTTATCCAAACCCACTTTCTTTATTGAATCTAGAATCTAAAATGCCATTTTTATTATATACAAAATTCTAATATATATGTATACATATAATGTATACATAGGTCTGTTTCTGAGCTTTTCATGAAATTTCTTTTTTTTTTTGTCTCTGCTTACACCAGTTACTACTTTGTTATAGCTTTATGTTTTAATAAATGGTAGTGCAAGGCCTCAGTTCATTTTCTTCTTGTTTCAAAAATTTCTAGGCTATTCCTGCTTCTTACTTACTTAAAATAAATTTGTCAGGTTTAAAAAATCCAGATGGGATTTTGATTGAAATTGCTTTAAATTTAAAGTTAATCTTGAGAAAATTAACATGTTTATAGTAATGAAACTTGCCATCCACAAATACAGAAGTGTCTTCATTTGGTAAAATCGTTTTTTTTATGTATCACAGTTGTTTTGTGGATTTCTTCATTTAATCCTGCACATTTTTGTTAAGTTTATTTCTAAGCATTTTACATTTTTGTTGCCTCCATAAATAGGTTTTTTTTTCCTACTATATTTCCTAACCAGTTATTGCTGAATGTTGATTAGATCTTTATTTTGTAACCAGACATCTTTCTGAATTTTTTTACTCTAAATTCTTTCAATTCATCTCTCTTGAGCTATTTAGATGTACGATAACTTATGCAAATAATACTTTTTAGATTCTTTCCTATAGATGACCTCTATATTTTTGTTTCCTGCCTTATTGCATTGGCTAGAAGTTTAAAACAATATTTAAAACAATGATTTTAGAAATCAGGGCTGCACTTTTTAATGGTGCAAAGTTATGCATTACAGAGCTCAAAAGGGTGGGCGTCATAGTTGTACCTCTGGATTAGGACTTCCAAGTGCTTCCCAGATAACTTATGCCCATGCTTACATTTGGCTGTCTCTGTATTCCCTTTTTCCTTCCCCCAACCTCTACCACTTTAGACTTAAAAGATAAAGAGTGGGAATATATCTGTAGGATCTTGGGCCTTGGGAGGATGGGGGTTGCAGTGGGGAACACAAGTGGCAAATTTCAGGCACGCTGGTTTTTGCTGCATCTTACTGGACTTGCTTATCCCACGGGCTGCACCAAGTTCGAGGAGGGACACTAAAGGGACAAACTTGTGTAGATGTCAACCCTGCCTAATTTAGTTAGTCTCTTTTTTTCTGAGTGAGAGACCTAGAAGCAGTTCTCCTGTCCTCTGTAATTTCTGCTTGCCACCCACCCTCCCCTCACAACCACATGGGAGAAAACAACATACAAAGGAGAACCGTGAGATGGTTCCTGAGTCTTTTGTTCCTGTACATCAGCATGACTCAGCTTCACCCCCAGCAGACTTGGGCTGCTCTGTTGGGATATTACAGATCAGCACTTCTGGGTCATTGGACTGTAGGGCCTGTGTGTGAACGGGAGGTCCCAGGTGTGGGGCTTCTGTTTCTGCGGAGCTTCCTTGACTGGCAGGGAATGAGTCTGTCTGTCTGAAAGCAGAGCCCGTGACTCACTCCCGCTCCCACACCCCTGAGCTCTGAGCTGGCACTTCGTGCTCCGTGGGCCGGTGCTGGGTGGTAGAGTGGATGGCAGAGCAGGAGGCAGTCAGAGCACTCCCGGAAGGCAGCGCCAGCATCTGACTGGTGTGCTGGTTCTGTCCTGGGGCTGTGGGCACCGAGACACTCCATCAGTCTGCTCTGATGAGGCTTTAGCTCCCAAGTCTTTTTTTTTTTTTTTAATTAATTAATTAATTTTTGGCTGCGTTGGGTCTTCGTTGCCGTGTGCGGGCTTTCTCTAGTTGCGGCGAGCGGAGGCTACTCTTCCTTGCGGTGCGTGGGCTTCTCATTGCCGTGGCTTCTCTTTGTGGAGCATGGGCTCTAGGCGCGTGGGCTTCAGTAGTTGTGGCACGTGGACTCAGTAGTTGTCGCGCACGGGCTCTAGAGCGCAGGCTCAGTAGTTGTGGCGCACGGGCTTAGTTGCTCCACGGCACGTGGGATCTTCCCAGACCAGGGCTCGAACCCATGTCCCCTGCATTGGCAGGCGAATTCTTAACCACTGCACCACCAGGGAAAGCTCAGCTCCCGAGCCTTTTGTCCTGTGAAGCCTTCTCCAAATTTCTCCCTCCTCCCCACAGTGTTCATTTCTCCAGCTCTTATATCCCCCCAGTCTTTTAATCTTTTTTAAATTGTGGTAAAATACACATAACATAAAATTTACAATCTTAGCCATTTTTTTTTCTTTTTAAAATTTTTGGCTGCATTGGGTCTTTGTTGCTGCGTGTGGGTTTCCTGTAGTTGCGGCGAGCGGGGGCTATACTTCGTTGTGGTGCGTGGGCTTCTCATTGCGGTGGCTTCTCTTGTTGCAGAGCACGGGCTCTAGGCACGCGGGCTTCAGTAGTTGTGGCACACGGGCTCAGTAGTTGTGGCTTGTGGGCTCTAGAGCGCAGGCTCAGTAGTTGTCGCGCACGGGCTTAGTTGCTCCACGGCACGTGGGATCTTCCTGGACCAGGGCTCAAACCCGTGTCCCCTGCGTTGGCAGGCGGATTCTTAACCACTGCACTACCAGGGAAGTCCCCTACTCTTTTAGCCATTTTTAAGTGTACAGTTCTGTAGCATTAAGTACTCTCACATGGTTGTATGAACTTCACCACCATCCATCTCCAGAACTCTTTTCATCTAGCAAAACTGAATTGTGTGAATCGTCTCCTTAAATGCTTACTTCCCATTTTCCCCACCCCCAGCTGTTGGTAACCACCTTCTACTTTTTGTCTCTATGACTCTGACTCCTTTAAGCATCTCCTATAAATGGAATCGTATAGTGTTTGTCGTTTTGTGACTGGCTTATTTCCCTTAGCATAGTGTCCTCAAGGTTGTAACATATGACAGGATTTCCTTCCTTTTTAAGGCTGAATAATATTCTGTTGTATGTGCATATACCTCATTTTGTTCATCCGTTCATCTGTTGATGGACACGTGGGTTGCTTCCACCTCTGCCTGTTGTGAATGATCCTCTGATCTGTAGCTGATAACAATAAGTGTCAAAGCAGTGAGTGCTGTTTACAAAGTCATCCCTCTGAATTTTCACAGTAATTTAAAATTTGACACTATTATCATCATCTCCACTTTACAGATGAAGAAATGAGGTTTGGAGAAGTCAATAATTTGCCCCAAATTACTCTATTTTAAAAACAGCTTTATCGAGATATAATTCACCTGTCTTACAGCTCACTCATTTAAAGTACACAAGTCAGTGGTTTTAGTTGCATTTATCACACTGTGCAACCATCACGATAGTCGAGTTTCGAACATTTTTATCCCCTCAAAAAACAACCCATACCCATTGGCAGTCAGTCTCTCCCTCCTCCCCCCACAGCCCCTGGCTGCTACAACTCTGTTTTCTGTGTCTATAGATTTTCCTGTTCTGGACATTTCCGACAGATGGAGGCATACAATCTCTGGCCTTTTGTGACCAGCTCCTTTCGCTTGGCACAATGTTCTGTGGGTCCAGTTATAGCCTGTGGGAGCACTTCATTCGTTTTTAGGGCCCAGAGTTAACTTTTTGAACCCATGAAGTCTGAACCCAGAGTCTCACTGCTCGACCACACTGCTGCCCTGCCTCTTCCTACCATGTAGACAAGTTTGCGTTTGCTAGCTGTGTCTTCCCGGCTCCTCCTCACATCACAAGACAGGGATTCAGCTTTGGACTTCTGTTGTCCACTGCTATTGTGGCACATAGTGAGCACTTAGTACATTCAAAATTAGTTAATTAAAAATAAGTGCTTAGTTTGCTGAATGCTGTGGGTTGGACAGTTTAGCACACTAAAGTCATGTAAAGGGTTATTCGTATTAGTATTCTGTGTGTGACAGTTAGGTGTCGTGTTTCGCCATTAGAAATGAGAACAGACAAATGAGACATATTCATTAAAGGCCTCCGAAACAATGTGAATTATAAATGTATTGATGGTGGGGATGTGTCACCGTTTGCAATTAGATTTAGGAGCTGCCAAACGGCCCACAAGACAGAGGTTTGCATGCGCTGCCCTGGCCTGTGGCCAGCTGTGACAGCTGGGTGTTCCACAGCCTCAAGGTCACTGGCCTATGCCGTAAAGGGCTGGTGACGGAGGGCAAGCTGGCCAGGCGACTCTTAGCCAAGAGGCCGGAGCTGACCAAGGCTGGGAGTCGTCATTGACCTGCTCGAGGCCCCTGACCTAGCAAGTGCAGACCCGGCCTTGAGTGATTCCAAAGTCCCTCCTTTAACGCGCTCTCTCTAGCCACTGTTATGGACAGGCAGAGTCCAAGGCTGGTAAAGGACAAACGTCTTGTCTGAAAGTCAGAGCTGATCAAAGCTCCCTGACTGGCTTAGAATTCTTTTGGAGACACTGCGCACATGGAGGGTGTGGTCTGGAGGCAACGCCATGGCTTACAGAGCACTCTGTAGGGAGTCCAGTGATTATTTCTAGGAAGTCCCTGAGAAAAATGTCTATGAGCAAAATTTCCAGGGTGCTCTTCTAGACCAAACCCCCAGAGCTCAAGTTGGAATCTGGGGCAATCCTCTGGGGGTCTGTGCCACCTCTGAGAATCCCCTCACTGCCCGCAGCTGGGCCACTGGAGCCATGTAACATCAGGCATGGTGGTAATGGCCATCACTGCCATCCGGTGAGTGCCTCCGCTTGGCAGACACAGAGCTAAGTGCTGACAGGAGTGCGCTCGTTTATTTCTGATCACAAGGTGGTCAATAGCGACCCCATTTTACAGATGAAAAAACTGATGCGCAGACTGGGGGAAACTTGCCAGAGTCTGTAAGGATGTGATCGGACTGTGCTTTGTTTAGAACGCCGCACCCTTTCATCTCAAATATTTTTTTGATCTATGTACAGACCCATTATGATACAGAAGAGTGCAATTGATATAAATTTTGTTTGTGGCTTATTGGCAAGTTCAGTAGCTTGGGCACCATTTATATTCTTGGCTGGCAGCTTCTAGTATGTCCTCGGTTTTGAGGTACATCTTAGTCTGTTTACTTCCTTGGGGCCTCTTTTTCTGCGATCATTTCATGCTCTGAAGAGTTTTTGCCCTTGACGGTGGAGAGCAGGTGAGCCATGTGCATGGCTGGAAGAACCAACCAGTGCCAAGAAAGAGGGTTGAGCTGGGTGGTCAGTGCTCATTTTGTGGTGACTTGAGGACAGTGCACCTTCGCCGAGTGGGCGAAGGATACGGGATGAAGCTTGGCACTCGGGGATCGGTAGGAAGCCTTTGAATGGAGGGACATCAGTAGTATCACCGTAGCCTGGGAGGTCCATTGATTGTCAGTAGTTGGAACGCCTTGTGATGGGAGATCCTTCATCACTTCTGGCACCTTAAATTGAAGAAACAGTAGAGCTGGGTTACAAAATTGAGAACCAGCTGTCTAGCGAATGTGCATGTGACAGTGAGTCATTTAACACCTCCACGGGTTCGAGTCCTGGTCTGGGAAGATCCCACATGCCGCGGAGCAACTAAGCCCGTGAGCCACAACTACTGAGCCTGCGCATCTGGAGCTTGTGCTCCGCAACGGGAGAGGCCATGACAGTGAGAGGCCCGCTCACCGCGATGAAGAGTGGCCCCCGCTCGCCGCAACTGGAGAAAGCCCTCGCACAGAAACGAAGACCCAAAACAGCCAAAAATAAATAAATTTATTAAAAAAAAAAAGAAATGTTAACACCTCCATTTCCTGGAAAACATCCTTAAACTTAAGGGGGTACATCTGTACCCCCAAAGCCCCACACAATGTTTTTCACATAGTGAGTGCTAATGCAATAAACCTCATCAAATGAGTGGGTCCAAACCCCATGCTTCTAATTGCCAAATCGATTGACTTCCTATGAGAAGGTCTTCCTCTTATCCCCTTCCCAAGCCTACTTGCCTTTTCTGAGTTTCTGTCCAGTTTCTTCCTACCTAGATGTCCTGCCTTAGCTCCTCTAGATCCACAGTGCGTCTGCTTTCCAACCTTGCTTTCACCCCCCAGGGCACCTCTAGCATCCTCTTGTCTTCATGGTCCACATCCCAAGCATCTCAACTTCATGCCCAGGTAAAATGCCTCTCCAAAGCTCCATGGTACAAACACATAGGTGGTCCCCAAAGTTCTCCTCTGTGTAGCCTGGCTACCATTGGTCTAACTTGAAAGCTTTTTTCACCTGCAGTAGATTCAGCAAGATGTACACATTGGCCAAATAAAGTCTCAAAGTTACACTCTTGTAATATTGAGCTTTGAGTATGGCATTTCCTAATATAGTCTGTGAGAAGGTAACTGTGTTAAAATGTCCACCCACATATCTATATGAAGTATGGTGGCTTGATATCAAGTTCATTGAGCATAACTTTGTATATCCTAGTTTATCTGTTACCTTTATTCCTGGTAATAATTAGTTAGCAAAGCCAGTCTCCCATTCAGAATAATTTTGGGAGACTTTGTATGTCTTACCTTCAGGATGGGACTTAATTCTGTTGGGAAGCCATTGCAGAGTTTTAAGAGGGAGGTAAGGCAGTAAGGTTTACATGTTAGAAAGCTCAACCTGGTGTCCAAGTGAAGATGAGAGGAAGGAGTCTGAAGCAGAAATCAGTTAGGAGCCATTGAATAGTTCTGACCCAAGGGGGTCATTGTGTATGTGATCTGTTATGAGAACATTTAAAATCCTTGATGATCTCACTGCTGCATTACTTTATCCTCCGGGCAGTTTCCTGTGTGGTGCCAACTGCTTTACTTGGGTTTATTGACAAAGCACTGGGGAAGAGGCACATCCAAGATCCTCTGTTTCCTCTTGCTCAGACAGGCATTTTTCCATCTTGGCATAGCGGCGATGTCCCCAGAGGGATGGGAGTTTAGAAACTGCCATGTCCTACTGGATATGAAGTGAGGTCACAAATGCCTTCCAGGAAGCTGCAGTCAGCCTGTCCAGGGAGCCTTGGAGAATGTCCAGAACTTTCAACATTTTCAGAACGTTCGAATAGGGTGAGGCCACTGCGTAGCCAAGATGGCATTATGAAACTATTCAGAGTGCTTCCAGCAGATAGAGAAATTGGCTTTCTACCTGTCCCATCCCTGCCCACTCTCTAACCAGGCAGGCTGCAACTGTGGCCCCTTGGAGGTTCTCAGGGTATCTTAAAAAATATGCAGCAGAGATTCTGGAATAATATTAAGCGCTTTTATTTTGATAACTGATTCTGTGAATCCTACTTCCGCAGTTTCTTCCTACCTCTGTACTCCTCCTGGTAAGCTGTCTTCACCGCTCCCACAAGCGGCCCAGTGCTACGGGGTGGCTGTAGGAAGAACATTATCCAAAGATGTGGGGTAAATTGGCTTGTTGCTACAACTTTCACCCTCTCCTGCAGATGCCTCTGAGTCTGCTGTGCTTACATCTCTTCATAGACTGAATAGACCGTGATACCTTGAGTCAGGCAACAGAATCCGTGTGTGTGTGTGTGCGTGTGTATGTGTGTGTGTTTGTGTATTTCCTGTTCCTCAGCAGTCCCAACTTGACTCTTGTTTAGGAAGGGCTATCACCCATCCAAAGGAAGTGTGTGGACCTTAAGAGAGATGAGTTTAGTAGTTTCAGAACAAATGGAACCAAAGGAAGTCCTTACACTACTGTCTGGTGGTTCAGAGTCATCTTCATCACCCCTAATGCCCAGATTCTTAGACTACCTTCTAAATATTTTTATACATTCATTTACTTAATTATTTTAAAATTTTGTTCATTTTTGATAGGTCAAATATGTTCATGGTACACAATTCAAAAGGAGCTAAAGGGTAAATAGGGAAAGTAGTTTTCCTCAGCCATCCCCCTAGACATGACTGTGGTCTTTACCCGCTTCGTGTGTATCCTTCCAAAGAAATTCTGTGCACGTTCAAGCTTGGATGTTTAGAGAGGAGACTTTTTCTTGATTGGGCAGATTTGTGTTTTTCTCTGCATTGCAGCCTATGGAGATCAGAAGGTTGTTGCCAAGATTTTGATTAAAGGAGCCTCCAGACTTCAGTTTAGCCACTTATGTAGGGAACGTACCATATTTCACTGGATGTATTGATAAAAGTGCTGTCAATGATGAGATGTCCCACGAAGGCAGAAAACAATACACAGCCAAGTAAACCATGACACTCCCTCGGTTGTAAGATATATATTGATTTCAGAGTTGTTAACATGTAAAAAAGGCAGTCTCAGCATCAGTGAACTATGGTACTTTATCTTCTCCTCGTTCAGTCCGTTTGTCCCGTCATCATGGAGCTCATCTGTGAACATGATGGCTCTAGTGGCTTGCATTGTGCCTGTTTATTCTCGAGTGAAGGTGGCTCTGAATACAGAGCCTTGCATCATTGTTGGCCAAAATATAGTCACACCTGCTCCAATCTGGACTGACTTTTCTCAAGGTCTAGTACACAGCTGGCACCCTGGAGCCACTTGGCCACTAGTTTGGGGAGTCCCTGCTTCCTCAACTGTGTTGTATCTCTTATGTATTCTCTTTCTTGATTTACACCTTTGTTATGATGTAGCACAATTAATTTGGGGGGAAGTTAATTTTTTGAGATTTTACTTTTCTAAAAATGTCTTTATTCTACTCTTCCACTTGATTGATTATTTGGCCCAGAATAGAATTCTCGGCTGGAAATCATTTTTCCTTAAGATTTCAAAGGCTTTTCTTTATTGTTCCTAGTGTTCAGTGTTGCTTTTGAGAAATCTAGAGCCATTCTGATTCCTCCTTTGGATGTAAAACTTTATTTTCCTCTTTGAAAGATTTCAGAATCTTATCTCTGAAGTCCACTTCTGAATTTTCATAGGGATGTGTCCTGGGTTAGTCTTTTTTTGATCCTTGTCTGGGATACCTAGTGGACTCTGAATTTGGAAGTTCAGAATTTCCTAGAATTATTGTGGGAATTTCCCAGAATTATTTTATTGATTTTTTTCTCTTTTAATTTCTCTGTTTTCACTTCTTGAACTCCTGTTATTCAGATGTTGAATTTCCTGGTTCTCCAAGTTTCTTGTATTTCCCCTCTTATATTCCTTCTGATTGTATTATTACCTCATATTTCCTATTTCCTCAGCTTTGTCTTCTAACCCCTCTATTTCTGCGCTGTTTTTAATTTTCAAGAACTTTATTTTTCGATTCTTTGAATATTCCTTCTTTATAGCATCCTATTCATATTTTGCATGTGAATTATCTTCTCTTATGTCTTGAAGGGTGTTTATTTAATAGCTTTGTTGAGATATAATTGACATATAACAAATTATACATATTTAAAGTGTAAAATTGTATAAATTTTGACATAGTAGGTACCTGTGAAACTATCACCTCAGTCAATCTAATGAATATATCCATTACTTCCAGGTAGTTCCTCTTTCCTCCTTGTAATTTCTCCTACCTCTTTCACTGCCAAGCCACGCCAGTCAACTACTGAGCAATTTTAGGTCAGTCTGAAGTAATTTCATTTCCACAGTTTTGTATAAATGGAATCATACAGTATGTACTCTCTTTTGTCTGGCTTCTTTCATTTCATATAATTATTTTGAGATTCATCCAAGTTCTTGAGTGTATTGATAGTTCACTCCCTTTATTTCTAAGTAATATCCCATTGCATAGATACACTACAATTTATTCATCCATTCAGTTATTGCCGGACATGGGGATTGCTTCCAGGTTTTGGCTATTACAAATAAAGCTGCTATGAACATTCATGCACAAGACTTTGAAAGAAGTATGCTTTTATTTCTTTTGGTTAAATGCATAGGAGTGGAATAGAGGAATCATATAGAAGATGTATGTTTAAGTTTTTGAGAAACTGCCAGACTTTTTTCCAAAGTGGTTATACCATTTTATATTCCTACCAGCAATGTATGAGAGTTTTAGTTTCTCCATATTTAACATTTGGTATGCTCAATATTAATTTTAGACATTTTTTGGATGTATAGTAGTATTTCATTATAGTTATAATTTGAATTTCCTTAATGACTAATGATGTTGAGAATCTTTTTATGTGCTTATTTGCTATCTGCATACTGTTTTTGGTGATGTGTCGACTCAAATCTTTTGCCCATTTAAAAAAAATTGGATTGTTTTGTTATTATTGAGTTTTATGAGTTCTTTACTCTGGATACAAATCCTTTATCAGATATATGTTTCAAAATATTTTCTTTCAGTTCATCGCTTGTCTTTGCAATCTCTTAATGTTTTTTTTCAAAAAACAGAAGTTTTAACTTTGATAAAGTCCAATTTTTTCCTTTTACGGACTGTGCTTTTGGTGTTCTATTTAAGAAATCTTTGTCTAACCTTAGGTCACAGAGATTTTCTCCTTTATTTTATTCTACAAGTTTTATAGTCTTAGGTTTTACATTTAGGCCTGTGATCCATTTTGAGTTAATTTCTGCACGTAGTGTGAGGTATGAATTGAAATTCTTTTTTGCATATGGATATCCCGTTGTTCCAGCACTATATGTTGAAAAGACTATATATTTCTCTACTCAGTTGCTTTTGCTCCTTTGTCAAAAATCAGTTGTTGATATATATGTGTGTGGGTCTATTTCTGGACTCTTAAATTAAGAAGACTCAAAAGAGAGTCTTCTTAAATTTTTCTCAACGGTGTAGTTTCCAGTGTATGAGTCTTACAATCTTTTTTTTTGTTTTTTAACACTTCTACGGTAATGTTTATTAAGTCCCAATCTATATCATTTTGGTGACATAGTCTCTAGGGTTATAGAAACACCAACCGTTCAAGTTGAAAACAACTCTGGAAATGTCATCGTCTCTGACCCTGTCACTTTACAGATGAAGAAATAAAAATCCTTGGTGGTGTGGTTGATTAGTAAGGAGAAATAAGACTAGATTTTAGGCCTCCTGACTCTTCCAGCCAGGAGCTCTTTACATGATACCATTGTACATCCTAAAATATGCCAGTGTAAGTCTTACAGTCTTTTATCAGATCTTTTATCAGATTTATTCCTAAGTATTTCATATATTTTGATGCTATTGTGAACGGTATTTTTTAAAAAGATTTAATTTCTGATTGTTCATTGCTAGCATATAGAAGTATCATTGATGTTTGTATATTCATCTTATATCATGCAGCTTTGATAAATTCACTTGTTAGTGCTAGTGGCTTTTTTTTTTGAAGACTCAATTCAATGATCTTCTAGATAATCAAGTCTTCTGGGAATAAAACCAGTTTTGCTTCCTTGTTTCGAACATGGATGCCATTTATTTCTTTTTCTGGATAGAACCTCCAATAAATGTTGAGTAGACGTGGTGAGAGAAGACATCCTTGTCTTGTTTGTTTATGAAGTAAGGGGGTAAGCATTTCAGTCTTTCACCATTAGGTGTAATGCTAGCTAGATGTAGGTTATTTTGTTTTTTGTTTTTGCTAGTTTGTTTTTTTGTAGATGCAGTTCATCAAGTTGATGAAATCTCCTTCTGTCCCTAATGTGCTGAAATTTAAAATTCAAGAGTGGATATTAGATTTTGTCAAGTGTTTTTTCTGCATCAATTGAATTGTTTGTATGGTTTTTGTTGTTTTGTTTGTAAATATGGTGAATTACATTGATTTATTTGAATGGTAAATCAACTTGCATCCTGAGGATAAAATTCCATTTGGTCATGATATATAATTTTTTTTATATATTGTTGGATTGTATTTACTAAAATTGTTTGTTGAACTTTTGCATTTATGTGCATGATGGATATTGGTTTGTAGTTTTTTTTCTTTCTTGTAATATCTTTGTGTAGTTTTGGTGGCATGATAAAGTTGCCCTGATAGAACAAGTTGGGAAGTATTCTCTCCTCTTGAATTTTCTGGAAGAGTTTGTATTGAATTACCACTACTACTACTACTACTACTACTACTACAAGTAGTAGTAGTAAATGTTTGGTAAAACTGGAGTTTCTCTTCTAAAAAGACTTTAAACTACAAAATCAGTTTATTTAGTAGATACAGAGCTATTCAGGTTATATATTTCTTCTTGAATTCAAGAGCCTTGTCTTTGTGTCTCTCCAGAAATTTGTTCGTTTCATATACATTGTTACATTTTTTTGGAAAAAAATTAAAAAGATAATATTCCCTGATTATCCTTTTAAGATTTGTAGAATCTGTAATGATGTCACCTCCCTTGTTACTGATATTATGAATTTGTATCTTCTCTCTTTTTTTCCTGATCATTCTGGATAGAGGTTTATCAATTTTATTGATTTTTCTCATTGAACCATCTTTTGGTTTCATTGATTTTTCTCTATCATTTTTCTGTTTTCCATTCATTAATTTCTCCTCTTATCTTCAATGATTCCTTTATTTTGCTTCTTTGGGCTTAATTTGTTCTTCTTTTTAATTTCTAGAGGTAGAATCTGAGGTTAATTTGAGACCTTAGTTCTTTATTGATGGAGTTGTTAGCCATCATACCACAAATTTGATATGTTTTGTTTTAATTTTCATTTAGTTTAAAATACTTTCTAATTTCCTTTTGATTTCTTCTTTGACCTATGTATTATTTAGAGAAGTGTATTGCTTAATTTCAAAATATTTAGAGATTTTCCAGAGATCCTTCTCTTATTAATCTATAATTTAATTCCACTTTGGTTGGAGACCATTCTTTGTATGACTTCAGTCTTATTAACTTGAGACTTGTTTTATGGCCCAGTCTGTGAACTATATTGGCAAGTTTTCTGTGTGCATTTGGAAAGAATGTTTATTATGCTGTCATAGGGCAAAGTGTGCTAGTCAACTAGGAGTCACAAGTAGTAATGGAGTGTCAGCTAGGTCAGGTTGATTGATAGTAGTGCTCAGATTTTTCTGTATTCTGATTTTGTATATGTACTGATTTTCTGGGTACTTGTTCCATTAAGTTTTGAGAGAAGTCTTTTTAAGCTTTTGACAATAATTGTGGATCTGTCTCCTTCCACTTCTATCAGTTTTTGCTTTTTGTATTTTGAAGCTCTGTTATTAGGTGCATAAATGTTAAATGTATGTGCTTTCGAAGAAGTGACCCTTTTATCATTATGAAATGACTTTTCTTTTCCCTGGTGGTACACCTTGCTGTGAAACCTACTTTGATATTAAAAATGGCCATTCCAGCTTTCTTTTGAGTGTTAACATTACATGTCTTTTCCCATCTTTTTACATTTAACCAATTTGTGTCTCTATATTTAAAGTGTGTTCCATGTAGCCAGCATATAGATGGTTCTTGCCTTTTTATTCAATTTGATAATCTCTGTTACTTGGGGTGTTTAGACCATTTATATTAAATGTTGTTATTGCAGCTGCTTCCCACTAGCTATCTATTTTACATTTGGTAGTGTATATATGTCCATGACACTCTCTCACCCTGTCACATCTCACCCCTCCCCCTCCCCATATCCTCAAGTCCATTCTTTAGTAGGTCTGTGCCTTTATTCCCATCTTGCCACTAGGTTCTTCATGACCTTTTTTTTTTTTTTTTCCCTTAGATTCCATATATATGTGTTAGCATACTGTATTTGTTTTTCTCTTTCTGACTTACTTCACTCTGTATGACAGACTCTAACTCCATCCACCTCATTACAAATACCTCCATTCCATTTCTTTTTATGGCTGAGTAATATTCCATTGTATATATGTGCCACATCTTCTTTATCCATTCATCTGATGATGGGCACTTTGGTTGCTTCCATGTCCTGGCTATTGTAAATAGAGCTGCAATGAACATTTTGGTACATGACTCTTCTTGAATTATGGTTTTCTCAGGGTATATGCCCAGTAGTGGGATTGCTGGGTCGTATGGTAGTTCTATTTTTAGTTTTTTAAGGAACCTCCGTACTCTTCTCCATAGTGGCTGTATCAATTTACATTCCCACCAACAGTGCAAGAGTGTTCCCTTTCCTCCACACCCTCTCCAGCATTTATTGTTTCTAGATTTTTTGATGATGGCCATTCTGACCGGTGTGAGGTGATACCTCATTGTAGTTTTGATTTGCATTTCTCTAATGATTAAGGATGTTGAGCATTCTTTCATGTGTCTGTTGGCCATCTGTATATATTCTTTGGAGAAATGTCTATTTAGGTCTTCTGCCCATTTTTGGATTGGGTTGTTGGTTTTTTTGTTATTGAGCTGCATGAGCTGCTTGTAAATCTTCGAGATTAATCCTTTGTCAGTTGCTTCATTTGCAAATATTTTCTCCCATTCTGAGGGTTGTCTTTTGGTCTTGTTTATGGTTTCCTTTGCTGTGCAAAAGCTTTTAAGTTTCATTAGGTGCCATTTGTTTATTTGTGTTTTTATTTCCATTTCTCTAGGAGCTGGGTCAAAAAGGATCTTGCTGCGATTTATGTCATAGAGTGTTGTGCCTATGTTTTCCTCTAAGAGTTTGATAGTGTCTGGCTTTACACTTAGGTCTTTAATCCATTTTGAGTTTATTTTTGTGTATGGTGTCAGGGAGTGTTCTAATTTCATACTTTTACATGTACCTGTCCAATTTTCCCAGCACCACTTATTGAAGAGACTGTCTTTTCTCCACTGTATATGCTTGCCTCCTTTATCAAAGATAAGGTGACCATATGTGCGTGGGTTTATCTCTGGGCTTTCTATCCTGTTCCGTTGATCTATATTTCTGTTTTTGTGCCAGTACCAAACTGTCTTGATTACTGTAGCTTTGTAATATAGTCTGAAGTCAGGGAGCCTGGTTCCTCCAGCTCCATTTTTCGTTCTCAAGATTGCTTTTGCTATTCGGGGTCTTTTGTGTCTCCATACAAATTGTGAAATTTTTTGTTCTAGTTCTGTGAAAAATGCCTGTGGTAGTTTGATAGGGATTGCATTGAATCTGTAGATTGCTTTGGGTAGTAGAGTCATTTTCACAATGTTGATTCTTCCAATCCAAGAACATGGTATATCTCTCCATCTATTTGTATCATCTTTAATTTCTTTCATCAGTGTCTTATAATTTTCTGCATACAGGTCTTTTGTCTCCTTAGGTAGGTTTATTCCTAGATATTTTATTCTTTTTGTTGCAATGGTAAACGGGAGTGTTTTCTTAATTTCACTTTCAGATTTTTCATCATTAGTATATAGGAATGCAAGAGATTTCTGTGCATTAATTTTGTATCCTGCTACTCTACCAAATTCATTGATTAGCTCTAGTAGTTTTCTGGTGGCAGTTTTAGGATTCTCTATGTACAGTATCATGTCATCTGCAAACAGTGACAGCTTTACTTCTTCTTTTCCGATTTGGATTCCTTTTATTTCTTTTTCTTCTCTGATTGCTGTGGCTAACACTTCCAAAACTATGTTGAATAATAGTGGTGAGAGTGGGCAACCTTGTCTTGTTCCTGATCTTAGTGGAAATGGTTTCAGTTTTTCACCATTGAGGACAATGTTGGCTGTGGGTTTGTCATATATGGCCTTTATTATGTTGAGGAAAGTTCCCTCTATGCCTACTTTCTGCAGGGCTTTTATCATAAATGGGTGTTGAATTTTGTCGAAAGCTTTCTCTGCATCTATTGAGATGATCATATGGTTTTTCTCCTTCAATTTGTTAATATGGTGTATCACGTTGATTGATTTGCATATATTGAAGAATCCTTGTATTCCTGGAATAAACCCCACTTGATTATGGTGTATAATCCTTTTAATGTGCTGTTGGATTCTGTTTGCTAGTATTTTGTTGAGGATTTTTGCATCTATGTTCATCAGTGATATTGGCCTGTAGTTTTCTTTCTTTGTGACATCTTTGTCTGGTTTTGGTATCAGGGTGATGGTGGCCTCGTAGAATGAGTTGGGGAGTGTTCCTCCCTCTGCAACATTTTGGAAGAGTTTGAGAAGGATAGGTGTTAGCTCTTCTCTAAATGTTTGATAGAATTCGCCTGTGAAGCCATCTGGTCCTGGGCTTTTGTTTGTTGGAAGATTTTTAATCACAGTTTCAATTTCAGTGCTTGTGATTGGTCTGTTCATATTTTCTATTTCTTCCTGGTTCAGTCTCGGTAGGTTGTGCATTTCTAAGAATCTGTCCATTTCTTCCAAGTTGTCCATTTTATTGGCATAGAGTTGCTTGTAGTAATCTCTCATGATCGTTTGTATTTCTGCAGTGTCAGTGGTTACTTCTCCTTTTTCATTTCTAATTCTATTGATTTGAGTCTTCTCCCTTTTCCTCTTGATGAGTCTGGCTAATGGTTTATCAATTTTGTTTATCTTCTCGAAGAACCAGCTTTTAGTTTCATTGATTTTTGCTATTGTTTCCTTCATTTCTTTTTCATTTATTTCTGATCTGATCTTTATGATTTCTTTCCTTCTGCTAGCTTTGGGGTTTTTTTGCTCTTCTTTCTCTAATTGCTTTAGGTGCAAGGTTAGGTTGTTTATTTGAGATGTTTCCTGTTTCTTGATGTAGGCTTGTATTGCTATAAACTTCCCTCTTAGAACTGCTTTTGCTGCATCCCATAGGTTTTGGGTCGTCGTGTCTCCATTGTCATTTGTTTCTAGGTATTTTTTGATTTCCCCTTTGATTTCTTCAGTGATCACTTCGTTATTAAGTAGTGTATTGTGTAGCCTCCATGTGTTTGTATTTTTTACAGATCTTTTCCTGTAATTGATATCTAGTCTCATAGCGTTGTGGTCGGAAAAGATACTTGATGTGATTTCAATTTTCTTAAATTTACCAAGGCTTGATTTGTGACCCAAGATATGATCTATCCTGGAGAATGTTCCATGAGCACTTGAGAAAAGTGTGTATTCTGTTGTTTTTGGGTGGAATGTCCTATAAATATCAATTAAGTCCATCTTGTTTAATGTATCATTTAAAGCTTGTGTTTCCTTATTTATTGTCATTTTGGATGATCTGTCCATTGGTGAAAGTGGGGTGTTAAAGTCCCCTACTATGATTGTGTTACTGTCGATTTCCCCTTTTATGGCTGTTAGTATTTGCCTTATGTATTGAGGTGCTCCTATGTTGGGTGCATAAATATTTACAATTGTTATACCTTCCTCTTGGATCGATCCCTTGATCATTATATAGTGTCCTTCTTTGTCTCTTGTAATAGTCTTTATTTTAAAGTCTATTTTGTCTGATATGAGAATTGCTACTCCAGCTTTCTTTTGATTTCCATTTGCATGGAATATCTTTTTCCATCCCCTCACTTTCAGTCTGTATGTGTCTCTAGGTCTGAAGTGGGTGTCTTGTAGACAGCATATATATGGGTCTTGTTTTTGTATCCATTCAGCCAGTCTGTGTCTTTTGGTGGGAGCATTTAATCCATTTACATTTAAGGTAATTATTGATATGTATGTTCCTATTCTCATTTTCTTAAATATTTTGGGTTTGTTATTGTAGGTGTTTTCCTTCTCTTGTGTTTCTTGCCTAGAGAAGTTCCTTTAGCATTTGTTGTAAAGCTGGTTTGGTGGTGCTGAACTCTCTCAGCTTTTGCTTGTCTGTAAAGGTTTTAATTTCTCCATCAAATCTGAATGAGATCCTTGCTGGGTAGAGTAACCTTGGTTGTAGGTTTTTCTCCTTCATGACTTTAAGTATGTCCTGCCACTCCCTTCTGGCTTGCAGAGTTTCTGCTGAAAGATCAGCTGTTAACCTTATGGGGATTCCCTTGTGTGTTATTTGTTGTTTTTCCCTTGCTGCTTTTAATATGTTTTCTTTGTATTTAATTTTTGATAGTTTGATTAATATGTGTCTTGGCGTGTTTCTTCTTGGATTTATCCTGTATGGGACTCTCTGTGCTTCCAGGACTTGATTAGCTATTTCCTTTCCCATATTAGGGAAGTTTTCAACTATAATCTCTTCAAATATTTTCTCAGTCCCTTTCTTTTTCTCTTCTTCTTCTGGGACCCCTATAATTCGAATGTTGGTGCGTTTAATGTTGTCCCAGAGGTCTCTGAGACTGTCCTCAGTTCTTTTCATTCTTTTTTCTTTATTCTGCTCTGCAGTAGTTATTTCCACTATTTTATCTTCCAGGTCACTTATCCGTTCTTCTGCCTCAGTTATTCTGCTATTGATCCCGTCTAGAGTATTTTTAAGTTCATTTATTGTGTTTTTCATCGTTGCTTGGTTCCTCTTTAGTTCTTCTACATCCTTGTTAAATGTTTCTTGCATTTTGTCTATTCTATTTCCAAGATTTTGGATCATCTTTACTATCATTATTCTGAATTCTTTTTCAGGTAGACTGCCTATTTCTTCTTCATTTGTTAGGTCTGGTGTGTTTTGACCCTGCTCCTTCACCTGCTGAGTGTTTTTTTGTCTTCTCATTTTGCTTATCTTACTGTGTTTGGGGTCTCCTTTTCACAGGCTGCAGGTTCGTAGTTCCCGTTGTTTTTGGTGTCTGCCCCCAGTGGCTAAGGTTGGTTCAGTGGGTTGTGTAGGCTTCCTGGTGGAGGGGACTAGTGCCTGTGTTCTGGTGCATGAGGTTGGATCTTGTCTTTCTGGTGGGCACATCCACGTCTGGTGGTGTGTTTTGGGGTGTCTGTGGCCTTATTATGATTTTAGGCAGCCTCTCTGCTAATGGATGGGGCTGTGTTCCTGTCTTGCTAGTTGTTTGGCATAGGGTGTCCAGCGCTGTATCTTCCTGGTCATTGAGTGAAGCTGGGTCTTGATGTTGAGATGGAGATCTCTGAGAGATTTTCGCCGTTTGGTGTTACGTGGAGCTGGGAGGTCTCTTGTGGACCAGTGTCCTGAAGTTGGCTCTCCCACCTCAGAGACACAGCCCTGATGCCTGGCTGGAGCACCAAGAGCCTTTCATCCACACAGCTCAGAATCTTTTGGGAGGTCTGACGTCTTCTGCCAGCCTTCAGTGGGTGTTCTGTAGGAGCAGTTCCACGTGTAGATATATTTCTACTGTATCTGTGGGAAGGAAGGTGATCTCCGTGTCTTACTCTTCCGCCATCTTGCCCCTACTCCTCCAAAGATGATCTACTTCTATCATCTTAATATTTGTTTTCTATTTGTTCTGGCGGTACCTTGTTCCTTTCTTCCTTTTTTCTACCTTATTTTGTGTTAATTGAATAATTAAAAATTAAAATCTCTTTTATTGGAGTATTAGCTATATATCTGTGTTTTCTTGTTTTAGTTATTTAGCTTTACAACAGATACTTTCAGTTTTTGTTTGTCTTGGGCTGTCTTTACTCTGCCTTCATTTTTAAAAGTTATCTTTTCTAGATATTGGATTCTTGGTTGACAGTTTTTTCTTTTGGCACTTTGAATATGTTGCCCCGCTGCCCTCTAGTCTCCATTGTTTCTGATGAGAAGTCTGCTGTTAATCTTCTTGTAGTTCCTTTGTATATGATGAGTCATTTTTTTCTTACTTCCTTAAAGACTTTCTCCTTATCTTTGGCTTTCAGCGTTTGACTATAATGCATCCTGGTGTGATATCTTTGCATTTATTCTACTTGGAGTTTGTTGAGCTTCTTGGATGTGTAGATTAGTGTTCCTCATCAAATTTGAGATATTTTCAGCTATTATTTATTTTAATATTTTCTCGGGCTTCCCTGGTGGCGCAGTGGTTGAGAATCTGCCTGCCAATGCAGGGCACACGGGTTCGAGCCCTGGTCTGGGAAGATCCCACATGCCGCGGAGCAACTGGGCCCGTGAGCCACAACTACTGAGCCTGCGCGTCTGGAGCCTGTGCTCCGCAACAAGAGAGTCCGTGATAGTGAGAGGCCCGCGCACCGCGATGAAGGGTGGCCCCCGCTTGCCGCAGCTAGAGAAAGCCCTCGCACAGCAACGAAGCCCCAACACAGCCATAAATAAATAAATAAAATAAAAAAAAAATATTTTCTCTTCCTCTCCTTCAACTTCCATTATGCATATGTTGGTGTGTTTTTTATGGTGTCCCATATTTCTCTAAGGCTCTGTTCATTTTTCTTTAGCTGTTTTTTTTTTTTCTCTCTGTTCTTCAGGTTGCATAATCTATACTGATTTATCTTCAAGTTCACTGATTCTTTCTTCTATTGACTCAAATCTGTTGTTGAGCCTTGCTAATGACATCTTAATTTGGTTATTGTACTATTCAGCTTCAGGATTTCCATTTGTTTCTTTTTAAGAAATAATTTTCATCTCTTAATTGATATTTTCTATTTGATGTGCTGTAGTCATCATACTTTCTTTTAATTCTTTAAACGTGGTTTCCTTTAATTCTTTGAACACCTTTACAGCAGTTGTTTCAAAGTCTTTGTCTGCTATGTCCAATATCTGGGCCCCTTCAGAGACAGTTTCTGTTGTTTGCTTTTCTGCCCTGTTATTCAACACACCACATTTCTTCACAAGTCTCATAATTTTTTGTTGAAAACTGGGCATTTAAGATAATATATTGTAACAAATCTAGATACTGATTCTCTCCCTCCACCCCCAACCATGGCCTGTTGTTGTTTATATTTGGTCATTTATTTACGTGTTTAACGACTAGGCTGAACTAATTCTCTTTTCTCTGCAATGCGTAGCCTGTGTCCCTGCTCAGCTTTTCCGTCTTGTTTTATCTTTTAGCCTGGCTTCCTAGGGATTCCCTCTGGGTCAACGTAAGCCACTTATTGGTCAGATGGTGTGCTTATGCCCCTTCAAGCAGTTAAGTTTTCGGTCTTTACCATTGGATTTGTGTGTGGCTTGGAGACTACTTTCAGGGTTTATGATTTTGCCCTGTGCTGGGGACTGGTATCTGGGATGTTCCCTCTCTGGCCACTCTTGAGGGGATGCAGCCTTGCACATGTGCATAGTCTTCCAGACCACCAGGGATGAATGAGTATGATTTTAAACCTAGCTTCCTAGGGTCATCATAGTTTATTGCTCAGTGAGTATTTGGTCAGAGGTTGTGCCTAAACCTCTTGAACCAGTAAGGCCCCTACCCTTTGCTGATGCATCCATATGGGGGAGTGCTTTTAAGTCTGCTTCATATCCAGGTCTGATTGATTCTGAATGGATGTTGCCTAACTTATGTGCTCAGGTTTCTGGATTCCCAGGGATGAGTATGATTCCAGGAAGGCCCTTCTTGAGTGTCCCTTTCCCTTATTCTTTCTTTTAAACTTGTGATTGGTCTGCTGTTTGTGTGATGGTACTAGTTTCATGGAACTACTAGTCTTCTCTTAATTGCTTGCCACCAGTGTCTTCATTGTTTTCAACAATATCCTTAGGCACGATTTCTCCGTGCTGTTCCATATAACGTCAGTTCCTTAAGGCATAGCTTCTGGCTTGCCAGTTCTGATGGCCTCTCCCCGCTTTGGGCAGAACCTCTACACTACTGTGTCAGGGCTGAGGTTGGGGACAGAAGCTCACATCTCCCAGAGTGATACCTCCACTCTGTGCATGGGCACTGGGGAAAGGATGGGAGACCCTTCTTAGCTTTCCCCTCCATGCATGCAACCTCCACCCTACAAGCCATCCGGGTTGGGGAGGGGGGATTAAAGCTCCAGCATTCTTGGCCCCTGCCAAGCCTAGCGTAGAGCCCTTGTCCTATAAATGGTATTTGTGTTGGGGAAGGGATTCCTAGTCCCTCACCTGTACCTGAGCTTCTGCAACATGGAGCTGGTGGAGGGGTGGGGTGGAAAGGGAGGATGAGAGACTTTTGGGGCCTGGCCCCCACCGGAGTAGAATTGTAGCCCTAGACTGGGAGCTGGGGGAAAGGGAACCTCCTTTTTCTTGGCTGCACCACCTGGAGTAGAGCATCTGTAACTTAGACCTGGGCAGGGGTGGGAGGGGGCAGGTCATAGATCACATGCCACAGGCTCTCACTATTATTATTGAGATTTAGTAAATATTGTTTTTATAAACGTTTCTCCATTTGCTATATGCACTTAGGACAATTTCCAGAGACATTAAATCTTTATTTTGCTTGTATAACTTTCACCAGTTAAGTGGTGGTTTTGTTGAGGGAGAGCATCCTCTGAGCTCCTGACACAGCTGTTATGGAAGTCCCACCTCTTATTATTATTAATCATTTAAAAAATTTAAATAGACTTCATTTTAAGAATAGTTGTAGATTCACGTAAAATCTGAAAAGACACTACAAGAGTTTCTGTATACTCCTCACCCAGTTTTTTCTATTGCTGATAACATCATAAGTTACTGCGGTACATTTGCAACAACTAAGGACCCAGTGTTGGTAAATTACTATGAATTAAACTCCATACGTCACTCGGACTTCGTTGAATTTTCCTTAATGACTTTTTTTGGTTTCAAAATTGAGGAATTTGGGGGCTGGTCAAGGAAAAAGGTATGACGGTGAGGTGGCAGTAGCACGTACAGACTTTATTTGGATGATGCTTTGACTGGTTTGCATGTAGGGGAGGCCCCTCACAGCATGAGACTGTCCAGACGCTATGGTACAGGAGCCACTACTCAGAAGGTGGGAGGGCAGAGGAAGTCCCAGGGGAGAGAGGGGAGGTGGAGGGGGCTTATGTGTCTTGGTGATGTTGTTCCCAGCCCAGCAGAGTCTGAGGGGCAGCTGGGGCCTGAGGTCTTCATAGTCACAGAGTTTATCTTACCTATGACTAGCAGACGTTGGGAGCAATTTTGCAGGATATGCAAAGCAGGCAGGCTCTAAATGGCTGAAAATCTGTTCATTTGGGCTATATTTAAAACAATTGGATGTGTAAACTTTGGAGCTTTGTACCAGCGAGCTTCACAACCTGCTATGAAAAGGTAAACGACCTAGGGGTCAATCTACAGAGGCCGTCTTTGGCTCATTTGTATAACACAGGATCCCATCCAGGATAACACATTTTATTCAGTTGTCATGTCTTCTTGGCCTCCTCTGATCAGTGACAGTTTCTCAGGTTCTCCTCATTTCTAATGCCTTTGACTGGTTTGAGGAATACTGGGCAGGTATTTTGTTTCAAGTTGGGTTTGTTTGATGTTTTTCTCCTGATGACTTTGGGTTATGGGTTTCTACAAGGAAGACCCCAGAGGGAAAGTACCATTCTTTTCTCATCATATCCAGGGTGCATGCTATCAACATGACTTATCACTGCTGATGTTGACCTTGATCATGGGACTGAGGTCATATCTGGTTTCTCCCCTGTAAAGGTACCCCCTTCTTCTTTTTATCCTCTGTTCTTTGGAAGCAAATCACTAAGCTCAGACCATACTCAAGGGTGGGGAGTTAAGCAACCTTCTTGAGGGGAGAATGTTAACATAAATTACTTGGAGTTCTTCTGTGTGGGAGATTTGTCTCTTCTCCCTAATTCATCTAATTACTTAATTGCTAATTTATATGATTGGGTTTGCATATATTTATTTTATAATTTGGGTTATAATCCACTACTACCTTACTTATTTTGTTTACTCCAATTGTTGCAGCTTTGGCCATTGGAAGCTCTTTCAGGTTGCCTCATGTGTCCCTTTGACACATCTCCATCTTTTTTTTTTTTTTTTTTTAATCGCTTCCTTACTTTCTGGCACCACAAGATGCTCCAGGCTTATTTTGTATATTCCCTGTTGCAACCCTAGTATCAGCCATTTCTCCAAGGAGTCCTTGTTCCTTTTATTGGAGAATGATATTGGAACCAAGATCTGAACCCTAGGCATTCTTAATCTTCTTTGTGCTTAATCTAAAACTAGTCGGACTTTGGGAACGATGTCTCAGCCTGTCTTTCATTCAGTAAATACATACTGGATGTCGAGCTCTGTACTTGGGGTCATGTTTTTAGTTATTTAAAACTTGCTCTAAATGGAATTTCACTTTTTTTACCCATACTAATTAGAAATTCATTCATAATTTGATGTTATTTTAGTAAAGGGTTATAATTAAATTGGAGATAGGGCATATAATTATTGTTTGTTGTGCTAAAATCAGCCTCTTTATTTTACAAATGCTTTCATTCCATTGCCAGTTTTAAAAACAAATGCTTATTATTGGGAGCAAACATGTGGATGAATATTTATTTGAGTCACTAACTGCTCATCAAATAATTTTTCAGTGTGCATTTGGAAAATTTCAAAAATACAGAGAATAATATCCTGAACTTCCAAGGACCCATCAATCAGCTTCAGTAGTTTCAACTCATGGCCAATATATATATATTTTAAATTTTTATTGGAGTATAGTTGCTTTACAATGTTTTGTTAGTTTCTACTTTACAGCAAAGTGAATCAGCTATACGTATATGTATATCCCCTCTTCTTTGGATTTCCTTCCCATTTAGGTCACCACAGTGCATTAAGTAGAGTTCCCTGTGCTATACAATATGTTCTTATTAGTTGTCTATTTTATACATAGTATCAATAGTGTATATGTGTCAATTCCAATCTTTCAATTCTTCCCACATACCCCTTTTCCTGTTGGTATCTATACCAAGCTTAATTCATCTGAACCTGACTTTTTTTTTTTTTTTTGGATTGGCAAATCATTTTTGAACTTGAACTAGATGTCACTGCTTCTTTGTGACTCACACACATACAATGGAAGAAGCTTGAATATATGCGAAGGAACATTTCACAGTTGGCCTTTTAAGAGCCAGTGAGTAACTAACTGTCATCCCACGTCAGAAGATGAAAGATTCCTGTCCCAGCGTATTAGAAGCTTGTGGGTAGAGTGACACCAAGAATGTTCGGGACAAGTGAGAATTTGAACAAATGAAGGTTCACTCATCTAGAACTCAGGTCTCACTCTTGAATAGCAGGGCACGCACGTGTTTGTCACAAAAGCATGCCAGTCACGCTGGGGCTGGCAGGCCTTCGGGAGCAAAATACGCCAAGCATTTTCCAGTTCAGCCTGGGTTCAGGTTTCTCAGGTCGGTCAAACACATGTGCCGTTGCCAAAATTTCTTGTGGACTGCTGGAACTTCACATCCAGTTTAGGCCCCAGCGACTGAGTGTAGTTCGTAGACGTGACAATGAGAATTTGCAATTTGTGGGTTGAGATCTGCAGACTGTAGAAGGTGATTTGTTGACTCAGCCATTCAACAAATGTTTCCTGAGTACCTACTGTGGGCTGGCGGTTATGCTGGGGACACAGTGGTGGGCAGGACACACATAGAACCTGCTACATGGGGCTTGCTGTCCGGGAGTATAAGAGGACAGTCACGGTGAATCACCCACATCGCTGATGACAATTGTGTTGTGTTTCAAGGGATAGAAAAGAGTGCTAAAAGTATGGGGTCCCTGATTTTGTCTAGGGCATCAGGGAAGATACTCTAAGGAAGTGATATTAAACCAGGATTTAAAGGATGCATAGGAGTTGGTGAGGCAAGGCATATGTGTGTGTGTGTGTGTGTGTGTGTGTGTGCATTCACGCGTTAAAGATGGATATATGAGAATTGGAAATACTCAAGCTCAGTGCGTCCCCAATATATTAAGTTAAAATATTTACTTAATTAAGCCCAATTCAACCCCAGTATCCAAGGGGATAATACCCACAAAGAGGCTGTACCATGGGAAAGAGTTGAACATGGCCAAGGACCCACTAGAAGGCAGCAGGGCTGGGGTGGGGTGCAGGAGTGGGGCGGGCAGGCAGGCAGCAGACCATGTTCATCTGTGGGCTGTGATGAGAAGCCTGGATTTTATTCCTCAACCACTGGGAAACCGCCATAAGGTTTCAGGACAGGGCCTTTCAGAGTTGGGCACCGCCTGCAGAATGCACCGGTGGGGTGAGGACTGAGCAGGAGGGGTGGGTGGGCGGTTGCCACACAGGTCTGGGCAAGAGAGTTCATGACTTGGTGATGCAGAGCAGTGGGTAGATGTGAGATCGAACTCATGGAGTTTTAGTGTAGTGGCTTTCAGACTTTTTTGACTGTGATCTACTGAAAAAAAAAAAAACAGTTTGCATCGTGGGCTCAATACATAAATGAGTGTGTATGTATATGTGTGTGAAACAAAAACTTGGTAAAACAATGCCTCTACTATAGGCAAGTCACACTGAAATATTTTGTGTCATGTCTCGTGTGTGTGTATGTGTGTGTGTGTTTGAGGTAGGCAGAGGGAGGGTGTTAGGGGATTTTATGGGCCATACTAATGAATCTGGATCTTCGTCCAGCGTTAAGTGGGGTATCTCCAAGGTTTTTTAAAAAAATTTTATTTATTTTTTCGGCTGCGTTGGGCCTTCGTTGCTGTGAGCGGGCTTTCTCTCTAGTTGCGGCGAGCAGGGACCACTCTTCATTGCGGTGTGCGGGCTTCTCATTGTGGTGACTTCTGTTGCTGTGGAGCAAGGGCTCTAGGCAGGCGGGCTTCAGTAGTTGTGATGCGCAAACTCAGTATTTGTGGCTTACGGGCTCTAGAGCGCAGGCTCAGTAGTTGTGGCGCAAGGGCTTAGTTGCTCCGTGGTATGTGGGATCTTCCCGGACCAGGAATCAAACCCATGTCCCCTGCGTTGGCAGGCAGATTCTTAACCACTGTGCCACCAGGAAAGTCCCTCTCCAAGGTTCTAAAGCAGATTTGTTCTTTGAGAGAAATAACCCTAACAATAATAGAAAATAACAATCAAGAAAAGAGCCTTGTGACAGGAACGCTAAGACATAAATAATTTCCCTAAGTCTTCTCCTCCTCCTCCTTTTCTTCTTTTTCATTTTGGTGGGAGTTGGCAAACTTTTTATGTAAAGGGCCAGAGGATAAATATTTTTGGCTTTATGGGCCATTTAATCTCTGTCCACTACTCAGTTCTGTCATCAAGACTGGAGAGTAGCTGTAGAAAGACAATGTGTAAAAAATGGGTATGACTGTGTTATCAGTAAAACTTTATTTACAAAAACAGATGGCCTGAGGAATGGAGGGGAGTGATTTGTGGGATTTATGAGGAAGGAGGATTTGTTGAGATAAAGTCAGTGTGCTGCAGGATGGTGCTTGTCCTGCGTGGTCCTCCAGGGGGATCACAGCATCTGGAGTGTGGTGGCCCTTCCGAGGAAGGCCCACTGGGGCCACGGTGCATTCTGACACTCAGAGGGTTTGCAGTGTGGGGAGTCTGGGGTGCAGAAGCAGTTGAAGTTAAGGTCCCATCTCCCAGCCTCAGATTTAGCCACAGACGGAATGCAAACTGTAAATTGGATGTTCAGCTCAGTTCCTCAGGGCTGTGAGGCCAAAGCTGGACTTGATACCAGGCCAGGGATTAATTAATACAACCCTTCTGGGCAAAGTTCCCTGCTGTTGGGCCATGCACAGGGAATGCAGCCTTTGTGCAGGGAGAAACAGCTCTTAAGAGGAGACGGCCTGAGATGGCTCTCCGGGCTGCTTTTCCTCTCTCCAGGAATTCCTGGACCCGTGCCACACACGTAAATGTACTTGGAGGCAGATGGTAAGCCTAAGCAGGTCCCTGAAATGGGTACCATGACACACAGGGCCAGAGGGGATAGATATATAGCACTCCCGCTGACCCTGGCAGGTAAGAGGCCTTCACGCCCTGCGGCAGGATGGGGTCATGGCACCTGGGCCCTCTGTGCCTTTGCCCTCTCTCTCTACTCTGCTTGTGCAAATCCTCCTGACCCTAAGGGGCAAGTCCAGTGTTCCCCTATATGGAAACTGACTCCTCCTGTCAAGAGTATTTTTTCATCTTGTGGACTTCCTCAGCCCTTTGTATGTTGGAGGGTGACCTGGATGATAATGGCCAGGGTACCAGTCTGCCTCCTGTAGTGGCTTATAAACTCTTAGAGTACATAGCCTGTGGCTTACCTGTCATTGGATTCTAGCTGCTAGCCCTGGCCACAGAGGAGACACAGTATGTTGGAGAAGCAGCATGATGTTTTGGAAAGGGCATAGGTTTTGGAGGTCTGCCAATAACCTCCTCTGTAACTTTGGGCAAGTAATCAGACCTCTTTGAGCCTCAGTTTCCTTATTTGTAAAATGGGCCTGATAAAACCAGTCTTAGGTATGTTCTGAGGGTTGCAGATAAAATATACGTGAAGCTTACACACCCGTTCTGCTGTATGCAAAGCATACCCAGCTTTGCCATTGTTGACCTGGTACAGTGACTCATCAGAAGGAGCTGGAGTGAGATCTCATCGTGGTTTTGACTTGCATTTCCCTAATAATTAATGATGTTCAACGTTTTTGCATGTGACTGTTGGCCATCTGTATGTCTTCTTTGGAAAAATGTCTATTCAGATCCTCTATGTAGTTTTTAGTTGGGGTTGTTTGGTTTTTTTTTTTTTTTTTTTTGGTGTTGTATGAGTTGTATGCATATATATACAATGGAATACTACTCAGCCGTAGAAAAGATGAAATCTTGCCATTTGCTAAAACATGGATGGATTTTGAGGATATTATGCTAAGTGAAATAAGTCAAAGACAAAAACTGTATGATTTCACTCATATGTGGAATATAAAAAACAGACAAAATTAATGAACAAACCAAACCAAACAAAAACTAGCCCACAGATATAGGGAACAGATTAGTGTTTACCAGAGGGGAAGGGCAAGGGAGGGGGTCAACTCTATGGTGACAGATGGAAACTAAATTTTTGCTGATGAGCACGCTGTAGTGTACACAGACATTGGAATATAACGTTGTATACGTGAAATTTATATAACGTTGCAAGCCGTATATAAAATGTTATATAATGTTACCTCAATGTAAAAAAAGGAACTGGAGTGTTTGGGGGACTTAGCTGAGTTCCCTGGGTAAATTCTGAGCATTTGGCACTGCATTTGCTTTCTTTGACGCTGAGACACCACTGATGATAAGGTGCTCTGTTGTTTTACATGCCTCTAAACATTAGAATCACCTGGGGAGCAATCGCATATCTTGATGCCCAGGCCCCATTTCAGACCAGTTACATCAGTAATTTGGGGTTTGGGCATTGGTTTTCATTAATTCATTCCTTTCCTTCCTTATTTATTTATTTTTTAATTGATATTTTTAAAAACTGACGCCAGTGTGCAGCCAAGATTGAGAACCTCTGTGCTAAAAAAAAAACAAATACCCCTGTCAAATGTATGATGACTCAGTGCTTCCCTGTCAGTGGGAACTTTTAATTTGTTCACAGGGCTCTTTTAGATGGTGCCCAAGTAGTTCCCTAACCACCCTTTCATCAGGGAGGGTCTCTATAAGGGGTGCTGGCGCAGCCGGCAGACCCCAGCCCTGGGCAACGCCAGGATCTCTCGCTCGCCCTGCCTGGTGCACAGTCCCCGAGTGCGCAGCTGGGGCTCCCGGACTGGGGTTCAGTGGGTGGAGGGAAGGGCGGGCAGGACTCTGGGGACTGAGAGGCACCGGGATAAAGGGGAGGGGGTGGTGAGGAGGGGGACATAACAGCCGAGTCTCCCCTGGGGGCGCTGCTCAGCTCCGTCCTGGAGAAGCAGAAGGATGGCCAAGCTGGGCCATTGCAAGGCACCCTTGATTTTAATCCTGGTTGCAGAAATGGTAACAAGGAAAATTGTGTGTGTTTTAGACTCAGTGCAATGTAGTGGGTTGTATGCTAGACGATAAATCTGCTTAGAAGGAGGTGGTCACAGATGCCCAGGCTGAGTTTGAGCCTCGTGGACAAGGAAGAGCTCACAGCTCAAGGAGCAGCGTGGACAGCCGTCACCACCTACCCCAGCAGCCCCGACGGAAGGACTTTCCCGGGGAGCGGGGTTTCTCTGCTCAGACTTGCTCAGGGTCGTGGGAAAGAGCTCAGGCTTCCCAGTCAGTTATGGGTTCAAATCCAGGCTTCAGCACGTGTTAGCTCTGTAAGTTTAGGCAGACGCCTTAATTTTCCTGAGCCTTAGTTTGCTCACCCGTCAGATGGGAACAGTGAGGAGTCAGTAAGTTACCGCAGGGGAAGTGTTTCTCAGGGCACATGGGAGCAGCCAGAGAATAGCAGTGATTGGGTGTCCTGGTGCTGTTGCCCTGCGGGGCTTGTTCTCATGGTGATGTACTGTCCTCCTTGTTTTGGCCACGCTTGGGGACACTGCGTGGGCTTCAGAGGAGGCCCCCAACTGCCTGGGAGGAGGTGACATTTCCCTGGGGTCTTAGCGGAAATGCACTCAGTGTGTTTAAAGTCTCTTCAGGATGAAGTATCATGTCTCTGTAGCCACTTCCCTATAATGATGTGATGTGGGTTCTCTTTGGCTATTTTAGTCTGTTCTCTTATTTAAGATAAGTAACCCCACCGGTGACTCTAAAGAGGGCCTTTAAGCAGCCACACATGCTCAATTTCTGAAGTGGTTGGGCTCCCAGCGTTTGATTTTACAAGTTGGATTCCCAGGCCGGCCCACTGAAGTCTTCCCTCCCTAAAGCTGCAGAGTTACTGTACTCAGCCGAGCAGCGTACCAGCCTCCCCTCATTCGTGTATTGGTCCAAGAGGAAAATGCATCCTGAGCCCCAGGTAGAAACGCCAGGGACATGCCTTGTCCGCAGCAACAGCTCTCTCAGAAGCCAGGTTGAAGGCTTGGGTAGGGTCCCCAGTAAAGTCCCTCGAGGTTTAAAGACTGTCAGCAGAGCATCGCACTCCTTGCTTTGATAGAAGAGTGCACACTCATTGCCAGAGTGTTTCCTGTTCTTGGGATCAAATGCAAGTGATGACAAGGTTCGTCGGGGGTTTTATGTGTGTGGGTGATTTTTGCACTGCCTGGTCACTGGGCTCTAAATGGTGATTGTTCGTAAACGTGGTAGAAATCAGCATCACGTCTGCGTGGGCAAACCTAGTCCCTAGTTTTTGTCTCCTTGCTCTGTTGGGTCTCTGGCATTTAGAGTTCAGGTGGCTGTGTGTGGTTTCCAGGATCCAGCATGGAATCCGGTGCGTCCACAGGGAGGGGGAGCGGTAAGGGCAAGTGGAGGGAGGCTCTGGAGGAGGCTAGTGGGTTTATCTCCTCAGCTGGTGTGAATACTGCATAGTTGCAGAGCCCTGGAGAAACCTGGGTTCCCTATCTTTACACCCTCATTCGTGACCTGCTTGTTTCTGCCTACATGTCATTTTACTCTATAATTGCTTTAATGTCAAGGCATAGGAGACGGGATTGTTGCTGGGAAATGGCCCAGCACAGGGAATATCCATGGTGCTCTTGAAACTCCCCCTGAAGTCACAGGGGACTGGGGCCAGAAAGAAGTGGCCAAGGCAGACTCGGTGACTTCTCGGTTTCCCCTTGGGCCGAGTCATCACCTCTGCACAGACAGACGCAAGCTGTGCGCAAGGTGCTTCCTGCCCCCCATGACTGCACAGCGTGAAGCAGTCGGGGCTGGCCTCCTCGCTTCCTGTCGCTGAGTCTGGGCTTCTAGGAGGGACGACAGCGTGCACGGGTTCTGAGCTGGGGTCCCAGATGACCTTGTTTTCCTCCAGGTGGCCTTGAGTGCAGATACTTGTTTGTCTCAGTTTTGAGTTTCTGGCTGATCCCCTTGTTGGAAAAGCAGGAACTGCCTGCAGAGCTAAAAACAATGCAGTGATTCTCAAAATTTAGTGCATGCCAGTGACTAGTGGTCTCGTTCAAATGAAGTCTCATAGAGTGTATTCTAAGATGGTGATGCAGAACATGTAAATGATGGTCATGATGATCCCGGCCTGTGTTGAATCCCTACTATGTGCCGAGTACATTTAATACAGCAACCCATGAGCCAGTCTTATTTCCTGGTTACAAATGGGGAAACTGAGGCTCTGAGAGGTTAGATGACTTAGTCAAGGCCACACAAGTTCCCGCTTCTAACTTCCTTCTGGGGCAGGGCCCAGGAATCTTCATGTTTACAAACACCCCCAGAGGATCCCCAGACTCTGGTTTGAGAAACACTGCCTAGACTTCAAGCTCACAGGAGGCAAGGGCTGTGTCTGTCTTGTTCAAGGCTCTATCTCCAGGGCCTGGCCTGGGCCAGAGACATAACAGGTGCTCCATCAGTACTTATTGAAGGGAGAGATGAGTGTTGTTCTCTTCAAAGCAGTCCCTCAGGAACCCCAAGGCTCTTGCTCAGTTCCCTGGGAGCATTAAGTCATCAAGTGCAGAGCTCGTGCCCTAGTTCTGACAACTTTGGTCTTGTTGCCAAGAACAATTTGCCTGGCTTCCTGGTTCTGTGCCTGGGTCACTGCATTGTTTCCTGGCCCTAAGTCCTTGCTACCTTCATACTTCCCTGTTTCTCTAGATCCCAGGCCTTCCCTGCCTCTGGTCATTACCCTTCTTAGGGACCGGGCTTCTGTCTCCCACCAAGGCCTGGCTGCTGGGACCCTCTTACCTGGGCAGGCTTTCCTGAGCCTGCCTGCCTTCCTACTGTTCTAGATTTTCCATCCTGCAACCCACCACTCATCCACTCATCACCTGCTGCTGGTGCCTTGGGTGTCAGGTCACATTTGCCAGACTGGACTTTGTGACTGCCAGACTGCACCTCTTTCAGCTGCATCCTTTCCCTGTTGTGGCCAATCGTACTCCCGAGCCTGGCCACCGTCCCAGCCTGTTTGCCTGGGAGCAATAAGTCAGCTCTGGTCAAGATGGTCGGGTGATACAGATCTTAGGTACTGGAGCGGGTAGGCTCAAGTTCAACCCTTGACCCTTAAAGCAAGCACTTAAAGCCTCAGTTTCCACATCTGTAAATCAGGTATGATGGTCTCTCCCAGTGGGGGGATGTGAGGATTAAATGGCTTTGTGCATATGAGGTGCTTAGTATCATGGCAGCCGCAGGTTATCACTGTTTTATCTATTATGGGGTAGCTTACCATCTATCATGTGGGCAAAACCAGACACATACCCCACTCTTGGACCAGTGGGCGGGACATACACTAGTCAGATAGTCCCGCTAAAGGGTGTATAATTACAAAGCTGTAAGTGCTCTGAAGGAAAGAGCATTTAATGGAGGAATCTTAGTGTGGGGAACCAAATGAGGCTTCTCTCTGTGGAAGTGATATTTGAGCTGAGATAAGAATAAGGATCCCACAGTTACTGAGTGCTTTTTATGTGCTAGGCCCTGTGACTTACCTAATTTACATATCTTAACTCTGTAATCCTCATAATAACCCCATGAAGCAGGAATGATTATCATCCCCCAGGAGGGACTTCATTTGATTAGACCTCTGCCCGAGGGCATAACTGCAAGTCAGGGGCAGGGCTGGAATTTGAACCCAGGAAGTCTGGCTCAGAACCCACTTCTTGCATCTAAGGGGTGGATAGGAGTTACTTAGGGGAAGAGAGATGGGAGATGAACGCACCCTCCAGAGCACCAGGGCTGGGCCCTGAGGTGAGAGTCAGGGGCGTAGGTGATTCCAGAAAGTGGCTGGAGGGTAGAGAGTGGGGGGGAGGGGGAGGGTGAAGGGGCAGGAGGTGTAGGGAGATGCCACACTGGCAGGGCCCCATAGTCGTTATTAGGGATTTTACACTTTCTCCTTTGATTAGTGGGAAACCATTGAAGACTCTTAAGCAGGGTTAGAGGGTGGGCAGCATGATTAGATTTTCATCGTGAAAACCCTCTCTGGAGGGAGGATGGAGAACGGAGGAAGGGATGCCAGGGTGGTGCAGGGTTTTCCATTTGGCAGCTGCTGTGAGAGGCTGGTGGTGCCCTAGGGCGGTGCCAACGGAGAGTCTTATGGGAGGCAAGGATGAGATGCTCTGATTGTCAAAATAACTACTCCTCTTGGGTAGCTGCTTAGTTGGGGTGTTGATGGTGGTGGTGGTCTTCCCTAGCCATGGGTCACTGTTCATCATGAAGAGGTCATGACTTGGGATCCCACAACGATTCCTGTATTCTCAGGCCAGTGCCGAGATGCAGGAGTACAGTGTGTGTGAGTCCCTCCTTCCTTCCTCAGGGCCTGGGCCAGGTCCAACACTTCTTCCTCTCCGTGCTGCCTGGTCCTTGCAGCCACAGTGGCTCATGGCTTGACCAACGTCCCAGTTGTATTTGTGCCTCACGCTTCAGTTAAGCTCACTCTGGTCTCACCTCCATTGCTCCTCCAGGTGAGTCAGGTGTAACCACTTATTTGTGTGAGCTTAACCGACCACTCTGTGTCCGCTGATGTTTCCTTCTCAGGGTTACGTCTCTGCTCCTGAGTGCCTTCAGGGGCTCCGAGGCTGCTCCGAGGCTCTGGCTACCTCCCGCCCGGTGGGATGGATAGAAATACCATATTGATGCTGCTCTGTGGAATCTGCCTGTCCACTGAAGGAGCGTTACAAATGCTCACCTTTCACCTCATCTCTGAAGCTGGAGCTTTGATCAAATGCAATGGTAACCTACTTTTGGACTAATTTACCTTTCACCTGGCAGCCTCAGGTGAGCCTCAGAGTTACTTGGATTGAACGTGGAATGCAGAGATAGTATTTCTTCTCGGGGTTCCCGGGTTGGCACCTATGGGAGGTATGCTGGGATTTACGAACCAGAGCAGCTGGGGAAGCAGAGAGAGCTGGGGTCAGAGATGACTTTACTGAAGCAGCCAGAACTGTGGCAGGTCCAAGGAAGTCTGATCTAATGTGGGAGATACAGAACAGATATATACATGGTGGGTGACAAACCAGACGGGCAGCAGTCTCTTGACTTATTTATTTTATTGATGTTTGGTAGTAAGACCCCCAAAAGTGTCTAAGGCTAAAGGAGGAAAGGGCCACCCCTGCAGTCTAAGGGCTAATAGGATGGAGGCTCAGTGTCAAGACTTGAGCTAAGTGGTTTGGGTTTGGGGATAATGTTTCAGTTCCAGTGTTCCAGTTAACATGGCTGTAAAACAAACCATCCCATAAATTAATGGTGTAAAACATTTTTAAAATGCTTGCGGATTCTGCCATCAGAAATTCAGACAGGGAACCTAGGAACAGCTTGTCTCTTTTCCACAGTGTCTGGGACCTGCACTAGGAAGACCTGAGGGCAGAGTGACTTGATGGCCGGGGGCTGGAATCATCTGGAAGCATCTTTGCTTGCATGTCTGGTGGTTGATGCTGGCTGTTGGCTGGGACCTGAGCTGTGTTGTCAGCTTGGAACACCTAGTGTGGTGTTTCCATAGGGGATCTCTTGGGTTTCCTCACAGCATGGCCGGTGGGTTCCAAGAATGAGCATCCCAAGAGAGCATGGTGGAAATGAATGGCACTTTCATGGTCTAGGCACAGAAGTTACACAGGGTCACTTCCACAAACTCTACTGATAGAGGCAGGGTGGTGTCAAAGGTCCTGGTCATCACCAGATGACCGTTGATTCTCTGAAGCTAATCAGAGGTTTAGAGGGATCTTTTGAGCTCTGGGTTAAGTTTCAGTATGGTTCAAATGGAACATCTTGAAGAGTGACCCATGGCATGGCTGCTGCTACAGTGCATCCGAATGGCCATTTGATTTAATTTAAAATGCTGCCAATCTTCTGGATGTTTACAGATAGCAGATGACAATCCGATTGAGTCACCTGAATGATTTCAGAGTTTTCCCCCAGTGTAGTGTACTCACAGCCCCTCCTGGCTTCTCTTCAGACTCTATCCAGCTCTCCATCCATCCATGTTTTCATCCACATTTCTGCCCACCCTTGTACCCATCTCCCATCCACCTAGCACTTGTTAAGTGTCTACCATGTGCTATGAATTGCACAGGGCGTTATGAGCTGCAGGAGAAGAAGACAGAGTTTAGTAGATAACAGGCCACACCCTCAAGGAACACACTGTCTGGAAGAGATAGTCTTGTACTAGTAAGTAGGGCTGTTGGGGGCCATAGAGAGGCTCTGGTCTGTAGCTAAACCCTTTATTAATGAAGCCACACCCACTGGACCTCGGCGCCCTCGGCTTCCAATATCCCTGTGGCCTCCCCCGGTTGTCCCTCTGTTAGGTATTGGCAGAAAGTCCCTATTTTCTACCAAGGAGACCAGTGCCCCTTGGGCTGGACGTCACTGAGCTTGTGACACCCAGTGGGTAGCAAATTGACAGAGCCAGCTGTACATGCTACATAAATCAAACGAAGGGCAACAGATGTGTCTGGTAGCAACTGCATTTTCTTTTCGCTGCCCATTTCCCTTTCCTCCAGATCTGTGCCCTGCAGCTCAGGGCTGCCTTACCATATGCACCTTTCAAGGAGAGGGGGTTGCATTACGATTTTCCATTCCAAGCACCCTGCTCAGGCTTAAAGAGCCCTCCTTCCTCCTCCTCCTGGTAGCCCACCTTTTCCCACGCAGTGCTGGCGGGGGGGAGGTACGGCTCCCCCTGCGCTGCTGCTCGGGATGGGAATGGTTTGCCGCATTCATGTCCGCGAGTATTCGATTTCTTGCTGCTGTGGCGAGGTACGGGGAGACGTGAGGGGCTAACTGACATTTAGAGGAACCAGCAACCTGCATCGTGGTGATGCTGATGAATGAATCAGAGAGAATTTCAAGGGCAGACAAAGGACACCAGGCAGCTATCCCTTACACCGGTGGTTTCATGCACAGTCTGTCTCCAGGTCATCAGGTGGTTATTTTGGAGGAACTTTTTGGACATTATCTTAAAACAGACACAACTTAATTGCATTCAGTTGAATCACAGTGAGCAGTGGTTGGGTTTTTTCTTTTTCTTTTTTTTTTTTTTAAGTGTAAAGAACAGTTCTTAGCACTCACTCTCCCCTTTTCCTCCCAACCTCATCATGCCCTACACACATGGCTGCGGCGATCGGGGTGAGTGAAGCTGGTTGGTCCATTCCAGTGCTGGTTGGATAAATGATAATTCAGGATCCTGCTGGGGTGCCCATCCCTCGGTGCCATATTGAATGCGGTCAGCCAGGGCATTATGTTCTTTCTGGGGACATCAGGGATGGGGTCAAGTTGAGGAGTAGAGGCAATAGGAATGTCTCTTGAAATATTAGGCTTCAGATTTAATGAGTATTTGTTAAGCCCTCTTAGGGTCAGGGCTGTTGCTTTCTAAAACATTCAATCCTCAGAACAGCCACTTGAGAGATACTGTTATCCCTTCATTTCTGAAGAGGAAAGGGAGGCTCAGAGAAGTCAAGCAATTTGCTGAGGGTCACCCAGCAAGCAGCTTGAATTAAACCCCAGAGCTGTTAAGATCCACTGCTTTCTACTCTGCATCCCAGGTGTTCAGAGGAGGAGAGAGCTTTTTGGTATGGGAAAGCCAACTCACAAAATGTTAATAAAAATAGGACTTTCTATTAAACATTCAAAGTGGTCCCATCTTTGCCCCCGCCCAGGTGTGCACACAGGCGTGTCCGCCCACTTCCCCTCCACATTGTCAATGTCTGCTTTCCCGCATGAGAATTTGGACTGATTCAGAGATTCTGACATGAATGGTTCAAGATACAGGCTTTATAGTTTTCACAGAACCCATTGGGTGGTTCTTTCTGTGCTAAACGTGAAAAATCCTCACTTCCTGTTGGCCATCTGGTTTGTCCAGAAAGTTGTCTTCTTGGTAATGGCCCTGCTTCCATCAAACCCTCCCACTTCTTCTCCCATTAACACAGTCAGCGTGTAAGCATTGTGCAATTCATCAGTCTTTCAATAAAACCTTTACTTTCTGTTGGTATGTTTTGCCCTGTGTATTTGCATGTTGCAAAGGGACCATTGTTTCCATATTTACAGAAAGCAGCAGGCTGCAAATTAGTTTTAGTGACAGACTGAAGATAACCAGCTGTAGTTCAGGATGCAGATTGGTACTGGTACAAAAATATGTATTCACAAAACTAAAATTTCAAATTACTTCCTTCACATCTTGAAATAAATAGTGTGCTGGGTATGAGATACTCAGTGAAGAACTATTTCTGATTTTTAGCAAAACTGAAAATTAGCTTATTGAAAATCCTTCTTGGTGACTTAGCTTTTTAAAAATTTAAAACACAACTCTGTGTGCTTGTGTGTGTGTGCTTGTGTAAACAAATATTGTTTTCCCAGACTTTGTTTTCATACTGTTAATCAGTTTACATACATTTTTTTTTCCCCTTTTCCACTTAACAAACCATATATTACAGTCATTTACTATTGGTTACATAGTCGTTGTAATTATAATGTTCCATGGGTTTGCATACACACATACACACACACACACACACACACACACCAGTTTCACAATGAACATCTTCACACGTCTTGTTTCCTTTCTCTTGTTAAATTATGTCTGCAATCCCTGTTGAATTATGTCTTATGTTTCCTAGAATGGCATTACTTGGTCAAAAGACATGGGCATAACTTGGTATATATTGCCAGATGACCGCTAGAAGGGCTGTACCAGTTTATAATGCTGTGTATTTCCTTTAAAAATTAAAGCAACCGTGGAAGAACATTTTTCCATGTACAGCAAGTTCTGTTTGAAGTGACTTAGGTGTCCCTAAAAATCACCATGCTATCCAGAATCATGCAATAAAAACCCACAGGGTTTATGGGAGAAGTGAGAGTAAGGCACAAAGCTCAAAAACTTTGTCAGTGACACAGTCAGAAAAAGAAGGCAGCACAGTTTTGCACATGTTAAATGGTTAAGAAACACATACCTACAACAATACATGTGACTGGAAGTTGGCCTGTGGAAGTGGGTTTGAGAAGGGCTGCAGCTGAAGAGTGGTTGTGAATTTGGAAGGAGGGTTGTCTGAATTGAGGAAAGTTGTGGATTGCTGTGGCTCATAACACACATGGTGAACTGAGGCGGCTGATAGATGTGTGACGTGTGTGTGTGTGCGTGTGAGTGCACATTTTGTGTGGGTTTCTGCATTCACCTAGTGTTTCTGATGGGTGAAAACTGTGCACACGTGAACACGAAGTTTGCGTTATGTTCAAATTGTACCTTCATATCAATCGTACTGGAACAAATTTGTGTTTTCAAAACAAGTTATAAGCAGAACTCACTGTGCTTTTTCTTTTTTTTTTTAAATTTATTTATTTATTTTTGGCTGCATTGGGTCTTCGTTGCTGCACGCGGGGTTTCTCTAGTTGGGCCGAGGGGTGGCTACTCTTCATTGCGGTGTGTGGTTTTCTCATTGCGGTGGCTTCTCTTGTTGCGGAGCACGGGCTCTAGGTGTGCAGGCTTCAGTAGCTGTGGCTCGCGGGCTCTAGAGCGCAGGCGCAGTAGCTGTGGCGCATGGGCTTATTTGCTCCACGGCCTGTGGGATCTTCCCGGACCAGGGCTCGAACACGTGTCCCCTGCATTGGCAGGTGGATTCTCAACCACTGTGCCACCAGGGAAGTCCTCACTGTGCTTTTTCTATTTGTATTTCCTGTTGTTGGACTGGTGTCTTATGCTTCTGTTCAATTTGCAAACAGGAGCTGTGTTTCCAGAAGAGAGTTTTTATCTTTGTATTTAAAAATAGGAATGTAGGTAGGTAATTGCCTCACTTTGCTTTATAATAAATAAGGATTGCATCAGTTTTACTTTGTAATACAGATTCCATCATTACCAGATTCCTGTCTGCTCTGTCTTCATACTTTGGAGCTGAGAAGAATTTGAACTACAAAATGAGCGTCTAGTGTTTTCCATTTATAAGTTTAAAAAGAAGACCGTGCCTTTTATTTATTTGTTCATTTTTAAAAGGAGGTCTGACTACCAGCTAGTACTTATTGATGGCCTCTTGGGCACAGTGATGCCCTTTGTATTCTCAAGGGACAGGTTGAGTTTTCTCCTTGATGGAAATCTCTGAGCCTCATCCTCAACATGGGATGGTGTTGGCTCCTCCTAAGGGAGTGATAAGGTTGTACCGAGATAATGGCTGTGACTTCTCTATTTCCTATTGGGTGAATGAGAGTTTCCTCCTATCCTTCCATCCCATGCTGGTTTTTCCGTTGACCTAACATCCTCTACAACCTTCTCATGGGACACAGGGGAGGGAAGGGTGCCATCTTTGCCCCACCAATGAGGAGTTTGGCCCTCTGAGCCCTTCTGTTGGAAGAGGAACCATTTGCCTTGCTTTCTGGTTAATTGTAAAGTGATCTAGACTCCCTCAGTACCCTGATGCCATATTGGAAGAGAAGACACTTGTGGTGTAAGAGACATCAGTGGTCTCTTACTGCAGTTTTCCCCGTGAATGGCCATGAAACAATTGTGCCTTGTATTACAGCCCCCTTGAAGTACCAGCCCTGACCTGTGCCAGGGTTCAGATGAGTTTCGTTCCCCTAACTTAATGGGTCTGTCTTTCTGGAGGGCTAGATGTGGCCATTCTGTTACAAACAGAATAACCCATTTTGTACAAACATGCAATCTGTTAAAAATGAGGAAAGGATTATGACTTCAGTGTGGGCTTAGACATCAGAATGACACCACTAAAGCGTCTGGAGTTTGGTGAAGGCAACCTGGGGGAGCTTTGTGTTCTGGCCTCTTTGAGGCTACTTCTCTACTAGAGCATTTAAAATCATAGAACCAGAAGGAAGTTTCCAGAAGTCTCCTTAAACAAGGATCATCTTGTTCAAGGTTTTTCACATTTATTTTTTATCGTCTGGAAATGTTCTTTTAGCTCCGAATGCGGTATCAGGCAGATCTCTGACCTCTCCCCAAGCAGAGTGGCTGGCTCTGGGTGGATGGACTTGGAAGGGGGGATATTCACTGGCCACACTGCCCCGAGGTGACTTCTTGTGACGTGACACCTCCATCCATTTGTAGGACTTGCCGGAACAGAGGCGGAAAGTCTCTGACTGCTGCAGCTCAGACCTCCACTTTATCTGGCAGGAAATGAGTCTGTAGGTGTGATTCATCCAGTGCCTTAGCCAGGCCGTCAAAGAGCCAGCCCTTCCTACACCCACCTCTGCTCCCCATGAATGAGACACAGTCCTCTGTCTGCCTCACTCTGATGAAGATGTTTGATTGCCTGGTCTGGGCAGTAGGCCAGGAAGCCTGCACCCCCAGCCCTTGTTTCCTCCTTTTCCTTCTTCCAGGTGGTCCCTGTCCATACCACAGACCTTCTCAACTTCATTCTTGTCCATATTTTCTGTAACCTAGAGCATTCTTGTCACCTGTGCTAATTACTTTTGTGTAGGAAGGGGAATGGTTTCCTCTGGGGCTGTCCCATGCTTCCAAGTTGATAATTCAGTATAACTAATTGTTTCTTGGTAGCCGGGGTCAAGCAGTGAATTCTTTCCAAACGTGTAGTGTTTGTCGTTATATGTTTATTGGTGATGTTATTGATCAGTATCTGCCTCCCCCACTAGACTGTATGCCCATGAGAGTAAGGACCACATTTGATTCTACTCACCATTGTACCTCTGGCGTCTACCATAGCGCCTGGCACGTGATAAGCACTCAATAAAGTGTGTGTTGAATGAATAAACGAGTTCCATATTTTGTATTAGCTCTGAGAGAATAGCTGTGGCTGCTTGGAGTGTTACATTGCAATGATAGTAGTAATTTTATATGGTTAATCTAGAAATGATATGATGATACGGGGCAACCAGAACAGTCCCTAGAGGACCCCACGGGAAGGCCCTTTGGCCTGAGCCAGCACAGGGCGGCCAGGAGACCTGCCGTAGGGCAACTTGGATGGGTGGTCATTGACCCCTGGGCACCAGGTCTGGTCCATTGGACATTAGGGAAAGCCAGGGAGCGAGAGGAGTTTGGCAGCCGCAGCCCAGTCCGGAATCTGTGAAGCCCAGGTGCTCCATGTTTTCATTTACCAAACATTTATTGTTCACCTGCTACGTGACAAGCCTTTGGGTCCACAGTCGAAAGACATGGTCTTTACTTAGCAGCAAGGAGTTCATAATCTAGTTGGGGAAATAAATGAATGTTTAAAGCATAATGCTATATACATGTGTTTTTCTGTGAATAAAAGGAAATTCATAAATGTAAAAGAGTATAATGAAGATACTCAACTCGAATCCTACTCCCTGGATATAGCATTCAACAGCCTTTCCTCTCTTTTTTCCCAGGTGTATGTATTCTGCATGTTTGAGATAATTCTATAAATAAGGTTTTCTATTCCTGTTAGTATTTCCTTCTTATCTTTTTGTCTAAGGTTACATGTGTCGTACGTTACATGACTGAGCTAGTTTTCTAATATAATTTTATATCATGGTGTATCAGCTACAGACTTAGTGGCTGAAAAATAACAGTTTATCATTCTCATGATTCAGTGGGTGCGCTGGATGGTTCTCTGTTGGTGTCTTGGGCTTACTCATGCAGCTGGGATGGATGGTCCAAGGAGGCTTCACTCACCTTTCTGGCACAAGGTACTGGCAGCTGTCTGGGCACCTCTGGTCCTCTCATCCTCTGTAGGCTAGACCAGCTTCTTTACCTGGTGGTCTCCGGGCAGTGGACCAAGGAGGTGAAATTAGAAGCTACAGTGTCTCTTAAGGCTTATTTAGAGTTTGGAGTTGAATGACGTCCCTTCTACCACATTGTGTTGGTTGAAGCAAGTCATAAGCCTACTCCAGATTCAAGGGTTGGAAAATACACTCCACCATTTGATAAGAAGAGAGGTGAAGTCCCGCTGCAAAGGGGGCGCACACAGAAAGATGTTACTTGTTAAGGGCCATAACTGGAACAATTTAGGATTCCCTGAAGCTATGAAAATCATTTCCATTTCATATTTCATCACTTTTCCACATCATTAAAGCCTATTTGTAGATACAATTTTTAGAGCGTGCATGTTTCATTTTAACCTGTTTGTTAGAGATTTACGTTTTAGTCTGCTTCCATGTATGCTGCAGTAGACATGTATGATGCTTTGCCAAGTTTTTGGAGTCCATGAGGAGGCATTACTGGGTCAGAGAGTATGGGTGTTTAAGGCTCTTAATACATACTGTAAAATTCCCTTCTGAACGTTGTGGTGCTTCACAATGGTACATCAAGGGGTCCATCCCCTTGTCAGCATTAAGCACTATTGATTTTCAAAAAAATCCTTTAATTTGATGGATAAAAACCAGCACCTCATTCTTGTTTTTGTTTACATTTTTCACTCATTAATTAAAGTGTTTTTACATATTTAGTAGCCATTTGTATATACCATCTGTGAAGAGTTTCTTCATGCCCTTTGCTCATTTATGTACCTTTCTTAATGATGTTCCTGAGATTTTCATGTGGTAATTATTTAAGCTTTTGTCTGAAATGTCTCTTGATTTTTTTCCATTTTACTGTGTGCCTTTTGATTTTGTTTCTATTTTTATATACAAATTTTTTCAGAGTGAAAAATTATTCTTTTTAAATATAGGGTATCTTTCAACTAACAATCAGATGGCTCTCCACCTCCATTTTATTCTAGGTTTTCAGTTTTGTATGCAGCGGTGGTGGTGGTGGTGTGTGTGTCCTTCAGCTTTCTGACTCTCAGAACCATCTGGAATTAGATTTAAACAAACACTAAACTCTGATTCCTCTATTGTGAGGTGAGGGTCTGCTTCTCACCCCATTCCTATTTAATTATCCCACTTATCCAAGAATTCTTCCTTTTGGCACTAATTTTTGATGCCACTTTTTTTCCCTTTCAGATTCTATTTCCTAATATACTGAGGGTTGTTTCTGGGCTTCCTCTCTTATTCATTTGATTTTTTTTTCCTGCCCAAATACTGTACTCACAATGATTGTGGCTTTATATCGTGCTTTATTATATAATTGTGGAAGTACCTCCTCATTTTTCTTCTTTTTCAAAATCTCTTGACTATTTCTGTTTAATTCTTCCAGAGGTACTTGAGAATCATTTTGAACAGTTCTGAAAATGGACCCATTGGGATTTTGATTGTAACTGCATGATTTTTATCGATCAGTTGGTTGCAATCTGACATCTTTAATATATTAATATTTCCCACCCAGAAACATTGTACATACAGCTCCATTCATTTGAGCCCTTTGAAATATCTCAGCAGAATTTTGTGGTTTTTCCTCTTACGGTTTCTCAATATTTCTTGTAAAAGTTAACCTCTGCTATTTAATCTTTTTGGTTGCTTTTCGGAATGGGCTCAGTTTTTCCCGTTATATCTTCTAGCTGGTCGTTTAGGTTGTATAGGAAATGCATTAATTTAAAAATATTTTTATTGATTTAACAGTGGCACGGATACTATATAAATAGCTTGCACCGAGAGAAGTTAAACAGTGCAGAAGACTATTGAATAAAAATCAAAGATTCCCTTAGTGCCTCTTCTGTGATCCCACTCCCAGCCTGAGAGCCGAGCGTTGTTCAGAATTAGGCAACAGTTATAGACAATTAACAGTGAATTATTCTAGCCCTGTATCCATTTGCATATGTGTATTTTAACAGAAATGGAGTCATACTATTATATCAAAGCATATAGCTCTGTTTTAATTTCTTTAATCATTCTCCTTTGATAGATGATTACCTACGGTCTGCCTTGATTTCTTTTTCCCTTTAGAAACAGTTGTACAGTCAGGATAGATAACCCAGAAGACAAATTGCTGGGTCAAGGATTTGTGCAGTTTTTATTCCCAGTGGTTTAATGCAACAGAGTTTTATTTCTCACTCATGCTACATGAGGAAGGCGGGTTGGTGGGGGGTTCAGCTCCACCCAGCCCCTCAGGGGCTCAGGCTGATGATGGAGGCTTAACTCTCCTGCAGCTGCACCAAAAACAGGTTATGGCTTCCTTGGTGTTACGAGCATGGAGGAGACAGAGCCAGAAATGAAATGGTTTTTCTCCAGAGGGGACACACAATTCTTTTGCTCATGGTCCATTGGCCTGAACTAGTGTGATGTGACCCTAAACATAAATACTGTGTGTGTGCATTTTAAAAATTTTAAGATATCTATTATCTGTGCATTAAAAATTTTTACAGATTATCTATTAAATTACCCTAAAGGGTATACCAGTTTACATTCTGACCAAAGGCATATGTGGCTGTACATTTCCCCACACCCTTGCCAATGCATATTATCAACCTTGTATTTGCCAATCTTCTTCATTGTTTCATTGCTACTTTTGCTGATTAGTGATGAGATTGACTGTGCTTTTCCATGTTATATCTATATTTATTTCTTTGAATTTTTTATTCTGGTTCTTTGCCCATTTTTATTGTTTTAAATTTTTTGTTGTTGTTGATTTCACAGTTTTAAAAAATATGGTCTGGACATTAACCCTTTGTTATAAATGTCAGTATTTTGTCAATCTGTCATTTGTCTTTTTTAAAAATTTAATTTAATTTTTGGCTGCATTGGGTCTTCGTTGCTGTGCGCAGGCTTTCTCTAGTTGCGGCAAGTGGGGGCTACTCTTTTTTTTTTTTTAGCCAGTGAGAGCAGACCCTTCACACCTATCCCTGCCCAGGTTCCTGGAACTGGTGGAGAAAATGGGACAGGCATGGGGTGTGTGTGAGACGGCATTTCCCTCGGGCTATTTTTTTTTTTTAATAAATTTATTTATTTATTTATTTATTTTTGGCTGTGTTGGGTCTTCGTTTCTGTGCGAGGGCTTTCTCTAGTTGCGGTGAGCGGGGGCCACTCTTCATCACGGTGCCTGGGCCTCTCACTATCTCGGCCTCTCTTGTTGCGGAGCACAGGCTCCAGACGTGCAGGCTCAGTAATTGTGGCTCACGGGCCCAGTTGCTCCGCGGCATGTGGGATCTTCCCAGACCAGGGCTCGAACCCATGTCCCCTGCATTGGCAGGCAGATTCTCAACCACTGCGCCACCAGGGAAGCCCCAAGGGGGCTACTGTTCGTTGCGGTGCACGGGCTTCTCATTGCGGTGGTTTCTCTTGTTGTGGAGCACGGGCTCTAGGCATGTGGGCTTCAGTAGTTGTGGCACGCGGGCTCAGTAGTTGTGGCTCGTGGGCTCTAGAGCACAGGCTCAGTAGTTGTGGTGCACGGGCTTAGTTGCTCCGTGGCAGGTGGGATCTTCCCAGACCAGGGCTTGAGCCTGTGTCCCCTGCATTGGCAGGCGGATTCTTAACCACTGCGCCACCAGGGAAGTGCCTGTCTTTTTTTTTTTTTTTTTTTATTGATGAACGTACGTTGACACATCATTGTCACTCAAAGTCCATAGTTAACCTTAGGGTTCACTTTTGGGGTTGTACGTTCTGTGGGTTTGGAGACGTATGTAATGACATGTATCCATCATTGTAATACACAGAATAGTTTGACCCCCCCTAAAAATCATCTGTGCTCCGCCTGTTCATCCCTCTCTCCCCACCCCCTGGCAAACATGGATTATGGACCTAAATGTATATGTGAGGGTCTCTGTGGATGTCCACTCTTTCATTCCTGTTATAGGTAATTTGGGTTTTCACTTTCTTTTTTGTTGTGTCTGGCTAGAGGTTTATCAATTTTACAGTTCTTTAAAAGAACCAGCTTTTGACTTCATTGATATTGTCTTTAATGTTAGTGTTTTTAATTTCATTTATTTCTGTTCCTACCTTTATTATTATTTTCTTCCTTCTGTTAGCTTTGAGTGTAATTTGCTCTTTGTTCTAGTTTCTTAAGGTGGAAGCTTAGATTTTTTATTTTATTTTATTTTTATTATTAATATTTTTTTGGCCATGCCACACCACATGTGGGATCTTAGTTCCCTGACCAGGGATCAAACCGCTCCCCCTGCAGTGGAAGCCCAGAGTCTTCTGCCAGGGAAGTCCCAGATTATTTATTTTAGACCTTTCTTTTTTTTCTTATAACAGCATGTGTAATGCTATAAATTTCCCTCTGAACACTGTTTTACCTGCCTTCCACACATTTTGATATGTTGTATTCATGTAATTTTCATTTAGTTTAAAATATTTTATAATGTCTCTTGAGACTTCTTTCACCCATGGGGTAATTTAGAAGTGGGTGGTTTAATTTCTAAATGATTAAACTATATCTGAGATTTCCAGATATAGTTTAGTTAATTTGTAGTTTAATTTTTTTACGGTCAGAGAACATAGTTTGCATGATTTTCATTCTTCTGAGCTTTTTAAAGTTTGTTTTATGGCCTAGAGTATGGTAAATGTTCCATGTGCCCTTGAAAGGAATGTGTATTTTGTGTGAGATTTTTTATAAATGTCAGTTAGGTCAAGGTGATTCATAGTGTTTTTAAGGAATTTGGTATCCATACTGATTTCATCTTTTCTTGTTCTGTTAATTACTGAGAGTAATACTGAACTCTCCAACTATAATGTGTATTTGTCTCATTCTTCCAGTTTTCTGTTTTTGCTTTGCATATTTGTAACTCTCTTTTTAAGTGCATAAATATTTTGTATTGTTGTATGTTCTTGGAATATTGACTCTTTTATTGTTATGTTAATGTTCCTGTTTGTCTTTAGTAGTATTCTTTGTTTGGAACTCTACTTTTTCTGATATTAATATAACTGCTGAAGCCTTATTATTGTTTCACAGTATATGTTCCCATCATTTTACTTTTAACCTGTGTCTTTAGATTGAAAGTAGATTACTTAGAAACAACATCACTTTTTAAAATCCAATTCAATATTGTCTTTTACTTTGATGTTTATACCCTTTACATTAATGTAATTATTTATATATTGATACTTGTATTAAAATGTTGCTATTTTTTGTTTGCTTCATCTATTTTTTCATTTTTCTGCCTTCTGAGCTAAAAATTTCAAAAAAGTTCAGCATTTCTCGTGATTCTATTTTTATCTTGGCAGTTATTTATATCTCTTGTTTAATTTTAAAACTAATTGCCCTAAAGTTTGCATTACATGTATTTACCCAGTTTACTTTTATATAACTTACACTGCATCATTGTAGTTTAATGACCTGACAACCGTATATTCCCATTTCCCTTCTGCCTTTGTTCTATTGTTGTCATACATGTTACTTGTACTTATGCCATGGACACACAACGCATTGCTGCTCTTTTTGCTTGAGATAGTCATTTAACTTTAGAGCAATTCAAGGTAAGGAAAAAAAGTTTTATTTTTACCTTCATTTATCCCACTTCCAGGGCTCTGGATTTCTTTGTGTAGATCCAAGTTTCTGTCTGGTTATCATATTCCTTCTATCTGAAGAACTTCCTTTAACATTTTGTGTAGAATAAGTCTGCTGGAGATTAATTCCCTTAGTTTTTGTCTGAGAAGTTTTTCCTTTTTCTTTTTTGAAAGATATTTTTGCTGGACAAGTTCTTGCTTGACCATTTTTTTCTTTCGTCACCTTTAAGATGTTATTTTACTCTGCTGTCATGCATGGTTTTTGATAAGGAGTCTGATATAATGCTTATTTTTGTTCCTAGATATGAAATGCATCTTTTTTTCTCTGACTGACTGCAAGATTTTCTGTTTGTATTTTGTTTTCTGCAGTTTCAGTATGATATGAGTTAGTATATTGCACTGTATTATATTGTTTTCTTTTGCGGGAGGAGTATTTATCCTGCTCAGTGTTTTCTGAGCTATTGGATTAGTGTTTTGGTACTGTCATCAGTTTTGAAAATTTTTGGCTATTCAGTTTTCAAATATTTCTTCTGCCTATTCTCCCTTTCTTTTCCCTCTGGGATTCCACTGACATGTATGTCAGACTATCTGATATCATTCTACAGCTCTTAGATGCCCTGTTTTTTTCCTGCTTTTTTTTCTCTGTGTTTCAATTTGGTTTAGTTTCTATTGACCTCCCTTCAAGTTTTCTGATTTTCTTCCTCAGCTATGTCGAGTCTACTGATCAGTCTATATCTTGAAATTCTCATATTTCTTATTATGTTGTTGATTTCTAGCATTTTTGCTTGATTATTTCTTATCGTTTCCTTCTTTCCACTGAGTTTTTCTCTTTGATCTTGCGCCGTTCATCTTCTCCATTAGAGCTGGTGTCCAGTGGCATCTGCTCAAGGTAAGTATCAAATTCAGTCTCTCTCTGCAGGCATCTGAGATTTTGGGCTAGTTGTTTTCCCCTCAATATCTGTTCTGTGGTGAGTTCTAGGCAAGTCATGAACATGAGTTTGTCTGGACTTTTGTTATTCTTGTTCTTACTCTTTAAAGCAGGGAGCAGTTGTTTTCCAGCTCTACAAACTAAGCAGAAACTGGAAGCCTAGTACATAGAGTTTTCTTCTCTGTCATTTTCTTGTTGATTCAGAATTTTATTAGAATAAATTTTGAAATTATGGATTGTGTGATTTTTGTTATGTTTTCTAATGTATTGAGATTTAACTGAAGTGTAAGATGTCATTGTTTTTGTGAATACTTGATGCATATTCGAAGAGAATGTGTAGTTTCATTATGGAGCAATGTTGATAGTGAATTATTTATATTTATTTTATTAAGCATTTGCTAAACTTTGTAAGTTCTGGTCAAGTCAAATTGTTTTATATTAATTATGTCACATTTTCTAGACATACAAGATATATAATCATATTATCTAATATAGTGATAATTTGTCTTCTGTTTCTATATTCATGTCTCCTTTTCTTGTTTTGTATTTTCATATGTTGCTCTGTCACCCAAAATAGTTCAATAGCGAAATAATTGTACATATTTTGTTTTGATCTTGACATCAGTGTAAGTGCTTATTAAATTTTACTCTTAGAATTGGTGCAGTCTTCCAGTTTGATATTGCTTTTCTTTGTCATATATATTTTAGTCCCTGTTTTGTGGGGAGAGGTGGTCTGGAATGAATTTAAAATTTGGGTAATTAACTTTTCAGCATCTGTTAAGATCATCTCATTTTTTTCTTCTTTGACCAATTAATATGGAACTTCCTCCTAGACTTTTAAATTTAACCGTTCTGTCACTTTGAGATATTTTATCCTTTAAATATATTACTCCTGTTTTTTAGTTCTATATAAAATGCTTATATCATATTGATCAGTGAAATTGTTATATATATTTTATTGTTATGCTGTCTTTTATAAGTTTTCATGAACAAAATAGATTTGTTCAGTGGATTTGAAAGCATTCCATTTTTTCTCTCTGCACTAAAATCATTTCTGTACTGTGGGAACTACCTATTTCTTAAACATTGGTAAGATTCCTGGGTAAACCTATTTTAGGGTAGAACCTTTTCTTAAAAAATTATTTAATAACTATCCATTTTTTCCTAGGGTTGTTATTCTGTTCAGATGTTTAACTTTAATAACTATATCTGCTTCTTTCCTGGTTATTGGTCTGTTTATACTTTCATCTTCTGAGTCATTTTTGCTAATGCATATATTATTTCATAATAAGCATTTCACCTGTTTTCAAACTCTTCAGCATGTTAGAAGACATGGTATTATATGCATTTATTTTACATCTGTTATATTCTCATTTCATTTATGATTCATTTTATTTGTATTTTCTCTATTTTTCCTTCAATGGGATTTACCAGAAATTTATCTGTTTTATTGCCTTGCCTCAAAAATCAGTTCTTGTAATGTGCTGTTTTGATTCCCTTCTGATTTCCTTTACTGTATATTTTTCAGATATTTTCTTAGTGGTTCTATGAGATTTACCATTAACATCCTAAGTGTATAGCAGTCTACTGGATTGATATTAGTGCAGCTTCAATATCGTACAAAACTCTGCTTGTATATAAACCCTGCTTCCCTTTCCCCCATTTATGATGTTATTATCACAGATTACATCTTTATATATTCTATACTCATCAATATACACTTATAATTATTGCTTTATGCATTTGTCTTTTATGTCATACAGGAAACGTACAGAAGTAGTTGCACATCAGAAATACAGTAGTGCTGGCTTTTATATTACCTATGTGGTTATCATTTCTGGAGTTCTTTAATCTTCATGTTGCTTCAAGTTATTATGTTGTATCCTTTCATTTCAGCCTAAAGGACTCCCTTTAGCATTTCCTGTAAAGCAAGTTTCCTAATAATATTACTACCTGAGTTTCTGTTTACCTGGGGATATCATAATTTCTCCTTCATTTTTAAAGGGTAGTTTTGCCAGATGTAGAATTTTTTCACCAGGTTTAAAAAATTGAATGATTTACAATGATTCAGGTGTACAGCACAGTGATTCAATTATTTATTCAATATATGTATATATATATTCTTTTTCAGATTCTTTTCCATTATAGGCTATTACAAGATACTGAATATAGTTCCCTGTGCTATACAGTAGGTCCTTGTTGTTTATCTGTTTTATATATGGTAGTGTGTATATGTTAATCCAAAACTCCTAATTTATCCCTCCCTCCCTTTCCCTTTTGGTAACCATAAGTTTTTCTATGTCTATTTCTGTTTTGTAAATAAGTTCATTTGTATCATTTTTTTAGATTCCACATATAAGTGATATCATATATTTGCCTTTCTCTGTCTGACTTACTTAGTACAATAATCTCTAGGTCCATCCATCCTCCTGCAAATGGCAATATTTCATTCTTTTTTATGGCTGAGTAATAATCCATTGTATATATATATACCACGTCTTCTTTATCCATTTATGTGCTGATGGGCACTTAGGTTGCTTCCATACCTTGGCAATTGAAAATAATGCTGCTATGAACATTAGGCTTTTCAGATTGGCTCTGTGTTGGGACATTCCTGCAATGCTTAGCCAGGGCATTTACAAGTCTGCCTTAGTCTTCACTTCCTGCATGCACTAAGTTTAGAGATCAGCCAGAGGGGAAAGTTTTAGGACCATCTTTTCTGGGCATGCATCCTGCTTTGGGCATGTATGTAGCTTTTTTGAATCCCCGAATTTCCCGAGGAAACTCTTCATCTTTTCTTCCCAGGCTTTTGGTGCATCTATTGTTTTTCTCACCTGTACTCTTTTGTCCCATTTGGCAGCAGATTGTGCATTTGCATACATTGTTTTGAAAGAATGACTCTGCATAGCTATTTTCCAACCTAAGTAAGTTTTGAGCAATACAAAAACAAGTGCTTATGTCATTCCTCAGGTAGCCCCTAGACAAGTTACAACAAACACAGTTCTTTGAGGATAAGGATTGCTTTTCTTCCTCCAGAACCAAGGACCGTGGTTCCATACTGGGGGTGTGGGCTGCTTTATTCAAGACTGCTGCTGAGCTGGGGAGTGGGTAGGGCAAGACTAAGTAAAAATGACAAAAAGCTTTCCTACTGTTTTTGAGCTGTGTTTTTCTTGATTCAGCCTTCCGTTTGGTTGCTACAAACCTTGTTTTCCAGAATTCTAAAACAGTTGATTCTGACGTTTTTGCTTGATTTTTCAGTGTTTCTGTGGAGAAACAAACCCTTGGAGCTGCCTACTCTGCCATTTTTGCTCTTTATTTCAAAAATCAGTTTTTGAATGTCAATGAGTTCAGCTTTTTTACATTTTCTAGTTTGTTAATTTCTGCTTTGATATTTATTCTTTCCTCTTTCTGCCCAAGAGTGTTTGTTTTCTTTTACTGCTTACTGAGGGTAGATGTTTTAACTTCTTCCTTCCATCTTTATTTCTGCCTCCCAACTGTTCGACTATATGTGTACGCATTTTTTGATTAAAAAAAAATGTTATTGTAGTTTTTTCTTAGCTCTTTATTTGATGGTTACTTAGGGTCCTTTGTTCACTTACAAGTGGTTGGGATTTATTTTAAAATTGTGTTATCTGGTATTATAGTACTGTATGTATTTAGAGATCACAGTCTGTAAAATATCTTCTATTTTGGCATTCACTAGGGATTTTTTTCCTCTTACATTTTCGTATTTAATCAATTTTTATAAGTGTTCCATGGATGATTTTCTTGAAATTTTGTAGAGTTTATTTTCTTTACAGATTATGCAGTTAAAAGTTTGTGTTCATACAAATATATGTAATATTTACTTGAGCAACCATCATATTTATATGTCAGATTCTTTATATCCATGTTTTTCATCTGCTTGATCTGTCTCAGTCTGAAAGTATTGAGTTTAAGTCTCCAGTTCAAATTGTTTCTACCAATTTTCTGTTGAATTTTTAAAAGTTATTTTTGGGTCTGTTATTTGATACAGAAAAGTTCATAACTATTATGTATTTAGTGAGTATTTTTTAATTAAAAAAACTTCCTTTCCTATTTAATGCATTTTTGCTCCTCAAATTTTACTTTGATATTCTTTATAAAATTTCATCCTGCCTGATACAGTTTTGTTCTTTCTTTTATTTTGTATTACTAAGCGAATAAGTATATAATGAGTACTTGGAATTGTTAGGTTTTATGATTGTTGTTCCCATTATTCATATGCTTTTTTTAAAGTTTTCACGTAACCTGAAATTGTACGTTAAAAACTTGAAATAATTATGGATTTTCAGAAGAGTTATATAGTACAAAGTTTCCATATACCCCTTAACCAGTATTTACATCTTACACCATGTACATTTATAAAAACTAAGAAATTAACATTGGTGCTACACTGTAAACTCACCTACAGACTTTATTAGGATTTCACCAGTGTTTCCATGAACATCCTTTTCTGTTTCAGGATCCAGTCCAGGATACCACATTGCATTTAGTTACTGCTTTTCCTCAGTCACCTCCAATCTAAGGCCATATCTTGGTCTCCTTGTAGTTTGTGACCTTGATACTTTTCCAGTGTACTGGTCAAGTATTTTGTAGACTGTCCTTCAGTTTGGGTTTGTCTGATGTGTAATCAATAGGTTATGGATTTGGGGGATTATACCACAAAGGGGAAGTGCACTTCTCAGTGAATCAGATCAGAGTATACGTGGCAGCAACACGATTTATGCAGGTGATGTAACCTTGATCACTGGTGTGGGCCAGGGTTCTGCACCGTACAGGTACTCTTTTTTTCCTTTGCATACTGTTTGTTAGAAAGGGGTCATTAAGTCCAGTCACTTAAGGGGAGAGGAATTAAGCTGCACCTCCTAAAGGGAAGAGGATCAATTGGTGGGCATCTGTTAAAACTACCATGATAGTTCATAAATATGTCGGGGGAGATATTTTCAGGCTATGCAAATATCCTATTTCTCTTTAAAGTTTTACCAACTAGTTTTAGCATCCGTCTGCGGCTCTTGTCTGTAGCAGTTATTACTGTGGTGCTCTAATGGTGATTTTTCTATTTCCCTTATCCTTTTTACATTTATCATTTGGAATTCAGCTATAAGGAATATTTGTCCCTTCTCCCATTTGTTTATTTATTCCAGAGTCAGCAAGCTTTTTCTGCAATGGACCATATAGCAAATATTTTAGTTTTTGTGGACCATACAGTCTCTGTTACACAACTAACTCTGATAACGTGAAGCACCGTAGATGATACATAAATGAATGGGCGTGGTGTGTTCCAATGAATCTTTATTCTTAAAAACAGACACTGGGCCAGATTTGGCCTGCAGGCCAACTTCTGATCATTAATTCATTTATTTATATCAGGTGAACTCATGGGTATTTATTTTATTCTTTAGGTTATACATGTAGTACTATCACTATTTTCTGATTCAAATTATTCCAGCTTTGGTCACTGGGAGCTCTTTCAGTTGGCTCCTTTGGCATTCCCCTGCCATCATTTGGGGTTGATTGATTGATTGATTGATTGATTGATTGATTGATTGAACATTTCTTATTTTCTGGCATTATGAGATCCTCCAGGCTCATTTTTTTAATGGGTTAGTTTATGTTTTGTCCTTTAACAAACAAAATGTCGTCCTCCTTCCTTTTCAGCTGAAGATCCACTTGACTGGTTTTAGAATTCTTAAGTTTACAATATTTATGTTTTCAACTTCTGTACCATTTTGGATGGAGGAAGGTTGGGGTGTGAGATGGGGAGTTTAAGTTTTTGAAATTAAGTTTTGCAAGAATAGAAATAAAGTTGATTTATTCTCAACCTTTGCTTCCCCCATCAGAGATCTTTTTTTAAAATTTTATTTATTTATTTATTTATCTGTGGTTCATTTATGGCTGTGTTGGGTCTTAGTTTCTGCATGAGGGCTTTCTCTAGTTGTGGCAAGTGGGGGCCACTCTTCATCGCGGCACGTGGGCCTCTCACTATCGCGGCTTCTCTTGTTGCGGAGCACAGGCTCCAGACGCGCAGGCTCAGTAATTGTGGCTCATGGGCCCAGTTGCTCCGCGGCATGTGGGATCTTCCCAGACCAGGGCTCGAACCCGTGTCCCCTGCATTGGCAGGCAGATTCTCAACCACTGCACCACCAGGGAAGCCCCAGAGATCTTTTTTTGACCTACAGACTCAAGATACAGAGATCTCTTCTGTTATGCCTTACTAATGTTCTTGTCCCATTTTGATTTTTTTCCCTTTGTCAGACTTACATTGCTTGGGTGTCTGTTAACCCTCCTGGATGCCTACACTCATTTTCCTTAATGTTTTCTTTAAAAACCTCTGTGTCCTTTTCTTCTGCATTCTTGGAGAGCTCTTCAAGTATGTCGTATACATCACTGATTTCATTTTCTGCATGTTGGCTCTGTCCTTTCCTGGTTCCAATGGGAATTTTATTTCTTTGCGTGTGGGTTTTTTTTTTTTTTTTCTTTTTCCCCCTTTGGTTTCCTTACATCCTTTCTTATGTAAATGGGTCTTCTTTCAATTCAGTTCCCTACTCAACCTATTTATTTCATTTCATCATTTATCTTTTTTTCCTCTCTCTGTCTTTTAAAAACAGAGGCCATATTTTCTGTAGTCTTTGAAAACATGACACAAATGCTATCCAGAAATGTATAGTAGTACTTTTCTTAGTAGGATATTACTGAGAATTTTTAGTTATGATCTTGTTCTGATGTGTTTTAGAAGTTGTTTTTTTTTTCCATTTCTAATTTTATTGATTTGAGTCCTCTCCCTCTTTTTCTTGATGAGTCTGGCTAATGGTTTATCAATTTTGTTTATCTACTCAAAGAACCAGCTTTTAGTTTTGTTGATCTTTGCTGTTGTTTTCTTTCTTTCTATTTCATTTATTTCTGCTCTGATCTTTATGATTTCTTTCCTTCTACTAACTTTGGGTTTTGTTTCTTCTTGTTTCTCTAGTTCCTTTAGGTGTAAGGTTAGATCGTTTATTTGAGATTTTTCTTGTTTCTTGAGGTAGGCTTGTACTGCTATAAACTTCCCTCTTAGAACTGCTTTTGCTGCATCCCATAGGCTTTGGATCATCGTGTTTTTGTTGTCATTTGTCTCTAGGTATTTTTTGATTTCCTCTTTGATTTCTTCAGTGATCTCTTGGTTATTTAGTAACGTATTGTTTAGCCGCCATGTGTTTGTGTTTTTTAGGTTTTTTTTTCCCTGTAATTGATTTCTAATCTCATAGCCTTGTGGTCAGAAAAGATGCTTGATATGATTCCAATTTTTAAAAATTTACTGAGGCTTGATTTGTGACCCAAGATGTGATCTATCCTGGAGAATGTTCTGTGTGCACTTGAGAAGAAAGTGTAATCTGCTGTTTTTGGACAGAATGTCCTGTAAATATCAATTAAATCTATCTGGTCTATTGTGTCATTTAAAGCTTGTGTTTCCTTATTAATTTTCTGTTTGGATGATCTGTCCATTGGTGTAAGTGAGGTGTTAAAGTCCCCCACTATTATTGTGTTACTGTTGATTTCCTCTTTTATAGCTGTTAGCAGTTGCCTTATGTATTGAGGTGCTCCTATGTTGGGTGCATGTATATTTATAATTGTTATATGTTTTTATTGGATTGATCCCTTGATCATTATGTAGTGTCCTTCCTTGTCTGTTGTAACATTCTTTATTTTAAAGACTATTTTATCTGATAGGAGTATTGCTACTCCAGGTTTCCTTTGATTTCCATTGGCATGGAATATCTTTTTCCATCCCCTCACTTTCAGTCTGTATGTGTCCCTAGGTCTAAAGTGGGTCTCTTGTAGACAGCATATATATGGGTCTTGTTTTTGTATCTATTCATCAAGCCTGTGTCTTTCGCTTGGAGCATTTAATCCATTCACGTTTAAGGTAATTATCAAAATGTATGTTACTGTTACCATTTTCTTAATTGTTATGGGTTTGTTTTTGTAGGTCCTTTTCTTCTCTTGTGTTTCCCACTTAGAGAAGTTCCTTTAGCACTTGTTGTAGAGCTGGTTTTGTGGTGCTGAATTCTTTTAGCTTTTGTTTGTCTATAAAGCTTTTGATTTCTCCATTGAATCTGAATGAGATCCTTGCCAGGTAGAGTAATCTTGGTTGTAGGTTCTTCCCTTTCATCACTTTAAATATATCATGCCGCTCCCTTCTGGCTTGTAGAGTTTCTGTTGAGAAATCAGCTGTTAACCTTATGGAAGTTCCCTTGTATGTTATTTGTCGTTTTTCCCTTGTTGCTTTCAATGGTTTTTCTTTGTCTTTAATTTTTGTCAGTTTGATTACTATGTGTCTCGGCATGTTTCTCCTTGGGTTTATCCTGCTTGGGACTCTCTGCGCTTCCTGGACTTGGGTGGCTATTTCCTCTCCCATATTAGGGAAGTTTTCGACTATAATCTCTTCAAATATTTTCTCGGGTCCTTTCTCTCTCTTTTCTCCTTCTGGGACCCCTATAATGCGAATGTTGTTGCATTTAATGTTGTCCCAGAGGTCTCTTAGGCTGTCTTCATTTCCTTTCATTCGTTTTTCTTTATTCTCTTCTGTGGCAGTGAATTCCACTATTCTGTCTTCCAGGTCACTTATCTGTTCTTCTGCCTCAGTTATTCTGCTATTTATTTATTTATTTATTTATTTATTTATTTATTTATTTATTTATTTATTTATTTTTAGCTGTCTTGGGTCTGCATTTCTGTGCGAGGGCTTTCTCTAGTTGCGGCAAGCGGGGGCCACTCTTCATCACGGTGCACGGGCCTCTCACTCTCGCGGCCTCTCTTGTTGCGGAGCATAAGCTCCAGACGCACAGGCTCAGTAGTTGTGGTTCACGGGCCTAGTTGCTCCGCGGCATGTGGAATCCTCCCAGACCAGGTCTCGAACCCACGTCCCCTGCATTGGCAGGGAGATTCTCAACCACTGCGCCACCAGGGAAGCCCCAGTTATTCTGCTCTTGATTCCTTCTAGTGTATTTTTCATTTCAGTTATTGTATTGTTCACCTCTGTTTGTTTGTTCTTTAATTCTTCTAGGTCTTTGTTAAACATTTCTTGCATCTTCTCGAGCTTTGCCTCCATTCTTTTTCCGAGGTCCTGTATCATCTTCACTATTACTATTCTGAATTCTTTTTCTGGAAGGTTGCCTATCTCCACTTCATTTAGTTGTTTTTCTGGGGTTTTATCTTGTTCCTTCATCTGGTGCATAGCCCTCTGCCTTTTCATCTTGTCTATCTTTCTGTGAATGTGGTTTCTGTTCCACAGGCTGCAGGATTGTAGTTCTTGCTTCTGCTCTGCTTTAGACGTTTTTGTAAATACGTTACCAGTTTTTGTCTGTGTGCTGTTGATCAAAGAGAGGTCTCTCTGATTTAGTGTTTTCCAACAGAGTGGGTGTGGGAGTTCCTCTTGGTCCCCTCCTCACTTGGATGCTGCTGTGTTCCCCATTCAGACCCTCACCCAGATGCTGGCTTGAACTGCACGGCTATGAGCCGAATTTCTTGGTCTGCCAGCTCTTTCCTTAGTATATTGTAGTTTGACTGGACTGAGCGGGACATGCCACCTCTTCTTACTGCCTTCTTCTCTGACTAGATACTCTGAAGCAACCACCACCTTCTAGCCCTGAAACAGTCCATACCTGGTTGTCCCCAGAACTTGTCCCGTCTTTACTCTTCCCGAGGACTTCATACCCCAAGTTGTAAACATGGGAGCCTGTGCCTCTCTACCTCCAAGGAAGCTGTCCCAGGATGTTGAAAGGATGCAGAAAGAGAGGTCCTTGTGGGTGTGGGGTTTGAGGTCCAGGATCTGGGGACTGTCCAAGGATGGCTGCTCTGGTGTATGTGTGGGCAGACGGCAGTTGTGGACATCATCTTCCTTTATTCCTTTTTGGCCTTGTTCTTCACATTCAGAGGTTAAGACGTGTGCTAGTAACCCAAAGTTTCTCATCCAATGCCATCTGGTGCGAGGGGCCTTCCTTCCAGAGTCTGGAAAATCTTCGTTGGTGATCTTGGATTCCCGAGCTATTGTCATTTTATATACTCTTTTGGTTTGATGGGAAGCTGGGATAGGGAATATGACTGATGATTAGTCTGTTTCCCTTTGAACCAATGGAGAATTGGAGCAGGAGGGGAGGGAGGCCCTCATGGCATGCTGGGGGACCCCAGGAGAGTCAAGCTCAGGAGGCTACTTTTTTTTTTTAAATTGAAGTATAGTTGATTTACAATGTTGTGTTAGTTTCAGGTGTACAACAAAGTGATTCAGTTATACATACATATATATATATATCTATTCTTTTTCAGATTCTTTTCCATTATAGGTTATTACAAGGTATTGAATGTAGTTCCTTGTGCTATATAGTAGGACCTTGTTGTTTGTCTATTTTATAAATAGTGGTGTGTATCTGCTAATGCCAGACTCCTAATTTATCCCTCCCTCCCCTTTCCCCTTTGGTAACCATAAGTTTGCTTTTTATGTCTGAGTCTGTTTCCATTTTCTAAATAAGTTTGTTTGTATTATTGTTTTTAGATTCCACATATAGGTGATACCATATGATATTTGTCTTTCTCTGTGTGACTTACTTCACTTAGTATGATAGGTGAAGTCCATCCGTGTTGCTGCAAATGACATTATTTCATTTTTTATGGCTAAGTAATATTCCATTGTATGTATTATGTACCAGCATATATATATATACCACATCTTCTTTATCCATTCACCTGTTGATGGACATTTGTTTCCATGTTTTGGCTATTGTAAATAGTGCAGCTATGAATATTGGGGTGCATGTATCTTTTTGAATTAGAGTTTTCTTTGAGAGGCCACTTTTAAGCCATGTAAAGATGCTGTAGGTTTTCTGTGACCTGGCAGGAGTTGGGGGGGAGCATCAGAAGTTGCACATATGTCATCAGCCTCAGTCAGGTTGCGCTCACTGAGCAAGAGTGGGGAGTGGATATGGTGTCATCACTGAAAGCATGGGGTCTGGAGCCAAGATGCATCAGACCAAGTCTTAGCTCTCTGCTGCTTGTCAGAGGTGGGGTCTTGGCCGAGGTCCTTAATCCCTGGGCGCCTCAGTTTTGTCCTTTATAAAATAGAGAATAAAGTTACCTGTGTCGTTCAGGTATTTTGAAGATTAAATGAGTTAATATGTATAATATTACATTACTGTGTAGGGATCACATAGGACAGTGGCTGGCATTTGGTAAATGCTGAGTGAATGTTAGGTGGTGGGGGTGGTATTGGCTCACCTGCCAGTGAACAGCTGAGGAGGCTGTTCGGCTGCCTGGAGAGACCTCTCACTGGTCCACATTTTCTCCATCTCCGAAGGCCCCATCCCTTCTCAGAGGAACCTCCCTGTTCATCCAATTTGAAGTAGCCATTCTTTGTCACAGCCCCTTTCTCTTCACCGTCAGAGCACTTTTCATAATTGTTATCACCTGTGACTTCGTGTTCCCTCATTGAAGCGCTGTGTCCCCACCAGCCTGTGGGTGCCATGCTGGCGGTCTGTGGGTTCACCATGGCCTGTGGTGCCTTGTGTACGGACACACATTACAGTGTTGGATGAAGGACTTCATGAAGCCGTTTCCTTCTTCAGTGCTTGTGGTGCACATGGTTGGCACCTTGCTTGCCCGGTTCTGGTGGCTTCCCACTGGTGAGGTGTAGCCAGGTGGCCAAGAACTTGGGCCGAGGAGTCAGACGAACTAGGGTTCCAGTCTTGGCTAACCACCTACTGACTGTGTGATGGAAGGAAACTCACCTAACTTCTCTGAGCCTCAACTTCCTCACCTGTCAGTGGTGAGAATACTGCCCAGTGGAAAGCTTAGAAGTTCTTAACACAGTTCCTGGAACTTAGCATGTACCACTAAAGGTGATTGTCGTCATCCTTATTCCTAATGAGACAGCCATCCACTTGTCATTGTGGCACTGGTAATAATTGCCTCAGAATTTCCTTGCCCCCACCTGCAGTAGAGCAGCATCTTGTGTTAGCGGGGATCACAGAGAGAACATGTTAATTAATAATTTGGTTGAACTCAAAGGAATCATTCAGGGCCTCAGATCGCTTACCTTTGAATAGAGAAGGTGGCAGGTGTGTGAGCACATGCTTTTTTAATATCATTCACGCATTCCTAGGTAACTACAGGGGAAGGGAATTGAGCATTGTTTCCATTTGGAGGGCCTGAGCCTCAGGTAGTGCACGAGGCCTGTGCAGGTAGCATGGGCGCGGGACATCAAGAGCAGAGCTGCTAGCACCTGGGGGCCCAGGTCTCTGTTTTCAACAGGTGTGAGGAGTTGAAGACAGTGGCGGAGGTTGGGGGAGCTTAAGGGAAAGGCAGGATTTCCAGACAGAGAATGTTGCAGTCATTTAACATTCAAGTCCTAAATAATGTAGGCTTTTGTTATCAACAGAACAGATTAGAGTTCTGGTTCTATTTGAGGTCAGAAAACCTGTACAGGGATGTAAAGAAGGAGATTAGGTCCCAGGAGATGGCACGTTCAAAGTCTGATGGGGTGTTTGGGAGCCAGCTCTCCTCTGAGCTCCTTGTGGGCATTGTCGTCTTTCAGAAAAAGCAGTTGTTTTTCTGAACCTGAAAAATACCTGTTTTTTACAAAAGGTTTAAACGGTAGAAAAAATCATGTATATAAAATCACTTTTGTCACCTGAAGTTTTATATTTCTCAGAGCAATTCCCCTCATCTCCTCGTAGTGCTTTGTGGTGTTCAAGACACTTTACTTTCTCAATCACACCTTCCTTATTCCTTTTAGTTCTCCCAACAACCTTGCAGGAAGCTGCTATTATTATTATTATTACTATTTCTGTTTGACAGATGGGGACACTGAGTCCCAGAGAGGCTGGGCAACTTGCCCAGGGTCAATGTGAATAGAAAGTGGAAGAGCCAATAGTTTTTCCCCTGCATGTCAGGCCATTAATAATCCTGTTAATACTGTTCATTGTTGGTATTGGGTTAATTTAAGTAGAAATGACTGTCAAGCCACCCAGTGGCTTTCTGGATGGGACCAGAGGTTGAAGCAGTGGCCTTTCTGTCCCTCATAAAGCCACTTGTGACTCAATCCTCCAGTAACTAGGAGGGAAGAAAACCAGCTCTTCCCCCAGTGTGGCCCCAAGTAGCCATGTAGACACTCCACCCTTGCTGACTGCCCAAGCTTCTCGAGCAGCCCTCCTCTGCACAGCCATCTCCCACACTTGGAAGGACTTATCTAAGTAGGTGGACTCGACTCTGTCTTCTTCCTGGGGAGGAGTTGAGTGTCCTCAGGGGGTCGTGTTCTGCAGGGTGGAGACACATTATCTTTAGATACCACCCAGGTTTGTATTCACGGGAGGGTATGCAAGATTAAGTGACCTTTACTCTGGAATGCTAATCTCCTTATTTGTATATTCTCCACTGTCATCCTATGAGGTAGGTGCTGTTACTTCCCCCTTGTTAGGTGAGTCATCTGAGGTTTAGTAACTTGCTCAAGGACACACGACTCCTAAGCAGGGGATTTAAACCAGATAGTCTCGCTCCATAGCATGTGTTCTTAAATACTATACTAAGTTCATGTTGATGAGTGTGTGCCATCTATCCATCCACCCATCCACTCCTGAACTCACCTCTCTACCCACCCTTTCACCTGTCACCCATCCATCTAGTAATCTGTCCATTTATAGATCTTTCCATCACCTACCCATCTCACTATCCTCCCATCCGTTTATCCATCTGTCTGTCCACCCACCTACCCATCCCACTATTTACCCATCTCTTCATCCATCCAGCAAGGGTGGAGTGTCTACATGGCTCCTTGGGGCCACACTGGGGTAGCAGCTGGTTTTCCACTCTCCAGCCATCTGTTCATTCATCCATTCAACCATCCATTTTTCCATCCATCCATCCATCCATCTACCCATCCATCCACCTACCCACCTATCACTGTGTTGGCTGTTTGTCTAACATGGTTTTCTGCTTTATTCTGGGGAAGAAGTTTCTCCATTCTGGGAGCCGAGCACATGCTATCTGAAGCTGGAGACCTCCACGCCAACACACATCCCTTAGCTCATAGCCCTTAGACATTTCTGGGCTTCCTCCTGACACTCCTGGGTTGGCCTTCTCCGGAATGCTGCTATTTCCAGCAGTGCCATGTTGCTTGTTCACTTTCCTCCCTCCGTTAACTTGCAGAGGGTTTCCCCCTTCAAAGTCCTACAAGTGTGCAAAGCTGCAGGCTCCTCCAGAGACACTCTTGACTTTCTGCAGCATTATCACAAATGAACACCCAGCTAGTCCCATTCCTTGATTCAGAGATTGGAAGTTGCGTTCGTTTGGCGTGATTTTACTTTTTCAAGCTATTATAGAGTTTGTGTGATACATCTAGAAATTATGTAATAAATCTAAAACAGATGTTTACAGAGCATTTTATAAGGAAAGAAATTTTCATAGAAATAGGCCAATTTGATTTCAGATGGATCAATTAAGGAAACAATTTAAATTGTCTATGAAGAAGCAGTATTATAAAGAGGCAATATGGCCTAGCTGTTTAGATATTTATTAAGTGCAAAGCAATGAAAGTCGTTTAATTATTTTGCATAGCTTCTGTTGTATATAGATCATTGGGAGATAATCTCACTTTTCAAAAATTTTTATTTTTTATTATGGAAAAGTTTAGACACATAAAAATTCCAACATGCAGGCATAAACAGTTGTATAATGAACCCACATTTACCTATTACCCATCTTTAACAATTATCAACTATAACTGTAACCGCTTCTCCCCTCTCATATTGGTTTTTTTCCCCATGAGTTTCGAGGGCATATTCCTCACTTATTGCTTCATTTCACTGGGTCGAATTCCATCCTAGAAAAGTATATTATCTTGACATTAAAATATAGTAAACTTTTGAATATAATTGTTTACTTTTTCATTGAAATTTAGCTCTTTTTTGGGTAGAGCACTGGAAATTTTCTGTCAATTTTTTTTTAATTAAAAATTTCAAATGTATAGCAAAGTTGAGAGAATAATAAGTGAAGCCTCACACACCCTTCACCCCGATTCACCAGTTATTAGCCTTCGGACTGGCATTTTCTAAGTGTGTTTTTCCATGTCTTGTTGAAGACAAGAGAGATTTACATACTTTTGAAGGTACATAGACAGGAGTTACATGGCTCGAAAACCAGATATATGTTCAGATCTACCTCTACCACCTCTTAGCCCTGCATTGTAGGCAGGTTGCTTCATACTTAATCCCTCATCTATCAAATGGGAGCATTAATAATGTACACCCCGTGGGGTTATGCAAGGTACACAATAGGCGCTCAAAAAATGTCACCCATCACCTTACCTCGCAGCTGTACCCCCTATGTTGCAGCTGGGGGAGCTGAATGGGGGATATTGGGCTTCATTGATTCTAGTCATTTTTGGTCAATATGGAAGATTTTTATAGTTGAGAGAGAGTTGGTATGGCCTAATGATTAAGAAAAAAAACTTGGGGTGAGAGTGGTTCAGATCCCAGCTCTCTGCTCTTACCAGCTTGGAGCTTGGTTGGGAGACAATCTGTCAGCCCCACTTCCCTCTCTGTAAAGTGGGGATAGGAAGAACACCTACTGCATCGGGTTGTTCTCTGGAGAAAATGAAACGGGAGCATCCATGCCCAGCATTTAGTAGCGTCTGCCTCACACATGCCCAGCCAATGTTACTAATCATTAGTATCATTGTAAGTAAGGATACATTAGCAGAGTGCCTATAATGTAAACGCTCAATGTTACTTATTATTATAAGTAACGGTGAAAAACAAACGCACACCAAATTGGTCTTTAAAAGTCTGATTCTACTTTGGTGCAATGAAAAGAATAAAGATCTTCAGTGAACGCTTGCAATGCGATTTCAAGTAAGAGTAAGCCTTGGATAGACAGGTAGATGCAGCCAGGCGGGTGTGGCATCATGCAGTCGTCATGGGAAACAGCGATGGTTGTTGTTCACCGCCGGTTCCCTTCAGCGATGTCCTAAAATAAACCAGCCTTCCTGAAGGCTCCTGGGAGGGTCAGCTTCCTGCCTCCGCAGCAGCTCGCCCCACGGCCAGGGCGGATCCATCTATCCCGAGGGCTCTGCGTTGTTCCTGTGGCCTGGGACTAATTTTTATTTCCTTCTGTCTTTCTTTCTTTCTCTCTCTCTTTGCTGATCCTCCTCCTGCATCCCAGGTTGAAAGGATTGTAGACAAGAGGAAGAACAAGAAGGGAAAATGGGAGTATCTGATCCGGTGGAAAGGCTACGGGAGCACGGAGGACACGTGGGAGCCCGAGCACCACCTGCTGCATTGTGAGGAGTTCATTGATGAGTTCAACGGGCTGCACCTGGCCAAGGACAAGAGGCTCAAGTCGGGGAAGCAGCCTGGCGCCTCCAAGCTTCTGCGTGACGGCCGAGGCCCCTCGGTCGAGAAGCTGTCCCACAGGCCCTCGGAATCCGCCAAGAGCAAAGGGACTTCCCATAAACGGAAGCGGATCAACCCTTCCCTGTCCAAGCCGAAAAAAGGGTATCCGGCCAAGCCCCCTGCAGGCGGGGACAGGGCCACCAAGACGGTGTCTTACAGGACTACCCCCAGTGGCCTGCAAATAATGCCCCTGAAAAAGGCGCAGAATGGGATGGAAAACGGGGACGCCGGCTCCGAGAAGGAAGAGAGGCATTTTGGAAACGGGTCCCACCAGCCCGGCTTGGATTTGAATGACGTGGGTGAGCAGGACCTGGGCGACTGCCACGTGAGCCCCGCGGCGCTGGCGGAGAATGGACTCGGTACGTGGCTGGTCTTCCTCTCGGCTGGGGCTTTGCGGGCAGCCTAGGGAAACACACTACCCCCACCCCGGCCCTGACCCTCAGGCAGGCAGTAATTGTCCCTTTGTCTCTTTCACCTAGGGCACTGTGGGCTCGCTCACGTGCCTGCACTGGTTACGGACACCTATGCGCGTGGGGAGGCCAAGCCACTGACGCTCCAGACAAGGCCTGTCCTGCGTCGGAAATCCCTGGCTGCGCTTAAAGGCGCCCAAAGCCATGGTAACCGCTCTGGAGCCGCTGCTCCGAGGGCGGCTCAGAGTCTCACCCATCAGACCCGAGACTCGTGTCCCCACAGGACCAGTGCCTTTCGGAGGCCGCACGCACCTCCCAGAGCCCTTGCTTCCAATCTCGCGCCCTCAGCACTGTAGCCCAGAGAGGCGAGGTCTGGGTCAGGCTCTGCTCCTCCTTCTCACGCCCAGTTTGGACTTGGAATTCTCCCAGCTGGTCCTTAAGCTGGAGCCTCCTGCCCCTCATCTGCGCTAACGTGCATGATCTGGCCCCATGTCTGTATTAGGTCCTAAATGCTGCCCCGACCCCATCCTAGGCCAGTTCTTTTGCTTTGTACCTTCTTGCCACCTCCCGCAAGCAACACAGCAAAGATTAGGGAATCCCTCCCTCTGACCAAGTCCCCACAAGCAAAATTAGGGAAAGAGGAGGCGATGACCCAGGTAATTCAAGCTCCCAAATCTGACATCTCCTCAATAGAGTGCTCAGTGGCTGAGTCTTCCAGGTGAGCCGTCTGCACCTGTTACCTGTGTTCCTTCATTTCTCAGGTACCCGTGTGTCCACGTGGTGCATTTTTCTCTTTAGCTGCCAGAACTCTAAGCCTTGGGATGTCAGGAAATCCTGCTCGAGTGTGGACGGCCCACGCCCAACAGAGTAGGGCCACCCGATGCCCTGGATGGAACCAGAGTGCGTGTGGGAGTAGGGGTGCCGGGACGCAGCTGGGACTGGTTGGGAGAGTTTCTGGAAGGATGGGGTGACAGAGGCAGATGCACGTTAGAGGGATGATGATTTCAGAGTTCAGAGTGCTCAGGGCGCGCCCGGCTGGGGAGAACGTGGCGTCTTTAGGCATTCTTGCCGGGGAATCTGAGTGATCTGCTTTGAGGTTCCTCTTTCTCCAGAGAGAGGAATTTCACCCAGACAGGATTTATTTAGCAGTCTCTGCCCCAGATTGACTCATGTTTCCGTCTGGGGATCCCTGATGCTGACATGACTCTGCCTGCTAACATATGGAAAAGCTGTTTGTTTTAAAAATCCATCTCTCGGGGAGGAGTGGGCTTGTGTAAATGAGGCCTGGCACAAACATCGGTGTTTGATGTTCCTGTGACAGCAGCGGAGGGATTCCCTGTCTCTGGAAGGGGGGCTTGTGAGCCTCCTTGGGTGTGATTGCTGGCACCCCGGCCGGTAGCAGCCCTCTACCCTGCTCAAGATGTGGCTGCCCTGAGAGTGGGGGGATGGGAACGTGGGCGGGGAGGTGTGCTGACTCTAGCTGCCACACTGCAGGGCCGAGACGGAAGTCAGACCTGTAGAGAAGTTCCGATGAAGGCATACTTCTCCTTCCATGCCCTTTTCCAGAGCGGGGCAGGGCTGCTAGCTGTGTGCAGTCTGTCCTTGGGCCTCATCGATACCGCCCGGTTCGTGATCTGGTGATGGGGCATGGTTCCCCATGACCCGGGGAAACAGATGAGAATGAGCCTGCTGGCCTCAGTGGTGGCCTTGTTAACCTCGAGTGCTTCCCTAGATCTTTCTTGTCTCTGATCTCTTCTTGGCCTCATTTTTTCCCCATGTTGAATGTTCTCTACTCCACTCGGGCCCATGCCTGGACAGAGGGAAGGAAGCCACCTGCCTCTCTTTTGTTTGGTTTTGGGTGTTCCCAAGGGGCCCTTGTGTTTAATCGCATCCCACAATATTGGTGTCCTTGAGGTTCTCATAAGCCTAAGGCAGTGGTTCTCAAATTCATGTGTGTAAGATTCCCTGGCACTTTGTTAAAATGCAAATCCTGTAGAATCTGATTTACTAAGTCTGGGGTGGAGCCCAGAAGATGGGTTTTTAACAAGCGCCCTAGGTGGCTCTCATACATTTGGGGACCTGCTCTGTGGCAAAATGGGGTGATAATTACGTTTCACATCAGGTGTCAATTTAAATCAATTCAATACTTCTTCTGTTCTTCCTGAGAGTTAATCACCATGCTAGGTGCTTGGAGTAAAGTAATAAAAAGATAGGTAAGGACTGCACCCTCTGAAACTTACAGTCTGCTCTCCACTAGGTTGAGAGTGGGTGTCTCTGGGTCATTGTTGAGAAGACTCCTGAGGCTAACTCACTGGAAGGAGTAACACATATGTTACGTAGATGGTATGCCTTTCCATATCTGCATGACATCTTCTGTGGTCACTGGGGTGATAAATGCCCCAGCCCTGGTCAGCTTTTAACACTCTAGTTAGAAATAGCATACTATCCAGGTCTTGGAGTAACTGGGAAGAGGAAAAGACTGACAACCCTTGCCAGAGAGAGAGAGAGAGAGAGAGAGGAGAGAGAGGTTTGGGGTTCTTGGAGGAGACCCAAGACAGAGGGGCTTGTGTCGTTCCAGAACTTGCCAGCCAGGGGTCAGAGGCGTAGTCAAGCACAACGTGACTCCACTTATGTTTTCAGCCCGAGGGAAGCCTTGATGCAGCCAATGTCCATGCCCATGCAGACCCTGAATGTTTTCCTCCCCGCCCCGCCCGCCGCAGCCCCACCTTCTCTGACCACTGCCACCAAGGATCCAGATCCCAGTGGCACAAGGGTGAGGTAGCAGGGTTTTCAGCACGGAGGGGGCCTCATCTTTGCCTTGCGGAAGGGGATGGGGAGATCCTGGCTACGCTTTCCCAGCATTTGTTTTGGGGGTGGGCTGTTGCTTTTTATATGATTTCAACTTCTCTTTGGTGAATTAAGGTTCTGCATACAGAAAAGCAACTTATGTAACACGTTACTCATTTACTGCTGACTTCCCCGATCTGAGCTGTGGGAACAGGTGCTAAATTGGGGCTCCAGCGGGTGGTGCTTTGGTCTCAGACAGCATTTTCCCCAGCAATGTTTGTGAAGCGCGTGCTGCGACTCAGTGCCGCTTTTGCTTCTGATTCTTCTCCCATAATGACAAACGGCTCTGTGGTCCGGGTACCATCTGCCTCAGTATCCCTTCGGGAGCTTGTTAAAAGTGGGCTCTACCCCAATCAAATGAATCTCAGGGGGCAGGGTGTGGATTGTGTCTTTTAAATGCTGAATTTTAACTGCCATGGTATATACAGTAGTTCCTGCATAAGCGTTTCGTTGTAAGTGATGGGTGGTTCATAGATCCCATCCTTTGTTGGTAGATCGAGTTACTCCTTCAGTTTTAAGCTTGTAAGTGGGAATGTGATTTAGTCCTTTAAACGTTTAAAACCTGATATAATTTCTCCTTCTTGCTAATGCACTCTCTACCAGGCATCCCTCTCTCTCTCTCTTTTTTCTTTTTTCCCCTAAAACAGACCTGTTTCATCCATATAGAAAAACCGTTGGGTTAGTGAACTCCTCCTGTGGTCTGGTCTAGAACTGATTAGTTCTGTATCATCAGAATAGGCCAAAGCATCAATATTTGACAGATTCAGATGAACCTTTAACCTGTGGACACACCCCTGACTAGGAGCCAACTCTGAGCCCCAGCACAACACACAGACGCCCAGCGTTTTCCAAATTTCCCTGGAGCCGACGAGTTTCCACTTTGATGCTGACCCAGTGACCCCGTGTTCACATTTCTTTGAATTTTGAGAATCATCGTCCTTGTTTCCTGATGAGTGTTGTCTGTGGCCCAGGCGCTGCATCTCAGACACCGCCTGCTTCAGTGTTTTCAGAATTGTTCCTATCACTGAGTGAGTCATCCCACACAAACGTGCAACGCTTGCCATCGGTCTCTCCATTGATCTTTTAAAATTATCTCAGCTTTCACTTCTCTCATGTTTGTTTATCTCTTCCTACTCACTCTATCAACACGATGATCGTTTTCCTTTTATCGATCATAATGGAGTAACCATGTTTTAAAAGCACTTCAGAACTAAGCGTGAACATGGGAAATGCCCTATGACTTTCGAGAACCTCGGGCTCTCAGACATGGAGCCGGCATCGGAATCCACTGGCGGGTATGTTAAAACACAGATAACTGTGCCAACCCCCAGAGTTTCTGATTTAGTAGGTTTGGAGGAGAGCCTGAAAATCTGCATTGCTAGCAAGTTCCCAGATGCTGCCGCTGGTCCAGGGACCCTGCTTTCACAACTGCTCTCTGCTCTAGACGAATAAGCACCAAGGTGGTTGGGACAAAAATGACAGACAGTGGTTGGGAACACCAGTTGGTGGTACTGGGGAGAGTTGAAGCCCTTTTGCTCTGGTCCTTGAGTTTGCATTCCTGAGGATTCGTAAGGTGAAAGTTTGTGAAATGAAGTTGTTAAGTGGAAAGTCTTATTGCATGGGAACTTCCCTGTTAGGCCTTGGAGTTTACAAAGTCCTTTTGTGATCTTCTTAGTCTTAACCGGCAGCTGTTAGGAGACTACCCATTTTTCGGAGGAGGAGACTGAAGTTACAAGTGTCCAGGTTGGGACTAGGAGAGAAATCCAGGCAGTTCGACTCCAGAGATGGTCCCTAGATCACTGCTCAGCTGGCTCCCAGGCAGTACAAGGCAGTTCCTGATCCCTGATAAAAATATGCCCTGACTGAACTCTGCTCAGTGTTATGTGGCAGCCTGGATGGGAGGGGAGTGTGGAGGAGAATGGATACATGCATATGTATGGCTGAGTCTCTTTGCTGTGCACCTGAAACTATCACAACATTGTTCATCAGCTATACTCCAACGTAAAATAAAATTTAAAAAAATATGCCCTGGTTGGGGGACCCCCAGAGTGCTGGTGGGGCAGAAGCCACTTGGACTCACCCTCATTGCTTATTGATGGAAAGATATAATCATTCTAAGCCTGAGAAATTGAGATTAACTCTGTGCCATTCAATTTGAAAGCCAGGAGTAAATGGTCAATTTCATAAAAAAAATACAACTTAACAAAATGGACTCGCTGACAACTAGAAAACCTGAATAGGACAATAACTTTTTTTTTTTAACATCTGTGTTGGAGGAGTATAATTGCTTTACAATGGTGTGTTTCTGCTTTACAACAAAGTGAATCAGCTATACATATACATATATCCCCATATCTCCTCCCTCTTGCATCTCCCTCCCACCCTCCCTATCCCACCCCTCTAGGTGATCACAAAGCACCGAGCTGATCTCCCTGTGCTATGCGGCTGCTTCCCACTAGCTATCGGTTTTACATTTGGTAGTGTATATATGTCTATGCCACTCTCTCTCTGTGTCCCAGCTTACCCTTCCCCCTCCCCATGTCCTCAAGTCCATTCTCTACATCTGCATCTTTATTCCTGTCCTGCCCCTAGGTCCTTCAGAACCTTTTTTTTTTTTTTTTTTAGATTCAGTATGTATGTGTTAGCATATGGTATTTATTTTTCTCCTTCTGACTTACTTCAGTCTGTATGACAGTCTCTAGGTCCATCCACCTCACTACAAATAACTCAATTTCATTTCTTTTTATGGCTGAGTAATATTCCATTGTATATATGTGCCACATCTTCTTTATCCATTCATCTGTCGATGGACACTTGGGTTGCTTCAGTGTTCTGGCTATTGTAAATAGTGCTGCAATGAACATTGTGGTACATGACTCTTTTTGAATTATGGTTTTCTCAGGGTATATCCCAGTAGTGGGATTGCTGGGTCATATGGTAGTTCTGTTTTTAGTTTTTTAAGGAACCTCCATACTGTTCTCCATAGTGGCTGTATCAATTTACATTCCCACCAACAGTGCAAGAGGGTTCCCTTTTCTCCACACCCTCTCCAGCATTTATTGTTTGTAAATTTTTTGATGATGGCCGTTCTGACTGGTGTGAGGTGATACCTCATTGTAGTTTTGATTTGCATTTCTCTAATGATTAGTGATGTTGAGCATCCTTTCATGTGTTTGTTGGCAATCTGTATATGTTCTTTGGAGAAATGTCTGTTGTCTGTTTAGGTCTTCTGCCGATTTTTGGATTGGGTTGTTTGTTTTTTTGATATTGAGCTGCATGAGCTGCTTGTATATTTTGGAGATTAATCTTTTGTCAGTTGCTTCATTTGCAAATATTTTCTCCCATTCTGAGGGTTGTCTTTTTGTCTTGTTTATGGTTTCCTTTGCTGTGCAAAAACTTTTAAGTTTCATTATGTCCCATTTGTTTATTTTTGTTTTTATTTCCATTTCTCTAGGAGGTGGGTCAAAAAGGATCTTGCTGTGATTTATGTCATAGAGTGTTCTCCCTATGTTTTCCTTTAAGAGTTTTATAGTGTCTGGCCTTACATTTAGGTCTTTCATCCATTTTGAGTTTATTTTTGTATATGGTGTTAGGGAGTATTCTAATTTCATTCTTTTACATGTAGCTGTCCAGTTTTCCCAGCACCATTTATTGAAGAGGCTGTCTTTTCTCCATGTATATTCTTGCCTCCTTTATCAAAAATAAGGTGACCATATGTGCGTGGGTTTATCTCTGGGCTTTCTATCCTGTTCCATGGATCTATATTTCTGTTTTTGTGCCAGTACCATACTGTCTTGATTACTGTAGCTTTGTAGTAAAGTCTGAAGTCAGGGAGCCTGATTCCTCCAGCTCTGTTTTTGTTTCTCAAGATCGCTTTGGCTATTTGGGGTCTTTGGTGTTTCCATACAAACTGTGCAATTTTTTGTTCTAGTTCTGTGAAAAATGCCATTGGTAGTTTGATAGGGAGTGCATTGAATCTGTAGATTGCTTTGGGTAGTATAGTCATTTTCACAATGTTGATTCTTCCAATCCAAGAACATGGTATCTATCTCCATCTGTTTGTATCATCTTTAATTTCTTTCATCAGTGTCTTATAGTTTTCTGCATACAGGTCTTTTGTCTCCTTAGGTAGGTTTATTCCTAGGTATTTTATTCTTTTTGTTGCAGTGGTAAATGGGAGTGTTTCCTTAATTTCTCCTTCAGATTTTTCATCATTAGTGTGTAGGAATGCAAGAGATTTCTGTGCATTAATTTTGTATCCTGCTACTTTACCAAATTCATTGATTAGCTCTAGTAGTTTTCTGGTAATATCTTTAGGATTCTCTATGTATAGTATCATGTCATCTGCAAACAGTACCAGCTTTACTTCTTCTTTTCCAATTTGGATTCCTTTTATTTCTTTTTCTTCTCTGATTGCTGTGGCTAACACTTCCAAAACTATGTTGAATAATAGTGGTGAGAGTGGGCAACCTTGTCTTGTTCCTGATCTTAGTGGAAATGGTTTGAGTTTTTCACCATTGAGAAAGATGTTGGCTGTGGGTTTGTCATATATGACCTTTATTATGTTGAGGTAGGATCCCTCTCTGCCTACTTTCTGGAGGGTTTTTATTATAAATGGGTATTGAATTTTGTCAAAAGCTTTTTCTGCATCTGTTGAGATGATCATATGGATTTTCTCCTTCAGTTTGTTAATATGGTGTATCACATTGATTGATTTGCGTGTACTGAAGAATCCTTGCATTCCTGGGATAAACCCCACTTGATCATGGTGGATGACCCTTTTAATGTGCTGTTGAATTTTGTTTGTTAGTATTTTATTGAGGATATTTGCATCTATGTTCATCAGTGATATTTGCCTGCAGTTTTCTTTCTTTGTGACATCTTTGTCTGGTTTTGGTATCAGGGTGATGGTGGTCTCATAGAATGAGTTTGGGAGTATTCCTCCCTCTGCTATATTTTGGAAGAGTTTGAGAAGGATAGGTGTTAGCTCTTCTCTAAATGTTTGGTAGAATTCGCCTGTGAAGCCATCTGGTCCTGGGCTTTTGTTTGTTGGAAGATTTTTAATCACAGTCTCAATGTCAGTGCTTGTAATTGGTCTGTTTATATTTTCTATTTCTTCCTGGTTCAGTCTCAGAAGGTTGTGCTTTTCTAAGAATTTGTCCATTTCTTCCAGGTTATCCATTTTATTGGCATATAGTTGCTTGTAGTAAGCTCTCATGATCCTTTGTATTTCTGCAGGGTCAGTTGTTACTTCTCCTTTTTCATTTCTAATTCTGTTGATTTGAGTCTTCTCCCTTTTTTTCTGGATGAGTCTGGCTAATGGTTTATCAATTTTGTTTATCTTCTCAAAGAACCAGTTTTATTGATCTTTGCTATCGTTTCCTTCATTTCTTTTTCACTTATTTCTGATCTGATATTTATGATTTCTTTCCTTCTGCTAACTTTGGAGTTTTTTTGTTTTTCTTTCTCTAATTGCTTTAGGTGTAAGGTTAGGTTGTATATTTGAGTTGTTTCTTGTTTCTAGAGGTAGGATTGTACTGCTATAAACTTCCCTCTTAGAACTGCTTTTGCTGCATCCCATAGGTTTTGGGTCATCGTGTTTTCATTCTCATTTGTTTCTAGGTATTTTTTGATTTCCTCTTTGATTTCTTCAGTGATCTCTTAGTTACTAAGTAGTATATTGTTTAGCTTCCATGTGTTTGTATTTTTTACAGATTTTTTCCTGTAATTGATACCTAGTCTCATAGCATTGTGGTCGGAAAAGATACTTGATACGATTTCAATTTTCTTAAATTTACCAAGGCTTGATTTATGACCCAAGATATGATCTATCCTGGAGAATGTTCCATGAGCACTGAAAAGAAAGTGTATTCTGTTGTTTTTGGATGGAATGTCCCATAAATATCAGTTAAGTCCATCTTGTTTAATATATCATTTAAAGCTTGTGTTTCCTTATTTATTTTCATTCCAGATGATCTGTTCATTGGTGAAAGTGGGGTGTTAAATTCCCTTACTATGATTGTGTTACTGTCGATTTCCCCTTTTATGGCTGTTAGCCTTTGCCTTATGTATTGAGGTGCTCCTATGTTGGGTGCATAAATATTTACAATTGTTATATCTTCTTCTTGGATTGATCCCTTGATCATTATGTAGTGTCCTTCTTTGTCTCTTATAATAGTCTTTATTTTAAAGTCTATTTTGTCTGATATGAGTATTGCTACTCCAGCTTTCTTTTGATTTCCATTTGCATGGAATATCTTTTTCCATCCCCTCACTTTCAGTCTGTATGTGTCCCTAGGTCTGAAGTGGGTCTCTTGTAGACAGCATATATACGGGTTCTGTTTTTGTATCCATTCAGCCAGTCTGTGTCTTTTGGCGGGAGCATTTAATCCATTTATATTTAAGGTAATTATCAATATGTATGTTCCTATTCCCATTTTCTTAATTGTTTTGGGTTTCTTATTGTAGGTCTTTTCCTTCTCTTGTGTTTCCTGCCTAAAGAAGTTCCTTTAGCATTTGGTGTAAAGCTGATTTGGTGGTGCTGAATTCTCTTAGCTTTTGCTTGTCTTTAAAGGTTTTAATTTCTCTGTCAAATCTGAATGAGATCCTTGCTGGGTAGAGTAATCTTGGTTGTAGGTTTTTCCCTTTCATCACTTTAAATATGTCCTGCCACACCCTTCTGGCTTTCAGAGTTTCTGCTGAAAGATCAGCTGTTAACCTTATGGGGATTCCCTTGTATGTTGTTGTTTTTCCCTTGCTGCTTTTAATATTTTTTCCATGTATTTAATTTTTGATAGTTTGCTTAATATGTGTCTTGGCGTGTTTCTCCTCAGATTTATCTTGTATGGGACTCTCTGAGCTTCCTGGACTTGATTGACCATTTCCTTTCCCATATTAAGGAAATTTTCAACTATAATCTCTTCAAATATTTTTTCAGTCACTTTCTTTTTCTCTTCTTCTTCTTCTGGGACACCTATAATTCAAATGTTCATGAGTTTAATGTTGTCCCAGAGGTCTCTAAGACTGTCCTCATTTCTTTTCATTCTGTTTTCTTTATTCTTCTCTGCAGTAGTTATTTCCACTATTTTATCTTCCAGGTCACTTATCCGTTCTTCTGCCTCAGTTATTCTGCTATTGATTCCTTCCAGAGAATTTTTAATTTCATTTATTGTGCTGTTCATCATTGTTTGTTTTCTCTTTAGTTCTTCTAGGTCCTTGTTAAACGTTTCTTGTATTTTCTCCATTCTATTTCCAAGATTTTGGATCATCTTTACTATCATTACTCTGAATGCTTTGTCAGGTAGACTGCCTATTTCCTCTTCATTTGTTTGGTTTGGTGGGTTTTTACTTTGCTCCTTCATCTGCTGTGTGTTTCTCTGCCTTCTCATTTTGCTTAACTTACTGTGTTTGGGGTCTCCTTTTCTCAGGCTGCGGGTTCATAGTTCTTGTTGTTTTTGGTGTCTGCCCCCAGTGGCTAAGGTTGGTTCAGTGGGTTGCATAGGCTTCCTGGTGGAGGGGACTAGTGCCTGTGTTCTGGTGGATGAGGCTGGATCTCGTTTTTCCGGTGGGCAGGACGGCGTCCGGTGGTGTGTTTTGTGGTGTCTGTGACCTTATTATGATTTTAGGCCGCCTCTCTGCTAATGGGTGGGGTTGTGTTCCTGTCTTGCTAGTTGTTTGGCATAGGGTGTCCTGCACTGTAGCTTGCTGGTCGTTGAGTGAAGCTGGGTCTTAGCGTTGAGATGGAGTTCTCTGGGAGAGCTTTCGCCATTTGATATTACGTGGAGCTGGGAGGTCTCTGGTGGACCATTGTCCTGAACTTGGCTCTCCCACCTCAGAGGCACAGGCCTGACACCCGGCTGGAGCACCAAGACCCTGTCAGCCACACGGCCAGGTACGTGGGGAGTTTCTTGCCTTTTGGGAGGTCTGAGGTCTTCTGCCAGCGTTCAGTAGGTGTTCTGTAGGAGTTGTTCCACATGTAGATGTATTTCTGATGTATTTGTGGGGAGGAAGGTGATCTCCACGTCTTACTCCTCCGCCATCTTGAAGGTCTCCCTCGGGCAATAACTCTCAAATTATTAAATCAGTCTTTACACACCTCTCATATAAAGCGGGAAGAAGGCACACAAGGCTCAGATGATTTTACAGGCAAGCCTACCTAATAATCTAGAACGGAAACTTTCCCTCTCATATCTGAATGGTTGCAGAGAACAGAAAAAGAGAAAACACTCCAACTCTTGTGAAAAGACCAGTATAACCTGGATTTCCAAACCAGACAAGGAAGGGCGGAACAAGGAAAATTATAGGCTAGGTTCACTTAAGAGTATAGTGGTAAAAGTCTTAAATAACCCTCCTGGGCTTGTTATAGTTCCCTGATACTTCCTCAAAATTGTGATTGTTTCAGAAACGTCTTGTTCCATGCCCTGAACTTGACCCCACTTCATGACCTTTAGAATCACCAGTGCTTCTGGAGGTGCCCAGCTTGTCCCCAGTGGCACGGGCAGTGGCCCCAAGCCATCTAGTGAATCACAGAAAGTCTGAAAAGGATGTCCACGTGGGGCCTCTTGTGAAGGCAGGTATCCGTTTCCTTGGGCACAGCTGTTCTTTTAACAAACTTCAAACACCCACTCCCAGGCAGCAGACTTTAACCAACCTTTTTGTTTTTTCAGAAGTGGGTCATTCTCCAGACACATAACAACCACCAAAGCCTAAGGGGTTCTTAGGTTTTGTCTTTCAAAGCATGGCAAGTGAGCAACTTGTGTGAATGAATGAACTTAAAACCCTTTTACGGGTAATGTGCAGACCTGTCCAACGTGGCCACTGTATCTGAGTGGAAAGTGCCTGACTGTGATGGAAAATCTGACTGTCAGCCTGACGCAAGGCAAATCCAAGGGGGAATTCGACTCTCCCTGTGGGTTCCCCATTTCCGGATTTGATTTTGGCATCCAGAGGAGGCTGACAGAATCTTGACTACTGTCAAGACGCGCGGAAATCGACAGATTACTTTCCCTGCCAGCTCCGATATTGTTTTCCTCTCTCAACTACCTCAAAAAAAGTCTTAGGAACTGTTTCCAAGTCCCATTCGTCAGTGGTGAACAAAAGACGGGGAGTGGGGAGTAGAAGTCCCACCCCTCCCCAGTCACAAGCTGTGAGAGGGGTACATTGTCTGCAGAGGGTCTCAAAACAATGGTAAAATTCAGTTTGCAGATGTTGGTGAAAAGCTAGTCCTCCCTACCGGGGTGGAACCCCAGGACCAGGGCTCCGGCTCCACCTGCACTGGCCCTACAAAGAGCCAGTCTCCATAAATGGTGCTGATAATGTGGTGCTGGGCTTCTACTGTAGCGGAAGCCTCACTGTTTGTGTTTAACTAGTGCATATCATTTAATCCCCTCACTGGCTCTCTGACCTAGCAACTTGACAACGTAGCATCACAACAAGGTTAGCTATGATTAGCCTTGCTTAGAGATGGGGAAACTGAGGCTCAGAGGGGTGGGGACACGGAGTGCCAAAGGGAGGAGCTAGGTGGTGCCTGGTCTGGCGATGCTGAAGCTCTCAGAGGTCTGTGACCCGTTTTATAAAAAGACACTTCAGGGATTTAGGTTCAAACCAGCAAAGCTCTCCCCAGGGTCCTAGGGCAGCATTCGGGCCAGCATCCCTGAGTCTTCCTATGAGATATCTTCAGTGGTTCCAAAGATGCTGGCTTGGCGTTCTAGGGAGATGGAATTGCCAGTCCTGAGGATTTTCCTCTAGGCTTTATTTTCTATTTTTTAACATTTTGTTGGAGTATAGTTGATTTACAGTGTTGTGGTGGTTTCAGGTGTACAGCAAAGTGATTCAGTTATACGTATACATATATTCATTCTTTTTCAGATTCTTTTCCCATGTAGGTTATCACAGAATATTGAGCAGAGTTCCCTGTGCTATACAGTAGGTCCTTGTTTGTTGGTAGGTCTATTTTATACATAGTAGTGTGTGTCTGTTAATCCCAAACTCCTAATTTATTCCTCCCCTCCACTTTTCCCCTTTGGTAACCATAAGTTTGTTTTTGAAATCTGTGAGTCTGTTTCTGTTTTGTAAATAAGTTCATTTATATCATTTTTTTTTTTTTACCTCTAGGCTTTAGATTAAAAGGCACACACACACACACGTACACTCACAACACTTCAAGGGAACTCCCTTAATTATCAAAGTTTATTTCAGTGGTAGAAGAAATAGCAAAAAATAAAAGTCAACAGCGTCCATCAGCTGATAAAAGGGTAAACAAAATTTGTTATATCCATACAATGGAATGTTACTCAGTCATAAAAAGGAATGAAGTACTGACACAGGCTACAACCTGGATGACCCTTGAGAACACAACGCTAAGTGAAAGAAGCCAGTCACAGAAGACCACTTATTGTATGACAATTTATTTGAAAGGTCCAGAGTAGGCAAATCTATAGAGACAGAAAGTAGATTAGTGGTTGCCAGAGGCTGGGAGAATGAAAGGAACGGGGAATGATGGATGGTTGCACAACTCTGCAAATATACTTGCTAATCACTAAATTATATACTTTGAATGGGTGAATTTTAGAGTATGTAAATTATATCTCAACAAAGCTGTTTCAGACAAAAAGGAAAAGAAACAACAAGTAGAATAAAAAAAATGGCTAGTGCTTGCCACGTGTTAGGGACCCTCCTGAGTGCTGTCCGCAGAGATGCCCCCATTTCCCACACCTCTCAGATTTGTCCAAGTGCAGCAGGAGGTGGAGCTGGATTAGAGCCACAGTGCGACTCCTGAACACCAGATCCCACCTACGAAATCCAAGCGCTCTTAGTGGACCAACAGCACATACGAGTTTCCTGCAGCTGCTGTAATGCACCGGGTGGCTTAAAGCAACACACATTTATACTCTTAGTTTTGGACATCAGAAGTCTAAAATGGGTTGGCAGGGCTGTGCTTCTTCTAGAGGCTCTAGGGGAGGATTGGGTTTCTTGTCTTTTTCAGTTTCTAGAGGTCGCCCGCATTCCTTGGTTTGTGGCCCTGCATCTGTCTCTCTGACCTCTGCTTCCATTGTCACATCCCCTTCTCTGACTCCGCCCCTCCTGCCTCTCTCTTATAAGGACCCTTGTGATGATACTGGGCCCACTTAGTGTAATCTAGGGTCATCTCCTCATCTCAAGAGCCTCAATCACATTTACAAAGTTCCTTTTGCCACGTCAGGTCACATATTCCCAGGTTCTGGGGATTAGGATGAGGACATCTTTGGGGGTGCATTATTCAGCAGACCACTGGCACGTAGGAGAATTTGGAGGGCAGAAAGTTGAGGCACGTGGGTTTCTATTCTTGTATGGGCAGAAACCAGTTGGTAACAAGGAAACACGAATTTTGTCCTCTGGATTAGACAGTGCATGTAAATGGAATCATCTGCTTGGTGTGGACTGGTAAATGGCTGGCGGGCACTGAAGTTGGCTTAAGTTTGCTTGTTGATCTCAGAGATGGGAGGTGAGCAGCAGGTCCCACAAGACAGGAAGCACTTTCTGAATTCCACAAGGCGGCTCCATGTGACGCATCCCACATCAGCATTTATCTTAGACAAGCTGGCTCAAGCCCTCCGAACGCTTGAGCCTCGCTAATAATGACAGTAGCGGCAATGGCATCAATAACAGGTATTTATTACATCCTTGCTGTGCGTCAGGTGCGGGGCTCAGGATTTTACATGCAGTAGCTCAGGCAATCCTGACAGCTCTATGAAGTAGGTCATCTTTTCATCCCTAGTTTACAGGTGAGGAAAGTGAGCCTTTCAGAAGTTAGGAACTCCAGAGGGTAATGTGGTAGAGTCAGAATTCTGACCCAGCTTTTTTTTTTTTTTTTTTTTTTTGAGATCCAGGGCTTTTTAAAACTTTCTTACACTGCCTTAATGTGTGATATCTGACTTTCTTACCAGACCCTAATCACACAGTGGGAAAAAGCCTGTTCTGCTAATGTGTGTGCGTGCATGTGTGTGTGTGTGTGTTTGTGTCTGTGTGTGTGGAAAACACTTTGTATGACAACATTTGCATTTTCATTTTTCTACTCAGTAGAATATGAGTATAGCATATACTATATGCTCAGTATAGCATATGCCTATTTCCATATTGGGCAGGTCTTCGTGTTTATAATTTTAGTCATGCCATTATATTTTTTCAAGAGAACATACAGTATTTTACTTAGTCTCTTGTCTTTGGACATTTAGGTTGGGTCTAAACTACTTTGGTTTTATCTTGTTTTATTTCTCAATTATTTTCTTAGAATAAATTCCCAGAGGCAGGATCGTACTGGTGATTTTACCCCTCTCCCTGGCAAAAAAAAGAAGACTGTACAAATATTTAACAATAACCAGCGAGGTCTGATTTGTAGTTTTGCCATTGTCTTGCCAGCATTGTTTGTGGGGGTAAAAAGGGGGGAACTTCGGTCTCTCTCTGATTTACATTTCTTTACTTATCACTGAGGTTGGGTCTTTTCTCCACATGCTCAGCGACTCTTTGTGGCTTGTCTGCTTCCATCTCTGAACTTGGGGGTTGTGCTGCCAGTCTTGACAAAGGAGGATGGAGGCGAGGGGAAGGTGTGCCTGCAGGCTGGGGAGGAGGTGGGCTTGGCCAAGGGGCTGGTGTGTTTAGGGAAAGACTCAGGGTGACTTCTAGAAGGCTGGTGGGGCCAGGGTGGGCAATGCCTGGATGCCTGAGGACCTGACCCTAGTTGTACTTACAGGACCAGCTGCTGCGCAGGTCATCAATGGAAGGACTGATCCTACATTTTGACTTAGGGTTTCCTGATGACTTTCTGATCCTAAATTATGGATGAACTGTCAGAAAAGACAGAAATAGCAAAATCTCCTCGTGGCCTGTATGTCAGTGGTGAAGGTGGAGAAGGGAATTGTGACTGCCCTCCACTGCTGCCACCTGTCAGCTTCCGGCTGCCCAGCCCAGCACCCTCTCCGGTGCCCCCGGGCCTTCCTGCAGTTCTGACTTGGTTCTGGGGCCTCCCCACCCCTGGAGTCCATGGCTGGGCACGGCCACGCTCCCTGGTCCTCGGCATCTCTAAGTCCTGAGCTGTAGAGGCTCTGGGGGAGCGACCCCCGCCTCATCCCGTCCCCTCCCTGGGCACTTGGAGGAAACTTCAGCTCGGTCACCTTGGCCCTCCCTCTTCCCATTTCCTGTCCACGTGGTGAAGTGCATTGTCCACTGTTGTCCCTTCTTGCTCTTTTTCTTGTGAGTATTTATATCTTTCTAAAAATTTATTCCTTCACTGCTATTTCAGGGTGGTTTCATGAGAGAGAAATGGGTTGGGATGGTGGCCTATCTAACTGCAGGTCCCCAAAATGCCCCTTCCCTTTTCTCCCCCCGACTTCTTTCCCTCCCTTCCTCCTTTCCTTCCTTCCGTCCTTCCCTCCCTCCCTCCCTGCCCCCTTCCTTCCTTCCTTCCTTCCTTCTTTCCTGCCTTTTTAAAGTTAAAAAGTAACTTATTTCAGTTTAAAACAGTAAAACACTATGGAAAGTATAAGCTTTTAAAAAATTCAAGTTCCCCCCTTCTTTTTTCCCAAATTCTATTTAGAGGTGACTGATGTTAATATTTCCCTATAGATCTTTCTGGACCACTCTCTAAGCTTATGCAAATTATATATATATATATATATATATATATTTATTTATTTATTTATTACACATTATATATTATATGTGTAAAAATGTTCTGTTTGCTGAAATATCTGTTGAAGAAATGATGAACAAGAATAATCCCACGTCTGTGGGTGCGGTGGGTGTATATACACCCAGGCGCACGAGCACACACATGTGAGACGCCGAGGCCTCACTGAGAAGGTGGCATCTGGGTAAAGACTGGAGGTGGTGAGAACATCTTGTTTTAAATTTAAAACTCCATCTGTGTCAGGCATGTGGATGTGCCTCCCCTTTCTGGCTGCCTGGGGTTTCATGGTGTGCGGGGACTTAGCTGTCCTCTCTCTGTTGGGCGTTCAAGATGCCTCCCAAGGCACACACTCTTGCCAGCTCTGGCTGCTACCAGTCTTCATCATGCTTCTCCAAGCTCTGTTGTTTTGATTTTAGTTTACAAATGAGGGTGAGCATCTTCTCACGTTCCCCCTACCTGTGTTTCCTTCCCTGGGAGGGGCCCGAGTATCGTCATGCCAAGTAGAGCAGGAGGTGACACTCAGTATGGTGGGTGGACCAAGGCATTTGGCCATGTGGCTTCAGGCAAATTGCTTGGCTTCTCTGGGCCGTATTCTTCATTCATAAAAATGTAGATATAATCATACCTCATGGGGTTTGGTAAAGAATAAGTGAATTCATTCATAGAAAGCCCTTAGACTATTACCTGGCATATGGTAGACATTTGATAAATATTAGCTATATTATTTGAATCCGATGCTCGTTTCTCTAGCTGGGTCTTTGTGTTTTCCTATTTGTTTTTCAGAGCATTTTATATATTGTATATGTTAATCTCTTGTTATATTTTTTAACGCAGCTGTACTCACTGTATCCCAGGAACTGTTAAGACATAGTTGCAATCCCACATAGCATGGTGGAGAGACACAGAAGATATTGAGGGAGTTACAAGCAGGAGTGCCTAAGCCAGCTTGGGAAGGTAGTTAGGAGAGGGCTTCCTGAAGGAGGTGACATGCAAGCTGAGTCTGATAGCATGAGCCAGAATGAGCAAGGAAAAAGGCAGGGCCTGGGCTTCCCTGGTGGCGCAGTGGTTGAGAATCTGCCTGCCAATGCAGGGGACACGGGTTCGAGCCCTGGTCTGGGAAGATCCCACATGCCGCGGAGCAACTGGGCCCGTGAGCCACAACTACTGAGCCTGCGCGTCTGGAGCCTGTGCTCCGCAACAAGAGAGGCCGCGATAGCGAGAGGCCCGCGCACCGCGATGAAGAGTGGCCCCCGCTTGCCACAACTAGACGAAGCCCTCACACAGAAATGAAGACCCAACACAGCCAAAATAAATAAATAAATAAATAATAATTAAAGGTGCTAATAATTAAAAAAAAAAAAAAAAAGGCAGGGCCTGTGGGAGAAGATGACAGCGCCCACCGAAGCATAAAGCCAAGGATCAGCGTGTGGGTGCATGATACCACATCGCAAAGAACACGGCAGCCCAGCCAATTCTGGACCACCCTTCAGGGGAGGCTGAAGCTGCAGTGTTGGCTTAAGAACTGGGTGGATAGAGCCTGCAGTAGGAGGGTGTTTGGGACTTTTTCTGGAAGGAGCTGAGAGAGTCCCTTGTGCAGCTCACACTCCCCAGCCCTGCAAAGCCTCTCTGGTCTGGCCTCGTTTGCATCCTTCTCCACGCCATCTCCCCGTGTTGTGCACGTGTATGCCCCTCCCTGCCCGCCCTCCGGTGGGCACTTAACCTCTGCTCATCCTTCATGGCTCACTAAGCAGCAGTGCCCCCCACGGAAACTCCCCTGACTCCCAGGGTAGGTCAGCTTCCCGTTTTCTCCACACCTAGAACCGTGTTTCCTCACTGACAGCAGGTACCTCGGTTTGTAATGGTCGCAGCCTGATTTCTCGCATAGTCGCTGCCTCCCTCTCTGGATTGTCAGCTCATGAGGGCAGGGATGGTCTCTAGTTTTGCTTCCACTTGTAGCTCCGACACCTAACACTGCCGGGCACATAGGAGCTGCTTCAGAAACACCTACCGAATGAGGGGCTGAATGAATGGATGGACCAGAGAGAGAAGCAAGAAGCCTCTCCTGCTTGGAGACGCGGGGGTCCTGAGCCCCCGTGAATCGTCGCACGTCTGTCAAGTCCACCCATTGCACCTCCCACCCCAGGTGGACTGGCTCACGTTCTCACATTGCACACCTGCTCCTGGTAATGTGGCACGGAGAGCCAACGTTTTGTCAGGGCTCCTGAGAGCACCTGAAGGATTCCCTTTCCAGAGTTTTGTCTGACAGTTGTTCTCTCCACCTGCCTGTGGCCCTGCTGGCTGCGCTTCTTTCTCCACCCTTAATAGTCACGCAGTCTCACCGGCTCCTAATTAAGCACCTGGGCTCAGACCCTGCCTGTCCTCCGTCAAGGGCACTGCATGTCCTTTTCAGCAGAGTGTGTTTCATTCGGGTCACATGTTCTGTATTTTGTGTAGTCCTTCGCTGTGGAAGAGAAAATGCGGCGGACTTCTTAACAGAAGGACTACTTACATAAAGGGCTTTGGGATTTCTCCTGTAAGGTTGTTGTGGGTTTTGGAGGCATCGTGGTGAGGAAGAGACTGGAAAGAGTGAGGGTGGGCTTTGGAGACAGAGGGTCTGTGAGTTCAAGTACAGACAGCCTCTTGTTGAGCCAGTGACTCTAGGCAAGTGTTTCCAGCTTTGGAGCCTTGGTTTTCACCTCTGTCCTAGGGGGATAACAGTACCCACCACAAAGGATTAAATGGTGAGTCCCTGCACACAGGCAGTGCTGGTGGATGTTAATTTCTCTTCTCTCCTTTCTTAGGTGGCAGGCTTGCTGCTGATGGGGCCTCTCCCTTTACTCAAAGGCATGCTTTCCTCCCTACCGCCATGTGCCCTGTTGCCTTCTCATCAACACTAGGATATTCATTGTCATTCTGTTCATGTCAACCAGCAAGGCAAACTCAAGAGGCCCCACTTCTGGGTGGTGGGATGCCTGACCCTGTCACTTGTGTCCTCAACGGTAGTCAGAGTTGGCTCTTCCGAGATCATTAGCCTTCTGAGATCATTATTTTTTCCTACAATTCAGTAGGGAAAAAGAGGCATTTACTTTGTACCCACTGTGTGCTGGGAACTGGGGATTAGAGATGACAAGCCTCACCTTCCAAAGAACTTATTAAGCTAATTAAAGGATCAGATGCTCCCAGATGGCCAGCTGCAAAGCCGAGTGTGCTGAGCGCTCGGGAAGAGCCCAGACAGACCACCATCGGGGCCCCCGGGGGTGGCTATTCTTGGGGAAGAAAGGTCAGCTGCCTGGAAGAGAAGCATTTCAGGTGGCCCCGAGGATTCCAGGTGTGAAGATGGACGGAAGCAGCATTCTGGACCAAGGGGCAGCTGAAGATGGCCCAGAAGCAGGAAACTTCACATCATCCTGGAAATGAGGGTGTTTAAGGGGTAGGAGTGGGAGATGAGCTTCGAAAATAGGGTGAGGCCAGAAGGTAGAGTTTGTGAGCAGAGGAGTGACAAAAACAGATGAGAAAGTGACTTTTCGGTGGGGTCGCTTTCTGCTTTGGAGACCCTAGGGAGTCTTTTGCCGGGTGCCAGCATTCTGGTCTAATACTGCTTTGAGCATCGGCGTGGCCTTGGGTGGGGTTTAACCCAGGAGCTGTGATTTCACCTGTAGAAAAGTTTCTTTTTAATCAGGTTATTTTACATTTTGAATTCAGGCTCTGCTGTTTAAAACGTTTAGACAAGTGACAATAGACATCGTCAGATGTATGACCATCATCACTCCTGACAGTTTGAAGTGATTCGGGAGCCTAAGCTTTCTTGAAATTCCTAGTGTATAGATTTTATAGGGCATGATTATAACATGCCAGATGGTGACTGACATGGCTAAGGAAGATTTTCTTTTAATTTGGCTAATTTATTTTTTAATACAATTTTAAAGATTACAGTCCATTTATAGTTATTACAAAATATTGGCTGTATCCCCCATGTTGTACAGTACATCTCTGAGCCTGATTACACCCAATAGTTTGTGCCTCCCACTTTCCAACACCTATACTGCCGCTTCCCCACCCCTGGTAACCACTAGTTTGTTCTTTAGGTCTGAGTCTGCTTTTTTGGTAATATTCACTAGTTTGTTGTATTTTTTCAGATCCCACATATGAGTGATATACAGTATTTGTCTTTCTCTGACTTATTTCACTTAGCATAATGCCTTAAAGAAGATTTTTTTTTTAATGTACCTGTAAATTCAAGCCTTGCTGTTGAATTCAGCTCTGAGATCAGGGATTCTGTCCATGGTGACAGTTAGGGGCTGGGACATTGACCAGCTGTGAAGTGACTGGTGCAGGTACTGAGTGTATGTTGGGCTCTTTGAACTCGTGATTGGAGGGTGTTTTTAACTTCAGCACTGCCCCCGGGCCACCCACCCACCTCTAGAGATCTGACCCCCAGCCCCGCTTCTGCGGAAAGGCGCTGCCGTCCCCACCTGCGGCGTCTGTTGGCGGCATCTCGTGCCTTCTGACGGGCAGAGACAAGAAGGCCCCGGCGTGGTAACGCTGCACTCTCATACTTCCCCTCCCAGTGCACCCTCAGACTGGTCCACGCTTTAGGGATCTCCGGTGAGTCAACCACAGACCAGGAAATGGTTCTCAAGCGCAAAAACTATCACTTTCTCTTCTAAGAACTGCAGCTGGAAAACCCTAACCCCGCAGTCAACAAAGGACGGTTTCCGTCAACTGCGGAACTGATGAGTCTTCTCTCTTGTTTCTTTTAAGCCTCCCCTCTGCCCAACCGTCTCCCCAGCTTGCAAAGGTGCTCCAGTGTGAAGTGCCCTCTGGGGACTCCCAGCCCTCCCTTATCTCTGTGAATCGTGTCTGCTTCCCGAGATGGTGATCGTGACTGGGATGCTGGGGGAAAAGGACCAGAAGGGAGGTGCCTAACATTCGCACCTTTTTGTGGGGACAGCAGCAGATCCATCACAGTTTCCTTATCCTGCTCTCCAGCCTCTCGCTCTCACTCTCCCAGTTTTGGTTAGGAGATATAAACTTCTCTAGGTCCTCTGTTATGTGTTTAGCACTTGCTCCTTTGTCCACCCATTCATTTATGCAGCAGTGATTGAGCCACTTCTGTGTGCTGGGTTGCACTGAGTCTAAAGATACAGGAATGGCTAACATGGCTCTTACCTTTAAGAATCTGTGTGCAGGTGAAGAGGGAGCCAGATGTGCCAGAAAAGGTATGTCAGGATTTGCAAGGTATGCAAGGTAATTATCCTGCAGCGTGATTACCTGCACTGTCCAGTATGGCAGCTACCAGCCACATGTGGTTAAAGTTAGAATTCAGTGCATTAAAATTAGATACAAGTTTTTAAGTTTCAATAGCCATATGTGGTTGTTGGTTACTCTGTTGACCAGTGCAGATATCAAACATTTCCAGCATTGTAGGGGGTTCTCTAGGAGAGCGCTGAATCAGACTGTAAGTTCTTAAGCGCAGGATCCATCGCTCTGCCCATCAGTGTATCCCAGGAGCCAGGTTTGTCCTAGACACTCATGAACTGCATGCTGAATGGATGGAGGGAGGGGCAGTAAAGGCTGTAAAAAAAAAAAAAAAAAAAGGATGTACCAGCAGCCACTAGAAGAGGGATGAGCTTCTCTGGAAGAATTCCTAAGCAGGTCACAGCAGAGCTGCGTTGAGAAGGACGAGGAGACCATTACCAGGTGGGCAAGGGAGGAAGTGCATTCCGGGAGAGAGTGACTCTGGTCTTGAGATGTCTTCCTTCTGTGTCCTGATGGCTCACACCCCAAAAAAGTGTTACTATATTCTTCGCAAGGGAAGGAAACTTCATAGCGCTCACACCGTGTTCTCTGCCTGGGCATCTTTGAGAGGTGAGGTCTTGCCTGCCTGTTGTGAAGCAGAAGGGCCAGGTGTGATGTAAGTACGAGTTAGTCATCTAGGTGTGAGAGCAACCTGATTTCAGGAAACAAACGTTCCTATGTGTGCGACTAATACCAAGATTTGGAAGTGTGACCAAGAGGCTGAGAAATGAACATGGAACGTGTTTCAGAATCAGGAGTGTTAAATACGAGGTCGCCATGTGGTGTGAGGAGGCTGCTGCAGGTAGTTTCCTTTGTTTGTTTTCTGCTCATTCATTCGCTTGATGGATGCTGCGTTGAGTAGTGCTGCCTTCCAGGCACTGTGCTCAGTCCTGCAGACACAGAGTGAGTGACTCTCAGATTTGTCCCCGAAGAGCCCGCCGTTAGGTGGAGACATCAGGCAGGTACAGAGATGATGATGATGATGCAGTAAAACGAGCTCGGCTTGGTAACAGTTCCGTGTGACACTGGAGCCAGGTGTAGCACCCAGATTTTCCTTCCTGCTTTGTTCGGTGAGCTCTTGGGAAGAAAAGCAGAATATCCCTCAGAGCCAGCGCCAGCGGGAGGGCCCGAGACCAGTGTTAGGTTTCTGAGTCTTGTTGCTTGAGTCAAGCATCACTTTTGAAGTCAAGATTCTTAGAGTTTGAACCCTATTCTGACCCTTCCTAGTGGCATGACCTTCGGTTTTGCTTTTCTCACCTCTAAAATGTGGCTGAAACGATGTCTTATAGGGTTCTTCTTAGGATTGGACGACGCAAGCATAGCTTAGCTATGTGAATCACATAATAAGCACTCAGCAAAATAAGATTGTTGCATTACGGTGAGGAATCGAGAGAAAGGACTTTGAGGATAATGCTGTACCGACCTTGGAAGTAGCCATCGCGGATTGTTCCGGGCAGGTGTAGATGGCTCCGAGCCCAGTTGCCCACGACAATCAAAGAGCTGCCCAAGATCCTAAATAAGACTAAGTGTGAAAGCAGCCCAGATGACGCACCCACCCCTGGGGATAGCACCCTTTGATGTCCTGTCTGAACTTCTCCTTCCTTCCTCGATGTCCAGAGGAAGCTTGGTGCTCTTCGGTGCTGGGGTTTGACATGTTCCTGCTGGAGAACGTAGGCACGGACGCTGAGCCCTGCCTGGAGTGGCTAATGCTGCGTGCAGTGGTGTCCTGTGGTCTGTCCCTCGTCTGTCCAGTCCTCTGTGGCCTCCCAAAGACCTTTACCCTCTGTCCTCCCAGAAAGCTCACCCCTCATCCCGGGACAGCTTCTGTTTTTCTTTGTGTATCTTACAAACTGCAGTGCATTTTCTGACACACCTCTTCCTGCCTCACAGTGACAACTGTGCACCATTTCTTGACACTTTTTGAGTATTTCCACCATTTCTCAGTTGATTGGGCAGGTTTCCTTCTCCCGCTAGCTGAGTTGAGATGCCTTTTTCAGTCTTCCAAGAGTCTCTCCTTAGGGAATCTTCCACACACCTGGATTTTTTATTCTTTTCTCCAATCTGATCATCTCTATCTTTTAATATAGGAGACTGACCTGCTCACAAATTAATGTGATTATTAACATATTTGGATTTTTTTCTATTCTATTTTGCATTTTAATATTATCATTCTGTTTCTCTGCTCGCTCTCCCGTCCCCAGCCCCTACCCTTTTCATACTTTTAAAGTGAATTGGTACATTTTATATGTTCCGTCTCCCTGAGCTGACTTGGAAGCTAACCATAGATTGTATTTGTATTCTTAAATTTTAGCATACGTACTCAACTATGAATTTTTTCTAATAGATGTGATATCCTCCTATTGCTATAACAAGAAGGACCCTACTTGGTTTTAACTTCTCAATGAGCCTCTTGTTTTTGTTTTGTCCACTCAGTGTTGTTAAACACCAAAAACTATTTTTATTATTTTTGCAGCCAGGAATTACATTTACTAAATTAAAAATAATCAACTGTATTTCTTTTATCTCTTGTCTTCCTATGAATTAACTTTTGGATTTGCTGAAGTTTCTCTTTATAATTCTTTTAGAGTCTGTGGTAGATAAACTCTTTTAGTTTTGAGGTATCTGAAAATACCCATTTCTTGGTCCTTTAAATGTGGTTTTAGCTGGGTATAAAATTCTTGGTTGATAGTTATTTTCTCTCAGCATTTTGATGATAGTTCATTTTTTTCAGGCCTCTGTCCCTGCTTGTAAATAATAAGTTGAAAATAATTTCAAACTTACAGCAAACATTGTAATCCTTTTTGGATTTACCAATTTTTAACATTTTGCCACGTCTGCTCTCTCTTTCTCTGTACGTGTTTGTGTGTTTCTGTACATGTATATGTAGATATATAGACTCACACATATGTACACACTTAGAACTTATATACAAATGATTATACAGATTATATACAAATTATTATTCTTTTTCTGAACCATTTGAGTGTAGATTGCATACATCATGCCTCTTTACCCAGTAATATTTTTTGTGGTTTGTTTTATGTTTGTTTGTTTTTATTGAAGTATAGTTGATTTACAATGTTGTGTTAGTTTCAGGCGTACAGCAAAGTGCTTCAGTTTTTCTTATATATATGTGTGTGTATACACACACACACACACACGTATATATATACATATATATATTGTTTTTCAGATTCTTTTCCATTATAGGTTATTACAAGATATTGAATATAGTTCCCTGTGCTAAACTCCTAATTTATCCCTCCCTCCCTCCCCAGTGATATTTAGTATAGGTATTTCTAAGAAAAAGGATATTCTCAAGTCAACACAGTACAGTTATGAAATTCAAGAAATTTAACATTGATAGAATCCTTTTATCTAATCTTTGGTTCTTATTCCATTTTTTCCTATTATCCCAGTAATGTTCTTTAGAATATTTTTTCCTCCAATATAGAATCCAGGCCAGAATCCCATGATGACTTTAGTTGTCATGTCTCTTTAGTTCCCTTTAATCTGGAGCAGTTCCTTGGTCTTCCATTGTCTTCAGTAACACTGGCATTTTTGAAGAATACCATCCAGTTATTTTACAGAGTGTTCTTCATTTTGAGTCTGTCTGATGTTTCCTTAAGACTAGATTCAAGTTATTCATCTCCACTGAAATACTTGATATGATATTATTTCCTCTGTCTTACCTATCTATCTCTTTCCTTCTTTCCTTCTTCCCTTCCTTCCTTCCTCCCTCCCTCCCTCCCTCTCATCTATCTATCTATCATCATCTCTGTCTATCTATTATAAGTTCAAACTTGAAGATTATTATTTTATGCAATGGTTTATAATCCATTTCTTCCTCTTATTTACTTTTATGTTCAAATTGTCCTAGATTTGGCCAATGGGAACCCCTCCAAGCTGCCTCATATGTCCTTTTGACATGGCTGGTTATTTTTTTGGTCACTTCCTTACTTCCAGGTACAATAAGACTTTCCAGCCCACTTTGTACCTTGCCTGTCCCAGCCCTGGAAGCAGCCATTTCTCTGGGAAGTCCTGGATTATTTTAGTGGGGATGGTATTTAGAAGCCAACATCTGGAGTCTAAGTGTGCTCATTGCTATAAGATCTTCATTTTTTCTAAGCCCTTTCAGCTAGTGGAGCTAGGAAATAGATATAATTTTAAAAGCCGTGAGTTCATACCGATACCTCCAATTTCATTCTAATCCCACTGAGTTCTTCCTTGCCTTCCCACATTCCATATTTGTGTGTCCCTTCTTCCACAGAGAGAACCGTGTTTCTCCATAACATCACAGAATTACTCATTTGCTCACCCTATAATTCTCATAAAATAATTTTAGAATTGCTCCACCCTTACCCTTACGAAAAGCAAACCCACTAAGAAGAATTCAGGATTTGTTTGAGGGTATATCAGTCATTATATTGAGTCCAAAAGTTATTTGTATTGATCGTCCTCCCCCTTGAATAAATAAGTACTACATGATCCATGGTTGGTTGCAATCCATGGATGCAGAACTGTGGACACAGAGGACCAACTGTAAAGTTATATGCAGATTTTCTACTGCATGAGGTTGGTGCCCCTAACCCCTGCGTTGTTCAAGGGTCAGCTATACTCAGAGAAGTGTAGAAGAGAACTATACTCCTTCCCCATCCCTTCTGCTCTATTCTGTCAACCACTGTGGGTATCCAGTTTCATTGTTTTCTGACTTATTCTTCCTCTGTTTCTTTTTGCAAAAATAAACAGATTTATCTATTTTCCCTTCTTTCTTATACTAAAGGTAAAATACTTTTATACCTTGCCTCTCTTTACTTGAAGATATGTTTTGGAAATCACTCGTTAATTCATAGAAATAGTTTTCATTCTTTTTACAGCTGCATAGTATTCCATTGTGTGGATACACCATAGTTTACATCCCTAATCTATGCTTGGAAGTTTAGGTAGTTCCGATATTTTGCAATTGTGAATAATGCTGTAAGGAATAATATATATAATAATAATAATAGTAATAATAGTAATAAATATATATATATTTTTGGTATATTTTTATGTTATGTTTCCAGAAGTGGGATTGCTATGTTGAGAGTACATGCATGAACAGTTTTCTCACATGTTGCCAAATTCCCTTCCATAGTAGTTGTACCATTTTGCATTCCACCCACAATTAAGAGAATGCCCAACTCCCCACATCCTCTCTAGAAGAGTATAGTGTCAAGATTCTGAACTTTTGCCAAGTGAATGGGTAAGAAATGGTATCTCAGTGTAGTTTTAACTTTCATTTCTTTTATTACGAGTTTTAGTTTGCATTATTCTTTTGAGTGAAGATGAAATCTTTTTTTACGTTTAAGGGCTATTTTTATGTAGTATTTGTGGATTATCTGTCCATGTCTTCTGTCCGTTTTTTTCCTGGAGGAATTTTGGTCTGTGTGTCCTCACTGTTTAAAATTTCTTTACAATTTGAGGATCTTTTATCTGTGATATGCAAATTTTTTCCTGTTTGTCATTTGCTTTTTAATTAGTTCTTTACCTTACCCCTGTGCTCTTTTCCTTTCTGTCTGCTTTTGTCTGAGAATTTCGTGTTTATTTTAAATGACTCTTTTTCTCACATCTATCACTTTTAGCATTCTAAACATTCCTATTCTAAAGTCCTTGTCAGATTGTCTCATAATATTCAATTTATCTGATTTGGATTCATTCATGTCACCAGTATTGATTTTATTGGCTAGAATTCTGAGCATTAGATATCTTCCTATTTCAGAATTTTGGTGTACAGGCTCATTTCAAGAGGGAAGTTGGTTTTTGTCTTTCTTTGCTTCCTGTCTCTCCCTCCACCTGGCGCAGAGCTCCCAATAAAGCCTTGGCCGTGGACAGCACGTGGTTTTGTCACTGTTGTTCTGCCTTCGTGGGAGGGCATCACGCCATCGCCTGGCTTCCATCCCCTGGATCCCTCCGCCCATCTCTAGTGGGAGGCTTGGTTTCTGCTGCCCCCTGGGTCCCCTTCCCGCCCAGCACCCCTGGCCCCACCCCTACGTCGAGCTTTGTGCTGATGCTCTGCCTCACACACACGGAGATGGTTGTTTGTGAGCCCAGTGTTGTCTCTGTCACCTCTGCACGTCTGGAGCAGAGGGGCTGCGTCAGAGCATGATTTTATGGAGCCTTCCTAATGGGAAATACTCCTTTGTACTCTGAAGGAAGGAATGTGAGAAGGCTGGAAGGGAGTGGAAGGAAGGAAACTAGCCTGATTCGGGGAGTGGGGGGGCAGGTCCTTTGCCCAGAAGCACAGCATGTGTCCCTGCACTTCGCAATCATCCACGTGCGGGAAGTGGGAGCACAGAGGAGGGATAGTGACCTCCAGCCTCGCAGCCCTGAGAGGACGGGGTGTGGGGCTTTGAACGTCGTCCACCACTGGGTTTTCACTCTGGCCTTCGGGCTCACCAGGGTGTTCGCCCATCTCTCCTGGGTCTGTTCCCCGGGCTTGGAGGGAGCGTGTGGGGCTGGGAGTGCGAGCGGCGGCGCTACAAGGACTCACCAGCTAATTCCTCATTTTTGGAATGACTTGGCATCCTTTAGCTAACATTTCTGCAGCGCCTGGAATGAGCCAGGCACTTGCTAATCCCATATCGGTTCCTTAGTTAAATTAGCTCCGAACAACCCTGAAAAGCAGGTACCACTAACCCCATCTTATGACAAAGGAGACGACACTCAAGGGCTCGTGTGGCTTCTAGCTTCTCCTGATGAGCAAACACAGGGCTGGGATTCCCGTGCTGTCTGGCTGCAAAGCCCCAAACTTCTATGCTTCCGGCATGTTCTATTTCCCATGGCGCCTTCCCCGCCAGCCTGCCCCCATCTCTCCAGAGGCATGGTGCCCCAGAAGGGGAGCGGGCTTGAGAGCACCTCCGTGTGAGGTCAGAGTTAGGTCCAGAAAGGTAACTTAACGCAGCTGTACGTGAGTGAATCCGGGCCCTCACGGAGGCTTCCTTCCTTCCCTGGCCCAGAGATGGTGCATCTTCCAAGTCACCGTTGGAGATGTGAGCCATGTGTCCTAATAGAGAATAAACAGGTCTGTTTTCCTCACATAGTTTTATGGATTGTTTGGTCAGATGGTCCCTTAGGGGCTGCTTCCCCTTAAGCTTTAACAGAAAGACCATGGGCTCCTTCACAGAGAACCCCCCCCATCCAGTATTTTTTATCATGTCACCCTATCTTTTCCCATCTGTCATTATTTTAACTATTAGTCTACTTGTTTACTTTCCATCTCCCACGCCTGAAGCAAGCTCTGGGACGGCATGGACCTTATTTCTCTGATTTTTGTTTCATCTCCAACATCTAGTTTTATAGCTGGCCCATAGGAGGTGATAACTAATTAGATTTTTTAAAATTTATTTATTTTTATTTTTGGCTGCATTGGGTCTTCGTTGCTGGGCTTTCTCTAGTTGCGGTGTGCAGGGGTTGCTCCTCGTTGCGGTGCACAGGCTTCTCATTGCGGTGGCTTCTCCTGTTGCGGAGCACGGGCTCTAGGTGCACGGGCTCAGTAGTTGTGGCACGCGGGCTCAGTAGTTGTGGCTCGTGGGCTCAGTAGTTGTGGCTCACGGGCTCTAGAGCGCAGGCTCAGTAGTTGTGGCGCACGGGCTTAGTTGCTCCGCGGCATGTGGGATCTTCCTGGACCAGGGCTCGAACCCGTGTCCCCTGCATTGGCAGGTGGATTCTTAACCACTGCGCCACCAGGGAAGCCCCTAATTAGATTTTGAATTACTGAAGAAAAGGAGAGGCAGCTGCCTCTAATCCTGGCTCTGCCACTTAAAACCTTCACGGCTCCCAGCAAGTGACTCACTTCTCCTTATCTGCAAAGTGGACTAAGAATGACAGTTTTGTAGGACTGTTGAGGAATTTAGAGGCAGCGTACAGAGCTGCTCAGAAAAGGTAACCCTCAGGTCCTCCTCCTTAATATCATTGTAAAGCAGCACCTTGACTTGGTTGTGGGGCAGGAGTTTAGTCGGACCTCTCCCAGCCCCGGGAAGCACTGATCTTCCCAAGCCCCGAGCTTCTGACTTCTCACGGGCAAGAGCTGGTGGCCGCTGAGAGCAGCTCCCGTGATGCGCTGACCTCTGCCAGCAGGTCCCCAGCACGGATCTGCCAGCTCTAATTAGGAAGCTTCTGCGGAGCTGGAGGTTTGGAGGTTGACCCTGAAGAAACAGCTCCCTTTACACAAGGCTTTTAATTAAATGCTCGCGTTTACTTTCCGGAGTTCATTGAATCATTTACCCACATCACGGTGTTTGACGAAGGCCAGTTGCTGTGGGTGATGGAAAAGTACAAAATGAGGAGGCTTCTTGGAGGCTGTCAGGTGACACAGGCACTGCTGCTTCTGTGCCCCTTTGGGACTGGGCGCTCGTCTGGGTGGGGACGGGGTATGCGGGGAAAGGGTCCAGGGAAGCACTTCCTGGTCCCTGCCTTTGACTTGGTTCTTGAGATTCCAAGAGCCCCCCATGCTAACTGAGAATCTGAGTTCACCTTGACGTTATCCAGACCCTGGTTCTCAAAGCCTGGTCACTGGAGCAGGGGCAGCAGCTTGGGGTGGGCCCAGCAGGCTGGTTTAACGGTTCTCCAGGTGACCCGGATCCCTGCTCAAGTGTAAGAACAACTGGGGACTTCCCTGGTGGTCCAGTGCGTAAGACTCTGCACTCCCAATGCAGGGGGCCTGGGGTTGATCCCTGGTCAGGGAACTAGGTCCCGCATGCATGCTGCAACTAAGAGTTTGCATGACGCAACTAAGAAGTCCGCATGCTGCAACTAAAAGATCCCACATGCTGCAACTAAGACTTGGCACAGCCAAAATAGATAGATAGATAGATAGATAGATAGGTGTGTTTCAAAGATGTTCATGATCTTTAAAAAAAAAAAAAGTGTAAGAACCACTGGTCCAGGGTCTCAAACCTGCCTATATGTCAGAATTGCCTGGGAAGTGGTTTTCTTGGGGTTTTTTTGTTTTGTTTTTTAAAGTTAACTTAATTTTAAAATGTACTCTTTAAAATAAACTTCACTTTTTTGGATTTCCAGAAAATTTGGAAAGATAATAGAGTTCATGTATACCCCATACTCAGTCTCTCCTAGTATTATGATCATCTTCACTAGTATGGTACATCTGTTGCAGCTGATGACCTGCTATTGATGCATCGTTATCAACTAAAGTCCATACCTTATCCTAACGTCTGTTCCAAGATCCTGATCCCACATCACATTTAGTCGTCATGTCTCCTTAGGATCCTCTGCACTGTGACAGTTTCTCAGACTTTCCTGGTTTTTAATGACCTTCACAGTTTTGAAGTATACTGATTAGGTATTTGTAGAACTCTTCTCCATTGGGATTTGTCTGACCTTTTTTGCATGATTAGACTGGGGTTGTAGGTTTCTGAGAGGAAGACCCCAGAGGTCCAGCGCCCTTCTCCTCACATCGTATCAGGGGTGCACACCATGCCATGACTTATCCCTGTTGGTGTTGGTCTTGATCACGTGGCCAACAAGGCTTTGACTTCTCCATCTGCCGCAGTCAGGTTTCTTCACTGTTACTCTCTCCCCTGAGCCCCCCAACTTTGCACACCGTTTGGAAGGAAGTCACTTTGTGCAGCCCGCCCTTAAAGAAGTTATGTTCTACCCCCTTGAGAGCAGAGCATCTACATAAACTGTTTGGAATTCTTCTCCATGGGAGATTTGGCTCTTGTCTCCCATTCATTCAATCTCATTGAATTATATCGGTATGGGCTAATGGATATTTATTTTGTACTTTCAATTATAATGCAATACATACGACTTTATGTCGTTGCTCAAATTCTGCCGCCTTTGGCCATGGGGAGCTCTTTCAGTTGGCTCCTGTGTCCTTTTGACATACCCCCATCGTTGTGATGGTTGTTGTTGTTATTTATTTATTTATTTATTTATTTATTATTATTTTTTTAGTACTTCCTTCCTTTCAGCCTCTGCAAGCTTATCTTGCATGTTTCTTGCCCCAGTCCTGGATTCAGCCATTTCTCCAGAGAGCCCTGGTTCCTTTTATTGAGAATGAAACCAAGCTCTGGGCCCCAGGTGTGCTCACTGCTATTGGGATGTCAGACTCTGGGCCCTCTCAGCTGACAGAGCAAGGAAATACACATGTATATACTAACCTGTTTGTACACGCTTATCTGTAAATATTTCTGAATGTAACCATCTGTATCTGTATTGGGTTCATACTGAGGTCTTCAATGCTCATCCATTACCACGTTGCTCGTTCTAGCCCCCTCCCCTTGCTTCTCTGTAAACTGCCACTCCAACACTGAGAAACCTTCTTCTTCCCATCTGCCATCCATTTATGTAATTGTTCAACTCCAGCATTCATGTATAATGTCAGAATTGTTAACTCGTACTTACCTCCATGAGATCAACTTTATCAGCTGGAGTACACTGCTTCTGTGCAGGTTATTTTGCCTTTAATTTTACAGACTCCACTCATTCCTAAAGTTACTTAGGTTAGCGCTTCCCCCCCCCCCTGCCATCCCTCTTCAGGGAGGTGGTTTCATACAATTGTCATACAGTTAGATTCTTTTATCACATTCTGCATTCCATCCTTGGATTCCCCCCATCTCTTAATTTTTAAAAAAAAATTTTGCATACTTTAAGGTTCACTGTCTATGCTGTAGTTCTTCAGGTTTCGACAAATGCTTTATGTCTCATATTCACCATCATAGTATCATATAGAGTAGTTTCACTGCCCTCAAAAAATCCCCTACGCTTCACCAATTCCACCCTCCTCTTATTCCACCTGAACCCCTGGCAACCACTGATCTTTTTACTGTTTCTGTACTTTTGCCTTTTCTAGAATGTCACATAATTGGAATCATGTAATGTGTAGCCTTTTCAGAGTGGCTTCTTAGTAATACGCATTTCAGATTCATTCATGTATTTTTATGGCTTGATAATGAATTTCTTTTTATGCCAAATATTCTATTGTGTGAATGAACCAGAGTTTGTTTATCCATTCACCTAGTAAAGGGCATATTGGTTGCTTCTGATTTTTGGTTATTATGAGTAAAGCTGCAGTCTTTTGGTTTTGTTTGTTTGTTTTGTTTCGTGGCCATTGTCGGGTTCCCCGTTGCTGAAGGCACCCAAGCAGAAGCTGGGTGCTCACGGGTGGATGTGTGGGAGAGGGAATCAAGGATTGCATGGGGTCATTCACAGAGAGCCCTGTCTGTGCTCTTCCAAGTTTGGAGATGTAGCCGTTAAGCCCCAGGCCCTTCACCACCCAGGACAGAGCTGCGCACGGGTCCCGGCCACATCGGACCCTTTCCGTGAAAATCTGAGCGTTCTCTGATGACACTCCTGTGTGACTGTTCCCCAGTCAGTTTCTCACTTTGCTCCTCTGATTTTGGAAGGCTCTGCTCTGACCAACGGGGGACTAAACCTGCACAGCCCGGTGAAGAGGAAGCTGGAAGCGGAGAAGGACTACGTCTTTGACAAGAGGCTCAGGTACAGCGTCCGCCAGAACGAAAGCAACTGTCGCTTTCGGGACATTGTCGTGCGGAAGGAAGAGGGCTTCACGCACATCCTGCTGTCCAGCCAGACCTCGGACAACAACGCGCTGACCCCTGAGGTGAGGGGGCAGGATGGGGGGGGTGTCACTCTGAGGCAGTCACGGTAGGGCGCTGGCTGTCTCTCTGTGCCCTCAGGAGCTGATGGAGACAGCCGACACTCGTGCAGACTTGACCGCGGGACCCAATTTGCTAATCACCTTACATACGTTATCCGTCTGATCTTTATGACCAGTAACCATATTATCCCATTTTGAAGATGAAGACCCCGGTAAACGGAGAGATTCAATAAACTGATTGTGGTCACAGAATTAGTCAGTATTAGCCCCAGAAACCAAGCATCGTATCTTGGGCTTTTCCAGTGAAACTGCATTATAATCAGCATGTCAAATTTCTTTGCTTTAGATGGCATTATATTCACTCAGCTCGCTTATAGTTTTTTTTAATGGAGATGTAATTCACATACCATAAATTTTACCCTTTTAAAATGTACTGTTCGGTGGTGTTTAGTATATTCACCAGGTTGTGCAGCCATCGGCACTCATTCCAGGACATTTCCATCACCCCCGAAGGAAACCCTGTGCCCATTAACAGTCACCCCGTTCTCCCCCCGCCCAAGTCCCCGGCAACCACTAATCTCCTTTCTGTCTCTATGGATTTGCCTATTCTGGACATTTCGTATTCGTGGAATCCTACAGTACATGGTCTTCCATGACTGGCTTCTTTCACTCAGCACAGTGTTTCGGGGGTTTCTCCATGTGGTGGCATGATCAGTGCTTCATTCCTCTTCCATGTGTGGATAGGCCACATTTTGTCTATTAGTTCTCCAGTTGAGGGACATTTGGATTGTCTCCACTTTGGGCTATCATGAAAAATAACGTTATGGACGTTTGTATATATGTTTTTGTGTGAACATATGTTTTCAGTTTTCTTGGATATATTCCTAATTATGGAATTGCTGGGTCATGTAGTAACTCCATATTTGACTTTTTGAGGAACTGCCAAACTATTTTCCCCAGCGGCTGGACCATTTTACATCCCCACCAGTGGTATGTGAAGGTCCCAATTTCTCCACATCTTTGTCAGCACTTATTATTATCTGTCTTTTCTATTATAGCCGTTTTAGTGGGAGTGAGGTGCTGTCTCATTGTGGTTCTGATTTGCATTTTCCTAGTGACTGATGATGTTGGGCATCTTCTCAGGTGCCTGTTGGCCATTTGTCTACCTTCTTTGGAGAGATGTCTATTCAAATCCTTTGCCTAGTTTTAAAAATGGGATTTTTTTTTCTTTTTATTGTTGAGTTTTGAGTGTTCTCTGTAAGTTCTGGATACTAGACCCTTATCAGAGCTATGATACTTCCATTCTATGGCTTGTCTTTTTCCTTTCTAGATAGCAGTCTTTGATATACAATTTTTAAAATTTTGGTGAAGTCCAATTTACCTTTTTCCTCTATTACTTTTTAAAATGCTAATCCTACTTATGTCTTAGATGAATAGAACAGGGAAACAGGGAATACTTAATGCAGTTAGGTAGACAACACCATTCAGAATATGGGATACTTAGTAGGGAGCAATGAAGAGATTGTTAATGGTGCAAATGTGGGAAAACATGCATCTAAGCAGTCTTCTCCAACTGGACCGACCTGGGCAGGGCGTAGAATGATCAATGACAAAAATGACTATGGTGTGGCTAGTAGTGGCTCTTCAGGCTTTATATTTGCTATTTATCCCATTTCATCCCACCAGTACCCTTCTGATGCAGGATTATTATGATCCACCTCTTACAGAGGAGACAATGTAGGCCTAGAGAACTGAACAGGCCTGGGGTCACAGAGCTTCAGGAGGGCAGGGCCCTTACCACTTTCACCCGTCCTTTTGTCCTGGCCCTCAGCCCAGTGCCTGGCCCATTGAAGACAGTTCAGCGCAAACCCCCTTGTCCTGTCCCTTGACATCCCGCACTCCAGTGTCCACCGTAGCAGTGCAGACCTGGAGGGTGAACCACAGGGGTGTGTTTTCTTTTAGGTGGGACACAGTCAAGGAGCGGCCGCCCAGCCAGATGGAGACGGCTAAGGTGGCCTGGCACTGCCCAGCATGTCCAGTGCACTCAGGGTGGCCCCTGAAGTGGGTGGAGTGGGAGGTGCTGTGTCCTTGAACCTGCAATCACGTGTCTTGTCATTATGATTTACATAGACTGTGGCTCTTTTTCGGGATTGTGGGGTGACAGTCAGGAATGCTTGTCAACCTGTGAGGGAAGAGAGCGGCTAAAGCTGGTGGAGTTAGGGGGGCTGCTGGTTGCTCATTGCCCCTCTTCTAAGCATGGTGTTTTGGGGGTCTCTCCCCCCTCCACCTTCAGCAGAACCACCTCAGGGTTCTCTGCTGTGTAGACCTCTGCGTAGGACTCAGAGTCTGGGGTCTGCGGTTTACCCCAAAGACCGCCCTTCACATGTTTATACACCTGGAAGCCTTGTTATTTTAAGCTCATCATGAAACATTCACACGAGACCGATTCTTCTTAGATATTTTTTCTACTTCACTACTTTTAAAAAAAGGGTGCTTGGGACTTCCATGGTGCCACAGTGGTTAAGAATCTGCCTGCCAATGCAGGGGACATGGGTTCGAGCCCTGGTCCAGGAAGATCCCACATGCTGCGCAGCAACTAAGCCTATGTGCCACAACTACTGAGCCTGTGCTCTAGAGCCTGCGAGCCACAGCCAGTGAGCCCGCGTGCCACAACTACTGAAGCTTGCACGCCTAGGGTCCGTGCTTCACAACAAGAGAAGCCACTGCAATGACAAGCCCGCGCACTGCAACGAAGAGTAGCCCCTGCTCGCTGCAACTAGAGAAAAGCCCACGCACAGCAACGAAGACCCAACGCAGCCAAAAATAAATAAATAAATTTATTTAAAAAAAAAAAAAAGCGTGCTTGAGAAGGCACAGTATTTTCCTCTGATAAACCGAATAAATGGGAAGTCTCCCAGTTCATTCTGTCTCTTTGGAGTAGCTCTGTGTACTAACTGTTGCCTTCTCATCACAGAAACGTGTGACATTCAAGTGATTTAAGGTGCCCGGGTTCTCACCTCCCGAGCCGTGGGCTTGGTTAATTAGGGGGTTTACTCCTAATTGGTGTCTGTCAGTAACAGAACAGGAGGAAGACGGAGAAACAGTCATTGATCGGGTGTTTTCAGCTCTCTCAGCAACCAAAGTGGATTGACTCTATGGATAAATTGGCTAACGGGGTAAAGTAGCCCCGAAATGAAGGTCCTGCTGAAATGAGGAGGTGGTGTTAGGGAGGGGTACAGAGGTAGCGGAGGAGCCTAGCGGACAGGGTTTGAATCCTCCTTCCACTAATTTACCTCTTCTCTTACCTTGGGATTACTTTCCTTCTCTGAGCATTCTCATTTACAGAAATTATACAGTATCTTCCCTGTGGGATTAGAGAAAATATCTGCAAAAGAGGCTCTCAGAGTCCCTGGAACCTAGGAGGTAGTCAGCGCGTGTTCCTATCATTGTTAAGATGAAACGGGGGTGATTTAACAGCCACCGGCAGGCCCAGCCCTGCTCGTTCATGGAGGGACCGGAAGGAGGCCTCCTTCACGGTCATAACTGAATTCTTTTTCTAGTTGTATATGTGACATTGGCTGGATCGGCCTCATGGGCAGAAATTCATACATTACTGGGTGTATTAGCTAGATTCTGAGGCTAGCAGCTGTGTTGTAATATTTCTCCTGTCTGGAATACAGCAAAGAGCCAGGAAAATAATGAAAATGCCCCTTAAGGAAAGAGCCAGCAAAATAGATAGTCCAGAGCCTTGGTGATTAAAAGCTCATTCACTTTCCCATTAGGAGAGGACCTCAGGCCCTCACTCTGTTCCTGGTTTTCTTGGTGGCTCCCAGCCTCGGCAGACAGATCACCGCCCTCCACGGGGGCACACCTCACACCCTCTTGATCATATCTGCTATATCCACACCGTCTGCAAGCCAGTGAATTCTTAAATAGCTCTCATATGTTTCCTTCTGTTTCCATCACAACCGTGAGAGTCCACACTACTAGCTATTTTGTCTGCACTATTGTAATAACCTACTAACAAGTCTGCCCACTGTCAACGTTTCCTGCCCTGTCATCCGTTCTTCAGAAGGCAGAGTGATCTTTTGGAAATGCAAATATGATCAAGTCACCCCTGTTACACACACACACACACACACACACACACACACACACTTCAAAGCCATCAATGGCTCCTGATCGTTCTTGATAAGAATCAAAACCCTTAACTAATGTTGCTGGCGAGGCTGGTGCTTCTGACCCTCCAGCCTCATCTCACATCACATGGCTAGCAAGTGCAGAGCATGGGCAGTGAATCTCAAGCACGGATTTGGGACTTCCACTCTTCTCTCCCCCTGCACTCTGGTCACCCTGGCTTTCCTTCATGCTCACACCTGCCCCAGGGCCTTTGTACATGCCTGTCTTTCTGACTAAAGCGGCCTTCCTTCCCTCCTGGCTTAGCTGGGCCTTGCTGTTCCTAAAGATCTCAGCTCAGCCATCGCTTCCACAGGCAAGTCTTCCCTCCCCTCCTGGACCAGGTCATGTCTGTCTCTCATGGCCTCTGCACTCTCGCTTCTGGAACACATCCCAGTTGTCAGTGTATGTGTAGCTGTGTGGTAATTTGTGAAATGTCTGATTGCCTTCATTAGACTCTAAACTTCTTGAGGAGGTAAACACTGTGCCATTCACTCAGTCCAACAAACATTTATTAAATTCTGTTACATGCACAATTTCCTGGTGTTATAGTGCTAAACAGATGAGTAGAATACTATTTTATTGAAGCTCTTTTTTTTTTTTTTGGCTGTGTTGGGTCTTTGCTGCTGTGCACAGGCTTTCTGTAGCTGTGGCGAGCAGGGTCTACTCTTCATTGTGCGTGGGCTTCTCATCGTGGTGGTTTCTCTTGTTGCGGAGCATGGGCTCTAGGTGCACGGGCTTCAGTAGTTGCAGCATGTGGGCTCAGTAGTTGCGGCATGCAGGTTCAGTAGTTGTGGCACATGGACTCAGTAGTTGTGGCACAGGGGCTCAGTAGTTGTAGCTCACAGGCTCTAGAGCACAGGCTCAGTAGCTGTGGCACACGGGCTTAGTTGCTCCGTGGCATGTGGGATCTTCCCGGACCAAGGATCGAACCCGTGTCACCTCAGTTGGCAGGTGGATTCTTAACCACTGAGCCACCAGGGAAGTCCTTATTTAAACTCTTAAGGGATGGTGTTAGTTATATTACCACAATAATAACACATTGCCCTAAACTTAGCATCTTAAAACAACAAGCACAGTCTGTGAGGGTCAAGAGTGCTGGCTTGGCTTAGCTGGGTACTTCTGCCTCAGAGTCTCCCACAAGGCTGCAGTTGAGGTGTTGGCTGGGGCTGCAGTCTCACCTGAAGGCTCGATGGGGGAGGCTCCACTTTCACACTCCTCCAGGTGGCTGCTGGCAGGTCCCAGGTCCTCACTGGCCAGAGATATCAGTTCCTTGTCACTGGCTACTCCCCATGGACTATGGCATAGCCTCTCCATAGGGCTACTCACAGCATGGCAGCCTGCATCCCCTGGACCGGGAGCTCCAAGAAAGAGGTTTAGCAAAAGAGGACGGCCGAGGGAATTCCCAGGTGGTCCAGTGGTTAGGGCTTGGTGCTTTCACTGCCGGGGCTCGGGTTCAACCCTTGGTTGGGGAACTAAGATCCCGCAAGCCTCGCAGTGCAGCCAGAAAAAAAATAAAAAAAGAGGACAGCCAAGACAAGCTGTAGTCATCTTGTATCTTAGTCTCCTCTTGAAAGGGGCATCCCGTCACTTTACCATATTCTCTCGGTTAGAAGTGGCTTACTAGGTCCTGTCTGTACTCGAGGGGAGGGGATTGCACACAGGTGTGAATACCAGCTGCCTTAGAGGCTGCCGGTCACAGGGGTTTAAATCAGGAAGGAGGCAGGATAAAGTAAGGAGGCACACGTTCTACCAGGGAGTTTGTAGAAGTGTCATAGCGGGGATTTAAAGTACTTGGGGTGTCAGGAGAAGGAGGGGGTGGCGTTTTGTCTGGGGTATTTGGGAAGGCCTTCGTGAGGGTGGTCGCAGTTGAGACGGGCCCTGGGTGACTGAGTTCAGCAAGTAAAGATGAAGGAGAGAGAGGGACCCTGGCCTGCTGCCTTTTTATACCCACTTTTAATGGATTTGGTCATCTGCTTCCAACCCGTGGCAGATCAAAAGGTAGAAGTGGCAGGGAAGAGCATGCTTTCTCTAGCAGACACTCACGCAGGAGCAGGTGGTGGCTGGCAAGTGCAGAGCAGGGCAGTGAATCTCCAGAACGGGTCTGGGACTTCCAGATGCACCACGGTCTGGCACATTTTGTAACAGAAATGTGCCCTGGGAGCCTCTGAGGGGACTGCTCCTTTACAGGCTAGCACTTGACATGGAGAGGTAGTTACACGCGTGCCGTGTGTTCTGTTTAAGAAGGCAAAGGAGTGTGTAATAATTTTAGAACCTTTTACTCTAAACACACCAGTTACATTATAAAATTGGGGGTGGGACGGGGCGTGGTCCTTCAAGAAGGTGGCACCTTAGCCATCAGTCCAAATTGGATTACCAACATGAGAAAGGCAAAGGAAAGGCATACTAACTAGATATATACATTTTTAAAATTAAAAATGTAATTTGTACTTTTGTTGTATGAACAAAACACAAAGCTACTTTCCATTTAATTCGTAAAGGAGGCAGCAGCCGTGTTTGATTTTGTTTTTACTAATTGACACGTACGTGTGCCCTCGCATGGGGAGTCACACGCAGAAGTTCAGCTCATGTCTTCAGAGCAGGGTTTTCTTTGCCTCTCGGAGAAATAGAGTTCATATCTAGGTGAGAGTGTGTCTATTTCTGGAGGCAGATGGATTAAAGGACTCACATGATAGTGGCCTGTTAGCTTTTCTGATGTTCAAAGTGAGTATCTGTGGCTTATCCCCTGTTAAGAGTGGAAAGTACTTCTCCCGTCCTTCTCACAGAGCTCAGACCCAAGAGTCTTGATTCAGATTGACGTCTAGGCCTGGTTTTTTTTCCACAAAGATTCATCCACTTATTTAAGTCATCCTGCAGTGTGCAGTCGTGGACAGAGAAGGGATGTAGGGGTGAGATTTGCATCCTGGTTCTGCCTCTTACTGGTGACCTTGAACCACTTACTTCGCTTCTCTGAGTCTTCCTTGCTTCATCTGCAAGATTGGGATACCATTCCCTACCTTACAGGAATTTTGTTTGGAGTAAAATATTACGTGGAAGTTAACAGATGCAGTCCCTGGCCCCTCTTAAGTGCTTAATTAAGTGGGGCGGCGGGAGGGTGTGTCATTTAAAGTACAATTTAAAAAACAATGCTCTCATAAAATTTCCCCACTGTACACTGTGATTCTGCCTTTTGAATAATTAATAACAATCCTTTAAAAGCCTGTTCCTTTACTGTCTCTCCTGTTGGACTGTCAGCTCCACTCAGGCAAGTAAATGCCTTGTTTTTTCTTACCATGCACTTTTTGCACTTATTCTTCCTGCTTCCCTAACTTCTGTTGGATTGAGTGATTGAGCTTTCTTTATTTTGCCCCTCCCCTGCAGCCATTCATTGCAATTCACGTACTTTTAAGAAGTTTTCCTCAGGCTGTGTACACGTAGCGGAGTCTAAATGTGATCATGACCCTCTGCACCGCTCCCAGACACAGAACCTCGGCACGCCCTAACTCTCGTCATCTTACCCAATGTTATTGCCTAAGACTATAGTTCTGCCTTGTGCAAAACCCCAGCCTTCAATTAGCCACTATCAGTATGATGATTTTTACAGTCAATTCTTATGTTGATTTACTAACACATTCTCCACTTTCTGTGCCGGTTGCTGGTCCTTACATGTCAGTTTTTCTTTCTGAATGTGGTTTTCTTCTTCTTGAAGTGCATCCTTTTTTAGTTCTTTCAGTGAGGGCCTAAGGGTGGCAAACATTCTTTTAACTGAAAATGCCTGCTCTTCACCCTTGCCTTTGAATGATGGTTTAGCTGGATACAGAATATGTGTTTAATGGTTATTTTCCTCAGCACCTGGAAAACGTTATGGGTCTGTTGCCAAAGCCCACTTCCTATGTGCCACCTGTGAGCCACGTGAGCATCTTAGTGGAGTTAAGGGTAAGGAAGAGTGTAATTAAACCGGGCCTTCTAGTGATGGCTAACATACCTCACCTGGGCTCTGTGCACAGGAATATTTTCCCACACCTCAGAAAGGGCTAAACAAGCGAATGCTGGAGGAAGATCTGCAGAGATTTACCAGGGATTAGATGGCTCCACGCCAGGCTTCCGAGTCTGCAGCCAGTGACCCCTCCTGGCACCTCCTTAGCGCTCTGTGCTGCTTCCGGGATGGTGCAGGGTGTCTGGTTTGGCGTTTCATTGCTTGGTCTGGACGTGGCGTGTGTTCGGGGGAGGCTCCCTGTGCAGGCCGAGTAGACTGGCCTCTGTGCCCAGGGGTCGGCATAGGTCGGAAGGCCCCTGGCTTACAAATGGACGCTCACCCCCGCAAATCCCTCTCCGCCCACAGATCATGAAGGAGGTGCGGCGCGCGCTCTGCAACGCGGCCACGGACGACAGCAAACTGCTGCTCCTCAGCGCCGTGGGCAGCGTGTTCTGCAGTGGCCTGGATTACTCCTACCTAATTGGCCGCTTGTCCAGTGACCGGAGGAAGGAGAGCACCCGGATTGCAGAGGCCATCAGGTGAGCCCTGCTCATGTTAGAGCACTTGGGGACCTGCCTAGGGCTGCCACGTTTACCACTGAAAAATACAGGCTGCTCAGGGACTTCCCTGGCGGTCCAGTGGTTAAGACTCCACGCTTCCATGGCTGGAGGCAAGGTTTCCATCCCTAGTTGGGGAACTAAGATCCCACATGCTGCGCAGTACAGCCAAAAAAATTAATAAAAAAAAAAATACAGACTGCTCAGTTAAATTTGAATTTCAAGTAATGAAACATTTTCTAAAGCGTAGGTATATCCCATCCCATGCAGTACGTGGGATATACATACACTAAAAAAATTTTTTGATGTTTATCTGAAATTCAGATTTTAATTGGGCATCCAGTGTTTTCCTGCCAAAATTAGGGATGCTTTTACACTCTAGGTTATATCCCACTTTATTCTTTTGATCAAAAAGAGATTGTATTTCTTTATATTAAGCCCAGTGTCTGGTAATGCCCAAGTCTTATACAGACTACTCCCACCCTCTGCCTGATGGTGAAATCTTTGCTTTTCTGGGGGTCCCTGCCTCCTGGAGCTGACCTGGCTCAGCCCTGGGGAGAAGGATGGATGTGGGGAGCTGTGTATATGCAGATCCAATGGGGTGGGGAATGTTTCCCCCACTGTCTTATTGCCTTTGGGGCAAAAAGTGGGATCCTCGGGGTGACATCCAATCCCAAAGATCAGTATCTCCTCTGGGACACTGAAGGGTAGTTACTTCCCCATTCTTTATGCATTTGTCAAAAGCAAGTGAGCGTGATTTCCAGCAAGGCTGTCACGGGTCCTCCATCCTGGGAAGGGCACATACGCCCACTGCTGCATCTTATGTGGTCCTCAGACAAGCCACGGTTCAGTGATACCTCCTGGTCCCTTGAAAAGGAGCACTTACTCTGCGTGGAGTCGTGGAGCCTCGGGCCACGTGTTCGGGATTTTCTGGGGCCTCCAGTCTCACTGGGCTCTGGCAGCGTCTCCCGGAAGCCGATTCCCACAGGGGAAGGAAGGCTTCCGGGGGATGCAGAGCCTCCAAGAGGTGACACAGGGACGCCTGCACATGTGGGGTTCCGAGTCCCTCTTTATGGGGAAGCATCCCCTAGAATCTCTGCTCTAAAACCCCTGTGCACTTCCTGTGGCAGAATTCTTGCCGGAAGAGACGTGGACTACCCGAAGGCAGTTATTAGAAAAGGTGTCGTGGTTTCAGGCTGCTCTCAGGCTGCCCAGGTGCAGATAGCCCAGCCGTGTACACGGCGGTTTGTTCTTTGCTCCACTCGGCTGTGTCCTTTCACAGGCACCTTGTCACATAGTGAGGGGACCAGCAGGGTCCCCATAAGCGTCCCTCCTCATTTATGGGACTGTCAGAGATGGGGCGCCTACCTCTGTGGCCTGAGGAAAGTCGTGGCTGTGGCCTTCACCTGGTTTATGAATTTCACTGGTGGCATTAGCTGGAGTCCCAAACTGGAGGAGATGCTGAACGCATGACCTCATCTCTGGAGAAACGCAGTCAGTGGAGCTCGGACAGTTGCCATCTCATCAGGAAGGAGAGTTTCTCTTAGGGAGAGCAAAGGGAAAGACGGCAGAGGAAGCGGAGCTTCCTAGTTCGTGGGCTGGCAGGGACCCAGGGAGATGGAGTGGGGGTGTCCCCTGGGCCACCAGTTCTCAGCCCAGTGAGCTTTTCCAAAACCCAGCTGCTCGGCGGTCCCTCCAGGAGCTTCTGAGTTAATGTGTGTGAGGTGGTGGGGTTTTAAAGTTCCCTTGGTGGTTCTAATATGAAGACAGGGTTGAGAACCCCCGCCCCGTACTAACCAAGAGGCTTCTGCACCTTGACTGAGCGCGCCAGAAGTTTCAGGAACGCAGTGCAGAGAAACCTTTCCCAGAGGCTGTTCTGCAGCTTTCCAGAGCAGCATCGTGAGCGAGGGGCTCTGTCAATAAGTGAGTTCTGTCCCCACTCCTGCGGATTTTCCAGGCACGTTAACGTATTTACTGTCTGAGCAGTCTCTTGTGAAAGAACTTCGTTCACAATCTGGCATGGCTGAGACATACTTTGGCCACAGGACCTTATCACCTGCGGGCATCCCTTGCGATTCTCCGGGCACACGCACGCTCGCTCGCGGCTGGGCCACGCAGCCACAGTACCCCCAGCGGTGCTCCCTTCCCATCCTCAAAGTTCCGTAGAGAAGACATGCGCGCACGTGGCCCGGGCAGCTGCGTTCCCTCTGCAGATGTGCGCTGAATGGACTGACAGATGTGTGAAGAGCTCAGGTGACTCATTCCGAAGACACCTCTATCCAGGATCCAAGCAAAGCTGTCCGCCCAGCCCTGGGGGAGAGGCTGCCCTCACCTGAACTCCTCACAGGGGCTGTGGTGGCCTGCTGGCGGGCTGCTGGGACAAAGAGGAGTCAGATAACCTGTGTGCAGTACTTGGCCCGTGCCTGGCCCAGAATGGGTACTTGGAATAAGTGTGAAGAATTATTTTCATTGTTACTCCTGTTACTTCCAGCCGCAAGTCCTAGCTAAGCCTGGGTCTGGCTATGGAGTGGGCTTCTGGGGGCGGCCCAGGATGGTTGTCACCGTGTGTACCTGGTACTCACAGGCCCCATCCCGGCTGACGTGGCTCTGAACTTTAGCAGTGGGAGGGCTGCAGTGTACGGCCCCGGTTAAAGGGACTGGATAACGGGGTCACAGTTGCCAAGTGCTCCAGGTGAAATCCAGACATCCCCGTGTGCAGAATTTTGCTGAGTCTCCTTCAGGCCAGGTGAGCAGATTACAGACCACTGAGAATGGAATGAAAGCTGTGTCCACCCCCCCTAGCCGATGCGCCGACCGTGATAACAGTGGCCTGTGTGCCAGGCACTGTGCTGGTGCCCCTGGTGGGCCATCACATTTAATTCTTGTGGACACACCACTGGCTTTCCCATTTTCCAAGAAGTAAAATGAGGCTTCAGAGACTGGGTAACTTGTTGGAGGTCTCCCCACTAGTTAGGGGCGGTGTTGAGACTTGACCCCAAGTCTTTCAGACCCCAAAGTTCCCGCTCCTTCTGCCACATCAGCCCAGCAGCTCCAGCTGGCAGCTCTAGCCGGGACTCAGGTTGAGTAGAGGGAGCAGCGAGGGCTGGTGTCAGCCTGAGGGACTCTGACGCGGGGGGATGACGGCCAGCCATCTCCCCAGCGCAGCCCCGCCACCCAGACCAGCGTCAGCTATCTGAGCGTCAGTGTCTGTAATGCAATATCCTGTGTGTTGTCTGGCTCCCACGTCCAGCGGGCCCTCGCGATAGAGATCTACTGCTTGAGGTGAGAGGAAAAGGATGCAGAGAGCGGTCTGCGCATCACATTTTTATATCAAGGAAATGAATTCACGAGGCTGCTGGACTGAAACAGGGGAGCTTGGGGGTGGAGGGTCGGAGCTGAGCACTCCTGGGCCCCTTAGCCCTCCTCGGGGGTCCTTGGTGCCCCTGCACAGAGCTCAGGTTGGAAACAATAGGGTGAAAATCTCTGGGTCTGGAAGGGGAAGCTTCTGGAAAGTCACGAGGGCCCAGGTGAATTCTGGAAGAACCGTCGTGTGGATGGTGAAGCAGAGTGAATAGGAGTATCGGAGGGGCCCACATAAGGGCCTCGGCAGGGAGGCGCCTTGATAGGGATGGACCCTCTTTATTGAGAATGTTCAACAGAGGCCATGATGCATCCTCGGGAGGCTGTGGAGGGGATTCTGCACCAAGTGGAAGACTTGGCTCCATGCCTCTTAAAGTCCTCCCCAACTCTGAGATCCAAGATCCTGGAATCGTATGAGGGGATTTAGGAGTGGAACATCTGTTAAAAATCACCCAAACCCTGTGGTTCCAGGGACCCTACAAGGAAGCCCCACATCTCCTACAGACTCCAAATTGCATTTGGTAAAAAGCACTTGTTAAAACCAGTGACTGAGGCCATGAAGTTAGAAAGTCAAGACAGGAAATGGGCCACTGGAAAACCAGGACTCAGAAGGCCATGGTGCCAGGTCTCCCTCTGGGTAGCAGTATCCTTCTGGGATCAGCCACAGTGGGGCAGCAGTGACTGAGATACCTCACAGAGAATCTACTCACGGAGTCACACGGAAGTCAGGAAATCTGACATCTCAAGCCTGGGTGCGTACTTTCATGACAACATGTAGGTCCTAAGATACCCCCTACCCCAGTAGAGTATTAAGCAGTCTTCTCACAGTTCAGTCTGATCCCAGCATATCACCGTGATACCCACATCTTTTGATAAGAATTCGGGGGGAATAGTATCAACTGAGAAGGGATAAATCAGCTCGACATTTGTATTAGTTAAGTATTAGCTGCTGTAACAAATGAACCCCAAATGTATATAACAGCTCAGCTGTGATAGAAATTTACTTCACATATATGTGAACCTAGAACAGAAGTTACTGATCAGCCCATGCCTATCCTCCAAGTGGTGACTCAGGAACTCAAACTCCTTCCATCTTGCGGCTCAAAAAAGGTCTTCCAAGATTGGCAAGCTTGTCAAGATGAGACGGCTTGGGGGGCTGTGTGGTGGGAGGTTTCCTTGCATCAGGCCTTGAAGTGTGTATTTGGTTTCCACTTACATCCCATCGGCCAGCACTTGGTTACTGGGCCACAGCCAACTGCAAGGGAGGCTGGGGACCGTGTTCCCAGCTGCAGCCTCAGGAAGAAGAGGGAAGGGAAACCAGGTCTGGTGAATAGCTAGTGCATCACCGCCACACATCTGCAGTCTTTGCTGTCATTCTGGGAGATTGTTTACTGAGTGTTAATTCCAGTATGCATGGAGACCAAGCAGTGCCCAAGCCAGACCTGTGAGTTTCCTTAAGGAACTAAAGGGGGAGGAGAATTCAAGTAAGCAAGCACATAATTAGGATAATTGCAAATTGTGATAGTGGTGTTTTCCAAGAACTCTCAGCAGGCCCATGCAGCTCCTGCACGATGAGCAGGGGGTGAGAGAGACAGGAGATAAGTCTGGAGAGGTAAGCAGAGGCAGACCAGGGTCATGGTCAGGAGTCTGGATTTTATTCTTGTGAGTTCTTGTGAGTTTCCAGTCTTCCACCTGAGAATGATGAGGGATGCAAGCTTTGCTAGACATCCTGGATCTTTCCTCCGTGTCCACACGAATATTAAAATGTTATAGACCTTAATACAGCAACTAAGGGAAAGGTGAAAAGTGTTCTAAGGCAAGGAAGTAGACGTTATTGTAGGTGTCTCTGTTTAATATTAAAGATGCACACTGTAACCTTGCTCAACGCAGAAGCGCAGGGAGATAGCATATCGCCTAATTCGTAGTCATGGTGCCAGATGCCTCACACCTCCAGGGAGCTCAGCATCCTTCCCCAATTTTGGTCAAAGCCACCCAAATATAGAGACCCTTGTCAGCATTCTGGAACCACCCCGGGTGAGTCTGGCACGCCTTTAGGTAACTCAGAATCAGACGATCCTAGGACTGAAAGAACTCTTAAATGTCATCAATCCCCGCCTGTGCCTACCGTCTGAAGCTTGAATTCGCTCTACAGCATCACCCAGGGTGACCATTGGACCAAACTTGGAGCACCTCGAATAACAAGAGGTTCATCTTCTCAAAGCCACCAATTCCACCCTCGCCAGTGCCCTTAGAATGTTCCTTCTCTCCTTGAGTTCACATACCCCTCCTTGTAACACCCTCCTTTTGGTTTTGTTCAGAACCTTAACATTCAAGCGGTCTTCCTTAAGGATATTTACGCTTTGTCAATATCTAGGGGGGTGGAAGGACAGGGTAGCCTGGTGCAGTGCTGGGACAACGGGCATGACCTGGGGCCCTCTGGGCAAACCGTGATCACCCCATGAGTTTCCCTCTGAAAACCTGGCACCACCCACTAAGTGTGCCACGCCTGTGCCCGCAGCTCTGGGGCTCGGTGTCCGGGAGAATGAGACCCCTGCTGAGCACCCACTTCCCTCATGACCTGTGGGTGCTTCCCAGCACCTGGGGAAGCTTATTTCCGCCTCGACAGAATCAAGGGTGTCCGTGGGTCTCGGCAGGGCTGCTCACCTGCTAAAGAGGGTCTTCTCTCTTCCCCAGGGACTTTGTGAAGGCCTTTATCCAGTTTAAGAAGCCCATCGTGGTGGCGATCAATGGGCCCGCGCTGGGCCTGGGTGCCTCCATCCTGCCCCTCTGCGACATCGTGTGGGCCAGCGAGAAAGCCTGGTTTCAGACCCCCTACGCCACCATCCGCCTGACGCCTGCCGGCTGTTCCTCCTATACCTTCCCCCAGATCCTGGGTGTCGCACTGGTAAGCCTCCTCCTCTCTGCGGCGGCTCCTTCCCTGTGACCCGTGGGTTTGGGGTCCCACAGCACCCCTCCTCTGTCCTGGGTTTAGGATACAGCCCTTCATATGGGTAGAGTCCCAGGGGTGCTCCTGGCCTGCGGAATCTGGGGGTCGTCTCAGCTTCCTCTGCCTTCCCAGAGTTGCTGCCAGCCGGTGTCTACGCCGCAGGCCCAACATGGTGGATTGCAAGGCCATTTGGACTCTGGAGCTGGGGCTGCTTTCTGCGGCTTACCATCTCAGCAATGGTAGGAAGACGGGGCAGCCAGGGAGCTCCGGAAGCAGGCACTTTCCCTTTTGATCTCGGCCCCTGTGCTCTGCCCAGTTCCTTCGTGGTCACAAAAATGTTAACCTTGTGCAGCCTTATCGCTTTCTTTTATTTCAATCATTTCTGAAACTCCAAGAATGTTGCCGATTGAGACGTGTTCTTCCCGACTGCGTCCTGGTTGGCTCCTTCTACTGGGTTCCTTTCTCGCATTTCTCCTTCCTGAGATGATGTTTCTGAATACGTTCAATGACATGTATTTGTCTTCAGACGTCCAACCGAATGCATCCACAGGCTTATTACCGACCTGACAAATTTTGCTCCTCGGGCGTGAGAGATTGTCCTTTGGGTCATCATGACCCTCCAGTGACAACCAGAACAAAGGGGAGGCACGTGCACAGATCCAGAGGCTGGGAGAGCTTGACATTTCAACATCCATCTGAGAGCGGCTGAGCATGCAGGGCCGGGAAGGGAGGGACAGGGGAGGCAGGTGGACGGCAGTCAGGGAAGGGATTGGGTTGTCTGCTGTGTGAAGGAGGTGGGGACCTGTGCTGAAGGAGGGAGGGACCATGACCATCTTGCCCTAATTATCAGCGGGAGAGTCATTGGTTGGTGTCAGTGGGTGACTGCGCTGGGCTCTGTCTGTGCCCGGGACCTTTCCCACGTTGCTCCTCCCAGACTGTGTACGACAGCTGCACACTTCAAAGTCAGGGGAGGTTATCTGGGGGGTGGGGCGCAGAGGCCACGGCAGGACGCAGGAGGTGTTTCTGCCCTTCGTACCTGGGCACTGCCTGTGCACAGCCCCGGGTCACTGGGAGGGGTGCGCCTCTCTGCATTGGGATTATGGTCTTACTCGGGACCTTTCTGGCTGCCGGTGATGGAAACTTTAACTGGCTTAAAGAGGGGAAGAAAGGAATTTAACAGTGGCCGTAACTGGCAGGTCCAGCAGTAGAGCCTCCTTTGGGGGTGTCACGCCCAGCAATCCCAGCACCAGCAGGGCTCTTGTTCTCCATTCCTGCTGTCTCGGCAGCCCCTCCCTCTCCACAGCAGCGGGTGGCCCTGGGCTCAGTGACTTAAGCGCCAGAGAGGGAGGAAGAGTCTTCCCCATCCTCTCCGGCTTGGAGACCTCACAGACAGCTTTAATATCTCGGGGGGCTCATCTGCTCTTCCCCGAATCAGCCGTCGAGGACGGGGTATCAGCTGTGAACTGTTCCCAGCCCAACACACGTCTCCTCCTGCAGCCCTGCCACCAGATGGGGGGGGGGTGATGGGTATTGCAGGCGGAGCCCCTGCAGGGACATGGCTCCTTAGGGGAATTCAATGAAAGCTGTGGGCCCTCTGTGCAGAAAGACGCACATAGACACAGGCGTGTGCGAGCAGCCCCCAAGGCATCTTTGGCCCCCAGTTAAGGACGCTGCCTCTGGGAGCCGGGACAGTCGCGCACAGCAGGCGGGCTCGCGAGCAGCCTTGGAGGCGTGCTGGCTCTCAGCCTTCTCCTGCCTTTGCTTTCTCAGGCCAACGAGATGCTCTTCTGCGGGCGGAAGCTCACCGCCCAGGAGGCGTGCAGCAGAGGCCTGGTGTCACAGGTCTTCTGGCCAACCACGTTCAGCCAGGAGGTCATGCTGCGGGTCAAGGAGATGGCCTCCTGCAGCGCGGTGGTGAGTTCCCGAGTCTCTGTGTCCTGTCCTTGCAGTAGACCCATTTTACAGGTGAGGGCAACGAGGCCGGAAGGGAGTGATTGACTTGCCAAAGGTCACGCAGGGAGTACGTGAAAGGCCCCGTGTGATTTAACAGACGCCGCATCTCGGTGCTGAGAGCTTAAATCCAGAGGGAGGTGGTCAGCACTGTTAGATATTCTCCATCAGCTCCAGTGTGAAAACCTCACAGAAGAGATGTATACCCTGGGGTAGAAGGGTTGCCTTAAAACAAAGTCCTAAACATGCACGAAAACACAAGTCATCTATGGTTTTCAAAGAAATGAGAAGCAAAGGCGAATAAGGACAGAGGGTGTGAAGGCAGCTGAGAGACGAGAAAAAGCGGTTTCCGCTGTCCTGGTACCTCATTTCTCCTGCCTGTCCAGCGCTCGGCACACGTAAACGGTTCGACTCTGAAGACACCTTGAAAAACATAAATAAATGACACCTCCGCGGAGACGCCGGGTTTTAATTGTGTCGATTTTATCTCAAAAAAGTCGCTCTGAGCGCTGTATGGAAATATCCTGTTGAAGGTGGAGAAGGGGCCGAGTGGGAAATGAGGAAGGTGCTTTGGGAGCCGCAGGCCCGGACGCTTTCTGTGCTTCCGCATCACAGGGGTGCTGGGCTGGATTGTGGGGCTGACCCGTGACCACCCCTTCCCTTCTCCCTGTCTACCCCGAGCCTGCACCCAGCTGCCACTCCCCTCTTGATATGCCTCATCAGCCTTTACTGGGCACATACTGTGTGTCAGCTCTGCCCCCCGGAAGCCTGTTGGTCCCAGTGACAGTGGCAGGGTGGGGATGGTACAGCCTTGTTGGGCCAAGCACTTTGCTCCTCCCTTTATGCGAATTCTCTTTTAATCTTCCTGATGATTCTGGTGACCAACTCGTCCCACTTTGCCTGAGACTCTCCTGGTTTTAGCACCAAAAATCTCGAGTCCCAGGAAACCCCGTGAGCCTGGGAAAACGGGGATGATTGGTGACATAGGGGCAGCTGCACAGAGAGGTGGGTGGAAGTTCTCAGCGGAGCAAACGGTGTGAGTGAGGCCACACAAGTCCAAAACCCTGCGTGGAGTTTAGGCAGCGGCTCCTGGTGGTGTGAGCAGGTGCAGGGGCTAGTTGAGGGATGATTAGACTGAAAAGGCAGGGAGGAGAAAGGCCCCAAGGCTCCACTGAGGAGTTTGGTCTCTGGGCAGTGGAGGTGCTCAGATGAAACCGGCTTTTGAAGAAATACTGCAAGGAAACCTCTCCTACCCACAGGTATGAATTCAGGGGCTTTGGGTTGATTCACCTGAGATGGGAATCTACCCCACGGCCCCAGGAGATGGTGTTCTTGGGAGAAATTCTTGGAAGGAAAGAGGCACCCTTGGTCTGTCAGCCCTTTCTCACCACCCATTCGCCTCCAGCCCAAGCTGAGGGATAAGATCACTGCCCCTTTCCAGCCTGCTTGAGCAAGGGAGCTCTTGTCTTGCTTTTTTCTGTTGGAAAGTGCTTTGTGAGACTGAGGACCAAAGCCTCCAGGTCCACAGAGGATGGCGGAGGCCAGCGGAAGGATGCTCGGACGTCCGGCTTCCGGCTATGCCTTTGCCAGACTGAGGCAGCGTGGAGCCCGCAGAATCAGCCAGGCGTTGGCAGGGCACGCCCATCAGGCGGTTCGGGGCGCCTTCACTTTCCTGAGCTCACATCTTTCATCTGTAATGCGGAGACAACTACCTAGTTGTGCAGTTAACTTGAGGAAGAAATAAAAGAAAGCAGGCGAAGTGCCTATCGTAGAGCCGATCGGCTAACAGTGGTTGTAGTGGCATTGCTATTCTTATCACTATGCTTGCTACCATTGTTCTTACTCATGATTATGATTATTACTACTATTATTACCGTGATTGCTACTATATTACTAATATCAGTCATTATCACTACTATAATACTATAGTATTATTACTACCACCGGCATTACTGTTATTGTTGCTATAATACTGTGGTGTTGTTACCATTATTACTACCACTAACATTACTGTTATCGCTGTAATACTATAGCATTACTATTGTTATCACTATTATTGCTCATTACTACAATTACTGCAATTGTTATTACTATTACAATGATTGCTACTTTTATTACTACTACTCTTACTACTAAGCCTGAACAAGGGGCATTGCTGTCAGGGTAGGTCCCATGGATACTTTGACAACCATTAGTTCATTTCATTATCTTACTCTGTGATCCCAGCCATTCTTGAGTTAGGTAGCATGGGGAGGTGAAAGCAGTATTTCCCAAACTTTTTCATGAATCCATAGAAAGTGACCCTGAGTATATGTCAGTGTCACTCCTGCAGTTGGGGTTAATGCGGGTCCCACTCAGCCATCCCAAGGTCTGAGGGCTCGACATCTCAGCATGCCTGCAATCCATTCCTGGCCGTTGCCAAGGGCAGAGGCCTGGGAAGCCCCGGACCAGAGGAGGCAACCTCCTCTGGCTTTGGACATGAGGAGGTTAAGTACATCCCTCTGGAGCAGAGTTCCTGGCGCCTGGCTAATGAGGCTTGTGTGTTTCCCTCCAGGTGCTGGAGGAGTCGAAATGCCTCGTCCGGAGCTTCCTGAAGTCGGTGCTTGAAGATGTGAACGAGAAAGAATGCCTCATGCTCAAACAGCTCTGGGGTTCCTCCAAAGGCCTGGATTCCCTGTTCAGCTACCTGCAGGACAAAATTTACGAAGTGTGAGGGCCCAGTGCTCAAGGGCAGCTGACTTCCAGCTCTGCCCTGTGTTTCAGAAATCAGAGCACAGTGTATTCCCGGCCAAGGAGTCCGTCAGGGTGTCTCTCTATACCTAGGGTCGTGTCCATTTCCTCGTGTCCTTTGGTTGCTCCTTATTGGTTTGGTTTTGTGTAACGATGGGAAACGCAGCATACTTGGCCTCCCCCATGTCCCCACCCCAACTGGCTGGAGAGCTATCGAGGGCTATATCTTCCCAGTCCTCTGCCAGGTGCCCTTGTCCTGTCCCCACTTGCTGAAATGCACCATCCTGGTCCAGGAAGGGGAAGACCCATTTCTCCATCCTTCTGACTCAGGCTGTGTCTACACAGTGCCTCTGATTTGGAGACTTGGCTGCCATGGCTCTGTCTGGTTAAGTACAGATCCAGTGACAGGGGACGACCAATCTTAGGGAATTTCTAGACCCATGAGCAGAACAATTGTGTAGATCCAGCCTCAGTCTCCTCTCTGATGCAAATCTGCATGACTTTTAGGGCTTGGTCTTAAAACCCAATTGAGTAATTTACAAACCCAGATATTGTACATTCAGAAGCATTTTGTTAAATATATATTTTTAAAACAGTGTAAGTGGAAATTCTGATAATTTATGTGTATTATATGTAAAGCTAGTTTTGCAAACACATAACTACTAGGAAAATGTTTTTTTTTTTTAACCCAACTTATTTAATTTATTTATTTTTGTTTATATATTATGGTATCTGTTGTTCACACAGATATTATTTTCATACTGCCCTGGACCAAATCCCATACAAGGTTCATGCCGTTTGGTGCATTCTAGCAATGAACCATGTAGAAATAAAATTCAGAGAGATGAAAATGGGATTTCTGTGAATAAAAGGAATAGCTCTGCCCCAGATTTCCTGCGTGTAAAACAGTTCTATGACAATTGAATACTTGCTCTTAGGAGAAATCATGGAAGAGTTTTCTCTTCACTCTGCTCCCTTTAAGGAGATAAAGGGGCTTCCAGCCTGAATGGTCCTGGGGGCTCCATATTGTTGAGGGAGACTTTTTTCACTGGGGCAAAGGACTCCACTTGGATTTCAGAGTCCCTTTCCTCCATGTGGGTGGTGATGTCTGGTTTGGGCCTTCCAGGGAGGTGGGGAAGAGTCCCCACTCTGAGCTGTCAGTAGAGGGTCTGAATCTTTTCGCCTCCAGAAGCCCAGGCACTCCATCCTTTTTCAGGTTGTTTGCTCCCATCAGGGAGCAGTAACCAGGGATGAGGCCTCCTGTCCCAGGGCGCGTGGGCCGCAGGGGGGCTCCAGCATTTGTATTCAGACCATCAGCCCAAAGTCCCTGGATCAGCTGTGGCGAAGGAGGGGTTTTGGTTTTGGGTTTTGGTTTTGGGTTTTGGTTTTGGTTGGAGAGGAGAAGGTAAACATCAGAGTTCAAGCAGAGAAGCGACAGGACCAGGTTCTGTATGAGGGTCGAGCACCAGAGAAAGTTAGGTTCCCAGAGGGGCGGGATTTTTCCATGTCCATCACAATCCCCCCGCCAGGTGTCCTCAAGGACCTCTGCGCACCCGTCTCCTACTGCCTCTGTTAGTCACCAGCCCCTCTTGACCCTTCCTCGGAGAAAGTGGAGTGGCGCAGTGAGAGTTAGGCACAGCTGGGGGAGGGGAGGCCGGCTGAAGGGGGGGAGGGTCATTGTTACAGTTCTCTCTCCTTTCTGGTCCTCTTCCCTCCTCTGAAGGCAGCTGGATGCACCGGACTGGGCAGATGGAGAGGACTCATGGCCCTGAGCTTTGTGTTTCGGAGAACAGGTGGAGTGTCTGTAGCAGAACTAGAGACATAGGCCTTTAAACAGTGAACCTGAGTTTACCTGGATTCTCCACCCTTCAGAGGGTCTTGGTTCCCCCTGTTGAAAGCCTCTCTCCTTCTGAGTTTCCCCATGACTTCCCGAGGGTCAGGGAAGAGGACATGTCTCACTTTCTTCTCGCTTCGGCCGGGGGACCGCCACCCTGGCTGAATCCAGCCAGAGGAAGATGGGGCTAAAGTCCTGTGTACCCTCCCCTTGCTCCATGGGGGTTCCTGTAGGAACTGCAGACCTAGACGATGGGGAGTTTCTACAGGGAGACACCTGCTCTTGTCCAAATACCTGTTGTCACATCTCAATTTGGGTTTGTCTTTTCCTTTGAGAAAGCCAGTGTGTGCGCTGCCAAAGGCCCTAGACAACCTCACCCTTGACAGATAACTTCTCAGCCATCACTAAGTCATCTGAAGAAAGAGCACCTCGTTTTCTTTTTACCTTCTAGGGACAGCCACGTTCAACGTCTCTAGAAGCAGTGTTAGGATTCTCGTTGGAATGGAAGAAGATGCTTGGAAATTCCTTTTGCTCAATGCCCATCTTTGTTCCCTGCTGAAAAAACCAGAAGTGTTTTAGCTTTGAACTAAAACATAGCTTTGGATCATCAAATCTAAACTTCTAAACACCTCAAGGATCTCTGATGATGAGGTAGGAATGTGAAACCATCACTAAGGTGGAATGCCTGGTGTTAACCTGTAGGTTCCGCGTATAACAGGAGGTGTTTTACAAGACAGTCTGTGTTTCGGTTGTTTCCATACAGTCAGTTCTAGAAGGATGTTCCACAAATTGGGCAAAACTCAGTTACATCTGTTCACTATAGGGTAGACCAAACCACTGAATTTTTCACTTTCTGGTTAGTTGTTTTGATAATATATAGATGAGATCCAGGAAACTTCCAGCTGATCAACCTGGGTTGGAATTTGCCAGACCTGTTGTTGTGTCAGGGTTTAACCTCATAGCTTTCTTGAGACAGGGTCCACTTTTTGTCTTCTACCCCAGGACCTTCTCTCCACCCGTAGGATCCTTTCTCCCCTCTCTCTACTCTGCTTTGCCCCCTCCCCACCCAGGCGGTCACATCCCAGAGCCTGGGCAGGTTCTTGGAGGAATCATGCTTGGTCTTGGTAGCCCCATCCCAGAATTACCTTTGGGGTTGGAAGAAGAGCTGTGGTGGGAAGATGAGGGTACTTCTTTAGTCAAGGAGCCTTCTGGACAATCCACTCTTTGCCATCCTGTTAGCCATGCGTTAGAACTCTCCTCTCCTCCAACCCCTGGTGATTAGCATCCAGCATCTTGCAGCGGAACATTTACGTTAACAGCCTTGTTCCAGGAGGACTTTTTGGAGAACTTTGCTAAGATGGTCAGAACTCCTCACCATTTGGAAGCCTCAGCCTAAGGTAGATATACCCATATGTCCCTTCCTGCTTTGAAATAATGTCTGTGGGGGAAAACCATCAAAAGTGACCCTCTTGGAATGAAATTGGATAACTCTGAGAAAGTAGTAGAGAATTGATTTTAAATGTTATTCTGGTTTGGTATAAGGTAAACTAGGAAATGTTCTCTCTGAAGCATGAAAATATGTTTTTCCCATATGAAGTTTAGTATGAGGATGGAAAAGTGGTAATCACAGTAGACTTTGATCAATGCAACTGTATCTCCAGATATCCACATTTAAAAAATAGCCTTGACTGGATGCTGAATTGCATTTCCCATTATTAATTGTTGGTTTAAAACATTTTGTAAACTTTTTTTAATTTGAAATTTAGTCACGTTCATGTTATTTTCCAATCTAGTTTCTGTGGAAATTTTTTTAACAAAGAGAAACAAATAGAAACATCTTCAGATCTTCCTAAGTGAATATTTAAAATGCAGAATTGCTTCTCTTCTGTGTTTCTGTATTCAGATACTTAGATCTGTTGTATATATTAATTTAGACATCCTCACTAATATACACAGTATTTAAGACTCTAAATGAGATTTCTTAAGTATTTTATTTTATTCTCTGTAAATGGTTTTGTATAATCTTTAAAAATCTACACTTTGCCTTTGTAGATATTTAACGGAAACCATTTGGGGGTTGTCTTGCATGTATATTTTTGTTGTAGATAAGTGTTGCTTAGTTATTTCTGCAAATTTTGGTTGAAATGCTTACAGACTTTAATACAATATATATTTTCAGAATATAAACTTTTATATTTCTGTGGTAAGTTAGGATATGCGTTTTAGGCAATCTTTTCCATTAATATCACTTGTTCTTTCAAAAAAATAGCATTCTGGTTTGGTGCCAATGGTTTTTTGTTTTTTGTTTTCCATTAGAATCTAGTGCTGTTAAATTGTTAGAGAGCCGGTTAATTTTCTTTTTCTCAAAGTAATTGAGTTTGAAGTATAATTTGAAAATGTATTGAATTTGTGAATAAGCCTTACCATTAGGATCAGTAAATTTTCCAACCTTTGCAACTACATATGTAGTTGAAGATCTCCCCATAAATTCTCACTGTGTGCCAGTTGATGGAGTTTGTGAACAGAGCCTTAAGCTTGTTGCAAAAAAAAAAAAAAAAAGGTAATACGGGTTGTTTCTTCCAAGTAGCGTAAGCCATGTGGATGGACTCTGCAGTCTGTACGCCATGGCTAATCTGGAGAGTTTGGTTGAGTTGATGGCGGCAGGGGCCAGATAGACACCTTGGTGATTGTCTCTGGCCATACGAAGGGACCACGGACAGGTGTTCTGGAGCCACCTTCGTACTATTCACGTGGTGTAGATGTGGTCACATGGAGGGCTGCTGGTTCATCATTTGTTTTGAACCAATGGCATTTTCTGCTCCTGACCTTGGTGGTTGACTCCAGGTTCCTTGCAGGTGACCTGGAAACATCCAGTCTGGCTGTGGTCAGCACTCCTTGAGAGATGTTAACAAAGTTTACATGTGAGTCTTACTGTGTAGACAATCTGAAGTCGCTTTCAGTTACATAATCCGCATTCCCACGTGTTCTGAGTGTCTTATCAGTGAACTAGGTGCGTTAAGCCATACTGAACTTGAGTTTAACAGGGCACAGGCGGACTAGATGCACAACATACACATCAGCTGAGCCAGTCTACCCGGGGCTGTTTGAATGGCGTGTAAGTCATGGAGCTCCCTGGCAGTGCATCCACTGTGTCTGGGATCTGATAAAACCAACTAACATTTGGAACTTAAATTTTTTTTTTTTTTTAATTATGATTCTTTCCAGTTGGCCCTGCTTACCTACTGGTTCTCCTTACCAAGGCTTTAAAGGTGATCTTGAGACCAGGGCCATAGAATAGCTAAAGTCAAGTTATTTGGTTCATCTCAAATAAGTGTTCATAAAGTCAACTTATCTCCCATTAGGATGGAGATTTGCTTCAAATATTTGCAGCGTGTGTGTCAATCAGAGAAACTGACGTCTAGTTTTAAGCTTCGGCTCTGACATCTCTGTGGGTTGACCATGCCTCATTGGCCCAACACCTGGCCTCACGTTGGTGCTCATTAAGGCGACTCTGGGAAGTTTGGAGGGTGTGGAGTTTTCCATCTAGGATTTAATGTGTCCCTGTGCCGTTCGTCCCAGCTTGAAGTCATTTGCTGATGTCCATGCTGACAGGATTGTGAAAGTATTGCCTTTCATAAAACCAAGGACCAAAGAATTCCATTATTCCAGCAAAGTACGAGTTTCATAGATTGTGGGCACATCTAGGCAGAGATGTACATGCTTTATGGCACAGAGAAACTGCTCCCATCCACCGACCTCATGCTCCCCCTGGCTGGCCCTACAGAAGGATTTGTCGTCACCTTGAGAAGGCTCTGAAAGATGAGCTTCTCGGATTGAAATGCACTGTCTCAGGTTGGTGTTTCTGCTGTGTAGTCCCAGCCTTTATCCATATCGGTACCACAAAGAGTGGAGGGCTGGCATTCTTCAGGTTATCTGAGCAGTGTGGACTGCTCCATCTGAATAGAAACCTCCTGCGTGAGTTCTTCAGCTGTGTCTACACTGAGCAGTGAGATCCTGCAGTTGCTAAATTTCCACCTCCTTTTGGTTCTCCATCAACCCATTCCACTTCCTGTTTAGCCCGAGAAGAATTTTCTTCACTTCTCACACTAGGTGATGCCCCATCTTCATCCATGATGAAATCATTCATCCCTTAACCGGTTGAGAAATGATTGATACTGAAGAAGTGGGATTCTAGTGGTAAGGCTTATTACCAAACCTCCGATCATGAAACAGGCTACCAAAAACGTATCCAGCCTACCCTGGGAGTGTTCGGATTTGATCATGGATCTAGCAGACACACCAAAATCCAAGGAGACCTTTGCAAATTAGGCTACTCATTTTCTTTCACCAGGTTATCATGGGAGAGTCTTTAGTTCTGAATATCTGTAAGTATGAGTAATTCATAGACTTATAAAGCAGGTACAGCTGCCCCTTTCTCACCATGCTGTAAATACTCCCTGAGACTGGGTGCAGTACGGAGGGATACTAATCTTCGGATTTATCAAATGCTGACTGTCTAGAGCAAATTGTACACTCTCTTTGTGAATGGTCCTGTAACGTGTATGAACACATTTCTGGGTGCCTTAGAAGTTGTATTTTTCATGTGTGCTAATATGCAGTATTTATACATTGTGAGAAGCTGCTTTGAATAAAAAGGTTAAAACTTCGTCTGCGTTTGCTTGTGTTCTCCCTTTGGCAGCCTGCACATAAGGTTCACAAACAGGTTCTGTGGTTTCTGAACAGAGAGGTTTCTGGGGCCTCCAGGGGGTTGCGACATCTGAGGCTTCTAAGTTGTGTCTGGGTTCCTGGGGAGCAGAGACTCCCTCACCCACATCGGCCTTGAGGCTTCGAGTTATTCAGGCTGGTGGTTGATTGGGAGGGCACAGGTATTGTTTGTCAGAAGGTTGAAGGAGCATTCACCCCTTCCCTGGTATACCTGGAATGTTTCTTTGCATAGGGACCGCTCCTCACTCGAGATCAACCTCCACAGAGCTTGGTTTTGTACAATCCCAGTGGCCGCACGTGGCTAACGACCGTATTTGTCACTAAGGAATTATGCAGAGTCCTTTCTCGCTGCCTCGGTCATCACAATGTGGCTCTTAGGAAAGGCACACTGCTGAGGACGCCTGACTCCAGAGACGACGTGGAGGCTGCAGGAAAGAGGAAGAAGGAGTCTTTCGGGGGCTCGTGGCAGCAGGGCATTCTGGGAAAGGGATTTGCACAAGGTCACATCTACCTGTCCGTCCATCCGGCAGCAGTATTGAGCCCCCTGCTCTGCCTCGGGCTGCACAGATGCCGAAAGGCACAGATGACTCAGACAGTCCCCGTCGTACAGAAGCTTGGGGTCCAAGAATGTGAGAAAGGCATGTAATCCTGCCGTGATTCTCAAAGTGTCCACAGCGCAGTACCGGAGAGGACACCTTCCACAATCGTGAACACCTGCAGAGTCTAGAAGACTGCGCAGCGTTAATTGTTAATCTTCCCTCGGGTCCCCTTTCTGTCGGTGTGGGCCCGCCTGCCTTGCCTGGGGCCCAGGATCTTCCCTGTGCCGGTCCCCTTTCCTTTTCCTTTCTGTCGGTGTGGGCCCGCCAGCCTTGGCTGGAGCCCAGGATCCTCCCTGTGCCGGTCCCCTTTCCTTTTCCTTTCTCTTGTCCTTGGTGTCATCACTGTCGTCTTGTGTGCCTGTTTGCCCTTTCTCTGAGGTCCTGACTCCATCCCGAGTAGTCAGGGCCAAACCTGGGAAGTCCTTTGCTCCTGACTGCCTCTGGTCCTTCTAGGAGACTGGACGAGGCCTTTCAGATGTTTCAGAGTGTAGCATCTATAAGACAAACCCTTCTTCCTTTAACTGTCTCTTCACAGGCTAACACTGATGTGATATGATACTGAAAGAAGCCCTTGCCCAATCGTGAGAGGAAGTGGGCTGAGGCTCCCATCTGGTTAGACACATCAACAATTAAATGAGTCACCAATATATTGAATAAGCAGTAATGGAGTATAATCCCAAAAGCAACTTTATTTTGTCTCTCACTGTCCCTTTAAGTCGACTTAACGGAATAGTCCTGACCTCACCCTAGATGACAGCACAGGTAGGCTGTAGGACCTTTCCGATAAATAATATAAAGTCACAAACACAGTATCAATTCAGTAGTCAAAGATGGCCATGTTCCATTTAAGCATCAATGCTTCCAACTTCATTTAAGACTTCACTCATTTTTGCTGACTCTCATTTCTTTTTCTGGTTGGATTAGGGAGAGCTGGAAAGATTTTATAAGGACCAAATGGTGCTGTTGTCACATGGGGGCTTTCCTTCTCTGGGCCTCATAGACTCCCAGGGCACCCGTATGGGTTTCTTGGTGACCTCTTCAGTTGATGGTGGCCAGTCTCTTATAACTGCCAAGTAAACTCTATATCATCAGCCCATCCCTCCCTCTTCAGTCCCTAGGAGTCCGGTGGTCCACTGCCAGCTTCGTCAGTTGAGGTCTGTTTGTCCCTTTAGGGTAAGGTGATCCCCATGCCAGCCCTTTGCCACTCCTGGACCCCATGTGGCTCAGGGGAGCATTCATGCAACCTCTGTCCACACAGATCAGGGCGTGCAAGCTAACTTCCAAACAAGAGCTACTGCCTCACTGGTGTACTAACTAGTCAACTAGTTGGCCTCTTATTCGCTGAATTTCTCAGGCATGAGTCAGATGCCAATCTACTGTGTCCCCTAAGTTTTAGGGGGCACATATAAATCGCTAAAGCCTCATTCTCCTTTGACTTCAGATGAAAGGGAGGTGGGAGGGTGTGCGAAGGCGTGGCTGGGACTGACTTGTGCTTTAACAGATTCGCTCTGTGACGATGGGCAAAAGGGGGCTGAGGGCAAGGGGACCCAGAGGAGACTCTTGTAATTGTCCATCTGCCTTCGACGAAGGCTTGACTCAGGGGTGGGGCAGTTGAGGTAGTGAGAAGGAGTGAAGTGCTGAGTGTATTTTGAAGACAGACTGAGAGAGAGAGAACTGAGTCAAGGGTGATCCTGGGATTTGGGGCCTGAGCAGCTGGAAAGCTGGAATTGCCCCCGAATTGAGGCAGGGACCGCTCCAGGGCTTGGGGGAGCAGGTCTGAGTGGAGGTGCCAGGAGCTCAGCTGAGTCCTGGTATCACATGCACGGGGTGTTTGAGCTCCCTCAGCCTTTGGGGATTACAACTGTGCCTGCCTCCTAAGGAGTTTTTAAATGATTAAATGAGATTTACACGCGCGTGTGTGCGCACACACACACACACATGACTGATGTATATATGAGATTTTATATATATGAGACTTACTTAAATATGTAAAAGACAGTAATATATAAAATTAGATTATATATAATATTTAAAAGAGTTGGCATACAGCCTTTTTAATGATTAAATGAGATTTTCATATATATGCAAGATTTACACAAATGAGATTATATATAAGTATCATTATACGTAATTTTTGGAACAGTTGACAGATAGTTACTATTTAATGGTTTAATGTTATTTACATATGTGTATATGTATGTGAGGTTTTATATAGGTAAGATTTATACACATATAGGAAAGATATGTAAATGAGATCATGTACATATGTAAATGAGATTTTATCTATATACAAAATGTTTAGAACAGCTGTTGGCACATCATCACTCTTTTTTTTAAATTGAAGTATAGTTGATTTACAATGTTGTGTTAATTTCTGCTGTACAGCAAAGTGATTTAGTTATACAAGTATATACATTCTTTTTTTAAAATATTCTTTTCCATATGGTTTATCCTAGAATATTCAATATAGTTCTCTGTGCTATACAGTAGGACCTTATTGTTTATCCATTCTATATATTGAATAAATGCTCACATCTGCTCACCCAACCTCCCACTCTATCCCTCCCCCAACCCCTTCCCCCTTGGCAACCACCAGTCTCTTCTCTATGTCCGTGATTCTGTTTCTGTTTCATAGATAGGTTCATTTGTGTCATATTTTAGATTCCACATACAAGTGACATCATATGGTATTTGTCTTTCTCTGTCTGACTTACTTCACTTAGTATGATAATCTCTAGTTGCATCCATGTTGCTGCAAATGGCATTATTTCATTCGTTTTTATGGCTGAGTAATATTCCATTGTATACATGTGCCACATCTTCTTTATCCATTCCTCTGTTGGCGGACATTTAGGTTGTTTCCATGTCTTCACTATGTGCATAGTCACTCTTTAGTGATGAAATGACCTTTACATATATGCATGAGATTAGATGTATATATTAGATTTATTTAAAATATGAGATTAGGTACATAGATGGACACCTACCTACCTACATACATATACAAACACACACACACACACACACACACACATATCTTTAGGACCGTTGTTGGCACAGCATTGTTATGGAATCAAGAGTAGCCGTATCAGTACTTATGCTGGTGAAGGCCAGGGGCGAAAGTCGGGGACTCAGCGCAGGTAATGTACCTGTGCTCTCCCAGCCGAGACCCTGTCTCTGCTGATGGCCAAATGGAGCCTTTTCCCCAGAGAAGTCCCTGGGCTGTGACACCCTGGCACACCCTTTTCCTCTCTGGCCTCTGTGTCCTTCTGCATGTGGGGCTCACACTGCCTCTCTCAAGATTGTCCTGAGGATTAACTGCGAGCGTGTGTGAGGCCTCGTGCCCTTTTCCTTGGGGATTGCCTAATGCAGCCGCATCAAAAACTCTTGGCTTCTGAGGTTTCCAGTGAGGTCTGTACTTCTCCATCCTCCAAACCCCTTCCTGGAAATGCAGATGGCGGTGGCGTTGGACCAGGGATGGGCCGGGAGACTTCCTAAGCTGGGGTGAGGGCGAGAGCCCTTTGGGCACTGAGCCAAGTCGAGAAGTCAGCGTCCAGGAGCCAACAAGCCTGATCAGGGCACCAATCTGGAGTGGCTGGCTGAGCACCAGCGCCCAGCGACAGAATGGGCAACAAGGGCAAGAGCCACTGTGGGGGTTCAGGACGGAGGGTGGGAGGGGAAACCTGTGCACCTGATAGACTGTCCAGGGCACCGGGCAGGCAGTAAGCACCAGTGTGTGCATAGATCAATGAGAATTCCTCCTCCGGGACTGTCAGTTTCTAAGAAATGTGGGGAGATTTTGCCGAGAAGCAACTGGAGAGATCAAAGGCAAGGATGTTAATGGAAAGAGCATGACGTATACGATTTTTATAAGGTCAGACAACCTTGCATTTAAATCTCTGATTTGACTTTAATGAATGGCACACTCTTGATTTCCTAATCTGTACAATGGGCACAATAACTCCTATTACAGGTTATTGCGACGCTCATGTGAACCAAATGCAGATAGTTCCCGTAGCGGGGGGCTGGCATGTAGTAGGTGTCCTATACATGCTGATTGCCCGATACCCACCTCCTCCCCTTTCCCCTTAAAGCAGTGGAAACGTGGCTGGAGTGTAGGGGAGGAGGGGAGGACGTGAACTGGGAGGCAGGGAGAGTCTCTGCAAGTCTGTCATCAGGGACTGACATCCAAGCTGTGGAAATTCGAGAAGTGCCAGGAGACCCCACCCACATGGGAAACCCCCCAGCCAGATGGTGACTTGTGGGCTGTAACTTAATAACCTCCTGGATTAGGGGCCTTAAAAATGATTTGTGGCTGTAGGACGGTTGGGGTCCGCAGGTGTAGCCATCATGTACGGAACACACTCAAACACGCTAATAGAGCACTCGGGGATGTGCCCTGTGGGCGAGGGTGGGGAAAGCTTGTCCTTGTGATTTTCCAGCTGTGGTCAAACACAGAGCCCTGGGCTTTGCCAGGACAGATGGCAAATGAGCTGTCTCGAGGTGACAGAGGACCCGATCGGTTCTAGCTTCATGCCACACTCGGTGTCCCAAGATGCCACCTGTGCTGCCACACTTCCTTACACTTTCACTTCCAAAGAGGGGCTTACGGGCTGCTCTCACAGACATTTGGATGGTAACGAGCAGTGACTGACAAAGAGGAGAAAATTCAGACGTTGTGGGCCAATTTCTGGCAGAACAGAGCTGTGGTTGACAATTTTTTTTAGAAGTCTTGCGGTTGTGTCTTTAAGATTCTATCTCCTCTGGGCCACATTTCCTGTTTGATTGCGGAGTCTTCTTCTCCCCCTTCTGCTCCTCCTGGTGTCTTGCGTTGCTTGTACTATTATCATCATAGCAACAGCCCTAGGGGGAGTAGGAAGAGGCTGACGTGTGGAATCAAATAGAGCTGGGTTCAAATTCTTCCGCCATCATGGTGTGATGTAATGTGATGACTCGGTTCCTCTTGGCTTCAGATACCTCTTCCAGGTTTTGTTTGTTTGTTTTAAGAATTGAGAAATAACGTATGCAGACATACAACTGAATAATGTACACTCATTTCAGATTAGTTCCTTACTTATAAAGTATTTTTATGTCCGGTCTCTTTGCATGCCTTGATCTAATAGGAGAGAAAACTGGGGCTCAGAGAGGTGAAGTGACTTGCTCAAGGACACACAGTAGTAAGCAGTGAGTAGGAATTCCAATGTGTCTTTCTGTTTGTCTTTTCATTCTGAAATAACTTGACTTATAAAAAAGGTGCAAAAATTATACCCCCCAAATTGCACATACCCTTCACCCAGATCCCCCAAATGATAACATCTTGCATAAACATGGCACAATTATAAAAATCAGGAAATTAACATTAATAACAATATTATGATCTAATTATTTAGACTTTACCTATTGTCCCATGAGTGTCCTTTTTCTGGTCCAGAATCCAATCCGAGATCACGCATCACATTTATTTACTCTCCTTTAATCTGGAACTAAGATTTTCTAGACCTTGACAGCTGGAAGAGAATATAACAGGCTAGTTATATTTTGTAGGATGCCCCTCGATTCGGGTTTGTCTCATCTTTCCCCATTATTAAATTCAGGCTCTGCATTTTGGGCAGGACGATCACAGAAGCGATGTTATGTCTTTCAGAGTGCATCCCATCATGCCCATTTGTTCCCTTACTGGTGATGTCAACTTGATCATTTGGGTTTAGATTCCAAGGCTTCTTTTCTTTCAGCTGCACCATGCTACCCACAATCTGATTTCTGTATACTGTATTCAAACTGTCAGAACGGATACTGTCGTTAAAGCAGTTGAAAATAATATTAAATGATATTGCAACTCAAGATGTTGCTTTTACCCTGTGAGTTTGCTTGCAGGCAAAAACCAGTTTTAAATCTCCAGCGCTTTTGTGCCTTGCACGGAGAGAGAGCCCACATGATGTCTGTTGAATGAAAATAAAGAAATAAAATAATGAACACATGAGTGAATGGGATTCTCAGTTCAGTTTGCTCCTTGAGGGCAGGAAAATTTACCTTTACTTTCTATAGTGCCTACAAACATTGGGTACTCAATTAAATTTGAGTGAAAGAAACTTAACTCTTCCTGGTGGATATTTCCTGACTTACAGGAGGAAGGGGAAAATGGCTGTTTTATTTTTTTAAAAAAGAAAACAATTTTTTTGCAGCTCTTTCTCTTTTCTAAACAGAGGTGTTTCTGCTTTGATCCTGGGGGTGTAAAAATAACATAATTTTCTTATCTTTGGTCTTTCTTGGTGTTTTTTGCAGATGGAGACCAAGTCTGTTTAGTTTAAGAAAGCTGCTTAATGATTTGGGGCTATGGTAGGCAGAAGGCTGAGATTTCTTCAAGATTGCCAACCTCCATATAATCCCCTGTTATTGAGTGCAGGTGGGCCTGCCCTAATCAGTTGAACCTTTATGAGACTAGAGGTCAGAGATGGAGTATTCAGAGATTCAGACTTGAGAGACCAAAGGGAGAGAATCACATGGTAGGGAATGGCAGGAGGCTTCTAGGAGCTGAGATCAGCCACCAGTCCGTGGCTTGTAGCAAGAATACAGGGACCTCAGTCTACAAACACAAGGCAGTGAATTCTGCCAAAACCCTGAGTGAGATTGGAAGGGGACCCGAGCCTCAGCTGAGAGCCAAGCCCCAAGGGACACCTTGATTTCAGCCTCGAGACCTTGAGCAAGGAACTCAGCTACACTGTGCCCCAACTCCCGACCCATGGAAACTGTGAGATGATAAATTTGTGTTGTTCTAAGCTGCTAAGTTTGTGGTATGTTGTTACACAGCAATCGTTTGGCCTTTTCCTGTCATGTAGTTGCACTCATACAGTATGTAGCTTTTTCAAATGGGCTTATTTCACTTAAGTTTCCTCCATGTTTTCTTTGTGACTTGACATCTGATTTCTTTTTATTGCTGAATTATATGTCTGCTGTCTGGATGTCCCATAGTGTGTGTATCCGTTCACCTATTGGAGGACATCTTGGTTGCTTCCAAGTTTTGGCAGTTATGAGTAAAGCTGCTATAAATATTCACGTGCAGGTTTTTGTATGAATATAAGTTTTCAACTTATTTGAGTAAACGTAGGAGTGCAATTGCTGAATAGTATGCTAAGACTATGTTTAGCTTTGTAAGAAACTCTCAGGCTGTCTTCCAAAGTGGCTGTACCATTTTGCATTCCCACCAGTAGTGAGCGAGAGTTCCAGTGGCTCCATATACTTGTCAGCATCTGGTATTATCATTTTGGGGGGATTTTAGCCGCAGAAGGCACTTTCAAATTTTCATTACTGCAGGGGTAAGCCCTCTCTCCCTTCCCATATTCCCACTTCTGCTTGTCCTGTAGGAAATCCCATCGGCATCTCCAAGGTGCTGGGGTGACAGCTCCCACCTCCTTCCACCCCTTGTTCAGATATCTGTATGGGCGAGGAGGGTGCTCCCCTGATCAGTGAGAACCCAACATCTACTGGACCTTGTTTTTCAATGAGAGACTAAGTCCTGGAGACAAAAATAAGCATCTCTCCCCTGGGGTTGGGTGTTCCCCCTTGGGAAGAGGGCTGCCATTCACTGGCTTCTCTGTGTCAAATGAGGGGAGGAGAAGGAATAGATTCACTTGGGGGTAGAAGGTAGGTAGGCAGTCCTGCGGTGTTTTCTACTCATGTTTTACCAGGGAGCTCAACTTGGATAGTTGTACTCCCATTAATCAATCCATCCTGATATCCCACTTTCTACCTTTAGTGTTCCCAATTAAGAAACCGAGAGCGATTAGGCTTCCCCACATCTTCAATAATATCCATCCATGCCACCACCAACAAGAGCCATCTGCATTTCCTCTTTGGAAAAATGTCTATTTAGTTCTTCTGCCCGTTTTTAATTGGGTTGTTTGTTGTTTTTTTGATGTTGAGTTGTATGAGCTGTTTATATGTATGTTGGATATTAATCTCTTATCAGTCACATCTTTTGCAAATAGTTTCTCCCATCCAGTAGGTTGTCTTTTTGTTTTGTTGATGGCTTCCTTTGCTGTGCAAAAGCTTTTAAGTTTAATTAGATCCCATTTGTTTATTTTTGCTTTTATTTACTTTAGGAGATAGATGCAAAAAAATATCACTGTGATTTATGCCAAAGAATGTTCGCCTATGTTCTTCTCCAGAAGCTTTATGGTATGTGGTCTTACATTTAGATTTTTAATCCATTTTGAGTTTATTTTGGCATATGGTATTAGAGAATGTTCCGATTTCATTCTTTTACATGTAGCTGTCCAGTTTTCCCTGCACCACTTATTGAAGAGACTGTCTATTCTCCATTGTATATTCTTGCCTCCTGTGTTATAGATTAATTGATCATAAGTGCATGGGTTTATTTCTGTGCTCTCTATCCTGTTCCATTGATCCATGTGTCTGTTTTTGTGCCAGTACCGCACTGTTTTGATTACTGTAGCTTTGTAGTGTAGTCTGAAGTAGGGGAGTATGGTTTCTCCAGCTCTCATACATTGCCTTTTATATGCATTGTTTAATCCTTACAGCAAGCCAGTTGGTTGGGTAATATTATGATCTTCTTTTTACAGATAATGAAATTGAGTCTCAAAGAGGTTAAGTAACTTTTCCAAGTCCATAACTAGTCCAAGCTAGTAAATGGAAACTGCTGGGTTTGGAACGTGGGGTGGTCTTGTTTTAAGCTCTGTGACCTTTACTCTGTACCGATGGCCCTCATTCTTCTTGGTCTTAGGCCCCTTTTGTGCTCTTAAAAGTGATTGAGGGACTTCCCTGGTGACACAGTGGTTAAGAATCCACCTGCCAATGCAGGGGACACGGGTTCGAGCCCTGGTCCGGGAAGATCCCACATGCCCCAGAGCAACTAAGCCCATACGCCACAACTACTGAGTCTGCGTTCTAGATCCCGTGAGCCACAACTACTGAGCCCACATGCCACAACTACTGAAGCCCACATGTTCTAGGGCCCATGCTGTGCAACAAGAGAAGCCACCGCAATGAGAAGCCTGCGCACCACAACGAAGAGTAGCCTCCGCTCCCTGCAACTAGAGAAAGCCTGCGCGCAGCAACGAAGACCCAATGCAGCCAAACATAAAATTAAAAAAAAAAAGTGATTGAGTCGCAACCCCTCATGAGTTATTAAATGTAGGTAATGATCACCGTTCCTGTTAATTTCACCAAAAGGGAGACAACTGGACATTATTTTCCTCCTCATGGCAAGACACAATACCACCTGCCTCTAAATTGAACTTGCAATGTCCAGGTAATATATGGGAGAGAAATAAGTTAAAACTCCATCAATGCAGTTAATCAAATCCAGAATGTGGAAAAGTACAGAACAAAGTATTTCAGCATTTGGTTCCTTTACCAGATGAATTTTAAAGGAGAAAATATCAATGGAAGGAGGGAATTTAGGAGAGACATACATACCAAATGCCATGTGAAGGTTATGTCAGATCGTGATTTGAACAAAAAAACTCTGTGTGTGTGTGTGAATAATACTGAGGAGTTATTGGTAATTTTTTTGGTGGGGTAATGACACTATAGTTACGCTTTTTAAAAGTGTTCTTCTGTTTTAAAAATATGTAATTAATTTTTGAGTGCTTTACATACATCATTTCCCCCATTTTTTTAGGCAAAGTTAGAGAAACCCAGAGAAGTGATTTGCCAGCTTCACATCTGGGACATGGCAGAGCTGGGCCTGAAGGCTGGAGATGGAGGGAAATCTATCTACTTATAGCTTGGTGCTGTACCTTTACGGTCTCTGGTCAATCTTTCTCGGTGTTGATACACATCAAACCATGAGACAAATGTGCAAGTCAAGGAATTTCAAGCTGTGGCTTTAGCAGGATTCAGTTTAGGGGTTTTTCTATGGAACTCTCTAAATACAAGTTTGAAAAATGCCCAGAATGAGCTCCATGCCAGGAAAGGTAGTGCCAAAAGCAGGCTGATTAAGACCGAAACTCCAGATGTCATCAACTTTTCAAACACGTGCAATTTCGTGGTGAGTAGCAAGCAGCAGCTGGGGCTGCTGACGCGCAGGCTGGGAGCCAAGTGGCCGGGGCTGTTTCTTTCAAGAACATTTCATAAGCCAGCTGCCATCTTGACAGTGCCTTGTGGGCCAGGCTGTTCTTACAGTTGACAATGGTCATTCCACATCGGGGGATGCTTCTTCATTCCAAACACGCACAGAGTTCAAGCACATCTTGCTTTGGAATTTCTGGTCGACAACTCAGAACCTCTTCTTCCTTACAGTTAGCCCATGGGGTTGGGATGTGGAATTGAAGAGGTGAAGTCATGAGTTTGACCTCACAAGAATCCTTTACCTTCCTGGTGAGATGAGTGCATGGACGCAGGAAGGGGATTTAGCCTGCATCACAGAGCACTTACCGTGAGCAGAGAAGCACTCGTACTGCTAACCAGTTGTCTCAACAGTGCACAGGGTTTCTTACAAGAGCAGAGGGAGACCACGGATGAGTCACTGTGAAACCAGCCTAGGACTAAGACGGTAACCGAAAGACATGGCCGTTCAGCAGCTCCATCTTCTGAGTGGAAGTCCCAGCTGGGCAGCACAAACGCTTTTGTTCACCTGGGAGGCGGTGATATCCGGGTCAGTCTAGAGGATGGTGGAGTGGCCTCATGGGGTTATTTGCCCAAGGCCTCTGGGAAGAAACGTTCTGAGGGAAGATTGACTCCAGACCAAGAACCAGGGCTGTGTGAGGGATGCACTTCCCTGCTGAACTCCCGAGGGCAAGGCAGCTACCATAAAGCCTGAGCACAGAATCAGAGGCCTGCTACCCATCAAAACGTGGTGAGGCATTGAGCGCCCACAGCTGCGGGGTTTCGTAACCAGGGAAACAGGATGTAGCACAAATGGAGACAGGTACTTTCCCAGTTGGGGGTGGCTGTTGGAGCACAGAATGACGTCATGCTAGAGGGCATAGTGCAGGGTGATGGCACTTTGGGGACAACAGTGACCCTCCCATAGAGAGGTGGAGCCCGAGCTGGCCAGGGGGGATACATAGCAGACAGATTCCATGGGGTACCCAAGAGGGGCGTGTTCTTGAGTTTATGTACGACACCCCTGTGGACTCAATCAGGGAGGTGAGGTCGCGTGTCATAGGGCCAACGTGAGGATTACATGAGAGAATAAGAAGAGCATGCATTGTTATTGATATTGCTGGTTTTAAAATTTATTTTTATTTTTTTTCGCCACGTCTCGTGGCTGTGGGATCTTAGTCCCCCGACCAGGGATCGAACCCGGGCCCTTGGTAGTGAAAGCATGGAGTCCTAACCACTGGACCGCCGAGGAGGTCCCCGGTATTGCTGTTTTATAATTTTAATTGTTGGGTCAAATGAACCTTGTTTCTGAGATAGATAGATATATGTGCTATAAATAATTGAATTAAATTATATAAAATTACCCAATGTCTGTACCCAGTAAGTCCTCAGTAGCTGCTAGTTGCTATGGTTATTGTTGTTACTATTATTATTATTACAATTATCAGTGGAGGTAGTGGTACTAGAATAACAGGAGGCCTTTAAAGATGGGCTAGATGCCACTCAATGGTAGATGAGGGTCAAGGATAGAGAAATACATTTTGATTACAATTACCATGACCCCTGTTTTTATCCCTGGCCTAAAAACAGAGCCTGGAACACACAGGTAATATTTAAGTAAATGTATTGAACTTTGTCAAAGAGAAGGGAAGAGAGACTCAGAACAGGGACTTTCAGGTTCCAGTTTCCATCTCGGTCCAGCCACACGGGTTGGGTGCCCACCATATGCCACTGGGTTAGGTTCACTCATGCTGTAGATGAACATCTGAGACATAGGAAGCTTGAGATGCTTGTCGGAGGATCTGCAGCTGGTTGGCGTCAGCAGCCAGCAAGAACATCTGAACTCGCTGTCTCAGGTGTGAGAAAGGCCCCACGGGTCCTGGCTGTCAGTGCGATGGGAACAAAAACGGAGACCAAGTGGGTTGGGATCTGGGCTCCCATCTGTGTGGTTGGCTCTTGGAAGAACGTCCTGGTCCAGCCAAGGGGAGAGATGCTGGGTGAGCCGGAGAACTGGTTTGGCTGAATGTACTAAATTTAGAAGGGGACTTGGATGCACCCTCTGTGGCTTTTGACTGGGGCCCAGGCGCGGAGCGTGTTGGTGTTTTTCCTCTTTGGTTTCCCTGCGGGGTGGGGAGCTTGCTCCCCTCTCGGGTTCCCGAGGGCTCAGTCACTGACGCCCGGTTTATAAATACCCTCTCCCTTCCCCGGCGGTTCTGACCCCAGCTGATTGTTAGTAATTTCAGGGTTTCTCACAGAGCCTCTGCACTTCGATTCCCCAGGGTGATAATCAGGGGTGGCGGGTCGCCCCCAGCCCCGGGGAGGGTCTGCGGCAGAGGCGCGGCCCTGCAGAGAACTGCTTCCTGGAGCTGCTTCCCTCCGCGCTGTGCCTTGCCAGGCAGTCGAAAGCCATGTGGGGAAATAACACTTGCCTTTGTCCCACTGAGATAAAACAGTTTGGAGGTTAGTGCTGTGTCGTTAAAGGGGCTGGGGGACACGGAGAAAAGGTCAGGGGGCAGCATTCATAGCCTGTGTGCCAGGCTTACGCTCAGTGATTTACTGCTAGTTGATGAAGTGAGCTGATAATGAGTGTTCCGTGTGCGAAAGCTCCATGAAACGCTTTTTACACGGGCTGTCTTATTTACTCACCCATGTGACTCTGTAACATCTGTACAGTGTTTCACGGCCAAGGCACCTGAGGATCTGAGAAGTGAAGGGACTTATCCACGCCACACAGCTCTTTCTCTCTTTCTGCAAGTGCCATGTTGAGAGCCCCTAACGTTTCTGATTTGTAGCATCCTGGGCAATTAAGCAGCTTAAAAAGTTTTGAAGACATGTAGACCGGGGCTCAAATCACAGCACTGCCACTTGCTCTAAGAACCTGGGCAAATCCTTTAAATTTATCTGAGCCTCAGTTTTCTTATCTGTCAAATGGGAAGGAGAGTATAGAGTCAGTGTGAAGACTAATTGAGATTGTGTAAAACAATTTGGGAAATAGTGTGCCCTGAATCAGTGGTAGTGTATAATAATAATAATACATAATAATAATAATAATAGCTAACATTTAATTGGTCCTCCCTATGTGTCAGGCTATGCTATGCACATTATATATTTTATTTAATGCTCTCAACCACCTTAGGGAGACATGCTTTTATTAACCTTATTTTTCAAAAGAGAGATCTGAGGGTTAAAGAGGCCAAATGACTTGCCCATGGTCTCATAGCTAGTAAATGGTGGAATGTGGATTTGAATCCAGAGAGTGACTCCAAGTCCATGTTCTTACCACATATATATTGCCTTTGTCATCAACAGCATCATCATTCACCATCACCATCACCATCACCATCATTCACCATCATCATCTCCATCATCACCATCACCATTATCACCATCATCACCATCACCATTATCACCATCATCACCATCACCATCATTCACCATCATCATCACCATCACCATTATCACCATCATCACCATCACCATCACCATCATTCACCATCATCATCACCATCATCACCATCACCATTATCACCATCATCACCATCACCATCATTCACCATCATCATCACCATCACCATTATCACCATCATCATCACCTTCATTCACCATCACCATCATCACCATCACAATCATCGCCATCACAATCATCACCATTGTCATCATCACCATCGTCGTCATCACTACCCTCATCATCATCATTATCATTATGTCATGATTATTGTTATTCTTTAACTACTCCTAGTAGCCCTAGAGCTCCTCCTGGGTTGGGATGGTACCCATACCCAGTTCGGGCTTGACAAATAGTAGGGTCTCAGCACGTGTCTGTAGACTGGAAACATGAATGAGACAATTCTTTATGAGGTCAGCTCATCCAAGAGGCTTTCTCATCCAGGTGCCCAGAGCAGTTGAGGGCTAGTGGATCTTAAACCTGAAACACCTGTGGAAGGGAGCTCTCAGAAGCACATGGTTGGCACAAAGCTCAGAGACTGAGAGTCCTGCATTTTCTCTGCACTGTCCAATATGGAAGCCACTGGCCATTTGTGACTATTTAAATTTTAACATTCAATTATTTAAAATAAAATAAAATGGAAAATTGAGTTCCTCAGTTATGCTAGTCACATTTCAGATGTACCATCACCTGTGGCTGGTGGCGACCATATTGGATACAAAGATATAGAACATTTGTATCGTTGCAAAAAGTTCTCTTGGTGCTGTTCTAGAAGGTCTTGATTCTCAGTCCCCTGTGCCCTCTGAGTACACTAATCTCTTCAGACCAGGGGGCTGGTCTGGGGCTTGGGGAATATGCTCACTGTGGCCAACATATACCAGTGGGATAGGAGCCAGAGAGAAGCTCCTAGTGGACTCATCAGTCTTGCCGCCATCTTGCATAAGCGCCCTGGGCTTGAGGTGAAGTGTTTAAAGACACCAGCATTGGAGTCAGGGCTCAGATCTCCATTTCCCAGCTGTGCAATTTGGGAAAATTAATAAACCTCCCTGGGCCTCAGTTTCCCCAACTGTGAAATGGGAATGCCAGGACTTCATAGGCACTTCTGGAAAAATTGGAAGAGCTGTGTCAAAAGCACTTGCACAGAACAGGTTGTGAAGTGTTAGTTCTCTTCCCTTCCATTGGAGAGAAGGCCAAGGTGGGAGAGGTTCGAAGCCAGGTGGCCTAGCAAGCTGTAGGGAAGTTCCCCCATCCTCACATCAGCCTGCTTCTCTAGACCTGGTTTGTCCTGTTTGGAACTTTATAGATTTGGGTATTTGATGAGACAGAGAATCATTACCTTTTGTTACCTTCACCCGTAAACAAAATACAAGGCTTTCCCCAAAGGAAAGAGTGCAGAGGGGAGTTAGAGGCAAGAGTTCTGGCAGCCGTAGGAACGACTCCCCGCTACCCCCCAACCCCCCTCCCCTTCTCACCCTCCACCTTCAGTTCCTCCTACTCACCCCACATGGCCCCACTTCCCTAATGAAAGTCAGCACCTCTGTGGCTCTGAATTTCAAACTCATTAGTAGCAATCACACTTATAGCTACTGTTTGTTGAGGTCCTCGATGCTCTGGGCACTGTTCAAAGTGAAATATCATGGAAACCCTCTGATGGGTCACATTATCAGCCCATTTTACAGATGAGGAGGCTGAGGCCTAGAGAGTTTCACTAGCATGCCCATAACCTGTTGTGTGGCAGATAAAAATGGCAGAGCAGGGCATTGAATTCAGGTCCACAGGAAGCCAAAGGCCCCACTTTTCCCACCATTTCCCATTTCCCATAGCGTCCAGAAGACGCTTATGTCAGAGTGACCAGCATAGGGTGGGGCTTTATAACAGTGAGTGATGGTCCCGCTTGGAGGGGAAAGGTCAGGCTTTGTGGCATCAGTTCAGCTTTGAGATCCGGCTCTGTGTTGACTGGCATGGTGATCTTGGGCAAGCTGCCCCCTTTTAAAAACCACTTTAAGTTTCAGTTTCCCTAACTGTAAAATGAGGATGGCGATTAAACCTCACAATAATGTTTTGAGGATTCAGTGACTGCGGTCTGTGTTTGACAAAGTGTTTGGCCTGCAGTGGGTGTTTGGAACTCATTAGAAACTTCTGCCCTTGTAGGCTTCTCCCCGCCCTGTACGAGAGTTTCTTAGCCTCCGCGCTCTTGACCTTCTGAGCTGACAGGTCTCTGGGGTGGAGGCCGTTCTGTGCCTTGCAGGATGTTCAGCAGCATCCTTGGCCTCTACCCACTAAATGCCAGTTGGAATAACAAAACATGTCTCCAGGCTTTGCTGACTGTCCCTGGGGGGGTCCACACCCTCCGGGACACCTGCTGGAGTGCCATCTCCCAGCGCCAGGCCGTATGGGAGACGGCCATCAGCCTGGGGTGGCCAGCGCTGGCGCCTTTTGAGCACTGGTACCCAGATCACTGTTTCAGCCGGCAATTAGCTGAACAGAAGTGTTCTGATTGCCTGAGGATCAGGTTTCCTTTGGGGGTCATTTCTTTCAAGGCTCCTGTTGCTGTTTATTTATACTCATCCCAATAAAAGGCATGTGCTCAGCTGCAGGGGGTATTAATGATGTGAGGGCCGCTCCAGACGGTGCCCAGGGAGACGCCTGCAAATCCATTCCCCAGAGGTTCCTCATTTGCTAGATCTGCCTGGCAGGGCCCCGTTGGGGCCGAGGTGGTGTGTGTGTGTGTGTGTGTGTGTGTGTGTGTGTCTGTGCACTGAGAGCGGGCATTTGTTGCCTCTCTGAGTTTAGCACTTGTAATAACACAAATATCTCCCCCAAGGAAGTTTCTGCCCTCCCATCTGGCCACCAGACTGGGTCTCTGCCAGCCCAGACTTCCTGCACCCATCACGGGCCCCTGTGTCTTCCAGTTTGACTCTTGGGGGCGTGCTGAGCCCCAAAGCCATCCCAGCTGGTTATCCCCCTAGAGGGGAGCTAATGAAGTAATGAGGATACCACACATGTGCAGGGCTCTGTTCTTAACAACAAGCTTTCTCATGGTGATCGTCATGATGAGGATAATATTAAATAAACAACCTTTACTGAGCACTGACTCTGTACCAGCTGCTGCACTGTTCATTCATCCACTCATTCATTCACTCGTTCAGTCAATCATTCACTCAGACATTAAAACAGACAAGTTTTGAGTACTGCTAACCCCAGTAATCATTATAGTGCCAGAGCAGCAAGAAACAATTAGACAAACAAATAGCTCCCATGGAGCTGATAATTTGGGGGATGTAGAGGGGAGACAAAAAACCCCTCCTCCCCTGCAAACGCACAGTTGTAGGCAAAAAAATAAATAAATGAACAAGATCGTTTTAGCTACTGATAAATGCCAGGAAGGAAGTAAAATGGGGGAACATGGCCAACGTTTGTTAAGACAAGAAGGGCTTCTTCAACAGGAGGGTGTCATCAGAGGAGACCTCAGGCCAGACCCTTGATGACAAGTGACGGAAGTGTTCTGGGAAGAGAAACAGCAGAGCAAATGCCTTGAGGTGGCAACAAGCTAGAGTTACTCGTGGAGCAGAAAGGTGTCCTGCACGACTAGAGCCTGGAGAAAACGTGGGGGGCTGTGGGGTCCTGGGAGGGAGGAGGGGGTCAGAGAGACTGGCAGGGGCCAGGAATCGAAGGACTTCTTCGGCCACGATAAAGAGGTGAAATTCTATTCTAAATACAATGGAAGCAGACTTCCCTGGTGGCGCCGTGGTGAAGAATCCGCCTGCCAATGCACGGGACATGGGTGTGATCCCTGGTCCGGGAAGATCCCACATGCCGCGGAGCAACTAAGCCCGCGAGCCACAACTACTGAGCCCGTGCACCACAACTACTGAAGCCCACGCGCCTAGAGCCCGTGCTCCGCAACAAGAGAAGCCGCCACAGTGAGAAGCCCGTGCACCGCAACGAAGAGTAGCCCCTGCTCGCCGCGCAGCAATGAAGACCCAACGCAGCCAAAAATTTAAAAAAAAAAAAATTATATATATATATATATATATATATATATATATATATATATATATATATAATACAGTGGAAGCCATCAGAGGGTATCATGTACCAGATGTTGTGATCTGATGTATGTTTTTTAAAAGCCCATGTTGTCTGCCGTGGCAAGAATGGGCTGCAGGGAACAGAAGGAAGAGAGCGACCAGTTAGGTGAGGGCAGTGCAGAGGTGGATTAGGTTCTTCTTGCTGCTGTAACAAACTTAACCCAAACTTAGTGGCCTGAAACAGCAAAAGTTTATTGTCCTACTGCTGTAGGTCAGAAGTCTGAAATGAGTCTCCCTGGGTTAAATCAAGGTGTGGGCAGGGCTGGCTCCTCTGGAGCCTTTACGGGAGAATCTGGTCCTTGCCTTTCTTTTCTAGCTTCTAGAGGCACCTGCCTTTGTTGGCTTGTGGCTCCTTCTGCACCTTGAAAGCTGGCACCATGACATTTTGCAATCTCTCTCTCTCTCTCTCTCTCTCTGACCTCTGTTCCCGTCACATCTTCTCTGCCTCTGACCCTCCTGATTACATCGGACCCACCTGAATGACCCCAGATCATCTCACCATCCCAAGATCCTTAACTTAATCACATCTGCAAAGTCCCTTTTGCTGTGTCAGGCCACACATCCACAGATCCCAGGGACTAGGACGTGGACATCTTTGGGGGCCATTATCCTGCTGACCCCAGGAGTGAGCCATGATGGAGCCCTGGATGGTGCCGGTGGTAGTGAAGAGAAGTGAGTGGACTGGGGATTTGTCTTAGAGGCAGGAACAATAGGACTTGCTGTTGGGTGGGCTGTGGGCTGCGAGGGGAAGGGAGGAATCGAGGCCCCTTTCTGAGATGGGAAGAGAGCAGACTTGAGTGTGAGGGTGCCGATCAAGAGGTTTCCTTGGCCGTGTTTATTTTGAGATGCCCACTAGACAGTCGAGTGGACTAAGTAGGCAGTTGGATGGATGAGTCTGGCCTTGAGGGCAGAGGCCAGGGGTTGGTGATATAATGTGGGAGTCATCAGCTTATAGATAGAATTCTAACCATGGGACAGGATAAGACTACCTGGGAAAAAAGTGTCAGGAACAGCAGAAGGTGATGAACTTTCACAGATGGAGAATAATGTTCCTCAAACACAGAGCTGACCACGTCTCCCCAGTGCCCGACTTCTCCTGTCCTCTGAGCCTTAATTTGGACATCTGCGCTTGGGAACAGAGATAACACCCATCTCTGACGGGTGCTCACTCCAGGACAGACAGAGTGCTAAGCACTTTAGACAGATTATCCCATTTCTGCCCCACAAACAGCCTGATGAGGGCATCTTATTATCTCCATTTTACAGTTAGGAAAACTGAGGCTGAGAAGTGGGGCCACCTGTCCAAGATTCCACAGGTGGAAGGTGTATCCCAGACCCAGGTCTGAGTGGCTCCAAAGCCATTGCTCCTTATTCCTCCCCATCGCCACCCTCCCCGCCGCCCCCGCCGGCAGCATTTTGCATAGCCGTGATGCTTTAGTTCATTGGTTATTATAATTTACGTATTTGACATATTTCTTCCCTGCTATGGTGCAAGCTGTGGGCGGCCAAGGGCTGTCATTTTGTTGAGTGCTCTATTCCCAGGACCCCGTAGCTGAGGGACGGGCTCTGTCCCTAACCGGCGGTCCTCCTGCCCTTACAGCCCCACGGGCTTGGGGTGCTGTCACACAGACAGGAAGAAGCTTGGACAAGAGTCAGTGCAGCTGCGCCCCATTGTGTGAGGTCGGAGGGGGAATGGAGGTGAAATCCTGTCCTCTCCTACAGCTGTTCAGAACTATTCCCTACCCCACCCCGGCTGTGAGGGCACCTTCTCTGCCTTGGGGGAGGCTGCAGGGTCAGCAGACGCACCCCAGTAAGCTGGGACCCCGAGGAGAGCAAAGGTTCTCACGCTGCCAGGCTGCTCGGTTTCTCCAGGCCCTTAGCATCTTCCAGGGGCTGGAACTGAGACAAGCAAAGCCGTAGCTTCTTTGTGTTGCAAGTTGCATCCTCCTTAAGGAGGCTGCTTGTCCTCCCTTCTCTTACCTCCTTCCCTCCTTCACCTCCCCCTTCTTCCGTCTTTCCCCTCTTCCCTCCTCTTTCCCCATCTCCCCTTCCACACACTCTAAAGCAGAGCTAGGCACTAGGGCACATGGCGGGGTGGAAAGCTGACCTCATTCCTGCCATCGTGAGGCTGAGAGACCAGCCTAGTGGTTCTCCTCCCTGCTGGGAAGCCACGCCCCCCCCCCCCCCAGTAACTGAATTGGAAGCGGGGGCGGGGGGTGGGGGATGGGGTGATGGTCCAGTTGCAGGGAGTCAGTCTTCTGCAGTTTTAGAAATGTCTCTAGTTGATTCTAATGCCCAGGGGGACTGAGAAGTCCTGGTCTGGGAGTCTAATGGATTAACCCAGTAACTGTCTAAATAATGTAGAACTGCAGCCGTGACAGGTGCTATGGAGGTGAGGAGTGCAGTCCAGAGGGGTTACCTGGGGGGTTTGACTTCACTCAGGAAGTCAGGGAAGGCTTCTCAGAGGAAGTGACTTTGAACTGAGAACTGAAGGACACATGGTAGGAATGAAGCAGGTAAAGAGATGGGGAAAAAGGACGTGCAAAGTCCCTGTGGTGAGAGGGAGCACGGTGAGGAGGCTGACAGGACACTCAGGAGAATGGGTGTGTCTGGAGCTGTGAGAAGGGGTGGAGGAGGAGGGGGCAGGGGAAGGGGGCTTGAGGTGCGGGCTGTGCTCTAGGTGGGGAGGGGTGGGACAGGTAGGTCAAACCACTCAGACGTCACCGGCTTGTCAGCCAAGGCAGAAGCTTCGTCTTCATCCAGAGATCAAAGGGAAAGCGTGAAGGCATTGAGCAAGGGCTGGCATGCTCATGCTTACAAATACACCACAGGCTGTGCACGGAGTGTGCAAGGAGGGGGTTCCAGGGTGCATTTTAGGGAGACCAGTCAGGAGGCCATGCCCTGGTCCGGAACGGAGGCCAGGAACTGGGATCCTGGTATTAGCGATTAAGAAAAGTGGCCGGATGTCAGACGCTAAGTCACTTGGCTGGATTCTGAGGCCAGCCAGTTCAAACCCAGTTCAATTGCACAGTGCCCACGTAGTAAGTCACTGAAATGCTAATTGCAGGCTTCTCCCTCATGGGTTCGTGACGTCATTTTTGTGGGTCACAACCAGCATTTGCAAAAAACTAAAAAGGAAAAGAAAACAGGATAGAATAAAGTACAGCACAGACAGGGTATTGCAGGTAGTAAAGGTAAGGATTGCTTTGTGCAGATTTGTTCCGTTTTGTATTTGGATCTACCAGGCTGTGATGTGTCTGGTCATGGCCAAGGCAAGGTTGGACAGCGCTGCTCTGGGACGCTTTTGGGTTCTCCGTCTGCCCCCCTCTCCTGCTGAGTCTGGATCCTGGTAAATGAGTCACAGGAGGGACCATCCCCTACCCTCTGAGCACCTCATGGTTTCTCCTAATGCGGTTTCATGAACTTTGGGCAAGGCTGGTAGAGGGGCCTGGTGTATGACCCGAGCCACCATGGCAGGGATGTCCCAGGGTGAGGGGAAGGCCGTGTGGGTCCCCCACAAATCAGGGTCCAGCCCAGTCCAGACCCCTGCTCCCTGAGAGCACGGGGCTGCTCCCCACCCTCACCCCTGCTTCCCCATCTAACGTGCTGCAGCATTCAGTGGTGTCAGCTCCCGGTGGTGTGTCAGAGCCCCCATGGCCCCAGCGTCATCCCTCCATCCCTGGCTGCGAGGTAGGAACAGGGCTGCAGAGCTGAGAGCCCTTTAAATTGTTTGATGCAAGACTTTGCCGGCAGACAGTGTGCTTTGCCAGTGAGGCCTGGCTTGGCCTGGCCTCTGAGAAAGCTCCCACACACATCTCCCAGGACCAGTCCTGGAGGACAAGAGGATGAGGGGCCGCTCATGCCTCCCTTCCAGGCCACCCTCTCCCTGGGCCCGGAGAATCCCACCGGCCTGGCCCAGGGAGGAAACAGAAGGACACTGAGCTTTGAAGTCCCCTCAGGTTGGTTTTGAGCTCCAGCTGTGTAACTTCAGACAGCTTAATCTCCCCAAGCCTCGGTTTTCTCATTGGCAGGCCTCCCTCTACCATGCTCTCTCACAGCAGTCATCACTCTCAGAATGATATGAGCAATGCTTGAATTCCAAATAGATCCCCAGTTTGGTTGCAAAGAATGACGAGGGAAACCCTCCCTCCCACAGTTACTGTGTCTTGCTTTAATCATCTATTTATTTAACTCTCTTCTGCTCTACTTAAATTCCCAGCACCTCTTGTACACAGTTCTGATGACTGAAATCTAGGCAGAAGTTCCTGGGAGAGGCTTCCCTTCTCAACTAGAACCTGGCTCAGAGAAAACCACTGGTCTCTTCCCTCTTCTTCCTCTAGATGTGGGTATGATGTCTGGAGGTACAGCAGCCATCTTGACACCATGAAGGTGAGTGATAAAGATGAAAGGACAGAACGGTAGAAGCACATTTGTGACATTGTGACATAGACTTCAACTGCTCACCTTCAGACTTCTTATCCATTTTAATACTGCAATTAGGTTCTTACTTGTAGGCAAATACAATTTCTGACTTATTTAGGCAAATACAATTTCTGACTTATTTAGTGATCTAGTGATTTGAGGACTTATTCCTGAATTTATTCATTGAACAAACATTTACTGAGTCCCTGCCATGTGCTAGTCAATGGTACCACAAAGGTGAACCAGGTCTCTTTTTAAAAAAATTATTTTATTGAAGTGTAGTTGATTTACAATGTTGTGTTAATTTCTGCTGTTCAGCAAAGTGATTCAGTTATCCATATATATATATACACATGCATACATATATATAAATTCTGTTTCATATTCTTTTCCATTACAGGTTATCACAGGATATTGAATATAGTTCCCTGTGCTATACAGTAGGACCTTATTGTTTATCCATTCTCTATAGAATAGTTTGCATCTGCTAATCCCAAACTCCCAATCCATTCCTCCCCCATTCCGCCTCCCCCTTGGCAACCACAAGTCTGTTCTCTATGTCTGTGAGTCTGTTTCTGTTTTGTAGATAAGTTCATCTGTGTCATATTTTAGATTCCACATATAACTGATATTATATGGTATTTATCTTTCTCTTTCTGCCTTAACTTCACTTAGTATGATAATCTCTAGGTCCATCCATGTTGCTGCAAATGGCATTATTTCATTCTTTTTTTATGCCTGAGTAATACTCTATTGTATATATGTACCACATCTTCTTTATCCATTCCTCTGTTGATGGACATTTAGATTGCTTCCATGTCTTGGCTATTGTAAATAGCGCTGCTATGAACATAGGGGTACATGTATCTTTTTGATTTATAGTTTTGTCTGGATATATGCCCAGGAGTGGGATTGCTGGATCATATATGGCAACTCTATTTTTAGTTTTTTTGTGGAACCTTCATATTGTTTTCCATAGTGGCTGCATCAATTTATATTCCCACCAACAATGTAGGAGGGTTCCCTTTTCTCCACACCCTCTCCAGTATTTGTTATTTGTAGATTTGTAAGTGATGGCCATTCTGACTGGTGTGAGGTGGTACCTCGTTGTAGTTTTGATTTGCAGTTCTCTAATAATTAGTGATGTTGAGCACCGTTTCAAGTGCCTGTTGGCCATCTGTATGTCTTCTTTGGAGAAATATCTATTTAGGTCTTCTACCCATTTTTTGATTGGGTTGTTTGGTTTTTTGTTGTATGAGCCATTTGTATATTTTGGAAATTAAGCCCTTGTTGGTTGCATCATTTGCAAATATTTTCTCGCAGTCCATAGGTTGTCATTCCGTTTTGTTTATGGTTTCCTTTGCTGTAGAAAAGCTTGTTACCTCGATTAGGTCCCGTTTGTTTATTTTTGATTTTATTTCTATTACCTAGGGGTATTGACCTAAGAAAACATTGGTACAATTGATGTCAGAGAATGTTTTGCCTATATTCTCTCCTAGGAGTTTTATGGTGTCATGTCTTATATTTAAGTCTTTAAGCCATTTTGAGTTTATTTTTGTGTATGGTGTGAGGGCGTGCTCTAACTTCACTGATTTACATGCAGCTGTCCAGCTTTCCCAACACCATTTGCTGAAGACACTGTCTTTTTCTCATTTTATATTTTTGCCTCCTTTGCGGAAGATTAATTGACTGTAGGTGTGTGGGTTTATTTCTGGGCTCTCTGTTCTGTTCCATTGATCCATATGTCTGTTTTTGTGCCGATACCATGCTGTTTTGATTACTGTAGCTTTGTAGTATTGTCTGAAGTCTGGGAGAGTTATGCCTCCTGCTTTGTTTTTTTTTTCCTCAGGATTGCTTTGGCAATTCTGGGTCTTTTATGGTTCCATATACATTTTAGGATTATTTGTTCTAAAGTGAACCAGATCTTGATCCTGCCCAGAAAGGGCTCCAAGTCTAATGTTGGGGGTAAGAAATGTGGGATCTTCACAACAAAGGGGGTCTCCCTGCCCCCTAAGATTGAGTTATGATCAGTTGCAATGCCTGTGAATTCCAAGGTGGTTTTACAACCTCAAGTTCCATTTTAGATCAGACTTCTGGCTTCTGTTAGAAAGTTCCATCTCTAAATCTTATCCAAATGAGAAACATTTTCTTTAATCAACCAATCAACCAGCCCTTGCCAATAAAGGTCCTCATTTAGTCCTCATTTAGTTAAGACCTGTGCTTCTACCACAGACTTGGCTAAGGCTTTGGAGAGGCACATCCCAAAAAGTTAAAAATTGAAAGTTAAACATCCCTGTTCTTAAAAGTCATTTATTACCTCCTGTAGCTACTGCTCTGCTCCTTCTCCTCTTGCTTTCCCCACCCCCCAACCTCAGTTATTCTCATGGAACATTACATCCTGTCTAAATACACTCAAGGAAGCTGTGGTGGTGAAGGTAGCAGGGCTCTGAAGTCAGACAACCTAGAGACCAGTCATCTGGTTTCCCTGTGGCTCATTTTTCTCATCTGCAAAAGGGAGATAATAATTTCCCTTCACAGAACTGGGGACGGGATTCAGTAGGCGGTGCCTGGCGCAGGGTCTAGGGCATGTATGATATAATCCCTATCCTAGTTCTCTATCACCTTCCCCCCAATGAGTTTATTTTTTAAAAGTTTTCATCTCAACTAGAAGGCCATCACCAGTGGACTTGCTGAGCAGAAATAGCAGGAACGTGTATCTTCATTGTGACCCAATTAGCAGTGAAGTGGAATATTTTCCAAGAGAAAATGGGATGTTTGGGACCACTGACCCATTTGGCTCACTCTGCTCCATTCCCCCAGACCAACGCACATCTATCAAGTTGTGTTCTCATCATGGGAAAGTTGAGGGGATGCTCCTCTGCCCCATATATACGTGCCCCAATGTCCAGCCTATTACACTGCTGTGACCCGGAGTCCTCTTTCTCCTGCAAATATGAGGAGCCTGGATCCCTCTCTGAGACTTCTTTTTTTCATCAAGATATAGTTCACATAACATAAAAGTCACCGTCTTAAAGCATACAGTTTGGTTGTACGACTATCATCACTAATTTCAGAGCATTTTCTTCACTTCAGAAAAGAAACCCTGCCCTCTTCTTACTCCCCACATCTGTAACCCATGGCAATCCCTAATTTACTTTCTGACATCCCCATCTTACCTTTGCTCTTGGATAAGCAGGTTTAATCTTCCCTGAGAGCTATTTTTCACTATTTGCCCAACATTCGAACCTCCTTCCCACATTTGAGAAATTTCTTAGTGTATGGCTTAGTGTAGGAGGCCACCTCTCTCTATTAAAGCTAAAAAAAGCTAAATACATGATCTCCCAGACTCCCTTGCAGCTAGATCCCTGATGTGTGAGGCTCAACCAATGATTTTATTTTATTTATTAATTTTTACCATCTTTATTGGAGTATAATTGCTTTACAATGTTGTGTTAGTTTCTGCTGTACAGCAAAGTGAATCAGCTATATGCATACATATATCCCCATATCCCCTCCCTGTTGCATCTCCCTCCCACCCTCCCTATCCCACCCCTCTAGGTGGTCACAAAGCACCGAGCTGATCTCCCTGTGCGATGCAGCTGCTTCCCACTAGCTAGCTATTTTACTTTTGGTAGTGTATCTATGTCAGTGCTACTCTCTCACTTTGTCCCAGCTTCCCCTTCCCCGCCTGTGTCCTCAAGTCTGTTCTCTATGTCTGTGTCTTTATTCCTGCCCTGCCACTAGGTTCATCAGTACCGTTTTTTTAGATTCCATATATGTGCGTTAGCATATAGTATTTGCTTTTCTCTTTCTGACTTACTTCACTCTGTATGACAGACTCTAGGTCCATCCACTTCATTACAGATAACTCTGTTTCATTCCTTTTTATGGCTGAGTAATATTCCATTGTATATATGTGCCACATCTTCTTTATCCATTCATCTGTGAACGGACATTTCGTTTGCTGTCCTGGCTATTGTAAATAGTGCGGCAATGAACGTTGCAGTACATGTATCTTTCTGAATTATGGTTTTCTTAGGGTATATACCCAGTAGTGGGATTGCTGGGTCATATGGTTGTTCTATTTTTAGTTTTTTAAGGAACCTCCATACTGTTCTCCATAGTGGCTGTATCAATTTACATTCCCACCAACAGTGCAAAGGGTTTCCCTTTTCTCCACGCCCTCTCCAGCATTTATTGTTTGTAGATTTTTTGATGATGGCCATTCTGACTGGTGTGAGGTGATACCTCATTGTGGCAACCAATGATTTTAAATCTGGAGCTAGTGGCCCCCAAAATCAGGGAGAATCAAAATCAGTGGAGAATCTTTGCTGGTAGTTGTGGTGGCCTCAGCAGTAATATCCAAGGCCTGTGGGCAGCTATGGCAATGGGCCCATGGCAGCGGGGCCGTGGTCAGTGGCACCAGCGTCCTCACTGTGCTGGTTCGGAGTCTGACTGTGGTTCTGGCTCTCAGATTCTCTTGTTTATGGCTGTTGTTACAGCCAGGTCCTGCCTTCTTCCCAGCTACTGTGTGAGCTAGACCCTCTCTTTAAAATAGATTCCCTTTCAGCTAAAGTCATCTCAAGTTTGTTGCCATGCTTGCAACTAAGAACCCTGTCTCAGTTTAATGAGATGTGTTTTATAAGAGTAAAGTCTTAACCAGAACAGGTGTGTCGAGGTTTTTCCCCAGAACACTGCAGTTTGGAGGGTGCCACATTTAAAAGATTGACCCTCCCTCCCCCCAGGTTCTTTCTTATTCCTACTACAGTGCAGTGGTGAGCTGGCTTCTTCCTCTGGGCCCATCCCCTTCGTAGCAGGTGGACAAAGATGGAGATAGAGACTCAAGACCAAAGGCATTAAGTGTCCATTTGGGGATCCCTCTGTCGGGGAGGAGGCCAGGTCTCTCCTCATTCTCTCTGAACCTTGTTTCGAAACTGAGTTTCTGGGTGCTTGTCCTCCGTTATAGATTGCATTGTGTCCCCCCAAAAGATACACTGAAGTACTAACTTCCCACAGTACCTAAGAATGTGACCTTACTGGTTAATAGGGTCACTGCAGATGTAATTAGTTAGGACGAGGTCATACTGGCGTAGGGTGGGCCTCTCCTCTCGTATGACTGGTGCCCTTTTAAGAAAATGAGGAGACAAACAGGGACAGAGACACACAGGGAGGAAGGCCACGTGATGACAGAGGCAGAGATTGGAGTGATGCAGCTGCAAACTGAAGACTTCCAAAGATTGCCGGCCACCGGCGGAAGCTGGGAAGAGGCCAGGAAGGATTTTAGCCTCCAGAGCTGGGAGAGAATACTTTCCGTTGTCTTCGCCACCCAGTTTACGATACTTTGTTACGGCAGCTCTAGGAAACTAAACCATAGTTTGAACCCAAATCCCCGGCAGTAGCTCTGCTTGAGAATCCAGCTCAGAGGCAGACGGGGCTGGGCGTGGGTCTCAGCTCATCACCACCAGCCACGTGGGTCGGGATCAGCCATTTACCTTCTCGGAGTCTTCATTTCCTCACCTGTAAATCAAAGATGGACAGACCTCCTTCAAAGACTGTTAAACATTGAAAGTAGTGCCTGGCACATAAATGGCAACTATTAATATTAAGCAAGTGCTCCTTGTCGGTATGAGGCCCCCATGATCCCTTTCTGTTGAGGGGAAGAGGTCAAAGCCTGCTCTTACAATACAGATCAATGCCACGGATTATTCAAAAACAATGAACTTTCTTTTCAAAAGAGAGGATAATTGCACGCATGCTATGTTCCCCCCCCCCCACCTCCATCTCTTTAATATCTTTTTGCTCTTTTAGCTTATGTTGCAGGAAGACCCTCTTCTCAGGAAGGGTGGGTGCTAACATGCAGGGGGGCCCCCATCGCCCCAGGAGAGAGCTCTCCTCCCCGCCAGCCAGGGGTCGAGGGGTGCAGACGTGGCTCGGAGCAGCTGGCGGGGAATCTGGCCTCTGATCTGGGGAAGCTGAGCGCGGCCCGTGGCTTTAATATCCGCCCTGCACAGCTTCCTCTCCACACGAGATGGCCGTGCTGATTGTAGCGCAATAAAGCAGGAGTGATGGCCGGGCTGGCTCTGCTGTCCCTGGTTATTTCATTCAGAAGCTACTGTAATACTCTTCAGGGAGAGATGGGAGTGATTCAAGGTAATTCAGGACTCCAGGAGGCCAGGACGTTTACGGTTCCTTCTAACCCTGGGGATTTTATGATTCGAGGCGTGTGGCCACACAGGAGGGCTGTCCTGCCTTGGACATGGGAAAGAGATTTAACAGGTTCAAGTACCTGCCGGGTGCTGGGTAGATTTTACCACAATTATCCACGACCTTTGTCTTAGGGTGGGTTTCTTAGAATTGGCCCTGCCCGAGGATTCCTGTGCATGTGACTAGTTCAGGAAGAGCTCCCTGGGGAAACCAGCAAGGGACATGGGGAACAGGGCAGGGGAGAGGAAGGAGCCCAGCAAAGGTGCAACTTCAGACCAAGACCTGTGGAGGGGAGCTGCAGTCTGCTCCTGCCAGGGCCTCTGGACGCTACGCTGTGCCTCTCCTGGGTGCAGAGGAGCTGGATTCCACACCCTGCCCCCAGCACCCACTGGCTGAGGGCCCCAAGGCTCAGGGTTTGCAAACGCCAGGCTCTGATGCTTCTCTCCGTGTGCTCACAAAGTGGCTCCACCCAAGGGCAGGTGGACGCAAACCACCCCCCCGGAGGCCGGCAGAAGAGCACACAGAAATGGTAAAGTGAACTCAGGGGATGTGGGTGAGAGCCAGCATGTCTGCTCCAGGACACAATTTTACTGAGATCCCCATTTTACTGAGGCTTACTATCAAACATCATTCCCTGGAGAGGTGAGTGGCCAAATCAGGATTTGAACCTAAGCTTTCAAGGTGTATGTTCTTTCCGCTGCACCAGGATGGGGGACCTGTGGGCGTCTGGGAACCAGTGGCTGGTAGCATCAATCTTTCTCATTTCTTTCTGCCATCTCTCTGAATGAAATCAGCCCTGTTTTCGTGGACCTGCTTTCTGCAAGGAGAGACTCCATACTTCCTTCTATGTAGACTCCCTCCTGCCCCCAAGGAAAAGATGCATAAGTCACATTTTCTGTGCTTAAGAAAGCAAGAAATGGAGATGAGAATGAGCGAAGCCTACCCCCCACTCACAATATGGATGACTGTCCCCAGTGTACTGACAGTTGAAAGAAGCTAGACACAAAAAATTCCACTTATCCAAAGTACACAAAGAGAAAAAAGTAATAATCTCTGGTGACAAAAGCCAGGCTCTTAGTGACCCTTGGGGTGGGCATCAGAGACCAGAGGGAAGCTCAAAGGGTACCTCTTGGGAGGCAGACGTGCTTTGTTTCTTGATTTGGATGCTGGTTACACGGGTGTGTTTAGTTTGTGAAGATTCATCGAGCTACATACTTATGTTGTGTGTGCTTTTTGTTTGCATATCACACTTCAGTAAAAGTTTAAATTGTAGAAAGGTGAAAAATAAAAATAAGGAAGGGTAAAAAGGAGAAAATAAAATCAGGCATACTCCCACTCACTCAGAAATCACTGTTATTAATGTTCTGGTGTGTATTTTTCAAAACCTTTCCACATGTGTGTGTTTTCAAACACATAAGCGTAGTGTTTATGGCTGTGTTGGAGCTGAGTATCCTAATCTGGAGAGCAGAACAGCCTGTTTTTCAGTGCTGATGGCAGGAGAAATAGTAATGGCAACCCCAAATCGGGAATCAATATTCTGGGAAGTTCTGGGAAGGAATAGGTCTGAGAGAGACCTCAGATGTCCTATGGACCTGGGAGGTGGAGGCTCCAGTGGTCAAGTTGCCCTTATTTCTTTAAAGTGTGTGCCCCTATTTGCCCGCCGCCAAACCGGTGATGTGGATTATACCCCACGCACAATTCATTTATTCTGTATCCAGGCTTTCTACATGGAGTGTAGACTAAATGCAGACTCTGAACAATGCACGAGTTTGGGGGGCAATGATAAATAAGACTTGGTTTCAGACTTCAAGGGGCTTTGGGTCGAGCAGTGTGACTCTGGGCAGGATACCGCCCTCATGGGAACCTCATTTTCCTTGTCAGGAAAATGGGGATGAATAAAGTCTACCAGGTGAGGTTATTTTGAGGTCAATGGGGTAACATCATAAAGAACCTGGACACGGCCTGGGCTCCATGACTGTATGTGGTGGTGAAAAAATAGTGCAGGAGCCTGCTGGAGCCCACCCTGGGATCCAGGCATGTCCGGCCAACTGTAGGCTGGCGCCATCAGAAACCTGTTTGCACGGGGGCTTTGTAGTCTCACTTCTCTGAGTGGAAGAATCATCTGATTATAGATTGGGGTCTGGACTCAGGAAAAGTCCCTGTATGTAAAAACTGAAAGGTGGGCTTCACAAGGAGCCCAAGCAGAAAGGGGGGTGAGGCATTTCCTTCCTCACGAGTGGCAGTTGTGTCTGACACAGGAGGAGACAGTGGTGGCAGGTCAGGGGGTGGTACCTAGAGGTTATCCGTGATGTTCGGAGCCCAGAGCTCTGGTAGGAGCGCCAAGGAGGGTTGGAGCCAGCGAAGGTGAAGGTCATGGAGATGCCATGTGGAAACTGGCTGGCCTGACTCATTGGCGGCTGAGGTGCCCCCAGGGATCCCCCAATGCTTGGGATGTGAAACCTGGCTGGAGAATCAGCTTTGGCTGGATTTTCCAGGTTGTCTCCTTCGTCGTTTTATTTTTAGTCGGGATTGGGGCATAAGTTGACTGCCGTATGACGTCCTTTTACTTCTCTCCCTAGCTCTTACTCTGAACTGTGGCTTTGGGTGGCCTGGGCTTGGCTGTGGAGGAAGATTTCAGGAAGAGAAAAAGGGTAGACCGACAGTGTTCCTAAACTCCTAGTCCTAACCCCTCTCCGGGGGGCACTTGTTGGGGGAAACATAGATTTCCTCGTCCTGGAGGAGCATTTCTCCAACTTGAGTGGGAACGAGGGTCCCTGGGAATCTTCCTAAATGCAGGTGCTGATTCAGCAGGTCTGGGGTGGGGCCCCTGAATGATCGTTGTGTGTAGGTGTTGGGGCAAGGAGCAGGGGAGGACAGAACGGAAGAAGGGCCCACCCTGCCTCGTGGAGAGCAAACAGCTTTACTTGCCGCTGTGCGTGAACAAAGGTCTATTCCTAAAGCAAGGTTTAAAGACCACTGGCCTAGATTATGCCTCACTTTACACTTCGTTACGCCCAGATTGCTCTTTCCTTCCCCTTAACTTTGTAAACCCCTCTTCCGCCTTTAATATCCAGCTCAGGTGTGTTTGCTTGAATGCCGCTTTTCTTAAACACCAAGCCTTTATCAGTCCTTTATCTGCATGACATTGGCACCGGCCCTCACGCATACTTCTTTGGTCGCTATTATCTCACTGTGTTGAAAATGTATTCTTTGCACACCTATCTCCGTTCTATGCTAGGAGCTCCTTGGGGGCAGGGATGATGTCACCTGTGTCTGCTCCTGGGCAGAGTCATTACTGGTTACGTGCTTGCAGAACGGAGCACGACCTGGTTAATGGTTCCCTGATTAAGAAGCACACCTTCTTTCAATTCTCAGATGGAGCCAGTATTTTTATTAATTTGAAATTTCATAAATGGCTGTTCATCTCTGCTTGCATCTCCCAGAAATCGCTGGGCTTGGCAAGAGCAGGTAAACATGTTCAGATAACATCCTCTTTCCGCTCCTCCTGACATTACTGATGGTGTTGTGCATTTTTTTTTTTTTTTTTTCCTTTCCTGGAGACACTAGACATTCACTTTCCCCCCTGCGTCCCTGAGATAGGATCAAATACCCAACCGAAAGGCTCAGAGTTTGTGAACAACTTAAAGTTCATGTTGGATAAAGGATCTGGCTGACAGCACCATTTGGGGCATTGTAATCTGATGAGGCTAGCGCCAGCCCAGTCCCCAAAGGGTGGGACCTGCTGACACAGGCCTCCCATCCATGCTCCACAAAGGGTGCAGCTGTGAATCCTGGGACCTATTCTCGGAAGCTGGGCCTTCTGCTTTCCTGGCATTGACGGGGGTCGGCGGGGGCAGGTATTTCCCTGGAGCTGTTCAGGAAGCAGAAAGTTGTGCAGGAACAGATGCAGAAGGAGGCCCATGACAGTCAGTGAGCTGCTTTAATTCATCCTGCAATCTGAATGGAGAAGTCTTAAAGCTTCTAATTGGTCAGAATCCCATCTTGAGTGTTCTTGGAGGATGCAGCTACTAACTATGTCCACTTCAAAGGCGCTCATTAACTTGATGGACCCCTTTGCAACGAGTCGCATGATCCAGGGAACAGTGTTTCTAAAATAGGGCCTGGGTGGGAATAGAGATGTTGACTACCCCACAGACTGAGTACCTACCCTGTGCCAGATTTTCTGCCAGGCACTTGGGTAGGGGTAAGAATAAGGTAGTTTGTGTCCTTAAGCCTAACAGACTGCCAAATGCATAACTTCTCTTGACTGGATTGTTGAGTCAATGCAGCCAGTTGGTACAGACCAGAAAATCAGTCTGATGGATTGAATTGATCCATCAATCCAGACTAAATAGATAAGCTGGTTATATGTGTAGGCAGGGTGGGGAGGGGGAAGGAAGGAATGGTTCAAACAGGTTAGAAATGTGGACGGAATGGGAGGGGGATTAAGCATAGTACAAAGCAGGTTTCTGTTTAGACACAATGGGAGGGGGATAAAACATAGGCTTGAGGAACATACAAAACAGTAGTTGCATTCTTGATGGGGAGATTGGTCCTATGAGCAATTCCTGATATGATGACATTGCATGAATGGGATGGTAGTCTGACATCCTATAGACCAGATGGATGGCTGATTGTTGGGGATTTGAGGGGTTTGGTGAAAGAATTAGGAGTAATTGATCTGATGAACCCCATGGAATATTGTTAAATGTCAGCACTGTGACACTGATCATATTTATAACAATAACATAATTGCTGTGATGGTCATCTCCCAGCACTTACTGGTTCTCTAGGTAGTACTGATGATGTGATGATGATAATAGCAACTCCCCTTTGTTGAACATCTGCTAAGTGTCAGGGGCTTTATATAATTTCTTCTTGTCTCCCAACAACCCGCCACGTAGAAGTTATGGTAAGGATTCTAAGGTTCAGAGATGTTAATTTCCTTGTCATGTATCTGCTGAGTCAGCAACGTAGGCAACATGTGTGCCCCAGTCAAGAATTGGGGTTTCGGTGCCTCCTCTGACACTTAACACTTGCTTGAACTTAGGCAAGCTGTGAAACTCCTCTAAGATGTGGTGTTCCTGTCTGTAAATTGCGGCTGTGGTGAAAATCCAAAGTGCCTGTCACATGGTAAGTAATCAACAAAGGTCAGCAGCTGCTGATGTTCTTTTCGTTTCTTTTCTTCCTCTTCTTCTTTTTCTTTCTCTTCTTCTAAAAGGAATAACATAAATAGTAGTTTTATTATTACTATTATTATTAATTATTAATTATTGATGGCAGGGCTGGCTACCAGACAGTCTGGCTACAAAACAGCATCCTTCCTTCAGCACCACGCTGCCTTCTGGGAGCAAGGGGATGGTAGGTTGTCAGGTGAATCTGTACCTTACTTCTTTATTCCTTTTGTCTCTCTTATGACTCTCGGCCACTTCAGATACTCCAGGCCACCCAGAGAGGTGCTTTGGAAATGTATCTGCCTAGAGTCCGGGTGGCCTGTTCTCTTTCCAGCCAGTGACAGAGGCAGAGGCCACTTTCCAGGTGGGAATGAACTAGAGTGCCTGCTGCCCAGTTAGAGGGGCATGTCAGTGCCACACTCCCACCCAGAGCTCTGCCTCCTGGCGTGTCCAGCAGTGGCCTCTCCCCCTGTATTGCTAAAGCCATGGGGCACGTTTTGAAGCAGGGGAGTGAGAGACCACAAAACATCTGTTCAGGGCCTCTGATTAATACGCACTTTCGGGGGGTTACTGGGCTCCTTGACCATGTCTGATTAAAGCAGCCGGGGGCGACCCAAATATAGCCCCAAAATGTTAGCTAAGGACTTTTTGGTTTCAGGCAACAGATAAAACTCACTCTGGTAGTGTACACAAAGAGGAACACTGTGTTGAAGACATTAGAGGAGTTTCATAAACCCAAGGGTAAAAATACAGTTGAGGACCTCGAAGGTTGCCGGGAACCCATGGCATGAACACTGTACTGTACTCTCACTCTCGTTATGATGCACAACTGCTACATTTCTTCCTTCCAAGAGGCTCTCTCTGCTACCCCTCTGGGAAAAATATGGCCTCCCCAGCGCCCCTGCCTTTGTGCACAGGTCCAGCCACGTGGAAACTTCCTCTCTGACTCTCTTTCAAATCTAAATACCAAGGAAGCATCTCTCATTGGCCTCGTCTGGTCAGGTCACCACCGACAAGCTTGATAGAGTTGCATGCAGATATTAAGAAAAATCAATATAAACCCTAGATAGGAACGTGGCAGTGCTTTTTTTTTTTTTAAAATGGGCCTCTGTCCCTTCACTCTATTTAAAAAAAAATTCTAGAGCATAGTTGATTTACAATGTTGCATTAATTTCTGCTGTACAGCAAAGTGAATCAGTTATACATATACATATACCCACTCTTTTTTAGGTTCTTTTTCCATATAGGTCATTACAGAGTACTGAGAAGGGTTCCCTGTGCTATACAGTAGGTCCTTGTTAGTTATTTATTTTATATATATTAGTGTGTATATGTCAATCCCAGTCTCCCAATTTATCCCTCCCCGCTGCCCCGTGGCAATGCTTATTAAATGATAACTAAAGGAATTAGACAAAAGTGTGAAGCCAGCAGGATTATAACTCTTTAAATCCATTTTTACGTATGGTTAAAGAGTAGAAGAGGCCACAGTGAGATGTGTTACAGTGACTTATATTCTGGTAAACTTGGTTTATTTGGCCGCTATTGCTATAGTTAATCATAATAATTGGCACCTATGCTGTACCGTATAGCTCAGGGGGCAAGGCCACTGTGGGCGGGCGTTCTTCACGTTTGTAGGTGAGTAAACTGAGGGTCAGAGAAGTTGGGGATCCTGCTAACAAATAAGTAGAGTCAGACTGTAGATCTCGTGATCTTTCAACGGCACCGTCTTTACATCTCATGGTGTAAAGTTGACCAAAGAAAGAGAATTTGAAAACCATTTCTGGACGCAGCAGGAATGTTCAAGGTTGAGGGCATCAAGAGAGGGAGTCCTGAGGTCATGTATGGTGAAGGGAAGAAGGAGAGGAGGTTTCCCAGAGTCAGAACCCAGGAGGAAGTAAGAAGGTTGAGTCTTTTTTTCTCTGTGTTCAAGGTGTGGCTGAGCGTATGGCCCACCCAACCCTCTGCTTCACATCTTGCCTAAGAAATATACAGGAAAGTGTTACTGACCTGAAATCTTCCAGATCCTAAAAATATCCCGAACTTCCCTGGGGATGCCTGAGCTTCCGTTACTAGAGATGGTTTCATATTAAGGGGGGGGGGAGTCTAGACCTAGGATTTCCTAGGATTTGAAATACCACTTTATTTTTTGTCAAGACTCCTCATTGGAGATGTTTTCACCACTCTGAAAGCTCTGTTATGGCCCCAAACATGATCTACTTTTTCTTCCAATGGGGAACGTAAGACTAAATATTGCTTGACTGAGTGACTATCTCTGGCTATCTTTTCCTATTCAAGGGCATATATTACGTATTTTCTAAATTCAGAAGAGTGAGGGTATTTCCCCCATGTCAAAGACGTATTGGGGATAATTGTAATTTTTCAAAGACCAAGAGAGGGTGGGGGGGAGGAGAATTCAAATCTTAGTCTATGGTGAGTTTTGCTTTGGAAGAGGTGATCTAGCTCAAAAGCCAGAATGTAACCAGTGAAAGTGGCTTTGAGAGGCAGGCACCTGCTGGAGCTTTGGGCAGGCTGCCGCTCATCCCCTTCTCAGATGGTCCTGCTGTTCAGTGATGAAGATTTGGGAGCTCATAATGCTAATGATGTGTAAATGCATTTCAGTTATTTTATTAAGCTGGTCTTTCCAGGTTCATTCTCATTAATATTGATGGTTGGGATATGTTCCCCCAGAGAGTCTGCAAATAGCTCTCCTATTGTTCAGGTAAAATTTATAGCAATTTGGACTAAAGGGAGGCACCAGTGAGTCCAGGCTTGTACTTCTCATAGGAAATGAAAACTTTATCAATGGTTTTGTATGAGTGTGGATCTTTAGTCTATAGATCCAGGCATTTTTTAGTTTTTTTAAATAAGAGTTAATTTACTGTGCTGTTAGGAATCCAAGGGGAATGTGAATGCCTCTGTGCTGGAAGGCAGAGAGGGGTGATTCAGATTCCCCAAGATTATATCCTCCTCCATTGTCATTGGCTTTGGCAAGTTCTATACCACAGTCTCGGCCTCTAGCAAGGGGTTACTGTTTCCTCTGGATGCAAAAGTGCAGGCAGGACCACAGCAGAGTTCCCTGCCAAGTGGGATGGAAGGGTCTCCTTGCACAAAAGAGCCCACACAGAGCCCTGGCACTTAAAGCAGTGGCATCTGCACCTGCCAGAGGTTTCCCACTGCTACATCTCAAATGGGGCTTGAAATTTCTGGCTGGGCCAGGAGGAAGGAAGTGGCTTTACCACTCAGCCATGCGTCTGCTGATGAGCTCTGGGTAGGCTGGGGAACAATGGGGAGATGACAGATTTAGGGATTGGAATCAAATGTTACCTCTGGTACAATTTAAAACAATGAGCTAATCTCTACCTCCTCAAAACAGTTTTTTTCTGGAGGGTATGGGGGGGGTGCCTCACAAGAGCATGAGCCCCTTGATAAGATCATGAGCACCAATTCCAGAGGCTTGACCAGTTCAGTACAAACTGACATACTTGATTCCTGAAAAACACTGGACGCCAGGCTCAGGTGAAATCCTCACCTGTAAAACCAAGGAGTCAGATAGGTGATATCAGTGATCCTCTCCCTCAATAGTGCATTTCCTTGCTGCTTGGCTTCTAACAAGATGTTGTTTATTTTGGAAATTGTCAGCACACATAGAAGCTGTGCCTGGGCGAGTGGGTATTCTGGTACCCAGACCTCACTGGCTGAAGGATGAGGTTGGGTCCATGGTGGTACGTCTGGTCTCTGAGTCATGACATAAGGAAGGGGAAGCACTCACCTGTGACCAAGTCCTGCTCTTGGGCTGAATTTCCTCTATAATTACAGGCTGCACCTGGGTCCAATCAGGAGGGGCTCAAGGAGGCTGCGGAGCAGATGACCCTGGGGACTCCAGGGAGAACAAACACAAATTCGATACCACCTAGAGGGGGAGGATAGAACACAGGGGTTCTAACAACAGCTGAACAGCTCGAGACGTGACAACCAAACGCAATATGTTACCCTTGATAGACTCCTGGATTAAAAAAAATAGCTATAAAGGACATTATTGGGACCACTGAGGAAATTCGAACATGACTATATTAGATGCTATTATTGTATCAATAATAAATTTCTTAAGTAGGAAATTGGGGTTATGGGTGTTTTATATATATATATATATATATATATATATATATATATATATATATATATATATATATATATATATACGGGAGGGAGGGAGAGACATGAAGCAAATGTTGTAAAATATTGAGTTGGTGAATGTGGGTGAAGCTTATGTGGGTGTTGTTCATTCTCTCCTCTTCTGCCACTTTGAAGTTTTTTAAAACAAAAAGTGTGGGGAAAATGCTCAAAAGTCTAACACGTGCTATAGTATAGGCTCTCCATCCTGCAATCTCTTTGATGTTTATTCATCCCACTGTTTTAGAAGAACTCACTTCTGCTGTAATTTAAGCTCATTTCCTCATTTGTTCTGTTCTCTCCGGAGACAGAGACAGCATCCTCCTTGTAAATCTAGGGCTCAGCTGGCTTGATGATGTGGGGGAACCCCAGGGCTGTTCCCGGATGAAACTTGTATTTATGTGTGTCTTGGGCTACTCTCCTCACCACCCCAGTAAGACCCACTGTTGAGTAACCGCAGTGGATCTCAGCCTGGAGCCGCACTGCAAATACCTGGAGAGCATTTTCAGAGTATATTCGTGTGGGTCCCACTTTCCAGGGGCACTGAGATCTGCAATGGGGTGCAGACATCTGTTGCGTGGATAGGATTGACTGTTTGGCTTCGGCCACCATGGTCCCTTTCAGCCTTGGCCCGTCTCCTCTACCATCACCACGTGGAGAGTAAACCCCTTTCACCTGAGGGATTTGCCTTGGCCCTTCTTTTCTGCCCAGACCACCGTCTGCTTGGGTTGGGCTATTGTAGCCTCCCAGGATGCAACCTGGTGCCATGGCAGTGGCAGAACTAAACTTGTCCTGCACCATTCCTCACTCTTGGCTTGTTGTGCAGTTGTGGGAACTTAGGAGGAAGCGTCTGTGGACCCCCATGCAGGGTGACTTGTGCATCCTGACAAGGATCCTCCGGAAAAGGAGAGGACCAAGGCACAAAGGAGGAGAGGGGCTGCAGCTGTATCCATAATGTTTATTTTTTGGATGAATCTCAACAGCATTATGCTGAGTAAAAAAAGTCAATCTCAAAAGGCTACGTACTGTATGATTCCGTTTATATAACAACCATTTTGATATGACAAAATTACAGAAGTGGAGGACAGATTAGTGGGTGCCAGGGGTTGGGGGGTTGCTACAAAAGGGTACCACGAGGACCTCGGGTGGTGATGGAAATGCTCTGTATCTAGGCTGAATCAGTGTCCATTTCCTGGTTGTGATATTGTACTATAGTTTCGAAAGATGTTGCCACGGGGGAAACTGGGTAGAGGGTACACAGGATCTATGTTATTTCTTACAGTTTCACGTGAATCCTCAGTTATCTCAAAATAAAATGCTTAATTAGAAAATAAAAAGAGGATATATGGCAAACATGGCAAAAGATTAACATCTATTCTATATGGGTCGTGGAAATCTGTTATATTTGTTCTATCATTTTCATTATGTTGAGAATGTTTGAAATATCTAGTAAGATAAACCCTCCGGAGTTCTCTAGGCAGCTTTTGACGTGTGCATCCTTGCTCAGGACCCGCTCCTGGTCCCCTCAGGCTGGTGTGATGGAAGGACAGGCCTGAGGAGTTTCGCAGGGGGCAGTGCTGACCCAACTGAGAACTGCGCTCTTGACTTCTTACGGCCCTCGTTTAAGCTGGGAAAGCACCTGTAGCTCCTTGAGGGCTGGGACGCCCTGCTTCCCTCCTAGCCCCACTCTGCTCCACTGAAACTCCCTGGCATGTCAGCGAAATGGGCAGAATCACACTTCTATTCTAATTCTTGGTGGCCATTACTTCTAGACGAAAAGAACTGTCTCAAGGAAGGCTGTCTTCTCACTAGAATTCTTTGGTTTTGTGTATCGTAAAAAGAATGAGGCATACATACCAGAATTTATTTATTATATAGCTAAATCACAAATTTACAATACATTAAAAACGGACTAAATGAGACACGTAGAGGAGTTTAAATGTAAAAATAGAAAGGAATGTCCAAAAGATCATTTAGATTGGATTATAATTTTAGGAATCTTTAAAGAGTGAAATGTTTTCAGCCTGGCGTCCCAGCACAGAACTTGTCCATTGCAGGTCTATTCACTTGGATTTTGAATGACAATCAGAAGATATTCCTTATCTGTGGAGAGATATGGACAAAGTTAATCCACCCTAAAAATTAAATTTAATAAATGAATACTTCAGCTAATCTGCTTTTCTCTTCAACACATCACTTGGACCTTGTGTAGACCAGTGGGCTCCCAGCACATCAGAATCACCTGTTGAGCTTTCAGAAAATACCATTACCTGGGGCCAAGCCCCAGAGATTCTGTATTTATTGGTCTGGGATAGAGTCCCAGGTATCAGTAATTTTTTTTTAAGCTCTCCAAGTGATTCTAATGTGCAGCTTGGGTGAGAACACAGGTGTAGGGAAAGCTTCATTTAGTTTGGGGGTAACTCTGATTTTACAGTTGTACTACAGCGAAGTTTGTTCTAGACTAGATTTAGGAACATGAGTCCTGTTTTACACTGACATCCACTAAAACTGTGAATGTACCTCCTTCAAGGAAAGAAGTATTTCTGTGGCTGCTGTCTTTTGATAGCCCCAGTGAATGTGCTCTACTCCAGGGAAGGTCTAAGACCCTACAGACCTTTGATCTGCCCTCTTCGTTATCCCCTGGACAGGAGACATTTCTCCCACTCTTCAGAAAGTCTGTGTGCTAAGTTCACATAACAGGAAACCTACACCTCCTAAATGTTTTGATTACTAACAACAAAAACAAATGGGCAAATTTCAATGTCTTTACTAATTTCACGGAATTTTCACATTCAGACTTCTTCATTTTGTAATTGAAGAGCATTATGTGTCATATTGCATGTTGAAATCCACACTCCCCATTCTTTGAGACAAAGCTTTTATCCAGTGAAGTAGAAAGATGCCTTAAATAATGAAAAGAAATGCCAAATTACCTGGAGCTACCATGATTTCATGTTTCTTTGATCTGATCCTAAGAAAAGTTAGGTCGTTCTGAGGATCAATGTCACGAACTGTGCTCTTGGCTTTCACGGTCAGCTGATGAAGGAGACCTGCATATTGAACTGTTGTCGAGTTGTCCAAGGTCGTTCGGATGGGAATGCCTGGTACGAGATTTAATTTGGGGTTAAACATTTTTTGTTTTGATTTTAAACGTAATATGTGCATCGTAGAAATACTGGAAAAATACTGTCATTGTAAAAAGGAAGAAAAAGTGATGGCTCATATCACTCAAAGGTAACAATTTTATTTCCTTCCAATCGTTTTGCCATTACGTGGATTTTAAAATTTAGTTGCATCAAACTATAATTACATATTTGACTGTTGCTTTTTTCTTCATTTAAATTATAGCATACAAGCTGTCCTTGTTGATGATGCCATCAACGTTATTTTTAATGGCTGTAGACTTTACTATTTTTTTTGATATATCATAATATAATCAACTCCCTACTGTTGGATTGTTAGGTAGTGTGTTTTTGTTTTTGTAGCTAATGGTGATGAACATTTTTGTACACAAGTCTTCTGGAAGTTGTTAATTGATTATTTCAGTACTAAGTTAACATATTACTATACGAAATGCATTCCCCTAAGCGTCCTGTCTGCGGTGAGTCCACTGTGAAATGCTTGGTCTGTGACATGGTGCTAGTTTCTCCCCTGAGGCCAGAAATAGAAAGGGGATGTCACTGCACATGCTAGAGGGTATATCAAAGGGATTTTCAAAATTTCTTCGAAACTTCCTCATACGGTATTTTGCAAACCTTAATTTTTATGCTAGAAAATACAGCAACCAAGACTCTGCAGTTCGGCTGGGCATTCCCTGGTTTGCACTCACTCTTGGTTTAAGCATGATTAAATTTGGCTACTTGTGTGCTCTATTGTTTCATTATATGGGTTTAAAACAGAAGCTATTAATTTAACTGGAAAAATCTAGCCAGACGAACATGCAAGTAAAATTCAATTCAGTTCATATCAATCCAGCTCCATTCAGGTCACTCAGCGCTTATTATGGAACAGGTGCTGTGCTAGGTATTTTACATACACTATGTCTAATCAGAACCGGCCTTCATATTATTTTGAAAACTACCAGATCAACCAGGGAATTCCAGGGATTTGATTTGCAAATGTGCCTTGCATTTAGGGAGACCTATGAAGGTGAATTTGGGATCACTGTCAAGTTCCTCAGGAACCTGAATTAAGGCCAATCAATAAAAAAGGCCGACGTGGCTCTCTTGGTTTTTCCCTCAGAGAATGTAGCTCCAGAAACTGGTAAACAAGATGAGCGCTTCTAACTTGGGATTTTACCTGTTTTTCATGAAACTCTTTGAGAGCCTCAACTCTGACTTTGGAACAGACTAATTTCTTTTTAAGAAAACCATTCTCTCCAGAGTAAGTCTTGCCAAAGAAGGCAACAACAGTATTTACAGGAAAACCTATTTAAGTAAGGTTTTATAGAAAACGTGTTAATTTCTGTATTATTGTTTCTTGGCCACTTTTTCTCCAGAAGTCAGTTCTGTCTTTCACAACTGATGAACCATCACAAGGCATGTGTCTTTAACAAGCAGGAAACTGAAGTATAGCAAGCACTCAACCTTTCAAGGGCACTTTTTGACCAGTTTTATTTTGCATCATGAAGAGCGACTACCTACAAAGTCTGCATTGCTCAGTGTCAAAAAAGAAATACAACCAGAATAAATTATTTAAACTGTAGATGACAGGATTATGAATCAGATACTCAGGCCTACTTAGTCAGTCTATTCATGATCCAAGTCAATAAATAAAAGAGCTAGCCTTTCTGAATAATAAGTGCACACCGTGGAAACTCTTGGAGTTTTTCATATCCACTGTAGACCCTTGGGAAAAAAAAATCAATCAACAAATATTTATTGAGTTCTTACTTGAGACTATGTGAGGTAATTAAAAAATAATTTATTAGGAAGTAACTTTAGCACATGGTATAAAATTCACCCACTTCCCCTTCTGAGAGGTAACCACTGTTCTCAGTTTCTTTGGTGTCCTTGCAGAGATATTCTAAGTCTATTCCAGTATGTTTGTGTTTGTATTCTTTAACTGTATCATTTTCTATTCTGTACCTTAACTTTTTTCTTTTAATACACTCGGGAAGTTGTTCCATTCAGTCCACGTAAGGCTAGGTCATTCATGTTAATGTCTGTGTAATGTGACTGTTGAATGGATGCTTTGTAATACATGTAACTAATATATCTTCCTGACAGGCATTTGGGCTGTTCCCAATTTTTGATTTTTATAAACAAGGCTACAGAATATGTCTGTGTGCATGCCATTTTACATTTGTATATATGTGTAGGATAAATTCTTAAAATGTAACTTCTAGAACAAAGAGTATATATTCTATATTCCTGAACTTATGACACTACTTTAAAATATGACTCTTCATGGTCCCAGTAAGCTGGCATTCTTCAACTGTACATTTGGTTGATAGATTGTATTTCAAAAATAAAAGGAATTGGCTGGATGGCTGATAAAACCTAATGAAACTCAAATGATGGATTGTTAGAAATGTCAAGAATATTTAAAATTAAGAGTCTGCAGAAATCAGGCTTATATACATAAGAATATATGACAGATATGACTGTCTGGGAAACAAATATACATGTTCACCAGTATCTAGTTCTGTGATCGGCACTGCAATATTGTAAACAATGAATTGTTTTGTAAATGGGAAACCAATGTTAACAAAGAATCTAACAAAAACCTATACTCCTCAGCATTGGGCTAAATTGGTAAGTCCACTTTACTGTCATGAATAAGAAGTCTATGTTTCAATAATAGTGAAACCAAAGGACACTATTTAACATGGCAGAGGATGAGATCTAAATGGATAAACGTGGTAGAAGGCCTACCTAGCCACAATTAAAACCTAAAAATTTGTTAAAATGATTTGCCTAGAATTAGTGGACCAAAACCATTGGTACAGAACAAGAACACATAAACACCAGCTTAGTTAAATATTTTCGGTGTTAAATTTCATGGGACGTCTGAAAGCTGCAAAGCTGCACTGTGATAAATGGCACTTTCGTCTAAAATTGAGTAGCCTGTTGAGATGGAGTATTTCATTTCATTCTGGTCGCACAACTCATACCATATGCTATTAGTAAACATCCTTGTCATATACTCTGGTTGTTAATAATCTGACCATAAAAATAAGCCCCTCATTTATATTTTTGGGAAAAAGGTTAATTTGGCTTTCAGAAAAGTGCCCTGAATCCTAACACAACCTTATCCTAGTAGAGGTTAATTAGAAGTTAATGGGTATTAAAACTAGTATTTTGTTGCCTTTGGATGAGAAAAGTGTTAATTGAGAGACCTCAGGAAAATAAAAGTCATTTTTAATTCTACCACTCAGAGATAATCACCGTAACATATCCCTGCCTTTTCTTCCATATTTCAGTGTGTATGTCTGCCTGGCCGTATTTAGGATTAGAAGATGCTGGCTACTGCTTCGTTTCCTGCTTTTTTTCATCTAATATTGTGAGTAGTTTTTCATGACTCTAAATATTCTTCAACATTTTAAATAGAGTAATAGGTTACTCTATTTATTTAAATAGGTTCACTGAGTAAATATTACATAATAAATTTAAAAATTTCCCTACTGTTGGGATTTATGTACTTGTCTGTTTATTTATTGCTATTATGTATGATGCCTCCGTAATATCCTTTGCACCTAAATCTTTCCTTCATCACTTCTTGAACAAATTTCTAGGAGTGGAATTACCGATCATAAGGTATGGATATTTTTTAGACATTTGATGCATATTGCCAGGATTATGTGCTTTAGACTAAGTCTTCCAAAGTAACACATTAGATACATTGTCCAGGGTGTCACAGGTGAATGCATCTGGACTGGGTTGAATAGTGTCCCCTCCAAAATTCAAGCCCACCCTAAACCTCAGAATGTGACATTATTTGGAAATAGAGTCTTTGAAGATGTAATTAGTTAAAATGAGGTCATACTGGATCAGTGTGGGACCTAATCCAACGACGGGTCCTTATAAGAAGAGAAAACAGAGCACAGAGAGGAGAACGTACACGATGATGGAGGCAGAGACTGGAGTGATGCACCTACAGACCAGTCAACAGCAAGGATCCCTGGAAATCACCAGAAGCTGGGCAGAGGCAAGGAAGGATCCTCCTGTGGAGCCTCTGAAGAGAGCCTGGACCCACTGACACTTTGATTTCAATTTCTGGCCTTCCAGAACTGAGAGAAAATACACGTCTAATCTTTTTTAAGCCACTAAGTGTGTGGTGCTTTGTTATGGCAGCCAAAGAAAACAAATAAAGCATCTCTGTGAAGTCACACAAATAACCCATCTTAGGGGGGTGTGGCAGAGTTTATGCAAATGCCTGAAACTAAAATCAGTTCAACCAGAACCATGGACTTGGGCTGGACCGCTTCCTGGAAATATGAGGCATAGCTCTTGACTGTCCTGTAGGCTGATGTTAAATCCTCTCCCTCCTGATCACTCAAGCTGGGTGAATTTATTATATTCATTTGACACTGAGTTTATTAAAATTTTATTTTATTATTTTATAAAACACATCAAATGTTTTATCTGTACAAATAAATTAAAAATTCCCACATTCACAGAACTATTTAATTACAATTCTGTTAAGTGTTAGGTATTGTGCCAGGCACTTGACACTTAATTGTCACAGTCACCAGTAAAGTAGGTTATTTTGCATTTTTAATGATAAGGGATTGAAGTTTAGAGTTTAAACAGACTTTCAGTGGGTAGTTGCTCACTAAATATTTATTGATGGATTTGCTCCAGAATAACGATTAGCTATGAGAGTCTGTTGCCAGGCACTGAGCTGGCAATGTACCAAATCCATGGTTGTACCATGGACTATGTGAAGTAGCTACTCTTATTTCAACTAGTGCTCTGGGGTTTGTGGCACCTCTTGCCCTTGCAAATGCCTGAATCAGCAATGAAGCCAGCAGAAGCCTTTAAGAGGCTGCCACCATAGCTGAGCGTGGAACAGTGTGCCAGAGAAAAGGCTTTGGGGGTTGTTAATAGGCAAGTCTCTGGTATAAGTCTACAGATTTCATAGGTGGAAACGTATTGGCCCTTCTTAAACTATAACCACAAAGACTATACTATAAATTACATTAAAATTAATTCTCAAAGATTTCATTAACTACGGTGAAGGAACAATTTCTTTTAAAAATGAAGATTGAAACTCTGTAGGCTTTACAATGTTAAAACGAAAGCAAACTGCCAACAACGGTATTCTTTCTATCTTCAATATAATAGTTTTATTGATACTCCTGAAATGTTAGAAGAGAGTTACCAAAGCTTTAAAAATTAGACAATGTGCAGCATTTCTTAGGAATATATAGGTGTTTTTATGCATGTCTTATTAATATTTATCTCCCTACCTCTTAGCAGAGTTCTTGGCATATAATTAATAGATACTCAATAGATGTTTGATGAGTAAATGCTCTAGCTAAAATATACAAGATATACTTTTGATTTAAAATTCCAAGATGTTTGCCTAAGGCTTCACACAACGAACAGGCTCTTGGTCGGCTTCTGCCTGTCAAGAAGGCAGCCTGTGAGGTGTTTACCTTCTGCATTTACAACCATCGTTCCTATAACCCCTTTATGGCTCTGGATCCTCTTTAGGGTTTCCTCCACCTCTGCCTGGAAGAGATCAGGAAGAAAATTAACCAAAGAGTCTTTGTGGTGACCCCAGTCCTAACTAGAGTAATGTTTTGAAAGACCCCTATTCTCCAATCTCCTTAAACTAAGATTTAGAAGCTCAGATTTTTGGAAGAGAGCTTTGAAATTGTCAGGTCCCATATGCAAGCCTATGTAAGACCCTCTACGTACAACCCTGACAAATATCTTGGCTTGAACTCTTGTTGAGACAGAAAGCTTCTTGCCTCACAAGAGCTCACTCCATTTTTATCTGCCTCTATTTACTGGAAAAGAATCCTATGTTGTTGAACAGAAATCTGCTCCTGGTCATCTTTCATTCATTGATCTTTCTGTATTCAAGTGAAAAATCCCTTTTCTACATTATAGATTTAAAAAATATTTATAGAGCTATATCACTGCCTCCTTTTGTCTAAAAGCATCACTTGATGAGAAATCATATTCTCAGTCCTAAATGCCACCTAATTGGGAGTTCAGATGGTTAAATTCAAAATATTCTGTAAAAACAGTGTATTCCAGGATTCCAGGATTCTGTTGGTAACCACAGCCTGGATCTCAGTGCAAGCTGAACGTTCAACCATGAATGATTATGTTGGAATCCCACTACTGGGTTATAAACTCAGCTTTCTGAATCACATGCATAGACTATATATATTGTACCAGTTTCTTTCCTTCTACAAATGCTAAAATCAATAATAATTTTTTCCAGCCTGCATATTTTCCATAACTGAGTAATCACTGGATATTCTGAATTCAAACAGTATTCTGCAGAGTCTCTTGATGAGGATTTATGATATATTTTTCTTTCCAGCATTGTAAAGGTGAACGTTATGTTGCTTTAGTCAAAAGACAGTTTTCTTTTGCCCCTAATGTGGGTGGGAGCACTTATTTCCTCTTTCCACCACTATAGCAGGTGTTTTCTAAATTTCAGGCATTCATGTACTAGATTTATAATTTTTGACATTATGAATACCATCTATATTATTTACCCAGCACATTCTTAAAATTATTTCACTGCTAAAAGCTTAAATAAATGCATTTTAAAAGGAAATTATATATCACTACCACAAATGTAAATCTGGTATCATTTGTCATAGGCAGAAATAACCGTAAAAACAAACCAAACAAAGAGAGAACATATTATTAAATTTTACCCCAATGAGAGCTCTGAGCCTGAGGTCTGCCCTTCAGGTGAAAAATCAAAACTACCTAAGGATAGTGGTATTAACGACCTAACAGTGCCAAAAACTCTCTCCTGGATATAGTCTAAAGGCTGGGGGGGAAAAAAAAAAAAAAAAAGAAAGAGGAATAACTTTCTCTGATGTGATTCACTCTGTGGTTTTTGGTTTTCTGAGCCATCTTAAGTAGCAACTAATGTTTGCATCTCACGTTGGGAAACACTGAACTTAAAGCATAATAGCTGTACAGGGATCAATGACTTACTACATTTTTTTGCCATCTATAAGACAACGTCCACAGCTCCTTACAACCGCTGCCCTCGTTTTATCTTTTTCTGTTTTACTTCTCTCCCAAACGCCTCTCTCTGATCTTCCCGGCCTTTCCCTCTCTTTTCCCAGGTGTTTTCTCCTTTGGTGATTTTTGAGCCCCCCTTAACAGTCTCTTAATTCCCATCGCCAATTCTCTTTTCATTCCTTTCTTAAAAAGAAACTCTTTGCTTTCACTTTGTTCTTTTTCAAACTTTCCTGTCTCCATTTTCCTTTTCTTCTCCTCCCCCTCCCATTCCTGCTGCCTCTTTATTTTCCTTTCTTCTCTCTCAATAACTCCTCCTTCTCCCCTCTCTCCATTTCCTTGTGCTCCTTGTCCGCTCTCTTTCTTCCCTCTCAGGGTGATTTTTCTCCTCTCCCTCGCGCCGCTCCCCTTTTCAAACTTTCCTCGCTGTCGAGGAGATTTCTCATTCCCCTCAGGATCTTTCATCCCCTCCGTATCTCTCTTCTCTTTCTCGATATCCTCCCTCCACAAGTATCACCCCTCAGAAGTCACCCCCCCCCCCAAGATATGTTTGCCCCAAGATAGCTTCCCCCATCTAGACATCTTCCCTCCCTCCACGGTCGCCCTCTGGTCCCTCCAGGGTCTCCGTGTCGCTCCTCCAAGAAGCTTCTGGAGCCCCCAGCCTTCGCCCCGGCTCCGGGCCCGGCCGGGCCTGGGTCGGCCCCGGGAGCCGGACAGCGAAGGTCCCCTGCCGGTCGCCGCCCTTGGAGCGGCGGGTCGCGGACAGAGACCCCGGATTTACCATTGCGCGGGCGGCGAGACTCTGAGCTCAGTCCGGTGCCACCGCTGCCCGGGATGTCAGCAACGCTGCCAGCCGTTGCTACGAGACAGGGGAGGAAGTGACCTCCCGGAAGCGTGGGTGGCCGCGCCTGCGTGCGCGCGGGTCGGGCCCCGCCGGGCGGGCTCTTCCGCCCCGAAGTGGCTTGACGCCTCCCGGCCGCCGTAGGCGGAGGCTGGGGACCGTGGCTCCGAGCGCTCACCTGGGGCGCGCCCGGCTCGCGGGCCGCTGGGCGTGAGGAGAGCTGAGGGGCTTAGGCCAGGCTCCGGGTCATTCGTTCGTCCTTTCACTCATTCATTCCTTGAGGTACGCGTTCGTGTAACCGCCACTTCCCCGTTCAAGAACGATTTATTGACCACCTACCACGTCCCGCCCTCTGGGCCTGTGGTACATTCTAGCGGGGGAGACAGACGAAATGCGACAAACGAAGCAATACTGTCCTAGTGTGATACGTGCTGTGGAGCAGATAAAGCGGGGTGGGTCCGTGTGACTCCGGGGTGATATTGGGTATAGCCTCAGCTGCCCAGTGACCCTCGGAGTATTTCCTGTGGCGCTGCCTTGTGCAGGGCTGATAGGTTTGTTCCCCCCGCCCACCAGGGGCAGTTGTTTTTTTAATTAAAGAAGAACTATATCGCAGTAGGGAGTAGTACAATCATATATATATCCAGCAGTTTACATGTCCCCACCTCCCAAACCGTAGGTGAAGCGCCATCTTACGTCTTAGGTTCCCATGTGTTGTAGCACCCCCAAGCTGCTCTTCACTCAGTTGGAGGCTTGCTGCTTCCCAGCGATTTTGTTTAATCCATTAGGAGCTTTATTTATTTATTTTTTATAAAGTTATTTGCCCACCCTTCTGAGTTGCTGAAAAATTGCAGGTGGTAGTGCTGGAGGTTCTACAAATCGCCACAGAAGAGCGGTCCACTGGGTGTTTAAGGAACTGATGGAGGAGACAAGTTAAAGATCATTTAGGGATGGTTAGACGTCCCTTGATCTTTTGAAGGGCATTGGATATATCTTTGTAGCCTGGGAAAAAGAAACCAACTGCGTGTGCGGGACAGTAGGAAAATTTTGTGGTTGGGGTCGTCCTGAAGTCCTGGGGTTTGAAGAGGGCTTTGATGACTAAACTCTAAGTACTAAATGCAAGTGGTGAGGGGGGCATGCATCTCCGTAGGGGCGATGCTATAGCGATTCCCTATAATACTGATTCAGTTTGCGCTTCTATTTCCAGTAAGCGGCCTCACACCAAACAAGGCATGCTTATTGCTAGGAACGTCAGCTAGAATCTGAATAGGTCCTTGTCAGGAATGCTCTAGAAGAATTTCGAACCTGGTGGTTTGGGACTAGATGATCCATTTCAACTTGGAGTCTTATCATTTTATGATGTTATGTGCAGAAACACTGTCAGAAACTCTAGTTCTGCTGCAATTTTTTTTTTTTTTTTGGTGGAGGAGGTGATTCTGGTCACTGTCATTTCCCCCCCTCTTTTTTCTTTCAGAAACTTATGCTTCTCTAAAAGCCAAGTCACAATAGCTAACTCATGCCCGTTGTCACTCAACGTTTGGAACTCCAACCGAGATGATTAGGAATGGGCAACTAAGATTCTGGGGGAGGAGTCTGGTGTGTGTGTGTGTGTGTGTGTGTGTGTGTGAGATCTAGCTCTGCAGTGATTGCTTATACCGCTTGTCAGTGCTAAAAGTGTAGGCATTTACAGCAATACTGGCTGAATTGTATAAATACAGATTCTTGGGCTCTCTGGGTGTATCAGATCCAGGAGATTCCTACTTGATTGTGCAGCCATTTGTTTTGCTTCTAAAAATTAGTGGCAGTGCACCGTGTTATCTGTGATGTCAGTCAGCTCTAATGAAGGAACTGACTGCATATGCATGGGGTGTGAATCCCCTCGTTTCTGGAGTCAGGGTGTCAAACTCATTCAATAGCTGACAGCTGTGATTAGAGCAAAGAAAGACTCCAGCATGAAAGGCACTGACAGGAGTATCCAACTGCAGAAAAAGTAATAAGAAGTACCCAAGCTGACTTCCAACCAACAGTCAAGTTTGACTCACTGTGCACAGGAAATCAATGAGGAGAATATGAGCCATTTTCTCTTTATCAATTTTCACTTCTAATTATTCCTTGGAGGTAGCTTGGTTTAGCTTTTATACTTTTTTGGGGGCTATAATGAATATCCGGAGCTGTGCTGTATAAAGTATCTTGGCAGCGTCTGTCATGTTCCCTACCCCATCCTCAGTACATGGGAACCCCTCTTTCCCTTTTTCTCTTCTCCCATCCATCCCCTCACCACTTCATTTGACCCACAGTAAGTGCTAAGTAACTTTGAAATAAAGAGAAAGAATTAATGAAGAATACTTTTTGCAAGTACTCTGAAGTGATCCCCAAACTTGTGGTACATGTGAAGATAAAGTCTACTATTCTTCACATATAATTTTGTCAAAGTGAGATGATTTTCTTCTGGGGTCTATCTCTTTGATAATTTGTTTCTGTTCTCTGCTTAATCTGAAGAAATCCAGGTAACTTCACGAGCTAGAGTTTTCTCTTGGGGTTTTCTCTACCACCCCATATAGAAAGTGGCATTCCTGCTAGTTGGCAAATACTAATACTGAGCCATGGAATATATTTTGTGCCCATTTTCTCATAAGATAAGGCATCATTTGTCAACTTAAACAGAACTTCTAGTGCTCCACTGGTTTTGCTTAAAAAAGTGTAACACTAGATTCTTTGAAAATGTCTCTTAATACTGAGGCAGAATCAGAACATGTCAGTGATGTCAGTATTACACACAACTGACCCAGTACCATAGAATTACAGAACTGCAGATTTAGGGTTTCAGAAGATCAACCATTTTCTACTTCTTATTAGGACAACGGCATCCTCTAGAGTAATTCTTTCCAGGACTCAAGTGTAACGTAAGCATTTACTTCCCATGAGGGAATCTTCGTTGGAATTAAATGGTTTCCTAGAGCACAGAATTTGGAGTTACATGCAGCTAGGGCTGATGTTTCTAGGTGTGTTTGTGTGACTAAAATAAGTTCTCAGGGCTTCTCTTTCCTCGTTTATAAAATAGGAAAGACAGTATCTACATTACAGAGTTGATTTGAGGTGTCAAAATGCTTGCTTTGTGTCCGGTGCCCAATATGGATCATTTAACCACATTTCTTTCTTGTGTCATTTCTTTCTATTGTATGTCCTTCCTTATTCTCTCCATTCTTTTTCTTCCTTCTCTCCCTCCTTCTCATCTTTCTCTTTTTCTAGTCTTTTCCTCCTTACTTCCTTCCCGTTTCTTTCTTCTCTTCTTTCTTGACTACCTTCTCTTCAACCTCCTTTTCCTTCATGCACTCCCTACGAAAAAATCCTGAATTTATATTATTGACTTTCTCACTGAAGAACATCTTTCCCTATGTTTTCTTATTCCCCTTCTCCAGTTCGTCAGTTAGAATGTTCATCTAATGTAATCCATCTACCTCTCATCTCATTTTTCCACAATTCCCATTTTTAAACTTCTAGCTCCAGCAAGCAGTTCCCATCTCTGTGCATTGCACTCAGTAGATATTCTCAGTGTCCTGGGGTTGAGGGAACACTGTTTTATTTCCTGGTCTATTAATTTTGTTCAAAGAAGAAAGGACTGAAGGGAGCAATAAGGAAGCCATGCTCTTTATTCCTGATAATTCAGTCCTTCTTTTTCCTGATAATTCAGTCCCAAGTTCTCTGATATATTCATGTATATATTTGTCAAGCTCTCTGATCTACTTAGTTTCAGAATTACTTTCATTGGTAGGTATAACACACAAAACAGGTACACAAAACAAAAGTTAGTTGGTGAGTTACTAACAAAGGCCAGGTGCATAAAAGAAAACGTACAGTCAGTGAGTTACCACAAAGTGAACTCCCGTGTAACCCCCAACCAGGCCAGTAAATAGGACACTTCCAGAAGCTTCCACATGGCCATTCCCAATCATTACCCCCACGTTGTATGGCCTGAAAAGCCTAAAATATTTACTATCTGAACCTTTACTGAAAAAACTTTCTGATCTCTGTAATAGACTGTTTTTCCTCTCTTGAGTCTTCAAAATATGTTTAATGGTTGAAAACAAAACATTGTTCAAAGTACGTAAATGTAATGTGTAAAATAACCACAACATAAAGTGGGGAGGCTAAAGGGATGTGTTCTTACATTCTACTTGAAGTGTTCAAGTATTGATTCTAAGTAGACTCTGAAGTGAGGTGTATAATCCCTCGAGCAACCAATAAAAAAAGTATACAAACAGATATAGTAAAATAGCATAATAGATGAATTACTAAAAATTGTTCAAATAATCTAAAAGAGAAAAGGGCAAACAGTGGAATGGAAAACAAAAATGGAACAGTCAGAAAACAAATGATATCATTGTAGACTTAAATTCTGATATATCAACGATTACACACCAGTTAATGGAGAGATTATCAGAATTCTTCAAAAAATGACCAGTGATTTCTACTTTTGGCAAGATGGAATAGATGTACATTTCCCTTTTCTTCCCATGGAATATAACTGAAAATCCTGGAAATTCTATATACAAACACAAGAAGACTTTGACAGATGGAGTAAATCAGTCAGATTGCCTAGGGACCTTGTGACCGAAGGAATGACATAATTGTAAGTTACCTGGGTTTCTTTTTTGCCTCATCTGTTCTAGACTAGGAACTGAAGAAGCTGGTCACCCAGAAATGCCAATAGGCACAGAAATTTTAAAAAGCACCGAGACAAGCCTACTCTGGAGCCAAAGGACCAGGAAAGGGCCAGCCAACAAGATAGAAACACTTAGAAAATAACCACTCTATTCCAGCCAAACACTAGTAAAGGCCAAGTGGAGAGTGTAGACTTCCACTCTCACCTTGCTGTAATCCCCCCAATCACCACTAGGGTATTGTCAGAGAAGGCTGAGTAGGTAGTTGGTACTTTTCATCCATCTGGATAACTGCCCCTGCAGTTTCAGTGAAGTTCATGTGGAGACCCTAGACTGCCACCCCATGATAGCATATGAATAATTCCATTAAATATAAACAGTTGAAATAAACCAATAAAAGGCAGAGATCATCAGAGTGGATTAAAATCATGACCTAACTATATGCTATGTGTAACTGACTTCAAGTATAACATAGGTATGTAGGAAATAAAAGGATGGAAAAAGATATATCATGTAAACATTAATCCAAATAAAGCAAGAGTGGTTATATTTATATCAGATTAAGTAGACTTCACAGCAAAGAAAATTACCAGATATAGAAAGGAAAATTATATAACGATAAAATGGTCAATCCACAAAGAAGTTATAGCAAATCTAAAAAGGTATGCATCAAACAACAGACCTGCAAACTATGTAAAGCGGAAAGTAACAGAATTAAAAGGATAAGTAGACATATCTTCAATGATAGTAGAAGACTTCAACACCCCTTTCTCAACAATTGATAGAAGAATCACAGAAAGCTCACCAGGGATAAAGAACTTGACATCACCAACCAACAGAATCTAGTTGGCGTTTATAGAACACTCTAACCAACATCAGCAGAATATATATTCTTTTCATGTGCCCACAGAGCATATACCAACGCAGAGCACATCCTGGGCCATAAGACAAACCTCAACAAATTTAAAAGAACTAAAATCAAGCAGAGTATGTTCTCCTGTGGCAGTGGAGTCAGTCTAGAAATCAGTAACAGAAAGATAATAGTAAAATCTCCAAACACTTGGGAAATAAACAACACTTTTCTAAATAATGCACGAGTCACAGAGGGGATCTTAAGTAAATAAATACAGTGAACTGAATGAAAATGAAAATACAACATATCAGAATTGTGGGACACAACTAAAGCGGTGATGAGGGGGAAATTTATAGCACTAAATTATTACATTAGAAAAGACAAAACATCTTAATAATGTGAGCTCTCATATCAAGAACCTAGAAAAAGAAGAGCAAAATAAACCCAAAGGAGGCAGAAGAGTGTAAATCATAAAAATAAGAGCAGAAATAAAAAAAAAAATTTTAGGAAAACAATAGAGAAAAATCAGAGTTGGTTCTTTGAAAAGATGAATAAAATTGACAAACATCTAGCAAGATGGACAAAGATAAAAATGGGAGAAAACACAGATTAGCAGTATCAAGAATGAAGCTACATACTTTGCAGAGATAAAAAAGTTAGGGAACAGTATTAACAACTTTGCATACATACAGTTGACAACTTAGATGAAATGGACAAATTCCTTAAAATCACCCACCAAAAAATCTCACCCAGTTTGAAATAGATAATTTGAATACCCCTGTACCTATTTAAGACATTGAAGTTATAATTTGGAAATTCCCAAAAAGAAATCTCCGCTGGAGATTCACCAAATAAATCTGCCAAATGTTTGAAGACTAATTAATATGGTTTATACACAGTCTCTTTCAGGAAATAGAAGGGGGAAATCTTCCCAGTTCATTTTATGAAGTTAGCATTACCCTGATACCAAAGCCAAATAAAGGCAGTACAAAAAAAAAAAAAAAAAAAAAAAGGAAGGAAAGAAAACTATGGACCAATATCTTTCATGAATGTATATGCAAAACCCTTAACAAGATATTAGCTAATATAATTAGAAATTAAAAAGAATTATATACCATTACCAACTGGAGTTTATTCCAGGGATGCAAAGTTGGTTCAAAAATCCATCATTGTAGTCCACTTTATTAACAGGCTAAAGAAGAAAAAAATAATCACATGATTAATCAGTTGATGCAAAAAAAGAATTTGACAGAATTCAGTACCCATTCATTATTTTTAGAAAAACCACTCCACAAACTAGGAATAAAGGGGAACTTCTATAACATTATAAAGATCATCTACAAAAAGGCTACAGATAATGTTCTTAATGTTGAAAGACAAATGCTTTTCTCCTAAAATTGGGAATAAGGAAAGGATGTCCTCTCTCACTACTCTTCTTTAACACAGTGCTGGGCCTGTTAGCCAGGCAGTAAAGCAACAAAAGGAAATAAAAGGCAAACAGATTGGAAATGAAGAAATAAAACTGTCCCTATTTGGAGATAACATGGTTGAATGTGTAGAAAATGCCAAGGAATTTATGAAAACAACTTCTAGAAATGAAATTTTCAGGTGTAAATCTAGCAAAACTTGCACAGGACCTGTATGCTGAAAACTATAAACTGCCAATTGAAGAAAATGAAGGTCAAAATAAATGGGGAGTTGTCAGTTCTCTCCAAATCGATGTATAGGATTAACACAGTTCCTGCCAAAATCCCAGCAAGATTTTTTTTGTAGATATACAGAAGATTATTCTAATATTTGTATTGAAAAGCAAATAAAATAGCTAAAACAATTTTGAAAAAGAATAAAGTTGGAGGAATCACTATACTCAATTTCAAATACATTAGGTAGCTACAGTAATCAAGACTGTGTGGTATTGGTGGAGGGATAAACACAGATCAATGCAACAGAATAGAGAACCTTGAAATAATCCCACACAAATATATCCAACTGATTTTTGACAAAGGTGCAGAAGCATTCAGTGGAGGAAGGATAGATTTTTTAATAAACAGTGCTGGAGAAATTGAACATCTGTAAACAAAGGAAACAAACCAAACCAAACCAAAACAAAAAAATCCTTGACTTAAGTCTCACACCTTATATACAGATGCACTCAAGATGGATCACAGACTTAAATGTAATGTAAAACTAACAGACTTTAAGGAAAAATAATAATAGAATATCTTTGTACTCTAGGGATAGACAAAGAATCCATAAAAGGAAAAATTGATACATTAGACTTCATCAAAGTGAAAAACTTGGCTCTTTGAAGACACTGTTAAGAGAATGAAAGACAAGCTACAGACTGGGAGCAAATATTTGCCCAGCATGTGTCTGATGAAGGACTAATATCTAAAATAATTAAACAACTCTCAAAACTGAGCAGTGAAAAACCCCAAATGATCCAGTTAGAAAAAGGGCAAGAGACATTCCACTAAAAAGGATATACAGATAGCAACTAAGCACATAAGAAGATATTCAACATCATCAGCCATTAGGGAAGTGCAAATTAAAGCCACAATGAGATAGCATTACACACCTATTGGAATGACTGAAATAAAAAATAGTGACAACACCAAATGCTGGTGAGGGTGTGGAGAAACTGGATCACTCATCCATTGTGGTTTGATTTTGTGTGGTTTTCCTTGTATTTATCCATAACTTTTGTCCATTTTGGGAAATTCTTATCCTGTGTTTTAACAGTGTCCAGTAATTAAAAAAACGTTTTTTTAATGAATAAATAAAGACTATAAGCTTTGTCTAAGGTAATTGACTGAAAAATGTTTCCTCATCATGCTCTGCATGTATATTTCCACCCAGACAATTATAAATATGGAAACAAAACAGCACAACTATATATGGTGTTTCCCCTTTGTTGCACCCTAAATGATATCTACCTTGTTCTTACTCTCTGAATCGACTGATTGTCATATAGGATATGTTAGGCTAATTTTGCTGTAAGTTTTATTTTTTAATTAAACCTGTGCGAGGATGTAAGCAGTGAAATATTCTCTCCAGACCTTTAAAAACGAAGGATAATGGGTATTGGGTGATGGAGAAGTCTGTGGCCCTTCTATTAACACTTAATAATTTCTCGCCTCTCATTTTTCATTAGCTGGGCATAGTTTTCCAAGCACTTTGATATTCCCTTTCTCAGTTGCCCTCACAACGACTCCTTGAGCTTGGCAAGCTTGCAGAGATAGTCTCTGAGGCAAAGAAGCCTATTGACAGATAAGGGTCCAGAGTGGTAAATCTCATTTCATAGCGGTCTGGAACTTCCCAGGATGGCTCTGAGTCTGTATTTGAGTGCCTGTTTTATACTCTTCAGGTTACCTAGTTCCAAAATATCATAGTCCTTCCATGGACACAATAAGTGGTCCAGCCAGAAACAAAGTTGTCTTCCTTGTCTTCCTTTTATGCTGTTATGCCAACTGCATACAAGAGAGAAGACTTTGTTATCTGCTTGGAAAGAGGGAGGGTTCTCATCTCCCTCCCAGTTGACTGCTGCTTCCTAAGAGCCCACCAGACATCTCAGAAAGAGCCCTCCTGTAAATATTTTGGTTGACCACTTCTCTTGCAGCTGACTCAGGAATTGAGATGGGTAGTCTGCGGATCCTAGAATCAGTCTGGAGATGGTGATGAGCTTGCCAAGTGGAATTGCCGTAAGCCTTGACTAGCAAGAAGCAGCTTACCTTGTGGAATCTCGGGCCTTTCTTCTGACCACTGTAGGGATTAAGAGGACAAGGTAAGCGAGGAAGCACAATGGTGGGGACTGAGGCACATGTTTGGAAGGCAAAACGATGGAGACAATGTATGAAGCTTCAGAGTCCTTCTTGAGATAAATCATACTTACATGGGGCAATTGTTCCTTCAAAAATATCGCTGGAGTAGTTGAACCAGAACCATGGTAATTGCAGGGAATGCATAGGAATGCAGTAAATAAAATAGGAATATCCCCTGCTTTCACAGCACCTACTGCCTAGCGGGGATGTACTTCATAAACAAGTAATTACACAACTGTACATCAGGGTTCTTTGTGGGAGAAGAACAGGTTGCAACTGGGGCGCATAAGAGGTCATGTTGACCTGGTGTCGGGGGGTCCTGGAAGGGTTCCTGGAATTAGGGGTATCTAAGCTGAGTCATAAAGGAAAATCAGACACTTGTTAGGTGAACAGATGTGGAGGTAGAGTAGAGGGAAAAGAGTGGGCAAGGAAACGAAGATGTTTCAAAGAACTAAGATTATTATAGTTTGGTATGACTTTAGCTGTGGCTTTAGCATACAGAATGGGGAAAAGAGGTCTCTGGGCAAAACCTAGTATTACTTTGAAAAACTGGGTCGAAGTGCTTAACTTGAAATTTAGAGAATCGCCATGAATGAGCCACTGGCTCCCCACTGTCTACTAGTGTGTTTATGTAGGAACACTGACTTCATATATGCAGGCAAGATGGTGCAGGTTAACTCAGATCTCTAGGAGTACGTTTTGCCTTGCCTGGCAAGTTGTGAATCTGTCCCCTCACTGAGGCAGACAGCGCCCTCCAGTGGCAGTGAAGGTGAGAGCTCCACCTGCTATACGGACAGTGCATTTTTGCCATTCCCCTCTGAGGTCACAGTCAGTTGAGTCAGAAGAGTCTGCTGAAATTCTGAAACCAAATAACATAAAGAGAGTGCTAGTTCTTATGGAGAGCTGACTTATTATCTAAATGTTAATCCTTTTAATATACCTCCAAAGCAGTTTCCTGGTTGAGAAAAATTACCAAAAAATAATGGAGGAGAGAATGAGGACTATAAAAAATGGGAACTGTTCTGTCATTTCCCTTTCAACCCCACCCCAGAACACCGATTTAGCTTTGGACGGTGGAAGGGAATTAGTAAGTGGATCTACTGGTGCAAACAATTTTAACAATAGAACTTAATTTCTTCTCAGCTCTTCTAAACGTTGGAATAAGACTTTGACGTGTTACCAAATAGCCAGTCTGCTTAGGTGCTTACCTGTCTGGGATCAAGACAGAGTAAAAAGGGGTGTGTGTCTGGGGGAGGGGACAGCTGTGACTCATGTCATAATGTCCCAGGACACACCCAATTCCCCTTCCCCCTACAGGGGGAAAATTGGGATCCCACTCTGCCCAAATGTGTTGTGATTTTGAGCATACTAAATTTTATTTAGTTATTCTACAGAAACCTCAAGATTTAAGAAGGTGCCCAATGGTGTGGATAGAATTGCTTTAAATGACATAAGAGCTGGAATTCAGTAGTTACTTATCTTTCTGCCTAAATAGGAAGAACGGCTGAGTTGGGGGAAGTGACCCTGTGGTGCTTTTCAGAATCCTCTAGGTGGCGCTGCTGCAATAGCTATTGGCCAGAAAATGTTTAAGCCCGTAAGTAGCAAACCAAAACTTAACTTATTGAATGTCTTATATCCATGGTTAATTGCTAATATGATCCTACTGATAATTTATACCATCACATTTACATCATAGTCTCTTAAGAGTGAGTCTATACACATAAATTCCACAACTGAGTAATTTCAAGGGTTGGAATACATGTACTTCTCTGGTTATTATTTCATAAAACTATGGGCTTTCGCATGTGGCTGAATTCTTCCACACACGTTAAAACCGGTTGCAGGATTAGCTCTTCTGACCTCTACTTGTGTTGGACAGTGTAGGACAGTGCCTTGTACACAGTAGGTGCTAAATTAACATTTATCAGAGGAATCGATTCTATTTTGTTTTTCCCCTTTCACTACAAATTGGAGATGAGATGACTACCTGGATTCAGTTTTTTACAGCCCTGGTCAGACATTGCTGCTTATCTTTGCTAATAAAAAGACTGGGAGGCCATTTTCCCTTTATTTCTGAAAATGGCCTGAGGTGGATATATATATATATAAAAGAAATCACTTCTTTATTTTAAAAGTAAATTAGTTTTCAGGTTGGTTCCATTGAAATGCAGGAATGGTATGAAAAATTGTGTTTGATAATCGCTCGAATCTTAATCAAGATTTTATTAAAATCAATATTTGATATGCTGCTCAATTTAATTAAACTAAACCATAGAGAAATGAGTAATAAATGAGCTTGAAAATCAATCACGGGATAAGGTATGTTTCTTTAAATTAGTTTAACCTATGAAATGTTGGGTTATGCAATCGCTGTGATGACAAAAGGAACAACAAAAATCACCGCTTTTATTTACACAATATGTACAACTAATATGAATGAGCAGGTACTCTGTGCCAGGCACTGTGCTAAACCTTGTGTATTAAGTTTCTTAATTTATTTTGGAACGAAATCCTACGAGGTCTGTCTCCTCAGTTGAGCCAGCGTGCGTGTCCCAGGTCATTCAGCCAGTAAATGGCAGAGGTGGATTTTAACACAGTGATCCAGCTTTTCCCACTCCCTTAAATTGCTCACAAGGAGGAAGAAAAAATATAATTTGACTGTGGTTAATTTTAGAGGTCAGTGGTGGTCATTTTCTTCCTAGAAGAAGTGTTGCTTTTAAGGCTAGTGATAGAAGAGAAGTGGGGGTCAAAAAGCCGAATCAGAAGGTCTCAGCGTTGACTTAGCAGCTCTGAGTCCCGTGGACTGGAGGAAAGAAAAAAGGTTTTTATTTTTCTGGACAGACACAGAATATGGTTATTTACTATATAATTTATGCTTATGGAGAGTGGCAGAGATTTACGGCTTTAGTAAAAATGTGTTCTAATTGGGATTAGCTAATGAAAAAGTGGTGGCACTGCACAGGGAAAGTTGGAAAATGTGATTTCAGTGGAGGTGCTTCTTCTCTCATGGGAGGCCAACAAAAGGGCTAGTGTCACGCACTGGGGCGAGAATCATACTTTTAATTAGGCCTTCAGAGTTTGTGCCTGCACTCTTGGCTCTAAGTGTTCTTAGTCGTCCAAAGAATCGGCTCTAGGAAACTAAAGATAGTCTTGTTAAATACCATCGGCAAAGAGAACGAAACTGCAGCTTCCTGAAAAACCTCCCTCATTTTTATTCAGTGCTTGTTCGATGGGATGGAAATTAAAAATCAACAATAGTCACGACCACACAACTGTACGACTTCCCTGCTCTAGGCTGAGGATAATTTTTCTTTCAAGTCACGCTTCCCAAATGACAGTCATTCATGTATCACATGCACAGTTTTTGACATCTCCCTGTACCTCTCGTGTTACTTAATATTTTCACTGAAAATGGTTTGTTTTTAAAAACTGAAATCAAATAACATTTATTGTAGAAGGAAGCTTTGTGTCACGACCACGAGTGGGAAGCCAGTGTTACTTTTTCTAAGGATAAGAGTGAAAAGAAATAGTTAAGTCAAAACACTGTTATCAAATTTTAACTCCCGGGGAGTATCCAGAGGTCATAAAGACATACTTGTACCAAACTGAGACTTCCTCTTTTATTTATATCTGAGGAATAAGAAAAGATTTGAAAAGGGAATGATTTTTTCATTATGTGAATCAATTTTATCCAACAAAGTGTCTATGTAACACCTAAAATCAAGTTTCCCGCCAGAGGTGCGTCCTCCAACCTTTGTGATCAACAGCCCATGAAGCTTTGTCTGCTGCTCACGTGAGCCTTTGCACCCCTTTCTTTACTTCCCGTCTTCCTCCCAATAGTATTTGAACCTTGCTCCCCACCCATCTAATTCCACTTACCTTATTTCTAAACATTAGAGAATCCTGTCAAGTGAACAGACTTGGGATGGGAGGCAGATTACAAAATGAATGGTTCCCATTGTTGGTTAACACTTCTTTTCTCCATATATGATGTTTGAGATAATTTTTCTCTAACCGGATGTGGCAAGTTTCCAATAATAGTAAAAGTAAATGTAACGAAAAATATGTCTCATTACCACTCCTGACTTCATATACCCAGTTCCCCCTTCCACTGATGACAGAGGCAACCACTGTCATCATGTTTTCTGTGTTCTTCCAGAGGTATCCTGCATCCATGCAAGTTTACTTGAACCTGTATTCCTCTCCTTAAATGTCACACAAATGGAAGCACACTCTACATGTAAATGTAGAATGCTACATTTTATTTATAAACCCAACAATGTGTTTTGGATGTAGTTTCATATTAGTATGTATAGCCCTAGTGCAGTCTTTTGAATACTGCACAGAAGGACTCTATGCATGTAACTAATCCCCTTTCTATGGGCACTTGGATCATTACTTTTTCTTCTGCAAACAATGCTGTAATATCCTTGCATAATTCTTTTTGGGCCCATGGTGACCATTAAGAAATAAATCTAATGCTGGACAGTATTCATTCAAATGGATGGAGTTCTAATTATAATAATTAGAGAGGGCAAACATAGTCATATTTCTTTCATGAGGATTGGCTTTCTCTTCTCTTTCCTTACCCATAATATATCAATAAATTTGTCTCTGCTCTGGTGTCCTGCACAGCATGAAGCATCCTGATTTGCAGATGCAATTGTGGGTTCTAAGTTATGTTTGTTGCATTTGTCTAGTACTATTTAATTCTTCCTTGTCACGATCACATTTGAAATTAGTCCTGTAGTTTTGTGCTCAATGCCTGTCTCTCTCAGGGGATGACAAACTCCGTGAAGCCAGGGAGAGACTTGGGGATGTTGAAAAATCCTAAACTTCTGACCTTAGGGAAAATAACTGCCACATAATTTTAATAGCAAATAGATATACATTTCCTAGTGCAGCCTGAACGGGAAATATGAAGGAAAACAAAAAGAAAGGGAAAACAACCCATGAGAGTTGGGGTTGCTATTTCTGATGAAGCTGGAATTGGGAAATACCAGGAGTCTCATAGGAAATCTTATCTCACCGGAAGACGATCCTGTCCTCTTGGACAAAGAACGGGTATGTATTTCTGTGTATATAATACTTGCAGACCCTAGACAGAGGGCCGGTCTACCTTCTGGCTTAGCCTGCCATTTATTATCATTCACAAGGTGGTGTTAGATGCTCAGCTTTTAAAAGAAGTGGCTTTTCAGCAGTATTTTTACCCTTGAGAGTGTATAGAGAGAGCTCTGTGTTGTATATTAATCAGAGCTTTCACGACTCGCTTTGAATGGTATTCGAAATGTGTCTGGGCGTATGGTGAATGAAATATGCCCAAAGTGTGCTCTATTATTTATTACTCAGGAGTCTTTCCACCTGAGACGTAGGCTGAAATTAAAGGAACCAAATACCTACCTTTAATTGTGCTCCCTATGTACCCCTCACCCCCAAAAGGGTTCCAGGATTTGATACCTCTTAAGAGTCAGTTTGTATCTAAAGTTGTACTAAAATTTGTATTTTAAAATTCCCCAGTCTTTCTGTAGATGTGTAGACCTCAGAGCACACAGTGCTATGCAAACATTTAGCAACCATGCCTGGGAGCTGTTCCTTCTAGAACCACTTCCCTCCCTTTTCCCAGACTGCAATTCTTACTCATCCTACAAAACCTGGTTCAAATGTCACTTCCTCCTCTGCCCTCCCTGATGGCTCCAGGCAGTGAGTCAGCCCTTTCTCTGCTCTCCCACCATCCTTTTTAAATACCTCGATCACATGCCTTCTCAGTGGGTCTGATATCGTCCCCAAGGGGGCAAAAATTCATTCTTTATTCTTTTAATGTATGAAACAGATATGCATACAATACATAAAAAATGTATATAAAATTTCATGGTGGGAGGAGATTAGGAAAAAGCTATCTAAAAATACTTGACTTGGGACTTCCCTGGCGGCCCAGTGGTTAGGACTCCACGCCTCCACTGTAGGGGGCTCGGGTTCCATCCCTGGTTGGGGAGCTAAGTTCCCGCATGCTGCAAGTCGCAGCCAAAAAAACAAACGAAAAAAATAATCTTGACTTTAGAGTGGAGATGATGGAAAAAGTTTGAGAAACTGCTTTCTCATAACACTTGCTTCTTCTGAGACAGTCATTAGTTTGTATTATACTGTGTATCTCTTACGAGTTAGAAAACCCTGGCTCTGAAACCCAGCCTCTAGCATAGTCCTTGCACTTATTGGCATTCCCTATTTATTTACCTGAAGAAATAGATGATGACTGAGATGCTTGCTTCTAAAGATGTCTGCTCCACAAGAGAAACTCCTGTAAAAATCATTCTTAATACCAATATCCAGGACCTACCTCCAGATCTCGAGTAGGACTTGGGAATATGTATTTTAAGAGGCTACTCCGGTGATTGAATTTGCGAACTATCGCTCCAGCCCAAGAATCACTTTCCTTTTCTTTTGCAAAGGTCTCCATTTATAAAAAGAAAAACCAGAATAGATGTGGGTGAGATTTTAGACTGCAGGATTCTGTGAATGTGGCAGACAGTGTGGGCTGGCTCAACACCAGGGTAGCCCTGGGCAGGGTTTCTTTTGGTAGCCTCTGAACAACATGGACAGATATGAAAAGTTAAATGGTTTGGGCACTGAATGAATGTCCAGAGTGCTGGTTGATGGAAGTGTTGGTGATTTTTAGTGGCATGACCTGAACTCTTTCTTTAGTTCTGTCCTGGGAAAGAATGTTTCCTGGAAAAAAATATTTCAATAATTTGAATGACACAGTGGGAGACACACTTACAGATCTATGGATGACACCCACTAAAGAGGAATAACAAATGCATAGACCAACAGATCTTTAACAACCTCCCAGTAGGTTAGAACCAAGGTTCTCAGTTCTCAATCCTCTCAGGCCCAATGCCTTCTTTATAGAAAATATTTTGTAATGCCACTTTTGTTACTGTGAAAGGAATGTCATAGATGACAGAAGCTACCTACATATGTAATTCCCAAACATCACTGTAATGCCATGAATGTAATATCAAGAGAGATAAAAGGGAAGTAATTTTAGAATAAAACCATACTAGGAGACAAAATGTACTACAATCAGCTCTGCCATCATACTTGTTTTGAAAACGTGAATTTGTTCCAGTGTGACTGCGATATGAGGGGGCGATTTGAACACTTCTGTTTGCTTATGCGCGGTTTCATCCATGAGAAACGCAGGGGGAACACAGAAAACCGCACCCTAGTGAGTTCATCCCATAGCACAAAACTCGAGTATGCACACGACCCAGACATCAAGCAGCACCTCAGTTCACCTCGAGTTGGAAGCCACATCGACCCACATCTGATGTTAACAGTTCACCTTCCCCTCCAGACAACCCTCCCTCCTCCACAGTAACACAAGCTGCAGCTCTTCCACTGCCCATACTCATACGAGCAAACCTCAGGTCTCTTCCAAGGTGACATGCCACTTCTATGGTAGTACTTATGTATCCCTTGACTGTTTAACACGTGTAAAACTGCTGCCATATTTATTAGGTTCTTTTTTTTAATGTGTTGCTATTGAAGTATCTGACCGTTGTGGTCCTCATTCCACTTTCCCCGTAGGCCCTGTGGGGTTTTTTTTGTTTTTTTTTGTTTTTTTAAATTTTACACTTTATTTATTTATTTTTGGCTGTGTTGGGTCTTCGTTTCTGTGCGAGGGCTTTCTCTAGTTGCGGCGAGTGGGGGCCACTCTTCATCGCGGTTCGTGGGCCTCTCACTGTCGCGGCCTCTTGTTGCGGAGCACAGGCTCCAGACGCGCAGGCTCAGTAGTTGTGGCTCACGGGCCTAGTTGCTCCGCGGCATGTGGGATCTTCCCAGACCAGGGCTCGAACCCGTGTTCCCTGCATTGGCAGGCAGATTCTCAACCACTGCGCCACCAGGGAAGCCCCCAAGCCCTGTGGTTTTTATCATGCAAATTTGTGTAGTGAGGTGACTTTTTAGGAATGCATATATTGTGTTGTGTCAGAACTGACTGGACTCAGATGCTTGCCTCTGATATAATGAATTCGTTTGGATTTAACAGATGTAAGACACTCTTCAACTGAATAGTGTTGATACTTTTTTTTTCTATTGGACATTTTGAAATCAGGGTGAAATAAGTATATTAGCACACGTGCATAGAATTGCCTTACTGTAGCAGCTCAAGTGCAGTTGAACTATGCTGGTGACTCAGATACCAGTAGTGGCATTGTTATAAAAGACGTGATTTTCTAAAATGGTGAGTAAATTATAAAGTTCTGAACAAAACAAAGCCTATCTCTCCCTTGATTTACACAGTAGTTACTTTCCTGGAAAATTAACTTACATGAAACCCATGCAAAAAACCCCACTGTATTTATAACTGAAACGGAATTTGATTCTGTCCAGATTTGTATAAGCATATTTTTTCATCTGTAGGAATGGCATGGGAGAAGTGAGACAGTTCTCTTATCCTCTATGAGACGTACAAGCCCCTGTCCGCTAAATAACTGTAGTGCCCCTCCCCATCATGTGACAACCCAAACTGCCCCCGCAAATTTCCAGCAAGCCCTCTGGTGAACCACTGGGCTATTGCAGTGGACTTAGGATAAGCTATAATTAGGATCGATGTAAATTCTTCAGTTAGGCTGAGAAAATAACTGTACAGAAAACAGAATGGAGAAAAATGACTTAGCCCAAGAAGGGGTAAGAAAAGTGCAGAGATGTTTGTTGACAGTAAGTGAAATATGAGTAAGTAGTTTCATGTGACCTAATATATTTAGGCACAATAACTAGACCAGTGCTGTTCAGTAGAAACACAACATGAATGCATATGTAATGTCAAATTTTCTAGTAGCCACATTTAAAAAAAAGGTAAGAAACAGATGAAATTAACTTTATGAATATATTTCATTTAACCCAACATACCCTCCAAAACATTTTTTCAAGGTGCAATCGATATAAAAAGTATATTAATGAGATATTTTATATATTTTTAATACTAAGTCTTTAATACTGTGTTTTACACTTAGAGCACATCTCACATTCCAAGTGTTCGAAGGTTCTGTACCACTACCAGCTAAGTCTTATTTGGTTATCACAATGCTTAAATGTTAAAACTTGATTTCTGTATTTTCTAGGATGCTGTTGAGGGCAAGTTGAAAATCCCCAACACAAACTACCTTAAACAATGAGAACATTTATTCTTTTACTTAAGAGTTAGGGTGTGCCTAGGATTGGTTGATTTAGCAGTTCATGATGTCATCCAGGATGTGGGTTCTTTCTGTCTTCCAGTTCCAACTTTCTTGGGCTGGCGCTCCTCTCACAGTTGTAAAATGCCATCCAGGAGCAAAATGGCGGGTCACACTTCCTTGTTTGTGTCCAAAAGGAGGGATGAAGACACTTCTCCCCAGACTTGAAATATTCATTCTTTCCTTCAGTCTTATTGGGCCCAAATGCCATGTCCCAACTGGCTTACACAAATCATCTGGGTCAGACTATTGGATATTCTTTTATCAGATGCAAGGATGCCTTTGGGTATTTCCTCTTCATTTTACTCACCATAAGTGACACCATTTCTTATTGTCTTTACTTGATTTCTTTGCTCATTTACTGTACCTCAGTGTCTCTGGAAGTGGTTGAGTTTGTGACCTCTTCATAAAACCTGGGCTCCAATAATTTTTGGCCAAGCCACACATGCAACATTGCGTATAATTTTGATTTAAGAGGATATTAAAAAATGGAGTAGGTTTAAAGGAGAGAGCTAAGGTGACAAAGAGAATTGAAATCATATTTTATGAGGAATTTTGAAGGGAATGGAGGTGTAAACCCATGAGAAATAGAGGGCTGGTGGGCGGGAATACAGCATCTTAACATGTCTTAGGGATGACGGTAGGTCTGTTTGTAACAGTTCTCTGCTCCCATCAATTTAGCTGCCTCTAATTTGTTCTGGAACTGGAAGCCAGATAATTAAGCCTGTTAGAATAACATGTACTATGAGAACAAATAGGCTGTGATTGAGAGGCTGAGGTGCTTGCCTAAGAATAAAGTATTTAAGCATCAATCCGTGAACTTGGTTATCCCTCATCCACCTCTCTCCTCTCATTCCTTTTTGATATGCTTGAGGCCTTGATCTGAGTTCTGGCTAGGTAATATGATTTTATCATTTTATGCATGTGCTAATAAATTTATGAATGATCACTAGTAAATAATATTAATCTTTATTGATGCTCTGAGGTAAGTACTACTTTATCTGCATTAGCTTCTTAAATTCTCCCAAACCCTATGAGGTAGGCAGATACTATTTGTATCTCTATTATACAGGTGAGGAAACGGAGGCTCAGGGAGAGAAATAAACTTGCCTAAAGTCATAGAACCAGTAAGTCACAGAGCTGGGATCCGTACCAGAACTGTCCAGTGTCAGAGCCCATGATTTTAAATATCCCCCAAGGGGTGTTTGGGGAATGCTCTGTCCTTGACATACAAGATATTATTGATAGGAAGAGCAAGTAGTCTTCCCAGTTCCCTATTGATGCCAGTGGGACACACGCAGAGACAGAGGGGTCATGATTTTGACCTGATGTGGCTTTTTTTTTTTTTTTTTTTAACTTTCTGGGTGGCCTGCCCCTCTCAGGATTGTGCAGAATTCTTCTACCAGGAAGGAGATTTTCAGTTCATTTTGCGGCTCACACCTTTCTCCGCTCTTGCCTGACTCCGCCTCTTGGAGGACTGTGTGCCCCTCACAGAGTCGTGCATATCGTGGACGCTGGTCCATATTTAGGACATCACACTTTATCTGAGGGCAGTGGGATGCCATGAACACATTTTTGAGAAGGGGAGCACTGAGATCAGCTTTACAATTTATAAGGATTGCTCCGACCTCTTTTGGGGTGATGGGGGAGAGGCTGATAGAGTTCAAGAGCCCCACTTTCCCAGGGAATATTTCTCCATCAACTCCAAGTTTCAGCCCTGCTCCACACAACACTTTAGTCACCTACATCAAATGTCAGGGAGATGGAGGGAACGTGTTCAGAAAAGAGGGCATAAATCACCCAGCCGGTGCATTTCCCTGGGGCACTCCTGACCTCTTGTGTCTCTGCCCATAAGCCCCAAAGGACCCAGGCTCTAACAGCTATTTGGACCATTAATGACCAAATGAATGCCCAAATTATACAAAAACTAGGGGGAAATTAGAAATCCTTCTAGGGCAAAGGAAGTGTAGGCCATTGCCGTTTTCTGGAAGGAAGTTCAGGATAGAGGGCTGAAATATTCCTCAACTCCAGAGCAGTTCTAACAGCAAACATTGACCATGCCCTTAGTATGGGCCATGCTTTGTACAGAGCATGTTACATGAATTATTATACTTCACTCCTGCCACAAACATCTAGAGTATTCTTATTCCCATTTGGCAGATGAGAACATTGTGGCCTCAAGAGGTCAACTGACATTCTCAAGGTCACATGATAGTAAATGGTGGAGTCTAATTCAAACCCAAGCTGTCTGTCTCCAGAGCCAACACTTTACACCCTAATGACTCTGGATTCCCTGATGTTTAATTCAAGAAAGCTGAGATTGTCCCCTTCCACAAAACAATTGATGCCATACAATGAAACGCATAGCAAGACTGAGTCCTGCCTAACGGCTCTGTAGCACTGCCCAAGTGTCACGTGATCCTCATCACATACAACATAGATATACCTATACATATATAATCTCAACATTCCAATGTGAGGTGTGCCATCAGGCAGTACACAGTCAATTGTCAAGCAGATGGTCCTAGCAATTGAGTGTTAAACCGTCTCTACAAGGTATAGATAAATAACAACATGGAAAGAAAGAAGTTTGCTAGATGCAAGATGCCAGCTGTAATTTCAAGAAAATGTTGATTGCATGCTTCAGGAACTATTTCACAAAGCCTTGCTCCAGTACAGATTTTCCTTGTAAGGTAGCATGAAAAAAAAAGAGAAATTTATATTTTTACTTGGTGTTTATTGTTTCTTCGTCAGCAGCTGTGCCGACTTGGTGTTGATTATGCAGAGAAGAATTATTTTGATTATTGACAGTTGGCATTCTTCTCATAATTTGGAGTTCTTCATCTCAGAATTGTTTCCTCACCTCCTCTCCTGTCTGCACATGAATAAAAATCTAAAAGCACTTGCCAGGATCCTTACCCAAAGCAGCTGTTAGGAGGAACGTAGTTGAAAGTTCAGATGCAATTTGATGTGAAACTCTCCGTGCCGTTTATTCCTTTCTCTGAGCATCACTTCAGAGCAGTGGAGCCTGTGAGGTTCATCACAAGTGTCTGAAAGGCCTCTCACAAGGAAGCCACACTCTTTTGTGGATTGCCTTTCCCCTGCGCTTTTGTCTGCTAGCTGGTTGCCCCGTCTTTCCTAGCCATGACCATTCAAAATTCTATGCCAGCCGATTACTGGTTAGGATTGGCTGAAATGAATAGTCTCTGCTACTTTCCATATTTTTTCTTAGAAAAAGACTGTTTGGGGCTTCCCTGGTGGCGCAGCAGTTAAGAATCCGCCTGCCAATGCAGGGGACATGGGTTCGAGCCCTGGTCTGGGAAGATCCCACATGCCGCAGAGTAACTAAGCCCGGGCGCCGCAACTACTGAGCCTGTGCTCTAGAGCCCGTGAGCTACAACTACTGAAGCCCGTGCACCTAGAGCCCGTGCTCCACAACAAGAGAAGCCACTGCAATGAGAAGCCTGTGCACCACAATGAAGAGTAGCCCCCGCTCACCACAACTAGAGAATGCCCACTCACCACAACTAGAGAAAGCCCGCACGCAGCCAACGAAGAAGCAATGCAGCCAAAAATAAATAAATAAATAAATTTGTTAAGAAAAAGACTGCTTGAAAAACAAAAATGATCTAATGAACCCCCTTTCAGATAATTTTCATGTTGTGCTTGTAACAGATTCCTTTGGTGTCCTGTGTCACACCCCCTGGTCTACCTCTATTTCAGGCTAAAACACACCTCAAATGGCAGAATCCCACCTCCTGCTCTCTCTTCCTGGGGGGAGTTAACACCCCAGAGGATAACCCTCCTATAAAGGGGTCAGAAGCCAGTGGAAAATGACCCAGCTTCTCCTCCTGCAGGTGGGCAGTTCTGAGAGGCATTTTATCTGCTTCTCAGAGATCCTGGCAGAATCAAACATGTTGTCTTGCAGCAGTGACCCCAATGTACTTCCTTATGTTGGCTTTTCCTATTTCCCTGGATCACCTCCCACGTAGGCACATGCATCCAAATCCTTGTCTCAGGCCCTGCTTTTGGGGAAACACAAAATAAAACATTTTTGTAAAAAAAATTTTTTTCCCACCGAATTTGTTTCTCTTTTCTCCTCTCCCTGTTCTTATCCATTTCTTTTGTTTTGGAGTAAGTAATAGAGTCTATTCTTTTAAAAAATGTAGGAGTTATATAGATGCATTAAAAATATTCTCTCTCTATATATGTATTTTAATATATGTGTAAATTTTTAATTTTTTATGCATCCATATCTGTATCTATATATCTCTATCTTTATCTATCTATCTATCTATCTAGATATATAATGTGAAAGTCATCTCTTTGTGGAGCAAGTACATCATGGGCAGAAGTCAGTCTTGGCTCAGTCAGACCTGTGGTTGAATTGTGACCCAGCAGCATTCAAGTCTTGTGAACTCAGGATAGTCATTTACCCTCCCTAGGCCTTAGTTCCAGCTCCAGTAAACTAGAGGGAGCATATTTACAGGGTTGTTATGAGTATTAATTGACATTGTGTGCGTGTAACACACTAGCATGGTTCTGAGCATTTAGTAGGCAATTAGCATATTTCAGTGATCATTATAAAAAACAAAACAGAGCAAATTTCTCTGTCAAACTGACATACTCCCGCTACTTCCTGGGGAGGGATGGGAAGGGGCCAGGGAGGAAACCATTGTATCTGCTGTGCATCTTTCCAAAACTTTTTCTGTGTTTGTACAAACTTTTAAAAAAAATGCCTATGTATATGCACCTTTGTATAGCTTACTTTCTTTCTCTTTTATGCATGTGGGACCATAGTGTACATGCTGTTCTGCAATTTGCTGTTTTAAAATTTAATACCATACCGTGGACACTCTCCTATGTCAGAATATTTACATCTATTGCATCAAAAAATGGCTACATGGCATTCTTCTGCATGAATGAGCCCACTTGTGACAGTTTGTTTTATGTGTCAACTTGACTGGGCCACGGGGTGCTTAGATATTTGGTCAAACATTATTTTGGATGTTTCTGTGAGGGTGTTTTTGCCTGAGTTTAACATTTAAATAGGTAGACCGTGTAAAGCAGATTGCCCTCCCTCATGTGGGTGGGCCTCATCCAATCTGTTGAAGGCCTGAATAGAACAAAAGGTTGACCGTCTCCTGAGGAGGGGAGCATTTCCTCCTGCCTGACTGCCTTCAGGATGAGACATCAATTTTTTTTCCTGCCTCTGAACTCGAACTAAAACATTTTTCCTGGGTCTTGAGCCTACTGACCTTTGGACTGGAGCCTACACCATCAGCTCTCTTGGGTCTCCAGCTTGCTGACTGCAGGTCTTGGGACTTGTCCTTCATAACTGCATGAGCCAATTCCTTATAATACCCCCCATCTATATATCTATATCCATATCTATCCATAGACACAAATTAATACGGGAAACATTCATACATTATATAATTAATTAACGGGGGAAAGGGCAAAGCAATGGTGTATTAGTCAGGCTTCTCCAGAGAAACAGAACCCGTATGCACATATATGTATGAGGGAGGCTGGTGAGATGACTATGGTCCTGTCATGGAGACTCTTTGACTTTCTTAATTCACCAGAGACTTCCCCATTCCCACCAGCACCTTTAAATAGATCAGCTTTCTTGAGCTCAGTCTTCCTTCTTGATTTCCAGGCTCACAGCCTACTGTTTAAGGATACAGTCCCCAGGGGTGTTGTGATGATGATACAGGGTCGAGTTGCTCTCAGGAGGATAAGAGTCCTGGTTCCAAGGCTGACCCAGGGGAGCTGTTAGAGTAGCGCTCTCTGGAAGTTCCTGTGCCTTCTCTGAAGATATTAGACAACTAAGAGTCAGATAAATTTGCATAATCTCTTAGCAATATCCAAGTCCTTCAACATAGTGTTTCTGAAGGCTGTAGGCAGACTACCCAAAGCCAGAATTCTGTCTGTGATTTTACTTCAAAAGCACTTTGTCCTGGATATATTTCACGTCCAGCATCAGCAATGGCCCTGAGCATGGAGCTCTCCAGCTCCAAGGAAGGCAGAGCTTAAAAGGGGACCATGTGCAGTTTAGGATTTCCCAGCTCCTCTCCTACCTGGAAGTAAAAGAAGATTCCTCATGTTGGATGCTCTGAACTGAGGGTCTCCAGGGTGGAGCAGACTCTCCTCTGTTGAGTGGCCCTATTTTGATCTACAAAGCCCAGCATGAGCTGCTATGGCTCTCAGGAACCAGCCATTCACACAAGCCCTTCCTCCTGAAGGCCACAAGAATAAAGAAAGGATAATACTGAAACAGTCAGTTGTCGGATGTCAGGCATCTGTTCTATTCCGTTCTCCTCTCTTCCATTCTCCTCCACTCCATTCTATGCTGTTATATTTAATTACTAGACATTTTAGTCTATGTGGTCCCATTCCTTTTGAACTTGGGACTTTTTATTCTATGTTATTCTGGTCCATTCTATCCTGTCCCATCCCATCCCATCTGATTCCATTCCATTCCAATTCTGTGTAGAACGAGTTCTTGCCTAGTGCAAGGGATTTTGCTAGATGTTACAAAGAAAGCTCGTGTGTGTGAGTGTATGCACACACGTGCGTCTTGAAGAGTAGTTTTCAGGATATCATTATAATAGACAAAAATTCCATATTTCTTACCCCTCTCTCTAGGAATATTCAGGAGGTAGTCTTGAGTGAATTTGAAATATTACAAAATAAAGATTTACCTAGAGAGCATTGGTACTAGCAGTGAGTTAAGGAGAATTCAAGGTTTTAAACCTTTGTGTTTCTTTTCCAGTGATCTGTTAGAGACCATGTTTACTAACATTGCAAATCCTATGGTAACTTAAGATAAATTGCAGTCTGTATTTGAAAGTTTGAAAAGCGGAAGACACCAAATAACAAAAAAGACTAAGGTGAATAGAGAAGGTATATGCTTTCAGATTTATTTCCCAACCATCCTTCTTCAATGTTGGCTGCGATGTGGACTTTGACATCCTTTTGGTTGTTTTTTCTTGGAGAGTCAGTTATTCTGGAAATAAAATGTCTTCTCAAGAGGTAGTCTAGTGTCATCATTAAGGTCATGGGCTTTATAAAGACCTGAGTTAGAATGTCATTTCTACTAATTCCAGCCATATGAACTAGGGAGTATTCCTTAAGCACTTGGATAATAGTAGTGTCTCCTTCAGGATGTTCTTGAAAAAATTAAATGAGATAATGCATATAAAGTGCTTAGGGTCATATTACCAATATTAAATGGTCAATAGATGTTAGTTGTTAGTTCAGAAATAGGGTCAGTATAATGCTCTTACGGATGTTTTTGAGGATAAACTGAGATGCTTGTAAAGCATTTAGGTCACTACCTGACACATAGTAAGCACTCAATAAATGTTGATCATTGACACCACTGTTTTTGTTATTACATCTTATCTGTACAATGAAGATAATGTAATTCACTTAGTATAGTTGTAAAGACTAATTGAGATAACGTGTATGAAGTATTTAGTGCTGTGCCTGGCACAGAGTGAGAACCAAATAAATGTTAAACTGCTAGAGGACAGGAATTGTGTTATTTACACTAACTAAGCACCCCAGCCTTATGCTTGACACATAGACGGTATCCAATAAGTATTTTGTAAATAAATGAGTGAATGAATGTATTATAAATTAGCTTCTATTCTACCCAAAATGTAAAAGGAGATCTTGGAAAAACGTTCTGGTCTCCTTTAGAATCTGATGACCCCTGAAAAATGAGGAATAAAATAAACCCAAGGAGACAGGATGTTCCCAAACTCTGAGATCATTGTTCTAATCCCCTACATTAGAAAGGTCTTTCTGGTTCACAAAGAACTTTCACATCCATTATGTCATTCAATATAAAAAAAATTAAAATAAAACAGGCAAGAAATGTCCTTAGGGTCGGCCTGGACAAGGAGCTCAATCTCTTACAAATGATTTAAAGCCCCCTCTGTCTTGCTACAGATATTGCTTATAGAAAACTGCAGGCACAGAAATGCTACCCAGCTTGATTTAGCTTAAAGAAACCTTTTGTGACCTTATAAACAAACACAGCCCAGTGGGAAACCAAGTGGAATTTCAGAATTTTGAAGATGAGCTGAGAGAATTTGCTCAGAAATGGGACTTATTAAAACAGTCTCTACCAAAGGAGTGAAACAATAAAGACATTGACTCAGAAGAGAACAAAAAGGCCAGTCCTGCTTATTGGTGAGCAGTGAGCTCCTGACTCATTAGTGTTGACCGTGTAGCAATAATGTTTGGGAACATTGCAGTCTCACGAGGAGGCTTACAATGATGTTCATCTGCTCATGTGGATGGACAGCCTTACATAAACTCTGACTGCTCATGGAAAGAGTTTCTTATCCTTAAACTATGCTATGAGAATGGGACTGGGCAAGGCTGATTAAAAGACGTTTTTATGAATGTAAACGCCAGCTTTGAAATGCCTGTCCTCTGATACAGTGCCATGTGTTCATGCATGCATTGGATGAATATGTTTCGACCTTATGTCCTGAGTGAGTGGGTTAGGCCAGTTGATTAACTAAGTGGGTTATTGAAAGAGAGACAAGTGCTGTATTGGTCCAGGTCCCGGTAAGAAACAGATGGTTCGAATGGAGTTTCAAATGGTTCAAATGGAGGGCCTTTATTGAACAAGATATAAGCAGGGCTGCTCCCAGATGAGTCAAAAGGACTGAAATATGGGCAGGGTTACAAAAATGGACAAGGGATTGTGAATGAGGTCCCTAGAGACTAGCGATAAGAAGAAGCTGCGTCAACCCCTCAGGTGTTCATAGCGTTAGGGGAACCCAGTGAGGGCTGGCAGTACGGAGGAAGTGCCATCTGGCAGGATCTGTGATCCTGGAGAGACACAGATACCATCATAGACGTGGGGAAGCAGAGAAGAGGCTCTGGCCTCTCTCCTCTCACTCTCTGGTTCCCTGCAGGTATTTCCCATTGGTCAAACCCAACTGGTTGCTAGCAGGTGAGGAAGCCTGGGAAACACATTCTGCCGGGGCTCCCAGGTACAGAACAGGACAGAAAAGGATGGATCTGGGTGTGGGCCATATCATCTTTGTCACAGCTACTCTCTCTGCCATTGTAGGGTAAAAGCAGACATAGATAATAAGGAAATGAATGGGTGTGGCTGTGTGTCAATAAAACTGTATTTGCAAAACAGCCAGTGGGCCAAATCTCCACTTATAGTTTGCTGGCCTTTGGGCTTAGCCTCAAAACTTATCAGAAAATGGTTTATATATTGAGTCCAGCATAAGCGCAGTCATTCAGTTTCTGGGTAGCATCAGACAACAGCAGCAATGTCCTCATTAAATCTTTTTTGGTGAGCGCCTGTCTCCACTTGGTTTCTGCCTTGGGTCTCATATAGGTTGAAGCAATTGCCCCACACAGGCTTAATGCACACCAGAGTAGACTCCGGTGGAAGCCTTTAGCGCACTTGAAATGAGGACATAAATAGTTCAGTCGAATACATAAATGATTCAAGCCCATTCCAGTAGTGTGTGCATGGGCACAAGTGTCTGATGTGTTCTATGTCACGAGCGAAAGGGCAACGTGAGACTCACATGTGGATCAATCGGCACAGCTCAAAGGCACATAATCTGTCTCCTAGTTAAGCTGGCAGACTTTGGGGTGGATGTGAGCCCCAGTCAAAATCTTAGGCAATTTCAGATGGGAGTGGAAATAAACAATGGCTACCTCAATGAGAACAAACAGAAGCCTTTTTTTTTTTTTTTAAATGGAACTTGTTTTTTTGTTTGTTTTAATTTTTATTTATTTATTTATTTATTTATTTATTTATTTATTTATTTATTTATTTATTTATGGCTGTGTTGGGTCTTCGTTTCTGTGCGAGGGCTTTCTCTAGTTGTGGCAAGCGGGGGCCACTCTTCATCGCGGTGCGCGGGCCTCTCACTATCGCGGCCTCTCTTGTTGCGGAGCACAGGCTCCAGACGCGCAGGCTCAGTAATTGTGGCTCACGGGCCCAGCTGCTCCGCGGCATGTGGGATCTTCCCAGACCAGGGCTCGAACCCGTGTCCCCTGCATTGGCAGGCAGATTCTCAACCACTGCGCCACCAGGGATGCCCCAGAAGCCTTTTATGAAGGGCTTTGTTATCGCAGGAGAGTCAGCCACCATCACTGGTGTTTGGCAGAGATGGAGGGGCAGGCAGGGGAGAGGGCAAATTTCCCAGTGAGAAGAGGGAAGGCTTCAGTGTGTTCTGACTGGAGGCTGTTGGCCCTGGGAAGCTGAAGGCAGGCCAGCTAGAAGCTGCTTGTCTTGGGAGCATATTTGGCTTTCTCCAGTTGGTCCTGAGTTGGAAGAGAAGGCAAAAATGAGAGAAGCTGGCATTACTGACCAAGTCCTGCTTGTTCTGGATTGATTGCTACCGGGTCTGTGCTTTGGCTTCCCAGGCTGGCTGCTGCAGAAGTTGTGGCTCAGAGTTCTATTGTCATAGATGGTCTGGCCATTGGCCATTTATATATTCAGTCTGTCACGTTATACAGGTTACTGTTGACTCTCCGTCCTGGCTCTGTCACCTCCAGGATGTTGTTAAGACAGGAAGAGCATCTCAGCAACCAGCTGCTCTGCTCTGTACCCACTCATACTGGCCGCCATGGCCATGAGCGGTTCCCTCCCTGTGACTGATAATGGATGCAGGTGACTCAAAATGGATCTCTAGCTACCCGATTATCATCACACTGACTTAATCAGTGTTACCAGGAGAAGCTATGGCCTAATTCTCTGAATTCGTCTATAAAACTCAGTCTTAAGTCAATCCTTTAATAAAAATCTCAAGTTCTTCCCGTAATGACCTCATCCTTAGCAGCATAATGGCCTCCTAATTCCTTTCCTGATCTCTCCATGAGATGGGCCCAACTATCAAAAGCTCATGTACGTACTCTTCTCTAGTTATCCCTTACCTCATTTGCATAGAGTTTGCTCATAATTTTATCACCCCAAGAAGCATCCTTGAGCCAGGATGACCCAGTGTGGAGTGTACCTAGTAAAATCTCCATCCAGGCCCAAACAGCTGTGGTCAGGTTCCTTCTGTGTCCAGGTTTCTCTGTCGTGTGTAGTGTGGGTAAAAGGTTGCCCACCCTTTCACAGGTCTGTGTATTTTCTCTTCATGCCTTAGTTCTTCCTTCCTACAAGGTTTATCTCTCTCTAATCTACTGGATGCCTTTCTTTCCCTCTAAAATAAAATGTATAACCGTCTGAATTTCGTTTCTGATCAGCACTTCTCTCTCAACAGACACTACCCTCTCTGCTCTGAAGCAGACAAGCCCTGTAGGCAGTTTCTTTTAGTGTGTGTACATTTGCTCACCTGAGTCAAATTACAGCATTCTTTTTCATAGACTTGCAAATCCCTGGAGCAGGAAGGGGTCTCAGAGGTCAGGGAGGTTAATATTCTCCGAATGGGATGCATAACCCAGGGTGGGTGTGCATGGTGATGTTGGCTAAACATTTAGTGTAACTTTAGTTGTTGAATATTTGCTTTAATTCTATTAGAAAAAAATATATAACTGGTACATTAAACTACATGAGTTCATAAATATTACTGTCTAGGCTGAGACAGTTGGTGCCTTAGAAACCTATTGTCCTCAGTGTATATGAACTGTAGGTGCTGACAGGTAATACCTAAATATGACTAAGATCATGAAAGTAGAATTTTTGGAAGCACTGATCTGCTCCAACCTCCGCAGGGCTACACAAGAGTAAACCGAGGCTTTGAGAAGAGATGAGGTTTATCCAAGGCCACTCAGCTCAATAGAAGCAGAACTAGGGTTAGATCATGCCCAGATTCCCAGTGTCCTTTCATTCAGTTTCCAAAGACTCCTCCTTGGCAACTGTGAGTTCAGCTGAAGAACGAAGACCATGATCTATAACGGTTCCTAGGGGATGGATTTTCAAAAGCACAACAAGCTGGACAAAAGCCTATTCTAAGTACATGGCGAATTACCTGAACAAGTCCAAGAGCCTCATTTTCAAAGACAAAAACTGCTCGTTTATTAGATCTAGAACAACTGAAATTTTACTGGATAACAAGGTAAATGAATGCATTGCACCATTCACTGCCGCAGAGGCCCACAAGCTGCTGGTTGCTCTGCGTAATGGGAGATTTGGAATGCAGTTAATGGGTTAGTGTAGTTTTTATTGTAAAAGCAAACTAAATTAAACTGATAGTTTTAATTAAATTTGAATTGGCTGTGATTTTACTCAGTTTTAAAGGCCACTTGAGACACTAGCGTTGCACTTAAAATCTAGTGTTGTAATTAGTGACATCTACATTTATTATAATGGTTACTGCACTTTATTGAATTTATTCAAGAGTAAACAAAAGCTCAGCATCTGAAGAGCGTGGATCCTAGCTAGGTTGGCTTTGGGAGCCTGTTTTGTTTCTATTAGAATGTCAGGTGATGTTGCTGATCTTGGAAAGGGAGGTCTGGGGTTTAGCCATCCAGCCACAAGCTTAAGACCATGGGCTACCTCAGGCCAGAACTGTCCCAAAATGTTGTAATTAAGTTTTTACTGTATTTTTTTATCTGGAAAATCCAAAGTATGTGTGTGTTTGAACATTGCTCAATCCCTCAGTTCTTCTAGAATTCAAGGTCCATGAATCTCTATTTGGAGACACCGTCAAGCAACCATTAATTTCATCTGGAAATCTCAAGAGCTGTGTGGCGGCCCCAGGAAATGTCAGTGAGGGAGGCTGATGGCTTCCTGAGGAGGACCGTGCCTGGGCGGCTCAATATCATCTGTTGTCCCAGACAAAACTGGACTCTAAAATGGCGGTTCTCATAACTTGGGTGTGCACAGAATCACCTGAGAGCCTTGTTGTAATGCAGTCTCAGGGCCTCATCTGTAGAAATTCTGATTTAGTAAATGCATGGGGAAAACCTCATGTTGAGAAAGTCTGCTCTAAAGCATTAATTCAGTCTAATGAAATCCTCAAAAAGACAGCTGATAAACAGAAGTAGGAGTATCTCCTCAGAGGGTCACCGTACTATATACTCTGTTGGGAAGTCTGTGTGGCAATGGTCTCTTAAAAATTGTTTGATAAGAGTGAAATTAAATCAAGGATTATATTTTTAATTAAAAATTAGTAAATGCTTATAAAATAGTTCAGAAACGTATAACATAAGATATGAATTACCCTTAGTTCATTCAGTCCCTCTCCCCAGGAGCAAACAGCTCACTATCTGGTATGTTTCTTCTAGAGACTTATTTGCCTCTTTATTCATAAGCATAGATATAAGTAGATGCTTCCCTACCAGATTTTTCCTACTTATCACTTTCTTCTGTGTTCTGAGGAGTTTCCTCTACTTTGTCTTTTTATGTTCTTCAGTTATTCCTTTTATGTACCATCCTATTCTTGTTTAATGGTTATAAATACTTTCCCAAGGTTTTTGAAGATAACGTTTAGTTTTTTTGTTTTTTTGGGATACTATCTCAGTTTCCTCTGTTACCACATTTCTCGTTGTTTATCTTGATCTTTTTCTGGCAAGCAGCAGGCATGGTGGTTCCCATTTATCCATATGTGAGAATGAAGTAATAGGGAACTCTGGGTGTGGAGGGGCTGCCTGACTGTCAGGTTTCTCTTTTGGTACAACAGGCAAGAATCTGGACTGTCTGCTTTGGAACTCCTAACACGTGGAGTGCTGTCCACATCCACACTCACCCTAGCTGCCCTCTTTGTTTATTCAGTTTTTTTAGAGGAAGAGTCCTTTTTTTTTTTTTTTAATCAAAATGTACATGTATTACTCTATCTACTAAAATGATTTCAAAATACATACACTACATATCAGTGTACATTTTCTTTTACATAATTTGGCAAATATGATGTGTGTTAGAGAAGAAAAAATAGCATGAATATTCCCTCTATGTCTTCAATCCAAAATAGCAGAAGGATTGAACAACCTTGGCCCTTGTGTTCTAATAAAAACAATGTTGCAAAATGCTCAAAGAAATGATGGTATCAAAGGTCTGTGTCATTTTGTTTCCTACCAGATCCAGAATGAGATTGATTAAGTTTCTGTGATTACCATTCAATCCCTTATAGAATGTTGCTTACAGGCCCTCTGATGATGTTCTCTTCATGCGTTTTTCAAATTCTAGATTTTAATAATTAGAGGAAGAGTTCTTGCTGTTGTTATTGCTGTTGTTTTTTCCTGTGGTTGTTTTTATTGCAGGTAAACACCTGCCTTTAGGACATTCTGAATATTCCATGTGTAGAACTTTAATTAATTCCACTTTCTTCCTTCCTATTCTCATTTATGTCCTGATGTTTATGAGTTCCAAACCCCACTGGAGCTCTCTCCTTTTAAGGTAGAGTAGGCAAAACTTAGAATTTTTCAGGAGGGTGACCCATACGCTTACTAAACCGTCTAAAATTTGAACAAGTTGACCGTTAACAAACCAGTACTGGTAAACAAAACCTGCGTATTTTAGTAGGGACCAAGACTTGGGGTGCTCCCACATTATTCAGATGAATTTTAGGTTTGAATCTGTAGGAATTGTGTCTGTAAAGAACAGTGAACTTTGATCAAAGATGTAACAAATCTGAATCATTTGCATCTGATTCCTTCACCCCAAACTCATTGACTTGGAATCTATAGGACCTGAGTCTACTTAATGGCAATCAATCAAACAATCAAAAAAACAGCAAAGAAAAATCCCAAACTCAATGAACATGGATGCAACAGGAAAAAATTAGGTGTGATTTCTTTTTAATCAATATAAATTCAATTACTTGTATTCCTATTGTCAGTGTAACCTCTGGAGCATTGAACACCAATTTCAGAATCCCAGAGTTTGTTCACAAGAGCTATTATAGTCAACAAAATATTTTAGACCTTGATAGGGCCTTATTGTATAGATAAAAAATGAAGGAAGCCATATTGGGAAGAAATTAAATATTTGGGCTTTGAATTTAGGTGGGGCTGGGTTCTCATCTGCCTTGGCTTAAAGGTGATACTGTTGCTTCTCATATTCTACTACTGTCAGAACTAATCACGTGGCCCTCTCCTAACTGCAGGAGCGTTTGGGAAATATAGGACCACACAGACTATTTGGTGAGCTCTCTTTGGCAGGTTCAGTCATCAGCATTATCATCAAATCTAAAGAGATGAAGTACCTTTTGTTTTGCTTACAGAACCAGTTATTAATAGAATTAGGGCTTGAAGCAAGATAAGGCGTTTTGAACCACAGTTGAGGACTCTTATCCACAAAAGTCTTTTATTTTACATACAGTTAAACTTAGGTTCCCAGAGGTTGAGCAATCTTCTGAAGATGCGGGATGAATTAGGAGTAGAGCTGAATTTTTTATTCTTTCTACTTAACCACCCTGCCTGTCTTCTCCTGGAGATTTCCGTAGTATCTTTTCATAATTATTTCTGTGACATTCTTCCTCCAAACTACCAGATTGTTTATTATCACCTAGAAAGAATAAGTCTTTCAGTGGAATGTATGAGCATGTAAATTTCATGATAATGAGAAACACTTCCTCCTAAAACTAGGATAGAGCATCTGGAAACATAAAATGCATATTAAAATGACTGGAGAGACCCCCTCCTCCCAACCAAAATAATTAAAATTTGGTTGCAAAGATTTGTGTTAAGATTAGGAAACGCTTATTTAGGTTCTGTCACAGTGAAGTCTTGTCACAACAGCACAACAGTCTTCTAATGTGTGGACGATCTCAGGACTTCATTGTTGAAGAGCGTTCTTCCAGCGCTATGAGTCTGAACATTACGTGTCAATAAAATTGTGTGAAGTTAGTGGGCACTATCTCCAAACTAGGTTGGACTTCCGTATCAGTGGATGAAAAATGGCCACAGATTCTTTAACACACTTCCCAGTGAGAAGTAGGGTTCTCTTGAGAGAACGGGCTCTGCGGCTGCTTAAACCAATGGACTGAAAGAATATGGTGGAAGGGACAGTTTCCAGTGCTAGTTTCCAGGCGCAGGCTAAGGTAGTTCCATTTCTTGTCTCTTAAAATACTCGTTCCGGAATGCTTAACCTTCAGGTGGACAGGCGAACCCTGTGGAGAGAGAGGGCTCCAGCTGTGCTCAGCTTTCTAGTCACTCCTTCTAAGGCACCAGACATGGGATAAAGAAGCCATCTTGGATGTAGATCCCACCAGCCCCAATTGCCACTCCTAAAGCCACATGGATCAGAGACAAACTACCTGGCTGAGCTCTTTCTGAATTCCTGGCCAACAAAACTGTGAGCAAATAAAATGGTTGTTGAAGTCATCAACTTTTTAAAAAAATATTCTTTTCCATTACGGTTTATCATAGGATATTGAATATAATTCCCTGTGTTATACAGTAGGACCTTGTTGTTTATCCATTCTATAAATAATAGTTTGCAACTGCTAACCCCAAACTCCCACTCCATCACTCCTCCAACCCCTGCTCCTTGGCATACACAAGTCTCTTCCTTATGTCTGTGAGTCTGTTTCTGTTTCATAAAAGTTCATTTGTGTCATATTTTAGATTCCACGTAAAAGTGATAACATATGGTATTTGTCTTTAAATACATTAATTCACGTAAGGTACTTAAAGCAGTGCTCAATAAGTACTTATTCAACAGTATGTTGAGCACCTACTGTGTGGCAAGTACTGTTCTAGGCTCGGGGCATATCAGTGAAAAAAAATAGGCAAAAAGTCCTGCCTTTTTATGACATTTACCTTCTAGTTAAATATTATTATTATGCCATATACATTTAAAATGAACAGATAAACAAAACCCAGAACACATGGCATCAAGGGCTTTCTTAGACTCAGGATGTATCAGTTAAATGTGTGCTCCTTTGTCACATTTCTGCACAGCTCCCCTTTTTTGTGGATAATCTTTGATATGGTGATGGTTAAGTCACTATAATAGTAGCTATGGTGACTTACAGGGATGCTCAAGAAGAGCCTTTGAAAGGAAAGCAACTGTGTAACTATCGCCAAACTGAACTCTCTGAGTCAGATTCATTACCTGTAAAATGGAACAGTTATAGCGAAGGAAATTTAAGGTCTTCTCCCCTACCTCTGATGATTTGTGTGTCCATAAAAGGAAGTGACAAGAGGTCACCAAGGAAGGTGTGTGGAGAGTGAGGTAAGAGCACCTTCTCTCTTGGCAAAGGTGAGGGGATTAGAGCCATGGGGATGGTATTTTCTAAACTTCGCATTTGTACACATGGTCTGATATGTCTAAGTGCAGTTTCAGGGACAATAGGAAAGCATATTTAAAACGTGATTTGGAAAAGGTAAGGCACATGGCTGCCATGCTGTGGAGTTATTTGCATGTAGGTGGCCATGAAGAGAATATTTGCGCCAGCAAGATTCTCCTTCATTCTCACTCTCAGACATTGAGCACACAGCACCCTCTCTCCATCTCTTTCTCAAATTCACATGCCTTTTACAGCAGGGCAATCACCCTGATTTACTGAAGTTACTGATACCTCCGCTTGGAGCCTCAGGAGCTGTTTTTTTCCTTTATTCATGCGTTTGTTCTATGATTGTGTGCGGTGCAGTCGTTTGGTGCTGGATGTACACAGGTGACTGTAATGTTTTGCGTTAATTGCGCCTATAGAGGTTTGCCCAGGATTCTGTGAGAGCTGGGGAAGGAGGCTCTCTGCCCAGGCTGGAAGGCTCAGGACAGGAGTCAAAGACAACTGTTGTTTTTTTCTCTCCAGCACCCCTTCTCCCTCTCTGCAGGCAACAGACCTCTTTCTAGGGAAGAATAAATCCTACGTGTTCTGAGTGGGACTGACTCAGCAACCCCTGGCATGTGACCCAGACAAATAAATGTCTCCCTAGGAACTTTATGACACAGCCATTGGCAGAGACTCATTTTGTTAGGGTTGCTAATCTGAAGGGGTATAAATTTGGGGTAGCCACTGGTCATCTTTCCAATCATTTGGAGAAGGTTTGACTGTGAATGGAACGTACATTAAAACAGCTGCAGAGACACTTCCCTAATCAATCGAAAGTAATTGAAATTTGGCTGCAAAGATTTTTATGGAAATCAGAAAATACACCTTTAAATTTTAGACTGCTGCTCTCCTATTACAGTGATGCCGCTGTCTTGAACTGCTGGAGCATCTGCCTAAGAATGAAACCAAAGAACAGAGGAAAGCAGATCCAAGAGAAGGAGGGAAAGACAAAGCCCTAATAATAGCATTCAAGCTCCTAGATCCAACCATGCCTGAAGCTGGACATTAGTCCTGTACTTCTTGTTATATGATCCAATGAGTTGCTCCCCCAACTTTTTTTCCCCTAAGTTAATTCAAGGTAGATTTCTATTGTCTGCAAGTACAAAGGTCTTCTGGAGTATATAATGCCTTAGCTGAGTCGTAATGGATGAATAGGAATTTGTCAGGTGAAATGAGGATGGTGGCTGAGGTGGATAAGATTTTCCAGGCAGGTAGATCATATAAACAAAGGCTTGGGGAGAAAATTTCTAAGGAAAGTATCTCTACAAAATAATACAGTGGGCATTGTCCTTGGTCCAGGCTCTTCACTTGGAAAAAATACTGCTACAGAGTGGCCAAAATTAATTTGGAAACAGTACCCACAAGAGCATGGCCTTCTGAGTAAAATCCACAAAGCAATAATGAGTTGGGAAAATACTAGCTCATAAGACTCACTTAACAGGCTTCTGGGATGAAGTTATAATTGTGGTAGATACAGAAGAAGTGACAAATATTACCGTTAATAAGAAATTCCATTTAATATATTAGGACACACCCAGAAACATTAGGGGAAATCAGTCACATTCATTTGATGCTCTTGTTTATTTAGAATGGCTGAAAAATAAGGTATTTTTGTATAATTGCTATGAGTAAAGGAATTATTTTTCACCTGAGCTCTGCCAATTTACAAAAACCACATACTAAATTTAATACAGCTGTTGATGAAAATGAATCCTCTACGTGGCTTGCACAGTGATATTAAAGCCAAAAGCGTTTTGAGCACATCATTCTCCTTGCTTGAAACGAGTCCTGTTTCCTCTTCTCTACTGTCTAGATTTACCCATCCTTTAATGCCCGCTTCAAATTTTACTCCTCCAAATAGTTGCTTCTGGATGCTACAGCAGAATCAAGGCCTCTTCTGAATACATGCCTAAGTTTATCTCCTGGCCTAGACACTACTTAATGTCTCTCTATGAAATTAACTTGAATTACAACTTAACTTTGGGTTAGAGGCCTCCTTGGATGTAGCGTCTGAGGCTATGGGGCTTTAATACCTGATCTTTTGGCTGTAGAATAGATTCTGTATATAACTCTCCAGGAGTTGCACCAATATACCTCTCCCCCTTATGAAAGATGTCTCTAGGAATTGTAGTTTCATGGGATGCTGATAAGTATTAAGAAAAAATGGATCTGTAATGAAACATGTTTGGATATTTCGTGTTATTAGGTGAAATACTGTAAATTCAATAGGTCTCTAAAGTGAAAGATTTATCAGAACCTTCAATGTGCTTCTCTTGAAAAGGAGGATATAGTACAGTTGATCCTTGAACAACATGAGTTTGAACTGTGTGGGTGCACTTATACACAGATAGTTTTCAGTAGATTCGTGCCACCACACCACATGATCCTGACTGGTTTAATCTGCAGATGCAGAACTGCGTGTACGGAGGAACCGTGTACATGGAGGGCCATGTGTAAGTTATACGCGTATTTTCAAAAGCACAGAGGGTCGGCGCCCCTAACCCCACATTGTTCAAGGGTCAGCGGTATATATCTTCATATATTCTCTTGGTTGGCCTGTTTCCCATATGCTTTATTCAATACTGGACTCCTTGGTTTTCTAGAGGAAGATGTGTTACACTTCTGTTGCTCAATCAATGGCTTCTAGAAACATCTCTTCTCACATACCTGTTTCGCTTGGGAGGCAGAATATCGCAGCCTTGTCATCTACAAAAAGAAACACTCTTGATCCAAGAGACCATGCAGTGTTTGCTGGTCTTCCAGTTCTTACTCCTTCTTTAGGTTAAACCAGCAATGAACATCGAAGGAGTTTATTTCACTGACTGCTGAATTTTATAACCTCCATCGTCCAGCAGAGGGATTCTTCCGCCTGTGAAACCTTAGTGCATAAGGTAGCCAACTGTTTTTTCCTGCTGAAATCCTTCAATCATATTTGAACGTAAGAACAGTTTTAAACACAGCAATTCACACCTAGCTTCACTTTTATTTATGATATGTAAGAGTTGTACTTACTTTAAGCGGATTTTATGAACAGTGATTTCTGTGCCTGTATTTGGAAATGCCTGGAAAGACTCTTTATTTCTCCCTCTTATCTTTGTAATTGGCAGCTCTGGGAGTTGGGATGTAGAAAGAGTGTGGTCTGTGGAGCAAACCCAACTTGAATTTGGATACCTGCTCTATTTCTTGCTAACTTCATGGATCCGGGAAAGGATTTCGCCTTTCTGAACCAAGTTTCTCCATCTACAAAACTAGAACATTAATATCCACTTACCTCATTGGAAAGTTGTGATATTCCTCTCTCTCCCTCCCTTGTCTTTGCAAACTGAAATGCGAGATGATCCAAAGCCAAATTATTCCCCTGAGTCCATCTATTGTTAGCCTTGTTTGAAACTGTGCTTCCCTCTGTAGTGACACTTTTTTTCCCACACCAGCCTGCACTCACCGTCCACTTCTATTCAGCACTCCAACCTTTCCTGGCTGTCTTATTGCCAGTTTTTCTGCATACATGACATCCACAATCAGTAGGTATCATGTGTGAATATTTCAGAACCTCTTTGGTCAATCATGTGTTGAGATAAACTCTTAGATTATTCTGTTCAAATAAGATTGCCCAGTGTTGAGTCTTACATGCGTAATGTTCTTTCCTGAGATACCTTGGAAGATACCTTGGAACAAACCTAAGTATAAAAGAAATCAACCTAAATTTATTCCCTTAATCTTAATCCAAAGCATCACAGTTCCTGATTCTCTTTTTTTTTAATATTGAGGAATTTATTGTAACTTTCACTATGAAAGATTTCAAACATACAGAACAGAGATAATAAGAGAGAATAGTATAGTGCAGTCTCATGTACCCGGCGCCCAGCTTTTAACAATTACCAATTTATGGAAAATTTTGTTTCATCTGTATCTTCTACTTCCTCCTCACCTTTGGATTATTTTGGGACAAATCCAGGATATCTTGTCATTTCATCTATGAATATATCAATGTGTATATTTTGAAATGATAAAGGCAGCTTATAAAACTGCAACGCAATTATCACACTAAAAAACTAAAAAATACTTTAAAATGTTATGCCAATCATTTTGATTGGAGTAGGGGGACAAATGTATAGAAGTTGAGGTTCACTACGGAGCCATGCAGATTGAGAAAACAATGCCTTGCAAAGCCTGATCACTTTGTGACCTTGGCCTTCACCCCTGTCTGCAGATCAGAAGGATCTGGCAAATTCTAAAATCACGAAAAGGAAAGAAGGGAAGTTTATGGAGTGACCATCCAGTATTCCTGAGCTCCCACCCAGCAAAGATTACAGGGAGCCAGAAGTTTCTGGAGACTTGTAGACACACATGCTGGGCTACAATTTTTGACGCTCTCACCAACGTCAGTAATCACTGCATCATTGATAGAAGGTGATTCCTTCTGGTTTGGAATTGATGGCGTTTGCTGCAGTATGGATTTTGGACCCAAATGGGAGAATCAGTACCTTGATGATATCATCATTCCTCTCAGAAACTGACAAGGAAAGAGGAAAAAAATCTCCAAAATAAGTCCTAAATGTGCTACTGAGGACCAACCAGTATCCTCAGGCAGCAACGTTCCTTATCAAAATGTGACAGAAGTTCTTTTCTTAGAAAGGTGCCAAGTTAATTAGCACCTTATAGGACCTTGTTATAGTGCAGAACGACTTTCCATCTGCTGATAATTTAATCGTTATACACGTGACACAAGGAAATCGAGCTTCACATTCCGTTACATAATGTAAATCGACAGTCAGTGAATGCTGCTCAATAGCTTGATGTCATTAATAAGGTTGTTTCTTAAACTCATAACAAATATCAAGTTGTTTTCTCAGTAGGTTAAAAAAATAGAATCAACACACGTGGCAGTTTTGAGAGGTCAATCAGCTGGGCACATCTGCCGTGCTTCCAGAAGTCGTGGGCTGATGAGGGAGAAGATCGTGTGGGCACTGATCTTTGTTTGAGGTCAAAAAGGTTCTAGAAGGACATCCTGCAGGGTAGGGTGAAGGACCTTACAGCCACCGTTCTCCCAGGTTGTCTTTAGCTGTTGACTGGTGGTGAGGGAGGGGTCCTGTCCCCGCTCTCGAGGCTTCTGCCTGGCTGGCGTGGAGATGCAGCCAAGGCAGCGCCATGTTGGGATGAGGGAAGGAGAGCTTTGTGAGCAGGTGCCAGCAGACTGGCCTCCTCTTATGCTCCACAGTCTTTCAGAACTGGGTCCAGGGGTTCTCTCTGGTCAGAACATTATGGGAGCCTCTGAGGTTTGGTGCCCCAGCAGAGCAGCCCAGGGAGTCACTGTACAGTTGGGGGAGAGCACGAACCACGTCCCCACCCTGACCCTCAGCCCAGGCACCTTGAGCAAGCACAGAGTCAGCCTGCATGGAGGCTCTGTGCCGCCTGGAGAGGGGGCCTCCTCCCTGCTTGTCCCCACGATGCTGTCCTAATACTCAGTGTCGTGCACTCGTTGGCCTCGCTCCATCCATGGCTGAGTTACGTTTTTCCTCTCAAACATCCCGTGGGAGGTAAACAAGGAAATCCTTCCTACCTCTTTCAGGTGGGGTGGGATTGTGTTCAGAGTTCAGACACATAACCAAAGCAAACAGGCAAAAAGAAGCAAACAAAACCAAGTCAACGACCGAAACAAAGAGGAGGCGGGGCTTTGGGCTGGCTGTAAGGATGGTAACTGCAAAAAGTTTGGGTTGGGTAGAGCAGAAAGGCTGAAGGTATTCTCAGGCTGCTCGGGGCGTGGGCTCCGAGATGGCAGGGCTCTTGAAGATCTGAGGAAAAACATCTGATGTGCAGAAGGACTGGACCTGAGGAGGAGGGGGCGTGTGAGCCCAGACTCCTACCATCTTTGGACGGTGGGGACTGGACCAGTGCCCCCCACCCTTGGATGGGGAAGCTTCTGGGACAGAAGGCCCCAGAGTAGTGTGTCTGAGTAACCGTCCTCAGTGAGGTGGCAGTTGAAGGCATCACATGGGCAGCACGGGGCTGACTCTGGCAGAACAAGGCGAGGGGCAGGAGCAGGCACAACTGTCAGGTCAGCAGCCTGTGAGGGTCCTGGGCACCGGTCACCAGTGAGGCAAATGTGTCTCTAGCCTGGTGGGTGAAGTACAAAGAGTGAGACAAACCGAAAGTGGGGCAAGACGTGTTGGCTAAGTGACTAAACTATGTGAAACAGGCTCCAGATCCAGCTTGCTCTGTGTTCTTGGAGTAAGAGATCGCCTAGCTTGAAACCTGTGTCTTTTTTCTTTTTAGTAAATAAATTCATGGTGATTTCAGAAAATTAGAAAATTTAAATAGTAAAAATAAAGAAAATAAAGACAAGCAAAAAACCTCCCAGATATTCTATTATGTATGTAGAGAGAAATCACTATCATAAACTTGATGGATTCTTCCTCTTCCTCCTCCTTTCTTTCTTCCCTCTTTCTTAATCTCCTCTCATATACATGTGTGAGTATATAAATATATACCACATACATATATACATATATATATACATATATAGAGAGAGAGTATTCTACCTTGTATTGTAGTTTTCCTCCTTAATATTGAAGACACATTTTCCTGTATCTAAAACGTTACTGTTGATGGCTGAATAGCATTTCTCAGTATGAGTGTATTCAACCTCATTGCCTAACAATTGACATGATGGTCTTTCTACTATTTTCTTCTGGGGGGTTATATTTCCTGAGCTTCACCTCTAATAGCGAACCCCTAAAGTTTGCTGGGAAGAGAGGAGGAATGCTTCTAGAATCATGGACTCTCAGGGTGGGAAGAGAACTTGGTTGCAGTTTTGGAAGACTTCAACCTCTTTTTTTGTTTTTTTTGGTGCCATTTATAGCCACCTCACCTCTTGGGTAGTCCAGCCTCTATTTGACAGCGACTGGGAATCCGCTATGTCAGAAAGCCAGCAATGAGCTTATTAAATACCCATCAGAAAATATTTTTTTCCATGAAATGATCCAGAATCTGCTTTAGAACATAGGGATCTGGAGCCAGACAGACTGAATGCGGTGTGCTGGCTCCTCTACCCACCAGCTCTGTGGCCTTGGGCAAACCTCTTTGACCTTCAGTTTCCTCATGTGTAAAACAGGTATGATAAAAATAGGAGGTGCCTCAGATGGTTGTTAGGAATATTAAGTGAGATGAGGCATGTGGAATGCATAGTAAGAGCTCAATAAAAGTTAGCTGCAATACAATAATGTCTGCACATTATAGTAACACAGAATGTGCCTGGTCTCTGCCACCTGACAGACCTGTGTCAATTTGAAGATGATGCACGTGTCGTATCCCCTATCCCAGTCTTCTCTTCTTTTTTTTCGGGAGAGATTTCATGGGGTAGCAATTCACGTCCCTTCATCCCATCCAGCTCTGTCTCTCTCCTGAATATGCTCCGTATCTACCCACTTCTCTTCATTCTCTTCCCCCCCACCTCCGCACTACCCCAGACAGAACCCTAAAGCTTCAGGCTTGCTTGTACCTTTCAACAGGCTTCTCCGCCTCTCAGTGGTTTGATGAGTGAACAACTTTGATTTCCTATTCAGAATATCTGAGGAGAAAAAAATAATTCTTCTGTGGAGACTTCTTCACGCATCAGTATTTTTTTTTTTTTTTAAATTTATTTATTTATTTATTTATTTTTGGCTGTGTTGGGTCTTCGTTTCTGTGCGAGGGCTTTCTCTAGTTGCCGCGAGCGGGGGCCACTCTTCATCGCGGCGCGCAGGCCTCTCACTGTCGCGGCCTCTCTTGTTGCGGAGCACAGGCTCCAGACGCGCAGGCTCAGTAGTTGTGGCTCACGGGCCCAGTTGCTCCGCGGCATGTGGGATCTTCCCAGACCAGGGCTCGAACCCGTGTCCCCTGCATTGGCAGGCGGATTCCCAACCACTGCGCCACCAGGGAAGCCCACGCATCAGTATTTTTAAGAAAAATTAAATACAACAGTAGAATTTTGGTTGGCAGAATTCCTGTTCGTGACACAATGGATAACTCTTTTGGTGCTGGCGACCCAAACTGTTTCGACAACTCACGTGACTGGAGCTGTTTGCTAAAAACCATTATGTGGCCAAGGAGGTTGATGGATTTTCCAGGTCTTTCCACCCTGACCAGACATCTTGTCCAGCCTGATGTCTTTCTCCCATTGGAATAAATCAGAGAAAATGGTGTCTCGCCTCTAATTAAATTCTCATCTTTGCCCAACTGTTTGAAAGGGCAACTGTCTTAAACCTTTGAACTTTATTTGTAATACAAAACTTCAATTAGATAAAGGACAATAATTAGCAGATATTTTATCTTTGGGCGTAATTAAATCTTTAAGAAGGGACGTTTTAATCGATGAGTTGTAATGACAAGTTCATAAATTAATTAATCCCACCAATGGAGGCTTGGCAGCAATCAATGGATCTTTAAAGAGGTTCAGGGTGAGGGGACACGGCTGTGGGAACGCAGATGCTCACTCAGTTCAGTTTGGTGTAAAGATTCTAATTTCTTAAGGATTAGCTGGCTCAGAAGGTTACCTATTTATTTAAGGGAAAATCATTTAAAATATTAACTTTTAATGGGAGGGAACACCTTCTTCTTGCAAGTTTTTGCTTTCGAACTTTCTTCTTAGACCCCTCAACTCAGACCATCATTGCTGATGTACGTTTGCACCCTTGTCCTGGGGCTGTTTTCCAATTCGTGGGCTTGATAGGTAGCTTGAATTAGAGAAACCAAAACCAAGGTTGACTACTGTTAGCTGCTTAAAGGTTCTTCTTCTAAAGCAGGAGTCAGCAAACTCTGGCCCACTTGACAAATCTGGCCCTCTGCCTATTTTTGTAAATAAAGTTTTATTGGAACACAGCCACGCCCATTTGTTTCTGTATTGTCCATGACCATTTCACAGTACAAAGGCAGAGTTGAATAGTTACTCCAGGGACTATCTGACCTCAAAGCTGAAAATATGTACTATCTGACTATTCGTTTTGCAGAAAAAAGTTTGTTAGCCTCTGTTTGAAAACACTGTGTTCTTTTAAAAAAAATTTTTATTGGAGTACAGTTGATTTGCAGCGTCGAGTTAGTTTCTGCTGTACAGCAAAGTTAGTTTCTGCTGTTCAGTTATACATATACGTATACATATATCCACTCTTTTTTAGATTCTTTTGCTATATAGGTCATTACAGGGTATTGAGAAGAGTTCTGTGTGCTATACAGTAGGTACTTATTAGTTATCTATTGTATATATAGTAGTGTGTATATGTCAATCCCAATCTCCCAGTTTATTCCTCCCCACCCCCCCCGCTTTCCCCCCTGGTAACCATAAGTTTGTTTTCTAAAACGTTGTGTTCTTTTACCAAATCTTGAAAGTTTTGGTAAAATTTAAACTCAACACAGCACTACATAGATGGTGTTTATTGTAAGGATGTAAATTAAATATTTCAAATATGAGGTTCTTTGGCTTTAGTAGCCTCCAAACCAGGTTCCTGGCATCAATCTCGGAAAAAAGCAAGGGAGGTGGAGCAGCTAAGGGAAGAGTGTTGTTGCTGTTGGTGGCGGTGGAAGGACAGCCATGGAGGAGCAGGAGCTCGGTGTGTTCCAGAAACGGGAAAAGCGCCAGAGTCGTGAGTGGTGTAGCAGTGGGTTGGGGCGGTGAGGCAGAGCTAGAGGCTGGAGCTGTTACACCAGGGGCCAGATGAAATGGTTGGAAATTATTCAGAGTGTGAATGGAAGCCATGGAAGGATTCTAAGTAGGGTACACTTGCTTCCTAGGGGACCACACAAAATACCACAAACTTCTTGGATTCAAACAACAGGAATTTATTTCCTCAGAGTTCTGGAGGCCAGAAGTCCTAAATTAAGGTGTCAGCAGGACCCTGTTCCCCGTGAAGGTGTTGCCAAATCTGGCTCCCTGTGCATCGATACCAAATAAAAATATGGAGACAGCGAATTGGAAGATAAGAAATAGAGAGGCTTTTTATTTTCTTTGCCAGGCAAAGGGAAGACACAGTAGGCTAAAGCCTCAAGAACCGTGTCCCCCTCCTTGGGGAATCGGAGAAGATTTTATACCTGGGGCTCACAGTCTGGGGTATATGATAAGGATCAAAAGTGGTGAAGGTCTTGCATTTCTTTTCTTCTGCAAATTCATGGCCCAAGCTGACATCAGGTGGCTCAGCAACTGGGTCTGTTGTCCCTGAGGCTATTGGCCAGTGACCTCCTTTCTGAATTGAAGAGTGCTACAAGGGAGTGTAGGGGGAGAAGAAATGCCAGGTGCAAAGGGTAATTTGTGTGGAGTCAGAGAGTACTCAGCTTTGTGAAGGACAAGTCTAGCTACAAGTGTTTGCTAGTAGTAACAGCTGAAGAATAACCAAGACTGCTTAGCTCTTTCAGGCCTGTTTATGTTGTTTCCCCAGCCTGTTCATTGTTTCCTTATTTTCCTTGTTTATCAGAAAAGTCTCATTTCTATTTTTGCTGCCACAAAGGCTCTAGGGGAGGAGGCTTCCTTACCTCTTCCAGCTTCTGGTGGCACCAGCTGTTCCTTGGTTTGTGGCTGCATCACTCCAGTCTCTGCCCCTGTCTCACGCGGTGTCCCTCCTCTGTGTCTGGGTATCCAATTTCCCTCTCCTTTCTCTTATAAGCACACCAGTCATTGGCTTGAGGGCCCATCCTAAATCCAGGAAGACCTCCTTTCAAGATCCTTAATTACATCTGCAAAGACCCTTATTTCCAAGTAAGGTCCCATTCATAGGTACCGGGGGTTCGGAAATGGACACATCCTTTTGGGGGACACAATTCAATCCACCATCCAGGGGATAACACGATAAATCTGCTTTTGAATTTAAGAGCACACTGCCCGCTTTCTTGAGGCAGGAGATTGGATTGAAGTGGCACAGCGTGGACCAGGGGGCCAGCTCAGAGGCTGCTGTGAGCTTTCAGATGGGAGAGGACTGCGACTCCCAAATGTGGTGGCGGAGGGGTGGGCGGGGGGCGGGGAGGTGCCAGCGGTGGGAGTTGCTTCTCCGGGAAGCTATCTATGGCCTGGGGGGTCTTTTGCAAAGTCAGGTGATGTTTTTTCCTACCCTTCTCTGAGTGGGTGTGCAAAGAGAAGGGTTCAGAAGATCAAGGAGACACTAGTTCAGTGAAAGGTCTGACCTGGCACAAGGAAGATGCTCAAACGCTCAACATATGGGGGTGGAATACATGCAAGCAGAGGATTATTCTAGAAGCATCCTTCTCTGAGTGTATGTTGGCTTTGGGCAAAGATGCAGGTCTCCCCTTTACAAAATGTTTTAAAAAATAAACTCGTTTGAATGGAGCTTAGAATTCTTTGGCATGAATACATTGGATACTTGGAAATATTACTATTATTTCTGGAGCCAAATTTAGCAAGGACGGCTCTGTCTTTAATTACTGGTTGATGCTTAGTTGTACAGGGAAATGATTACATGCACAATTAGTTGTTCCCACAAGTAGCCAATTATGGGAACGATTATTTAAGAAAATTGTGGCTCCTGCTAAAGGGACTTTACATCGTAGCCTCAAAATACATTTTTGTATAAAAATTCCTTTTATTGCATGTATTATTATTTTTTCCCTTCTGGGCTGCTAGAGAAAGTAGCCCTTGTGGTCTCATTTGTGGGGAGAGAGAGTTGTGGAAACCCGGAACTTCGGGGCATGGTGACGCTCAGGAAAGAGTGGGGTTGACAGTTGCAAGCTCTACCAGGACCTGTCTTGCTCTGGAGACCATGTCTTAACCCCAGAGATGGAATCTGGAGGAGGACTTAGGCCTCTGGGTGGTGATAAGGGATCATTTGGAGGCACGTGGAGCCCTGTAGCGTAGCCACGTGTTGCTCTCAACTCAGTCTTGGCCTTTGCGCATCATGTTTTCCCTGCTTCCCGATGACCGGGCTTCTTACCTAGGCCACTCCTCCCTGCGAGCATCACAGATCCTTCCATGCAGGCAAATTGTCATAAAACCATAAGCTTTCAGAATCTGAGGGACGTAAACATCATCTGGTCCATCTGTCTCACTTCAGAGATGGTAAAGCTGAGGCCAGAGAGGAGAAACACTCACCCAGTGGTCACAAGTCTGGCTGGAATGTGACCCCAGCTCGCCCAATTCCAAGGCCGCGGCTCTTTCCACCGTGCCGCGCCGGCTGCTGAGGGCACCAGCTATGGGGCGGTGCAGCCGTCAGCATATTGTGACCATTACAGTCGAGGGGCAGCCTGATGTCTTCCTCCAGGTCCAGCACATGCGGGGAACCGTGCCAAGGCGGGGTTGGAAGGGACTCCAGAGAACTTTCTAGCTTAGACCTCTTTTTTTGTATCAGAGTGGAATCGGAAGGTGTATTTACCTGACATCCCCTTCTCCCTTTGAACATTTCTCATGATATAGACCTCGAAACCTCCACGGGCAACCCTAATGTCACTCACGTAGGAGAAACCACGAATCCAAATGCCAGTGTTTGGGTTGGTCCATGTTAACCCCGTTCCTTCCCCCAAATATTAAGTGTGTTTCTGTGTTAACTACTATTGATCAATAGTTTTTTCCCCCCATGTTTTCACAGAGACATCCACTCTTCTACCTCACTGTGGTCGTATTATGTGACTGGGCCAGTTCTTCAGTACTCTGCACTAGTATTTGATAGCCGCATCCTGGCCGCAGCCTCATGGCGGTGAAATGTACTCTCCTGGCCTTCAATTTGGGTTTTGCCAGGCCATTGGTTTTGGCTAAAGAGTTGCTAGTATATGTGACATGAGCAGAGCTTTGAAACACGCCCACACATTTGGGCCTGCCCTTTGTGAAGGACGACATCCTTACTCACCCCACTCCTGGGCCACCCTTTGAACATCTGGAATGAAGGAATGAATGGGTAATTGGGACTTGGCAATAATTCACTGCTGTACTCTGACTGCAAATGTCTCTCCGTACAAGCAAAGGACTCCTTTATGTCATATTGGGAGAGAAACAGAAATGCAGCAGGTAGTTTTTATATGTAGCTGTCTTTATTTCTCTCCTCGACATGAAAGAAATGGCTAACAGCATTTTATAGCCCTCAACTGGCTGTCTGATAAAGTCACTTGGCAAGATCTAACAGCGTTTTGTGTATCTTCCAAAGATGGCCTGGTGACCTTTGCTAAGTAAGCTGGAAGTAACAAATGGATCCGTTAACCTCAAATTTCTCTCCTTGGCTGCTCAGGGTTCTTCGCCTTTTCTGGAATCAGGGGATCCAGCTCTGGAAAGATGCTCTTTTCATGTTATGAGAAGGCAAATCTGATTTGTTCTCTGGGGACCAAGGCCCAAGCCTCCCTTCTTCCAGGACCAAAACTTTCCATGGCCTTTCATGATCTTAGTGCATTTGAAGAGCCCCGACCATTTACTTTGTAGAGTGCCCTTCAGTCTGGGTTTCTCTGATGTTTGCTCACGATTACACTGAGGTTATGCGTTCTCGGCAGGAAGTCACAGAAGTGATGTGGGGCGCTTCTGTGTGTCACACCAGCAGGCGTGTGATGCAGGTAGATCCCATTGCTGTAAGGTTAGTCTTGATTATTTGGTTAAAGTAGCGTCTGCCAGGTCTCTCCACTTTAAAATTACTCTTTTCCCCTTTGTAGTTAATGATTATCTTGAGGGGAGGTTCTTTGAGATTATGCAAATATCCTGTTTCTGCATAATACTATCAGCCAACTGATTTCAGTGTCCGTTTTTGGCCTGCCACCTGCCTTTTAAATTGGGGAATTCCTTAGGACCTGCTCCTAGGCCCTCTCATCACCCTCCAGTCTCTCCTAGGAAATCTCATGCCCTCCACAGCTTCACTTACCTCCTAAATGCTGCCGACTCCCGTGGCTACATCTCCAGCCCACCTTTCTCTTTTGAGGGCTCCGCGTGGATGCGTCACAAGCATCTCACCTAACCATCCTCCAGACTCATCCCTGATGCCTGGTACCTCCCAGCTGGCTCCTCCTCCAGGCTTCCCTACCTTGTCACCGTCATGACCTGCACCCGGTTACTCCTGTTAGAGAGCTGGGAGTTGCCCTTGATAACCTTTTCATGCTCATCTCCTGCGTTTGATTAATCACCAATACCTTTGATTCTGTCTCTTTAATCTTTCCAGTCGTTTCCATGTCCACAGCCAATACTGCAGATTGAAATCAGAATCATCATCTCTGTCCAGGACTATTGCTTTGCCCTTGTAACTGGTCCCTTGGTTCTTAGTAGTTCCCTTCTCTTATGCTTCGCACAGAGCCCCCGATGCAAGGCTGTTCATGTCTCTTTCCTATTATGTAGGAAATGTTATGTAAATCTCAGTGACCCACACTTTGAGATATTATGCAGCCATTGCTGACAATGAGCTAGTTATGTACCAGGGGACTTAAGAATATGGAATGAATGAATCAGTGAATGAATGAATACATGAGTGATGGTGGAAAAAAGGGAACAAGTTTCTCCTTCCTTATGTTGATGGTGCCAGTGGCACCTTCCCAGGGCTGGGATTAGGGGAAGACAAATGAGGCATCCACCTCAGGTGCAAAGTATAAGGGGGTGCCAAAAACAGTCAGTAAGGAAGGTAATATTTTAATCCAATATTAAAAAAATCAAAATTAATGCAAAAAATCCAAAATGAACAAAAAAGTCAAAATTTAAATAAGGATAGATCTTTACTGAAGATCGTTACTCACCTAACCCCAACTCTTGTCCTCCTATTACTGATGGGAGAATTTAGCCCTGCAGATTGTAACACTTAGAACAGGAGTTCTCAGGGGAGGGGGAATGACTTTACCGCCTGGGTGATAGTTGGCGTTAGGAGACATTTTGGGGCATGCTGGGGTCAGCTGCTGGCATCTAGTGGGTGGAGGTCAGGATTGTAAACATCCTACAATGCACAGGGCGGCCCCACGAAATAATTATCTGGTCCCAAACGTCAATAGTGCCGAGAGTGATCAACTCTGCCTTAGAGGTCCTTAAAAACTGTTGTGTCCTTATCTTTAAAAGTTCTGCATAACTAGAAAGAATATATCAAGGAGAGTTTGACAGGGTAGTAAACAACCTCAGTATAGGGATATGCTTTTTTTTTTTTTTTTTTTCCTCTGTTGAAGAAAGAGTCTGATTAGTCTGAAAAGAAGTATTGTGTTGTCTCAACTTCTCAGCCACTGAGTTCTCTACTTCACACAGAGTGGGCTGGGCTAAAAGAAGGCCAGGTAGCCGAGTGGTCTAGCTGAGCAGTTTCTGCATCTGTCCTTGGTCCCCGGACAGTGCCCATTCCTGGGGTGACGGAGGTTGAGAAACAGGTCCCTTCAGGTGGTCCCCTCCAAGGCCACTGGTTGACTTGTTTCTTGGGAAACATGGTCCCCACTTGGGGAAGAGTGTGGGCTGTTTGGGGCCAGAAGTGTTTCTCCAGAAACAGGCTCTGGCTTTGTACTCCTTGTTTGTTGCTTGTTTGTTTTACTTTCTGCCCCTCTCCCTAGTCGGTAACACTATCTCCTCCGCTCCCCTTGCTGTGCTGGTCTTAGAAGTGGTAACGGTTTTGCTCTATTGCTGATCCCGAGGGGAACCCTCACTCTGTGCTTGTTCCCTTGTCTCTGCCCACACCTTGTAAGTCATCTTTTCACTAAGCCCTTTTCATTGTCATCTGAACTATCTGGGTTAGTTCTGGATGTCGTTGCTGCTAGTACCCTGATAGATAAACCCCTGTCAACTCCTCTGACTTCATTCCTTGTGACCTCAAGTTTTTCTACTGGTTCATCTTACTTCCACCTTCCAGCTGGACTGAGTTCTTCACATAATTAGTGAGGTCACCATGGGCAGGGCTCTGTGACGCCAACAGCCTTGGCTTTATAATCTGCTAGACTAAGATCTTAATTATTTGGCCTCTGGACCTCACAGGGCGATTCCAACCATCTAAAGAAATCATGTATGCCAGTGAGCTTTGTGAATGATAAAGTACTACACAAAGTGAAGCTGCTATTACTATTCTCATTTCCCCACATTCACACCATGTTATCACATCTGCTTTCAAAAGCCTCCCCCATGAATCCTTAGCAATGTAGGAAGGAGGCCTGTTCTTTTTAGATTTCAAGCAAAGCACAGACTCCAGTAAGCATCACCTGGAGATTGGCAAAGAGGCTAAACCATGGAAATTGTACACATGAGCCCTCGGTGCATCTCTTCTGAGGTACAGAGCAGTGGAGTATCCTTGTCATTCGTTAACTTAACGGGCATCTACTGAGTGTCTTGCGTGAGCTGGTACAGGGGTGTATAGCCCAGCGTCTTAGCTTAGGCTGCCATAACAAAATACCGTAGAATGAGTGGCTTAAAAAACAGAAATTTATTTTCTCACTGTTCTGGAAGATGGAAGTCCAAGATCAAGGTGCTGGCAGGGTGGGGTTCTCGGTTCTTGGTGACGGTTCTCTTCCTGGCTTGCAGACGGCTGCCTTCTTGCTCTGTCCTTTCATGGCAGAGAAAGGAAGCTCTGGTGTCTCTTCCTCTTCTTATAAAAGCACTACTCCTATCATGGGGGCCGCATCCTTACGACCTCATCTAAACCTAACTGTCTCCCAAAGGCCCCAGCTCTAAATACCATTACCTCGGGGCCTAGGGCTACAACATATGAATTTTAAGGGGGATACAATTCAGTCCATAGCACGTAGTGTCTGGTTATCCCATCACCTGGGAAACTTGTTAATATGCCAATTCTCACTCCCTCTGAAGACATTCGGTATGTCTGGGGTGTGGTCAAAGATTCTTTGATTTAATATGCACCCCAGGTATGTCCAAAGCAAGTGGTCTCTGTACCACTATGTGAGAAACATCAGGGGTAATTGTTAAGAGCATGAAACTTTTAAAATTCTCTATTCCTTGCTACCTGGGTGACGTGGCCTAGAGTTTTCTCCATCTCTGTCTCTGAGGGATGCAGTTAGTTCATCTGCAAAATGGAGATAGTAACAGCCCCTTGCTTCCTATGGGCTTTCTGTGGGGGTTAGTTTAAAATTATTGTCTAATTATTCATTACTATTAAGTATTAGCTTCTTTTTTATTAATTATTCGTTAATGCATGCAGAGTGCCTGGCGGAGCTTAAATGCCTTAGCTATGCAACCACCATCACCAACATCCTCAGGTTATTTTTCTCTGCCCTCCACTTGATATTGTAACGTCTGGCTTGTCCCTTTTTGGTGTCTGAAAGGACCTTAGGAGCCTGGATCACAAGCAGGCCCTCATAATGCTGAGTGAGGAATGCTGGGCTGCCCACAGGAGCGCCCACATTTGGGGGGACTTTTGCCATGGACACCTTTTACCATACCCACCATTTCTCTCCCTTCAGCCACGGGTCAGACAGACTGGCACCAAGCCAGGTTTTGCCTCCCGTGCTGTTGGTAAAAGCACGGTTGACCCTTGTTTTCCAAACGCCTTCAATGAGTTTCTTCCTGCCTAAGTTTGGCCAGCCGGAGACAATGGGCGTCTCATCTCCCTTAGAGCCACCAGATGGCGATGTTCCCCTTGTCATCGCCAGGGCGCCGCATCTCTCCTCTGGTTTTAGTGCCCCAGCCTCCTGCTCCAGGTGCCAGGTCTCCCTGCTGACTGCCGTGGGATCCCCAGGGTCCATCTTTGGGATGTGGGTAGGACAACCCCCGATTCTCTCGGTGGAAATCTCGTGCCTCTGTAGGCACAGGACGTATTCAGAATTGGCCCAAGGAAAGCGACTTTCCTCATTTCTAGATGGCCACGCCATTGTTTGCTGACAGCTTTGGTCTGTTTTTGGAGAACTGTGCCCAGGGGCTCACAGGGGTCAAACAATTGATTCTCAGCCTTCAGTTGACTTTTATTCCTCTCTTCCTTCGCTGAATGCCCCCATTAGTGGCTTTCTGATAAATGGAACCCCAATAATTAGCCTCCATAACGTGAATGCAAAACCATTTCCCACACTATTTGAATAGCAGAGCCCCCAGTTACCATAAATTGCCTGAGAAACAGACTGCAGGCAAAACCCTCTGATTTGACACCAAGAAAGGATGTTAGCTAAGCATTCGGCCTTAGCCATGTCAGAGTAATTTTCCTGCAACTTACCCGGTGTTGCCATTGGGGTTGCAGTGCCCCTCCATAACCACTCATTTCTCTGAGCTGTTCACGTCCACCTTTGCTGGTAACGTATAGACCTGACATTAGATGTCAGGTTTGTATAGATGCCCCAAACTGGGCCTTTTACCTCATCTCTACGGTATTGATCTCCTCGTGTTTCCCTGCAGGTGTCCCCAGGTAATTCACACCAGCAGGCAGCATAGTAATTAACGTAACATTGAGTATCAGCTTTGTGGGTTTGAGTCCTGACATAATTATTTATTTCCTTTGTGTTCTGGGTGAGTTATTCAAGCTCTGATCTGAAGAGACCTCATCTGTAAAATGGGGATAGTAACAATACATACATGTCAGGTTGCTGTGAAATGTAAATGAGGTCATACTTGTGAGACTTGGAACAATGTCTGGCATATTTGTAGCAGACTTTATTACATGACTTAGCCCTGTCAGATGACACACAGAAGGAAGGAACTCAAGGAAGGGATGGAGGAGGAAGAGACAAGAGGTCTGAGTGGCACCCAGGATATCGGAAATAGACACCATTTCGAGTGGTGGAGTAAAGCAATGATGGTGAGCTTCATGAGGCTGGAGATGCCAGTCCCTCAGTCTAATCTTAATACTACTGATGAGCCATAGAAGTTGACTCTATAATGGAAAGTCTTTACTAACTGTTAGGGCTGTGTGTGTGTGTGTGCGTGTGTGTGTGTGTGTGTGTGTGTGTGTGTGTGTGTGTGTGTGTGTTTTCTCCTTCCCATTCTTCATCCTCTGTTCTGGACATTCGTAATTTCTCATTATTCTCCATCACACTTCCCAGCCTTTCCCCCCTGCCACCCTCTCCTCTCTCAGGGAAAGCCCCACTTGCTCCTCAAGGCCCAACTCAAACATCACTCAGGCCTGTAGTCTTTCCTAAGCACCGCCCCCCGCACCTCCTCGTCTGCTGCCCTCCCCTCTAGTCTACCCTACACCTCTACAACTGTAAGAGTGAATGCCTCCTGAATTTTGTGCCCTAGGCGCCTCATTCATTTCACCCTAGTCCTGGCCCTACTGCACTTAGAGCACTTGAAAATTAAATTAAATTATGCGGTAATAGAAATAATGTCACTAAATATATTTTTGTAAAAAAATCAAATGTTGAATATAAGGCTCAGATTGTCTTTGACAGCCTTCCTCACCTGATCTTGATCCCAGCATCTGTTTTTGGAGTGAGGTGGTGGGGGCATCTACTGTTACCTGTTTGAAATGTGTCCCGTTTGTGCGTGTGTTTGCTTCTCTTTAGTACTCTTTACGTTCTCCCAAAACAACATTTATTGCATTATGTTGAATGTTTTGTTTCCATATCTGTCTCACCCAATAGGCTACAAGCTACTACACTGACTGTGTCTTATTAATCTTTCTCTGTCCAGGACCCAGCACTGAGCCAGGCACGCAAAAGCTGTGTTTCTGTAGGGAGTGCGGGGGAGTGTGTGCTCACAGGCGTGAGGTGGGGGGAAGGAGCAGGCAGGTGGGCAGGGGGAAAATCACAAGAGGCAGAGAGGAAGGTTTAATTGGAGTGTAACCTCCCCACATTGGCTAAAATCCCCAGAAGACGTCTCAGATCTTTACAGAAGCCACGAGAAAGGGCAAGGTTGGAGCGAGCAGCTGAGCAGAACACTGAGTTAAGTGCAGGCGCTGATCCCTGAAAGGCCCCGCTCAGCCGGGGAGAGCGCGGGACCTGGGGTGCAGGATGTGCGTTAGATGGCAAAGCCAGCCAGTCATTAAGATTCAGCAGGAGAAGCAGAGTGTCTCTGTCTTGAAGAAGCCAATTGAGAATAGACTGTACGAGCTCAGATCTGGATGGTAGAAAGGACTCATGAATTATGTCTCAAAACCTGTGGGAAAAAGGGGTGTGAAATGGCTTTTGTTATTAGAAGTGTATTTTATTACCGTAGCTGCGAAGGCTGTTTGCAGACGGGGAAAGCCTTCCCCGGGATCCTCCCCACAGGTGGAGAAGGTTTTCTGTATTTGCAGCCTGTCTCCTTCCCTATTAATCATTCTGATTCTCTCCTCCTGTGCACATGTCATGGGTCTCTCTATTTGAAGACTTTATTGGTATTTATCTCATAGCTTTTAATAAATCATTTGTTGTTGGCGTGTGATCCAGGGTATTTTACATGACTAGAACACCACCCTAACCCCACTTAACTACATTTCTTTGACATGTCAGAGTAACTTCTGTCTGGCTCCCTGTCTCTGAAATGGGAGCTGGAAAACTGGGGCGAAATCAGCTGGCTCAGAATGCTTGTTTGGGGAGAAAGGGGAATTTCACGGAATCTAATTATCTGCAGTCATTATTTCAATCAGAGGGTGCACATTAAAGCAGAAGCATTTGTTAGAACAGCAGACCACTGAAAAAGAAGCTTACCTTTCAAAGGGGGCGTGCACGTTAATCTCTCACCCTCCTGAGTCTTTCTGGTTTCTGGTAGGTTCTAACCCAGGGGCGGGCAAGTTACAGCCCTCTGGCCAAGTCTGGCTGCCCACCCCCCCCCCCCCCCCGATTTGTCAAAAAAGCTTTATTGGCGCAGGACCACGCCTGTTTGTTTTACTGTCTTCTAGGGCTGCTTTGCATGCTACAACAACAGAGGTGAGTAGTTGCGACAGACACCTTCTGGCCCACAAAGCCTAAAACATTTACTTTCTGACCTTTTACGGAAAAAGTTTGCTGGCCTCTGTTCTAGGTATCTCATGGATATCGGTGGGCTGTGGTGCCCATTCCCTGCCTCAGGGATCCCCTAACCTTGCTACAGTTCTGAAAGCAGATCTGCCAGGGACGACAGTACATATGCCCCCGTGAGCATGTATGTGCACACTTAACGTGTACGTGTGTGTGATGCGTAGGTGTGCACCTGGGTGGAGGGAGAGTCCTGCGGGTTGTACACCAGGGCGCCTGGGAGGCCAAATCTTATGTTCTTTTTCTCATTGTGTGTATATTTTTGAATCTTTCTGCCACTACTGTATGCTAGTTATACAAGAACAACAATGACAAAACCCTTCCTTCTTGTGCTGCCTAAATCTCCCCGCACGGTTTGTGATGGTGAATTCATGTCCCTGTAATGGAATCAAGCAGCGGAAGTCCCCCTTGTGGCTGGGACTCAAGGAGGCCTGTGTGACACATGGTTGCAGCTCTCCTGACCCTGGAGAATGAGCAGTTGAGGTTATCTTTTTGGCATTAAAGCAAAAGAACACAGTAGAATGAGTATACACACACACACGCACACACACACACACACACACACACACACACACATATACACATATATATGTAATATATATGCACATACACATACAAATTATTTTTCTCTATTCCCCTTTTCTGTGCACCCTTTCTCTATTTTCTCTTTATATATTATCATCATCATCATCATCATTATTATTATTTTGGTCAGAGTAATGGATATAGAAGGTATTAAGCAAACCAAAATGATGCCTTTTTAGATTGATTAGTTCATTTTCTAATGCATTCAATATTTCTGAGCACCTGCTTTCTGCCAGCTATTGGGGTAGGAGAGACCTTTATCACTGACCACATCCTAAACTCCCCTCCTGCCCCCCACACACCTTCAGGGTCCCCCAGGTTTATCCTGTTCTCTTATGTTTTGTCACCTTGTCTCTTTTCCTCCCCTTGGGGCTGCCATCCCCTTCTTCTCCAGATGCATTCTAATTATCGTTCAAAACCAAGTTCTAGGTTTTCACCTCTTCCTGGAATCTGCCCTAAAGCCACCTGGACGGGGGTAGGTGCTCTCCCCCCATGATGAGCTCTTGTTGCTTCCTCTGCGTGCCTCCCCCTAGAACAGGACCGTCTGCAGAAGCGTGATTCTTTGAGGGAGGGACTGTGTCTGGTTCTGCGCCCAGATGGGGAAGAAAAGGAGAGCAGGTCACACTGGACCTGTGTGAACATCTTCACATACAGTGCCTGACATCGTCAACAGAAGGAGCCTGTGCTGAGGTCCTTCTCACTCTGTTTGACAGATTGGGAGAGTCGCAGAGACGTGAACGCATTTGGCCCGGTGCTGTCAATGGTGGGCTGAGGCCGGCACCAGCTCCGGCTCCCTTCGAAGTTTGCAGTTTTCCAATTGTGTCGTCTTTTGCCTGGTGTTCAACAGAGAGAGGGAGAGAATAAGGAAGGCTGGAGGGGCTGTTAAAGGAGGGGGAAACAGACCCATGAAGACGTGGCAATGCAGCGTGGTCACAGGAGCAGCGTTCAGCTGCCTGCAGGTCACGTGAGTGGAGGTGCAGAGATGGGCACCTTGGACAGGGGAGTAAGGCAAACACAGAGGAACTGCTTATACTTTACTTTTTTAATTGAAAATGAAAAAATAGTTTTTTTCTTTAATCTGGAAATTTACTGAGAAAAAAAAATAGCCTTGGCGCCGTCCAACTCTGCGTTCTGAGTTTCCGAGGCAGGGCTGCTGTTCCCTCGTGTGGGCGGCGGGGACGCTGACAGACCCACATCCTGCTGTGAACCCCAGGGTCTAATAAAGATCTGCTCCCCTGCTTTCCTGCCATTTTCCAATTGAAAGCACACTTAATACCGACAGGTTTTTGGCAGGGCCCGTCTTCACCGGGTTCCAGTCATCACACTGGAAACGGAAGAGTCAATATTCCCACTGAAAGAGTTGGACTCAACCTCTCTTGGAAAGAGCCCTTGCCTCACCCTCCACCCACCTCTCCCGCAGGACCCGGGCCTCTCCACCGAAATAGTCTTCTCTTTATCACCCCCAGCGCTCATGAGGCCACTGTGTGGGATTCTGGAATGAAGTGCTCATTGGAAGCAGCGGCTTCCTCCCCTCCCCTCCCCTCCCCTCCCATCCAGGAACTTGCGGAATGTGATTTTCCGTTTTCGAATCTTCGCTTTTGGAGAGAGTGGTTCTCTTTATTGGCGACTGGTATTTGATCTGGTCTCCATTCAACTTTCTTAAGACAGCGCGTTGCTGCTGTTGTTTTGGCCGCGTGGCTGGGCAAACAGAGCTGTGAACTGAGCCAGTCATCTGGAAGAAGCAGGCTCCCAGGATTTCAGCTCCGTGTGTCTAAAAAACCGAGCCAGTGATAAAATGTTCAAGGTGGGGGCTTGCGTGTCCCTCTCATGTTACGGAAGGGGACACTGAGGCCTGGAGAGGGACAGGCAGTTGGTCAGATCTCACAGGACACGGCTGGCTGGCAGACGCTGTGTTAGAATCCCTGCCTCTGTCTCCAAATCCATTCCCACCCCATCCCTTCTCCGTGTGTCCCGGTGCCATTCCAGCAAATATTTTCCTTGCAGGTCTAAACCCAGTGAGTGGGACTGCAGGGTACAAATATTCTGGGATTTTGTCCTTTTCTGGCTAATTTTTGTGACAGGGAGTTGCACGGAATGCAACAAACCAGGTCAGACTCTTGGACATTCATGAGATGTTGGGTGAGGGGTGTGGTCTTTGGAGCCAGGGCCGACTTGAGTGTAAGCTTCAACCCAGCCACCGGGGACTGCGGGGCTGGGGCCAAATCGATTTCCTTTCCTTTCCTGATTTCCTTGTCAGTGTGTTGAGTCTGATGGCACCTTCCTCATCGGCTGGTCACCTGGTCGTAAGGTGTGCATGACAGGATGTGGGAAATGCTGGCATCCCAGTGGGCTCACTACACATTGGTGCCTCCTCTCCTCCTCCCCCTCTTCCGTAGGTGCATAATGTCACCTAATTATGTTCACTTTTGAGATCCCTAAATGTTTGGGGGTGTAGTGAGGCAGGAAAAGAGGGGAAAGGGAATATTTGTTGAGCATCTATTGTGTGCCGGGCCATATGCTTCTAGAACTATCTTGTAATTAATCCTGGGACGTTCTTCACAGGAGAAGTAAAATCTTTCTCTGAAAGCTCTTATGTTTGGCCACTCATGTTCACACATGGAATCCATGAGAATGTTAAAGCAGGCCTTGAATTTTGTCCACGTCACGTATCCTAACTCCAACCGAATCCAAGGTGGTGGAGAGGCAAGAGTGGCTGCTCGTGGGCCTCATCTCATCCCTCCGCCTGAGTGGGGACACAGTTTGGATTCCCCACGTGCCTTACCTCCCACGAGAGAGATGATTACCCACTTCACAGATAGAGAAAGTGAGGCTCAGAGCGCTTATACGACTTGCCCAAGGCCACATGGTGAGTGGAGTTGGGTTTTGAACATAGGTCTTTCTGATTTCTAAGGCTTTATTTCTCTTTCGACCCAATCTTAGCTTTGGGTTTCCACAGACCTGTGTTTGAATGTCACAATGTAATTCTGAACAAACTGAGTTCATATTGGAAAATCAAGTCCAGAGAGAAGGCCTGTGTGCTTTAGATGTTTGTATTTATCAGCTCAGGCTGCCATAACAAAATATCTTAGACTGGGTGACTAAAACAACGGACATTTATTTTCTCACAATTCTGCAGGCTGGAAAGTCCAAGGTTCTGGCAGGGTTTGGTTTCTGGTGAGAGCTCTCTTCCTGGCTTGCAGACTCTCGCTGTGTGCTCACATGGAGAAGAGAGGGTTCAAGCATCTCCTTCTCTTTTTCTAAGGGCACCCGTTCTATAAGATTAGGCTCCCATCCTTATGACCTCATTTAACATTAGTCACCTCCTTAAAGGCCCCATCTCCAATAGAGTTACAAGAGGGGTTGGAGCTTCACACATGAATTTGGGAGACACAAATATTCAATCCATAGCAGCCTTTATGTCGGGGATTCACAGAGTTAGACATGATTTTAAATTATGGATTCTGATCACAGCCTTCTTAAGAGTAATAAGGCCCAGGTACAAAAAGGGAGAAAGCGTTTAGGAAAAGCAAGCCTTGTCTGAAGCACTGTCCCCTGATTTTGTGTGTATATGGAACCCCAGGCCACATATCTTGCCCCGTTCACTTCTAGCTCTGTTTTTATCCTCCTGACTTGGTTTCCCCAATTTGTAAGGAAAGTAGTTACCGCTGTGTTAGGCTATGCCAAATGTGTGTAAATGTTCACTATTATTATTCTCCTATCTTGCTCTGGTAGTTACTAGTGCAATTAACGAAATATTTCCAGATCCCCCTGCCCCATTCCTAGCATTTCTAGGACCCCCGAGTTACATGTGGTTGTATAACTTGCTCTGGCCAATGAAATGGGAATGGAAGGGGTGGGCATCACTTCAGGTGAAAACTTTAAGATCCAGTGCCTGATTCAGCCACCCTCATTTTCCTTCTGCCACTCTAACCAGCAAAGCTCCGGATAGTGGCTGCTCCATTAGTCTGGGTCCTGGAGGGACAACAGTGTAGAACAGAGCTCCCAGCTGACCAGCCGTGGGCAGGAAGCACGAGCAAGAAGTAAACCATATTGTTTTAAGCCCCCAGACTCTGGGGAGATTTGTATTGCGGCATAACTTAGCTTATCCTGGCCGTTCCCTGCTGTGGACCCAACAACCCCTCCTGTCTACACCATGGGCTCCTGATTCATTCAGCACCTGGGGGTTCTGGGCTACCATCCCAATTTGCAAAAGGGGACACCAAGACTCATAGTGATGAAAGTATGTTGTAACTAGAGACACAACTAGGAAGTGAGTTTGTTTTCGAACCCAGATTTTTTCAACTCAGGAGCTCGTGAGATTCCCACACTGTGGGTACACTTGTCTCTTTTCTTCACAGGAGTCTGCTGGCGTTTGGACCTCTGAATCAGGGTCTGAGCTGTCAGCTAATCAAAGACTACCAGCCATTGGTCCAGGGGTTGGCAAACTGTGGCCCGTGGCCATATCTGACCTGTTGCCTGCATTTGTAAATAAAGTTTCATTGGAATATGGCCATGGCTATGTGCTGCTTTCTCACTCCAACAGTGCAGTTGAATAGTTGTTACAGAGACTGTTTGGCCCACAATGCGTAAAGTACTTGCTACCTGACTTTTCAGAAAAGGTTTGCTGACCTTTAATCTAGGCAGACTATGCTTCATTTGAAAAGTTAGGAAGCTGAGACCAGAGCAGTGGAATATGCATTAAAATGGAAAATTATTTTCATGCAAAGCTGTGCCTAACGAACCATTAGGCATAAGAAAATAATCTTCAGGGTCTACATGCATAACCATTCTAAAAGTATATAATTCCAACATACCATTCATTTCTCTCTGCATGAAAAAAATGGCTATATTTTTGCTCTTCTTAAAATAAACTAATAAACTGGTTTTTGATAACCCTAATCAAATAGCGATTAAATGAGAGAAAAAAAAATCCACTCTTGAATTGGTTTGAAATTAATTCTTATGTTAGTTTATACCAGATGTCATAGATGGCATTGTCCCTATCTTTATTCATGTGACCTTATATCATGAGCATTTCCCATGTCATTAACATTTTACGTGAATGCAATTACTGATGGTTGCATAACATTCTGCTCTATAGACATGCCATATATAATCACTATAATATTTTTGTTTTTTAAAGAAGTTTTCCATTATACTGCGTCTTTTTACGTAAATCTCTTCCCACGTTTCTGATTTTTTCTTGGCACAGATGCCTAGAATTCCTGGCCAAAGCATATGAATGTTTTAATGGTCTTGATTCATTTTATAAATTTCTTTTTGGAAGGATCTTCCAGTTTATATTGTACCTTGAACATGAGGATGTTTGTCTTACTACACTCCCTGAGTCATAGTATATTGTTATTTTTATCTTTCCTATGATAATATGTAAATGTAGTATTTTATTTTTGTTTCAATCAGCATGTTTCGATCACCATTCAAGGTGAATTTTTTTTTTTCGTATGATACTAGCTATTTATGTTTTATGTTCTGAAAATACTTAATTCTCATTATATGCCTTTTTACTAAGAACTCAAAATACTTTTAGAACTTTCCTTGATCTATTTATTAATCAGTTTTATTGACTAGTTCTACTATTTTCATTTGTTAGTGTTTCTAATTGGTTGGAAATAGCCCTTCCTGACCATAACCCCCATCCCTGCCCCACTCTGTTCCTTCCCTCCCCTCTGAGTGTGATACTTGTCATCCTCACAATCTGCATTTCCTCATCTCATCCCTGTTCTCCTGGGCTACCAACTTCCTTTGCAAACTGCAAAGAGTATATAAATGTTAATATTGTGATTGTTCAACCATGACCCCATGGGTAGTCGCTTCAGCATCACTTTTGACAAGTGATTAAGGCAAAGAGAACAGTCCTCAAGTGGCCCTAAGGAGAGAGTGTACCTGGCACGTTTGAAGAACAGCGAGGAGGGCAGTGGCTGGAGTGGAGCACTGATGGGGGAAGATGGTAGGAAGTAAGGCCAGAGAGGTTAGGAAAGAGTGCAGACCATGTCAGGCCGTTCCAGGGAGCGTGGATTTTACTCTGAGTGAGGTGGGGGAGCAGGGCACAGTTACAGCATCTTGACCAGAGTGACTTGATCTCACACAGGTTTTGAAAGGCCTCTTCAGGTTGCTGTAACGAGAAGTCTCTGCAGAAGGGCAAAGGCAGAAGTCATGCACTGTGCAGTACTGCTATGGAGAGGATTGCAGCTTGGTTCTTGGTGGCAGCAGTGGAGGTAAGGAGGGGTAATCAAACTCTAGACATACTTTGAAGTTACAGCCAACTGGATTGACTGCCGGACTGGATGTGAGGTCTTTGAGAAAGAGAGAATAAAAGGATAACTCCAAGGTTTTGGCACGAGCAGTTGGTAGGATGGGCTGCCATCATTTCAGAGGTGGAGGGTTATGGGAGGAGCAGACCTGGGGTTGAAGATTGGGGATTGCTTTTGGACACGTGGCATATGAGATGTCTAATTAGGATTCCAGGTGGGGATGTTGAGTAGATAGAATAGAGCAGGTTACAGGAGAGAGGTCTGAGCTAGAAATATCAAGTTGGGAGTTGCCAGGATATAGATGGTATTTAAAGCCAGCAGCATGCATACTATCCCAAGGGAGTTAGTGCAGCTAGAGGATGACCAGCTCTTCTACAAATTACTGTGCTCTGATATCAGCTGGACTCTGTGTGCAGACTGCTAGTTCTTATTCTCTTTCCTTGACTTACTAACTGTGTGCTTTTCAGTCTGAGTGATGACTCCTGCCAGGAGTTACATGAAAGGTTATATGGTATCATATGCTCTGTATCTTTCTTGACCTCAAACATGATTCAAAAAACTCAGAAAAAATGTTTATGTTACAATTATGTTTTATGGAGTAGCATGCAAGTGAATTAAAAAAAAAAAAAAAAAAAGAAACCACTATGTTTTAAAGAACACTCATGCTTTTCTATGATTCGTCTCATCTCTCTAATTTGGTCCAAGCCCAAGGTATGTGTTCCCCAGGTTAGGTATACTATGGTAGAAAATGGAAGTGTGGTATGGAAATAACCTTATGAATTCCCCATCACAGAAGAAAGTCCTGAGTTAACACCTTCATTCTTCATCTCACTTGGCTTTAGAACTTTTGATTGTTTCTCAAATCAGATCTTTCTCCCATTGTGAAGGTTTCTAAAGCATGCAACATAGAATCTGAAAGAATATTCCAAGGAAAGGATAAATGTGGTTTGGGCCATGGCAGCACCTTTATAATAAATGTGTGGCCTCCTATGATAATGATTTTGTATTTGGCCTTCCTTGGTTGTGTGATTTTTGGATCTATTTGTTAAAAATATAGTTTTAGATCTTTATACTTACATTTCATATAATTTGATTTATCTTCACAATTTTCACAGTTGCACATGTATTAAATTTTAGTCTCTCACACAGGATACACAGGAGCAAAATAGGGGGGAATCTAAGGGACCCAGGAAACAATGGATCCAACTTAGAAGAGTAATGAAAGTCCTGGGGTGTATTAGGCTATGTTCCTACTGCTGCATTTATTTAGATTGAAACAGAAGGATGTACGTCTCCAGAAAAGAGATATTTTTGGGCGGAGAAAGTCTTTGATACTTTCTTGAGACACTAGAAATACATAAGGATTTGATAAAGACAAATAGTTGGAGAATAGAAAGGCAACTTAAAACACCATGAAAAATGAAGAGCTATATAAGCAGAGCAATGTTGTCATTGCACTTTACTTAGCTTGATTAATCCTCTCACAGAGGAAACCTGGACTTGTTTTTAACCAAAGGGTAAGACCCTTTTAGAGCAAAGTACATTCTTAGGGTAGATCAACATTTATTGAGCATCCGTTGTGTGTTTGTACCTTCTTGAAGGTATTTTTAAAATACCTTTATTTTTATAAAATACTCAAAACTTCCTTGTAGGATAACTACTACAGTCTCCATCTTACATTGGCAAAAACTCAAATATAGAGAATATAAGACACTAGCCCCAAAACGTGCAGCCACATTTGGATTCAAACCTGATCTGATTGCTTTGGAAGTCTAAGCTCTCTTCTACCTCTACTGCTTTCTCACAGAGACCAGTTGCAGAAATGACTGTGAGCCACCTAAAGGCTATAGATACAATCAGTGTTTCAACTCTAAGTACATTGATTAACAGCAATAGAAGTCCAAAATAAAGCTACCCAAAATGAAGCACAACATTCATCTCCAGCCAGTGCATATTAATTAATAACTAGCCAATTATTCTACCATAGTAATATTAAAAGTAGCGTTTATCGGAGTCCTTAAATTAGTGGTTCTCAACCAGGGGCAGTGTTGCCCCAAAGGGACATTTGGCAATAAGTGGCGTGTGCTCTTGGCATGTAGTGGGTAGAGACCAGGGATGCTGTTAAACATCCTACAAAGCACAAGATAGTCCCCACCCCGACCTGAACAAAGAATTATCCAGCCCAGAATATCAGCCATGCTGAGGCTGAGAAGCCCTGCCCTAAATAAGGAGCATATGCAGAGAAGGGCAACAAATACAATTTGATTAGTATGTGGCTTCTTTCTCCTTTTTTTACTCTAAAAGATAATTGAGTTTTCTGAGTGAATATTTACTTTCTGACATTATTTAGCAGTGTTTTGAAATGAAGGTAAAAACTATCCATTTATAATAATCTGGTTAAAGCAACTACCCACTGATATCGTGTCAAGGTTCAGGCATTTATAAAGTGTGTTGGTCAGTGTAATGTGTATCCTCTGTGTGAGGTAGGTTGCGAATACATATTGGCTGTTGGGGGTGTGTGTGTGTGTGTGTGTGTGTGTGTATGTGTGTATACGCACTTGCTGGTTTTGATGGGAAGTATAAATTGGGTTTTGGAAAAAGATGCCCCCCACTACCTCCAGCTGTAAGCCTTCACTTCTTCCTATTAAGATTTCCCTTGCAACTTGGCCTCTTTTAAACTCCTATCTCGTGCATTCTGTCTTCTAATCTAATACCTCTGCTTACATATCTAAACATGATCAGTGACAGTTTTCGCTGCGGGGTGAGGCTTTCTCTGACAAGGCCAGTGAGCGCTGATTTGAGACCAGCCATTGTGAGTGACTTCAGCTGTCTCTTCAAGTGACATCCAGCTACTTGAGAAAGGAGTGATGACGAAAGTTCTTTGGACAGAAAACTTTCGCTGACAAGAAGGTGACAGGTCCTTGCACAGCTGGTCTCTGATATGCCTCAGAAGGGGCCCATGGAGTGACTAATTTGAGCTGTGCAGTAGCTGGGAGGAGGTGTGCGGCCCGTGCCCTCTTAGACTCAGAGAAATCTGTAAAACAAAATGGCAGTGGGTGTGGGCTGGAGGAAGCCATGGTTGGGGGGCGGCCGGCCAGGACACCCTGTCTGCTTAGAACACGAGAACACAAAAGATTCATGGTGAGTGGACGTCTGTTGTTCTGCCCAGAATCCACTCTTCCTCCTCCTGGCAGCAGAACCTCATTTTTCCTGTACAAGCCACCCCATCTCTGTTCTCATTTGGCTGGAGCCAACCCAGGTTCCAGGGATTAGCAATCAACAGACCCAATCCCTTCATCACAGTGGTTGGTTCAGGGAAGGGTTGGTGACCTAAGACAATCCAATGAGATTCAGTTCTGTGCCTTTTGCCACAATCGTTGGGACGGAAGTGTTCTTCCTCCCTGTAGCCACCAAGCTACGTATGTCACCAAGCTTGGAATTTCTAGGAATCATGATGTAGAAAAAGTTAGCTAGAGAATGAACCAACTCAGAGAATAAAAGAGCTGAGAAATGGAGAAAAAGAGACATTGCAGAATAGTGAAATTATTTGAGCCCCCAATTCAGCTGTGTCTGATGGCCCCTGTATCCTAGAGTTTTCCATTATACAAACAGTGAATTCTTGTTTTCCCCTTAGTGCATTTAAATTTGTTTCTCGACAGAAAGATTCCTGATTGATACAAATAGCTACCATTTTTGAGTGCCTGCTCTGTTCTAGGCACTATATGTCCAGGAGGTCATTTATCCTCACAGTGATCTGTAGGGTCGGCAGTACTCATGTCCTCATTCTAGAGATGAGATGACCACAAACTTGGTGGCTTAAAACAACAGGAATTTATGGCCTCACGGTTCTGGAGTTCGGAAGTCCAAAATCAAGGTGTTGGCAGGGCCACACTCTCTCTCAAGGTTCTAAGGAAGAGTCCTTTGCCTCTTCCAGCTTCTGGTGCCATCAGGTGTTCCCTGACCCTGGGGCTACATCAGTCCAGTCTCTGCCTCTGGCTTCACATGGCCTTCTCCCCTGTGTGTCTGTGTGTCTCAAATCTTCCTCTGCACTTCTCTTATACGTACAACTGGTGCTGGATTTAGGGCCCATCCTAAGTCCAAGATAATCCCATCTTGAGATCCTTAATTTAATCACATCTGCAACGACTCTTTTTCCAAATAAGGTCGCATTCATAGGTGCCAGGGTTTAGGACTTGGACATGTATTTTGGGGCCACTAGTCAATCTACCAAGACAGGTATTAAGAGTCTGAATAAAGATAGGGTAGTGGGGATGGAGATGAGAAAATCTATTGGAACAATATTTAGAAGATAATTGAGATTAATGCATAGAACAATACAATGTTCAAATTTACTTCACAAAAATCCAAAAGTGGAAAGGAAGACAGTGGGGCATAAATTAAATAAAATTTCCCTGAGTCAGTAAATTATTGAAACTGGTGGGTATATGGAGGCCATTATACTATCCTCTTTACTTTTGTATATATTTGAAAGTTTCCAAAATAAAAACATTTCAAAAGAAGACAATCAAGAATACTCCATTTCCTTATGTTAATTACTTATTAATTAAATTTCGGTTTTGGTTAAGCCCTCACAGCGTGCCTGGTGTTTGCTGAGTCCCTTGCTGATGGACTGTGGAGTAGTTACAGATTTGTTTGTTTTTCCAGTGATATAATACTCTTGTATCACCTGACAAATAGACCTAAAGATTTACTTTGTGTGGAGGCATGCACATTCGTGACAAGATTATGTCTTAGGATAAATGCCCTTTCATCACAGGTGAATGGGAAATTCATTTCACCTTGTCCAAACCCAGAGTCAAAACCTACGAGTAGCCAGCGTCCTGCTGCAAGGAAACGGTTTGTTTTCCTTAATCATCCCCGTGTCGCTTACAAGTAGGAATGAACGACAGCGATCCCGACTCCATACACTAACTGTCACAGGGAAAGATGAGTCTATTTAACCACGGAAAACACCAAAATATCAATATTTTAATTGTCTTATCTCCATAGCAGACATCTGTTGTCAGAGTGGAGGAGGGGGAGGCAGAACGCAAGGAAATGTTAAATGCAGACAAGGCATGTGGGTGAGTGTGATTCTGTAGTTTAATCCGTGTGCTTCTTTCAGATCCTTTCTTGTTTCGTTGCAAAGTGTGGTATAAAAATGATGTCAGAAGAATGGTTCGCTAGGTTGTTTAAAAGCCTGCATACACCATTTACAAGGTGTGTTGTTGACAGTTAAAAATGACATATCTATTATTCATGGGGTCCCCCCTGACAGAGAAGAGGGTGCTTGAACTTGGTGGCTGTAAATGAACGAGGAGGGAAGTAATGGAATTCATGATGTAACCTGTGCTCAGCCGCTTCTGGAACTATTTGGGGAGCTCAATATTGCAGTTTTCCTATGAGGGACAACCATCTTGGGGACATCTGAGTCTGATATAAGCACCACTTAATGAAGTTTCCTCGTCCCTCCAATTGTTTGTCTCAGTTTCTGTGCTGTAATCATCGTTGTTTGGTCTGCCGCCTTCAGGCTGCAGTGCTCGGGAGTGCACACCCTGCACGCGAGCCCCAGCTCTGTCAACTGCTAATCTGGAAGCCTGAGTCTAGAAGCTCAGCCCCTCTGAGGACCAGTTTCCCCTACTTTAAAGTGGACACAATGATTTCTAGCTGTTTCAAAAAGCTGTTGAGAGAATTAAATGGTGTAATGCATGTGGCGCACTGAACACAATGTTTGCCTTACATGAATCACTCAGTGACTGTTAGGTGCTAGTGATTTTGAGAATAAAGAGATTTCCTGGGTCTCCGAAAGAGAGAGAAGAAAATGAAATCCAGGTGCTAAAGTATGGTTTGCAGGCCTGTGGTAGCAGATCACCACGGGGGAGCTTGTGAGAAATGCAGACTCTCAGGCTCCACCCTGGACCCGCTGAATGAACATCTGCCCTTTGATCCCCGGGTGATTCGTATGTATATTAAAGACGAGAAGCGCTGGCCACACTCCTGTTACAGGACATGGCGAGGAGGGCTGTCCCTGTCGCCTTGGAGCTGGAAACACAGGTGCTATAAGAAGCCCGTCCGTGAGAGAGCTGGACACGCTGTGGACGCCAACCCCACCCCCGCTTGCTGAGGGTCTGCGGAACTGGCTCTCCCACAGCCCAGGGGTCATTAGCAGTCAGGAGTGGTTGGCTGAGAGTGCAGCACATTTAAAGCCAAGTAAGGGGTTACCTTCAGGGATATCACTCTTGAAAGCTGGGAATGCTTTCAAGAGGCAGAAATAGGCTTATCATATCCACTGGATGGTGACAGAGTTGGCAACCTTCAGGCCAGCCTGGCGTGTCATTTTGCCAGAGTGGAGCCCATGGTGAGGGCATTCCTGGGAGAGATTAACATGTGTCTGCTGAATTTGGGAGTGTGTCTAGATATAGGGAGTAGAGGCTGATGCTTCTTGTGGAGATTTCTGAAGGCAGGAGGGGCCCGAGAAAAGAGCTGAGGAAGCTGCCCATCCCAGGCCCTTGTGACCGTCATGGCACACAGGAGGGGCCCTCAGTGCTTCCTTGGCTCCACGTGAAAGGGCATGGGTGGGGTTAGAGGAGGAGCAGCCTTTGTGATGCCTCCCCTCTGGGCTGGGGTGAGTTGGGGCAGGGATCCTTAGTGTGGCTGAACAGGAACAAAAGCTTCCTGTCTGTTGTAGTGTCCTTGATGACGGGTGGGGTCAGGATGGAGTTTTCCACTGCCCCACAGCACTGGGCAGTCGGTAGCGGACAGAATCCTCAGACACTGTCAGAGTGACCGTGTTGCTTCCCTACCTTCAGGCGAGTGACCATTTCCCCCTTAGTCCCCAGTTCCGGGGAGGAGATACGTTAGAACCAGCCTCGGGGTTTCCGTCCCTTCAGAGTGCTAGGAAGGGAGGAGTGAGAAGGAAAACAGCCCCCCTCCAAGGTCTCTGAGCTACAAGCCCAGCTGGTGATGAGGAAGGAGAGGTCTTTCAAAGTGGGTGTGAGTTTGGCGTTTCAAGGTGGGCTGGACTTCTCATAACTTTTAATAAGTGAAAGTGACCAAGGTATTTTGGAATCTTCCCAGAAGTTTACCAAGAGAATAGGGTTAGAAAATCAACAGACTATAGTCCAAGGCAGTGACTGGAGAAAAAAATGTAACGTTTCTGGTTAACATCTCTCTGAGTTGTACCACTCTGAGCTCCAAACACAGGTTCCTTAGTCTTTCGGGTATTTAACATCCACAATTTTGGCCCTCTGTCAGCAGTCCTTGGCTTTCGTGATTTGCAGTAATTTTCAGTTTTCTTTGAGGCTGTATTTGAGGCCCTGGCTTGCCACTGAGACCAGGGAGTGAGCACTGCCCACTCCGCAGCCTGCCCTCCTCAGCCCTGCTTGGTCAGGCTCTGTTTGTTTTCCTGTATGCACTCTGCTGTGTTGTTTGCTTGTAAATACTGACACTGAAAAGAAAACCAAGTGCTCATTGAGGTAACAGCAGGAAAATGAAACTGGAGACGTCTAAGAAAGGCATGGTTCAGAGTCAGAAAGCAGAAATTCCGGAGGACATGGAGAGAGGGATGTCTGTGTCAATGGGAACTTCAGTCGACGCTGTGCACGTGTTGGCTGGAAGCTGTGGGTCAAGATGCAGGGGCGTGTTTAACAGTTAGTGCCTCTTCTTCTCGGGCCTGAGTGGACCTTCCATGCACCAGACTCCACTTTCAGTGCGATCGCTGTTTCAGAGAGCCGATAGATTGTGGCATTGGCTTTATCCCAGGATACGGGCTTGAAACAATGGAAGAAAACGTTTGGGCTTTGGAAGTTCATTGGAACAGTAAGAGCTGCCTCATAAAGGAGTGGGCTTTCTGTCATGTAAATCATGAAGTTTTAGTGTTTTTAGAGCAGCAAGAGATCTGTGCTATGATTTACATCTCCATATCCAGTGTTCCTGATGCTACACCTGTAGGTGAGAAGCCCCAGACACTGCCAATAGCATTGAGATATAAGGGTAAACCCTTTGAGAGAGTTAACTATAAAGTCAATGCGTAGTGGACCAGAAGAGAAATGACTGTAAAGTCATTGTTGCCTTAATCACAATAACAATAATAGCTAAAATTATTGAGTACTTGCTATGTGCCAGGCACTTTGCTGAGCCACTCATCCAGTCATCCATCCATGCATCTATTCATGGTCTATCATCTACTCCTCATCTTTTTATTTTATTTTATTTATTTATTTGCTTATTTATTTATTTTATATCTTTATTGGAGTATAATTGTTTTACAATGTTGTGTTAGTTTCTGCTGTATAGCAAAGTGAATCAGCTATATGTATACATATATCCCCATATCCCCTCCCTCTTGAGCCTCCCTCCCACCCTCCCTATCCCACCCCTCCAGGTTGTCACAAAGCACCGAGCTGATCTCCCTGTGCTATGCAGCTGCTTCCCACTAGCTATCTATTTTACATTTGGTAGTGTATATATGTCAATGCTACTCTCTCACTTTGTCCCAGCTTCCCGTCCCACCGTGTCCTCAAGTCCGTTCTCTACGTCTGCATCTTTATTCCTGCCCTGCCACTAGGTTCATCAAGTACCGTTTTTTTAGATTCCATGTATGTGCATTAGAATATGGTATTTGTTTTTCTCTTTCTGACTTACTTCACTCTGTATGACAGCCTCTAGGTCCATCCACCTCATTACAAATAACTCAATTTCGTTCCCTTTTATGGCTGAGCGATATTCCATTGTATATATGTGCCACATCTTCTTTCTTTATTCATCTGTCAATGGACATTTAGGTTGCTTCCATGTCCTGGCTATTGTAAATAGTGCTGCAATGAACATTGTGGTACATGACTCTTTTTGAATTATGGTTTTCTCAGGGTATATGCCCAGTAGTAGGATTGCTGGGTCATATGGTAGTTCTATTTTTAGTTTTTTAAGGAACCTCCATACTGTTCTCCATAGTGGCTGTATCAATTTACATTACCACCAGCAGTGCAAGAGGGTTCCCTTTTCTCCACAACCCCTCCAGCATTTATTGTTTGTAGATGTTTTGATGACTGGCCATTCTGACTGTGTGAGATGATACCTCATTGTAGTTTTGATTTGCATTTCTCTAATTATTAGTGATTTTGAGCATCTTTTCATGTGTTTGTTGGCAATCCATATGTCTTCTCTGGAGAAATGTCTATTTAGGTCTTCTGCCCATTTTTGGATTAGGTTGTTTGTTTTTTTTGATATTGAACTGCATGAGCTGCTTGTATATTTTGGAGATTAATCCTTTGTCCACTGCTTCATTTGCAAATATTTTCTCCCATTCTGAGGGTTGTCTTTTCATCTTGTTTATGGTTTCCTTTGCTGTGGAAAAAGCTTTGACGTTTCATTAGGTCCCATTCGTTTATTTTTGTTTTTATTTCCATTCCTCTAGGAGGTGGGTCAAAAAAGATCTTGCTGTGATTTATGTCATAGAGCGTTCTGCCTATGTTTTCCACTAAGAGTCATCATCTTTTTAAATCCCCTGTGAGGTTGGCATTACCATGTCAATTTTACAGATAGGGAGTGGTTCTCAAGTCCACAGGTTTGATCTGTAACCTGATTGAGAATATTCAGAGTCCAAATATAAAATGAGTTTCTAGAGCTGGAGCTAGTCAGCTCTGAGAGCATGGAAAAGGAGAGACACAGAAGCAGAGTCTCGGAGGGCAAGGCCTGCCCAGCCCAGGCTTTATTCAGGGGAGAAGGATTCTCGCCTAAGTGTCCTCAAGCTCTGTGACATGCTGGTCATGCTGACCCTTTCGTGGGGGAGGTTGTCTACTTCAGGAACTCCTCTTGGCTGTTGCTTCAGTGGGCATCAGTTTGGGACTGGAAATCCATCTTATTTTTATCTTAACCGAAACTGCTTAATAAAACACAGTCTGTAATCTGTGCATAAGTGAGATCATGAATACATGTGTGCATGTGTTTGTACAAGTACATGTGGTACATGTGTTACATGTTGGTACAAATATCATGTGTTTGTATGATATATCTTGTATATCATACATCATATAGATGATTATATATGACATAGACCTAATAATATATAATTTGTGTAGATTATATTTTATATCTATATCTTCTTTGTATTTTGTACATACACACAGTTTTAGATTACCTGAGGCACTGGAGTGAGTGGGAGGGCAAAGCTTTCTCTCCGTTCTGGGAACTAGTATTTGTTGAGTCCCTGTTTTGTGTCAGTTTCCTCCACTATATGGTAGAGCCAACATTTGAACTCAACTCCGGCCACTTTCAAAGTTGGGGCTCCTCCAGGTGAGAGCAGCTGTATTTCCTTCCCTTTCTTTGATATACCCAGCAGTTGAGCAATCTGATCTCTGTCTGAGCCTCAAGTAGACAAACGCTCTCTTTAACTTACCCACAACCCAGGAAAGCAGCTGGGAGTAGAGGCGTAGGGGGCCAGGAGCCCTGTCCTGTGTCTGGGGCCTTTCTCATAGTCCAGGAATTGAAGAGCAGCCATCCTGGCCCTCCTCTCGTGGCTCTGAGCTGGATATGGAGTGACGTGAGCCGAGGTGTCTGCAGTCCTGAGGTCTAAATAAATCCCCGGAGATCAGTCTCAGCTGTGGAGGTGCGATTCCCCTTCCCTCAGTGCTTCTCAGAGGCTTCGAGCAGCAGCAGTCAGAGCATTTGCCCAGGAGAGCAGTTTGAGTCCATCTGGCTGAGCTGGATTTCCAGGGCAGACCAGCTGGAGATGCGGTCGAGCCAGGGCGGAGCTGAGGTTGGGAGCATTGGGTTCATGTCTTGACTTTCACCAAGAGCAGAATTCCAGAGGTAAGAAGAGATTCTTTTAGGAGATGCTATCAAGCGTATATTCCTGTGGTGTTTTTTTGTTTTTTTGGGTCTGTTTTGCTTTTTGTTACTGTGAAGGGCAACCTCTTCTTTTTTAGAACCTAGAACCATGTCTTCAAAGTAGGTGGTTGGGACTTTACAGTAATTAATTCTGTTTCTCCAGCAGCAGATTCACATGCCCGAGTAGTTTTTTCTTCCCTTGCAAACCCCTCCTCCCTTAGAATGCACCTACGGTGGCGAGCAGCGGCTCCCAAGGGGGTGGGGAAGCCACGCTGGGGGCCCCTCCCCACCAAGGGGATGGCGGTGGAGCCGATGTTGCTCTGAGCTCACCCTGCATATGTTTAAAGTTGAACTGCTTAGAAAAGTGGAACATGCATTTTGCCAGCCCAAGAAAGCTTCTTGCTTTGGGTGGGAATTCCCTTTTTCTTTGTGCACGAGGGCTTCATCCATCACTGCCCTTCCTTGTCCAATTTCGTTAACCTGAGCTTGTGTTCATCTTGTGGCAGCTTAATAACCTTTATTTGTGGAATCCCTCAAAGAAAGCCTTGGTTATAAATCCCACGTCACGGAAATGAAGGCATAAATGCCATTCTGTGTCACTGCATAATATTTATTATTTTAATTAAAGAAAATGGATAGTGACATTTATTAGGTCACAAGTTACTTGTTAATGGCAACGAATGACAAAAAAATTACTGATTTTATGAGCAAATCTTGGAACGTTCCTCAATGATTATTCTGTTATGCTCTCAACGTGAGTGGTGCTAACAATGCGTTGGGCATATTTTTGGAAGCTCGTGTTTATTTTTGGTGAGACACACTTTCTGTAGGGGAAAGCATCCGCTTAACTGAGGAGAGTCAGAACTGACGGGTGAATTCAGACTTGCTTTTCCCCCCAACTCTTTTTAGGATATAGTTTGACCTTCTGAGATAATTTTGTGTGTGTGTGTGTGTGTGTGTGTGTGTGTGTGTGTGTAGGTTACTTCCAAAGCAGAATAAACATAGTTTCCAGAAACAGGGACGTTTATTACAATTTTGGTCCATATACGAGGCATCCCTACTGAAGCACCCATTCAGACCGGGAGATAAGTGAAAAAGAGTGATGTGCTATAAAATAGTCCAAAGGCTGGGGACTTACAGGGTGTCTAAACATATATTATTTCATTTAATGCTCATACTACTGCCATGAGGAACATACTTTCATATCTCCATCTGTTTATTTATTCACTCAGTCCACATACATTATCAGGATTAGTTATTTTAGGGCAGAGTTTATGGATGAGAAAACAAACACAGTTGTTTAGTAACTTGCACATGGTGCCACAGCCTGGAAATGACAGTGCTGGCATAGGAACCCTTTGTTTGTGTGACTTCAAAACCTGTGATCTTATCAATATCCCACTCTGTCCCCAAAACAGTGTCTTCTAACCATGGGGATTTTGACCACCCAGTGGAGAAGTTAAAGATCTGTGGCTCTGAGGAGCTCACTGCTGCTAAAGTTAATTTTAGTTTGTCAGGGTATCTGTAAAGTTATGTTTCCCAGGTTCATACTACTTTGATTTTTGTGTGGCTTGTTTCCTAAGTGAACAGGCTAAAGAACAGTGCTGAAAATTTAAGGCAGACCGATTTCTTTTGGAAGATTGTTAGCTTGTTTACAATCATAACTGGTTGTGGTCTTTATTTTGATGTATATTTTATTTGCATGCTATTGATGGCTAAACATTAAAATAGAAGGATTGTGTTGTTTTCACTTCAGTATGCTGGTAAATTTTTATCCCTGGAGTCCAGTGACACCAAGAATAATTTCATTCTAAAGACAGACAGTCCACATTTACAAGGTGGTCTTAAAGATAAAGTCCCATGAGGGAAGAGAGAGAAATGGATATTTACTGAATATATAGCTTGGTGTTAGCCATTATACTAGGCATTTTCCATGCATTATAGCATTTAATCTTTTGCAATATGCTCTGTTATTTTCCCACTTTATAAATGAGGGAACCGAGGCTCAAAATCTTCCCACTTTACAACCCAAAGCTATTAAATCAAGTGCAACAGTTGGTGTGTATTCCCACGAAGCCTCTGATCTTGGAGCATTCACTGCCTGACCTTTGTAAAAAAATTTGATGGATAACTTATATATATCCACATGTATCTTAAGTGTGTGGTTCAACACGTTGTGACAAATGCATACACCCATATAACTGGCACCTCCATCAAGATGTAAAATGTTAACTTCACTGCAGAAAGTTCCCTCATGTCCCCTTCTAGCCAATCCCTATCACCCACAGGCATCCACCTCACCGTAGATTCGTTTTTCCTTGTTCGAGGACTTCATATACATGGAATTATATGGTGCACTATTTCATTTTTGGCTTCTTTTATTCAGCATATTGTTTTTTTTTTAAAGACTCATCCATGTTGTATGTATCAACAGTTCATTCTTATTTATTGCTGATAATATTACATTACATGGAAATGCTATCATTTATTTATTAATTTACCTGTTAGTGGATATTTGGGTTCTTTCCAATTTGGGGAGATTATGAATAAAGTTGCTATGAACATTCTTTCACAGGTCCTTGTGCAGATGTGTGTTTTCAGTTCTCTTGGGTAAAAAGCTAGGGTTGGGATCGCTTGGTCATAAGGTAGGGGTATATTTAATGTTATAAAAAGTGGCCAAACTGTTTACCAAAGTGGCTGTACCACTTTATGCTCTCACCAGGAGCGTGTGAGAGAGTTCTGGTTGCTCCATATTTGCCAAACTTTGCAATGTCAAGTTTTAAAATTTGGGTCATTCTAGTGGTTGTGTTGGTACCTCATTTTCATTCTAACTTGTTTTGCCCTAATGATTAGTGATGTTGGGCACTTCTCCTGTGTGCTTTTTGGACATTTGAATATCTTCCTTTTAGAAGTGTCTACTCAATTCTTTTGCCAGTTTTCAATTTTTAAAAATGTGGATTGATCATATAAATACTATTGATTCATAAGAGTTCTTTATATATTCTGGATATAAGCCTGTGGTCAGATACATACTTTGTGAATGTTTCCTTCTAGTCTGTGGTTTGTCTGTACATTTTCTTATTTTAAAACCACGTGATTGAGGTATGATTGATATATAAAATGCTGTAGATATTTTAAAATGACTTTTCATTTTGCTCACCTAACTTATCCTTTTTTCTTTTATAATTATTATTTTCATTGTCCTATCTGTCCCAAGATCGCAAAGATAATTTTCCTATGCCTTCTTCTGGTAGTTTTGTAGTTTGGTTTTTACGTTAATTCTATGACTCATCTTGAATTGATTTTCACATGTGGATTGAAGTAGAGGTTGAGGTTCATTTTTTGCCATGTGGACATCAAGATGTTCCAGCATCATTTGTTGAAAAGGCTCACTTCCCCATTGAATCGCTTTGGTAACTTTGTAAAAAATCAACTTACCATGTATGTATAAGTCTACCTCTGGACTTTATTCTGTTCCATTGATCTATGTGTCCATCCCATGCCGATACTGCACAGATATATGTCCTTTGCATTTCCATATATACTTCAGAATTAGTCAGTTTCTAAGTATAACACCTGCTGGGATTTTGGTTGGTATTATGTTAGACATATAGGTCAATTTGAAGGAGAATTGGTATCTTAATAATATTGAGTTTTCAAAGCCATGAACATAATATATCTCCCCATTTATTAGGAACTTCATTAGTTTCTCTCAGCAACGTTTTGTAGTTTTAGAGTCTGAATCTTGCATATATGTTAAGTTACCCTTGAGTATTTTTGGTGCTACTGTAAATGGTATAATTTAAAAATTTTATTTTGTAATCGTTCATTACTGGTACATTGAAATGGATTTTTGTGTATTTACCTTATGTCCTGTGATCTTGCTAATTCACCTACTCATTCTAGAACTTGTTTTACAGATTCTTTAAGATTTTCTAATATACACAATTATGTCATCTGAAAGTAAAGATATTCTTACTTCTTTCTTTTAAATCTGTATACCTTTTATTTCTGATTTCTGCTTTATTGCTCTGGCTAGGACTTTCTGTTAAATGTTAAGTAGAAGTAGTGAAAGCAGAAAGCCTGCCTTATTCTTCATCTTAGGGGAAAATGTCATTTTCTATTAAGTATGATGTTAATTGTAGTTTTAAAAAAATTAATGCTTTTTATCAGGTTAAGAGATTTCTCTTTGTTCCTAGTTTACTGAGAGGTTTTTTCTTTTTTTAAATTATGAATGGGAGTTGAATTTTGAACTTTGTCACAAGCTTTTCTGAATCCATTGAGATGACCGACCATAGCATATTTTCCTTTTTACTGTTGATGTGGTCAGTTACATTGATTTTCTAATATTGACCCAATCTTGCATATTAGTTATAAAGACTATTTGGTTATGATGTATTATCTTTTAATAAATTGCAAGTATTTTGTCTAGGATTTTTATATCTACTTCAGTGACATACATTGGTCTGAAATTTCCTTCCTTCTTCCCCTCCTCCCTTCCTCCTTTCCTTCCTTCCTTCCTTCCTTCCTTCCTTCCTTCCTTCCTTCCTTCCTTCCTTCCTTCCTTCCTCCCTCCCTCCCTCCCTCCCTCTCTTCCTCCCCCCTCCCTTCCTCCCTTCCTTCCTTCTTTCCTTCTTTCGTTTTTGTATCACGGTTATATTGCCTTCATAAAATGAGTTGGCAAGTGTCCCCTCCCCCTCTATTTCCTGAAAGAGTTTGTGTAAGATGGATAATATTTTTTCCTTAAACAGACGATAGAATTTATCACCTAGGCCACATAGGCCTGGAATATTCTTTGTGGAAAATTCCACAGAGAAACTTTTAAATTATGAATTCATTTTTAAACAGATATAGCACTATTCAACTTTTCCATTACTTCCTGTGAAGTTCTGGTGATTTGTGTCTTTCAAGGAATCTGTCCACTTCATCTATGATAAATTTATTGTGATACGTTTTTCTTAATAGTCCCTTATTATCATTTTAATATCTGTAATGATATATTCTCTTTCATTATGGATATTGATAATTTACATTTTTCTTTTTTTCTTGATCAGATTTGCTAATAGGGCTCAATTTTTAAAATAGTTTTAAAGAGCCTACTTTTGGTTTTGTTGATTTTTCACTATTGCTTGATTTTTATTTCACTGATTTCCCCTCTTTATTATCTTTTCCTTTTAGTTACTTGATTTAAACTTGCTCTTCTTTTTCTAGGTTCTTCCTAGTATTGGATCATTGATTTTAGACCATAAGATTTTCTTTTTTTTTTTTAACAACTTTATTGGAATATAATTGCTTTACAATGGTGTGTTAGTTTCTGCTGTATAACAAGGTGAATCAGCTTTATATGTATACATATATACATATACATATACATATCCCCATATCCCCATATAAATTTTTTAAGCTATGCATTTCCCTCTAAGCACTGCTTTAAGTGCATTACCCAAATTTTGATACATTGTTTTTTTCGTTACCATTCAGGTAAAACTATTTTCTCATTTCTCTAGTAGTTTTTTCTTTGAACCACAGATTATTTAGAGGGATATTGTATATAATATACACTAATATGTATAAATTAGATAACTAATAAGAACCTGCTGTATAAAAAAAAATTTGAGTATTTTATACACATTTTTTCTTATCGACTCTTATTTAATCCCGTTGTTTCACATTGACTTCAATAAGTGTTTTTCTCATAATGTCTTAATACTCTTAGTCGTTTACATCCTTACAATGGGTTGATATAGTAAATAATGCTGCAGTAAATATCTTTATGTGTATATGTGTGTATTCTTGTCTTCACTGTTTGCTTAAGACATTATCAGGAGTGAAATTACAGACAAAGTGTTTGCAATTTTTAAAATAGTCTTTTCTTCTTAAAATTTTTGCCAAGTTTTTTTTTTTAAACATCTTTATTGAGGTATAATTGCTTTACATTGTTGTATTAGTTGCTGCTGTATAACAAAGTGTATCAGCTATACATATACATATATCACCATATCCCCTCTCTCTTGCATCTCCCTCCTACCCTCCCTATCCCACGCCTCTAGGTGGTCACAAAGCACCAAGCTGATCTCCCTGTGCTATGCAGCTGCTTCCCATTAGCTATCTATTTTACATTTGGTAGTGTATATATGTCAATGCCACTCTCTCACTTCATCTCAGCTTACCCTTCCCCCTCCCCATGTCCTCAAGTCCATTCTCTAGGTCTGCGTCTTTATTCCTGTCCTGCCCCTAGGTTCTTCAGAACCTTCTTTTTTTTTTTTTTTTTTAGATTCCATATATATGTGTTAGCATACGGTATTTGTTTTTCTCTTTCTGACTTACTTCACTCTATATGACTCTAGGTCCATCCACCTCACTACAAATAACTCAATTTCATTTCTTTTTATGGCTGAGTAATATTCCATTGTATATATGTGCCACATCTTCTTTATCCATTCATCTGTCGATGGACACTTAGGTTGCTTCCATGTCCTGGCTATTGTAAATAGAGCTGAAATGAACACTGTAGTACACGACTCTTTTTGAATTATGGTTTTCTCAGGGTATATATACCCAGTAGTGGGATTGCTGGGTCATATGGTAGTTCTATTTTTTGTTTTTTAGGGAATGTCCATACTGTTCTCCATAGTGGCTGTATCAATTTACATTCCCACCAACAGTGCAAGCGGGTTCCCTTTTTGCCACACCCTCTCCAGCATTTACTGTTTGTAGATTATTTGATGATGGCCATTCTGACTGGTATGAGTTGGTACCTCATTGCAGTTTTGATTTGCATTTCTCTAATGGTTAGTGATGTTGAGCATCCTTTCATGTGTTTGTTGGCAATCTGTATATCTTCTTTGGAGAAATGTCTGTTTAGGTCTTCTGCCCATTTTTGGATTGAGTTGTTTGTTTTTTTGATATTGAGCTGCATGAGCTGCTTGTATATTTTGGAGATTAATCCTTTGTCAGTTGCTTTGTTTGCAAATATTTTCTCCCATTCTGAGTGTTATCTTTTCGTCTTGTTTATGGTTTCCTTTGCTGTGCAAAAGCTTTTAAGTTTCATTACGTCCCATTTGTTTATTTTTGTTTTTATTTCCATTTCTCTACGAGGTGGGTCAAAAAAGGATCTTGCTGTGATTTATGTCATAGAGTGTTGTGCCTATGGTTTCCTCTAAGAGTTTTATAGTGTCCGGTCTTACATTTAGGTCTCTAATCCATTTTGAGTTTATTTTTGTGTATGGTGTTAGGGAGTGTTCTAATTTCATTTTTTTACATGTAGCTGTCCAGTTTTCCCAGCACCACTTATTGAAGAGACTGTCTTTTCTCCATTGTGTATCCTTGCCTCCTTTGTCATAGATTAGTTGACCATAGGTGCATGGGTTTATCTCTGGGCTTTCTATCCTGTTCCATTGATCTATATCTCTGTTTTTGTACCAGTACCATATTGTCTCGATTACTGTAGCTTTGTAGTATAGTCTGAAGTCAGGGAGTCTGATTCCTCCAGCTCCATTTTTTTCCCTCAAGACTACTTTGGCTATTCGGGGTCTTTTGTGTCTCCATACAAATTTTAACATTTTTTGTTCTAGTTCTGTAACAAATGCCATTGGTAATTTGATAGGGATTGCATTGAATCTGTAGATTGCTTTGGGTAGTATAGTCATTTTCACAATATTGATTCTTCCAATCCAAGAACATGGTATATCTCTCCATCTGTTTGTATCATGTTTAATTTTTTCATCAGTGTCTTACAGTTTTCTGCATACAGGTCTTTTGTCTCCCTAGGTAGGTTTATTCCTAGGTATTTTATTCTCTTTGTTGCAAGGGTAAATGGGAGTGTTTCCTTAATTTCTCTTTCAAACTTTTCATCATTAGTGTATAAGAATGCCAGAGATTTCTGTGCATTAATTTTGTATCCTGCAAGTTTACCAAATTCATTGATTAACTCTGGTAGTTTTCTGGTGGCATCTTTTGGATTCTCTATGTATAGTATCATGTCATCTGCAAACAGTGACAGTTTTACTTCTTCTTTTCCAATTTGTATTCCTTTTGTTTCTTTTTCTTCTCTGATTGCCGTGGCTAGGGCTTCTGAAACTATGTTGAATAATAGTGGTGAGAGTGGACATCCTTGTCTTGTTCCTGATCTTAGAGGATATGCTTTCAGTTTTTCACCATTGAGAATGGTGTTTGCTGTGGGTTTGTCATATATGGCCTGTATTATGTTGAGGTAGGTTCCCTCTATGCCCACTTTCTGGAGACTTTTTATCATAAATGGGTGTTGAATTTTGTCAAAAGCTTTTTCTGCATCTATTGAGATGATCATATGGTTTTTATTCTTCAGTTTGTTAATATGGTGTATCACATTGATTGATTTGCATATATTGAAGAATCCTTGCATCCCTGGGATAAATCCCACTTGATCATGGTGTATGATCCTTTTAATGTGCTGTTGGATTCTGTTTACTAGTATTTTGTTGAGGATTTTTGCATCTATATTCATGAGTGATATTGGTCTGTAATTTTCTTTTTTTGTAGTATCTTTGTCTGGTTTTGGTATCAGGGTGATGGTGTCCTCATAGAATGAGTTTGGGAGTGTTCCTTCCTCTGCAATTTTTTGGAAGAGTTTGAGAAGAATGGGTGTCAGCTCTTCTCTAAATGTTTGGTAGAGTTCGCCTGTGAAGCCATCTGGTCCTGGACTTTTGTATGTTGGAAGATTTTTAATCACAGTTTCAATTTCATTACTTGTGATTGGTCTGTTCATATTTTCTATTTCTTCCTGGTTCAGTCTTGGAAGGTTATACCTTTCTAAGAATTTGTCCATTTCTTCCAGGTTGTCCATTTTATTGGCATAGAGTTGCTTGTAGTAGTCTCTTAAGATGCTTTGTATTTCTGCAGTGTCTGTTGTAAATTCTCCTTTTTCATTTCTAATTTTATTAATTTGAATCCTCTCCCTTTTTTTCTCGATGAGTCTGGCTAATGGTTTATCGATTTTGTTGTTCTTCTCAAAGAACCAGCTTTTAGTTTTATTGATCTTTGCTATTGTTTTCTTTGTTTCTATTTCATTTATTTCTGCTCTGATCTCTATCATTTGTTTCCTTCTACTAACTTTGAGTTTTGTTTCTTCTTCTTTCTCTAGTTCCTTTAGGTGTAAGGTTAGATTGTTTATTTGAGATTTTTCTTGTTTCTTGAGGTAGGCTTGTATTGCTGTAAACTTCCCTCTTAGGACTGCTTTTGCTGCATCGCATAGGTTTTGGATCATCGTGTTTTCATTGTCATTTTTCTCTAGGTATTTTTTGATTTCCTCTTTGATTTCTTCAGTGGTCTCTTGGTTATTTAGTAACATATTGTTAGCCTCCATATGTTTGTGATTTTTTCGTTTTTTTCCCTGCAATTGATTTCTAATCTCATAGCGTTGTGATCTGAAAAGATGCTTGATATGATTTCAATTTTCTTAAATTTACTGAGGCTTGATTTGTGACCCAAGATGTGATCTATCCTGGAGAATGTTCTGTGCGCACTTGAGAAGAAAGTGTAATCTGCTGTTTTTGGATGGAATGTCCTATAAATATCAATTAAATCTATCTGGTCTATTGTGTCATTTAAAGCTTTTGTTTCCTTAGTAATTTTCTATTTGGATGATCTGTCCATTGGTGTAAGGGAGGTGTTAAAGTCCCCCACTGTTACTGTGTTACTGTCGATTTCCTCTTTTATAGCTGTTAGCAGTTGCCTTATGTATTGAGGTGCTCCTCTGTTGGGAGCGTATATGTTTATAATTGTTATATCTTCTTCTTGGATTGATCCCTTGATCATTATGTAGTGTCCTTGCTTGTCTCTTGTAACATTCTTTATTTTAAAGTCTATTTTATCTGATATGAGTATTGCTACTCCAGCTTTCTTTTTTTTTTTCTTTTTAAACCTAGCCATATACATTTGGATTTTCTTAACACTTTAATTTTCCTTCCCGTTTAAATTTATTTATTTATTTATTTATAGCTGTGTTGGGTCTTCGTTTCCATGTGAGGGCTTTCTTTAGTTGCGGCAAGCGGGGGCCACTCTTCATCGCGGTGCGCGGGCCTCTCACTATCGCAGCCTCTTGTTGCGGAGCACAGGCTCCAGACGCGCAGGCTCAGTAGTTGTGGCTCACGGGCCTAGTTGCTCCGCGGCATGTGGGATCTTCCCAGACCAGAGCACGAACCCGTGTCCCCCGCATTGGCAGGCAGATTCTCAAGCACTGCGCCACCAGGGAAGCCCTCCAGCTTTCTTTTGATGTCCATTTGCATGGAATATCTTTTTCCATCCCCTCACTTTCAGTCTGTATGTGTCCCTAGGTCTGAAGTGGGTCTCTTGTAGACAGCATATATATGGGTCTTGTTTTTGTATCCATTCAGCAAGCCTGTGTCTTTTGGTTGGATCATTTAATCCATCTACGTTTAAGGTAATTATCAATATGTATGTGCCTATTACCATTTTCTTAATTGTTTTGGGTTAGTTTTTGTAAGTCCTTTTCTTCTCTTGTTTTTCCATTTAGAGAAGTTCCTTTAGCATTTGTTGTAGAGCTGGTTTGGTGGTGCTGAATTCTCTTAGCTTTTGCTTGTCTGCAAAGCTTTTGATTTCTCTATCAAATCTGAATGAGATCCTTACCGGGTAGACTAGTCTTGGTTGTAGGTTCTTCCCTTTCATCACTTTAAATATGTCATGACACTCCCTTCTGGCTTGTAGAGTTTCTGCTGAGAAATCAGCTGTTAACCTTATGGAAGTTCCCTTGTATGTTATTTGTCGGTTTTCCCTTGCTGAACCTTATGGGAGTTCCCTTGTATGTTATTTGTCGTTTTCCCTTGATGCTTTCAATAATTTTTCTTTGTCTTTAAGTTTTGCCAATTTGATTACTATGTGTCTCGGCATGTTTCTCCTTGGGTTTATCCTGCATGGGACTCTCTGCACTTCCTGGACTTGGGTGGCTATTTCCTTTCCCATGTTAGGGAAGTTTTTGACTATAATCTCTTCAAATATTTTCTCTGGTCCTTTCTCTCTCTCTTCTCCTTCTGGTACCCCTATAATGCAAATGTTGTTAGGTTTAATGTTGTCCCAGAGGTCTCTTAGACTGTCTTCATTTCTTTTCATTCTTTTCTCTTTATTCTGTTCCACAGCAGTGAATTCCATCATCCTGTCTTCCAGGTCACTTATCCGTTCTTCTGCCTCAGTTATTCTGCTGTTGATTCCTTCTAGTGTAGTTTTCATTTCAGTTATTTTATTGTTCACCTCTGTTTGTTTGATCTTTAATTCTTCTAGGTCTTTGTTAAACATTTCTTGCATCTTCTTGATCTTTGCCTCCATTCTTTTTCCGAGGTCCTGGATCATCTTCACTATCATTATTCTGAATTCTTTTTCTGGAAGGTTGCCTATCTCCACTTCATTTAGTTGTTTTTCTGGGGTTTTATCTTGTTGCTTCATCTGGTACATAGCCCTCTGCCTTTTCATCTTGTCTATCTTTCGGTGAATGTGGTTTTTGTTCCACAGGCTGCAGGATTGTAGTTCTTCTTGCTTCTGCTGTCTGCCTTCTGGTGGATGAGGCTATCTAAGAGGTTTGAGCAAGTTTCCTGATGGGAGGGACTGGTGGTGGGTAGAGCTGGCTGTTGCTCTGGTGGGCAGAGCTCAGTAAAACTTTAATCCACTTGTCTGCTGATGGGTGGGGCTGGGTTCCCTCCCTGTTGGTTGTTTGAGGCGACCCAACACTGGAGCCTACCTGGGCTCTTGGTGGGGCTAATGGCGGACTCTTGGAGGGCTCACGCCAAGGAGTACTTCCCAGAATTTCTGGTGCCAGTGTCCTTGTCCTCACAGTGAGACACAGCCACCCCCGCCTCTGCAGGAGACCCTCCAACACTAGCAGGCAGGTCTGGTTCAGTCTCCTGTGGGATCACTGCTCCTTCCCCTGGGTCCTGATGTGCACACTACTTTGTGTGTGCCCTCCAAGAGTGGAGTCTCTGTCTCCCCCAGTCCTGTCGAAGTCCTGCAATCAAATCCCACTAGCCTTCAAAGTCTGATTCTCTAGGAATTCCTCCTCCCGTTGCCGGACCCCCAGGTTGGGAAGCCTGACGTGGGGCTCAGAACCTTCACTCCAGTGGGTGGACTTCTGTGGTTTAAGTGTTCCCTAGTCTGTGAGTCACCCACCCAGCAGTTATGGGATTTGATTTGATTGTGATTGCGCCCCTCCTACCGTCTCATTGTGGCTTCTCCTTTGTCTTTGGATGTGGGGTATCTTTTTTGGTGAGTTCCAGTGTCTTCCTGTCGATGGTTGTTCAGCAGTTAGTTGTGATTCCGGTGCTCTCGCAAGAGGGAGTGAGAGCACATTCTTCTACTCTGCCATCTTGAACCAATCTCCTGAATTTAATTTTTTATAGTTTGATTAATATGTGTCTTGGTGTGTTTCTCCTTGGATTTATCCTGTATGGGACTCTCTGCGCTTCCTGGCCTTGATTGACTATTTCCTTTCCCATATTAAGGAAGTTTTCAACTATAATCTCTTCAAATATTTTCTCAGTCCCTTTCTTTTTCTCTTCTCCTTCTGGGACCCCTATAATTCAAATGTTGGTGTGTTTAATGTTGTCCCAGAGGTCTCTGAGACTGTCCTCAATTCTTTTCATTCTTTTTTCTTTATTCTGCTCTGCAGCAGTTATTTGCACTATTTTATCTTCCAGGTCACTTATCCGTTCTTCTGCCTCAGTTATTCTGCTATTGATTCCTTCTAGAGAAACTTTAATTTCATGTTTTGCGCTGTTCGTCATTGTTTGTTTGCTTTTTAGTTCTTCTAGGTCCTTGTTAAATGTTTCTTGTGTTTTCTCCATTCTATTTTCAAGATTTTGGATCATCTTTACTATCATTACTCTGAATTCTTTTTCAGGTAGACTGCCTATTTCCTCTTCATTTGTTTGGTCTGGTGGGTTTTTACCTTGCTCCTTCATCTGCTGCATATTTCTCTGTCTTTCCATTTTGCTTAAATTACTGTGTTTGGGGTCTCCTTTTCGCTGGCTGCAAGTTCATAGTTCCCATTGTTTTTGGTGTCTGCCCCAGTGGGTAAGGTTGGTTCAGTGGGTCGTGTAGGCTTCCTGGTGGAGGGGACTAGTGCCTGTGTTCTGGTGGATGAGGCTGGATCTTGTCTTTCTGGTGGGCAGGACCACGTCCGGTGGTGTGTTTTGTGGTGTCTGTGAACTTAGTATGATTTTAGGCAGCGTGTCTGCTAATGGGTGGGGTTGTGTTCCTGTCTTGCTTGTTGTTTGGCATAGGGTGTCCAGCACTGGAGCTTGCTGGTCGTTGAGTGGAGCTGGGTCTTAGCATTGAGACAGAGATCACTGGGAGAGCTTTCACCAATTGATATTACATGGGGCCAGGAGGTCTCTGGTGGTCCAATGTCCTGAACTTGGCTCTCCCACCTCAGAGGCTCAGGCCTGACACCCGGCCGGAGCACCAAGACCCTGTCAGCCATACGGTGTAGACAACTGTGGTAAAAATCTGACTGATATCTTGGATTTCTCTTTGCTGGGCGATTTATCCGAGCCAGGTTCCCTTTGTCAGAAACACAGCAAGTCAAAACGCTGAGACATCTGAGGTTTGCAGTGAAGTCAGGGTTTATTCACAAGGCAGCCAAGGAGAAGACAGGAGAACAAATCTCAAATCTGACTCCTGGAAGACAAGGGGCTGGGGTATTTATGGGATAAAGAGTAAGGCAGCAGGGCCATCTGAGGCATAGGGAGCATGGGGAAAGGTGATTGGGAAAAGCTGTGGTAGGTGTGGTAATCCCCAAGTTTTCTTTCGTGCCACTCTTGCCCCATCTCTGTGACCAGGATTTCTATTTCCCTGGAGTTTTCCTGCAGAGATTCCCGTCTGCATGGAAGCCCCCAGTGCCTACTGAAGCTGTATAGTATGGCTGCTTTGAGGAGCAACCTAAGTTTTATAAACCTTCTAGAGTCCACAAGAGGTAAACAGCCTCTCCCATTTCCTGTCTCCAAAATACACTTTTATTTTCAAACTTTAGGGCTGTGGGAGTAATTGCCACTCAAAAATTCTGGCCATATCCTAGCATCTCTCCCACTTTTTTTTAAAAGAAAGAATTTCCATCTTCTAAAAATTTCACATCCCCATAGAGGGGCCTTAAAGATCACTTTCTTGGCACACCTGATTTCTTGGTATAGATAGCTAGGATTTTTGAGCAATCAAGAGGTTCACAAAAGGCTCACAAACTGTATAACATTTCCTTTGTTTCTGAACATCTTGCTTAGAATGCTAAACCCACCCAGGGTCCTGAAATCAGGCCATAGGGTTTCTTTAGTTTCAGCTTGTTCACAGCTTAGAGGAATCCCCAGATCTCTGAGAACCCACATCCTTCCCCAAGTTCCAATCTGTCTCTAATAGAGTCATTACATTCATAGTAAACATATCAACTCACTCTTATTCTAGGGCTAATAATTTGTCTATGGTGCAGATGTATACTGTGCTGGGACTTATAATGATGACAAACAAGTCTCTAAAATGTATGCCTAGTTTACCTGAGCTTCTTCAGCATATGGGTGTAAATAAGAGTTCATTAACCATAATAACCCACACATAGTAATAACCTCCATATTCAAGCGTACTCAGCTTTTGAGTACATGTGACTCCCATGTACTAACTAATTTGTCTTGTTGAGTCTTACTGCTGTTTTTGCTGGATACAGCTGAACCTGCCTGCCACAAAGGCCAGCCCAAATTTAAAAAGAGGAAAATTAGACTTTCCCTCTCAGTGGGAGGAATAGCAAATACTGCCATGTTTAGTTTTCCACAAAATGAAAAAAAAAAAAAAAAGCTATTGTATCAGCCTGGGATTAGTCAGGAAAACAGAGCCATCACATATATTATGGGAAAAAGAAGTTTACTGTAAGAACCTGGCTTCCGTGAACACTGGGGCAGGTGGAGGAGTCATAGCCCCTGGGGAAGGGAGGGGAGCGAGGCATCTAGTACCATCCTGCACCTGGGAGCTCATGGAGAGGTCTGTGGTGCTGCCACACCTGGCTGTCAGTGTCCCCAAACAATGGTTTCCACTTCACTGCCATCTTCCAAATTTCACGTGAGTTCCTGTCATTAGAAAACCCTAACCTGAACCCATATGAGAAAGGAGTTCCCAGTTCCCATAGAAGGGAGTGAAGGCAGGGTCATCCTGACAACAGATGTCTCAGAACAGATGCTCTTCCTTTGTACGCTTGGCACTGCCCTGGGGTTCTGTAAGTAGTACTCTTCTTGTGTCAACACTTAACTGATGCTCTTTGGAGACCTTGCACTATGCTGTGATGGGAAACTGTAAAATCAGGGAAACTATAAAAAACATAATGACTTGCCTAAGCCCTCAGTCCAGAGATAGACAGACCCTAGGACAGACAGAGTCTGCATGTAATCTGGCATGCTGGCAAGGTGCTTCTGCACTGAATATTATCCCTCTGTGGAGCCTAGGAGTGCGTTAGTCATGTTGCTTTTCATTCTAGGAGGAGAGATTCATTTGGTTTAACATGTATCCTTTTAAAATGCAAATACCCTCAAAACCGTGATATGGTCTCTGACTTTAGTGTAAACTGGTCTCATTGACATTGCATGCTGACATAAAAGGCCTCCTGTGAGCAGAGTTAGTGTTAGCCAAGGTATGATGAATCTGAAGAAAGGCTCACTGGGTGTCCTGTCAAAGGGTCACCATTTGTGTAATAAGGCCTCAGACCAGAAGAAGCATGAGATGAGTAGGGACATCAGACTTGGGGTCCATGGGCAGTGAAAGGGTAGTGCACAGGCACCTAGGACCTAGAGATGGTGGGGAGAAGGCTTCAGGGAGAGAGAGGGAGAAAGAAAGTGCATATGTCACCGATGAATGACATTTTTTTTTGAAAATTTGCCCCAGATTATCCATGCATATTCAAAAAGAGTCTACAGGCACAGAAGAATGTGTGTCAAACTCTTAGATCCATCTGACATCTTGAGTTGAACTAAGGTGGTAGACAAACTGCTACAGGCCATGAATATTTTGGTGATCTACTGGCAGATTGTGGAATTAGGTAGAGGGACATCCAATGGCGGGGTCGGGTGACTCAGACACTACCTGGCTGGCAAAGCCATCTACCACCCCAGCCCTGGTCAACAGCGTAACTCAATTCCAAGCCCCATTGGAAGGGGAAGCTAGAGTGCCAGATACACTTTCTATCTCCTCTTCTCTAAAGGTGACCCAAAAAGCTGTGAGTTTGCCTTGAACAGCAGAAGCGAAATAGCTACGATGTCTAAACAGCCTGGAGCAGCCTGTCGCATGAGGCACAGCTGCCAGGGAAATTTTTCCTCTCCCTGAGGATACTACCAGACAGCTAGCCTCACCTAGCTTGTCTCTCCATTACTTTGATCAAAACCTCTCATTGTCCGTTGATTTAGCATTTCAGGTCTTACCCTGTACAGTCAAGCTCTCCTTTACTTACTTGCACCTGTATAAACAAGTAATGCCAGAGTTCCTTCTTGTGTTTTTTAGCAGATAAGGAACCTTGGCAGTCATCAACATAATCTTAATAGCCATTATCACCATTACGATGGCTAATATCTATTGAGAATTTATGCCCAAGGACTTTCTAGGTGCTTAATGTGTGTTATCTAATTTAATTCTCAAAAGAGTCCTAGGATTTGCAACTATTATTATGGGTTAACTTGCTTGCTCAGGGTCACACCTCAGATGCAAATCCTTGGTTGGAATTTAGAGCTGAAAACTGCTTAGGTCTTGTTTTACACCTGACAAGTTGCTAAACTTCTCAGAAACTAAACGATCTCGATAACCATGGGAAAGAGAAAAGTTAACAATTTCCTTATTTTTCTGTTGCTTTTGAAGAATCTATAGGTACTAGCCTTGTTCTTTTGACTCGTCATTTTTAATCCTTGAAAGAAAAAAACGCAAATTTTTCTTTATTATTAAACTTTTTCAATATTTCTTTGATTTTACTCTAACTTTATTTTCAACAATATAGATGCTTCTGTGCATGCTTCTATGTATATATGCTTCTAAGAGTGATACTATAAATCATTCTTATTTTAAATTCTAGTTCACCTTCACACCCGCCTCTAAGATCTTCGGTAGAAATCTGGTGTTCAAGGGCTTTCAGAATAGCCTAGACTAGGTTGGAGACATACTTCACAGGTCTGTAACTCTCTTACATGGTGGGATCTTAGACTAAAAAGGGCAGGTCGGGGATGAAAAGAGGAAAGAGAGTTAAGGTGGACAGCAGAGCTGCGGAAGAGAGCTTTGTGAAACAGCCTTGGGACAAAAAGAAGTAGAGGTCAAAGATAAGTACTCTGGGTTTTCAATGGAGCGCCCACATCTGAAAATGGTGAGAGGTTCAGACTTGAGTTGAGGGGAGTGAGGGAGCCTGGAAAGAGAGAAAGAGAGGAGGCTAAGTTTGTATGGTTAATTTAGGTCTTGAGAAATATGTTCTTGGGAATATGAGGAGAGGCTCATTAATAATTTTCCCATTTAAAGCATCCATAGCACCTCAGTGGGACAGACTGAAACTGAGGATAGAATATTCCTTTGTCTTTCCCTCAGCTCAAGTCTCTTCTCCAGCAGTCCTTGGGCACGTCCTGCTTCCTGCTTTGTGTTTTGGTTCCAACTGTTTACCACTCAATCTATTTGTAATGAAGGAAACAGAAAAGTGCAGGGCCAGCTAGTCTAGCTGGTTTAGAGAAAGGCTGTCTCATTGAGACACAGTGTTGAAGATTCTGTTAGTGTTTTCCAATTTTCATACATTGTGGGCCATTTTTTTAAATTTTCTTTTTTAAAAAATTGAAGTATAGTTGATTTATAATGTTTCAGGTGTACAACAAAGTGATTCAGTTATTGTTTATTTGTGAGTGTGTTCATTTTCAGATTCTTATCCATTATAGGTTATTATAACATATTGAATATAGTTCTCTGTGCTATATAGTAGGACCCTGTTGTTTATCTATTTTATATATAGTAGTGTATATCTCTTAATCCCGAATTCCTAATTTATCCCTCCCCCCTTTCCCCTTTGGTAACCATAAGTTTGTTTTCTATGTCTGTGAGTCTGTTTCTGTTTTATAAATAAGTTCATCTGTATTATTTATTTAAGATTCTACATATAAGTGATATCATATGATATTTGTCTTTCTCTATCTGACTTACCTCACTTAGTGTGATGATCTCTAGGTCCATCCGTGTTGCTGCAAATGACATTACTTCATTCTTTTTTTATGGCTGAGTAATACTCCATTGTGTATATATACCACATCTTCTTTATCCATTCCTCTATTAATGGACATTTAGGTTGCTTCCATGTCTTGGCTGTTGTAAATAGTGCTGCTATGAACACTGGGGTGCATGTATCTCTTTGAATTAGAGTTTTCATATTTTCCAGATATGTGCCCAGGAGTGGGATTGCTGGATCATATGGTAGCTATATTTTAGTTTTGTAAGGAACCTCCATACTGTTTTCCATAGTGGTTGCACCAATTTACATTCCCACCAACAGTGTACCATTGTGGGTGGGTTCTGTTTTCTCATTGTGGACCATTTTTCCTGGTAATTTTCTCCTTTTTAGTGGCTTTGTTTTCATATTACCTTCTTACAAGGAATAATTTGTGACTAAGTCAATTACATTGTGCTATGGACTGAATGTCTGTGTTTTCTCAAAATTCATATGTGGGTCCCTAACCCCTAAAGTGATAATATTTGGAGGCGGGGCCTTTGGGAGGTAATCAGGTCATGAGGGTGCTGCTCTCATGATGGGATTAGTGCTGTAATAAGAAGAGACATGAGAGCTTGCTTCAACAGCTTGCTCTCTCTCTGTCATGTGAGGATACGACAAGAAGACAGCCATCTGCAAACCAGAAGGAGGATTCTCACCAGGAAACAAATAGTCTGGCACCTTGATCTTGTACTTCCTAGCCTCAGAACTGTGAGAAATAAATATCTGTGTGTGAGCACCCAGTCAATGGTAATTTGTTATAACAGCCCAAACAGACTGATACACATTGTTGTAACTGAAAGTTTTGAAATCCTTGGGGGAACAAAGACCCTTTCAAATCAATTAAGAATCAATTGAGAATAACATAATATGGAAATAGTACATATTATGAAGTCATACAGAGTTGGGATTTTATTCCAGTTCTCACACAGTCATTAGATGACTTTTGACAAACGGCTTAATTTCCTTGAATATCATCAGTTTACTAAACAGAAAGATGGAGATACTGTTTCTGAAAGATTCGGACATATAAAATATGTAAACTGATTAACACTAGGCTTGGTATATAACAAAACCTCAGTAAGAAGTAGCAATTATTCATACCCACAATAATGATTAACATTTAGCCTGACAACACCAACTGTTGGGGACAATGTGGAGCAACTGGAACGCTCATACATGGCTGGTGAGAGTGTAAATTGGTACAACCACTTTGGAAGACTTTTCCGCAATATCCGCTGCAACTGAACAAAGCAGAACCTATAACCAGTAGTTCTGCCCCAGGTATATACCCAACAGAAGTGCATTCATGTGTGACCCAAAAGCCATGTATAAGGAATGATCATAGAAGCACAATTCACATTAGTCAAAACCCCCAAATAACTCAAATGACTGTTGATACTAGATCCAGCAGTGAGAAAAATGAACTATTGCTGCAAACAACAATTTGGATGAATCTCACAAGAATAACATTAAGTGAAAGAAGCCAGACATAAAGGAGTACCTACGGTATGATTCAATTTATGTAAAATTCAAGGCAAGCAAACCTAATCTATGTGGTAGAAGTCAGGAGAGTGATTACCTTTGAGGAGAAAACGGCTGGTGACTAAGGCCAAAAAGAGGGTCCAGGGGCTGGTCACATTCTGCATGTTCTTAATCATTTCTTGATCTGGTCACAAAAAATATGGGCACTTTGTAAAAATTCCTTGAGATACATTTATAATTTGTGCACTTTTCTGTGTATTTTGTATAGTTAATAAAAATGTTTAAAACGGAAGCTGTTATTTCTCTGTATTGTTGTTAGCTGTCTCCAGAGGGGTTTGCTTTCATTCTCCTCCCTTTGCGACCCCTGCTCCAGCCAGGGCCTCTTGCTGTGAAGGCCAGTCCCAGCTCTAGACTCCTTCATTGTCAGCTTTCTGCCACCCTCCTGGGTACTCTCACAGACAGCACTGTAAAGTCAGACTTGACTCTCCTGTACAACAAACTCTTCCCTGACTGGGGAGAAGACAACAGCCCTGCCCCTCAGGCGTCATGCCCTGCCAGCCCCTCAGAGCTCTTGGTTGATTGAACTCTACATCTTGCCGAGCTTGCAAAGTCCAGGATACTGTTTAGATCTAAGCCTCTGGAGGGAGAGAGGCCCCGGTGGAAATGCTCACATTCTGAATCAGAGAATTAAAGCAGTTTTAACTGTGTGCTTGGGCACAAGTTTATTCGTGAATCCTGCTATAAACTACACTAGTGTCTAAGAGAGAGAGAGAGAGAAATCTTGTTCTTAAAAAGGAGATTGGTTAGCTTTAAAGGAAAGACAGTAGTTTGAAGCCCTAAGCAAAGTTGGTGGAAACTTCTGTCACCTCGATTTCATCCATTTCCTTCCCATACGAAGACCTGTGTCTTCCAAACAAAAACATTTGGACACCTGGTATCTGCTGGACTTGGCATGATGCTTATACAAATGTTATGTCAAATTTGATCTTCAAGGCAGCTCAACAATAAAGATAACCTTAGTTCATCTTTCATATGAGGAAATTGAATTTCAGAGGGCTATGAGTCACCCATGGACCTAGACTATTAAATAAGTAAGGAATAGCTGATTTTTAGGTGTACCTGTGTGATGGCCAGAGCTGACAGTCATCAGCTAAATACAATGAATCTCATACCCAAAGAACTGATGAGATTGATGCCAGGATTTTCTCCGCAGAAGTTCAGGGATAAATCTGTAGGTAAGTGGAGCTCAGCAAGGAGGAGTTGAACAAGCCAAGAGAAGGCAGCCTTGACATCTACACCATCACTTCTCTTAATTTTTACAAGTTTCATTATTCTGTCATATTGTGGTTTCATGGTTCAGGTGCTTGCCTTGGGTTCCTGGCCAGGTTGCAGGCTTCCAGGGGGAGCACACGCTCTTAACATGTCTCCCATTCTTACCAGGTGTCTAGGTGAGGGCTGTGCAAATAATGACCCCCAGTGGGCATCTGACAGTCATATTTGGTCATTACCACATCTTAACGGCCATGGAAAAATGCCAAGTACTTGGCTGTTGGTCTTTCTCTGGCACTTCTGATGTGCCCAGTAAATGGAACCCTTCAGGACATGGTGGGTTTTCTCTTGTCAACCTGGTGGGTAACTGCCACTGCCACTCTGTCCATTCATTGCCTCAGTCACTGCTCATCAATTAACTCATTCCTTAAGAATATGTTGATTCAAGATCAACCACAGGGGTGGCCCAAGTGACTAGAGTTGCAAGGCCGCTTCTCAGGGCTCCCTGCCAACTCCCTGGGCAGTTGTGCCTGCCCAATTAAACACCTTGCTTCACCCTGACTGCATCTGCAGATCATCCTCTCTCCCTTCACCTGTTATTCAGCATTAAAGGCAAACTCAATTTTATGCAGATAAATAGAGTTTAGTGGTAATGTGCCGTATGACCTTTGAAATGACAAGATGACATTAATTTTTAGGGATTCTACCTTCTCAGGCTGTCACTGTTGAGCATGTAACTTGATGAGAAGTGGAGGTCTCTGCATTTTGAGCACGTACTTATAGTTTAACATGCTGTTTCAAATGTAAGGAGGCTCCCTCTTTAATTTTTTTTTCACCAGCTTGACAGTTTTTCAAACATATTCACTGTCAGCCCTAACAACCTGTCAACAAATGCCATTATGTGAAAATTGCCAAGACTCGCTTGAGGACTGTGAAAAGTGACAGACATGCCACACGAATAAGTTTCTCAAAAACCCAGGGCTGAAACTTTTGAAAGACACTCTGGCCCTTCCAAGGAAAAAATGAACAGTCAGATCTCCAGGAAAAAAAAAACATACACTTGTCATATCAGATATCTGTTTCTCTCCCAGGCAAATTAAGGTGTATGTGAAAGAATAAAACATACAGAGGACAATAGCTGCTGAGATCCGAGGCTGTGCCGTGTCTCCACTCTTATCAGTGAATCCAAGAAAGGAACAGAAAACTGTTTTTTTCTTCCACTAGAGAATTTAAGGGGAGGTCGCCTTCATTTTTAGGTTGAATGTTTCTGGGAATAGAAGAGGGGAAGCAAGAGAAACTGAGATAAAGCAAAGTGAAGCCCATCATGACATACGAAAATGAGAGCTTGTCCTAGTATTTGGGACAGGACATATCTTGGTGGTAAAATACGGCGGAAATATAATGGGTAGTACAAAGAACCTTGGATTTGAAATTAGGAGACCTGGATTTGAATCCCGACTCTGCTACTTAAGCAGTGTCTGGCCTTGAGTTCTTTCATTTAACTCCCCCTGTCTCAGGTTTCTCACCTGTGTGCTGGAAATGGTAATACCCGCCCCAAAGAGTTGTAGTGAGGATGAAATGAGTTAATGTATGAATGGTACTTTACTCAAAACACAGATTTGAAATCTAAGACTCAAACTGACATGGGAAGAGAATGTCTCTGACCCCAAGGGTCCAAACTCCCATTTTTGATGTAATTTGGCTCTTCATTTATAACTGAGGTTTCTATTTACCCAAATTCAACTCCAGTGAAATGCTGTGTATCTTGGGTGATGTTTCAAACCAGAGACAACCCATCCATGAGCAATGGTGGTGAGAGAGGGAGGCAGGTGACAGAGGAGGGAGGGAAGCCGTCCTGGACTGCGCGTGTCTAGCTCCTCCTGTCCAAATGATGTCTGTCATATGATTATCCACAGGCCCTGGGCCTGCTAGGTTGTGTTCTTATGGTTGTTTGGACATTTTTATTATTTTTATTTTAAACTCCAGGGCTTACTATCTGCTTCCCTCTTACATCTGATGCCCCAGAGATGAGGAATTCTCCCCTAATGAGGAATCCCCATGGGAGACCCACAAAGGGACCAAGGGAACAACTGTCCATGGCACTCTGTGAGGGCAGGGAGGGTTTGCCATCAAGTCTTGAGTGTTTTGTCCCAAGGCAGCATAGAAAGGGGATATTTAAACAGAATTAGAGTGAAACTTCCTAGGGACCCTGCCTAACAAGTAGGGTCTGAGGTCAGTGTGCATTTCAATGCTGCATATATCTGTGCCTTTTCCCCAGGTTTCCCCAGTACCTCACTTTCATAGCTACCTTCCCATTTTCAGATATGTCTGGGTGTTCTTGGTCATCTTAGAATCTATCTTATATTTTCCTGTTGTGATTGGGGTGTCTTTTAAAAGAGATGGAACTTTTTTCCTTCCCTATGGTTTTTCTTTGGACCTTAAATGTTGGTGCTGAATTTGTGGTTCAGAGGAATGTCTTTGGCGCTACTCAGGAGGTATTGATTCAGCTGGGGGTCTCAAATGATAGTTGGCTTGTACCTATCAAGGGCCCTCAATATCCCATATGAAAGCCCAAGGGACACATGACTTCTGAACTGACTGGGTGTAAAGTCCACATTCGTAGGGTCATGACTCCATATTTATGATCGACACTGTGATCAAATGTGTGGTTTATGGTGATGGTGCAGGGACAAATGGAAAAGTGCAGGGAAGACATGGATACGTGGTCATGGATTTAGCCTGGGTAAAAGTTTGTAAAAATCTTGACCTTGACCCTTGTTTATCAGACAAGACAAATGTCCTCTTTAACACAGCTTACCTTCTCTGAGCCTCTGTTTCTACCAGCCGTGAAATGGAAATGATGTCTGTGTTTCAGAGCATTTGGGAGGATGAACTGAGGCTCTGTGTAAGAGGATAGAGTACTCACTCTGTGACAGCCTGTGGGGTCTGATCTAGGTGGGGTCATCGCGGTCCTAGCAATTTGCTCTTGGAAACCATTTGACTTGAGAAAAAAGTATCTAAGACATTCTCCATTCTGCAAAAGTGATGAAGTTGTTGTTAATTGTGATGACGATGATAATGCAAATAACAATACTGGTAGCCCTAGGTCACTTTTATTTATTTTGTATAATGCATTCTGTACGCATAATATCATTTAGCCTCCCATATAATCCATCACAACTAGATTAGTTATAAACCTCTGTTATACTCTTTCTAAAAGATGAATAAACTGAGGTCTAATTGAGGTTCATCACTTTCTCAAGGTTATACAACTACTAAATGGAAGAGTTAGCCCCACTTCTGTCTCAGTGCAGGACTAGAGGCCAGATCTCGAAGATACGTGATTTTCACAAAGTCTAGAACTCGATTCCTAGAGTCTTTTATGCATCTGCAGAGTTTTTCCAACTTAAACTTTCCCTGTTCTTCTCTTTGCCTTTGTGCCCTTGGGAGCAGAGCCTTCACCTTGATTTTGGCTATAACTCCCATTAACTCAAATGGGCGTCTTGCACATCTCCCCCAGCATGTTGAGATGAGATTATTTCCCATCCAATTGTTTTAACCTTGTGGGTATTGAGTGAGTCTACAAACATTTAACCTTTGGTTTCATTATAAGGTTCAGAGCAGACAGGGTGTGGGGAGAAGATGAACCAGGACACAGATGCCAGGAAAAGATGTTTTGAAGATGGCTTTATGAGAGCACAGCATATGGAATAATAGAAAAATAATCACAAGTGCATTTGAGAAGTGGATGGATCTTTCTATTTGAACTTTGAACATTGGATAAATATTGCCAGAATGCAGAATGGAAGATGCTAGGAGAAGGAAGAAAAACAGCCCAATGTTATATAAAATTGCGATACAATAGCTCTGTTTATTTTTCCATTATTTAAAAAAGTAATAATATTCCTGAATTTTTAGAGTGCATCAGGGTTTCGTACACATGATTTTAAATTTTTATTTATTTACTGGTCCTCATGGTAATCTTGTATGGTTTGAAGGTTGTAGGGTATTGCCTTTGGATACCCTTGCTTTGAATCCCACCAATACCACTTACAGGTTTGCAACCTAGAGAAAGATAATTAACCCTTCTGATAATAAGGACACATTCATACCTCATGGGGTTATTTATGAAGTATATATGATATGAAAATAGTTTTAAAATTATATATATATATATATATTATTACCCTGTACAGGGCTTGGAACTTATTAGGTGCTTATTAGATGCTGTTGTAATAAAACCATCATTTCTGTCATTCCACATCCTTCATTTAATACGTGGGTAAGCAAAGGCTCAGAGAGGAGACTTGACTCACGCATGGTCACACAGCTCATTCATGGCAGGGAGGGAGCATGAGGATAGGGTCTCCTGAGTCCCTTGGTGTCCATTTTTGTTGGTTTTACAGGGCATAGTTGGAGAAATGTGATTTTCTGAATCCACTGATAAAGGCTCCAGAAAGCCATTCCCAAACCACTCTCAACTGGATCAGGTGGTTTCTGAGAACATTTCCATCCACAGCCCCGTGTGACATCCCTTCTCCCGGCTCATGGGGGCAGCTGCCCTTCCAGTCGCTGTGTCGGTAGCCTCTTGCCTGTTTTGCTCTCACTGGGAATCACACTCCTCAGGTGCCCTCAGTTACTAAGTCCCAAAGCCGGGCTGGTTGGCCTTCTGGGTTCTTACAGCAACCTTAGCTCTTTTGTTTAACTAGGTCCCTTTATGTACCCACCATCTCTCTCCCTAGGATCTCAGAACGGGACCTCAAGTAACTGAAGGTTGCCACAAGCAGCAGCTCTCTCAGCTTCCTTTCCTCAGCTTTGTTTTCAGATTACATTTATGACTTCAGGGTGAATTCCACCCCACATGACACCTTTTCTAGGCGTTACACAAGTCCTTGGACCTATGACCAGCCTCATGGGACTGATCAATTTCAGTCCAAAGAGGCCCTTTAGGTTTTCGAAGGACCCCTTTCCCAATGCCCTGATCACACGTCCTTTCTAGATGTATCTGATGTTTCCATGGAGCAGTTTATTTCTTGTTCTAAGAATCTTCCACTAGTTGTGTTCATCAGACTGGCTCCTGCAATAGAATGTGTGCTTTGAGAGCAGAAGCCATTGTATGTGTACACTGTACATAACATTTATTATATGGATTATATATATATATTTCTAAAATTCTTCAATGATTCACTGCCACCGTGAAGCTCTGCTGAGGTTTTGACATGTGCATAGTGCTTAGTAAATGTCACTTCTCTTGAGTTTAGAGATTTCAAAGCTGGGGGTAAAGTAGAAAGAATCTGAGGAAGCTACTTGGAGAGTGAAAGGTCATAAGATCAACTTTCCTTACATCTGGAATCTAATATAGAAATGAGAATATATTCACTCTTTCTTATTCACTCTAAGTTTGTCTGCTCTCAGAGGGCATTTGGTTCCTCTTCCCAGTTTGGGGTAAGTGTAATGGGGTCAACCTCATTATGGGTTTGGGCTGGATATTAAATGCTGTCTGCTGGCTGTTAATCAGGCTTAATTTGGAAACTGGCAGCCTCTGGAAGGATCATGATAACGCTTGTAAGATCTTCAGAGCTGGTGTCTGAGCCCATTATAAAAAGGTTTATCTATCATGTGTTCAGGTGAACGCATGAGTGTTCTTATTAACGATTTTGTTCAGGGAGGGCAAGTTCCTGAGTAACACTTTAACTTCATCAGACAGAGATTAAACCCTGCCCAGCGTGCATCCCATTGTCCCTCTTTTCTCAACATAGGAAAGTTCATGCTGAAAAACATTATGACCCCTAATATTTGGAACTTCTGTTCCTAAGACAGAAAACTGAGATGGATGTTTCCTGGTTCTGATGAGCTCAGAAAATATTTGTTATAATGTCAATCTGATCATGCCACTTACTGATTTAAAAAGCTTTCCATGTTGTCCCCCTGTCCATGAGATAAAGATTGTCATCATTAACAAGGATAGCAAACCCTAATCAGATACCCACGGCCCCTAGAATCGCCTTAGTGCATTTCCTCTAGTTCTTCTCCACATTTCTAGGTGTCTGTTTTAAGGGGACCTGGGGTTTGCTTTAATCAGATATGGTAAGCCTTACAGATATGGAAATGATGGCCTTGAGGGGAGAAGTTTAGCAATGCTGGAATGAGTAAAAGAGATAAGGGATATCTGAAGGAAGTCTAGTCTTTTTATTTCCTTTTCTAAGTAGATATTCAGGAACTAGGAACTTTCTTTATGCAACGTCACCTGAAGCTATGGTGAAGTAACTTCAGCGTGTTGAGGATTGGTCTGTGGACTCTCCACGTTTCATAAAATCACATGGGCCTGCACCACAAATTTAATAATTCAATTGGGTGTTTATTTACTATTAAATCTGGATATCTTCAAGGACAACACCCTTTCCTCTCCTGAGATTGATTTTCCTCCAATTCAGATTCGAAGAACATTTGTTGAACGGTTACATGTTCCAATTACGCTTTCACATCTCTTTGGTGATGGTTGGATTCATTCTTTAAATAAGGAAACAGAAATTCAGAGAGGGTAAATGACTTACTTGAGGCCACACAGCCGGAATCAAATCCCAGTTTGCTCATTCTAAATTCTGATCCACTTCACCATTTAGCCAAGTAGGGCTACCTATTCTGTCTTATTATTGACCTTCCTTTTGCCTCATTATGGGCAGCAGGGTGACTCTCCCAATCAATCATCAAAAAAAACCCTCTTGGAAGTTATTTGGAATCTGTAGTATTTCTGATACAGACCAGGACTTGGGTAGAAAAGACACCCAGCCATCCCTTTGAGATTTCATTATCTTTTCATGACTTGGCTATTGGCTAAGCACCTACTCTTATCTCCCATGATGTGCTGGGAGTTGGGGATATAGCCCTGAATAAGGCTGCATGACCTCATCTTGAGGAGCTAATATTCTATGGGAGGGGGGCACATGATAAATAAGTAAACAAATGAATAAGTAAAGTAGGTAATTGTGATCCTATGCTTGGGGCTTTGAATGCAGTAGGAAGCTGAGAGAGGATTTCATTGTGGCTGAGAACTCTGTTAAGTGGAGTGGACAGAGAGAAGTGGCATTTAAGCCGAGACCTGGAGGATGGATGATTACTAGTTATGGGCCAATGTGGGGAAAAGCATTCCAGCTACAGGGAAGAGCACTAGAAAGGAGCAAAGGTCAGGGCTTTTGTCTTGGGGAGTTTTGTTCTGTTAGCGAGACCTGACAGAGGAGTCCTGGCAGACGGTACATGCGGTCCACTGCCTGCGAGAGTCTGCTAGGCGGGTAGTCTTCTAGTGACCAGCAAAACTTCTACAAGGGCAGCTTATTGCAAACCACAAGATTTATGCTCCTAGAGGGGTGGTGAGGCTGGCAAGTGCCAAGAATGTTGCCTGGGTCTGGAAGCACTGAAAGCCAAGGTCAGCCCCGGAGCACAGAAGCCTATCTCTGCCTGGGGCGGTGGCAGACAGCATGAGTCCATCATTTCCGCGGAACTGCCAGCAGTAAATCACAGCTGGTTATTGCTAAATTCTGGGATTTGCTTCTTGGAGAAAAATAATTAACACTGGCAGGAGTTTGATTGCGTTAATTCACAGAAAGAAACACCCAAATGATAAATCCATAGTGGGAGAACTGCCCATATGTTACAGATTGGCTTAACATGGTTGAGGCATTAAATAAAAGAAGTCTGGGAAACAAAAACCTTTATCAGCTTTATTAGCATTGAACTCTGCGGCTTCCACTGGGGCTGACACACTTAATTAAAGATGCTCTGGTCTAATTAGGTTGCACATCAAATATACAAATGCGAGCTTTTAAAAAGCCCAGCGATTGGAGTTTAGATTCCCTCTGGTGTGCGTATTTACTTCATCCCAGCACCAGGACCCTCTCTGGTGAGATATGGACACCGTTAGGCAGTTCCAGCCTGTCTGGTAGGAGTAGGCATGTGCTTCTTTGTGCTGAACTTCTTTGCATCCAGAGGAGGGTGGAGAGAGCAGACTTTGACTTTCTTCCTTTTTCTTAAGAAGAAGGATGCATTTTGGAAAGTTCATCCAGAAAGCCCTTTTGGCCGTAGTTTTGATACAGTATTTTTTGTCTTATTTATTTAGGTCACCAATTGTCATCATCATCCTCCTCCTCCTCATCACAATCATTACCCTTTACTGAGGGCCTAATTTGTATTGGTTGCTATTTTATATTAGTTTATGTACACTATTGTGGCTTTGGGAAAGTTACTTAACATTAAATAACTTTTGAAGTCTTAGCTATCCATTGCTGCATAACAAATTACCCCCAAACTTAGTGACGAACAGAACAAACATTAATTATCTCACAATTTCTGTAGGTCAGGAATCTGAGCATAGCTTAACTGAGTCCCCTGTTTCAGCTGTCAGCCAGGCCTGTGATCTCATCTGAAGGCTCAACTGGGGGAAGATCCACGTCCAAGTTCACTCGTGTGGTTGTTGGAAGGATTCATTTTTCTCATGGGCTGTGGGCATGTGCGTCTCAGTTCCCCCTTGGCTATTGGCTGCCACATGGGAGTCTGTGGGGCAGCCCAGGGGAGTGAGATGGGCATCCAAGATGGAAGCCATCGTGTTTTTATAAATTAATCTCAGAAGTGCTAGTAGGTTCAGCCCACAGTCAAGGGGAAAGATTCCACAAGAGTGACCACCAGGAGGCAGGATCATGGGTGCCATCTTAGAGGCTGCCTAGCACATCACTCCTCTCTGGGTCTTCAGCTGTCACAGGAGGCAGTGATAATACCTACCTTAGGGGGTTTTGTGAAAATTAAACATAAAGGTTTTGGACAATACCTGGTACATCATAAATTTTCAGTAAATGATCGCTGTCACTGATGTCTTTCAACTCTTTCAATGTGGATTAAACGTAAATATTCACATTCTAGAGATGAAGCACCAGAAACTTAAAAAGGTAAGATGTCCTGGTCATGAGTACCCTCCTGTACTTCTCCTTGAAAATTCTCCACCTTCCTGAACCCTGTCTCTGTTTCTTCAACTCAGCGATACCGCCACACTTTGTTACAGTTTCCTTGTCCTGTGCTGTAGTCCAGAAAGTGCCTCCAGGCAGAAAGCCTAGGGTAATTGTAGTGCTTACCTCATTTATTTCTTGTCTCTCACAAGGTTTAAAGTCCTGTGATGATTGTTGTTCAGTGTCTGAAACCAGCCATTTCATATATCCTCTCTCATTTTCTAGTTGTGCATGGCTGTGTAGAAAGTCCAGTACTGCTTATGTCAGCATGGATAAAGGGCAAATTTCCCTCATTAATTCAATTAAAAATTATATATGCCTATACATTTTGTATATTAATTTATATTGTAAGAAAGTGAGACTGTTCAAATAAATCTAGGGCATATCCACTGAGGAAACCGGAAAAGGTTGACATTTGGGGTTTCTTACTCTTCAATGATTTATCAGTCAAATTTACTTGGGTCTATGACCACCTCTGTTCTCAAATACTTGCTTTCTAGTTGTGAAATAGAAAATGCTGAAATCTAGTTATGTGGCCCAACCAGCTCTGAAGAAGGGAAACCTGCCAGAGGCCTTCTGTTGTAAGCCTCCCACCTCGGGATAGAGAACAAAGTATTTCTAAAATTAATTTTTTTCTAGGAGAGTGTTTCTTAGGGCTTCAGTAATCCATGGACTCCAGTAAAAATACTATTGTTTGGGTCGATTTTTGAGTTCTATGGGTCTCTACCTGTTTTCAGTTTTCACCTGTTGCCTCAGATGACAGCCTCTGTCTGATGTACTGGGAAAATCTGGCAGTGAATGTACTTACCTAATGCACAGGGGACAGAATAAAAGCCAAGGCTGGGGTGCCCAGCTCTGTGCTCTGCCATAGTTACCATGGAAGGGGTTCTTTCTCTTGTCCAAGAAGCAACTGAGTGGGACACACAGAATGGATGGTTCAGCTGCCACCACCCCCAGTGTCCCAGGTTCCAGTGCAAGTTCCTGGCCAAACTGGGAACCAAGAACGTCTCTGTCTCCTTCCTGATTCATCCTTTCTTTTCAACAACCTCCTGCAGCAACCTTGTGCCTCATTAGCTCCCATGAACCTTGGCAGCCAAGGAGTCCCCTGAGATGCTTAGCCCACCTGCCCTTTCAGGCTGACCTCCCCCGACCCGCATTCAAAACAGAGCATCCATTGTCTCCTTCTCTCAGGCTCCTGAGAGCTGACAACCGTAAGTAAGTGATTTTCTATGTGCTTGTTTATGTCTGTATCCCCTATTAGTTTGTAAGCTCCATGGACATGTGGGATGCTGTTTGTCACTGTCGCCCCCTTGCCCAGCACAGGAACCATTCGTAGTTTGAATAAAGGCATGAAAGGATATACTTGGCGGTACCTCAGTATTAAGACCTAATTTGGTCTTAGAAGGCCTGAGATCAAATCGCAGCTCATTAGCTGAGAGATTTTTTTTGAAGCGCCTTTCCTTCTCAGGAGCCCTGATAGCCACCTCAATAGTTGTTGGGGGATCTCGTTGCTGCTGTGAGTTTGGAAATGCGAATGTGTCTCCTGGAGGGCTAGTTACTGGTATTTGGTCCATGTTTGGTAGAACCTGAAGAAATTTTCATTCTGACATGCACCACGTCGTTCACTTAAAAAAATTAACTGTGATGTGGTATACTAAAAAGTGCCCTAAGTCAAAATCCAGGTTTGCGTTCTAGGTCAGTCACTTACCAGCTTTGTGTCTTTGTCAGTTACTTTAACTTATTTGAGCCAGGCTTCCCTCATCTGTAAAAGGGGGCTAATATTATCTCCTACCTCCTGGAGTTGCATGGGGGTGAGTTAGTACAGAGTCCACAGAGAATTCACAGAGCACTCTGGTGTGAAGTCAGCTCACTGAATGGCAGCTCCTACTATACCGGATAATCTCAGATGCATCAGCCCATATAGAGCGCTACGTGGTTATTCGACCTTCGAGGTGGTGATATTAAAATGGTTTAGATTTCGGGAATGCCACATAGACTTCTTCCTGTGTCTGAATTCTTAGTACGTGATAGTAGCTGCCTCTGGATTTGTATCGAGAGGGATTCTGAGGTTGCCTGCAGGTTCAGAGAAAAGGATGCCATGATGGATGGATTAGCAATCCCTGCCCTGGTAATAGTGGCGGTTCACATCTCATACACTGGTAATCTCTGAGTCTTCTTAGTGAAACTGTGCTGGTGGTCCAGTGTGGGGTGAAGGATGAGAGATTTGGGCATTGAATGGGGAAAGAATAAGAAGGGAGGTTTGGGCAGCTCTCCTCTGGGAGATGCTGTGTCCCAGACCATCCTGACTGTATCTCCCCAGGATGGTTCACCAGGGTTGCCAAGCTCCTTCACAGTGGAGAGAGGGTCACATCCAATCTGTGTGTTTAATGGTCCCCCTTTGTTGCCCTGTGTTTGCCTCTACTGTGGACTCCGAATTTGTTTGCTCAGAGTGTCAAGGCTCATTAAGCAGGCCAAGCTGGGCTTTCCCTAAAGAGCAACCAGTTGCTTTTTGGATGATTGTTGGCAACCTTTTCCTTTGATTTCTTTGCTACTCCTCCAGGCATCGCTCTTCACTGATTCTTAGCTAATTGGAGGATTTTTGTTTTCTCAGAGGTGGTTGACCTTTACATCAGCCCTGCTGATGACCTGTAATTATTAACCAATGTAACAGAATGGTGATGGGGACTGTGAACAAATAACAGGATGCATTTTGTGGAAAGGACCCTAGAGTGGAACACTTTCCAAAGGCTTGTCTCAGTGAAGGAAAAGAATGCATGCAGATATGCCTGGGAAATTAAAAATTACCATAGAAATGCTCGCCATTTTGTTGTTTTTCATACAGGATTTAAAAAATGACTTTTCCTCCTGGTGCTTTGCCTCACAAGCTTCTTAGATTTCAGGTCTTAGCTTAAATGTCACCCCTTCAGAGATGCCTTTCCTGACCATCCTGATAAAAGTAGCCCTCCACCGTTTGCTGTTGCTCTAAGAGATTATCAACTGCTGAAATAACTGTTTATGGCTGTGTTTAGCATTTCCTTGCCTGTTTATTTTGTTTCCTCCACTTTAAGACTCATGAAGGGGTTCGGGTCAGTCTAGTTCACCAGTCTGTCTCCAATATCTAGTTTGTGCCTGGTACATAATAAGTGCTCAATAAATATCTGTTGAATAAATATTTGGGACAAAACATGGTATAGCAATAGGATTAGTGCAGGACTAAAATAAATGCAATGTTGGGTTTGTGTCCTGGTTTCATTTCTCATTAGCTGTGTGATGTTAGGAAAGTTACCTTAATTCTCATTTATAAAGAGAGAAAAATCAAAAGGAAGTGATGAATGTAAGCACTGTGTGCAGTAACTACCGTAGGGTAAGTCCTTTATAAATATTAGCTGTTATTATTATTAAAATGATTGGATATTGTTCATTCACTTACTCATTCAACAATAATTTACAGAGTATTTATTTATTATGTGCTGGACACTGCCAGGAGGATTTTCTTTCAGCGAGAACTGAGCATCCGCCAGATGTGATAGCCTTAATTCCTTTTTTTGTTGCTCTTCTTTCCCCCATTCTGGGGCAAATCTACCTGGCTCAAGAGCTACTTTAAAATTTCCTCCCAATGCAGAGTGGTCTCTTAATGCCTTCTTCTCCAAAGAAGAGCTACTGGATTAGAAAGAAAAATGGATCCCAATATGAGACAAAAAGCCAGTGCTGAGAGAATATGACCTTGTTAGCTCTAAGAGTATGATCTGGGAGTTCAGGTACATAAGTAAGCGAAGGATGAAAGTGATACTTGTGACTTGGAAGATGCTAAGATTTACACCCAGATCAAAGACTCTTTTAATGAGTGCCCACTGTATGCCAGATGCTGTGCACTTAGACATTCTCATTTTTATTTCAGATTTTCACCCTCTGATACCCTCTACCATCTTCTTCTAAAATCAAGTAGGTGCCACTTCTCTTCAACTCCAAATCCTAATTTTGACCCCCAGGTCAGATCCTCTGTCCTCCCCATGTGGACCACTTCTCCTTTCTTTGAATTCTCTTAGCATCTTGTTTTCACCCCCCCTTATGGTAATTTTATGGGACTTAAACTCTCAGCTCCCTGTTGACATTAAATAGAGAGATGGAGAAGAAGATGTGCTGGCAGCTCTGTCAAATCTAGAAAAGGGGCAGCACAAGGGTGAGGTTCCTGTAATTCCAGCTATTCTATCACCCCCACTTCAATTTTATGAATTTATCTGGAATTTGTGGGCATGTCTTAAGCTGACCAAATTCATGAGACTATTACATAAACAAGAGTCAGTATATTGATTTACTGTGGGAAATCTCATTGCCACAGGGGTAGGAATACTTGTTTTAGGTGTTTAGAGCTATCTCTGGGACTCCTCACTCCCTGGAACTTGCCACCATGTCCAGATGCCCCTTTTCAACTGCTCCAGCCTGTGACTGGGGACTAATTGCTGACACATTCCTCTTTCTCTCTCCATACATCCAAATGACCACCAAGCGCTACAGATTCAGCCTCCTAGATGTCTCTTGAGTTGGTTCACTTCCCTCCATTCTTACCTGCAGTCTCCAAGTGCAGACTCCCATCACCTTCCCGACCACATGGCCTTCTAAATCTCATTTTCCTTCACTTTCACTGGCTGTCCACACCACATCAGAGGGATTCCTCCGAAACTCAGTTCTGGGATTAAGTCCAATCCTGAACTTCTGTAAAGTGTTTGAGGTGAATTGTTGCTCCCTCAGTCTGAAAGATGAATGTGCCCTGCAGATGAATCAGACATTCAACTCAGGTTCTCATCTTGCCATTCTCACTGTTAAAGGATCCTTCTAACTTGGGATCTGTTTCCCTCCCAGGGACGCTCTTCTGTCTTTCCTCCTTGGCCACCATATGTATGAATAATTCATGCTGGGCCCCGGCACCCAATACGCTCTTCCTGAATACTCTCTTGAGAGGCATCTTTCTATGTGGACTGCTGCCTCTCTGATGTGGCAGAAAGAAATCAGCGTTCAAGACAGAGACAGCTCATTACTAATGCCCTTGGGGTGAATTCTAGCTGAGAAGGGTAATAGGAGCCTCTTCCTGGGGCCCCAGTTTCAGACAACTAAGAGAATGTTCTTTAGCAGAAACACGCCATTAAAATTATTTATTTTCTAGCAAAAATGCTAGGTGAAGATACCATGGAAAGTTTCCTTTTCCAGGGGCAATATTCCCTGAGCGCACATCTCAGGGGGACTAACCCCTCCCCTAGAATAAAGAGAAACAAATAACCTACAAACACAGCTCCAATTACATGACAACTTTCTGGAAGACCATTGGTGCTCTTCTGGGCAGCTGACAAATTCTCATACAAATCTATGATTACCTTACCACCTGGACCAAATGCTTATCATTTTGATGTTCTCCCTTACAGATACCGTCCCACCCCCAATCCTTTGGGGTTTTTACTATTTACCCCATTTCAAAAGTGATGAACTTGAGATAAGAGAGATAAGAAATGTTCAAAATTATTTCCCCGTTAGTGTCAGAGCCAAGATTTGAACCAAGGTCTGTTTGTCTACAACACACGGTTTCTTTCTGTTCTGATTCCAAAATAAAGAAAATAAAACATTTAATTAATCATTAAAAACAACTTTTAATCATGACCTTTAAATAACTTTCCTAATTTCTTCACTATGGGAATATTTACAAAGAGCATTTTCAACTTTTCAGGAGGAATTCAGAGACTGAGTAGGAGACATTGACTCCATTCATCCACCAACACAATGTGCTTGAATCTGTTTCCAGGGGGGAGAAAAGAGAATAAGGGAAGAAGAATTCAGAGGAGAGGCAGCCACTGAGAGAACTTAACTTTTTTAAAGTTATAAAACAATACATGCTCATTGTACACATTTTAGATAAAACAGAAAAGTATAAAAAAACAACAAACACCGTATTTAATACCATGCTAAAAATATGGTGGGCATCTATTATTTGTCTGCTCAGCCCCTCATCCTTGCTTTTCCCCTTTGCCTTTGGAAACTTAGTCTTTATTTTTTCTGGTGATTTCTTTTCCTACTTCAACTTTATGGTTTCCTAGAAACTTCCATTTTGTTCCATGATTCTTATGCTCCTCCCACTGTCCTCTAGAGGCCACAGATGACTGATCTGGAAGGAGCACCTGACCCAAGATGGGCTAGTCACAGCCCTTCCCTTGGATTTTTAAATGTGGAATCAGAAAGAACATCTGTCTTTCTCCACTAGTGGAAGGTATGAGGTGAAAAAAAATTACTTTAAATAGTCAATACTCATATTTCTACAAAGTGGTGAAAATCAGTTTCTAGTGATCAGGCATAAGTATGCCCGCCTAGGTTTAATTCCTTATTTTACTCTTTACCACCTGTGTGACATGGGCAAGTCATGTCACCTTTCTGTGCCTCAGTTTCTTCATCCATAAAATGGTATTGTGCTGAGGATTAAATCTGTGAATAAATGTAAAGTGCTTGGATCACTGATATGCACACAGTAAGCACTATATAAATGTTCATTGTTGCTGGTAGTGGCAGCAGCAGTAGTAGTAGCAGTTGTAGTAATCATGGTAGTATTATGTGCAGAAAGATGCAGACACCCGAGTGAGTAAGAGAATCCTGGTGGCATTCCTGTTTCTTGGTTCAAGTTTGTTTCTAAGATCTGCTGCAAATTTGTTCTTCCCAGGGCTTGGTCTTTCAAACTGTCCTGAGATTTCTGTGAATCAAAATACTCCATTTTTATCTAATCTGATTGACTAGAGTTTCTTACACTTGCCAACAAGCGTGTAACAACTAATTTTATTGGCACTTAACATGTTTAATATAAATGAGTTAATTATAAAAGTAATATAACAAATACTCCTGTCCATTAATTAGAAATAAAGTTTAATATTTTGACTTTTTGCTTCAGATTTTTAGTTTTATAATTACCATTATTCCATAAAATGTGACAGATATTGTTGAAGCCTCCTTTGTACCCCTCACCAGCCTCATTTCCCTGCCCTGCTCCCCAGAGAAAACTATCTTGGTGCATATCCTTCACTTCCATAGTTTTATACATTTATTACATGAGCATGTATCAGTAGATAATACCTGGTATTAAAATGCATTAGTGGTACATTATGCAGTGCTTATCCTTCTGCAATTTGCTTTTAAAATTCAACATACTTATAAATCAGGTTCTTTCATTTTAGGTGTTGAATTTTTTATTCTTTGAATATAACATAATTGATTTCTTTCCTGATGAACACTTAGGTGTTTTTTTCTTATTTATTTATATATTTACTAATTTTCCTCTCACAAACCATTAACATGTTTACTAATTTCTTCTTGTGTATGTGTGTGAGCACTTCTCTGAAATATGTACCTAAGAGAAGTGGGGTTACTGGTTGGCAAGGTTCGGGTGTTTTTAACATTACATTTTAACATTTAACATTTTAACACTAGATGCTGTCAAATTGCCAAAATATATACTTACCAGTAGCATATGCGTGGTCCCTCCAACGTTCGATATTACTATTTTAAAAAATGTGCCAATCTTTTGGGTGAAAAATGGGATTTTATAGTTGTTTCAACTACATCTCCTTGATAAATGGAAAAGTTGAGGAACTTTTCATGTACTTTTTGATCACTCATAATTCCTTTTTAATGAATTGAATGCTTGTAGCTTTTGCTGATTTTTCTATTGAGTTATTTGTCTTCTCCTTATTGAGTATTAAACATTCTTTATACATTCTGATGCTAACCAATCATGAGTTAGAGGCATTATCCCAGCTTAGGGCCTGTCTTTCATATTTTTATGTTATCTTCAGTTATATAGAAACGGAAATTTTACTTTTAGTCAGAATTCTCATTCTGTTTCTTTATGATTGGTGCTTTTTGATGTCTTAAGAAATAATTTCATAGCATTGTTATAAATATATTATTTTATATTTCCTTCCTGTTAAAATTTTGATTTTTGTTTTTAGGCTTTATACATTTATTTCACCTAGAATTTATTTTTCTGTTGTATAAAGTAAGGCTTTATTTTTTCTTCCTATATAATTTGTAGCAGAATATTTTAATAAATAGTCCAACATAGAAAGCAAAGGGGAAAGAGTGTGGGAGAGAGATGAATTAGGAGTTTGGGATTAGCAGATACAAACTGCTATATATAAGATAGATAAACAGCAAGGTCCTATTGTATAGCAAAGGGAACTATATTCAGTATCCTGTGATAAACCATAATGGAAAAGAAAAAAAATCATCCAGACTTTACTCACCAATTGATAATGTCAACTCCTGTTATATCAAGTATCCATATATATGTGACTGTTTCTTGGTTCTCCATCCCATCCCATCCCATTCCATCCCATGTTTTGTCTATCTATCCCTGAGTCATTCTTAAATTGCTATAGTTTAAATATCATATCTTGTGGGGATATGCCCATGGTGGTTTTAAAACTTATCTGTAAATTCTTTAACTATTCTCCCACCAAGAGGTCTAATTCCCCACCCCTTGATTCTGGGAAGGCTTTAGTGCTTATTTCTAACTAATAGGATGTGGTGGTAGTGATGTTGTGTGACTTCGAAGGCTAGATCATAAAATGTAATACAACTTCTATGTGGCTCTCTTGGGACATTTTATTTTGGAACCCAACTGCCATGCTGTGAGGAAGCCGAGCCACCATGTGGAGGGGCCAAGTATAGGTGTTGCAGACAACAGCCCAGCCTAGGTCCCTGCCCCCATTCAGTGTCACCTGCCATACAGGTGACTGAATGAGCCTTCAGATGACTCCAGCCCTAAGCAGTATTTCCAGCGCCCCCTGCTGATACCTTTTGGTACAGAGATGAGAGGTTTCCACCAAGATCTGCCCAAATTGTAGATCTGTGGACAAAATAAATTGTTGTTTTAAACAACTTAGATTTGAGGTGGTTTATTACATAGCACTGTATATTGGAACAGTTTCCTCTCATTATTCTTTACAATTGTCTTTGCAATTTTTGGCTTTCTTCTTCAATATGAATTTTAGGATCTGTTTGTCAACTCTATAGGATTTTAATTGTAACTGTGTTGAGTTTATAGATTAATTTGGAGAGACTTAAATTTTAATGGTGCTATTTTTCTTCCTTATAAATGTAGTGTATTTCCCCATTTATAAGTTTTATATCTTTCAATGATTTTTATTATATTTCCCCCACAAGTCATGTACATTTTGATAGTTTCATTCCTTAATTAAGTACCTTGAGTTTTTTCTATAATATTTTCTAATTGGTTAGTGCTGGTTTGTAACAATGTTATTTATTTATTTTTATTTTTATCCAGCTATCTTGCTAAATTATGCTTTTAGTTCTAGTAGTTTTGTTTTCATATGTAATTCTTAGGATGATATGTAATTTGTATATAAAAGCAATATTTTCTTTTTATTTCTAATCTTTAACTCTTATTTCCATTTCTTGGCCTATGTCATGAACTAAGACCTCCAGAACAATGGGACAAAAGTGATTATACAGGACATATTTGCCTTTTTCCTGACTTTAAATAAAAACAATGTTTCTAATATTTTACAATTAAGTATGAATTTTATAGTAGGTTTTTAGAAATCAATTTGTATCAGGTTAAAAAATTTTCCTTCTATTTTTAGTTTTCTAAGATTTTGTCATGAATGAGTATTCAATTTTATAAAATTTTTTACTTGTATCAGTTGAAATGATTGTTTTCTACTATTGAACCATGCTTGCATTTCTAAGATAAAAATCTGCTTGATCATCTTTTTCTGCTATATAGGGTCATGAAAGCTATCAGGGGACTAGAAGTTTATAATATCTGGGTTATCTGGGATATAGATAACATTTCATGAGCCAGTCTCCAATGGCTTGATGATTCTTTTCGACTTCCCTTTATATCTCAATCTCATAGGCAGTGTTGAGTACTTCTATCAGGAGGTATATAACATCTGCTTGTATCTCTTTTTGTGATGTTAAAATGTATCAGTGTGTTCAGGTATGGTCAACTCCATCCTTTTATAAAATTTCCCACCAGCTTATCACCCAATAGCTTAATTGGTCATTGATAATTATTGCCAGGATCCATCATTTAATTAAAGGTTGCAAAGTAGTGATATTCTATCTTTTCTTCTTCATTTTTTACCTGGAATTCTTTAGAAAAGAAGAACTTTTATTCCTCTCTCTTCTTCTTCTTCTTTAAAATTTTCCCCAAGGTAGAATTCATAAAGGAAAGGGAGGGGAAATATCTGATTTTTCTCCTCTTTATTTTCCAGTTTTCAGTAATGAGTAAATTTCCTAGCATCTTCCAGAGGTGACTGTCTTAGGCCTTTTGGTCTGCTATAACAAAATATGACAGACTGGGAGATTTACAAACAACATAAATTTATTTCTCACAGTTCTAGAGGCTGGAACTCTGAGATCAGGGTGCCAGTGTGGTCAGTGGAAGGCCGTCTTTTGGGTCTCAGACTTCTTGTTGTGTCCTCACGTGGTGGAAGGGACTAGGGAGCTCTGTGGAGTCTCTTTTACGAGAACAATAATCCCATTCATGAGGGCTCTGGTCCTCATGACTTAAGCACCTCCCAAAGATCCCACCTTCTAATAACGTCACCTTGGGCATTAGGATTTCAATATATGAATTTGGGGGCGATACAGACATCCAAACCATAGCAATGAGAAATTTTAAAAAAGAATATCCTATAAACACATGCATTTTAACATGATTGATGTGTTTCAATCAATGACAGATATTATTCTTTTTATGTTCAAATTGCTCCATCTTTGGCCAGTGGAAGTTCCTTTAAGCTGGCTTCTGAGTCCTTTTGATGTGATCCCAGAAGTCTTGGTGACTCACACTTTCCTGCTCGTCTCTGGGCTCATCTCATACATTTCTTGTGCTATCTGCAATCAGCCATTTCTCCAAGGAGCAAATGCTTCCTATCAGTGAGAGAAGATATTTTGAGACTAGAGTCTGAACACGGTGGGTGCTCTTTGTATTGGCTCGGTCATTTTGCACAGGCCTCTTCTGCAGACAGCTCTAGGAAAAACTTATTTTAAAGAACAAATACAGTCTGAGTAGGTAGTGACAATATAAATGCTCAAAAGAAATATTTCTTTGCAGTTCTTTTTGACCTTAGGATATATCCATTCAAGACTCATGGTCAAATTATTGCATTTTAAAATCACTTGATGATGTCTCTTGATGGTGTTTTTTACAGTTAGGTTCTTGTTTCACTTAGTTTTCAATTTTGAAGCAGGTTTTCTTATTCTGATTTAAATTTTTAATACAATTTGGTAAAACATTTACATAGTTCCAGAGGCGTGTCTGAAAAACAAGATATGTTCAGAGAAGTCCACCTTTTGCCCTGACCCTCTGCGCTGTTCTTTTCCTGTCCCTACATGGCACCTTTAATAATAAGCAAACTCACACACATATTCCTTCCTTAACTAAAAGGTAACATACTCTACATGCTTTTATGCTCCTTGCATTTAAAAAATAAACAGTATTTTCTGATGATCATTCCATAGCTATATATATTTCATTCCTTTTTATAACCACATACAGATGGACATTTGGGTTGTTTCTAGTGTTTTGCTATTACAAATAAAGCTTCAGTGAATGTATGTACATATGTATGTGTGTGTGTGTGTATATATACATATATGTGTGTGAATATACATATGTAGTCAGAGTTCATAGGTGTGAAACTCTTATTTAGCTGTGAATGTAATAGGTGTGAAATTCTATTTAGCTGTAGTTTTACTTCTCACGTTTCTTTTATTAGCAAGAGTGAGCACTTTTTTCATACACTTAAGAGTCATTGTGTTTCTTTTTCTGTGAACTCCTGTATCTTTTGTCCTTTTTTCTACAGGATTGTTGGGTTTTCTTTCTCTATTTATAGAAACTTTTAGTATACTCGAGATGTTAACTTTATTGTGATAGATGTTGCAAATATTTCTCCGTTTGTCATTTGCTTTTTACTTTGCTTTTCCCCCCACATATTAAAACAATTTTGCTGTTTATTCTTTAAATTGTTCCCCTCATCATTACCCCATTCCACCCTTCTGACCTCAACATTCACTGGCAAAGAGATATATTTTAAATGCTTAAAATGCTTTAAAATGCTTCTAGAAGAGGCAGAGATGAGCCCTTTCTTCCAGGGAGCTATGATTGCCTTCAGGAGAGAGGCTCTTTGTGACCAAGAACTGCAGTTCCAGAAAGAAATCTACTTTGCAATGAATATTTGGGAGGGAGCTCTGGAGAATCCAAGTTGCTGGAATTATCTGAGCTGTGGAAAGAACTGTGGCCTGATGCCAGAAGTCAGGGTTTGACTCCAGTTTTCTGATCTATTGGCTGTGTGACTTGGGTCAAGCCAACTTACCATCATTGAGACTCATGTCACCTCCCTCACAAGGTGATGTTGTCAATGAGTGCTCAAAGATGTAATGGCACTTTGCATTGAGTTAGCCCTGTCTGTTTGCTAGTTAAAGGTGAAAAGCTGCCCCTTTCCCACAATATGGGTGGAGAAATTTTAACTCATTCCTTTCCTGGTCATCATTTTTCCTACTCATCAAGGGCAACTGGTTACTTTCTCCTTCCTCCACGTCTGTGGTTCTTTCCAGCAAGCAAGTAAGTTTCTATTTTCCTTTTTTGAAGCCCTTTACTTCCCATCAGTTCACAGACCTCCCATGGAATACCTCCCACCAGCTGCCAGGCCTTGATATTTCATAGCTGAGTTACAAGTACCTTAGGTAGGTTGGGAATGCCTGCATGCCTTCTTCTCAGGCTGTTGCTGGGGGATCTGATGGTCTCATCATCTAATATTTTCCTCCAAACCTTAGATATTGTGCCTGAAATTGTATCATTGCCCATTTTTTTGCCTTCAGTTTTAATATACGACATGAAAATAGTACAAATTGTAAAAGAGAAAGCAAATATTCTTGGGGATATTTAACAATGTGTGGCCGAGTCTGCCTGTGTTATGTATATTTGGTTGCTCCTGTTAGTTCTACATCCAAAACATCTCCTCCATCCAACCAGTTCTCCCCATTGCCACTGCCACCTTCTTTGTCCAAGCCACCAATGTCTCCTGCCTGTATTACTGCAAAAGTTTCCTAGCTGTATTCACCTCTTTTTTTTTTTTTTAAATAAACTTATTTATTTATTTATTTATTTTTGGCTGCGTTGGGTCTTCGTTGCTGTTCGCGGGCTTTCTCTAATTGCGGTGCGCGGGCTTCTCATTGCGGTGGCTTCTCTTGTTGTGGAGCATGGGCTCTAGGTGCACGGGCTTCAGTAGTTGTGGCACCAAGGCTCAGTAGTTGTGGCTCGCGGGCTTTAGAGCGCAGACTCAGTAGTTGTGGCGCACGGGCTTCATTGCTCTGCGCATGTGGGATCTTCCCGGACCAGGGCTCGAACCCGGATTCTTAATCACTGCGTCACCAGGGAAGTCCCTGTATTCACCTCTTACTCATTTGCAACCCAGTCCCCCGCAGAAGCAGACACGAATACATCACTACCTGGTTGGAAACAACCCAGTGTCTTCTTATTGTACTTAGAAAGAAATCCAGCTCCCTGTCCCATCTACAGGGCTTTGTATGGTCTGATCTACTTCTCTGACTTCCAACTTGTTTAGTGTCCCCATCCGTCAAACCAGCCAAGTTCCTTCCTGCTTTACGGCCTTTGCACAGGCAGCTCGCTCTGTCTGGGATGTTCTTCACGGAGCGTGCTCTCGTCACTAACAACGTCTTATTCCCGATTTTGCTTCAATGTCAGCATCTCAGAGAGGACTCTCCTCACCCTTCTATCAAAAGCAACTCCCTGACTCCAGTCACTCTACCACATGGCTCAGTTTTATTTTCTTCATAGCACTTGTATCTGGCCCCTTATTTAAATGTGGCAGCTGATTCACGGCTGTATCCCCGGTACCTAGAACTCTGCAGAGTATATTGTAGCTACACAGTAAACATTTGCTGAATGAATGAACTAATGAAAAGTGTACTTGTGCCCGTGGCATGGACACATCTGGACAGTCAGCAACCGAGGAGGCCCAGTAACATGAGACATTTTGCTGAATGGAAATCCCACACACCGGCGTCATGGTCTATTCTGTTCACCTAGCCTTTATGCTTATTGCCTTAACTGATCTCACCTGTGAGCCATCAGGGCCGCTTGTGGGGTTGCATTTTACAGATGAGGACGCTTTGCTAGACTGTTTGCTAAGTGTTACACTGCGGCTGAGGCAGGCCAGGAGCTGCTGTTCCCGTGCAATGTTTTTCCGTAATGTCCTTTCCTCCTGCTCCGGACTGCAGGCAGAGAAAGTGAAGATGAAATGAGTCACTCCTGCAGAGCATAGACCCGACCCAGGGAGTAAGTTTTCCAGAGACTTAAAATAAATGCCCAAATTGAGACTGGAACAGAAAAGTAAGCAAAAGCCCATTTCAAAGAAAGAGTAATATATATTTATTTTTTAAAATGCCACAGTTAGAAGAAGGAGGAAGATGGGTTGCCAAGATTTGGCATAACTGTATTTCACAGGCTCCCTTCTGGAGCTATTTCTTTGACTTCAGTGGGTCGTTTTTTATGTGGCAGCTAGGAGATGGGGTTGCAGTGGTGCCGGCTCTTGGCTTGCTTGGTCAGTTAAATTTAGGGAGAATCAGGGTTTTTCAAGGTCTGTTTATTGCTTCTTCCCCTTCAGCTCAGGGTGGAATAGAGATGACAAGGCAGCTCGTGGGAAACATTTCTAGGCTTTTTAAGGAAGGTGAGCAGGGTGCTGGTGTCCTGGGAACGTGGACCCCTGCTGGCCTTTCCTTAAACCACTGTTCTGAAACCCTTTCTCCTCCTGGCTGTTTCTGGCTGGCTTCATTACAGCCGAACTACAGAGAAAACAAAACAAAACTGAAATCTGCATCCAACAGGCTCATACACAATAAATATTTGGGAACAAAAGTGGTAGAATTCAGTCAGACTGGCGGGTAAGCATGTATCCTTGACATTGCCAGTTAACTAACTTCTCCACTAGGAAATCTGCTTTCGCCTCCACAGACTGTCATGTTGAAGAAACCATTTTATGAGCACTGTATCATTTTATGATGTTCTTTTAAAAATGTTTATCTCAATAGGCTTTGGAACTGGAAACAAAATCACTGCTTCCTTCTCTATCTACACCCCCTCCCCCAGGAAATAGCTTCAGCTTTCTGATTTATTTTACTTTTAATAAAATATTGAATGCCATTTTCTCTAATTATTTCTTATTGAATGTACTCCTTAAGTCCCCTTTTTTCAAATAAAAAGAATAAAACCGACCATGTAATAGGACAATGGTTCTATCACTACTGATAATTATACATTTTGTTCTCATTGTAATTGCCCTGGTTTGAACTGTGCTTATTTTAGCAGAAAGCGTTCATTATTTTATCAACAACTGGCAGACCCCGCTGGTATTTACTGACTTTTCTTTAACCAAAACAAGGATTATAGCTCCTATCCATGGCTCAGCTGCTAAATCTTTGCTAAGAAATTTGGGAACCCCTTTTGAATGAAACACTGTACAAAGCTTTAAGCATTCTTTGCAACTGAGTTGTATTAAATGATAGACAAAAAAAGCCCTCTGAAGAATTGGTGCTTAATTACAACTTAATTAGCATAATTATGCATGCTAATAGCATCTCAAATGAATAGCAGTTGTCAGGAGGTTGGGACCATCTGTAAGAATGTCGGATTAATACATCATTTTTTATTTCTAACAATGCTGTAACTCTTTCCCTGAAAGTGATTTTCATTAATCAAGTTCATTTTTATTATATAGAAAATTTGGCATTTTTCATTATGGGCCATTATCTGTTTCCCCATGCAGCCCTAATACAATACTAATGAGCCCCCGTGTGGCTGGTCCACACTGACAATGGTGGTACAGGTGTATTATTATAATTGTTACAAACAGCACATTGTACCTCTGGAGTAGCGGAGTTCTAATCTCCCAGCACCCGCGTTTCCACTTGGTACCTCCCCAGGGCCTAGTACAATTTTCAGAGCTTTATGAAAAACATACATGTTTGTGGTTACAAAGAAGCTATTTAAAGAGAAAGAGTCCCGCGATTACCTGCGGCCAGGATGCTGTTTTGCTGAGAATCCCCTCTGTGGAAACAAGAAAGCTTTGGGGTCAAAATGGAGGCCTGTGCCTGGACCGGCCTGCTTTGGGGAGGAGGGAGGCAGCGGCTGCGAGGCCCAGGCGTTGGCTGCAGAATGGCTCCGTTCCGTGCGGCATCACTCATTGCTAAACATGGCCGTAAAACCGCAGGGGGGGACCTGTGTTTTCATGGTTCTTAGCCCCAAGAAGCACCCCAAATGGCAATCCTGAAGTTCACATCTGGATCCACGCACACATGTTACAGCAGGCTCTGTAAATATCTGGAGTCTGCCTCGTCTCCGAGGTGCCTTCTACTTTTAACTTGGGCTTTTGATTGCTTTGAGGGTTTATGCCTGCTCCACCTCCACCGGCCCTCTCCCTGGATGCGCATCCACGTGGGCTCTTTCTACTCTATTCTTTTCAGAGGAGCCTCATCTATTCCCGCACCCACAACCCGGACTGAAGCCCAGGGTTGATGCCGCAGAGGGGCAGGAGGGTCCTTCAATACCCTTCACCCATCCAAGCTCAAGGGGAGTGTCAGCCTTATCCACTTTTTACAACCGCAAGACAAAATGGTTACCACTTTATTCCAAACCTCAGTTCCGGGGGAGTAGAAACAAACCAGCGGCCGCGTAGACAAGCCCCATGGTCCAGAGGTGAAGAAAGACCCCTCCCTTTAGCATCGCAAGCTGCATGGGGGCTGAGAGGGGGCTCTATGTGGGGCCAGTGATGCCTGTTTATATCTTGTACCCACAGATGGGAAATGGGGGTGCTGGAGAGAGAGGCTCACGGCCATGGTGTGGTCTGAGAGGATGGGTCGGGCTGCGGGTGTCTCCCCCGTTCAGGGTCCACACGAAGGTGATTCTGTCAGACATTGTGCTGGCCACATGTCCGGGGAAACACACTCTGTGCGGAACAGGCAGGCTGTGGAGCAGGGAGATTGCCTATGACATTCTTATGCTAAAACAGTTACTTGTCGTTTCTGTGGTTTTGTAAGTTGCTAAGTCTGGAAACCCTACTCCAGGACCAGACTGCCTGGCCTTGAATCCTGGCCCTGCCCTTACAAGCTGTGTGACTCTGAGCCGCTTACTGAACCTCTCTGTGCCTTGTCTCCCCTGTAAAATGAAGACGGTGCTACTGACTTTGGAAAATTGTTGGGAGGATTAAAAGATTTTTAAAAGATCAAGCACATAGCATAATATTTGGCAGTAAGCACTCATGGAGTCGTAACGATTAATGTTGTCTCCCGGGAACTGTTTGCTAAGGTCCCAAGATCAGGTGTAAGATGCCACTTGGAGTTTAAATGTAAAACAGGAGGGTAGCTGTTGCAAGTGGTGCTGGTGGGGTCAGAGGTGGTGCGGAGCAATGGTTCCGAGCACGGGCTTTGGAGCTTAAGGGTTCCCAGGCCCCCCAGTTACTAACAGCAGGATCATCCACAGACTCTATGAGGTGACCTCCTGTGTCCTTATTAGCAAATGGAGTTATACATGGTCCCTGCTTCCCCAGGCTGCTGGGAGGACCACCCAAGTTATGTGTGGATTGCTCAGAACAGTGCCTGCACTATAGACAGACTCCCCTGCCCCAAACCCCCAGCCTAATGGGAGATAGTTATGGGCCGAGGTTCCTGTTCCACCCCTGCCACATACTGACTTTGCGACTAGACAAGTTACTCAGCCTCCGTGCCTCAGCTTCCTCCTCTGTAAATGCGGATCATGGTAGTACTGGCACCGCTGGGGGGCAATCAGATGAGCCTTGCACTTTATTAGTCATCAGCATAAGGTGTTGTGGTTTTCAGCTGCTCTGATTCCTTATCACCTGCAAACCCTCCCGTTGTTGGAGGAGTCAGGCCCCGGTTTCTTGCCAGAGTGAATTCCCAGGCAGGGCATCTGCAGAGCTTGCCTGGCGTACAGCGAGCTGCCACTGGGAGATGCACTGTGTCCGTGACAGCTCCAATCAGCTCGGAACAAAAGAGCACCAGGCAGTCCTGCCGACAGCCTTTGCTGGGGGATGTAGGGTTCTTCCGAAGGTCATGGGTAGCCTGCTTCTGTTGTTTTTCGTTGCTGTTGGAACAACCTGCTTTGTGCTCAGGTATGCACATGCACACACAGACACACCCCATGGTCACTGGCCTGTGCGGGTCCAGGTCTGCTCTGTGCTCCTTTGTACCCACAGGGTCACCCTGAAGAACACAGGCACGACCTAAAGGAAGACATCTCCCTCCACACTCAAGAAGGGAGAGACCTTGTATCTTCTTGTTAAAAGGGTTGAGAGTAAAACCTATTGAAAAAACTATGAGCCCCGTATTAAGTGCTTGCTATTCACTGCATCATCTGTTCAGGGACCCGTGGATTCTTTTAGCAGACCTTTAATGAATTGCTTCTCCCTGCAAAGGGAGGAAGGTTCATCTGGTGGGACTCTGCAGGGAATGGGGATTTGGTTCTCTGTGGAGCTTGTGACCCGGGGGAGGGGACAGACGGTCCATGAGTGCTATGGGGGGAGGAGGGAGAGTCAGGGGGACTGAAGGGAGCTGGAAAAAGCAGCCAGGCTGCGGGGGAGGCGGATGGAAGGCTTCTACTGGTATGGCATAGAGGCTGCCTTAAAACCCTGTGTCTGATTTTAAAATGTCCATCATGTACAAGCTAGCGTGTCCACTACTAAGGGTTTATCCTCCAGACCTGTATGTGAGACTGTTCGTCCAGCATAGATTTGAGAAACAAAAGACTGGAAACAACCAGGATGTTCATTAATAAGAGAATGGTAAATAAATGATTGTCTGTTTAAACAATGGGATATTATGAACTTGTGAAAAAAAGAATAAAGTGGATCTCTATACGGTGACATGGAAAGATCTCAAAGCTCTTTTGTTGAGTGAAAAATACCGAAGGCGATATAATGAGTTTGGAATGTTCCCCTTGGTGGAAAGAAAATAGAGATATGCACACAGGCAAGGAATGAAACATGGTGAAGAGTGCTTGCATCTGAAGACAGGGCCTGGATCCGGGAGTTTGATGGAGACTTAATTTCTTTGGATGTGTTATTGTTATGTTTTCATTTTTTGTCGTATGTGTACATTAATTTTTCAGTTGAAGAAACAGAGCAGAAAAAGAAAACCTCCCCCTGCAATGAGACACAGAGAAGGCTGTTCAGGAGAGCAGGGTGCAGGCCGGGGGCTGGGGCTAGGGGATCCTTTTACAGTCCTCCAGCCTGAAAGAGTCCTTCCAAATCCCTTCTCGAAGATTCTATAGCTTGTCAAATCCTGCAGCTGGTAGAACCACCTCATTGCTAATTTCCCCATATCATTTTGCCCCATGGGGAATGTTGACAGGACTTCCTTTGAATGAAACTTGTACCTGTCTGTCTTGTTCCAGGAACTGAAGTGGTTTGGGGTAGAAGAAAGTAGATTTCCTAAAAGGGCCATATCAGCTGGAACCAAGAAGCATCTCTTCTTAAGATTCCCTCATCAGAAGAAATTAGCAATTCACAGTGTGGTTGTGTAAATAATAACCCTTTGTTGTGCTGCTGCTCTTGTGAGATGGCAACACTGGATTCGCTCTTCTGAATTGCTGGAAGAAGACTGAACTAAAATCAGGAGCCCTGGGCTTCGGGCCCAGATGGGTCACCGTGCGTGCAGTTTGGGGTGCGTTACCTTCCCTCTACAGCCTCAATTTCCTCAATTGTGAAAGGGATAGTTACTCCTCATCCCTGCTGGGACCCTTCAGTTCTGATAGCCCCTGGTTTTATGAAACTTAATGAAAGAACAGAAAAAAGATGCAGGAGAAAATTCTTCCACCCTGTGGATACCAAGATGGTACTGCTGACACTTGCTGGCTGTATCTGCCTAAACCATTTTTGGCTTCAATGTTAGGATAATTTAAAAAACAACAAAAACACTGAGTTCAAACAGCTACTTTAGGTTTTCTGCCTCTTCACTGTCTTTGAAACTCCTCCCTGCCTCCAGCCTCGTGTTTATGACCCACGTGGATATACTTGCTCTAGAGACCCTGCCCCTAGTCCCCTGCCCATGTTGGATCTGATACTGGCCCCAAGTCCTGGAGACAAGCTTTAACCTCCTTTGGGATCCATGACCTCATTCTGCTTTTCCCACAATGCTCTCTGGCCCCTTCACCAGGCCTCCCAAGGGTTAGGATCTTCCAGTTCCAAAGCCAAAATGTTTTCTAGCTCCTGTTTCCTAACTATATATAATGTTACTTTAAAAGAGTGAGAAGGCAAGAAAGGAAGAAAAAAACAAAAGGAGGGAGGGAGGAAGGAAAGGAAGGAAAGAAGGAAGGAAGGAAGGAAGAAGGAAGGAAGGGGGAAGAAAGTATTTAAAATGCTTCATGAAGTCGGGGCTGGGGGTGGGTGAGGGAGTGGCAGGTACTATTCACTAGAATTCCTATAGAGTAATCAAGTCTTTTCATTCCAGAGGGTGTTAATGCCTGGGAATTAATATTAGATCTGATTCTGAAATAAGCCTAATGATGATGACTTTTGGGGGTATATGTTTTTTTGCTGTATTTGCATAAAGCCTCTTTCTCAGCTTTGCATATGGAAGTTAAAAATATGAGTTTTGCCTGTAAAATTCTTCTTGCCTTATTATATGGCAGAAAAGGTGATTGTTTACAGGGATCACAATTAGGAAAGTGAACTTAATGTTGTTTGAAATGTTGCTTTTGAAATTAAATGGCCTTCCTTGGGCTAGTTAGTGCTGGGAGAGCTTGGAAGCACTGACTGTCTAGAACCTCAGGGCCTTTCCTGGGAGGCTGACATTGGACGTGGTGGAGTGGCACAGCTCCGTCAGCTGTGCCTGTTTCACAGACATTTGTCTCTTTCTTCTGAACCTCAGCAACACCTCTGTATCTTCTACATCCCCGTCCTTACTCGTAGGATGAATTTAGCAGCACACACACAAAATGGTGTTTTATCCTGTATTCGTTACTTACTGCTTTGTAACAAATTACCCTAGGATATAGTGACTTAAAATGACAAACATTGATTATCTCAGTTTCTGTAGGTCAGGAATTTGGGAGTGACTTAACTAGGGGGTCTGGCTCAGGATCTCTCCCGACCCTCATTTTCCTCTCTTCTTATTTGCACACAGTTTTCTCTCTACTTGCAGTGCTAATCCTCGGCCTTCCTTTATCAAGAGGCAGACTACCATCCATCCTACAAAACCCTCATTAAATAACCCATCCTCTTTTATTTTTCCCCTTGCTCTCCCCAGAAATTGGCTTCTACCTCTAGGCTCCCATGACATTTGGACATTCCTCTATTAAAATGAGAGCCTATGAGTTTTTAATGTGTGTGTGCATGATGTCCAGACTTGAGGTGTCCAACATGGTAGCCACGTGTGGCTATTTCAATGTAAATTTAAGTTAATTAAAATGAAATAAAATAGGGACTTCCCTGGTGGTCCAGTGGTTAAGACTTCACCTTCCAATGCAGAGGGTGCAGGTTTGATCCCTGGTTGGGGAGCTAAGATCCCACATGCCTCACGGCCAAAAAACCAAAACATAGAACAGAAGCAATATTGTAACAAATTCAATAAAGACTTAAAAAAATTAAATAAAATAAGAAGTTCAGTTACCCAATCACATGAGCCATTTTCAAGGGCTTACTAGTCACACATAGCTGGTGGCTACTGTATTGGATGTTGTGGGTAGAGAACCTCTCCATCCTCATAGAAAGTTCTACTGGACAGCATTACTCTAGAGTGTTAGGTCTTTCAAATCTGGGGTCCTGTCCTCTTTATCCAAAAAGCAAAATTTTCTAGTCTAATGCAGCAAGTATTTGGCCTGTTGACCTCTGTATTGCCTGGGTCTGACATAGTGTCTGGTTGAATAAATAAATTAGCAAAGTAGTTTCTGGGGGGTCGCAGAGACTTATCTGACATATACTGAGTTCCCATTCTATGTCAGAGACTGAATGTCTGGTCACTGAGACTAACTGAATGAAAAAGGGCTAATGTGGCAGTCAGTGTTAATTGACTGGCTCAATCTCTGTTTACAACACCTGTCTTGAGTGTCACCTTCCAGCCAGAGGTGGCAACATGACACAGTGGCCATTGGGAAATGTAGGTATAAGGCTGCTATGGAGTTCCAGGGAGTTCTTTTGCTTTCCTAATACTGGCATTGTCACAGTGATCTTTTATGCTAGTTGATAAGTTGTTACCCTCTTCATCCCTACTGAAGTACAGATATGACAGGTGGGGTCACAGCAGCTATTTTGTGGCCACGAGGTGATGAATGAACATACTGAAATGACAGAGCAAATGATAGAGAAAGTGGGGCATAATGTTGTGGAGTCTCTGCACAAGCCCTGGACCACATTTCTCCAGGTTTCTTATTTGTGTGAGGAAAAAGCAGATATCTGTTTTTGAAGATATAATGGTTGAGTTTTATATTAATTACTTGCAGCCAAATGCAATTCTAACTAACACAGATGGAATGAATAGAAATCCCAATCCCTCCTAATTAAAGGTAAGCAGGATTCTTCATCAAAGCTTAGTGCTTAGAACCTCCAGCCATGGGGAACACAGCAGCTGAAGGTAACGTTTCTGACCAGATTGTCAAATGAAGAACTGGAGACTGGGCTCCCTGGAGGCACTGGGACACGGTCCTCCCCAGGTTTGACCGGCGTGGTGCTCCACCTGGTTGCTGCACTCTCAAAGCCTTCCAGGTGCTTTCAGGGATGGCATCACTGGGGCTGTTACCTGACGGGCACATCCGAGCACCTGTACCCATGCTGACCGATGGGACCTGGGAAACACATCATCAACTGAGGGCCAGGCCAGCTCTGGACACTAGACAGTCCTCTCTAGTCCCAACCTGCTGCAGAGCATAGAGGTGATTAGAGAAGGTTCTGGAATGACTTTGGAGTCCTTCCTTTTGTACATTTCTTCTGTTATACTTTTGATTTAAAGCAGGCCAGAGAAAGTACTTTATTCTGGCTAAATTCAGAGAAGTTCGTCAGTGAGAATTTCAAATATAACATTGCTTTGATCTCAACCAGATCTTCCCTGCATCCCATTTCACTGTGTCAATTAAGTATTTAAGTACGTTGACAGAATGCCGTATGGTGTGCTTATCATCCAGGGGAATAAAAACACTTGTTGATACTGAATGCACAGGGCAAACTTTGCTGTAACTGTTGAACCCCGTTCTGAGCAATATACTCTTGTTCAGCCACTGGTTTGCAAGATGTCGAACCTTTAATTGGCCCATAACAGCAGAGTGACAGCAAGCTAGGTTTCAGTCAACATAATCATGATTTGTCAGTATTTTGAGCAATAAATTGCCAGCTAATAAATTTCCCATAGCTTCCTTTGTAAATGCCAGCTAAAGGCCTAAACATTCCGTGTAGATTTAATTACACATTTAGTGTTCCTATAATTTTGAATTAATTACATGCCAAACAGATTTATGTTCTATGTACTTAATAAACCTCGGTAAGTGCCCTTTTAGCAATCAATTGGTATTTATTTAGGACCTGGTTTGTCTTTTAAAAATAATGGTTTATGTTGCTGGGTCTTGTTGTTCCTTCCATATGTTTGGGTGTTGATAGAATTAGAGGCACCAGATGTTGATACTAAAATGAAAACAGAGTCACTGGTGGATAGTGGGGTTTGGGGGTGTGGGGTGAGGAAGGGGGATGAGCTCATACTTGGACGTCAAGGAGCTGAATCATCAGCTTCATCAGCGGGTTTGGGTTTTGCCCTTTGTCTCAGATCATGGTGTGGTGGGGAGCCGATGCTGACTTTGGGAGGAGAGATGAATTGCAGAAGAAGGGCAATGTCCTTGCTATTTCCAGGTGGTTGGTACCCTGATGGTCACTAGGGATTTTATTTGTTTATTTATTTTTTCTCAAGGTGCTGCTTCTTATTGTATTCTTTCTCAGGACAGGCTTATTTCCAAGCTCACTGGGAATCTCGATTGTGTTTATTGAGGATTTACTCAATGCTCAAGACTGTGTTAAATGTTTATGAGTCTTGTTTCCGTGACTTATGATGTCTGATTACAATCCTCTGGGGTGGGGGAATAGCAGTGAGGGGACCCATTTGTGTCTCACAGAGGAGGCAACTGAGGTCCAGAGAAGTGAAGATAACTGCCCAGGTAACAGTGAGTAAAGGATGGAGTGGGCATTCAGACTCGGGCAGAATACACAGATGTCTGTTATTCTTAACTACATTGTTATTTCGAGTTGTTTTGTTTTGTTTTGTTTTGTTTTGTTTAACCTTCTGTCTTAGCCTGCTCAGGCTGCTCTAACAAATGACCATAGACTGGGTGGCTTAAACAATGGACACTTATTTCGCACAGTTCTGGAGGCTGCAAGTTCGAGATCAGGGTGCCAGTGTGGTTGGGTTCTGGTGAGAGGTCTCTTCCTGGCTTGCAAATGGCTTCCTTCCCACTATGTGCTCACATGGTTGGGGGGAGAAAGCAAGTTCTCTAGAGTCTGTTCTTATAAGGGCAGTAACCCCATTGTGAGGGCCCCACCCTCCTGACCTCCTCTAAACCCAGTCATCTTCCAAAGGCTTCATTGCCAAGTACCACCCCATTGGGGATTGTGGCTTCAACAAACGAACTTTGGGGAGACCTAGCTCCGTCCATAGCACCTTTGAAATGGCTGATGATAACTCAAACCGGGAGGAAAAACCAAGAATCAATGACCTCTGGAATCTCTCAGGTGTGCATGACATCTTGCTTTGGATTCAAGCAGGAGCATTTAAATATGTGCTGCAAAGCCCCCTCTCAGTGAGGAAGCAGCCACATTTCGTAAGAGCCTTCAGGAGAAATCCTCCTTTAGAGCAGAACTGGAAGAGGCAGGCTCTGCCCTCCGTACGTGAAGATAAAAGTCGATCGGCTGGGGAATGCAGAGGCAGGTCAGGGTGATGAGAAAAGGGCAGCAGTGAAATGAAAAAGCAGCTCCTGGGGGTGGGATTGGAATTCTACATAAAACAGAGTTGCATAAGTCCTCCCTCTGCAGTGCCAACAGTCTGATTTCCCTTGTTGTCAGAGGTTGGGGAGGCCGGTTTACAAGCACTGGATAAGGCATGCTGCGCGATCACTAAAGACGCTCTTTGCTGCTTTCTGTGAATGTAGTTCAGGCAGAATGCGCCCACCTGCCAGAAAATGCACGCGGCAGCAACTCCTTTCTCTGACCACCTCCCACCCTCTCTGATGGCAAGTTGGAAATTGAACTATGTTAAATACAGGGAGAAACTTGCCATTTTTGCCTGCGTTCTCTCTTTCTCTGGAAACATCCCCAGGCCTGTGAAATTAAGCAGTAACATAGCAGGCGGCCGTCATTATTGCTAGATAATTGACTGCGTATCCCGAGTGAAACAAAGGTGGCTGCAGGATGGTAAAGTCAATTATCATTTATTAATGGCGGTTACAGAACACAGCAGAGCAATTTATAAATTGAATTTTTAAATTGAACAACTTTCCATTTATATTTTTAAAGGCAGGAGGCACATATATGGAATAAAGCATGTGGCCTTTAGCTGGTGACACCATGTGCCTGTTTTGGGAGATTCTTTTTAAATAAATTATTAGGCCACTTTTATGATGGACCTTGTTCCTTTGGACAAAAACTGCTAAATGAGCTAATTCTCTCCAATCTGGTTTGGATGAATGGATACAGTTAGTGTCTGTATGTGAGCCACAATGTGTCCACACACATATGTGTGTCTTTACACATCAAAAGAGTCCACGTAGAAATACATGAAAAAGCCAGGGGGAAGGCCCGAGAAGTGTGCATGAACCTCGTGAGACTTTTTCATTGCGAAGTGTGCCATTTTAACCTGTCCTGAAATGGAGAGAGAGAGATTGCTGAAAAATAAGGGAAAAGATCACTTCTATCAGAGCTGTGTTTTATCAGAGGATGGTTTAGGCTTCGCTGCCTTTTGAAGGCATTTTTATCTTTAATAAAAGGATGCTTTAACTTGACACCACTGATTAGCTACAATCCCATAATTTATGGCAGGCTGAATGAGTTTCTTCCGTTCTGGGGGGATTGAAAAGCTCCTTTCTAACACTTAGACAGTGGACTAGTGAGGTACCGTCTGTGAGTTTAAAAACAGTTTGGCTCTTTCCACTCGTGCTGTTGGCACACGCCTCAACGGTGGTGTGAGATCTTATTTCTTTTGTGATTTCATAACTCACGAGACCCTCATTAATTTACATTCCGAGACACACTTTCACCTACATGGTACCTCACGAACTGAGCCAGAAGTAAAGGTGACCTTCCGGGGGGCTTTGTCTGACATCCTTGTTTTGCTTGTGCAGTTTTGTTTTTAACCACCACGTGACTTAGCTAGTTCTCCTGAAACCTACCACGCTGGACAGAACTGCTTGAAAGACACAAAGCTGGATGTCAGTGTCTCCTCTCCCCAGTATGAGTAGTTATTCACTGCGATTTGTAGGCAGCACAAACCATTTTGCTATTTCGCCCCCTTCCCCAAACACCCTTTCTTTACCATAGTGTTTGGGGCCCGGGAATGTTCACTGCTTTATACAGATGTTGCCTCATGCATGATAAATACAAAGGGGGATTGCACAGCTGGAATTCCCCCAGACCCTCTGCTCAGCGAAGATTCCCTCCTGTCAGCTCCTCCTCTCCACTGTGAAATCAACAACGAGCCCTACCCTCTCTGTGTTTCCATTAATTTCTCCTTTAGCACATCTGATTTCGATTGCAGGGTCTCTGGGTAGAGCCCTGATTAGCTTTTCTTTTGGAGTTGGTCCTCACATTGCTTACAAAATGAGTGCAAATCATGAAAATGATTCTAAACAAAATCCACTAGCTGGAAATAGTGTGGGGAAAGAATATTGCGGTGGGGTGATGCATATTTGAAAACTCGCTGAGTTGGAAGCCGTTTGCCAGAGATTCTGCATAAACAGTGGTGATTGTTGGGACTTATCTTCCTTGCAGTATTTCTGCTGAGAACTGTTAGGCAGGCCATATCTGGAAAATTCTGTCTCTCTCCTTAAAAAAAAAAAAAGGGGGTGGTGGGGCAGAAAACTCATCATCTCCCCCAGGCATCCCACTTCTAACTTCCCAGCCCACTCAGCACTGACTTGGAATTTTTGGCCCCAATCAAAGCTTTTGTGCCTTTTTACATAATGGCTGGGCCCCTCTGTGGAGGGATGGGTTGAGTGACAATTTTCTGCATTGTGTCTGTGTTCCATGACTGGGTCAATAGTACATCCCTTAGAATAGGAAAAATAGCTTATGGGTGAAAACAAAACCATCATTTAAAATCCCCACACAGTTGCCTCCACCCGCTGCGGATGGGGCTGACATTTGGGAGCGCTGGTCTTTGGAAGAAGAACAGTGCTGAAAACGCACTCTGCCAGCATCACCGAGTCAAAAGGGAAACAGATCCTCCTCCCTCCCCTGCTCCTCTCCATTCCAGGCAAACTTCCTGCACCGGTTATAAATATTTAAAGCTACAGTCAACAAAGTTTAAACGGGGAAGTGAGGAAACCCAATCCTGTCTGCAATGCCTTCTGTGTCCTATGGCCTGCCTCTTCTGTCCTTCGGGGTAAGGTCAAGGGCGCGTGGCTCAGAAGGAACAGGTGCTCATCCTCAGGAAAGCCGTCAGCCCCAGCGAGTGGCACAGACCTTTCATTTTATGATTCTCACTCTGCTGAGTGTCTGATGTGGAACAGTTTGCTGGAAATAAAGATCCTGAAGCAGCTCACTATTTTAGACCCTTGCTCCGGATACCTTTAGCACAACAAGCTCATTAGGGGCACTCAGCCTCTGCCAAGCTCGGTGCTGGATTTGGGAAATGCAGAACTTAAAAGGTGCAAAGCCTCCCCTCCAAGAATTCATGTTAATAGTACAAGGTGTTTATATACAACACGGGCCATCGGGAGGTTTATCAAGAGTAATACAGGGGCTTCCCTGGTGGCGCAGTGGTTGAGAGTCTGCCTGCCAGTGCAGGGGACACGGGTTCGAGCCCTGGTCTGGGAAGATCCCACACGCCGCGGAGCAACTAGGCCCGTGAGCCACAACTACTGAGCCTGCGCGTCTGGAGCCTGTGCTCCGCAACGAGAGAGGCCGCGAGAATGAGAGGCCCGCGCACCGCGATGAAGAGTGGCCCCCGCTTGCCGCAACTAGAGAAAGCCCTCGCACAGAAACGAAGACCCAACACAGCCATAAATAAATAAATTAAAAAAAAAAAAAAAAAAAAAAAAGAAAGAAAGACGTGGGCTTCTGCTTGCTCAGCTCACTGTGGCAAACTTAAGCACTGCTGACTCCTATTACAGGAATGCATCCCAGGCTGTAGGCTTTTAAAAAAAAAAAAAAAAAAAAAAGAGTAATACAAAGACTGACTCATTCATTCAACCAACAGCTATAAGCCCCTCATATGTGCTAGGCAGTGGCCTACCTCTAAAGGGTCAAGGGTGAAGCAGGGATGAAAGTAGGGTGTGGAAAACTTAGGAGATCATAAGGCTTCACTTATGGGGCTACCTTTGTTGGATCTTGAGGGATGAATAGGAGTTTTCCAGGTAAAATGGTGGATAAGGATTGGAGAGAGGACATGCCTGGCAGAGAGAAGTCAAGGGCAAAGGCGTGCAAGTGCATGGCTAAGGGATGGGCAGAAACCCCATGGGGGTTCCCCAGGTACATGGGTATGTCACAGGCAAGAACCTTGTAAACCAAGGTTTACACTTTGGGTCTTATCCCAGCTGGAGGCTCTGGTCCAGGGCTGTGTCACTCAGAGAGTGAGGTATGCTTTTAAAAACTGTTCCTCCCAGAGGCAATCCCTTTTTCTAATTCTCACAAATACCCTGTATATCATCCACTATGTTGTGAAAATGTTAAGCTCTGCTCCATCCCTAACCAAGAAGGCAGAACTCCTCGTTGTGTGGGAGAGAAGGAATTGCCTCCTGTCTCGCCTTTGCTCAGGAGCTGACTGTGCTCAGCTGACTGTCTAGACAAGCAGTGCGAAGATCCTTCTGGCAGAGTGGATGCTGCCTGCAGCCTGCGGGAGCGGGGCCCAGGAAGGAGGGTCACGAGGTCCTGCTCTGGATGCAGTTGCAAGTTAGTGAGTTGTAGGTGTCCTCTTGGTGGATAATACCGGTTAGGGGCAAATTTTATAGTCAGAGTGTAAACCCCAGCCCGGAGGTCAGTTTCTAGCTGAGGTGGGTGGCTCATGTCTGTGAATGGAACTGTCTTGCTAATGGGACGACAATCCCAAGCCTTAATTTTAAAAGACCCTTTTAATCAACTGCGGCGAAACTTTAGTTGAATAACATGAAGCGTGTTTTTATGAATGACGTGTGAAGTTGCATTTGAAAATAAATTTTGTTTTTGTTTTCTTCCCATGGTGAAAAATCTCTAATTCTTTACTTGGTCTAAGCACATATAGTTTATAAAGCGTCCTCATATATTTACTCTTCATAAGAACTTCCTGACAATTGGGGCAGAGATTCTTTAGCCCATTACATGGGGGAGAAGACAAGATCAGAGAGATCCCGGGACTGATTCTGTGTCTGTGTTATTTCAGGTGGCTCACAGGGTCTGTAAGAGGCCCTCTAGGGATTGGAACCCTGATATCACATCCTAATGAGAGGGTTGATTGGACGCCCTGCCCAAAGGTTTTGGGGTCAAAAGGGCTTCGTTGTGCTGCTGAGGAGCTGTGGCTTCAAGGGGCCTGTTTGTTTGTAGAGGCAAGTGTGTAACTCGGGGCCCAGAAGCTCTGAGACGGCCCTGTGATTGTTCCTTCGATAAGACACCCTGCTGTCTTCTGTCCTGCAGTCCACGACAGCATGGCTTTGGTGGGGGGGGGGGGGTGGTGGTCAGTGCCCTGCTCAACAGTCCCTCCCATAGCAGTGAGGGATTCACACATGCTCGGACTCTCTAAAGTAACCAACTGGGGACCCTGCCCTCCTAAGGTGATCAAATGGCAGAGCTGAGTTCATCGCTGTGATTTAGTTTTCTCTTTGAAGTCACCTGTAGTGACTCTGTATGGCCTGAAAGAGGCTCCTTAAGACTTTGGAAGTTGGCTTTTCTGACTCATCTCAAACATCAGTACCTTCCTCCACCCACACAGGGAGAAGTGCTGTGAAACAGTTCTTTCTCTTCTTAATCACATTTACCTGTGACTTTTTTTGGAGGCTTCCCTATACGTTGCCTTATTTTTTTGCCCCCACCCAATGTTTCTCTCTTCCCCGTTTACCGTTCAGAAACGCCATGCTCTAGTGCACGCTCTGGGCTGAGGATGGCTCAGCTGTATTTGGAATCCTAAGAAGCCTGAGGCATCGACAGTTGCAGTCGGTCTTGCAGGATTTGTGACACCCAGGGATGAGTCCCTACGCTCCTTCATTCCATTTCCACAAGGCCTGTCACTTTTGTGCCTGTGTTCATAGTGGAGGAGGGGCAAGCGGAGCTGGGCATTCCCTCTCTTCTGAGACAGTGTTGAAAGTCACTGTCTATGAGGCCTCCATTAATCCGGAGTCAATCTCTCTCTCTGCCCCCTCTCACCTCTATCCACACAGATATATAATAGTTGCTAGTATGAGACAACCTTCCGGAAGCTGTTGCAGAGTTGGGTCACCCACGGATTCCCATTACCAGTTTGGACCTACGTGGGAATGGTTTTAGTAGATAGTGAGGAGACCTTAACCCACTCGGTGGTACATTTCTGTAGGAAGGTAGCTCCAAAGGAAAATCATTTCCCTCTATGCAGGAATCACGAACCCCCAGCCTCTCCTGGGTGTGTTTCACCAGAATGGAAATTGCTCCCTGACCCTCTGCGAGGCAAAGGCACCTGGGTGTGGGAAGACGAGGTGGGCTGAGGAGTCCATGCCTTTAGAACAGTTTTATGAAAAACAAGATGTGGTTCCCGAGATGAGAGCCCCTCAAAAGTGACTAACTTATTTACAGAGTAAAATGAGCGATTCTGCACCAGAGCATGTGGATGGAGCTCATATTCTGGGACTGAGGCCCATTTACTGGACACCGTGTTTCACTGGGCCACGGTCACTGCTAACCACAAACTTAGTGCCTGGGGAAAATAAGTAGACTGTCTTTAGAGCTGTCTTTTATTTTGTTTCTTTAAAAAAGATTGCCTGAGTCATGGGTGAATTAGGAAGACAGTATAGCTTAGCGAACTCTGGCGTGAGAGTAACCGGGTTTAAATCCTGGTTTTGCCTGTACTAGTTGCATGACCTTGGGCATGTGATTTAATCTCTCATGCCTCAGTTTCCTCTTCCTGCAAAGTGGGAATAGCAACATCACCTCCTTGTGATAGGCCGAAAAATGGTCCCCCAAAGATATCCACCTCCTAATCCCCGGAACCTGCAAATGTTGGTTTATTTGGAAAAAGAGACTTTGCAGATGTGATTAAGTGAAGGATCTTGAGATGCGAAGATTATCCTGGATAATCTGGGTGGGCCCTTAATGCCATTACCAGGGTCCTTATAAGAGTGAGGCAGAGGGAAATTTCACAGACCCACAGAGGAGAAGGGAATGTGAAGATAGAAATGGAATAGAGAGGGACTTGAATATACCGGCCTTGGAAATTGGAGTGATGTGGCCACAGTAGCCACCAGGGGCTGAAAGAAGCCCCTGGAGCCTCCAGAAGGAACCAGCACTGCTGACACCTTGATTTTAGTCAGTGAGAACGATTTTGGACTTCCGGCTTCCAGAGCTGTCAGAGAATACATTTCTGCTGCTTGAAGAGATTTGTGGTGATTTGTTACAGCAGCCACATGAAACTAATACACACCTTCACGCTGTCATCGAGAGGGTTGAATAAGGTAATGCATATGAAACATTTGGCATAGTCCTGGTGTGACATAGTAAACCCTCAATAAGTACGAGCTTTGATTATTTTATTTTGAAGCTGGAAGGAGGATTTGCAGAGGGTAAGGAGAACTGGTTGAGGGGGTCAAAAATGGGGTGGGGGGGTGTCAGGTCCTGGCTGGGTCACTGTCACTTGCAAGCCAAGCTTCTGTTTTTCTCCTTTGGCAAAAGGAGGCCACCAAGTCCTCCCCCGAGTTATGGATCAAATGAGTTAATGAACGTGAAACTGCTTTGCACGTCACCCACGTAAATTGTTAAGCTGTGGTTACAAAGCCCGGGACCAAACTGAAGCAACGTGGCAGAGGGCTGCAGAGAGCTTTGTCCCTTTGGCTCTGTGAGGTGAGGTCATCTCTTTCAGCTTTTGTTCCTGCCTTTCTGAGCTCATTTGCTGGTTTTCCCCCTAATCCCGGCCCCTTCGGCCCCGAATGGAGCTTCAGATGACAAAGCTCCAAAAGTCCCAGCCAGCCGTGAGCCACCCCTGGGGCATATTTCTTCTCGTTTCCATTTTTAAGAGGCACAAACAAAAATAAAAACAAAACCCAAAATACACTAATCTTAAAAAATGATTTGCACTGTCCACCAAAGAGATTAGGTCAATGGATTCCAATTCCACTTCGCTGAGGTTTGAGATGTTTTCAGTCTGTTTTTCGGGCCAGAGACCCATGAGACCCAGCATCGGGTGTCAACTTAGATGGGAACAAGTCAACCTTTGTCAAATGCTTGAAAGCGGTGAATTCATCTGTAAAGATACCCAGCCTCCCAGGAAATGTGCTGTTTTAGCCTGAGTAGGCAAAGGACAGCACACAGGATGAAAACAAGCCATTTCTGCCCATGACTTGCTTTGTCTTTTACTGGTACTTCCAGTAAAATCTTCACACTTCCTAAGATGGTCAAAGGTGTGTGTTGTAAAGACAGCCCTTTGTTGAAAGACTTGGCAGATTCCTCCATTTCACTGATTCAAATCTGCTCACCTACTGGAAAAGAAAGGACCCCATTCGCACGCATTCATCTTTAACAAACATATAATGAAACCCACAGTGTTCTAGGCAGGGTGCTAGGCACTGGGGCAATGCTGCTGACCACAGTGCACGTGGGTTATCTGGAGTTGAGTGGGGATGACGTTAGCCAAACAGCGACACGACATCGATAAACTGCAGCAGTGGTACAATAGGGGCACCTAGTGCTAAGGGGGTCTCCAACGGAGATTTCTCCCAGCAGAGAGCTCCTGAGTTCAATTCAGGAGACGTCCAGGGATCAGTTGCACCAGAAGGGAGGGGAACACACTAGATGCGGAGAGAATGATGTGTGCAGAGGCCCCAAAGTGGGAAAACAAACATGACGTGGAGGAGGAACCAGGTGGAGGCCGGCGTGGTGGAAAGCAGAGGAAGGAGAAGAGTTTGGGGTGAGGCTGCAGGAGTAGGAGGGGCCGAAGTGGAGGTCTTGTTGGCCATGCTGGGGGGGTACACCATTTGGGGAAGAGAGATTCACCTTGGTCCCACTCCCCTAGAGATGCATCAGTGTGGGCCTTCACTGTGGGCCGCCCAGGCCTGTCCAGCTCTACGCTGATCTCGGCAGAGCCAGGGCCATTAGAAAGAACCTCAAAAGCAGGCGCTCTGTAGCTCCTCGGAGCCTGGACCTCAGAGCCCAGAGAGCGTACCTTCCAAGCTTGTTTTGGGTCTCCTCCTGTCCTAGTTCTTGCATAAGGGGTTTTGTCTCCATTTCCCTGCAGGTCTAGGTCTCTACGCTGAACTCAGCAAGTCTTGCTGCTTCAATCCCGCTCTCTGTAGTTTGTTCATTCACTCAACGAATATTTAGTATTTGTAAGGTGCCAGGCATGGGGCTAGGCCCTGGGAGGCAGAGCTGAGGGAAAGAAGGCCTGCTCCCTGCTCTAGAGAAGCTTCAAGTCTAGTGTGAGGGGAAGGGGAATAGCTTGGACCCTCCACAATCAGACATCAGTGTCCCATTTGCCCATTGTCCAAGCTTCCCCCTGTCACCCTCCATGGATTGCCCACCAGCCACCTGTCCTTATGACAGGGGCTTGGAGATGGGCCAGACTCTAGATCGTTTGCCGTGGACTGCATTGACTCTCCTTATATGGAGCAGAGCTCGTTCCCAGTTCAGCCCCAGCTCCATCCTCTTGTGGCTTGGCTGCCTAGCCGCAGCTTCAGACAACAAAACCATCTTTCCGAGATCCACCTCGCTGCGCTGTGGCTCCAGGTGCCCAGAAAGTCCGTCTTCCTTGTTATTTCCCCACGGGCACAAGTCTTCTGAAGGCAGCATAAGCACCCTCCAACAGCGGCGCGTTCCCACCTGCCAGCAGTTAATGAACTGTTGTCGGGGATGGTTAATGCCCTGTGAAATCAGTCATTAATTGTAGAAACAACCGATTTCAGAGAGATCGCGGCAATTATGAGCCGTTTATGATGGCAGAGGCATAACAAAGCACACGGCCATGCTGCCCATTCGTCATGAGGGAAAGAGTCTGCAACCTCACTTTGAAGTTGCCTTCTAATGGGAGTGGTCACGCACTGCCGAGCTCCCTGCAAACCACCGCGCTCTTAAAGGCCCGGCTTTGGCTGCAAAAACTGCAGAAAGCTAGTGACTGTGCTCCTTGGGAATCAAAAAGGTACACCTGCAATGGGCCGGCTGAAGGAGGCAGCATCGGATAATGGATAAAGCTGCTCTCGGGCTGCGGCCTTTCCTGACCCGGTGGCCTCTGAACTGCGGTCCCAGAACTATGAAGGAGCAGTGCAGGTTTTCCCGGTGGTCTCTGGGCTGGCTTCTGAGAGTGATGATTCTGAGACTTATTCTTCATCTGTATTGTTTCTGGGGAGAATTTAAGATAAGCTGACCCCTTTGTTGGTAGTGCATCCAAAACATGATCATTCATTTGTTCTTTTCATAATGTAAGTTCCCCTCCTGGCAGTCAGAAACCAGTCACATTAATAGGAACATTCACAGTCTTTCTCTGAGCTGTCCCTGGCACCGCGGCTAAGATTTTCAGCTCTCTGCATTCCAGTCTCCCAGCTATTTCTAGAGCCCCAGAGAATGTCTGTGTAAGCTCTTGAAGAGGTTCTTAGAGACCTCTGTCCTCTTGCTCTGGGCAGATGGTACCTGGGGGTGTCTCCCCTTAGTCACTGGCTCTGCATTCTCACAGGCATTGGGCCTGCATCAGATCCTACCCCCTAATCCCCTAATATCCAGGAGGAAGGGCGACCATAAAAGTTTTCTGAAGCAGAATAGCAGGACCATTGATCTATTTTACAAAGATCGGCTACATCAGGATTGGGTAAGGATATTGGTGTGTGCTCATAGCCAGGTGGTTTATGATACTGAAATATTGGAATTGCCCTGCATGATCAACAACATAGGCTTAGCAAAATACACTTTGGTATTCCAATAAGCTAGAATCCTGTGCAGCATTTAATATGATTATTAAAATCTATGCTTCCTGACATGGGAAAAATACCCATGGTCTATTACTGAGTAGAAAAAGCAGGCAACCAACTATGCTTGATCCTGTTTTAACGGAAAATGTGCACACATGTGGGTATGTGGGAATGTGAAAGTGATGGTCTTTCCTGATACCTCCCAACATGTTACAGTGCTTATTCTGGGAGATTGAAGGTGACTTTGAATTCCCTCCTTATGCTTTCAGATAGTGTCTGAATTTATTGTGACAAGCATGTCTTGATTTTATAAGAAAAGTAGGATTTTTTTACATTTATTGAAAACTGCTAATTTTATTTATTGTAATAAAATTATGTCTTATCAGGATTTTGTAAAGCTTTTTACGTTACTTGCCCTTATTGGCCAAATTAAGACACAATACTATTAGAAAAATTTTTTAAGATTTAGAAAATAACATCTCCAAAGAATTTGAAAGATTAAGTTGTAAAAGTTGAAAAATAAATGGTTTGCCTATTTTACGGGTTATATTATAAATGGAAACCAAATATCAGCTGGGCGGCATCAGAGAAAGTCGACTTGGCTGGGAGTGAGGGATGGGGGACGCAGGCAATGCTAACTTGAGGCAAAGATACAGGCGGGGAGTTGGGTAGCAATAGGCAAATAGAAACAATGTTTTTGCAATGGGGGTGGAGGCGGGGGGGCGGTGTAGATGACATATAAGGGTCTGTTGTGACCACAGAAGTGATTCTTGGGCAAACAAGCCTGGGAATTTGTGAAATGACTGAAATTTTCACTCTGCCTTTAAATTTAGACTTTTCTTGAATTTGTGCATAATTCCAGATTCAGCCATGCCTTTTCCTGGTCATCTTCTGTCCTGTCTCTAAACGTTGGGTGTCTGCTTGGCCCCCTAGCTGAGAAGTGGCTGTGCACATAGCCAAGGAAACAATTGTCATTCCCATGTCTCCTTAAATGAGGTCTTTTTCTTGTTAAACATCATTGCAGGCAAACTTTATTTTAAAATACTGCAGCACAGTTGGAATTTCAGCCAGTGGTGTTTTTGAATTCCAATGCAAGAAGTGATTTCTTTAATGAAATTTGATGCAAAGTGCAAAACCTGAAATCTGAAATCAATGTTGTGAATCCAGGTTTTAGCTAAGTTATGAAGGGGCTGGAAGGAGACAGCAGGAATTTCTTCAAGCAAATTAAATAAAATTAAATATTTAAAAAGTTATCTCTGGGGCTTAATATAAACAACAGCAGCAAACATACATTTAAAAGTGGGTTTAGAAGCATGGTCAGTGGAGAATTCCTTAAAAATTTCCACAGCATCATAAGCGTAAATCTCATTTTATTAATGATTGAACAAAAATAGCATTTATTCCACAAATCCTATTTTTTTTTTTCTATTAAAAAAAAATCCTGTGTCTTATCAGAAGTTCTCTAGCTTTGGGATGATATTTCATAAATAAAGCAATACCATGAAACAAATGCAAGACGTATTCTGATTGGAAGCTAATAAAAATGTTGCAAGACGCAGGTCAAAAATAAGAAACCAAGGAATTCTCCAAATTATCTCTTTACAGTGTAATCCCTTTACCAATGATGAAGACAGTGTGTCCTTTATTATCTGCACTAAGGCAGCTTTAAAATAACTTCCTTCATTGTTTCATAGATCTATATTTTTGTCTCTCTAGCAAGATTTCGGGCTATTGAAGGCAAGGACCATTTTCTCTGTTTCCCTGATATTTCCCACTACTTGGGTTGTCAGGAGAGTTGGGGGCATGTCAGGTGCTTCACAAGTATTTATTCACTGGGCAAGAAAGAATTGGAATCAGAAAAGAATAGGTTTCATTTTTCACATGACTTACTACTCCAGTCGATTGTTAATAGCTCCTTGGAGTCCTGAGTTAAGAAAGATTCTGAGGATCAGTTGGCGCCATGTAAAGAATATCGTGGTTGTTGGAGGTAAAGTCTGTGGGGGGTACAAAAGCGGTGGTACCTATGCTATGTTCAGTCCCTGTCCCTGAATTAACCAACCCCAGAGCCACCACACCTTTGGAGTCTGTTAGGTGAGAAAAACACTTCTCATTATTTAGGCCACTTTTAATCAATTTTTCCTACACATTGCTAAAAGCATCCCATATGATACAATCTCCTATTCACCAAACCCAAAACTTCAACAGAAACTTTTTTTCACTCATAAATTATGATTTTTTTCCCCACTAGGGAATTAATATGTTTTATTGAAACACCACATGAGATATAAGGTTGCAAAAGTTCTCAAATATCGATTCTCCTACTTACTAGTTGAGCGACTTCTGCTTAGGTTTTCTTAAAGTGCTCCAAGCCTCTGTTTTCTAATTTGTAAAAACGGGACAGTGGATATCTTCACAGAATTATTCTGAGAATTAAATAAGATAATTCAAGCAGGTAAACACACATAACGTATAGCAGGTGTACCATTCAGCCGAGTTTCTCGCTTTTCTGACCTCCTTGAGGACGTTTAAGCTCAACCACTTTATAAAAACATCCACTTTACTTCACTGCTGGAGTTCGGCCCCAGCATCTCTTCACAGAGAGCTCTGGCAGCTCTGGAGGGAGGCAGCGGAGGGCTTTCCCTTTGGACTGATGGATTTCTTCACACTCGTGCGGCAGTTCTGGCATCACATCCCCCCAGCTCTGGTGCAGCTGGAAGGCAATCTAATCAGGAAAAGGAATTCAATGCAAACTAATATACAATTTGGAAACCTTCTGAGAGTCGGTGCGTTTTACACTTTGGAAGATTTTTGCTTTTATTTTATCACTGGGGCTCCTGATAAATTAAAGAGAGACGAGCTGTTCCTCGGCCAAAGAAACCCTTACATTTAAATTAAAGTTTAGACCTTTTCTGCGCTTCCTCTGCCAGACTCATAGGACTGTGTCAGAAGGGACTTGAGCTATGTGACAATGTTTTATATTTCTATTTATTTCTTCTTGGTCGAAAATGCCTGATTTTTTTTCCTGCGATTTTGTAGTTTGTCCCTAGAATGTTGTTCTCTAATATAAACGAAGTGGCTGAAGCTGTAGGGAGAATGACTTCACATTTAAGAATTGATCCGACACCTAATACATTTCAAAATAGTTAAGAGAATGGGTTTAAAGTCCAGACAGATTTAGTGTTTGATCATACCACTTAACAGCAATATGACCTTGAACAAATCATTTGCCTCTTCAAGCCTTTGTTTCCACATCTGTAAAATGGACATGATGCTTGCATTGTCTAACCATTGCTGTATAAAAGCCTACCAGCAACAATCATTTTTTTATTTTTCAAGCGTCTGTGTGTCACATGAACTCATCTGCACTTGGTTGGGTGGCTCTGCTCCTCTAGGCTGGACTCGCCCACGTGACTGTGGGTTGCAGGGAGTCAGCTGGGGCAGCTCTGCTCCATGCGGCCCCTATCCTTCTGGGAACAGCAGGCTGCTCTGATCACGGTCATGGCAGGGGCTGGGAGTGTGAGCCCAATCTTTCGAGCCCTTGTCAGACCTCTTGTCACACCTGCTACCGTTTCATTGGCCAAAGCAAGTTACATGGCCAAGCACAAAGTCGAGGGGTAGGGAACTATGCTCCACCCTCCTCCTCCTGCCTCTCCTCTTCCTCTCCCTTCCATCTCTTCCTCCCTCCTCCTCCTTCTCCTCCTCCTCTGTCCTCCTTCCATATCCCTCCTCCTCCTCTTCCTCCTTCCATCCCTTCTCCTCTTCTCTTTCTCCTCCTCCTCTGGTCCCTCCTTCTTCCCCTTACTCCCCCTCCTCCTCCTCCTCCTCCTCCTCCTCCCACTCCTCCTTTTCTGCTTCCTCTTCTTCTCTTTCTGGGCCATTGTGGGGGGGCAAAGCCAAGTTGTATTAACCTCCGTCTACCTTACGCCTTGTAGGTACCTGATTCATGTTGACTTAACAAAAACCATAAGGCAGTTTGTACTGAGCTCATGGAAACGTGTATGCTCATGCATGGACACATGCGTGCCTGTGCGCACACTCACACACACACACAATCACACAGTTTGAAGATGTTGGACTGTCTTTGCTTATGAATAAAAAAATGACCTCAGTCTTGTCAAATGCTTCAGGAGAGAAAAAACATTTTCTCTTTCATGCCATCATTTGCTCAAAGGCAGATCCAGAGTGTTCATTCAAATGTTTCTTCTCTCCTGATTATCTTGTACAAAGCTCTCCATTTGGGAATAGTTGCAGGTTTCCTTGTCATCCTCCAGCTCTGGTTTATATAAGAATGGATCATCTGTTGAGGCAAACTTCAAAGCCGGAGAGTGCCCTAAGTTATAAATGGTTCTGTCTTTTAATTCAGGCATAATCCTATTAGAGACACAGCTCTCAGGGATGGGGAATCCTTTTAGGACTCTTTGATCAAAGGAGCACTTTTGAGTTCAGTGGCTTCAGCTGTCCAAGTCCGAGAAATAACAGGGAACCCATTTAATATCTGGAAATGTCAATTTCTCTCATTTCTGGTGAAAGAAGTATATTCTCAAGTGAACCAGTACCCGTTTTTGAATTCAGGGGAAAAAGTGGGAAGCAGGAATAGCGTTGTGCTGTATTTCCAAAGGGTGCAGGACTAACCTTTGCTGATGCACCAAATAACTTCAGGTGGCATTAAATTATATCCAAAGGCGTTTGGTACCCTGCTCATTCATTGAGCATCCTCAAACGATCTCTCTGATGATGAGGTGAAAGTTGCAGTTTGGGCTTTGTCTTTAGCTTCTCGAAATCTTGTTAACTTTTCTGTTTCACAGAGATCATTAGCCAGTCTTGACCCAAGACTCCGAGGCTCTGTGCATTCTGCTAGCCTCTGCTTCCGCGCTCCCGGTCATTCTCTTGCTCAGCACTGCTTTTCTCGCCCTGTCTCACTCACTCTGCTTCCTCCATGGGGTTGACCTCTTTGCTGTGTGTTAACACACCAAACGCATCCCCACCTCAGAAACTTAGCACACTTTGTTCCTTCTGTTCCGGAGTCTCTTCCCCCATTTAATCCATCTGACTCAGTCCCTCACCTTCTCTGATCTTTAATCAAATGCTGCCTCTTCCTGAGGCTAGCTCTGTCCACCCTATTTCAAATGGCTCCCCATCTCTGGTGTTCTCTCTCTTCCCGCCCTGTTTTATTTTATTTTCATAGCACTTTTCATCACCCATTGTATGGTAGGGTTACTTATTTGTTTATTGTTTGTCTCCCTCGGGAGAAGATAAGCTTCATACTTGCAGGAATTTTTGTCACTTTGGTTCACTGCCATACGCCCAAGACTTAGAACAGTGCCTGGCAAGTGGAAGATGCTCATTAAAATTTTTGTTGACTGGATGAATGAGAGAACTGATTTTTGACATTGGTGAGTGGTATTATTTAGTTAGAGTTTAGTAACACTGCTGTTTGCATTGTAATTATTTTTACCCGCACTTTCTATTTAAGGCAAGTGACACTAACATCTGGGCCCACAATTCCTGGTCCAGAATTCGTTTAAAATTCCATATTCTGATGCTTCAGTTATCTGTCAAGGCTCTGAATTCATGGCAATATTCAATACACTCTTGGGATCATTTATAGTCCAGAGGAAATATGGATCTCATTGGGTTTTGAAATGAATATTTTGAGGCCCTATATCAATTTATGTTTTTTACTTTTTTTTTCTGAGTTTCTCATATACAGTCCATATTTTTCATGATCTGGAGAATGAAATTTGTTGACAAGAGGGCTCTGTGCTCTGTTTTTGGGCTTTCCTCAAATGTAACTGAAGAATTCACCGATGGAATTTAGATTTCAGCTATACCCCAAGTGCCATATTAGAAGTAGCCCAGTGGGCTTGTCTGAGATCAAGCATGTGAGGCATGTCCAGACACACAGAGGATTTAGTCTAATGGACACCAGCATCAGAGAAATGAAAGACAGTGGAAAAAACCTTTAGGGAGGCAAACAATTTGAGGCCTGAACTCGACAATGATTTGGGAGCAGTGGTCTGTGACTCGAAACCAAGTTAGATGTGTCTGAACAGTCCACACCCAACTAGGTGCAGTGACCCAATTAATTCCTTATGCAACAAATTTATCGAGCTCTCCTCCTATGTGGCAAGCACTGTTCTAAGTGATGGCCACCCAGTGATGAAGAAAGAGATAAGACCTCTATGATCATGGAGCTTAACATCTAACAGATGAGGTGACATACAAGCCAACACACCCAAATAATAATTCAGTTACAAACTGGGGGAAGATCTTTGAAGGAAATGTATAGAGAGAAGTGGCAGAGACTAATAGCAGGGGTCAGGGGCTCTGACTTAGATTGGGGGTGAGGGCATCCAGGATGCAAGCTGAAGGTCCGACCAGGCCACCTTGTGACCCCCAATCTCTGCCCTCTTCTCTCTTCACCCAGGAGTCCTTCCTGCCCTTCTCTTACTCATTTTTTACTCCAAGGCCAGTGGTTATTAAGCTGATTATTGCAGTCTCCTAAGGAGATTACAAATGTACAACCCTGGGACCCTTCACAAATGAAGGGACTCTGAATCTCCACGGATGGGTCCAGGGAATCTGCATTTTGAAAACCTATCTGCATATTCTTTGGCTAGCTCAGGTTTGGGAACTCTGTTTAACCATCCAGGAGAGCTTCTGAGGCTCCCCCACTTCTCCCACCAAATAACTCCTTGGAACAATTTGGCTTAAATGCCAGCCTCTGCTTTCCCTCCCTCATTTTTCACCATCATTGTTCTGGAGCCCAAGCATACTGGGCCACATAACTGATTCACCTGCGCATCTCCTTTACCTGTCTGGAAGCCCCCTGGGGACAGGGCTCGGATTTTCATGACTATATTCCCAGCCTGCAGCACAGGGCCATTCCTCATGAGAGATTAAATGAATTATAATAATAACCAGCCTTAGGTGTGTCCTTACTATGAGCCCAGAAGTTTCCTGATACTTACATAATTTGGTAAATCCTTCCAAATACCCCAGGAGGTGGATACTGTTATCTCTACTTTAGGGAAGAGAAAAGTGAGACACAAAGAGCTTAAGCAATGCAAACACGTAGCTAGAAATGGCAGAACCAGGCGGCCTGATCCCAGAATCCAGACCCTTGATCATCATGCCCTCAGTAAATGAATGAATGAACCAGTGAATGAATGAATGATTTTTGTGTCACCCCACCCCATTTTATTCTTGAATAATTAGTGCATACTGTGTTGGGGAAACCCGTAGAGTGATAGGAAGCTTTGTTCTCTGCTAACCTAAACCCTGTTGTGGTTTATTCCTGGCTTTTGAAGATTTCATTACAAATTCCTTGAGACAGGCACTGGAAGAAAGTTTTGTAGGCAGAATTTCCTAGTAGATAGCCTCTCTCTTTCTCTTTCCTCCAGCCCCAACATAACTGGTCTCATAAGGCACATTGTTAAATTGTAGATACCTGCTGTTGATATTTATGGTTGTTCCACGTGGCTGGGGCAAGATACGGGGAACTAATCTTGGTTTACCAAACCTGATGCAAAGAGGGAGTCTCTGTGGGCCTCTCTTGAAATCCTAAAGTGCTCAGAACCCTCTTCTTTTGCATCTTGTCTGAGGTAAATAAGGTACAGTTATCATTCACTTAACACCCCTGCATGCCAGGCACCGCACAGGTAACATACCTGCCACCACTTAGCTCATAGGGGCACCTTGGTTGGATGCTCGACCCACCTAATTCACTGATATGCAAACTTTGGAACCCTGGCCGCTGTTCTTTAGTAGCTTTCCAGGGGATTCTGATACACACATTTGAGTTCCTCTGTACGAAGGCAGTGGTCCTCACACTTTAGGACACATCAGAATTGGCTGGGGGAGCATTTTAATGCCGAGCTAGCTGGTGCTCATATGATTATCTGATTCTGGATCACATCTCGGGCTTCATTCTCACCTGCAGCTGCCTGCGGTCTGGGAAGGTAGTTAGTTGATTGCTTCTCCTGAGTCCTAAATATTCCAGCTCTCCCTTCCCTGCCACGCTCTTCAGCCTGCTGTGGGAAGTTCTGGGGCTGCCTAACAACCTGGGAGCAAAACCCTGAGAAGGAGCCCTCTGCCTTTTATTTTGAATACAGTGTTTTTGCTCGAGGTGGCTTTTTGGGTTAGGTCTGTTTTTTGAAGCTGAGATTAACGTGGCTTACTAAAACTTGTAAAGCCCAAGGCTAGGTATTTTTTTTTTTCCACGTGGGTTAAGGTTAAGGTAAGCTCTGTCTCTAGTGAAGCCTGTTCTGTGTTGCAGTTTCCTAAGCCTGTTCACACCCAGCCTCTCCTTCGATTCTCCCCAAGTTCAATAAGATTGGAGGGGCTGACTTTACAAAAGGGGAGACTGAAGCACAAGAGAGGTGAAGTGACCTGCTCAGTGGCTCCGGGTGAGTGAATTACGTGGCTGGGGCAATAACCGAGGACTGGCGGCTCCCAAGTGGTGCTTGAATAGCCTGTGCCGGTCCCTTCACACTGGCTCCTTTCACATCAGTGGTGCTTGATGTCTGGAGCTGAAGCTGTGGGTTGGGGGAAATCTGCAAAAACTTCTCCTAACAAGGCATTCGCTAACTTCAGCATCTACCACAAACCACGGCGACACTAGCTAGACTTGGGGCTCTGGTGATAAACTGGCAGTAATGAAATCTCAGTATCTACCCGTGAAGAGAAAAACAAAAAATCCATAATGGACCGTTAGGTGTTAATAGGAATAATACAAATGCCCAACAGAGTACATTACTGAACTGAGTAAGCCTCGCCCAGCCCACCGCAATCTGTAACGTCTCAGTATTTTAACTGCACATGTATATGTTGGATTGAGAATAACAGTAACTGAGAGTAGGGAGTCAGGGCTATAAAAGTCAACAATAGCCCATCTTCACTCTCTAACTGAAGGGACGAGTTTGGACAAGTTATTGCAACTCTCGGAGCTTCTGTTTCTATCTGTAAAATGGGAACAAGCATGCTCTCTTATAGGGCTGTTGAGAGGATGAGAAGAGGTCACAAGATCTCATTGTTTTAACTTGCGTCTCCCTGATTTCTCGGTGAATTGAACACCTTTTCCTGTGTGGCTTTCCGAAGTTCTTTTGTGAACTGCCTGTTTATCTGCTTAGTTCAGTCTTCTTTTGAGTTGTTGACCTGTACGTTTAGATATTAATCTTTTTGTCAGATATGTTGCAAATATTACTTCCCCATCTCTTTTTTTAAACAGCTGTGTTGAGATGTCATTTACATACTACAAATTCAGTCATTGTAAGGGTACAATTCAAGGATTTTGTGTAAAGTTATAGAGTTGTGCAACCATTACCACAATCTACTTTAAGACCTTTTCCACCAACCCAGAAATTTCCCTGTGCCCATTTTCAGTTAATCCATGCTCCCATCCTCCAGCCGTAGGCAACCAGCAATCTGCTTTCTGTCTCAATAAATTTCCCTTTTCTAGACGTTTCATAGCAATGGAATCATGCAATATGTAGCTTTTTCCATCTGGCTTCTTTCACTTGGCATCATGGTTTTTAGGTTCATCTATACTGTAGCACGTGTCAGGACTTCGTTTCTTTTTATTGTTGAATGGCATTCCATTGGAGGGATATATCACATTTGTGTCCTTTCCAGTCCTTGCTGTGTGTGTGTGTGTGTGTGTGTGTGTGCGCACGCGAGCGCAGCATCAGCCAAAACTATGGTGCCTCACACCAAGACCACAACCTCAGACAACCAGAGCCATTGGCCCTCCCTGCCTCCTAGATCATCACCTCTGAGGATCATACTCTGGGCTTGGGTGTTGCCCTGGTAGGTGTGTGAAGCTGCCACTCCTCACAGTTATCCACCCTGGTAGAACCTCTGCCAACCTAGCTGGTGATGATGGTGATGGTGGTGATGACGGTGGTGATGACGGTGGTGATGGTGGTGGTGAGTGGTGGTTGCAATCCCAGGCCAGAATGCGGCAGAGTCCCACTGTTCTTACTTAAAGTCCAGCAGTTTTACAAGCATAAACACTTCTCAGATTGTTGTTTGACTTTGGTGATTTCCAGGTTTTGAAATGGTAGTTTCTGTCAATTTTTTCCAGCTTTAGAGTTGATTTTGGGGAACTGATTTGCCAGTCTCCTTATTCAGCCATAGCTGGAAGGCTCACCCTGTTTCCCAATCTCTTGATTGTCTTTTAACTGAGCTACGAGGTCTCTTGTCATATAATGATTTCAATTTTTGTGTAGACACGCATGTCAGTATTTCTGTTTCGGCATCTGTGTTTTTTGGCTTAAATGTTTAGGGAGACTTTCTCCATCCTGAGATCATTAACAAATTCCCTGATACTTCCCTCTAATATTTTTACAGCTCTGTGACTTACTTTTAAAGGCTCTTGATTCATATGAAATTGCTTTCTGTAAGAATTGTACCCATTTATAATTCCACCAGAAACATATCAGAATTTAAAAAAATCATATCTTAGCTATTGATGGAATTCGTATATATTCTCTCACCGTTAAAGTTGATTGTTTCTTAGTTAGTTGTTTATCTTGTTTTATGAGTTCATGTTATTTTCCAAATATTTCTTTTGAAGTCTTTATACACAGAAGATATTGAGCCCTCATTTACCGTATTGCTGCAAATATTTCACCAATATGCTGTTTGACTATTAATTAAATAACTTAATTTTTCATAGCATCAATACAAAATCATTTTAGAAAAACGAGAAAATAAACATGGTTTCATTTACACCTTATAGTATTTATGCTTTTCCTGGTTGGTGTATGTATAACCACATATTTACCCAAAAAAGGTCACATGGCATATAGTATTTTTTCAAGTTTTATATCATGAATCTTTCTCATGGTCACTTCATCCTCAGCATAATTTTAATGATTGAAAAGTGTTCTATTTTACGGATATACCAAAATTTATTTAATTCATTTCCTTTGGTTGGTCTTTCAGGGTCTTTGCAACGATTTACTCTTACATACACTCTGAGGAACAAAAGTAGCCAAATTGTTGTGGATATCCTATTTATTTCCTAGTAGGCTATGTCAGAGAGCATACCAATTTCTGAAGTTTCTGATACCCGTGGACAAATTGGTCTCTAGAAAAGTTACTCCAATTTACATCCCCACTGGTGGTATATAAGGGTAACTTTACTCCTAGCACAAGGAATTCTCATTTTAAGAGGCTCTCTGCAAATTTGGGAGGTAAAATTGTATCCTTTCAATGTGTTTAGAATAGACTCATAAATTTATACAATTTCGTAAAAAGTAAAGTGTGTAAATACATGTATATGTGTATATATGTATACTTATATATGTATTTATGTGCATATATATTTTTAATTGCAATTGTTCAGTTACTAATAAGGTTAGACATTTTTCAGTTTAAGCAATTACATTTCCTCTTTTATGAATGGCCTCATCATGTCACTTGTCCAGGTTTTAAATGAGTATTGATCTTTTTCTTATTTACTTATGGTCTTTATGTAATGTCATTTTACCATATGAGATTGCAGTATTTTGTAGTGTGCCTTTCTTAATTTAGACTATGTAGTTATTATAATTCCATATCAATAATATAATTTTTATATTAATATCATGAAGATGGTACCATTTTACCTTCTCCCATTATTCTCTCCCCAACTATGGTAGATTGGTTGCACAAATCAGTCAAAAAGTCCCCAATTCTCCACCCTTCCTGGTGTCTGTGCCCTTTGCAGTCTGACTTTGCAACTCCTCCAGAGATGGAACTTTGAGTCCATGCTGCCTCAGAGACTTGCTTTGGCCAACAGAATATGGGATGGAAGTGACAAAACCTCACGATGTGAGTTTTTGCATGCTCCTGCTCTCTGTCTTGGAATCCTGACACTGTCACGTGAACAAGCCTGGGCTAGCCTGCTGGGTGATGGAAGACACGTGGCTATATCACCCTATTGCCTTAGCAGACGACAGACCAACTCTCAGACTGGTAAATGAGATTTTCCTTGACCACCAGACCCTGCTAGCTAATCACAGATGCATGAGCAAGTCAGGTCAAGATCAGCTCAGACAACACAGATCAGAAGAACCATCCAGCCATCCCCTGGAGTTGTCAGTAATAATACACAGTTGTCGTTTTGAACCACTACATGTTGGGGTTGCTTGTTATGTAGTAACAGATATATTTCTTTTTAAGAAAGTGAGGTGGTGCAGAATCTGGAATTTCTTTTATTCTGCAGATGATTATTTTATATGTATTAAGTCTTTCAATGGTTATTTAATTTTGTTTTATTTGTATCTTATAACAATATGGAGGTTTTCAATGTTCACCACCAATCGTTTTCTACAACATGCTAACATTTGAGTTCTTTATTTTGATTTATCTCTTGTTCTGTCGTTCTGCATACTGATGAGTCAAGATGCAGTGCTGTCTTAAAATGTTTCTACTATCGTCACCATTTATTCTTACTTGTACCATAATTTGTAGAAGGCAGGAAAAAGTTATTTTCTGTTGGTTTGTTTCATAACTACATGATAATATGGACTGCTTTTATATTGGTCAAGATAATTATAACAGGGCCTTCCCTGGTGGCGCAGTGGTTAAGAATCTGCCTGCCAACGCAGGGGACATGGGTTTGAGCCCTGGTCCGGGAAGATCCCACATGCCATGAAGCAACTAATCCCATGAGCCACAACCACTGAGCCCACGTGCCACAACTACTGAAGCCCAGGTGCCTAGAGCCCCTGCTCCCAACAAGAGAAGCCACAGCAGTGAGAAGCCCGTGCACCGCAACCAAGAGTTGCTCCCGCTCACTGCAACTAGAGAAAGCCCGCGTGCAGCAACAAAGACCCAACGCAGCCAAAAATAAATAAAATAAAATAAATTTATTTTAAAAAAGATAATTATAATAACTTCGGTTATAACAGAACAGTCATGATTGTTCTGTTTGATGAGTAGACTAAAATTCCGTGCCCTACAACAAACACACAAAGAGTAAATAAAAATTCCCCATTGTAAAACATTCACTGTCTCAAGTTTAACATTATATAGCAACAAACAACTAAAGTTAAAGTAGAATTGCACATCAGAGCTTCAAATCAACTCACCAGAGTTCATTATTTTTATGATAAAAACATACTTCTAACAAAAAAGGACTTTTACCCCACACTGGCTAATATTTACATTCTCGGTATATTTAAGGCATCCGATTTTTCTGCAGCTTTCACCTTTATCTATATTTTAGGGTATAATGTACCCTAAAACAGTACATCGTATTCTCACAGTTTTTTATCAATAATCAAAATTTTATAATCTGTGACCTAGTTTAAATTTGATTTTAATCAAGGCTGAATGAAAAATGTGGAGTTTGTCATTTTACATTTGCCTAATATTTTAGTAACTTTCTCCCCCAAATGATTTAGGTATCATTACTTATCTAAGGATATTATTTAATTATCTTCAGATGCCCCTGTTTGGCTGGGTATAATATTCTCAGGTGGGCCATTTTTTCCTCCTTCAAAACACTCTTAGGATTGACATTATTCAGGTTTCATTCTTCATTCAGGTTTCATTTCATTCAGGTTCATTCTTCAGGTTTCTTCTACTGTTTGAAAGCCACGTGATTTTTCTCCCCAAATCCTCTTAATAGTCTTCTATCCTTAAATTTAAAAGACAAAACAAACAAACAAAAGTAAAACAGGTTTTGTCTTGGCGTTAGTTCTTCTATGTTGATTTTACCTGCCTTTTCACTTATTGTAGCTTTGCATTTTACTTTTGTTTCCTTTGTTTTGGTTTCCTGCAACATGAATTATCCATCTCTTGGAGTTGGAGCTTTGCCATTTGTTTTTCTTACCTATTACCTTCCCTCTCAACTTCTATTCGGTCTTTTACTTGCTGTTCTGTGAAAAGCACACCAAGCTTGTTCTCCACATTTTTTTTCCAATGCAAATTTTAGTCTTCATGGCTTTTAATGTTATTTTCTTTTTAATTCCATCGTGGGGTTGTTTTGTTTTTCTTTACAAATGTCAGAAACCATTATATCTCTCTATATTGTCTTATCTACGTGTCTTATTTGAGTTCCCCACTCCAGAAGCAGATCCAGAGCAAGGATCCAATGACTGTACAGTGAAGAGAAGACACTAGTAAGCAATGAGATATTAAATAGCCGACACAGTGGGTAACTAAAACTGAATCCCAAACAGAAGCGCTTGGAAATGGTATAAAACATGTGCTCCAAATTATCCCGTCTAAAGTGTGAGGAATCTGGGTATTTATACTCCACACCTGTCAGTTAGTGCTTAGGGGCTATCTGCAGGGGCTTGTTAATTTCCCAGGGACCACCAGCTCACCACGCCCTAGGCAAATTGGGTTCCTGCAGCCTGAGGAGATTACTCTGAAAAAGATGCAGGTGTTGGCCCCTGTAAATGAGGCCAGTTCATAAGGCGGTTTGGGGGACTAGGGGAAGAGTGGTACTTTTGGCTACATCAGAAGAAAAGAAAGTCAACAAAACTAGATGCTGTCCTGAAAAAACTATGATGACTAGGATGTGATAGTAAATACAGAGGTTTGCACTCTGAAGGCTGGATTTAAATTAAATTCACTATGGCTACTTCTTGGCTGTGTCTCACATCTCTAAGACGTCCACCTCCTCATGTGTGAAGTAAGTGTTATCATACTATCATAGTAGCTTTGAGGGTCAAATATGGTAGTGCCTGGTCTAATAAGTGCTTAAACATGTAAGTTTTTATTTAAAAAAAAATATTCAGCTGGGGCTTTCCCTTTGAGTGCAGCTTTGACCATGTCTCTTAATTTTGTGTTGTAGTATTTTTTGTGTGTGATGTTCTAAATAATACGTGGTGTGTGTGTGTGTGTGTGCACGTGCTCCTTAAGGCCATTTTAAAGAGCTGCCCAGTTGCCAAAACATACCAACAAAAAACTGAAACAACCAGATTTTGCACTTGTTTTGTGTTTTGCTGTTTAAAGTGCTTTCTTCTTAAATGTAAGTCCTCTTCTGTCCCAGAGTAGTCCTGTGAGGTTCCACAGATGAAGAATTATGCTCAAAGAGGTTAGGCGATTTATCCAAGGTCACAAGGAGGAAGTAACAGAGTCAGAACTGGCACCCGGGGCCCTCTGACTTCTGTTCCAATGCTTTTCCATAGCCTAATGCTCCCTTTGTGTGGTAGACAGATAATGGCCCCCAAAAATGTCCACGTCCTAATCCCCTGAATGTTTGATTGTTATTTTATATGGCAAAAGGGACTCTGCAGATTGAAAAGGTATCTTACATGCAGAGATTGTGCTGGATTCCGTGCGTGGGCCAAGCGGAATCCTAAGAGTTGCCATGAGGGGGAGGCAGAGCCAGAGAAGGAGGTGTGATGAGGAGGCAGGTGTGGGGCATTGAGTGAGGGGGAGGGGAACAGAGAGCGGGGAGAACGAGAGTGAGAGAGAGAGAAAGGGAAAGAAGCTGCCTTGCTGCCTGTGAAATGGTTGGAAGGGCCTGAGCCAAGGAATGCAGGCGGCCTCTAGAACCTGAAAAGGTGAGAAAACACTTCCCCCCCGGAATTTCCAAAAGGAGCCCAGCTCAGCTGCCACCTTGGTTTAAGCGCCGTCAGAGCCTTTGCGGACTTTCACCTCCAGAATCGTACGATGCTGCATTTATGCTGTTTTAAGTCATTGTTTGTAGTAATTTTTTACATCGGCCACAGGAAACTGATACTTTGTAATGGTAACAGGCTTGCACACCTCTGTGTGTGTGCCATAGGCATTTAGAAATTGTTTATTCATTTTTCATGCAAGGACCGGTGCGAGGAAGGACCGGGCAGAGACGAGGGCAGGCTCCTGCCAGCAAAGACCTCAGGGTTGCAGCAGCAGCATGGCCGGCTAGAAGCCTTTGACCGTGGCTTAAACTAGAGGCAGGCTTAGGGCGCTCCGGGAGTGAAGGGCGAGGGTTCAGAGAGGTCAGGGTGCAGCTGGAGCAGCCTTAGGCATGACTCTAGTGCTACCCAGGGGGAGGTAGGAAAAGACTACCCTGGGAAGCGGGAACAGCATGGGCAAAGCCGCGGGAGTTGGGGGGGGTGGTGCATGGTGGGTCAGAGGGAGCACAGGTGGCGCTGGAGCCGCATTACATACATACGTACGTGTGGGGATGATAACATGGGGCTGGGTGGGTGCCTCTCCCCCCGCCAACGCTCCCCATGTGCGATATGGGCTGGCCTCGTGCCTTCCAGCAAGGCACCTGTGGGCTTGCCTCAGTGCTCTGGGTTGGGATCTGGGTCCTCCCAGCAGTGATAGCAGGTCAGCATCCACCAGCAGTCCTTTTGGCTCCAGAGGTGCCCTCAGACTGCTGATTCGTAAGTGCCGAGCATCAATAAAAACAATCAAAGGAAACCAGCAGCCCATAAAGAATATTAACTCCAGCACTGGTAGGATGCAAGGGGCTTGAGAATATTGGAGCGACATGCACTTGAATACTTGGAAGAAGCTCCGCGGTGCAATGTGTTTTCTGTATCAGTAACAGATGCTGATCAAAAGACCAAGACAGCAACGGTTTAATTTTCTATGTTGTGGGGAAGTCCACGTTCTTTCCCCTTTTCCACACATCTTATCTCGGAGACGCGTCTTTTCTCCAGAGTTCAACCCTGAGTGTTTGCAGGTTTCCCAGGTGAGCTCTGGACGCCATACCTGGAGCCTCCCCAGCGCGGGGTCTCAGGTTTGGTTGAGCTCTTAGACTTCATCCTATGACTGTTTTACACCAGAATTCAGATTCCCTTCTACCCTGCCCATGCCCATAAAATTCACATAGCAAACACTTGGATATCCAGCTCACATAAAAAATCTGGACTAGTTTGTTTTGAACTGTATTATGGAACAGACTGCTTTCAATATTGAGAAGAGGTAACAAAGATGAGATACTAACTCGGCATGCTTGGTATTTCTTTCAGCATCCCTTGCCTGGTTTAAGTCATTAAGTTAACTAGTAGTGGCTTCCAACTTTCCCCTTGAGCTTGTGCTGTATGGACAGAGCCTAACACCCAAAGGCTGGATGAACCAGGTGACCTGTGCTTAATCTCCCCCCAATGTTATTTCATTATTTATATTTTATTTATATAGCACGTACATGTGCTAGGCATTCTTTTAAGCACTTAAAGATATTAATTCATTTGATCTTCATAATAATCCTACATGGCAGGGACTACTATTATCTCAGTTTGAGAGATGAAAAAACAGGCACAGAGAGCTTAATGAACTTCTCAAGGTCCCGTGGCTGGTAAGTGGTGGAGCTAGGATTCAGACCTGGACAGTTGGTTTAGTTGTAATGCTGCCCCCTTGGGAATGAGAGATTCAGTCATCCCGTGGTGTCTTCCAGCTTGCCCACCTCTGCTCTGGGTCAGAAGCCACATCCTCATACACCGGGTCTTCTGGCCTCTCCTATACCAGCCCCATGCACTTTAGGAGAGCTGGATTCTGTCTGCTTGCCTGGTCTTGGCCTTGGCAGCATCATGAGGCCAGGGGTGAGGAGCAGGAAGTGCCCCCCGCTCCTCCTCACTTGCCAGGAGCCACCAGGCCCTGAGCCAGCCACCCCGAGGGAAGAGCTCCAACACCCTGGGCCTGCCGTCACCCACGGACATGTCCTTTCCCAGCAGCACAGCCAGGCCCTTTCTTGGAAACTGACAAGGGGATGCCAATGGAGAAAAAGCTTAAACTTCCTGCTGTATCCACCCTGATTGCCACCTATACCCACTATAGTCCCAGAGTTTGGGGCAAAAATATCCATGATCTTTTATCAGCTCCTTTGAAGTCCCATCATTTTCCCGTAGGGCTTAAGGGACGTATTAGTCCCTTGGGGTCATTCTCTAACACTCTAGACAAGGTAACTGGAACAAGGTCTGCAGGATCGGACTCTCTTGGTAAAGGCACATCCCTTGCATTGACTCTGCCCTGTACAGAGAGCAATTTGATTTTCTGAGTTCAGGATGGCACTTGAGCAATTCCCTTCTGCTGCTTGTTCATTCAGTCAATAGATGTAGACAAGCCAGGCCCTGTGCACAGCACACAGAAACCAGAAACAAACCAGCCTCAGTTCCTGCCTCATTGAGCTCACAGTCTCCTGGGGGATAACAGATAAATGAGCAATTGCGTCAGGATGGAGATATGCTTTGATAGTAGCAGACAAAGTGGGAGAGACAGGTAGCCTACTCGAGGCTGACGCCTGCACTGGGTTCTGGGATGGATGGTGGTTACCTGCACAGAGGAAAAAGGGTGAGACTGGCCAGGCATAGGGAACAGCATATGCAAAGGTACGAACAGGGAGAAAACATTTCTGAGTGATGCCTAATGTGACAGTTGATCATAGGGATAAGACTTGTCAATCAAATAGATGCTCTTGTGTGAGCAAGTGATGTTTGGCACTGCAGCAGCCACCTTGTGATCATGGGGCTATGAGCCTGAGGATTAGAGCCAACTCCTTTGGGATGTTTTGTAAAGTATTAAATACCCTTAGGATCTAAGCAACTCTTTGTTGTTGTTGTTGTTACTTTCAGCTTAAAGATATTAACTGATATAGCTATGATAAGGAATTTGGCCTTTACCTTATGTCAATGGGAAGACATAAAATGTTAAGCAGTCTGTTTTTCAGACATGCCATACCCATGATGGATGTGTGTATGTTTTCCTACATGGCACACTCCAGTGGTGCCCCTGCTTTATCAGTTGTGCCCCTGCTTTATTCTTTAGACTGATAAATAAAAATCAGTCTAAATGGAGTGATAGATGCAGACACATCTCCATCCCATACCACTTCCCAGAACAGAAAACCTTGTGAAGTCACCCCCACTAACAAGCCGCGCTCATGCAAATGTTCACAAGGAGGACACCAGCTCTCTTCACACCCGCCCCTCGGCTCTGGGAGACTTTTCAAGTTCATCATTATTTATAAAGTTAATACTCATAATGCAAGGGTTTCTCTTTGATGTGGGAGTGTTTTCGAAGCCTCGGTGACCTATATTGCCAACACACTCTGTACGAGGTGAGGCACGGACCGGCTGGGGAATTACCCGTGTTTAATGAACACTAAAATTAGAATTTGACTGAAATCCACAGAAATGGCTCGACAGCAAGTTCGAGATGCCCCTGGGGAGCTGTGGGCAGCTCAAATTTACCCACAGGCGTTTTTGAAAAAAAAAAAAATTTTTTTTTTTTGAATCAGCATAGTTGGCTCTTTTGAGCCGAGAAGGCTGCTTGCTCTCAAAGCTTCTCCCAGCCCCCGCCCAGCCCCCTGACACTGACACTTCAGGGACAGCTAAGCGCCTCTATGGGCCTTTGTCATATTGGTCATGCCCAATGAACACAGAGCATGCAGCCTGGCAGTGGTCTGTCTGCCCTGTTGCCAGGGGTCACACTCCTCATGGAAAGTTCTAAGAAAAATCACAGCCTCGAGAGCGGGTGTATGGTCAGCTGAAAAGGACCCTAGATATCCTCCTGTTTTGCAGACCCCAAGAAGGGGGACTCGGGGTCGATTTTGATATCCTAAAAGACCTAATAGAAATTCTACTTTTAATGAGAACAGAGGCCCTAAGTGAATACATGAGCTTAGTTTGATGACCATCACTCCAAACCCAGGAATAATAAAGACAAAAAACAACTAAAAAATGAAGTCCTGGATGGTGATAAGGGACAAGTTTGAGATGCAGGTTCAGTGCAGCGGCCTCATCTCCCAGGAGGGGAAGCAGCTAGGAATCGGGCAGAACCAGATTCTGGAAGGCATATCTCTTGGTTCCGAGGCCAGTGTACTCTGTGCTGGGGGTTCCTCAGCTCGCTGTGCAGTCTGATGCTGTACGAGTCGCACTGGAATTCTGGGGGAGAGTTTTTATATACTTGTGTAATTGTAAAACTTTATTTTCTAAGTTATAAAAGCATTTATAAAAATGCTTGTTTGAACAAGTTAAAAACAAAAAAAGAAAATGTTAATAATGACTTCCAACACTCCTCCAGTCTCTCCTCACTAGGAAACAGGTGGTAATATTCAACGTATGGTCTTCGGTAGCTTTTCATATTCTTATGTAAACATAAAAATATATAAATTATAAGCATATAGGTCTGCATATTTTTAATAGGATATTATACTCTTTACCCAGCGTTTTGCTTTTTTACTTACTCGAAAAGTATCATAAGAAAGATGACAGTCAAAAAAACACATCAGAAGCATCTTTCCTCACGTGCGTGTATCATCTAATTCTCCTTAATGGTTCTATAATATGAATTTATCAGAATGTATTCACTATTCCTTACTGATCCATTCATTCACTTTTTCAGAATATAAATTCATGCATCCTCCTGTTTCTTCTGTCACTAGTACCCTGACCGGGGGTAGTCGAGAGCGTATAAGAATCACCTGGAGATCCGATTAAAACATTCTGGGGCCCCGCTTCCAACAATTTTGAGTCAGTAGGTGTAGGCGGGCCTGGGAATTTGCGTTTCTAAAGCTCCCAGGTGCGGTACAATGCTGCTGGCTGAAAACGAGGCTTTGAGCAGCTCGGCTTCCTTCTAAATTCTCAATCAGCTCCGGTGTGTTGGGTGAATTTGTCTCGTAACTCACTGGCTTTACCAAAACCACTCCTGAAATTTCGTATTCCTTTCAGCCTCACAACACGTCCCTGTCTGCAGAGACCTAGTGCCACTGTCACATGCTTTGTGATGGCTTCCCGTGTGCCCACTTCCTGTACCAAGTGTATCTCCTAATGGCGGCAAGCCTCACACTGGATTTGAATTATAATCATATCCCACGTAACATCAATAATCCATACCCAAACCATGGACACTGCTCGAAAATGTTAACCAGGGGCCTGTATCCTATTATTTTAAAAAAGAAAAATTATATGGCATTACACATCAACCTCAAACCTTTAAGTTTCTTAAATCATAACTAAGACTCAGTAAAACACCTGTATATGTAACAAACTATCAGTTAGAATGTAAAGCGTTTGCAACTTTGGTTCTGAACACCAACCACCAAATAATCTGGATGTTATCAATCAGCTGCCTTGTCTGCAGTGAGGCTGCAGTACATTTCTTAGCATCAGCCTCATCTGACGCGTGTTTCCCTTTTGCTGACCCTCAGCTAGCCCTTTAAAATATCTACATGTCATTCTGACATTCTACTGATTTTATTTGCAAGGTCACTCAATTCTTTTTTTGTACATTGTTTTAAAATATATATATATTGCACTGAGTACTGGGGGTGTAAATATGTTTCCCTTGATAAACATTGGCAGAAGAGCATGATATTGAGAAATAGTTGTCTTCCATGAAGTTCAAGTATTAAAAAACAAAGATATGCTGCTGCTAGAAAAATGTTAACTGGGGAGATGTTATTTTTGGGGGGAAAACCCGCCTTTTCCCCTAGTCCCAGCCAATCAGTAGCACTACCTGGAGAATTTTCTCTTTCACATGATTCACAGGCTCCTCCCCGCAGAGATTCAGATTCACTAGGTCTGGGGATCTGGGGGGTGGGGTCCTGGAATCAATCCCCAGCTATTTCACATGAACAAGCAGGTTTAAGGATCACCGGTTTCAGTTATGGTCTCTGCCAGCTAGATCATGAGTTTTTCAACAACAGGAATTCTTGTGTGTCTTTCTGCCCAGATGCCGGGAATGGAGTAGTGTAGTAACTGAGTGGAATAGTGCTGAGGCCGTGCATACAGCAGGACTGCCTTAATGCTTATCTAGAATTGTTTGTGTGCAACCAGGCTTTTTGCAGACTGTCCTTGTGTACCTGCTGCAGGACCACGACTATAAGGAATCATGTGAGGGTCTTTGTTGGTGACAGATCTGGGAGGGTAGTTTGTGCACAACATTCCCTCTCCCTTTCCTGACTCAAGCAGGTTTGTTGTTTTGCAAGACTCAGGGTTTCTTGAAGCATCTGTGAGCACTGAGTGCAGCCTGCACCTTGTTATAATCACTGTTGTCATCTGGTTCTCATATCCTCCTGTCCACCCTGGGGCCAGGTCAAGCTGCCCCCTTCCTAAGCTCTCACCTCCAATAAAGCTTCCTGCCCTTGACCTTGGGGCCCATCAGATTGCCCTTCACTTTGCCTCTCCAGCAAATTCAGGGTTGCCTCTGGGGCTCTCACCTTTCATTTTATTTTCGCTAAATCCTTCTGGGGCTTCTATTTTTATCCTTGTGTTTGAGGTGTCAAGACTGTTTAAGATGAGGCCTTTGCTATGGGCACAGCTGTCTTCCAAGGGTTGGAGGCTGCTGTCCCCATGCGGCCACCTTGTAGCATTTACCTGGACACACTGGGTGACTTCCTTCCCCATTCCTCCTCCCCTTCACTCCCCACCGCTAACAACGCCAGCACACACTGCCATTTATTTGTCCAGCTGATAAGAGGGAAAAATGTTGATTTGTAAATCTCTGAAGTCACCTGCTTTTTATTCATTAGTCACTTCTCTTATCCATAGTTCCTTTTTTAACTCTTATTTTCTAACTAGTAACAGTAATTTGCTTTTTATCCTGTAATATTCTGTCCCTGCAGTAAGACTATTTAACTCTTTGAGATTGGGAGTTCGTCTCACCCATCTTTTTGTAACACCCAGGGCACCTGGGAGAACTAAGAGACTACTTGTTGAATGAAATGTTAGGCCCCAGATTTCTGAAGACATGGTCATTGATGCATAGCAAATTAAAATGATCATAAACACATTTTTATTTTTGAAAATGTGCAACATGTAAGTTCTTAGTTTATAAAAGCATTTACAAAAATGTTTGTTTTGACAAGTAAAAAAATATTAAAACGTAAATAATTGCTCCCCACCTTTCTCCAGTCTCTACACATTAGGGCACTGATGTGAACACTTTAATGTGTGGCATTCTGTAGCTTTTTCTATCCTTATATAAACAGACAAATATATAAGTATATAGGCATATGTGCCTATATGTTTTTAATGGGATTTTTCATGTGTTGCCCATTTACAATTAGATGTAAACACCCCAAGCAGCATGACTTGCAGCATGTCGAGAAAAGAGGTTGCTGAACACATCAGGGCCCTGCCACATGTCTGTCTCCATGGTGATGCCACCTCACCTTCCTCCAGAGAAATGGAGGAGCCAGTTTGAGCAGAAACCTAATCACAGTGGAGGAGAGGGACTGGAAATGGTCCTCAGAGCCATACTGAATGATCACCTATATGTGTGTCTGCAGCCCAATCTTGTTTTTCTTTTTTTTCCGTAAAGAACCCTTTGCCCCGTAAGCTTCAGCACTTTCTTCTGCTTGAAACACAATTTCCCTATCCTCTTAGCCTGATTACGGTCTGGCTAAGTTTTCAGCATTAGGGGCCCCTTCTCTGTGTTACCATGGCTCCCTTTCTTCCTCTTCCTCAGTGTCGTATTATCCTTTGTAGCAATTTTCCAGTGCGGTGGGCATGGAGATGCATGGCCCATTCCCTTCGGGGAAGGACGTGTAGATGCCCAGTGGCAGGTAGGCTACACACGGCAGGCTCCTCAGGGTTGCCTCAGCTGTGGAGAGCCGTGTTGTCAGGGCTGCCCCTGTCTAGTGACTGAGCAATTCAGGGATGAAAAGACCCTGACATCTCACCCTGGTTCAGGGCAACTCCGACAGGTGATTCCTGCCCCAGAGTGACAGGCCAAGTGAGCTGAGGCCTGTGACCCTGCATCACAACCCAGCTTCCTCTTCTTTTACAGGTGTTGAGCCCTAATAAACATCTTACATCGAGCTCTATCCCTTTGTTTCTAGAAAACCCACCCTATGACATCTGGTTAATTGTCTAGCTGCCTCAGTGAGGGCCAGAGAGTCTCAGTCTTTGTTGAATCCCCGATACCTATTACACAGCAGAGAGTAGATATTTGTTGACGTATTTGTTGAATGGATGGATGGATGAATGAATGAATGAATGAATGAGTTTGGATGACTCCAAAGGAGGCTCAGATGCTGGTTTCCCCCCCGACCTCCACCAGATGCCTCCCTCTGCCCATCACCCTGGAACCTGAGCCTGTCAGTCCCCGCTCCCAGTGGAAAACCATGCTGTCATTGTGTCTCTGCCCTTTTGTTTTCCCTCCTTGCCTGTCCCTGGAAAGGCTGGGCAGGGGTGCTGAGCAGCCCACACCAGACAACCCCTTTTATTCGTTTTGACGGCCTCAGGGAAGTTTGATGGGGATATTTCCATAATCGATGAGGGAGCCCTGTCACCCCAAACACGGAGTCTTTAAAGAGAATAGGTTTATGCAAATTAGATATTGATGGAGTAATGATTAATTGGCTCTGAGCCGTTGTTAATATGCAATTGTAGTAACAGAGATACATTTATAATTATTTCGGTTAATTGTTCAAACAAGCACTCAGGACTTAATTGCACAGAGTAATTGAAGAGCCTTGGTATCAGGATTATTTCTTTCCAGAGAAAAATCAGAGTTGTTTAACTAGTTGGATTCCTGTGCTGAGGGGGTTAGGTGTGTCTTTGAGGTCCTGGTATTACCAAAGGAGAGGAGACAGTCACATATTCTGAGGTCTTCCTCTGTTTGCAGAGGGTTGGGATTGTGGGCTTTGAATTTGGACGGATAAAGTTTCTAAGTTCCAGCTCTGCCTTTTCAATAGCTCTGTGGTTTTGGGCAAGTTATTTAGCTGCTCTGAGCTACAGTTTCCAAATCTGTAAAATGAGAGGAATACCCCTTAACTTATGCAGTGGTGGGAAAAATAAATGAGGCAGTCCGTGTAGAGCCCTCTGCCCGGTGCCTTGTACCTGGTAAACAGTCCTGATGGGAACTGGTGTAGCGATATTTACCAGCACAGCCACCAGCAAAGGCCAGACGAATGAAAGTGAATACACGCCGCCTAACACCTGTGAGCCCATGAATGGGAAGCGTTGGGGGCAGGAAGGGCGCAAAAGGCCTGACTTCAAGAGTTTATTTAAAAACGCAGAGATGGGAACAGATTGGAGGAACATGTGTCGGCTCTGTACTGATCTGTGAAAAGTGATGACGGCATGTTGCCAAGGAGCTGGCTTGGCTGCGTACCTTACGGTGACCCACTTCTGAAGGGTGTTGTTTTGGATTCCAACTTTCTCTCATTTACCTTTGTTCAAACTCTGAAATCACACACACACACACACACACACACACACACAAATTACAAATACGGTGGTAAGGACAAGGAACTTTGTGCTCTCTGATAAGGGGGCAGTCCTTTCCATGGTCCCTGTGTTTCTCTCTCGCTCTTCCTGAAAATGGACACTCCCAGCCATGCACAGTGAGAGGTTGCAGGATGAGCTGGTCAAGGCTCTGAAATCCAGCCCCCGTGAGAGGGGAGAGAATATGTAGTGGTGTTCAGAGCATGGGCTCTAGAGCCTGACCAGTGTCTTTGCCAGTGCAGGCTTTGCACTTCAAGTCTGTGATCTTGGACAGGCTGTCTAAGCTCTCTCTGACTCAGTTTCCCATCAGCAGTGTGGACCTCATAAGGTTAAAGGGAGGCACAAATGGGATCCTACATGTAGGGCATTTATTTAGCACAGTGCCTGACCTCTGTAAGCATCCGACAGATGTGTGCTGATGATAATGAAGAGCAAGATCTTTGGGGTGCCCAGGCAGCCCTTCAGGAAGTTTTAGAGGTACCACCCCGGGGATCACCCTTTCCCACATCACCCCATCAACCGCAGTCATCAACAGACGCACCCAGCGAGGCTGTCCCTCAGGCTTCCTAGAATCTGGGAATTTAGGAGCCTTTATATTCCATGACTCTCAAGTCATCCCTGTTTATTTCACTCTCTTCCCACTTGAAGAGGCTGAAGCTAGGAAGCAAAGAACCGCTTCCTGTGGCGGGTACAATCCGGGCATTTCACACACAGCAGCGACTCTCCTCCCACCCACAGGGACTGGCTGTCTTCTCCTCTCTCTATCCCTGGAAATATTGTTTGCTTCCAGGTCAACTTTGTCTGATATCACTGTAGCTGTGAGAACATTCTGATTGTCTGGGGTACTTTTTTGCATCTATTTACTTTCAGCCTATCTGTGTCTTCATATTTAAGACATCTCTTATAGACAACACATAGTTGGGTCTTGCTTTTTTTTACCCATTCTGACAATTTCTGCCTTTTGAATTGAGTGTTTATTCTGTTACTATTGAATGTCATTATTGATGTGATTGGATTTAGGTCTGGTTTACTATTTGTTTTCTGTTTGTCCCCTCCTTTATTTTACTTCTGTTCTTCTGTTCCTGTCTTTCCTACTTTCTTTTTGGTGTTTGAATATATATTAAATTAGAATACATATTAGAATTCCATATTAATTTATCAGTTGCCTTTTCAGATGAACCTACTGGTTTTTATAGGTACTTGAATATATATCCTGAACTATGCACAGTCTACCTAGGGTCAATATTTTTTTTAAATAAATTTATTTATTTATTTATTTATTTTTGGCTGCGTTGGGTCTTCGTTGTTGCGCGCGGGCTTTCTCTAGTTGTGGTGAGCAGGGGCTACTCTTTGTTGCGGTGTGCGGGCTTCTCATTGAGGTGGCTTCTCTTGTTGCAGAGCACGGGCTCTAGGCACGCGGGCTTCAGTAGTTGTGGTGCACGGGCTTAGTTGCTCCGTGGCATGTGGGATCTTCCCGGACCACAGCTCGAACCCATCTCCCCTGCATTGGCAGGTGGATTCTCAACCACTGCGCCACCAGGGAAGCCCCCTAGGGTCAATATTGCATCACTTCTAGTAGAATGTGGAAAACCCCCAACTGTATGGGTCCATTTACTCCCACCTGATCCTCTGTTGCAGTTATACATAAGTATTGTATCTATGTATGTTATGAACTTCACCTCAGAATACAATTTTATAATATTTGCTTTAAACCAGAGGTCGGCAAACTCTGGCCTGCAGGTCAAAGATTGACCCATCACCTGCTTTTGTAAATAAAGTTTTATTGCAACACAGCCATGCTCACATGTTTACATATTGTCTGTGATTACGAGTAGTTGTGACAGAGACCATATGCCTGCAAAGCCTAAAATATTTACTATCTTCTGGCCCTTTACAGAAAAATTTGCTGACCCCTGCTTTAACCAATCCATGTGTCTTATAAAGAAACTAAGGGGGGAAATGCCTTTTATAGATTGCCAGGTATTCACTACATATGAAGCCCTTCTTTTTTTCTTTAATTGAAATGTAGTTGAATATATATTTGTTTTAGGTGTATAACCTGGTGATTCAAACTTTATATAAATTTATAAACTGATCACCATGATAAGTCTAGTTACCATCTGTCACCGTACAAAGCAATTCCATTATTAGTGACTATATTCCCTAAGCTGTGCATTACATCCCTGGGACTTATTGTATAACTGGAAGTTTGTACTGCATAATCCCCTTCACTCATTTCACCCACTCTTCACCCCACCTTTCCTCTGGTGATCACCAGTTTGTTCTCTGTATCTATGGGTCTGTTTCTGTTCTTGTTGTTCATTTGTTTTGTTTTTTATATAAGTGAAATCATGCAGTATTTGTCTTTCGCTGTCTGACTCATTTCACTTAGTGTAATACCCTCTAGGCCCATCTATATTGTTGCAATGGCAAGATCTCATTCTTTTCTGTGACTGAGTAGTAGTCCATCGTATATATGTACCACATCTTCTTTATCCTTTCATCTGTCATTGGACACTTAGGTTGCTTCCATATCTTGGCTATTGTAAATAATGCTACAGTGAATATAGAGGTGCCTATGTCTTTTTGAGTAAGTGTTTTCATTTTCTTCAGATATATACCCAGAAGTGGAATTGCTGGATTGTATGGTAGTTCTATTTTTGATTTTTTGAAGAATCTCTGTACTGTTTTGTATAGTGGCTGCATCAACTTAGATTCCTCCTAACAGTGCCTGAGGGTTTCCTTTTCTCCACATCCTCGCCAACACTTGTTATTTCTTATCTTTTCTGATAATGGCCATTCTGACAAATGTGAGGTGATGTCTTATTTCGGTTTTGATTTGCATTTCCCTGATAATTAGTGATGTTAAGCATCTTTTCGTGTGCCTGTTGGCCATCTGTATATCTTCTTTAGGAAAATGTCTAGTCAAGTCCTCTGCCCAGTTTTTAATTGGGTTGTTTTGTTTTGTTTTTTGATATTGAGATGTGTGAGTTCTTTATATATTTTGGATATTAACCTCTTATCAGATATGTTGTTTGCAAATATCTTTTCCCATTCAGTGGGTTGCCTTTTCATTTTGTTGATGGTTTCCCTCACTGTGCAAAAGCTTTTTATTTTGATGTAGTCCCAACTTGTTTATTTTTGGTTTTGCTGTCCTTGCCTGATGAGACAGATTTAAAAAAAAAATTGCTAAGACCAGTGTCAAAGAGCATACTGCTTATGTTTTCTTCTAGGATTTTATGGTTTCAGGTCTTACTTTCTTACACCATATGCAAAAATAAACTCAAACAGATTAAAGACTTAAATGTAAGGGGTAGAAAACTTATTTCACGAGATAATGGCTGAAAACTTCCGTAACTTGGGGAAGAAAATGGATATCCAGCTCCAGGAAGCACAGAGAGTCCCAAAGAAGATGATCTCAAAGATATCCACACCAAGACATACCATAATTAAAATGGCAAAAGTTAAAGAGAGGATTTTAAAAGCAACAAGAAAAAAGCAACTAGTCACATACAAGAGAACCCCTATAAGGCGATCAGCTGATTTTTCAGCAGAAACTTTGCAGGCCAGAGGGGAGTGGCATGATATATCTAAAGTGCTGAAAGGAAAAAAATTACAACCAAGAATACTGTATTTGGCAAGGTTATCATTCAGAGTGAAGGAGTGAGAAAGCATTTCCCAGACAAGCAAAAACTGAGTTTATCACCACTAAACTGGCCTTACAAGAAATATTAAAGGCTTTTCTTTAAGCACAGAAGAAAAGGCCCTAACTAGAAATAAGAAAATATATGAAAGAAGAACTCTCACAGATAAACGCAAATATATAGTAAAGGCAGTGTGCATCAGCCACTTAAAAAGCTAGTATGAGAATTAAAAGACAAAAGATATAAAATCAACTGCAACTACAATAAGTAGTTAAGGGCTACACAAAGTAAAACGATGGAAAATTGGGTGTAGTAAAAATGTAGCGCTTTTAGAATGCGTTTGAACTTAAGTGACTGTGAGCTTGAAACAATCTGCTGTCTATATAGGTTGATATATATAAACCTCATGATGATCACAAACCAAAACCCTACAATAGATACACAGTAAGTAAAGAGAAAGGAACTCGACACTAAAGAAAATCATCAAACCACATGGGAAGAGACTAAAAGAAGAAAAGAACAGAGAATAGCTACACAAGCAAGCAGAAAACAATGAACAAAATGGCAATAAGTATATGCCTATCTTCATTTCTTCATGAGCATCTGGTATTATTTCCCTTCAGCCTGTGTCTTGTGATGCAGACTCTGTGCAGTGCCTTCTTCCAAGTATTGATGCCCCTCCAGAAGCTGTCTGTGCTGGGTCACTCTCCAAAGCCCGCCTGTAGTTTTAAATATTTTGTCCAGAGTTTGCAGTTAACTACAGGAAGAATCGTTTTTCATGGGAGTTACTTTACTCAGCTAGGACTGGAAGCAGAACTTCTAACAGACTCAGGTAGAGTGACTTTTGTGTTACTAGCATCCCCTATCACAGGCCGTAAGAAGGAGTGATACCAAGGGATTTTGTGTATCAGATTGCAGAGGGGGCTGTAGAAGCGGGGAGCTGCACTAAATACTATGTGTTTTCTGATACTGTATGAATATTTGAACATGGCTTGGGCAAGGGAATTCTATTCTGAGTTTCATAAAAATAGCTTACACTGTTTTTGTGGGATGACTAGGTACCAGGCACTATGGTAAACCCTTTAGGTGGGTTATCTCATTGCATGTTTACAGAAATCCTCTGGCATGGTTACAGTTAATGTCCTAGTTGACAGATGAGGCACCTGGAGGTCAGAGGGATGAGTGATGTACTCAAGGTCATGCACCTGATAATGGAGCCAGCAATCAAGTCCAAGCCGTGTGATGGTAGAACTTACTCCCTTGACCAACGCTATGCTTGGCCTTCGCTTAACTTCCTGCCTAGTGGTATCATTTGTGGTGTGTCTCTGTCTCGATAGACTGTAAGCTCCCAGAGTGCGTGAGCCAGGCCTTTCCTGCCTGGAGCAACCTCCACAGGCCCACAGCCCTGCAAGACCTGTAGTGTGTGCCTCATCTTGAGGGTGTTGAGAGGCAGGGCTGATGTGAACTGTCTGGTGTAGGGCAGATATTCGAAATGGAAAATGAGTGGAGTGTCAGAGAATCAGGAGACTCTACGGGACGGGGGGGACAAATGCCAAACCTTAGAGGGAATGAGGCAAGGGCATTGGAAGAAAGAGTGGGTGGGGTTCTGGGCAGGGTGATACTGGAGACGTAGTAAGGAAGGACAAACTCATCTGAAAGAGGTGCAACTGATGGAAGACAGACATCTGTCCCCCAGTGAGGAAAGGGACAAGTTTCAGGAATAGGTGGAGAGTCAGGCTACCTAGAGAAATCCCTGGATGACACTGACTTGCTTTTGGAGGGTTCAGAATCTGCCACCCCTTCCCCAGCCAAATGTAGGAGAATACACTTCTCTCTCTCTCTCTTTCTCTCTACGTTCTCTCTACGTTTCAGCTCCTAGAGTTTGGCTCTTGATATCAGGTGCACAATAAATCCTTGTTGAATTAAATTAAAGTGTTTAAGGAGCCATTTTCTGAGCCAGGCCTTTCTCTGCTGTCAAGGAAGAATTTATTTACCAAGACCTACACTTTGGCACATGGATTCTACTTCTCTTGGCTAGTCTGTGGCCATGATTTAAGATGCTGACGTTGCTGCCCACTGTTGGGAAATAGGTTCTTGGTTGGGGAAGGGGTGTGGCTTAAAGGTTTGGGAAGAAGATAATTTAAAGAAGCTCTGAAAATGATACTGGTTTATACTCCGGTCCCCCCAAAGGACTCTGGCTCTTTGAACTACATGCTTGGTCTTCAAAAGTCGTAATTCTCTGAGAGGACTTGGCTTTTGCCTCAGCACGAACAACTCCAGTTCATCTCTCTGCAGGAGACAGGGAATGTTATCTGGTGCAAGTTTTCTTTCTTTCCCCCTATGGATTTTGTCCATTGAGAGCATCATCTTAAATACAATGAATATTTGCTGTGCCTGGGAGCAGTGATCAGCAATCAAAAGATGTGGCCCCTGGTTATAAATCCGTGGTATGTCTTTCCTCCTCCTATTTCATGACCAACAGCAAGATCTTTCCTCCCCTGAACTTCCCTGAGCTAGAAAAGCCGAAATCCTTTCCGAGACACCCAGAGCTAAGATGGAGTGTCCATGCCAGGACGTAATGATCACCTGTTCTCAAGAAGACAGCTCCAGCAGCTAGAATGAGCCCTGTGATTCAGTGAGTTAAGAAGGAAAGGAGACGTTTTAATTTTAGTGGATGAGTGCCGTGTGGCTTCTGGGAATCCAAGCACTCAGTCTCCACTCCTGTGAATGCCAGCTCTTTTTGCCACTTCAGGGATATGAGAGCCAGACTCTCCTTGCGAGGTAGGCACCTGTGAACCAGCTCTTGCTTCTGCAGCAGGGACCGAGGAGGCAGAGGACAGAGAAACCCCTTAGGTACTGGTCTGGGCCCATGTGTCTCTTGGCAAAGTGCTCATGATGCTGTTAAATTCTTCCAGATCTAGTACTTGGTCTCAACACACAAGTTGTAACCTTCCTTATTGGTCTCATGAGCTGGACCTTCAGATCCTTCCAGGGATAATAACCTGAGAAGTAGGCTCTGTCTGCTTAATTATGTAGGATTCTCTACTACCCTAAATGGTTCCTGTTGCAGAGGGGATGGGAAAGATGGAAAAATATTTTAAAGATGCCAAACAGGGGAATTGGAGAGTTTGTTTTACCTTCTTTTACTGAGTGCTGAAGTTACTAATCAAGTAAGACTTTTCCTTTTAATTCATCTTGAATACTTGTGTGGAGTCAAGGCAGTCTTATTCTGAGCACAGTTGTCTTGTTTCTGGTCAGTTTTACATCGAAGCCCCTTTCAGAAGGTGTTTTTCTTCTTTTGGTGCGTCTTCCCAAGTATTACTCCTGCATATTTTATATGGATGGGCAACACAAAAATATTAATGACTTTAAAAATGGGAAATCTATGACCCCACTCTAACTCATCATGATTCCATTTTTGTTTATCTCTATATTCCTATGTAATTTACACAGATAAGATAGTACTAAACCTACTCTTCTGTGTTTTATTTGCACCTCAACATTTTCCTCTGGGGTGCTGCGAAGTCATTTTAATGATTCTTTACTATTCCATCCTGTTGCTTAACAAATATTTATTAAAATTGTCCCCCCGCAAATTGAACATTTATGTTGTTTTCAAGGATTAACTTTTAGAGAAAATCTGCATTAAATATCTGCATGCATATTATTTTATTTTCTTATGTTTCTCTTGAATTGTATCCTTGGGTAAAATTCATAGAAGCAGAACAGTTACCTTAAGGACTGTTTTCACGAATCTTGTTCCATGTTATCACACTTTCCAACATGGCTGTGCCAGTTTACATTGAATGAATGAGTATAGGGCTCACTGAAAACTCACCAGGATTTGATGTTACGATTTATAAAATTTAGGTTTGAGAGAGTATGTCACTTTTGCTTAATTTTTATCTATTTGATTTCTCTCCAAGCTTTTGATCTTCTTTCTAGCAAGAGAGACGTGGCTGTTCCCAAGCTAATCAAAGGCAGTGTTTACTTGGCTTTAAAGCGTACACAGTCATTTCTCTAAGTGCCGAGAATTCCTGTGGCTTCTCCTTCTATGAGCCAGACACAAAAGAGAGGGAATGAGTTACTTAGCAAAGTGATAACCCGGGGTTATCTTTCCCCAAACAGAAAAAAAAAAGTTCTGCTTAATTATTTGTTTCTCACATTGGAGACCTCAGCTCTGTTATCTGTCATTAATCCAGTGGAAAATTTTTAGTCTTCATCCTACTGGACCCTCCGCAGCGCTTGACCCTGGACCACTCTCTCCTTGAAATAATGTCCTCTTGCTGCATCTGTGACCTTGTTTTCTCCTACTTCCTTTCACTTCTCTAGCTGCTCTTTGGGGTCCTTTATTGCCTCTGTTTCCTCCCACCTGGCCTTTGAATGGGACTTAGTTTTAGACCTTCTCCTCTTCTATGCTCCCTGGATAATCTCATCCCCACAAAGGCTTCCGTTACCATCTCTTTGCCATCTTCATCTCCAACTGGAGTTCCAGACATGGAGATGTGAGCATCAGCTAAGTACCCCACTGACTGTTTTGAGTACAACGTGGTCTGTTCCAACTCCTTTGGAGTCCTCCATCCTGGTCCAGGCACTTCCATTCATTTATGCAGGCAAACCGGGTAAGAGCAGTATCCCTGGTGCCCTTTACCCCTTGTTCCCCTCATCTACGCCAGTGTCGGGTCTTGCTGACTTCCCCTCCAAAATGTCTGTCGACTCCATTCAATTCTTACCATCTCCTGGGCCGCCACCTTCATATTATACGGGCTGGTCTTCCCACATCTACTCAACCTTGCCTTTCCCCACTCTGCTCAGTTCTCTTCTCTTCACCGAAGCAGATTGCTTCCTTTGCTTAAAAATCTCTGTGGCTTCACATTACTCTTAGAATGAGAACTGAAACTCTACCGTGGCCCACGTGGCCCCATGTGACCTCATCCTACCCACTCTCCAGCTTCATCTCGTTCCACACTCACACCTGCTCTCCACACCCCAGCCCTGCATGGGCCTTCTCTATGTTGTTCACACGTTCTGTGTTCTCTCCTACCGCAGGGCCTTTGCACATGCTGTTCCCACTGTTTGGTATAGCTCCCTTTCTCCTTTGTCTCTAGCTCCTTTTAGGGATGCTGGGATTGGGTGGCGGCACTGCTCACCATTTCCGTTTAGGCATTCATTCCCTCAACTGCCAGGACTGTTGTCGGACAACAGCTGAGTCCTTCCCCAGGTATTGTCCTCAACCAAAGCAAGCAGCCTTGCCCAGAGTTCTGACTGGTTGATGTGGGGGTACAAAGTCTACGCCTCTGGCCTCAACTGTGGACATTTCTGATAAGACTTCCAGGCTCCAGAGCTCTCTGTGGGCTTGGCCAAGCCCTCTGTTGCTGCTTTTCCCTCTGTCCCACGCAGCCTCCCTCACTCCGTTACAGGCGTTGTTCCTGAGAGCACCCCGCATAGACCCTCTGCACTCAGATCTACATGTCAGGATCTCTTTCCTGGGGACCGGAAATAGTCCTCCTATTCATCCTTTAGGTCTTGGCCCACACTTCATGTCCTCACAGCATCTTCCCCGACTCACCTCAATCTGTGTATTTATTAGTGTCATTCATTAATGCATGACTAGACTTTGAGCTCCTGGAAAGCAGGGAGCTCCCCAAATCCCCAGCTCTAGGCATAGTGCTTGGCACAAAGAAGGTGCTCATTCAACCCAGTTGGTTCTCACTACTCATGGCAGTTTTGTTCTAGAACATTATGGAGATCACTGAATTAGCTCCCAGGGTAGGTACAGGGTTAGGTTCCTATGAGCCTTTGGTCACAACATTTTCAGCAACTGATATGTAACCTTGTTTTGTGTGTGTTTCTGCTTAAAGACACCTCATTTAATATATATTGTTGATTCGTTAACATAGAACTCATGGATAACAGCAGTATGACTCTTGCCTGATTGAAGCTTATCTAACACAAGTGTTTTCTGCATAAGGCACATTACAACCTTCTTGTGCTCAGGAAACTAGACAGCACTACACTTTGGGGCCATTTTGGACAGATATATCACCAACGCACCAAAAATCACAAACGTGGAAAAGTGGCACTAAGTAGACTGCAAGAAGGACACTTGTTCTGAAACAAAAGGGCAGAGCCTGGCTTCCCAGGGTCAACCTCCATGGGGAATGAGTGTGTCGGGAGACTCCGTTTTTCGCTGTTCTGTGCATGTCTGTGAATGACCACAAGAGTGCCGTAAGTGTTGATTTTGGCATTATAAATACGTTTAGTGAGCATGAGGTGAATTCACAAATATGGAATCTGTGAATAATGAGGATCCATGATATTTTAATTTAGTGAACAAACGTGATAAATTAAAAATGACCATAAATGATTCCCCTCCTTCTAGCACACCCTTTAGTAATGACCTCCTATATTGTCTCTGACCTGGACTTGAGACCTGCTTTGGTCAGTGGGACAATAGTAAATATAAAGCAAGCAGAGGCCTGGGAAATGCTTGCGCAAGGTGGCTTGCTCTTTTGTTCCAGTTTCTCTGGAACCCTGCAGCTACCACCAGGCAAGGGAGCCCAGGCTAGTCTGCTGGATGATGAGACGTGGCCAGGCCATCCCTGTGCTGTTTCCCCATGTGACATTGAGCTGCCAGACTTGGGAGTGAGGCCACTCTAGGTCATCCAGCCCAGACGAGTGGGCCCAGATGAGAAGACCTACCGGTCAACCTACAGAACCACGAGAAATAAAAAATGTGTGGAACAAATTGCTTTAACCTACTGAGTTTGGGATGCCTGTTCCTTGTGTCTTCTTGCCAATTAAAAATGTGAACACCTGGAACAACTATGAAGGGTAAAATTTTTGTGAGTGTGTAGATTGGATTTTGTCAATAGTTAAATGTTCTAAGCTTATCCAACCAAGGCTTTTTAACTTGGTAAGCGGAGTCCTGACCAACTCCACTTCTGGCTAAAGAGGAGACAGTGAAGTGAAGTGGGTGGGGGAAGAAATTATGCTAGGCTGGGGAGCATAAGGACACCAACCTACGGGATTTCTTTGCTGGACAGTCTTAAACCAACTCAACAGTCCCTATGGAGTACTGAGCCCAGCTTGGCTCTGAGTCATAGGACGATGCTTCTTCCCGTGTTTTAAAACACCTGGCTCATCTGTAGACTGACAAGTGTCTTTACAAGGCAGGCTCCTGCTGACACGTTTGCCTTTAATGTGCATAGTCTTCATGTTTAGATTTCTTAATGCCATGTTTAAACATACTTTCAAAATCCCCCCAAATCACTTATCTCAGGCAGCGGTACATCTTTGAGAGAAAGAAATCTTTGCACCAAAAAATCGGAATAGCAGTATTCCTCAATAAAACTGGAAAAAAAAAAATCAGAGTAGCAATTAAAAGGCATAGAGGTCTCTGGGGGTGAGTGTAAATTGAATTGGGAATAGGATGTACGACAAACTTTTCAAAAAACCAAGAACTAATCATTCAGTAAGCCAACAAAGTTATTTTTTAAAGATCATCCTTTCAACTGCTTCCACTTTATTTTTTTTAATGCTTCAGTGATTAAAAATGGCAAAAACATTTTATTTATGTAAAAAGAAATCACTTGTATGCAAAGTTGCAGCTGCTTCTTAGAGGTATACAAATGGATAAAAGCCTGGGAAGATGCGGTTTTTCTTTTTTTTAATGGAAATCTTGATTCTCTCTTTAGTGTTGAGTTGAGAATCCTTCATTCAGTGGTATCTTGGAGTTTGAACTGGGTTGACAGCAAAAAATGAAATACAAGGAAGACATTCGTATCTGGTTATGTCTCATTAGATGCAGTTGTGCTTTTGAGAATTGTGACTTTCTGGATTAGGCCAGAAAATAAAAATGGTGATGACGGTGATGACAATAATAACTAGTAAAATTTCTAATAAATTAATTGTTTAATATTATTTGGTCTCCTTTCCCCATCCTCCACACCCCTGTCTTAAAAATAATCTCTTTTTTAAAATAAAGAATGTTTAAAAAATAGAATAATAACATGAAAATCATTCAGAGAAAATACCTGCAAATATCCTGTACTCGATTAACTTGTTTTTGGTGACTCAGAAGAAGAAAGAAATTCACTGTGTATATTACAGACAGGAATGATGATTTTGTAAAGAAAAGCAAATAGTCACTTATTTTTTAGAGCACCATTCAGGCTTGTTTGTTTGTTTATTTTTTTGTTTGAAGGCAGTCAGGTCAACTCTGGAAGGCAGTGGGGGTGGGAGGCTTAAAGGACATGAACTGGGCTGGACCAGTGTGGAGTTATGGTCAGACCTTAGGTCTGGGCTCCTGTCCTGAGGAGGGGCGGCCAGACAGAGTGGGCTCAGGAGAAGGTGACCTTGCTTGGAAGAGCCGTTTATCCTCTGCTCTGACCTGTGATCTAGCGGCAGCTCTTACCCAGGGGTGACTCTGTCCCCCAGGTGACATTTGGCAACGCCTGGACACGTCGTTGGTCGTCACATCTGGAGAGGAGGGCGCTTCTGGCATCTAGTGGGTGGAGGCCAGGGGTGCTGCTGACCACCCTACAATGCCCAGGATGGCCTCCACCACAAAGAATTAGGGCCCAGATGTTACTGTGCTGAGGTGGGAAACCCTAGTGTCGCGAGACTGTTTGGAATTGCTACAGAGGCTCTCACTCCGAAACCACTTGGACACTTTGGGGGTGTTTGTGAAGAGGAGTGTGGGTGATTGGGACCCTCCCAGGGTGTTTTGTCAATGAGGAAGCTGAGTCACAGAGGAAGTCAGCAGAGGCAAGCTGGAACTCAAATCTCCAGGTAAGATCAGGTCTAAACTTTCAGTTCCTGCGTGCGGCTCCCACTGTGAGCAGACCTGGCAACAGCAAGGGATTTGCCTCCACTTGCGGCCTTTCTTATCACTAGCCATCCCCAGCCCCCGGGCCTTCAGCCATCAGTAATGCCCTCTCTTTCCTGCATTTTTAACCTCTCTCACCAAATCTTTATCTCCGTACCCAGCCATGTGTGAGTCAATTCTAGCCCCCAAAGGGACAACTGAGAAACAGGCCAAGTCAGGAGACCTTCTCTTGCTTTCCCCCGCCCCCCTCCTGCACTCACTGTTTCCCGTGTCTCCGTCTGGAGCTGAACTTCCAAGAGTGGCCTCATCCTCTGTCCCCACTGACTCCCTCCCCTTCACACCCACTACAATGATGGCCTTCTCTACTTTCCCCTTATCTGCTTATTTACTGCTGGTCTCCTTTTACTAGAATATGAGCTCCTGTGCTAGGGTGCTTTCCGCCACTGCTCTATATCCAGTGCCTAGAACAGGGTAGGAGTGAACACATGGTGGGTGATGTTTAATTAAATCTCTGAAGGCAGGAAGCCTCATCTGACATCTGGGTCTCACCTGGGATGAGGAAAGCGATATTTCTAGGACCACTGGAAGCTATGCTTGGATTTTTCAGCTCCCAGAACAGCCCCACTTTCTGTCTTTTCCTTTTTTAAATCACCTGCACATGTATGTCACACTTGGCATTGCCCACGCTCTTAGGCCCAATCAGTGCTACGCCAAGACTATCAGGAAACAGCGTCTGTTTCCCCTTCTGGCCTCAGCTTTGCTTCCACTTAGTTTCACTCTGGTGGAGATCAGTTGTGAATGAACCACCTTTGGGAATTCAAGGTGTTGTGGGTTGGATCCTGTCCCTCCCAAAGATACGTGCAAGTCCTAAGCCCCAGTACCTGTGGATGTGGCCTTATTTGGAAATAGGGTCTTTGTAGATGTAATCAGATTGAGGCCCTAAATCCAATGACTGGTGTCCTTATGAGAAGAGGACACTGGGACATGAAGACATGAAGTCATCCAGGGGGAAGACCATGTGATGACGGAGGCGGGGATTGGAGTGATGTGTCTACAGGCCAAGGAATGTCAAGGATGGCTGGCAGCCCCCAGAAGCTGGGAGAGGGGCCTGGGGCAGATTCTCCCCTAGAGCCTTCTCAGGGAACGTGGCCCTGCTGATACCTTGATATCAGACTTCTAGCATTCTCTGTAGGCTCAGAGAATACATTTCTGTTGTTTTAAGCCCCCAGTTTGTGGGGATTTGTTATAGCAGCCCCCGGAAACCCACATGCAAGACTAACAGTCTCTGAGTGTGCGGGTTCCTTCAGCCCTTGCAGCCCAGGAAATTTGTGTTGGAAATAAACCCGGAGCACGAAATGGCCAGCTCAGCATTGCCAGACAAAGGATGTCAGTGTGGCGAGGAAGCGAATTCCTCTCTCCCACGGGGAGGGGGATGTGACAGGAGGTGGCTCTGGGAGCTCCAGGCCTGAGCCCTGTAGGACCTGCATGGGCCCTCGCGGCCTGGGGATGCTGGGGATACCTGGGACCCAGGAAAGTAGAAGTGAGGACCTGAGCCAGCCTCCAGCTTAGACGAAGCTGTCTGAGATCATGCACTGACTTGAGAGCTGGCCCCAAAGTGAACCAGAGCATCGGGGTTCTTTGCTTCTGTGATGTGTATGACGTCAGAGCCATCATTCTTCTTCCTTTGGGTAGATTCTTGCAGCTTCTGTATGTGCTCTTTGGAAGGGGCACCTACTTATAATTACTTACCAAATATTCATCTCTTATGCTAAACTCTTAAGTTTTACGAGGGAAAGGACTGTTTCTCTCTTTTTCACTGCTCTTTCCTCAGCATGCTGCCAGTACCTGGTACACTGTAAGTGCCTCACAATGTGCATGTGATTGGATTGAATTGACTGGAAGTGTTCACATGCAATCATATATCCTTAGGTCATTAAAAAAATGAGTTCAGTTATTGTTTATACATGTGGTTGCTTTAGTACTTTAAAGAAAATTTTGAGTCCTCAGGTGCTAAAAGATGTAGGAAGAAACCAATCTAAATCAAAGCATCTCACAACCCATAGAACTTTACAACACAAAGCATGAACCCTAATATAAACTGTGGACATGAATTAATAAAAGTGTGTTAATATTTGCTTATCAGTTGTAACAAATATACCGCACTAATGCAAGATACTATTAATAGGGCAAATCGGGTGGAGGAGAGAAGGAAGGGAGAGTGTGTGGGAACTCACTGTACTTTCTGCCCAATTTTTCTACAAACCTAAAAGTGCTCTAAAAAATAGTCTATTAATTAAATCTAAACATACAAGAAATCTCATTTCCTTATTTTTTGAAGACTTGCACCTGCTTTGCAGGATTACTATCAAGACCACACACACACACACACACACACACACACACACACACACACACACGGAGAGAGTTAAGTAGTTGATATGAAGCTGGCTATAGAGAGGGGACACGGGGAATGGCTTTGCCTGCTTCACTCCATACAGCATTTGAAGCTCCTGTGGCAAGAGCTTTTACCCATATTAACTCCATAGATTAATTTTTACACACAGAAGCTCAGAAAAGGATCAAAATGAAATTGATAACAAATTACAGAATTAATGCTCCGAATCTTGTATCATCATTTCTGCCACATATACTCTCTGATGGAAACTCCACCTCTTGTATAATTTCAAGATCTCCTTGACACTGCCTCTCATACAATTTTTATCCAGCTACTCAGAACTTTATTTCAGCGGCAAGGCAGTGTTCTGGCCGGCACCCTGATCTGTATTTTGATTCTTATTCCATCCTTCTGCCTTTTGGGGAAAATCCAGAAACTTCGTCTGACAAGCACGATATGACAAACATGACATTAGTGACATGAGAGTGTTCAGAGGCGCCCCTCCTCCAAAGTCCATCAAAGAGGAGGTGGTCATAAGCAGTAAGTCGGTCTCTGCCAGGGCCGTTTCTAGATTTTCGAGAGGCAGAATCAGGTAGTGAGTCGAATGCAGAAGACGACAGAGTCTGGATTGTGAGGAACTTAGTGAGGAAGTCAAACAGCTACTCAGAACCATAATAAGTGGCTCGGAGGAGAGAAAGTAAGAACTGAGCAGGCTAGGGAGGCGAGGGTAGGTTGGGAGCAGATTTATTACTTGAAAAGCCCTGGAGAAACTGGGAGGTGAGAACTAGGAGGAAGGAGAAGGGGATTCAAGACAAGTTTCTGGTCTGAGCAAGATGTTCTCTGGGGGAAACCAGTAAGGAGGAGGATTCATTCAAGTCATTTATTGGCTCTTTAATTGTTGGCTTTTTTTTTTTTTTAACCTGATACTTCTCTGATATGGAAATGCACATATTGTGCCTACAGGACCCCTTGGGGGGGTATGTGGGACAATTTTTTGTGGGGCCCTTGTCTATAAATAATTTGATTATAAAATTGATTCACCATATGAGGTATGGTGATTTACTGATGAAGTTGTAGGACAGTGGGCAGAGAACATGAATTTTTTTGTTGTCCAGTCTGCACATGCAAAGAGTCCAGGCACCATTACTTCATGTCCAGGGACCACTTCTTTGTGCTTTTTATTGTCAGTGAGCCATTCCTAGCTAGCTTCACATCTTCCATCATGTGCTACAAAAAGTAGCAACCCTGTTATTATTCATAATGCCGTGGCTTTTCATAACTAGTTTACATCGAAACAGCACAGATATTCTTGCCTCTGCAGCTCCCAATACCACTGATTTAGCTCTGGCTCCGACATTGCTCGTGACACAGCGTCATCCTTCGCTCTGCCTGTGAATACTGCTTTCCAGTGATTCAAAGGTTGTGCTTCATTGATGGTGACCACAATACAACCTTACCAAGAGTGTGCCGGAAAACGGGCATGATGATTCATTGTCTGGACATACTAAATCTACCATTTGGATTTTTTCTCTATTGACCTAGAACAGAACAACCAACCCATCCTCCAATGGTGACTTCCTTCGAACTCTTGAAGACATAATCACTGCATGCCTAGCATGTGATCTCTTTTGATGTTGATGGCACCCTGCTGCCCACAGAGCATAGGAGAAGCCAGGCAAGGGGCCCATGGGCGGAGAAAGGAGAGCAGTCCATTTGTGCAGGGAGGATCTCTTTCTCATCCAGCATGACCTGCCAGGTCATGTTCCTAGAACTGGGGTCTGGCCGTGGGGCCTCAGGATGACCTCACAGTTACGAATCCTGGAGCTTTTGGGGGCATTGACTCCACATATGGGGTGAAGGGCCCAGGAGTGCTCCAAAAGGGAGAAATGAAGACCGAGGCCTGTTTCAAGGGAGGAACTCCAAAGTGTGGGGCTGGGACAGGGGTCCCACTAGCCTGGGGCTGGAGGACACACTGCCTGTCTACAATGATTACAAATACAAGTCTTCACATGGTATCACTCCTCCCTGATTTCCTGACGCACTTTCCTTTGACCCCCATTCGGGTCCTGTGTTCCACCAGCTCTTTGTTCCTTCAATGCAATTTCCTGTCCCATGCCGCTGCGTAGCAGCTATTAGAAGTGAATTTCCATCTCCAAGAAAACCTTTTTCCTTCTTCTTCTTCTGATGAGTACTTTTTATTCTTCAAGATCCAGCTTACTTATTACCTCCTTCATCAAACCTTCTAGAACCTTCCCTTCTGCCCAATTCCCTCCCCATCAGAACATCCATTCTTTCCTTCATCCAGCCAGTGAGAACTTTTTAGTGAGTACCTACTACTCTCTGCCAAGCCCTGTTTCAGGCACTGTAGCAGCAACAGTGAATAAAACAGACCCTATAGGCCAACAGTCATATAGGCTCCCTCTGGACTCTCTGTATCTGTTTCCGCTTATCTTGTGTTGAAATTATCTCTATTTGTCAGCAAATGTTTTCTGTAAAGTGCCAGACAGTAAGTAGACTTTGTGGGACCTATGGTCTCTGGTAAAACCACTCAGCTCCACTGTTGTAGCACAAAAGCAGCCAGAGATAATATGCAAGTAAATGGGTGCGGCTGAGTGCCAATAAAACTTTATTTAGAAAACAGGTGTGGGGCTGTGTTCTGCCTATCACCCATAGTTTGTTGCAACAGAATGTAAGCTCCATGAGAATAGGTCTTTTTTTTTAATCTTTCTATTTTATTATTTTTACTGTTATCTCCCTAATGCTTAGAACAGCACCTTGCACATGGAAGGTACTTGACATAGCTTTGTTAAACAAGAGAAATAAAAGAATGTCATCCATTAAACTGGAAGTTTCTGAGAGACAGGGCCCCGTGTACATGGTGATCAACACGAATTTGTGTTGAAGAGATGAACGAGTGACAGGAGCACCTTCCTCCGATACTTCCTCTGGTGGGTGGGCAGGAACTGGGTACGTCCGGGCGAGCCTTGTTATCCCGTCGTATTGCAGCTGCTTCCTCGGTAGGCCAAGTTGCACATGAGGAACCAATAACAGAATTACAGGCAGGCCTCCCCAACCGGGGCTCACCCCACGGCCAGCTAGGTGACAGCCTGCTGCAGTCTTGCAGAGCAGCAGCCTGGGTCCAGGGAACTCGGCAGCGGAAACGGCCATTAAAGTTAAACATGCCTGCCTGTCAGAGGGAAGTAGCAACCGCAGGAGCCCTATCGCCACCATCAAACCGCCTGTCAGCGCCGGCCCGTTGGGTTTCCTGGGGCCCACCTTCCTGAGTGAGGGTTAGCCGATCGGCTTGGACAGGCAGGGCCCTGGCGTTTGGCGGGGCCTGTCAGCTGAAATCCAGAGGTGAAGCTGGTGCCGCTTTGGAAATTGGGGCCTGACAAGCGCAGCCAGATGAAGACAAGAGGAAGGAGAGAGGGTGGGGCGCTGAGCTGGGGGGAACCGATCAGCAGGGCCCTCTGCTGCCAGGGCCTCCCCCAGAAAGGAAGCAGCTCTGCTTCTGTTTCATGTCAACTTTGCTGCCATTGGATAGTCGGCGAGATTTCAAACAGATAAACACCCCTTTGGGAAGCCCGAATGCCTTGGCAGACAATTTTAGGCCTTGATTTGATTGATAAATCCTTTGTGACAAGAGGGGATGAAACAGGCCCCCAGTTTGGTACATATAAATAGGAAATTAGCTGGCAAAGTTGTCAAAGATAATTAACTTTACGATTCTGCGGGTCTATTCAGGTTGACATCCTGAAATTATTTAGAAGTGCACATGTCAACGCTCTGACAGAATTTGGGGCTGATCAGATAAACAGATTTGGAGATGTTTGATTGTAAAATGATGTAAGCGCTTAGCTGGTGTTTTATCACCGCGAGCTTCCGTTCGCTGCTGTGGATGTTCAGGGAGAGGGTTTGGTGGTTTGGGGTGAGTGGGGGCCAGGGGTTTGGGGGTGGGGAGGTTGAATGGGATGCACAAAGTACAACAGATTGACCTTCTTTTACTCTCAGTGAGCTGAGAAATTCCTAACCTTCAATTCGACCACAGTTAACCTCGGACTTAACCCAAGGACTCCTCTCCAAGCCTCAACCTCCAGTAGGAAGGGAAGCATTCCAAAGGATTTGGCAGCAGGCACATTGTTCCTCTGTCAGACCCAGTCTTGGCCAAGCAAGTGCAGTGAGCAAAGTCACCTAGAATCACTGCTCTTTCTTATTCATCATGAGTTTGTGTAGATCACTGGGCCTGACATGCTGTTAAAAGTGGGAACACCTTTTTGGCATTTCCACCTTATTATTGGAAATTGCCTCTTTAAAAGACCAGTTCAGAGCCTTCCAATGAAGAGACATCTTTCCTCCAAGTGAATGAAGATGGATGAGAACTAACATTTGCTGAGCACCTACTCTGTGACACAGGCCAAGCTGGACACTATGTTTTGTTATTTGCTTATTTTAACCTTTGTAACTTCCATAGTAGACATCTTTATCATTGATGATGGGAAAACAGATACTACTCAGAAAGGTGAGATCAGCTACTGTAGGTAACCCAGCTATCAAAGAAGTGAATTTTGGATTTGAACATGGGTTTGGCCGTTTCCGCTCTTCCCCCAACACGATTTTCTGGTTAATAGAATCGTAGACTCTTAGAGAGAAGGGATTTTGAAGATCACAGAGTTCAGAGTTCATCAACCCATGACCCAGGGGCCAAATCCAGCCTGCTACCTGTTTTTGAATGGCCTACAAGCTAAGAATGCATTTTTACATTTTTAAGTGGTTGGGAAAAAAGTCAAAGTAATATTTCATGACATGAAAACTACATGAAATTAAAATTTGAATGTCCATAAATAAAGTTTTATTTGAACATAGCCTCACTCATTCATTTATGTATTGTCTACGACTGCTTTTGTGCTATAACTGCACAGTTGCATAGTTGCAACAGATACCATATGACCTTCAAAGCTGAAAATACTTACTGCTTGGCCCCTTACAGAACACATTTGCAGACCCCTGGTTTCATGGGTGTCTCAGCGAGAGCTTATTGAATTCTGAGTGTAGCAAGCACTGGCAAAACTCTCAACAGGTATTATCTAATTTAACTACTCAAGGTGGGTACTGTTAAGTGTTATACAGGTGAAGAAACAGGTTCAGAAAGGTTCAAGAAGCTGGTCAGGCTAACTCGGTAGAGCCAGCATTCACACTCAAAGCACATGTACTCAGTTCCCTGATTTTATTGCCATTTCACTGTAATTCCACGTTGCCTGGATGTGGCTTTTCTAGGCTAGGCGCTTGAGACGCAATGGTGATTATCACTGTGGTGGACAGAGTGATGGCCCCCAAAGATGTCCTCATCCTAATTCCAAGAACTGTGAATACCTTCCAGGGCACGAGGGACTTTGCAGACATTATTAGGAATCTTGAAATGAAAAGGTGGTTCTGGATTATCCAGATGGGTTTGAGGACCAGAGGGAGGCAAGAAGATCAAAGAAAAGGAAAGAGACAGGAGGGTGGAAGCAGAGGTTGGAGTGATGCAGGGCCACGAGCCAAGGAATGCAGGTGATCTCTAGAAGCTGAGAGAAACCAGGGAAGTGTATTCTCCTCTGACCTCCTGAACTGCGAGAGGATAGATTTGTGTGGCTTTAAGATACCCAGTTTGTGGTCATTTGTTACAGCAGCCATAGGAAGCTAATATACACACGCCACCCCACCGCACCAAGTCCTCGCCTTCAAGCTGCTCTGTGTGGTACGAGACCCAGCCATCCACAGAAGTAGGTTTCAAAGGAAAATCTGCGCTGCAGGTATTAAAATTAAAGTTTAACTTACTGGGGGTGGGATCAGGCTCAAGGCTTCCTAAGTAGGGATTAGAGGGCTTGCAACACTACAGAACTGTGTCTTCAAGGAGGTCCTTTCTTTATTCCAGTTTCTGGGGCTGGATCTGGCGTCTTCCAGGATCAGCCACAGAGCATAATGAAACCAAACACAAGAATCAGAGGCAACTTTCTCCCAAATTTGTCGTGCTTCAGTCTCTACAACTTGCACTACACTTCTGAGGCTAAACTCAGGCTTTCTGGTGCATGACCTATACCTGATACCGAGTTCCTTGGTGAGTTTTCTTCTGTTTATTGAGGAGCTGGGCTTTTGCAAAAGGGAACTCAGAATCTTGCCTGCGTTTTATTAGTATTGTGACCATTTGCAAATTAATTTGGAAGGCAATATAATTTTCCTCTTGTATAGAATTCAGTTTTGATTACTGGCATGTCACTGAATTTCCAGCTTTCACGAAAGCTCTTATTATGAGAAATTAAGATACCTTTCTCCTTCATCCAAATAAAATAAACATATGGCTATGGGACGTGATTGAATTAAAAAATATCATTTAATCCGGGGAAGATAATTAGTTGAATGAAACTGTAGAGGAGAAACTCAATCTAGGGTTTGAATGTTGACATGAAATTGTGAAGGCTATTTTCACTCATCACTGACTTTTAATAGCACTTTGTACAGAGTAATTTGCAGCCTAAACCTTGTTAATGTGATATTGGTTATTTCAGAATCACGCTGGGGAATCAGAGCCATTCCCCAGCCTACTGCTGGGGTGTCCCAATACGTTGGCATAGATATTCGAGGAGTGGTATCTAACAATGCATTGCCTTGCTTCTCAGTCGGCTTTATTTTCCATGGTCATGCTTTGTTCAAAATGTCACTTGGGAAGAGAGTAGAAAAGTTAGCTGCTGTAGGTGTACCATGTGTATACCCCCTCTGTGTATCATCTGAGGGGCATGTGTGTGTTTGGGGCATGGTTCATAGATTTGAGGGAGTAGCCTTGATTTTCCATGCTGGCCTGTGTGCCCTGAGTTTTGTTTCAAATATTAAGGCCATTGTCACATATGTCCTTGGAACTTAGCACTTTGAGGCATACCCTGCCTGATTTCCAACTGCCAACCCCTGCAATTTTTTGAGTGCTTTCTCTGGCCTCTGGAGCCCACTCTGTCTGTTTTGAAGCAAGCTGGAAAGGTTTAGGATTGTTAGTCCTCAATCAATAACTTATGTGAACTGGTGGAGAGAGAGAGAATACCTCTCCCGGGATGGGGGTGGGAAGTATGGTCAGCCACGTGGCTTTTCTGCTCTGGCCCCAGTGCTCCCCAGGGAGAGCCCCAGTTGCCCTCAGCGGTAACGCGTGTGAAAATCCACACTTGGCCAGTTTCTGTCCCTTCCCTGTCCCAGTCTCCCACTTCCTTGCTGGTTTTTCCTGAAATTACCTTCTGAGCAAACCACTTGCACCCAAATCCTCGTCTTGTTGTCCTTTGGGGGGAAACCGATTCAAAACAATCATTATGCCAGCAAGTTCATTCACTTGCTTGTTTGTTATACCCTGGTCGGAAGCCTGTTCAGAGCAAGCGGCTGAGAACCAGGTGAGAACCCTGCCTGGAGGAGCGTAGACCCTGGTGAGCAGACAGATGTTAAACAAGCAGACAGACGTGGAAAGGGTAGTTTCTTCGGGTTGTACCTAAGTGTCTTGCTGGAAATAAACAGGGTCGTGGGAGAGAGTGATTGATGGGAGAAGATTTATATAGAGCGGTCATGATGTGTCCGTTTATGAGCTGGTGACCTGAGGCCTGGAGGATGAGAAGGAACCAGACATGCAAAGACCAGGGCAACACTGAAGTGTTCAAGGAGCACAAGGAGGATATTGAGTTTGGAGCGTTGAGCACAAGGGAGAGACAGGGATTTGATAGGAGAGTCAAGGTAGGAAAGATGGGTTTGATCAGACCCTCCAGGCTCTCATGGGCTGTGTTAAGACGTTATATATATATATATATATTTTTTTTTTTTAAACTTTGGGTTTGTTTGTTTATTTATTTATTTATTTATTTATTTATGGCTGTGTTGGGTCTTCGTTTCTGTGCGAGGGCTTTCTCTAGTTGCTGCAAGCGGGGGCCACTCTTCATCGCGATGCGCGGGCCTCTCACTATCGCGGCCTCTCTTGTTGCGGAGCACAGGCTCCAGACGCGCAGGCTCCAGACGTGCAGGCTCAGTAGTTGTGGCTCATGGGCCTAGTTGCTCCACGGCATGTGTGATCTTCCCAGACCAGGGCTCGAACCCAGGGCTCATGTCCCCTGCATTGGCAGGCGGATTCTCAACCAGGGAAGCCCTAAGACGTTATATTTTAAGGAGAACAACTCAAGTTGCTGAAAAAATTGTTAGACTAGCCGATCACCATTGCTGATAAAGACTGGTACGGGGCTTAACAATAATAAGGATGGGGATAAAAGGCAAGGAAGTAATATTTGCTGTGAACTTAAGGCCACCCGTTGGACAAAGTGCTGTGTACCTTCTAACATCTAATTTTAATACTTTGAGCAACCTGTTAAGTTGGGGTTATTTCTCATCCCTTGATGAGAAAATAGAAGATAAGGGAGTTTGGAGTTTACCTACAGCTGGGTAGGTTGCAAGGATTAAGTTGAGTTTTGAACCCAGATGTCTCTGGCTCCTGAATGAATGCTATTCCAATTATTAAACCACACTGCTGTCTTTGCTTTATCAAAAACACTTTAAAATCATTAATAAGCAGTAAGTTACCAATAAGAAAATGAGTGTGATATCTTTGGATAAAGTGAAGAAAATCAGAATCAGTTTATGAACTCAATTGCTATTTAACTCACATGTTTCCTGTTCAATGAAAGTATTAACACATTTTGATCATTCTATCTTGCCAAGCTTTGTGTCAAGCTTTTTTTCTGCACTTGTTCTAGTCGCTACGCTTAAAAGGCCCTATACCTGGGAGGGGTGTGTGTGGGTGGGATACCCTGCAGATGTGGTGGTTGACTGCCCTTGGCACGTTCATGGGCAGAGATCAAATAAAGGGGAAGAAAATGCTTATCTCCCTTCTGGCTGCCTATAGTTAAGAATGAAACTCTTCCCTCAGCTGACTTGCATCTCTAGGATTTGCTTAATTAGAGAAAAGCTTTTCCCATCAACTGTAGACGGTTAAGTGGTTCAATAATCTCATAGCAGTCCTTATCATTTGCCCATAGAAAGAGAAGGAAGAGGTGTGAATGTAAACAGAGGAATATGTTTATTACTCTCTAAACCCCTCCACCTACTATTGATAAGCAGTTTAGTCCCTTCTTAGCTGGTTTAGCTAAAGAAATGGCTGTTGAGCCCCAGGGAAAGCCTTTGGCTGGGGTGATGGGATGTAGTATGGAGTCGTGGAGGTGTCAGGGAGTCCATTAATGTCTAGAATACTTGCTGGATTCATATGAGCAATTCTGTTTGGATTTGCTTTAAATTTTATATTAACAATATTGACTTCAGTAGCTGAGTCAGATCAACCCAATGGATTTTAATATTTTGATTGACAGGACCTATTAACTCACTCATTTAAAAAATACTTATTGAGCACCTACTATGTGCTGAGCACAGACGATACAGCCGTGAACACAACATAGAAGGTACCTACTCCTGTGGAGCTTTGGTGCAGTGGGGGTTTCAAACAAATAAATAAACCCTCAAGCATCAGGTATGAACATGCGTTATGATGCTAAAACGTAAAGTTAAGAGGCTGGGGGAAGGGGGTCTTCAGAGAGGGTGGTCAGGAAAGGCATCCTCAAGAGGTCACAATCAGCTGAAATCTGAGTGTCCGGGAGGTCACCACGCAAAGATGTGGGAAAAGAGCTTTTCAGAGAAGGGAGAGTGCAGATGCAAAAGTTCCAGGGCAGGAGTGACCTCAGTGCATTTAAAGATCAGAAATAAAGCCACATGGCATGAGCTGAAGAACCAAGGGGGAGAGAGGCGGAAGGAGACGTTGGCTGGTAGACAGAGTGAAGACTGTGTTGGGAAAGCGTTAGATGGTTTCCATGAGACTCATAACATGACCTGATATCCTTCTTTAGAAAGATCATTCTGGCTTCTTTTAGAGGGCAAGACCACAACCAGGAGCGCCAGCCAAGGAGGTACGGTGCCTGTTGGGGAAGAAACGCTGGTGTCTGGCATCAGGCAGGGGAGGGTATGGAGGGAGCAGTGAGTGGGTTTGGGAAAAGCTTTGGAGGTAATTCAGCAGGACTTGGTGATGAATCAGATGACAGGAGGGAGATAGAGGGAATAAGGATAGCTCCCGGGTGGTGGGTCAGACTGACAGAGGGGTGCCATTTCCAGGGATGAAGATCACCACGAGAGAAACTGCCTTAAAAAATAAATCAAGAGTTTTGTTTTAGCCTGGTTTTTAGACATTCAAGTAAGTGTAGAAGTCATATGAGGAGTTCTGTACTCTGTTCTAGACTAGTTGCTCTTCTAGTAGTTTAAAGATCAAAATTTAGGACTCAAACTAGTTAAAAATGAATATTTAGCTTGATTTAGGTCCAAATCCTCCCTTGTGTAATAATAATCTTCATTCCTTGAGTCTTTGTTCAGAGTAAGACAAAATTCTGTATTTTACTCGTATACTTCCAGTGAACTTTTTTTTTTTAAATTAATTAATTTATTTATGGCTGTGTTGGGTCTTCGTTTCTGTGCGAGGGCTTTCTCTAGTTGTGGCAAGCGGGGGCCACTCTTCATCGCGGTGCGCGGGCCTCTCACTATCGCGGCCTCTCTTGTTGCGGAGCACAGGCTCCAGACGCGCAGACTCAGTAATTGTGGCTCACGGGCCCAGCTGCTCCGCGGCATGTGGGATCTTCCCAGACCGGGCTCGAACCCGTGTCCCCTGCATTGGCAGGCAGATTCTCAGCCACTGCGCCACCAGGGAAGCCCTCCAATGAACTTTTGATGAACACTTTCACCTTGAAGTAGGGTGTGTGTGTGTGTGAAAAAGAAAATGAGAGAGAGGGATAATCTTTCATTCTTTCCGGGCACTTTGCATTCGCATTGGTTTTGTAAGTCTCACAGCAAACCTCTGATATTGGTACTTGTATCATTATGATTCAATTTGACTTCACATCACAGAAAATCTCTCCACAGTGGTTTAAACACAAAAGGTTTATTCTCACAAGTAAAAGAATAATCAGAGCTAGGCAATCCAAGGCTGGTATGGCAGCTTCGTGTAATTACCAAGGGACACAGGCTCCTTCTGCCTTTGCTGCTCTGCTATTTTTAGCCTGCTGCCTCATGGTCCAAAATAGCTACAGAAGCTCCAGTCATTATATATACATTCCAGTCCACAAGAAAGTATCAATAGAAGTAGAAGGCCATACCCCTTCTTCTTAAAGGTCAGTTTTGGAAATATGGTACCACACATCTGCTTATAATTCATTGTCATATGTCTACACCTAACTTCAAGGGAGGCTGGGAAAATAGTCTGTTGGTAGAGTGACATTTGCTGAGGGAGAGAAACAGACAGTTGATATTAGCAAGTATATAGCAGTCTTGCCTTAATCCTAGCATGCTTACTTTACTTGCCTAAGACCACATAACTTAAAACAGGCAGAGCTGAGACCTAAATTTTACTATTATTTGTTCTCTTATTTTCTGCCTTTCCTGTGCTCAGCTCTTCTATTATCTTCACAGTTGAGAAAATGGCTAGTTTTTCTCAAACACCCTCTCAGAGCTATTTATTTTCCCATTTTTAGCACCGGGACCATTCTCTGAGTTCTGCAAAGTGTTATGGGGAACAGAAGAAAGGGAGAGTACTGATTTCAACCTCGCAACGCAATCACTCCCAGCTTCCATAAATCAGCAGGTTTTTAGGATGCGGCAAGGAGAGCGCCATCTGATTTTTATACACCTGATTCACAATAAAATCTGCACAGGGGCTTCTTGGGTGCTTATTTTCCTGAAAGGCTAAGGCAGCAGAAATCCATCTATTATATCAGGGGAGAAGGATTCACCCGTTTAGAAGTAACTGGTAAATGCTGGTATAGAGCATTTTAACTTTCAATATCCATTTTTAATGCAACTTGGTGGAACATATCTTTGCACGTGTACTGAGTTGCCCAGAGAGGATCCTTAATGACTTTTCTGCTATAAACCAAAACTTCACTTTAAAAATAAAAATAGGGACTTCCCTGGTGGTCCAGTGGTTAAGAATCCACCTTCCAATGCAAGGGACGTGGGTTCGATCCCTGGTCGGGGAACTAAGATCCCACATGCCACGGGGCAACTAAGACCATGCACCACAACTACTGAGCCCACACGCTCTGGAGCCTGCACGCCACAACTAGAGAGAAGCCCACACACCACAACTAGAGAGAAGCCCGCGTGTTGCAACGAAGAGCCTGCACGCCACAGCAAAAGATCCTGTATGCCACAATGAAGATCCTGCATGCCGCAACGAAGACCTGATGCAACCAAATAAATAAATATTAAAAAAATAAAATAACAATGAAGACCTGGATCTCAGATCTCTTTCACCGGCCTGAACGTGTGGCTTTATGAAGTCCCATAGTGGTAACTCCTCTTGCTCTGGAAGAACCATCCTCTTCCCTCCTCTGATAAATTCATATCCACTGTATTACGTGTCTTGAAACCCAAGCCTTAAGCTTGGCATTAGTGCCTGTACGACTTGGGAGCCATATGTCAACATAAGGGCAAAGCATGGCTCACCTGCTAACAGAGGCACCAGTTAGCTTGACACTGGGGAAGCCACGTCAAGTTTTGGGTCTCAGGTTGCCTCACCTCTCAAAGGAGGTGGTTGGTTTAGACCATTTGGGATTTCCCATGCTCCTGGACAGGGCGAGGAGGTGGTGAGAGCTGTGATCAGTTGTCCTAAGTGTGTAGTCCCGTGACTGGGGTTCTCAGCAGGGTTCTGTTAAGTGAGCTCCTCTGAGGAAACATGCCTTCTTATATCCTGCACAGGAAGGGGTGCTTTGCCTGCATGTTCTCACACGGTACTCTCGGTAGCTTACGACATGGTTGCTGTCATCCGTGGTTTACAGTAGGGGAAACTGAGGCTGAGAGAGACCAATAGCTCGCTCTCACTATCTCAGAAGTAGTAGAACCCAGATTGGAACTCAGACATATGATACCAACATATGGGCTTTCTTTCAGGAAAGCCAATTCATTACATGGATATTCAAACTAAACTAAGTTTGAAAACTTAGCAGCACTGGGCATAAATAGGTTGAACCGTATGAAATTGCCGGTACTTGATGGCATTTGTGCTACAAATATGTCAGTCCCATGTGGTTCAGTCAGTAGATAAAGTAATCCCTTGCCAAGTCATTTTACTCAATTTGGAGCTTGGCAAATACAATTACTGAAGGACTTCTAGAATATGTAATTCTAGTCCTCACCTAAAACCAGTAAGCAATGGCATTATGAAAAGGCTTGGTCATTACTCCTGTCTAAGTATCTATCATCTCTTTTCCTTTCTGCACCCCACCCCCCAGATCTGCTATCTCACCAGAGATTAGAATAGTACTTCCTAAGTGGTGGATATTTTTATGTAATTTACGGAGTTGCATTTTTTAAAAACTTACTGCTACAATGCTTCAATTACAAAAAATAAAAAGATTTATGCTCAAAGAAGTTTACTGCAGCAAGATTCACAATATGTATGTGATCTCAAGCAATACAGAAAAACATGACTGGAGAATCTACTAGGGTTATACTAGTGATTGTGGAATGGAGCTGAGTTTTGTTTTATTTTCTCCCTGCTCCTGTATACTTTCACATTCTTTCTAATTTTCCTGTCTTACATTAGTCCATATGAGAAGAAAATCAAGTAAAACCCTCAAAAATGAAAGAAAACTCTTCAAGAGTAGAATTTAAATATGGCAGGACAAAAATATTAATGTGAAATGAAGTCCTATTCTGTCTTTTGGAGAAGAAAGACGTTGATTTGATGAGAGAGGAGCTGAGCAGATCTACCAAAGGTGTAGTGAGCTGGGGAAAAGAAGGAACATGAAAAAGGATGGAGCAGAGTGCCTGTGAGCTGGGAGGCCGCTAGAAGGAAAGGAGAGCCGGGGTGGCCCAGTGTAGATCTCTCCCTGAAATGCCACATCCTTGGGGAGGCCTTCCTGAGCCCCCACTCTAATTTAGAGCCCCCTGGTCTCCCCTCATATAGGATGACCCTATAAACTCATCCTTTTTACCCAGGACTTCCTGGTTTTAGCACTGAAAGTTCCAGACCCTGGGAACCCACTGGGGGAAGGTTGGTCATCTGCCTGTCACAGCACCTCTCCCCTACTTCAAACTGTTGTAGCACACATTGCAGTTGTAACAATTGAGCGCAGTTGTTACAGATGTGTAATTTCCTTATCTCTTCAGTTTGCTTGTATCTATCTACTCCCACTAGGCAGTAAATTTCACAAGGGCAGAAACCATCCCAGTGACTTGCAGTTGTGGGTATTGGAGGATTTATTGAATGAGGAGATGCGCTGGCCAGGCACAGGCACTCTGGGCTGAGCGTGTGTGAAGGTGGAGATGGAGGGAGAGAGTCTGGTGTGTCAGTAGCTGAAAGCCTTCCAGCATGGCCAGTGAAGGGTCTGAAGGCTGGAGCAAGGCCATGCTAGAGCATTAGCATTTGGGGGGCCATCGAACCCTTTCACTGTCTGCTGAAAGCGATGGACCCGCTCTCCACAGAAATGCACAGTTGCACATCATTTTGCATATAGACTCAGAGTTTTGAGCAAGAGTGGCAAAACTACAGCCCATAGGTCAAATCTGGCCAGTGGCATGTTTTTTGTAAATAAAGTTTTATTGGAACGTAGACACAACCATTCATCTACATATCGCCTATGGCTGCTTTCTTGCCGAAGCTCAGAGACGCGTGGTTCTAATACGCAATGTGATGAACTTGCAAAGCCTCAAATATACCTTTTGGCCCTTTACAGAAAAAGTTTGCCAGTCCCTGGTTTAGAGAGCAGTTGAGAGCCTGGCGGTGACTAGACCCAGGTTAAACCCTTGCTGTAGAAGTTAGAGAGCTACTGAAGGAACTTGTAGATGACAGCAAAGTGGTTAGTCCCCCTTTGGGTGGAATGGAAGGTGTGGAAAGCAGGGCACTGGGAGTGCAGAAACCTTTGAAGCAATAGCCCAGAGGAGAGGTGATGAAGACTGAACGAGGGCAGGGGCATGGGGTGGAGAGCACAGATTTTCAGATGCCTGACTTTGCAGCTCTGCTCTGCTTCCCCACACACTCAACTCTGCCCCGGATGGAAACAGCCCCAGCAGTTCTAGTCCACACTTGACCACGAGCTGATGGGTTCCACACAGATATTGTCAAATCAGCCCCTCTAAGGCTGATTGCTGGCAATGCATAGAGCTCTAATCAGGGAGTTCACTCATCCGCTTCTGCTTTGTGCAGTGCTGGCTTTAAAAAGATCTAAACCCAAAAATTGAAAAAAAAAAAAAAAAAAAATCTAAAACCCCGTGGGGTTCACAGAGCAAGTCAAAGAGCAAGAGCTTATTGTTGGCTTTTTCAAAACAACCTCTGCCTTTGAAATGGGTGGTCTTAACAGTTCTGCGTCAGGACAAATTTAGGATGCGATGAGATCTAGCTGCTCACCCTCTCATTGTCCGTGATGCTGGGAGGTGACAAGAATCAGAGAGAGGATAGCAACATGTACCCTCAGATCTGCTCCCCGCAGGGAACCCCCTCTTCCCGTTCACAGTGTCAGAGTTCAGGGGCCACATTTGGAGGTGAGATACTGGATGTGAGTGCTCATCTCTACATTAACCCTCATTTTTTTCCTCGGCTTGGAAGAACTTGGCTATTATTGCTGTAAGCAGTGCTGTAAAGGAACAGCTCAGCTAGTGCTGGCCAGTTTTGGGGTCCAAGAATGTTCTCAGGGATGATAAGAGAGGCAAAGAACCGTGAGGGGAAATTGCACGAATCATGCTGCAGTGTGGATGGACCTCAAAAACATTATGCTAAGTGAAGGAAACCAGTCACAAGAGACCACAGACTGTATGATTGCAATTATTATTCTGTGAAATGTCCAGAATAGGCAAACCCATAGAGACAGAAAGCAGAAGAGTGGTCGCCAGCAGCTGGAGGGAGTGGTGAGTGGGGAGTGAGTGCTTAATTGGTTTGGGGTTTTACTTTGGAGTGATGGAGACGTTTTGGAGCTAGGTAGAGGTGGTGGTTGAACAGCATCATGAGTATACGAAATGCGATGGAACTGTTCACTTTACAATGGCTAATTTTATGTTATGTGAATTTCACTTCAATAACTTATTTCAAAACGGAAGAGGTAGGGGCTTCCCTGGTGGTGCAGTGGTTGAGAATCTGCCTGCTAATGCAGGGGACACGGGTTCGAGCCCTGGTCTGGGAGGATCCCACATGCCGTGGAGCAACTAGGCCCGTGAGCCACAACTACTGAGCCTGCGCGTCTGGAGCCTGTGCTCCGCAACAAGAGAGGCCGCGACAGTGAGAGGCCTGCGCACCGCGATGAAGAGTGGCCCCCGCTCGCCGCAACTAGAGAAAGCCCTCGCACAGAAACGAAGACCCAACACAGCCAAAAATAAATAAATAAATAAACAAATTTATTAAAAAAACAAAAACAAAAAACGGAAGAGGCAGAGGGGGAGGGGGAGAAGGACATGGCCCTTGATGGTCTACACTTCTTCTTGTGGGATTCCAAGAAGCCATCTTCATCCCAGCAGCATGCGGAGCTGTCTCCGTGTCGATGGCTATGTTAGTCCTCCCGTTTTTGCTTTCTCTCTGTATCCTGCCACCACATGCCATCGATTGACCCCCAAAGTTCTCAGATCGACCTGGTCCTTTCCTGTCTCGCTGTCACCACCTTTCTCTAGGACCTTCATCTCCCCCAACTGGGAAATGCCCTTTCTTCCTGCCTCCGTTTCCTTACCTCCACTCTGCCCTCTGCCCTCTGGCCAGAGAAATCTTTCTAACGTACTTCTTGCACCATGTCATGCTGCTGTGCCCCGTGTCTTTTCCCCCTCCCTCGTGGTAGAGAGTTCACGAGCCTGGTGTGGTAAACGGAAGAGGACCTTGGACTTGGATTTGGACGCTCCAGGACACCCTGATTCCGACCCTGTCTAGTGTGGCGTCGTGGCCGACTCATGAGTGTATTTATTAACACGGGCTCTGTTTTGTTTCTCCCTTTTGTTGCATGGTGGTAACGACAGTCTATCACCGGGTTTGGTGAGAATCAAGTGAGATTACATGTGGCCGACAGTTACTGAGCACTTGCCCGGGCAGACCCTGGACCAAGGACATCGTCTGAATTTTCTCAAATAATAGAAGACTGCATTCAGCCTAAGGCTCTATGTATATTTGATCCATTATCATCATCATCACCGTCATCATCACTTTTTAAAGCCCCCTTCAATGTGGTCTAATGCTTTGACTCTTTGCTTTTATTCTGTGCGTGGTCGATCAGTTTTCCCATCCGTACCTGTCTGTGCGTGGTGCCCTCACACCACGGGACTGTCCCCGCTGCCGGGAGCTCCCATCCTTCCCTCACAGCTCCCAGTTAGGCTACTTGCAGTATCTCTAAGTAGCACAGTTTTCCTCCAGGAAGGTCTGAGAGGACTGAGGCTCTTTTCCCAAAGATTTCTCAGACTCAAGCTGAATTTCCGAAAGCTGAGGTAGCCATGGCGAGTTGAGAGAGGCAGAGATCCCCAGATCTCCTTGTCTTGGATGCTGAGCTTCCAGAAGAAATTCACAGCCACACATGCTGTGTATCCCAGAGTTGTGTATCCCACAGTTGTCCCACGAGAGTTGTCCCACGAGAACGCACATCCTGGTTTGCCAAATTTTAATCATGCAGATATTTTCATTCACATGTTCTGCAAAGACCTTAATCTTTGGTTAAAGTGCCAGTCTTGGGTGAGGCGTTTCTTATAAACACCCATGAATCTTTGACGGTGGCCGTATGCCCATCTTTAGTGTGGCTGATCCAGGCTGTTGACTCCCTGCCCCGGGATGGACCTGCTTCTCTCACGTGGTCCAGAAGCTTCGTTCCTGCTGTGCGGCGTCTCCTTTCTCTTTGACAGTTCAGGTTGTATCCAGGAGGCCTGATGAGGTAGGAGGTCTATAACGAGGCAGGAAACTGACAGTTGATTCTTTTTATGATCACTTGACAAATAATGTGACTTTCCAAATATCCAAACAAAAACAAACTTCTTCCCTCCCTCCATCTACCCCTTTATTTTAATTCTAGTTTTGGGCCTGGCTGAGAGGGAGCATAGAGACCCCAAATCCTGGCTGAGATGTTATGAACGGTGTTTGGTTTATTGATTTCTTGAATAAATGTTTATTCAGCCCATACTCTGTGTCAGGAATTATGCTAGGTGTTGGGAAGCGAGGTGAAGCGTGTGAACATGGTCACAGCCTTCCCAAAGTTTATCACATAGTAGGGATGACACTTAAAGAAGGAATTACCATCAGACAATGTTGAGCCCAACGGTAGAAACCAGAGTATGTTATAGGAACATTACACAGAGGCGTCTCCCTGGTGAGAAGTGGTCTGGGAATGCTTCCTGTAGGAGTTAACATGTGCACTGTGACCTGAAGAATGGAGAAGAATGAGCCATAGAGGGGAGCACTGCGGGCCACTAGACTAGCACATGGAGAGGCTAAGGGTGCGAGACTGCTTGGCACGTTCGAGGGAGTGACAGGTGCTCAGTGTGGCTGGAGTGGGTGGAGAGTTGTAGAGGGTTACAGGGGATGAGGAAGGAGGAGAAAAGGGAGAAAGGAGGCTAGGAAAAGTAGCTGGGCCTGACGTCCAAGTTGCCTCCCTGGTCCTGCGGCACCCAGAGAGAGTCCCTTCTGCATGGGGTTCTCGGTAGGATGGAATCCCAGGGCCCCTCTGAATTCTAGTTCCCCCACGCTTAAGAGCAAGTCACTGCTACTCAGAACGCTGGCGTCTTTACCTGCAAAGGGACACAGTGGGCCTGGCCCCATACGGAGATGGGAGGATTGGAGATGGAGTGCCGCGTTCAGTTACCATGTGGTCAAGGCTCCCCTGGAGATGCTGGTGCTTTGGTGGCTGCCCAGACCTGGCCCCCAGCCCCCTCTGGCCTCAGCCGGCAGACATGGAGCCTGAAAGGCCAGCCAGTGGGCAGGCAGGAGGAGTATCTCGCTCACTCAGCCACAGACAGAGCGTCTGTCATTTTTTCCTGACTTGGAGGAGAGGGCTTGGGCACCAAATAGACGCAGACTTGGCTCTTTATTCTGTTATCTGCTCATTTTGTTCATCCAGGCACTCGTTCCAACAAAGCTTCTCAGCACCAGGGAGACACCAGGCATGGTGAGCCAGACAGGCATGACCCTTGCCGCCCTCAGAGACCTTACCATCTGGTCAGGAAGAGAGCAATTAAACAGAGAAGTACAAAAATAATCACAATTGTCAGAGGAGCTAGAAAGGACTAGTAGAGCATTACCAGGGCTCCTTAACTGTATGGAGGTTTATGGTTTGAATATTGGCGCTACTGATTATCTGATGGGAAGGTTCCTGGACCCTTCTGTGCCTCAGTTTCCTCATCTGCAAAATGTGAAGAGTGGGGCTAAACCATGTAAGAAACGGTGGTTTTAAACCTTGCTGCATCAGAATCACCTGGCGAGACCGTAAAAATCCCAGTGCAGATTGTACCCACACCAACTCAATCAGGATCCCTGGGAGTGGGCCCCAGACACTTAAATTTTCTTAGAGATTCCTAGGTGATAGCAATGTGCAGCCAAGTTTGGGAACCAGTGCTCTAGCCCAGCACTTCTCACACTTTCACATGCCTGTGAATCACCTAGAGTCTTGGAAAACGTAGCTTCTGATTTATTAGCTCTGGGATGGGACTGGAATGTTTACATTTCTAACAGGGCCCTGGGCAGTGGTTCTCAGCTGGGGTGATTATGCCTCCAGGGGACCTTTGGCAATGTCTGGAGACATTTTTGGTTGTCAGAAGTTGGGATGGAGGGAGGTGCTTTTAGCAGCCAGTGGGTGCAAGTCAAGGATACTGCTAAACATCCCACAATGCACAGGGCAGCTCCCACAGCTAAGAAATTTCTGGCCCCAAACGTCAATATTGCCAAGGACTGAGAAACCCTCTTCCAGGGTGAAGTTGATGCTGCTGGTCCCACAGACCATGCTCTGAGGAACAACAGAATCCCCTTCTCCAGTTTAGCCACAATGACTCTGGGCTGAGCTATCCAAGCGAGACTGAGAATTTGTCACGAAGCGAGCTGACACAATGAGCAGAGATCAAATTTTGTCTTTGGTTGGGGTTTTGGTGAAAGGCAGAGAGGATTTCACTGGCCCCAAATCATTGGTGTTAGAGAAGCGGCTGTTTGAATGTTTGTAGGGATGTAGCATTGAGAAATCAAAGGCAAACTTCCACATTTCCACCGGGTTTAAGCAGCAAAGACAAAAGAACTAAAGAAGGCAAGCACATGAATTATTAACAGGCCCGGGTGTGAAAGTGTGGCGCAAGCCTTTTTAACACTGTTCGAGATCAGGATGAGGAAAAATGGGCTGAGACTTAATTGTTTCATTGACTTTTGCAGAGGAAACCCAGAGTCATCAAATACACACACAGAGTGCAGAGGAAGAATTCATACGCAACACTTTCCTCCCTTACTTTTCTGTTAAGATTAATTCGTAATTTTTGGCTCTAATGACGTGCCTGGTGATGGAGTTGAGATCTGGCTTCAGGGTTCCTCACACAGCCACCCTCGCACAGCTCTCCAAAGCTTTCCCTCCACCCCACTCCCCCTGCCCTTCTTGAGACCCACATCATTTCTCATCCGGATGAGCACAGTGGGCTCCCAGTTGGTTTTCCTGCATTTACTCCATCAGCCTTCCCTTCAAAGTATCTCCACATTGTGGCTGATGGGAGATGTTTCAAAAGAGCATCTGATCACCCCTGCCCAGGGGAAACCGCTTAATGGCACTTCAGGCTGCGGTCAGTTAAGTTTCCTAGGGCTCCACTATCTCCTAGATCCATGGTCCTCTAAGCGTGATCTGTGGACCCTAGTGGGTCCCCGAGAGTCTTTCAGGGGGTCTTCAAGGTCAAAACTATTTTCATAATATTAAGACATTATTTGCCTTTATCACTGTGTTGACAGTTGCCCTGATGGCACAAAAGCCATGGGGGATGACAGTGCTGGTGCCTTAGCAGGAATCAAAGCAGAAGCATCCAACTGTACAAGTTGTCATTGTACTCTTTACTACCATGCTCTCGGAACACAGAAAACAAGCAAATAAGTAAACAAAGCATTTTTTCCTTAAGAATATCCTTGGTAAAGGAATACAAATGATTAATTTAATTAAATCTCAACCCCTGAATACACATCTTTTAATATTTTGTGTGATGCAGCGGGAAGCGCACAGAAAGCACTTCTGCTGCCTGGCAAAGTACAACGGCGGCCTCCAGGAAAAGCACTTGAGTGAGTGCTTGAGTTGTGAGCTCAACTAGCCACTTCTCTTCATGCAACACCGTTTTCACTTGGAAGAGCAGCTGATAGACCGATAATTATTCGGACTGGGGTATTTGGCAGACATTTCCTTGAAAACAAAAAAGGTGGGCCTGTCACTTCAAGGAAAACAACTGACAGTATTTGTTGCCACTGCTAAAATGCAAGCTTTCAAGTGAAAATTAGAATTTTGGACAGCTTGTATCTGTAACTGTGAGCTTGACAGCGTCCCAATACTTGAATACTTCTGTGATGAGATTGATGGTATTAATAAATGTGTTTTTTTTTAATGTGATACAAATGAAATGTGAAACTATTTAAAATCTGCATAACTCAGAGAATCCATATTTTTCAAATGAATCATCATGAATGAGTTCAGGAACCAAAGTGCAAGATGGACCAATGGATTTTAATTGGACAGACTACAAAATGAATTATTGATAAGGTTTCAGATTCTACATTGCAACTAACCTTTAAGAAATACCCCTTGTTGAGTTTTGGTGTAGTATCAAACAAGACTATCCACAATTATCAGAAAAGACTACTAAAATACTCTTCTCTATTCTAGTTACATGTCTCTGTGAGTCTGGGTTTGCTTCATATACTTTAACCAAAAATTAAATTACAATGGATTGAATGCAGAAGTAGATGTGAGAATCTAGCTGTCTTCTATTAAGCCTGACTTTAAAAGGATTTGCAAAAAGTGTTAAACGATGCCACTCCTCTGACTAAATTTTTTTTGTCTTGAAAACTATGGTTATTTTTAAGCAAAACTGTGTTATTTCTGTTGACATGTAATGGATTTAGTATTATTGTTTTAAACGAATAGATAAATATCTAAAAATTTCATCAGTTTGAATTTCTAAAATGTAAATATCGATAGACATAACTCACATAAACAAAAGCTGTTTGGAGACTTCAATAGATTGTAAGTGTGTGAATGGGTCCTTAAGGCCATAAGTTTGAGGTCTGCCATTTTAGACCTCACTGCTGTCATGTCACCTCTTTGATCTTCTCTGTGCTCGGAATGATGGGCTACTATTATTTTTAACCTGTAAATGTGCACCACCCTAGAGGGCCTTGCATTTCAGAGAGTGATCGCATTACGTTATCAGCTGAAGTTTTTCAGGGCTAAGGAATTTGGGAGTTTTGGAGGCTTAATGGCTTGCAGTGTGGAAAGCCATGCTGTGAAAAATAAAACAGCTGGTGGGAATTGAATGCCCACTGAGAATTGCCCTTGGATGCGTTGGTCTTTCACCCTGAACTCATAGAACCTATAACTATCAACCTTCCCATTCAGCAGGAGCCGGGCTGAGCCACATGTAGATTGTTCCACAGCCCTCCTATAAAGGGCTTTCATAAAGGATGGGTTGGATTCATGGTATTGCCTCCTCAGACTGAGCTGCCTCTTTTTTCTTCTTTCTCAGAGGTGACCCGGAAGTCACTATCAAGACCTGAATAGACTGGTTTCCAATGAGAACGCTGCCTCTTCCACAAGCCCACCTCCTCAGAGCTGCAGGCATTTTTCAGGCCTCATCTAGCCTCCTCATGGGGTAAGTTGTCTTGGCCTGGACCAGATGGACTCCCCAAGGAAATTTGGCTAAAACATCTTCTCCTGAATGTCTGAAACTCCCATGCTCACAGGCACCCATCTGTTCCTCTTGAAAATATATCACAGCCATTGGGTTTGGAATGATCTGGAATTTTCACTGCAAATGAAATATCTCTGCCCCATTTTCTCGGACACCCAATTCCCACTTTCACAGTGTTTGGTTTGCTGGGAAGACAGACTTCAGTGCGACGCTAGCGTTTTGGATTTCTGTGTCAGGATGGCGCCTAAATCCTGCCATTCACTCTCTTGTTCTCTAGTCTCCTGAGTCAAGGTTGCTGTATGAACAAGGGCAGAGACTAAATGGAAAATGGGGAAGGGCTTAGATGGAAATCCATGCCCCATGAAATGCAGGATTCCTACAATTAGCCGAGATTAGGCCAGGGGGCGCCAGGAAAGCTCCTTGCTTCTCCTTCCTGAATCTCTTGTCTTGTTTCCGAACCAGAGGGTGGGATATTATAACTATAATTCAAGAAAAAGCCAGATCAACCACACCAGATAAAGAGGATTGCTAGATACGATGCTCTCAGACACTAGGAAGGAGCTGGCGTGGGCAACCCAATCCTTGATGGTCCAAGTTACTTGGCTAATAATTGGAGAAGGGAGATGGTAGAAAGGAGATGGGAAGGCTTATTCTCCTCCCACGTGGGGAATAGTGCTTGGCTTAGACTGGACTGGAGGAAAAACTAAGGATAGGTCCTTCTTGGGCAGTGATTCTCAATCTCAGCACCACTGACATTTGGGCCTGGATAATTCTTTGTTGTGGTGGGGCTGTCCTGTACGTTGCAGGATGTTTAGGAGCAACCCTGACCTTTACCCACCAGACACTAGTAGAACCTTCACCCCCCGCCCCAAGTCATAACCATCAAAAATGTCTCCAGAAACTGCCAATATACTCCCCCCTCTGTCTTTATGGATTTTTCTGTTCTGGATATTTTCAACCAATGGATTCATGATATATGGCTTTTTGTGACTGGCTTGTTTCACTTTGTATAAGGTTTTCAAGATTGATCGTGTTGCAGCATACATCAGTTCCTCATTTGTGTTCGTTGTCAAATAATATTCCATGGTGATGTGACACATTTATTCATTCATGAGTTGACAGACATTTGGGTTGTTTTCCAGTTTGTGGCTATAATGATACTATGCGCATTCATGTAAAGGTTTTTTGTGTGGACATAAATTCTCAATTCTCTTGGATGTATGTCTAGGAGTGGACTTGGCGGGTCTTATGGTGACTATATGTTTAACATTTCAAAGAACTGCCAGACTGTTTTTCACAGTGGCTGCACCATTTTATAATTCCACCAACAATGTATAAGTGTTCCAGTTCTTTCACATCCTCACCAAGACTTGTTATTGTTGGTCTTTTTGATTCATTCATCTGTTCTTTTACTTATTCATTCAACAATTAATTACTGAGTACCTATGTGTGCTAGAGCCTAGGGTATAAATGTTAGAAAATCACATAAGAAGCTTATGATATTTTGGCAGAGACCAACAGTAATCAAATGTTAATGCAAATAAAAGTAAAAATGCAATTATGGGGGGAATTACAGAGGGGTAGTTGTGCATGATGCTATGTGACTGTATACCAGGGAGCTTTGACTTTGTGCAGGGGCTCGGGGAAGGTTTCCCTTAGGAGGCAATGATTGAGCTGAGATGTACAAGCTGAACGAGAGCTAAGTAGATGTTTGATTATAAACAATAGTGTTCGTGGATCTCTGCCTCAGTTCTTTCTTCGTAATATGGAGTTTGCCAGATCCACATAACACTGTGATTTGGGGAACTTAGTGAAAGCTATTGTTACGGAAAGATTACATCCCTCTATTAGTGAGTCTCTGGTTTCCAGTTGTAATCTTCTATGCTCCCTCACTCTCCAGAAGAAAGGATCTCTAGACAAATGATGGTATTGAGGGTGGTGGTGACAGTGGTGGTGGTGGTGGTGATGATGATGGTGGTGGTGGGGTTGATGGCAGTGATCCTGATGGTGGCGTTGATGGTGGTGGTGATGATGGTGGTGGTGGTGGTGGTGATGATGATGTTGAGGTAGGCTGTGAGTTGATGGCTGCCTTCTATGCACCAAGTACTGTGCTAAGTAATTTAAAACATCTTATCCATCTCTTATAATGACACTGCAATAGAAGGAGGTCAGCATGAGCCTAGAATGAAGGAGAAAGGGGAAAAGGCAATGGGGAAAAAGGCCCTGAGTTTACGTACGAAGGAATTGTACTTACAGTTGAAGAAATGACTCTGAGGCACATATTTCTAAGTCTGTGTTCAGAGAGCACCTGAAATAGGTACTTGGTTTCAGAAAATGTATTTTTATGCAATGTAATTCTGTTTATACTTAGGAGGGTATTTTACTTCTTGAATATGGAGTGCAATTTCTTTTATTTCAAATTACTTCTCTGGTATTAAACTAAATGGTTTAGCTTAATCACATATAACAAACCTCCCAGTATAAGGGCCTGGATCCCAAATCTTGCTACAAATTAGTTTCTAGCCCAGGCAATAAATGCATACCTGGAGCAAATTCAAAAAGGGAAACCACTTTAATTAGGTTTGAAAGTGTCTCCAGTCAGTTCCAGAATAGCTGTCCCTGGATTTATGATGTACCTTCCAAATTGTAACTCTTTTCATATTCAGCTTAAGTGAGAAGGCCACAGAGAAATTGAGCTCGATTTCTTGAAACCTTAATATTTATCTCCCCAGATAAGTGCCTCTAGAAAATACGTGGGTGAGGCGGATGGAAGGCAAGCCGGCTCACCTATCAGTTAGCCTGTGTCATTGTTTCCACTTAATTGCAAGGGTTCTTAGGATTAATCCAATCAAACCTTCCTTGGAACATTTCCATTAGTATAATCTGACCCCACTAATCTGTCATGCAACAATTGCTTTCACTTTTACATTTATGCCCAAAGGACAGTAACGCAGGCTTTCCTGGAGGAGGAGCTGGCCCTGAGACTCAGAGAAGTTAGATGACTTGCAGAATACCAGTGAGTTCTAAGTGTCAGAACCAGGATTCAAACCCAGGTGACTCTAATTCCAGTATTTTGAGCCCAAGGAACATACTCAGGAGAAAATGTCAGCAATAAAAATAATGGTCAGTCATTTCATTTATGGGATTCCCAGCTGTTTTGAAGTTGAGTCACCTGTTAATCTTTGTTGGATTCTTTTAGCCTTGTTTTCCTAGCCATAATACATGAATGTAGCAAAACACGAGAAAGTAGACAGCATGGCATGGCAGAAAGGCATGAGGTTGGAGTTGGAAAAGTGGGACTAGAGCCTGGCTTTCCACTTCTCAGCTCTGTGACTTTGCGCTTAACCACTCTGACCCTTAGTCTTCTCCCCTGGGTACAGAGAATTAACACCTCTGGGTGGTGAGAGAGAGCTGTGGTGAAGATGAAGGGAGAAAATGCCTTGTGGACTCTAAATTGCCTTCCACGTTACTTACTACTTTTAACATCTAAAAGAGTATGATGAAGTCTGGCAGGAGAAGTCTGCAAGGTCTGCTCTGAGAGGTAATTGGAGGCGTCGTACTGTGTCAGAAAGTCACCATGACACTTAGCCTTGAGCACTCAACAGCCAGCTCTTTAATTCTTGCATAAATGGCGTAGTAATTGTGAAGGAGGTAGGACGTCAGGGTTAGAATTCCCAGTATCCCCACAGTGTGCTGGACACTGTACTAAGAACTTTATGAATATTATCTCATTTAAATAAATCTATGTGATTGGTAGTAGTATTATAATCCTCACTTCACAGATGGAAACTGAGCACAGATTGGTTCAATTTACTTAAGTTAGCTCAGCTAAACAATAATTTTCTTTGATCCCAACTTCTTTTCCCTTCCATTTCCTTATTATTATCAAAGTACTTTACCAATGGAGGTTTAACTGTTTCTCCTAGATGACTGTCATGTAACTTTAATCTGACTGTAAAGCGATGTGATAGGCAGAGTAAATCTCCCCCCCATACGTCCCCCCCCACCACCAAATTTTAGATGTCCACGTTATAATTTTAGGAGCTGTGAATGTGTTACCTTACATGGCAAAAGGGACTTTGCAGATATGATTAAGGTAAGGACCTTGAGATGGGGAGATTATTTTAAGTTATGTGGGTAGGCCCAATGTCATTAAAAGGGTCCAGTGTAATACAAAAGCCAGAGACAGAGATATGAGGACAAAGCAAAGGCTGGAGTGATGAATTTCGAAGATGGAGCAGGAGGTCAGAACCAAGGAATGCAGGCAGCCTGTAGAAGCTGGAAAAGGCAAGGAAATGAATTCTCCCTTAGAACCTCCTGGAAGAATTCTGCAAGTTTAGTACAATAAGACAGACCCATTTTGGACTTCTGACCTCAAGAGCTATAAGGCACTGGGTTTTAAGCCACTAAGCTTGAGTTGTGTTAAGTTTGTAGTAATTTGTTGTAGCAGCAATAGGAAACTAACACAGAGGGTCAGATCAAATGATTGTTCTTGGCAAACCAACCAAACAAAACACCATCATAAACAGTCAAGTACACATAGCTCTACTGTGGGCTATGACATTCAAAGTGGCAGTGGATTGTAAAGCCAGCCCGTGAGGTCAAGGCCACACAGCTGGGGAGTGCAGCTCCTGGAATCCAGGTCCAGGTCTTTCCAATCATGTCGCCCTCCTTTGTCCATAAATATGGCCTGCGTAGTGACTCACTCCAGGGCCCACAGCTGGTTACCAGCAGAGCTGGGCTGGAATACGGTCCTCATGCCCCAAATACTTTTTTTTGGAAAGCAGTGATGTAAATCACGGACTCAGCACAGAATGGGGCTGCCTGACCTGGTCCCCCTGCCTCGTCCGCTTGACTCATTTCCGGAAGCACCTGCGTGTGGTGCTCGTCCATCACTTGTGACTCTCCTCACTAGCCTGGCCTCGCTCTCAGTCCCGTGTGAGAGAATGATTGGCATACAGTAGAGCCTGATGTGAGATAGTCCCCAGTGAGGTGGCTAATGTGTGCTATATGTCCCAGACTGCACTTTGCTTCCTCGTCACCGCCACCCATTACTGAGGGAGAGTCCTGATAGGGGAGTGTCTTCCGGTGTGAACAAGGGCTGGGGTGACTCATGGTTCAGGGCATACCCTCTAGAATACCATGTCCTCCCCAATGCCAAGATTAGGACGCAGCTATATGACAAAGTTGTACTTCCGGGGGAAGGAAGGAAACTAAATGTGGATGGGCACTCATTTTGTATACAGAATTATGCCTAGTGATTTCAGATTGCTTAATTCTCACAATGGCATTATGAAGTATTATGATTCCTCTTTCCAAATGTGGAAACTGAGTCACGGATCCAACAGGCAAGTGGGCTAGAAGTAGTGCTGGGTAGCTTAGAAATGTGGGATTAATGGGGAAAAAACCAAAGTTGTAATTCATACCCTTGGGTAATTAAAAGGTATTTAATGTCCTCTGTTTTCATTTATGAACAGGAGTGTTCAAAATCCATTATTGGCCAACATATAACCCGTAGTTTATTTTGACCTACTAGTGTCCTGAATAGAGCTGATGTAAATCTATTTGTGTGGCGCTGGGTGAGACATTGAGAGTCGTTGCACACTACACCAGAGTAGGATTCAAAGACTTGAATTGTAGTTGGGATATTATTATTATTATTATTATTTTGTCTTGGACAAATCAAAAATTTTAAAAGAGGCTTTTCCCTGGACTTTCTTACCTGTTGAGGCAGCATTAATATAGAGAATATCATAGGTTTTGAAAACAGGAAAACTAGGTTAAAATTCTGGTTTAGTTATATCTTAACTGTGGCCTTAAGCAAGCCCCTTAACCTCACTTGCCCTCAGGTTCATCATTAGGAAAATGAAGGTAATGATATGTAGCTAGTAAGCCTCTTTAAGAACTGCAAGTAATAAATAACAAGCATCTAGAAAGCAAGCTGGCCCACAGACTCGCATAAGTGGTAGCTCTCCTGCATGTCTCTCATTTTAGTTTTTGAAACCCTTTGACTACTGTTTATGGGAAACTTCTTACACAGTAGGCTATATGTCAAGGGTTATACTTGCATTACCCCATTAAATCTTCATCACAAGTTTAGGAGGTAGGTGGTATCAGAATCCTTGTAGCTAAGGAGAAGGTAAATAATCTGTCCCTGTAACTAAAAACAGTGATAGAGTCAAGATCTGAATCTAAATACTACTGACTCCAGAACTCCCATTTTTAAAATTAAGCCCATGTTAATAATATATATCCACATACATTATCACTTTTGTAGAAAAAGCTGGATGTCAATTCCCTCCTCTTCCTCTAATGCAGGTAGACAAACCAGTGACTTACTGAGTCCTTGTGAGTCCCTAGATGGCATCGGGACAAGAAAAACCCAGTACGAGCCATAGCAATGCTTTCTACTGAAAGTTATAACTGAGAGTAAGTGTCAAAGGTGTGAAGAAAGTGAGATTCAGATGTCTGATTGCCCATGCTCTCAGTGAGTAGAAGAGTTGCTGCTCAAGGCTGATGGGAACCTGCCTCTCTGAGAACCAATCAGGAGATGTTTGGGTTCTCACCCCAGTTTTTGCTCTGTTCCTTCACCCTGATTCTCAACCATTCTGTAGGTTAGACAGTGGGGAAAGTAGATTACTGAGTTCTGTAACTACCTCCAACTTGCTTCCCAGAAAATTCACATTTAGTGAGCTTCTGTAATCTGCCAGGTAGACTGCTAGCAACAAGAGTACCAGAAAGATGAGGTCCTTATCCTTAAAAAAATTTTTAAAAAGCCCTGATTTGTAGCATCTGCCAATTTCTGGGGTGTACATACTCCCACCGAGGCTAATTTCAAGCTTCACATGTGATGTTACTGAACATGGAGTTGGGAAGAGACACGTACTGGCTCTGGCGATGGCGAACCAGTACAATCTGGCTCCACCCTTCCCCCTGGGTTCTTAAATATCCTCTTTACTGGAACACACGCCCCTCCTTTGCCTAGTTAATGCTCTCTCATCCTTCGGATCTCCATGCAATCGTCACCTCCTCAGAAGTTTCAACTGGACCCTTGTCCCAGATGGAAAGCCTTCTGAGAGTCTGAGAGGCCTTTCTAGTCTTTGCCCTCATTTTGTGAAACATGAGAAAGCACTTACAGAGAGAAATTTTGGCTGTGACTACCCATGAGAACCCCTGAGCAGGATACAGAGACCACTGTGATGTGAACACGACCGTGAAGCAATCTTCTGAGATGGAACCTTTCTGTCAAGATGGCTCTTGGGATGGGTGAGTCCTGGGTCCCAAGGAAACTTTCACAAAAAATCAAACCCAATTTTCCCATAAAACAACTGAAGGGCTTCCCTGGTGGCGCAGTGGTTGAGAATCTGCCTGCTAATGCAGGGGACACGGGTTCAAGCTCTGGTCTGGGAAGATCCCACATGCCGCGGAGCAACTAGGCCCGTGAGCCACAACTACTGAGCCTGCGCATCTGGAGCCTGTGCTCCGCAACAAGAGAGGCTGCGACAGTGAGAGGGCCGCGCACCGCGATGAAGAGTGGCCCCCGCTTGCCACAGCTAGGGAAAGCCCTCGCACAGAAACGAAGACGCAACACAGGCAAGAATAGATAAATAAATAAGTAAAAAAAAAAAAAAAACAACTGAAAAGGGTTAGACCAGCTGACATATGCATCACACAATACTGAAATCTCCCACTCCACGTGTTTATTGTTGAACCCTGGGTAATGCTGTTATTTTAAGCTGTGTAAGGGTCCAACTTCCAGTGGCATTTTAGGTGTCTCAGGGCAGAGTAAAGACATTTAGTCGAGGGCTTTGGAAATATTACAGCAGTGCCGTTGTCTTCTACCTGGAGGCCACTGAGCTGATTTGGATAAAATAAGAAATGGCTTGACCCCTTAGCCTCAAACAAAATCAGGACAAAATTAAATGCTTGAACTTCAAAGGAGCTCACCTAACTTCTGCCCTATTGGTCTTACTTGCCTCTGCCTTCCCTTCCTAATCGCCACGCATGGCCAGCGCTGGGGACGTCCTGCTAGGAGTCAGCTCTGCCTGGGCTATTTCTGGCCTCACCCAAAATAGGAAGAACCCGAGGTCTCCTGAGAGCCTCATCTCCAGGGATCACCCATCTGCATCTGTAGTCACGAGAGAGAGGATCGTTTGCGGGACTTGGTGTCAGTGGCTGAACTTCCACCTGCTGATCGAACTAAAGAGAGCCACTGACTCTTCAGAGGGTCACCTATTACCGTTTGTCACTATTGCCCAGGAAATCGACTTTTTTCTCACGACCTGCTCTGACACCGAAGAGCTTTCTGGTGCCTCCTCTTGGGCCTAGGTGGCCTTTGTCCAGAAGGCCTACCCAGGGACATTTTGTTGAACTCCTCCTATGCAGGCAGAGTTAAATATGGTCATCATCGTTTCCACCTTTACCACCAGCACTGCTAACATTGTCAGAGCTCCCACAGTGGATCGGGTGTCACGCTGAGCATTTTACCCGCAGAATCCCCTCTCATCCTCACAGCGACCCTACACATTTATGGTTCCTGCTTTGAGTCGAAGATTCTAGGACTCAGAGGTTAGGAAAATTGCCTAAGATCACAAAGCTAGTAAGTGGCAGAAGCGAGACTCAAATCCAGGTCTGGTAACAAGCCCAATATCCCATCTAACAGAAATTGATGGAGTGATGAAATTTCATTTACAAAAAAATAACTGTTTGAAAACAGATCACTTAGAGGCTGTATTTCCTTCCTGTCACTGAGTATTCCCAAGGAACCTTGTTGACTATCCTCTTGATATCACAGACGGACAGAAGCTGTGGGCCCATCGGATATGCCTGGAGGCCTCTAGCCCAGGCCTCACTGGAGTCAACAGCAGTTGTGGTCTATAACCCAGGGCCACTTTCCTTGGCCCCTTTCCTCCCATAAGGACATAATTGGCTCCTCCTCCCATTTCTCCTTGAAGAGCCAAGCCAGGTGATAAGACATTTATAAACAGTGAAAAAAATGTTTTTAATAACTTTATTTCCACCGTACATATACATGCCTCAGATTCAACGACAGAAGACAGTTGGATCTTTCATGACTAATTTTAGCAATTTTTACTTTTCCACACGTAATAGCATTGTCTCCAAAGGCCTTCTGGTTTCCATCACCATGTGGGAGGGGGGCTGGTCACCTGCTCCCCATGTAGCACAGAGGCCACAAAGGTGGAATTTCCTAAACACAGTTTGAATGACAGATTCTGCCCCAAGGCTGCCTTTGCTGTTTGTCCTGGATTAATGAAGCTCACGGTGCTGAGTGGATTCTGCATTTAGCATCCTATGGTAGAAACAGTTTCACTGTAGGTAAGGGCAGTGGCTTGCTAGGATCTCCTGGGGGCCCTGGGGAAGAGGAGAAGGAGGCCAGGACAGGGTCTGGCCCAGAAAGGGACTGAATGTCCTCACCATGGACCTGAGAAGTTTCAGCCAAGCAGACCAGATTTTGCTCTGTTCAAATAATGGGGCAAACCTAGGGTGATTCTGGCCCAGGAACACGAAGCTGGAGGGCAGTAGGTGAATTCCCAAGGCAGATTGGATGGGTATTTACATCAGGAGATCTAACTGTATCAAAAGGAGAATAAATAAAGAGAAGGGAGAGAAATTACAACTGGAAAGCATTTATTTTGTGCCATGCTCTTTACATATCTTATTTTAGTTTGATGTGGAGCTGTAGCATCAGGTAGATCTGGGTTCTGTTTCCGGACCATCCTGAGCCCATCGCTTCAGCTAGGAGAATGGAGTGAAATGATGGTCAGGCTGGAGTACTTGCTCAGTCCTTTCTCTTACGGGAGTCACAGCTCAATCCCATTCACCCAAACCCCCCAGAATGTGTTCCCCACAGGAAGGGAGTGTGCAGTTACTGCATGCAAAGAGAATGGACGTGGGGCAGCGAAAAGCAACATGTGCCCAGTTCAGCGATTGAACCCCAAGCCCTCCCGATATCGTCCGTGGGAGGTTTATCTCTGCACCACAGGCAGGATGGGTCTCTTGGGGGAGGAGGCATCTGGAGCTCCGGCTTCACAGTTCTGGGGAAGACTGAGATGAACCACGAAGCAGGACACTGTAATCTAATTAAACATTAATTTCCTAGTTCTCAAGGAAGAACTAAAAGGTGATTCTTTTCCTCAAACTGAATGGTTCACTTATATAGAGAGCACACAGAGTTGCCTGCCAGGTATGAATAAAGCTAAAGCAAGATGGAGAGGGAAAAGAGGGTTTCTAGCCCTGAATAGAACGGGAGTGGCCATCCTCACCATCCCAGCTGTGCTGACAGAGAAGGAAGGTACAGCAGCCTGAGAGCCCCCGGAGAGGGCTGGTTCACCTTGAGGGGCTGGGGGTGGTAGAGGACTCCCCGAGGTGCAATGGCAGCAGCACAGACAGCCACTGTGGCGGTCCCAAGGATCTGCCCTGCAGCCCCCCAGCTCCAGGGAGAGGGATGGACCAAAACCCACCTGCTGTGCTCTGAACCTCTCCATGTGTTTGTGCCGAGGCCGCTCTTCCCACGGGCGTCTCCCAGCCAATGACTGAGCGTGGCAGGCACATTGCAGAGGCACAGTATTTCTGTGACTGGTCACTTTGGCTTGAGGGCTCGCTAGTGACTCTGCCGAACTTTTCTCACACTGCAAAGTGGTCTAGGATCCTTGCTTCGCACATGTTGTTCCTCTAATGAATTCCCACTAAACTCCTCTATGTCTTTATATTAGTTTCCTATTGTTGCTATAACAAATTGCCACAAATTTACTGGCTTAAAAGGGCACAGATGTATTCTCTTACACTTCTGGAGGTCAGGAGCCCCAAACGGGCTTCACTGGGCTAAAAGCAAGGTGTTTCAGGGCTGCATTCCTTCTGGAGGCTCAAGGGGAGAATCTATTTCCTTGTCTTTTTCCCGTTTCAAGAAGCCACCTGCATTCCTTGGCTCATGGCCCTTTCCTCCATCTTCAAAGGCAGCAGTGTAGCATCTTCAGATTTCTCTGTCTGACTCTGACCTTTCTGCCTTTTTGTTATAAGGACCCTTTCGATTATATTGGGCTCACCTGGATAATCCAGAATAATCTCCCTATCTCAGTATCCTTAATCGCATCTGCAAAGTCCTTTTTGCCAAGCAGGGTAAACATATTCACAAGTTCCAGGGATTAAGAGGTGAATATCTTTGGGGGCCATTATTCTGTCTACCATAATCTATTGATGCCTTTTTCAGGAATCAGATATTCTATGAAGCCTTCTCTTACTCCTAAATCAAAAGCAAGTAAAAGCACTACTCATTCCTGTGAAACACATAATTTTAATTTTATTATATAATATTGTATTATTTAATAAATCACCCAGAACTGCCCTTATTTTCTTCTTTATGTCCCTTGAACTAGATGGTGAGATCCTTGGGGGTTTATGCATCTCTGTAGCCCCCGAACTGAACAGAGTCTGCCTCACTTTAGGTTTCAGTAAATGCTCACCTGAACTGAAGCATATACTTTGTGATACGTGGGTTCCATTTTGATGTGGGCAGTCCATTAGAACATCATTTGTAGCGTGTCCAGTGTGTAAGAGCAGCTAGACAGAGGGTCCATAAATCAGGTAGAAGTTTGGGGAGATAATGCAGTCCAGCCTAATTTAAAATGTTGGGTGGAAGCACCAAGGCAAGGGAATGTGATCCAACATAGTGTCTTGGGAAAGTAACAATCTTTTGGAGTTGCTGAAACATAAAATTCAAGTAGGAGCAGAGCCTACAGATGAAGCTGGAGGGAAGAAATTGAAATCCATGCCAGCCTCTTCTACGTCTTCCTGAGGAGTTGGGCCTTTGTTCTGTAGGTAATAGGGAGCCAGCATGGATTTCTAAGTTGAGTAATGCGATGGGATTGACGTCTCCTGAGGCTGGAGTGTGGAGGGTGAGGGAGAAGAAGGCAGACTGAAGGCAGGGAGATTGGAATGGTTCACAGGAGGAACATGCATGTTCTGGGACAGGGAGCAGGTCTCCCGGTTAAGCACCAAGTTAAATGAGGCAGTGACTATGACAGTTTTAGCTCATGGTTTGTCCCAGGCCCTACAGAGTTTCAGTGGATACTCAATGAATAGGTATTTGTGGAATAAGCAACAGAAGTAATTCTAGTGATGTTAAAAACAAATAGGATTGATGGAACTGGGTGATTGGGGCAGTACAAATAAATATGTTAGAGTTGGTTGGAGAGCATAGGGAGGGAGCGTGCTAGGAGGTTGGCTTTAACTGGCTATCCTTTGGCTCTCAGATGACTGACTTGGAGTGTACGTGCTGTATGTGTGTTGGAGGTGGGCTTGGAGCGGGTAGCAGCCCCTCCCTCGTGGTTTTCATACACCAGATCTTCCATGCCCCGTGCCCTTTGACCTTCAAGGCACCTCTCTCTGGCCCCTCCCTGCCCCTGCACATCACTCTGGGCTAATTCTCAGCTACTCAGGTTTCTAGTCCTAGCATACCCCAGAGGGCATCCTGCATAGCATTCCTTCTCCAGCCCACTTGGGGATTCTTAAATTTTGCCTCATTTCCATACTCCCAGCATTTGCCAGCAAATTCATTTGGACTCATTTTTAATAAGCTCCTGGGCGCTTGGCTCAGACCTTAAATATTTCACTTGATTTGTGTTTGAGAGGGGGGGATAACTCACAAACAAACAAAAAATGATGGCCCTATATAAAATGACGAATATTTATTGGACTTTTCAAAATGCACCCAATACTTTTAAAGGCCTCTGGGAAAATATTAAATTAAAAACTGTCTGTGCATTAAACAACCTGTGAAATCAACTGCTCTTGGTACATAAAGCTCAGTTTCCCCCATTGGTGTGTATGGGTTTAGACCATTTGGCCACCACTGTCTTTATAAATAGAAAGTGGGGACGAAACATTACATTTCAGTGATTCTTCCTTGTGGGCCAATTAAAAAAAAATACACTCCCACCTACAACATTCTTTCTTCCCTCTTGCTTCAGTATGTGATTTGCCTGTCTGTAATACAATTGACTTAAAGAAATTGATCTATGAGGAGATTTTTAAATCTATAATTTTACCACAGTTGAGAGAATATGAATAACATAATTGACCAAATATAATTCTCATCTCTAAGGCTCACCCCTGATATGTCAATATTTCAGAAAGGAAAGAAACCAATATTTATTGAGTACCTACTATGTGCCAGGTCTTGAGCTAAGTGTCTTTTTGATCCATTCTCATTTTATCTTCATCTTTGCTGTAGCAAAATATGTATGTATATTATCTCTACCGTATAGATTAGAGAAAGGCAGCTCAGGAAAGCTCAGTGCCTTGTGCAGGATTACACCAGAAGTGGGAAAAGCAGGATTCAAGAATTCAAGCAGATGTCTATCACCTGCAGACACATAGTCATAGGAGTAAATGCAGGGACAGTCATCAAACACCTCAGTGGTAATTGTCCTTCTCTATCCTGTTTGCAAAGCATCAGCTCAGGCATTGTACAAGCTGTTTAAATGGATTCAGAGGTTGCTGTATACACGAGAGGGGCCTTCTCTTCAGCAGGCCGCACTCAGTTATTATTACCCTTCAGGAATTATTGTCTTGTTGCTGAATTTAATGAGGATGCTTTCGGTGTAAGGGTGATGTCGGCCTGTGGGTTAAGATGGTGTATTTGTTTCCTAGGGCTGCCCTGGCGATGTGCCACGTATTGGGTGGCTTAAAACAACAGAATTTTATTCTGTCACAGGTTCAGAGGCCGGAAGTTCCAAATCAAGGTGTTGGCAGGGTTGACTCCTTCTGGGGACTCTGAGAGTGAAACTGCCCCATGCCTCTTTCCAGCTTTTGCTCGTTGCAAGCATTCCTTGGGGTTTCTCATCCTGTAGACGTTATCACTGCAATCTCTGCCTCTGCCTTCACGTCACCTTCTTCTCTGTGTTCGTGTGTGCATTTTTGTCTCTTTTAAGGACACTCTCATTGGATATAGGGCCCACCTTAATCCAGTACGATCTCATCTCCATCCTTACCTTAGTTACATCTGCAAATACCCTTTTTCCAGATAAGGTCACATTCTGATGTCCTGGGTGGACATGAACTTTTGGGGGGACATTATTCAACCCACTGCTGGTGGATATTGTTTATGGTATTTAGAAAGTATTTAGATAAAATGCTAGCCGCATTTGATGCTTAATTTTGTTACATATCTGTTTGGCTTTCTTTGACGTAAAAAAAAAATCTTCTTTGACAGATTGAAGAGGGTCAATCCATTAATAGACTGTATTATTAAATGATACTTCTATGATGGTATTGAGCTCTTCTTTGTGGTATTATTGAAATACATTGCTGGATTCAATTTGATAATATATCATTTAGAATTTTTACATTTATATTCCAGTATAAGGGAGAATTGCAGTTTGTGGTCTGAAGCATTTCAACTCAGTTACAGAATCATTCTGACGTAAAACAAATTGGGAATCGTCTTTTAAACGTTCTGGATAAGATTACATATTGTGAAAATTAGTTAATCTTTGAAATTACTTGCCTACTAAATCTTCCAGACCCAAGGCCATTTTACATAAGTGATGGTATGAAACTTTAAAAAAGAATTTTATTCAGATAAATAGTTATTGATCTAGGCAAATGGATCAATTTTGGTAGCCTCCTAGAAACTGTTTTAACATTTCCCCGTGATTTTTCAAATTAATTAGTTGAATGTCATATAGTGTTCTCTTTCAAAAACTCTGCCCTGCTTCTTGTACATACATTGTGCTTTCATGTTTCTTCTTTTTTTCCCCATTACTTGACTTCTCAGAGGTCATTTTATTTTCTGCCCTGCCATACCAAAGTACCAACTCTTAGACATTTTGATTAGTTGTGTGCTTTTTCTGTTTCTTAATTTACTATGGAAACACTGCTTATATTTTCCCTTTTATTTTTCAGTTTAAATGAAAAGAGGTAACATATATGTATATATACACATGTATGACATATGTAACATAATATACATATACATGTATTTAAACATTTAAAGTTAAATTTTTTTTCATGTACCTAATAGTTAAACATATCTCATATATGTACAAATGTATAAAACATTTAATCTATGAAACTGCTTCTGACTATAGCATTTAACCCATCTCATGTGGATTTATTTGTCATGTATTGGTATTTTATATATTACACAATCCCTATTTACTTACAAGTATAGGTGCAAATTTTAATTTTGATCTTCTCTGACCCATGAGTTATTTAAAGGTGTACCTACTCAAAATAATGGCAAGTTTTGCTTTAATCTTTTGCTCTACATTTGTAATCTTATTACTTCTGATTAAATCATGGTGCTTGGAGGACTTGTGTTTTTGGAACTTTATTTAGCTGATCAATTTGTGTAGATATGCTAAAGACATTTAAAACAGTCTTCTCTATAAGGCACAAAATTATTATATACATTTAACATTAATCTTACATGTTAAGTAGGATTTAGAATATTTTAATATTTTAATTTATTTTTGTTTTTAATTCTTAAATATTTTAAAATACTTTTAAAATATTTAAATATTTAAATATTTATAAAATATTTTCTCAAAATATTTTGATTTTAATTTTAATTTTAAGTTACTTGCTGTTGTTTCAGTTAGTTAGCTATTTGGTGAGGGATTAGTTAGATATGAAGTTGGTTAGTGTCCTTGGTCTGTTTCCAAGTAGGATTTATGGCTGTGGACAATGCCATTGGTGGTAGGTTCATATCCCCTATGTTTTTTGTCAATATCTACTTCCATTTCTAATTATTTTGATTTTATACTTTGAGTTCTTTTTATTTTGCCCATAGATCTGCGTGCCTATTATATTAAATTTAGATAATTCCTTTGTCTATATAAAACAAGACTGTGGCTGTTACTCTTTACATTTTATTCTTAATTCTACCTTGTCTACCTGAAATTAATTTTCACTCTCTTGTGATTGTCTGCTGTGTACCTACATCCCATCCTGGAGGTGGATGAGAGGCATCTTCCACCAACATTTCCCCACAATCTGTGTGTGTGTGTGTTTGTGTGTGTGTGTGTTATACAGGTATATAGCAAGCATCACAAATGAGTGGCAAATGGTGAAAATTAATGTCAGGTAGATAAAGTAGAATTTAAGATAAAATGCATTAAAGAGAGTAATAGCCACAGTCTCATTTTGAATAGACAAAGGAATTATCTGAATTTAATATAATAGTTGTACAACTCAGTGGGCAAAACAATACACTCAAAATATGTAAAATCAAAATAATTAGAAATATAAGTAGAAATTGACCCAAAAAATGTGGGAGATATGAACCCTCATGCCCAGTGTTTGAAGCTTTCTAAAGGGAGAAAAAAATGGGAGTAAGACAAAACTTAACAGTTGTTTCCATGTTTTACAAGATGGACTGTTCATTTCCTGCTGTGCTTTTTCTGAAGCAGCTGTTAGTGAGACAGGGAGCTCCAACAACTACTCTTCTGAAAGCTGGGTTCTTAGGTCCTGGGTTCTGTGGACCTGCATTCTGCTTCAGCACTTTGGGGTGTGCACAACGAAAACAAACGAACGTTACTCTCCAGACAAGCGCATAATACTTTGGTAACATCTGTGTGCAAGATGAGTCTGGTGGCCATCGATAATTTCTTTGGACTCCACTATGCTTTGGAAGACATCTTTGGAAGAAATAAATAATAAGTCCTGCCACCTAACCACTCATTATTCATGCATTAAGCTTTTGTTGAGCAGCTAATATGGCTATATGAGGAGTCCAGCCCTGAAAAGAGCAAGGTGAATAAAATAGACATGGATCATACACTCCCTCATGGGATGGAAAGCCTGTCCCTCTGGAAGATGACACAAATAAAGCTGTGGTTGTAGGTCACCTGTTTCCAAGATTCACAGTCTCAGAGGGGAGACAAATTAGAGATGGATCCCGACAGTTGCCTCACATCTTGGAGAAGACAGTAGGGAGAGATGATTTATGTGATGAGGAATTGCTGGCGAAGAAAGTGATGTGACAGAAAGTGTCATAGCCTTGGGCTAAGAGAAAATCAGCAATTAGCCAGAGAGAGGCATGTGCCCCTCCCCCCGCAAAAAAAAATTGAAGATGGAAAAAAAATTCCTTAGTTTTTATATATATGCTAAGGAAAGGGGACGCTGTGGGGAGCGACCTCCTTTGCCCTGGGTACAAATAAGTCTAAAATCCATCCACAGGTCCTGGCAGACTGAATTGAGAGCACTGGGAAAGTCCTAAGGTTACATTTTTCTTTTTGAAGAATCCTGCCAAATTGCTAATTTGGACTCACGTTCTTTTTCTGCAACATAGCTTTCTCTGACCTCGAAGGAGCTAGGGTGTAGGCAGCTGAGTGTCTGAATGTTTGAGAACTGCCAACTCTGCTTCTCCTCCCATAACTCTTGGGTGGATTTGTGCATAGGGTTAAATGGATCATAGCAGTTCAGTGAAGTGGATTTTATGTGCAATTAATGTTTGTTAATTTGGTTAAATGTCAAAGTATACTTTTTTGGGGGGCGGGAAAGTTCCTGCAATACAACCTCCACCACCAAACCCCTTAAGAATCGAGGGGTGAGATGTTATTCTCAAACAAATGCAGAAGCGATCATATTCAGCATCTGCTTGAAATTGAATGGATGATACCTTAGTTAAATGTCCCTCTTGGGAGATGAGACAGTAATATGTCAGCACATCTGAGTTGAGAAGCAAAATTAAGGGGATAGTTGAGAAAACCCACTGGAAAAATATTGCCTTTGCCACCTGGCCTCCAAAGAAGAAAGAAGGGCTTTGACTTAATTTTTGGCCCACTTGCTTGAATTCCTCATCTTTTTGTTCCCCTAATATTTTAATATTTTCCACTTCTGTCTGTGTCTTGTGTGCTCTGGGTATTTTTTATTAATCTTGCATGTGTCCATATCTATATATCCTGGTTCTGTTCGGTGCTAAAGGTTCAGAGACAGTTACTGGATTCTCATTATAATGACCATTTTTATTAAATAAAGTCTACCATGCACTTATGTAAAATACACATAGTAAAAATACACACAGTAAAAATATAAATAGGCTAAAGCACTTGATTCTTCAGCCCTGGCACATATCTGCCACTAAAGTAGAAAAATGGTTGTCTTTTCCAAGTTCACAGGGAAAAAATAGGCTTAAGGATCTCAGTCTTAGAACTTCTCTCATACTTCTTTTTCCCTAAGAATTGGATCCTTGCTATAGCTCTGTGCTGGTTAAATTGTGCTGCAGACATGTGTGGGTGGAATTTAGGTGTGGCTTGTGGGTGTCCTAGTTGTTTTTAATTCCTTGTCTTGTCCTCTTTTTAAAAATCATTTTCTTTGCCCTGCTCATCTCTCTGTATCTCCATGGTATAGTGCAGTGATGAAGTTCTGTCTGCCTCACTCACTGCCCACTCACCCTGCTAGATGCAGGAGTTTAGGCCAATTCCTTCTAAGCCTCAATGATACATTCTCCCTTCCTTTTGTTGTACTAATTGCCTTATACTCGTCACTCCTTTTTTCCTTATAACCTCAGAAAGGAAGACCTCTGGGGCCAAGATGTGGGGTCTATGGAGACCTGCTGTAGTTTGCTCCTTAGGTCAGAGGGACAAAAGTCATCCTAGTGGCTCTTCCATACCAGGCAGGATCACCAGAAGCCAGCCGAGCATAAAGAACATATAATTTTGTGGTATGTCCTCAGTTTAGATCATTTTCAGAAATCCATGACAATGGATCGTTGATGAATCTTGGCAGGGCCAGCTACATGGGCCCGTGACCTGGGCAGCTGTGCAGATCCCCATGCTTAGAAGGTCCCTGCACTTGGTTTAATGCCTTAAATGTTCTTGACAATCTTTGAACAAGAGGTCCTCCATTTTGATTTTGCACTGGAACCCACAAATCGTGATTCTCTCTACAGGATTCTGACCATTTCTCTTTGCATATCACCAACCCAGCAAATATCATTGGCCAGTAAATGGGAGTTCCCATCCTCCTCACAGGGTCAGGGACACCTATGTATGTGCCTCCTTGGGCCAGGAGAATACGTTAATATTCCCCAGGGTTCAAAGGAGAGAGCTGAGTTCAATGATGACTTAGCTTAATGTGGCAAAGAGTTTACAGTTACAGTGGGTGGTGAGCTCATTCACTGATAGCCGCGTTTTTGTGAATGGAAGGGAGCAAGGTCCAAGGTACTTTTCAGTTCTGTGGAAATCAGTCTGGCTTATCTGGGAAGCTCTCTGAATTTTGCAGCCCTGTAATCCTTGAAGGTTTCATCACTTTAGAGTTGATATGGAGTCCTATATCCTACTATACTTATGCCAGCAATAGTTATCCTTTGGTTGTTCTTTCTCCCAGAGTCCTCCAAAACTTTGCAGACATGGCCTGTGAATTTCACCCAAAGAATGTACCATTGCTTCATGGGCCAGGCCATGTCCAGGAAGTAGACTGTGGTAAGCCAACAGAAACATGTTTAACTTTCTCCCAAACCTTTGGCTGGATCTCCATTGCCTACTGGAAACAAAGAACAAACCCCTCCTTGGTCAGGCATTCAAGACATATTTCAATATGTTTATAAATATATTTTTCTAGAGAAGTCCCTAATTTCAGGGGCCGGGAAGGACATTTTGGTGGGATCAGAGAAGACAAGTGACACATTCTCGGAGAAGTGTGCCCAACTAGGTGATACAGCCGATGGGACTTAAGCTTAAGAATGGGCAGACAGGTTGGTGGGGAGAACCAGCCAGCTGGCTTTTCATCTGGAAGCATGGCGCACATCTCTTTCTCTCTGCCTCAGTCTCAAAGACTCTGCCTTTGATTTCCTTTTGTGTGTGATGAGATTTTAATTGGGTTCATGAAGGAAAGACTGGAAATGATTCTCCTCCAGCAGAATGCTCCATTGGAGAATTCCTACTTAGTGGATAGAACTTGGGGCAGGATTGTGTTGATTTCTTTGGTTTTCACCCAGTTCTTGATGGCGGAGGAGCAAATCCCTGCTCTGGACTCACTGTCTATCCTACCCAGGTCCTCTCTTCCCAGGAAATGGAACTGTGGTATCAGGGGAAGTGTCTTGGGAATGGAATAGGGAAGCCGGGTTGCAAGTCCCAGTTGTGTGAGTAGCTGTCAAACTTTCTGAGTCTTGTCTTCCTTATTCTCAGGAAGGGATGGGGTGAAGTTTATGCATCACAGAGTGGCTGTCATGGTTACAGGATACAGTCTGTGAAAACTCCCTAACCTATCCTTTAGTGCATGCGAGCTTTTCAAATTGAATTCAGTCGAACCAGAGCAGAGGAGTTACTCTGTGTTGTTTTTATTGTTATTAAATGTCCTTTTGGCAGGAAATCAGGGTTGACCAAATTCTGCTTTGTTTGTCTACCTAGACTCCCTGTGAATTTTCTAAGGGAGATGTATACATTTATAAGGGATATATATATATATATATATATATATATATATATATATATATATATATATATATATAAAATTATGACAAAGAAACCCCAAATCACAGTAACTGATATTTGTTCCCAGACCTCAGTGTAGGGAAGTGTGAGGGGGGAGCAGGCAGAAATCCATTTTACTGACATGGTTAGGCTTTAACATGTTCCGGACCAATGTAACACATCCACTAGTCCCGGGAGGATGTCGACAGAGCAAGAAAGAAATCCACTTGCTCCAGCCTGCAGCTGAGCAGAAGTCCTAGGTCTGGTCGACAAGTGGACAGGAAAGGGCAAGCTGGCCACCAGTCAGCCTCCAGATGGGAGTTAGCCTGGCCCTACAATAAGGACAGAGGAGAGAGAAAGAGGACAGCAGAGTAAGGGTGAGACGGGGTCTTGCATATAACGGGGCACCGAGCATGCAGTGACCCTGACCACAAAAAAGCAGAGCTAAATACTGGCTCAGATTCTGGCAAATCCATAGCAAATCTTCCTCTTGTGGTAAAGGAGCATTTCAAAGAGGAGAATTAGAAGAGCTTCACCTCCATCATAATGGCCCTTCAGAGGCCACTCCTTGTAGGTTTGATTTGATGTCTCCCAGGGGAAACAGATTTTTATCTTCCTGAGAGAATTCTACAACAGGTTACACTCCTTGGGGTCTTACTTTTCCCGCCAGGATAGAAGAGGGGCACATTTTAGGCCTTCATGGAATTCCAAACTCACATTCCAAGAAGAAAATTGCATTTGTTCATGTTATAAATAATAATGCATTTGGACCTGGCAACCACTAGGCATGGCTGCAGAAGATATATAATACAATTAGCCCTCGCTGGGAGTTGCCAGCTGACAATGGGGCAAGATTTATGTGTTTGCTTTTTCCATAAGTACGATTTTATTTGATAAGTGCAGTCCAAAGATATAAAGAATTAATCCAGGGTCTGCATTGTGGGATATTTCCTCTGTAATATTAAAATAAATATTACGCCTCTATCCAATTACATAAAATTATGTTAATGTTATCTTCTTTGTTGTTTGTTGTCTGCCTGTTTCATCTTTGTAGCCAGAGTTTATTAAACGCAGTGACTGGCTTCCTTTCAGAAAGAGGTAGTTTTTTTTTTTTTTTTATCATCTTAGAAGAAGATTACAGTTATTTCTTTTTGAAAGAAACACTCCTGACTGGGGTGGAGGGTCTGGTTTTTATGAGACAACCTTTGCTCTGAACTCCGCTAACTTCTAGCTCTTTTCTTGTGGCCATCCTGAACTTCTAGGAATAGCAGAGTCACATGTGGCTTTGAATGTGTGTAGGGGGTTGGTAGTGTATAGAAGTGGGAGTAGGCCTTTGATAATTTTGCAGGATTTGATACCGATCAACTATAGGGATAAAGGCCTGATAGGAGAACGTGGGGTGGGAGGGGCAATATTTGGGGATGAGTTATTTTTTCAAATGCCCACGTGACACCCAGACATTCAGTGTGTTTACTGGTGGCTACTTCATAAAAATTTATCCCAGGCTGGTGATGGCATATATAGTCTCTGCCATGGGTCTTAGAACCTGGGAGAGAAAGCGAGAAGTGATGTAAAAATTACAGTGTGTCACAGGCTCAGGTAAAAATAATAAGGTCCACTCTTCCACACAGATGCACACAACAGACACACACTTGCCAGCCGCTGCTTTTGATCACACTTTACCAAAAGTGTGGTCCGTGGTCCAGTGCTGGATACCTACCATCCATGCTGAGAAAAGCACAGAAATCAAGTTCGCCTTTAGAAACTTCTACAGCAATTTAACGCTGTCATGTTATGTTTATGGAATCCAATAGTAAAAAAAAAAAAAAAAAACTTGACCTTATAGCTTGTGTTTCATTGTTTTAATTCTATCGTTTGCTGGCAATGAAATTTTATTAATTGGAAATACAATGCATTGGAAAAAAAGAAAAAGAAAATTGAGTTTTTCACTGAATGATTTGAGGAAGTGCAGGTCTTAACAGATAAAAGTTTCCCCATCCACAGAGCCCATTACAAAAATTAAAAGACAGCAGAGCCTTAATAAATGTTGGTTAACCTGACTTGAGCTTTGAACATGACTCAAATAGCTAACCCCTGACTTCTGCTGTCAGGGAGGGGAAGAGTAAGAAGAAACTGGGATTTAACACAGTGTCCTGTGTCCCAAAGACACGTATATTGAGGCCTCACAAAAATCCCTGAAGAAGCATAATTAGGGACATTTTACAGAGAGGAAAACCAAGGACTCACGCGTTACACAGCTCAGAAGGAGTGGAGCCAGGTTTCAATGCAAAGAGTGGGTTTTTTCTTTTTCTCAGCTTGCCTTGGCTTAGCGGAGACTTTCAGGGAGCGGGCACTGCATGTGTCCGGGCCCAGGGGGTAACAGCTGGCAGCCGTTCTCTCAGTAATTCCCCCAGAAGCCCTCTGAACTTATCTAGCTCTTTACAGATGAAGAATCTGAATCATGGAGAGGTTAACTGATGGAAGAAAATCAGACGAAGCAGCGTCTGACATCGATTCTGTTCAGCAAGGTGCAATATGGCCCAGCAGTTTACAGTCAAACTGTGTTCATATCCACTAAGGATTAGGGGTGGCACGGCTGCTCTGTACAGCTGTACAGGCCGTGCACTGTACAACGTCAAGGGCTGTCAATTACACCATCATCCATGTAATGGAGCCCCCTGGAGTTGTGCAGTGCACAACCCGCATGGCTGAATCAATGGGCCTGGCTGAGAAAGGCAGCAGAGTCTGAAACCTGCTGTTCAAAATAGTCCCAGATGCACTTTTCAGAAAACACACCAAGCTCCGCTCTACTCTCAGCAGAGAGAATGCCTCTCCACACTCCCCCGGTGCCCCCATTGTCCTGCCCCCAGTTCAGGTCACTGGTCAGAAACAAAGCAAGATGAGCTTGTGATACACTCTTTGTTGGTCCTTTAATCTCTGGCTTGCTGTGCTTTTATGAAATGTGAAAGTAGATTATGGGCTGTGAAACACTATAGAACTGCGTTAGGTAATGATTAGAACGTAGCAAATGCTGCCAATGATAATAAAGGAAGAATGAGGTCATAGGAAAACCCACTCACGTTTCAGCTCCCCGTTGTTTCGGAAGATCCAGATTCCCCGAGAAGAACAAAACAAGCATTTGTTCTTATTGATATCTCTGTTGCCCTCTCTTAGTGAGACTTGGCATGGAGTAGGCATTCAGTAAATACTGACACATGAAGGTGGGGATGAAGAAATGAAGGGACGGTTAAGTGATTGAATAAACGAAGTTGCAGGGGCAGCAGAAAGTGGGAACTTGCTGCCTGGCTGTGATCTTTTTGGAGAGAGAGAGTGGTATAGATTATACGATGGTACTTCTTTGGGTGTAAATTACTAGTCATGGAGACCAATGTTTATGGAGCCCCACCTGTATATCAATCACTGTGTTAGGGGCTTGTTCATTTAATCCCTCATCAGCCTCAGAATGTAATTACTATGCTCTCCATCTTACAGGTTAAGTAACTGGCTTAGGTTCACTCTTGTAAGTGGCAAATATGGGATTTAAACACAGTCCCACATGACTTTAGAACCTGCACTTTTCTGTCCTATTTGTTAAGTCAAGCAAAACTGCCCCAAAGTGACATAGAGATAAACTTCCTTTTTGAAATCATGGGCTTTTCAAGGTGGTTTTTTTGTGTTTTTTTTGTTTTTTGTTTTTTGTTTTTGCTTTTTCCCTCTTGCGTCTGTTGTTAGGTTCTTGCCTTTCCTGGGAAAGTCTTTCTTCTCTCCATACCTGGGGGGAGCCTTGGCCCCGGGAGGGGGATGCAGGGCAGAACCATGGGTTCTTTTCCAGCATCCAGATACTGCTGCTGCCTGGAAGGGCCTGACTTGAGATACAGAGCTGAGTTAATGCTGAGAAGGGCTCTTGATAAATCAACGTGCACGGGTCACAAGATCCTAGTGAGGCCTTTTGAAGGAAGGAAGGGGGGAGGGAAGGGGAGAGAGAATAAGATGGTAAGAGGAAACCTTCCTGGGTTGATCATTGAATTATTGGACTCATCTTTTCCTCCAATGATTAGTGGTAGAAAACACTGGGGATCATAAGGATTCAGGGTAATGAAAAAAGAGGGAAAGAAAATCACTTCCTTGTCCTGTTGTTTGATACCACTGGATCCCGAGATGGGGCTGCAAAGTGCTGTCTGTGTTTTGTGGATGTTGTTAGTTTTACTTCAAAGCCCTGCAAGTCTGAGGAACGGGCCTGGAGAGGGATGTGGTCGTGGGGAGGAGGGGGGGCAGGGCGTGCAGGTCAGGAGGGAAGAGGAGACTCGCCAAGTGTCAACATCGTTCAGTCTTTCAACCTGTCAGCTTGGTGCCAGTGCTTCGACCAAGACCTGGAGCTTTCCCTGTGGCCCACATGTCGCCTCGAATCTGACTTTATGTTTCCAGGGCATGGCTTTTTAGCCCCCTCCCCCCGTCTCCTGCTTATATGCTGACCCAGCATCCCTTCTTTCTCTGCCGGGGTGGTGGGTGAGAGCAGACCTCCTGGGCACCAAGGCCTCACATCATCGAGGGCCGAGTCCACACACGGGGGCAACTTGGCACTCCCAGGGTGCTCCACCCTCCTGCACTGCTCAAAGGAGGCAAGGCCCTGGGCCTGGTGTATTTTTAGTGGTGTTTGTTGACTCGGAGTAAATGCTTTTAGGATTTGAGGACCATCAACCAGAAGTTGCCGAGCATGGTGAGTGGGCCTCTTAGCCGCCGATGCTGCAGGGGCCTGGAGACCCCAGGTGTTTCGATTTGCCAGGCTCAGCCGTGGTAGGGGATTTGAACATGTCCTTATTTCCTCAGGCTGCATTTTAAAGACGTGTCTGGGAGCTTTGTAATGCTTAGCCACACGGCAACGTCTTCTGATGTTTTCCTGTGTATTCTTAGTCCTAAGTTCCTCTTAAGGATTCCAGAGCAGGATGTCAGTGTGCTCTGCATTCATGGCCTACATCGTGGTCAGAATCTTCTAGTTTAGCTGCCTGCTAATGGCTCTTGCAAAGCCCGTCTCTGTCCCTTGCTGGGTGGGTAGATGCTGGGCAGGTTAGCATCAGAATCATCCCTTTTTCCTCCAACCAATGATTTGGGGCAAAAGAGAGAAAATACTGTGGTTGTTTGGGGTGAAATTCTGCCTCCAAATAACCCAGGATGTTTGGGGCCTTCCTATCTCTTGGGTTTAATCCTCCGGAAACTTTCTGAATAAACCTTCCAGTTATTTTTTCGTGCCATTGCTAAAGCAGCTAATTGTTTATAGGCCGACTAGAAGCTTGGAACTTACGTGGGGTCTGGTTCACAGGACTTTAGGGTCATGTTCTTTGCTCCTTTGATTTGGTGACCTTTTTCCTAAGCACACTTGGGTGTGTTTGGTGGGGTCGATTAAAGACGACTGTAAATTTTGCTATTCCTCCCATTGAGGAGGCAGGATCTTATTCCCTCCCGTTGAATCTGAGTGGTCTTGGTGACCTGCTTAACCAGTAGAAGGTGACAGAAGTGGTGTTCAGGGACATCCAGGGCCAGGACATGAAGTCTTGCAGCTTCAGCCCAGACCTCTTAGAACGCTCGCCCTGGGGATGCTCCCTCTGGGAACCCAGGTGTAAGCCCCAAGGAGAGACCACGTGCAGGTGGTGTGTTGACCAGCCCCAGATGAACTCCAAGCCAGCAGCCAGTATCACCACCAGCCTTCCCAGCCCAGGCTACAGGCTTGTGAGTGAAGGTACCACACTGAAAGTGACCCTCCAGCTCTGGTTGCCTGTCAGGTATCACTCCAGAAAAGAGATGACCCAGACAGCTCAACCCATCTGAATTTCTTACCTGTGTGGGGGGAATGAGATATCATGAAATTGCTGTGTGCACAAGAGGTGCTTTGAACGTCTCGGCTGCGGAAGAATAACTACAACTCATTTCAACCTCTTGATGACAGCTCCCTTGGTAACATTAGTAAGCAACATTTATAGAATTACTTAGAGATTACAAAGATAGTTTGCAGCTCACTTAATTTCAAAAATTGTGTGATTATTTTTATTAATACAATTGTTATTAGTGCCATCATTACACTAATTTGACAAGTAGGAGAATGTGTTTTTCTCTTCCATTTTAGAGGCGCAAACAGACCCATGGAGGCTGAATGTCTCATCAGTGGTAACAGTTTTCATGACTTCAGCCCCTGGTACAGGGTCATCTCACCATTCAACCTCAGCAGTAGCTCTGGGAAGTCTGCACAGGGGGTTATGATCAGGGACATGAGAGAGACAGATTGTTAGCCAGGACTTGTAGTTGAAGGCGAGGGTCTACGGGGCTTGGCATGCTCTTTCCATCTTGCTTTCCCATTGTAAAATGAGTTGTGCAGAAAACACAAGGTGTCTTCAGGTGTGCTCTGTCTCTTCTCTAGTTTCAGAATTTGATGGCAATGGCATATCATTAACCCCTATTGTAGAGCTACCCCTGGCTGGCTGTGAAGAAATGCCTATCAAAGTTCAAAACTGTTATCTTGAGGAGGTCAGTGAGAAGGAAAACAACATCTTATCAGCTGGGAGCCAAGTTAATGTTTCTCCATTTATTTTAGCCCTTAGATGGGGTATCAGAGGGATTAAGGGCTGCATGAGTCATAAGACCTAGCATACAGCACATGACATATCACAGAGGAGCCTTGACTTTGTTTGGGGGCTAGAGGCCTCTGCTCTGGGAATAATTTCAAGGGAAGAATCAGTTACGGGGCTCCGTACAGGGAATGTGAAGAGTTTGAACATGTCACAAGCTTGTCAAATGCAGTGTGGATGCCAACATCCTGTGTGAGCCTACTGTGGGCTGGGCACAGGTCAGGTGCTTGGCATACATAATGACTTAATCCTTCCACAAAGCTGTGAGGAAAGAAAAGGAAACCAACTGCAAAACTGGAGATACATATCTATATCTATATCGATATAGAGATACATATATCCTTAATACGGGCTCTGGAGTTAGCCTGACTTAGGATCAAATCTTGGCTCTATGATCAGCATGTTACTGAGGCCAAGTAAACTAAGTTCTCTAAGCCTCAGTTTCCTCACTTGCAGTTCGAGGTGATGCAAGTGGAGTGCTTGGCCTAAAATCTGCTGTAACGAGGTCAGTAACGGATAGCTGAACTTTACCGACATCCCCACCATCACTGATATTATCATTGTCACCACAAGCCTTGATTGTCCCCATTTTCTAGAAGGCTCAGTGCTACTTGGTTTGGGAAATGTTTTTAAATTGTGCTAATACCCTGCTTTATAGAACTGTTTCTCCTGAAGAGGAAGTTACTCCGTTTTCAACTACTTTTCAGTCTAATTATCTGAAGGAGAGTGTCACCGTTTGGTGCTGATAGGACTTTAATGCTTCTCTAACACTTGTTAACAAAGAGAAAGCAGGCCTTAGGATCGGAACTCTAGATAGGAAATGTTACCTAACTAGAACTTAACAGTATGGCTTTTATTATAATTTCTTCACAATTCCATTTTATTTATAGCAAATAGTAGTAGTTGTACACTTCAAGTGGCAATTAAAGTTTCTTATACAATACGATTAAGGGGAATGAGAAAATAGTATGATTAAAGATAAGTAACAAATAGTAAAGAATGTACATGGATATGACATAAATGGTGATGGTGGTACAAGGATATCTGTACGCTGGAGTGTTGCCTCCACAAAAATTAGTCTTGGCTCTAGGCTCAGAACTGTAGTGCTTTTCTATCTGTTTATGCTCCTCCTAAAAAGCCTACTATGGTGTCCCTAGTGTCAGAGCCACCCAGGGGGACCTAATAAACATACAGATTCCTGGCCCTGACCCAATGGTATCTTGGAACCAGGTCTTACCAACTCACAAGAGCTGATGGGGCACATCTCTTCGAACTCTGTGTTAAGTGATACCACATTGGCAGCTGAAATTGGCCGTGGCGTGAATATTTATACCAGGAAATCAGCAAATGCTACAAGTCAGGGCTTTCTTCTTCTTCTTCTTCTTTGAGAATGCTGGTTGCAAACTTAACAGCATACCAAGTGCCCCTACTCCAAACCTGCTGAATCAGGAATTCTAGGAGGAAGGGCCCCAAACACTCGTGCTTATTAAGTTGCCACCCAGGTGATTCTGCTACTCTGGCTACATGGTGTAACCACCGTCCTAGAGCCTCAGAAACTCTCTGGACCTGCAGCTTTTGCTTTCTCTAAGCTACTCTCCCTGCTATGCTCCCAGTTCCCCCCAGCCTCCATGCCCAGGAAGGTCCAGCTATCAGGAGGGAAAATGCTGCCGCGGCTTCCCTATCTGATGAAGCAGAAAGACACTGGGCAGGGCCAGAGAAAGCTCTCATTTAAATACAAATAGCTGAAATAATTGCTGAGTGAATCTAGAAAGTGACTGGCTAAGTAAATTGCTTTTTTTGTGTCAGGTTTCTTGGAGTCTGCCCCCGGTCCTGGGGGTGGGGTGGGGGAACTCCTTGAGAAGCTCAGGCTGACAGGTTGAATCCTTGGCTGTACCTCCCCTGAGTTACACAGGCATTTCCTACTGCTTTGGGTCACGCTGCCTCTGCCTGCAGGGCCGCTGAGCTTCCCGGGAGGCTCTGAAGGCTGGGAGGGATTACCACCAGACCCTGAGATGTCGGTCTGGAGCAGCGGCTGTGTCGGCTGGCTTCCCCGAGTCCTGGAATTCAGATCAGCACACAGCCTGTGAAATGGTGGGCTGATTTCCTTCCAAGTAAAAGGCTTAGGGACGTCTCTACCCATTCCTGAGCATCTCATATGTGGCATTTATTGCGCTAAGGTGATTTTATTTGGACCAAAGTCATAGTGACAGCACAGGAAGAATGTACAAGATACTGTTTTAAGCCCCCTTTTGTACATTAACTCATTAAAAATGTACAACAGCTCTATGCGGTCCATATTCTTCTCCATCGAGGAGCAGAATTAAGCCACTTGCCCAAAGCCACCGAGCTGGGATCCCCGTGGGGCCCGTCTCCCCCACGGTGGCCGAAACTCTCATCCACACAAGGTGAAGCTGCGTCTCAGGCTGGGCATCCTCATTCTCTCTTGAAAATCCTGTGCAGTGGATATGGTTGTGATTGTGCTGCCACGGACAGTAAAACTGAAAGGAGTGAAGAGACTACAGCCCAAGATCGCACACGGGGTGAAGGCAAGAGCCGGTAGGGAATAAAGAGCCGAAACAGAGAAGGGTGTGACCACTTTGCATTCGGAGCCATTGTTCTCACAGCTACACAGGGTGGTGACACCATATGCAAGATCACAAAGCTTGAGACCAGGAGTGAGAGCTTGGGGTCCCGGCTAAAGGAGCTTCCCTTTCTGTCAAGTTCTAGCTCCGCGGCCCAGGCGAGTCACTCAGCCTAGGACTTTGTCTCCCCTCTTGTAAAGTGGTCTCAGTGTGCTGTACTCCTGAAACTAACAATAGTAAATCAACTATACTGTAAAAAGTGAAAAAAGAATAACTCAAAAAATATTAACTCAAGAGAGCATCGTGAACATTTAATAAACTAGCATGGACAACGCTCTTAGCAAAATTCCTGACAAAGCAGGAAAAAAAAAAAAGTGTTGCTATTGTTACGGTTTCCACCCAAGGCTGGATGTTCCTGTGAGTTTGTTATCATGGTTATTTACAGGAAAATCCCTCGAAGCCTGGAGCCTGCCTGTCCCTAAGGTTAGTCCCGCAATTAAGCCCTAAACCCAATCAGGGATTTCTTCCTGACTGGCTTCCCCCAAACATGAACCTGAGAGGGAGAGGGCGTGATTGATGCAAGGTCGGGATGTCCTGGCCCTCCTGAGACGCTGGGCTGGGGGAAGGGACATGTTGCGTTGCTTTCTTTCCCCAGAGGAACTCACTCATTTGTCACCATCTGGTCTGACCTTGGGGTTGACCCCCTTGCCCTCCACACAGTGGTAGTCTCAGTGTGGAGCCTGCTGGGGATCAATTTGATCTCAGAGTGGTCCTCTCAGACCAAGAGTAAACTCCCCTTTCCTGTCTGTCGGTTGGAATGAAGGCTGCCTTGTCTCCCGCCAGACTAAGTAGACATATTGGTTTCAATGTCTGATCCTAGAATGTCAGCAGTGGCCCAGATGTAATGCAAGAAGCTGCCTGGGGCTTCTTTTCATTCTTATTTATGTTTTAAAATACTTTAGACTATTATAAGTGCAGTACTTGGTGACTGAAGACAATTTAGAAAATATTTAACATAAGCGAAAGTACGAAAAAAAATTTTAAAGCACGAATCCTACCTTTTATAAACATAAGGTATAGGTCAATATTCTTAATCCAACTCTGATTCTCTTATAGAGTAATGGAATAACTGCTTATAAAGTAATAGAATAAATAATAAATATGAAGTGCTAAGTGGTTTAAACTGTCTCGATTCTGTTGCTTCAAAAATTCGCACGGATAAAAATTTTGGACCTTTGCCTTGAATTTTGAAAAAGAAAGAGCCATTCCTGACCTCTTCTGGATGAACGTTTCAGGAAGACATAGAATATTCATGGCCTTTGCCCCACTCTGGTACCCGCAGGGATGTCATATTCTAGAGTCTGAGAGGAAGGGATGAGGAGCATTTAGAAGCCTATTCCAGATTGAGTGCCTTCCTGGAAATTAGCAACAAGGACAAAGCTGGACTTGGGTCTGCCGGGCACAGAAGGCCCTTTCCTACTCACAAATCTGTTCCCTGGGCTTTCTGGTCTGCATAGAGAGAGGAGGAAAAGAGAGCACAGGAAAGCGAGAGCTCCCTCATGTTCCCAAGGCTGGCAAGGGGGAGGAGAACCTGGCCCACCAGCCCCCTGTTGGCAACACCTTGGTAAACTCATCGTGATTAAAGGTCTAGTCCTCATCTTTGCAAGCCCAGAATGATCCTGCCTTGCAGACGGAAAGGTCACGTAGGCTCAGCTGGCCCAGTGTCTAGCCCCTGAATGGTTGCAGGGGAAGCCAAATTGTAATCAGAAGATTGCTTAGTGAATGTGCCACAAGAACAGAGCCAGTGGTTGATGGATGCAGCCCGTGCCTTCAAGCTTAGCGTCCCATCTCCACCTGGAGGAGAGGGTGGCCAGGAAGTCTGAGTTGGAGACAGCCTGGGGTTAGACATTTTCTATCCTGTCTCTTCTGTTTACAGTGGTGCAGGATTTGGAGACAGTGGACCTGGCAAGTCAGTTAAGTTGTCCTTACCTCAGTTTTATCATCTGTAAATTGGGAATGATGTAGTATCTACCTATGCGATTTATGTAAACCACCTGGCACACTACATTGCTGTTACCAAGAACCACTTCCTACATGTTTTGGTTTGTTTTATATAGTAATGTAACTATTAGGTTACTCTGAATTCTTGCTTAGATCAGGAGCCATTCTGTCCCATTAAATGACCCTCAGCCTTCAACTAAAACAGTTGTTGATAATCTGTGATAATCTGGCTCCCTCTTTCCGTTCCTGCTCATAAGACCCACCCAGGCTTCCCAGATCTACAGGTGAGGTTGAATGGTGGGATAATCCAGGAGAGGAGATAAAGAGGTCCGAACTTAGATCATTGTCTCTAGGAAGAGTCAACATTCTGAGGACCTAGAGATTAGATACATCTTGTAATCTTCACTCCTGCCATCCAATTTAGTGGGCACCATGCTTTCCTTCAGTCCCATTTTGTTGGGGGAAAACACATAAAAATCCAAGAGAAAATCTTAGTACTTGATTGGAGAGGGACCCCCACTCAGACCTAACAATATGTGATACAAAACAGAACCTAATCTTATTAATCTCTCAGATTGCATTTCATTTATGAGAAAGTATTTATTAGCAGGCAGTAAGATTATAAGGAATTAATTTTAACCCAGAAAGGAGTACATTTTGCAGGCAAGCAGAAACACTTTAGAATTTTTTATTAACCTCAGTTGATATCTAGGGATTTGATAGTTTTCTTAAAGAAAGCTGGTTTGAAAGCCCAGCCATTTGTATGTGAACTTTCCCCATTAGTTGAGCTAATTGCTTGAGGACTTGCCTACAGATCTCCCATTTTCTTCTTGCCTGAAGCCCCCTTTATGGTCCCCACAGGGATTTAGATTCTCCTCTGGTATGCAAAAGCTAGATCAATTGATATCTTCAAAAGCACAGATGCCAGTCTTGGCTACAGAGAGCCCAAGATGGTCTGAAAATCTCTTCTCATTCTGTTTTCCATCCATTTTTTAAGGCAGCATTTTACAAAGTGAGGAACTCTTATCCCTAGAGAGACTCTTTCCCTTTTGGTACCTTTCGTAACTTGTTACATTCAATAATACCAGGATGTATCATAAGACAGTTATTTGCTTTTCAGTTTTCTTTCAATATTTCTGAAGGTGGCTAGGAGAAAATGTCAATGTGGTACGGGTATAAATCGTCAGTCTCTTTGTGGCGTTGCCAAATTTAGCAAAGAAAAACATAGGACATCTAGTTAACTTTGAGTTTCAGATAAACAACAAATACATTTTTAGAATAAGTATGTCTCAAATAGTACATGGGGCGTACTTATACTAAAAAGTACCTGTTGTTTATCTGAAATTCAAATTTAACTGGGATTCCTGTATTTCATCAGGTAACTCCACCCCTTTCTGATTTCTACTAATGGCCCCTTTTAACAAAGACTAAGCAGACTTCAGGCTCAGGATCTACAGCTGGCAATGACATCTAGTTAAAATTTAATAGCAAGATTTTGTTTTCACATCTTATTTTTGCATGTCACTTTTAACTTAGGGCAAATAATACCAGTTATGTATTTACAGTAGTTCTTTTTAAAATAAAGTTAATTTTAAAATAAATTTAAGTAAAAACTAAAAAAATGGATGGATTAAAAAAATGTCAGTATAGAGTGAACTTGAATGTGGACCAAAATTACTGAGGATGGGACATACTACTTTCCATGTGCTTTAATTAGATATATCTTGCATATAAACCTGGGGTAAAATATAATACTTAAAGAGAAGTTTGAGGTAAGTTATGAGAATCCACAGTTCTCTCTGTGGATTCTTATAACTTAAGAAGGGGGAAAATCTCAGATTGCCTTTTTTTGGGGGTGGGTGGGTGGGTTGTTATCTTAGGACCCAGTGAGCCTGTAACTGCTGAGTCGTGAAATTTTTGTGTTCTCCTTTGGAATTTCTTTTTCTCTTTCACTCTTTTTGCTTTCTTCCCAAGTTTTCTTAGTTCATTGGTTCTCCAAGTGTGGGCCAGAAGCATGTAATTAGCTGGGAGCATGTTAGAAATGCAAATTTTCAGGCCCCACCTCAGACCAGCAGTGTCTATTTTGACAAACCTTTCAAGTGATTCTGATGCAACTTAAAGTGTGAGATCTACGGTCATAATTCATACATTAAGGCGTAGCTACAAAGCAACATCCCTTTTGCAGTTTTCCCTGCTTCTCTTAGCTGGAAATGTTCTCTTCCTTATCTGAACACCCATAGCAGTTCCTTTGAATTCCCTTAGAGTATTTTATTATTCTTTGTGGGCACTGCAGTCATTTGCAAGCAGTATCTGCTGTCCTGTTTACCATGAGCTCCCTGACAAGAGGAACATTAATTATGTATGTAGAAAACTTACCAAAGAAATATCAGAACTCCTTATCTGACAAAGAATTTTTAAAAATTACTTTATAAGAGGTCTTGTACATAGGGAACATTAAGGAATAAAACCCCACTAAATTCTTAATAGCAGTATCTTGGGCTAAAGATACAAGCCAGACAAGACACAGAAGAAGAAATTCAAATAAATACGCAAAAATATTCAGTTTCACTGGAAAGTAAGTTAAAGCAAATTAGGATATGAATAAAGAACCGTTTTAGCTATAAAATTAACAGAGATTTTAAAATGGTAATATTCAAGTTTGGCAAGAATGCAGAAAAATAAGCATTTATATAAAGTGCCGGAGGGAGTTTAAGTTATACAATTGATATGGAAAGTAATTTGGCAGAATATATGGACCGCCTAAGCAAAGTTCATGCCCTTTGACACAGTCATTTTTCTTCTTGGGGGAAAGTCAGAAATGTGTATGAATATTTATGCACAAATATGTTCATTGCAACATTATTTATAAATAGCAAAAATGTGGGAATGAAATGCCTGCCAAAATGGTTAAATAAATTATGTTAAACAGAAATGATGGAACGTATGCAGCCATAAAAAAAATAATGTTTTCAAACGATATTTAATGACATGGAAAATGTGCCTCTTTTTTAATGTTAAGTTTAAAAAAGAGAGCAAGATAAACATTTATATATACAGTATCATAAGAATTATGTTAAAAATGTGTGGGGGCTTCCCTGGTGGCGCAGTGGTTGAGAGTCTGCCTGCCGATGCAGGGGACACGGGTTCGAGCCCTGGTCTGGGAGGATCCCACATGCCGCGGAGCAACTGGGCCCGTGAGCCACAATTGCTGAGCCTGCGCGTCTGGAGCCTGTGCTCCGCAACAAAGAGAGGCCGCGATGGTGAGAGGCCAGCGCACCGTGATGAAGAGTGGCCCCCGCTTGCCGCAACTAGAGAGAGCCCTCGCATAGAAACGAAGACCCAACACAGCCATAAAATTAAAAAAAAAAAAAATTAATTAATTAATTAAAAAAAAAAAATGTGTGTGTGTGTCCAAAGGAAAATAGACCAAAATGTTGCCAGTATTAGCGCTGAAGTGTGCAAAGTCCTATTCCTATGAGCTGCTGGATCTCTTTATTTTCCTCTAGACTTTTTGGTGCAAGGACAGACAACTGGATCAACGAAACAAAATTATGTGCAGAAATAGTTCACATATATTCACTGAGTTGGTTTTTGTGGAACATCTGGATAAGCACAGAGGAAAAAATGTCTTGACCCCTGCCTCACTCCATAGACAAAAATTAATTTGAGATGGATCTTACATGGAAATGTAAATCTCAGACTTTCTATAATAAAACATAGGTGCCTATCTTCAGGACTTTGAGGTAGGCAAAGACTCTTATGCGGGCAGAGAGGGGAGCTAGGAGGTGTACCGTGGAGGTAAATATATCTGTTCCAAGTTATTTCAGAGCTTCATAGGATTGGTACTTTTTAATTAATTTTTATTGGCGTATAGTTGATTTACAATGTTGTGTTAGTTTTTGCTGTACAGCAAAGTGATTCAATTATACATGTACATATAGCCACTCTTTTTTAGATTCTATTCCCATACAGGTCATTACAGAGTATTGAGTAGAGTTCCCTGGGCTATACATATAGTAGGTTCTTACTGGTTATCTATTTTGTGTATAGTAGTGTGTATATGTCAATCCCAATGGGATTGTTTTGATAATTAAGCAAAATAATGTCCATACAGTAGCTAAGACACAGTATAGTGTCTGGCACATAATATATACTCGAGTATTTGCTCCCTTTCCTCATCTCCTTTATCCAGGCATGAATGTTGCCATCTCCAGGCTGGGTGTCAAACAGTGGGAAGCAGTGGTTAGCACATAAGTTCTGGAATTAGACCATTCGGATTGAAGTCACACGCACACCCCCTGAGAAACTTGGAACATGTTTCGTTTAAACTCTCTGCACTTCAGTTTCTTCATATGTAAAATACTGAATTAAGCCATAAGGTCGTTGTGACTCACTAGATGATCTGTATAAAGTGCCTAGCACAGTGTGGAGCATATAGTAAGTGCTCGAGAGACGTTAGCTACAGTTACTATGGAGTGACCTTCTTCTGATGTTAAATAGCACCTGCTCCGATTGTGGGGTAGAGGAAATAAGTGCTTAGGACCCCAGAGGGCTGTCTAAGTCATGGAAATGCCTCAGCTCTTCAAGGCCATGCTCTCCGTGTTCCCAGTGTCAGTTAGATGCTGGAACACATGCTGCATGGAACCCAGAACAACACAGAGATCAGTCTACTTAGACCAAGTGACAGCCAAATTAGGAACATTTCTCAGGTCCTCATCTCTGGGTCAGGATAAAGTACACTCTATTTTCCCTTATTATTTTCATGGGGTCTGCGACATGGTCTCTTTGAAATTATGTGTTGAAACATTAAGACAAGTAACATCTGTGATGAAAGCTCAGTATCAAATGAGAAGTTGTGCATTCTCAGTCTGCTTCCTTGGCCGTGTTGGTGGTAAGAACCATTTGTAGAATATCCCTTGTTTGTAACTACATATGATGATTTTGCTGGCTGACCCAATGGCTAGCCAAAAATCAAAGCAAAATTTAATGACACCTCCAACCATGCAGAGGGCTATAAGGAAGAGGGTTCCTAGTTCATCAGTGAGTAGGAGTTACATTCTCAGCATTCCAGACAGGGGAATAAAGAAGCTGCCAGTGGTGGTGAGATGTGTTGCATCCTGGCAGTCTCAGGGTCCCCACGAAGTGCTAGATTCTACTTGTCTGGTCTGGGGAGGGTCATCAGTTCAGCCAGCAGTGTCCAGCAGGCACAGCTAAAATGGCATGGCCCTGAGGTGGGGGGGCACTTTTTCTTTGATGGTCCAAACTTAACACAGTCATAGCTTTTATTGGGAGGGACTGGGCATTCATAGGTTAGTCCACAAAGTACAAGTAACCCACTTATGCTTTCTAATTATCCCTCATAAAGCTTGTCAAACATATAATTGAGACCTCGTATTTGTATTTAGTACCATAGCTGAGTATAGTAGTTTCTCAGTAATTGAGCAGTCCCTTTAACTTTGTCTATAGGACATAATACGCCCCAGAGGACATACTGTCTACTATTTCTCCCATTTCATTTTCTGGGAGATGATTAGTTGGTGAGGCCCTGGGGAAGGAGCTGGGAAAAAGAAGATCATGAAGATCTCAGTGGCCCAATAGAAAAAGTTAGACACTGGGGTCTTCTTAGTTAGGGGTGTCTGGTTCCAAGCAACCCAAATCAGCTTTAACTAGAAGAACTGAGGAGAGGGAAGTTTGTATTATAAATCTATGGGTTATATCATGATTTTCAAGGGCAAGGAAGGATCCAACATTGGGATTAGGTTTGAATCTAAACATGTCATCAGGACTCTCTCCATTTCTTTGTGCCTCTGTATCTAGTCCATCCCTCTTTGTTGCTGAAGCCTTTTTTTCCAGTTCACATGACTAAAAATGCTCACCTACATGTCTATTCTGGAGACCAGGCAGACTGAAGCTGGGGTCTCTTATTAGCTATGCTATATTCCTAGGGAAGAGACTTTAGCCCTCTTTGCGTCTGATACCACCTGTGGTTTAATTCTTCTCAGCCAGGGGCCCACCCTCTTGCCAGGTGGACCCAGGGTATGGGGCAGGACAACTCCCCGCAGAGATAACAAGCACACAGCCCGATTTGTGTCCATTCCATCAGTGATACTGATGCTTCAAGGTGGTCCGCCTCTTTCCTGGAAATATGAGAAAGGATTGAGATAGGACCCAAATATCTCAACAAAGCATTCAGGATACACTTCCTTAATAGGCTAATGAAAGATGTTACTAAGATAGGGGATCCAGAGCTTGGCCTTGTGACATGGACACTTCATGCATGGTATCAGAACATCCCATTAATTAGTCCCTTGGGATATCCCTCCTGACCATCTTCATGGCCATCGCCTTCTTTAGCTACTACCTACTACTCAATGGCCTCCCTACCGCACGGACTCCGTATTTTCACTCCCGTCCATTTCCTGCAGTGCGGTCAGAGGTTGGGATTCCTAAAATTCAAACCTGCTCATGTCACCTTCACTCTTGAAATTGTTACTGGTTCCAGTAGCCCTAAGAAGTCCATGTGCTTTGCTCTGCTCTTCAAGATGCCAGCCAATGGTTTTGGCCTCACTTCGTCATCATGTATGCCAACCAGAAGGTATATCCTAGGTTTGTCCAACTCAACTCGCAGGAAAGGCAATGGATTCAGGCCCTAGATTCAAGTCTCCTCTCACTGCTGACTGGCTCTGTGACAATGGGCAAGGTACTCATCCTTTCAGGCTTTTAGTTTCCTCCTTTGTAAAATAAGAATTAAAAATAGGACCCGCACATAAGTCTGTGGGAAGAACTAAATAAAATAGCCTATGTAATGTGCTTTAAATGATGCCTGGAATGTGGTAAGTGTGCAATAAACACTGTCTCCTATCAGCAGCAGCAGCACCAATAAAATGAGCACCATGGTCTAACAAATGAGCCACCATTTTGATTCCTAAACCTCCTACTCTCGTAAATTCTACATTTTGCTAACTACCCATTTCTCTGAAGCCAAGTTGAACATGTTCCTTTAGTAAACGGCCAAAAGGAAGATGGGAACTCTGGAAATAATGAATAAAATGCTGCCTCACTAATAAGCCCTTAACCACACCTCCCTCAGAAGCACCTAGAAGATAGGAATAAATGTTTCTTAGAAAGAATGTCTTTTTCTCCCAAGCGGAATACCAGTCCTTGGCCTTGGGCTGCCCACAGGAATCTGCCACTGGGTCTCCAGGACACAGGGTCTGAGCTGTAGCACCTAGCTTGGCTCCACTGCCACAGGGATGTGGCAACCCTGTAATTCATTACCAGTGGAAATAGAACATCATTGAAGAGATAAGGGCAACAATGGGTTTCTATCTCGTGATAAATGACTAACAGTTGCATTATTTTCCTTATGTATATATGGCTCTCTTTATTGAATTTAGGGGGAGATAAATAAACTATCTGCCAAGCGTCTGGTTAATATTACTTCTCAGGGACTTGTTTTCGGCCCAACTAGACTCCTACTGATAATATCTGTAAGCTTTTCAGGAGGGAGAGACATAACATTTGTTTCTGACAAGAACCCTCTGTTCGCCTTATCTGTTTCATTTGAGAGGCCGTCGACCCCTAGCTTCTTTGGTTAAAATGAACTCTTTCCAACCATGGAGGAGTTCTTGAACTTGCCTCTCACCGCACAGCGTGACTCGGTGTCCCGGCTGCAAATCTGAGGAACTCGGTCATATACTGGCAGACTTAGTACTTCCTGTTGGCCACCAGGAGACAGTGAGAGGCACGGTGCTGAATTTCTCCCCTTAATGCATTAAGATGAAAATTCAGTTTTCAAATTTGAATATTCCTTTCTGGTCTGAATAGAGATTCTTTTTCTTTTAATCACAACATTTTTTTTTTTTTGATTCGAGAATTTATTGATACACGCTGGTTTAGAAACACACAGCTGGTCTGTGGCAGTGAGAATTAACCCTAAGCCACAATAAAAAAATAAATAACCGTAAGCTTCCACCAACATGCTGCAATAGAGCTGTAAGCTCAGAGACTTTATTTTCAAGATTCGTCATCCTATACCCTGACTCTATTGATGGCATATTTCTACATGCACCTGAGGAATCTGTACTCTTTCTTTGCAAGTAATTTCAGAGGTACAGCTTCTGAAAACTTTCTCTGATCCTAGATCTCTGTCTCCAAACAGCTACTTGCTCTGCCGGGGCCTCACGATGTTGGCACCCGTCACGCTACATGGCTGTGTTTACAAGGCTCCTTCTTGTGCTAGACAGCAAGTTCTTGGAGGGCACACATTGTAATCTCTCTGTATCTTCAGGGTTTAGTAGACGGTTTGGCACAGAGTGGGTGCTTAGTAAATATCTCTAGGTCATTATAAAGTCTAATGGGTCAGTGTTTCTTTCCATTGAGTGCTGGTCTCATTCTTTCTTGGTATTATTTATTATTTGAGAAATCTCTCTCTCTCTCTCACCAGACTGTAATTTCCATGAGAGCCGAAGTTGCGTCTGTATTTAAACACTGTTCCCCCCAGTGTCCAGCACAGTGCCTGACATTTAGTTGGCATTCAACATATGTTTACCAAAGGGATAAATAAATGATTGAAAGACATGAAGACTTGGGGTTCAAGGCCTATGCATGCGGACGAATGTCACAGTACGGCACATGACCATGCACCTGAGTCAGGCCTGGTTCAAATTCCAGCTAGATGTCTCAGTTTCATCATCTGTAAAATGCTGGAAAAATCTCAGGGATATCAATACGGATAAAGAACCAATGACTCTGAAAGCACCCACTTCACTTTGAAGTGCCATTTTGGTGTTAACAACTGTCCTTGACTCATATCCTAGCCCTGACTGACCACTTCCTTGAACTGTAGTCAATATGCAGTGAAATGCGCCCATAAGGTGAGGCTCAGGAAGAACTTCTGGACCTGGGTGACCCTCAGACTGCACGAGCTATGGTACCTAAATAGAGAGTCGGCTGGAAAGAAGAGGCTATGTTGCTATGGCAACAAGATCTGTCCCTGGTCCCTTCAACTCTGTATGTTCCTCAATGGTGGTCTTGAATGAGCTGTCCGTGTTCTGACCATCGGTGGTTCCTTCTTTCTGGAATCCTCCTCACCTCATCCCACATGACATTCATTCTTTCTATTTCTCTCTTTCTCTCTGACCTTTTCTGTCCCTTCTTTCACCCTCTAATTGAGCTAGGCAGTAATTTTTAGGTGGGATTGGGCAGAGCAAGAAAATCCTTTTACATCAAAGGCAGAGGGGGAAGAATTTGGGAGTCTGGTAACTAGCGATATAGCAACAGTCTCTACATCATCCCATCCAATTAGTGTGCTGAGTTTTGTCTAAATCTTTCTCTGTGTCCTGTCTGCAGTGCACCATCTGTGAACCACCGTCACCCAACTTCACGCAGGCTCACTCCCTTGCTCTGAAATCGCTGAAGGTGCTCTGGCTAATGAGCTAACTTCTGGCTAAAATTCAGTTTAAACTCTGAAATCCTTCACATTGCTAACAACATTATTCTTTTAAAACCAAATTGGGAGCATTATACTCCCTTTACCCTATCCCTTGAATGAGTTTCTAATTCTCCAAGTTAAATTTCATATGCCTCATTCTGAGATTTAATGCTCTGGATATAATGTGCCTTTAACTCAGCTTTCTAGCTTCATTTCCCTCTGAATCCTACTAATAACTAGCCCTGAAATTGCTCCAGACCCCTTTTTGAGAGGCTGGGAACATGGAATACTCCCTATAGCTCCATCCTTCTTAATCCATATCTGTACTATTTTGTGTATACCTTCCTTGGAATTTTAAATTCATGATCATCTTTTAATATCCGTTCAGTTATTACCTTCTCTAGGAAATTTCCCAGAGTCCCATAGTTGAAATAAATTGCCCCTTCAACTTTGCTCCCAGAGCAATTTCACTGTTGCACCATCTAGCCCATCACAGCTCCAGAACTATAGTTAAAGTAGTGTCTTCGTTCAGGCTGCTATCACAGAATACCATAGACAGGGTGGCTTAAACAACAGACATTTATTTCTCACAGTTCTGGAGGCTGGGAAGTCCAAGATCAAGGTACCAGCAGATTTGATGTCTGTTGAGAGCTCTCTTCCTGGGTTGCAGACAGCTATTTTTTCATTGTATCTTCACATGATGTGGGGAGAGAGAGAGAGCATCTTTCTTGTGACTTTTCTTATACGGACACTAATCCCAATCATGAGGGTTCCACCCAAAGGCTCTACTTACCTCCCAAAGGCTCTACTTCCACATACCGTCATACTGGGGATTCAGATTTCAACATATGAAATTTTGGGGGGGTTGGGGGGTGGTCGCAAACATTCAGTCCATAGCAGACATCAATCACTTTAACCAGGGGATGAGTTTCTTTGAGGACAGTTTCTCGTTTCCACCCTATAGTCCTTAGCTCAGAGTGTAGGACACAGTGAGTGCTAATGTATCTATGGGAAATGAATTTTAATAGTTTTCCCATAGATATCCTTTCCCCCTTGTGTTGCCAGTTCCTTTTAAAGAACTAGTTATTAAGGAAAATTTCAAAGTACACAAAAGTGGAGAGAATAGTTTGGCAAACCGTGTATTCATCATTCAATTTTAAAATTCTTGCCCATCCTTTTAAAAGCAAAACTCCTCTGCAGACAAAGCCTTTGGTGGCGAGGGGCATAAAGGTACCGTTCTGTAGTGTCCAATTAATTCACATCAAGTTTGAGCAGAGTTTCCTCCCCCAGAATAACATCAATAGGACTCCCAGTGAATGGATGTCTTCCTAAGGCAACTCAGAAGACAAAAATGCAATGTAAGAACACGCTTCCCAGTAATGTGAAGATCTATGATTCCACTAAATAAAAATGTTCCCTTAATGTACTGTAAAAACATAAAGATGTTTGGCTAGATTTATCAACCTGCTCCAGGAGCAGAATTAAGTTTCCGTGCTACATTTTTTCTACTTATTCAAAAACACCTGAGTTGTTATATAGCTAGTCAGACGACCGCTTCATTATATAAATATAATACACGTCTGCTCTGAAGATGTATGGTTTAAGAAAAGACTTCTGTGTTCTCAGACCTGTTGGATAACTTGTAACTGATGATTCCTAAAGACACAGATGTGGGTGAAGTTAGCTACATTTTATTTTATTTTATTTTATTTTCACACACACACACTGTATAGCTACATTTTAAAATTGGTATATATGTCTAAAGATTTTAATAGATTAATAAGACTCTAAAGATATTTAATGTACTAGAGGCATGTTCCCACAAAATGAAATTAAAGCCAACTCTGAAAATTTTGGAGTGACACAGCCTGGAGCTTGAACAGCAAGCCAAGCTGGGGGCAGAAATCTTCATTCCCCATGGGATGGGTCACCCCAGGAGATTCAGAGTCAGGATAACAAGGGTATGTGCATATCGACATGTCACTATATCATATTCTCCTTTTAGAATTGCACAAAGTTCATGGCCTAGTGTTCCAACACACAGCACATAAGAAAGGGTTTTTCTCATGTCTTTGCTCCTAATATAAGCTGTTCACCAGTGTTGCCCACAGCTTCTAACCCAGGCAATTCATAGGCCATGAGATGATTGAAAGCAATCCAACATCAAATGTTAAAACAGTGACGCGGTGCCTGCCGATCGCCTCCGGAGAGAAAAATGAATGGGGGTCGGGGGTGGGGAAGGCTGGAGGAGCCCGGTGAGAAGCTACAATATTGTGAAGGTGAAAATCAGAATGGATGGGGGGCGGGGGTTTCATCACTTCTTAGAACCAACTGTAAATTCCATTTACGATGGAGCCAGGAGACTTGGAATAAACCAACCAAGGAGACTCTGGCTTCTTCCCCCAAAGGCTCCCACACACCTGGGCTGGTGGAGAATTAATTTGTTGGCTTTTTTATTTCCTCTTTTCTCTCTCAGTGTGAGCCCAAGAGAGATCTGGAATATCACATTTCACTGGGAGAAACACTCCAAACTCACCTTAGCAGCTCCAGTAACCCTGCTTATGAACATAGCACAGTGTAGATTTCTCAGGAGCCTTCATCAACAACTAATTGATTTACTTAAGTCTAAGTAATGGATGATCAGTCTCTGCTGGCCCTTTCTCCGGTTCTCAATCTCACCTGATCAGGACTGACACATCAATGTAATGAACTGCCTCTGTTCTTTTGTCTCCGAGCCATAGAAAACACCACTGCTTCCAATTAAATTCTACAAGATTTATGTAAACCAGTTCATCTGCCTTGATTCATCCCTCTCCTGGACATGCAATCCTATTAAATTTCTTCCTTAAAATCTAGTGCGCCATACTCTGAAATGCCACGGGTTGTTTTGCAGTAAGAAAGTTGAAAAGACAGTGGATTAAAGGGAGTCTGAAACATAGTAATAGCTACCTGCCACTTTCTGGGCAGGACCATGTTCCAAAAAAACACACCAGGCACTTCAGTAAGGATCTTCTTCATTATCTCATTGTATCCTATAAGTCTGTGTAATCCCCCCTTGAAAGAAGGGGATACTGTCCCTATTTTATATATATGGGAAACTGAGACATGGAACGATCCTGTGACTTTCCTAAGGTCACATAGTAAGTGGCAGAGCTGAGACAAGAAAAGTCCCTGACACGTTGTTGACAGGCAGTTGTGCTACTCATGATTATTGTTTCTCATGATTAAGCAAACAATCACTGTTACTCAGGATTACTAATCTTTTTTCTAGGCTGTGGTTGCGTCTCTAACTACATACTTCTAGAGTCCTATAAAATTGGGGTTTCTAAATCCTTTTTTTGGTATTTCAACTACAGAAATAATTCATGCATTTACTAATGAAATAGTGTCACAGTCTAAAAGAAATGTTAATTTTCTTTGTTTGGGCTGGGATTTTGCTAACCCAGAGTAGTCATCTTGGTTATCCATGCTGATCAGTACTAGGGAGAAAAAGGAAGTCTTATCAAATATGGTGTGACATACAAACAAGCAAAAAAACCCAACCAAACAAACAAACTAAAGTTTAGAGCATGGGTTTGTTGGGTAAAAGAATAACAATAACAACAATATTAGGTCTTGTAGTAATGAGAACGTTGTCTTGAAGAGACAGAATAGATATATGTGCAACAGCAAAGGACAAATTCCACAGACACATGCAGACACCTAGACCTACATGGAATGATTTGGTCTACATGCTGCCTTTCCTTATATCGCCCCAGGAATTCGGGGAAAATGCCAGAATGGGTGGGTTAGGTCAGGGTATTATCTAAACAATGAGTCTTAAGCTGGACCTGAATGAAGAGTGGGAATTGAGTTGGCAGAATGGACTGAATACATGTTTCCATGCAGAGGAGGGTAAATATAATAGCAACCTCATTATTCATCATACTCAGGTAACAAGTGTGTGTCAAGTCAGGCACTGAACTAGATGCCGGGTGTAGAAATGAAAAATTCAAAGACTAGTACTCAAGGAGCTCAAATCTAGTTTTCAAAAAAGGCAGAAGCATCAGTGAAACAATTTACAGTTTATTACTATGGAGTGATTAAGGCTACAAGAGAAGTATAATACATACTCAGCAAGGCAGTGACATAAAAGAGGGAATAAATAAGACTTCCGTGATCTACCCAAGCCAAGAAAAACCTTTGAGCTCCTCATTGAAGGGTGACTGACTAACTGGGAGTTGGCCAGGTGGGAAAGTAAAAAAAGGGAGAAGCTGTCATCGTCCTGAGATATCACAGTGGATATGGAGGGTCAGTGGATTCAACTCTGTTTTCAAATCATTTAATACTGAAACCTATTATCCAAGTGAATCGATGGAGGATATATGTTGTGATTTAATAAACTAAGTTTCTTAGTTTATTAAATCAGGAACCTTGCCTTTGTATCTTTGCTTCCCCAGGAGACTGACTTGTATATAGCAGCTGCTCAATAAACTAAAAAAAAATGTAGACCTAGATGTAGCTGGCATGGGTCTATGCAAAGACCCCAGAGGGTAGAGCAACAGGTAATGGTTCTTGTTTGGACTTGGCAGCCATTCTGCATAAACTGATTGTGACTTAATGGTATCTTACCGCCTGTGTCCCATATATATTAGTCTTTTCACCTCATCGTCCCAGAGCAGTTTCTCACTAAGCATCACATTCAGCAAAACCCAAACCACAGGAGCTCTGGATGGCTTCTCTCTCCCAACATGCATTCTTCTTGAAGTCATGCAAAGCCATGAAAGAAGATGAACTATTGATCTGAGCAGTTTTCATGTATACTCTGTCATGAAATCCCAGGCATAGTTTTTCTAAATATGGACTGGTCTTTGGGGACATTAAGAAACATTGAAGTGATTAGTAGCCTGGGGGCAGCTTTCTCTTCCCCCGTGTGGGCTGGAGCTTCACTTTGAAATGATGACAGGGAGCATCCTTAGGTTTTGCTTCATTAAAATGACTAATGTTTATGTGAAGATGCAAAGGTTAATTGTACCATCTTAGAGAGCCACGCATGTAGATCTACAATCAGGAGAGTTTCAACCACCAACAAAACCCCACTTTGATATCTGAGGAATCATAAGTTTCTGTTTTCAAATCCTGTGCCTTCCTAGAATTTTCCGGAGCCCACTCTGTTACCAATTTGAGGACTAAAGCTTGAATATTAACAGGTTTCATCGTTAAGTTTTCTTAATCGTCTGAAGACCATCTCAACTTGGGATCTTCGCTCGTCATGTTCTCCTTCCCTAACTGTCCACCACCTCAAATCCTAGTGATTCTGTAAGTCTCACCTCCTTATGCAAGCCTTCCATCATGCATCCTTTGGATTCCTTGAGCACTCAGAAGCCAGATTTCATTGAAAACTGTCCTCTCTCTAGTTCTATCATGTCTGTACAACTTGTACCGTCAGCCAGACCCCAAGCCCCCTAGAGCCAAAGACACATCTTTTCCATCTTTTCCATCCTGTGTATCCTCCACCATCCCCAACTCAGAGCAGAGCATGGAGTAAGCCCTCAATAGGGACCAATGGTGATCCTGTCCCATGCACGGCAGAAAATGTAGTTAGGAAACAAGCATATATCAAACACTTACTACACTAAGTCTTGAGTCATACTCTTTACATACACTATTGATTTTGATTTATTCAGCAACACTAAAAGATAGTACTCATATTTTCGAGGTGGGAAAACAGAATCAGAGACTCTTAATACATGGCCAAAACAGTAATCAAAGACAAGTCAGCCTGCCACCAAGGCTTTGCCTCCCTCCTCTAGCCTATGCCATTTTCCTCCCGACTAGGGGCTATACGGGCCCCTGATTGTGGCTAATATACCACAAAGAGAGTGAATTTAAGGGATAAAGTGTTAAATAAGTCTGTGCTCACTGCTTGACACTTATTCCCCCACTACCACTGCACGTGAGTGGTATTGATATGAGGCCCAGGAAGCGAAGCTGGAGCGATAAATTATATGGCTTATTATAGAAGGCACAGTCAATAATTATTATGGGGCCCATTTTAAGTGAGATCCATGCTCTCACAGTCGGTTTACCCATGGCCACTTTTTCCAATTAAATACGATCAATGAGGAGAAAGAACCAGAGGAGAGGAGATACGGCCTCAGAAGGATTTGGTTTTTGTATGCTCAGTCACCGACTCCTGGGGCTTTAATTGGCTTTTTGTTGCCAGAACATTCTAAAGAAATAATTTTTTATGACTCCTGCGAGGTCTGGCAGTCATTGCTTTTCTTACACATTGATTTGAATATTCAAACACTCACTCAAACGTGAATTGGGAGAGATTGGCCTTTGCCTGGGATGCCGAACACATATGCTGTCTCATGCTTCCCTGCCTTTACCCATGCTGGGCCTCCTGCCTGTGAAGCTCACCCTTCCATCTTTTTTTTGCCAAGTGGAGACATCCTTTCTTCAAAGTGTTGCTAAAATGTTACCTTCTTTGTGAAAAGTTCCCTGAGCCCTCCCATGCCCCTGTCCAGCAAATATAGGTCTTTCTACCTCTGAGATCCCAACTTTGGGATGCTTTCAGCATCTATGTCCTGCACTGTAGTCTTTATTGCACCATGGATCTCAGGACGTCTAGTTATTTGAGGAGGCAGTACTGCGTAGAGGTTAAGACTCTCTCACTCCTAATCCGGCCTCAGCTTCCTCATCAATAGAAGTGGCATAATGTCCCTCCCTTAGGTTGCTGGGAAAGTTAAATGAGATAGGTGATCCTGGCAAAATGCTTAGCACATGCCCTCAGCTAACATTAGCTATTTGTACTGCAGGCCTTTTGGTCACTCCTTTTGACCACCTACTCTGTGCAGAGAGCTGAGCACAGGTGGGTGAGACTTGGAGCTTGCAGTTCACCACCCAAGGAGACTGGCCTCTGTCCACTTGCATGTCCTGCTCTGTGCTGGGCAAACACCATTTGTTGTGCTTGGCATGCCTTCCCCAGCCTCTCTGTGGCATTCTGACCCCCACTGCCAAGGCTGACCCAAGTTGCACGTCTTCCAAAGACTCCCCTGACACACCCAGCCCCAGTGACTCCAAGGACTGAATTCCCATAGCATTTATCTGGGATCACTAATTGTCAGATTCTATCCTTTCTCACCAGTTTGCTTCTCAAGCGTGTATATTTAATCTTGGACTCATAGCGAGAAACTTGAAGGCAGGGGCTGTGCCAGATTCTCCTTTGTATTCTCAGAGCCTGGTTAAGGGTTGTTCCACACAATCCTAGGGATTCAGTCATCACGGATTCCAGCTCAGTCTTTCAGTGAATGCTTTTTATTGGCACCTTCCCCTGTGCTAGGCACTGAAGTCCATCTGGAAACAGGACAGGCCAGACCCCTCAACTCCCATGGGTTTCATCCTAGCATAAGTTATGGTCACGTAAGCAAGTCAGCACATAAATGAAGGCAATAGTTGGAGACAGTGTTAAATCCTACAGAGAAAATACAACAGGGTGAAGTGTTAGGGAAGGACTGGGGGTGGCAGCCTACATTCAGCCTTCTCTTTCCATTACTCAGCAATCGAACACAGTATTTCCTAAGGAGTGCTCTGTTGAACAGCCACTGAGCCAGATGCTCGACTAAGGCTAGACGAGGGGATCTATTGTCAAAAACAGTTGGAAAAGACATCCCACATGTTTATCCCCTGTTGGAGCCACACAATTTATATTAGTACATTAAAGGCATTGATACTGCAGTAAAGGCATTTTTATTTTGCATCCACCAGCATTTCCCCAATTTTTTTCTTCGTAGAACTTTTTATCTGTCTATCTTTTAATATTTGGCACTCATTAACATTCCATGAAACTCAGGTCTGTGGGATAAGCTTTGAGATATATTGATTGTATTGGATGATATTTATTCTCAGCAAAATTCTTACCTACATAAACCCACAGAGAAGCTGGACCACACGTCATTGCTAAGCCATAAAATTGAGACAAAGCAGAAATAACTTCATTGAGTAAGCCAATCATGAACTTATTTTTAAAATTCAATCCCCCTCAAAATTATTAAATACCTAATATGTTCTAGTAAATGTTCTAGGAGCTGGAAATAGAGGAGAGAGCAAAATATAGACCCTTCCATCCTGGGGCCATGTGTCAGTCCTGCGGGATGATTGCAGTCGCTTCCCCCCTGGCCTTCCCTACAGAGCAGAGTGGCCAGGGTGAGCCTCTGCAAGCTCAGGCAGATCTTACCCCTGCTTCATTCAGTTCCCGCGATGGCTCTTCATCTCACGCAGAGCAAGAGCCAAAATCACTTACAGTGGCCTGTAACCGAGCTGTCGCACATTCCAGCAACTCGCCACATGTGGGCTTTTTAAATGAAAATTATTTGCAATTAAATAAAATTAAAAATTGATAGAGCAGATCCCTTAGTTGGACTAGTCACACTTCAAATGCTCCATAGGCATGCGCGGCTAGTGGCTACCATGGTGGGCAACGTTGATATAGACCATTTCCGTCCTCGCAGAAAGTTCTGTCGGTTGTATGATGCCCTGTGACATCTGGTCTCTGTTGCCCTTCTCACCTCATCTTCTGCTGCCCTTGCCCTCAATCCCTCTGCTCCAAGCACAGTGCCCCCAGGTGGTTCTCACACACTGCAGGCACAGTCCTACCTGTTTGCCCCTTCCTCCTTCCACCCGGCACACTCGTCTCCCCATGGCCACCTGGCTCATCTTCTTGCCTCTTATAATTCTTTTCTCATATGTCACCTTCTCAGTGATGCTCTCGTGGTACCCTAGTGAAAACTTCAATGCCTGCTTCTTATCTTACCATGTCCTCTCCCCCACCTTACTTCATCTTTCCCTTTAGTGCTTAACACCATCTGGGGTACACACCCTTTACACGTTTGTTTACGCTTTGTATATTCCACGAGGATAGAGACTTCTGACTGTTTTGTTCACTGCTGCATCACAGTGCCTGGGACATAGTAGGTGCTTGATAAACATTTTTGGATAAACAAAGGAGCTTAATGGAGAAAGACATAGTAACAATAGCGCAGTAACAACAACATAAACAGATACAGATTTATTGTAATGTCAGGTAAGGATGAGTGCCTTAGAGAAAAAAAATATGAAGTCACACACACGGAAAGTTGTTTCATCTCCACTTTTAATAGGGAAACTAAGGCTCAGGAAAGTTAAATAAATTTCCCATGATCATCATCACAGTGGGCCAGCTGTGTGGTGCTGGTTAATGTTTAACAACCAGCTCTCTGAAGAAAAGTTAAAGCACCGCTTTGCAGTGTTTGCCTGTCTCCATGGTATAAATACTCCCACCACGGCTGATTTCACGCTACCAACATGATGCCATTGACCGTGGAGTTGGGAAGAGATGTGTACAATGTGCTTTCCTGAGCTGTGTGAGTTCCAGAGCACCACTGCATCTGACCTTGAAGTCCAAGCTCATCCCATTGTACCATGTGGCCACCCTGGAAAGAAGCAAGCAGAGCCCTCTAAAGAATCCCCGCTTCCTGGACACCAAGTGACCACTATCCTTTGGCATTCTTGGCTCTTACTGATACCTCCACCCCCTGTCACTCCAAACCATTTGGGTTTGCATTCAACCTGTTTGAATTATGGCATTTTTCTCCTAAGAGGATCATGCTTATTTGACTTGACAGAAAAAGTTGCTCTCAGAGGAGACTTCTCTCCGCTTTAGCCTTTGAAATGACTGTCTGGATGGCACAGGTAATCTTACCGGACCTTTGGGGCCTGGGTGGACTATTTTTTAATTGAGAATTCCATGTTTCTATAATAAGTGGCCTCCTTAATAATAGCCTGCCACGTCATATGCGATGATTGCTAATTTAGGTTTTCAGGCTTCCTGGATGTAATGAGCTCTAATAAGCCCAAGACTTGTCACAGGCTCAGAAAAGCCCGTTTCCCCCCTGGAAGCAACGATTTCCCTCCATCCCTGGACACAACTGGGCACAGTCTTAAAAATATTAATAAGTGTGACTGGGATGTTCACCCCTTTCCAAATAAAACATAAAGCCCTGGTTTCATTAAGCCAAGCTATTAAATTAAGAAAGTGTTTTTAATTATCTGAGCATTTCAGGGAGCTCATGAAACATTTAAGGACCTCACAGGGGTGGTGCTGAAGCCCTTTCAGAGTGAATTAGAGCTTTGACTTGTGGAGCTGGATGGGAAAGGCTTGGGGCCCACAGCTGCAGATTCCATTTGGCCCACAGCATCAACCTGCCGGAAAGGAAGAAGCTGCAGATCTTCTTGTGGGTGTGGGGTGGGGTGCATCTGTGTCCAAGCTGCAGGAGAAACCAGCTCAACTTCTCACAGCAAAAAAAATCTACCAGAGAAAACCCAGCAAGCATTCCCCTTAGGCCTTTCTCTCTGCTGGATGCTGAGATTGGAAACGATGCTACTACTTACTGAGGAGTTTCTTATGTGCTAAGCACTCTAGTATTTACGTGATCTGATCCCATCCTTATAAAGGTCATCTGAGTTACGTGTTATCCCCAGTCGATAGGTGAGGAAACTGAGACGATTACCCATGATAGGCAGCTAGTGAAGCCAGACCCCAGGAAGACACCCAGTTCTGCCTGACCCATGGCCCGTGCACCTGACACTGTTGAGTGAGTTGTAGCTCACACACTAATGGCACAAAATAATGACGACCATCATTATTAGGGAATAATAAATACCATTTAGCGTGCCAGGCACAATGCTCTGCAATCTGCATAGCTTATCTAATTTAATCCTCCTAACGACCCAATGAAATTATTATCCCCTATATGACAAATGAAGAAACTGAGTCACGGAGAGAGGTCAAGTAACTTCCGGGAGGCTCCGCATCTAGCGCTAGAGGTGGGGTTTGTGTCAGGACTGTTGAATGCCAAGTCCATGGTCTTATTCACTCCGACCCTCTGAGCCCATCTCATCAGCTACCCAGTTTGATAAGCAGCTGAGTATGAGGTTGCACACACACAGTTTGGAGAAGGCATTTTTCTTTATAATCCAGACCTAAGTGTCCTTTCCAGTCTCCTCTTTTTGTTTTTCTCCAATGTTCCCTTGTTACTCCAGCTAATTCATATGCACCCAAGTATGTCTTTGTGTTAGTTGGATGTACGACCCATTTTTAAATGATAAAAGTGGACCGTTTGTAGATTTTTCAGGAACTACAAATGGTCCACTTTTATCATTTAAAAATGGGTCGTACATCCAACTAACACAAAGACATACTTGGGTGCATATGAATTAGCTGGAGTAACAAGGGAACGTTGGAGAAAAACAAAAAGAGGAGTTAGAGTCTGTCATACAGAGTGAAGTAAGTCAGAAAGAGAAAAACAAATACAGTATGCTAACACATATATACGGAATCTAAGGAAAAAAAAAAAAAGGCCATGAAGAACCTAGTGGGAAGACGGGAATAAAGACACAGACCTACTAGAGAATGGACTTGAGGATATGGGGAGGGAGTGGGGTGAGATGTGACAGGGTAAGAGAGTGTCATGGACATATATACACTACCAAATGTAAAATAGATAACTAGTGGGAAGCAGCCGCATAGCACAGGGAGATCAGCTCGGTGCTTTGTGACCACCTAGAGGGGTGGGATGGGGAGGGTGGGAGGGAGGGAGATGCAAGAGGGAAGAGAAATGGGAACATATTGTATATGTATAACTGATTCACTTTGTTATAAAGCAGAAGCTAACACACCATTGTAAGGCAATTATACTTCAATAAAGATGTTTAAAAAAAAAAAAAAAAAGTGGACCAGTAACATTCTTTTTTCCTTGAAATCATAGTTTCCTAAGTAGTACCATGTCCAGGTTGCTGAGATACTGATGCCCAAGGCTACCAGATATCTGGGTCTGGGTGACCTGGGTCCAGTTGTCTCTGGACACAAACAACTTCACTTACGTCCCCAGTATGCTGCTTAGATATCATTAGTGCAAGCATCACACTGGGTAATTATTAAGTCTTTCATTTAAAAATATCTAGTAGAATCCATATTTCACCTCCCAGAGTAACAAAAAAAAGCAATGTTTTAGCTTGTGGAGAACAGGCTCTTGTGAGTGAGAATATCATTTAAAACCCCCATGGAAGGCAGTTTAGCAACATTTATCCAAATTGCAAGTATGCAATCATTTAGACCCAGCTATTCCTTTACTAGGATTATATCCTTTAGCTAAACTTGTTCCCAAAGCTATATGTACATTATTACTTGCTACAATATTGTTCAAAATAGTAAAAAATGAAAGAAAGAAAGAAAGAAAGAAAAAGAAAGAAAGAAAAAGAAAGAAAGAAGGAAGGAAAGAAAGAAAGAAAGAAAGAAAAAGAAGGAAAGAAAGAAAGAAAGAAAGAAAAAAAAAAGAAAAGAAAAGAAACATATGGCTTTGTGACTGGGGAATGATTTACATAAATTATGGAACAGCTATAGAATGGAATACTATGCAGCTATAAAAAAGGAGGCATCAGTTTGTGGCCCGAAATGGAATGATCTTTAAGGTATATTGTTTAGTGAAAAGAGGAAGCAAGGCACAGATCTGTGTATATATTGTGCTACCCTTTGTGTAAAACCTGGAAGAAGATGATAAATGTGTGGATGTGCTCAAATATGTTTTTAAAAAAAATCCCTTAAAGTATCTGGAGCTGGGGATTGAGTATGAGGAGGGAACTGGGTGAACGGAGGACAGAGTGGGGTGGAGAATTTCTTCTGTATATTGTTTTAGAATTTTGACTGACGAGTCAAAACTATGCAATTACCTATATGACATAAATTGCAGCAGGAGGATGGAATGGCAGAGAGCGTGGAGGAAAGTTCTAGATGGAAGGGCTAACACGTGCAAACAGGAGCCTGGTATTTTTGGGGAACTGAGGGAGAGTCAGTGTCCGGAGCAGAGGGGAGAGGGGAGGCCAGAGCATGCCTACTAGGACTTTGTGAAAATTTCTGGGTCCTTGTCCTCAGAGTAATTGAAGGGTTCTGAACAGGCAGTGGGTGCCTTGATCAGATTTGCATCTCGAAAGGATCGTTCTGACTCCATGGCGACATCAGTGTGGAGCTGCTGCCTTTGTGTGGGTGAGAGCCCAGCCAAGGGGCCGTGGCATCAGAGTGGGGGGTGGCCACTACAAAGAAGTGTCAGGATGTGCTGGAGATTTGGTTGGGAGGTGAACTGATGGACCCTGGGAGGGATTAGATGCAGAGGCAAGGGAAACAGAGCTGGTAAGGATTTCGTCCAGGGACTCGTTGGTGCACCGCATGGGTGGGACCATTTCCTGAGAGAGGGCAGAACCAGGTACATGGCAGGGTAGGGGGAACTTGAGTGTAATCTTAGGCATGTTGAGTCCACACCCCTTTGATACATCACAGAGGAGATGGCAAAAACGTGGTCGGAGGTAGAATTCTGGAATTCAGAGAAGTCTGACCACAGTCGGGAGGTGTGTACACAGAAACTGAGGGTGTGCATAGGGACGAAATTTTCTGGGACAAAACTAGTGTTTAGGCCTTCTTCCCAGAGATGTGAGCAGGGGCCGGTCATTTATACACAAGCACCATCCACATAACAGGTGCTTCTTGATGTGTGTCTGATCAGTTACAGAGGAGCAATCGACGGCCATTATCGGGTTACCTGCCCCCTCTTCATCTCTGTTCTTCCCACTGCACCCCCTCCAGGCTGGGTGGCCCTTCCCCTGCCCCTGAAGTCTTTCTCCAGACCACCCACATGGTCCCTCACCCTGATGGTGTCACTCCTGCAGCTGAGAGGTGAGCAGGTGATCCTTCCCTCTTTCTGAGTACCTCCCAGCCCAGCAAGCAGCAATATTCTCCGGGAATAATGGATATTACAGAAAACACAGGGCTGGGTGCCAGCTTCACATTCTCTGAACATTTAATGATTCAACCTTTTCAGTTTCATCAAAGCCAAGCTTGGAAACTCCCTGATGGCCCACTGCTAACAAATAGCAGGGTGCCCACCTTAGCATTGCTGCTCCTCAGGTGTCTGGGTGGTGGAGGGGACCTTTGGCTGGATGACAGCAGCCAGAGGACCCCTTCGGGGCCTTTGTGCCCACATGGAGGCCTCAGGTTTGGCAAGCTGGGTGAACCCTCACTCTTGCAGGGGATCAGCCGGCAGTGCTGGCTCGAGCATCCAGAGGTTGGCATGAGCTGCCTTTTAAAATATGTTTGTTTAAGCTGTCAAGACAGGACACAGCTGTTTGTGACAGGGAAAAGGAAGCACAGGACAGTCCTGCTGGCGTGGTAGAAGCAAGGGGGGGGGGGTCTATGATGAGAGTGTCAAGGCCACTAGGGAGTGTGGGTGAGAGAGGGAGGGGAGTGGGAGCTAGGCAGGGGAACTGGGAAAATGGGGCAGCATGGGAAACCGAGAGACGATAGATAAAAGACAACTTAATAGAGGGGCTGGGGAGAGGCAGTTAGGGACAAAGAGACAGAGAGAAAGGGGCAGAAATAAAGGAGGTCAGAAATCAGACCTACACACATGCACACAAAGAGAGACTCGAAGTGTACTTGGGAGGGCACAGCCAGCTTCTCCGACTTAAGGCCACTCAGCTGGGTTCAAAGGCATTGAAAGAGACACTTGGCTTTCACAGTTTCTTTGATTATTGACCAAAGTGAGCCCCACATGATATGTTATTAATAATTGTAATAACTCTAGTAGCAGCAACAGTGGTGATGGTAGTAGCAGTCGAGGTAGAATTAGAACTTGCTTCCATATAGAGCTTTACAGATTCCTTGCAGCAACTATCCAAGGTAGACTCTATAACCTCTGCTGAGAATTGAATAGCTGAGAAAACGGATGCTCTGAGAAGTCATATCACTTTTAGAAAGTCACCCAGCTGGTCAGGAACAGAACTGTATAACTCACCCAGAACTGCTATTTGGGAAACCAGTCCTCTCCCAGTACATGTTGTTCAGGAAGGGCTGACTTTGCTGACTGGCCCCATGCCCAGGCCTGGCCCATCAGAGCGCACCACCTCTCTGCCCATCATGATTGGTTCAGCCGTGGTTGGGCCAAGTCAGGCCAGTCAGAGGCCTCCTTTGGCATCGTGAGCCAGACCTGTTAGGAAAAACTACTCTTTCTCAGGGCCTCCCAGTTATAAGGATGAGGTGAGGCCCTGCTGCTAGTAGTGTCTCCCCCAGATGCTTGAAGGAGATGTGTGCTGATTGCAAGAATGGGAACAGACAACACTGGAGCCCTGGGATCGATGTATCTCAGCAGCCTTCTGAGAGTGGCTTCTCAGTCAGGTGGGCCAATGTGGGCCTTATTTCTGGCTTGTTTTGAGTTTGGCTTCCATCCTTTACAACTAGAAGAGTCCTGATAAATACATCTTTAATTAACTCCCCCTTTTAATTGTCTAATTATTTAAATGATTTGTTTTCTACTCCTCACATCCACACAAGCGTTAATTTACACAGTTACCCTCCGTTGACAATAAGAAACAAGACCGACTCTAAAAATGTTCCTGCTGTTAGTAGCCTCTGGGGGTCATCCCTCGACTCAATGTAGCTTCTAAATGACTTTCCAGGTGTCACCAAAATGTGATTATGCTTGAAGGTAGGGTCTGCTTCCATAGTTTTTTGTTGTTGCTGTTGTTGTTTTGTTTTTTTCCTGAACCATACCTAAAGGCCACTCAGCATGAGCAAGGATTTCAAATGCAAAGAGGATTTATGTGTGAAAGGAATTAAATGCTCTCTGAATGGAAGCTGCTTCTACTTGATGTCTTACAACAGTTTGTGCTTGCTGTGTAACAAACGACGGAAAACTCAGTGATTCAAGATGATGCACATCTACTTAGCTCTGAATTTGCAGATGGTTAGGTGGTGCTAGTGGATTGAGCTGGGCTTGGTAGAGCTCAGCTATTTCTCTGAGGTTGGGTGTGGGTTGGTTAGGCAGCTTTGCTGATCTTGACTGGGTTCCCCATGTTCTGGACTCCGCATCTTCCAGCAGGCAAGTCCAGGCTTGATCTCAAGCCAAAGACACAGCAATGAGAGAGAGTAAATGGAAATGGCCCTTTAAGTTTCTGCTTATATTGAGTTTATATTGAGAAGTTTCTGCTTCTGTCCTATCTGCTGAAGTAAGCCCAGAGTCAGTGTGGAAAGGCAGGATACCTGAGTATCATCTGTTGGCTTTAGTGAACTTCAGAAAGTCTTACAAGCGAACAGACTCCAGCCACTGGGCTGGCAAATGCTAATTGCTGACATGAGGCCCTGAGAATCTGGAGCTTGACATGGGGGTGGATGGGCAGCGAAAGCGTGGAGGCGGGGGGGGGTGGTGGACCTTTCAGCTCATACTTGGGAAGGACTTTAGAACTGTATGATTTACTCTTCTGTTGAAAGTATTTCACCTAGAAAACTGTTTTGTCAGTCTTCTACCACTGCCTCTAATACTTTTTTTTTTTTATGCCAGGACCCTTTTTTAAAATCTTTTCAGGAAAGAGGGCCCTCAAAGAACTTACAGTCTAGAATGGGAGACAGACACAGAAACAGAAAATTTCAAGATCAAAAATAAGGGCTGAGGGCTTCCCTGGTGGCGCAGTGGTTGGGAGTCCGCCTGCCAATGCAGGGGACACGGGTTCGAGCCCTGGTCCCGGGAGATCCCGCATGCCGCGGAGCGGCTGGGCCCGTGAGCCACAAGTACTGAGCCTGCGCATCTGGAGCCTGTGCTCCGCAACAAGAGAGGCCGCGATAGTGAGAGGCCCGCGCACTGCGATGAAGAGTGGCCCCCACTTGCCGCAGCTGGAGGGAGCCCTCGCACAGAGGCGGGGACCCAACACAGCCATAAATAAATAAATAAATAAAAATTTAAAAGAGATAAGCAAAACATTCTCTCTATAAATTTAAAAAAAAAAAAAAAAAAAAATAAGGGCTGAGGGAGAAATAAGCCCAGGACACTATGGGAGTCCAGAGGCGGGGCACTTAGCCCAAGCAGGCAACCGTTTAGAGAAATCTATTTTAAATTGATTGTTTTATTTGCTGGATTTTGTATTGACATGTTTTGCTTTGTTCTCAGTGTGTTCTGGGACCGCAGCCTATTCATTTATTATTAAGAGAACGGTAATTATTTCCAGGAGCTCTTGAGAATACACTTTGCTTCCCCTTTGCCTCATCTCTGCTGAGTCTGGTGTAACCTTCATATCTCTGAGGATGTCGTAGCAGGAAGTGACACACCCTGCATGCCCGGAGGAATCACCAAAGACCCCACTCTGGAAGGAGGGCTTGCAGACCACCGCTTCTCAAACTTTAATGACCACATGGGTCCCCTGGGATCTTACCAAAATGCAGATTGTGATTCAGGAGGAGGTCTAGGGTGAGGCTTGAGGTTCTGTTTTCCTAATAAACTCCCAGGTGCTGCTGCTGCTGCTGTCTGTGGACCACATTTTGAGTAAGAAGCATGTAGACGGTCAGCAGCACTTTCTCCACTGGTGAATATTGCAGCAGGGCTGAACAGAGGCTGACCTGTATCTTGTCTCTCTTGCTGGACTGTAAACCCGGTGAAGGTAGTGCCTCTTTCTTGCCCGCAACTCCATCTCCAGTGCCAGGAACATAGAAAAATCTCAATGAATATTTGTCAGGTAAATGCCTCCTGTTCTTCCCTTTTCCATAGATGCGTGTGTATAGAGATTTACCTGATATTTTTCTAGTTTGATGCTGTGAATTGGGTCTGAACCTGCACCCATCCCATGGGCTGCAGTCTTGACCTCTCACCTAATTCAAGACAGCCTGAATGTCCAGGGTGGACCCTGTGACCTGCAGCTCTCTCCTAGATTTGGATAAGTCTAATCGTGATGCTTGAGCACCTGTCAGATTTGAGGCATTACTTCCCCTGATGACTCTACTGGTCCCCATATTGTGCCCATGGACCAGACTGGCTAGATCTTAATTCTAGCTGAATGTTACACTAGAATTCCTTAAATCCTCTTGGACTCAATGATTGACACTGTTAACTTCTTCCTATTACAGCTCTTCTGGCTTGGTTAATTTTCCCCAAATCTTTTAGCACCTTCCTGCTTCCTTACTTGAAAATCCCAGCAAAGCTGCATGGTTGGAGCTGGAGCCAGGCCGGTGATGACATGAAGGACTAACACTGAAATTTAAGATCATCACCAGTCTCTTATTTTGAGTTCCCACCCAGAAACTTGGCACCTTCTTTAGACTGCATTTTTAAAAAGCCGCAAGCAATTAGCCAGTATGTGAACTATCTACTTCTCAGTTTCCTCAACTACAAAATGGGGATAGCTGCACCCTCCTTGTGAGATTTTAATTAAGATTAAGGTTGTGTTGTAATAGATATAAACTACTTAGCTCAAGATCTGACACATGCACAGGGCTCCATAAAGGAGAGTTCTTTTTACCTTTACATCTCAAGGGTGAATCCTAAAGTCCAGGATCCCCTAAGGGAAGGACTCTGGGGAATCTAGGCTCATATCTTTAACAGCTCATTATGGAAGAGGGAAGGTTGGGTCTAGTAGGGGACAAAGTATAAGTAGCTAAAATAGTGAAAACACTCAAGGTTGGGATCCCAAAAGAGCCCCTGTGATGCCAGTAAGCAGACCAGACATTTAGCCAACACAGTAGCCCTTGGGTGTCTCTACTCCAAGGACTCCCCTAGACTCTTCCCACTTCTCTGATGCTTTTCCAGCCTCCTTGCTGTGGGTGTGGCTCATACCCGTGCATACCACCCAACACTTGTCCAGAATTGGTTTCATCCTAATGTTTACATTTTCTAAGCAGTCTGGCTCACCTTGAATTTTATTCCTGTTTCCTAAGTTTTTTTCGTCATCATAGAATATGAATATTCTATTAAGTATCATAGAATGTATTCAGCTAGTCAACAAATATTTAGTGAACATTTCCTATATTCCAGCCACTGTCCTAGGACAGGACACCTCCAAGGACACTGAACTGAATGAGGCAGAGAAAAGTCCTGTCCTTATGAAGCTTAAAGGTATTTTGCAAAAGTGATGTACATTTTTCTCTGAGTCAGGAATCAAGGTGGTGACTAGAATGAGTGCCAGCCCAGCAGAGATTCCAGTAGAGGTCCCAGTAGGAGGGTGCACACAGTAGATACTTGTTTGCTGACTGACTGAATCTAGGAACATATAATTGTTAGGGGTAAAAAGAGAAGATGGGAGAGAAGAGAGATGGGGTGGGGGGATTCACCAGGAGCCATTTCCAGTTCTTCCTGGGAGCCAGTCACTCACTCAGTTATGGAAAGACCAGGAATATGTATTCCATAGTCAACAAAAGAATGAGACTGAGCTTTGACCATGGGCTAGCTATTTTAATTAGAAAGACGAATATTGCAGTAAATGAGACAGATAATTCCTCCTTCATCACACTTACTGTGCAGCTAAACATTCTTTCTTGGTTCTCCCTGTGTCTTGATGAGATCAGAGCCTCTTACCTTATATATCATCTCAGGTGCTGGAAGGTCCATCCTGATCACAGGTTTTATTGAACATAGTTTGGTGTATAAGAACATTTTAGGTACCTTTCCAAAACAGCATTGTTGTTTTAGAATGATAAGTTGACTATTCAAAGTTTTAAAATCCTGAATCTTAAAATTCATTTTTCAGCTAAGCTAATAAATGAGTAACCCATAGTACTTGATTAATCAATTTAACTTTAACTGACATAATATCACCCAGTCCATCTCAGACTATATTTATTTACATTAAATCAGGGTTTCTCAGCCTTGGCACCATTGACATTTGGGGCCAGATGATTCTTTGTTTTGAGAGGCTGTCGTGTACATTGTAGGATGTCTAGCACCATCCCTGGCTTCTACCTACTAGATGCCAGTAGCATTCCCCCCAACTGTGACAACCAAAAATGTCTCCAGGAATTACCAAATGTCCACTAGGAGACAAATGGTCCCATTCTTGAGAAACACTGCATTACATGTATCTGCGCTTTCAAGTAACGACGCGGTGTTTTGAGTGATGCCTGGTCTGGTATTGAGTAACTTAAAAACAAGCTGCATGATGCTGCAGACAAGCTGCTGCAAACAAGCTACCTGATGCTGGACACGCCTGACCTGAGAGTCAGCTTCCGCATCTGAACAAAGGGGTAATTAGTCCCTCACCTGACATTGTGGTGAGGTTTAAAAGCTGTCATGTGTAAAGGACCTGGACAGTGTAGCTCAATGGCTGTGTCACATCTTATTTTTTGGCTAATAGAGTTGACCATTGCCAAAACTCTATGTGCTTGGAAAGTGTGTGTGTGTGTGTGTGTGTGTGTGTGTGTGTGTGCGCGTGTGTGTGTATGCACACACACATGAGCTACAGGTCAGGGCTATATTGCTGAGAAAGAACTAACCCCTCTGTGGCTCATGAACTCCCTGGCAGAGAATGAGCGGCGCAGAACAACACTTAAGAGAACAAGCTTTGGAGTGAGACACACCTGGATTCCACTCCTGGCTCCACCATCTACCGGTTTTGTGCTAATTCTGGTCAAATTGTGTAACATTCCAGCCTCAGTTTCCCTATCTGACAAACAAAGGTAATAACAGTACCCATCTCGTGGAGTCACCGTGTTGTGAAGATTAAATGAGATCATGAATGCAAAACAGCACCGTGCCTGTGGCCAAGTCAAGTTTGCTCAGTAACTATTAATTGTTGCTGCTGTTATTATTGGTGTTATTTCACCCTTGGGTGCATCCCTGGGGGTAACTTCAAAGCAGAGAGTGGCCTCTTTACAGGGGGCTCGGATCTTGCCAGAGTAGCTCAGTCAACAACTTCCCTAATGAGCTCAAGACTCCATCAGGGAGACTCTTTGTTTTCCTAGTAACTCTCTGTCAACGTGGTTTCCATTCCTGCATCAACATTATATACCAATTGCATATTCGCTAGCCTGCCCGGGACTCAAAACTATCAATTGCTACAATGGAGTAAATGATATTCATTGTTAAAATAGGGTAAATGCCTATTTCCTTTGCACAATGGAAGAAACTGTTGTAGGCTATTAAGTAAATAACTATAAATAACACACTGTAAAATGCTTTACATATGCCTTATCGCCCTGAACTGCAACACTCTGAAGTAGCTGTTATGGCTGGGTAAATTATACGTGTTTTTAAACACTGTGCAAAATACACATTTACACGTACTTAAAGTCCTACACTAAACAGTCTCTATAGCAACCAGGAAAACACAAAAGCCTTATTAAGCATTCTTTGTAGTATTTTTAAGAGTTTAATCATTAGGAGAAAGCTCATAGGCCATGTAGACACCAGGGAACACGAAGAAAGAAAGTCTTTATAGGAACAAAAGAATGAGGCTGGCTTTGAACCTGGTGGGAGAGGATTTTATTTTTTTAAGCTAATAATCACCAAGGGCCTTCTCTTTGTGAAGGCGATGCTATGTTTGGGGTACATCAGACACAGTTTTGGAATTACAATCTGGTTTCTCAACAGAGAAGAGAGAATCTTCAATTAACATATTCCAGCAAAAGGTCACTTTCAGTGTTTTCTCTTTAGTCCCAGCAAGAAAAGATTTCCTTGCCACTCAAAAATGAAGTCATATGTACTGTCTGTGTTGAGTCTGAGTCATATAACTAACTCTTCAAAGGGGAATTCTAATGGTTTCATTGGAGTGAAGCCACGTCCCATCAGTTGAGTACTGGATTTGTCTGTCCACGGCATGCGACAATAACAGTGTACCCTAGAAGAGGCAGTGACTTAACAGTGCAAAAGTTTCATGTTCGTGCTACATGTCCAGTGCTGGTTGGTGGAGTTTCTGCTCCATGCTGTCACTCAGGGACCCTAGGGAACTCTATCCTCATGTGATCCCACCACTCAAACACTTCCTGCTGCAGCAGAAGAAGAGAGAACTGGAAGGTGGCTTGAGGGCCTGTGAGAAGCACACCCCATTTCCACTCATACCCACTGGCCAGCGCTCAAATCATGGGATTCCAACCAACCTGCAACAAAGGCTGAAAAGATAGGGGAGCACATAAAATATTTACTGAATGCTAAATATCTTTGGGAAAAATATCACTTAAATGTCAGAACTATGCCAGATACTTTATACTGCTTGATCTTGTCGTCAAAACAACTTTGCAACGTAAAAATTCCCCATTCACTGCCAGAGAAACAGGCTCAGAAATCTTAAATGGCTTGCTTGAGGTCCCTCAGCCAGAAATTGGAAAAGTGAATTTAAGTTTAGATCAATCTAAAGCGGAATATGAGATACTCTGTGACCCAGCAGGTCAACTCCCACATACTTTTCCAGAAATGCACACCTATGTTCACCAAAAGACATGCTCATAGAGGCACGCTTCGTAATAGCTGCAAACTGGAAGCAGCCCAACATCCACCAACAATGGAATAGACAAATCGATTGTGGCATATTAACACAATGGGATAATATATAGTACTGAGAATGAATGGTAGCTACATACAAACATGGATATATCTCACAAATATTACCTTGAATAAAAGAAGTCAGGTACAAAAGAGATCATACTGTGTGATTCCATACTGTATTATTCGAAAGCAAGCAAAATTAATAGAAGTCAGGATAATTATTACCTTGGAGTTTGGTAGTGATGAAGAGGGTAACAAGGACAGAGCTTCTGTTTTTCTTGTAATGTTCATTTATCTGGATGCTGGTTATATGGGGGGTGTTCAGTTTGTGTAAATTCATCTCTCTGTGTAGTTATAATTTTGCATATTGCTCTCTATATGTTATACTTTAATAAAAAGTCTACTTGAAAAAAACAACTTGCAAAAGTATAAATTATAGGTTCAAATCAAACTGATTCCAGAGTCCTCTGATCATGTTGCATCCATTTCTTCCCCAACCACAGTAAAGCGAAGCTCATCCCCGCCCTTAAAGAGTCCAATTTGATACCTACCTGAGTCACACAGCCCATCCATTAAGATGGCTCTTTAGAATTGTGGTTTAGCTAGAAACTTACAGCAAATTTGAGACAATTGTCCAAGTCAACTACAATTCGCTCTAATACTGACTTTGGTAATATGGTTTTCTTCCTTGAAATCAAATGTAAGCCTGGGATCTCCAGAGGCTGCAGGGAAAGGCAATGGAATCTGCTTGCTCCTCAGGCTAGAGGGATGGACATGGTCCAGTGTAGAGGAGAGAATGAAATGTGTGTTACAACAAACTCCAGACCAAGAAAATACAATCATGTAGGTTGGGGCTGCGGATGTTCCCATGCATTTTATTTGGGCCATTATAAAAACTCAAAAACCATTGTACCCAGCTAAAATGAACTCACAGCTGAAAGAGTGATCCCATTGTTTTTCTCTGCCCCTTCCCTATCCCCTTAACACACCCAACACCTAAACAACAATTTGGTGGAGTCCTGACTGCCAAAAGGCAATGCTGTCTTCAGGAAGGTATTAGTGGTAAATCCTCAAGCTGTTTTATAAGCACCTCCTAGGTTGGTAACAGAAGGCTAAACACAAAATTGCAAGATGAGCTTGAATTTAATTTTACAGTTTTCATCTGTCATCACGTTATGGCAGTATGGTGTTCTGGGCTTTACAGAAGGTGCAGGGCAGGGGTATAATACTCCTACTGGGAAGAGCTTCTCTCCCATCTGTCCCTGTTTTGGAAGAAATGCTGGTGGGATCATGGCTTCCAAAGAAAACTCCCTCTGGTAGGAGTCGCCAGAGGCCACCCTTAAGATGTGTTAAATGCTTAATCAGTGGCACTCTTTCTCTGCATACTTTGTTCATTCATTTATTTATTCTGCACCTATTTTGTTTTAGGTGCTATGCATGGCCCATCAACAAAGAAGATGTACTTTCTGCCCTTGAGACGCTTGCGATCCAGAAAGAGAATAGACAAGTAAGTGAGAAATTTTAAAGAAATACCAAGGAACACTGTGAGTGGAGTTAAATAGTGTGCTATGCAGGCAAATAGGAGAAATGGCTACCAAGACTTGCAAAATGAGATCACTTCTCATTCTGGTAATGACTTCCAGTCTAAAACATGAAGAGTCCAGTGAAGCTGTACTGGATGCCCCCATGTACCAATTGCTGTACTAGGCTCTGGAAATATAAAGGTGGGTAGAGCCTGGTCTGAATAGTGAGGTAGAGTGTAGTCTGACAAGGGGTAAAGAAAATCAAGTGGAGTATTTCAGTAGGTTGATGAAAGTTCAATAGGGTGTTTGGGGCCAGCTTGGTGGAGATGATGTCTGAGGAGTTGATTCTGGACTAGTGAGTAGCAGCAGTTAGGGGAAAAAGCATGGAGGGAGAAAATACAGGATGTTCTAAGAGAGAGAACAGCATAAGCAAGCATTAACAGTCATGAAACAGTGGACCAACAATGAGTACGTGTACATTTTAGTGTCACTGGAGTATAGCTTGAAGCTAGGGGCAGTAGAATCTGGGAAGTGTTCAATGTGGCAATTATGGTGAGCCGTGGTAATTTTGGTGAATCACCAAGTGGTGGTGGGGGTGGTTTGATCACATGGTGCTTGATAAGGATCACCCTAATACCCGTCTGGTGAGAGGATGAAATTGGAACTCCACATTAGCTCGAGCGCCATCCCAGTGGTACCCGCAAGCCTACGCTTTCCTCTCTCCTTCAGTCTTCTGGGCTGTTAGAAACACAGCTCTAAACCCAGAGAATGACCACTGGGAACAGAACAACCTGTTACCCTGTTTCCCCTGCAGACACACAGCCTTGGTGTGGATTTATCCAACTGCATTTAGGACTGTTGATAGAATCATTGCTTTTTTTTATCCCCTCCATGACACAAACCAAGAAAAAAAATCATAATAAAATTTTACAAGTTAGTTGCCGCCAAGAATAAACAAGAGAGCACTATAAGAAATGAATCGGAGGCTCTAACTGAATCTCCTCTCAGGACAATAACTCTAATGTAAAGCCAGGGTCTGAGGAGGTCGCGGTGGGAAACTCTCCTGGGGCATTTCCGAAGAGAAAGGAGATATTCTCCTCCTGTCATTTCCACTTCAGGTCCTAATATGTCTGTGGGTGTGCAGAGAAAACATAATCTGCAGCCTCTGCTCTGAATCAAGGTTTGGATAACCAGGGCCATTAAAACATCCCCAAGGATCACAGAATTAACCCTCTGTGAACCCAGGGAAGCCACTGCCGCTAAAGCACCAGAAGAAAGTTGCTTGATTCTAATCGCAGCTGAGCCAAAATGTCACTTGCCATTAGGTTCGATTGGCATTTTTTTTTCCTTTTTAAATTACAAGATTACCTTTAAATTGTGTACAGGAGCTCATAACTGCTGTCCATTGGAGATACTCAGGAGTGATTTCATTTTACCCATGGACAGGCTGCCTCTTTTAGAGTCTTTGTTCATTAAGCCTCTGTCTATCTCAGGTTCCATTTAGGTATCAACGAGGAATAAATTCTGTAGCACAGAGGACGTTATATGTTTGCTTTTAGAATCGCCTTCTTTGTTGGCTGATGATTCTTTACAGCAAGCTGGATTCTCCTGGAGCCTGTTGTGTATATGTGGCAAACGTGCATTCTCTGTGTCATCTGGGTGGTCTTTTTGACAGAGATTGCTGCCTTGGGCTGACCCCATGAACTCTCCAAAAAAACATCACTTGGAAAGACAAGTCTAAACCTCTAGTCATTCTTGGTTGCCTTCCATTGAAGCAGCTTTAGTATAACTGCTTATTGACCAAGTCAGAGGATTATTCATCCATTCATATACTCGTTCATTCATTCATTCGTTTGACATAATCACTGTGCATCTATTGTGTGTAAGACATTGAGCCGGCATTGGGTACGCTGGTGAGCTGGGAGCTTACAGCATAGTGGTAAATGGACACAATTAAACAGGCTCTTGCATTAAAGTGTGATAAGGGCTGTGAGATGCAGAGAATAGGAGGCCCAACCTAGGTGTATTTATTACAGGGTTGAGGGCACAGGCAAGGCTACTCAGAGAGATTTCCATCTGAGCTGGGTTGTGAAGGTTGAAAAGAGTTTCACTGGCTAAAGGAACAGCTCGTGCCAGGATCTATACATGAGAGAGAAGTTCAGAGAGGGTGAGAATGGAAAGCAGGTGTGCATGTACGAAGCAGGCAGAGCAGCGGGTCAGGTTGTTGAGGAAGGATGCAGATAGAGAAAGACAGGGCTCATGTCACAAGGAGTTTCGTAAGCCTGTTCATGAGCATGTGCTTTGTTGTCAGGGCAAAGGAGAAGAGAGGAGAGATGTGAATAGACGTGTGTTGTGGAAACATCACTGTGGACCTTGTACGCACAGTAGATGACTGGTTCAATGGGGATCTGATGGATTTGCAAACCTGATGAGACCTCATACACAATATCCCTTTCCCTAGACACAACCTCTAACCAGCTGAACTCTTTGATCCTTTCCCCCAAGAACGTCCTCTGTGCTCCATTTATTTCATTTCTGTGTGTAATGGAATAGAGTTTCAGTAGGAACCCATCTAAATAGGTTCACAGCCAAGAGTTGAAGGCATAACAAGAACGTTAACACCCACAGCCCAAGACCCTAGCCAGAGGCCCCTGATAAGCAGAGCAAGTGTTAGGGTTTGCCATGGCATAGTTATTTAAATGGTTATACTGTCAGGTCCTTCTTCTTCACTGGTAGGAAGTGTTAAAATCCTGGCTTATGAGCTGTAAATCAGCATATGTTGGAGAGAACACTGGACTCGGAGTCTTAAGATCCAAGTTGAAGTTCACTTATGTCACTTAATAGCTCAGATGACTTATAAGTCTTAGTAGTCCCATTTTTTTTTTCCATCTAAAAAATTAGTGTAACTCTTACAACCCAGCATGTTGGGGGGACTTGCTGACAAATGCATACCATATTGCAGATATGTATTGGATGAATGGAAATGAGATGGTATTGAAGAAGCCCCGAACTCTCCAGGCTATAGTCTCCTTGTCTGTAAAATGAGAAGGTTGGGTTAGATGATTTTGAACTCTTTCTAGCTCAAATAATCTATAATTCCTTGACACTTGCCTCCTTTGGAGGCTTGTACTGACCAATGTGCTAAATATAGGAAAAATTGGTTTGGTATCTGATAAAGCCAAAGGACGAGGAATAAAAGATTTCTGAGAGAAGAAACCCTAGTGATTACTCTGGCCCGACTAAAACTGCTCTCCTCTCAAAAGCCAGGTGATGAGAAGAATGCTTATTTGCTGCTGTCACTGACTTTACTTGACTTCTCTAGGGAACACTTGGTCTCAGAGGATGTAACTGATAGCAAATTTCCTGTAAGACCACTTTGCACTGTAGAAAAAAAGCTGCTTTATCCTTTTATGTTATCTCATGGAACACTGTTGATGCACTGTTCATGCAAAAAAAAAACCACAAAACTTCATGTTTCTTCTTGAGTAAGGCCTCAAAGAGAGGTGATTCTGAGCACAGAAAATCTGATATCTGATATTGAATAAATGTTCTTGCTGGCTTCTGAAAGGTGATTTGATTTGGAATTTAAACACCTCTGAGAATTACCCCCTCTCTACAGCACCTTTGACGTATATGCGTTCTTTCCTAGCCATATTTTAAAAAATTTATTCTATCTTATTAGGGAGACAGTGGCACTACTCAGTATTTAATGACTCAGCTGATTGGACTTTACTATAGTGATGTAGCTAAAAATAGCCACATGGGGAACTGTTCCAAAGATATGATAATGGAAAGTTTTGGGGAATAGATATCTCATCTACTTAGGAATGACTTGAATATGCCCCAATCACAGTTGAAGTATCACTTGGCCACAGTGGGGTATCTCCTTTATTGTTGGGACCTGGGCCTGATGTTTTCTGTATTATCCATATTTTCTCTTTGGGTGCTTCAGGGAGGACTGACTGTGGTGTCGATCACATAGGACCATCCAGATTCCCATCCTAGAACACAACATTAGGGAATAAAGGTATAAATCAGCTACTTGAGATGGCGTGGAATGACTAGAGAACCACAGTTTCAGCATCTTTTTCTCTGGGAGTCTGGGATGACCTCTCTGTAGGTTGCCTCCCCAGCGTGCAGCCACCTGGCACACAGTTTATTATAGTCTTTCCTTTGATGTTCATCTCTGAGCTTGGGCTTCACATTCCCAGGGCATAGAAACCTAGTTGCTTGCTCACTTCTACTGTACATTGTCTGGCACGTAGTAGGTACACAAAATAATTTCCAGTGAAAGGTAGAGATGTGTTAGTGTTACATTTTAATTGCCTGTCTGCTTCACTCGATTGCAAGTTCCTTGAAATGGAGACTTCATTTTTTAAAAAATGCTGTATTAGAAGAGTGCTGGCTGCTAGTCAGTGCTTAATAATTATTTACTGAATGAGTGAGTGAGTGAATGAATACAGATTAACCAAAAAAAAAAAAAAAAAAAAAAACTTTAAAGGGAAGAAGGTGATCAGACTGGTTACCTAATACCTTAGCACTGAAAATCCACTGCCCAGAACAAATAAATTGTGCTAAAAATGGTTGTTAAATTAGTCCATCTACTTCTTTATTCCGAATCATTAATCTACTTGGTATGCATATTTTAAGAATTCTGGCACTAAAACCATTCCAGTATCTATACTTTAAAAAATAAAAAAAGCTCTGTTGAGATATAATTGACATATAATAAACTGCACATTTAAAAAATGTATAATTTGATAAGTTTTGTTATATGTAGACACTAGGGAAACCATTACACAAGATAACGGATATATCCATTTACCCCTAAAAGTTTCTTTGTGTCGCTTTGTAATCACTCCTTCCCATTCACTAGGTAACCATGGATCTGCTTTCTGTCACTATACATTAGTGTGTATTTTCTAGAATTTTATATAAATGGAATTATACAGTATGTTCTCATTTTTTGTTTGGCTTCCTTCCCTCACCACAGTTATTCTGAGACTAATCCAGGTTGCAGTGTGTAACAAGAGTTCATTCTTCTTTTGCTGAGAAATACCCCATTGTATGACTATACCTCTGTTTAACAAGTCAGCTGTCATGGGATATTTGGGGAGTTTCCAGTTTTGGGCTATTACAAATGAGGCTTCTATGAACATTTGTGTAAGAGTCTTTGTATGCACAAGTATTTTCATTTCTCTTAGGCAAATGCCTAGGGATGGAATGGTTGGATCATGTGATAGGTGGATGTTTAACTTTTTAAGAAATTGCCAAATCATTTTCCAAAGTAGTTGTACCATTTTGCATTGCCACCAGCAGTGTATGAGAGTTCTGGTTCTTTCACATCCTTTCCAAGACTTGGTATGATGGGTCATTTTAGTCTTAGTCATTCTCATAGGTATGTAGTGGTATCTTGCTGTAGTTTTAATTTTCATTTCCCTAAGGACTAATGATATTGGACAACTTTTCATGTGCTTACTTGCTACCCATGTAATCTTTTTATGTGTTGGGTTGTTTGTTTTCTATTAGTGACTTTCAAGAAGTCTTTCTATATTTTGAATACAAATTCTTTACCAAGTATATGACTTCCAAATAGTTTCCTCTCAGTTTGTGGCTTGTCCTTTCACTCTCTTAACAGTGTCTTTTGAAGAGTAGGCATTTTAAATTTTTATGAAGTCCAGTTTATCAATTTGTTCCTTTATGGATTGTGCTTTTGATGTCACATCTGAGAAATCATTGCCTAATCCAATGTCAGAAAGGCTTTCTCCTATGTTTTCTTCTTGAAGTTTCATAGTTTTAGGTTTTATTTTTAGGTCTGTGATCCATTTTGAATTAATATTATGTATTGCTCAAGGTATGGATCAAAGTTATCCACTTTTGCATGGATACTCAATGATTCCAGCACCATTTGTTGTAAAGAGTACCCTTCATCTACTGAATTGCCTTTGTACCATGTAGAAAATCAGTTGCCTGTACATTTATCACTGCAGCTTTATTATAAATCTTGAAATCTAGGAGTGTAAGCTGTACAACTTTATTCTTTTTAAAAGTTATTTTGGCTATATTAGCTTTTGCATTTCCATATGACTTTTAGAATATAATCAATTTCTATCATAAAAGCCTGCTGGGAGATTAAGGAGAATTGACATCTTAACCGTATTGAGGCTTCTGACCAATGAACACAGTATATCTTTCCATTTATTTAGGTCTTTAATTTTTCCAGCAGTGTTTTATAGATCTCAGAGTACAGGACTTCCACATCTTTTGTTAGATTTATGCCTAAGTATTTCAAGTATCATAGTTTTTGATGATATTGTAAATGGTATTTAAATTTTTATATTTCCAGTTATTTCTTTATAGAAATATAACTGATTTTTGTGTATTGATTTTGTATACTGCAACCTTGTTAAACTCACTTATTAGTTTCAGTATCATTTTGGGTGATTCGACCAGATTTTCTACGTAGAAGACCATGTCATATATGATTAAGATCAGTTTTAATTATTTCTTTCCAATTGGGATCACTTTTATTTCTTTTACTTGCCTTATTGCACTGGCTAGAACACCCAGTGCAACAGTGAATACAAGTGGTGAGAGTGGACATTCTTTTTGTTTTTTCTGCTCATGGGGGGAAAATATTCAGTCTTCAAGTTCGAACTCAAAACATTTTTCAGACAAACACCAACTGTGCTCTGCAATTCGTATAAAGCCTGTATACATTTGTCCATTTCTAATGAAGATTACTATGGAATGTGGAATATCATTATATAAAAACTAGAGTCAGCAGCTGACACCAAACCAGATAACGAGAAACAGGATTTAAGCGGGATAAGGACAGAAATATTCCCCTCAAAAACAGAGGCTAGGATTCTAATAAGAAGGGACTGCAAATTAATATCAGATTCACACTTTAGATTATATATAACTTGATACTGTCAGGGTGATATTAAGTAAAAACACTGATAGGGCTTTACAGGTTGTTATAGACCGAGCCACGCTGGTGGGGAAGGAGGTTGATTTGCATTCGTGCAGCGGTGTGCTGGGGCCGGCTCATCCAGGCTCTCCAGGCCCATCATGCTCATCTCATCCCAGCTTACATTCAGTGATGTGACCTTGTTAGCTTGAAATTGACCATGGTAGGAGGATTTACACTAGGAACACTTGGCAAATGATACAAATCAGAGAGCTGGTTGTTAAACATTTATCAGCACACTACTATCTAATTGGCATTTATCAGCAACACCACTATGTAATCAGTACTCTGTATATAGCTGCTATTGATATATGAATATATTCATATAAATTATAATTCCTTACATCTAAGAGTAAGACACAACATGATTTTATGTATATCTAAGACAGGTAAAATACTATCATTGCAGTTTTGAGATTCCACTGCTGGAGGAAACATCATCCTATTTTCAGCTATGCTAAAATGTGAAAAACCCTGAACTATAGCATTGAAGAAATACATTACTAAAGTTCATCATAAAGGAAACACTATATAGTTTATTTTATTTTATGTATCAGTCATTTACATAAAATGCTTGGCTCTCATTACAAAGTCCTGTTAAAAACAAAACAACACAAAAAAGTTTTTGGAGTTTAATTAAAGTATTTGAACTTGGTGAGCCCAATTTATAATCGGAGTCAAGATTCTGAGACCTTGTGTAGGCAAAGAACCAAAGAAGTAGCCCTCTTTCACCTACTCTCACATAGCACTGGCTGCTTTTTATTGATACAGTCTGTTTATTCCTTCATTTGTCTGTCTCAACTAGATAATGTTATGCTTGAGGGCAGAACTCTGTGTGTCTTACTACCCTTTACATTCTCAGTGTTGAAATAGTTGTCCAGCTTATTATAAGTGATCAAGAAATGTCAAATGAAAAAAAAAGACTATCTATCTATCTGTCCATAATGACTCCTGAAGAAGGCATACCCATGTTTGGGTGTACTTTCACACACAGAGATGCCAAATGAAGGTGTTAGTTTTATAGATGTTTCATTATGACTTAGAAATCAGATATATTGTTGAGTAACCTCTTTCCCTCTGACAATCTCTCAAACTGGTAGAGTTGGATGTTTCTGGGAGCTGAATTGAACACGAAGATGGTCAATGCCTGGTCATGTCAAATGGACCACTAGCCTGGTATGCTGGCTTTCAGGCACTGTGACATAGATAGACTTGCCCTTTCTTTTTCTTCCTTTAAGGACTGAATACAGGTGAGAATCTTGTCAGCCTCTGTGTGCCCAGTTGCTTAACAGGCTATGAGGAAGCAAGTCTTCAGGGGGATCTTCTCAGGCAGCCTGGTTCAGTATGTGAGAAGCTGACCATTCCTACCAGGTACCAGCAAGCACGTCACTCCGAATAGATCCATTTGGACATGGTGGCTTCTTTTCTTTTCTTTTTCCAGAAGCTGAAAATATCCCCTGATAGCTCAACAGAGAAGAATAAATTGTTCCCATGTATTTACACAGAGGAGAAAGATTTTCCTCATTGTATTTGCAATTCTGTCTCATGCGATGACCTCCATTCTCATAATCCTTCGTGGAGTATCATGATTTAAAAAGCTTTCTCTCCCTGCTGTTTCTGTTAAAAGGTTTTCTGGTGCGATTCTTGGAAAGTCAAATTATGCATTTAAATGTTGTATTTTGCAGATATAATATAAAGGAGGCCATACTTCTGGCATGTTTTTCTTCCTGGGAGAGTAGCAAGTAATTCCACCCTTCTACATATATTGTTAACCAAGCCACGAGAGTGTACAGCAGCTTTAATAGCAAAGCAATTGTGATTACATCTTTCTCGTAATTACATTTATTTGCTCACATATGTCCAAAAAGGCAAGCATTAACCAGACCGTATGGGTATGTGTTTGTGCAAGGAAAATCATCTGGCAGATTGACGGTGAGGAAAATAGCTTTCAGCCACTTAGGTCTCTCCTGTCACGGACACTTGCAAAGACTGTCAGGCCTTACTTAGTTTTTGCTTTCATGCTGCTAAAATCGATTGCATTTAGAAAGCAGGGGAATTTATTACGGGTGATGGATTTGCATCTAAATAATCAAAATATTAGGGGCTGCCTATAACAAGATGCATGTCTGTGGTCCAAAAGAAAAGAAAGTTGAGAAGTGCCATGGTTCAAAGCAGCTTTAGAAGTGGCCCCTGTCCCATCAGAGTAAAGGACGTATGCAGCTTCTCAGGGAATTTAGAGGAAAATGAGACGGTTATGCGTGCGAAAGAATTTTAGGTCCGCATCGTTGAACTGTCCCTAAGGAAAATGAGAAACTGGTGGAAATGGCATTGGTTTTTTGTGAGACAGATGAGTTCGACTGGGCCATCTATAACTCGAAAGACTTTGGAGAAGTTGGTTTATGCCTCTTTGTCTTCATTTGCTTATCACTAGAATGGGTGTAGCAATACCAAGCTTACTGGGCTGTTTTCTCATTTTTTACTCACTGGACTATAGATTAGTTCCTCATTATTTGGGCTACTGCTGTACCCTCAGAAGCTGGCAGAATTGCTGGAGCATCATACTTATTCAGTAAATTTATTTTGAATACATGAATGTAGATTATCTGATACACGCACAACTCAACAAATAGTATTGTATTTGCTGTTGCTGCTGGAATAAATTACCACAAACACTGTGGCTTAAAACAACACAAATTTATTACCTCACAGTCCTGGAGGTCAGAAGTCCTAAAATCAAGGTGTCAGAGGGTTGTGGTCCTTCTAGAGATTCTAGGGGAGAATCCATTCCTTGCCTTTTCCAGCTTCTGGAAGTTGCCTGCATTCCCTGGCCCACGGCCTCTTCCTCCATCTTCAAAGCCAGCTGTACAATGTCATCCAGTGTCTCTCTGGCTCTGACTTCCTACGTCTCTCTTGTAAGTATCCTGTGATTACGCTGGGTCCACTGGATAATCCAGGATAATCTCCCCATCTCAAGATCCTTAACCTAATCACATTAACAAAGTCCCCTTTTGCCACGTAAGGTAACATACTCACAGATTCTGGGATGAGGATGTGGACATCTTTGGGGGTGTCATGATTCTGTCTACCACAAGTCTCTCTTATGGAATAAAACCCTCCCTATTTATGATTACCACTTCTTTTTATTACCTGTTTGAAAGCTCCTGTTCCTGTGACTTTCCTAACAAGTAACAGTCACAGTTCCAGATTCTTTTTTACCTCCTTGATAATGGTCCAAGGATTCCAGACACCAATCATGTCCCCTTAGGCCTCAGTTGATGGTGATTTATCTCACTCACATTTGGAGTTAGGAGGGCATGTTGTTGGGTTGAATAAGTTTCTCTCAGCAACTAGCAGAGGGTTTGGCACTTAATAAATGATCGTGGAATGAATGAGTAAATCAGTGCTGAAACGGTAACAGCTTACCTTCTAGGATCATTTCTGAAGACGAGGGATGCCTTATAGAAAATTCTTTGGAACCCGCAGAAGAGCAACACTTAGCACTGAGCGTATATCTCCCAGGACTCACTTATCGAGAAAATGTGGTGGTGGTTCAGGTGCCTCTCTTCCCTTGGGCTGAGAAATTTTCAAACCCAGGGATAGAGCCCTCAAGGCCTGAAGCTTGTTGGTGTGGTGCCTGCCAAAAACTGTGACACAGAATTGAATTGTGTGAATAATCAAATAATTCATGGAGAAGCCAAGATCTCATACATGTTTTGGGCTGGGAGAGGGTAAAAGGGTCCTCAAATTCAACCTTTTATCCAATATGTAGAGTTCTTCCGGCCATGTGGCCTAAAAATAAGCCAGTGAAATCCTTCTATGATGATGTCAGATTAAATGAGTTTTCTACCTTTGGCACATTTGGTGGGAAGTTCTTTCTTACATTGAACGGAAATGATCTCCCTGAGGTGGCTGCCCACCCATGTGTCCTCTGTGTCATGCGTTGCCTTCCGTAGGTTTCTCACCCTAGACAAGTGTCTGCCTCCGTTTCTCTGTCCTCCTGTCCATTCCTTGTGATTCCTGTGGCTTCCAAATGCCAGATTGCAAGGGGCTATTCTGCATCTCTTCTACCAGACTCTACATTTGTTAAAAGCAGGTTTGTTGTATCTCTGAATCTCAGAGCTTAGCAGAGTGCAAGATTTATAGCATCAGGAGAGTCAAGTTTTGTTGAATTAATGCTACAGGTAATTGAGCATAATGGACCAAGCCCAGGACACCCAGTAAAGAGAATCGGGGTTGAAGTCTGCCTAGGCTGCTTTTCAACTGTGTGGATCGGGCAAGGCAGTTCTCCTCTCCAAGGCACAGAGTCCTGTGTCTTTATGGCAACCACGTGGGGTTGTTTTAAGGATAAAAATGTGTGAATTATGGGAGTGTATTATGCAAATGTGACAGGTTGTCTCAGTGACCTTGAAGCCACATAGAACAGGTCTCATCCTCTTCTACTTGGCAGCCCTTCAAATATTCAAAGGAAGAGATCTCACACTCCATATCCCAAGCTGACAATGTATATAATAACTAACTGGGAGATGTCCAGAATTAAAGTTCTGGGTTTCAGATATCTGCTCTGCTGCTTATTAGCTGTGTGACCTTGGGAAAGGTACTTCTCTATGCCTCAGTTTCCCCATCTGTGAAAACAGGGTAAAGATAGAACCCATTTCATAAGGTTGATGTGAGGATTGGGTAAGATATTGCTTATCAAAGCTTCGAATAGTACCTGGCATGTAGCAATCAATTAATCAGTCAATTATTATTGCATGATTATCATTGTTCCCCCCAGCCTTAATGTCCCTAGTTCCTTCTACAATATGAACCTTTTTTCCCCCAGGCATTATTCTCTGAGGATGGCACATAAGTTCCATCTAGTCTTCCAACTGCAATTGGTTCATAATGACTGCCTTGAACTTTATGTTAAGAAGGATTCTGATGCCCTGTGTGGGCTCAACAGGAAAGAATATGAAAAGAAACTATTTGTATTTTCCTACAATGGAGAAATGGTAATGCTCATGCCCTAAATATGCTGATATTGCATCTCTTTACAATCCTAGGTAAATTGAGTCTAAATTCCTTATTTTATTGCATATGTCAGACCATATGTCAAGTCGAGTTCCCCGAAGGTCAGTTTGAAAAATATGAAAGGTAAGAAGTACCAGCTGAACTCCTGCCAAGTGCCAGGCACTCTTTTAGGTATTGTTTATATAGAAGTGAACATGTTTCGCTTGTTCATGGTGTTTACATTCTCACGAGGCAAGAGAGAACCAACTAAAGAAATAAATTTGAAGGTGATTTCAAATAGCGATAGGTACTGAGTGAAAATCAAAACTAGCTATTTTGATAGTGACTGGGAGACAGAGGAGGAGTGTGTAATTTATTATTTTATTAATTTATTTTTTAACATCTTTATTGGCGCATAATTGCTTTACAATGGTGTGTTAGTTTCTGCTGTATAACAAAGTGAATCAGCTGTATGTATACATATATCCCCATATCTCTTCCCTCTTGCGTCTCCCTCCCTCCCACCCTCCCTAACCCACCCCTCTAGGTGGTCACAAAGCACCGAGCTGATCTCCCTGTGCTATGCAGCTGCTTCCCACTAGCTATCTATTTTACGTTTGGTAGTGTATGTATGTCCATGCCACTCTCTCACTTCGTCCCAGCTTCCCCTGCCCCCTACACACTGGAGGAGTGTGTAATTTACATTGCACAGTTAGGAGGGATTTCTCAAGTGGTGACATTTGAGTTGAGATTTGAGTGGAAAGGATCCAGTTTCCTGTTGCTGCTGAAACAAGTTACTGCAAACTTGATGGCTTACAATAACACAGATCTATTTCTCTTACAGTTCTGTGGGAAACAGATCTGCACAGGTCTCACCGAGCCCAAGTCAGGGTGTCCTCAGGGCTGCATTCCCTTCTGGAATCTCTAGGGGAGAATCTATTTCCTTGCCTTTTCTGGCTTCCAGAGGCTGCCTACACTCCTTGGCTTGTGGCCCCTTCTTCATCTTCAAAGCCAGCAATGGTGGGTCTAGTCCATCTCAATCCTATCTCTCTGCCTCTTCTGCCTCTTCTTCCCACTTTGAAGGACTCTTGTGATTACACTGAACCCTCCTGAATAATCTAGGATAATCTCCCTCTTAAGGTCTTTAACTTATTCACACGTGCAAAGTCCCTTTGGTCATGTAAAGTAACGTATTTACAGTTCCAGGGACGAGGATGTAAACAGCTACCGCACAGTTCTGTGGGTATGTGGGGCAGGGCCTGCTAGGCAGTGACACCAGGAAGAAGAAGGACTCCCAGGCGGGAAGTGCTTGGCACGTTTAAAGGAAAGAGAGGAGACCAGTGGCTCGTGGCCTTCCGAGCGAGGAGGGGAGTGGCAGAAGAGAAAGGTCATGCTCGTTACTTACTATTTATTGAGGAATTGCTATGTGTCTGTCACTTGGCGGGCACTTTCTATATATTATTTCATAGATTCTCACGATAATCCTATGAGAAGAGTGTTATTATTCAGTTCCTTCCACCTGATGAGCAATTGGTAGCTCAGCAGTTAAGAGACGTATCTAAGATCCTAGAGCTCATACAAGGTGAAGACAAAGTATGATTCCCAGCCACCTGTGTATGAGCCTCTGTTCTTGACCATCATGCTTTTCCGCCTCCAACGCCCATGACACAGTTGTCTGGGAGCAGGTCTCAGTGTCAGCTCAGACAGGGTGGTCCATGACCCATTGGTGAGCCTAGCTCCTGCCTTGACTCCTGTTTCTTAGGTTCGCTTTGAAGCCATCCTTACGGGTTTTGAGCTCCAGGGATATTTTCCTGAGAGACAACAATCAGTTGAGAAAAGGAAAATAGTTGCTAATAGCTGGGAGCTGACTTGACGTTAAGAGCCAGACCTTTGTAATTCTGAGAGCTGGCCTGGGACTCACAGCGAGGCCATGGCATTCTTCCGTTGCGCGTGAACAATCTTATGGAACACCAGCATCAGACAGTGCCATTCTGCTCCCGTGATGGAGTAAGGCAGAAACAAGATCACCCTGCAATCATGCCTGAACACAGACAAAGCATGAACACCGTCCAACCACAAAGTACCAGCCATCGTGCTTTCCCAGCCAGTATGAGTGACTGCAGCTTCCTTACCAATCACAGCTCTAGCCTTGCTCTTGTCTGCCTTCCCTACAGGTAAGATTTATTGATACACAGTCAGAGAATGACCACGGCTTCCTCACAGAACCCAACCTAGAGCAAATTCCTGTTTTCTTGAATCTACTTCGTAATCACCTAACACAAACCCAAATCTTATAAGTCATTCTAGCACCTTCTACTTCAGTAACACATGGCTTCCTATGGTATGGGTTCTCCCTGGTTCCAACAAGCCAATAAACCGAACTTTGTGTTACAGCTGTGTCCTGGGTGTCTTTGTCTGATAGGCATTGTCAATCGAGAAACACAAATGCACATAGCAACCCCTACATAACCAGTATTCTGCTCTGTGCTGCTGGGGGCTGTTAAAGGTTAGGTGGGTCCTATCATGAAAGAGACACATGAAACAATTTGGTGACAAACTCTAAAGGACAGGGTACTCAGAGTACTCAGGGACAGGAATATCTAGAGGGGGACGTCCTACTTAGGGTCTAGTTCCTGACCCTCATGTGTGACCTCAGGCAGGTTGCTTTTAACCTCTTTAATCCTGCTTTATCATCTTCAAAATGAGCATAATGACATATACACCTACAGAAATGTGTAAATTAAATGAGAGTCCAGGGAAAGAACCTAGCACAAGACCTGCCGCATAGCAAGCATAAGATAAATGTTGACCATTTATTGTAAATATTTTTTTCAAAGAAAAAAGAGATATGCTGGAGATGGTATAATAAGGAGTACTGTTCTGGAAGTACTTTTTACCATCCTGAAAAGGAGCCCTGGTGATGGAAATGTTCTGTATCTTGTTAAGGGTGGTGGTTACACAGGTGTGTACGTTTATACAAACTCACTGAACTCTACATTTAAGATGTGTGAATTTCACTGTATGTAAATTATAACTCAATAAAGTAGTTCATAATTAAAAAATAAAAAATAGCCTTGAAGGCAAGGTAAGACTAGGTAAGTCAATACAAATCGAGGAGGCACTGCAGGCTTCCAGAACAGCATTAGAAGTTCTCAATGATCGATAGAGACAGACAGGCATTCTCCTAAACCCATCCTCTAGCCAAGTTCCTGAGCCCCTTCACCAGTTCTGTGAGCATGGCTAATTCTACAGACTGTGGCTCAAATATCAGATGATTATAGTTCAGCAACTAAGTCTTTGGAAAACAAAAAGTCCTAAATAACTGAGAGGTTATTGTGAGCTGAAACTATTTGGTGAAAGCAAATCAAAAATGCAACATAGTTTTGGATTGAGAAATACCTAGATTCCAGTCTTGGCTTCTCTGCTTTTGTGACAGTGGGCAATTCAGTTCACATTCTGCAACTTGCTGTGTTCTCTGGCAAAAAGGATGAATATAGTACCTTTTGTCACTGTTGTATTGTTGAAGGAGAGAATGGACGTAAAGTGTTTAGCATATTGGGCATATGAAAGTATTTTATATCACTTGCAGTGCTAGTGACAGTGGTGGTGATGGAGGGGATGGAGGTGGTGGTGATATTGGTGATGATGGTGGTTGTAAAGGTGGAGGAAACAATGAAACTTATACAGCAATTTGTGTACTGACCCTGCATTCCAAAATATAAATTGAACCACATTTTCACTCAACTGAAAATTGAGAAGTTTATTTCTTCAAGCTTACTACCCTCCAAGCTTTATCTTCTGTTGACCTAGTGCTACGTGTTGCCCACATATAGCATAGATTGAGGTGGCAACAAAGAAAATAAGGAAATTCACAGTGAAGGGAGGGATAGTAAAAACTGGAGCTTCAGCCCTCTTTTTATAAAGACCATTGATATGGGTACCTTTTGGTCCTGCCTAAGCTCAGGTGTGGTTTCTTACCCTCTTAGAGGTGCCCTGTTCCTTCTGAGTGCAAGGAATCCTGGACAAAGCCTGTACTTGCACCACCAGAAATAACAACATCAACTTAAGCACGAGCTGAACAAGGATTTGCAGCAAATCACAATGCTGTCGCGTGGTAGACCTCACCTTTGTTCACGCACTGCAGAAGCAAGCCACATCCTGCGATCTGTCCTCTATTTTTCCTTCTCCAGAATATAATAAATTAAACATAGTATGAAATGCAAAAAGGTTACATTGAGACATATACTATTTGAAGGTTTAATTCATTTTTCTAGTGTATAAGACACAAGGCTATTAAATTTTTAAAGCAGTGATCTCCTAAACTCTCTATTTTATGAGGGCTTTCTTCATAAAGATAAATGGTTTCCTTGCCAAATCAAATGCAGATTTGAAACAAATTAAGTTAATGTTCAATGATACAAGGTAGAATGAATGGGGGAGCTGTTTTATTTTGCATTGTAATAACCATACACACCTAAATCAATAGCTGTGGAAAAAAGGCAATAATATCACATAACTGCAGGAAATGAAATATAGTGGCCGGGCTAGGGGGAACAGGCCGCAAAAAGAAAGGGCTTGTATTGGAATAATGACATTTCATTAAACAGGGAAGGAGGACTATTGAAGAGAAGTCCATAGCAGTAAATTCTGTTTCTTATAATAACACTTGAGACGAGTTAAAGTTGGCTGGGTATTGTGATAAAGGATAATGCCGTCGTCCTTCCGTGCATGGTGCTATAATATTATGCTTAAAGAAAACCTGAGATATTAAAGAGGCAGTACGTGTTTTCACAGGGCGTCCTCATTCTTCTAATCTTTTGCTAAATTTGGTACAAGATCCAATAATCTGTCTAAAAGTCTGTAGTCACATAAGGAAGGTGGCCCGAGTTTTTTTTTAATTGCTTTTAAATGAAAGCCAACAGGTTTTCTTGTCCCTTTCTTGTTCCTTTCTTTCTTTTTCCCTTCCTTCTTTCCTTCCTTCCTCCCTTCCTCCCTCCCTGCCTTCCTTCCTTCCTTCCTTCCTTCCTTCCTTCCTTCTTTCCTTCCTTCCTTTTGTTTGTAGGGGGCAGGGACAAAGGGATTTGTTATTAATGAAAGCTGCTTTTCAACAGTTATCAGAAAGAAAGAGAGAGAGAGAGGTTCCCTGCTGGTATTTTTGACATACACCTATCTCCCCATAGTTTCTAGAGTAGCTACTTAGGAGCTAGCCTGGGAGACCCAAATACCTTTACAGGTGCAGGGGCCTGACTCATGGATATCACGGTCTGAAACCATTTTGAGTAAACCATTATCATCTCAAGTTGACTCTAAAAGAGATGGTACAAGGCCCACCGTCCTCCTCCTCTAGCTACAGCCTCCAATGGTATACTCTTGGATTGCCCCAGTGCTTTGAAATCAGCCTGCAGACCCTCAAAGCTGGGGAAGAACTTTTCTGTTTCTCCCTGGATCTCTTTCTGCTCTCTTCACTGAAGGAAACAGATGCACCTTTTCTATCTGGCACCTACATGCCCACCTAGAGCTGGGCCTATAGAGATGCTGGCAGGAAAAGCATGACACTGCAGGGGTCACCTCCTCCAGGAAGGCTTCCCAGCCCTCCCCAATTGGATGAACTTGTCGTCTCCGTTGACAGTGCAGCTTTGGCGTGGGAAGACAGTACACTATGCATTTTACTGGGTTAACCCAAGTAACCCTGCCTGCATAATGGAAAGCAGGTAACACACAGGTTCTGGAAGACAAACCACCCAAGTACGAAATAAGTTCTGTGACCCTAGTAGCTCTGCAATCTTGGGCAGTTCCCTTAAACTCTTTCTTCCTCAGCCTCCTTATCTGTAAAATGGTACCCACCCCTCAGGGACCTTGTAAGGATTAGATGAGAGGATGCACATGAAGCAATTAGCACAGTGTCCCGCACGCAGAATGTTCGATAATTGTTCAGTGTTAGTTGTTACTGGTACTAGTACCATTAATCTTCATTATTAAGAACGCTATCAAGGATTATTCTCCCCTATTTATATTTGAGGAACTTAAAGCTCAGCAGTGCAAGGGGCACACAGAAGGCATTCAGTAAAACTTCCTTCTTTCCCACCATCCCTTCCTCCCATCTTGGTCTTTTAGGCACAAAAGAGGTCCCTCTCCCAGGTTGACGGTTAAAACGGTTGCCCTGTTGAATGCGAAAGGAGTGTCAGGTTTGTTTGCTTAATACATAAATCTGTAAATAATGCCTCAGGTGTCTCCACCCCAGACAGGTGCCTCAACGCCTCTGGGCATCTCAGCCTCCCAAAGTAAAGCCATTTACCAAATGCTGCTTTAATCACTAGGAAGCATTACACAAACTTTAATAAAAGAGCTCCAATTAGACAAGCAAGGGCATAGAGTAAACAGAGCACATTTAATTACCCACCAAGCACAGCTCCTGGAATTAAGTGGCACAGTGATTCTGATCCTATATACTAAATCACTCCCCTCTCCCAGTCCAGGAAAAGCACTTGAAGCCCCCAGCCCTGAAAGGACTGGCAGGGGCTAGTGGGGAACATGCAGTAGGTGTCTGACACCAACAAAAGTAGAAGAGCTTGTTCAGTCCGGTGCCCGGGGTTGAGCCAAGGCATAGGCACCCAGCTGCCAGAGCAGGCGCAGCGCGAGAAAGCCTGAGGGGGCCATGCGGTTTCCAGGCAGCAGTCTAAGGGGACACCAGAAAGCCAGCCTCACTGCAAATCCTTCAGTGGCCTGTAGCTAGAGGGGGTGTACCCATGATGCATTGTCCCAGGCACCATTTACCCTTGCTTGCAGGCTGCCATGACGGGGAGAGAAGGCTTTTTCATTCCATCTGGGTATGGCACAGCTTGGGTCTGTGCTGGGCAAGGGTGGTTCTCTAACTCCCTCAGCTGTCACACCTGCCCACCCAAAGTCTTACCTCCTCAGCACATTTGTGTCTGATGCAACATGTAATGACCTGGGTCAGCAAGTGACATGAAGCCCCTACCTGCTTCCTATCAAAAGTCTAGCACCTCGTAGCTGTGTGGCCTCAGGAAAACGACTTGGCCTCTCTGAACCTTTGTTTTCTTATGAATTAAACAAGAATCATCATACTGAGGATCTGAAGATTAACTTTGGCAATTCATGCAAAAGATCTAATACTGTGCCTGGCAACTAACACATTGTTAATAAAAGCTAGCTATTTTTAATCGCTAAAAGCGGACTCATCAGGTACGCAAGAGGCCAGAATTCAACGTGCTCCGGAGAGAATGCCTCATCATCACTCTCGCCAACATCCTTCGTATGTGCTGCCTCACTTGATAGGCACATAGCTTAGGGATTGGTATTTGGACTCTGGAGCCAGACACATCTTGAGTTTGAATCTCAGCGCTGTCCCCTCTGTCTCTGGCACCCTGGGTGCCTCATTTTCATCATCTGTAAAATAATAATACTGCCTTCTTCATAGGGTCAGGGTGAAGATGGAATGAGCTAATGTAAGTGAAGGGCTGGACTAGAGCTTCGCACTAAGAGTATTCAAAACAGAACAATGAAAACAAGTACTGTTAGTTGATACTTAGAACCACCGAGTGGGAGTGGATAAAGAAGATGTGGCACATATATACAATGGAATATTACTCAGCCATGAAAAGAAACGAAATTGAGTTATTTGTAGTGAGGTGGATGGACCTAGAGTCTGTCATACAGAGTGAAGTAAGTCAGAAAGAGAGTGACAAATACAGTATGCTAACACATATATATGGAATCTAAGGGAAAAAAAAAAAGGTCATGAAGAACCTAGGGGTAAGACGTGAATAAAGACACAGACCTACTAGAGAATGGACTTGAGGATATGGGGAGGGGGAAGGGTAAGCTGTGACAAAGTGAGAGAGTGACATGGACATATATACACTACCAAACGTAAAATAGATAGCTAGTGGGAAGCAGCCGCATAGCACAGGGAGATCAGCTCTGTGCTTTGTGACCACCTAGAGGGGTGGGATGGGGGGGGTGGGAGGGCGGGAGACGCAAGAGGGAAGAGATATGGGAACATATGTATATGTATAACTGATTCACTTTGTTATAAAGCAGAAACTAACACACCATTGTACAGCAATTATACTCCAATAAAGATGTTAAAAAAAAAAAAAAAAAAGAAACAAGGTATTTCCCCCAGGTCACACACTGAGAAAGGGGCAGATTTGGGTAAAACAAGCATATAGCCACGTTAACCCTCCAGGGCCTCCTATGAATGAGCCACCTCTGCTCGTCCCAATTCTCCCCTCGCTATTTCACTCCAGCTCTGTGTCCAGGCACTTTCCAGTGCCTGGGGTACACCACCTCCTCACCATCTTCTGATGCATCCTCTCTAAGCCTTAGTCTGCTGTTCCTTCCAGGAGTCTGCCCGTCCCTCTCCCCAACCCCAGTCTGGGTGAGGGGGCTCTTACCACACAACACTGTCGTGGACTCTTCTTGCAGCTCTATGTTCCCTGCTACTCTCTAAGCGCCTTGCTTTCAGAGGCCAGCCCGTTAACCATTCACTCTGTGACGGCTTTACTGCTGAGCATGTAATAAATATTAGTTGGAGGAAAGAAGCAAAGAAAGAACTGAAAAAAAGTGAGAGCGTTCTCTTCAGTTGACAGTAAAGTAATGTTGCTTTCCTTTTTTTTCCTAAAAGTTTAACGGGACTGTCACAGTCGTATAAAAAGTAGTTAATAACTGTATGCAAGACCAGGATTTATTCTCAAGTTCTGTGGGCAATGGAAAGAGCAGGGGCTTTGTGATCAAAAGACACTGGGGCTGAATCTTGGTTCAGCGAATTACTAACTTCATTGTACTCAGTAGTAAGACAGGCATTCCTATTACCTACCATGCGAGGCGATTGTGAGAATTAGAAATAAATTACGGGAATGGCGTGGCCCGTGTAAGCTGTCTGATATGTTACAGTGATGTCCTCATCGTCCTCCATTGCGGTAGGCGTCTTTGCTGCTGTGATTCCTGTGGTTTTCATTAAGAGCAGAGCTCTTTCTATCTCAACTGATTGCGTTCTTCAAGGAACACAGAGTTCTAGCAAATTAGCAGTTTAGCCCATCTCTCCAATCAGCAAAAATTTTTAAACATGTTCTGGACCCTGCCCTGAGCAGAACTTGACACTCGTTTCTGTGCTTGCGTAGAGGAGTTCATAATCCTAAATTCAGGAACTAGAAATCATACTGGGTATGTTGGCTAGTGTGCCAGGCTGAACTCATCAGACAGAGTCTTCGTTTCAAGGAAACAGAAGACGGAATGCTCCCCGGGGATGTGCATGGTCAGGCTCGGGCACTCTATTTCTTCTTGCTGCTGTAACAAATCACCACAAACTTGGTGGCTTAAAGCTACAGAGATTTATTATGTGACAATTCTGGAGGTCAGAAGTCTGATACGGGTCTCTGCACTAACATCAAGATGTCAGCTGGGCTGTGTTCCTTCTGGAGGCTCCAGGGGAGAATTGCTTTCCTTGCTGTTCCCAGCTTCTAGAGGCTGCCTGCGTTCCTTGGCTCCTGGCCTGTCCTCCATCTTCAAAGCCAGCAAGGGCAGCTTTCTCATGCTGTGTCAGTCTGGCTCTGACTCTCCTCTCTCCTTTTTTCATTTCTGGGGACCCATGTGATGACATTCGAATCATCCAAGGTAATCTTCCCATCTCAAGATCCTTGAGATCATGTCGGCAAAGTCCTTTCCACCATGTAAGGTCGTGCATTCACTGACTCTGGGGTTCTTCACATGGACATCTGTGCAGGCCATTCTTCTGTCTGCCACCGATTCCTCAGACCCCACAAGGGGCCTCGAGTGGAGCTTTGCTGACGCACAGAGTGATACACCAAAAGCTTTGAGAAATGGGGCTTATTTATAGGGAAACGTGGGGGAAATGTATCCTTTTAAGTTTATTATCATGCTTTCCATGAAAGGACGTTTTTATTTTAGGTAGGAGGTGATGATCATGATGCTAATTGTACATTCTGCAAAGTTCCTGACCACATGTACTTATTTAGTCTTTATAATAATCCAGCAAAGCATTATCTTCATCCTATCCAAGGAGGGCCTGTAGCTTTTATAGTTGAACCCGAATCTGTCCAGCTTGAAAGCCCAATTTTTTTCCCATAGGTCACACGAATTCCTGGAAAAGAATTCACTTTTTCCATGGACTGGGGCTACTGGCCAGCAGTCTCTTTTCCCAGCCAGATGCGGACAGATGCGAAACGAGGGGGCAGTCATACCTTTTTTCTTGAACACCAGCTTGGTGGGGAGGTCTGGGCGGGCAAGAGCTCAGAGTCATCTGCTCTGTTCTCACTGCCCTTCGAGAAGCAAGCCGATAAAGGGGAAAGGATTTCCCCTCCAGCCTGACATCAAAAGGTTCCGGTCAGGAGCTCCCTGGGCCAGGATGCTGTTAGCATGGGATATTAACCAAACACACTTCACCCCTGTGTTTGTCAGTGGTGGTTGTGTCTTTGACACAGCCTCATTCCTTGGACTTAATTAAAACCCAGTTCCCTCTTTTATTCAATTTATGAGGCCTAGCCAGCAGGATTAAGCGATTACAGACAAAAAGCCCCATTTGTGAAACACTCCTAAACTCAAGCTGTTACGCTGCTTACTTGTACTCCATTAAATTAATAAGGAATGAATGGGCTGATCCATTATGAATAAAGCAGTGGGGAGTCTCTGCCCCGGTTCATACTTCCTGCTCCCTCCTCAGAGAACATTTGTGTAAAATGATGACGTTCATATTCATTCAACTGGAATTCTCTAAAAGTGGAATGCATAAATTACTCTAAAGACAGAGTTTATCTTAAACATGAACTACGAAGGGTGAATTAATATGACTATTATAAAACCATTAGCATTCAGTATATTTACCTACAGCTGCAGTGTACCTAAACCAAATTCAACCCACGATCGCCATTTGTGTTGGGTGATCAGGCTAGTTTATTTTAGCCCTCAGTTCATTTAAACTCATAACACACCCTTGAATATCCAATTTTTCCATCAGCTCCTTTTTTCAGGGGTTAAGTTGGTTGGAAACTGACTTTTGTTGTTTCCTGATTCAACCACAAACCTCTATCCAGCTATTATGACACCCAAAAGTTTCCAAAGATTGGTTGTTTAACTCTACAAGATGGGAACCAAGAGGCTAACTTTAATCATATGAGATGTACGTTCACACTTTGAGGTCCAGACAAGTCAGTTACCTAAGGAGTGTGGGCCATACAGCTGGAGAGAGGGGGCATCCAAGGATCTTTCGCTGACCACATGCCCAGGTTGTTTTGAGAGGATATGGTATGTAACATGACTACATGTGTAACATGGCTTTGTAAAAGTCGAATCTTGCTTTGATCCAGGACTTTCCTACTCGTTAACTCTGGACGTTTGGGGCTGGATCACTCTTTGTTGTGGGCTGTCCTGTAGGATATAAGGCAGCATCCCTGGTCCTACTCACCAGATACCAGTAACCATACCTGCTCCCTCCCCAACAGCTGTGACAACCAAAAATGTTTCCAGATATTGCCAAGTGCCCTCTGGAGGTGAGGGGGTTTGCAAAATAGCCCCTAGTTGAGAACCACTGCCTTAATTCTCTTATAGAAGTGAGGAGTCACTTCAACTCTTTCGGACTTCTTTTTCTGGCTCTAAACTGAAAGAAGGTGCCCTCTGAAGGATTCTTACAGCCCTCCAGATACCGATTGTTGTGGAATATAAACCTGCTTGACAGTAGCTTCTTCTCTGTCCTTCCTCCAGTGGGGACATCATCGCTTGGCAAGATGAACCACTCCACGCTCTAAAGCCACTCTCCTCTCTTCACCCACACCCTTTCCCTGGTCACAAATTAATTTCCCATTTCAGCCTTGAGTGGTGAGACAGCAGCCATCAGAGGAGAATCTCCACATGCTTTTTTCACCTACCTTTCCACCTACATTTGCCTCCACAGTCTCTGCCTTCCTCCTGCGCGTGTAACTAGGAATCAGGTCCGCCTGCTTCTAAACTCTTCACTGTCACTCCAATGGACTTGTGCAGGGGATGCTTTCGGACAAGGGCACAGGTGTTGCCTCTTCCCTGCTCGAGATTCCAAAGTATACACGCACGCACACACGTTCCCCCAAAACTACACCTAAGAGATGCCTGCTCCGGAGGTCCCCCAGCTGTCAGGAAGGAATTCAGATGCACTGAAATCCAGGCTATCTCATCAGCACGGGAATACCAAGTTCTCTTCCTTTTGTGACAACAAAATCCATACTGCCAACACAGTCTCATATTCCAGCTCCCATCCCCATACTCTGGGGGGGGTCTCCAAAGTTAGGCATAAGAGGTTGCGAGCCAAGCTAACGGGAGTGAGGGGGAGTGCTTGGTGCAGACACAGCGGGGATGGTAGATTTAAGGCATGTGGAAATTCTCTTCCGACGGCTTCTATTTTCCCGCTTAAGGCTGGACTGTGGATTCGGTCTGTTACTAGGGGGTGCTATCCTTGTTTAGGGTATACAAGACGGAAATGTACACGAGGTGACTTGCTCATTGACACACATCTAGTGAGAAGGGAAAAGAGGTATAACCCCAAGTGCCTGGAACCCAGTCTGTCAACTCAGACCTCAGCACACTGCTCTCGTATTGCCTTTGAATTACTGCAGTCATTACAACCCGTCAAAAACTAACTCTTCATGGCCAGGACTGAGCCTGAGTAATTAAATGCGTTTAAAAATCTTCTTTATACCCAGAGTTTTGAACTCTCGCCTTGTCATATTTTTCTTTGTTTTAAATAGTATCATAAGCAGTTTTACCATTGGCTGGTTTTTCTTTTTCATCTCATTTTTTCCCTTCTCGTCTCTGAGTCAACTGCTCTCATGTTGTGCATCTATCGGACTTCTAAGAAGAAGGAAAGCGTAAGCAGGTAGCTGGATAATCAGCAGCATGGATCATTGGCCCAGTTCTTGGCATCACTCGGTACTGAAGGAACTGGCCATGTCAGCTGCGTGTCCCTCCACCAAGGTCTTTGCAGTCAGACAGGACAGGATCAGACCCCAGCGGACATCTTATTAGTTGCACACACTTGGGCAAGTTACTTAAAATGTGAGTCTCAGTTTTCTCTTCGGTCTAAAAAAAATCACTTTCTGTGCCCCTTGGTGCTGCAGTGAGAATAAAGCGATTCCACTTACTAAAGTCTCCGTTAAGTGGTCCTGGCCCACCCTTTAAACACATAACTAAGGCCGGGGAGGTGCCCTCCTCCGTGAGGCCCCTAACCTCCTCATCCCCAGCCCAGTGGGAAGGATTAATGCATTCTTTCTTGAGAGAACTTACATGTACATATGGAATTGGCAAAAGTCTGGCTCTTTGGCCCAATTCCAAGCAAAACTAATCATCAGAAACTTCATGCAGATTTACGATTACTCTTTCTATAACAGGGTGAGGCTCGAGCTGCTGAGACAGAATTAAAAAGGAGCTGCTGCAAGCAGAGGGGGCACAGGGCTTCACAAAGAAGCATTTTCAGACGGGGCCCCTGGCGTGGAGCTCTGACTCCAGGTTGGCTGTAAATTAATATCAAACGTTAAAACGGCCTCGCTCCCCTCTCCTACGATTGTGGTGATGGGCCCTCGCGACTGGGCTACCGGCTTTCATTTAATGCTAATAAAGAGAGGCACATAGGCTGTTCCCAATCTAGTGTGCTTAATCCAAGACATAATTGAATTTTATGATGGCTGGTTTGTCTCAATTAAGCCAGATGTGTGCATTGAGATCTTTCTCCTCGTGGGTCGAGTGGAAATGGCATTGAGAGCGCTGAGCCTGGGCCGTATCGTGCCGTGCACTAACCGTGAGATCTGTAACAAGCCCTCTCCTTTCTCTGCAGCCCTGTTCCCCTTTTATAAAGCAGCTGATTGGGGTCAGAACGGAGGATGCCAGCTGCAGGCAGCAGCCCACAGAAATAGTTTGCTACACACTCTTAAGAAACATTAAATCTATTACCAATACTAAAAAGTTGGCAGAGTTCACGTTCTAAAACTGGGGATTTGGGGCTTCTCTTAGAAAACTGGGAGATTGGGTAACGAGATCTGCATTCCAAGATGGCAGCAGTTGGATGCTGCTGATTGTTGGGTGCTGCATTTTGCTTGATCATATGCTGGCTTTTCCGTTTGCCACGGTCCCCCCCACTCCCTATTATGACATCTGGCCTCTGTTATTCATTCATCTATTTTCTGGTTCCTGAATTATAGTTTGAAATCCCCATATTGCAAAAACTCTTCTGGCATTTAGGATTTTGAGGATCAGTGTGATCTAGAATTATCTGATTGAAAATACTCTTGCTGGGTAAATATTTTCGTGAGAAAAATCTATTCTAATTCTACTAACAAATCTAAGGTGCCTTTGATTCAATTTATTCAGTCTCTCTATTTTGAAAGCCTGCTGTGTGAGAAGTGTCTGCTGGCATATACTAGAGATATTAGGATGAATATAAATTTGAAGAGAAGGCAGAAAATAAACAAAGAAATGGCCAAATAAATGTTAATGAAATTAACGTCTGAGAGAATCCCAATGTCATAGAGCAACAGAGTTTTATGGAAAAGAACGATTTAGATGGCGGCTCCTATGGGCTGAGGAGTTGCCATTTAAGCGGAGAATTAGAGCTGGAGAAGAAGCCAGACAAAAGTCAGTGTGGCTGGATACCAGGGGGTGGGAGAAAGCGGTGTGGAGAGGAAGCTAGTGAGGGAGGCAGGGGCTAGACCAACAGGGCATTGGAAGATCTGACGGAGAGCCCAGCTTGATTTCTCAAAGCTCTTGGAAAATATAGATGGAACCGTTAATGGATGCCCACATTGACATGGATCAGAGTCTCTGCTCAGGGAACCCACAGAAACTGAAACAAATACGTCCACGTCACCCCCTCCATCCAAATTTCTGACCTTCCCTCTCGGCCCTTTTCCCAAATTATTGGCCCCCCAGTGAGTTGATGCCATTAAAGACATCGTTTGCAGATAGAGGTTTCTTTTCTTGCAGAGGTTATGATTGAATCATTTGAGGAAAGAAAACTCGCCCTTACTGAAAATGTTTACATGCCAGAAGCTGTTCCATATAATTAAAAAAAAAAACCCAGAAACACCTTTGTATTGAAGTATAATCTTGTACTGAAGTTCACAGAACATCAGTGTACAGGTTGATGGATTTCACAGACTGAACTCATTGTGATCAGCACCCAGATCAGGAAAGAGAACGTGTGCAACACTCGAGGTACCTCTGTACCCGCTTCCAAACACCATCCCCTGCCCCTGCCAAGGGTAGCCACTAACCCACCTGTTTTTGAACTTTATATAAATGGAACCATACAGTATGCACTGGCTTCTTTGGCTCAACATTATATTTTGTGAGGTGCATTTATGTTGTTGCTTGCAGTTGTACCTCCTTCATTGTCATTACTCTAAATTATTCTATTATGAAATGTAGCACAATCTCTCATTTTTACTGTCAATGGACATTTTGGTTATTTGGAGTTGTCATGAGGGTGCTGCCGCGGACATCCTCATAGATGTCTCTTCATACACGTGTGCATGCCATTTCTGTTGGGTATCTACCCACGAGTCGTGTTCTGCTTCATTAGGTCCTGCCAGTTTTCTATCTTTACACCTTTTACATACATTTATTTGAGTTCTCACATCAGTCTTTTGATGCAGGTATGTTATCCCCTTTGAACAGATGAGAAAACAAGGGCTCTGTCAGTTCCTCGAGGTCACAGAGCCAGTGAGTGGCAGAGCCAGGGCACGAACTTGGATTTGTCTGGCTCCACTGTCTGTGTTCTCCATCACGTGGTGAGCTGTGTGGTCCCTCTCCAGTACTACCTCTCCATCAACCCTCTCCTGACCCAGCCTGGAGGAGTTAATCGTGCTGCTCTCTGTTTCCCAGGCACCTTCTAGGTGTCCCTGTGGCCACTGTCATGGATAGTGTTACTGGGGGTGAAAGGGAAGCTTCGTGGTTAGACAGACCTGGTTTGAGTGTCAGCTCTGCCACTCAGGTCACATGGGCTTGAAGTAAGTTGTGTCTACTCATGGGTACAAGGAAGGTGATAATAACGGAGAACTCTCAGGTATGGTGTGAAGATTAAGTAACATGTAAGTACAACACTTAAGCAGGATCTGGCACAGAGCATAGGCACTCAGCAAAAAAGATGGATGGACAGGCAGATGGATAAATAGAGAGGGGTATGGGTATTCCCAGAGACAACAGTTAATTACAATTTTGGGCACACACATGTATGTATGTGTGTATGTCTGTGCCTCATCCATGTGCAGTTATATCTACATGTTCCCCCACTTACCACCTTCCACTTGACGGGGCTGACTAACCTTTCTCCTTTTAGGGGTCTGGCACTCCTCCACCGTAATTAAGGAGATGAGAGCAGATTCAGATTCAACAAGCAGTTGTTGATCAACTACTCTCTGCCAGGAACTTTTAGAACCTCTGTTCCCATTAACTTCATCATTTTCATCAAGTAAAACTGAAGGATTTTGTGCCCAATTTACAGTAGGGAAAGTGAGGCTCAGAGAGGTCAAGTAACTTACCCAAGGTCACCAGCTTATGAGCGGCAGAGACAAGACTCAGTTTTGGGTCTCATTTCCAGAGCAGAATGTTTCTTTTATTTCCTGCATCATAGTGTTTCCCTACCGAGTCTTTGGTCCTCTGTGATCCTTCTGGGGTTCTCTGTGTTCCTGGCTAAGGAGAGTTTTGCAGAGGTGTGGTCTGCACTTGTGAAAAGTGGTTTGGAGCCAGCCTGCAATAAGGAAATAAAGGACATTCAAGGGCACCCAGTGGAAAGCTGGGAAGCCAGAGGCCCTGTGGGCAAATGTAGCATCACACAGCCACGCGTCTCTGTATGAGTGGCTTTGCCCTCAAAGAGACCCGGTTCAGCTCCTGTTCCCCTTACTTACAGCACTGGGTTAAATAGTGTCTTCCCCAGTGTATGTCCACCAGAATCTCATAATGTGACCTTATGTGGAAAGAGTGTCCTTGTAGATGTAAATAGTTAAGGATCTTGAGATGAAATCACCCTGGATTTAGGGTGGCCTCTCTATCCAAGGACAGGTGTCCTTATAAGTAGAGGACAGGACCCGGAAACCAGAGAGAAGAGGCCACATGAAGATGGAGGCAGAGATCAGGGTGATGCAGGTTCAAGCCGCAGAACGCTGAGCATTGCCAGCGGCCACCAGCAGCGAGAAGAGATGCATGAGGCCGGTTCTCCTTCAGAGCGTCCGAAGTAACCAACCCGGCCAGCACCTTGATTTGGGACTTCTGGCCTCCAAAGCTGTGAGAGCCTAAGTTTCTGTTGCTTTAGGCTCTATAGTTTGTTGTAATTTGTTATGGAGCACTGGGAAACTCATGCACTTTTAGACTGTGTCCTCCCGGGGAGACCACTAACCTCTGAGACTTGGTTTGCACACATGGAAAATGGGTCTATTGAGTGGGAACCATCTTATGCAGTTCTGAAGGTTATAGATCAGTCATGTAAAGAACCTACTCATATCGGATGGGTATTCCTTCTATGACGTGACACTAGGGCAGCTGCTTGGGAAAACTACCAAGACAAATTGTCCCTCCTGAGAGGACCCTGCCTGGTTCTGACCACTCCTGCGCCCGTAACCAGTCCTCTCGACCACACTCCCAAAGGCAATGCCCATCAGCCCGAGCTCTGAGTTCTCAGGGATTTTGCAGCGGCTCCTGGAATCAGCACACCCTGTTGCTTTCAGTTGCAAGCACGTATTGCCAAAGACGCGTATCCCCCTTAGAACCATAAACGCTCTGATAGCAGTAACGGGGCAGCCTCGATCATGACCAAACGTGATTACATTCCACATAAAAATATAAAAGCTCATTTGAGCCAGGACTCCCTCTGGGCCCATTGCCTGCACTTTTATTGAAAACCCCACATTCCTGACTCCGTGAGCACTGATGTCAGGGCCCAGTGAGGCTGAATCTCGAGGACCCTTGTAAAGCCCCAAGGCGACCTAGTGGGCTGGACTCAACTGAAAATCCCTGATGTCTCCGGGTGTCCTGAGGCACAGAGCCTCCTCACCCTTTATTGTCTGGGAGCCCCTGTCTGCTTGGAGAACCTCACACCCACGGTCCCAGCCCATGCCTTGTGCTTTGCTGTCCCGCTAGAATGTGAGGCCGTGGAAGCAGGGAACTGCTCTGTCCTGTTCCCTGCTGTATCCTGAAGGCCCAACCCTTGAATGAATCAGCCTCAGAGGACACCCCTTCCTTCCCTGTGCCTGGCCCTCTCACAGTCCTGCTTCATTCACCCCTGCTTTGCTTTCGAGCCTCACCTTTCAGTCGTCCCCATAACCCGAGACCCAGCCACAGCTAACCTCTGTGGGCCCCCCCATGTGCCATGCTGTTCACCTCCTGGCTTTCGGTCATGCTTTTCCCTCCGCTGGGGACTCTGGTCAATTATTCATCACTAACTTCTGAACATTACTTGGGTGTCGGTTTCAACATCACTTTTTCCCCGAGATGTCTTCCTTTCTTCTTTTTTTAAAAATTGAACTATAGTTAACTTATAGTATGGAGTTAGTTTCAGGTATACAGCAAAGTGATTCAGATATAGATATATATATTCTTTTCCAGATTCTTTCCCATTATAGTTTAGTACAAGATATTGAATATAATTCCCTGTGCTGTACATCTCTTTTATATATAGTCGTGTGTATCTGTTAATCCCAACCTCCTAATTTATGCCTTCCCTCCCCTTTCTCTTTTGGTAACTGTAAGTTTGTTTTCTACGTTTGTGAGTCTGTTTCTATCTTATAAATAAGTTTATTTGTATTATTTTTTGGATTCCACATGTAAGTGTTGTCATATAATATTTGTCTTTCTCTGTCTGACTTACTTCACTTAGTATGATCATCTCTAGGTCTGTCCATGTTGTTGCAAATGGCAGTATTTCATTCTTTTTTATGGCTGAATAATATTCCATTGTGTGTGTGTGTGTGTGTGTGTGTGTGTGTGTGTGTGTGTGTATATATATATATGCCACATCTTCTTTATCCATTCGTCTGTCGATGGTCACTGAGGTTGCTTCCATGTCTTGGCTATTATAAATAGTGCTGCTATGAACGTTGGGGTGCATATATCTTTTCCGAATTAGGGTTTTCATCTTTTCTGGGTATATGCCCAGGAGAGGGATTGCTGGATCATATGGTAGCTCTGTTTTTAGTTTTCTAAGGAACCTCCATACTGTTCTCCGTAGTGGCTGCACCAGTTTGCATTTCCACCAACACTGTAGGAAGGTTCCCTTTTCTCCATACCTTCTCCAAGATGTCTTTATTGTGCCAAACCTGGCATGGCACTCCTTCTCTGGTCACCTGTGCCTCCGAGTCACCCTGACCAGCCAGCCACCCCATCACCTCCATGGACATGTCTCTGTATCCCAAGCACCATGAGGTCCTGGGCAGTGTCTTCTCCCCCAGGGCCTGGAGAGTGTCTGACTCACAGTCACGATGATAAGTGTTGGTTGAATAGATTGACAGAGTGCTGAGAGAAGAACACATCTTCATAAAAGTAGACACAAAATGGGGGGAAGAAGAGAGGAGAGACAAGGACTGCTCAGCCAGTGTGATGGCAAAAGCCATGAAAAGTGGTTTCACAAGTACTGACTCCGTTGATCCCTACAGCAACCGTGGGAGAAAGCTATTCTCTCCCTCTTTCCCTCTCTTTTACACATGCAGAAAAAGCACTCAGAGAAATTTACTTGGCCAGTGTCACATAAACAGTAAGTAGGCAGAGCCAGGATTTTCATCTAGATTCGTTTGACTCTAAATCCAAATTCACAGCAAGGTCAGGATATAAGAATCCTAAGGAACAAAATACTAAGAAATATTTCTAGAGAGTGTGATTGTTCAAAGCACTTAACTAGGAGTTAAGGCATCCATTCTGCCATGTGCACCTTGACAGGCCTGGGACAAATCAGTTCCTGGCTCTGGGCCTTGGTTTCCTCACCTGAAACGAGACATTTGGGCATTGGATTAGGTGATTTCAAACAATGCCCATCCAGCTCCAAAAATATTCTGAAAGTATGCACAATTTATGAAAAAAAAATATACTTTGAAATTCAGTGATTGAGTCAACAGCTGTCAGCATGAGATTTTCGTTCTACCTTTTAAAAATAGATTATACAGAAGTGTGTGTGTGTGTGTGTGTGTGTGTGTGTGTGTGTACATTCACGTGCATATGAACCCATGAATTGAACAGTGGCAAGTGTGGCTCACGGATGCCTTCTAAAGAGTGCTGTTCCCACTCACAATCCTCAGGGAAAAAATAAATGTGTTGTTGATAGTGCTGATCTGGAATCAGACCAAATACTGTGGGTGTTGTCAACGTGTTTGTCTTGCTTTACCTGGATTTCTATTCAAGTGGCATCTCTTCTCTAATTCAAGGAGACAATCAGTTCAACACGAAAAACTGTGGGTCATGAGGGGCAGGAGGGGATGCTGAAGAAGGCTGGTGCAACGGGAAACGAAGGCAGGCCCGAATCAAGACAGACATGTTGGCAATACCTAATGGGAAGGAAGGCTCATTGGCATCAGTAGTTCATACTTGGTGTAACACGAGGGGCAATTGTAGTTTCCAAAAATATTTAGGCTAAATGGATGCTTAATAAGCTGTTCATGGATTTTCCTGCAGGGTGGTTTCTTTCTGATGGAGGAATTCCATCATTTGTTCATTCATTCGTACACACACACACACACACACACACACACACACACACACACTCCAGCAATGTGCCAGATACTTGGCACATGGGCAGTGATGAGTGGTCCTTGCTGTCACAGAGCTTATGAAATAGTTGAGGAGTGTGACAGACAGAATAGTGGCCTCCCAAAGATGTCCACGTCCTAATCCTTGGAACCTGGCATTAGGGAGTTGATAGATATGAAGGATCTTCATATCTATCTGAGATGAGGAGATTATCCTGAATTACCCAGGTGGGCCCAAATGCAGTCACAAGGGTCCTCGATATGGAGGAGGTGGGAAGGAGAGTCAGGAGGTTTTGAAGATGCAGGAAGGGGCCATGAGCCAAGGAGTGCCGGTGGCCTCCAGAAGCTGGAAAAGGCAAAGAAATGGATTCTCTCCTGGAGCCTCCAGAAGGAATGCAGCGCTGCTGGCACCCTGACTTTATCCCAGTGAGAGTGATTTTGGATTTCTGACCTCCAGAACTATAAGTGAATAAACGTGTGTGGTTTTAAGCTGCTAAGTTTGTGGTACCTTGTTAAGCAGCCAGAGGAAACTAACACTTAATCAGGAAATCAGAAGCTTAAATATATTAATGGACAAAGTGGGGAGTGATAGGAAGGAAGAAAACAGGGAGATGTAAGAAGGTCCAATCGAGGTCCCAAAAGCTATTGGTTGGGGAAGACTCCTCTGGGCTTCCCTGAAGGAGAAGGACGTTGGCGCCTTGGGGAAGGTGCAAGTTGGGAGGGAATTCCAGGCAGAGTGCGTTCTCTGTGTGAGGGCCCCATGCAGGGAGGGGACATGGCACAGATTAGGGAGTGCAGGGAGGCTAGAGGGCCTGGCTCACCAAGCGTGAGGAGGAAATGATGCAAACTCAGCCTGGAAATGGTCCGCTGGATCAGGCAGCCTCTGTAAACTGGGTGAGGGGTTTGGGTTCTTAACCTACGAGAAATGGGAGCATTTTAAAAAAAAATTTTATTGGAGTAGAGCTGGTTTACAGTGTTGCATCAGTTCCTGCTGTACAGCAAAGCGTATCAGTTACACATATACATATCTCCACTCTTTTTTAGATTCTTTTCCCATATAGGTCATGACAGAGTCTTGAGTAGAGTTCCCTGTGCTACGCAGGAGGACCTTATTAGTTATCTATTACATATATAGTAGTGTGTATATGTCAATCGCAGTCTCCCAATTTATCCCTCCCTCCACCACACCGCTTTCCCTCCTGGTAACCGTAAGTTTGTTTTCTACATCTGTGACTCTATTTCTGTTTTGTAAATAAGTTCATTTGAAATGGAAATATTTTGAATAATGTTAAGTCACAGGGAAATTAGGTTAGATGTATACTTTAGATCTGTGTTGTCCAATGCAGTAGCCGCTAGCTATGTGTAGCAATGTAAATTTAAATTAATAAAAATTAAATAGTTTAAAAAATTCAGCTTCCTAGTGACATTAGCCACATTTTAAGTGCTCAGTAGCCACGTGTGGCTAGTAGCTACCATATCAGAGAGAACAGATAGAGAACATTTCCAACATTGCAGAACGTTCTGTTGGCCTGTGCTGCTGTAGAAGAAACACCCCAACTGCAGAGGGGAGCATGAACTAGGAAGGGAGATAAGAATAGATGTGGGAGAGCAGGTAGGAAGAAGCTTCCCAATATTCCAGGTGGGATTTGATGGTAGGTCAACCTAAGGTGGTGGCAGTAGAAGTGGACATAAGTGGGTAGATTTGAAATCTATGTAGGAGGTACCCAGGGATTTGGGGAAGTTTCTGCCTTACTTTGACTCTTCATTAAAAGCATCACTTAAGTTCATGGGACCTCACTTTCCTCATCTGTGAGTGGGAGTAAAACCTGCTTCAAAGGGGATATTGTAGGGGAAAACCCCTGGCATAATGGGTGTTCAATAAAGTATACATCTCATACCCTTTATGTCTCCAACTTGAAACGGTCTTTCGAATATTTAGATCCAGATGGAGTCACTTTGGAGTTACAAACACCTGCTGACCAGTTGAGCTGTCTCTCTTGAGAGTGCAGCCTTATCAGAGAATCTCCCGCTCAGCTGGACAAGCCCTAAGTCTAGAACTGCCCTTGGGTGTGAAGGTCACCAGGAAAGGTACAGAGGGAAAGAGCCATATGTGGAAAATGAGCAATTCTGTTCCCACCATGACGGCAGGGCGCCCAAATGGAGCTATTTTGCAGTCAGAATACCACGTAGGACCATACTAGGAGAGCGAGCTTGAGGGAGGCAAGGAGAAGAGCGTGCCATCCGTGTGGAGAAGATAATTGAATCCATGGGAGGTCGACTGGGGCTCATTTCACACGGAACCACACAACAGCGCATATAGCTCGCTCAAAGACAATACAGGCCTTCAAAGGGAACCGCTAAGGGGTGTGCATTTCGCTATTAAGGGCACAACATACTCTAAGTGAGATACATTGCTATGCCTCTTCTTCCCAGCCACAGCCTGGAAATAGCCATAAAAGAAATGAAGTATATTTGCCTTGTTAACACAGTTTGTATTACATATTCATAAACCATTTTGTGAAACTGCAAGGGAAAGATTCAATTGTCTTGGAAGCTGATAATGGCCAAACTGCCATAGAGAAAGCAGGCAGCATGTTGTGGAATTAGCTGCACAATGAATGAAATGCAACGCCTATAATAAACCCATTCAGATATAAATTATGGCCGAGTAGATGCAATGTTTGTTAAGCAATAAAGCTTGCCACCCTACATGGGAAATTGAATGAGATTTATCATAAAATATGGCAGAGGATACACTAAGAATCTGACTCCCCAAAGTGGGCTTAATCAAAACAATCTAGAGAGCAGGCTTCCAGGAACAGGAAACCAAAAGAAAATGATAGCAGTGGGTCCAAAGGGCATTATGACATTGTGACTTGAAATACCCTTGGTCTCAGCAATTCCACCCAGAATATTTTGCATTTTGAAAAAAAACAAAGCTGTTTTGACTTTTCCTTTGAGAATTATCAAAATGCCTTAAGCTCTGGGAATACAAAATGTGACCAATAATTGACTTCCTGGTTGGCCAGGGAAATAATTGAATTCAAGGGCAGGGAGCTTGTCCAAGTGACAGTGGGCTCTTGGTTTCCCTTGGAAATGGTCGAGGCCGACGATCCCCAGGGAGGAAGCTGGTTTTTCGACCACACTGTTGGATGTTTCACTGGGTCCTTGAAGCACGTGTGGCTCATTTTCTCAGAAGGCCTCCCACGGATCTTCCACGCACGGTGCTAAATGAATATGAGGGCACATTATGTATTGTCTCCTGGAGCTGGAGCTTGGGTTTATCTCGGACTCCACTTTCTGGGAAAAATAAAATGAAACCAAATAAAATAAAACAAGAATTAACCCAGCATGATGCAGTCTTTCTGGTATTGTTACTTGAAAATAACTGCAAATATTTTATGGCTTTACAAGTTGGAGTCAATGATTTCAGTGTATTGAGAACAATGAAAAATACCTTAGGAATGTAATATAGTCCCAGAGTTGGATTAAGAGTGTTCAGAAGCCAAAAGGACTTTTCTGCCTGCTAATAACATTACCCTGAAATCTAATGAAATAGTCTCCCTAAAGTCAAGTTTATTTTCCCATTTGCTGTTAAAAATAAAACAAATGTCTTCTTTGGTCAGCTCATCACTCAATCCATATACCATCAAACTGTGCTTCAGATAGCAAAATCATACGACTTAAATGGGTCAATTATGAGGTTTTAGAAATACAGATTGTTTCCAACCTTCAGTGAAGTAAGCAGACAATTCGAATTTGACAGCAGGCTTCAACACACTACCAAAGAAGCTTAAAAAGCACACGTTTTGGAGTTGTTATTGGTGACTTCAACTGCACTGTACTCACTGTGTCCTCACTGTGTGTGTGTGTGTGTGTGTGTGTGTGTGTGTGTAAATGTAAATATACAAATATGTACATATGTATGTAAACATGTATATGCATTTTAGACACATGTATATATATGCACAAATTTTATATATATATATATATATATATATCAACAAGAAAATATAAGTATTAACAAAAAGATTGGAAAAATCAGAAGTCATATTAGAGTCTAATAAATTGATAACATCTTTTCTTCCCTCTCCTCATCAAAACCTATTCTCCACATTCCTTCCTCCAACTAAGATGAAACAAGTGCTAAGTATTTGGAAAGGTAATCAGAATAATAGGGGACCGAAATAAAACATAAAGATGATAATTGTTCTCAATATCTTATTTAGGAGGATAATGCCAATAGCTTGCATTTGTATTGGCTATTAATTTTTCCTTGCTATCATCTCATTCACTTCTCACAGAAATCTCTACAGAAAAGGCATCTCCATCACCATTTTATGGGTTAGGGAATCAAGGAAGCTCATGCATCATTAAAAAAATTCCTTCAGGTAAAGAAATAGACACCTTGACTTAAAGTGATGAAGGGTTAATTTGTCCTACATAACAGGAAGTCTGGTGGTAAGCCTTTCAGAGTAGAATGTGCCAACAGATTCCTAGATGTTTTCTCTCTTTCCTCACCATCATCCACTAGACTTTCCAGAATGAAAAAAGGTGAAGGGCCACACCCCCAGACTGGGTCCTTTTTTATCACCAAAATCAATGCTTCCCCAGCAGCCCCATTCTGCAGACTTTCCCGCTTTCATTTCCCTGATCAGAACTTTTACTTGGCCACCCCTAACTGGGAAATGGCCAGAGACAGGGGGCTGTGGGTATAATATTATGTATCAATTATTAAATGTAGATCTGGGTTTGCCCAATTGGCACTTCTATATAATGGCATTTACACTGAACTTGAGATGGATTGGACAGACCCACACACTGAAGATTTTTAGGTTCTGGTTTATGATTCTGAATTAGCTTAACCAATAAGGATAATTTAGTGTAATTTCTGAACCACTTGGCTTTTATGGGAAGACTAGGTGAGGCGGCCATTAAGGCTGATTTTTAAAGCTGTGTAAGCAGTAGGTTTTCTGCTTCCCATTTAAAACTCTCCTGTGCATGATAGTCCCCACGGAAATGAACATTATATAGTCCTCACTCTAATGTGCATTCTGGACTGGTTAACCAGTATCCCAGTGATTGTGTAACTAGGGCACCAGCCGTTTTACCTCCTCTGGAGAATGATCAGAAGTTGAGCTGAGAGTTTCAAAATCCCAGAGAAGGAAAGAATATGCTTTCTCTTTAGAATCCTCATCGTCTTTGTTGATCAAGCCAACCATCATCTTGACTGTGGGTACAACCAATTTGGTATGGATGCTCTTCAGTTTCCATGATTCAGTGTGGCCATTTCCACAGCATGAACCCTTCCACACACCATGCACGTGGGAGGGAAGGAGAGAAAGGGGCTGAACAAACAAAACACACTGCAGACTCCCCTCGCCTCTAAGGCGACACTTGCCTCTAAGACAGTCCTCAGTGAGATGTGGGAACCAAGTGTTACATCCCACCCTTGCATCCCCTGCACTTAGTTCAAAGCACAAGGTCTCTGTTGAACAGGGTTTGGCTGAGGCAGAAACTTTCTCAAAGTTTCAGTTATCTGTTACTGTGCAATAAACCGTCCTAAAATAGAGTGACTTAAAACAGCACCCATGCATTGGCTCACAGCGCTGCAATTTCAGCAAGTGTTGGAATTGGTGGCTTATCTCCCTACCAGCTGATGTTGCTGTCATGTGACTCATTCATCTGGGAGTCATACAGGAGTCTAGTCAGAGCTTTTTTACATGGCAGCTGGATCCCAAGCAAATGAAGGTGGAAAATTCCAGGCCTCTTTAGTGCTAGATTCAAGAACTTACACATCTCTTTGACACGTTGCATTGGTCATAGCAAGGCACCAGCCAGCCCAGATTCTAGGGAAGGGGAGACGCAGTTCAACCCTTGATGCCAGCAGTGGCATGTGCTCAGCGGGTGGCGGGGATCCTTGGCAACCATCTTTGCAGGCAGCCTGCGCATCCGGGATCAACTCTCTCTGAAGACTTTATCGGTTCCCTCGAGGGATCCTTGCTCTCCCAGGAACCTGCACATCGCTCATATGGAGCAGCAACGTGGTGTGGAGAGCTTCAGAGCAAGGAATTTGAAGCTGGATTTCTGGATTCTAAGTCTGGCTGTCCTGCTGGCTCACTGTCAAGTCTCCATCAGGTTACTTAATGTGTTTGGGCTTCAGTGTTCTCAGTAAAATGAAGATAACAGCAATGCCCTCCTCGTAGGCTGTTTGAAGTATTTTACAGAGTTAATCCACCTAAACCATTTAGGACAGTACCTGATACTTGATAGGGGTTCAGTAATATTGATTCACAGCTGCCTCCTCCTCTTCTAGGATTTTCTCAGGGCAGGGCTGGTGTTGTCATCTCTGTGCTGTGGGATCCGGTAGAGATTTTAATGTGGTGGGTGCTCAGTGAATATGTAATAAATGAATAATGAACTGAGGCTACCCTTTTCTTTAACAGTGTCCGTCTGAAGGCAAATATTTATTTTCAAAAAAGTGTGGATTAGGATAGCATATGTCATGCCTGCCATGTGTGTGTCATGTGTGTTCACTTATTCATTCATTCATTCAGCAGATATTATTGAGCACCAGTTATAAGCTGGGAATCCATTACGTCCTGGAGGTACCATGGTGCATAAGCCATGTATAGTCTCTGCCCTCGTGGTAGTTATATTCTAATGAGAGGAGAAAATAAATAAACTCAAGATAATAATAGATAGTAATAAGTGTTTTGAACAATATAGCTGTATGATAAGGGTGTCTGGTTGAACCAGGAGTAGGAATAGGATGAGATGCAGCTTTGCGCTGGTGATACAACTTCGGGTTGGTGGAACTCCCAACTTTTCCGGAAAGTTAGAATTTCAGGAGAGACCTCAAGGAGAAAAAGTCAGTCATTTGGAGATGCATGGGTAGAGTCTTCCAGAAGAGAGAGGAGCCAAAACAGAGACTTGTGGTGGAAATAAGCATGGAGCTTAAAAATATGAGGAAGCCCCATGTGCCTGGATCTTGACAAGCCAAGGGGAGAAAAGGTAAATGGGTTAAATGGGGCAGCACTTTTTGATTCAGTGCAGTGGAGTACCATCAAAGGGTCTTAAACATGGAGGGGGAAATAGCTTCCCTTCCTTGTATTTCATTCTTGGGTTATTTTATTGCTGACAGCCACCCAACACAGCCATGACCCTGTATACACAGAACTGGGGAAATCCTGTTCTGAGGTATGTGTGTATCGGAGTAGGTAATGGTGGTGGTGGTTCAGGGATGGTGGAGAGGGTCCTCTTCAGACAGCACTGGAAATGTATTGAGTTCCCCGAGCAAATCCAGATGGTCCAGGTTCTTTTTGTACCAAGAATGAAATGATGGTGATGCCTGGCGACGGCGGCCGATGATTTCACTTTGACTATGTGCTGGGCACTGCTAAGTGCTTCACAGACATCGTGTTTGAGTCTCACACACACCCAAGAGTTCGCTGCCATCGGTGGTCTGGGTTTTACAGGTGAACGTGCTGAGATCTGCGAGGTGCAGTGCCTGCCCCAAGGTTAACCTGCTCAGGATTTGAGTCCAAAGCTCTGGACCTTCTCTTTCCAGCACATTTCAAAGTTCTGCTCATCTGCACCTCCTCCCATGAAGCCTCCCCAGACGGTGCAGATAGATGGGGACTGAAACTCAATGATCAGTTACAAGATATTCTCTAGAACTTGTGGAAATCATAGGGTGGGCGAGCTGGTTTCGCAACAATGCTCCTAATGAGCCATTCAGCGATGAGTGCGCACGTGTGGGCGAGTCTCAGCACAGCCCGCCTTTGGCACAGTTGTGTCACTGTTTGGTGTCTGTACACAACTTGAGATTTCCAAAATGTTCCCCAAGGAAGTGGATCAATGGCATTTCTTAGATTTTATAGATTTGGGGCTGAGGCAAGCTGAACCTCTGCCTTGAGTCACACGGCAGAAGGACGGAAGCTTCCGAAGCCCAAACGGAGAAGCCATATTCCACGTCCTTCCATCTAAAGGTTAAGTGATTTGACCTTCACCTGAGGTCATTATATCCCAGAGAGGTTGGCTGGGTCATAGCACATCAATTACTTCTTTTCTTTTTTTTTTTATAAATTTATTTATTTATTTTTGACTGCATTGGGTCTTCGTTGCTGCGCGTGGGTTTTCTCTAGTTGTGGCGAGCGGGGGCTGCTCTCCGTTGCGGTGCGTGGGCTTCTCATTGTGGTGGCTTCTCTTGTTGTGGAGCACAGGCTCTAGGCACGCGGACTTCACTAGTTGTGGCATGCAGGCTTCAGTAGTTGTGGTGCGTGGGCTCAGTAGTCGTGGCTCGTGGGCTCTAGAGCGCAGGCTCAGTAGTTGTGGCTCACGGGCTTAGTTGCTCCGCGGTATGTGGGATCTTCCCGGACCAGGGCTGGAACCCGTGTCCCCTGCATTGGCAGGCGGATTCTTAACCGCCGTACCACCAGGGAAGTCCCATCAATTACTTCTTTAGTTTGTCCATCAAACATTAAATGCCTCCGAGGTCTCGGGTGCTCTGCTAGGTGAGGGGAGTGCAGGGGTGAATGAGACTTGCCCTGCCCTTGAAAAGGTGTCAGCTGTTTCCACGTGGACATCTGTCCTAATTCTACCTCAGCATGTCCCAACCCAATCCAGTGGTGGTTAGGGATGCAGGCACTGTTACAAAACTACCTGGGTTCAAATCCTGGCTCTGTGTAACTAGGGCTAGTGCCTTAACTTTTCTGCCCCTCCGTGTCCTCACCTTAGAGCTATAAGATTAATAGTACATAAATAAAAGAACTGTTGTGTAAATAAAATGATACAATACAGCTTTTGTTTTCAAGTTCCCTAATGATAACCATCACCTGGGATGCTTGTTAAAAATACAGCTTCTCAGGACCCTCTCATGGAAATTCTGAGGCAGTGGCTTTGGGGTTCAAAACCTTGGGTTTTCGTTTGTTTGTTTGGGTTGGTTTTTTTTTTATTTTAAACAAATATTCCAGGTGGTAGTTGTCATCAGGATAATCCGGGAAACATTGATAAAACACACGAAGTGCAGTGGTTCTCAATTTTAGTTGCATATTGTTTGGGGAACTTTAAAAATACAGATGCCTGGGTCCAACTTGAGAGATTCTGCTTTCATAGGCGTGGGTGCCTACTGGGATGTTTAAAGCCTCCCCAGGAATTCCTAATGTGCAGCCGAGGTTGAGAATAACCTGCTATAAAGCGTTGAGCACAGTGCCTGGCACACAGTGATGGGCAACAAACACCCGGTCATCCTTACCATTCTTTTCATCTTCCCCAGAGGAAATGAGAAACACACAATTAAGGAGAAAATTAAGAATGTCAACTTGTGTGTAAGAAGAATGGGAAGAGTCATTCTGAACTCCTGTGACGCTTACTCTTTCATTGTGACATTTAGAGTCTCTCCTGGGCTCCAGATGTTAAACATTTTTGTCTTTCTCCTTGACTGTAAAGCTCTATCAGGAGCAAGAGAATGCGTTTCGTTTTAATTTTTTAATATGCCCCCAAAGATTTATCCAACACCTCGTATATATAGTAGTAGTAAACAACTGTTTATCAAATTAATAAGATAAATATGTCAATGGAGGAATCACAGAGACAAAATATTACAGAAGAGGTGAGGAAGGAGAGAATTTCCTACTGTTGGAGAGTATGTGAGTCATCACTTGAAGACTGGCTTGAACGTTTTGAAGTGGAGCGGAGGAGGGCCCTTCTGCTGGGAGAAATGGTTTGTGTGAATTTGGGGAGGAGGAAATATCACACATCTGCACAAGGTAAAAAGAATACTCAGGTTGGGATGGAGGAAATATCGCAGGCAGACCTAAGCTAAAAGGACAGGTGGAAGAAGATGCTGGAGGGTTCACAGTATTAACTCCGAGAGCTGGGTCAGTTTCCCATGGCATGCGAGGTGGATCTGGAATTTGAAGCTTGGCTTGGGCAGCTTGCACACTCCAAGCTGCTACACCCTCCTGGCTCCCAATGTCTTGAACAGCAGGGGGATAATGAAGACTTTCTCAGCAGAAGCATGACAGCCTCAGACAGATTTTGTAGAACAATCACGTTGGCAGCTGTGAGGAGGAACAATGGCAGAGCGGCAAAAGTAGCGATCAGGAGAGCAGTTCTTTCCGAAGTCTTTTCTTCTCATATAGGGTGAGTGACATGCATGCTTCCGACAAACAAGCAAACAAACAAAAACCGGCACCGAGGTCAGCACACAAAGTGTATAAATACATGCCATGCATTCTCGACTCCTGAGTATAGGAGGGCCGCAAATTAGGATCTGAGCGTTCTGGCAGCCAATGTGATTCACAGAGGTTATAAAAGGTAAATAGGATGGTCCCTCAGGAGAGATGCCCAGCCCTTGCCGTTACTGAAACTAGAGAGCACATCCTCCCTGTGGATCTCAAAGTGAGGACCCCATGCAAAATGCTGCATGTTGCTCTCAACAGCGAAAACAGCAAGGAGTCCGTAGTGCTGCTTTGTGGATGGTCCTTAACGAAGGCGGTCTTGCCAGTGGGTAACGCTCCATCTTAACCCTGCAGGATCTATGTTTAGGATTTGGACACTCCAACTTAAGATTTTTCATAGCATTTTTGTTTATTAAAATAAACCACTCCTGTGCCACCTCCCGAAAGTAACGGTTGCCTCTTTTTTTTTTTTTAAGTCAACTAAATGATTGATCAGTTCCTACTATACCCCACTTTATCTCCAGTGTTGCAAATGTAAGGCCGGGCTTTTAAATATGTATATTGTAATTTCTTGATGTCACACCTAAAGAGTTTTTAATGAAGTGTCAATCGCCGTGGTGGTATATGAATATAAATCTTCCTAATGACGTATTAAACAGAACAGAAGCATCTGAGCCTTGCTCCCTTGACGCTTTTATGCTGCTTTCAAAACTGTTCGTATCTTGTCTGCATAGAACCATAGGTTCTCATGTTTAAAGTTACCTAAAGCTTATGCAGCCACGAACTCTTTTCCGTCCCCTTCTTACCACTTCCGGTCACAAGAAGTTGCAAAATCAGACTGAACAGGCTCCGAAGTTCTCTCTCCCCCTATGACTCCAGGAGAGCAGCTTCGGAGAGGAAGAAGGGGGAGGGGAGGCAATAAATGGATAGAAATTAAGTACCTGCTCTGTGTCAGGCACTTTGCACATTACCTTCTGGACCTAGACAACATCAGTGACATGTATTCACTTCCCACTTAACAAGGAGGGGAAGTGAGGCTTGGAGAAGCCAACTAGCATGTCTAGGTTTACACAGCTAGTAAGTGGCAAGAGAAAAATTCTGTCTCAAATCTGATGTCACTACCCAAGTTCTGTCCATGGTAGTATGCACCTCCAAGGATAAACCTGAAAACAGAGGTGCCGTGGGTTTTAATTCCAGGTAAAATGATGTGCACACATTCCTCCATCCTGTCTCTTCCACTGAATGAAGCTATAAAAGCTCTAGAATGTACGGGGAAGCTATGCCTGGAGAAACAATTTGAAGTCTCCGAAAGTAGCAGTAGCAGGCAAATTGGGGAAGAAGAGCCAAATTAAGAGTCACTGAAAGTTTGGTGAGTCTGCCAGCTTTTTACCTTCCTCTACCCCACAGCCTGTACTCGAGGCAGTGCAAAACACAAAGTGGTCCTCCACGCATACAGACAGAATTCCCAAAGAAGCCCTCTAGCCCTGGCTTGAGGAGCAGGAAAAGGGACACCCAAAGCTTAGCGAGAGCAGGAAAATCATCTCTTTTGAGAAATACCTTTACTCTCTTGAGCCCCAGTGCCCAGTAATCATTGCACGGTGGTGACAGTGCGGTGTTAGTGATGGAACTGGGGCTCTTCAAACTACTAAAACTCAGAGGGAGATGAGCCTGCCTCTCTAACTGGTCCCGAAAGGGTGTGGAGCACCCCTTGCTCTTTTCCTCTCCTGTCTTCCCACCCCTTGGCTGTGGATGAAGGTACTGTTGTGGGAAAAAGCAGGGAAACAAAAGCCCTAGCTTTCTGGTAGGGGCACCAAAACAGGAAGCCTCGGGAAGGTGGAACGTAGCAGGGAGATGATGGAGGGAGAGGAGCTTGGCAAAAATCAACCCAATAAGTTGTGTTTCAACTCCTGGAATCACTCCCACACTGAGCAGGTGCGTTTCTGATCCCAAAGAACATACCAAAGAGTTTGAGATGCGAACTAAGAGAGAGAGACCCCACTCACCGGGGCGGTGTCCCAGACAGCCCACTGGGTGGGACACATGCAGGATAAATTCAAACAGCACTGCAGAGGCTTTGAAAAAGGGACTGAAATGGAAACCACAACCTACAAAAGTCTGGGGAGAATTTGCAGCTGCACCCAACAGGGTTGATTGCCTGGTAAACCCTAAGTGTCAACACTCCCCATGGGATTTAAATAAGATCCAGTATCTCCTAACCTAATATTCAAAATGTCCAGCATACAATCCAACGTTACCTGTCATGTAAAGAACCAGGAAAATATCAACTTGTCTGGGAAAAGATAATCAATAGAATACCAATGCCAAAATGACACGGATATTAGGATTATCTGATAAAGACTTTAAAACAGCTATTATTAAAATGATCCAAGAAGTAAGTGCCTACACTTTTGAAAAGAAAGGAATGATAGAACACAAAATAAATAGAAGATATACAAAAATGGAAAATTTAGAAATATAAATAGAATAACCTAAATTATAAAAAACCCACCTCACTGAATGTACTTTATAACAGAATAGAGATTAAAAGAGGAGAGTCGCTAGGTGAACCTGATCGATAGAAATTATCCAACGTGAACAATGGATAGAAAAAGAGTGAAAAAAAATTGAAAAGAGCCTCAGGGACCTTGGGACACTACCAAAGGTTCAACATTTGTGTGACAGGAGTCCCAGAGGAGAGGAGAAATAGTGTGGTACAGAGAAAAAAATATTTGAAGAAGTAATAGCTGAAAACCTCCCAAATTTGGGAGAAGACATAAATTTACAGATTCATCAATCTTAATGAATCCCAAATAAAATAAACCAAATGAAATACCCTCTGAAACATTATCATCAAACTATTTAAACCTACAGATAAAGAAAAAAAAATCTTGAAAACAGCTGGAGGAAAACAACTCTTTACTTATAGGGACTAACGATTTGAATGACTATGGTTTTCTTCTCAGAAATCATGGAGGACAGAGGAGGTAGAATGACACTTTTAAAGGTTTGAAAGAAAAGAATTGCCATCCCAGAATTCTACAATCAATGAAAATAGAGGTAATATTCAATCAATGAATAAAGGTAAAATAAAGAGACTTAGGGGAACCAACTGTCCCAATTTGGTTCCCCAGGACTGAGGGGTTTCTCTGGATCCAGCACTTCTAATCCTAAAACTAGGCAAACAAGAACAGTTGGTCACCCTAACATTCTCAGATGAAAGAAAACTAAGAGAATTTGTTGCCATTGGTCCTGCTTTAAAAGAATTGCTAAAGGAAGTGCTTTAGACAGAGGGAGGTGAAAACAGGTGGAATATTGAACCATCAGGAATGAAGAAAGAAAAAAGGAAATGATTCTTCTCCCTTTGAGTTTTTAAAATGTGCTTGATGGTTGAAAGCAAAAATATAACATGGTCTGATGAAGTTTTCAATGTATGCATGCTATCTAGCATCATACTTAATGGTGAAAGACTGAAGGTTTTCCCCCCAAGATTGGAATAAGGAACGGAGATCTACTCTTAGCACTCCCACTCAACATTTTTGTGGAAGTTCTAGCAAGTATAACAAGGCAATCAGAGGAAATAAAATTCATACAGATTAGAAAGGAAGAAATAAAACCCACTCCATTCCTCAGAGGACGTGATTGGATTTGTAGAAAATCCCAATTAGTTTACAACCAACAGCAACAACAATATAAACTCTTAGTACTAATACGTTAATTTAGGAGAATTACAGGATCCAGATTACACACTAAAATCCATTGTATTTCTACATACTAGCAATGAAGACCTGAAACCAAAATTTGAAAAACAAATCAAAAAAATAATACCATCTACAATAGCTCCACAGGTGAAATACTTAGATATAAACCTAAAAGTCATATTTAGGATCTATATGCTGAAAACTACAAAATGCTGATAAAAGAAATAAAAGGAGACCTAAATCAATGGGGAGACATCCCTTGATCATGGATTGGGAGACTCAACACAGTAAAATGTCAGTTTGCCCCCAATTAATCCATAGATTCAATGTACTTTCCAATCAACATGCCAGTGTTTTGTTTGTTTGTTTGCTTGTTTTTTGTAGACAAACTTATTCTAAAATCTATATGGAAAGGCAAAGGAGCTGAAGTAATCAAAAGAAATCTGTAAATGAAAAGTGAAGTTGGAGAAATCACTCTACCCAATTTTAAGAGTTACTATAAATCTATAGCAATTTAGACATGAGGTATTAGTTAAGGGAGAGCCATATAGACCAAATGGAGCAAAATAGAGAGTTCAGAAATGGTTAGGGAAAGAGTTCTTAGACATAACTCAAAATCAAAATTTATTAAGGAAAAAAAATTGGACTTAAAGATGTTTGCTCTGTGAATGACACTGCTAAAAGAATGAAAACATAAACTACAGACTAGGCAAAAATATTTGCAAATTGCATATCAGCAAAGGATTTTTATCTGGAATATATAAAGAACTCTCAAAATTCAATAGTAAGAAAGCAAATAACCTGATTTTTTTTTAAACCTGACTTATTTTTAAAAGGGCAAAAGACTTGAATAGATATTTCACCAAAGGGAAGGCAAATCAGCACATGAAAAGATAGTCAATCAAAAGAAATAAATTGAATGCAAATTAATCAAAAAGGAGTGATGCCAGAATGAGATACCACTACAATTTACTAGAATAGCAAAAAAAAAAAAAAAAAAAAGAAAAAAATACTGACAATACCAGGTGGTGGCTGTAGGAGGTGGTCGTTGAGAAGATGTGGCCCATTGAGAAGATGTGGGTTGACCCATGAGCTGGATCCAGGGAGCTGAAGCCTCCTCACCTCCTCTCCTGTCCTTGGAATATACATTCTGCCCACTGTTCCCACAGTGGGAACTGTTCCAAGGACATAGCCTTGAGAGAGTAAGCTGTGGTTGAGGCCATCTGGACACTATAGTGATGGAACCCCATTAAGGCCTCTATATAAACTTTTAAGATTCTGACTGTTGAGCACGGAGATCTACTCGTCCTGTGGCCATCCAAGACAAGCCTTGGAAGTAATTTCTCCTACCAATTTGGAGTGGTCTGCCTGTTTCTTCCATCTTTACTTACCCCTCTGTGTACAGGAGCCAGTTTGAGATTTCATCTGGGAAAACTCCCATAGTCGCAAACCAATTATGGCAAGGATGTGGAGCAACAGGAGCTCTCATAGGTTGTTGGTGGGATTATAAAATGGTACAGTCTCTCTGGACAACAATTTAGTAGATTCCCCAGAGTTAAATACATGCCTATCCTATGATACAGCAGTCCCACTCCTGGGTGTTTACTCTAGAGAAATGAAAACTTGTGTTCACAGGAAAATTTGCACATGAATATTTATAAGAGCTCTACTCACAACTGCTAAGAATGGGAAATAACCCAAATTTCCTTCAATGAATGATGGATAAGCAGAATGTGGTGCATCCATCCGATAGGATACTCTCAGCAATAAAAAGGAACGGACTCTTGATACATACGACTTAGATGAACCTCAACACACTATACTGAATAAAAAATGCCACTCTCAAAAGGTTATATTATATTCCATTCCTATGATATTCTCGAAAAGACAAAACTGTTGTGAGTGACAAAGAACAGATGAGTTGTTGCCAGGTGTTAGGGATGTGGGAAGGGGTGGCTACAAAGGCAGGAGGGGATATGGGGCAGAGGTGACGGGCCTCTTCTGTATTTTGATTGTGGTCGTAGTTATGTGAATCTATGCATGTGTTATATAGAATTTATAGAACTACAGGTGTAAAATAAAAGCCAATTTTACTATACCTTAAGCTAAAAAATAATAAGTATAGCAATTATTTTTGTTGTATTTATTTTTACTTACAAATATATTTCCTAAATACATTCTCACTGCAAAAACAATAGTAATAAAGACGCAGGTGAAGTTCCTACACCACCTTGACTAAACCTGTCAATCTCTCTCCTCCCCAGGGGTAACCTCTCTTATCAGTCCCTCTCTTTTTTTCTAAAGGAGTAATCATTTCTAATGTTTGGAATCATTTCAAAAGCTCAACTCTTTAATGACGAAATAAGTGAGATTAAACAAGGAAAGATACCTCAAGCATTTAAATATGTGGGAAAAGATTGACACAAAGTAGGCGATGGTGCTGTTGTTATGACATTGTAGGACACACAAACGTGTATCTATGTTCACTGAGATTATTTTAAAAATAATCTTCTGTTACCATCCACCACACTCACTCACACTTCAGCTCTTTTCGTCTTATGTCATACTATTCATTTTCTGTGACTTATTTCATGCCTTTTAAACCTTCCCATCTAAAATCTCCCCCATCAATCATGGACTGTCGCAAAATCAATCTTAGGGTAGATATTATGAACAGACACTCAACAGATGCAGAATTACAGCCGAAACAAATCACTCCTTTTTGGTCCGCTGGCCCCAGTGCTCATGCGTTGGATATTCCCCACACCATCTTTCACCTCGTATCTCTGATGAAATGCACTGATTTCCCACATTTCCGGTTTTAAATCTGGGCCCCATTTTCCAATTTCTGACCCTCTCTCTTGTTTTAGTGTGGGGTCATTCCAGGCTGAGCTGGCCATGGCACCTGCACGGTGTCCCCCTGGGGACTCCCTTATTGGTCAGCCCCCATGGACGGGCTCTGCTAACATAAAGCAAAGCATGGCCTAAACTCAAGCCTCAGGCATAGTCCACCTTTCTTCCTGTCTTGCCTGTCCACATTCTGGATTGTTTTTCCTCTTTGCTCAATCATAGATGGTATCTCTAGGCTGCCAGTAACTCAACCATATTTTAATCACATTAGTTAGTCCAATTGTCAAGTGGCAAAAAATAGATTAGTAGCTTGAATAGTTGAGCTGATATGGTTATTTCATCATCGGTGCTTGTAATGGTTCAACGATTGTAATGGGATCAGATTGAATATTTATCATCCAATGCATTGAATAGAAATTGACCTAAAACAGTCAATTTGGCCTTTCAGTTAGAGCCAGACTCTGTTCTTATTTTTAAGCATTGTCTTTCGCAGTAGGATCACAAGGACACTTTCCATGATCACATGTTATGATTTGTGTCCTGATTTACATGAATTTTCTGTGATAAACACTGTCATATAACAGCCATATCCACAGATGGGATGATAATGAGCTATGTGATTATACGTGATATTTTCCTGTTTCCTCAAATTCCTGGGATATTCATTATATTGATTTTATAACAAAACAACAACCCAAAGAAAGACCACCTTTATGAACAGACCTGTAAAGGGAGAAGCTTCCTACATATTTAAACCCACCAAAGGAGATGCCTTCCTTGCTCTCCTACTCTTTTTCTTAGCACCCAGGACAAGAACTCCATATAGCAGGTACTCACCCTGGAGAAGGCAACAAATGTGGCCCAAAATATGTATAGGATGTCCTGCAGTCGGCTGCACCCTTTACTTGTGTGATACATAGAAAATTCCCACAGTGCTCCTGTGAAGTTCACGATTCTATTTCTATTTTATAGGTAGGGAAACAGGCCCAGAGTCAGGGCCACTACAAATTTATATAGTGAGTTTGTGCAAATGAATCCCCTGGAAGACACAGTTCGATGACTTGGCTAGTGGGACACACATAGGATTTCAGTCTTTACTTGCCCCCTAAGTTGGGACACTTTTTGCAGTACAACTGTATATGGTGGCCCTGCTCAGAAAAGTCAGGAACCTTACCCGGGGTCACATATTAGAAATCAAGGTTTAACCAGCTCTGAAGTTCATGTTCTTCCTGTTTTCACAAACCGCTTACTGGTAGATGAATAAAATTCATGCTGTCCTTACACTGAGAATATTCAGTGATCCAGACTCTAAAACTGAAACTTTCAAAGATCGGATGTAACAAAATACATATAGCTGGTTTCCCCAAATTCAGCTCAGATCGCCTCTGATTGAGAATGTCTTTATCTTTGCATGTTGTGGTCGATTTTAAATTCAACTCAGTCAAGCTCCAAAACCATCCCCGCCACCACCGCCCCACCTCCCAACCCCAGGGGCCAAGTTCAACAATACCCTTGCTTTATGTCATAGACAGGGCTGTGAAATATTGTCAGTGGCATCAGTGAAAGCCACAACAGCATTAAGAGAATTCAAAGAAACCAATTTTCTTTTAGTAGCTCAAGTAGCCAACACCTTCCAAAAATATCTGCAGCTTTGTCTAATGCAGATTTGTAACTCGACTCCTAATAAAGCTTTATTTCTCCCAAGCTGTGGTTTTTAAAATTCACATGATGTAATGCTATTAACTAATGTTGCGATTTATTTCTATTTAAGGCATTATGTAGGGGAAACAGAATAGCTTAATGGGAGTGATTCAGAATGATATTAAGTGTTAATCAAAGCACAATAAAGTAATAATGAGCTGGATTTTCTGACCCAGGTTGGAGGTAAATTTTCCCCGAATTTTGCCCACCTCCTTATTAATTGATAATGCCGTGCCCCTCTGAACTTCCCCTCTTCTGCCTCATTGAGATTTGGGTCGATGATTCACTATTTGGGTGAAGGATTTGGGTGAAGATGATTCATCTTCAGTAGTTCTGTTTAAGGGGATGTATAGCCAGACGAGACACAATACACCTATTTTATTAAAAAGTGGACAAATGTCTGGCATACACATGCAAACTTTCTGGTATAAAACAAATCTAAAGAATACATACCCAGTAGAATGCATACATATGTTCCCTGGAAGACAGGCAGTACACTGTTCACGGGGGCAACGTTTGTAGTAGCCCAAATCTGAAAACTACGTAAGTGCCATCAACCGTAGAAAGTGCACTGGAGAGCTCCGGCCAGTGGCTGGCGCTCACTGTATCTCGCCTCCCTTGCTTCTGCTCCTCGATATTTGCTGATTTTAGCCGATTCCAAACTGACCACCAAGCCCTCTCCCAGTTGCTGCATTCCTAGGGTGCTCATGGGTGCTCCTTGTGAATATCAAGAAGCATGTTGCCTCTGAGCCCTTGGTCAACTGGGTGAGATGCAGAAGCCAACTCTAGTTATCGATGAAGTATCAGAGACTGGTCTTTCCACTCCAAGTCCTTGGGGAGTAAAACGAAGGGGAAACAGTATATCCTGCTCTGGGGCTGCTGTATTAAATGAGATGATGCCGAGAAAGCCCTAGGAACCAAGTATCCACTTGATGCACACTGTTAATTATTTTTATCAGCTTTTAAAAGAGAGGAATAGCATATAATGAAAACATCCCACTTCTTGATATTCCCTCAAAAGTTCAAGAAAAAATCCATTCCCTTCATGTCTTCAATGGCTCCCTAACACTTATAGAATAAGTAACGTAATAAGTCATTTCAAATGCAACCACCCCCAAATCAGACATTGCCAAGTATGGCCTGTGGGTCAAATCTGGCCCACCACCTGATCTTGTAAATAAAGTTTTATTGGAACCCAGCGGTGTCCTTTTGTTTACATATTGTTTGTGGCTGCTTTTGTACTTTAAGAGCAATGGCATAGTTGTGACAGAGACTGTATGGCCCACAAACCCTCGAGTCTTTGGTCCTTTACGGAAAATGTTTGCTGACCCCTTTCTAGCCTCATCTTCCCTCTAGGTCTCATCTCAAAGAGGGTTTCCTCCTGGATCAGTGATTTCTTTCCTGCCTCCAGCTTTTCCCTCACATGGTTCCTTCAACCCAGAGTTACCTTTCCACTGTGCCTTTCTTTCAAAAACTTATTCATTCTTTCTTTTCCCCAGCCTTATTGAGATGTAATTGACATATGACATTGTGTAAGTTTAAGCTGCACTTAATGATGATTTGCTACCTGTGTATATTGCAAAATGATAACCACAGTAAGGTTAGTTAACATATGCATCACCTCACATAACTGCATAACTAGTTTTTTTTCTTTTTCTTTTTTTTTTTGGTGTATGGTGATAACATCTAAGATCTACTCTCTTAGCAACTTTCAAGTATATAATGCAATGTTGTTAACTATAGTCACTATGTCTTATGTCAGATCCCCCAACTTACTCATCTTATAACTGAAAATTTGTACCCTTTTATCAACATCTTCTCATTTCCTCCACCCCACCTCCTGGCAACCACCATTGTACTTTCTTTTTCTATAAGTTCAGCTTTTTTAGATTCCATATATAAGTGACATCATACAGAATTTGTCTTTACCTATACGACTTAGCATAATGCCCAGGAGTTCTGTTTATGTTGTTACAAATGGCAGGATTTTCTTCTTTTTTATGTCTGGATAATATTCCATGGTGTGTGTATGTGTGTGTGTGTGTGTGTGTGTGTGTATGTATGTATCACATTTTCTTTATTCTTTCATGCATCAGTGGACGCTTAGGTTGTTTTCATGTATACCTTGGCTGTTGTGAATAATGCTGCAATGAACGGGTGTAGATGTTGAAATACTGATTTCATTTCCTTTGGATGTATTCCCAGAAGTGAGATTGCTAAATAATATTCTAGTCATATTTTAAACTTTTTGAGAAATCTGCATATTGTTTTCCATAGTGACTGTACCAATTTACATCCCTACCAACAGTGCACAACAGTTTCCTTTTGTCCACATCCTCGTCAACACTTGTTGTCTCTTGCCATTTTGATAATAGCCATTGTAACAGGTGTGAGGTGATATCTCATTGTGGTTTTGATTTAAATTTCCCTGAAGATTAGTAATGTTGAGCATCTTTTCATGTAAATGTTGGCCATTTGTATGTCTTCTTTGGAAAAATTCCTATTCAGGTTTTCTCACCATTTAAAAATCAGATTATTTGTTTTATTGCTATTGAGTTATATGAATTCCTTATGTATTTTGGCTATTAATTCCTTATCTGATACATGGTTTGCATATATTTTCTCCCATTTCGTAGGTTGCCTCTTCATTTTGTTGATTATTTCTTTTCCTGTGCAGAAGCTTATAAGTTTGTTGGAGTCCCAATAGTTTATTTTCGCTCTCATTGCTTGTGCTTTTAGTGTCATATAAAAAAAAGTCATTGTCAAGACCAATGTCAAGGAGGTTTTCCCCTGTGTTTTCTTCGGGTCTTACATTTTAGCCTTTAATCCATTTCAAGTCATTTTTTGTGCATGGTGTAAGATAAGGGTACAGTTTCCTTCTTTTGTATGTGAATATCCAGTTTTCCCAAGACCAGTTATTGAAAAGACTGTCCTTTCCCCACTATATAGTTTTGGCTCCCTTGTCAAATGTTAATTGACCATATGTGCATGGGTTTGTTTCTAGGCTCTTGATTCTGTTCCACTGGTCTATGTGTCTGTTGTTTTGCCAGTACCATGCTGTTTTAGTTACTATAGCTTTGTAAAATCATTTGAAATCAGTAAGTGTGGTGCTTTCAGCTTTGTTCTTTCTCAGGAGTGCTTTGGCTATAATGTGTCTTTGTGGTTCCATACAAATTTTTAGGATTGTTTTTTCTATTTCTGTGAAAAATGCCATTGGAATTTTGATATGGATTGCCTTGAATCTATAGATGGTTTGCTATCAGGTAATGCTGGCCTCAAAAAATGAGTTTGGGAGTGTTCCCTCTGGAAGAGTTTGAGAAGGATTGGCATTAATTCTTTAAATGTGTGATAGAATTCACCAGTGAAGCCATCTGTTCCTGGCTTGTCTTTATTGGGAGGTTTGATTACTGCTTTAATCTCCTTAGTCATTGTTGGTCTGTTTAGATTTTCTACTTCTCCATGACTCAGTCTTGGTTGGTTAATCTTTTCTAGAAATATATCACTTCTAGATTATCCAATTTGTTGGTGTATGATTAATTATTCATAGTAGTCTTTTATGATCCTTTGTTTTTCTGTGGTGTCAGTTATGTTTCCTCTTTCATTTAGAATTTTGTTTATTTGAGTGATCTTTTTTTCTTGGTTAGTTTAGCTAGACATTTGTCAATTTTGTTTATCTTTTCAAAAAACCAACTCTTTGTTTCATTGATTTTTTTGTACTGCCTTTTTAGTCTCTATTTCATTTATTTCTGCTCTAATCTTTATTATTTTTGTTCTGTTCTGTTTGGCCTTAGCTTGTTCTTATTTTTCCAATTCCTTGAGGTGTAACATTAGGTTGTTTATTTGAGATCTTCCTTTTCTCTTAATGTAAGTATTTATTACTGTAAACTTTTTTCTTAGAACTGTTCTTGCTGCATCCCATAAGTTTCTATATTGTGTGCTTTCATTTTCATTTGTCTCAAGATACTTTGATTCCCCTTTTGATTTCTTCTTTGACCCAATGATTTTCAGGGGAGTGTTGCTTAATGTGTTTGTGGATTTTTCCATTTTCCTTATGTTATTGATTTTTAGTTTCATACATTATAGTCAGAAAAGATACTTGATACGATTTCAGTCTTCTTAAATTTGTTAAGGCTTGCTTTGTGGTCCAACATATTCTCTATCCTGGGGAATGTTCCATGCATGCTTGAGAAGAATGTGTATTTTGGTGCTGTTGAATCTTGGCTTTCTTTAATGCATTCAGCCACTTTAGTTTGGAGAATTTAGTCCATTTATGTTTAAAGTACTTATTGATAGGTAAGGCCATTTAGTTCATTGTTTCATAATCTTTTTTCCCCACTTCCTTTCTTCCTCTGTGATTTATTTTTCTGTAGTGGTATATTTTAATTCCCGTTTCTTTACAGTTTGGTATCTACTGTAGGTTTTTGCTTTGTGGTTACTATGAGGCTTACATAAAATATCTTATTGATGTAACAGTCTATTTTAAGCTGATAACAAGTTAACTCCAATTGCATTCAAGGACTCCACACTTTTACTTCTCCTCACATTTTACACTATTGATGTCACACTTTACATCTTTTTATGTTGTATATCCATTAACAAATTATAGCTCTAGTTATTTTTAGTATCATTGCTTTTTTAACTTTCATACTAGAAATAAAAGTGATTTACACTTCACCAGTACCATATTTGGGTATTCTGAATTTGACTATATATTTAACTTTACCAGTGAGTTTTATACTTTTATATGTTTTCATGTTGTTACTTAGTGTCCTTTTGTTTCAACTTGAAGAACTCCCTTAAGCATTTCTTGTAAGGTAGGTCTAGTGGTGATGAACCCCATTAGTTTTTGTTTGTCTGGGAATGTCTTTTATCCCTCCATCATTTCTGAAGGACAGTATTGCCAGGTATAGTATTACTTGACCATGGTTTTTAGATAGGTGCCCTCTTCAAGGGCAAGGACCTGGGAGTCTTGCCCAGAATAGATCCTCCATCTACATCAGTGCAATAGAGAAATGAATGCACATGGGACTCAACCAACTCATGAAGGTCCAGCCCTAAAACTCAGGCCTCAGATATCAAGAGACTTCCTGCTTTCAGAGATCGTTTCCAGACTAATGGCTCCTTTACTGCAGTGGCTTCTGGCTCACTCCGCCAGGCAACAGGCAACAGGCAACAGGAGTGACTGGATTGGTAGACACTAGAGTTTCACTGGGGGTTGTAAAAGCCACACTCCCTAATGAGAAACAATGTAGGGACTAGATCCAGGAAACCAGCCCAGTTGGTAACACCCTTGTAAAAGAGACTGATAAATAAATAAGCAAGCCATCTAGCTTTTCTTCTCCTCAGCAAATGAGATGGAACAGCTGGCCTTGGAAAGAGGCCCTGTGCTTTGTTAACTGGAAACAGATTAGCAAACTCAATCAGGCTGACCAGTTTTTCAGTCCATGGCCTTGCAACATTTCAAAAAGGGAATTTTTATTAAAAGTTTCTCTGGCAAGGGCCAGGCAGCAAATGACACTAGCTTGCCCTGAAATGTTTCATGCTGGTGGGTAAAAATACTTTTTTGAGGGGGGGATTCTTATCTTTAACTTTCCTATGGGTCTTTGACAAAATCCTCAGGGAATTCTATAGAGTGCATGTTGTCAGTATTTTAATCAGCTTCAGCTGTCAAAACTCTTGTAACCCGCCTCTTCTATTTAAAATGTGTCTTCTAGGCATAAAATAATTAAAGGTGCAGGGTCATACAGCAGGCTCAGAGCCATTGCGATGTGACAAAACCCTCTGGATGAAAGGTATTATTTCAGGAAGTTTTAAATATAAATTTTGTTTTCTCAGAAGGCTGCAGGGCACACATTTTCTATACTGTCAAGCTTGATAGTAACAATATTTATATTTCAAATAAGAAGATTAAATTGCAGTCTTCTGCGTTCCTGCTTCTCGTCAATTTTTTTTTACTAGTTTATCATAGTGCTGCGTTCTCAGTATGTCATCATCATACCTTTTTTTTTTTTTGCTGACAATACTTTTATTTATTGAAATATTTTGTCTTTCACTGTCAATCTCAGGGCTGAAATAACGAAGGCAGGCAGCCACACCACTCGGGTTTGGTTGTTTTACAAACATCTTGTTTTACACCTTGTTGAAGGTTTGGTGAAGGAAATGCAAAACAGCACAACCATAGCAAATAACAGATGCACTCAGACCAATGTGTTTAGCGCATGTGATGGAGAAAGCTTTGGGTTCTTCACCTGGAGGCGTGTGTACGCCTTTTTATCTCAGGCGTTGGGAAACCAACAGTGAACAGGCAAGGCCAGCGAGCCCCAGGAAAGAGCGTTTGCTGTGAACGGCTGCGCTGGCTGCTGTGAACGGCTGCGCTGGCTGCTTTGTGTCAGGGCTTGTTAGCTGCTGCAGCTCAGAGTCTCCAAAGGGGCCAAGGCAGCCCGGGGAGCTTTCTGAGCCATGGGAGCTGATGAGTTTCTGAGTTTCCGGGCTGGCTCAGTGTCAACCCTTCAATATTGCACTTGACAGAGCTGTTTGGGGGAAATGTGCTCGTGAACGACTCTCACACCTGTTGCACCTGAGCCTGACTATGGCTGGGGGTTTTGGGCTTGCTCGTGTTGAAATGAAGGGGAAATCCTTGCTTTCAGATGGCAGCTTCCTCTTTCAGAAGGGCTGCACCCTCTTCTTCCCACTTAGCGCTTTGCTCTGCTGAGGGAGAGTCAACTGGTTGATCAGAACTCTTCTCCCCTCCCCCAGTCTATGGAGTTTGACCTTTTTCAAGTCAGCTAGGCCCAAGGAACGTACTCTTATCTCTGAGATGACAAATCACAGAGGAGCAGTAATTTTTCACTCTGTGCCCATGGCAGACATCACTAATCAATCTCAGCACTTTAACACTCAACCAGCTGCATCCTCAGATTCCCTTGCAGCCTAGCTCCCTAGGCAATCAATCGTTTTGGCCTCATCAGTTCCCTCTGCAGGGCCCAGGGCACCAGTCCCGGCACATATGTTCCATCTCAGGACTCAAGCAACACTGCCATTTTTATTTTAACTTATTTATTTATTTTATTTAGTTGGTTGTGCCGGCTCTTATTTGTGGCAGGCGTGCTCCTTAGTTGTGGCAGGTGTGCTCCTTAGATGTGGCTCACAGGCTCCTTAGTTGCAGCTCTCTGGTTCCTCAGTTGCAGCACATGTGCTCCTTAGTTGTGGCCAGCAGACTCCTTAGTTGTGGCTCACGGGCCTCTTAGTTGCAGCAGGTGGGCTCCTTAGTTGTGGCTTGCCAGCTCCTTAGTTGTGGTATGTGAACTCTTCATTGCAGCATACCTGTGGGATCTAGTTCCCTGATCAGGTATCAAACCTGGGCCCCCTGCATTGGGAGCGTGGAGTCTTAACCACTGTGCCACCAGGGAAGACCCAACACTGCCATTTAAATGTTGCACTTCACAGCCCCAACTAAATCATGTTTTAACCATATTTCCATTCACAGAGTCCTTTCATATCCTGATCACACATGGCAGCTTGGAGTTTTTAAAAGCCCCAAAGTGAAAGCTGCCACGCATAGAGTCACTTCCACGCTCCGTCTGTGAAAGGGAGGCACAGGAGAAGCCCAGATTCTGCATGGAAGGCGACTGCAACCGGGGCACACACACCTGGAGGTGAGGTTCATTGGAGGCTGTCTTTAGAATCTGGCTATTACAAGACCACTCACCGATCTGGGTTGTGACACTTGACTCATGTAGAAGGATTTCCTATTAGATTAGTTCAAAAGTGACCTTTCTGCTTTTGTGTTAAAACCCAAACTCTTTAGCGTAACCATCAAGGCATCTCACAGTTTAGCCTCCATTCTCCCAGTGTCAAGCTGTGTTCTTTCAACATATGAAATTATGTCTTTGAAGCACTTATTTTCTTCAAGTTCCTCATCTTCACCCACCCCATGTGATCACCTAGTTATTCTGGAAGATCCAGTTCTAATGACTCTTAACATCTGCCCCTAGCAGAGCCAGAATGACTTATTCCCTCCCCTGGGCTCTTATAGGACCATGGAAGGGAAGAGAAGGAGAAAAGGGGGATGGAGGAAGTTATTTGCATGAATTGTGGGCAAGAGGGAAGGCCCTATAGTTTAAACCAATGATTGGATGAACATAGACTTAAAGATTCTGAAAACTTTTTTTTCAGTGTGTACACACACACAAACACACACTCACAGACACTGAAGTTCAAAGGACAGAAGCTGAATCAGACCTTATTCTTGAAGGAAGATTTTTTCCCATGTCTAAACTACACTGATCTGGAAACCTATTAATAATATCACCCCGTTTAAACTTATGCCACTATAACATTTTCCAGAATACAAACCCTGTCTGTCAAATGCATGTCACGTGTCACCTTGTACATGGAAAGGGAAACTAAAGTATTGGTTAAATCTAAGTCATTCACTGTACCAGGCAAGTTCAATGTCTATCTCGCTTTATCTGTACATCTTACAGTCTTCAGTGGCAAAGAACAGCTTAAGCAAAAGTAAAAGGGGGTTAGAAGAAAGATACAGAGATGTCTTATAGACGCCGAGGAGAGGAAGTGTAAGCAAACCTCACTGGGCATGGGAACTGGGGCCAGAATATTGTCCGTGGAAGCAAGAAGTACCCCCTCCCGGAGTTGTATCAGCTTTTGTGCCTAATTCTATACAGGTGTCTCCCCTCTTTCTCTCTCTCTCCCTGCATTTCATTTGTTGCAAACCAGGTTTCTTTACCTCACTGCATGTGATCCAAACGTGGCCATACCATGGAGAAGTTTATATTCTCCATGGCCACAACTTAAGACTCAGGGTTTCTATGTTTGTTTGTTTGTTTTCATAATACATATACAGATGTTTAATGAATGGATGTACATTAATGCATATATATAGCTTTTTAAAAATTGAAGTATAGTTGATTTACAATGTTGTGTTAGTTTCAGGTGTACAGCAAGGCAGTTCAGTTATACATACAAACATATCTATTTTTTTTCGGATTCTTTTCCCTCATAGGCTGTTACAAAATAGCTATGTCTTGATTCCATATTCCCAAGGGGGAGAATCTGATTGGTCCAGCTGGCCACCCAGTATTTTCCCTGGGACAAGTGGCCGTGTTTGGTCCAAAGGGACATGACCACTGTGACCGGGACTGGGGACTTCACTTGCCACTGTGCGGTTTTAGAGTCTCCTTCATGTATAATGTATTGTGGGGGCATATTTTCAGATGAAGGGTTATGGGATGGCTGGGAAGAGGTCCGAAGATGCTTACTGAGCCTTGTCATTTTACAGACAAGAAAATGGAATTTCAGAGACTTTATTTTTGGAGAAACAGACGCTTTCTCAGACTGTACATTTAACACAGAGGTGGTCTTAATAGGCCACAACTCAGTATCTACGTCAGCCCAACTTCTGCATGATCTAGACATTATTTCCAAATACCAGCCTTTTGTTTTTTCTCTTTTTGTTTAGTCACAGAGGGGACCATCATTATGACACAGACCATTTAAGTTAGGGTTGATGGATCAATGGCATGACCAGTATAGAGCATAAAAGAAAAGACACTCCCTAAAACTCCTGGAGGGGACATCACTAACCTCTGGTTTCATAACCAGAAATTCATAAGGATAGAAGTCATTAGAAAAAAATGATTTTTTTTTTCAAACAGGTGATTAATAGACCTGAAATTACTGGCAAAGGAGGGTTATCAAGAGCCAAAGGAGTCATTCTTAAGCTTAAGCAATAATGTGTCACAGGGCGGTTTTCAAAGTTATACTCCATTTAGAAAAGTCTGACAGAGCCCGTTCTAGTTCATCTCCATCTATCAAATACCTTTTAAGGCTTTATTGAGAAACTTAAATAGTCTCTGTTGTAAAAAAAAAAAAAAAGAAAAAAGAAAAGAAAAGAAAACCAAAACCAAAACCAAACCAAACCGATATTCCAATGTTGTCAAATCACAGAGTAGGATTTGTAGAGATTTATCATGTGGATCTAACCCATTTTCCAAAGAAATATATAAGGGGACTCACCCAAACACAGAGAAGACAGGACTTTTTCGAAAGCTGTAACGAAACTATTTAGAAGGAACAGAAGAATACACGTAACAGGCTTCTAGGAAGCAAGTTAATATAGGTGATTTCTAGTCAACTACCTATAGGAGGCCTGGTCGGAATATTTATCTAGTTCCACATCATCCCTAAGTCAGTTCCTCAGGACCTGCCAAGAAGGGGAGACATTCTGAGTTAGATGTTTCCTGAGTAAAAAAGAGTTTTAAAAAACTGGCACAAGCTCAAGAAAAGAGGCAACGTCCTATCTAGCACTAGAATCGTGCTTTAAGGAGGAATTTATCTATTAGAGGCTCTTAGTAATAGGATGTGGGGAATTACCAGAGAAAGTGGAGATTCAGTCCTTTTTGGGGAGAAGAGAAGCAGCAGGGAAGAATGAGGAGGGGAGAAATGGGCTCATATCCAGCTCTGCCATGGAATGTTATTGACAGTACCAGCAAATGAATCAGGAAGCTCACTGGTTTGATGATAAGGAAGCTGTCACTCTCTCTGCTGAGACTGACGTGCCTCATGCCATCAGTATAATTGATGTCTGTTCAATAATACCCAGATCTGTCCCAGAATCTGTGCAAGAACATCTGATAGTTACATCAAACTTAAAAGTGAGGTGCTAGGGAGGAGAGTGTCCAGATGGACACAGATGTGGTCAGACAAAATAAGATTTTTAAAAAAAATATTCAAAGCTGTTTAACAGATGTCACATTCAACAAAGTAATGGTTCATGGTGCACATGCTGGTTCTGAAGAAAGGGTTGGGCTGGCCTGGGCACCAGGGCCCTAAGAGTCATTTGTCCCAGACCTGGCTTAAGTTTGTGGGCGGCCAATGTGGTTCCCTCCAGGGAAAGTGTGCCTTTCTTCCTGAACCATTGGTGAGCGTTTGTTCAAAACGAGAAGTGGTCTCCTTTTAGCTTTAGTCATTAAGTCACCTCAGAGGAGACTGAACACCCAAAGGGCCAGATCTTTGCCCAACCCGAAGTTCCTACATTCCTGATTTCTGATCTAAAAGATAAATGCAGCAGGTGAGAAGCATGTCAGGTGGCACCAGAGAACAGTTTAGCAAGTAATCTCTCCAGTAGATGCATGAGCGAAGGCTGTGGAATTGCCCAGAAGGACACTGATGATGGCACAGCTATCAGGAAAGCTTCATAGAGGGGAAGGCCTGATCCGGGGTCTGTTTAGGAGAGAGGTCGGCAAAGTAAGGCCCATGAGTCACATCTGCCCTGCCACCTGTTTTTGCAAATAAATTTATATACGTGAACTATTATTCCGCCTTTAAAAAAAGAAGGAAATTCTTCAGTTTGTGATAACATGGATGAACCTGGGGGACATCTAAGTGAAATAAGTAAAGTAAGCCAGATACAGAAAGACATATAATGTATGATCTCACTTATATGTGGAATCTTAAAAAGTTAAATTCATAGAACCAGAGAGCAGAATGGTAGTTGCCATGGGCTGGGGGATGGGAGGAAACTGGGAAGTTTTGGTCGAAGGGCACAAAGTTTGAGTTATAAGATGAATAAGTTCTGGGGACCTCATGTACAGCATGGTGACTGTACTTAATAATCATGTGTTGTGTACTTGGAATTTGCTAATAGAATAAATCTTAAGTGTTCTCATCACAAAAAGGAAATGGTAACTGTGGGAGGTGAGGTGATAGATATTAGCTTGATTGTGGTAACCATTTCAGAATGTGTACGTATATAGATTCTTCAAGTTGTACACCTTAAATATACAGTTGAATAACATGGGTTTGAACTGTGCAGGTCCTCTTATATTGTACATAGACTTTTTCCAATAAATGCATACAGTACTACAAGATCTGTATTTCATTACTAGTAACCGTCGTTATTACGACCTCGTGCTCAGACTCTTGACACTTTTTAGCTTCTCTCATCCCCAAAAGAAAGCACCTGAGTTTCCATTCTTGTTCCTTTGGATACTAAGGGCACAGAAGTTGCTTTAGCAGCAGGTAAGGTTTATTTGACAAAGCAGTTTTCTACCCAAAAAGGCCCGATCAGCCCCATGAGGCAAAAGCCCGTTAAATCAATCTCTGTGGAGTTGGATGGCAGGGTCTGTTACATCATTGTCAGCTTTCTTGGATCCACAGAGGGGAAATCCTCCCCCCAACTCTTTGAGATCTCTCCTTTCAAAGGAAAGGAGTTCAGATCCAGGCTAGAATGGGCTCTCAAGCCAGGGGTCAGTGAAGTTCCCCACCAGAGGAGTCAGGGTGTTGTGGATGTTGTCTGTGGATTCGTTTCCAGTAAACCCTCTCCCAACAGCAAGCTCATTGCATTCAATTTTTTATTTATTTTCCTGTTTCCATCATCTTTAAGTAGTCCATGCACCTCAGGGGGAAATTACTCCATCTGCAATATCAAAGGTAAACTGGGTTCATCTAAGGAAATTGCCTCTCCTACCAGTGATCATTCCATGAAGAGCAAAGTACACCAATGGGCCAATGGGGTACGTGAAGCAGTTTTCTGGGGGCTTCCTCACTCTTCTGGGGGAATTTTCTAGAGCCATGCTGTATAATAAGATGGTCTGTCCACGTGGGGTGAGTCCAAATTGACCTCAGATCTCAAAGACTTAGTGTGAAAGAATAATGCAGAATCTCTTTTTAATACTTTTTACTGTTAATTTCATGTTGAAATGCCAGTCTTTTGTATATATTGGGTTAAAGAAAATCTATTTTAGTAAATTTAATTTCATCTGCTTCTTTTCACTTTCAAAAATGTGAACACTAGGCAATTAAACATTAGTATGTGTCTTGCATTCTTCTGGACAGAGCTGTTTGAAAGTGACCCCCTCTCATCTTTGGGACATGGTTGTACGCAACTAGAGGTCAGGAACGCCACAGCCACACGGGGAGAGGGGCAGAGTGAGGAGCCAGAGCCAGAGCATGATGTTCAAAGAACCTCTGTGCTTCCAGTTATGTGACCCAATGGGTAACCGCACGGTTCAAGCGAGTCCGAGATAGGGCTTACTCTTACTTGCTGTGCAAAGAATTTAAACCATACATGGCCAAAGCTTGGGATCTCCCAAGTCTTGTGACCAAGGTCTGAAGGAACTGGGTAGGAAGCATGGGTTCAGCCTCTCAAAGATGTGCTAAAGTGTTTCCAGAAGGTTGAACTATCAGTGATGCTTTGGAGCTGGGAGCCTACCTGTGAGGATAAGGTCCTGAAAGGAGACTATAGGGAAAACACAGAGCCTGGGCCTTCTGGCCTTCCAACAACAATAATGCTGGGCACCTCCCCAACAATTCCTGCAGGAGAAGATGAGGCTCACTCAACCTGAGCAGGCAGGATGACTGTGCTGGGAGCTGCCCTCTGCGCCTCCAAGGCACTCTCCACCCTTCTATACCCTGCCCCCTGCCCTGGAAAGCAGGATTTATCAACAAAATCCTTGCTGTCTGCCTCTCAGTTGGGTTTAGCCAATGGGGAGCACCAGGAAGAGAGGAGAAAGAGGGAGGAGAGCGTGATTGGGGTATTTGTTCTTCTGACTCCTTCCCTGAAGGTTAACATGAGCTGGTGGCGTCCCTCAACTTAAGATCTCAGCTCCTGTCAGGCAGTCCTCGTCTTCCAGGTGCCATATCCCTCCCCCTCTCCCTTGTGCAATCAAGTCTATCAATAATCATGGTGCCATCTTGCTAATATCCCCAAGATCCTAAACCTTGTGGTTTGCCTATACCCTGCCCATACCTTTTTGTTAAACTCTCTTCCAGTGATCCAAGTTGACTGTCATATCTTTTCCTTTAGTGACACTGATACAGTGGTGCTTCCAACTTTCCTGTGGTTTTCCTTTGACCAGATTATGGGACAAGATTACCAAGGTCACAGACGGGCATATTTCAATATGGAGGATGTCCCATGATCAGAGAGTGGAGGTGGTACTGGTGGGTTAGGACAGGAAGGTGAAGGCAGTTGGCTCAAGGAATGAGCCATATGTGGCAGTGAGGGAGATGGACCGTCCCAGATGATGGTGACTTGCTTTTGGACAGTCAACATGGAAAGCCAGGGAGTGCAGGTCAGAATGTCCTGATTTTCACTCTTGAGTTGTGACCTACAAATCTGCAAATCACCCTCATATTTGGGATCTTTATGGTGCTGCATAATGTTTCTAGAACCCTGTACCAAAGATCCCACATGTATGGGGAGTTCATACTGAATGACACCCCTAGAAATGCCACAGAGATTGAGCTTATGGAGTTAAGGAGCATGTATTGACTCTTTATGACGTGGGTGGGTAGCCAACTAACACGGTCTGGTTCCACCTAGAGCGAAACTGGAAGGTTCGAGAAATCTGATTTGGACATTCTTACCTCTCTCCCTCTCAACTCTGCTATTTTTCTTCCTTCTTTCACCTCTTCTTAAGTTTCCTGAGCCTTGGGGTCAGCATTTTTCAAACATCAGTCATTTGTTTGTATACTATTTCAAGATTTTTGCCAAATTATTATAACCAATATTGATTTATTTAAAATTCCCTAAACCGACCTGACACACTTGTTTTTTTTTTTTTTTTCTTTTAAACTTTACATTACTTTAACTACCTTGTCCTAAGTATTGATATGTGTGAAACCACAGATCTGGTAACTGAGTTACAATATTTTTTTATATATATACACACAGATACATAGTAATGGTAATACAAAACCTCACATGCCAATTAAGCCATCCCAGGTACCACCTGATCTGCGGTTCCCCCAGCACAAGAAACATGAAATTGTCAGACACATTCTGGAATAGCACTGTCCTGCAGAACTCCATGCAATGACGGAAGTGTGTCTGTGTCTGCCCTATCCCATACACAGCCATTAGCCACGTGTAGCTGTAAAGCACCTAAAATGTGGCAAATGCAACTGTGAAACCGAATGTTTAGTTTATTTAATTTTAATAAATGTTAAGTTTAAATTTGAAGAGCACGTGTGGTGAGTGGCTGCCATATTGGACAGCAGAGCTCTGGGGTATCTGCGTTTAAAAATAAATCATAGCAGAAGGGATGAACCTTGTGCCAGATACTGTATGAGCAACTTACATATTTTTTTTTCCTTATGTATTCCTAAGGACCCTGTGAGGGATGTATTACGTCATTCTGGTGGTAGGCGCAAGTCAAAGACGGGAGGATTTTCTGTTGCATCCTTAAATACACAGTGAAACCATCCTCTGTTATTTACAGAGAGAGAGAGAGAGAGAGAGAAAGAGGGAGAGGGAGAGAACTGTAAGTGAGCAAACTGTCATCCAGTCCCAACCACATTCAAGATTTAAAAGGTTGACATTTCCTTTTTTCCTTCTCTCTCCCTTTTTTTAAACATCCAGCCCTCTCATTAACCAGATATCTTTATTCTCTAAGTATTTACCACCCAAATGAAATTTACAGTTTAATTTGCTGTATAAAATCATTTACTGACTGATAAACCTCATCACTAAGCTCCAGCACAGCCCGGGGTACTCCCGACAGTTTTAATTCTTGTAGCAGCAGGCTGCTGCGAGAGAAAAACAATCCTGTCAAATTAACGGTGAGGGTCTAAATTATTCAAATACACTAACTCCATGCAGAGCTGTCCCCCTGTTCATAATTTTTCTTTCAGAGCCAACAATTAACCAGCAATATTCTAACTTAAACACTGACAGCCTTTCTAAAAGAATTCTGGGAACGGGTGCATTCCACCTCCCCACGTGTCCCTCTGCACCCGGGGGCACCGAGGGAGTGACCTCTGCAGGGGCCCCTGTGGAAAGGGGAGGGTTTTTTCCCCCCAAACAGCTCACCTGTTCAGAGTATCATTCTCTGTGTGTCTCTCTCACACCCCCCAGGTCAGAGATGGAGTTTTGGATGTCAAGGTGTGTGTGTCTGTGTGTGTTTCTAGCATTTATACCAGATGAGCATCAGCCTGCAATTAGTTAATTGCACATGTACCTTTCTGCCTGTGGGGGAAAAAAGTGCCTCCAGTTTTCTACCTGCAAATGCAACCAAACTAATTATTGAGCTGCTGATTCAGAAGGCAGGCCCATCTAACTGAGCCTATAAAACAGAAAAAAAAAAACCAACTAAAAATGGTATTAGCTTCAGAACGACAAATAGCAAGAATTGCTCTCACATTTGAGAAGGAAAATCCTTCCCACCACTTTGGACCTCAGTCAGGTTCTGCAGAATGAATGGCCTTGGGTGTCAGTAGATGTTTTTTTTTAAACTAATTTCCCATAGCTTGGATCCCCTAATAGTGATGGATCCTTGGGCATGACACCCACTGTCAAAGTTCTTAAACAGAAAAAAAAAAAAAGTTGATCTTGACAGTTCATGCATGCATGCATTCATTCTTTTATCAAATATTTATCGAGTGTCAACTATGTGCCAAGCTCATGGTACCTGGGAAGCATCGTGGTGCTAGATGTGGAATGAGAAGCAAAAGAATGACACTTAGTCGAAAATGAGGCTTAGTCCCTGCCCTTTAGTTCAGGGTTGAGCAGAATGTGTGACTCAGGAAAACCTCAGAGGTTTATTAAAAATGCATATTAATTGGCCTCACCTTACACCGAGTAAATCAGAATCTCTGAGGTGGAGCCCAGGAATCCGCATTCTAACCCACTTCCCCAGGCTGTTCTTAAGCACACTGAAGTTTGAAAGTGTTGGCTTTGAGACTTACACCTGAAAGCATCAGGCAGCAGTGGATGACCATAAAAGAGATACCAGCATCAATACGCGGATATGTAACCCAGGAAATAGTGCTGGGGACATACCCAGGGTCCAGCATTGCGCCAAAGAAGTGGGGAAGGTGCAGCGTGAGGAGGCCTGTTTGCACAACTCCAAGGGCACCTTTGTTATCTTAAACAATGGCAGTCCTACCCATGGTGTTCATGGAGACCTTTAGTTTTGTTTTGTTTTTTATTGTTTTTATTTTCTTTGTAGCTTTGTTTACCTTATGAAACTTTTCAAATTTTAGAGTAGTTTTAACGTATGGAAAAGTCACAAGGATAGTACAGAGAGTATCCACGTACCTAACACCCACTTTCCCCTATCATTAACATCTTACGTGAGTGTGGTACGTTTGTCACCATTCGTGGATGAGTATTGATGCATTATTATTCATTAATCTCCATACTTTAAACTAATTTCCATAATTTTAAACTTCATATCCTTTTCCCATCTACAATCTCATGTTACATTTAGGTGTCATGTCTCCTTAGGCTCCTCCTGGCTGTGACAGTTTCCCAGACCCTCCTTGTTTTTGATGACCTTGAGAGTTTTGAGGTGTACTGTTCTGGTAAATATTTTGTAGCATGACCTTCAGCTGGCATTTGGCTGATGTTTTTTCTCATGATTAGACTGCGGTTATGGATTTTGGGGGAGGAAGAGCCAGGAGGTAAGGTGCAGTTTTCATCACATCACATCACATCCAAAGTGTATGGGATCAATGTGATTTATCACTGTTGAGGTTGACCTTGATCACCTGGCTGAGCATGTTTGTCAGGCTTCCCCACTGTAAAGTTACTTTTCCTCTCTCTTCGCATATGGAACTCTTCAGAAGGAAGTCACTATGTGCAGCCCACACTTAAGGGGTTGTATGCTCCACCTTCTTGAACACAGAGTAAATTATTTGGAACTCTTTTCTATGGGAGATTTGTATATTCTCCTTTATTTACTTATCCAATCATTTGTTAAGCCAGTATGAACTTAACAGATATTTGTGTTATACTTTGGATTTTAACACAGTGTTCTGTTATTAATTTTTCTTGCTCAAGTTGTTCCGGCTGAAGTCATTGGGAGCTCTTCCATTTGGCTCCTGTGTTCCTCTGACATACGCACACAGTTCTGTCTTTTGAGCACTTCTTTGATTCCTCACGCTCGAAGGTGCTCCAGGCTCATCTCATATGTTCCCTGACCCAATCCTAGAATCTGCCATTTCTTCAAGGAGACTTGGTTCCCTTTATTGGAGAACAGTATTTAGAAACCAAATGCTGGACATTGCATGTGCTTAGTATTGCTGGGATATTATTGCTTCTAGGCCTTCCCAGAACTAGGATAGAACTAGGAAATAAATGGGTGGGTATTAACATATCTCTGTATATACACATGATGCCTCTATATCTATACCTATGTAGCATCTATCTGTATCTAGCGTCTATTTATATATCTATTCATATCTAAATTAAGCTAAACATGAGTTCATGCTAATGTCTCTAACTCTAATCCGTTACCACCTTGGTCATTCTAGCCTCCTCCTGTTGTTTCTCTATAACCACCCACACCAACAGTGAGAAGCCTGGCTTTCATCATCTGTCACCCATTTGTTTGTTTAGCCTCACTATACATGTATAGTGGCTTCACAGTTAACCTGGGGTCCCCTTTTTATGTAGTGTCCATTTACAACCAAAGCAATGTCTGTTAACTGCGACACACTTTGGGACACTCTGGCTTGAAAGAACCCCTTTCTCTGGTTACTACCCTAGAGACACAGTGAGTCCCCTGGGCCACCTCTCCTTCTTGTGGCCTATCCTTCCAGATCCTTGTTCAGCTCCCACTGGCAGCCACCCCAAAGTTTGCCCAAGATTCATAACAGCTGCCACTGACTTTCTGAGCCATAGCGGGGTTATCAATATCCATTCAGGGAGCGCTTGCTGAGAGCACGTACTCCATACCTAGGTCTGTAAAGATGCTGAAGATAAGGACATGGATATTAATATAGCAGGGTCCTATCCCTAGTAGCTCTGTTTCTAACTGGGCATGGGGACGGGGGGCTTGGCCCTTGTTGCCATTTTGCATTGTCGGTTTATTTCTCTAAGTGCCACCACAAGGGAGCATGAAATGCCACAGCGTCTCTAGAGGAAAGCACCTTTATCTAGTTTGGGACATGCAGGAAAGCTTCTCAGCGGCAGTAAGTCTTTAGCTGAGTCCTGAAGAATTGATGAATGCTGTCAATGTGTACCTATTGAGCATCCTAATGTAGGCTGGGTGTTGAGAACATGATGGAGGGGGGAAAACCCAGATAAGGTCACTGGTTTCATGGAGACCCCAGTTAAGTGAGGGATTCAGGCACTTAGTACCATAAGTAGTAGTTAATCAGGTGGGGAATGGGGGTTGCAGCCCTGAGATTTCACCTGCAAAGCTTTCCTTCAGTTCTCACATCTCCGTATCCGTCAAGCCCCTTTGGGGGGATGCTCTGCAAAGATGCCAAAGCTCCTGGCTTACAGGGGAGCTGTGTGCTGATTCCTGTGCACAAGAGAGAGGGGTGGGAGTCGGGTGCCAAGTGGGACAACATCCATTTGATCCTTTTTATATGTAAATGTGACTTTAAATAATATTTTGTAATGACCTGCATTTCTGTTAGGAAATATCTCTTGATGATTTATTTTTTTTCCCTGCAATTACGACAGCCTAGTGATCTTGTTAATTAATGCCAAAGAAGGTTTTTCCGCACCTCATTAAAGGTTTTCCCTTTCAGGACAGCAACACTCTTGTGCACAGCCAGGGCAGAGAAAGTCATTTTCTTGCGGGTGGAAACACATCTTTTGATCCTCCACCTCTTTCTTTTCTTATCCTTTAGCCTTCTTATTACAGCCCGTTTTTTCCATTCTATGTCTCCCCTTCTTCTCCTTTTTCTTTTCTTTTATTCCAAAAACACAGTCACTTCTTGTTGCTCTGAAGCATTGTTTCAAATAGTTCAGCTGTCATCAGTGTGTTCCCTCAGGGGCCCTCTTTCTCCTGGAAAAATTGTTTTATTTTGCTATTTAATTCAGTGTTTCCTATTCAGTGACTTTTGGTTGAGAGTTTTCTGTGTCCTAAGTTCCCTTGTAGATATCAGGGAAATAATCGTGAACCAGAGAGTGTCCTGTCTGTAAGACTCTTAGTTTTGGCCCATAAAAATAACTAACACATGAAAGGATGAATGAATGAAGGGTTCTGTGGTCCAGTAAATTTTATTAATCCTACCCCAGGGGTTGTCACACTATGGCCTGGAGGGCAAAGCCTGCCCCTGCTTGTTTTTGTAAATAAAGTTTTATTGAAAGAGCCACAATATTCACTTGCCTATTGTCCATGGCTTTGCAGCAGCTTTGCTGCTACAACAGCAGAGTTGAGTTGTTGTTATAGAGACCATTTGACCCACAAAGCCTATCTGGCCCTTTATACAAAAAGTTTGCTGACCCCTGCTCTACCCCATCATTGGAGAGTCTGAATGCCCATTATATATTTACAAGTCTGAAAAATTCTGTAGTCAGAAAACGTATTAATTTTCTTCAACCCATTTCCCCCCCGAACATATTTGATCACAGAACCGTCTTCCAAACCACCACCTCTTTATGAATTGATTTATAGACATTTCCCCTGGATGAAATAGCCAGCCCTGAAGGTTGTCTTTCTCTGCCTGATTTCAATTTGGTGGGCACCCTCGTCTTCTGACTTCTGGCGGCACTGTCGCCTGGACTGTCCAAATCCAGCTCCTCTCTCAGCCTCTGTGAAAGTGTCCTCCACTCAGGCATGAGGGTGGGGATTCTCCTTGGCTCCAGTGAGATACTGTTTTTCTCTTTCCAGGAGCAATGATGTGCAAAACCCAAGTCACCACTAATGGCCAAACAGGTTAGACTGGTTTGCTATCCAGGGGGTTTCCACTCTTGCCTCATCTGACGCATCTCAAAGAAAACTCCTTCTGATTTATGGTTCATTTTTCTGAGGCATTGTTGAAGGTTGGATTAGACTGGGATGGCCTGCAGATCAGCCAGAACTGAAGGAAGGGTCATGGTGGTGTTGAGAAATCCCAGCAGGTAAAAGTTCCCCTAAGGTCCAGAGAAGACCTGGAAATGCTATGTTAGGGGAGACATCCTTCCTTGTCCTTGGAGACAGGGAGGTGGTTTTCGGAAGAAAAGACTCAGATTACACCTTGGCATTTGGACAGTACCCTGAAAGTAGAAACGGGTTTCTGTGTTACCTTTCCAGTTGTGCTAGGTCTTTCCTTCTCATAAATAAGGCCTGAAGAAGAGAGCAGAATGTCGGGTACCACAGGTGGCGTGTGGGGTGGATACCTCTTCAACAGGTCAGGGGGCATGTAGTCAGTAGGTAGATGTCAGACCTACAAGGAGAGGCCTGCAAGGAACTGAATTTTGCCAACAACTTGAATGAGCCTGGAAGCATGTTCTTCCCCAGAGCCTTCAGACATGACTTCAGCCTGGCTGATGCTTTGATTCCAGCCTGTGAGATCAGATATTGGGTAGAGAACTAGCCATGCCATGCTGGACCTCTGATCTTCAGAACTGTGAGCTACTCAGTGTATTTTGTTGAAGCGCATAACTTTGTGGTCACTTGTTACACAGCAATAGGAAACTAATATAATGAGCAAAGTATCAAGATGGCTAAGGATTTAATGAGGAGTGTTATGGGCACATATGATAGTGTTTATGCAGCATCCCTCCCTTTGGTGAACTAACACTTCCCCTTCCATAATAATCTTGGCTAGTCTATATGGTTCCTTTAAAATTTACTTCATGCCCCTACTTAACCCCAGGAGTTGACGCCAGACTCAGGCCTTGCTAATGACGGGATTCCATCCTCCTGGGCACACTGATAGGATCAGCATTGAGTCCATAACACAAGGAGGGCAAATGTGAATTATTGGAAAGACAGTCTCATTGAGCTCTTGAGCCATAAAGAGTATGTGAGCCTCTTTCCTGGTAGCTCGAGAAAGTTTGCCTGGGAAGGAAGCAAACACAGAGGAAAACGGAACTGACAGATGGATAGAGAAACAGAGCCCTGATCTAGCCATACCTGTAGCCATGAATACCTTGGAATTTTCAGTTATATGAATCCCTTCCCTTTTATTTTGCTTTAGCTACTTTAAATTGGGTTTCTATAACATGAAACTAAAAGTAGCTCCAACTAGTGCTCATGGTAAAGTGGAGGAGGTATGAAGTCCACGCCATTGTTTCAGATGGGGCTGAGTTTACGTAATAGGTTGAATCCCCCAAACAGACCCGTCATCTGCTGGTCAGGATGTATTCCAGCATCTGCCACCAACTCACACGTGACCTTGGGCAAATTGCTTCTCGTCTTTTATTTATAAAGTTAGGGTCTGGATTAGAACTGGCAGAGTCCTTGAAGCCCACCTAACACCATGTGACTCCCTGAATGCACACCTACTATCAGATTCTCTCACTGATGCCCAATTCTTTATGTGAACGTCAAACAGAGATTTGGATTCTTTGACATTGATTAATACTAATAATAATCATTCAGATTTTCATGGTACCCAAAGAGCTTTCATGGATATGAGACTCTTTGCTTTCTCTAACTACCCTGTGAGCGTCGTTATCCACATTTCATGGAAGCAGTAACTGGGGTTCAGAGAGGGGAAGTGACTTTCCCAAGAGCTGGTAAGTGGCAGAGCCGAGGTGAAAACCAAGAGAGCGCAACCCCATGGCGCTGCCCTTCCTGCTCTGCTCCCTGCCATCATTCAGACTGTTCGGTGAGTGCGACCCTTCTGCGTGCACTGGCACATCTCTGTTCCACGTGCTCGTATTTGGGGGTGTGTAGGACGAGATGGTTGCATTGGCCTAGAGGCACCCACACCAGGGCCGTCCCGTTACGAGGCTGTTAATGCTGCAGAACCAGCCTATGAGCACGGGCCACTGAAAACCTTGACCAAGGCAAAGTTTTACTCTCGCCTCCTGATAACAGTTGAGTATTTTGAAGAAGTCTAATAAAGGTTCGATTTTTCTTTCCTGAGCCTGAGTTCCGAACAAATTGAAAAACAAGCAGAGGAGTAGCAGATGATGAACCAAAAATTCACCTTTATGACTAGTGTCTGGTTTGAGAGCCAAATGGGTCCGAAGACTGCACCAAGAATTTCAGACATTCACTCGGTTATAGGTAGTTCTGAGTGAGACGGACTTTTGTGGGACCCACTAGGGAAGATTTTACAGGATAAGGATGCAGAGCATCCTACTTCCAGCAGGAATCTTACCCCAAGAGGAAAGAGGGAGGAGCTAAGCCAAATGGCGCAGTTTTCTTCCCAACTTTAGCGATCCAGTACGTCACTTCCTCTCTCTTAGGGCACTGTGAGTAAAGAGCAGAAAGAGGAGAAAGTGACGCACTAACCAGATTCATTCCAAGTGGAAGGAAATAGCAGGAGTTAAGACGAAGAATTTCTCCCTGATATAATCCCTGCACAAGGCTTGCACATTTTCCTGGATCATCGGCCATGAGAAGGGCATCGTGCCTTTGTGCTGTGATGTGCCACCTGTCCGTCCATCCCTCCTTGGTCCCCAGCAGTGTCCAGGGATCCTTTTGGAATAGAGATGAAACCTGAGCATGCTCTGACCACCTTCCCCTTCCCTTTTACTTCTTCGCTGCCTGTAATAGCAAGATATACCTGGAGAGGGGCAGATATCCTTCCTTCACAGAAAGTAACTCCTACTCCTAGGCTTATAGTGTCTTTAATCTCTGTGCCATAGGCAGAAAAAATTTAAATAGCCATTTTCAGGTTTTATAAAGTAAATCAAAATAAACCAGCCAGGGCAGGATATCTGCAGTGTGTCCCAAATTCTCATTAGGTGCTAACAGGGAGGAACAGTGCTCAGGGCAGAAGTCCCCTAAAGCCTTAAAACTCAAAGTGTGCTCCATAGGCCAGCAGGATCTACATCACCGGGAAGCCAGTTAGAAATGCAGAATCTCAGGTCTCACCCTGACTTACCCTGAATCGGAACCTGCATCTGAACGAGGTCGCGGGTGATCTGTGTGCTCATGACAATTTGAGAAACACTGCCTTGAAGTCCTTCCCGCCTACGGAAGTAGGGAACACAGCTGTGCCTACTTCAGTACACATCCCTTCCAACTGCCAGGAAAATGATGGAAAACATGATTTACCGGCGAGAGGAATGGGGGAGCATACATTTAGGTGTGCGGTATCTCTAGTCCTCCTCTCTGAGGGAAAGTTGGTTGACTCAAACATATTCGTTCACTTTTTGTTTCATCGAGAGCTTATCTGGGCTATACGCTTTGTGACGACTTTGGCATATTCCAGTGAAAACCAGACCTCGTCACTGACTGCATGGAATTTATAGTCTGCTGGGAGAGACGTATGTTTACTTTTGTATTTTCTTGCAGTAGTGATGAGGAGGAAAAGCACAGGGGGCTAAGAAGGGACTACTTAATTCCATCAGTAGAAGCAGGATGATTTCAGGGAATTTTAGAGGAGGAATCATACAAATCATGTAGACCAGGGCTCAGCAAACTAGAGCCCATGGGCCAATTCCAGCTTGCCACTTGTTTTTGTAAATAAAGTTTTATTGGAACACGAACACACCTATCCATGTATGTATTTATGGCAGCTTCTGTGCTTCCATAGTGAAGCTGAATAGTTGTGACAGAGACCACACGGCTCCACAAAGTCTAAAATACTTACTTTGGTCCTTTAAGAAAAAGTTTGCTCATCCTTTTAGGGTCTTTTGTTTTGTTTTGTTTTTGTTGTTGTTGTTTGTTTGTTTGTAAATGATTGAAATGAGATCCAGCCAGGGAAAGTTAATCATCCATGATCTCATAGCATATAAATACAGAGCAAGCATAGGAATTTCCTGAATCTCAGTGTTTAAAGGGGCTCTGGGAACATCTTGGACATGAACAATGGAGAGACAAGTCCAGCTGAGGGGCCGGGGGTGGGAGAGGGGTCCCCAAACAACAGTCTGTGGACTTAGAAGTTGGCCTTGGGGTAGATTAGGGGAGAGTCTTCCAAGGCCCACCTGGAGAGGGAGTGGTTAGTCAAACACACCTGGGCAGGACGGGGGCTAAGCTGTGAGCTGAGAGGCAGACAACAAACCAGGGGGTCCAAGTGGTGAGGTTTTAGATGCAACAAGAGTGCAAGCAACAGTGCAAAAGGCACACAAACGGTGTCTCCATCCAGAAAACTCCATTTAAGCAAAGACCTGAAATATGAACCCTAGTAGGATGAGAATGAGCGGTGTGTGGGTAGAGGGGACCGTGGGCTCGAGAGTGTTACAGGCAGGAAGGAGCAGATGCAAAACCCCAGGGCAGGAGAGCACATGAAGTGATTAAGAAACTTTAAGGAACTCAACGTGAATCGTCCAACTTGAACATTTTCTGAACCCGACCTCACTCTGGGGTAATACCACCTGCATGGTCATCCCCAAGCTAAACCCTTAGCTGGGGTTTTTGCACCATAAGCATTTTTTTGAGCAAAAACTTTCCACCTATAGGAAGATGGTGCTCATTCATTGTTCTGGGTCAAAACAAAATAAAACAAAACAACAAAACAAATTCCTGGTGCGAACCATCTGCTGAAATCGGGTTCTGCTTATGAGGGAGACTATCTTTGCCTATGCTTTTCAATGAAGAGGATATACTAGAAATGATATCGGAATCATTATAGTCAAACCACATTCATCAATGTTATATTGATTGATCTGAGTTATATTTAAACAAAATAATGATGATGAAAAGGGGAAGGTGTTATTTATTTTTTCTATTAAGTCCAGTTAGATAAACTTGAAAGTACAGAAAATAAAGGTATTAAATTTACTCAAGTTGTCAAAGAGATCTAGCGATTAATTTAAACAAAAAACTGAGTGGTGGCTTCCTCTTTGGTGCTATTTGTTTATCTTTTGCTCTCAGGTAATATGTCTAATCTCATTCTTAGGGGTGAACCACTCTGCTCCTGGATTAAGGCAGTGTCCTGAAACTTGTACTGGCTAATTATTTGGGAACCTTTCTGCATAATATTCTCATATGAACAAAAACTTAAGACTAGAGTCTCATTTATTACAATGATTCCTTTAAAACAGGGATGAACATGAAATTTAAGTACAATTCTCTTCTAAAAGCCATGCTACTTGCTCACACAGAAATGTTCACTGAATTTACTGAAACGTCAAAAGCAAGACTTTCATGAACTCTTGTAGCTATGTTTGACATGCCCTGGAAAATTCTCCAGTAGAGCAGACAGAGGGCTCCAAGGCTGAAATTTAACTCTTTTCCTCGAAGTTTAGTTTCCATGGCTTGATTTCATAAAAAGCAATTTCATCATGTTTTTTAGGTGGTCATAACTGAAAGTGGAAATTCTCCCCCTGAGAGAGCCTCCCTCGATAGCTGTTTTTGACATTGATACATCTCCCTCTTGGCCAGAAGCCAAAGGGTCCCCCTCATGTTAGATCATTAATTTGTTCTTACACACACACACACACACACACACACACACGTCTATACACACTCAGCTGAGAGAGAACCAAGGCAATTATGCAATTAAGTCAAGCAAAAAACGATGCTTGTGCTCCAATGAACCACAATTTCAGTTGACAGTGGCTTTGACTTGACTTGTCCAGATAATTGCTTCAAGTCCTCCATGACCCTCCTACAGAATATGTGAGTTCCTTAAGAGAGGGTGTAATTTGTGTGTGTGGTGGGGGGACAGTGCCACCATCTTCTTAGAAAAAGACGGGGGATGAATACTGATGTCCTTTGTTCAAGTCAAATACGACCCGTGTGAGACTTCCCTGGTGCTCCAGTGATTGGGACTTCGCCTTCCAATGTGGGGGTCTGGGTTCAATCCCTGGTCGGGGAGCTGGAATCCCACATGGCCCTCGGCCAAAAGACCCAAACATAAAACAGAAGCAATATTGTAACAAATTCAATAAAGACTTTAAAAATGGTCCACATGAAAAAAAATCTTAAAAAAAAAAATTTCTATTAAAAAAAGAATACAACCCATGTTAGTTCGGCTTCCCCCAGAAGCTGACCCTTAGACAAGAATCCAAATAAAATGGTTTATTCTGGAAGTGATTCCAGGAAACATTGGTAGAGGGATGGGAAAGTAAGACAACAAAGTAAGAGTAAGCAAATAATGAGCTCACTCCTACAGGGGAGATCTGTAAACCAGTGTAGAACTCTGCTTAGAGTTCCCACCTGAGGGGGATATACTAACTCCCAGTGGTCATTGTTGAGGGTCTACACTGGGGGTGTTAATTCTTCAGCACTTGGGACAGAATGGGCTCCATCTTATGGAGAAAGCCCTAAAAAGAAAGCACATGCTGGCCTGGGAGTTCTGACTGGCAGGCACTGCCAGGATGAATCCCAAAGGGACGTTGATGGGGCAGCAGCTATACTTGCAGACTTCCTCAAGCCAAAAGACCTCAATTTGTGTCGTTCCAGATCTGGACCCACCTTACTTCCATTCTCTGCTTTCAGAACAAATCTAGATGTTTGGACATGAACGTGACAGTGATCACCTTGTTCTTCTCCTAAAGACAGTAAGTCACTGGCGTCGTACATAACTTTTCAGCCTATTTGAAATCTGAAATTAGCTGTTTTTACTCTCGGATACCCTTTTTAAAAAAAAAACAACTTTAAACCTTGAAACTGAAAGACCGCACTGTACCTGGTGTTTGAATCGTATACCTTTCAACAGCCTTTGCCCCAAGGTAGTACAATTCTGCCCAGACTGTTTTCTTTGGTACCCTGCAAACATAGCCAGGGTGCGCCAAATCAACAAGTATTTGTTTAACAGTTAATATGTATTATGATTTCCTAAGGTAAATACTTCTAAACCACATACTGTGTTACTTGCTCTAAGTCAACTTTTCTTCTTTTCCTGTGGTATTATTTGCAAATACAGCCAGTAAAGAAGTGGAAAGAGAGCTAACAATGGGTTTGTGGGATGGAAAACATAATTTCTTTCTCAGCATTTTGGCTCATGTAACATTCTTTGAAAACCCGAGTACATAGAACTCAGGAATCGTCACTACAGTTATTTACCATGGAATTCTTTATTCTCTCAATTACAGCCTCCTTTAAGAATACTTGAGAATATTAGACTTATCAAAATGTGATGTGATTCAGGATGCTCCTTTGACTCTATAAAATGAAATCCACATGTATAGATAAACACCAGAAGGGAGTTTTTAAGGGAGTAGCCCTTGTATATCATTCTTATTAACCAGAACAGCATTTATCTCATACGTTGAGCCCTTCCTCTAATACTTTGTGCTTTGAGAAACTTCACTAATTCCTCTGCAGAGAGTGAGTTGCTTTTCCAATTCCCCTCTGCCACCCTACATGATGAATTTCTCAGAGCAAGGATAGTCTCATTTATTTTTAAATTCTCTCTTTCCTGGAATAGTGACTAGGACATAATGGGTGATCAGAAAAAGCTTGTTGAGTTGACCTGAGAGGGAGCCTTCCTTTTTCTGATAAAGAAGAGCTACCAAAAAAATCTATACTGAGTATTATAATTAGTGGTGAAATATTTAAAGCTTTCTCTTGCGACTGGGGCCCAAACAAGCATGCCCACTATCATCACTCCTTTTTAATGTCACATTGCATGCCCCAGCCAGTTCAGTAAGGGAAGGAAAAGAAATTTTTAAATATTAGGGTAAGACAGGAAGATGTATAGCTATCATTAGGAGATAACATCACTGGAAAATAGAAATCTTAAAGAGTTTGTAAATAAACTATAAGAACTAATAAGTGAATTTAGCAAGGTTGCTTAATCTAAAGTCAATATGCAAAAATCAGTTTTATTTCTACATACTTGCAACAAATAATTAGAAAATAAAATTTTCTAACTAGGATGCATTAGTGATAGTATCACACACATTAAATACTTAGGGAAAAATCTAATGAAAGATGTGCAAGACTTCTATCCAGGAAACTATAAAACATCACTGAAAGAAATTGAAGTCTGTGGTCACATGCTTTTCATGTTTGCCAAAGTACAGAGTGTACAAGGGAATACAGCATGGCTGGAGAGGAGACCTCAGAGTTAACAGGAAGCCAGTTTACATACTGCCTTGCATGCTGTTCTAGTTATCTATTGCTTTGTAACAAACTATACGAAAGTTTGTGGCCTAAAACAACATATAATTGCCTGCAAATCTGTTGTTCGGGCAGGGCTCAGCTGGGATGGTTCATCACTGCTTTATGCTGGAGCAGGTGGACGGGGGGCTGGAGAATTTCAAGATGATTCTTAGCCATGGCTGATAAGTTGGTGCTGAGTGTTGGTGAGAGCTGTGTGCCTCTTCTTGGGTGCCTTGGGCTTTCTCATAGAGTGGTGGCTGGGTTCCAAGGGTGAGTGTCCCAAGAGAACAAGATAGAAGTGCATGGCATTTTTATGACCTAGCCTCAGAAGTCACATAGTGTCACTTTCACCATAGTCTGTTGATCCAGGCTGTCACAAAATAGCATTCAGCTTCAGGAGGAGGGCCGTAGACTCTACCTCTTTACAGGGGAGTATCAAGGTTCTAGAAGAATGCATGGGTCGGGAGATATTATTGTGGCCACCTTAGAAAATAAAATCTGCCCTGTAGGCCGAAAATAAAATCTGCCCTGTAGGCCGTGGTAAGGTCTTTGGTTTTGCTCTTCCATTATAGGGCTTGAGCAGAGGAGTGACATGACCTGACCTAGGACATTTTTTGCCTCATTGTTTTACCTTATAGTTTTATATGAGATTTGATATCACAGATATGACTTCATCCTAGGACTAAAACACATGGGTAATTTCTAATGTATGACTGTGACCCTATGGAAGTCAAGTGCCCAGCGTAGTATAGAAGGTCATCAAAGGCTAGGTCCCTTCAGATTTTTGTGTGGCCATACCCATCTGCTGGGCAAACCTAGGAGCTGTGGGCAAATTTGTCTCTGAGCCAAAGCAATTTTGTACACACAGGTGTTTGCTTGTGTCAGGGAAGGGGGTAGAAGAGACCAGGTTTCTCAGGCTTGGTTCCTGGCTCCCTAGGTAAAGACCAAACTTCCCAGAGAGATAACATAGAGGCAAGATCTGTTGGAATGTGTCTTGACTCTACGGGAGAGGAAGTTCTTCCCCTCTTGGTTTCCTAATTCTTACACGGAGGCAGAAAAGTCTTTGGATGAGGTGAATAAAGGGAGACAGTGCACCTGTTTTCTCTCCTCCTGGCTTTAGAGAGAAGGCAAGGGAGAGAAGTAGATCACCAGATGAGAGAAAAGAGAAGCCCTAGAGATGGAATTTCTAGGGGAAGACTCACCAACTTGGATGAAATACTGTTTAGACTACTTTTAAAGGACAGTATGGCATCATAAAAAATTATGGTCTTGGCAGTCCAAAAACACTGGATTTGATTCCTACTTCCATCACTCATTAGTTGTGTGGCTATAGATATGTAATGAAATTACATCTCAATCTGTCCATTAAAAAATAATAACAGCTACCAAGAGCATTTTGAGGATTAAATGAGATCATCTATGCAAGCCCCTAGAACAGTTACAGTTATGAACATTCTGTAAGTACCTTCCTCTCTCTAAAATGCCTACATTCATCCTTTCTTTTCTATTCCCTGGTCTGGCATAGCTAAAATCTAATATTTTCTGCCAGTACTTCTGGGGAGTTTTTTCTAGAAATGGGGCATAAAATCCACAGAAGAAGACTCATTGAAGTTCTAACAACTATTTGTGGAATAAAACAAGCTTGGGAGGTATTTTGAGTTATTTAGTAATTATGAAGTGGGGAGGGTAGTAGAATGAAGGAAAATGAACTTAACATTTTCTTTGACTTGTAGCAATTGTAAGTGGCCTTTTGATCTTAAAAAGCGAAGAAAAACATAAAGGGAACGTGAATGGATTGACTCCACATAAAACCAAATAAATACATATTTTAATGGATCCCTGATAAACCAGAAGGCAGAGATTTTGTTTAAACCTAACGATGTTCAATACCTAAGTGTATTGTCTAGGTCACGTAGTGATCATACTGCCATTGTCAAGAAGCACCTGTCATGTATCTCCATGCAGATGAAGCGTAGCTGAGAATGGGGTGCATGTTGTTGCCTGCTCATTGGTCATAGTCTAGATGGACAATAATTGCAGATTCAGACTTATAAAGTAAGACTCAGTGATATGCCAGAGTCAGCTTGTACCAGCTCATCGGAGCGGATTGATCACATTTCTTTTTAACTCCAGGTTCGTTGTCATCAGTCACTTTAGTAGCATGAAATCGTGAGCCATGCTGGGAGTGTTTACATCACGGAAATTGGGAGAAGCTACAAGTCAGTACTTACCCCCTCCCCAGCCAAGGCTGGTCACTAAACATTTACTAACATACCACTGGCCAGACAGACAGATAATGAAATGAAACATTCTGATAGCTTCATTAAAAGGCAAAGAAACTATTTATTTATTTATTTTATTATTATTTTTTTAATAAATAGGTTTTTTCTATTTTTTTAATATACAGCAGGTTTTTATTAGTCATCAATTTTATACACATCAGTGTATACATGTCAATCCCAATCGCCCAATTCGTCCCCCCACCCCCCCCCCAGCCCCCCGCTGCTTTGCCCCCTTGGTGTCCATATGTTTGTTCTCTACATCTGTGTCTCAATTTCTGCCCTGCAAACTGGTTCATCTGTACCATTTTTCTAGGTTCCACATATATGCGTTAATATACGATATTTGTTTTTCTCTTTCTGACTTACTTCACTCTGTATGACACTCTCTAGATCCATCCACATCTCTACAAATGGCCCAATTTCGTTCCTTTTTATGGCTGAGTAATAGTTCATTGTATATATGTACCACACCTTCTTTATCCATTCGTCTGTCGATGGGCATTTAGGTTGCTTCCATGACCTGGCTATTGTAAATAGTGCTGCAATGAACATTGGGGTGCATGTGTCTTTTTGAATTGTGGTTTTCTCTGGGTATATGCCCAGTAGTGGGATTGCTGGATCATATGGTAATTCTATTTTTAGTTTTTTAAGGAACCTCCATACTCTTCTCTGTAGTGGCTGTATCAGTTTACATTCCCACCAACAGTGCAAGAGGGTTCCCTTTTCTCCACACCCTCTCCAGCATTTGTTGTATGTAGATTTTCTGATGAAGCCCATTCTAACTGGTGTGAGGTGATACCTCATTGTAGTTTTGATTTGCATTTCTCTAATAATTAGTGATGTTGAGCATCTTTTCATGTGCTTCTTGGCCATCTGTATGTCTTCTTTGGAGAAACGTCCATTTAGGTCTTCTGCCCATCTTTGGATTGGGTTGCTTGTTCTTTTAATATTGAGCTGCATGAGCTGTTTATATATTTTGGAGACTAATCCTTTGTCCGTTGATTCGTTTGCAAATATTTTCTCCCATTCTGAGGGTTGTCTTTTCGTCTTGTTTATGGTTTCCTTTGCTGCGCAAAAGCTTTTTAAGTTTCATTAGGTCCCATTTGTTTATATTTGTTTTTATTTCCATTACTCTAGGAGGTGGATCAAAAAAGATCTTGCTGTGATTTATGTCAAAGAGTGTTCTTCCTATGTTTTCCTCTAAGAGTTTTATAGTGTCCGGTCTTACATTTAGGTCTCGAATCCATTTTGAGTTTATTTTTGTGTATGGTGTTAAGGAGTGTTCTAATTTCATTCTTTTACATGTAGCTGTCCAGTTTACCCAGCACCACTTATTGAAGAGACTGTCTTTTCTCCATGGTATGTCTTTGCCTCCTTTGTCATAGATGAGTTGACCATAGGTGCGTGGGTTTACCTCTGGGCTTTCTATCTTGTTCCATTGAGCTATGTTTCTGTTTTTGTGCCAGTACCATATTGTTTTGATTACTGTAGCTTTGTAGTATAGTCTGAAGTCAGGGAGTCTGATTCTTCCAGCTCCGTTTTTTTCCCTGAAGACTGCTTTGGCTATTCGGGGTCTTTTGTGTCTCCATACAAATTTTAAGATTTTTTGTTCTAGTTCCGTAAAAAATGCCATTGGTAATTTGATAGGGATTGCATTGAATCTGTAGATTGCTTTGGGTAGTATAGTCATTTTCACAATATTGATTCTTCCAATCCAAGGACATGGTATATCTCTCCATCTGTTGGTATCATCTTTAATTTCTTTCATCAGTGTCTTATAGTTTTCTGCATACAGGTCTTTTGTCTCCCTAGGTAGGTTTATTCCTAGGTATTTTATTCTTTTTGTTGCAATGGTAAATGGGAGTTTTTCCTTAATTTCTCTTTCAGATTTTTCATCATTAGTGTATAGGAATGCAAGAGATTTCTGTGCATTAATTTTGTATCCTACAACTTTACCAAATTCATTGATTAGCTCTAGTAGTTTTCTGGTGGCATCTTTAGGATTCTCTATGTATAGTATCATGTCATCTGCAAACAGTGACAGTTTTACTTCTTCTTTTCCAATTTGTATTCCATTTATTAAAGAAACTATTTATATTGCATATTAAAATTTTGTTTTTTTTTTTTTTTTTTTTTTTATTCCACATACATTAAGTAATTCCATTAATTAATTAATTCCACGTCTTTGGATGCATTTCCATTGCTTTGCCTACCAAACCATATTCAGTGAGTTACATTTAAATTACAGTCACATACCATAGACTAATCATCAAATGTAGATTGTATAAAAACTTATCTTTCAAATACACCTCTCAGAGAATTCTCCTGCAAGTTGAGTTCGTCAGCTTGGGAAACCTCGCTGACCTGATTCACTTCCCACGGAGCTGCCCCTGAGTTGTCAGTCCCGATAAAATTTTGTTTTTGCTTTAAATAGGCAAATATGTACTTGAAGCTAGAGAAAAATCTCAATTTAGAGCTTATGTGTTGAGTTCCAAAGGAGTGGAATGACCACCCTCCAATTTAATTTAAAAAAAAGAATTTCATTGCTTTTTGGATTCAATGAAAGGGGGATATTTTTAATTGATTTTTGTTTTAAAGTTCAATAAAATTTTATTCATTTTGGGGCTTCCCTGGTGGCGCAGTGGTTGAGAATCTGCCTGCCAGTGCAGGGGACACGGGTTCGAGCCCTGGTCTGGGAAGATCCCACATGCCGCGGGGCAACTAGGCCCGTGCGCCACAACTACTGAGCCTGCGCGTCTGGAGCCTGTGCTCCGCAACAAGAGGCCGCGATAGTGAGAGGCCCGCGCACTGCGATGAAGAGTGGCCCCCACTTGCCGCAACTAGAGAAAGCCCTCGCACAGAAACGAAGACCCAACACAGCCAAAAATAAATAAATAAATAAATAAATTTAAAAAAAAATTTTATTCATTTAATTCATTTCTATCAATTTTTGAATAAGCAGTAGCTTAGATTAAATTTGCTCTCTCTCTCTTTCCTTATTTAACCCAAACTCCTCCGAGCGTATTAATGGGTCTGGTGTTCATTTTGCAGTTGGGACATTATTGGTGATTGTAAATCAAGTGAAAGTTTTAGACCAGGATTTGAGGTGTTGTTTCTATTAGGATGTTGAGGTGTTTCCATTAGGGTGTATTTTATGGAAAAACAACATACAAACGAGGAAAAAATTTTCACTGGAAGCAGGAAGGGGGTTCTGGTGATGGTAGCTCTTAATCTAAGACAATCGCACCGGGTGTCACGTTGAGACAGGTGGTTTAAGAGTGGAAGTGGTATCAGTTGGCATCTGTAGGATGGTCTGAGTTCACCTTCCAAGTACGTGGGGGCCTGGGGGGAGCTGGAGGAGGAAAGGGATCATGCAGTGTGATCAGAAGTGGACCAAGCTAGAAGACGAAGGACCCACACTTCACCATTCTTTTAAGGGAGAATTAATAACTTCCTGTCAGGATTGAAACCACAATCCAGAGGAGCTAGAAAATGAAATAAATAGGTAATAAGACTGGAGTTAACTTCTGAGGAATGATGATCCCAGTGTGAGAAAACCTTTTCCCTAGTGTTTTCTTCCATACTCTAGTTCCACGTGATGATTTCCAAAAAACAAGGATGTGCAGTCAAATAATTTTGCAACCTAATGGTTGTATACTCTACTCTACCCCCGCCCCCCAAAGAAATGCACAATGGGCGCTGGTCTATTTAAAGCTTTGACAGGTTTTGTAGTTAATAAAGGCATTTAGGTGTGCTTAACCAACTCCTTTGAGCATAGAATACATTTTTGGCATCACGATGTACACATTCTGCAGAACCATGTCCTGCAGAAAATCAGTTTGACATGTGGGATGGCAGAAAGGGCCTGGACTTTGGTCAAACACTCCCAGACCCAAAGTCTGGAGACAAGGTCTGTCAAGAGACTGGCGTAGCACCAGGCATCTAACAGACCCTCAATACACTGTGGCCTGAATCCTCCCAGCGGGGAGGCAGGTGTGATTCTGAAAGAAGGGCTGACCTCACAGGGGGAACCAGGTGGGCTACTTGCTGTCTGCAAGGTTACCTGTCTGGAGCGAGGGCGTGAGTAGGTCCAAAGAAGTCTACAGAGTCTAAAAATCTGACATTGACTTCTGACTCTCCTATTTTCTTGGGCGCAAACCTGAGTTGATCATTTCACCATTTTGAGCCTTGTTTTCCTCAAGAAGAACTAACTTTTGTCAGTGACAGGAGTTTAGGGGCCCAAAAAATCAAGTATGGGGCAGATAATGAATATGAACACAGGGTCAGCCTCCTGCTTTTGTTAATGACAATATCTGTCCTTGAGAATCTGTTTCCTTCCCTTTCCAGAAATCTGTAAGGAAAGAGTTGTGTCTTCTGGAGGCTCCCAAGATCCAATATGAGAGGATTAAATGAAACAATGTTTGTAAAAACAGCAGGGCTCTGGAGAGAGGGAGGGGCTGTTTGCATTGTGATGATCTTCAAGACTTCTTGGATGGTTTCTTGGTGTTTCTCCAGGGGTGCGGATCCGTCCCCCCCACCCCCACGGAGTGGGGTGGAGTGCACCGTGGGATTTGCATCCAGGGAGTCTTTTCCCAGCTCTCCAGTCTTTTTGAACACAGCCTTGCATTGGCTGAGTCATAGTAGAGGGTGGGTTCCGATATGCATTTCTGGAATATTTGCTGTGCCAGGCACTGTGCTAGCTGCTGGGAGCACTAAGATGAAGACAGAGCAGGTCCCTCCCTGAAATCACTCATGGGCTGGGGCGGGGAACAGATGTACATACTAACTGATCATTAAGCCACAAAGCAGTGAATGCTGGGAGAATCCAGGAAAAGTGCTTAGAATACTGTCTGAGCACATGATAAGGGCTCAATACATCTTGATTACTATTATGATCAATATAATTATTATTATTAAACAGGCAGGTTGCAGTGGGAACATCAAGGAGTGGGAGGCAGGGGGATGGGGGTGGCTCATTTTGCCTGGAAGCTCAGAGAAAGCTTCACTGAGAGAAGGTGACATTTGAGCCTTGAAAAGATGAGAATGTGGCCAAGTTCAGGAAAGGGAAGGCGTATCCCTCTGGTCAAAGAGACGTGTGCAAAAGCTTTGACGTGAATATATGAATATCCAGGCATGTCGAGATAACTGCAAGTATCTCAGCATGGCTGAGACAGAAGGAGTGTGTGTGTGTGTGTATGTGTGTGTGTGTGTGTGTGTGTGTGTGTGTGTGTGTGTACCTGTGTGGCCAGAGACAGAAACGGGAAGGTGAGTGGATAAAAGTCAGCTTGAGAAGATGCTTGCTATTCCTGTTGTCAAGTTTGAGATTAAGCCTGTTTGCAATAGGAACATGGCTGTTTTTTTTTTTTTTTTCTTTAAGAAATGTAAATTAAAATAATTAAAAACTCTTTGGCCAAATGACCCTGATTCAGGGAGTCTATCCTCATAAAGCAGAATTGTTTATGTCAAAACATTAGAAAAAATCTGAATGAAGAGGAATTGTGGAATACACTTGAATATGTCTCCATGATTCCATTAAGTAACTATTAAGATTGTTATTAAAGAACAATATGAAATAGCTGGGGAAAATGCAAACAGTGTAGCATTAAGAGAAAAAGTCTAGAAATAAAACTGACCACAAGAAAGAATCTCAACTCTATTACCAAATGTGCTTAGCTAGAAGATTAGAAGGCAATATTCTGAAAGGTTAAAGTCATTATCTGTGGATGGAGGGGTCATGGGAAAATTTTTTCTTTTTCTTTTTTTGGTATTTATTCCAATCAAGGGGAAAACATGGGGGTGGCGTCTTGTATTCCAGTGGAGAACCCAGGTAATCACCCTACAGTTAACAGCCTCTCCCAAGTTGCCTGGTTTGTGACTTGCCTTCCCGAGCTCCCGGCACACTGAGCTGTTCCTCCGGGCTGACAGTGGAGCTGAAAGATAAGGCTTGGTGTGCGAGTGAGCAGAGCCAAACCCCACAACCGCAGGTGGTAACAGTAAAGCTGAACCATCTCCAGCAAAGGCTACGGGAGTTCTCAGGGGAAAGATCAGGGTGGCCATGGGGAAAGGGAAAGTGTCTTGAAGGGTATGGAGGTTTAGATGGGTAGAAGGAAGGAAACTTAACCTGAAGCCTCTTGTCTTTTCTAGCTCTTTAATGGAGTTTAACCCCCATTCTTGAAGGTCTGTCGCCCACTGGTGCCATATCTACCGGTCGATGGTTCTCAGTGGGAAGTGTGCTACCCTGAGCCGGTGGCTGGTTGGATGCATGTTTATAATCATAGAAGTGGTGATGATAGCTACCAATTGCTGAGAGCTCGCTGTGCACTTTCCCTGCCTGGCCTCGTTAATACTCACAGGAGCCCTGTTATAAATTGCTGTTTGTACAGATTGGAAAACTGAGGCTTTGAAAGATTCCCCAGGACAATGCATAAGTGCTAGAGGTAAAACGCAATCCAGGCCAGTTGAGCTCCAAAGTACGTGAGGGGAAGCAATGGAGGCTTTCCATTGCATGAGTTTTCCTTTTGTAACTATTTTCCTTGCCTTTATTCACTTACTGTCTCATCTGTCCTCATCACACCTGGTGAGAATCAGGATCCGCGATATCCAGGATGCATTTTCTGGATGAGAGCAGTGAGGTACTGGATCCATTCATTCGGTCAACAAGTATTTGAGTGTTGGTTGAATACGTACAGTGTGAGTAATGCTGAGCTAGGCGGGGTGATGGCAGTACACACGGGAGCTCTTAGAATGGACCTGATTACAGAGCCCCGAGGCTCTGGGGTCTGTGAGGGGAGACCGATGTCTTAGTCCTGAAGCCCTGCATTCACTGTGGCTATCAGTGTGGGAGCCTTATCTTCGAGGGGAGAGACCTCGGAGCAAGTTGTGTGACTTTTGGGCAACCCTCTGCCCATCTCTGTGCCTCCTTCTCTCACTAAAAAAATGACAAAACTGAATTCATCGATTTCCAAAGTCTCTCCAGCTCTCAGATATGACCCTCTGTCCCACCTTAGAAAAATACAGTTCCTCCTAACACAGAGGCAGGATGAATCACACAAATGAACACAGAGCGAGGAAGCGTTGCCACATGTATGGCTTACTTTGTATACAGGTCAGAACAGGTGAAACTCACCTGTGGAGTTAGAAGTCGGGACACTGGCCACCCTTGGAAGGAATGGGGACTGGGAGTGAAGGGGCTGCTTCCAGGAGGGCTGGCTGTGCTCTGGACGTGGATCCGAATGCTGATTCCACAGGTGTGCTCGCTTTGTGATGTTCTGTCAACCTGTACACTTACGAATCTGGGCTCTTTACAGTTAAAAACACCAAAAAACTTTAATTAAAAAAAATGCAAACAACATCAAAAGAGAGTGGTAGGGTGGGAAGTGTCCCTGACGGGCGGCAGGGAGAGGGCAGGGGCTCTGGACTGGCTTTATGACTCGGGCACGTCACCGTCCCTCTCTGAGCAGTAGGAGGTCGCTGGGGACTACAGCATCCCTTTAGCAACGGGTAATGCAGGAGGCGCTGGCGGGTGGCACCGGCTGGATTTCCCCTGAAGCATCCCGCCCTGAGCCCGGAGCCCTTGGAAGGAGCACGCTATCGCCAGCACTCAACAGATGGCAGTCTTCCCTCAGCCTCGGCAGTCCCCGGGTGCCAGTGAGGGCTGCGTTTCCCCAGTGGCGTTAGCCAGGATGCTGAATCCAGGGGAGTTCTCTCCTTTCCCTGGAGTGGGGGGTCTCATGCCGGGGCTCCCCACTCAAATATTCTGCTCCTGCCTACTCTCCTAGGGCCCCCAGTATCCCTAGGAAGAGCCTGAGACCTTCCTCTGCCTGCGCCACCCCCAGTCCCCTCCTCTGTGGAGGAGTGCTCCCACAGCCCCTCTGCCGGCCTCAGCTGGGGGGTCCTAGGCCTCACTTAGGGGGGGATCCTCCTCCTGTGCAGTGGGATTTGAAAACAAGAGAGAGAATTTCTGGGAACCGGCGTGACTGCTCCAACAGAGAAAGGAGTGTGGATATTTCATTAAGGTGGTTCAGCTATCAAACAACATTACAAAACTGAGTATGTTGGCAGGAACCTGAGAAGCACGTTAACATGGGTGAAATAGTGGAAAAAGAAGCCCAGAGCGGGGACAGCCTCAGGGAAAGCCCCTGGGGGGGCTCTGAGCAGAGGTCCCAGTTCTTCAGGCCCCTCCTGGTCTGCCTGAAGTGGCCTCCTCCACACCCATACCCCCCTTCCAAACACATTCCAAAGGGGGTCTCAGAAGTGGCAGGATGGGGTAGGGCAGAGCTCTTCTGGCACCGCAGGGACTTTGGCTCTTGAGTCTGGGTGCTTCTGGAGGATGGGGGGCTCTCAGGCATCACTTCCCTGGTCTGAGAGGCACAAGGAGCTGGAAGAGGCTTGGAACTCAGAGATGCCCCAAGAGGCTGCCCTAAAGTCTCAGGTGCCTGAGGCAGGGGACGTCAAGGCCGGACAGATGGTGAGACCTGCTTGTCACAGTGAGGGTGGGTGGGATCCAGCATGGGGTCCTGTGATACCTCTGGACCACCACCGGGCTGGATGTCTCCCAGGTCTTCCCCCAGGCATCCCCCTGGCTAAAGGACAGGAACACACAGAGGCCCCTTTGTTTGGCCTTCACCAAAAGCTTTAAGACATCTTTCCTCTGCATCTTGTGTGTCTCCCCTGGTGCAACTCAAGGCTACTTCTGTGTAGACTCTTCTGTGTTATTTCTGTATGAAATAGTAACACAGCAACATGCATTGAACTTAGCACTTTGCATATTTAATTTCTCATAAAACTCTGAGGTGGATACTATTATTATCCCCATTTTACAGACTAGGACACTGAGGCTTAGAGAGGTTAGGAAATTGCCGGAAGTCACATTACTTGTAGATACAGGAGAAGAATTTAAATGCAGGTTTGTTTGAATCCAGAGTCCTCCTCAAGCCATCTTGGCGGGAGAATGTGTCAGAAGCCTCTGGTTCTCCAAGTCCCTGACAATCCCAGAGAGAGGCATGGGGGAGGGGAACTCATGAAGGAACCGCAGAGTAAGGGCAGGGGAACAGGAGAAAGCCAGGCCATTTATGAAGTCTGCCATTCACTCGAGGCACTTGGGCGGACAGCTTAACTGCTTAGAACCTCCATTTTCTCCAGTTGCTGCGAAAACAACCCAAGGGAAAATCTGTGATGTGCCAAACCTGGTGTCTGGCAAGAATTGGTGCTCAGTAAATGGTACAGCCCGTTTTTACTTCCTGCTGCTTCCTTTGTCTGCCCAGCTACACGTGGTTCTCTTACAGGGTCAGTCCTTCTACCCAGGAAGCATTTCCTCAGAGAGGCTGTGACGGGTGACTCCAAACCCAAGTTACCTGTCAGTCGGATGTTCTCTCGCTGCACCTTGAACTCCTCCTATCTCAGTACTTATCACCTTGTTCTGTAGATTGTTTAATTATCCACATACCTCTCCTCAGCTGAGGACTTGATGTGGCAGGAAATGTGTCTACCTGGTTCACTGTGGAAAATCAAGGTACCATCCGAGAGCCTAAAATGTTAGCGCGCTCAGTAGAGACCTGTTGATGTATGGATGTATCGATGCGTGGATGGATGGGTGGATGAATGGATGAAAGGACGAACGGGTGGGTGGAGGGATGGATGATGGCTGGATGGATGGACTGGTGGAAAGATGGACTGATGGGTAGAGGGATGGACGGATGGATGGATCGGAGGGTAGATGCGAGGGTGGATGGACTGATGGGTGAATTGGATGAATCATTTGATATACAGATAATCAGCTTAAGCACCTTCATTTATAACATTTTATCTCATGTATATGCCCTGGTATTTTTAGGAACACTGTCCTGCTTACTATTAACTTTTTGGCTTTTACCATCCTGAGATAGATAGAAGCAATAACTAAGGCTGGCCCTGCCCAAGTAGATAAGGGCTACTGTACAGCTGAACACTCACAAACAAACAAAAGCATTTCCTAAGCCTTCTCCTTCTTCACAAGCTTCTGGAAAAAAATTTTTTTAAATTCTATTTGGCAAGAGTAGATGCCGCACTCCATCACTCATTACCACAGCCTGTCCTCCACTCAGGAAAAGGGGCTGCCTTCTGATTTCTGGAATCTTAAACTCCCCCCCTTTTTTTGGTGTTGATAGGAAGGAGGGGGCTGATGAGAACCAGGTTGCTAATTGCTCCGCTTATCAGAAGATGGTCTTTCATTGCAGTGCGTATGTGGGGAGCGTGTGGTTCAAAAGGCAGAGTGGTGCTGGGGTCTGTGGCTTGGCAGTGACGGGGTTCCAGTGGAGAGATCAGGGTTCAGAGAGAAGTGAGGGAGGGCACGGTCAGTGGAACACTCTCAAGATAATCTCCCGTTCTTATCGACGGCACGTTTCCCCAACACACATACTCAATGTACTTGAACTTATAACCCCGGGAAGCAAAATAGCAGCTTCAGTCCCGCTGGGCCCTGAAGGAAGCAGATTCTGGTTCTGGTTCTGGAGAAGGCTTGACCGGAGAGCCATCCTGGGGTGGGTCTCAGACCAGGCTGTCTCCTTCCTGTGTCCCTTTACTCCTCTGTGGCACTGTCCTTCTTCCTTGGAAATGTCATTGGGGGTTCTCTTCATGCCCACCCCACACCCGCTCCTGAACAAGTTCTCAAAGTATTGCTAGAATCAGATCAAGGTAGATCCACGGAGGTATTAAGGACCGAGAAAGCTCTCAGCTGCACCAGTGATTGGAATTATACCAATTCCAGTTGGTATAATCTGAAGCTCCCGTTTGCATTTAGCCGAAGAAATGAAGTTCATGTCTTAGAATAACAGATTCCCCAATAAAGGAAGGTATGGATGTGACCTGTCAAGAACTACTGCAGTTCTTCCTATAGGAAGGAGAAGCAGGACAAAAGGATGGAAGGAAGGGAAGGGGAGCCAAGGAGGAAGGAAAGAAGGGGCATTTGAAAGGACGGGTGGTAAGAAAAGAGAGGGAATGGTGTAGAATGTTCACGGAGCATCTGCTTCAGTCAGGGACTAAGCCACACGTACGTCTTTGCTAATATCCACGGCAATCTGGCCAGGCAGATTTGTTGACTTGCAGTTAATAGATGAGGAAACTTAGGCCCAGCAAAGTTAATTAATGTGCACAAGGTCACATAGCAACTGGAACTGAAGCCTGGAAATCTGACTCTTGCAGGCTGCCTTCTGTCTCACCCTCTTGCTATGATTAGGTGGGTCGAGCAGGGCCCAGTGGGGTTCGTATGGTCAGCGGGACAGCACCTCACTATTAAGCTGTGACTAGGGCCTCCTTCCTGGGCCAACTCCTCCTTCTGCAACTCAGGAGCTGGAATTGTCAGATCTTAGAACCCACTGCCTGGAGACTGAGGCCCAGTGAGAGGAAAGGTCTTGTCTGGGGACCCACAGTAGTTGGAGGCAGGAGCTGGGACTAGATCTTTAGTCTCTTGAATTACAGTGTGGCTGTTTTGGGTCTACTTCAAGGCCCCTGTGCAGTCAATCCCATTATTGTATCTAAAGTCACAATTCAAGGGGGAAATAGCATAGGAGGATGAGATGGAGCGTATGAGGCTGTAAATCTCTGGCATCTACCTTCACATAGCTTATCTGTGAAATGGGATTGCTATGGGCTGGTGTGTTCAGAACAGTCCTCATGACCTCATCCTTTCAGTCTATTAGTGGAGTATTTTGAAGACATTACTAGAAAGCATTCTGTAGATATGAACTATATGCAGTGACCTATGACTCCAGAAGCAAGTTCACGGGCGTGGTACTTTGAACTCTCATTATTGAGGTTGGTCAATACAGCTGATAGGGATTCCAGGAAAGGAGGTCCGTAAGGTGAAGGGAAAAGACACCTGGGGTCAGAATGCTTGGCTTGTGCTCAGGCTTTGACTAAACTTCCTGGTGTCAATTTCCTCATTTTTTAAAACAAATGAAGATGATATAAACAAGCTTTCCTGTAGCCTTATTTCACCCAGTGCTTATTAACAGCAGCTCTCAGCAAGTCTCTTGCCCCTTTAGGACCTTTCAGTGGTCCTCATCATCCTGGCGATAGAGCCCAGTTCTTTAGAGTGGCCTGTGGGGCCTCTTCTGGGAAATCTCATCTTCCTCCCTCCCCATCCCATCCTCAGGTCCTCAGATTGTCACGCTGCCTCGTCTGCGGGGCCGCTGTGCTGGGATGCCACCCCCACCACCTTTTCCTGTCCAGTTCCTCTCCTCTCCCCCTGATCTCGTCCCTGTTGTCATTTCCTCAGGAAAGCATTTATTGATCCTCACATGCATGTCCCCTTCTGTTGTGTATCTTCTTTCCCACATAACTCTTACAATCACACTTTTATGTTTGTGAATTACCTTTAAAAAATACTGAATGATAAACTCCATGAGGTTTGGGATCATGTTGGGTTATGCTGATCATCTTATTCCTACACTGAGAATATAAAGTCAAACATTTGCATGAATGAATGAAGGAACGGATGGAGGGAGGGGTGACCCCCAGATGTAGCTGACTTCTCCAAAGAGACATTTATGGTCGATTACTAATTGGTGGACCTGTCAAACGTGATCCCAAGGCAATACGGCTCCTTTGAATTCCTTCTGATTCCCCAAGGCTGAATCCTCATGGAAGCCCCACTCTGGTACTTGAAGTCCTGAAAGAAGATTCCATACTTTCTGAGCTCTGGCCAGCAGACTGTGCACATTATTTATTGCTAAGGACTGGTGGCTTGCTCAATGCCCATCCCCATTCTTTTATTACATACTTTCTTGATCAAACTGTAAACCAACAAGAGAATGCTTAGCAATCATTAACAGCTGTTCTTGGAAAAGGACTAGATCACATAATTGTACCTTTTACAACATTCACCCTGACCACTGTTCCACCTCCGTGGCCATGCATGTCCTCTGAAGCTGGAAGCATCACAAACAAGGCTCTTGGCTAAAATCAGAATGGGAGGGAACAAGAAGATGGGGAGAAAGATCCAGAAAACAATTGACTCATTATAAAGTTGCTGAGAAGCTTAAGGCTGCTGCAGTTCTGTTGGCTGCTAAGTGAATATGTAACTACTTTATATATTTCAACAAAATTAAACTTAAACCTACAGAATTAGGTTTATTAATTTCTGTCAGGGCTCAATGGGGGAATAAGAATGGCCATTCATTATGGACACACAATTACTGGAGACAAAAATGAAGCCCAGCACTATTAAGTATAATAAAAATGTTGAACAGTGAGGAAATTTTCATTAAATATAATCTATTCTTTATATTACTACACTTAATCCTTGCTGTCTGCTTCTCTGTTTTTCTCCAACCTATTTAATTTTATTACTTAACTTTTTATAAATGTTTCTTAATATAATTATGATTAAATATTTGGGAGAAGAGAAGAATGTTAGTCTCTTTAAAAAGAAAAAGAAAGGAAGAAGTCTCCTTCCATGTCCTCTCTTCTTCACTCCTAAGATGGTGAAAAATGATGTTTTTTTGGAAAAAGCAAGTGCTAAGAGGGATTTTACTGTTGGGGCAAGGCCGGAGCATGAGAGAAGGGAAGGCAATAAATAAGAAAGAAGCTCCGATCAGCAATGGTAGGAGAGCTCTTTATATTACGCATTTAAATGAAAGTCCATTGCCTTACTAAAAATGTCTGCAAATATTTGCATGGCCAAAGCATGTAATTAAAAGATGGGCCCGGCTAATGTTATTGCTTGCACTACATGAAAACATTTGTGATCTGAGCACTTATTTATTTTTTTTAAGTCACGATGTGTTCTTCTGTGAATTGCTCTCTCTTTTATGGAGCGGTGAGGGTGGATAGTGGGAAGTGAAATGGGGAATTTCATTTTCTTTGCCAAAATACGGCCGTCACCGTGTCTCCAAGCTTCTTATTGGACCTATCATGGTCTTATGTATTTTCTTAGCACAACTCAATCAAGAAGCAGCCATCAATCCAAGCGTGGGAAATAGGGGTACTGAAATAAAACCAGGACTCAACCTTCATCCACTAACGACTGCTTTAATGACTCTGTTCAGAACAGAGGAGTCTTGGTTCCATGGCCACGTCATTTTGGGAGTTCAGTTCTGGGCCTCACGTGTTGGGTTTTAAGAGTTGTCTATTTTCTGTTTTCTTCCAGCTATGTAAGATGAGAATTGAACTTTCGTTCTTCGCAACCACACAACCCTGCCCAACTTCCAGCACCCACTACATATATTCATATTTCCCAGACCCCATCCTCCCAATATGCTTATGTGTAACTTTACTAAGCCAGGTATTTGATGTTTATATGGTAATGATTGTGTAAACTTGACTCACAGCTGAGGCATGATATTTAGTATGATGCCTTTTTCATTTAGGGATTTGTTTCTTTGGAAGCTGACAATGTTTGTCATCCTTGTTGGTGCTGATATTATTACTATTTGCATAGTTCTTGACATAATTATTCTTCCCCTAAGCCTGCCCACCATTGGTGTAAATCCTCTCAAACTAGGATATTCTGTCAATACCCTCTTCTTGGAAAAAGCTCTCTGAGCCTTCCAACCTGCTCCAGCCTGGATTGGTGGCTTGCTTGGTGGCTCCCAGCTGTGGTCTTGGGATCTCCTTTCACCACTGTCCTAGGTGTCCTTCCCTGCCTCTCACACTGTGTCCCTGTTTCCTGAGCCTTGTACGTGCCTGTTGATTGCTCCCCATGTTTTGTAGAGCATATCTTCTAGTAACTTGCAAAGATGGAATGCATGGGAATTAAACCCTGGGGAACTTGCCCTGTTAGAGAAGACTTCTCTACCAGCACCACTGAAGTGATCTCCTCCTGTTTCTCTCTGGAAGATCACCTCATTTTAGTCCTCTGCGTGGTCTTCACGGGAACTGGTGTTCCTCATTCTTACTCACGAGCTTACATTAGCTTTTGGCAACCCTGGAAGCAAGTAAGGTCATGAGTGGTGAGAGTTCATCTGCTTTGCTCACTGCTGAGTCCCAGTGCCAAGAACAATAACACATCTATTAGACACTCAATAAATATTCATTGAAGAAAGGAATTGATGAATTTATTAGCTTGCTTAAACATATGCATCTACACAGAACAGGAGGTGTTGGAGAAGGCTAGCCCTCACGTGACATAGCCCGTCTCGAGACCGAGGGCATGTGGTTCTCTATATAGACAAGAACATACATCAGCCTTTGAAACTGAAATCGATAGCGGCCTTCCACTGGGCCACCTACTCCTGGCACCTCCAGCATGTGGCTCCCCTTTGAGCGATGACACAGAAAACCTGGGCTTCAGGCGCTTGCTGGAGCTCTCTTCTTGAGAGATTTGCTCTTGTCCTCCTGCCAAAAGTGCAGAAAGACAAAATCCAGAGAGGTAGACTAAGGGGTGTCCTCCCCAAGGATTCAGTGTTCCAGATTGGGAGTCTCCGGACGGTTTTGAATGTGTGTGTGTGTGTGTGTGTGTGTGTGTAAACACATAGACATGGTATACATACACACTAATTTTTTTTAAAGTAAATGATACATTTAGAGTATTGTACTAATGTATTAGAGCCAGTATAAAATATGTGAAAAATTGATTTTAAAAACAGAGGAAATAAAAATAACTTGGAAGACAGAAACTTTAATATTTTCTTTGTACACTCTATAGGGTCACTCTCTTTTCGGAGACTCTGATGTAGATTAGTATTTGCCAAACTTTAGCGTGCTGTGGAACCATCTGGATGGCTTCTTAAAAATGTAGGTTTCCAGGCTCCTTTCAGAGGGTGACTCATTAGGACGTGTAAGTCTGCATTCTCCCCAGGCACTCCAGTTGTTCTGATCTCTGTGGTTCACAGATCCCATCCACCTAAATGCTCTGGGCACTGCTTCCTTATTTGGGCAGATTCAAGCAAAGTGACGTATTGGGAGCATGTTAGCTTAGCTTCTGTTTGAAATGCCTTCACAGAAACATACAAAATAGTAGGGAGGGGGTATGAGTTAACAACAGCAAAAAAGGACCAGGATCTTCCATTTCTGCATCTCTTATTAAAGAGTTAGTATCAGTGCCTTCCATGTAACTGTTGATGTTCCTTAAGTTATAAATTCTTCAAATTTAGCGTTAAGTAGTGTTGTTACTGTTGGTGTTGTTTTTCACTTAAAAATGGTGCAGTAATACTGACAGCTATCTATTTTGGATCACGTATTTTGCACCTCATTTAGTGCCAGTCACTTTTCTTTTCTTTAGTACTCACAAGAAAGAGCATAACAAGGTAGGTAATGTTATTCCCATTTTATTGATGTAGAAACTGAGGCCTAGAGAAGTAATTTCGTCAGTCACTCCTGCTACCAAACAAAGCAAAACAAAACAAATGGAAACATAAACCAAAACCTCTTGACTCCAGACTTGCAAAGTAATATATTAAAACTTAGAGCAGGTAAGTGGTTGGTGGGATGTGAACTGGGGCCTCCTGACCCAAGTTCCATGCTCTTTACATAAGACAGAAGCCGGCTTCACTTCCGAACACCCCTCCACCGGCCCTTGGCTACCAGTCAGCAGGTACATGGCAGAACTCTTCAATCCTTTGCTCTGTTTTTCTTCCGTTACATCCCCAGTCAGCTGCTCAGCTTTATAACCTTCCTGTGATAAGCAGCGGACTACACAAAAGACAATTCAGATATCACCACAAGTTATAGTGTCCAACACACCACCAATGAATGGGACCCCAAAGTTCTGCTTCGGTGATTCAGCAATACCCCATTTTGCTAGGAAACCCTTCACGTACTCAGTCTTGGGGATGGTTTCCTGCTCAGCCAGCACCCACACACCCATCACTCTATCCACATGCTTGGCACCAGCTAAGCAAAACAGGCAGATGCCAAACAACTTTCTCTCTTTTCATCCCGATGTTTTGGCATTGTGTACACATGGCCTCTGGGGGCATTTTGATGGATGCTTTTTCCCCCCTCCATCACAGTAATATTAACCTTCTTTAATAATCTATTAACAAAGAGGATAAAGGTCTTATTAACATTTATGTGCTTTTCTTGCCACTGAAATAACACTGTCTTTTTGTGTATTCGGAAGGCTGTTTTTTGTTTTTGTTTTTTTCCAGTGACAGAGGGTTGATGGATGTGGTGGAAAGGGCACTGGTAGAAAGACAGTAGGTCACCTGGTTCAGACCCCAGCCTGCCACTTACTCTCTGTGTGACCTTGGTGAGGTCACTTAGCCTCTCTGAGCCTCCATTTCCTCATTTGTAAAATGGGGACATTTGAATCTACATGCATTGTTACTTTGAAGTCTCGAGAAAACTTACAACTTGGGATACAGAAAGTGCTAATATATATTGGCCCTTTTTACAGTTCTTCCACCCCATGAAATGAGTTTCCATGGAATTTTAATTAGGGCCATCAATGAGTGATACATAACCAAGTTCCCCCTTTAAGATGCTTGCTTTTGGCTCCTGAGACAAAAACCATCCCGTCCACCACGATAGCTGTGTCTCTTCATGAGCTCAACCAATACCTGATGAAAAAAATAAAGAAACCCAATGGACAAAGCTATGCTGGATGTTAGGAAACAGTTAAGAGGAAGAACAAAGATTCTGTTTTCTTCTGAAATGGCTGTTTTCGTAAATGACATATTATGTCTCCAAATCATCCTGGGCTTGAACGAATCAAGCAGCCTCTCTGGCCATTTATATTTACAACTAGTCAGAAGCTGCTGAGCGACTCCCGGAGTCCAGTCCAGTTGTGTGTCTGTGAAGAGCTGTCATGGAGAGGAAGAGAAAGCGGGGGACAGCCATTAACTCCAATCACAGGGCAGTTCTGCTGGCCTCTCACAGAATACCCAAGAGGTGTTTCTCAGACATGCCATGCCTGTGCATAACCGGGGTTGTATTAAAATACAGATTATGGATTGAAAATGCAGATTTTCAGTCTTGGGGTGGGGCCCAAGACTCCATTTCTGAGATGTTCCCCCTTCCTGCTGATGCTGGTCTTCAGACCACACTTGGAGTGACAGGTGCTAGGCATTCTGCACACCTCACTCTGCGGGCACAGAGACATGTTTTTTCCTGCTCCATCTATCAACCCCCCTTCTGCCTCCATGTGATTTATACCCTTTCTTCTTCTCAGCCCTTTGATGCTGTGACATCCCCCCGTCCTTCTCTGGTACTCCTGTCATACTCTGTCTTGTTTAGAGCCTACATGGCCACAAACAGCTTCTAGTTTGATCTCTAAAGGAGGAGAGGGCAACAAAGCAAAACAAAACAAACAGGACTGCAAAGCTACAGAACAAAGTTATCACTGAGGAGGGTAAGATATCAAACACGAGTTAAAGGAGGGAGGTTGTCCTTCCAGAAAACCTCACATTTCTGAGGTCCTGACTGAAAATTTAAGATACTTGGCCCTGCTAGGAAATCTGGGGAGAGGCGGCCAAGATGCGGCACACACCTGTGGAGACTCTCACCTTCACTGCTACCAAGTGGAGCTCCTGTGTTGGAAGGCTGGGAATGAGAATCTGGCTTCTGGTGTGTTGGCCTTAGAAGCAGTGACAGAGAGAGAGAGAGAGAGAGAGAGAGAGAAAGGAAGGAAGGGAAGGAGGGAGGAAGGAAGACGGAGGGAGGGAGGACAGAAGGAAGATAGATATCAAAATCCACTCCCACCTCCTCTCCCCCTCCCAGTCAAAGAATCTGAGGTGAGACTCAGATATTGATTTTTTTTTTTTTTTAAAGCCACTATAATTGAGAATAGTGCCCCAAGGCGAATTGTGGGGCTGGGGGTGTAGGCTGAGAGGGACATACTCTGCCCCGACCCCCAATTCAGGGTTATTTGGCATAGAAATGTAAGAGTCCATTTCTGTAGGGATGCAGAACTGATATCTTCATTAAAAAAAATAATAAAACACGTCTCCCATGTGCTATGCTTTCCAAACACATTCTTCAACAGAGAAATACTCATTTCCCTCCTGGATTAATTGCAGCCCTGTTGCTGATGGTTTTTGCGTTAAGTTCAGCTGCTGCTTGCCGTGGGTAAAGGCACTCTGATTGGGAATGAGCACCAAAGCAGAGGGGCAGCTGCAATTCCTGGGAAAATTATTACCATTTCACATGTCACTCAGCTTGATTTGTGATTAAGGGGAGCGGGAGTCTCCTCCCGTCTGGGCTGCTACAAAAAGTGGAAATCTCTTCTCCAGGCCCAGCGCGATGCATTGTCATAACCAATGCCTGTCACCTCCCAGCCGCCTCTTCCTGCACCCCCGGGAGCCCGAAACATTTAGCTTCAATTACACACGTCACTCGTCGTGTCTGGGATGCCAACTACATTAATAAACTTTTTTTTTTCCTTTTTGGAGAATTTGATCAAAGTGTCTTGTGGATAAATAACATTTCCCTATTTTCCTTTCATTCCCATGTTGTGTCAGCGAACAGCAGGAATGAAGAAACACCTGAATTTTCAGGTCCGGAGTGGGCACATCTCAGTCTGTACTCCAAGGCTCTTGCACAATCTTAGGGAGGTTTTTGTTTAACTTGATACACTTGAACCTTTCAACCAACAGCCTTCCATGCACACAGGGACGTGGTGAATTCTTGGAAGAAGAAGGAGCCAACTCTGCAGAAAGTGCAGGGCCTCTTGGAGCCAAGGCGGGCAGGCTGGGCTCAAAGGTGTGGGGAAGGGGGCACGTGGCCGAGGGGGGCAGGGGGCACGAAGGTGACCCATTGGCAGGTGTTTTCTTGCACGACTGCAGTTTCCATGCTTACACGGTACATCTGTGGCTCCAGTCCAGCTGGACCCCAGAGTACATGGCTCTTACCAATGGCAGCAGAGCTCGTGGGGAAAAAGGTAGGGGCTCTAGGTTGGACAGAAATGGGATTGAGTCCCAGCTCTGTCCTCAAGCACCTTGGTCCAGACAGGCATCTGGGCCTCAGCCTTCGGTAGAGAGGAACAAAGTAATGGGGATTCCGTGAGAATACTACCTCGGCAAGAAGGACTAGTGCCTCTTATCACTGCTGAGGGGTGACCCTCAATATATAACCACCAGTAAGACCTGTCACCACTGGCACAGAGCTCTGGAGCCAGGTTCTGGATGCCCCTGCTGGGGCGGGCCTTAACCCTTTCCTTGCTGGATTGTAGAGAAAAATAGGAAAGCCACATGGGGGATGGTGGGAGACAGCTTGCACAGAAGTATTTCAGTGTTTTAACAACTGAACAGCTGCATTAGTCCAAGCAGGCTGAGTAGCAACCTTGGCACTACAGGTACTAATGGAGTGGCCTGCTTCGTGCCAGCCCGCTGTGCAGGCTGGGCAAGAGGACTCCATGGAGGGGGCTGTAACCCCAGGGGCTCATGGTACAGTCAGATCCACCCAGAGGTTCCTGGCGAGACCCTCTGGCTGATTCCTGTGTGCTGAGCATCTTCTGCGTATGAAGTACGTGGTTAAACACCAAGTGACAGAGGTGGGCAGGAAATGCCTCAGCCCTCAGTGAGCACGTGTACACATGAGGGAGACACGTATGTAAACAGATAATCACAAGACAGAACATTCAAATAATTCAAAAGCGTACAGATGCCAGGGGAGTGGATTCTGCCAGGGAGACTTAGAGAAAGTTTTGGAGACATTTTTTTGAAAAATTATGAAATTTTAGTGATTCAGATAACACACATTATTAAATATCACCTGTAAAAAATTGAAAGTTTAGAGATAAGACTAAAGACCCCTAGGATCCACCCATCTCCATCCCCAAGCCCACGAGTAACCACAGTTGTTAGTTAGATGTGAATCTTTGAGTCCGTTGCTCTGGGAAATACAGTAATGGTGTATCTGTATGTTTGTGTGTGTCAGTGGATGTTTACATAAATTGTATCAGACTATACATATCAACTTTCTACTTGCATTTTATTTCTCGCCAGTATGCCCAGAGGGCTCTCCAGTGAGTGCTCAGAGAACCAGCTGATCTTCTAACGTTGACAGTAGGTTCATAATTGGTAGAGCTCTTCTCCTGTTGATGGGTATTTATGTAATTTTTGATTTTTCATGTTATGACCAGCATTACACTAAACATCCTATTCTGGTCTTCTTGTTAGTAAGTATGAACGTTCGATGGGAGAGATATAGAAATATGCATTTGTTGAGTCATTAACTATGCAGTAATTGTCCCCCTCTGCCCACAGCTCAAGTAGCTGTACACACGCAAGTATCTCCCCACCAGTTGGGGGATAGAAATACCAGTTTTCCACACCCCTGCCATCTATGTGATATTATCAACCTTTTTCCCTCCCCTTATCTTACAGATGAAAACATTAATCATTTTCCAGCAGGATGTATGGGTATCACATTTTAAGTGATCTTCCCCTGAGCATTATTTTAAAAGTACACCAGCCATTTATATTCCTTTGGGTTTGGACTTAGAAGATGATTAAGGCTCTACCAGGCAAGTATGTTTACCATGGAAGAGAAGGCAGTCAGGGCAAAGGTAGCAAGCATTATCAGAGGTCTGCACGTTTGGGGAATGTGTTGTGGACGAAATATTAGGCGCCGAGAGAGGGATGTGGATGAGGCTGGTGAGCGTATTAGAACCAGAGGTGTAGGGTTCCAGACCGCCCTGAGCAATCTGCCTTTCATCGTGTTGTCAATGAAGACATATCTAGTGGGACCTAAGAAAGGTCCTAAAGGTTTAAGGTGACGTTTGACTTTCAACAAGATGCTTTTGGCCCCCTTCCAGTCAGAAGAAGGACTGAACACAAGCTAATGGAAGAATAAATGGAGAGACGCAGGACCTATTCCAAAGGTAAAATCAACAGGGCTTGATGACTCAGTCAATATGGAGGCTGAAGATGAAGTTGTCCTGGACACATCTTATGCAGCCCCAAAGAGCTTTTTTCTGTAGCCTTCCAGCTGGACGCAGATGTCCATGCAGAGAGGTTCTGCTCAAAGTGTGGTCCACGGACCAGCAGCATGAGCATCACCTGGGACCTTGTGTCCAAAATGCAGATCCATGGTCCCACCTCACACCTACCGAACCAGAATCTCTGGTGGTGGGTCGCCCTCTGAGAGATGATTTTGTACGCTAAAACTTGAGAAGTGCTGATGTCCAGATTCCATCCAGGTTTCCAGATGTGAGGAATTTGGATCCCTAGTCACCATTTGGAGGAGGGCCACTCAGGAGAGCCAGCCGAACAGGATCACCTGCACTGGATTTTATGCAAGGGAAAAAAGAAACGCATCTGGTGAAGTGGCTGAGATCATTACTGTGTGGTACAGCGCTTAGCCTTGTCTTCAGTGACCAGTACACAGTTCATTTGAACGAGGGTCCAGGTTTCCACTCAGTGCCTCTCCTAGCAGACATTTTCAACCCCACCTCTGGGAGAAGAATGTTTTTATAATCAGTGGCCATGTTTGCAGCTTCCAGGTCGCCACAGGAGAACAGGGCTAGGATAACGGATAACGTCCTCGCCCTCCTATGGAGGGGGGCTGGGCGGGGGAGGGACCAGGACCAGCACAGCTGGTCAGTCGCCATCTTGATTACTGATGAAATACTTTCAAAGACCAATTTCTTCCTTGTTCGGGTCTGACATTCTTCAGATTGAGAAGTGACCACAGAGGTTTCTTCATTGGGAGGAAGACCTGGAGAAAAAGAACAGGGAAAAAAAAATCTCTCTTCTCACATTCTTGTTTCCCATTCACCACCCCTGACCTCCTTAACCACAGCTGCCCTGAAGACGAAACACCGGCATCACGGCTAGCCAGGTGCCTTCAGCCAAGGATCCTGTGGTCCTCTATCTAGAAAAGGTCCTCTATCTAGAAAAAGGAAAAAAAAAAAAAAAAAAGGAAAGAAACGTATTTGATGGCAGACTGGTTTCACTTTGTGTGCTTGCATCATGCTCTTGCAAGTGTCTGCCTAGATCACTGGGTTGTGAAAGATTGTGAGGTTTTGTTGTAACAGTGGGAGACGGCGCTAGTCAGTTAATCAGTCTGTTAATTGCTTTGCATTGCTACCTATTGCCAGTCCTATTCTGGTTAATGCCCTGCTTGCTGTATCTTCCAGCCTCCTCCTCTGACCCCACACACTTTTTTCTCTGCCTGCAGAGTGAAATTGCACTCAGGGGTCCTGGAATCCTCTCTGAGGCTCCTTCAGGATTCCACCCAGGAGCCCTGTCTCCTGTGGGAATTCTCGTTGGCCTCCCAGAGGGTTAGTGTCTCAGGAAGAAGGTACATAGAGAGAAGTGACACCTACCACCTACTATACGCCACAGAGAGCAGTTCTGGGTTCAACAGAGCATCCTTGGATTTGGGTGCTGTAGGAGGCATCTGAGGCCATTCAACCCAACGCCCTCTATACCAGGAGTCAGCAAACTATATAGCCTGTGGGCCAGATCTGGCCCAACAGCTGTCTTTGTGCAGCTCACAGGCTAAGAATGGGCTTTATATTTTGAAATGATAGAAAAAAAATCAAAAGAAGGAAATTTAGTGACACATAAAAATATTTAGTGACACGTATAGTGAAAAATTACCTGAAATTCAAATTTCGTTGTCCATAAATAAGTTTTACTGGGACTCAGCCATGCTCATTTGTTTACATATTGTCTGTGGTTGCTTTTGCACCACAGTGGCAGGGCTGACTGGTCTGAGATGGAGGCTCGTATGACCCGCGAAGTCTAAAATGTTTGCCATCTGGCCTTCTCCAGGAAAAGTTAGCCAATCCCGGTCAGTGCAGTTGGGGAGCTGGAGGCTTTTAGTAACACTTTCCCATGCTGTCACATGGATTTCCTGGACGGACACAGGAACGGTGTGGCTCCGTTTACAATGGTTCAGAGGGATAGGGTAGTTTTGAGGGTTTTCCGATTTGAAAATTGGGCTTCAAGGCAGGGTGTGGAGTCAGGCGGACATTTTGCCTGACGTGCCTGGGGAATGACACAGGTGTGAAAGAATTTGCCTTGTTGGTAGTGGCTTTCACCTGAGGGAGGAGACCAGCGGGAAGCTTTAATGGTGAAGGCTTTGCTTTCGCAGGTGCCGTTCTTTTTCATTAGGGTGTGGACTGGTGAGGCCCAGCTCCACCCCAGAGACATCACAGGAAGGGGGTGGAATCCATCAGACATCACACAAATGGCTTTGGGTGAGAGCATCTCACCGCCGGCCTGCACATACATAACCGTGGGACTCATGGCTCCCAATGGGAGCTCAGGAAATCAAGATGCGATTCAAGATGGCATTTCCCACCTCCCCTGGAAATGGGGGGAAATCAGCTTTATTTATTAATTCCATCTTGCCGGCTCCCAATTTGGTGCAGACAGTTGTTTTGCAGCCTGTTTCCACCTTGCAACTAGCAGAGTTAATTTAATGAAATGAGTAGTCTTGTGATGACCTGAAGGGGAAAAACACATTAATCTGGAAACTATCAAAGCCATCTGACGTGTATTATTGTAGGACTCAGAAAAAATAAACAATTTATGTAGAAGATTAAGTGGCAGTGTGGATTTGTTTTTGACATATCTTGTCTCCAAATCTAAGTTGAGGATTTATTATTGCGCTATCATGTCACAGCTATCTCATTTATATGATAACACATCTGTAATGTTTTACAAGTGCAGCACTACTTGTTCGAAACGGGGCTTTTTTAAGTCCTAAATTTTAGTACCTGGAGAGGCATGCATAATTATAGTGCGTGTTAGCAAATGAGAGGGTGAATTTTCCACCCGCGCTCAACATTAATCGTCAGCACAGTGGGTGCAATAAAATCATAATTGCTTCTTCCAAACTTCTCATCTGAGCTGTACAGGTTGAAGTTGGTGGTTTGGTGGAGAGATGCCTACCGTCATGCCTACTCCCCTCTTCACCGAGAGCCCCTGGATTGTATGGCCAGAGACGGCTCTGAGTCCAGACAGAGAGCTAGACCTCACCGGGGCTAGACACTGAGCTCCCCTGATCTCAATTATACTCGCAAGTCAGTATATCAGAAGACACTCTAGAATGGTAATTATGGGTCGTGGTGTTTGGAACTGGGTTTGGATTCTAGCTCTGCTTTTCAATTTTGGACAAATTATCTTACTACTTCTCTGAACAATTGTTTTCTCATCTGTAAATGCAAGTTGGCAGTCCTTAACTCACAGTGTCCTTAAGGCAATTAACAATGTTTATAAAGCACAAAATACCAGTGTGATAAAGTCGGACGTTATTACAACTCTCTCCTAAAGATCACTGCCTAAGTCTTTGCTGTCTGGTATGGCAGTCACTGGTCACGTGTGGCTATAGAGCTCTTGAGACACGCCCAGCCCAACTTAGAAAGGCCAGAAATACAAAATATACACCAGTGTTCGAAGACTAATTATGGAAAAGAATGTAAAATGTATCAAGAATGGTTCCTATTGATTACATTTGAAGTGATAATATTTTGGCTCTATTGGCTTAAATATATTAACATAAGTTCCACCTCTTTTTGTTGTTGTTGTTTTTTTACTTTTTTATTGTGACTAGAACATTTAAAACTATACAAGAGTCTCACATTATAGTTTTATTGGACAGCACTGGTCTAAACAGATGAATGCTGACGAAAATGTTATGTGAGTGTGCTTTGAGTTGCAACTCATGGTTCCTGGTATTAATATTATTGTTCTCATTGACTTATACTTAGCATACTTTGGAAAAGGTATTTTAGATGGTTTGCTAGAGAAAAATGGAGAAGCGTTAGTGATTGCAATGAGCCACGCAATTTAACTCCAAGCTCCCTTGTAGCTAAGGCCAAAAAAAAAAAAAAAGCACATATTTGGATCATATGGGTCTTTTTATTTTTTTAACATCTTTATTGGAGTATAGTTGCTTTACAATGTTGTGTTAGTTTCTGCTGTATAACAAAGTGAATCAGCTATATGTATACATATATCCCCATATCCCCCCCCTCTTGCATCTCTCTCCTACCCTCCCTATCCCACCGCTCTAGGTGGTCACAAAACACTGAGCTGATCTCCCCATGTGGTGCAGCTGCTTCCCACTAGCTATCTATTTTACATTTGGTAGTGTATATATGTCAATGCTACTCCTTCACTTTGTCCCAGCTTACCCTTCCCCCTCCCCGTGTCCTCAAGTCCATTCTCTACGTCTGTGTATTTATTCCTGTCCTGCCCCTAGGTTCATCAGAACCATTTTTATTTTTTATTTTTAGATTCCATATACATGTGTAAGCATATGGTATTTGTTTTTCTCTTTCTGACTTACTTCACTCTGTATGACAGACTCTAGGTCCATCCACCTCACTACAAATAGCTCAATTTCATTTCTTTTTATGGCTGAGTAATATTCCATTGTATATATGTGCCACATCTTCTTTATCCATTCATCTGTCAATGAACACTTAGGTTGCTTCCATGTCCTGGCTATTGAATTATGGTTTTCTCAGGGTATATGCCCAGTAGTGGGATTGCTGGGTCATATGGTAGTTCTATTTTTAGTTTTTTAAGGAACCTCCATACTGTTCTCCATTGTGGCTGTATGGGTCTTTTTAAAAGGTCGAGGATTCACTTAAGTTCATTGGAAAAGAAAGGCTTTCTCCCAGCAGGGAATTCTCCAAGGACCATTTCCCGGTACAGTCCTGAAATTGCAGATACACCTGCACCTCTCCTCCTCCCTAAACAAGGCTTTTGTGGACTCAGAATGAGTCATACCAACGCAGTGATGATAATTACACCTCCCTTCATTTATGTAACTGATCTGATTTGATCCTCACAGCAGCCCTGCAGGATGGGCCGTGCAGGGACTATTGTTCCTTTTTTTATGGATCAGGAACCAGAGGATCAGGTAGGACTTCAGGGACTTGTTCAAGTTTTCGTAGCCAGTAAGTGGTGAGGCCAAAGCTCAAGCCCTCATTGCCCCAAATGGAAACTCCCTCTGCTTTTAGCAATCATGTACACTCCAGCATGAAAGAACACTCAGAGGAGTGACTGATGGGAGGGAGAGAGCAGGGAGCGTCAGGGCCCCTGCCAAGAAAGGGGACACACATGCAGCTGGGAGGTTGATAGCTCCAAAGACAAACTTTGGTTTAGCCAGAGAGAAGAAATCGCTGTTTATACACATGCGTTCCATTATTTTACTAACTGCGGCACACCCAGCTCAAGACAGCCTATGCCTGGGCCTCAAGGGATGACTGATACTAGAGCATATTAGCTTGCTTACCTCTGAGATCAGCTCTCCTGCAACGGTAATGCACACACCCATCATCTAGGACCTTGTCGCAGTGCAGATTTCATTCAGAGGCCTGGGGAGGGGGCTGAGCATGTCTCCCAAGCTCCCAGGTGATGCCCCGTCTGTTGGTCTGAAGGTTGAGTAGCAAACTCTGTTTGTCTTCTCCTTTTCCCCCCAAATCGCCTCACCATAGTGTTTTTTTTTTTTTTAATTTTATTTATTTATTTATTTATGTCTGTGTTGGATCTTCGTTTCTGTGTGAGGGCTTTCTCTAGTTGCGGCAAGTGGGGGCCACTCTTCATCGCGGCACGTGGGCCTCTCACTATCGTGGCCTCTCTTGTTGCGGAGCACAGGCTCCAGACGCGCAGGCTCAGTAATTGTGGCTCATGGGCCCAGTTGCTCCGCAGCATGTGGGATCTTCCCAGACCAGGGCTCGAACCTGTGTCCCCTGCATTGGCAGGCAGACTCTCAACCACTGCGCCACCAGGGAAGCCCACCATAGTGTTTTATACAAGGAGTAAGGACTAATTCTCAACCTTGGCTATAAATGAAAACCTCCTTGGGGGCTTTTAAGCAAAACCCATGCCCAAGACCCACCCTAGATCAATTAAATCAAACAGTTCCTGCGAGTGGGGCTCTGAGTTTGGTGATCTTCACCTTTCCCCGCGTGTCCTAACATTAGAAGAGTACATTTGTGAACAATGGGATCTTGTAGCTTAGATATTTTTTTCCCACCTAGGAATTGCCCGAGTACCCCAAATCCGAGCACTGGCTCAGAGGGTTTTTACCCTTTTGCCACCTAAAACAAGGTGTATTACACCACTTGGTCCTTCGTTCTTGCATTCATCCATTGAGGGCCAACAGCCAGCAAAGCAGGGGTCTCGCTATGGATGCAGAGTGGACGCAGCAGGCAAGGTCCTTGCCTTCTCAGCGCTTATATTCGAGTGGGTTAAATTGCTGATGTAGGTGTGACCAAGAAGAGTGACAGAGCCATTTCAGATAGTGATAAGTGCCATGAAAGAAAGAAAATAGGGCGGGGTAGAGAGACACTGATAGAGCTTGATGGTGAGGATTTCTTTGGGGTGAACTCAATTCACCAAAATGTTGAATGTAAAAAGTGTATGAAGATAAGGCTCTTTGGCAAGGGGGTGGCACTCTGGAGAGGCTTTTCTTTTCCCTGTCCTATTAGATGCTTTCCTTGATTCTAAGACTGAAATGCTACCATCAGCAGCAGTTGACGTCCATGGTGTGGCCAAGGAAGATGCTGAGGGGAACTGGGAGAACAGGGACCAGGCCCAGGAAAAGCAGGGGAAGGGGATTCTAGTGGGAGGGGAACCCGAGCTCACAGGCTGTGCTGGCTACCAGGAGACCAACGTTGGGACATCAGCTGTTTTCAACCCAGGGCAGCTTTTAGAAACACTGGCAGAGGATTGTAAAAATCTGGATCCCTGGGTCCCACCTCCAACCTGGTTCATCAAAATCTGCAGGGTGGGGTATGAACGTCTGCATGTAGATGTTAAAAGCAACTGGGGTGACTCTGATGAGAAGCCCCAATCTAGACTTTGAAGAGCACTGACATTAGCCAAAAATAGAAGGTATGTTGTCAAGCCTTCTCACGGCTAAACAAATAGCTCACATATCTTCTTTAAAGTACAGGCACAGTCCTCAAAGCAGCCTGCAGAATTCCCAGATCACTCCCTTTCTTTTCCTTTTGAATAAACAGCTGGCGATTATGACATCAGTTTAACTGTAATGACTGCTTTTATTTTTCATTTTAAATCTATACCGTGACTATATATTGGGATCCTGGCTGTGCGAACTGCTCCGGCCACATGTCTGGTTTTCATTTAGTCTCTGAGTTCCTTTTGGGTAGTCGTGTTCAGAGGCCTGGTTTAATGCATAACCCTAATTGCAATGTGGAATTAAGTTGGTGCTGACTGTAGCATTTTTAGTCTTAGAATCAAGGAAAGTATCTAATAGGAGGGGGAAAGAAAAGCCTCTCCAGAGTTCCACCCCTTACCAGGGGCTTATCTTTATAAATTTTTTTACATTCAACTTTTTTTTTTTAATCGAGTACATAATATGGCTATAAAACAGCAGTTTAGATAATGTGGTCAGCCTACTGGTTTAAATATGTCTCTTCTCAGTTTCAGAATGTCCCCTTCTCCTCTTCCTAGTTTGACACTGGCCTCATTTCTCATTGAAAATGCTGGCAGCTTGGAAGTGAGGATAAAAATGCAGGCTGAGTTCCTTCTTCCAAGTTCTGTTCGGCACTGAGTCCCTCCTGGAACCCTCAAAGCTTTTGAGGGAAGCTACGTTGCCAGCTGATAGTTATTTCCAACAATTTTTGGCCAGAGATCTCCTACGTAAAGGATTAAATTTAATATTTTCACATCCAATGTATAAGAAAAAAAAATACTTTCTCTGTAATGGCAAGTACCTCTTGATAAACTAGGCTGGGGCCACGGTGGTGAAAATTTACCCACGTTTCTAGTTCATGGGAAAACATAGATAAAAGGAGAAGCTGAATGGAGTTTGAGCAGCGGATGGAAAAGAAGCTGAGCTGGTCAGGCTCTATTGGGGTGGGATGGGAGGGATAAATCAGAAGCAATAACAGTGCCCAGACCTGTGCTTGATGCATAATCCTTCACTATACAAATGTTTGCTGAATGAAAGTTAGTCATTAACGTAGACAGGTTGATTCCCCTCCAAAATAGTTCCCTTGCATTGGTTTCTCTCTTCTGTTTGTTTCTTCGTGCACTCATTCAACATGCTAATTGTTGAGTAATTGCTGTAGTAGGTGTTGGGGGCCATGGGAAGCCCTGGAGATAGCGCATGAGCAAGAGAGCCATGTCCCCACCCTCCTGGACCTTCTAGTGTAGCGATAAATAGGGAAGAAAATGTGCAATGAGAAATGTCCCGGCATAGATACACTACTATGTATAAAATAGATAACTAATGTGACCCTACTGTACAGCACAGGAAACTCTACTCAGTGGTCTGTGGTGACCTAAATGGGAAGGAAAGCTAAAAAAGAGGGGATATATGTGTACGTATGGCTGATTCACTTTGCTGTACAGCAGAAACTAACGTTGTAAAACGACTGTACTCCAATAAAAATTAATTAGAAAAAAAAGAAAGAAGTGTTCCAGGTGGTTTTGTAGGGGGCAGGTAGCAATGCTCTTGAGCACCAGCAAGTGCCTGGCCCAGGTTGAAGGGGCTCAGTCCTTCCCCAAACCATCAGAAAATGGCCTGTTCTTAGAGCGTTGTCCTGGGATCACACCCGAGGCCCAACTCGGAGGCTGATGTGAAATGATCACATGGGAAAATTTGTATTGACTGAAATGATACTGTTGAAGAAGATTTTGAGTCTATCATAGTTTCTTTTTGGGTAGACCCGCAGCAGAGATGTCTCTCTGGTCTCCATACCAGGAAATGCTGTACTTTTCCTAGCTTGGTGTATCTTCGGAGCAGTGCAAACTTTGTCACTGAAGATATGGGTTTCCCTTGAGAGCTAGATAACTCTGGTCACACTTGCATCTCCCTTTTGGAAATCATGCAGGATCATAGAGTGAACTGTTTAGAAGTTAATATCACCCAGATCTTAGTATTTCTCTACCCTTATTTTCTCATTTTACCCTATTCCTTTATTTATTTTATTTTGTGTTTTATCCATTTTTTAGAAACCATCTCCTATCCACCAAGAGGGAAAACAAGGGAGGGAGGGCAGAAGTTTGGTTTCTGTTGAGAAGAACTTCCAGGTTGGTCTAGGAACTCATTTGGTGTCAGTGAAATCATTTGAGAAAATAAGCAACTTCCAATGGGACGATGTAATCAGAGTAGAGAGAAAGGAGAAATGGGGGGATGGGGTGGAGCTTAAAAGTCAGGTTTGAACTGTAGCGGTGATTCAAAATAGTTCAGTTAAAAAAACAAAAAGGGAAACAAGAGCAAATCCTTCCAGTTTCTCCAAATCCTGAACATCTGACACCCAGCCAATGTCATTATTAGCTAAAGAGGTTTGTCCCCTGTTCAGTCTGATCAAAAATAAATTAGGAGGATGCTTGTAAACAGGGCTGAGGGGAGGGACACACACACACACACACACACACACACACACACACACACTCACACCCCACAAGTAAGGATAATAATTACAGGCTTTTAATAAATGCTAATTTAGTGATAACAACTTTACAGAGAGTTGTTTATGCCAAGGTCTGACATTAGCTGATTTGGGATTTTAGCCATCAACTTAGAAGCCAACTGGTGCGTTCACTTGATATCTCCTGCTTCCCCTCTCCACTCCTTCCTCCTCCCCCGCTTCTGACCTGCTGCTTGCCTGCTTCGCATTGGCTTGACCCAGGCATAGCTCAGGGTAATCCCCGTGGTGGGTCCTGACATACATCGCTGCGCCTTGATGCCCAATCTCTCTCACTATTCACCAGACCGAGTTTCTTCACTTGTCTATGAAGGGAACGTTGAATACCTAGCATGGAAATTCTGGTTGTTAGGGTCCAGATTTTCCTTCCTCCTTTGCTTTCCCTCTGGTAGATCTTGGCTCCGGATATTTCCAGATCACAAAAGAGAGAGAAAGGTTTTTTTCAACTCTGCAAAGGATGCGTTGGGAGTAGTGGGGAAGAGAGAACAAAAATTCTAGCCAGTGATTCTAGCAGAAACTTGGGCATGTGGAACAAAGCTGCATACTAGGTTGCCCGTTGCTCCAACTAAGCCAGAACGGTCCTTGTACAGCTGTGTAGACACAGCTTCATATTATTGAAAGCATGTGTTTTAGTTCAGTGGCTCTGTGTCCGAACTTGGGTCCCCTATTTGCTAATTATGTGACGTGGAGCCCACTTCCACCCCCTGAGTTCAGTTTCCTCATTTGTAAAAGAGCAGGAATGTTAACTGCTTTGTAATATTATTCTGAAGATCCAAAGTGATGGTGAATAGAATTCAAGTTCTATGGCAGTGCCTGCTATGTGGTAGATCCCCAGTCAATCACAGCTAACATTTCTCTTGGATCATTATGTGCCAGGCACTGTGCTCAACAATTCGTGTGTAGTTTTTATTATTACTTTTATTATAATCTTCCCCTGAGCAAGCTCCAAGAGAAGTATTCTGAGGCCATAGTAGATACTTAATAAATTCCTGTTAAAGAAGGGCCAGTTCCATTTAATCCTCTAAAGAACCTCAGTTAAGTTTTTACCATAAGTATCCCCCATTTGTCAGATGGGGAAACTGAGGCACAGGCAGGTTAAATAGTTTGTGCAAGGCTGTGCTCGGCTAACAAATGCCAGAGTAAGCATTTAAATGCAGGCACTCCTATTTGCAGCAACAAGGATGGACCTAGAGATTATTGTATTAAGTCAGTCAGACAGAGAAAGACAAATACCATATGATATCACTTATATGTGGAATCCAAAATAAGGAGACAAATGAACCTATTTACAAAACAGAAGTAGACTCACGGACATAGAAAACAAACTTACGGTTACTAAAGGGGAAAGGAGGAGAAGGATGAATTAGCAGTTTGGGATTAAAATATATGCATTACTATATATAAAATACACAGCAAGTTCCTACTGTATAGCACAGGGAACTATACTCAATATCCTGTAATAACCTATAATGGGAAACACTCTAAAAAAGAATATATGTACATATATATGTGTGTGTGTGTGTGTGTGTGTGTGTATATATATAAATATATATATATATATATATAACTGAATCATTGTACACCTGAAACTAACACAACACTGTAAATCAAGTAAAGTCCACTAAAAATTAAAATAAATAAATAAACACATGCAGGCACTCCTAGAGCCTCTGGCCTTGCCCACTCCACTCGACCAGCTCTGTAAATATTTTGAAGGTGGAGTAAGCAATTCCCATGGCCTTCTCCAATCCTCCTCCCGGCTGTGCCCAATGCTAGTATACACACCAACCCTGGGGGATGTCCTGCGCCGGACCTAGCTGGCAATAAGGCAGCACCTGGATTTAGAGCCCGTGGGTGTGTGCCGGGGACATAAAACAGCACATACTACAGGAAGTCCCAGGAAGGACTCCTTTGACACCAAGGAAGCTGTGAGCCTCTTGGTGGGCCCCAGCTTGCCGCATGCATGTCACCTGTGAGCGGGTGATCTGGCCTCCATCCACAGCGTGTTCACGGAGGCTCCATGCCAAGGCTCAAGAAGGAAGGGGAAGCTCTCCCTGAGTCTGTGATCTCTCAGCCTGAATGGCTGGGTGGGAGGACGGGTGAGGGACGCTGGCGGGAGGCAGCGGGCGAAGCAGAGGCAGAAAGAACTTAGAGCGGCCTGGGGTTTCTACTTCCCCCACTGCTATTCTCTCCTTACCCTCGAGTCCTCAGCAGCCTGCTCTGTTTTCCCCCTTCTTCCTCTCTTTCTTCCCTTCTCTCTCCATCTTTACTTCTTCCTTTCTTGCTCGTTTCTTTGTAGCTTTCTATCTCGATCTTTGTCTCTTTCTCATCTTCATTTTCTTTCTCTCTTTAAAAATTATTTTCCTCTCTTTCTGTTTCTGCATCTCTCTTTCATTTCATCTGCATCTCTCTCTGTCCAGGTCTCCTTCCCCTCCACCCCTCTGTCTCCTTTCGATGTCTCTCTTTCTCTCTCCATCTCTCTGTCTCAGCTCATTTATCTCTGTGTGTCTCCTTCTCCCCACCCCTCCTTGCTCTTTTTTCCTTGAAAATTTGAGATCTTTTCTCAGAGCTCTTGCAGTCCAGGGGGAGAGTTAGAGAAATCAACATTAACTGCCCCTAACCGCCCCCGCCCTCCTGCCGTGATGGTACAGAGTCCAGAAAGAAGCAGCTATTTGGTGACCTGTCCTACAACTGATTTATACCAGGGGAGAAATACTCTAAGGTTTTGGTTATAGAGAGATACCTCTGGCAGCTTTGATGGATAGACTGAGTGGAAGTGAGACTGAAGGCTGGGAGAGGAGTGGATGGGAGCAAACTGCGGGCATCTGGGGGGATCTTTTCTTGATTGAATGAAGCCAGTGCTGGTATTTAAGGTCTAGGAAGGCATTGTTTGGATGTCACTCATGGAGAACTAAAAACATTTAGGACAGTGGTGGTCTGCCTTAGGGTTTAGAGCCAAGTTATACCTCAATTTTTCCATCACTTGTTTGCTGAACACAGGACACAGTGACAAGCATCACCGTAGTCACCTCCCTCGAGCTCACAGTCTGGTCTGGGAATTTCTCCAGTGCAGGAGCCATGGGAACAAGCAACACTCAGAGGCACAACCTAAACACGAAGAAGAGCTGAATGACGGCTTGAATTTGGGCTGCAGAAAAGAGACTTTGGCTCAGCTCTGCATTATTCTACTGCTTGGGGGTGAATGATGCCCCTCCAAGGGTTAGAATAATGATAATAGTAATAATAACCCCATATCAGAGAGCCCCGTGCAGGGGAAGAACCATCTTATACTTTTATAGATTCCAGTCACATTAAATGTCCCTCACGAGGCAAAAAAGGGAAGTTACCATGGTTAAATTATGTCAAAATGATCTGCAAAAAAGGCAGGAAAAATAACTATTTCTCGTGGACCTGCTATGAGTCAAGTACCGAGCCAGGCACTTTATATTCAATATCTAATTTAACACTATGTAGCTGGCACTTCTGTACCGCCTGTCACGCAGCAGACACTTACCCAAGACTGTTAAGTAGCTACTGTTAGTTATCATTCCCATTTTACAGATGAGGAACCTTAAGGAGTGTCATGAGAGAGGCACAGAAAGGAGTTGGGGACCTTTGGTGTGGGCTGTCTGTAGTGACTTCCAAAGAGTTCAGTGTGGACAGAGGGGTAACAGAGAACCAGGTGGCCCAGGGCGATATCAACAGTGATGTCACTTTGATAGCTTATACTTTTGATGTCACATGATGAAAATGGCACTTTTCCCTGTGGTCGTCTTCCCCCAAACCCATAATCCCAGTAAAATCATGAAAAAAAAAAAGTCAGAGAAATCCCAACTGAGGGACATTCTATAAAGCGCCTGACCAGAAGTCCTCAAAACTGTCAAGGTCATTAAAAAAAGAAAAGTGTAAGAAACTGCCACAGTCAAGAGAAGCCTAAGGAGACATGATGATTAAATATAATGTGGTGTCCTGATAGGATCCTGGAACAGAAAAGGGACATTAGGTAAAAACTAAGGAAATCTGGGTAAAACATGTACTTTATTTAATAATAATCTGTCAGTGTTGGATTATTAATTCTAACAAATGCATATTTATAGTTTGTATCTATGTCTATTGCTGGTTTTGTTATTATTTTATAGTTTACTATTTATCCTCTGTATTCACTTTTAATCTACATGTCAATGGTGGGGGGAGAAACTTTTATTCATCATGCTTCTAGCTACAATATTTAGTTTGGGCTACATAAAAAAATGCGATTGTTATTATTTTTTGGCCATTTAAAAATTCTTTTTCTTTCTTTCTTTCTTTCTTTCTTTCTTTCTTTCTTTCTTTCTTTCTTTCTTTCTTTCTTTCTTTCTTTCTTTCTTTCTTTCTTTCTTTCTCTTTCTCTCTCTCTCTCTCTCCCTCTCTCTCTCTCTCTCTCTCTCCCTCTCTCTCTCTCTCTCTCTCTCTCTCTCTCTCTCTCTCCCTCTCTCTCTCTCTCTCTCTCTTTCTTTCTTCCTTCCTTCCTTCCGGCCATGCCATGCAGCAAGCGGGCTCTTAGTTCCCCAACCAGGGATCGAACGGGTGCCCCCTGTAGTGGAAACGCAGAGTCCTAACCACTGGACCGCCAGGGAAGTCCCCCCAAAATGTGTATTATTTTGTTGAACTGAAGTGTTTGCTGAACAGAGACCTCTTGCATCTGTAAAGTGCTACATTGCCATAAAAAATAGCTTTATCTGTTAAAATTCTGAACTTGCAAGAGAGTCTCATTTGCTAATGATAAAACAGTTCTCTTTACAGATGCCTAGTGATTCTTCTAGATTTGCCCAAACAGCTTATCAACTGTCTCCTGCTTCCTCTTATTTTCTCTGGGTTCAAATGCATTGGGAGCCCAGATTTCTCACTCTGTTATTGCTGACAAATAAAACATCTGGCCAAGGCTATTCCACAACCAACTGGCATTGACTGACTGGAAGAGGGCGAGAGATGAGACCCTCCTGCCCTGATACAGATGTGTCGGTGCCATTGTTCCCCAGCCATGGTCCCATCAGACAAGGGTGATTCCTTGAGACTGAAGCCCTCAACTTAGTTTCCTGTTTATGGCACCACAGCCAAACTCTGTTGGCTGATACCAGGGTACTCTCTTAGCAACCAGACTGGATCAAGCTTTATGTTACTTAAGATGATGGTAGTAGACACAACTGAGGGGAGGATCAAGAGTTGGTACCAAAACAAATACCCATTGTCTATCCAGGGGTTCACCAAGAGGTGATGCAGGAAGTCAAGAGCCAAGGATTCCAGTAACAGGTCAGGAAATGGAGTACATGTTGATTCAAGACCAAGTCTACAAACAAAAAAAAATAATATTTTCCCTTAGGTTCTTATTAGTTGCTGAATCTTATTGTGAGAAAGTTCCTAGAGGGAAAAGGCAGAGGACTAGGGTGACGCCATCCACGGAATAGGCGCCTCTGATTGCCTGGTGACATGGGAAAGGCAGCATTTCCACCATTGTTCACCTTCCCCTCTAAGCTGCCTGGTAGTTTCTTTTCTATGGTTCTTTCAGCACTAACCTGTCTGTTCCTTGAAAACATTAGCCATCCTTAAGGGTTCTTTAGAAAGGGAATTAAATAGCATTTAGTACTTTGTCCATTACCCTGTTCTAATGAAATGTGTTCTTTGAAAGAATTATTTAAGTCTATGTAAATTGGTCAATGCGAGAAGATGTGGTGCTGGGGTGAGGGCCAGCAGAGTTGAGCTGGGTGATAAAAATAGAGAGTTTTCTCTCCCTTGGGACTGATTTTGAAAAGGTTTTTAACCATTGCAACTGAATCCTTTTCAGAACTCTCCTTTTTTTTTTTTTTACCCGAGTTACTATGAGACCATGAATCATCTCTTTAGCACAATGACAGCAAGTGTAGCATTTAGGAGCGGACCCTGATTTTTCACTGTTTGTTCTTTGCTCTCAACAAGATAAGCTGTTGTTATTTCTTTCTTCTTGAACAAGCACACCATGATTGCTGAAGTGGGAAGAATAATTGGACCAAATAGTCATGCGATTAATGCAAACGGAGAGAATTCATCTGTTTCGAGTATAGTAAATGCACTTCTGAAGATGTGGAGAGCTTGCTTTCTCTGTTTATTCTTGGGCTGGGTAACAAATGTTGCTGAGTTCACTGCCACAGATTCCTGTGTTCCTTCCATGGGGCGGAGACCTTAAATGAACTGAGTTCAGGGGGAAATCAGTCCTATCTGGGAAGTGGCTGGGCTTGGAGTTGGGGGCTGGGGGGTGAACAGGAAACGCAGAGAAGACTGCTGGCCCCCAGCACGACACCCTCCTCCCCACCCACTTCGTGGGCGCAGGGGGTTATAAGGTGAGCTCTGCTTTCTTGATGATACATTTTAATTACAAGATGATGTGACCAACTGAAACAGAAGGGGAATCAGCACTGATTAGAGCCTTCATAGAGCCCTAGCTCTGAGCTCAGCATTTCTGTTGCTTAGATGCCTCAGGCATGAGGCGGGTTCCATTATCCCCATTGGACAGATACGGAGACTGAGATCCAAACTCACAAAAATGGTTTGATGAAGCTCTGGGGTTTGAATTCGGGTCTTCTGGCTAGTGTTGTGGTGAAGGCAAAAGGCCAGACTGTCTGCTTTTGAATCCCGATTCTGCCACATAGTAACTGGGTGACGTTGAACAAGGGGCTTCACCACTCAGGACTTCAGTTTCCCCATCAGTAGAAAAACTGGGAATGATCATCGTACTTACAAGGCTGTTTCAGGATTAAATGAGTTATTACATGAAAAGAGCATAGAGTTGCGCCCGGCAGGCGGAATGTCCCTAATTCACACTAGCCACTCTGATGACTTAATGCCCAGGTGCTTCTACTATAGAGGGTGACTTTCACAGCATACCTGTGGTTCACTACAATGGTACCTGAACTCATCTGTCTTCATGCAGTCATCCTGGCACAACCTAGCCAGGCGAATAGCCTAAAATCCCATTTTCCAGGTCACTTGATAACTTCGGCAGCTGCCCCTTGCCTATAGGGACAAAGCTTGAATGTTCATCCGTTGACTGGCTGTGTCCCATCTTCCCCATTAACTTCCCACTGCACCCCTCACCGCCTTTGGAAGTGCTCCCTGCACACATCTGTCAGCTCCCATCTCTGGTTCTCAGGTCACTCCCCCTTCTATCATCAGTCTGTCTACATCCTGGGCATCTCTCAAGTCCCCCACCCAATTCCATCTTCTCCCAGAAATGCCCCCTGCAACATGAACTCACAGAGATCTCAGCCCCCTCCCCAGCCCCCAGAGCCCATCCTATGGGTGGCCCTCAGTCAGTGCTTTTTATTCACTCACCAGTGCCACCCCACAAATCCCTGTTTCTCTTAATGGCAGATGTGAGGGAGGGGACCAAGGTTATCACACTGCATGGCCATTGTCTGTTAACTTCTCTTTTCCGATGATATGCAGAGGGTACTGTGGTTCTGGAAGCCTAGGAGACTTGGAAGGTCGCTGCAGGAGGAGAAGTCAGAGTCTTGAAGGATCAGGTGAAGTTTGGCACCTAGGAAAGTAGACGAAGGAATCTTAGGCAGAGGGAAGACTTGTACAAAGTTAAGAAGGCAGGGAATCTATGCAGATGCAAAAGTCTGAGTTTCAACAGATGATGGAGAGGCTGCACCGTGAGGCTGAAAGTTCTCAGTGACCAGGGGCAACAAACGTGATTCTCCTCCTTCTCTTACTCCCTTTGCCCTTCACCTCTCCTCTAGAATCTGCTTCAGCTCTGAGGAGCTTGGTTCTTCTTTCAGTCTGATAGATGGTTCCACCCTTTTGCTTAATTGTGTCCTTCCAGTATTCACTAAACAGAATGAAGATTAAATCCAATTAAATAAATAAAGCACATTGCATCCACTTTGGCCAGGAGCGCCTCATCCATTTGTGTTTGTTTGGAGTGAGGAAGACACTGGATGCTAATTACTGTAAATAGTGCTCTGTCCTGGGCTGGAGAACGTGGGGGACATCTGTCCTCCTTCTGGGCTCTTTCTCTCGGTTAGAGCACCTCAGTGTCTCTCAGAGGATCTGACCTCTCCCCTGCCCTCAGCGCACATCTTTAGTTCCAGGAATGGCTCTGGCCTGTGGTTCCGGCCAATTAGCTCGTGACATTCTCCAGTCACTGTGACTGGTTTGGTGATGAGGACAGGATCCACATTACAGACAGACAGCAGGGCCCTTGCTGGGTCTCCCGCAAAAGAGATGTTAATCTGGAGAGGAGCAAACCTGGCCCTGCTGCCCCACCTTCCCCTCTGTGTGACTGACACAAAGGAAGGAAAGTAAGGAAACTGATGCAAAAGTACTGAATCTGGGAGCCACCGTGTGGTCCCCTTGGTTAAGCCAGGCCTGAAGCTAGACATATTCCAGGAATTTTCATTTAAATGAGCCCAAATATTCCATTTTTGTTTAAACAAGTTTGGGTTGGGCTTTCTATCTTCTTGCAAACCAAAAATATCTCACTAATTTATGGATATAAGGATTTCACTGAAAGTGGCTACCATATTATACATACATTGAGCCTTATAATGCATTGGACTTCTCTTTGGCTCAGCAATTAGGAAAAACGGGCTTCCAAAATTAATGGGTGGAGTTGGTAACTTTCTTAGCATCCTTTGCTTCACCCCACCCACAAATCCTATCCGTCCCTGCCTATAACTGGTGAGAGAACGGACTGCCCCAAACAGTGAGAGAACTGACTCAAATGGCATTTTATATCTCAAGCAGCAGACATTTATTATGGGCATAAAATGATTTCCTGGAGACTCCAGCCAGGCATGAGGTCTTTGTGTTCTGAATTTACCAATCAGTGGCAATTTGCTAAAATAATCATCTTCACATTTGCTGTTAATAATCTTGCTTCAGGCTGTTACAACCAAATTGTTGGTCACTTCCAGTAATGGCCAGTTTTTCAGGGATTATTGCTAAAATGATTAGGTGCATTGTGATTTCCCAGGGCACATGCTTTGGAGTTGATCCATTAACAAATAAAAGGCTTCAGGGCTGATTTGGAAAGTGGGGAATGCTTATCTGAAAAGGTAAATAGATGTCATCATGTCTATTTTGTTTCCTTAGCCAAGTCCTAGCTTTACTTTTTTTCCTCCCCGTTATTGGTTCATAATTTAGTCACTAGACAGTGTGCTTCTTTGCTTGCTCTAAGCCCTTCATTGGAGCTGATGGGACTGGGAAACCTTTAACAGCAAACCAGATGAATCAATTAATCTCCTTTTAGGAAACATCCGTTCTTGGATGAGCCAGGCCCCAGCCTAGAAATACCTCATTGAATTTTCTCTGCAAAGTCCTGGTGCCCACTTTGCATATGAGGAGCTGAACCCCAGAGAGGTCATTCACCTATTGCATGCCATACAGCTAGTACACTCATGGCCTGCTTTTGAATCCAGTGTTCTTCCCACTGCACCAGGAGGCCTGTCTTTCTCATTCAGCTCCACTTGCCCAGGTCCCCACTTGTGCCAGGGCCCAGCGTGACAGCTGAGAGCCCAGCCCCAAGTGGAGGCAGGTTAGGACACCAGTAGGCGAGCACGGGAAACCACAGCAACAGCAGGCCCGGTTTGCGTGTGGCTGCTTGGTTCACACCCAACACCAGCATGTCTGTTGCAAACCCTGGGCTTTCAGCCCCAGCTCCTGCAGCTGGAGACCCAAGGTAAAAGAGGGGAGAAAGAAAAGAGACTTTAGGGAGGGCATTCTAGGCAGAACTTGACCTGAGAAGTACTCTTATCTTCCAAAACAAAGAGAGGAAAGTACCTTCTCATTGCAGTTGTAGTAGGCATTTTATAGACGCCATCCATAGACCCTCAGCTGAGAGTACAAAGATGTCAGACCTTGATCCTTTCCTTTGGCATTGAATCAATGCATGTAGGAGTAAATTGGGCCATAAATTCTAGAGAATTAGGAAAAAATGAACAAAATTAGAAACAGACATTGTCAGGTCTTTATAGAATAGACAGCATTTGGGGCAAAGCTGGCCATTCTCTGCAGTTTGAATACTACCTATGACACCAGGAAGTGGCTATTCTAAAATGGATCAATGTGAGCATTAGAAAGAGATCCTTACATGACACAGAAACTCAGTATTGAAAGGGAAGAAGATCCCACCTGGATCAGAGCAGACATATCTCTAGACACACCTGGCAAGATGTTTCACCAACAAATTAATGAGAAGCCTTTGGTAACTTATAGAAGAGCTGCACTGTACTTTTCTGGGTATTGTATCCTTGAATGTTTTACTCTTAAAAATAAGTTGTTTATTTTTTACAACAAAGCTACTGCTTATTTGCCTCAAAATGCAAGTGCAGGACCCTTTCTTAACTTGATAGACATCGTTCATCAAAAATCAACGTCAAACGTTCACCTTAATAGTAAAGTGGTGAAGGCATTTCAGTTAAACCCTTCAGGGTATCCAAGCTGGACATATTAATACTTATGTTCAGTCTTAGTAAATTGTACAAAGTTCATTCTGTGGGGTAGGCTAATTGATCAACTCTGGCTGCTTGGAGAGGTTACTATTGCTTTCAACTCATTGGTCGGAACACGTGACATCATGCTGACTTAACTGCGAGGGGCCGAAAAGTAATCTTCAGTGCCTAGGAACAAGAGAACTGGATCCAGGTAAATTCAAAAGTATCACTTCCGGGACAAGGCAGGTGAAAGCCCATGTACCTGTCCTTGCTCTCTTCCCCTGCTGAGATGACCCTGAAAGCCATGCACTTCAGATGTCTCAGCCACATGATGGTGGAGTTTCTGTTAACCTGGATCCCTGAGTGACACTGTGGAGCAGAGGTGCCCATTGACCCAAGCTGCGGATCTTTGGGAAGTTAAGTCACTGAAATTCCGGGGTTAATTTGTCTTCTGTAGTGCAACCTGGTCTCTTCTGACAAAAACAGATGAACTTAGAGACCCAAATTCAAAGAATCTCTGCAGGTCTTTCAAAGGACACATATCTGAAACAGATGAACTTAACTGGTGTAATCAATCCCTGACTCAGTGGCCACATTTGACAGACCAAGACAGGGATCCTAGCGGAGGTGATTCCTTTTTGAGGGAGTAGTTTTTTGTAACTGCAGTAGGATTTAAAGCACGAGAAGAAGAAGTGTGTGCCACAATATTTGCTTCTGCTCTTGGAGGAGAAAGAAAATTGTTCATAAGAACAGAAGGAGAATGGCCTAAGAACTGAGGAAGCAGACATGGAGAAAAGGGAGTCAACCATGTCTGCACCTTGGTGCTGTGCTGGATGTTGAAGCTCTGGGTTATCCCCTTGTCTTTTGCTTTGAATCCCTAAGTTAGAGTCTCTCGAAGTGGATTGACATGATGAATCATTCTTTCCCAAACGAGAAACAAACTTTGTAAGCAGGTGATGACTAGGGAATATTTTCAAGGAGGGTTTCTTCAAGTGGGATTTTGCAACTGCCTGATGTAGAATTATTTAGTGAATCAGAAACTCAAAGGCTGAGGCTGAGAAAGGTTCCTATGGACAAACTCTGCAGTAAAACGCTATCCACTAATGTTTGAAAATAACTGGTCTAAATCCTCCCCTCTGGCTAGTATGTCATGCTTTGACTAGTAGTTCTACCCTGAGTCTCTTGACTAGATTATTGGAAAGCACTTTCCTCCTCTCCTTTTCTCCTCAGCCACGATAACTATCAAGGGAAGCTAAGAAAAATGATGATCACCACGAGAAAAGATGTCATAGTGAACTGGTCACAAGCAAACGTGACCAGTCTCACAGGTGCCGGTTTGGGACAACCCTCTGCTTTCCCTGTTTATGCAGTCAGAGAAACCACATACCTTTCCTAGAACAGGTGCTAACAGAGGTCTGGGTGGCTGAGCACGGATGAGTCACTGACTGCAGGTGGCCAAGTGGCGTGGGGTTTATTTTACGTGCATTAAGACCCCCTACCTCTTCCTCGTTGTGAACCTGCCTCCAAGTCTCAGGCTGGAATTTGTCATGGGCTCCAGCCACAGGGAAAAGCCCAGGTTTTGGCACCTCTTCGGTCCTTTGTGGAAGGTAGTACTTTCAGTCATCACCTGAGGCGTGCCAGAGACTCGGAGACTTGATCTGAATTGATGTCTGAGGCTGGGATTTGCATCTGAATTAGAACTTTTCTGTACACCAGAGAGCTTGCCAAGTGAATCACTACACATTGTGCCACAACAGACTCGCAAAAATTAAGTAAAAGTAGAGCTACTTCCCGGTAGATGGAAAACCTTCTCGGATTTTGTTCACCTCCTGGCACACTGAAAACTAAACTGACCTAAATGAGGTCACCGCAAACTACAAAGCCCAGACAAATTTTAAGGATTACCATTAAGTCAGGGAGCTTTTTCATGAGTTCTCCTATGTGTTCTGCAAGCGAACGCAATGGGATGGGCAGGGCAGGGATGATCCTGACTTTACACACGAGGAATCAGGTGTGAAGGGATCAAATCCCCTGCAGGGAGCGGCACATTCCTCTGATCCTCTGATTCCAAGTGTATACAATCATTCTGCATGTGGAAAAACAGAGAGAATCATACTCAGAGCCTGAGTTTGAATCCTGGAACATTTCCTTAACCTCAGCTTCTTCTCTTGTGTAATGACTATAATATCTTCCTCACAGTGTGATCGGGAGGTTAAATGAGATTACTTTTAGAAGTACCTAGTATAGCAGACCTTCATGCCGCTAGACATTCTACAATGCACAGGCCAGCAACAAAGAATTTTCTGGAACCAGCGGTCAACAGTGCTGAGCTTGAGAACCCTTGCTACAAAGTAGTACCAACATCCTTCCCGACATTTTGGGGTCCCCCTAGAAATCCTACCATAATTGGCACCCTCCTTAAGCACATCTACAAACCAAGTCCGTTTCTTTTCGGTTTTCTGACTCCTCTAGCAAAGGGGTAATCCCATGATGGGAATGAGTTCCTCAAGCATGTGGTAACACTGCCCCGGAGGGGGTGATGTGAGAATTAGGTAAGAAATTGCAGATCTTTAACTAGCAAGACGCCTTCCCACAATCAGGGCATAATGCATGGGGGCTCTTCTTGCTACATTGTTATTATCACCGATCTGGAGACATCACTGTTACTGTCTCCCCACAGTATCTGTCTCTGATCCGTTGTCTCCGTGCAAGGCTGTCTCTGCTTCCCTCTTCTTGTCTTTCTGGTCATTGCCTTGGGAACCTCCGTTAGCCCTTTTGATGCGTTTTACCAACTCCAAACGTGCCGGGGGAAAAAAGTGAATTTAATTTCCTGTAGCTATTTGTTTACCTTGTGAATACCTTTGGCCCAGACTCAAGCTTGCATCAGAGAGTTTCCGTTTCCAAACCATGAGTCACTTAGCAAAGGAGCAAGCTAAGGGCGAGACACCCCAGGGCTCTTGACAGTGGTGGACCATGTCTAGACTCAGGGACCCTGGACGTGCCACTGCTGACCTGCAGCAGAACTAACAGCTCCCAGCACGGGTACCCAGTTAGAGCCAGAGAGATCGTGTTATCTCCTCTCTGGGGGTTAGGGTGGTAAGCAAACTCTTATCTTAAGAGGATGCGTGAAAGCTGACCAGACACATGTTGTAGATACATCAGAACCATCTTCGCAAGTTCACCAGACACACATCCCCGGCACCTCAGACCCATTAAAAAATGTCTTATTGGAGTATAGCACATATTCCGAAAAGTACACACATCCTAAGCGCAAAGCTTAAAGACTCAACCAAAAGAATATCACCATGTGACCCACGACCCAGGCCAGAAAACAGACAGCTATTAGCTCCCTGGAAGCCCCCTTGTGTTCCTGTCCAGTGACCACCACCCCTCTTCCCCGAAGTAGCCACACTGCTGATTTCTATCATCATAGATTAGCGTTCCCTGTTTTTGAAATGTACATAACTTATTATATGGAATGTGCTTTTTCCTATTTAGTTTTTTTTCCTCAATATCTGAAATTCAACCCCACTGATATCCATAGCAATAATTAATTACTTTTCACCATTATATGTGATACATTTTAAAGTATGTACCATAATGTATTTATCTTGTTCCATTTTTGATAGACATTTGGGTTCTTTTCCAGGTCTAACTATTATGTAATGATCTCATGGGCACTCTCGTCACTGTCTCTTGGTGCACATACACTTCCTTGGACTTATACGCAGGAACAGCATAGCTCCACCATAGAGGTTTCTGGGGTTTGGCTTGAGGAGATACTGCCAGTTTTCCAAAGTTGTTGTACCATGTTACTCTCCCACAAAAGTGCGGGGGATTTCTAGTTGTTTCACATCTTTGCAGACATTGATGATATCCACTACTTTTTTTTTTTTTTCATTTTAGCTATTCTGGTTGACATCTTCTCATGGTTTTAATTTGCATTTCTCTGATGACTAATGGAATTGAGCATATTTTCATATGCATATTATCAATGTGGCTGTCCTCTTTTGTGAAATGCCCGTTCAATCTTTTGCCCACATTTTCATTAGATTGTCAGTTTTTTATTGATTCATAGAATTTCAGTTTATATTCTGGATAAGAGCTCTTTGATGAATATCTGTCTATCTCTCTATCTAGCTATCCATCCATCCATCCATCAATCTCTTGTTTCCTCTATATGCATCTATCTGTCTATATGCTATTATTCCATTCTGTGTCTTATCCTTTCACTGAGTTATTGGTGTCTTTGGATGAATAGACATTCTTTATTTTAAAGAAATCCAATTTATCAATTATTTTCTTGAAGATTAATAATATTTATATCTGGTTTACTGTTTTCTTATCTTAAGGTCATGAATATATGCTTTTTTTATATTCTAGAAATTTGACTGCTTTAATTTTCACCTTTAGGTTAACAATCCATCTGGAAATGATATTTCTGTACAGTGTGAAGTAGGAGTCAAAATTCAACTTTTTCAATTAATTGCTTCAGCACCGTTTATTGAACAAACCATAATTTCCCCACTGCACTGCTGTTTATTTATTTAACATAATACTTATGTACTAAATCAAGCAACCATATATATGTGGATATGTTTCTGGACTCTGTTATGTGACACTGATTCATTTGTTTATCCTTGTATCAATAACTACACTTTTAATTATCATACATTTACACTTGATCTTAGCCAAAAGACCGAGAAGCAATTATCATACATTTAGGATGTCTTGATATCTTGTAGAGTAAGTCCTTCAGTGTTGTTCTTCTTCAGGATTGTTCTGGCTATTTTTGGTCTTTTGCATTTCCATATTAATTTTAGAGTCAGCTTGTCAATCTCAACAAACAACCTGTTGGGATTTTGAGTGGGATTACATTGACTCTGTAAATCAGTTTTGGGAGAATTAATATCTTACCAATATCGTTTTCATCCGTTTACTTTCAATATTTAATGATTCCACGTACTGCAGATACATCTCTTATAAGTAGCATAAAATATTTTTCAGGTTGACAATCTTCGTATTTTAATTTAGATGCTTGAAAATCTGTCCACTCCATTTATATTTAATGTAATTACTGATATGTAATTACATTACATGTATATTTGAGTTTTAATCTGCCATTCTGCTGTTGGTTTTCTGTTCTTCCCACTATTTATGCTCTTTCCCACCTTCACTTCTTCCCTTATTTTGGATTAATCAAGCATTTCTTATTTATCCATTCCCATAGTATTCTTAGGTATATATTACTCTTTTTTTTTTTTTTTTTTTTTAACCTTACTGGCCACACAAAAGATTAAACCAAACATCACTGACTGATTAGAGTTTAACATAAATAAGTACCTTTACCAATTCTCAGAAAACATGACAAATTTAGGGCACTTTAACTCCATTTATTCCCTCACATATGATGTATCTTTTTCTTTCATGTATGTTAATTGACAAATGACATTCTGTCATTTTATACAGTTAATATTATTTTAGAATTATCCATATACTTACCCTTTTCACTGTTTTTCATTCCTTCATGCATTTCTGGTTTTACATCTAGGATCATATTTCTGCCACCTGAAGCACTCCTTATAGTGATTTCTTTAGTGCGCTTCTGTGAGGGCTGATTTTCTCAGTTTATGTTTTCTGGAAATGTCTATTTTTTTCCTTCATATTTTATAAATATTCTTGCTTGGAATAGAATTCAAGTTTGGTTATTATTTTCTTGCTGTTTTTTAATGGTGTCATTACAGAATCTTTTGGATTCCATCTTTTCAGTGGAGAAGTCAGCCATCATACTTACTGTTGCTCACTGAAGATAATGTGCCTTTTTTGCTCTTCGGGCTTTTAAGATTTTCTCTTTATCTTTGGTGATGTTGTAAATGGAATTGTTTCCTTAATTTCATTTTCAGACTGTTCATCGGTAGTGTTTAAGAGTACAACTGCTTTTTTGTGTTATTTTTTATCCTGCAACTTTGCTGAATTTGTTTACTAGCTCTAATAGTTGTGTGTGTGTGTGTGTGTGTGTGTGTGTGTGTGTGTGTGTGTGTATTCTTTAGGATTTTCTATACATAAGATAATGTCATCTGCAAATAAAGGTAGTTTTGCTTCTTCCTTTCCAATTGGGATGCCTTTTTTTTCTTGCCTATTTGCCCTGGTTAGAACTTCTACTACAGTGCTAAACAGAAGTGGTGAGAGCAGATATCCTTGTCTTGTTTCTGATGTTAGGGGAAAAGCTTTCAATCTTTTACCGTTAAGTATGATGTTAGCTGTGGGTTTTTCACAGATGCCCTTTATCAGGTTGAGGAAATTTATTTCTATTCTTAGTTTGTTGAGTGTTTTTATAATAATGGGTTTTGGATTTTGTCAAACACTTTTCTTGTATCAACTGAGATGATCATGCATTTCTTTTCTTCATTTTATTAATATGGTGTGTTACCTGGATTGATTTTCATTGCTGAACCACCCTTGCATTCTTGGGATAAATCCCACTTGGTCATGATATATAATCCTTTTAATATGCTGCTGGATTTAATTTGGTAGTATTTTATTGAGGTATCTTTATCTTTTTAGTAGTTTTTCTATGATATGCCTAATTGTGTTTTTCTTTGTACTTATCTTCCTTGGGATTTGTGATGTTTTTTATATTGTAGCTTGAAGTCTTTCATCATTTTTGGAAAATTCTTAGCTATTGTCTCTTCATATATTGCTTCTGCATCTTTTTCTCTTTCCCTTCCCTTTAGGTCTCAAATTACACATATAATAGACCTATTTCCCATTCCTCATAGGTCTCTTACACCCTTTTATGCATTTTTATCCTTTATTCTCTCCATACTTCAGTCTAGTTTCTGCTAACTTATAGTTTCTTCCAGTTATCCACTTCCCCTGGGTCTAAACTGCTGATAAACTCATCTACTGAGTTCTTAATTTCACCAATTGTAGTTTCTAGAACTCTGGAATTTCCATTTTATTCTATTTATAAATTTCTGTTCCTTTGTGAAATTTTCTAACTTGTCATGATTATTTAAAAATCTGGGGACTTCCCTGGTGGTCCAGTGGTTAAGACTCCACACTCCCAATGCAGGGGGCCCAGGTTTGATCCCTGGTCAGGTAACTAGATCCTGAATGCTGCAACTAAAAATCCCACATGCTGCAACTAAGACCCGGCACAGCCAAAAAAAAAGAAAAAAATTGTCTGACAGCTTCCGTATTTGCTTCATCTGTATTCTGTTCCTTTTGTTGGTCTTTTTTGTTCAATGTTTAGTCCTGTCTTTTGTTAGCTCTGATAATTTTTTTACTGAGCACTGAACATAGACATTATATATGAAAAATTAGAGAAAGTCTAGATGAGCCTTCAGCTCCTGGTGGGCAGATAGAGTAGGATTGAGCTATTCCAAGCCTGGGAAAGATCTGCTCTATTTCTCTTTGCCTTATGTAGAGAGTGTAGTTCTCTCAGAATCCCAGTGGAGAGCCTGGTGAGTTTACCTCTGCTCAGCCTCTTTGATGGAAACTGAACTCCAAATTTTATCCCCCAGGACAGTGAGACACCTGAAATCTCTGTCTCTTCAGCCCACTGCCTGCTATTTCTTCCTGGACTTTCTTGGCCTGTAGAGCTCATGAATTGGCAAGTGCCTCCTGGGAATAAATCGTTCAGACCTTTACACTTTTTCCTCTCTGCTTCCCTTTACAAGATTTTGGTCCCTCAAGTCTTGGTTACCTCAGAAGCCTAAACTTCAAATTCTCCCTCCCTCACACCATAGGACTGTCAAAAATTCTGTTTAGCTTCTTTGCTTCATACAATCTGTCACCACTTGGCTTCTTACTCTGTCTGCCCAGGATTCTTACAAATTGGTAAATGCCCCAAAGGAAAACACTGTATAGGGTGTTGTGCTAGCTTCACTGAGCTTTTCTTCTCTTCAGAGGTTGTCCCCTGCTGTTTTGGCTGCCTTGATAGCTCTTTAATGGTATTTAGGTTTTCTAGTCATTCTCGGTGAGAGGTTTGTTTACTACAGGTTAGTCTGCTATTACTGCAAGCAGAAGTTCCCCAGAGCGACTCTGGACTGTGTATCCATAAAGGTGAGAGGACTAACAAGGGTGAAGTGAGTGATGCCTTCAACCACAGAGAGTGCTTAGGGAAGCTCCCTTCACTTCCACCTCTGAGGAGACCCATCCTCAGGTCCTTATCGTTTCTTACTCGCTGTCAGTCTCTCTGCCTGAAGTCTGTTTTCCAAAAAAGACCCTCAACCTTTTGGACTAGAATGATCAGTGTTACACTGAAAGTATAAATTAATAGCATGTGGTTATGTTTAAAAATATATAGTCCTTACCTATTAGAGATTTATTCTAAAACATTTAGAGATTAAATGATGAGTACCTAAAATTTCCTTTAAAATAATCCAGCAGGGGTTTCCAGTAGGGAGAGGAGAAAAGTTGCTGTATGTTGATATTTGTTAAAGCTGCGTGATGGGTACATGGTGGTCCATTATACTATTGTATGTCAGGGTGTTTGGATATTTCCATAATAAGAAAATTAGGCATGTAAAGAGAGTCACAACCATGAAAAACATATACCTACCCCCCATAGAATAAAAAGCAGAATTTCTAGGCTATTGTACAAAGGTTCATATACCCTTTGCACCCCCTAGTCATGCTGTGTTCTCAGTTCCTTACAAATGCTGGTATATTTGCTTGTTATATTTCTTGCCTAATATTCATTGAAAAAAATAATAAAAATAATTGTCATTATTATTGTTAAGACAGTGAGTTTCAAAAGAGTTTGAAGGGGAATTTATAAGCTATTAGAGGTACAACAGAACCCCCTGAGGAGTTTTCCACACTGCCACATTCCATGAAGGTACAAATAAGCATTCCCCTGCCCCCAAGCCTCTATCATATTATAAAACCGCTGCCTTTGAAATCAGCATTAACCTTCACTGACTGTTTGATATGTGTAAAGCATTATGCTAAGTGCTTTACCGGGATTACTTCAGTTAATTCCCTAAGATTATTATTATGCATTATTCCCTTGCCAGGTGGGGAAACTGAGGTCTACGAAGTCTAAGTAGCTAGAAGCAGGTAATAGCTACCAAGTGGCAGCCTCGGGCGTACTTAATTAACAGAACAGTGGTCCTCAAACTTTGAGTGGAGGGTTTGTTAAAACACATATTACTGAGCTTACTAACCCCCAAGTTTCTGATTTAGTAGGTCTGGGTGGGGCCCAAGAATTTGCATTTTGGTAAATTTCCAGGGAGTACCGATGCTGTGTGTTCAGGGACCAGACACTGAGAAGTATTGTACTAGAGTATATCATTTTAGGGAAGCAGTAATGTGATTTGTTCCCCTTAGGCATGCAACGGAACCTTGGTGGTTCCTCTGGGTCCTGGGGAGACCGGGACTCTACTGAGGGCAGAACAGATGACCTGTGGTTTTGGGTTCTTTCGCTAGTGGATTGGACCCCCTCTGGTAACTGCCATAGCCAGAAGGAGACTAGACTTGCCCCTTGGGCCTGAAACACATTCAGTCTTTCCGGTTGGCTGGTAAGTGTGGCCCTCCTCACCTTGCAGCAGCACATTAGATGGTCTCTGTTTATGAGCTGTGTTGATAAGTTCCTTAGCACCTCTCCAGGCCACGGTGTTGGGCCCATCAGGTCCTTCCTTGGTGGAGCCTCGAGCGCGCTCACAGTAAACCAGTGGATCCTTCTCCTCTCCTGGCCCCATCTGCCAGTCCAGCCCAGTCTTCCATTCTGATTTTTCAGCTCCCAAAGCTGCACAGTCTCGCTCTTTCTTCCCAGGGCATTTTCTGCAAGACTTACAATCTAGTAGGGGGATGCTTACATTCAACAGAGGTGTCTTATATTCAGAAGGGTGAATCAGGATAATGGCGATAGAGAGGTTTAGGGGCTCTGGGGCCCTACTGCCTAACAATGAAGGACCTGCCTGCCTTCTAATCCAGCTGTTATATTTTGGATCTGGATGGTCTTATGGAAGTTACTTGGCTACTTGGTGTGTCAGTTTCCTCATTTACAAAATAAGATAACTATGATGTATGCCAGAGTTGTTTGGAATATTAAATGACTTATTGCATGCAACGGTCTTAACAAGTTGTCTGGCACAGAATAAGAGCTTAATAAGCTACCGTGGAGAAGAGTTCCTTCTCATGTACATAAAGGTCAACAAGAGCATGGAGGAATGACGTTTGGACTGGAACTTGCAATGATCAGTTATTAGAATTTGGATGAGAACAGTCTTGGTGGAAGGGACGGGATAAACAAAGGCACAAAAGTGGGATACAGGGATGGGTCTCTAGCAAAGATAAGATCCCTTGCCTGTTCTTGAGCCTCTTCTTCCTTTCTACCCACCACTCCTGCTGGGCTAGAAATTCAGAGAACGGTTCACCTTCCTTGGAATACTGGACCTCTGCAACCCATGAAAACATCACAGCTGGCCAGTCTTACCTGGGCTTCCTCACACCATGTTTTGGGGTGCTTGCCCTTACTCATGGCTGGAATCACCCCCGCTTTGTGCACCATGCTGCAGAACGAGTCCTTCTGTTTTAGATCTTGTCATGTTCTATTATAATCATGGTTGTGTGTGGTGGGGTTTTGTCTCCTTGTTGAACTGATTTTTCTCTCTGTTTGCCGTGGAGATGTGCCCATCTTTATTTTCCCAGTGCTTGACTCATGGTGAGGGTTCAGTGGATGTTGGCTGGATGTGTAAATGGACAATGAATGGGTAAGAAAATGAAGGAATAAGTGAATAAAATATTTTCCAACTACATAATAGCCCAAGGCATAGTGAAAATATTATAACATAGAGCCTTTTACTCAAAATGTGGTCCAAGGACCAGTAGCATCTGCCTTTCCTGGATGCTTGCTAGAAATGCAGAGTCTTTGACCTACCGCGGACCTGCCGAATCAGAATCTGCCTTTTAACAAGACTCCTGGGTGATTCATGTGCACCTGGCACATTAAGATGACTGGTCTGGTGGTTAAGAGAGAAAGCTCTGGAGACTGGGTTCACATTCTAGGTCTGCCTCTTACCCAGCTGTGTGGACTGGACTTGATCAAATCACTTACTCCCACTGGGCCTTAGTTTCCACATCTGTCAAATGGGCATAATGGTATAGCCACTTCTCAGTCTTGCTCTGAGGATTCAATGTGTTAACAGATGTCAAGTGCCTTGGGTGACACCTGGCAGACTGTAAGGGCTCAAAAATATCAGTGATTATGTTTATTATTCATGTTCCTTTGACTGCCCATGAGGCAATGAGGGAAGGACTGAAACTCACTGAAGATCTAAACAGCCGCTGTGCCCTTGTGTTTCCTCTCCGCACCTGGGAGCTGGGTGGTGGAGGCCACTGGCCTCAGGGCTGTCCCTTCCTGTGCGGGGCTCCCTCTGAGGGGCATTGCTGACGTGCGTGGTGTGGCGCTGAGAGGAAGGCCGCTGAGCTCCAAGCCTGGAGCTTCCTGGAGATGAGGACACCAGCCAGACAGAGAGAACCACCCTTCCCTGGCGCTGAGTCACGCTATCTCTGTTCAGACAGGGATCAAGGCAGGTGGGAAGCTCTAGGAGCCTGGCGGAGGTGCCCCAGGCGCGGGATTGGGTGACTCATCCTGTAACATGACTCATCCGTATTACAAAAGGGCAGATCAAGAGCATTCAAATGCCACACAAGCCCAAATCTGTCCCCACAGACTGGGGAGGGGAGGGGGGGTGTCAGGGGGAGATTTGCCCAGAGACACGTCTTGGAATCTTCAAGACAATTTGGCTCCACTTGTCATAGATCTCTTGTCACATACGTGCCCAAGGACAATGTCATCATCACCGTCATCATCATTGATGTGGTTATAATTTGAAACAGACAGGAAAATTACCTCTCAGAATCAGAGAAAAGCTGTAGGTAACTTATTTCAACTTAAAGAGATAGAGATTAGTTAGCACCCAAAGATTGGGGATATGGAACAGCATTAACTTTTTCTCAAAAGCTATGTAAAGCAAAAAAAAGCGAAGTTAGAGTAAAAAGCAACTTAACAGAGGAAGTACATTTATTTAGCAAACAAAGGAATAAGGATTTTTTTTTTTTTTTTAAATTTATTTATCTTTATTTATTTATTTTTGGCTGTGTTGGGTCTTCGTTTCTGTGCGAGGGCTTTCTCTAGTTGCGGCGAGCGGGGACAACTCTTCATCGTGGTGCGCGGGCCTCTCACTGTCGCGGCCTCTCTTGTTGAGGAGCACAGGCTCCAGACGCGCAGGCTCAGTAGTTGTGGCTCACAGGCCCAGTTGCCCTGCAGCATGTGGGATCTTCCCAGACCAGGGCTCGAACCCGTGTCCCCTGCATTGGCAGGCAGATTCTCAACCACTGCGCCACCAGGGAAGCCCAGGAATAAGGATTTTATACCGATTAAGTGAACAAAGTTCTTCTCTTAACATATGAAAATTTAGGGATTGTGAGGGTAGGGAGGGATGAATACCCACACTCCCTCCCTCGTGGTGACAAAAAATCAGTCCACGATTTCTGGTAGCAAATTGGCCTTAGAAAGACCTGTGGCATTCAGCCTTCTAGGTTCATGCTAAAGACACAGTCTGAAACGAAAGATGTCTATATATAAAGAGAAAAATGTTTAATAATTATTACTTATAATAAGGGCATGTTGAAGGCGTCTTTTTAGCCCAGCTTTACAGGTTGGTTGTATCTATAAATATTAAACCTACTGGCCATGCAGCTATCAAAAAGCCCTTTGAAAAGTCCTCCACACCATAGAATATGCTATCGCTCAAATACTAGGTAAAATAATAATGCAGAAAACAAGATTTTTTTTTAAGCTTGAGGATCAAAGTTGCATTAATAACAACAACAAAAGGTTGCCCTACTTTGAAAAAAAAAATCAAAATGTGAAAGACTCAAATGAAACATTAAAAAGTGACTGGTCGTTATCGGGATCCAGTAAACATTTTTTCTACCTTGGGTAAATTTTCCAAATTTTCTATAATTAACATTATTTTTATACTATAAATATGTATATATATATAAATTAATGAATATATGTTGGTATATAACACATATGAATATATATATTATAAAAGCTGTATATAGCATCTGTAACAAATATAATATAATATGCAGTAAACTGTAAGATTAAACTTGAAAGAAAGGGTCTTTATATCTAGTGCTTTATATTCATTCAAGTCTTGTTCTGTATCATATTCTCCTTTATATTTATTTGCAAATGCTGACCAAAGATTAGGTAATTTATAACTTGCGTCCAGAGGAAAACTATATGGGTGTGGATTATGCACTTTATTAATCTCTCTGGACTCTCCATTTCTGCATAGAGAACTCTGGATTGGTTTTTCTGTTGCTGGCTAAGCAGGTACCAGCTTTTACTTGTAGTAGTTACAGGTCTTTCAACTTCACAGTAGGTAAATCAGGTGGCACCTGAGTGTGTTATCCACTCTTTCATCCTCTCCCTCACCCCTTCAATAAATGCTAATGAATTGGTTTTTCCTGGGCCATAGAATATCAATGTCATGGCCAAGTTCACTGGAATCCCCAGTCCAAACACAGTTGTGGAAACTCCACATCCACCTGCATGGAATAGGGTTCTGGCCCTACACCCCAAAATGTGAGAGTCTCCCACCCCCTATGCAATCTCCAGAAATCCATTTTATGAAAAGAAGGACATTGGCTGAACCAGATACCTCTCTCCTGATACATCAATCTGGTTAATCCTCTCATTGGACTAGGCAGCAGGGACTTTGAAACAAACTCACCACTAATTGTAAGGCATAAAGTTCTTTCCAAGCCCTGATCCACCCTGCAAACAGCTGCCATATCCACTTTACAAAGGCCGTCTCTTCTCCTGCTGTCCCCTAACCAGGGCTCGACACACTGCAGCCTGGGGTCCAAATACAGCCAGCTGCCTGGGTTTGGTTTGGTTTGGTTTGGTTTTACAGCCCTGGAGCTAAGAGTGACTTTTCTTTCTTTATTTTTAACACAATGGTTTTAAATACTTACATAAATAGGTACCTATTAGTCCTGAGTCTGCCTGTGGCCTCAATTTTGCCTAAAATATTTACTCTCTGGGTCTTTAAGGAAGCATTTCCTGAAGGTTTTCGTTGTTGTTACCACTCCAGCCCAAGCTATTACTTCCTGTTGGAGCTACTGCCATGATCCTTAGTGGTATCTCTGCCCCACTTGCCCACTCCCCACCCCCCATTTCTTTCCGCACGTAGCAGCCAGAATGCAAATCAGAGCACGATTTTCCCTTGCTTAGAGCCTTCCAACAGCTTCTCGCTGCTCTTAAATAAAAGTCCAAACTCCCTACCCTGCTCCCCAAGCCTGGAGCCCCTGCCTACCTCCACTCTGGTCACCAGCCATCCCATTTCCTCACTGGGTTCCAGCCACCTAACCTTGCCGATCTTTCTCACGTCGAGCCTTTGAACACAGCCCTAGAATATAAGCCTCACGGAGGTATGGACCTGGCCTTGGTGACGTCATCCTCCCCAGAATGGTATCTGGCACATAATAAGTACTCAATAAATATTTATTGACTGAAGACCTTAAATCTTTTTTTTTTTTTTTTCTGGTCTGAGAACCATCTTCTCCCAAAATACTGTAGAAACTGTGGACAACGTATTTATCACTCTCTAGACATGAGCAGAGATTTTAGAAACTAAATCTTGTTCTAAGCATCCACCTTGGAAAGACCTTAAATCTTCAAAGCACCCCTGTAAAGCAGGATTTTATTTTTTTAAATCACCATTTTTCAGATGACTAAAAAGAGGTTCAGGAAGGAGGGAAAACCCAGTAAGTAGTAGAATTGGGATTAGGATTCAGGACTTTCTGGCATCCCCCCACTGCCCCACTACATTAGGTTCCCTTCATTCAAGCATTATGGCTGCCAGACTACATAGAACAAGTCACGGCACCTGGGAACACATGACCTTCTCCTAGAGGAAGTGTCTTCCTCCTTGGATCAGTTGTCCGCTCAACGTGCCCTGACCCTGGCTGCCCTGTGGTACTAGACGATTCAAATTGAAGTTTGCCTGTAATCCCCTAAAGCCAGTGTCTGGCTTTGGGCTGTGGAGCCTTGTTTTTATGCTGGAACATTCCCACGTAACTACTGCCTAGTAGAGGACTTAAAACACCGCCTGTCCTTCTTCTCCCCTCCCGACTAGGAAGCATGAGGCCAACCCTCTGATCAGAAGTCTGGGCTCCTGCTGCTTTTTGCCGATGCTCAGATGTCTCCCTATTTATGGTTAGAGTAGGGATTTGGGGGTGGGGATCTGAAACGTCACTGCAGCCTTGCTCTCCATGTGGAACATGACCCTTTTACTGGATTTCCATCATCAGCCATAGTGTTTCCCAAACTTTGGTCATGCTGTTGCTACTCTCCTGACTTGTGCTGTACTTACCTAATTAGCTCATTTTTTAAAAAACTTGTTATTTTGAAATAGTTACCAGAAGGTTGCAGGAGCTCTCATATACATTTCACGTAGATTCTCTGAACGATAACATTTTATTGCATTTGATTTATTATTCTCTTTCATATATAAATGAAAGAAAAAATTTATATATGTATACATTTTCTGAATTTTTATACATACGTCTACACATATATGTATAGATATAATTTATGCATATGTATAATTTATACATATATATATATAGATATAATTTCTTTTCTGAACTGTAGGAGAATACGTTGTAGACATGAGTATGTGTTTCTTAAAATGACGGACATTCTCACATAACCAGAATACAATTATCAAAATTATGATGAACTGTTCCAGGCTCATATTAGACTTTCCCAGTCCCAGCTCTGGACTCAGCCATTTCTCCAAGGAGCCCCGGGTTCTTTTAGAGTATGATGACATTTGAAAACTAAGTAGCTCATTGTTATGGGGATGTCATTGCTTCTAGGCCCTTTCAGTGAGCAGAGCTACAAAATGTATGTATGATACCTAGGTATATGTATAAGTCCATATGCACACCCATACACATCTATATCTTATAAATCATGAGTGCAAGCCAATACCTTGAATTCCAGTCCAGAACACAGGGTTCATGCTGATCTGGCCCCTTTCCACATTTATTTCTTCCTTCTCTGACTATGAGAAACCATGATTCCATTATACACAACATATTTACTTATTTCATCAACCCTAGAGTACACAGACAGTGGTTTCAGAATCACTAATCTATATTACTGTGAAGAGCAAACCTACTAACGAGATTTCAATATTTACGTAGTTATTTTTGTCTATATTGTGAGGGATATCATCGACATACTGTGTTTAGGTTATTTGGGCTCATTTCTTATTCTCCTTTCAGTATGGTCATCTGATTCATTTGAAATAGAGTTAGCTCATTTGTCACTGTTCATATTCCACTTTAGGGTTTTTCCCTCCTCCTTGATGATTTTTTTTTTTTCATGTGAAACATTAACATCCTTCCAAATGTCACTACTCTACAAAAAGAGATCCTCTGAGAAGTATCCCTCCCCCATCCCTGCACCCACCCCTCTAGTCTTTTCTGTCCTTTCTGATCCTATTCCGCCCACCCCTGGAGATAACCAAGCTCATTAGTTTCTGATTTATCCCTCCTGTATTTCTTTTTGCATAAATTAGGAGATGCAAGTACATCTTCTCAATCACCTTTCCTTCTTACACAAGAGTTAGCATATTATAGATACTCTTTGTACTTTGATTTTTTTCACTCAGCAGTAATTCCTGGAAATCACTCCCTATCAGTTAGTAGAACCCATCCCCCTTATTTTTCACTGTGACATTGTTCTCTACTGTGTGTGGATGTCCCAGAGTTGACTCACCCGTCTTCTCTGTATGGGCATTTAAGTTGTTTCCAATGTTTGCAGTTGCAAACAATGCTAAGGTGAATAAACTTGTGCACATCTTATTGTTGGAGCTGTATCTCCAGGGTAAATTCCTAGAAGTGAAACTGCTGGGTCAAAAACTAAAGGCATGCTATTTTATTAAATACTGTCAAATTCCCCTCCACAAGGGTTGTACCAACCCACATTCCCACCAGCAATGTATGAGAGTGCCTCAGGCAGTTCACTTTTTAAAAACTTGTGCAGACTTTGAAAATAAATATATGTTATCACTAACATTATTGAACTAAATCACTGTTCAGAAACAGACGATAATCTGGGAAATAAATGCAGTGTCAACAAAAGGTAAAATGTAGTATATTATAGCAGTGACAGAGGACTGACTGCCTAGGCTGCACGCCTGGGGCCCTGTGACTATGTTAAAAAGGGAAATCAGCAAATGCTCAGGCAATGCTGATGATCAGCTAGTGTCAAGGTGGGACTTCTTAGTAACATAAGCAGGAGGTTTAAAGGGGGGATGAAAGGGCAGGAACACTGTCTCTGTGACCCAGGGTTGGTTAGTGCTTGGTCAAGGTACCTCGTAGAATCTGACACATTCTACTCACTTCGCATTTGTGATATTCCAGTCTGTGGACACCGGACCAAACTTTCAGAAGGCTCGTCACCATCTGCCTGGCCTGTATCTTAACCACCTCTCTGTCTGCTCCCCGTACATCACTAGATTTTCATGTGACTGGCATCTCATCATAGCCGCTGACTGAAGGTTTGCCCAAGAGCTTACCTTGTCCTAGGCTCCTGTGCACCATATTTAGTTAATCTTCCCAATAAGCCAACCATTTGCCAAGGTCTCATAAAGATGAAGCAAGGCAAAGCAGGGGTGGAAATCCTGGGGATGTTCCCATACTTATTTTTTTCCAGGTCCAAACCACCCCCCATCCCCCCAAAATGACTTTTCTCTCTCAGTCAGGATCCTTCAGCTATAAGCCCAGAAACAAGCATGCATTTGACACTTTTGGTCTTTTTCTAAAACTGCCCAATGGCTGGTGACTGGAGGGGACCATTTCCTAGCTTGACACCTGTGCCGTGGAGTCCAGAGTCTGGGGCTTTGTTGTATTGGCCAGAGGAGGGAAAAAAACATTTAAAAAGATGTTTTCATGAAGAGATGAAGAAGTGGGCATACACTGGTCTACTTCCAAATCGGCAACAAATAAAGGGTCTCGTTTATTTATTTTTTAACCTGGTGCAAACTCTTATTTATCCAGAAAACGCATTTACTTTGCTTCTTTTATTTCCCCCTTGAGACGGGCTCCCAAGGCCAGGGAATGAAAGGGGCCGCAAGCCGTAAGCCATGGGTAAGCTGGCCTGCCATTCAGTATCTTTTCTTATACAACATTTATTTGTAAACTAATCAATAAACTTTTCTTATTTTGTGTGCTCCTTTGGAACTCTTAGCAGCTGCCTGCTGAACCATGAAGAAACTTAAAATAGCGATGATCTCCCTTCCACGCTGCCTCTTTCCCCCCATAGAACCCACAAGCCAATCTGTGGTGTTTATACTCAAGGCCCTTATGAAGCTAATCTGTATGGAAATAAAGGATAGAAATATTCAGATTGAGTTTTACTAAGTGAACCTGAGGTTTTTCTGTTCAGCAAAATCGGCCAGGTAAATGTGTTTCTGATACAGAATAAATCACTCGTATGAAGACCTATATTTCCCTTTTGCCATTTTGCTTAGAAGTGAAGAATTCACAGCCTTCTGCATGGACTGTGGAAAGCCCAAGTCCCTCCCCCCGAGGCTGTTCCCTGAGCTGGACTCATTTTCCTCTTAGGGTCTGAGGGTCCTGCTCTCCCAGCCTGGGGCTCAAGCTGCCAGGGCTCTTCATAAATTGCCGAGGAAGAGAGAAGACAGGACAAGGGCCAGGGATACACTGAGAGTGCTTTACCAGCCAGACCCCGGGTCCTCAGTCGGGGAATCTTGAATGTGAAAAGGACAGTCTCTGGCTTTGACTGATAGGATGTGGTCGCACAATTATTGTTGTAAATGTGCAGAGGTGCCGTAGGGGAACATAGGAGGGGATAGCCACCAGCAAGGCCTGTGGCCAGGCCAACCTTTCTGAAGCACTTGATTCTAGACTAGGTCTTTTCATTCATTCATTTACTTAGTCATTAATTCAACTAATGCCTATTGAATGCAGGTAGCTTTCTAGGAAGATAACAATGGGCAAGACAGACAAGGTCCTTTCTCTCAAGAAGCAGTAGTCTTAGTGTGTCGTAAAACAATACTCAAGATGTGGGAAAGAAGGAAGCGGAGAAGAAGCAAGGCAGAGGCATTTCAGGTAGGGCGAACAGCAGGAGCAAACTCAGGGAGGCAAGAAGTAGCTCAGTGCTCTCTGCAACTATACCACTGGGTTCGTTATCACTTCACTGTAACCTGAGGCTGGAAATGGGAAGAAATAATCATGGCGAAGGCCATGTCACGAGTTTGTCTAGTAGGCAGTAGAGAAAAACTAGAATCTCCTCTCTTTTATGACTCTCCCATGTGCTTCTTCAATGTCTCAGGCAGGGAGGAAAGCAAATCTTATTTTATTTTAGAACAAATTTTCGAGCAAATCTTTCGTAGACGGCTCTTTGGTTCTGTACGGCCAACATATTTCAGTCTGTCTAGGGACATAATGCCACATGGCAGAAGCAAGGGAAGCAAAGCCATGGACAGGTACTGACTTGATCTTGAGAGAAGACCATTGGTCAAGGCCACCCACCTATGGCAAAGTGGTTACAAACTCGGTGACAGAGCTTGCATAGATGTGATTGAGTCCATTTAGTCCACTTAGAGAATCCAGTTGAAGGGGAAGCATCTGAATGTGCTCTGGTTTATGAATCCTGAGCCATGAATAGCCCTTCCTGAATTATGAGAATTCTGCCAGGAGTGAAATCAGCTCCTATTAACTGACATTTATAACTTAAACCATATGAAACTGTCAAAAGATCAAAAATGACAATTTCATATGGTTTAACTAGTATGTTGCAGGGACAGTATGGGGCTCTTGATATTTATCGTCTCCCAAAATCTCACATCCCCTAGCTGAGGTATATACTATGATGATCCTCATTCCATAGCTGAAGAAATTTGCAGCTCAGAAAAGTGATATAAATTTCCCAAAGCCACACAACCAGAGGAACCAGGACGCGGACTTAAGTCTGTTTGACGTCAAAGTCTGTCTGTGATTGAGATACAGGAGATCTGTTCTCTCTTTATGGGAGCCTCTGGGGCCATGGAGAGCCCCGTGGCCTGGGTGGGCCCAGCTGGCCCTTTTCTACTCTGCAAATCAACCTCCGGGCTCTGTGCTCTGAAGCCAGCCTGACTGTGGGTGTGCCAGTCCCCTGCTTGGCTGGAACTACGAGGAGCTGGAGGACAAGACACAGACGTCTACTGAAGACTTGGCTTCTGTTGATGGGGAAAGGCCAGGCAGGATTCTGGAAGTGTTTCACAGGTGACTCAGTCTCTACTGGGGTTTCTCTTAACGAGTGTCTCAGCACCTGTTTCCCCCAGCTCACCGCAGACCCTGTTTTGTCAGAAAGTCTCCATGACTGAATTGTTGATGTCAAATCTTGTAGAGCTGCCAGCCGTTCCCCAGACCCCTAGCCCGCCGAGGGTGAGAGCAGTCAGGGTGGGCAGGGTCATGCTGGGGACACCAACATCTTGCAACTCTCAGAGCCTTGACATCATTTTTCCTTGGGTCTCTCTCTTTCCCTCTGTCTCTTTCATGCTACATCTTCAGCAAGGGTCCGCCGGGAGGCTCTACCCATCAGAGCCACACAAGGTCCCTGGCTGAAGGAGGCTTCATAGCAGCATGTGCTGCCACAGTCCTCTTGGTGTAGGGAGGGGACACGTCCAGTTGTGCACTGGCTCTCACAGCTTCCACAAAGAAGTGACACACATCACCTATGCTCGCACTTCACTGGCCAAACCCAGTCACGTGGTCATAGCTCTCCTAGAAGCGGGTGGGGAAATACAATCTTACCATGTGTCTGGGAGACAGAGCACAGGAAGTGTTTGTTGAGAGTGTCAATGACTTCTACAGCTGTTCAACGTAGTGCAGAGGGATGGGGGCTCATCCCTCGGCCATTAAACACGGCTCTGCCAGACATGCAGGCTCATGAAGGCTGGTTCAACAGGACAAGATTCTGAACCACGCAAACTCTAACAAACAGAGAAATCATGAGGGCACCTCTGAGTGCAATCCCATCACTGAGTGTGGCTATTGTGATGAGAGGCTAGAATCCAGTGAGCAAGGAGAATTTGCTTTCCAGCATGTCTCCGTCTTGCTGAGGCATCTCTTTTCCCTTGGTCTCCTACCTCAAGTAAGCCTGGGCCCAGGAAGTAGCCTTACTTGAATAAGTGATAATAAAAGTTAGACATTACATCTAAATAATGCTTCTAGAGGAAAGTCAATGGTAATTTTATGGGAAAATATGCCAAAATACCATTCTAGGATCTCTCTCCGAGTTAGGCAAGACAAATAAACATTCTGAAAGCTTGCTTTGAACAGATGTCAGTCACTGGGATGAGTTGCACACTCTAAATTGATGACACTTAATGTTCATACCAAATAAATTAAAACTGTTTATACATAGTTTATGTCTTTATGGAATAGAATACATTGGTGAGTTCTTACAAATTCTGACGTGTCTGATGTGAGTGCAGAGAGCTTATAGGCAACACTAGGAGAAAAGAAAAAAAAGAGAAAGCTACTGGTTTACTGTATATTGTGACATTACGTCACAATATACAGTAAACCATTTGCTTAAACTCCATCTAACTCTGGAGGAGATGGAGCTAGTGGGTAGAGATTTACATAAAGTTTTGATGCCAACACAAGCTGTCTTCTCTTGCTTCTTTTCTTATTTAAGCCAAATGATCATGCCTAATGTGAATACAAAGAAGTGAAAGTGCTGAGAGCATTTCACAATTATTATGATTTCTACCAATAGTATCAATCATTTCTACCAGTAGTATCAATAGTATCATCAAGAAGTGTTTCTTTAGTGTCTACAGTGTGCTGTATATTGAACACTGGATGAGGTGGATGAGGTCCTTGATCTCATGGAAATTATATTCCAGTGGAGACATGGACAGTGAGTGAGGAAACAAATACTGATATAATGGAATTTCAGGTGATACGGCTCTTATAAAGAAAAACAGTGCAAGGAATGAGGTTGATGAATAACATGTTGGCTTTAGGGTGGTAGTCAGAGATACTTCTCTGAAGAGGTAATATTTGGGCCAAGAAATGAATGAAGTGAGTGAGTGAGTCATTTAAAGGTTTGGAGGAAGAGTTGCAGGCAGGGGGACCCACAGATACAAGGGCTCCGACTTGGGAATGAGTCTCGTGTGTCTATAAGCATTAAGGCCAATACAGTAGATCAGAGCTAGTGAGGCTAGAGCATGGGAGGTGAATCCAGAGAGGTAAGTGAAGGTAAGATCATGACAGCCAAGGTGAAGAGTCTGGATTGTATTCCATGCATGATACAGAATCACTGGAGTTTTATGAAAAAAGAAGTGACATGATCCAATTTACGTGTATCTTGACCAAGCTCACTCTGGCTGCTGTGTGGAGAATTGACGGTAGGGACAAGACTGCAAGAAAGGAGACCTCTTAGGATATTTCGCGGGTCCAGCTTAGAAATCATGGTGGCCATACAGGTGCTCAGAAGAGGCAAATGTTGATATATCTTAAAGGTAAAGCCAACAGGACTTGCTGATGGGTTGCATGTAAGGATGATGGAAAGAAAGGAAGGCCAACCTCTTCGTTTTTTAATTGAGCAACTGAGTACAAGGCAGCACCTTTCGCTGAAAGAGGAAGGAATGAGTTTGAGGAGGGAAATCATGAATTCTGTTTTGCATCTCTAATGTTTGAGATGCTTATTAGGCATCCAAGTGGAGATATCAGCTATGCAGATGAATATATGAGTCTGGAGTTCCAGGGAGACATCAGAACTAGGTATAAACTTAGAAGTCATCAGCAGAGAGTTGATATTTAAAGCCAAGAGGCCATATCAGGTCATCCTGAGAATGAGTTGTAGATATGGGAAAGAAGAGGACTAAGGTCAAAATCCTTGAATGAACCAACGTTAAAGATTGGGAAAAAACAAAAGAATTGGATGGGCCAGTGGTGAGGGAGGAAAACTAGGGAAGTGTAGTGACTGAGAAGCTAAGATTAAAAACAGGCTTTGAGAGGAACTTCCCTGGTGGTCCAGTGGTAAAGAATCCACCTTCCCGTGCAGGGGACGCGGGTTCGATCCCTGGTTGGGGAACTAAGATCCCACATGCCGTGGGGCAACTAAGCCCACGTGCCACAACTACTGAGCTCGTGTGCCTCAACGAGAGAGCCCGCGTGCCGCAAACTGCAGAGCCTACGCACCCTGGAGCCCGCGTGCTACAACTAGAGAGAGAAAACCTACACAACACAACTAGAGAGAAGCCTGTGCACCGCAACGAAGACCCGACTCAGCCAAAGGAATAAATAAAATAAATAAATATTTTTTAAAAGGCTTTACGAAGGAATGTCTTGACCAAGTGTACCAAATGACACTGAGAATTCGCAGACAATGCAGTCTAAGATATGGGAATTGAGTTGAAAGAGATGAAAACCTTAAGGGAGTTTCACAAGAGCTGTTTCAGTGGAATAGTAGTGAGAAGAGTTTTGAAGTTTGCTGAAAGGGTGGCAAATAAATGGGTTGAGGTACTCTACAGAGTTGTGAGGTCAAGGGAAAGTTTCTTTATCTGTCAGTGGGAGATCTTTTGGCATGTTCAAATGCTGATGTGAATGATTCAGTTGATTGATGATGCAGGGGTTGGAGGAGTAACTTTAGGAACAAAGTCCTTGGATGGATGAGGGAGGGTGGGTTTAGAGAACAGTAGGGATGTTTGAGTCATCATGAGAGCAGAGAAGAGGAGGCTGAGTCTACATGTAGAGATTCAGGTAGAAAAGAGAAAATGCTCTTCTGGTTGCTTCTACTTTCTCAACAAAATAAGAATCAAGGGGACTTCCCTGGTGGCGCAGTGGTTAAGAATCCGCCTGCCAGTGCAAGGGACACAGGTTCAAGCCCTGGTCCCGGAAGATCCCACATGCTGCGGAGCAACTAAGACTGTGCACCACAACTACTGAGCCCGCGTGCCACAACTACTGAGCCCACGCACCTAGAGCCCATGCTCCACAACAGAGAAGCCACCGCAACGAGAAGCCTGTGCACTGCAACGAAGAGTAGCCCCGGCTCGCGGCAACTAGAGAAAGCCCGCGCACAGCAACAAAGACCCCACGCAGCCAAAAATAAATAAATTAAATAAATTAAAAAAAAAAGAATCAAGGTCATCTATAGACAATGAGTGTTGGCTGCCATAGGAGTGAGAAGACGTGTCTATAGTCATCTGGATAAACGGAAGGAGGTTTTGACTGGGGAATTGTGTTTAGCTTTTCAGACGGTGCTTAAGACCCACTTGTGATATGTGGTCATACATCTAAAGTGAGGCAAGTAAACATGGTTGTAAATTTTCCTCTAGCCACATTCTGCTTCTCAGGTCCAGGCACAGAGCAAGAAGAGGGGTGAGTTTTAACAGGGATGAGGTTTGCCATGGCCGCAACAGAAGGGGAGCAGGAACTGAGAGGGAACGGGGATTATTGTAGGGATGGACTGTGGAATCCAAACTGGAGAAGGGTGGGTGATAGGGTGTGAAGCTAAGATTAGGGTCTCTGTGGTGTGTAAGCACTGTTTGTTGGAGAGTGTAGATTAGAAGAAGTCATCTGTTTGTGGCTACAATGACTGACCATTAAAACCTAGGTACAGGAAATGGTGTGGCTATTCACAATATACAGCTTTGAGGTATATCTTTGGAAGAGGATGGCTGATGTGTGCTGGAGGAAAATCACTAGAAGGTCACTATCCAGGGGGAAGAAAATGTAACAAGAAAATATTGACATGTTATTTTTAGACTGCAGCTACTGAAAAGAAAAAAAAAAAAAAGGTGGGGAGGTGGGAATGAATTCCTAGCTTGAATAAGTTATTTTGACTGGTGAATCCTACCCAAATGCATTGACTCTTAGCAGTTTTGAGGTCTGCTCCCACAATTTGTTACTAATAACAAAGTGTTAACAGTGAGATAAATGACTTTTTTAAAAAGAAAACAAGACAAGGCTAATCTTGATAATAATCTGACAGCGTATGAGTCACGTTGGCCATTTCTTCTGAATGTGAGAGAAGAGAGAGATTTAGAACAGGGTGGGAAATGCTATGGATTCCACAGCCTCTCTTGGCAATAATGCAAACCGCAGTGAGCAACCTTGAACTGATGTGCCATTAATAGTTGCGGTGATCGTGCAGTTTTGTGGTATTGTGTAATTCCCATGTCATCTGCGGGGTTGCATGAACATCTGGACACCGCCACGGGTGCACGTTAGTCATGTGCACGACATCCAGTGTGCGAGTCTCTGTGGAGACATAAGGGAGGAGGGTGCTGTGGGCTCAGCTGTAGGCAGACAATGCGGTCGCTTGTAGAAATGGCCCCAGTGAGTCACACTCCTTTTGCGCCCACTCCTTTGCGACGTGCCTTTGCTTCTTCTTCTACCTAGAAGGGGAGTTTATTTCCCCTTGCTTGATCTGAGCTGACCTTGTGGCTTGTTTTGACTAACAAAACGTGGTTGAAGCAACATGGTGTGACTTCTCAGTCTAGGCTTCAAGATGCCTTGTGGTTCCTGCTCTTGTTTTACTGGAACAGGGCTGCCTCCACGTAAAGGTCCAGGCTAGCCTTTTGGAGGGAGAGCCATAGGCAGTGAGAGACCCTGCAGACAGCCGGCACGAACAGCCAGACTTGGGAAGGAGGCCATCAACCAGCCACTCTTAAGCGAACGGATCAACCAGCCCATTTAAGTCAATAGCTGACTGCTGCCATAGACAGGACCCAAATCAAGGCCAGTAGAAGAACCACTCTCCTGAGCTCAGCCCACACTGGCAACCCCGGGAGTTGTGAGCTAAGGAGTGGCTATTGTTTTATGCCACTAAGTTCTCGGATTGCTACACAGCAATAGGTAGTTGATGCAACCCATAAGAGTTACTAACAACAAAAACAAAGGGACGGGGAGAAGTAGCATTTATTGAGTACCTATTTGGCGTTGAGTAACTCCTGAGAACATTACCTTGGTTTTGCCCGACAACACCTCTGGGAGGAGGGATCATCTTCTCCCCAGGGAGAAAACTAGAGGTCTAAGAAACTTAGTAATTGGTCCAAAGTCACATATCTAATGAGTAATAGAGCTTAGATAAAACATGCCCAAATCCCACTCTTGAAATATATCAGTTTCACAACCTCAACTCATAAAACATCTTCATAAATTTTGGCATACCTTTACACTATCTAAACTACTATTTATTTAAGAATGTAATTTTTAATTGCCTCACTTGAATTAAGTAACTAAACAAATTAATATGTTTAGAGCAGAGCCACTTTGTTACTAGGACAAATGGCCACGGCTAATATTAATTGCATGCTTTCCTCCGGTGAACTCTCTCCTGATTGCTTTGCATGAATTAATTGATTTAATCCTCACAGCAACTCAGTGAGATTGGAGCTACTGTCTTCATCATCCCCATTTTACAGATGAGGAAATTGAGGCAGGGGAATAAAGAGTTGCTCAGTGTCACTAAAGAAGTGACATGGTTTGTGCTTCTGGCATCTAGTGGGTGGAGACCAGGGATGCTGTTAAATATCCAACAATGCACAGCACAGCCTTCCCACCCCCAACAAAAATTATCCAGCCCAAATGTCAACAATGCCAAGGTTAACAAACCCTGTTTCTGCCTTTCTAAATGGTAAACAGAAACAAGTATCACTTGCAGTCAATAGAAACTCCGCAAAAACCAAACAAAGCTGAAGAATCTCTCTAGAAACTGTTGCTTGCCAAGGCTAAGAGCCTTGGGATCTCTCCTTTTGTTGAAAAAGCAATTAGCAAAATGTTAGAGGTATGGTAAAGGCTAGCATCCTACAGAGTCTTTCTCCTTGGTGTAATCAGAGGATTATAAGAGACTTAAATTGGAATGAAATCTCCTCATGTGATTCTAAGTTATTTACACCGTGTCTGTGTACCTACCAAATCATCCCACAGTCCACTGGCACATAGCCCATCCTGGGAAATGTGATGCTATACCTGGGTGGGCAAGCTGTGCTCTAGCTCGTCACCTGTTTTGTAAATAAAGTTTTATTGGAACATAGCCACACCCATTCATTTATGTATTGTGTATGGCTGCTTTTGTGCTACAAACAAGAGTGGCTTAGTGGCCGTGGAGACCATTTTGCCCTCAAAGCCTAAAATATCTACTCTCAGACGATTGACAGAAAAACTTTGCAGCCCTGCCTAGAACTATGCTTGGTCCATAGTAGGCACTCAGTAAATATTTGCTGAATGAGTCAAGCCCAGGCAGACAGCACTTTGGGCTAAAACCCTCTTTCTCCGTTTCTCTTTCCTCCCTTTCCAGTGGCATTCCCTTCCTCCTGCTCCATCCCACTTGCCCCTATTTAATTCATTATTTGTTAGTTTGTTTATCTCTTTTGCATTTCCATTTCTCTCATTGCAAAGCCATGGTTCCATTCTTAGAACAAACACTTGTCGGCCGTGTAGCTGATCACTGGGAGCTGCCCTGTTGTAGGGCTCAGAGATATAAATGGATCTCTCTGTAAGGCGATGGTGATGGATCACCACATCTCAGGAGTTTGAGCTGTTCCCTTTCTCCTTGTAGCTGTTGGCATTCACCACGCTCTCTCAGTTCCAGAGCTAAGGGACATATAATAGACGCGGGAAGACCTATAAAAGTAACATCTGAAACTGCCGCAGAGCTGAGTATTGATTTATTCATTACTATAAATTTTTTGTCATTACTGTGCAATTGCTCTGTCTCAGGAAGAATTGATAGATGTGGTTGGAAGCTGCAACCCACTGTGCAAAACTTTTCCCCTCTTCTGTAATTCCCCGTAACTATTCTAAAGAATCATTATTCCTTATTACATGGCTCTGGCATGCCACCTATTTAGATAAATGCGTGAACAAGTGTGCAGTAAATATTCATAGTGGCCCATGTGTCAACGATGTATGTCACTAATTAGATAATTTAGTGGTTCAAATAAATAAATAAGAAAATAGAAGCACACCCAGGAAAATGGTGAAATAAAACACAGACTCCTTGTAGGAATCTAGGCAAAAAAGGACAGGTTTTTGGGCTGTAGTATCATGTTCTATGTTGGAGGCCAATCATAAGATCACAGGAGGGCTGCATGAGGCTGCTTACACATGGGAGAAAGCCGGACCCATGTGTGCATAACATCTAGTTGGGTCTTGTCAGCAAGCCACACGCTCATTACCTAGGCAGGTCCATTCTGGAGGGTCTCAGGGGGTTCAGTGGCCCTTTGTCTCTTCCATCCTCTTTGTTCTGTTGAGTCTGCTATTAATGATTCCATTAATACAAAGAGAACTGGGCTCAGAGTCTGAAGATGATGAGTTCAAGTCTGACTCTGACAGGAATGGATAAGTTCCTTATTCAACTTGGGCCTCAGTGTCCTTATCTGTAGAATGGGAATCGTTATAATTTTGATGAAAATAACAATGATGGTGATGGTGATACACAAATGAGGTAATGGACATGAAGGCCCTTTGCAAAGTTCAGAGTTCCAAACAGACATCAAAACAGGTTGTTTTTTTTTTAAAAAATAAATGATCTCAAAGAAAGTGAAGTAGGCAGACAGAGCAACTATTCAGAGAATCAGGAAATGAGGATCTACTATTTATTGGGGGCCATCTTTGTATTATCAGGTGTAGAGCTATACTCTTCATGTAGGTTATCAACTGGAATCCAACTGTGTGAAGTAAAGGATATTTTTCACATTTTCAAGATGGGGAAACTGAGGATGAGAGACATTCTGTGTACTTTGCCCAAGACCACAGATCTAGTAAGTGATGCCTGATGAAAATCTACATCTCTCTGGCTTTATCCCTATGCCCTCTATGCTAGTAGTGACATGCTTTGTTGCCTCCAGGTTTAAATTTAAAAGACTTACTTATTTTTTAGAAATCAAAGACAAGACTTTAATCTGTGTTGTCCAGATAGCTGGACTGTCTTGACCAAACTCAAAGAGTGATCTTCCTCAACTGAATAAATCAGAGTTCTATTTATACAAATGTAGTTATCCCAAACAGTCAGTTTGATTAAGGGCTTCTGTGGAGGTCTCATGATGTGGTGTTAAACAAAAATAATTGGACCTACTGAATTCTGCAGTCTGACTGGTTAGCCCCTAATACATGGATCTGGCCTCAGCCTTTTCCAGTGGTGTGTTAGAATCTGAGGGAGATGGATTCACTTTGTCAAACAGCTAAAGCCAAGTCTTGTAGACATGCCTAAACTAGTCGTGGCCTCATCTGGGCATATTAACTGCTTAAGTGTAGTTAGGATGAATCCTGCACAGTACCATTAAGCAATCATATAAAAAGTAAATGTATGCATATCAGCCCTAGCGCCAGCCAAATTATCTGATCAAGGGGCCACCTTTCTGGTTGGGTTTATCTCATCATAACTGAGAGCCCTCATTCATTTATTTAGCAAATACTTAATTTGCACTTGCTGTGTGTCAGTAGCAATGGAAGAGACTGGGAATGCAAGGATGAATTAAACTTACGTGATCGTACCTATTCATGAAACCCTGGTTAAGACCCCCTGCTATAATAGTTGAACAATAAAAATGTAGATGGATGGATGGGTGAATCCATGGATTTGTGAATAGGTGGATGGATGGATGAATTGTTGGATGGGGAAATGGAAATGTCTTAAACATCTCGGCACTTTTATTTTTTTAATTTTTTTTTTATAAATTTATTTATTTTTGGCTGCGTTGGGTCTTTGTTGCTGCATGTGGGTGCAGGCTTCAGTAGTTGTGGCACTCGGGTTCCGTAGTTGTGGCTCGTGGGCTCTAGAGTGCAGGCTCAGTAGTTGTGGCACACGGGCTTAGTTGCTCCATGGCATGTGGGATCTTCCTGGACCAGGGATCGAACCTGTGTCCCCTGCATTGGCAGGCGGATTCTTAACCACTGCATCACCAGGGAAGCCCTCTAGCCATTTTTAAATCTTCCTTCTGACCCACAAGAAGGCTCAGAACTATTTATTAATATCTCTATGACTAACTTCAGTACCAGAAGGAATCTCCAGTTCCGGACTCTTGTCTCTAGTCTAGTTTCTGTCTTGTAGCCAAGTCCTTCCCAACTATCATTTTGGTTGCACTGTATGCATGGACTTGAATCAGCATTCGTCTCTACTTCTCTCTTTGAAACTCCCTGGGATCCACCCAGTAACCAATTCAGGGCCCACAGGGGTGGAATTCTACAGGTTGGATAAATAGATAGATGCCAATCAATGGGAGATTGGTGGGTGGTTAGGGAAATGGGAACCATATTGTTCATCCTTGTTCTTCTAACATCAACAGCATTGCCTGACTCATAACAGGTGATTATAGATTTAGTAAGAAGGTGATTAGGTGATTGAATAAGTAAGCAGTTGAGAGACTGAGTGAAGAAATGGTGGGTACTGAGTAGGTGAGGGATGGAGGGATGACCCTATGCATGAATAAATGGATACCTTCCTGGATTGGTTATTGGGTCAGTGGGTAGGTAAACAGAGGAATTGATAAGTAGATGAATGATTAAAAGGGGGTATATGGGTGGATGCCTGAATCAATAAATGAATGAGTGGATGAGGGGTGAATAGATTGATGGATGGGTGACTGTATGCATGTACAGTTGCCGGGATACAACTTGGGAGGATCTAGGGGTAAGTGTGAATAAAAGAATGGATGGTGAGATGAATGTTTAGATTATAGCTTTAAAGCCCTGTTGGGCACTGAGAGAGGGCAGGCTGATTCTTAAAATCTGCCCTGATTATGGCCAAAGTAAACAATTCTCTTGGTTTAGGGGAATGAGGTTGCTGGCTTAGGAAAGATTAAGGGCATCACACATAAGGGCATGGAAAGTCTGACTGGCTGGCCAGAAGAGTGATAATCACTCGTGGTTTCCAGGCACTGTTTATAAAATAACCAAAGAGGCAATGAGTGTGTTTCTTGGGTTCCTTGAGGCCACAGTGAGGAGGGCTGTAACCTCAGCAGGCATAGCCTCATGTGAAAAGCCAGCCAGCAAGGAGTGCATGACTGCCTGGAGCTTACAGGCCCGCTGTTGACTGGACAGCCTCCCTATATTCTGCTTTCCTTTTTCTTTCTCTCTTCCTTTCTCTTTCTCCTTCCTCCCTCCTTCTTTCCTCCCTCCTGCCTCCCCCCCCCCTTCCTTCCTTCCTCCCTTCCTCCCTTCCTTCCTTGCTTTCTCACTATCAGACAGGGATGACCCAAGGCCAGGAAGCAGAGCCTTCTGGAAACTGACCCATGCTTTGCCTTGCAATTTGGAACTTCACCTAGGAGGCCAGTCTAGACTTCTAGTTGAGCTGGCTAGATGATTTACCTGCTCAGGATGACTTACCTCATTTGTGTTCAGATTAACTGAGAGTAGCTGTGCCATAGCGGATGGGCAAAGGGCTTGGAGCCAAACAGTTATTATTGTCTGGTGACCTTGGAGAGTTTCCTAAACTCCCCAACTCTGCTTTTTCTGCTCAAAATAATGGAGAAAGGGTATAAAATTAAAAACACTTGCTTCATACGGTTATTGTAAGAATCAAAAGAGATAATGTGAAAAAGTCAGTACCTGATTGGCACATTCTAGATGTCTTATAAAAGTTATTAATTCTTTTTTGTTGTTAATTGCTAAATCTCTCTTCTATAGTTAGGGCACACTGGCCCATATGAGACCTGGGTATGGGTTAGGTATCAGGTGGGCTCATTCATCTGGTCTGTTGAAGACTTGTGGAAAACAGTTTGGCAATTACTCAAAAAGTTAAACATAGAATTACCATAAGATATGGCAATGCCACAGATATTCAATTCTTTCAATATCCCCAAAAGAATCCCCAAAAGAATTAAAAATCGCCCCCAAAAAACCCTAAAAAAATAAAACAACAACCATACTTGTGCCCCTGAGCTACAAGGGTGAAGACACTGGTGCATTCCCATTCTTGGGTCAGAGAGCCTGGCTAAGCTAGTTAATCTCAAAAATATATTTAAGCTGTTCTAGCACAGCTTGGCTTTCCAGCACGGTAGGCAGGGGCGATCAGCATTAGTGGTCCTTTTTCTCATATTCCTACAGGCATTGCTATCTTATCATTAATCTCACTGGTTTCAATGAGATGGCTATTTATTAACTGTCCTTCAGACCATCCAACCCCATAGAGGGCAGGATCCTTCCAGGTCCCAAGATGAGTTGCTGGTTCTTTAGGTGTGTTCAAGTTACACTCTGAGCTTTTCCTCACATAGCACTTGCATGTTATATAGTAATTGCTTGTGCAATATCTTTCCTCCCCCTTAGACATTACGATCTGTAAGGAAAGAGGGTGTGTCGACTTGTTCATTGCTGGATGCCAGTAACACACACATAGTAGGGACTCCAAATAAAATGTTAAAAAAAAAAAAGAATGCTCAACTTGGTCTTATTCAAAAAAATCCAAAGAGAGGTTTTGTTCACTATTGAATCCCCAGCTGCTAGCACAATGTCTGGAAGGAGAGGAGGAGGATTTAGTTGGGGTTCTTTGATTATAAGCGATAGAAGCCAACTCCAACGATTTTAAGCAAAAAATATGAGATGTGTTGAAAGACACTGGATCGGTCACAGATTACAGGGAAGAGCTGGACCACCAAGACTTGGAAAGGACAGTGGCCGGGAATTCACAACCAGTGCCTTTAGCACAAAGACACTGGAAATGATTTAGTTGCCATCGCCTTTTGACTGGATGATTGTACTCAAGGTTTAAATTTCTGAAAGTGGAAGAGTGACTGGCCTAAGGTCCTAGCAGAAGGACAATGGACCCTGAACAGACAAGAAAACCAGTGTTGATGACGGGGATGATGTTAAGACTATTCTCACTCCCCCCATCATCACCCAGAAGCCTTGAAGACCATCTTACCCCATCACCCTTCCTGTTCCCAGATACTTAGGAGCTTTGAAAAATTGCCTGCGTCAGACTGGGGAGGCCACAGAACGAAGCAAGACTTTTCTGGCCCAAACATAGAATGGCATACGTGGAAAACCCAAGCCCTGCTGGAGTCCTGTTACAATATGTGAAGAGCCAGAGCCTCAATTATGGGTACTCTGAGGGCAGAATTTCAGACTTTGCTCTGGCTTTTGTCAGCTTAAGACTCTTAAGGTAGTTTACACAGAGATTTGTATGTCTGAATTTTTCCCTGGCAGGTTCTCATTATAACCTAGATAACACAAACCCTAAATATTTGTGGTTGGCAACAGTGAGGAATTTTCAAGTTGTCTGACATCTTCTAACTGTGCAGATCACCTCCCAGGATCAGCATTCGGCCCTGAGACAAAAGGAGACAGAAGGATGGTGGGAGATATTTCCATGGTTTGTGCAATGTCTGAGTTTAAGCTCCTCTAACACCTTTGATCTCTCTCTCTCTCTCTCTCTCTCTCTTTCTCTCTCTCTCTCTCTCTCTCTCTCTTTTTCTTTCTCTCATACACACACACCCGCTCCAAACCTTTTTGCCCTCCAAAGGGTTCTCTCAAAGCTAAGAAAAGAAAATGTTGATGTCAACCATTGGTTGGATGGTGTCACCTAACCTAGTGTCACCATCAAACTAATGCCTTCCAACACTGCAGAAGAGGGAAGGGACACTTCTAAGTGAGGTTTCTGTGTTCTCTTTCCCTGGCAGCCTCCCGGCCATGGGTTACACCCTTTGCTTCCACGGCAAGCTGGTTTCATATCTTCCAGAGTTGAGCAGAACAACTGGACCACGTCGGTAAACAGAAGACTGTCTACATAAAAAATATAGATTTCCTTTAAGCACTTGGCTTAAGCCTTTAGTCAGTCATATTTATGTTATTATTGTTTATGTTCCCAGAAGTCAGCAGGAGGATGGCCTTGCTGCAGTTTATGTGGTTTCATGATTCACGCTTGATGAGGCAGCTATCGCATGGGGCGGGGATGAGGAGGGGGTGCAGAGTCAGGGAAGCACAGAGAAGATTAGAGCAAGCTCACTTGTGGGATCCACGGCCTCAACGTAATGGTCCATCCAAGGGCCTGGGGATTTCTGAGTCAGTCTTTCAAATTCCCAGACATGTTTATCAGTTTTGAGTTTCAAAACGGGCCCACCCAGAATAAAGCTCTGTTTGCACCTGATGTTTCATTTTGGCTGCATTTGGGGAGATTCTTCTGAGCTCTGAGCTCCTTCCCCAGCTGTCAGCTTGACAATGTACTTGGCTCCTCCACTGTCCCTGTGTCCTGTGAGCGCCACGCGGTGACCTGTTCTGCCAGCCTGCAAGCAGCTACTGGCTGAGCTCCTTCTCTGCACAAGAGCTGCCCATCCAGATGTGTTTCTGGACTTTGGTGGTGGTGGATGTTGGAGAAGGGGCATCTGATTCCCAGGGCCAGAGGTTTTGCAGCATGAAAACTTTCTGGGTCACCACTGTGAGTTCTCACCTATGGGTGTGTCCCCTTAGGGCCACGTTAACAAGTTCAGAGCCAGATTTCCAAGACAGGATGAGGGAAAATAAGAAAGAGGACCCAGTCTCTTTTACGAGGCATTGAAACAGAATGGATTATAACCTGTGTTTTGGAGACATTCAGATCTTTTTGTTTGCTTGATTCTTTGTTGTTTGTTTTGTTTTTAAGACCTGGCTCTGCTTCTTGTTAGCCCCATGGCTTTGGGTAAACTTCTTAACCTCTTCGTGCCTTATTTTACTCGTCTGTAATTGAGAGATACTCTCTACCTCAGAAGCTTCTTTTTTTTTTTTTTTTGGCTGCATTTGGTCTTTGTTGCTGCACGCAGGCTTTCTCTGGTTGCTGCGAGTGGGGGCTACTCTTTGTTGCATTGCACGGGCTTCTCATTGTGGTGGCTTCTCTTGTTGCGGAGCACGGGCTCTAAAGCACAGGCTCAGTAGTTGTGGCGCACGGGCTTAGTTGCTCCACGGCATGTGGGGTCTTACCGGACCAGGGATCGAACCCATGTCCCCTGCATTGGCAGGCGGATTCTTAACCACTGTGTCACCAGGGAAGTCCCATCAGAGGCTTCTGAGAGGATTAGATGAAATAATGAGTAGAAAGCACTGGGCACAGCAAGTGGTAAATAATAAGCTCATAATGCCTGGTAGCAGGACATAAAAAGTATTTTTATTATTAAAGGCAGCAAGCAGGGAAACAGAGAGGCTTCTGAATTGGGAGGAGAGTAAAGCAGGAGGAATTTCTTGGGCCATGTTTCCCGTGGAGGCATTTCTGTGTGTGTGCTGTTTACGGCTTTGGTGTGAGATGCTGGGAATATTTCAAGGAGCCTCAAGTTGCCAACTCTCCTGGGATTAGCTCGAGAACCAGAAGGATTAGGGTATATGTCCAGTTGGGACGCCTGGTCCTCTGGGACATCACAGAACCATCCTTTAACCAATTTTCTGGGCCCTGCATGTCCCGGACCCTGGATATTTTAACTTGTAAGCTTTCTTCGATTAAAGCTCTAGTCAGATATGGCCACTAGATTTGACTTAATATTTGGGGACAATGTCTATTATCAAAGTCTGCTAACTTTGACCACCAGATCTCTACTCTGAAGCTAAGCCATTCATTCCATTACTCCTTTATTACTTTATTCAACAAATGTTTATTGAGTGCCTACTGTGTGCCAGGCTTCATACTTAGTGCTAAGGATATTATGGTGAGTAAAACACACAAAACATTATCATCATGAACATAGATCCTAGTGAGGGAGACAATTATAAATAATCATAAAAAGAAGTACAGATTATAGCTTATTATCAGTGTTATGAAGGAAAAGTATAACTTGCTATGAGAACATATGGGAGGGTGCCTGAGCATCTGGGGTGACAGAAATGTGCCTGAGCATCTGGGGTGACAGAAATGTCCCTCTGGGGGAAAAATGTTTGAGTTGAAAAATGGGAAGGAATTAACAAGTCTAAACGGGCTGGAGATAGACAGAGAAGTGTCCTAGGGTGTTCTGGTTATCTCCTGCTGTGTGACAAATCACCCCAGAATGGTAGTGGCTTTTCACAGCACTTTATGATTGCTTCTCCCCGTTCTGCGGTTGACTGGGCTCAGCTGGGTGGGTTTTTGCTTGTAGTTGCAGCCAGTTGTTGACTGGGACTAGACTGGACTGGACATCCAAGATGGCCCCTCACATAAGTGGCAGTTGATTCTGGCTGTGGATTAGGAGCTCAGCTGGGCTTGTCCAATAGAGCATCTGCATGTGGCCTCTGGGCTTCTCACAGCATGTCACCTGGGATCTGAGGGGGAGCATCCCTTGAGAGGGATCCGAGGGGTCCAGGAGAACCTGTATGACCTGGCCTCAGCAATTCCAGAATGTCACTTCCGTCCCATTCTAATAGTCAAGAGAATTGCCATCGCCAGCGCAAATTCAAGGACAAAGGAGAAATAGATTACACTTCTCGGTGGTGGGAAGGTATCAACATACAGAGAGGGAAGAACTTGTTGGCAGCCGTCTTGGGAACAAGTTACCACATGTGGCTTTTGCTCTTGCTATTCGTTCTGTCTGAAATGATCCTCCCAAAATATTCACATGACCTGCACCATTTAGATCTCTGTTCAAAATAGCTCCTCCTCAAAATATCCTTCTCCAAGAGGGTTTCATTGACCTTTTTTTTTTTTTTTTTTAAATTAATTAATTAATTTATTTATTTACTTTTGGCTGTGTTGGGTCTTCGTTTCTGTGCGAGGGCTTTCTCTAGTTGCAGCGAGTGGGGGCCACTCTTCATCGCAGCGCGCGGGCCTCTCACTATCGCGGCCTCTCTTGTTGCGGAGCACAGGCTCCAGACGCGCAGGCTCAGTAGCTGTGGCTCATGGGCCTAGTTGCTCCGCGGCATGTGGGACCTTCCCAGACCAGGGCTCGAACCCGTGTCCCCTGCATTGGCAGGCAGATTCTCAACCACTGCGCCACCAGGGAAGCCCTCATTGACCTTTGTATCCAGTCTCTTTCTCTACCACAAACCTGTTTGTTTTCATAGTACGTATCATGGCAAAGTTATCCTTTTATTGGATTATTTGCTTCAGTCTTCTCACAATGACCCTCACCCTCATACACCCATAAAACATAAGCTGCATGAGGTCACAGTCTTTGTCACCAGTGTATCCCTATGAAAGTGCCTGACACTTTTGATTGACACTATTGAGTGAAGGAAGAGGACCCTAAGCAAAAAGAAATGGTGTGTGCAAAGATCCTGAGGCAAGAAGCCAGCGCGGTGATCTGAGGCAACGGACAAAGCCACACGTGTTGGCACATGGGAGTGCCAGGGGGCTTGGAGTAGCGTCTTGCTTGTCCACATCCAAACTGATTCAGCCCTGACCATGGCCACCATTTCTGAAATGCAAAAAGTGTACCTATTTTCTGGTGTATAAACACTCCAGTTTGAACATGTCTGTGTGGCCAAAATTATTTATTCCACGGATACATGGAGCCCACTGAATTTGGGCTATTTCTTACTCTTTCTAAAAATAACTGAAAGAACAACAGCAGAAACCAAACAACTAAGCGATGGCCTGCTTGTGTTCAGAGGAGAAGTTTGCCCTTTTCCAGGTAGATACCAGGATATTGTTTCATTTATTTCTTACACTATCTCTATGAAGTTGATGTTTTAAACCCCTCCATTTTAATGCAAATGATGACCCCCAGAACACAGGAAGCTTGCCCAAGTTTCTCCAGCCTGATACTGGTAGATGCTGGGTTCAAAGAGAGGTCTGCTTTACGTCAGAGCCCGGCAAGAGTTTTGGGTAATGGCCTAAGATGGAAGGAGAAAGAAATCAGGGGAGATGAATGTATAAACCAAACCCCAGAATGATATATTTTCCCTGCGGCATTGTATCAACTTACTGAGCCCCATGATAAGTGGCCGGCTCTGATTATAAGGCAAGGATCTGATTCCTGCCTCAATTATGACTGAATAACCACTAGTTAGGAATCATGAAAAGAACCAAATGAAGGCAGTGGGGATGAGGAGAGGGCTGCTGGTTGCCAGAGATGGAGGCAAAGGCCGTCAGAGGTGAGGGCACTTCAGTCAAGCCCAAACCAAAGCCATCAGAACATCATGTTCATGACCAGGGCGAGGGGAGGGGGCTGTGCTTGAAGATTGTTGGCCCTCCGTCTGCCATTCCCCATCATTTCTAACCGGGGGTCACTCTTGTAGAATAGGAGCATGTGTGTAAGTCACGTCGGGGGGCTTCCAGCTGGCTGTCACTTACGCTTTCCGGCCCCGGGGCTCTCCCCACTAAACCCATGTGAACCATGGTCATTTCAATATTTTTCTGTGCTTGAATAGCCTCTCACTTTAGATCTCAGTCTCTGTTTTGAGCTATTTTCCTCTTTATTTTTGCTCCATATAGTGAAACCTTAAATACATTTTTAAAAAAGGAGACGGCTATAAAAACTTTCCCTAAGTCAGACCATCTGTGTTAGTGGAAACTTTAGCCTTTTGTCTGGGAAAGGAAATTTCTTTTTCTTGTTTTCTCCTGTTCTTTGGGAAATCCAGGGAACGTAGAAAAAAAAAAAAAAAAAAAAAAAAAAACCTGCAAAGAAAAAAAGCTTTCAAAGGAGAGCTGCAAACAAGAGAAATTAAGATACCTAACAGATATTGCAGCCAAGTTTAAAGGGGGATAGATTGAATACTTTGTTTTGGACTTGGAGAGCCAGTGGTATGTGTTACTTACTTCTTACCTAGATTGTGTGTGCTAAAGCCAAGATCGGCTTCTCAGAATAAATTCTAGGTAGGTTTGGAAGTTGAGGAGGAAAGTGGAGAAAAGTGGTGGAAGGAAGGGGAGAATCGTTCAGCCAATGCTGCCCATCATTGAGACTGGTGTTCCTGGCCTCCATCTCTTACCTTGATGCCCTTCATGGTAACTGTGACCTCAGCTGAACCCCTACCTGGCACACGATACCCAGAACCTTCAACTCCAGTTCTTGCCCACCCCAGATCCTTCTCTGGCTCATTACCGTCTTTGGCACCAAGTCTGACTCTGTGAATGGTGAATGAATCCACTAAAAATGGACTGCCAAGGCAATAAGAACCTCCCCACCCACGGGACCAATGTGGCAACAGCTGATGACACTCCAGTGGCTGCCCTTAGTGGTGACACTATTGAACTCAGGCATGGATGGGTATTGAAGCATCTCATTGTCTATCATTTGTTTAAAGCCAACTATGGGCAAGGTGCGGTGATATTATGCCCGTTTTACAGGAGAGAAAATTGAGGCTCGGGGGTGTTCACTCACGGGTCTTCAGTGGAAATGTGATTTCAATCAAGGCCTCTCTGACTTCTAGGACTGAGTCAGTCAGTCATTTAAAATTGACTGTAGGAAAGATCCAGCTGTAGGGAAGCTGTAACGTTATTCGTTCATTCGTCCGTTCGCTCTGTACTTATCTGAGGAGTGCCTGGGAGGCTCACCAGCTGACTACCAGGCCCCAGGGCTGCAGAAATAACGGGCAAGATCTCTACCCTCATGGAACTCATGGTCCACCTGAGTCTTGCTACTCAAAATGTGGTCTACGGATCAGCGTCCCCGGGTTCCTGTTAGCAGTACGGGGTCTCAGGCCCCACCCCAGAGTCCTAAATCAGAATGGTCATTTTAAGCTGGTCTCCAGGTCGTTTGTGTGCATATTAAGATTTGAGAAGATGAATAAAACCTAAGAGCAAGGCAAATGGAGAAGAAAGTGGAAAATGGAAACTGGCCATCCAGGCAGTGGGCAGGCTGTGTGCAAAACATGAGCCATCTGAGCACATTCAGGAGAAGTGGGTGATAAACCAGAGCAGGAGAGAAAAAATGGGGACAGAAATATTTGAAGCTGGGCCAGACTGCTTGGGTGTGTGGGCATGTCTGCCTCTCACTGGCTGCAAGATCTCATCCAGCCTCAGTTTCCTCATTTGTAAAAGGGAGATAATATTAGTATCTGTTTCACAAAGTTGCAGCGAAGTTGAGTCAATCTCTGTAAAGAGTGTAGTAGAGAACTTGGCATGTGGCAAGTCCAAGGTGTATTAACTACTGTTATTGTCATTATTATTCCTGTAAATTGGCTGCTCTGAAGACTTCCTGGGTGGGACACACTGCCCCCTTGAGGAACGTGCATTCAGAGTAAAAGATGGAACAAGCATGTTAGCTTGGCTGTTGAGACTGAAGGCAAATGCCCAAGATGCTTTCTAATTGTCTTCAGAAAGGAGCCTAAGTATCACCTCCTCTTAAAACCATCCATGTATTTATTCTTATGTTTTTATTAGTACGAACAATATTACATATAATTATATAATTAATCATAGATAATATCAGGAAAGATAATAGCCAATGTTTATTGAACATCTATTACATGCAGGTACTATGTAAGTCCTTGTACAAGCGTTGCTTCCATTTAATCCTCTCAAATCTCTATGAGGCTATGAGTAATCTTACCCCCATTTTCACAAATGGGGAAATCAAGGCTTGGCAGATAGATAAGAAATCCATCTGTTGATGTTGTCATACAATGGAGGCACAGGCAGAATGCTACAGGGCAAGCACAGGCGGGGGCCATCGAATGCACAGCCCCTCTCCAACTTCTCCCCACCTACAGCTCAGATGCCCATCCTCTGGTGCCCAATTTTATCCCTACAGTGAGCAAAATTCTAAAGATCTTCCCCCAAGACTCCCATCCTCTGGTTATGTAATCGAATGCTAATCTAGGTATTGCTGTGAAGAGGTTTTGCCGAAGTAATTAGAGTCCCAAGTCACCTTAACACATGGAGATTATCCAGTTTGGCCTGACCCCATCAGATGAGCTCTTTAAAAGCAGAGAGTTTTCTCCCGCTGGTGGCAGAAGGGGAGTCAGAAAGATTTAAAGCACCAGGGGGACTTGACGTGCCATCGCTGGCTCTGAAGATGAAAGAGACCACGTGATGAGGACCCCAGAGGGGCTTCTAGAAGCTGAGAGTGGTCCTACTGATAGCCAGGAAGGAAGCTACACTTCAGTCCTACAGCAGAGAGGAACTGGATTCTACCCATAACCTGAATGCATTTGGAAGCAGATTCCCTCCCAAAACCTCAGGATAGAGCCCCATCCACCTGGCTGACACCTTGACTCTGGCCTTGTGAGATCCTAAGCAGGGAACTCCACTAAGCCCACCTGGACTCCTGACCAATGGAAACAGTTAGGTACTAAGTAGTTGTCATTTTAAGCCGCTAAATTTGCGGAAGTTTGTTACAGCAACAGAAGACATACTGTAATACAAGTCTCCATCCATGAAAACATCACAGTATATCACACTGTTGGGTTTTCACTCCACAAACTTTTTGGCTGTGAAATCAAAGGAAATTGTTTTACTTTTCTCTCAAACAAGTAAACATAAAAGTGATCAAAGTATGTTTCCTGAAGAAAGACTGCAGGGGGCATATAGGTTTTTCTCCTTTTGATATTACACTTCCCTGACTCAAAGTTCAACTTCTTCCCTTAGTAATTGTCTGGCCTTGAGTTTTTCAATCATTCTCTCCAGGCCTCACTGTTTCATCCATAAAATTGGGATAATCATAGGCTTATTGTATCATTGAGGATTAAATGATACAATACTCATAAAGCATTTGATTCACTGCTGAGCACACAGTGATCACTTGATAAGTGTTATCTGTACACGGGATCTCTCCCTGGGTGGGTTAATGAATGAATAAATCCAGCAAGAAGGAGATAAGACCGTTATCATCATCACCATTAACACAGCTCTCAGGTTTTGCAACCCAGGCCGTGTTTTGTACTAGGTCAGATCAACAGGTATTCCCAGATCTGTGAACCTGATGGATGATTCTCACAAGGGGTCCTAAGGATGCAGAGGTATATCCTAAACGAAAGGGATGGGCAACCTAACTGGAGACTCTAACTGGAAACCGGGAGAACCACATGGCTCAGCCGGGATGACTCCGCAGGTGTTGGAACCACCAACAATTCGGTCATCCAAAGTGCTAACTCAGGGAGTGGACTGCTCACAGAGGCCCGCTGAATAACAGGACTGTCCGTTCATTCAAACCTGAGCCAGCAGCCCCAGGCTGACAAAGCCAGACTCAACTCTAGCCTCATGCACGGCATCTGTTCATTTCAAGCCTTGCCAGGGAACCAAAGGTAGAAATCTACAAACACGTCTTCTGTTTTAACCGAGTGTGTAATACTCGATCTTTTTAATTTTTCTAAAGGACAAGTAATCTGGACCAATATTTGTATGCCCTGTTTTTGTTGTTGCTTTTAAATCTAATGTGCTTTGTCAAAAAAAACATGTATCTTAAAAGAAAACAGTTTGTCACTGGAAAAAAAAAACAAACCAGAAGTATTTAATGTCAAACCCCAGCCCTGCACACAATGGCAACTGGATTTTATTAGAGCTGGGTACAAGCTGACATCCTAAAACATGCTGTATAGGGCAAGAGGGAAGGTTTCATCCACACCCAGACAACGACTAGAGTCTCTCTTGCAATTTTCCCCAACCATCTATTATTTGCAAAGCCCTCATGGAAGTGCCTTTTTCTACCTTTCTTCCCCTATATCCCTATTCTCTAATTTTAGCAAGTTAGAAAAGACCGTGGCCAGCTGTGGAGGAGGAAGCTGGAATACTTGTAAATAACTGGCGGATGCAAAGATCCAATTCAGCTGAAGGGAAAAAGAAGAATGCAGGGTGCCGCGTGGTCCCTGCATGGGTGTGCATTCAAGGTCTGGCGCACAGAGGAGGGGACAACAGCAGAGAGGGCTGACCGGAACAATGGGCGTCACAAATGCCATGTTATGTAACTGGGTTCTTTGAATTCACAATTGTGAAGGCCACAATTGTAGGAGAAGGCGTGTCCCCCGGCTCCGTGGTGGGAGGGAAGCAGGCTCCTGTGCTCCCACCCAGGTGCCCTGGGAGCCGGCTCTGACCCTCCTGATGAGGCCAACAGCCGCCACTCAGGAGAGAAGGGCTGGGTTACTCCTGCCATGGCAAAGGTGCCCGGTCACTGTGAGGAGCTGCACTTTTGGATGGTGGTACCAAAAAAGGCAATGAGCGCATTAGATACCTTTCCCCAGACAGCCACGGGCCATTTTGAATGACCCGGCTCTTTCTGTTCACTGCATACTTCCTGAGCTCAAACGTGTTCTCTGGTGCTCTCTGGAGAGTGCCTTCAGGCTGTAATTCACACGTTCCACAGCTGGGTCAAAGGACAGGGACATGAATTTGCAGAAATTCATAGCCTCGCAGGGAGTCAAGGACAGCTGCTCGGGGGACCTGAGCTTTGCAGACAGCCTAGCCGTGGCCATGGTAGAGACACCCAGGATCGCTCTGAAGGCTACTTTCCATTGTGGTGGCTCGAGCGTAGCACCTGATGAACTGGGCCGGAGCAGTGCAAAGACAGGCTTTCCCGGGCCTGCCTCCCAGTTTCACGTGAGCGCCCTGTTTGTAAGCCCTGAGCTGTGGCGACGGCGACGCCCAAGAGTGCCAGGGTCGCCTTCCCCACCCCCTCATCCCTGACCGTCCAGCTCCTCAAACCCAGCTGGGATCTCCCTGCTTCTGTAGTGCCCTCTTCAGGGTCCCTCCCCTAACCAGTCCCTCTTTGGTTACCATGCCCTCTTTCCTGGGATGTTTAGTTCCTGCAGTCACTTCCCCCGCCCCACTCTCCTGGTCTACTTGCAGACCTGCTCCCTCACTAGAGTGTGCCCTGCCTGAGGGCCGAGGCCAGATCTTTCCACTTTTTATCTTTCATGTTCAGCTCTAAGGCGGCTTTATAACGTCCGAGTAATAAGAGTCTTTTTCCTGGATTCTGGGTGGTTGTAAAGAAGCTTTAGAATCAGTAAGCTCACTTGGCAGCAGATACAGGCTGAGTCCTCTCTTCCTTGCACTTGTGGTTGTGTTGCTGTTGTGTATTTAAGCTGGACGTGCAGTCAGAGGCTTGGCTCTCACTCTTCAGCGATTCCACCTGTCTGGGCAGTTTGTAAGTCTGTTGGAGGTGATTTGCGGTTCTTATTGGAGAGCTTTCCAGGCAGGAAGGGCCATGGGAACCAGTGCCTCAGGGATTCGCTCACTCACTGGTGTCCTCAGATAGAAATAGAGGGATGGTGTTGACGATGATGACGATAACTTGACTGGGTGTTTCTGCGGTGCTTAAAACTTTTCATTTCTTTCCTTGCTCACACTACAGAAGATAAGCAGAGGGTAGGTATGATGCTGATTCTTCTTTTTTCTTTCCTTTAAAAAACACTTTATTGGGGTATGACTAACGTGTAAAAAAACTGTATATATTTAATGTATACAGCTCAATGAGTTTGGGGAAGAGTGTACACCTGTGAACCCATTACCACCATCAAGGCCATAGACATACCGATCACCTCCCAAAGTTTCCTCCCACTTCCTTTATTAGTGTTACTGTTAAGTTATTATTATTATTATTATTGTATGAACACTTAAGCTCTACCCTCCTAGAAAATGTTGCATATACAATAGAGTATTGCTAGCTATAGGCAGTATGCTGTATAGCAGATCTCCAGAAATCATTTATGTTGCGTGAAACTTACATAATGCCCCTCCCTCGAGCTCCTGGCAACCACCATTCTACTCTCTGCTTCTATGAGTCTGACTATGAAAGTCACGCATCTTAGGGGAGCAACCACTGGTGCCCGAGCAGCCCTGTTATCAGGTGTCCACATACTTCTCATCACTGCTTCCTGGTGTTACACGTGTGTAAGCACGTGCACCCTTATGTTCATATGCACACATGTGTAGATACTTGCAGAGCTGGGTGTATTACCTATGCTATGTGCATGTGGGTAGGTGTGTGCTAGGGCATAATCTTGTTTTGTCTGATCACAATAGAATGTCTGTATCTATGTGTGCACCGTGTTCGTATGTGTCTCTCTCAACTTGGAAAAAGTGTCAGGGTCCGAATACGGCCATTATTAACATGGTGAGAAGTTCCCCTGGTGGCAGGTGCCCCCACCCCTGGTTCCCTCCCTCCTTGTCCACTTTGAAACAGAAGACATTAAGTAGAGTCTGCCTTGGGTGGAGCGTGCATCCTCACCTTACCCCAAGCAGTACCGCAGAGAGAGTTGCAGATTTGGGGGAGGTAAACTTCCACCAGTGAAGACTTGCTTTTCAATGGGAAATTTACATTTCAATGCACCCTGTCATTGTTAATCTCAGACACTTGGCACTATCACCTACTTCCAGCCAGGCAACGCCCAGTCTGCAGGAGTCCATTGTAGACTCCGGGGCCCAGAGGCATGTATGGGTGTGGACATATGCAAATTTCACCGTCAGTGCCAAGGGCCATTTTGTGTTACCAGGCCATGGGCGGTGTCTGTCCCCTGGGACAGGAACCCTCCTGGTAGGAGCTGGGACTGCTGGGTGGCTTGTTCAGTCCTATTAAAGGTGAGAATGCATCGAAGGCAGCTGACAAGGAGAAGTTACCGTTTGTCCTATGAAGACACACAGTTGACTGTTCAAAGAGAGAAGCAGGCTTCCTCGAAGCTCCCATCACGGCTCCCAGTTCCTGATTCAGGGCACAGAAGCCTGGCTCGGGTTTCTTTCTTTCCTTCATTGCCAGAAAGCAAGCTGCTTACTCCCAGGGTTTATTTCGCTTTGGTTTATTTTATTTCACGTTATTTCATTTTGTTCAGGTCTTCAAGTTCATGATTACTAGCCATGCCCTCATGGAGCCTAGTAAACAGGTACATGTGAGACCTTTGTTTCTACCCCTTGTAACTGCTCATCTTGTTTGAGTCTGTATAAAATCTTCCTACTTGTTCAAAAGTCCCTATCTGAATTGAAAGCCCACAGCCTCTCTTACAGCATCAAACAATCCAAGAGGAGTTTTCTAATGTTTGCTGTGGGTCTGGAGCGTGAAAAGCCTTTTTGTTTTACACAGAAAGACACTGAACTCGGGGTCTGGCAACATGCCTGAGGCCACTCAGTAAGTAGCTTTAGGAGAGCCAAGAGCCTCAGTGTGACAGGCAAAAATATCCAATAAAAGTTTCAACTTGTAAGCTTTGGCAGACCACTGGGTGATGTGAAATGAACCATCCATCATGGAGGATCCATTCAGACAAGACTTGAGTCTTTATGAGTCTATCGGATGAATGTCAGGTACGGAAAATAGTAAAGGCATATAGCAGTTACTGACTTTTGAAATTCTGAAACAGTGCTTTCTCATTATGGAGGCAAAATGGCCAGAATGTATAAAGGAGGAATTTTCTTAAACATTTATATTTTCACCACACAGATGTAACCCAGATTTCCTTCCAGTCTTTTTTCTCCTTGTGTAAGACTATCGATACTGGAGTTGGAGGAGGGCTGAGGTCTCACTGGCTGTGCGGCAGGGGAATACACTTCTGTTTTAAACCACCCAGTTGGTGGTATTTTGTTACAGTAGCACCAGGAAACTAATACAGTAAGATTCTTGTTTCTGTCCCTGTGTGAGCACTGGCCACCATTTTTGTTGGTTGGTTTTGTTTGGTTTGGTTTTTGATAGAAAGAGCACAGGTCATAAGACGTAAACGTTTGGGATTCGTGAGCTGAGAGGTTGCCTAGGGGTCAACAAAGTACAAGAACTGCTCCTGGAACAGAGATTAAATGCTATGTGTGAGCTTACCTGTTCCTCTTCCTGGGCACATGGGGGGGGCTTCCTGGGCTCCTTTAGAGTTAAGTTGATGACAACATCCTGATGCCAGGCCTTCAATTTCTCTTTCTGCTGCTGTGACCTTGGAGGCAACTGCTCTACATGCACAGAGACAAGACGGCGGGGAGCCATCCACTCCCCATCAGACTTTGTGTGCCTGAGAAATAAACTTTATTTGTGTTATGCTGAGATATTGGGTTTACTTTGTAATTTAGAAAATCCTATCCCATCCTCTTACCCCACCAGGGGTTGATCCCAAAAGGTTTAAAGGGGATGTTCAGGGAACTGAGAATACAGCATCGTTGACCCTGGTGGCAGACTTTTAAAAGAAGTCCACACTCTGAGACCTCCTCCCACCCATATCCTTGCAGCTCGGAGAAAATGTCATTAAACAAAGTGCAGTAATTGCGGGCTTGGGCTCAAGAGTAAGAAATCCTGGATTTTGATATATACTAGCTATATGACCCTGGGCAAATTCCCTATATGCTCAGAACATCAGTTTGCTCATGTGTAAAGTGGGATGGTAGCAGCTATCTCTAAGGGCCGTTGAGAGGTTTCAACCGAATGTGATGGCAATTGATAGCATCCATCCACTGATAAATCATTAAGCACAGCACCTGGCACTGTGTCAGTTTGATTACTGTACTTCTCTTACTTTATCAAGAAGGCTGATATCTTTGGTGATCAGGATGAGCTTCTCTCCCTGGTGGTTCAGAATCTTTGTATGTCTGAACACAAATGGGTACGTACAAACCCATGAACTCCCTTCACAGTTCCGTATCTCTCTCTTAAAATGGACGGCATGAACATTGCCTGTGGACTAGGGTTTCCATGTTTTGTCCTCCAGATAGTGAAGGTTGGCTTTGCTACACTTAGGGACTCGGGAACATACTTTAGAGTACATTTTAAGACAACGTCATTGCTTATTATATCCAAAAAAAGAAGATACTATAGCAATGTGTTTAAATAAAACTCAGTTAAAAAGTAGGGGTGGGTGGGGATTTCTTGATGTGGAAGAGAGTGATATTTCAGTTTAAATAATGGACATCTACATTTATGTTTAAAATGCTCTTCTTAAAGCTCTAGTTTTCACCCTTGACTGTGTCCTGTTTCTTGTACCTGGCACAAATAAGTCACAGTTTCTGGAGTGGGGCCCTGGGAAGATGTGTTTTTTGATGACCCTGAAGTGATTCCAGTGGGCAACCAAGTTGAGAAACACTCCTTTGGAGAAAACTTGATCAAAGACCCATAATAACAATTCTTAACCATCTTGGGGGTGCAGTTGGCAAAGGCTTCTAGAATTGTCCAAGGCACTTTTTTACAAAGCGATGACGAGATAATTAGCATTCTCTCCATTTTTTAGATATGGAAACAGAGTCTCAGAGAGTTGAAAAATCTTGCCCAAGTTCACACAGTTAGGAAGCAGTGGAGCTAAAAATTGAACCTCGGTTTGTCTGTATACAAAGCCTTCTACAGAGTGGACAGTCCCTTATTCTGCTGATTTCTCTTAGAATGGCTTCGGCGTAATTCTGGTCATGAACATCTGAATCGGTTTGCTGCCTCTGGTGGTAAACCAAGTCATGAATTTCTAAGAAGCAACATTGTGTTACAAAATTTTCAACCCAGGAGACAATGATATTGGTCATAGGGAGGACAGTTAAGTTCTCTCACATTTTGTTCTGAAAATTCTGATGCAGAGGCCAGCCTGTTAACTGCATGGAATCACAGAATAGAGGTGATTCAAATCAGAAAGAGTGAGAGAGAAGGTGCATCTTCTTGGGTGGGGTTTTTAAAGGACCAACTTCCTGAGTCATACTCTCTGCACACAAACCAACCTCCCCATCCACCCAAATGGACCCTCTCATAATTCTAAATGTGCTTTGATACCCCAGCCCTTGAAAATGCCATCTCCTCATTGGTCCTTTCCCCCAAACGACTCCTACTTTTCTTACAGGAGTTTAAGCTTCATTTTTTTTTTGGTCTGTTCTGTTTTGTTTTGTTTGCTTTCATGGCCAACAGTCCCCTCTGGAATGGCTCTTTTCATGCTGTAATCCAAAGGTCAATAGACCTGGCATCGGTCCCACAAGAGGGTCTGCCTCTATAGGGCTGGGACTACATCACATCACGTTCATCTCGGTATCCCAGGGTCTGGATTCAAGAACACTGTCTGGCATGTAGCAGGTGCATGACTTAAAGAAATGAACAAATGGCGAATCAATGGGGAGTTTGGTTCTTCTGAGCTAAGCCTAGAGATTTCACAGACCAAGGAATCCCTGCTAGCCCACCAGCTATATTAAAAATAAAAACACCAGTGCAATGTGTCGAGCCATTTGCTGTCGCCCCCTGGTTCATTGTATCATGGGAGAGTCACTTGAGCTTGGAGCCCGAGCCCCGGCTGACAGGAGCATAAGCATGTCATCCTCTGCCCCATTAAGACAATGAGAATTCCGCCTCCCCCCCCCCCCGCCCCCCGCCGCCCCAGTAATTACAGGGTAAATGACTTGTTAAATCCAAAGCCCTCACAATACATCTCTCGACATGTAGTTCATATTCCTTGGGCGGTTTATCGCACTTTTGAGTGGTACATATTTTATAGAGAAAGGAGAGCTCTCCAATTAATAGTAATTGTGATCGAAGCGGTAATGCTCGTCTCCAGCCTCATTGCACAAGAGGAGACTGGAAGGCCCGTCTTAATTGCCACAAAGAGCTATGCCTATCCGCGGCAGTATATAAATAATAAATTAGAGGAAGGGAGAGCACTGCAATTCTTATGGTCTTCGAGGAGGTACAGATATTTATGTAGTGCTGATTGCTAAAAATCCTCTCCAAGTAATTATTAGTAAAAGCGGAATGTCTACATTTGTAAGGGAATTTTAATTAAGGGGAAGGTGAGTCTCATTATGGGGAAGAAGTAGCATTTGGGGATTAAAATGCAGGTCCAGGACTGGAGCATCAAGGTCTGACTGGCTCCCCTGCTGTCGTTTGGACAGTGGCAGGAAACTCAATTCCTCCGGGTTCAGTTTCCCCTGGTTTTTAAACCAGGGGAAATAAAGCAGTTATAAGTGCCTGAAGTTCCATTGGATAAACAAGCCCCACAGTTTGGAGGCTTCTGATCTGATTCAGCTCAGGATTGCCCAGTAGGGATGGGACATATCTCCGCTCTTTTGAGCCTCACTTTCTTCCTCTGTAACATTTGAATATCACCATTTGCATGGTGACTTCAGATGGAGAAATTGAGACCAAGTATGCAGGAGGACATGGGACCATTTCTGGTATATTGAAGACTTTCAATAATATTGTGAGAACAGCTTTTGTCTATTGCTTCAATTTCCTTTGATGTAAGTACTTTGGCACTCATGATTCAGGAATAAGGAGGGTATTCATGATTCTTGACCCCCAAGCTACTCACCATCTACAACAGAATGAGGTTCTCTCTCTCAATTCTTCATCACTCTTCATTTCCACAGTGAGCACAGAGGTTCTTAAACTTTATTTATTCATTTATTTTTGGTAGGAGTTAGGAGTGGAGGACAGACATAGATTCCTTTAAGGAGCTAATATAGGCCATGCAGTCTTTTCCCAAAAATTGCACATATTTTGCAGAATTCCAGATTTCATGAAGCCCTATGTTGACCATCCATGTACCTTCAGTTAAGGACCCGTGGCCCAGAGGGCTGGGCTACAGAGATTTCCAGAGCTGGGTGCAGGAAATGGAGAAGCAAATGATCCCATGTGACTTACGAGCCCTAGGAGAGATGAGCAGGATCCCTCTTTCCCTGTAGGAAGATAAGTTAATTTCAGACTCAGTCCAGCCCCTTCTGTACACACCAAAGAGGAGGCTTGTATATTCTGGACATGCATCCATCGACAGATGGTCAGGGATTCTCATTCGGCCTGTGGGAAACACTGTTTAGTCTTGTCTCCCAACCATCCCAAATGTTAGAAATAATAACATTTAAAGGGTCTGGCCCTTGGAAAAGAGGAACAAAATTCAAATAGAAGATGTAATGTGCAAGGAAGTAGACTTGACAGAGGAAATAGAGACGTTTAAATTTATCTATTATCCCTTGACCAGTTCAGAGGGACATCATAACATTAATATGAAGACAACTCTTGTTAAAAATCTGAGTTCTCTGAAATTAAATTTTCAGTTAGTTAAGGGAATGACTAGCAATAATTATACAATTAAAGATCACATTAGCACCCTAGAGCAGGGGTTGGCAGATTTTTTTTAAAGGACCGGAAAGTAAGTATATGCCATTCTTTGGGCCACAAAGTCTCCGTCACAACTACTCAGTTCTGCCCTCGTATCTTGAAAGCAGCCACAGACAACAGGTGAATGAATGAGCTTGCTGTTTTCCAATAAAATTTCGCTTGTGAACACTGAAATTAGAATTTCACATAATTTTCGCATGTCACAAATATTCTTCTTTTCATTTTTTCTAACCACTTAAAAACGATCAAGCCATTATTAGCTCATGAGTTGTACAAAAATGTCTGATGGGCTGGGTTGCCTGCAGGCGGTAGTGTGTTGACCTCCAACATAGAAAATGAGGCTGAGTGATTTTTTAAAAATTTATTGGAAATGGACAGCAGTGTGGAAATTCTGAGGGAGGAAAGAAATGTTGAAGATAGATTTAGCTAAAGTTTCTTTCTCACTGAAATTTAAAATGTGTTTATTTATTTGTTTATTTTTTGGCTGCATTGGGTCTTCGTTGCTGCGCACGGGCTTTCTCTAGTTGCGGTGAGCGGGGGCTACTCTTCATTGCGGTGCGCGGGCTTCTCATTTTGGTGGCTTCTCTTGTTGCAGAGCACAGGCTCTAGGCACGCAGGCTTCAGTAGTTGTGGCACACAGGCTCAGTAGTTGTGGCTCACGGGCTCTAGAGCGCAGGCTCAGTAGTTGTAGCACATGGGCTTAGTTGCTCCGCGGCATGTGGGATCTTCCTGGACCAGGGATGGAACCCATGTCCCCTGCATTGGCAGGCAGATTCTTAACCAATGCACCACCAATGCACAGGGAAATCCCTGTACCACTCTATTTTTTAATTCATTCGTTCACCCATTCATTCACACTACCCTAAATAACTGGCAAGTGAAGAGAGAAATTAGCATTTGATCAATCAATGTTAGCATGTTAACAAACATGTTATTTTTATGCCTCACCTTCCTGAAAGGTGAGCATTATTTTAGTTTTCAAGATGAGGCACCTGATACAGAATAGGGAAAGTATCTTAAGCGAGAACTACACAAACAGAAAGCAGGGCTACAAGCTGAGTCCAGGTCTGTCGGCTTCCGAAGCCCATTCTTATTCTGCTTCACCATGTGAGGGTTTTAACGATTCTTGACCTGGTCCGGGGCCCAGTATTCTTTATATTTTGTGTCTCATTTAGTATCCCAATGTAGTTGAGAAAAATCAGCAATTAAGAGGAAATTTCAATCCTGTACAGCTGGTAAGTGGCAGAGCCAGGAGTCAGCATTAAGAACCTAAATTTACCAAGGCACAGACCAACCCACTAACCTTACTAAGTTAGTAACTTAATGATGCAGATGTTTTTTCATTCTATAGAATTTAACTCGCAAGGCCAGACAGAGATAAGGTATGCCTTATATAAAATGGCAGTTGCCTGCAGGCTTGGATATCTCTTCTTTGCAAGGAACTGTGATAAGAGCATCCCTTGCATCATTTGCACAGTGGATGCGTGGAGGCAAACACTACTTCAGTCCGGGTTTTGCAGAAAGGAAACCAAGGCACAGGGAGGCTGAGTAACTTAAGCTCTGGAATTAGCTTGTAGTTATTCATTTTCTTGTTTATCATTGTCTCTCTCCTTTAGAATGTATGCTTCATAGGGAAAGCGTTTTCCTCTGACTTGCGACTACATTCCCAGAATTTAGAACAGTGCCTATTGCATATATAGATACTTTAAAAATATTTGTGAAATAACAGAATGAGTAAAGAAATGAATAAATGAGTGGATGAGTGAGTGAATTTACCCACTGTGACATAGTGTATAGGTACCAGAGCAGGGGTGGCTAAATATCCGCATCTCATTAACAACCTTTAGCTCCTGCAAAGAAACTTTAACAGGAGTGTGAAGAATTACTGACGATCAGAAATGAATGAGAAGTTAAGAGGAAGATGAGTGTCTCTGGATTTATAGTAAGCTCTATAAAAATAGTGCACAATTTATGAAAACCCAATATCCACCTTCATGGCCATATCTGATCTGCAAAGCCACGTATTGCAATACTATGCCCACCATCAGACAGAGCAGTGGTATTTTCTAAACCACATCATGTTTTCTTAATGTATTTTAAGCAAAGCAACTCACATAGGAAGCACTTCATAAATATTTGCTGTTAGGATTAGTACAGGGTACAGAAGGTGGTTTGTTGGTGTGGCCAAGGGGGAAGACTTAGTAAAAGTGGCTGCAGACGGTTGTGTCTGGGTTGGGCATTTGGAAAGGAAAGAAGGGAGAACAAAGGAAGGCCAGAGGAAGGGAGGGAAAGAGGGAAGGAGCAAGAATTGTTGATTTGGGCTGGTGGGTAGGTATAGCAATAAAAATATGGAAGCAGCCAGAGAATTTTCTAGTTTCTGAGACTTCATCATTCTATTCTTGTCATCAATGGAGTATACTTATAAAATTTCTATTGAACTTGTATTGGAGCTGGAAGGATCTGGAAAACCTGCAGAGCAGGCTGATGAAATGCTCTTGGGAGATGGCCTAGCAGTCACATATGAAAGGACACTGATTTGGTCCCATCAGAGATCAGAGCCCCTGGCAGTCACCAGAGCCACTGTTGTTCAGCAGACCCTGCCTGTGTCCCCCTGTGGTCCTGCCGGTTGGGTTCCTGCAGTCTGTCCATCCAGCCGTAGGGTGGCAGCTAGGCTGTCATGTGGGGAGGAGGCCTGGCAGGCTCGGGCAGCTTTGGCTGGTGTCTCCTCCAGGGGGGTTTCACCAACTCGACCTGACCTCTCAGATAATGGGTGTGCACACACACACACACACACACACACAGAGTTGCTCTCACACACTCTCACATGCTCCCACCTACTCACACATGTATATCCACTCACATACACAGTAGTCCCTGGAATACTCTTACACACGTTCGCACACACACAAACTCAAGTACACATAACAACACAGGCATATGCCACACACACTCACAAGACTCATAGAGACACACAAATACTCATCATACACACCTTCACATGTACACTCTCGTTTCCCCACACACCCTAATGCATATACACACATTCACACATGTACACTCTCACATGTGCACACACACACATACGACACTCACGATGACACATCCACATACGCGTGCACTTACACTGTCATGCACACACACACATACACACATGCTCACACACTCATACCTAGGAATACTCACATCCGCACACGCTCCCACGCACAGAGACACAGACACATACACGATCACATGTACACTCACACGTGTACACTCTTGCCCAGATGCGCTCATGCACATTTGGACACGTTTTCTTCTGAACATGGTGTTTATCCTCAGACCTCAGAATTCATTGTACGGTCCCAGAGAGAACTCGTAAGCCATGCTCCTTTAGCGAGAGTCACGAATCTCTCACAGGAAGATTCCTGCTCAGGTGAGTTAATCGGATTCCATTAGGCTACCTGTGAGGTTCAGGTCGTCTCCCCGCTGCTACAAAATTCTTGAAGAACCAGGTCAAATTCGTGGAAAAGCTGGACAGAGTCGGCGGGGAGGGGCCCCCTATCTGCTCAATAACGTTGCCATTTGTGTAGCTGCTATTATTCGCCCGCGTTTGTATTATTCAGAAATCCATACGTTGTGTTTGCCTTTTGTGTCCTGTGTCCAACAAGCCTCCCTTTGTCCCCGTCACACAGCCCAATCAACTCTGTGTGGCACATAAGTTTCAGGGACTTCTGGACATGATGACTAATTGTAACGCAGTCTATATCCTTGAGACTATAAGCTGATACGAGAAGACAATGGCAAAGAGGGAGCCCATTGAGATGAGAGAGTCCCCTGGTCCCCCGCCCGGGGGGCCGAGATGGGCAACAAGGCGACTATTGATGACGGCCACCCCAGCTCAGACCCCGGCCGAGGGGGCGTGGGTGGCATGACCACATCACTGGGCTCGAATGCCGCTTTTGTTTGCCCGGCAGTGAAAACTGGCACGTTAGAATTAGTTCTGTTTAGATTGCTCAGAAACTCGGACAAGAAAATTTTTAAAAAAGAGAGAGAGAGGCTTTCCCAGCCCCCTCCCCGGCCTTGTGCATGAACCCAGGCCTGCTCTGCCACAAATCCTTGGACATATAGTACCACGAAGTTCAGCTCAACTATGATGGATGTTAAAAAGATATGGAGGAAAAAACTGATGGACACCCGTTTCGCTTCCGCACACTAAAAACTACCCCTTCCACCTGGCTTCTCTCCGCCCTTGTCACCAGAGTACCTGTCCTCTTATGATGACAGTGGTCATTGGCTCTGCCCAAATCTCTAACACTGAATTCCTGGAGGAAAGCTGATCATTCTTCCAGAGGCAAATAGTCCTTGGTTATTCATTCGACAGATGTTTCCCGCATGCCTTCTGAAAGCCAGGTACCGGGGAGAGAGCTGTGGGAGAAGTTGGGGAAATCTCTAACCTTTCTCTCTCTCTTTTTTTAATAATAGCCTTGATTTGATTTACTATTTTCAGATTTAAAAATGATTTCTGTTTTGAAAAAAAGTCAAGTAGCCATTGAAATGGCTTTTTCTTTCTGTCACAGAACGTCACTGAACAACTAACTTAGGCATACAGTGTTCAGTTAGGCGCTGTTGGGAACAACCTGAAATTCCAATGCAAATCAAAATGCTGGATTTTATTCATTTTGAGGCTGTTTCTGAGGAAAGTGGGCCCCTAACAAAAAGATCATCATGATACCATATATAATGTGCTATTTTATTTTTCTGTCCCTCGTTACTGATTAGACTCCTTCCTCTTATTCACATTCTTATTCCTGGTGTGGAGAATGGAATAGAACTCAGTTACCTAGACTATTTTTTAGCTGAAGGTCAAGAAAGTGAAAAGGCAGTGGAGTTCAAAATGTAAGGAAATGTCAGAGGCTGCTACGTTTATAACTTACTTACAGGAAACAAGTTTGCAAAGGAGAAAACTTTTCCCAGCAAAACACCAAAACATTATCACAATTCTAAAAGTATATCCATTTTAAACAAACACCTTTAACAACATTACTGGTTGTAAAACTGTAACTTTTACCTTTTTAACATCAGCTTAAATTTTCCCTCTTAAAAGATGTAATCTCCGTGCCCTCTCGGGGTGGACATGCTGTTAGGAGAGGGAGCAGGCCCCTGAGGACAGACGGCGACAGGTATTCAGAGAGAAAGCATGCGGACTGGGTGAGAAGGAGAGCGGTAGTGTACTATTTTACACGGAGCTCCCGGGAGGCCTCGTATTGCGGTGACTGAACTGAGACCCCGGGGCCGAGAAGCCGCCCGCGCAGGCAAGTCTATGGGGGCCGCATTAGGAGGTGTGAAGGCCCCCTAATGTGCAAGGGATGGGGAGAAGGCAGTTGGGGCCTCAGCGTGCTAGTGATGGGGAGAGTGGAAGGAGGTGAGCTGGGGAGTGTGGACGGGGCCAAGTCAGGGGAGGGCTGGACTCTTCCTCTGACTGACAGCTGTACCTGGGTCTGAGTTCCACTCCCGTCATCTACTTCTTGTCGTCTGTGTGCCCATGGATGAGTTGCTTAGACTCGCTGAGCTTTACTTGTCTCTAAAATGGATAAACAATCCTCCCCTTTGGATAGGGCTGATGACATAAGTCCATAAAGACTCTCGTACAGTTCCCGGCACCTGTTCAACATGAAGTACAGACACTATCGTCTAATGGTCGAGGCTGTTATTATTAATAGTCAATACGATGATAATGTTGTCTGGCTCAAATTTTCCTCTCAAGCCAGGCAGAATGTTACCTAGAGCAGAAATCCACGGGGTTAGGGAGGCCTTTCTCAGCACCCAGTGTTTGCCAAACTCAGTCTCTAGTGCTGGGTATAAAGAGATGTCTAAAGATTAAGGGAGGTCACAGACTAACAGGAAACGTAGGTAAAAATGTCAAAAAAAATTTGTTTAATAAAATGTGTTAGGGGATGCACCAGATGCCGGGGAATACCGAGGAAGGCACCGAGCCCGTCAGAAAGGGAACAGGGATGCTGCCTGGAGCAGATGATAGTTGCCCGGAGCAGGAAATTCTAGTAGGAATGAACCCGGCAGAGAAGAGGGGGAACAGTGCAGGCTCCAGGTTCTACACGTCCAAAGGCAAGAAGACGCAGGTGCCCTTGGCATTCCCATGAACTCCCTGGCAGTACGGTCGGCTGGAATACAAGGCGTGGAGATAGAGGAAATGAGGCAGTGAGGCAGGAGAGGTGGTACCCAGGAAGCCCACCTGCGAAGCTGGAAGGCAGAGGAGAGAAGGCTCTAAAGGCAGTGTCGGTCACCCTCACCTGTTCCAGAGCTTGGTTTATATGAACTTCCCTCTTTGCTTAAGGTAGTTTGAATTGGAGTTTTTCTCATTTACCACCTATGTGATCCTTACACAATGGCAGGATAAGTGGAAGGCTTTTCAGAGCAGAGCAACAAGTGCCCTAAACTCAAGTGTGACCCACTCAGGGCCATGGAGCCCTTGGGCTGGTGCTCTGAGGAATCATCCACCAGCTAATCTAATTTTCAAAAATTAATTACAAGGAAAAACCTGTCAAATCGATGGGCATGGTGTTTGATTCTCCCTCTCTGGCATGGTACTCAGAGACGTACATGATAAGAGAAAATCCTTGTGTAGATTTAGGGCAAAGTGTTGTCAACTTTGCTGCGTAGTCATTCTTTCATGTGAGGAGTTTTAAGATACGTATTCTTAGTTCACTTCTTCCGAGATTCTGATTTAATCGGTCCAGGTTTTATATTTAATTCTTCATTCGATTCTCATGTAGTTAAAATGTATGATGCACTGATTTAGAGAACCATCTTTCCTGAAGGAAACGAAACAGTCAAAAGACTTTAGGAAGAAATAAACTTTGGGACCTCAAGGAGCAGAATGGAGGACCGAGAAGCTAGGTTACAATGAGAGCAGGAAGTGTGATGGGAGATCAGTGCCAGAGGTCAGAGGTGAGCAAAGCCAAGTTCACAGTAGGTCAAGTTAAGGAGTCTGAGTTTTATTTTGATTGCAACGGGATGTCATTGGAGTAGTATCTTGCGTTATCAGATCTGATTTATACTTTTAAGATATTCTGTCTGTGAAACAGTAGGGATGGGTTAAGAGAAGAAACTATTGTGGGAGGGAATCTAGGAGAGAGGATGGTAGCTTGAACCAGAGTGAGGAAGAGAAGACGCTGAAAAACAAATTGGATTCCAGATATATTCTGGACATAGAACCATCATGGCTGGGTAGTGAAAGGAAAGATAGAAATTAAGAGTGACTTTTAGGATTTTGGGTCTGGCAACAGGATGGACAGAAGTGCCATTGACATAGATAGAAAAAATTGCCAGAGGCACAGTTTGGAGTTGGGGGGGAATTAAGAGTTCTGTTTTGGACACATCCTGTTAGAGATTCTTAGTAAATCGCCAAGCGAAGAAGTGAAGGGCGATATTGGTTGACTTCTCTGGAACTCAAAGAAGAGACGAAGTTGGAGATGTAAGTAAGAGAAGCATCAGTGTATAGATGGCATTTGAAATCTGGAGTGTTTCTAGAAGTGACCGGTCCGCTGTGTCAAATGAAGCTGAGCCATTGACTAAACGGAATTCAGATAATTGACCACAGCTGCTTAGGTGGCATATGGAAAGAACGGAGGTTGAGGAAGTGGAGGGCATGGGTATGGATGACTCTGGAGGAGTTTTAAACTTAAAAGATATGAAGAAATTGGGCTTCAGCTCAGGTCTGCTATTATTGTGTTTAAGATGGGCCATAAATGAATGTATGTATGTATGGATGAATGAATGAATCAATCAATCAGTCAATTGTTGATGCCTTAGGTGAAGCCCAAAGCTAATTGCTTGATGCTGTGTACACCCTGCAAATAGTCCTCTGGCCTCGTGGAGTCTGCACAGTGCATTGTTTGGCAATGACTTATCAGAGACACAGTTCATTCTCAAGTGCCCTCATGGAAAAACAGCCATAAATTTTCCTTTCAGGATTGGGGCTATTTCCAGGTGTTTCCCGGATGATCCAGGTGGATCTGTGAAAGCACTTCCCAGGGAGGCCTGGTACTTTCCTTGCCCAGCAGTCTAGGTTCTGAGAAATCCCATTGTAGTTATCAGACATGGAGTTTGTATTGAGTCTGCAAAGAGATACAGCAGCTCACAGAGAGAGATTTTAGGAGAAAAACTAGACTTGATGTCAGTGTTCTTCCCAACAACCTGCCTTAATGTTTTTCCCCATAATTTTCTTTTCCTCCTTCCTTAAAAAAGAAAAAGAAAAGAAAAAGAAGAGGAAAAGAAACTCGGGAAAGAAAAAAATGCAAATGAAAAAAACTCTCTATTTTTCAAATTAGCCCAAAGCAAACAACATCAAATCAGGGGCCCTATCCTGCAGTCTATTGTTTTGGTGTGGTTGTGTTTCACTCCCCTGTACCTGAATAATGTTCTTTGAAGGCTGCTTCATCAGTAAGCTGCTCTGGTGAAATTTTGCAGGCCTAGAATAATGAATAACAATTAAAGGCATTTAAAAAGTAATATTTTTTCCTGCAATTTGGAAATTGATTTATGAATTTGGGGATCCTCCAATTTCATCAAATAAATGGTTTCTTCAACTGAGTTCTTTTGCCAGCTGAGAAAAGCCCCCTGAAGCCTGGCAAGCTTGTGGAACTTTCTTGCCAGTTTATTGATTTTGATAGAAAAGAAACTTGTGACATTTAACAAAATTTGACTATGTGCATGAAGAAAATCCAGAATCATTTTCACCTAGATAATTCCTACATGGGAACCATTACTCAAGCAGTTTGGATTTCTCATCACTTGAACCCAGTTTTCTCAAGAGGATTTGTCTAAGGAGTTTGGTTAGAATATTTTATAAATATGTCTTGAATATTTATGAAAGAGGATAGAGTCTATTCTCTCATTATTAGAAAGCAGTAGATGATTGATAAATAGGTGATACATGGTAAGTAGGTAGGTACATAGAGAGAGAGAGAGAGAGAGACAGAGAGATAGATAGATAGATAGATAGATAGATAGAGATAGATAGGTAGATAGGTAGAAGGTAGATGATAGTACATTGAGAGAAAACATCACATCTTTGGATCTATGATTCTTGGCATAAGAAATAAAATTAACTTTGTCTCAAAGTTCTCTTCCTCCCTTTCCATACATTTTCCACCATCAACAAGCTACTTCTTTTTATGGTCCATCTTTTCTGAATGTTATCACATCTCACAGCTGCAGATGCACGAGGAAGCATCATGTGTCCTCCTACATGGTGAAATACATGAAGAAGAATTAGAGATGTGGCCAGATTTGCCTCCTTACATCGTTTCCCAAACTGAGCCGAAACATCCCCTCTGTCTGCTTAGAGTTCCTTGATTAATTTTGACCAATTTGAGTCATTCCGTCAGTATACAACTCCTATGATCCTTTAACTTAGAAGGATGATTCATTCACAAACATTTATTGAGCACTTACAGTGCTCCAAGAACTGACACGTGCCTTAAGGATACAGAAATGGACGAGATATTTTACCACCTAATAAGATTCTTAACCTAGACTCTAGAACAATAGAGAGGAATGAAATACATAAAATAATATAAAAATAAATGTCTGTATATTGCAAAGCTACAGCAATCAAGACAGGATGGTACTGGCACAAAAACAGAAATATAGATCAATGGAACAGGATCGAAAGCCCAGAGATAAACCCACGCACATATGGTCACCTTATCTTTGATAAAGGAGGCAAGAATATACAATGGAGAAAAGACAGCCTCTTCAATAAATGGTGCTGGGAAAACTGGACAGCTACATGTAAAAGAATGAAATTAGAACACTCCCTAACACCATACACAAAAATAAACTCAAAATGGATTAAAGACCTAAAGGTAAGGCCAGACACTATCAAACTCTTAGAGGAAAACATAGGCAGAACACTCTATGACATAAATCACAGCAAGATCCTTTTTGACCCACCTCCTAGAGAAATGGAAATAAAAACAAAAATAAACAAATGGGACTGAATGAAACTTAAAAGCTTTTGCACAGCAAAGGAAACCATAAGCAAGATGAAAAGACAACCCTCAGAATGGGAGAAAATATTTGCAAATGAAGCAACTAGCAAAAGATTAATCTCCAAACTTTACAAGCAGCCCATGCAGCTCAGTATCAAAAAAACAAACATGGGCAGAAGACCTGTCTCCAAAGAAGATATACAGATTGCCAACGAACACATGAAAGGATGCTCAACATCACTAATCATTAGAGGAATGCAGATCAAAACTACAATGAGATATCACCTCACACCGGTCAGAATGACCATCATCAAAAGATCTACAAACAATAAATGCTGGCGAGGGTGTGGAGAAAAGGGAACCCTCTTGCACTGTTGGTGGGAATGTAAATTGATACAGCCACTATGGAGAACAGTATGGAGGTTCCTTAAAAAACTAAAACTAGAACTACCATATGACCCAGCAATCCCACTACTGGGCATATACCCTGAGAAAACCATAATTCAAAAAGAGTCATGTACCACAATGTTCATTGCAGCACTATTTACAATAGCCGGGACATGGAAGCAATCTAAGTGTCCAGCGACAGATAAACAGATAAAGAAGATGTGGCACATATATACAATGGAATATTACTCAGCCATAAAAAGAAACGAAATTGAGTTATTTGTAGTGAGGTGGATGGACCTAGAGACTATCATACACAGTGAAGTAAGTCAGAAAGAGAAAAACAAATACCGTATGCTAACACATGTGTATGGAATCTAAAAAAAAAAAAAAAAAAAAGGTTCTGCAGAACCTAGGGGCAGGACAGGAATAAAGACACAGACGTAGAGAATGGACCTGAGGACCTGGGGAGGGGGAAGGGTAAGCTGGGATGAAGTGAGAGTGTGGCATGGACATACATACACTACCAAACGTAAAATAGATAGCTAGTGGGAAGCAGCCGCATAGCACAGGGAGATCAGCTCGGTGCTTTGTGACCACCTAGAGAGGTGGGATAGGGAGGGTGGGAGGGAGACACAAGAGGGAAGGGATATGGGGATATATGTATACGTATAGCTGATTCACTTTTTTATAAAGCAGAAACTAACACACCATTGTAAAGCATTTATACCCCAATAAAGATGTTAAAATAAATAAATAAATAAATAAATAACATAAAAACACAAGACTTTTTTTTCTTTTTTTTTTTTTTTTCCCTTTGGTCTAGAGGTTTCCTCCCTGATGTCACATCCACATCATGCTTCTGAATTGACTTGACTCTTTTGAATCAATGGTGTTAAACCACAAAGTCCACCAGCATCTCAGGTGTGTTGTGGGGAATAACAACTGCCAAGCAGCGAGTCCCAAGTCTGGGCTAATCCCTTTTACTTCAATGGATTGAGCTTTCTGTAGAGTCTCTGTCCCTATTGGGCTGTAGGTGCCAAGGAAGGCCACAGGATTGATCTTTGTGCCTTGGGCAAGATTCTCACTAAAATAATATTCAAATGCTCTCTGAGGACTGTTTGATTACCAAGAAGCAAAAGATTTTAACAGCCAAAAGCCAATCCTGTTCTTTGGAATTCTCCACTTCTCTGTTCGTTACCTGGGTTGATTCTTACAGAACCATTATCTCAGTTTCCATGCTCGTGTTGAAGATTCTAGGTCTTTATTTTTAAGTCCAGCGTCAACGTGCTTTATAGATCTGGATATTAGGATATATGCTCCCAGCAGCTCCTCTTGGATAGTGTTTAAGTGTTTGAAATGAACAGATCTAAAGAAGTGGCTTGTCTGATGTCTGGAAGTCGCAGACCTGGGTTCCAACTCTAGACTGGGTGTTTACAACTGTGTGTGAAATTGGGAAGTACCTGCATTGTTGATTTAATTAGTGTGGGGCGAGGCTGGATATGTGTTTCTTTACATGTTTCCTAGGTGATTTTAATACAGTGGATCTCAACCTTGCCTGTTCCAAATATCCCAATGTGCAACCTGTGCCCCACTTTAATTAGATCAGAACCCTTGGGAGTGGGACCAAAGCACCGGTATTTTTTAAAGCTCCAAATGATTTCAATGAACAGTCAAAATGGAAACTAGTGCCCCCAGCCCTGCTACTTATTAGCTGTGTAATCTTAGTCAGTAGCTCAACCTGACTAAGCCTCAGTCTGCTAATCTGTAAATTGAGGATAATTATCATGCCTGTTTCAGAGAGCATTATAAGGATTATATGAGATGATTTACGGAGGGAACTTCACAGTGTTTAGCACACAATAAATACTCGATAAATAAAACTATCATCATCTTAGTCAGCTCGTGCTGTCATAACAAAATACCATGGACCAGATGGATTAAACAAGAGCATTTTATTTTCTCACAGTCCTGTAGGCTAGAAGTGCAAGATCAGGGCTGGGTTCTGGTGAGGGCTCTCTTCCTAGCTTACAGGTGGACTCCTTCTTGCTGTGTCCTCACATGGCAGAGCTCTCTCTCCTTCTTCTAAGGCCACAGTCCTATTCAATTAAGACCCAACGCTTAGGACCTCATTTAACCTGAACTATCTCCTAAAGACCTTAGCTCCAGATACAGTCACATTGGGGTTTAGGGCTTCAACATATGAATTGGAGGGGTGGGCACAGGTCAGTCCATAGCAATTGTTGTCATCACTATCCATTTCCAGAACTCTCTTGCTCAGGTGACTAAATGTCCAGGTTTGCCCAGGATGTTCCTGGTTTCAGTGCTTAAAATCCTGTATCCCAGGAAGCCTCTGTTGCAGCCTGTATCAAATTCATCCAACGTAATATCCAAGCTAGAATCCATTGCTAGCCTGGAATCTTCTCTCACATCTACTTCCTGTATCTGATCAATCATCAAATCTAAGCAGTTCTAACTTTTAAAAATGTATTTTAGTTTTTCCTCCATATCTCCATTCTTACTGCTACCTCCATTGGTTATGCCCTTGTTATCTCCCACCTAGAGCACTGCAGGAGCCCCCTTCACTCTAAACCAAACCCGAGCATGCGTCAGAATCCCCTGAGATCTTGTTAAAACAGAGAGATTGCTGTATCTCTTTTCTTTCCTCCTTTCTGATCGGGTAGGTCTGGAGCGCTGAGAATTTGCACTTCTAACAGGCGATGCTGATGCTTTTGCCTCCACAACTTTTGGGTTCTTAACTGAGCGGCGGGGTGGTTTTCGCTCTGCCCATCCAGAGCCATTGGAGAGATGGAGCCCGCTGGAGATTCCAGAAGCATGTGGGTCCTGCAGCAGCAACATTCCCATCCAGGGGCTCTTTGTGGATTGCAGAATTCCACGTCAGCAGGAAAGACCTGGCACCAAACTAGCCTATTATCAAGTGACCTGCTCAGCTGTGAACTCTCTTTATCCCATCCTCGTTCCTGTTCACAACAGTTACTCCTCATTTAAAATGCTGAGTCAGCCACTCCTCACAGACGACTTAGGCTGGGACCTCCCTGACTTGTGAATTGGACTGTGTTGTCATTCACCACGCTCAAGACCTCAAGATGTTCCAGACTCCTCACCAGCCCAAGGTAGAGTGGATGTCTCCAAACAACTGGGAAATTGTTTCTCCTGAAAAATCTTCATCAGGTCTAAATATATTTATTAATATATTCATTCAACCTGGTTAAATTCTGGATGCTCTTCATCCATTCATTCGTGCTTTCTTTCATTCATTCAATAAATCTTTATTGTGCTTGTTATGTGCCAGTACCAGCCATACAGTGATGAGATCATTCAGGGCCTCTTCCAAATCCCATGATGTTTAGAGCATAGGGAAGTTCCTTTATGTCTGAAACTTAAGCAGAAACTCAACTGCCCTGATTCTGGTATTCTCTCTTATATAGAAAGCAAAACATTTTCCTCTCTGCCCTTGGGCCTCAGCATATAAACAATCTGACCAACTCCTAAAGTCTCTACCTGCTGCCATGTTCTTAATACATTATTGACCGAGGGATTTTTGCAGAAACGAATGCCTGTTAGTCAAAAATGTGTTAAGATATGGATACACACACTCTCACTTGCATGCATCTTTCATGTCATATTAATCATCACTTCTTGGTGATGCTTCCATCAGCTTATTGTATTAGGTATTATTGTTACTAAACAAATGTGGTCCCTAAACTTCTCAACTTAAAATAGCACACAAATCTCAAAGTTTCTTTGGAATAAGAATCTGGGTACAGCTTAGCTGGGTCCTCTGCTTCATGGTGTTTCACCTGGCTACAGTCTGCAGTCTCATCTGAAGGCTCAGCTAGGGAAGGATTCATTCGAAACTTCCTTGCTGGTCGTTGGCAGCATTCAATTTCTTTTGGGCCATTGGACTGAAGAACTGAGTTCTCCTCTGAATGATGAGTGACAGTCATGACCTGTTCCTTGTCCTGTGGCCTCTCCCACACGGCAGCTTGCTTCACCAAGAAGGCAATAGAGAGAGTCTATGAGCAAGATGAAAGGCACAACTTTTGTAATCAAATCACTGGGATGGCATCCCATCACCTTTGATCTATATTGTTGGTTTGAAACAAGTCACTAAGTCCAGTCCACACTCAAGGGGAGAGAGACGTGAATACCTGGAGGCGCAGCTCCTTGAGGGCCATGTTGAAAGTCTGCCTGCCGCATCCACAGATGACGTTTAGGTCCTTCTCTTGTGTGCTTTTGTAGAATCCCATCCTTGACAGTGGTAAGGCCTCTGCTGGTTAATTTGATGTGTCAACCAGACTAGGCCATGATATTTGGGCAAACATCAGTCCAAATGTCACTGAGTTGGTTTGTTTTCAATGAGATCAATATTTACATCAGTAATAATTTAATAATAATAATAATCCATAATGTAGGTGACCCTCATGCAATCAGTTGAAGACCTTTAAGAAATAAAAGACTGAGGTCCCCCAAGGAAGAGGGAGTTTTGCTTTCATATGACCTTTGTACTCAAGCTGCAACAACAACTCTTTCCTGGGTCTCCAGACTGTCGGCCTGCCCTGCAGCCCCACAATCTCAAGAGCCAATTCCTTACAGTAAATCAATCACTCTCTCTCTCTCTCTCTGTCTTTCTCTCTAGATAGATAGACACATACATACATAGATAGATAGATAGATACATAGATAGATAGATCTACACACATACATACACACACAGACACGCAGACACACACACACACACACACACACACACACACACACACTCTACTGATTCTGTTTCTCTGGAGGACCATGATTAATACAGGCCCGTAACCATATTGAGTCAGTTATTTATTTACATGATATTTATTTTCCCCATACACCTTTATTTTCTGTGAGGCTAGTACTGTGTCTATCTTGTTTCCTACTGCATTCATTCTCTCTGGCCATAGTGGACTTGACACTAAAAATGTAGTCAATGAATGCTTGTAGAATTCACACATACACATATGTATAATCTACAACATTCACAACTTTTTGGCCAGCCCAATGTTTGAAATCATACTAAGTGGCATTCATTTTGTACTAGTTAATTCCACCATAAGTCATGCTGTATGTTTTAGCCATATATATAGGTATCGTTAGAGTCTTTTAAAACTCTGGGAGCCATGAAGTGAGACTGCCTAGCCCCAGGAAGTCACTGATCACCCCATGGGAAAGGTGGCACACGTGTGAGAAGGCAGGTGTGTCATCTCTCCTATTGGACAATAGCCCATTTCATCACTTCTTTGAAAACCCAAGGTTTGAGAGTGCATTCTCTTTATGGGAAATAGACTTCAAGTTTATTTCCAAGAGAGGAATTTGAAAGTCAGCTATAATTAACTTGGGGGTTGCAATTTGGCAAGCTCTGGCTAATTGACATGATGGCTCCCGCGCTGTCCTGATGAATCAGCAAACCTCGAACTGCCAGGCGATTCAGCCTATCACTCAGGATGGGCCTAGACAGCTCCACCGTCCAAGTGAACACCTTGCCTCAGTTGCTACTCTCTCGGAACTTTCTCCATGACAAGGGTTCATGATGCATAATGAGACTGGAAATGGAGAGTCCAAAAACCAGAGACATTTATCTTCCCCTCTCCTGTAACCCTGGCATATGTGAGATTTGCAGTGCTCAGGCCCAGTGCGGGTTTTAACGTGTGGGGCTGAGTGTCTGGGACACAGAATGACACATAAGGCAGGGTTATTAGTGCAATAGCATCAACTCGAGAACACTTCCTCAGATCCCTTCCCACCGATAAGAACTTATCAGTGCGTATACTGATTGGAGATTTATCTGTACCGTCAGTGACTCTGGAATGATTTGGGCCTGTGTTTCCTCCAAAGGTGAAATACTGAGCAGCACCGTGTAGATGTGTAGGAAGCTCACGCTGATAGCTTCTTGTACCCTGGCCAGTATTGCACAATGTTTGGTTGGGTAGTTCCGGGACTGCTGGCCCAGACTGAGAATGTGCAGGGACAGCACGTCCCAGAATCAGAAAAGGTGGTCTTTTAGCCCAGAGGACCACACGGTCCCGAAAGGGGTGGGATTACAAGGAAGGTGGGGCCCATGGCTTTAGCACAAAAAGGGTATAAAATGTGAACTTCTAGCCAAGTGTATCTAGCCAAATATCTGTTTATGGCCTGAGGAAGTTTCTGGGACAGTCATGGAAGCAGGGAGGGTCTGCCTAGAACCTTCTGCAAGGACAGCTTCAGTGCCCCATGCAAACCTCCCATGAGCTGAGTAGACAGGGGTCCTTTGAAAAGCTGAGTGGGGTGCCACAAGGATGAGGCGAAGAGAATGTAGATTCCCAAGTGATTAAGATATTCAGCAAAGGTCCTAGCTTGTCAGAGGCTACGGGAGGGCTGGACGGGGCGACATGAGCCAGGCGTGGATGGAACACACTTTCAACACGGTAGGCCTCAACTTGGGATTTCTAATAAAGAGTAAAATAGTGAGAAGTGGGGCAAAGTAAATACAAATCTTAACACTAATACTAAAAATGAATATAATTTATTGAGAACTTACTACCGGGTCAGGGTTTGTGCTAATGACGTCATGAATGTAGCATGTGTCTGAACTGGCACCATGCCAATCAAGTATTAGTCTCTCCAGTTTGATAAGCGAACCAAGTCTCAGGGAACTTGAGAAAAATGTTCAGCATTAAACACCTACTAAGTGGTAAACTTTGGATTGCACTTAGTATATTTGATGCCAGGTTCAAGCTCTTTCTATCACACCATTGAGCCATAAAGTATTCTGGAGAGTGGCATCATTTTGTTCACTGAGCTTCAACAGGAATTCTTAGACATCATTCTGTTAGAGCCTTACTCATTTTCTGTTTGAATATTCTAGGAACAGGAAGCTCACTAATCCCTTCAAGGTAGCCCAATTTACTGGGGAATGGAAAGAAATATTTTAAAGTTTTTCTTCATTTTAATATATATAAAATTTTTATATATATATATATATATATATATATATATATATATATATATATATATATATATATAATTATATATCTACATATAATACGTATAACTTTAGAAATTCAGATGTCTGTTTTGTGAAAAATTGTCCTGAAGGGATTCTGAAGCATATACCTACTTAAGAATTTCTTTATACCAGTGGGTTGGCAAACTAGGGCCAGAAGGCAAAATCTGGTTTCTTTTTTCTTTTTTCTTTCCTTTTTTTTTGGTCGAATCTGTTTTTGTAAATAAAGTTTTATTGGCCCATAGCCATGCCTTCTCACTGGTGTGTTGTCTATGGCTGCTTTCAAGCTGCAATGGGCTGGGTCAAGCAGTACTGACAGACACTGACTGGCCCACAAAACCAAAACTATTTACTGTTTGGCCCTTTACAGAACAAGCTTGCTGCCCTCTGTTCTGAAACATGAGTGCTCATTAAAAAAAAAAAAGAAAATCACCTGGAGAAGTTGTTAAAAATGTCAGTGAGCTGGGGGAAGAGCTTTCCATGGCTTTGGAATAGCACATAAGAGACACTAAGGCAGGAAAGAGCTTGGCTTATTCGTGGGACTGAAAGGTGTTCCGTGGTTCTGGAGCAGAGACGACAAGGGGAGGACAGGGGAGAACACGTCACACAGGATCCGGGAAGCTTTGGAAGATGTCTGGACTGTATCCCATTTATTAAAACAGATGAAGGGTTTAAAGTAAGGGAAGTAATATGAACACATTTATATTTTAAAAGGATTACACCAGCTGTGTGAAGTAGGGAGAACAGACTGGGGAGGGGCAGGAAAGGACGCAGGATGACCAGTGGAGACCTCTGTCACCCAGTTGAATAACAATGGTGACTCGGACTAGTCTGTCCCAAGCTGTATAACCTGGCAAGTAGTTCAACTGGAATTGATGGAAAGAAGAGCAGAACATGAACTCTGGGCAGCAAGGAAATCACCATGGAAGTCGGTGGCATTGAGAGGGGGCTTAAAGGATGGCAGGAATGTGGAGACCCAAGAAAAATCAAGTAGTTTCTCTCTCTCTCACCACATTCTAATTTAGGAAGTGGTCTAAAAAACACATAGGGAATAGGCAGTAATTCTTCATAAAAACTCTTAAATTGATATTTCCTTTTCTTGGCAAAATAGCCACCATCGTATCAGAGTTATACTTGTACATAGTTCAGCATTTTTTTCTCTAGCCCCTTGAGTTTTGCTTTAAGAATCTGCCATTTTGACTGTTTCATATTAATTCATCTCCAATAACAATTACAAATGAATGTTTACTTTGCTTGATAACATTTACAGTTCTTCTGGTTGGCTAATATTTGTTACTCTTTTTTTAAAACCTATTATTAGGAAGTGCTTGCAGTGTTGAACTTTTGAGCATTTTGTTTGATTCTAAAGCACCTAATGCTTCATACCATGGACCATGGGTGCTTGCATATGAACGATGTGAATACGCACACATACACATGGTAGGAAAAGAGAATCTTTTCTGATAAAATTAACAGGAGGACTAGTCTCCATTCAACACCATCAGATAAATTTTGTAAAGGCGATTATTGAACCTCCCGGGGGTTAGCTCTTTGTCTTGTAACATGGGGACACTCATGACTAAAGGGTTGAGTCTACCAGGGACACTTATTTTGCTGCTCTCTCTTCTTCCCCATTGTCTGGGATAAGCAGCCACCTCTGGCGGTGTGATCACATATTCTAAATAGATTGCCAAGTAGGATACGTTAATGTCTTGTGAAAAGGAAATGTCGTCTGTGACATCATCTGAGCCCCATGAGTGATATATTTCAAGGTGGATGAGAGATATCCTACAGGATGCTTTATTGATCCTCCTCCACAGCCGTAAGATTTTTGTTTAAAGAGTCAGTATTCATGGCAGAGCACCCAAAGTAAAATCCATACACGGAGAAGGAGAAGTGAGAGAGTAGGGAAAGTAGGTGAGGCTGGTTTCATGGGTGCTGCTGACCTGGCTGGGCTCTGGGGGGGCTCCCTGTTGAACAGATCCCTGCATTGAAATGGGTGGAGGCTACTCAGAACCCCTTTTGGCAGCCATGGTGAGAAAGGAAAAAGAAGGTTGAGGAAGGCCACGTTGGACGGCACTCATTCCCTGTGAGAAAATGGTGACTGGAAATAGCTTTCGTCCTGGCCAAAGGCCGTACCAAGAGACATCGGGCGAGTGTCATACTTACGGCCAGGAAACATCTGGCTTAGTCAGGAAACGGATGGAATTTGAACATAGGCACATCTGCGGTGACAGGAGGGTGGGATCCGAGAATGAAGAAATTTTGACTTTTGGGAGAGGAGATATAATTGAAAAAATAAGAAGAGAAAAATATCTAATAACCTGTGTTCTTCTCTCCCCACCCCACCCCCATTTTTAGCAAACAGTCTTATTTTTTAATTTTAGTTGGCTAGGCTTTGCATCAGGTATGTTACGAACACTGAGATAGAAGACTCAGGAGAATACATTTCCAGAGAGAAGGGCCCAAGAAAGAAGCCAACCAAAAGTCTTCTGGAAGAGATATCTCAAACTTAGTTTTTCTGCGAAACAATTATCAGGGCCCACTTGGGAAATGGTAGATTAGATGCCTAATTAACATATGGCCCTGTAGTTATACTTGATGGCTACTCTCCAGTAGGAAAGAAAACATCTTCTTCCAAGTATTTTAAAGATTGCTGAGTCAGATAAGAGACTTTAAAAAAGGATTAAACAATTCAAAGTCAGAGAAGCAAAATGGAGATTAGCAATGAGGCGATTTGGATGCGTTCAAGTACAGAGGAAGCAGCTGGCCATCAGGGAGGCATCAGAGGCAATTTAATGAGCCAGGAGCCAGAAGCCCCCATCTGGGGAGGTTTGCATCTCCCACTAATTTGGTTCACCCCTGACTGCACTTCCTCCTGCTTTACTCCTCCCGCCCCCCTCCCCCCCAAAAAATCCCACCTGTATTAGTATTAAGCCTCATGGCTAAGGAATGGAGTAGGGAAGAAATAAAGTGAAGAAGAGATCCAAGAAATCAGTAAAAAGAAGGCTTTAAATGTGTAGAAATAGCAGTATCTTGGTAGTTTGTGTCTTTTGTAAGTTTCAGTTGTGAATTTTGCTCAAGCTTGTGGGCAGAAAGTTCCAAAATAGAAACCCTTATACCAACCATTACATGGAAACAACTCCAGGCCACTAGTGGAGACACAGGAGTGAATGTCATGAGAATGAAACTGACCCAAATGAGACTTCGCAATTGGCGGAGAAAAGGCGAGAGAGTTGAGATAGGACCCTGTTCAACTCTGAACTCAGAGAGAGAGGATCCAGTGAGGACAAGCTCCAGTGCAATTCCTAGAAACTAGCATGTCTCTGGATCAGCATCTCCCAGAGTTGGTCCTGGCTTTTTTTTTCTTTTTCTTTTTTGAGACAATGGAGGGTGTCATAGGTGAAAGCAAAATTCAGCCAGGACTGAGAACTCTTTTTTAAATCATGAATTCCTCGACGACAGGGCCTCTCTGATTTTAATCTAAATCCTGATAACTTCAAGACTTAATTCAGAGCTTAGTAACTATTTGATGACCTGAGTATCCCTTGCACATAGCTCAGCAAACACTTTAATGTGGCCATCTACGGGAGGGACGCAAAGGGTCATAGCCCATCCTTACCTTCTGTGGGGCTTAGCTGCTCTTGCATAAACTGGAGATAACATACCTACCTGGGAAGACTCTCATGAGACATAAGACTTAACTTGGGTCAAACAGTAACTGTTCTCTTACCCCCTTTTTCGATCTTCCACAGTGCAGGGACTACTAAAAAACCTGAAGTGTCTTCTGATGCAGAATCAGCTTGATTTGTGTGGGAAAAGCCAAACGGGAGGCATTGGGTGAGGTCCACATTGTCCACAGTCAGACCCATCTGTCCCTCTTCACCGAGGCTGCATCCTGTGGGTACGGTGGCCTGGGAGCTGGGGAGGATGCTTGGGGGGACAAGTGCCAAAGAGGCCAATAATTCTGTCAGGGGGTTGAGGAGATACAATGGGACCCGAGGGCACGGAGCCAGAGGCAGGCCTCCCTCAGAACAAGTGCAGCCTTCTGTCTATACCAGCCCTGCTAGATCTGCTGCTTCTCCTCACCAGGCCCTGGGGTCTTCCATGTTTCTCATTTTCATTGGTTTGTTGGTTGTTCTGGGAAATGGACACAGAAAGCCTGGTTAAGGCAGTGCTCTGGGAAGGGCTTGCTTTGACCAGCCTGCCTGTCTGGGCATTAACATCTTAGCCAGACCAGCCAGTTGGTACCCACCGCCCCCCACCCGTCCCCAGTCAGGGTGCATTGGGAGGCACGGTAGCCACTAGTAAGGCACTCAGGCTTTGAAATCAGGCTGACCGGGTCACCATTTCCGCTCCTCCACTACTGGGTGGAGTGTCTAGGCGTGCCCAGCCACAACCAGCTTCAGGGAGCCAGTGCTGGGACACGTCCCTCTGATCAGGTTTAGTCCAGTGTCCCCTGGGCTCTCCTTCCTCTGAAGGAGGCTTGAGAGTTTCACACTGGCTTTGAATCTGGCCTCCTGTATTTGCTTGCTGAGTGACCTTGGGGGGAAAAATCCCTTCATCTCTATAGATCTCAGTTTTCTCAAAGGGAAGTAATATTACCTGTTGGAGGATTAAACTAGATACAGTTTGTAAAACATCTAGCAGGGTTTCTGTCCCAGGGTGAGCTTTTATTACATGCTATCTATCATAATTTTTCTCTTAGCTGGAACATCTTTCCCCGGGTACGCACATGGCTTGATCACTTCCTTCAGGGCTTTGATCAGAAACTACTTTTTTTGAGTGAGGTCCTCTGTGTTCACTTACAAAACACTGAATTTCACCTCTGCCCCAGAATTACCCTATTCTTTCCTCTGCCTTATTTTTCTCTACTTTTCACAATCTCAGACTAATTCATCTGTCTATCTGTCTATCCACCTATCTATTTATCTACCCAACTGTCTATCCAGCCATCCATGCATCCATGCATCCATGCATGCATCCATCTGACTTTCTAGCCATTCATCCATCCATGATCCATCTAGCTGGCTAGCTAGCTATGTCTATCTTGTCTGTATCCTCCTTATAAAATATAAGCTTAAACAGGGCAGGCATTTTCATCTATTTTTTTTTAAACTGCCGTATCCACAGAACCTAGAACAGTGCCTAGCACTTAGTAGAGACACAATAAATAGTGATGGCTTAGTGAATATTACTGTTGTCGTTATTCTTCTTTAGGTTGGCACTTCGTGATAGCAATGTAAGGCTTAGTCCGCAGTCATTAAATTCATGCACTGATCTGAGAGCTGGCTATAGTAACAGTGGTGTTACCTTCAGGATCAAAGTGCACAGGCACTCATTCCTTCAGCTTCTGGGAGCATTGCCTCTTTGAGATTTGCTCTGGGCTGATGAGAGTTGCCTTGTCCAAAGTCATGACTTTTTCCTAAAGGCAGCTCACACCCAGTGACTTGTAGATGCACTCGTATAAAGGGCTGACCCACTTGCCCCAATTCAGGACAAGTCTCAAGGGCAATCCCAGATCCCTGAGAGGTTGGCTGAAACCTCCGTTACAACTGCATCCCCACCCAACTTCTCCCTCTGCCCAGTCCTGCTTCCTTTACTCCTGTTCGTATATTGATCCTGAGAGCTTTCGCTGATAAAGTTTCTGCTTATAAATCTCCATCTCAGAATCTACTCCCCACTGACCTGCGATGGTGACCTTTTATTACAATTTATGGAAACAGATTCTTTGCATGTGCAAAGACCCAAACTTCACATCACAAAGAGGTCCCATCCTATGCTTTCTCAAAGGCAATCCTTCTTTCCAATCTAATACATATTATGCTCCACCACTTGTCTTACCTGAGATTAGCGTATTTTGTTCATCCAGTGAATAGATGCTGAGCGTCTGGTGTGTGCCCAGCACCATGCTAGACTTGCTACATGGGGAAGTTAGATCTATCTCTAGCCTCTCCACCATGATCTGCATTTTTCTGTGACTGGAAGGGTTATACTCCATTCTCTTCATGGGGTCGGGAAGTGTCACTTGTTAGCTATGATCCCAGTTGAAAATGTATATTTCCATTAGGCATAATCATCTATTCCATACTGCTCCCTGGATAACCTTCTTCAGATCAGCTCAGGAGTATGATTCTGTCTAAATATATACACATATACCATCAAATCTAAAAGTAGTTGGGTTATTCTAGGCATCTTTTTCTTCCTCTTTTCGCTGGTCTGATGTATGCTGGAGATTTGTCCAAGCCCATTCATTCAGGTCTCCCTCATTCTTTTGTGAGACTAAATAGTAAGGCTGCATAGTTTTTATTATTATTTATAACTTATAAATAATAATAATAAATAATTTATCTTATGAATAATAAATAAATAATAATTTAGTTATTCAAAAAACTTTTATCGAGTGCTTCTAACGCCAGTATACCTTTTGAGCTCCGAAGAAGACAAATGATGTCTATAGTCCCCATTCAAATGTACCATGATACAGTCCTAAATAAAATATTTTTCTTCCCTACTTCCTTGAGTCCTAGAAAAGTGACTTCTCTAAAGATGTCGATAACCACTTGGTGTTCAGAAATTCTCATTCATCTCAGTGGGCTCCTCAGCTGTCTGTCCAGCATATAGGGTCTTCTTTCTTCTTTTAACGTTAGCTCTTGGTGTATTATAACCATTGAAAAGGGTTTAGCAGTCTAGGTTCTATGTACCCCAATTCCATTACTAACATTGTCCTTTAGGGACATCCCTGCTTGGAATACCATCATGTACTGATGCACCCACCTGCCCAAGTGGTAATAGATAAGCTTACTTGGTAGAGATAATGAGATAGAAAGAGTGGGGCTTCAGAGTCAGGCTTTTGAAATCTGTGTTTGAAATCTCCTCTTGTGTTGACTAGACATGTTGCCTTGGGCAAAGTACAAATGTTATATGAGCTTTGTTTGGCTTTTCCTGATTGAGCATCAGGGCCAGGATTAAAGTGAGGCAAGTGAGGCATTTGCTGCAGGTGCAGAATTTAAGGGGGCATTGAAAAAACCCTCCATGATCAATATAAATAATATTTTAATGTGATATTTAATAAAATTAAATTTTAATGCAAAAAAAATCCATGATGAAAAAAATAAAAATTTTAAACAAAGACAGGATCTGGCAGGACCAGGATTAAGGTAAGGCAAGAGAGTCTGAGTTATGCAAATACAAGGTGCCTCCTTAAATTTTGCACCTGAAGCTAATACCTCTCTCACTCACCCCAACCCATAGCCCTAATTGGCCTAATGCTTTTACTTGATAAATCTGTTATGAAAGTGCATTTTGATAGTCAAGGTACACAGTGACTCGTACCCACTGAAGATGTGTCTCTCCCCCATGCTCCCCATCTTTGACATCCTGATCTGCTCCCCCAGATGATGCAAGGTAGGGGATAGACCACGGTGAGCCTTCCACTCATTGAGTACTTATCAGTGCTGTGTTCAACTCATCAACCCCCCTCAGCCCCAGAACGTTAATCTAGCCAACTGTTGGCTGCTTCTAAGTGCTTTTCGTGCATATGGGTCTCTCTCCTTCTCTCTTAATACAATGTTGGCAGTCCATTTATTTACTCCCTGCAACAAAACCACTGCAGTCCTAGGCTGGGACAGTCTCTGGCTCCATGAGACTTACCCAGACATTGTCTAGAGCTATGACTTGAAACTCTTCCCATCAGCCTCCCTCCCTTGCACCAACCAAGGCATCATGCACACTCATCACCTCGAACCCTGTGCCAAGTTCTTGCTTCATGCGCACAATTTCAGATCCATTGGCCATTTGGGCAAGAAGCCTAATATGAGCTCTTAAGTGTCTTCTTGGCACCACTTCCCTGCCTGGTGCTGTTTCCAGCCTCCTCCTCCCCCTCAGTGTTCTCTGTACTCACTGACATGGAAGATGAGGGCCTTCTAAGCTTTCAAGGGTCTGTTCATGCTCCTTCATCATCACGCAGCATTCTCAAACCCACAGAATCCTTCCTACAGCCCTTGACCTTACCAACACGTGATGACCTCATCTTGGGGGCACAAGGGGCTGACCAGGCCTGTTGCCCAGGCAGGTGGGAATGGGAACTTGATGGTGTTTCATGGAGGGATGTCCCCAAAGGACGATGTTAGTCATGGAATTGGGGGAAAATAGAAGAGAGATGGATTGCTAAACCCTTTTCAATGGAAAAGCTCAAAAGTTATAACCAAGAGAGAATGGTAAAATGGGACATCAGTGATAGTTGACTACGACAGGAAATCAAGGACCCAGGTTATATTGAAATGCTAAGGGTTTGGTTCTCATGTCAGACTGAGTTTGAACCCTGGGCTACCATGATCTCTCGACCTTGTACAAATTATGGGAATGAGTATGGTAACATCAATCTCAAAGGGTCATGAGGATCAGATGAGAACATCCATCCATGTAAAGGACTGGACCACCACAAATGCCAATAAGTGTTAGGTTCATAGTTCTCCAGTGTAATTCAGTTTTGAGTCAGTCACAAAATCTTCCGAATAAGCCTATCTCACCGTGTCAATCCCATTTTATAAGCTCAAGAGTTCTTTCTTTGTTGGTCACAAGAGAGTAGGTTAGAGTATACCAAAGTCCTGGTGCCTTAACCCAACGGAGGTTAACTTATTGCTCATGCAAAGTCCACTGTGGGTCTAGGCAACTCTCGAGGACAACTTGTCTCCAGTGTTTGTGGCTATGACTTCTCAACTGAAAGCTCCTTGGGTTTTCGGGAAGCAGGGGAGGAGAGGGAGAGAGGGGATCCAAGTCTACCTGTTGTTAATTTTAGCTTGGGAGTGACAGCTGTCGCATCTGCCCATAGACTACTGGCCAGAGCTGGTAACAGGGCTGCCCCTTCAGGCGAGTGCAGAAATGAGTGTGAGTGGATAGAATGAGAAGTGACCACTGCTTTCTCTGCCACACTCTCCATCATCAGAATCAAAACAAAATTCCCCTGGCTTTTATCTTGCCATCTCCCTACTGTCTTATCTCCCACCAGTTTCTACCTTCTATTTTGAAGTATTGGTAATTCCCTAGGCACATCATGAACTCTCACACATCTATGACTTTGCCATGATCTTCCTTCTAAATGGATGCCATCTCTCTACTTGTCCACCTGACAATCTCTTATGATTCTTTAAACAGTCCCTCGGAGGGCTCTCTCTTTCAGGGATGATGAACTTTTTGTGACAAAGGGTTAAAGGAGATCTCGTTATTTTCGTGCAAAGACTCCACTGCTATTCCTCACTCCCACAGGTGGTGTTTGAGTCCGAAGTCTTCCCCATCATTAGTTTAGGCCATACAGTTTAAAAGACCATATAACAAACGTTATTCTGTAGGTGTGTTGATTAGTCTTATATATGACATCATCTCTGCTCCTGGGATTTTTTATGGTTGTCATATATCTCAAAGGAAAGACTTAGCCATTCTCTACATAACTACATAAAATTCTGTTTAGTTTGCCAGGCACAGCAAAGGAAACATATCTTCTGAAACATCGCTATGTATTTATAATAGCAAAGTAATTAGAGAACAAGATTTGGAGAATATTATCTCTCTCAAATAAATAAGTAAACTTTAAATTATTAAATTTTTATGATTAAAACTGACTTGTAATCAATTTCAATCATGTTTTATTGTGTCATTTTAGAAGATTTTAATATTTTGAAGACATTCTAAGATTTATGTGTAAGCACAACTTTAAACATACATATAACATTGTCAGTTTTTGCCTTTAACTCACCATGTCAACCCTCTGAAAAAGTCTGCCAGTCTTCCTGATGCTCATTTGGTATATAGATTTAAGGGATATAGCTGAATCTTTCAGTCCTCTCTCAACATCTGGCACTTTATGACAACAGCCCTCTCTCTTCAAACCCAAATTGAATTGTCTTGAAAGGAAGACAATACAGTGGACCAGAAATTTAGAATATTTTTTGAAAATCACTCAAGTGTTACTTGAGATAGTCTGAATAGTGTCATTAGATATGTGTGCATTTAACAACCATGGATTTAGTGTGTACTCTGTCCAAAGAATAGGGTCATATAAAATTAAAAATATATCGTATTTTTCATCTGGTTCATATCAGCTTGATTTGTTTTTCTGTTTCCATTGTAAACTTCTCAAGGCAAAGAAAGAACTGTCTCTACCCTATTGGTGTGAACCTTCTTGTAGCACCTTGAGTATATTAAACATAATGATTTCCCGAGGGCGTGCAGATAATTGAACCAACAAAATAAATGTAGTCCTCCTACTTTCCACTGAGAATTTTAACATTTGGTCTTTATTATCACAAGAGGTGATACAAACGGAATGCATAATTATATTCAGAAAGGTTTGGAGGAAAGTATGGAAGCCAGAGAATGTCATATGTTATCCTTAGGGGTCACATAAGTGACAGGGAGGATGGGTCAGTGGTGTCTTTGTTTGAATCCCTACTAGGTTGCAAGTTCCTTGATGGCAAAGAATCTGACAATTGGCATGAGTTTATCCATTTTGCAAATATTTATGGAGTGCCCACTACTATGTGTCCAGCACTGACCTAAGTAAATAAATTCTTAATTACCATTTCTACTTCCTATAATTTATTCAAAGGAGTTAGAGTTATTTTTCTAGTGGTGCTGACTACCTTGGCATGCTTTCGTCTTCTCTTACCTGTAGCGCCAGTAGCACAAGATGGCAAGGAGCTAGCTGCCTGGGATGGGAACTTGGATCATACTCATGAATCAGAAATCAGGCTGATGGCTCCAACAGGAAATGACCCTCACAAATAGCACCCTGTTTTAACCCATCAGATCCCCCATCCATAAATATTATCTGGAGTACATCTCTACCAAACTGACATTGTTGACTGACCCAATGAAAAAGCATGAGCAGGTGTCAGGGTGACCTCATGTCTCCATGACAACCCTGTCCTGTATATAAGATTCATTAATCATATAATGTCTTTGTGGTAAGATAAAGAAGTGTGCAAAGGTTTTTTTAGAGTACTGGGCAGCCACTGGGCACAGAATACTACAAAGTGGGCTCATTAAAATTGGTTTTAAAGTTCCAAGGAACATACATTTACGTAGGCCATGCAACTATTGCCAGGGACGAGATTTAGTGTACTTCCTGTTGATTGGGGGAGAAATTGCCAAGCAGTGGAAACAAAGTGTTAAAACTTGTTAATGAATTAAATCCTATCAATTAGTGGAAGAAAAGGATTAGATGCAAAGACTAGTAAAGAAGCCCCAAAAGGTAAAAGCCCACCTTTTGAACAGTTAGTTTGAACTGTTTTTTGTTGTTTGCATTTTAGGTATCAGATCAATAAAGCAACATTAATAATTAAAGATCAGGATAAATATACCAATTCCAGATTAGAGCTTTGAGCTTTAAATTGCTTGTGCCAAAGGCTTTTTTTTTTTAATAGACTCTAATCTTTCCAGATGTACTGAAGGGCTACAATGTGACTTCTTCTTCTTTTTTTTTTTTAAAACCATATATTTGACAAAGGACTAATATAGAAAACAAAGGCCTCTCAAAATTCAATAGTAGAAAATCCAAACAATCCAATTAGAAAATGGACAAAAGACACGAACAGACACTTAACCCAAGAGGATACACAGATGGCAAACAATCACAGGAGAAGTTGTGCAATGTCACTACCCATTAGGAGAATGCAAACCAAAACCACAGTGAACCATTACACTCTTATCTGAATGGATAAAATAAAAGAGGTATAACACCAAATGCTGATAAAGATACAAAGGAACTGGAGCAGTCATACACTGCTGGTGAGAATGCAAACTGGCGCAGTCACTTTGAGAAAAAGCATGGTGGTTTCTTTCAAAACCAAATGTGTGCTTAACATGTGACTCAACAATTACATTTTGGGGCACTTCTCCCAGGGAAATGGAAACTAATGTTCACACAAAAACCTGTATATGAATGTTTATAGCAGCTCTACTCACAAAAGCCCAACACTGGAAACAATCTCCAAATGTCCCTCAACAAGTGAACGGTCAAACAAACTCTAGAACACCAATGCCATGAAATACTACTAAGGAGCTATTAATACACACAACAAGTTGGATGGATCACAGGTGAATTACCCTAAGTGAGAAAAGTCGTCTCAAAATAGAATGTGACTTCTTAAGCTATGGATTTGGTGAGAAATATGAGGTTCTTCTAGATGAGGGCTGTTGAGAGGTCCCAGAGCAGGCATCGGGAGGGGGTTCTGTAACAGGAAGGGATAGGTATGTCTCATTTAAAAGAGCTGCATCTCTCCCTTGTCTTCCTTCAGATTCAGCTTAGTGGCTCGTAAAACAATGGGGAGAAATAGAACTTTCTGTTCATGGGAGGCTAGCTGGAATTCTGCCTGTAAAGGTCAAAGCTTAGAAAAGGAAGAAGGAAAGATCTGATTAAGACTTGACTGAGAAAGTGCTCCTAGGGCTTAGATTCTGCCGGATACTGGATGCACATTGGAGATGCAATGAAAAGGCAAATTCTACCGAGGACAGTTTATGACCAGGCAGGAGGGAATTAGGAAGTGGTGCTTGCCATTAGGAAAGGGTTATGACTTTCCCCAAGGCTGGGGAATGGAGAATTGGAGACCAAAGGTGCTCTTCACGCGTCTTTTTAGTCCAAGGAGATGTGTACGGATGTCATTCACCAAGCAGCCAGTGCCCTGTGAGGGAAGAGGGCAGTAACTCCATCAGGTCAGTGCACTCAGGGACAGGCTCTGTCATGAAGAGCCAGCCCTGTCTGAATCCACATTTCCTGTGAAGCCTTCTGGATGGATTTCCTGAGGAGCTCTTCCCATCGGGAAGGAAGTTGACTATGTCCACACTGGTCTGGCCTCAGGCCAGGAACATCTCATACTTAAAAATAAAAGACAAACCCACATCCACCACTACTTCATGTCCTTCCCATTCTTTCTGGCTCTCGTTTTGTTGTTTAATTCTCCCATTGTCCAGCTGGGTTTTTTCTTTTCTTTTTAATAAACTAATTTTTTTAATTTAAATTTTATTTTCTAAATGTATTTATTTTTATTGAAATGTAGTTGATTTATTATATTAGTTTCAGGTGTACAACATAATGATTCAATACTTTTATGGATTATACTCCATTTAAAGTTATTACAAAATAATGGCTATATTTCCCTGTGCTGTACAGTATGTCCTTGTTGTTTATTTATCTTACACATAGTAGTTTGTATCTCTTAATCTCATATTCCTGTCTTGTCTCTCCCCCCTTTCCCTCTCCCCACTGGCAACCACTAGTTTGTTCTCTGTGAGTCTGTTTCTGTTTGGTTATATACATTCATTTGTTTTATTTTTCAGATTCCACATATAAGTGATAACATGGAGTATTTGTCTTTGTCTGACTTATTTCACTAAGCATGATACCCTCTGGGTCCATCCATGTTGCAAATGGCAGGATTTCATTCTTTTTATGGCTGAGTAATATTCCATTACACACACACACACACACACACACACACACACCCCATATCTTTTTTATCCATTCATCTGTTGATGGACACTTAGGTTGCTTCCATTTCTTGGCTGTTGTAAATAATCCTTCTTTGAACATTGGGTGCATGTTATCTTTCTGAATTTGCGTTTTTGTTCTCTTCAGATATATATACCCAGCAGAGGAATTCCTGGATCATATGGTAGTTCTATTTTTATTTTTTTGAGGAACCTCCATACTGTTCTCCATAGTGGCTGCACCAATTTACATTCCCACCAGCAGTGCAGGAGGGTTCCCTTTTCTCCCCACCCTCGACAACATTTGTTATTTGTACGCTGTTTTGGTGACGGCCATTATGACAGGTGTGAGGTGATATCTCATTGTGGTTTTGATTGCATTTGTCTGATGATTAGTGATGTTGAGCATTCGTTTGGTGTGCCTGTTGCCATCTATATATCTTTGCTGGAAAAAAATGTCTCTTCACGTCTTCTGCCCATGTTTTAATTGGGTTGTTTGTTTGTTTGATGTTGAGTTGTATGAACTACTTATATATTTTGGGTATTAACCCCTTATCAGTCATACCATTTGCAAATATTTTCTCCCATTCAGTAGGTTGTCTTTTAGTTCTGTTGATGGTTTCCTTTGCTATGCAAAAACTTTTAAGTTTAATTGGGTTCCATTTGTTTATTTTTTGCCTTTGCTTCTTTTGATTTAGGAGACAGATCCAAAAAGATATCACTATGATTTATATCAAGGAGTGTTCTACCTGTGTTGTCTGCTACTCTATTTCTTATGCCCACTGCTCTATTCACTTCTCAGTCACTCAGAGACATCTCTACAAGGTCAGTGCCTTTATTTCCCTCATTCTTCTCTTTCGTCTCATCTAAGTGAATGGTCCCTCATTTTGTTATGATGTCTGTACTCTTGGTTTTTCTAACCGTGTACTCCATTAAATTAGACCACTGCTAGGAGCATTGATGTGGTTTTCTTATATGGATTCATGGAATCTTCAAGTTGAAAGTAATTTGGAGATTAGGTACACTTGTGTTTGCTAAAGACCATTTCATCACACATCTCTTACCCTGTCCCCAGCAAAAAGTTTCTCTTGTTCTATTGGAAGTGATGCATACTAATATCCCCTCTTGGAGAGTTAGTGCTAAAGATTCTATGACATGTTTAACTTAGTTTAATTTAATGTTTCCCAAACTTACTTGACCAGCAAATTATCCTCTCTTTATTTTTTCTCTAATAACTGTGAACATCCTATAAAAAATGGGGGATGTCAATTTAACCTAACACCCTTGTTCTCTCGTCAGCATTCCTAGTAGATCCTTATCCCTTGCCATTTTGATGCCTCAAGTGATGCAGAGCTCGCTACCTCTCAAGACAGGTTAAAATTCCATTGCAATTCCATTGCTAAAAATAACCACAAGCGTCTTTTCATCAATATTGCCACCTTTGGTTTTAATTGTGCTGCTTTACTGTAACTGCACAAAGTTTCAAGATATTGCTTGTGTCCCTCTTCAGCCTTCAGTTCCTTCAACTGTTCTCTTTCATATCATGTACCATCTTCCCTTTTCTGAATTTGATCCCCTCTTTTTCCTGAAACCCACCTATGAACATTTTTCTACACATTCTCCAGCATGTCCAAACACTACTGAAAATGTAAAAGGCAAGCAGAGTTCTTGATCACACCTATTTCTGAAATTTCCTGAGTTCAAGCACAGGATTTGTTCATTTTGGTCACATTTTCAGATCTTGGGAAATTAATTTTGACTGTATTCATTCATCAGCAAAGGGAGCCTCTCTTCCTCTGTATGACATGCCCTCTGATTTTTCTTGCAGAGAAATCCAAGCTCATTTTTTTTTTTTTTTTTTTGGCTCTAGGCACGTGGGCTTCAGCAGTTGTGGCTTGAGGGCTCTAGAGCGCAGGCCCAGGAGCTGTGGCACACGGGCCTAGCTGCTCCGCGGCACGTGGGATCTTCCCGGACCAGGGCTCGAACCCATGTCCCCTGCACTGGCAGGCGGACCCTCAACCATTGAGCCACCAGGGAAGTCCCCAAGCTCATTTTTAAAGAACACATATTTCAGACTGCTAAAAGGTCTATTAAATTACACTATCTTCTATGCTACATATCTGGTCTAATAATTGGTTTAATAATAAATTGTGTTTATTTTTTCCTCCAATCTGTACACAATTTGCTACTAGGAAAATCATCTATTACTACCCTTTTTTACTGCATACAAGGAATCCACCTCCCCCTTATAATATCTCTCATATAAGTGTTCATTCTAGGAGCTTCTACATTTATAAATGGATTTCCACTCCCCAGGTATTTAATTCACCCATACAGTTCCCCCTCTTTGCTCAGTCTTATTTCTTGGTACTGAGCTGACCCTGAGCTTTTCAGTTCTGAAAGTGTCGTGGGTTACACCCTGGCTATGATAACTGTACTGACTTATAATGATTAAATGTTATCATGGGCCAAGAAACACTTGGCTAAGTGTTTTACATGTGTTGTTTTATTTTCTCACTGTAACAACGCTAAAAGGAAAATATCATTTCCCCCATTTTAAACATAAGGAAGGTGAGGATTATGAGGCTAGGTAAACTCGTATGTGGTCCCCCTGTACCTGAAGCTAGAGTTGGATTGAAGCAACCTAATTCCGTAGTGAAAACTCTAACCTGCTCAACTGTGCTTTCTTTTGGAGACTTTATTCCTGTCTTCAATGGACCCTTCTGTCCCTCCCTCCCTCCCTCCTTCCCTTCCCTTTCCTTCCTTTCTTCCTTCTTCTCCCTCTCCTCCTCTGTTCTTCCTCTTTCTCTCTCTTGATCCCTTCCTCCATTCCCTCTCTATCTCTTTCATCCATCCCTCCTCTCCTCACCCCTCTTCCTTTCTTTCCCGCCTTTTCTTCTGTAATAATATTAATTTTACTCAATTATCCCTTCCTCTTTCCTTTTCTCTCTTTAAACTACACATGTGCCTCTTCCAGCATGGAGAAACCATGGTCTAGAGTGAATGGGACTCAGAAATAGGCCTCAGGAGACTGGGATTCTTGTCTGAGCTATGCCAATCTATGCTCATCCTGGGTTCTTAACTCCCACACTGTCTTCCTAGAATGAATTTGACAGACCACGAATGTCTATTATGTGCCAGGCACAGGGATATGAAAAACCAAAACACAGCTGCTGTATATTGAGCTGTACTATTTGCCTAGTTCTGTGCCAACCACTTCCCAAGCCTTTCCTCATCTTACGTATTATTTTCAGTAACAGTCCTCCTAGTTAAAGTGTTTTCTTCCCACTTAACAAAGAAAGCAAGCCATGGTCGCAAGCCCCATATCCACATTTAGTAAATGGTGGAGCTGGGACACTGACCCAGGCTCCATGTTCCAAATTTCCTTTCTGTGAACCACTGCACCAATGTTGACTCCACAAAACTGTGGAATATCAAGAGGTGTTATGCAATTAAAAGGCTTGTGATCAAATAATTTGGGGACATTCTGGGTTAAATAAAATTCGGTTAGATCACACTGGTGGTAAGTGGCAGTTCATGGTTCAAGACAGGAACCTATGTCTCCACCCTGGTTCTCTTCCTATAGCACTAGACTGCCTCTTCGGTGGTTCCCAGGAGAAAACTTGAAAATATACTTGAGCATAAAATATACCGTATTTAAGACTGTGTAGGACCCAAAGACATCAATAAGAATGCATACTTATGCTAAATGGCATTGCAAATGTAAATGTCACGTGTCCATATTTCTTCTAAGGATAATTCATAACCAAAAGGCGGGCGCGTGCTTCAGTGGTGACGACAGAAGAACAATTCTTTACAACCGATTGCCGCCTTTTTAGTAATTAACAGGCTCCATATAGATTGAAAGGTCATTTCTTATCCTCTTTCTCTGACGGTCTTTAATATTTACCAAATAGTGTCGCATTGTTGGAAATGTCACAGGCTCTACAGCACAGGGGTGATTCCACACAGTGATTCATGGTGACTGAGTTCATTAAGAAAATTACAACTCATTTATTTGGATGCTATATCTCTTCTGCTCTCAAAGAATTCTCTTTGATTAAAAAGGTGAATTATGTTGACTTGTTTCTGTATTGTAGGTGGCTTTAATTAAAATAAAAAGATAATGTGTCTTAGTCTTAAGTATGTATTTCCTTTTCAATGACCATTAGAAGTTTCAATAGGAAAGTTGTGATGGCAAACGCAAAGCAATTCAGAGCTGAATTCTCTTTCCGTTTACCAACCACTCTCATCTCATTACATGGCATTTCCATTAAACCTGTTTGTCTAACCAGAGACCTGGGAGCCATCCAAGAAACCCACCTCTCTTTCTTCCCCACCACTAACCCCTCACAGTTTCTGCCTATTTTCCCTTCAGTACTTCATTAAATCTGTCCTGTCTTTCCACCTACGTGACTACTACTCTAACCCATGTCACTGTCACCAACACAATAGTCTCCCAACTAATCTCCCTTCTTCCAACCCCCTCCCCTTCCTGCTCTGCACAGTAGTCAGAGAAGTCTTTTACAAGCTATCTATGGTAAAAGACTAGATATTTTTTCCCCAGTGCATCATGGACCAACGTTCTTGTAAAATACTAAAAAAAGATTAAAACGTGCTTAGATGTTGCAGCAGTCAAAAACGCTATGAAAGTTTCGAAATGCTTATGGTCTATTTGTGTACACATCTTATCATGGTCTGGTAGCAAACTTTGCAGTCTGGCGCCAATCTGAGGCTCACATTTTGAGTGTCACTAAACTAGAGAGATTAAATATATATACGTGTGTGTGTGTGTGTGTGTGTGTGTGTGTGTGTGTGTGTGTGTGTATAAATCAGATCACAAAACCCCCTGATTCTGATTTCTATTAAAAATTCAAGCTAAAAGAATTAACATCACCTACATGGCTCAGGCAGGTAGACCCTTGGGCTTCCTCCCAATATGTCACCCGGGCTTGCCACCTTCAGCCACACTGACTTTCTTTCAAGTCCTCTCAATGCCAGGTCTCTGCACTGAGCACACATACTCCTCTCTGCCTGAAATGCTTTCCCCTCAGCTCTCAGTCTGGCTGTCTCCTGTGTTCTTCAATATCTCTTATGCAGAAATATGCTGCTGCAACCCGCTACCACTACCATTGCTAATAAAATTATTTGTTACTCCTTCCATTGAAAGGTGGGGCCTATATCCACCCCGGTGAATCTGGGCAGGCTCTGTGACCCTTATCCACTAGAATATGGTGGAAGGGATACTATGCCAGTTTCCAGGCTCAGCCTCTATCATGAACCACTCACATTAGCTATCTCTTGGATTAGATGGTAGGAGAAGGCATTTACCACGTAAAAATTCTCACTGCCCAGAAATCTCCATGCTGTGAGGAAGCCCAAGCTAGCCACGTGGAAAGGCTCCATTTAGAGACAGATGCCCATTCACACGTCAGGGAGATGAGTGAAGAAGCCTTCAGGTGACTCTAATCTCAGCTGCCCTCTGACTGTATCCATAGACGGGACCCCAAGTGAGAACATGTCAGTTGAGTTCGTCCACCCCAGACCCAGAAGAGATAATAATATACTATTATTATTATTAGACACTAAGTTTTGCTTATGTAGCAATAGATAAATGGAAGAGTTTCCCTGCTGTGTTATTTGATGGTATACTATCATTTTTCCTTTATGGAATGTACATGGTAAACACTGATATGAGTTTGTCTTGGTTTAGATTTCCCTCAGAAGCAGAACCTGAAACAAGGATTTCATTGCAGGTGGCTCTAGGTCAAATAAAAAGATAATATTTCCTAGGTGAAGTATATATTTCCTTTTTTCTGCCCAATAAAATTGTCAGTACCAAACTTGTCACTACAAAATTGTCATGGTACTCAAAGAGCAGAGCAGTTCGTAGTTGCATTTTCCTTTGTCATTATCCCCAGGGAGGTGATCCCAGGAGGCCTGATGAGCAGAACAATGATGGGTCCTCTGGGGGCCACTGAGTTTCCGTCCCACTGGGGACCCACGAGAGACTGAGTGGAACATAGCTCACAGCTGCCCCACTGCCAGTAGGGGGAATGCAAGAAAGCTGGGACATCGATCAACCAACTCTCACCATCCTTGGTTGAGGGTCACTTTTGGAATGTTAATTCTCTGACACATTAGCCTGTACAGCAAAAGATTCAGCAGATTCCTGAAGCTGGAGATTGGCCTCAGGCAGAGAGATGCAGAGTGTGTATTCAGAAAGCTCTGTGGACGTCTCTGCAGAGGAAGCAGGGCCTGTGGCCACTGTAAGTCCCATGGGCAGGAGGCAGATCTATTTCATTCCCTGCTTTATACACAGGGCCTGATGCCTACAGGGCATCATCCATGAATATTTGTGGAATGAGTAAAGGAATGGTAAAGACATCTCATTTTATAAAGATTATAGCAATAATCTGTAGTCTAGAAGTCTCAGATTTTGCTGTTGACCTTGGCAAGCTCCCTCCTCTCTCTGGGCCTTAGTTCTCTGCATATGTGATAAAGGGTTTGGGATTCCTAATTTCCATGAGCCCTTCCAGCTACAGTATCCTATGGCTTATGACTGGAATACATGAAGCCTCATTAGGCCAGGAGATCACAGTCCAAGTTGAAGAAATCAGTTGGTTTTTACCAAGAAATGGAATAAATGTTTCAACAAGAAAGTGTAATTAATGGAATTATGAGAATTACACTGTGATCTTCTGTCCTTCTAAAAAGGAAGGTTAGTTATTGAATAAATTGGGCTACATATACACAATGGAATTATTTAACAGCCATTAAAAACCAAATTTATGAGGGGTGGTTTATAATATTGAAATGTAAGCATACATTATATGTATAAAACGTGTGTGTGTGTGTGTGTGTGTGTGTGTGTGTGTGTGAATATATATCTGGAAGAAAAAAGGAAGATTTGAGTTATCATTTTAGGTTGGTGGGATAATGGGTGATTTTTCTTTTTGGATTTAAACTTATTTACACCTTCCAAACTGTGGAAGAGAGGCCTGCATTATTTTCACGATCAGAATTTATGTAATAAATGTGTACATAAGTGTGTTTAAATGGTACAAAGAAGAGGTAAGGCAATGCAATCAGGGAAGCATTAACAGGCCCCTGTGACCTCACTCACTCACTCAGGGAAAGGCTGTAGCACTGGCCTCATGTAAACCTTGAAATTTACACAAGATGAATAAAAAGTGCTTCCTCTAATACAATTTTAGATGCATATTCAGGCATTATCATGAGACCTGTATCTCTGCTAAACTCTTTTATCCTCAGTATCTATATCTTTATAATGGGTATACCAATATTGAATTCACTAATGGTTGTAAAGATTAAAGGATATAATAATAAAAATACAGGTACATTTAAGGACAATTAAGGCTTCATGCAAGGTAATGAGAAAAAGAAAATAGGAAACTATTAGTAGAATACCTTATAATAAATGGAGTTTCAAAGGCAGCAAAACGATAGCCTTGCTTTATTCTGCCAAAGTCTTAGCAACTGTTCCAGGTGAAATGATAGTTGTGCTAGCATCTGTGGTGCTGAGGGCATTGATTTGAGCTTACAGAAGAGGGAGTGAGGGCAGGCAATACGATCATCATTTTCCAATGTTTTAAAGATAAGAACAAAGGAGCAGTCTTACTCTATGACCTCTTAGCATTCTGGGCTAAATTTTGTCCCCTCAAAATTGATATGTGGAAGTCAGTCTGGGATGCTGTAACAGAATACCAGGCACTGAGTGGCTTAAACAGCAGACACTTATTCCTCTCGGTTCTGAGGCTGCAAGTCCAAGATCAAGGTGATGGCACATTCAGTCCTTGATGAGGGCCCTCCTCCTGGCTTGTAGACAGCCTCCTTCTTACCATGTGCCCACACGGCTTTTCTCGCTTCCTCTTTTCATAAGGACTGATCCCATTGTGAAAGTCTCACCCTCATGACCTCAACCAAACCTAATTACCTCCCAAGGCCCACCTCCAGATGCCATCACATTGGGGGTGGGGAGGCTTCCACATATGAATTTTGGGCAAACGCATTCAGTCCATAACAAGGTGCTAGAAATGAATCATGAAGAAAGAAGCCAGAGGAGTACAGATTTTGATTCTCCATGAAGATGCAGTATGGGCTCAGAGCGGTATCCGAGTGGCTCTCCCAGATAGCCAGCATGTGAATGTGTTTGCTTAGTACACACTTTATCCCAGACCCTGTCTAGATTGTTCCCTGCTGCCCTGGACAGACCACACAGAGGCAGGAAATATACTTCCAACATTGCAGCAATGAGTCGATGGCAGGAAATATTTCCAGAGATGACCATGTAAATCTCATATTCTCCTCTTTACAGTGTAATGCTGACACCCTACATCTAGAAGTGAGGTCTATATTCCTTCCCCTTGATTCTGAGAGAGCCTAGTTATGATGCTGCATGATTTCCAATAATAAGGAAGTAAAAGAGAAAATAGCATTTACCTGGGGTTCTCTCTTGGGACATGCACCTTGGGAGCCCAGAGCCATCGTGTATGCAGGCCAGCTCCCCTGAACTCACTATGCTGGAGAGTCTGCAGAGAGACCGCACAGAGATGCCCAGGGAGCCCCAGATGTTCCAGCTCCCCTCTGGTCAAGTCTCCCCAGCCTAGCACCAGATATGAGAGTGAAGCAGCCTTTGAGATGGTCCCAACCCAAATCAGCATCCACCACAACTGCATGGGAAACCGCAACCAGAACTGACCTATCTCTCCCGAATCCCTGACCCATAGAAACCATGAGAGATAATCTATGAGTATTGTGGTTTTAAACCAGTAAGTTTTGGGGTGATTCATTCCACAGCGATAGGTAACTAATCAGACTTAGACAATAATCTGACATATCCCTGGGCCACCTCTAATTCCAAGTCTGTGCTTGCATCATCATCATTCATTACAGCCAACATAATACGACTGAAGGTTTCTTTGCGGGCAAGCAGGGTTCAGGGATGAAGCCAGGGTCTCGGATAATACAGCTACTCTCTCACCTCTGATGCTCCTTAAATGATGACTTATGTATGTACATTGTGCCTTTCATTTCGTTTTGCCCTGTGTAAACACATTTCTCTAACCTCATTATTAACAGTGACCAAGTAGAAATTCATCAAGAAAATGAGAGCCGGCTCTTTAACTGATGACTGTGAATATGGACCCGGGACAAGGCCCTAGTGAAGCACATGGCTGCATTGCTTTTACATTTTTCCTCTGATGTTTTTTCCTGCCACTAATTCATAAAAGCAGACATAGGCTCTATTTAAGACAGTGCAAAAACCTCTGTAAAGGAGGTGAACACAGACAATTGTTTGCTACTTAAACATTACTGGAATTTAAAAAAATGTTCCTCCTTAGGACGTTAGCTCCTCTTTGGATTGACTTTCCAAATTCACTGAGTAATCTGGCACAACATGGAAATTAATAGATTGTCTCACTAATTCTCCATTTTCATCCATAATAATAGGTTCAATAATTAAGCTTAGAGGATATTATACAGGTTATGCCTAAACAGAAAAATCTAAGACAAATATCATAATCTGAGAAAGTCTCTAGAACATACATACTTGTTTGTGCATTTGTTGAGGTAGGTGGTGTGTGTGTGTGTGTGTGTGTGTGTGTGTGTGTGTGTATCTCCTACCATGTGGCAAGCATTGTACCAGCCACTAGAGATGCAATGGTAAAAAAAAAAAAAAAAAGGCACATGTGGTTCTCATCCTCATGAAATTTATAGTCTAGTTGAAAATATAAACCCTAATTGGATACACAAAATATCATAGTTGTTGTTTTGAGGATACAGAACAACCAGAAGTTTCTTGTATGACTGATTGAAGAATACATTTGAACAACCACACTTAGAAAACCCATTTGGCATTATCTACTAAAACTGGATGCTCTTGGGTATGTACCCTGCTAAAATGTGTACACATATTCACCAAAAGGCATAACTAGAATGTTCATAGCAGCACTATTTGTCATAACTCCAAAATTTAAGGGCCATAAAGATGTCCATCAATAGGAGAATGTATTAAAAATTAGGTATATGCATATAATTGAATGCTATACAGCAATGAAAACAATGACCTGCAAACTATACAGAGCAATACAATGAATCTAACCAACATAACATTGAGTAAAAACACCTACTGTATCATTCTATTTATATGAAGTAGAAAACTGAAAAGCTAATCTGTGCTGTTAGAAATAAGAATAGTGGTTTTCCTTGGTGAGGAAGTGACTAGAAATGGGCTTGGTGGGAGGGAGAGGGTGAGTAGGGAGCTTCTTGGAGCTGGTCATGTTCTGCTTTTTGATCTAGGGGTTGTACCATGCATAGGCTCATTTTTCCATGCATTTTTCTGTACGTATGTTATATAGTATTGTGGAAACATAAAATGATCGATAGCTCCCTGTTGTCGGCAAGGATGGTCCTAAGGCTGTGTGAAGGAAGGTTCAAACTCTTCACGATCAAGTTCTAGTTTACCCTTCCTGCCTTCCTTCCTTCCCATCCCTGCCGACATCTACCCAACTGAACTAACCCCCATTTCTCAAACAAAGCATACCATTTTCTACCTTCTCCATTCTATAAATGGGGTTTTCTTGCCTGGAATACTCTATTTCTCTTCCGCACCTCCCCACCTATAGTGTCCCTTCTCATCAGATGCCCAAGCTCAGCTGTAGTATTAAATTAAGCAGGAAATCAACCCAAATTGGTCTCTCCACTCCCATATTCCACCTCATGTGCGTTTCAGTTCCTTTGCTATATTTCGTATTATGTTGTATTTAAAATGATCCATGTACATATCTGATCACCCACCTCTCAACCCCTACAAACCCTAGACTGTGAGTAACTTCAGCACAGGGATCTTGTCTAAGACTTCATTTACTCCCAATAGGCTGGTGTAGTTCCTGGTGCACCGTATGTGCTCATAAGTGCTTGAATAACAGATGCACAAGTGAATGCTAGAATGGAACTGACCTGGGATACGTGTACAACTCGGTTTCCAAATAAGGACAGGAATCTGGCGAACTGCCATTGGTAGAAAGAGCAAACCTATCAATGGTTATATAATCAGCCCAACCAGGAGATGAGATTTCTGGAGCATTCCAGAGAAATGGCAGTGATGTAGGTTGGAGTGTTGGATAAAGAAATCTTTGAACACACAAAAAGGACTTTGGAGTAAATGAATGTTAAAGGCAGTTTCCATGCAGCAGAAAAATAGTTATCTCCCTCATAGCTATTAAATTCATTTAATTCATGCATGCATGCATCATTCATTCATAGCTCTTTATTGAGCAGTGACTATATGCCAGGTTCTGTACTAGGTGCTGGAGATCACAGGTGACTCAGTCACTGCCTATAAAGGGAAGAAAAACCTGCAAACTTACTCTTAGGTTAATCTAACTTGATTATTGAGAATCAGGAAATGTCTGTACCATTTCGCCTTCTCTTGGTGTCTTTGGTACCAGCATTTTGTTTATATGAAACATTTCTAAATAGTCCCCAAAGCACTACCAAATTTATTCCTTTATGTATTCCATCAAATTTGTAAGCAGATAATTACACTAACCAAACAAAGAGAGAAATTTTAAGTAAAAGTTATTCTCCATCCAAGAAGACAAAATATGTATGTTTTGATTCTCTCCAGAAAAGGCTTCTAACTTGCCATTGGGAAACATTCAGAACGTTGAGAATCTTGGTCGGCATTCTTTCTGCTTGGTTGTTAAGTAGGTCATCAGGAGGGAAGTGTTATGGTGATAAAATGTGACCTGTTTTATAACCTTAGTGTCTGTTACTGTCAAAAGTTCCTTTGCCACTTTGGGGACCTATTTTCTTTAAGTATTTAAATATCCTGGAAACCAGAATTGACTGAACAAACTCCCGTTTACTTGCTTTTCCACTTTCCTAAGTGTTAATCACAACCATTCTGATTGGTAATGGTCCGAGGGAGAATTAGCAACTTCCTCCTGTGTGCCCTTACCTTGGGTGCATCACTAGACTCGCACCTCTCTCTCCATACAACTGTGTGCTGCATTTAATCATTTGGTTGTGCATCCATCTGTCTTCCTTGACTATGAGCTTGTGGAACGAAGAGAGGGTGCCTGTTCATCTTTACATCTCTGACCCCTCATTCACTGCATAGCACATTTTGAAGATTTTATGTTTATGAAATAAACTAATGAGTGTCTTATCTTTGGCGATTTTCCAAATTATTTCACTAAATATATATGCTTTAACTAGTCTACATCATGCTTTGCTTTGCTTTTGCTCCTACTGAAGTCTCTGATTCTAAATTGACTTGGAGGGATTTTGAAGCACTGGGTTGATAAAATATCCACAGAGATTCTGGATGTTGATGCTGTAATTGTGTGAGGAAAGACACACTAGCAAAAGCAGACACAGCCCCCCAAAGAGAGAGCAAGAGGGAATGTGTGATGTCACCCCTCTGGGAATCCCGCTGCCCGCTCAAGGAGGAAGTCTGTCTTTGAAAATTGGTGTGACTCTTGGGTGCTCAGCTGTCACTTTTTTCTCACATTTATTCTGAATGAGCACAATCCATCCATCAGTGCTTAAAGAGTTTTCCAACAGTACATTGACCTTGAATGCGGCACATTGATTTTCAGTAACGCACCACAAATAGGGTCGTTACTGAGTCACCCAACAGTGAATGTGATTGGGAACACACTTCTGAAATTCCAATAGGGTGCCACCTGCCCTAGATGATGGATCAGCCTCCTGTAAACCATCAGTCCTTGCCAGGGTCTTGAAAAGGGTGACACCTGTATGAAATTTATCATTATGTACACCACCAGGCAAAGCATAAGACCGTAAGTGGGCTTTTCCACAATGGTGGGGCCTCTCGGGTAAATGGCCTGTTTTGTTTGCAGAGGCATTATTTACTGAAATGCTTTCCTGAGAAGGATCCACTGGTGATGGTGACAAAGATGTAAGCACTATGGGGAATTACATCTGCAGCAAAGATTGAGCGATAGATAAAAAGCCCATGTCTTAAGCTGTTAGAGGTTAACGCCCAATCAATTAAGGTGATTGTTTCTTAGATTGCATTGGACAAATGTACACACACAAAGGGGACATTAGCACAACCAGAAAAGAAGAACAAAGAGAAATTAACTGACGCTAAACTCCAAATCAAACTGGAAAATGATTTTATGTTCTTTTGAAATGCTAAATATTCTTAATGAAGAGTTTTCTTCCAAAACGAAACTCCTATATCTTTTTTTTTTTTTTTTACTTTAGTGCAAGAAACCTTAAAATAAAATAAAAAATATTATCAAGAACTGGATAATTGTAGGCACCATGCTGATTTTGCAAAAACAGAGATTTTGGAATCTACGTTTATTTTTTTTTTTTGAAAAATGATAGTGTGTTTTATTACTCTCAGTAATGCTAGTTGTCATTTATTATCTGCTCTATGTACTCACCACCCCAGGTACGTTACAGGCATTACGCTAACTTCCAAATAACCTCACCATGTGGATTTGATCTTCTCCCCATTTTACAGATGAGGAAACAAGAGTCTGAGGCCTTGAGGAAGTCATTCAGGCTTATGCGGTTATCAATAACAGAACTGAGATAGGAAATCTGGTCTTTTCTTTCTGACTTCAACCTCCACATCATCTCCACTATGGCCTGCTGTCACTCATATAGCATGAGAAGTTAAGTCTTGGGCATTTAAATATATCACCCTGTTCCAATACTGCCCACCTTAAGAGCAGCAAGTTAGAGCAGATTGCATCCTGACCCTTCATCCAAAAGGGATAACAGATGTTGCTGGGCATAGTTTGCAAAGGTGCTCCTTTGGGAGTTGCTAAGCTCATGATTATCCTTCCCTAATTATAAGCTTCTTGAGAGAGGGCAAGTGTTTGGCGGGGTCTGAGTGTTATAATTGATGCTTGTTAAATGCACACCTCAACCCACCAGTCATGTCTTCTTGCTTCAGATGCTCTGGATGTACATGACTCCCCTCTAGACCCAGGGGCTGCGAGCCAGCCAGGCAGGCCTGCCGTGATGATAGGTGAGGGCTACCACAGGCCAAAACTCAGCCCAAGCTACTCACAGAAAGGTTTGGAAAATGCTCACCTCGCTTCTTGTGATAATTAAACCCTGCGTTGGTGGGGGATTCAATGTCTGCAGCCCGAGTGAGCTTGGGAAGATTCTGCTTGTTCCTGGGTGTCTTCTCTGCCTGGCTCAGTTTCTGAAGCAGGCACAGAAGTCTGGTTCCAAAATATAGCATCATGCATTCATTCATTCATTCATTCATCTTAATCCCCACCTCCCTTCCACAATCGAGTTTGGATTTCCAGAGCTCCCTGCATGCCTCTGAACTATGAGGTTTTATACAGGCGATGTCTTCTTTGTCTTTTTATTTTGAGCTCCTGGTATCAAGCTTTGTGTATCTAGATGACCCCTGATGCGAAAGCAGAGAAAGTAACAGAGATACCCAACCATGGTCTGGAACATTTGCCTGCTCCCGTTCTTCTACCTCAGAGAGGCTGCAAGACCATGTGTCATAATCAAGGCAAAGGTTATGGCTTTTCTGTGATGGTGACATGAGGACAAGGAGAACTTTCCTGGATTTACAGGCTCATAGGGAGAACAGGGCAGATATCAAGAGGGTCCATCCCTGTGTCTTGCATACAGTAGAAATTTAACAAGTGTCCATTGAAAAACACAACCATTTGTTAAATAAATGGATGAATAAACATCTATCGAATGAATAATATCTGCAGAGTGAATGGATGCTGTAAATAGCAAAATATTTGCTGAATGAACAGACGATGGCTATTTGGTGAATGACATGACTTGGCTGGGTTAAGTTTCTCGCAGTGCTAAGAATTCAAACTGAAACCATACAGCAGACAACTTTGAATCTAAACTCGTCAACATACTGTGTTCAAAGTGCCCGGAGAGCTAAACTTCCCAACTACACAATTGATTGAATTGCCTGCATAGAAGTCTGTCCTCAAAATTCCTAAAACTTCCCAACAATTCTAGTTTCTGGGTCTAAAGATAAACCTCCTACTCATTTTTGTTATTCATTTTCTCATTTTTGAATGACGAGAAAAATGGTACCCTGGGTGGTGGGCATACTGTGTGTGTGTTCAAGGAATGAATGGGGCTTCATAAACTTCTATTCTGGGAGCTATCGGTATTCACCAGGGAAACCGAGCACATGACAAATGTGATTAGAAACGACTGTCAAATAATGACAAATAAGTTCTAATAAAAACAGACACAATCTTAACAATTACTTGAAATGCAGATATTTATCAAACAGAGTGAGATTAAAAATGACCATGTTGCATTAAAGAAATCGAACTGATGGAATTTTAAATATGCAGCTTTCTGCTCACGCCTTCTTCCTCAGCAGGCGCCTTGCAGCGAACCGGGGTGGGAGTGAATTTCAACAAAGAGTGTTCTAATGTGCCCTGAAGTATTCGCATTTTTGACCAATGTTATCTCCAGCGTTCAACACTGCAGAAAAATGAGACCACAGTGTAGAGGAGAGTGGGACAGATGACAGCCTCTCAGACTCCTACTGTGAGAAACAATGGAGAGATATACAAACAGCTGAATACGCTCTGCGTGGGTGAGAGGTGCTACCAGGCCCCTTGGAAACTCGTCGAAGGGGCGTGTATTATTAACGAAAAAGTCCAGATAGATTGATCAGTGCAAACATAACTAACCAGACATTGATGATTAGCAACACTTACTCCATCTCCCCCTACCAATTCATTAATTATCTATCCTCATCTTAGAGACTTTAGAGAAATTCCATGACCCTAGCTACAAGGCACCAGAATATTCAATAAAAAATTCACCAATTGTTTAGCTTCCTATAGAAGTGGTGATCATATTTTAAAATATTGTCACTAATAATAATAATAATCAGGATATATATATTCCTTTATTATAGTTGCCACCATGAGTTCTAACTTAATGTGAAAAAAATCTTTAAAAAGCTCTAAAATAATTAAATGGAATTGCTATCACCTACCATTTAGTGAATTATGTCTACATGCCAGGTCCTGAGCTGAACACTTTCTGGAGCCTGAAGCTTATATAAATTAGGGACTTTCTTTAAGAAAAATACTATAACATGATAAATACAAATGAGGTATGAAACCAAGTATTTAGAATGAAAAGATTACAAATCACAAATTTTAACACGTTTTCAAATACTACAAACATTCATTACTCCCAGGGTCTTGGAAGGGGCCTGTGCAAGAGAAAGGCCTCAAGGCTTAAGCCTCATGAGCGTCAACAGGTACTTGTGACACTATTTGAGATCATGTTATTTAATCCATTTCACAGTCCTACAAAAGAGATGTGACTCTTTTTGTCATGCTAGAGGTTAAGAGGTTGTGGCTCAAAGAGGTTAAATTTCTGAGCCAAGGCCACAGTCAGGATTTGAACTCGGCTCTGAGACCAAAGGTGATACTCCTGATGGTCGTATGATACTGCCTCAGCGTGAGTCTGCGTCTCCGTGACCCCTCTAGTTGAAAGTCAAACAGTACATACCACGTGATTCTAGGAATTTCAGGACTGAGTACACGGTGGTCAATATCCTAACAGTTCTCAGGCTCCATTAAAAGATTGGGAGTGAGGAAGAAAGGAAAGGAGGGAAGGAATAAAGAAAGGAGGGAGGGAGGGAGGGAGGGAGGAAGGGAAAATAATCAGGCCAACTCCCATTCTTTGATTATTAGCCTGTGTCAGGTAACAGTGTCACAGACCACGGACAGACATCTTTTTCAACTTATTGGGAGAATCGCTGACAGGATGTCTCAATGGTTGAGAGCTGCATCCTGCCTATGTTGACAATACATCATGGTTTTTTCTGGAAGAATCCATGGTCTATCCCTGAACACCTTTACCACCCAGGGGCCTCAGTTTGCACGCTGTGGCCAGAACCCACTTCTGTCTCTCTTAGATATTAACATCTGGTCACTCATACCCATCTTCCTTCAGAATAAGAAACAAGATGTCAGACTTTGGACCAGTGTCTTAGGAAATTATTTTTTCCCCATCTCTCTTCCAGCCCTCATTTAGTTCATCTAACATCAACATCATGTTTATCATCTAACGTTTAAAATACCTTAATTTACAGAGTTTTTCTTAGAATGAAAGATTCCAGATTTGTGAAGTCCGCCGCCCCAACTCCTCAACTAGGATATGTGGTGTCTTTATAGAAAAAGAGAAAAATTATCTTATCCTTAACTGCTTTGAAGAAAAACAAAAAGAAAGAAAGAAAAGAAAGAAAGAAACAGGTGGGAAACGAGGACACTGTGAACAGAATGTGGGTGGGTGAGTTTTTCAGTGAAGCAAGGTTTTCTGCCCCAGCATGTTCCGTGGCCCATGGTACTGACTCATGATGAAAGGGAAGGGAGCCCTTATCAGGGGGGAGGCTTCTTGTCTTGCAAAAGTATAGGTCTTGGTTTGGCCAAAGGCAAAAAGTCTAGTCCAAAGAGGGGTGTAGAGCCCTCTTTCTCTACCTCAAGCCAACTCTAACTCTCTTCTTACTTCAAGTCCTTATGTGCTCATATTGGACAGGCTTAGATTATGAAATCAACAATGACATCTTAGAGGTCTTCTGATGCTACATTCCTGAACTTCTGTATATGACTTGGTACCTATTTGACCCTTCTTGACTTAGCTGACCGTGAAGATGTGGTCTCAAATCCACCAGACCTACAGAGCCCATCTAGAACTTTTGTAGCTCAGCCTCTTACCAACTAGAAGGATGGTACCCATCCTAGGTCTCCCTATACCAGATGGGGCTATGTTAATTCATTCATTTATTCAAAAATCACTTACAAATGTTGATTACGCATCTATTCTGTGCCGGGAGATCCAATGGATTTTTCTATATCAAAATCTGAACTTGATCATAGACCCAATGAAAAAAAAAAAAAGGTCTGAGAACCTTACCAGCATGCACTCTCTGATGGCCAACTTTAACACAAGATCTTTGGGAAGTTGCTATAGCATCTTTGACTTCCAAGTCAGAAAGTTCCTCTTGTAGCCCATGCTCTCTTCAACTTTCACCACCCAAAACTCATGGGGCATCAGAAGCAACTTCCCAAAGGGGAGACAGGAATGAGAGTCAGAAGCCAGAAAGTTACCAGGACTCATCTTCCTCAAGACATTCTCTCTTTCCTGCATCATCATGTTTTCTCTCTCTACCGGACCATGCCCACCAGCATACAAACATATATTACCTTCCAACCTTATAAATTCTTCAACACTGCACCTCTCTGTATTGATGGACCCATGGCTGTGCTCTCCTTGTGGTCTCCTTTTCTTTTCAGTCTGTCTTGGACCCATTACAACTAAGTGTTCATGCCCACCATTTCAGTCTAGCTCTCATGGCAACCCATGGACACCACATTGCCCAATCCATGGAACGTCTCCATTCCGCATCTCACTCAACCTACACCAACATTTTGTTCTTGATTATTTCCTCCTTCTTCACTTGCCCTCAGGACTCCTTTCTTAGACCCTCCCACTGCTTTACTAGTCACTCAGCCTCAGTATCCTTTGCTGGATTTTTCTAGTGTTGATCACCTCTAAGCATTGGAGTTACCCAGGGCTCAGTCATCAGACCTCATTTCTTCTCCACCTACCATTCCTCCCTAGATGATGGCATCCAATCCCATGGCTGGGGGCTCTCTAGCCCGAATATCTAGCCCAAGTCTCAAATCCTCAGACTCAAATTCAGCTACTTTTTCAGCAACCTGAGATGTCTAATAAACATGACAAACATAATACCTTTAAAATCAAAGCTCAGGGGAATTCCCTGGTGGCTCAGTGGTTAAGAATCTGCCTGCCAATGCAGGGGACATGGGTTCGAGCCCTGGTCCGGGAAGATCCTCCATGCCACGGAGCAATGAAGCCTGTGTGCCACAACTAATGAGCCCACGTGCCTGGAGCCCTTGCTGTGCAACAAGAGAAGCCACTGCAATGAGAAGCCCGTGCACTGCACAAAGAGTAGCCCCCGCTCACCGCAACTAGAGAAAGCCCATGCACAGCAACAGAGACCCAACGCAGCCAAAAATAAATTAATTAATTAATTAATTAAAAAAAAAATCAAAGCTCAGGTCCCCCATCCAAACCTGCTCCTTCCTTATTCTCCTCCATTTCAATAAATGATAATTTTATTTTCCAATTGTTCAGGCCAGGAAGTTTGGAGTCTTCTTTAATTCCTTTCTTTTCCCACATCCATATTCAATCCATCAACAAATTATGTTAGTTCTTCTTGCCCATCCCCAGTGGAATATAGACTTCTTTTGGACAGGGATTCTACTTTGTTCAACTTTCCTTCCCTCTAGTGCTTTGAATAGTGCATACCACAGAGGTGTTCAATCACAGTGGCTGAACGGAAGTTGAAAGAAGATCTGTACCCCTAGACTTCAACACCACAACATCTGTGCTGGGCCTGTTCATGTAGTTTCTTCTAGTACGATAGTGTTTGCTTTTATCCTGCTTAAGACAATTGATAATTATTTATTGTCCTTGTATTACTTAATGATGTCTTTTCTATGTGACATAAGACTCATGAGAATAGAATTGTGTGTCTTTTTGATCACAATCTTACCCACAGATCCTTGTAGAGAGCCTGACACATATTCAATATAGTCATTCATTCATTCAAAATGAATTTATCAAGTATTTATTTTGTTTCTGGTTCTTTGAAAGGCACATAACTCAGAGATTCATAAGAATTATTTTCCTAAGAAGATATTGTATTCTATTGACAGAGAAAATGATTGAAGCAAAAAGTTGCATATGCATCTATGAAAGTATGTAAAACACTATAATTATAGCCAAAATGCTGTAGGAGGGAGACACACACACATCCCATAGCACCAGTGAAATCAGAACATTTCACACAGGAAATGACATAACATAGGATATAGGCCTTGAAACAAGGACTTGATCACAGGAGTTTTTCAAGAGGATGGTGAGAAGGAGAGAAGAGGCAAAGGCCATTCAGGGAAATAAGAAAATAATATGCAAAGGTCAGCAAAGGTCAGTGTTGGCTATGACACTTCGGTGTTGCAGGAAGCAGAGTGAGTGATAGGCATTGACAAGAGGTTGGAGTTTAGTTTTCAAAGGGACCAATGTAGAAACCCATGAAAATTCCAGTGTCTTCTCTATGGTCCCTCTCCAAAGCAAGTCGTTCATTAGCCAAGTCCTTTCGCCTGGGCTACCACCATCCCAAGCTTCAGCTAGAGCACTGGGGACTAGGAATCCTCATATCCAGATACGCTGGTGTCAAACACATTGCTTGAACATATTGTGCTCTTTAAGACCTTTGAGTCTTTTCCAATGATAATTAGAATAAAATTCTAACTTTCCCCATGTCTAGCAAGGTATGGTCTGGCCTGGCTAACTCTTTAATCTCATCTTACACCACTTTCCGCTATTCCCGATACTCAGATCCCTGGATTTTCTCAGTTCCTGAAACTTATCAGCCTCTTTCCCAGTTTGAAGGCTTTGCCCATGCTGTCCCCCATACTGGGAAAAATGCTTTAGCTGGCTCCTCTGCGGACTGCAAAGCTCATCTTAAGTGATGAATCCAGAGAGGCCTTTCCTCCCACCCAACCTATGTTTGGTCCCACCATCTTCTTGTCTTTCTTTGATCCTCATTTGTTTCCTTCTCAGCTTTTACCAGAGGTTATGATTACCTTGTTTTTCTGTTTTCTTATTTTCACCATCTCTGCGCTAGAATTTAATCTTCATGAGATCAAGTATAGCTTCAGGGGTAAAGAAAACTCTGTCTCATTCAACATGATTGCCTTGGCATGAATTGTCTTTACTACTTGTTTATTGGAGGAATGATTATTTAACTGAATGCATGAATGGATAAATCCACCACTAGTTTTGCCCCTCATGTGTAGAATGAAGCGCCACAGAATTAGGGATGGGCAGTGATGGCCTTTTTTTTTTCATGGATGAACAGGATATGCCTGTTCAACTGCAGGAGGCAGGGGTCAAGGGGCAAAGAAGACTCAGGCAATAAAGATTTTGAGTGAATAAAAGATGTATTATTACCCATCATCTTTGATCCATGTGTCTGTGTGACCCGAGTCCATGGTTCTCTTGCTGGTCATCCAAGTGGCAGCAAAATCTTACCTGGAAATGTCACTGCATAGATTATCTCAGGTGTGGAACTGCTCATTCAGGGGATGTGGGGAGGATGACCAAGGCCAAGGTCAGCAGACAAGCTGCCCGGCCGGCTGGCTGCTTTGTGTGAGCTTCCTGTTTACCCTGAAGCTCTGTGTCCAGCCGTTGTCCTTCCCATCTCCCTGCAGAAGAACATGGAAAAGGGGAAAAGTCAAAAACACATCGTCCAAGCTGAGATGGCTGGAAGCAGCATGGAGACTTAGAAAGAGCACAGGCCTGGGGAATCAGAGAGAAATAGATGAGTCTTAGCCCTGCCGCTCACCAAGGTGGGGCCTTGCGATTATCCTTTAATCTCTGAGCCTCCATTTACTCATCCATCAGATGACAGCAATAGAAATACTACGACACACAACTTTTATATGCTTAAATGAAAACTACGTGTAAAGTGTTTACCGCAATGCTTGGTGCCTAGTAAGCATTACCCCAAAAATGAATAGCTTCTAGTAGTAGTAGTACTAGCAGGTTAGTGGTGGTAGTTGTAATAATAGTAGGACGAGGAGGAGAAGTTCTAATAGGATGGTGGTGGTCATTGTACTATTAGGAGTAGTAAGAAGAGGAGGAGTTGAAATAGGATGGTATGGATGGTAGTTACTGTAGCAGGAGAAGAATCAGTTGGAGTTTTAATAGAGCAGCAGTGGTGGTAGTTAGTAGTAGTAATAGGTGGTGGTAGTTATTAGTAGTAATAGGTGCAGGAGGAGTTATAGCTATGATGGTGGGGATGGTAGTGGTCATATTAGTAGTGGTAGAAATAGAACTAGTAATAGTTTCAGAAATTGTAGTAGTATTAGGAACCAGTATTAACAATAATTATAATAGCAATAATAATAGTAACGGTATAGTATAGTTTTGATAAATGTTCTTTCCATCCTCTTGGGCCCATGCTCTCAAGATCCCCAGTATTGACCAGTTAGGAGTGTATGCTGCCTAGTTTGGAAGAACCCCTGCCATGTTATGAAGTTCAGATGAACATGCCCTATAAAACAATGAAATGGCTTTCAAAAGGTTCTAGCAGACGACCCTGGAGTCCACCACAAGGGGAGCAATGGGCTTCCTAAAGGACGCGCAGGGGAGTGCGCATGAGTAATTTTGATGCCCTATTTCATTTGTTACCCTTGGTAGTGCAGTAGTGAAAAGCTTAATGAAAGGGAAAAGCTGGAGGGACTGGCACTGATCTGTGCCTGCCCAGTACCAGGCCTTCCTACCTGCCCCGTTTACCCCTATGCAGAAGGAAGAGGTTATTCTCATATGATCAATGAAGAAACAAAGGCTCAGGGATGTGTAGAAACTTGGCCGAGGTCACGCAGCAGGTCCCAGGAGATCTGGGATTGCAATCCAGGTGTGTCCATCTCACCAGGGACCGCCAGACCCTCCAGCCCTCACACCTGCCTCTTCCGAAGGCCGTGCTGGGTTTTTGAGCACAAAAGTCTCTGTATTCCCTTATTCTCTTACTAACTCCTGGGCAGTCATTTGTCCTCTGCTAGACTGTAAACTCCTCAAGAGAAACCAGAGGATTTTCTTTGCATCACACATAGTGCCCATTAAAAAGAAAAATAATATAAATAAAAAATAAAACACTTTGTTGCTCAACTATCATGCGCTAACAATTGCCCTTAAGACAAAGTTATTTGTACAAATAACCAGAGGGAAATGGAGCTGGTGTTCGGACACGTTTTTGGCTAGAAAGAAAACAGAGGGAAGATAGAGGTGAGGTGAGATCCAGTTCCATCTCTTCTTATCTGAGAAACGAGACCAGCAAATTGCATTGCCTCCCTGAGCCTCAGTTTCCACCTCTCTAAAACAACCACATCTTTCTCTTCACGTTTAGATATTTGGAAATAACTTCGGTCTAATACACAGCTTGGTGCCTGGCAGTTGATAAGTAGCAGCTCTGGGCAGAGAAGTTGCTGGATCCCTGGCTCAGCCGTTTACTAGCTGTGTGAGCTCGGGCAGGCTCTCGGCCACGTTGCCTCAGTTTCCTCAGCTGTAAATTGGGATGATAATAACAGGACTTCAGAGGGGGAGGACTCACTGCGTGAACACACATTTCATGTTTTGGGGGGGGTGGTGTCTGAGACACAGTTAGTGCTAAGTAACTTTTAGGAATCAGTGGCAATGATTGTCCATATTACATAAGATGCTTTGAGAATAAATATGAGACAGGACAATATAATATACAGAAGAGAGGATATTTGAGGTGAGGGTCGAAGCAGAGGCTGTTCTTCTGGAAGACCAGGAGGTTCCAAGATTCCGGACATAAGCAGCATAAGCATGGCATCTGGGGGGAGCGGGGCACGGGGCGTGGCTTTCATAGCGAATGGGGGACAAATTTATCGCCGGTGCCACACATCCACCTCAGGGAGCGGGTAGGAGAGGGGTGAAGCAGGAGCTGAAGGCCGCTCTTTTGATGCATCTGGAGTGACCAACCCCTCATTCGGACACTGGCAGATTCTCACATTTATATTCCACTTAGTCTCCACGTATTTTCCTCTGCACACTGTGTACTGATTTGTCACTTTTTTAGGGTAAGATTATGTCTCTGAGTAAGCTGATTAGTGTTAGACTGATTGTTTTAAAATAACTCGAGCGGCATCTGAATTTATTTACATACATGATATTGCCTTCTATAAACACAGCTGTATGCGGAAAGAAAATTCAACGGTATTTTAGGAAGTTAAGCCAACAGTTTAGCTGTAATAAAGGCAGCCTTCTCGTTCTGGTTTCTCTTTATTTGTTTCTTTCTGGGTTAAGTTTTTCCATGAGGGATGGGCCTGAGCAGTTCTGCCCAGAAGGGTCTCAGGTACCGAGGGAGTTTTAGCTCTGGTGGCCTTGGGTCACACATAAGTCACCAGCAGGCAGCGTGTGTCTTTGAGGGCTTGACTCTGCAGAGGAAAGTGAGCTGATGTGTAGGCTTGGCACAGAGGACTTCTGTGCCAACGTGGAAACCATCACGAGTGTCAGGGCTGTTTCCAGCTTCTACCTGTGTAGGAAAAAGCTTTTTGGATCTTGTCGATTCCACGTGAATTTACTGAACACCACTCTGTGTGGCCAGGCTCTGTGTTAGCTCCTGAGGTGTCGTAATAAACAAGTAAGATACAGATCCTGCCCTCAGGAACCTTAAAATCTACTGACAGAGTCAGGCAATCAGTAAGAAGGTATGAAAATGACTTTATAATTGCAAATACAGTAGATACAGCTGAGCACAGGAACACATAAGGGGATAAATACACTTAGCCTGGATGTGGGTGTGGGAAGGAGAGCCAGTGGAAAGGGAAAACTCCTTGGAAGATGTGGCATTTAATCTGAGAGCTAAATAGATAGATATGAGTTGGCTAGTTGAAGAGTCAAGGAAAGCGTGTCACCTGGAATTTGTCCAAAGGAGCAGAGGTGGCTGTCTAGGGGAGAGTGAGGCGAGGCTACGGATGAGGTCAGAAGCTGGAGCCAACAGGCTTGTGTGGGCCATGCTATGGATTTTCACTTTATCCTCCAAACCCTGGGAATCCATCGATGAGTTTCAGCCACGGTGTGACACGGTCAGATCTGTGTTTCAAAAAGATCACTTGGGCTGCCAGGGGAGAATGGATTTGTTGGAGACCCAACAATGCACATGGCATAATTGGCTCCTGCAGAGATACAGGTGAGAGGGGAGGGTCATTAAGGCTAAGGAAGATGGAAATAAGTAGTCAGACTGAGATAGAAGTTGGGAGTGTCATCAGTGGGGTTCATGTTTGATTGGATGTGAGAAAAGAGAAATGTCAGGTCCAATTAATTTTTTTTTTTTTTTTTTTTTTTTTTTTGCCTGAGCAACAGTATAGTTAGTGGTGCCATTAAGGAGATAGGACAGATAGGAGAGAACAAGCTTGGGGTGGAGCTAGGAAATTAAGAGCTCTCTTTGACCATATAAAATTTAAGATGACTGTAGACTTCTAGTAGGAAATAGTGAGAAGACAGAAGAGGGATTGGTGTGTCTCGGGAAGGACTTGGGCTAAAATTTCATTTGGAGATGAAGTATGCAAAACCAGAGTAGTGGATGAGATTACCAAGAGAGAAGGTAGGGAGGGAAAAGAGGACTCCATGAAGATAGAGCTGCTGGAAAACATCTTTGTCCATTTCAGGGCACTGCAGACAGAAGTTCTGTCTGGGGAACAGGTCTCTGAAACAAGTTTTGTGTATCACAGGGTGTGACCCAGAAAGTAAGCTCTGCACACAAAACAGGGCACCGATTCCAACAAGAGGATTTACACCATTTGTCCCCCTGGTGCGTCACGATGCAGGAAAATGTCAGCGTTAAACCCACAAAGGATTTATGTCAGCACTCCAACGCTGCCCATTTTTGAAATCCAGTACAGAAGAGATTTATTAGACACTGGTGCTTGATCACTTCTTCTTGGAATTTTGACTGTAACACTTTATTCTTTTGATTATTTAAGCTCTTGTTATATTTTAACCCATTGCCACAAAATCTTCTGGGTAGAGTGGAAACTTTCTTTAGTGCCCAAGGCAAGGGAAAGAAAAGCAAGAAGGAAAAAGCTGATGGGAGGATCATTTTCCTCTAAAAATGCCTCCATGTGGAAGTTATGTTAGTGGAATTGCTAACACATTTCAAGAGGCAGTTTGGTGGAAGCTGAAATGGGCCCAGATTCCAGCTCTGTCACTCAATAGCTGTGTTACCTAGAGCAGGTCACTTAACCTCTCTGTGTCTCCCTTGTCTCATCTGTAAAGTAGAGAAAATGATAGTATCTACCTCATAGGTTGATGTAAAGATTAGGCGAGTTAGTATATAGATTTGATTAGAAATATTTCCGACGCATATAAGTACCTCCGAAGTATTAGCTAGTATCATTTTATATAGGTGATAGGAGCATACAACCGAGAGAAAAAAACTCAATTGTTTTCTATAATCCATCACTGATTAATTTTGTGGCTCAGGCAACCCATACCTTAGACCATATCATCCTAGGGGAAAAAAAGGATTTATTTTATCCAAAGCCCTATAACGATCTGGGTTTTTTTTGTTGTTTTTTTTGTTTTTGGTTTTGGTTAATGGTAAAATAAAATTGAAGTTATGTGCAAAAATGTTTATCACATCATTTATGACGGAGAAGTATGGTAAACAACTTAAATTTCCAATAACTAGGAAATGATGAAATAAAATTTGGCCCATAAACTTGATGAAATATTAAATAGAGTTATCTTATGTACATGGAGTTACTATATGTACACATGTATGTTATGTATTCAAAAATATGCTATTTTTGCTAGAAAATTCAAAATTGGGCACGGGAAGGAGACATTAATTGCGCATTTTCTGCAATGATTAAAAGTTATTGGATAGTGGGATTTATTTTTCATCTTTATATATTTCTGTGTCAAAGATAGCTACTTTTTCTAACTTTTTATTTTATATTGGAGTATAGTTGATTAACAATGTTCTGATACATTTGCTTTTATCACATGTTCTCAGGGTTGTTAGTGGAACAGCACAACAGATATACATACTTCAAATAAAAGATTATTAGTGTCTGAATACAGAAAAAAAACCCCAACAATGTTGTGATAGTTTCAGGTGTACAGAAAAGTGATTCAGTTATACATATACATGTATCTATTCTTTTTCAAATTCTTTTCCCATTTAGGTTGTTACATAATATTGAGCAGAGTTCCCTGTGCCATACAGTAGGTCCTTGTTGTTTATGCATTTTAAATATAGCAGGGTGTACATGTCAGTCCTGAACTCCCTAACTATCCCTTCCCCCCACCTTCCCCCCCAACCATAAGTTTGTTCTCTAAGTCTGTAAGTCTGTTTCCATTTTGTAAATAAGTTCATTTGTATTATTTCTTTTTAGACTCCGCATATAGCATATAAGCGATATCATACATACGATATTTCTCCTTCTCTGTCTGACTTAACTTCACTCAGTATGACAATTTCTAGGTCCATCCATGTTGCTGCAAATGGCATTATTTCATTCTTTTTAATGGCTGAGCAATATTCCATTGTATGTATGTACCACATCTTCTTTATCCATTCCATCTGTCAGTGGACATTTAGGTTGCTTCCATGTCTTGGCTATTGTAAACAGTGCTGCTGTGAACATTGGGGTGCATGTATCCCTTCGGACCATGTTTTTCTCCAGATATATGCCCAGTAGTGGGATTGCTGGGCCGTATGGTAGTTCTGTTTTTAGTTTTTTAAGGAACCTCCATACTGTTCTCCGTAGTCGCTCTACTAATTTACATTCCCACCAAGAGTGTAGGAGGGTTCCCTTCTCTCCACTCCCTTTCCAGCATTCATTGTTTGTGGATTTTTTGATGATAGCCATTTTGATTGGTGCGAGGTGATATCTCATAGTTTTGATTTGCATTTCTCTAATAATTAGCGGTGTTGAACATCTTTTCATGTGCCTCTCAGCCATCTGTATGTCTTCTTTGGAGAAACGTCTATTTAGGTCTTCTGCCCATTTTTTAAAGATAGCTACTATTTTTATAATCAGATATATTGAAATAAAATTTACATAAAATAAAATTTACCGACTTTGGGAGTATAATTGATGAGCTTTGATAAAGGTATCCAGTTGTGTAAAACCATTTCTACAATCAAGATATAGGACACTTTCATCCCTGGAAGCTCCCTTGGGCCCTTTTGCAGTCACTTCCCTCCTCCCATCCCAGACCCTAAAAACCACAGGTTTACTTTTCATGAGTTTAATTTTTCTGTATCTAGAATTTTATATAAATGGAATCCTACTGTATATAGTCTTTCAGCCTCACCACCTTCACTTATCATGCTTTGGAGATCCAATCACGCTGTTGAACGTATCAGTAATTTGTTCTTTTTTACTGCTGAGTGATAGTCCATTGTATGGATATATCACAGTCTATCTATTCACTGGTAGACAATCATCTGAGTTGTTTCTAATTAGGGGTTAAGTAAAGCTGGAGCACTGTAGTACCGTCTTTGCGTAAACACAAGTTTTCATTTAACTTTGGTAAATACCTAGGAGTGGGATTCTCAGGTTGTAGGGTGTGTATTTCACTTTATTAAAAACTGCCAAATGGTTTTCCAAAGTAGCTGTACCATTTCACATCCCCACCAGCAATGTATGAGTGTTCCAGTTGCTCCACATTCTAACCAGTAATTGGTAGTATCTGACTTTTAAATTTCAGCCATTCTAGTGGATGTATAGTTGTATCTCTTGTGGTTTTAATTTACATTTCCCTAGGAACAAATGATGTGGAGCATATTTGCCATTTGTGTCTCTCTTCTTTGGAGAAGTTTACCTTAAAATGTTTGCCATTTTTTTTTTTTTTATACAGTTGGTTGTCTTCTTATTGTTATGCTGCAAGACTTATTTTGATATTCTGGTTATAATTCTTTTATCAGATATTCATTTTACAAATGTTTTCTCCCAGTCTTGTAGTTCTTTTAAACAGCAAAAAAAAAAAAAAAAAAAAAAAAAACAGCAGCAAAAGTTTTAATTTTGATAAAGTCCAACTTATCAATATTTTTCTTTTATACTTCAGGATTTTGGTATTCTTACCTATAAATTCAGTTTTTTAAATAGATATAAGGCCATACTGGTTATCTATTTCTTCTTGAAGCAACTTTGGTTGTTTGTGTCTTTCAAGGGATTTGGCAATTTTGTCTGTTATCAAATGTGTTGAAATGAAGTTGTTCATGATATTCCCTTATTGTCCTTTTAAGGTCTGCAAGATCTAGTGTGATCTCTTTTTTTGATACTTCATATTTTAAATTTGTGTCTTCTCTCCCTCATTCTCTCTCCCTCTTGCCCCCTCTTTCTCTGGCTTCTCTCTTCTGTGCATGTACATGTGCGTGTGTGTGCGTGTGTGTGTGTGTGTATGTTCAGTCTGTCTAAAGGTGTACTAATTGTATAGATCTTTAAAAGAACGTACTTTTTGTTTCATTGATTTTCTTGCTTGTTGTTCTGTTTTCACTGATGATTGCTCTTTATTTTTTCCTTGCTTCAGCTTCCTTTGTTTTAATTTGCTTTTCTTCCAATTTGTCAAGGTAGAAAAACAAAGACCACTGACTTGAGACCTTCTTTTTTCTAATATAAGTATTTAATGGTATAATTTTCCCTCTAAGTGCTGCTTAAGCTGCATCTCACAGATTTCAATATCCTGTATTTTCATTTTCATTCATTTCAAAATTTTATCTAATATCTCTTTTGATTTCTTGTTTGGTCAGTGAATTATTTAATAGTTTTTAGTTTAATTTTCAAATGTCTGGGAATTTTCCACATATTCTTCCTTTATTGATTACTAATTTAATTCCATTATAGTCAAAGAACATATTTTACATGATTTCAATGGTGTTAAATTCACTGAATCCTGTTTTATGGCCCAGAATATAATTTATCTTGGTGAATATTCAGTGTGCACTGAAAAATAATGTGTATTATACTGTTAATGGGTAGAGTATTCTATAAATGTCAAGTAGGTCAAATTGGTTGGTAGTGTTGTTTGAGTCTTCTACATTCTTACTGATTTTCTGTCAACTTGTTCTATCATTTACTGAGAGAGGAGCCTTGAAGTCTCCAAATATAATTGTGGGCTTGTCAATTCCTCATTTCAGGTCTATCATATTTTGCTTCATGTAATTTGAAGCTCTCTATTAGGATTGCTATGTCCTCTTGACGAATTGACCCCTTGACTATAAGAAATATCCTTCTTTATCCTTGGTAATATTCCTTTTTCTCAAGTCTACTTTTTCTGATATTAATATAGTCTCTCCAGCATTCTTTTAACTAGTGTTTGCTTGGTATATATTTTATCATATTTTTACTTTAAACTGTCTCTGTTTTTATGTTTGGAGTGGGTTTAGAGCACATAATTGAGTGTGATGGTTAATTTTATGTGTCAACTTTGCTAGGCTATGGTACCAATTGTTTGGTCAAACAGCAGTCTAGTTGTTGTTGTGAAGGTAATTTTTAGATGAGGTTAACATTTAAATCAGTAGACTTCAATTATAGCAGATTGACCTACCAAGTGTGGGTGAGCCTCATCCAGTCAGTTGAAGGCCTTAAGAGACTGAAGTCCCCCAAGGAAGAAGTAATTCTGCCTCCAGATTGCCTTCAGACTCAAGATTGCAAAATCATTTCTTCCTGGTGTCTCCAGCTGTTGGCCTGCCCTGAACATTTTGGACTTGCCAGCTCCACAACTGCATGAACCAATTCCTTAAAGTAAACCTCTCATCCTGTTGGTTCTGATTCTCTAAAGAACCCTGACTAATACATTGGGTTTTGCTTTTTTTATGCAATGTGATGATATCTGACTTTAACTGAAGTGTTTAGACCATTTACATTTAATGTAATTATGGATGTAGTTGAGTTTTCTGTCATCTTGCTATTTGTTTTATATTTAATCCTTCTGTCCATTCTTTTTTTTCTTCTTTTCCTGCCTTCTTTTGAACCAAATGAGTAATTTAAATTTTTATTGTATCTCCATTATGGCTTATTGTTCTACCTCTTTGTCTCTCTTTAAATGGAAATCTGGGGTTATTCCTTATTCCAGTGTGAGATATCTATATCTATATAGAGAGATATAGAGATATAAAACTTATTACAGCCTACCTTCAAATATTATACCACTTCAGGTATAGTAGAAGACCCTTACAACAGTATACATCTACTTCCCTTTTCCTAAGTTTTATGATATTTGTGTCATATATTTTACTTTTATAAATCTACTAAATCCCACAATAAATTGTTATTTTGCTTAAGTAGTAAATTCTTTTGAAAGAGTTTTTAAAATGAGGGGAAAAAGTTATATTTACTTATATATTTACTATTTCCAGTACTCTTCATTAATCTGTTTAAATTAAAATTATCTTCTACCATTTTATTTTACATAATTTTCAACAAGGAGTCTTCTGTAATTTTACTCTTTGTTCTTCTGTACATAATTTGTAATATTTCTCTGGATGCTTTTAAGATTTTCTTTTTATCTCTGTGTTTCAGCAATTTGATTTTGATGTACTTTGGTGGGGTTTTCTTTGGGTTTATTCTGCTGTGGTTTGTTGAGCTTCTTGGATCTGTGGGCTTATAGTTTTCATTGAATTTGTAAATTTTTCAGACATTGTTTTATCAAATATTTTTCTGTCTCCTCCACCTCCTTCTTGGAATCCAGTTACTTGTATGTTAGAATGCTTTACATTTTACTAGAGGTTGCTAATCCTTTGCTCATTTTTCTGTATCCTTCCTCACTGGCCTTCATTTTGTTTATTTTCTATTGCTATATCTGCAAGGTTGTTAATTTTTGATTCTGCAGTGTCTAATCTGTTAATCTCATTTAATGTATTTTTCACTTCAGATATTATATTTTTCATGTCTATATGTTCCCTTTGGGTTTTTAAAATATATATTTCATTCCTCTATCCATCATGCTCATATTTTCCTTTACCTGCTTGAACATATGGGATATGTTTATAATTGTTTTATAATTATAATAACTGTTGTTTCTGGTTCTGATTCAACTGATTGATTTCTCTCCTGGTATTTGGTCATATTTTCCTGATTTTTTGTATGTCTGAAAATGTTTAACTTAATGTAGGATATTTTTAATATATTGTTGATTGCTGGATTTTCTTGTATTTGTGACTCCCAGGTAAGTTATTTAGAATTAGTTGGATCCTTTTGAGGCTAACTTTTAAGCTTTGTTATGCTGATCAGAATTTAATTTAGCCCAACTACTAAGGTAATAGCCCTCTGAGGATTCTATCTAATACCCTGTGTTTTTTCAAGATCTTTTCTCTAAGGCTGGTGGGAAGACAAACTATTCTTGTTGTGTGAGCTCTAGGAACTTTTCTGTCTACTACTCTCATAGGTCATTTCCTCTCACTCATGAACAAATTAATACTCAGCCAAAGAATCAAGGGTATCCCCATGTAGATTTCCCAGGCTCTTTCTCTTGCATCTCTCTTGCCATCTTACTTTCTCCCACAAATTTCTGTTGCCTTGGCTTTTCTGAACTCTGACTTGTGTCTCCTCAACTCAGACTGAGTTGGGTATGTTTAGGTTTTCAATCTCTATGGTCTGTCCTGGTTAACTGACTCTGGGCAGTAAGTTGTTAAAATCATAGTTTGTTTGCCTTTTTCAGGAATCATAGTCCTCTGGTGTCTGTTGTCAATGTCTAAAAACTATTGAATATATAACTATAATTATATAGATATAATTTATTTCTTCTTGTTTAAAGTGAGAAGATAAATCGGTCTTTGTTATTTAACATTGGTCAGAAATAGAAATCTGGAGTTATTTAACATTGGTCAGAAATAGAAATCTGGAGAAATTTTTTATTCCAGTGTTTTTCTGACAACTAATAATTTAATTATAAACTGTGAACCTTTTATAATATAGGGATATATGTTTTAATAGTGAAAATCAGGATAAATGTTCATGTGTGCATTATTGCTATCATGCCAGCTATACAAAATCATAGTATAAAAAGATATTGTGGTCCTAATTGTGGGTATCTTTAGATGCTAGGACTATACAGCATGTTTTTTGTCTTCTTTTTTTTTTAATATTTTCCTAATGTTTTATAATGGAAATTTAGAAATTGCTTTTATTTTAGAAAAATGAACTTTATTTTCAAATTATTAAAAAATACTTTTATGCTGAGAAAGCAAATCTAGAATAGAAAGCTCTCATCTACAAAAATGTATGTAAATGAATTAACATGCATATGCAGATTACCTCTTTAGGTGCCCAATCCTGGGCTTGACATTCTCCCCTCATATTGTACTTATTTCCAAAATATAATTGGGGCTTATAGTAAGCACAGATACAATAAAATAATAAAATCAAGATGGAGATACAAGTTCAATATACAGGAAATAAAGTGAGTGGCAAGTGTATGGGTTGAGTGGAGAACGGTGGGAGGGGCATGGAAAGGAAGCGATGTAATTTTAACAGAAAGCCTAGACTCAGGGTAACTTTGGAAATGGAACACAAAATTTATCTGTGAGCTTACTGGCAGCCAGAACAAAGAGGGAAAGAGGGGGATTTGGAGCTTGCAGAGTTAAATCAAAAATTAGCTCTTCTGAAGATTCCCTTTTCAATTTTGTATTTTTCAGTTCTGACTTCTAAAAGATTTTCACATAAATGAGATGAAAGAAACGCTCAACAGATAGAAGTGTCGTGCCTAGCTCTTTGAGGACAAAAGAGAATGCCAGGCATAGACCCTTTGCTTAATGAAACTGGGATCCAAGAAGGTAGGGAAGACACGTGCATAAACCTGGAATAGTTTGAGACTAAAACGAGACAGCGTATGATTGAGCTTAAAGTCAAAAGCCTGCAAGATTCCAGTTAGAGGTCGACCTTCGGTTCTTAATGGATGGGTGAGGATGGCTAAGCGCAGGGGAAGGAAAAGGCATTCTAGAGGAAATGCACAACAGAGGAAGGCCAAGAGGGAGGTGAGGGCATTGCACATGGCCTGGGAAGGTGCTGAGTGTGACCGTTGGGAGCAGCAGGGATGTGGAAATAAACTCACTGTCTCTCAAATGAGAGATTATTCCATTCAAGTCACACCAGTAGTCCTGAGTGTCATGGTGGAGGAAGCATTGACCATAGACCCACAGGCTCTCAGTTCAAATCCTATCTCGGCTAAATTAAAGGAATTAAAGGAAAGAAATGCAATACCTACCACCTTGAGGCTTCAATAGAGCTAAATGAAGTTTCATATTTTAATACATGCTATGCACCAGGCTCTGTCATACGTATTAAGGTGTTTTGTTCTATTTTAAAAGGATGAAATAATGCCATTTGCAGCAGCATGGATGGACCTAGAGATTATCATACTACGTGAAGTAAGGCAGACAGAGAAAGACAGCTATAATATGATATCTCATATATGTGGAATCTAAAAAATGATACCAATGAACTTATTTACAAAACAGAACCAGACCCACAGATGTAGAAAACAAATTTAGGTTACCAAAGAGGAAAGGGCAGGGGAGGGATAAATTAGGAGTTTGGGATTAACATAAACACACTACTATATATAAAATAGATAACCAACAAGGACCTACTGTGTAGCACAGGGAACTATACTTGATATCTGGTAATAACCTATAAGGGAAAAGAATCTGAAAAAGAATAGATATGTATATGTATAACTGAATCACTTTGCTATACACCCGAAACTAACACAAAATTGTAAAGCAACTATACTTCAATAAAAGAATAAATAAATAAAAATAATAAAACACCTCACACACAGGAGGGAGTGCTTTTGAGTCCAAAGATAGTCTTCACAATTTTTATAATATACTGATGTCACAAGGCATTTTTGGCCAGCAGAGCTAAGATTCAGAATTTCTCATGGAAAGTTTCTGACTCTGAGCCCACAATTTAGCATAGAAATTTTGTTTTGTCGATTACTCCAAAGAGGAGTTTGGTTTTGTTGAAAGGGCTAGGAAGACAGCAGAACAGATGCAGTTTCTAGTCTAGCTTTAATTTGAACCTGAGTTTGAGAGCCTACGGTTAGAAGATTGAGGGCCTGAAACATTCATCTTGCTGGTGTGTGTGTATGTGTGTGTGTGTGTGTGTGTGTGTATTGTTGTTGTTTTTGTGTTGAGTCCTCTGGAAAGAGAAGCAAGCTGCTCTGGGATTGAATAAGAGAAACCATGAGTTTCTTTGAACAGCCATGACCAGCGTTGGCCCTTGTACCAGCCAGGGTCCAGTCAGGAAAACACAAACCACACGGCTTCAGCTAAAAATTCAATAAAACACCTTGATTACACAGACACTGGAAGACTTAAAAAGCAAAAATGGAAACAGTGAGGTCACATAGCAGTAATACCTGTAGGAGGCAGCTGCCACGCCTAGGGCCGGTGAACAGAGGGTAGGTATTAGGATCTCAGAATCCAGGAGCTCAGAAGAGAAGAGACCCGGTGGACCAGAGACCCAGACCTCCGAGGTACGGTTGATTCCCAGCTCTGGCTCAGGGGAGGGACCCTGGGAGCTGGGGCTCCCACCGTTGGTTGACTCCAACAGTGGCTGTAGGGAGGAAGGACAATTGCCAAGTTGAAGCAAGGCTGAGAGGCCAGCAAGCCGAGAAGGTAGCAAACCCCTTCTCCCTTCATCACCCTGCAGCCTGCCTCCAGCACCCCCTAACGGCAGGTCCTAAAGTGGCACCAGTTGCAGGCCCGAGGGGTGCGGAGCGCCAGCCCGGGCCACGGAGTGGCCTGGAGAAGAGGCCGGTGTGAATGAGACCCAGAGCATGACCAGGTTCCTTCCTGGGGTCTCACACAGGCCAGCACAGGATGGGAGTGCTCTCCGGCTGTGTGAAAATGAGACGCAACAGGCCTCTTCTTGAGGAACGACTGTATAGGCTGTGTGCCGAGATGAAAACATGCACGTTTCTTTCTTTATTTCATCCTGACAGTAACCAAGAGATGAGTATTACTAGTTATGTTTTACTAGTAATACTAGTAAAGTAGAGGATCTGAAGCCCGGAGAGTTTATGCAACTTTCGAAGGGTTGCAAAGCTAGTAGGTGGGAGAGAGAAAAAATAAACGGAGAACTCAGTGACTCCAACATAATTCCCTTTTCACTCACACGAACCTGACTTACACACCCATCAGGCAATTACATCTTTCCCGCTAATGGGCGAGTTCCATGAGGTCAGGACCACGTAGGACCTGCTGGAAGGTGCATGCAGGTAACCGGCACCGGGTACACAGATGTTCTCTAAACAACGGTTGAATAAACAAATGAATATGTTTAACTCCCTTTAGTCTTCTTTTAGTGTGATAGGAAAATGTCCACATATATAATTTGATACCCAAACACAGATAAATCATGGGTAATCCATGTGTATGTCTAAAATGTATTTTAGCACTGCACCAAGGAAAGCAAATGCTTTTGAAGCCAGGGGCGGGGGGACGGGACACGTGACACTAACGTGCTCGTCTTTCCTTCTTCTGAGGGACAACACGTAACTTTAAAATGAGGCAAATGAGAATACACATGTGATCTTTGAATTAACCATCCCACTGAACTCTGGTCTCTTCCTGCCCCTCCCCCAGCCCATCCCCCACCCAAGCACAGCCTATCATTAGCTGCTCTCTGGAATCGACAGTAGAGTAATTTGAACTCTGGCTCCCAAGGGCCTATTCTTTTACTTCCTGCTGTAGGAATACGGGCATATTGATTAGATATCAGACCGTAATGGGCTTCCAATCTCTCTGCCTTAAGATATATGACGGAGATGACAGGAAACAGATACCCTGTTACTACTTGTAAATACTCTGGTTGAACAAAATGGTTGCTAACCACTTCGGTGCCGTGTACTTTCACCACCAGGAAGAAGCTACTTTAACACTCTTTCCAATGTAATTTCCTGGAAAAGGAAGGCCTGGAATTTCCAGGACTGTCATCGACTCTGGAAACTCTGCAGGAAGGAAGACTTCCCTTCAGAGTGAACCCTTGAGAGTTGATCCGATTGCTCAGATGCAAACCCAATAACATCTTCAGCCCGTTTGCCCCCATGTGACAGCTGTGAGGGAGGAGGGGTTGGAGGCTGAGCAGAGGCCAGAGCAGGGCTCCTCCCCTTATAAGTAAGACCTAAAGTCAGTACTTCTAGGGGCCTCAACTTCCTCATCTGTGAAATGCAGAAACAATCCCATTCCCAGCACCCCTGCAAAGATCGAGTACAACAGTGCATCCAGAGGAGCTAGGACAGTGCCTGGTGCCTGCTTCATTCTCCTTCCTTCCCCCACCCCTGCCTGCCCCTGGAAATAGAAGATTTCCCGTTGCTGGAATTACGACAGTCCTTTGGGTTGGGGAAGAGGCAGCCATGCACAGCATATCTCCTAGTGTGGCACAGTCCAGACCCCCAAAGAGCACACCGTGGTGGCATTTGTAGGCAAATGGGCCAAAAGTCCCAAGCTGAGCTGAGCTTTGTCAGCACGGGAGCGAATCCTTGTTCCACATTGCCGATGGCAGCCTGGCCCAGGCACTGATAACTGCCTGTTCGAAGATGACCTAGGTTTGTTTGGTGGGTTTTGCCCACTCCCTGCACCAGGCCTATGATGTTTGTGTTAGCAGGACCCTGACTCACAGCTTGATAACTGCAGAGGTAGATGCGAGTTGACTGGTGGCATCTTCCTCCTCCTGGGGGCCCAGCAGACGCCAAGGAGAAGCTTCCACGCTGCCCTCCCTGATATGGGTTTGATTTTGCACAGGAGGGTGTGTCTTCTACTGGATCATCCATTTCCTTCCCTTTTCTTATCACAGCAAAGATGACTCAAAAACAAATTGAACGCTGGTTCCAGAAGGATTCCAAAGGATGACTGTAAACTTTTAAGGGGGAATAAAATGCGAGTTTATACATTTTTAATTATGCCGGGCCTGAAGCTCATACTCATTTATTACTAGTGATATCAGCCAATTATCTGCCACTTCTCTAATCTTTGCCCTGCAAACAGACGTGACCTCTGGTCAAGTAAGATAAATAGAGGATTAGAAATGGCTACCTGCTGGGAACTGATTGAAAAAGAGGGAACAAAATGCCAGGAGCGCAAGTTAATCCTGGACTCTTTCCCAGCCTTTTCTAGGCTTTTGCTTCTGTGGGTGAAGACAAACTCAAGTGGACCCAACCTCCTCTTTGCTAACATTTCCCTGTTTCTCCTTCCTCCCCTGCCCCCATTAGAGTAAGGAGATCAATAAAACCAGCCTTGAGAGAGGAAGGAAACGATCTCCAGGCTGGTATCAAATGCCATATCTCCGCGGCATGTGGAAGAGGGCCAGTGAGCAGTGAGTGACCTGCCTGCGCATTCCAGAAACACCGAATTCATATTATTGGCTTCATCAGCGTTGTCCCTCCTGGAGGTTGCTCTTAATTAGCCCAGGAGACGATTAAAGAAAAGAACTATGACCGTTAGCTTCAATACAGAGGGATCTGGCCAAGAAAGAAGCAGAGACACAAAATGATGGGCGCCATTGATCCAGTGCTCTGTTTGGACCAGGCCCCGTGCTCAGTTCCTGAGGTGCAATATCTCCTTTCATCCTTATAACAACTCTTTGAAGACAGTCTTGATTATTCCTGTTCTACAGATGAGCATAACTGAGGCTTGAAGTTAGGAAGCTTGTCCTCATTTGCACCGCTGATCATTCACACAGACGTCTGCCCGACCCTTCCCCAGCACCCCAAATCCCAAAATGAAGGCTGACTCTGAGTCCCCATCATGCTACTTGCTCTCCAGCAGCAGAATAAAGGAGGAGGTACAGAGAGGTCATTTAATCCAGCCACTGATTTTTCAGATGAGGAAGCATAGTTCAGAGATAGAAAGTGACTTTCCCAAGGTCACACAGCAGAGCTATGACTCCTGATTCTGGACTGTCAGCCCCAGGCTTTTGGCAAAGATAAAACACACTTGTCTGCTGTGCCTGCATCATTCCCTTAGACATTAGCGGGAAATACACAACTCCTCAATGACATGGAACTATAAGGGCCAGAAAAATGGAACTATAAGGGACAGAAGTTTGACATAATACAAGTGAATTTCATGGGTTATTTTATTTATTCAACAAACGTTTATTCAGCACCAATTATATATAAAGCATGGTTCAGGTGCTGAAGTTTTGGCAATGAAAAATAGGTATATACTAAAAGTGTGTGTGTGTGTGTGTGTGTGTTTCTTTTCTTACTTTCAAGTAGTTACACTAGAGATAAATTTGAGCTTATAAGTAAAATGAGGTAAACAAGATTTTTAAAAGATTAATAAAAACTGCAACTACCTATAGACATGCATTACAAATTAAGGCATCAAAACATACATTTGCTTCAGAATTTATCTTGGTCACCCAGTATGCTTTTTACAGTATTGAATGAATCAAGTTTTTTTGAATTTGCTAGTGGTAAAAGTAAATAAAAACAAACTAAAGTAAAAGCACTTCTAAATTGGATGTTCTTACCTATGAGTAAAATGCTGAGTATTTTAGAAAGAAGGAATAATGACATGATCATTTGCTGAGTACTTACCGGGGATTCCATAGACATTACCTCACTTAATCCTCTGGAAACTCTTGCAAGGTGCTATTATCTCCATTTTACAGATGGAAAAATGAAAAGAGTAACAGAGTCTCACTAAGACCTGACAGCAAAGAAATAGCCAAGTTAATTGCAGAGCTGATATTTTAGGTAAGATACCTCCCCGCTTACCCACAAGAGGATTGTTAAGGTTATATAATAAAGATAACATCACAGTGATAAAATAATTATCATATATTAAGCATTTGCAGTGTAGCAAGTATTATGCTAAGCACATTTCAGACATTATCCTATTTGATCCTCACAACAAACCCAGGAGGGAAGTACTATTATTAGCTCCATTTTACAGAGAAGAAAACAAAAAACACAGAGAGGGTAGGTAACCTGTCCAGGGTTACACAGCTAGTACAAAATAGAGACAGGAACCAAACCCAGTAAGTGCAGCTCCAGCCATACACTCTTTCTTTTTTAAAAAAAGAACATCTTTATTGGAGTATAATTGCTTTACAATGTTGTGTTAGTTCCTCCTGTATAACAAAGTGAATCAGTTATATGTACACATATATCCCCATATCCCCTCCCTCTTGCATCTCCCTCCCACCTTCCCTATCCCACCCCTCTAGATGGTCACAAAGCACCAAGCTGATCTCCCTGTGCTGTGCAGCTGCTTCCCACTAGCTATGTATTTTACATTGAGTAGTGCATATATGTCCATGCCACTCTCTCATTTCGTCCCAGGTTATCCTTCCCCCTCCCTATGTCCTCAAGTCCATTCTCTATGTCTGCATCTTTATTCCTGTCCTGACCCTAGGTTCTTCAGAACCTTTTTTTTTTTTGGATTCCATATACATGTGTTAGCATACAGTATTTGTTTTTTCTCTTTCTGACTTACTTCACTCTGTATGACAGACTCTAGGTCCATCCACCTCACTACAAATAACTCAATTTCGTTTCTTTTTATGGCTGAGTAATATTCCATTGTATATATGTGCCACATCTTCTTTATCCATTCATCTGTCAGTGGACACTTAGCTTGCTTCCATGTCCTGGCTATTGTAAATAGTGCTGCAATGAACACTGTGGTGCATGACTCTTTTGAATTATGGTTTTCTCAGGGTATATGCCCAGTAGTGGGATTGCTGGGTCATATGGTAGTTCTGTTTTAAGTTTTCTAAGGAACCTCCATACTGTTCACCATAGTGGCTCTATCAATTTACATTCCCACCAACAGTGCAAGAGGGTTCCCTTTTCTCCACACCCTCTCCAGCATTTATTGTTTGTAGATTTTTTGATGATGGCCATTCTGACCAGTGTGAGGTGATACCTCATTGTAGTTTTGATTTGCAGTTCTCTAATGATTAGTGATGTTGGGCATCCTTTAATGTGTTTGTTGGCAATCTGTATATCTTCTTTGGAGAAATGTCTGTTTAGGTCTTCTGCCCATTTTTGGATTAGGTTGTTTGTTTTTTTGATATTGAGCTGCATGAGCTGCTTGTATATTTTGGAGATTAATCCTTTGTCAGTTGCTTCGTCTGCAAATATTTTCTCCCATTCTGAGGGTTGTCTTTTCATCTTGTTTATGGTTTCCTTTGCTGTGCAAAAGCTTTTAAGTTTCATTAGGTCACATTTGTTTATTTTATTTTTATTTCCATTTCTCTAGGAGGTGGGTCAAAAAGGATCTTGCTGTGATTTATGTCATAGAGTGTTCTGCCTATGTTTTCCTCTAAGAGTTTGATAGTGTCTGGCCTTACCTTTAGGTCTTTCATCCATTTTGAGTTTATTTTTGTGTATGGTGTTAGGGAGTGTTCTAATTTCTCTCTTTTACATGTAGCTGTGAAGTTTTCCCAGCACCACTTATTGAAGAGGCTGTCTTTTCTCCATTGTATATTCTTGCCTCCTTTATCAAAGATAAGGTGACCAGATGTGCGTGGGTTTATCTCTGAGCTTTCTATCCTGTTCCATTGATTTATATTTCTGTTTTTGTGCCAGTACCATACTGTCTTGATTACTGTAGCTTTGTAGTATAGTCTGAAGTCAGGAAGCCTGATTCCTCCAGCTCTGTTTTTCTTTCTCAAGATTGCTTTGGCTATTTGGGGTCTTTTGTGTTTCCATACAAATTGTGAAATATTTTGTTCTAGTTCTGTAAAAAATGCTATTGGTAGTTTGATAGGGATTGCATTGAATCTGTCGATTGCTTTGGGTAGTATAGTCATTTTCACAATGTTGATTCTTCCAATCCAAGAACATGGTATATCTCTCCATCTGTTTGTATCATCTTTAATTTCTTTCATCAGTGTCTTATAGTTTTCTGCATACAGGTCTTTTGTCTCCTTAGGTAGGTTTATTCCTAGGTATTTTATTCTTTTTGTTGCAGTGGTAAATGGGAGTGTTTCCACTAATGACAAAAAATCGGAAACAGCCCTACACTCTTAATCATTATGCTAAATTATCTTTCCAGTAAGAAAAAATACAGTTTAGCATGGATAAGCATGCATTGTCCTGAAATATAGTTTTATATGCCAGGTCAAAAGATTCCAGAAGGATGGAAGGGGGGAAAAAAGCCACACATCAGAGAACAATGAAATCAAGAATTCTAGAAATATCATCATATCACAGTTATCACTTACTTCAATGAATGCAAATATGGCTTAACTGGGAAGCAATTGCCCCAGACTCTATTTCCACTTAGGAATTGGATGCATTTTTACCCTTCGACACATATTGTATTACATATTTCCTTCTCTAACACAGGGTATACAGAGAGGTCCATGCCAAAAGCTCTAATTTGTATACACTTCTGGTTAAGGGACTTTTGATTCCCCTAATGCATTTCTTACCCAGCAAGGCCATTCCTAGAGGTGAAGAACCCTTGTTCATTTTTTCCTGCAATAAACATGCCTGGATTTTCGGTGCAGTTAGACGTGGGATTAGCAAAGTTTCTTCCACCCAATCTGGGAAGGTTTTCTCCACACTGGGAAATGCTGACTTGCTTCCCCCATCATTTTGCCCTCATGGTTTCCCAGGGGCTTCCAGAATGCTCTCTGAATGCCCTACTCCACTTTACTCTTTATGCTTCAGGGCACAGGAATATTTGGCTGTAGGGGCCTTTTCCTTTGCTGCACTGTTTGTCTGACTCATAAACAATTCTCCAGGTCACCCTTAGCCAATATGAGCATCTTGTCCTCATAAATACCAACAAGCATTTCACAGAAATATCATTACTACCCATGGATGAGGGTCATCTAAGAAGCAGAAGTTCAGAAAAGGAAAAAGGGCTAACATTTTTTAAGCTCCTATCTGATGCCAAGTACTTTACATACATTATCTCATTTAATTGTCATAAAAACCCTGAGAAATTGATGTTACTTGCTACATTTTATAGATGAGGAAACTGAGGCATCTGATATGCCAAAGTCTGCAAAATGAGTTTAATATTAATAATTACAGCTAGCACTCATTATTTTCTTGCTATGTACCAGAAACTGCCTTTACTACTCTACAAATGTTAGTTCATTTAGTTCCACAATAACACTTAGAGGTAAGCATAATTGTTATCTCAGTTTTATAGTTGAGAAAACTGAAGTGCAGAGATGTTAAGCAAATTTTCCAAAGTCAAACAGCTATGAAGCAGTTTGAAACCAGAAAGTATGATTTTTAGTGGGCAGTCTTGAGATAAAATGAACAGCTACCAATTTTCCCAACAAATAAAAGCGTAAGTTTCTAAGACCACCATTTTAGATATATAAATGGAAGGAACTAGCTCTGGGCAATTGCCAGTCTTGGGATTTAGGGTCAGACAGTAGTAACTGGAGGACTGGTTCTGCTGCTTCCAGCTCTGTGGTCTTGGGCAAGACAGCTGTGGGCCTAATCACACCTGCCTTCCAGGCAGAGCTGCAAATAGCATAAGAGGGAACTTAGGAAGTGGAAAATCACAACAGTAACTGAGGTCCAAGTATTGGTAGAACCACAGAAAACCTCACAATGACCCTGCTTCTACAGAGGAATCAGGAAAGACAAATATCATATGATATCATTTATATGTGGAATCTAAAAAAAATGATACAAATGAACTTATTTACAAAACAGAAATAGAGTCACAGATGTAGAAAAAAACTTACGGTTACCAGGGGGTAAGGGGGATAAATTGGGAAATTGGGATTGACATATACGTACTACTATATAAAATAGATAACTAATAAGGACCTACTGTGTAGCACAGGGAACTCTACTCAGTACTCTGTAATGACCTATATGGAAAAAGAATCTAAAAAAGAGTGGATATATGTATATGTATAATTGATTCACTTTGCTGCACGGCAGAAACTAACACAACATTGTAAATCAACTATACGCCAATAAAAATTTTTTTAAATATTATTAAAGAATATTAAAAAAAGAGGACTCATCCTCCTAGTGTAGGACCACAGCTTAATAGAAAGTGTTTCCATTTTAAATTTCTCACCGAAACAGCTACTTTCGATTTGGAAGAACAAGCAAACAAACAAACAAAAATCCTTACAAACAGTCCAGGAAATTAACTATGTATTTTTCTTTCATTGGACTTGATTTTTAAGAAAGAAGATAGCACAGAAATGTGTAAAATAAAAGAGAAAGTTTCCGCCTGTTTTGCGGGAGAGATTTTTAAGGGGTATGTACTATCGATATTGTTCTGCACTTGCTTGTCTCAGGAACATATCATGGACATTCTCTCATGTCAGGATGTGTGGGTCTACTTTTTTGTTGGTAGCCACAGCAATCCTATTATGTGGAGGTTTCATCACTTGTTGTTTTATTCCGCTATTGATAGATATATAGTGTGTTTCCTGCTAGCTTTAGTTATTACAGCTGCAAAAAGCACTTATAGTATATTTACGTATATATTTTTGTACAGTTGCTTTTTATAAATTGCTTTCAATGAAATAAAATGCCAACTTTTCATTTGACTTATAGGAAAAACAATTGAGCGATTTTGTTAGGTGTATGATTTTCACACATGGGGAAAGGGGTAGAGAGTTTCACGGGACCCCCGCACCGCCCCTCTACCCCCGATTGATTCCTTCCCCTGTCCCCCCTACAAGTGCCCCCCCCCCTCGGGATTCTGCCTTTGATATAGCAGGACCACCAAGGCAGTAGCCAGATCATTAGCTTTGTCCCTAGAACCAGCTCTTTTGACTTGGTTTACCATCTTAGTCAGAGTAAAACCTGATTTATGACCAAAAAAATTTTTTTTACCTGTGAGTCACAGACTCCTTTTGCTGTGGGGTTCACAGCAAAAAGTCTATGGCAGTGCTTTGGGTCAGACAACCACATTTTCTTAGTGAGTAAAATTTACAGGACAAAAATATCCCCTCTGTCACCTCCTGAAAAGCCAAAGGAATGCTCAGAAAATAATCTTTATCTCCTCGCTAAAACCCAAGATGGAAACCAGTTGCCTCTATATCCCAAAGATTTTTTTTCTATTTCACTTCCTTTTTTAAGAAGAATGACCAGAACATTTATTTCAGTGCCCCAGCCTGGATCATTAGACTCCAAATCTCTTCTTAGGGTGAACTGGATGTGAGAGTGAATGTCTTAAATCAATTCTGCTATTTCTGGTTTCAAGCCTCAACTTGTCAGATTGCTTGTGACTCTTGGGGGTGTTTTGGCATCTGTATAAACCCGGCGCTGTGCTGTTGAATCCTCCTGGCATTAACATGAAGATTGTATGGAAACTAACATAATATTGTATGTCAAATAGACTCCAACTAGAAAAAATAATTGCTTACTACTTAAAAAAATACTGATATATATATATGTGTGTGTGTGTGTGTGTGTATATATATATATGTATGTATGTATGTATTTGGATTCGTATTCTTATTTATCTTTTTGGTTCCTTCCCCACCTCAGCAGCCAGCCTCACGCTAGCTGGGAACTGACAGTTCTTTTTGGAAAACTAAGCAAATCTTTCAAAACAGTTTTCAAGTCTTGTAACAGCACGTTTGTGCTGCTACAGCTAAGGACCTGTCAGGCCTCCAGTGCGCACCTTGATTTCAGCCCAGCAAAACGGAGCAAAATATCCATTCTGTGCATGAAATCGCCTGTGTTCTGCGTGGGAATCTATACTTCTCAGCCCCCTCTGCACTTAGCAGGCTGTGCTTGGCTTTTCCTTGAGATGGGAAATTGGGTCCTGAGAAAGAGGCGCCTTCTTGCTTGATGCTGGAAAAGCCATCCCCGGGGAAACAGAATTCAAAGTGAGAACCATGAATTCTCACTTAGACTGTTTTTTCTCGAAAAAAAAATTTTTTTTTTCCTTGAGAGAGCCCACAGTTGGTAGGGGTATGATCAAATGTTCACGCTCATCCAATACTCTTGAAAGTCTAAATTGCTCAGAACCCTGACGATATGAACTTTTTTCATGCAAACAAATAAACCAGCAACAAGAATGACGATCAAAGCAGCCCTTTCTGTGCAATTTGGAATAGCACCAAGAGCCTCCAGACCCTTTCATTTCACTTATTGGGATCAATCCTAAGGAAATAAGCCTTTATCCACATTTCCAAGCACATACAAGGATTGTCACCAAAGCGTTGTTGAAAAGGGTGGAAAGAACAGGAAGAAAGAAGTATCTAATCATGGGAAAATAGTTAGGTAAATGTGGCACATCAACTAAATGGAACATTTTGCAGTCATTAACATGAGCTTACAAAAGGAGTATACAAAAATGTCATGGGAGATTTTTTTAAAGTAGGTTTTATTGAAGTAGAACAGACACAGACAAAAGCATAAATCATAAGCATATAGTTCAATGAACACACACATACAACTGGTACCTGGATGCAAAAATACATCACCTCAAAGCCCTCCTCGTGTCCCGTTCTGATCATTACTTCCTCCCAGGGTTACGATCAGTTTTGCCTGGTTTTGAACTTGATACATGGAATCCTACCATGTGTATTCTTTAGTCCCTGGCTTCTTCCTCTGAATATTTTGTTTGTAAGATTCATCCCTGTTGTTGTGCAGAGTTGTAGTTTCCTCATCTCCATTCCATTGTATTAATATACTAAAGTTATTTACCCGCTTCACTGTGGATGAGCATTTGGGTGGTTTCCAGTGTTATCCATCATGTGTAGTGTGGCCATAATTCTTGTATGGGCTGCTATTGGTGATCATATGCACACGGGTCTGTTGGGTATGTACCTAGAAGTAGAATTGCAGGATCATTGGCTCTACATATATTCAGCCTTAGCAGAGACCACCAAACAGTTTTCCATAGGATTGCACTAATTTTGATTTTTCCCAGCAGCCTATGAGAGCCCCAGTTGCTCCAAATACTCACCAACTTAGTGTTGTGTGTCAGAATCTCTTTGTTAATTTTGAAAATGTGCAGCTGAATTACAAATACAATATAATCATAGAGTTTTAAAAAATATATACACAGAAAAAAGCCTGGAAGGATATAATTTAACCTGCTAAGACTCAGTAACTTTGTATGGATGATGGGATTTTGTTTTAAAGTTCTTCTGTCATTTTCCCCTGACATTTTCTTATTCTTTGTAGTGAAGAAGTACTTATTACAGGAAGAGATATTACACATTCAGTGCCAGACCACCACAGTCAAGTTGACTCACACGAATGTTTGAGTTTCCCAGTGCATAGAAAATGTATGTTTAACTGTACAGAACAAGGAATATAGCCAATATTTTATAATAACTTTATATGGAGTAAAATCTATTAAAATAGCAAATCACTGTTGTACACCTGAAACTAATATAATATTGTAAGTCAACTGTACTTTCAGTTAAAAAAGTTATGTTTACACTATACTGTAATCTATTAAGTGTGGAATAGCATTATGTCTAAAAAACCAATGTAAATACCTTAACTTAAAAATGCTTTATTGCTAAAAAATGCTAACCATGACTTGAGCCTTCAGTGAATCATAATCTTTTTGCACTAATACAATCATAGATCACTGATCACAGATCATCATAACAAATATAATAATAATGAAAATTTTTTAAATATTGCGAGAATTACCAAAACGTGACACAGAGACACAAAGTGAGCAAATGCTGTTGAAAAAATGGCGCCAATAGACTTGCTGGATGCAAGGTTGCCACAAACATTCAGTCTGTAAAAAATGCAGTATCTGCGAAGCACAATAAAACAAGGTATGCCTCTTGTATTATAATTCCTGTTCTTTTCATCAGGCAGTAGGTGAGGGTAGGGCATTTAGGGGAGGGACCATTATCCCATATGATGGTCACTTTCAAATGTCACTGGCCCTGGGAGAGATTGCTGTTTTCAATGGACATCTCCATGGGCCAGTCAGGCATTTATCTATCTAACCATTCGTCCATCCACATACTCATCCCCTCATTAATTTGTTCATGTATTCATTAAATACTCATTAAACACCAACTTTGTGCCAGCCATTTTATGGGGTAGAAAGGAGTCATGAAAAGATTTTTAGGAGAGCTCATACCACATCATTTTGTAATTAGACATCAGTAATACAAGAATATGGAGGAGGATATGCTGATAAAAATGTAGTACAAATAATAAATATTTTTTAATTGAAATATAGTTGATTTACAATGTTGTATTAGTTTCAGGTATACAACAAAGTGACTCAGTTATATATGTATAGATTCTTTTCCATTATATGCTATTATAAGATGTTGAGTATAGATCCCTGTGCTATACAGTAGGTCGCTGTTGGTTGTCTATTAATGTATTTTTCAAGGGCTCATGACATACTAGGCACTGAGCTAAGAGTTACATGCAGACAATCATTTAAATCACAATCAACTTATAAGCCTATTTTTTTTTAACCGCCATCTAACAAATGTGGAAGCTGGAGCTTAGAGAGATTATAAAACTGGCCCAAGTTCACAAAGCTAGACTGGAATTCACATCCGATCTGCAGAACTTCAGGTCCTGGTTTTCCATTTCCCAACCATATCCTCCCTTCCTGGGCCTTGATACCTTCTACCCAGGTAGAGACAAATGGGGCATTGGGACAAAGGAGCCAAATGGAAGTGATATTGACCTGGAATTTCAAGACAGGCTTTTGGATTTGATCTTAAAGGATGAAAAGGAATTTTTTTAGGCAGAAGAAGGAAAAAGAAGATTTTAGGAAGCTTGTACATGGAAAGCAAGGATGGTTTCAACTCTGAAGGGAGGGAGGGCTGGAAGTGAGAGATAAGGTGGGAAAAGAGCTTGTGGTGGACTTTAAACCTCCCAAGGGGAGGGTCCCTGAGTCCCCTCCATGTCATCAACCAAGATGCCTGGATGCCAGGCACTGGCCCAGGTTGGGTGATCTCCTCCCTTCTTACTTACTGCTCCTACAGACCCTGTTCATATTCTCATAAGCATGTTGGTATGTCTGCAGCTGCATTATCTAATATGGTGGTCACTAGGCAGACATGGCTATTTAAATTTAATGAAAATGAAACCAAAGTGCAGTTCCTCAGTTGCACCAGCCACATTTCAAGTGCTCAAGAGCCTGGCATGGCTAATATATATATGATCTAGAACACTGCAGAATATTCTATTCAAGAGGGCTGCTCTGTCCTCTGTCTCCTGTGCATGGAGAAGCATCAGGGGACAGGAACCGTGCTTGAAGGATGCCCCAATGTCTTGTATGGAAGATGACATAAAAAAGATGCTCAGTGCTTGTTAGGTCCATAACTTCAGGACTGGAAGGGAGCTTATATCCCACAGCCTCTTTCAACAGGGAGGAAGTCTAAGGCCGATACCATGACTGGTAATATGGCTTTGAACAAGGGACTCTATACTCAGTGTCTTTCCAATTTCAACATGCCCGTGAATCACCTGGGGCTCTCCATAAGGGTGCAGATCCTGATTCAGTGGTTCTGGGGTGGAGCATAGATTCTGCATTTCTGAGAGGCTCCCAGGTAATGGTGATAATGTTGGTCCGTTGACCACACTTAAAAGTAGCAAGGCTCTGTGACCAGGAGAAAAGACCAGATTAAAATGCTGCAGGATAAATCTGGGAAGTTGAGCTCTTGGTGTGGAGATCTTTCTACAAACTTGGTCCACGAATTCAATTTTGTGAACATAAGGAGAAACTTAAGACACTTGTTCATCTCTGTGTTTTTCGACGCTGAGCCATCCCATTTATACTCCTTTCAGAAGATGAGAAAATCAGAGAGTACATTCAGAAATCAGATGCTAAGAAAACCACCCTCTCCTTTTCCCCGCCAATACTTTCATCATAACCACAATGAAAAGTTAACAGCTACAATCACAAAAGCTTAAATTCAAGGAATAATCAATTATGACTCCATTTAGCAAGAGAAATTGTAAAACGAATAGATCCACACGCTTTTGAAACATGAGTCAGAGAGGAAGCAGAAAGGCCAATGTGTTTTTAAAAAGCTTTGGAAAGAGAGGTACATACGCAACACGATCTTCCCAAGAAGAAAAATCTCTTTGAAAGTCTCTGCCTCCTGCAGGGCTCTCCTTCAAAACCACATCTGACATGGGTCTCATTTCCCTGCTCGATGGCATCATCATTAAACAGCCACACATCACAAGTAACATGTTTATCATTTTAACATTCCTTCCAAGATTGAGTTTGCATTATGGACTGTGAAGACATAGATTCTGTTGCTTGGGAGGGGGCAGATGGAGATCTGTCAGTGTTCTAGAAAATGAATTTTTAATACCCCTTGAAAGACAAGTTACAGATACTCAGAGGTTTTAACTAAGACCATTTCATGCCTGAAACAAATATGTTTAATTAGGCAGCTAACAGCTCTCCTCAATGCTACGAAGCTGAGAGAAGCGAACACGAATTCTTTAGGAAAGGAGCAGGCGTTTAGTCCAGAGCGCTGGTCCCATGGCCAGACAGCAAGTTTCCTCACCACGTCTCTACTCAACATCAGGGATCATAGAATGTACGGTATTTGTCAAAATGGATGTGGGATTAAATCTGGCTGTTGCCTCTTCCTAGCCCTTTAATTTTGTCCAAGCCACTTAATATTTTCTGAGCCTCGGCCATCTGGGCGATAGTAATACCATTTCTGAGTTATAGGAAATATGAAATTGAAATAATTTATGTAAAGCACCAGATACATGGGAACAATTGTTTTAATTGAGGCAGTAATATTCATAATGGTGTTTGGCCTTCACCCCAGGATGAAGAATTTGCTAGTAGTGGGACAGGGCGTGAGAATTTCCAAGGACAGGAGATCCATTCCTCCACTAACCTGCTCGATGACCACTTTGCTGTCTCCAAAGGCCTCTGTGAAAATGCATATCAAAATGAGGGTGTTCAGTAGTAGTGAGGGTGCAAAGAACAGAGAAGGGTGGTGGGGATACCAGCAGGTTGAACATCATAGTCAAAATACTGCTTATATTCATTAATGTAATTAACACCAACTGCATCCCAACACGCATCAGGCAACACGGTAAACACTTTGGATATGTTACCTCATTCAATCCTCACAGCAGCCCTGGGAGATCGGTACTAGTATTAATTCTATTTAGTACAAGGGTTTCCACATTCAACACTGTGGGTATTAAGGGGGCAGATAATTCTTCGTTGGCAGAGCTGTCTTGTGCGTCGTAGGATGTTTAGCAGTATCCCTGGCCGTGACCTACTAGGTACCAGTAGCACACTCTCCCCACCCCAGTTGTGGCAACCAGTAATGGCCCCAGGCATGGTCAGATGTCCCGGGTCAGGGGGACAATCACCCTCGGTTGAGAATCGCTGGGTGAATAATCAATGAATAAAATAAAGTAGTGAAGTTCAGAGACTTCCCCAGATGACCTGGCAAGCAAGTGTTGGAGCCAGGATCAGAAATCAGGCGGCGAGTTTCCCAAACCTCACCCTTGTATATTGATACCAAAGCTATACTCTCTCCTAGGCCCAGAATATAAGGTAAAGAAAGCTCTGTGTTTGGGGGGATTTGAGTGGTAGGAGGAGCCTTTGTAGCAAAACCTCTGCTGTGACAAACGAGCATAATAAGCCATCTGACAGCCTGGCCACATCTGATGGTTGCAGGTAAATACTTTCCCTGGAGAAGCTCTCCCTGATTCCGACACCACCAGCTGTGCAAAAACAAGCGGAAAACTGTTTCTTGGGAACATCTCCCTTGGCCAGTTCATGGCATTTATGAAAAAATATTTGGCCCCAAACCATTATCTCCTCCTTATTAATAAGATTTGGCAGTAGATGTGTTTTGGCTTTAAAAAAAATGAAGTCTGCTTTCAGAGATGGAGACTTGCTTTCACCGAGGAATCCAAATGACTATCCTAGGTTCAAAAGGGAAATTAAATGAGAACATTTTGATTATGCTCAAATATGTGTCTGGTATTCCAAGGGGACAAATTTCACTTAAATAAGTGATCTCTGGAGTGATTTGTTAAAAACAATTCCTCTTATTCCTAGAGTCCTATCTCTGTAGTTTAGCTGGGTCTATCACAGGCATCTGAGGAAGCCCGTTATTACACTGGCATGCATTGCTTTAATAAGACAGCTTGCTCACATGTGCCTTACAGCCACAAAGCGCATTCATATTCATCTCATCTTTGCAATAGCTCCTTAGAGGTATTATTACTATGCCCATTCTTACATATGTGGAAACTGAGGCTCAAGGACGTTGGCATCCACCAGTCAACAGCTGGCAGAGACTGGGCTCCAGTTCAGGTCCTTTAATCCCAAAAGGGTGGAAAGGTGATGGGTGCCTGGGTGGGAGCAGACTTTGGGGAAGATGTGAGTCTGGCTTTGGAGGCCAACTCCATCTATTCTCCATTGGCCTGTGACTGCACTCATAGCTGGGCCTCCAGAAGACCCAGGAGTGATGCCCCAGCTAGCAATGCTCAAGGGTTGATTAGGCAGCCCCAAGGCCTGGACATTCCCAGGGCTGTGTGGATGCCTGGGCCTGACTACAGTGCCACAGAGCCCAAGGCAGTGCAAACACACGAGTGTGCGTGTGGGCACGTACAAAGTGCATGAAAACAAGAATACCGGGACACAAACTTCGCACAGGTCAACACGTAGTCAAAGTGGGGGCAAAGGGACTGGCCCCAGGCAGGTCCCCAGTGGGCTCTACTTGTGTCTTTAATTATTGTTCCAATCTACCTTCAGTGCCCACCTCCTCACCCCCGCCTCCTTGGTCCGAAATGTTCACTCAGTGTGCTCAATTTAGGATAACTTCTTCCTGCACTGCCTCTAGCTTAGTGCCTTAAACTCTTCTGGCCCATAGTGTATGAGTTCCTGCTCCAAGACACCCATGGAACAGAAGAGCCATGAGGTCAGAGTCTGAGGGTATTTCATACTCCTGTGTCCTCAGCCCGCAGCTGGGCCCTTGGCACATGGATCAAGAGAGGAGGGAAAAAGCAGAGGCTGAGCCAAGTCACCAAGGCTGGCACGCAAGGCCTGCCGCTCACTGACCGTGTGACCATGAACGAGTCAGTTACACCGTGGTAGAACAAGGGACCCCGAAGGGGGCCACCTCCTAATCCCCACAACCTGTGAATATGTGACCTTAATGGGCGAGAGGAGACTCAGGTTGCAGGCTGAATCAAGGCTGCTAACCAGCTGACTTTACAATAGAGAGTTCATCCTGGATTATCCGGGTGGGCCCGGTGTGATCACAAGGGTCCTTAAAACTGGAAGCTAGAGGCAGAAATGGAGTCAGTGCTGAAGTGATGCCATATGAAAAACACCAGACTCTCTGTTACAGGTTTTGAAGATGGAAGGAGACACAAGTCAAGAAATGCAGGCGGCTTCCGGAAGCCAGAGGAGGAATCAAGCGCGTGGATTCGTGGCTGGAGCCTCCTGAACGGAGTGTGTCCTGCCCACACCTTGATTTTAGCCCCGGTGAGACCCACGTTGGACTTCGACCTCCAGAACCGTAAGATAACACACTCGTGTTGCTTTAAACCACTGAGCTCGTAGTAACTTACTGTAGTGGCATTAGATGCGAACACAAATCTAAGGCTCCATTTCACCATCTTTAAAATGGGGCCAGTAATGGCACAGACCCTGCAGTGATGAGTAAGTGTGACAGCGCGGTATATGTAAAGCTCACGGAGGACAACCTGACTAACACGGTAACTTTCAGTGCTTATCAGATGTGCAAAAATGGTCGTTGAGCGAATGAATAGATGAATGAATGAATGAACAAAATTGTTGGAGGCAAGAAGCAAGAAAAGGGATCTAGGGTGTGTTCAAGGAAGGGTCAAAGTATTTGCAAATTTAAGGTTGACTGTGTACACAATTAGTTACTTGCCCTTTGCCACTGTCTGCAGAAGCTTAAAGAATATGGTAACCAGGCTCGCCCTTGATTTTGACCCTGAATTTCCCTATTAACCTGTTTCTGCCGTGGTTAGCCGTCATCCTATGCGCTACCGTGCCGATCCTCTCCAGAAACTGACGGATGCAAACCCCTTGGGTCTCTCGGCAAAGAAACAAATAATAATAATAATAATAATATAAGAATTAAAATAAACTATGACAATGTGAGAGCAGTGTCTAGTGGTATTTCATAATATTGGGTTGACTACAACGTGAAGTGATAGAATAGCCTCCATGCTATTCCCTCAAAGTCCTGTACTTTCCACCCTTCATTTTTGCCTGTGGGAAACAATCCACCCTGAAGAAACCTTGTTTCCACTAAGACTTTTTTTTTTTTTTTTCCTTTTTTGCAGTTCCCCTGTCCCAGGCCATCAGGCATCTAACCTATAACAGAACAGCCTGCTCTGTCTTCACACACCAGCATTTTCTAAATATTCGCATTCCTCAGATGCCAGCTCCTTCCTTATTTTCTCAATTCCGTATTTGTTTATCCTCAAAAGCTCCTTTGTAGCTGCCCACATGGATCTGGGAAAATGTGGAGGCCAGCCCTCTTCCCTTGGGCAGCCCAGGGCCCACCAGGAGCCCCATTTTCCTTTTCTCCACCTCGGGGGCACTCTCCTGAGAACAGAACTGACTGCAAGGTCCCCGTGGGCCCAGCAGCTGACCCAGCCCTTCAAACACACAAACGGTCCTCTGAGGGTCTGGGGCCTGGTGAGTGCAGGTTCCCTCGGGGGGATTTTTAAACCCATGGTTCCCTGTTTTGCAAGTAGGAGCCCCTCATTTCAGCCTGGTCCCCCTCAGACAGACCTCAGAGCCCGGGGTATTTAAAAGCCAGGGATCATATCATGGCAAGGGTGCCCTGACTGTGAACTTCGCCCTTGAAGGGTGCAGCCCTCGCCCACAGATTATAAGGTAACAAGCAAGCCAGTGACCTCCCCTGCACCCCGACCTTGCCCTCTGCATGGGCTGGGAAACCCTGCAGAAGGCCAGCCGGGATAGAGTTGGAAAAGAGCCAGCTGTGGGCCTGCCACGGCCAGTCCCAGAGGAGGGTTAGGAGGAAATGGCGTTTCTTTGGTCAACAAGAAGTGAGTCTTCTCTCCAGCATGGGCTAGAGCAGGACTTCTGGTCCTGGAGTTGGAGTCTAGAATCATTTCTTCTTTAGGGGAAGAAAGAGGCATTTCCTTGCTTCACACTCTTACCGCCTCCCCACTGCCTTTAGAGGAGGCTCCGAGTCCCCTTCAGAACCTACTGGAATCCTGCTTCTACCCGCTCCTCTGTTCCACCCACCTCCGGGCACACAGTCAACTTTCAGCTCTCCTGAGCTGTTCGTGAATCCTCTCGGCTCTCCATGCCTCCCAGACTTCAGTGCCTCTGCAAAAGCTCTCTTCCCCGCCTGGGTAATTCTTAATTACCCTTCAAAGCTCAGCACAGCAGTCAGTTCTCCAGCCCCACTAGAGACCTGTCCTTACCGGGTGATAGGTAGGCATAGAAGGCCCCAGCATTTTGCACCTGCCAACTCATTTACTCTTCACTATCACAACATGAAGTAAGTCAGTGAGACTATAAGGCCATTTTACACATTGGGAAACCAAGTCCAGAGAGCTTAAGCAACTTGTCCAAGGTGGCAAAGTTGACAAGAGGCAGAGCTGGGGCAAGCAGCCCAGCTTTGGTGTTAGCCTGGGCTCTGTACTCGGCCAGAAGCAGATTTTCACCAGCTGTGTGACCTTGGACTGGTTACTTAACCATTGCTGAACTTCAGTTGCCTCATCTAGAAAATGGGCTTACAAAGAGAACCTATGAAGAGGTATAGCTAAAAACAGAATGTGTCTTGAACGCCTACTGTGCAGTAAACACTCAGTTAAGACCTGGTAACTATAATATTATCACTACAGATAATCCTTAGTATGGCCTCCCTCACAGCCCTGATGACACCAGACCTAATCGTGACCTGAATCCCCACACAGGGCAGGAACTTAAGGTGGTGCCTAATTCAGAGTTTAGCAGATATGAGTAACAGAGGAATGAATGATTGCATCTAGTCTAACGCACTTATCACACCAGGCCCATCTTGAGCATTCAATTAATATTAGTAATAATTATTATCATAAATTAATAGTAATTAATAATTATCATTATCACTGTTTTCTTGGATCCTGTAACATAGCTGCATCTCCAGTGAGGGGACTTCTACTTTTTCATTTGTGTTGAATGAAGGACAATCACAGTCTCCTAGCTGATTCAGAAAAAATACTGCCAGCTTGGCGGCCATATCCACCGAAGGGCAATAGCAGGAGTCTTAATCATATCACTCGATGAACTGAGTTTCCTTTCGTTGTTCACAACAGGGGTGGAGAGGGTGGAAAAGTCAAACGGGGTAAAAGCCAAAACAGTCCAATCATTTACCCACAATGGGAATCACTGACCACAGGGCCAGGGTCAATATTAGGGCAAGTTACATATCAATGTGGGGTCATTCGTCTCCGTTCTTCCCAGTTCTGGGAGAGCAGATTGGCCCTGGGCCAGCCCAGGGGAGCGGGGAGCCGGCAGTGTGGACTCTAGCCGTGAAAAACAAGACGCTAGGAGGTTTTATGCTCCTAGAGCTTAAAGGTCAAACCGAGCTGCGGTTACAGCGCCCATATGCTTTCCGGATACGCTCTCCGCAGGGGTGAACAAAGTCCAGCTTGCGGGAAGGAATCCAGAGGCCGTGTCCTCTAGTGACAACGGGGCAGAGGCGCTCCTCCTGGCTGTCCGGGAGGGCTCTGGGAAAATGGCACATACTGTGTTTAGGGGCCAAGCCGGGGCCCGTGGAATTAAGGAGGAATATTGTCATTCTCATTACTAATTATAATAGTTTGTTTACTCTTCATGGAACACATACTGGGGGCTGTGCTTTGTGATTTCATATGTGACATCACTTAACCCTCACAGATGCCTTGGGGGCAGGGTGGGGGGATTATTACCACAATTAGACAAATAATGAAGCTGGAAAGTTCAAGACTGCCCAAGCTCATCATCTAGCAAGTGGCAGGGAAGGGATTTCCAGCCCAGTGCAACATGCCTCCAAACTCAGCCATCAGATGGATGTGGGCAGTTGCTCACCCCAAACCCATCCTCTCCTTTGTCTTTGCTCAGAAGACCCTGGCTTCGTCCAGGGCAGCCATGTGTTCACCCCCCAGGAGATGCTGGCTCTCCCAGAATCCCCTGCAGCTGGGGTAACCCCAGGACAGCACCAGCAGGGAAAGCTCACCTGGAGGAGGAGGCCATTTTAGGCACACATTCGCTTCCTGGAGAAAAAGAGGGCAGGGTCGTATATCCCTTCTTCTTCTGCCTCAAATGAGTTCTTGAGCTGGGAGAGAAAGAGGCCTTCTTCTTTTTATAGTTTTCTTTTTCCCCCCAGTTTTACTGAGGTTTAATTGACAAAAACTGTGTATATTTAAGGTGTACAACTGGGGGATTTGACACATATATACATTGTGAAATGATCCCCACAATCAAGGTAATTAACACGGCCACATCTCACATGGTTACCTGTGTGCGTGTGTGTCGTGAGAAGACTTAAGATCTACTTCTAATAAATTTCAGGTATATACAATGCCGTGTGATTAACTAGAGTCACCAGCCTGTGTGTTAGAGCCCCAGAACGTATTCATTGTATAACTGAAAATGTATACAGTGGATGAATGGATAAAGAAAATTATATATATATATATATATATATATATACACACACACATATATACATGCAATACACACACACACAGTGGAATATTATTAAGCCATAAAAAGAAGGACATCCTGTCATTTGCAACAACATGGATGACCCTGGAGGACGTCACACGAGGTGAAATAAACCAGACACAGAAAGACAAATACTGTGTGATCTCACTTATATGTGGAATCCGAAAAGAAGGCAGAAGCCTCCTAATGCACAGAAGGCTTCTTGTGCTCATGAGGGAAAGACAGAGAACATCTCAGAGACCTCAGAACTGGGATCATTGATGGGTTGAAGTAACACCTGGAACCAGGCGCCTGGGGCCTTCTCATTAGTACCACGAGCCAAACAAGCAGCCGGCCACAGCCTCTGTGTCCTAGAGCAGCGGCAGGTGTGCCTGAGAGGTGTCTCCATCATTGCCTTCAGGGAAGGGAAGGAATAACATATAAAATAAATGGAAACTGGATGAAAGGTACAAACATCGAAACAGCTGGAACTTGGCCTTGGTAACAAACACGCTCCTTAAGACTCCTTCTGCTGCCCTATTCTTCTCCCTTGAGCTGGAGAACTGGTCCTGGCCCCAGTGGCCAGCAGAGCGGCTAGGAGGGTTTGAACAGTCAGCTCCGACCCTCTAATTGCATTTATCATGTACTAATTAGCATTTAATAAGCCGCGAGCAGGCGCCCAAACTGAAACAATAAAGCGACCTCATCCCTACTTGAAAGATGAAGAAACTCAGATTCAGATGTTAACAGCGGCAATAATGAAGGGCGGCAATGCCTAATCGGAGTGAATGGCGCCATTAGAACCCAGAACCGCCTGATCTGGAATCCGCTTGCAGGCGGGAGGCTTTGTAATTAGCCACCGCCATGCTTCTGAGGCCCTCACTGGTTGGAATAATTAACGCAGGCACATTCTGTTTCAACGGGAGCCAAGTCTCGGGTATCTAGATGGACATTGCAAGGCCCCAACACTCTTTTCTGCCAGGTGTGAGTTCTTGGGGTTGGGAAACTCTGCAGAGTGCCGGGTGCGGGCCCCGCGTGGCCTTGCCATGGGACGCTGGACCTTGGCAGGTGTTGAACTGGGGAGCGGTGTGGCTCTCGTAGTGTCCCCGAGGCCAGCACCAAGGACTTGGCCACCAGTGGGCCACATTTTTTGATCCCATTCTGGCCCCCACCCCATTCTCAGCTAAGACTTGATGTTTACCTGGGGACTAGCTGCGCCAGGGGTTCTGAAAGGGTGGGTCCCAGGCCAGCAGCCTCGGCCTCACCTGGAAACGTGCTAGAAATGAAATTCTCCAGCCTCACCTCAGACCCACTGGATTAGAAACTTCAGAGGGAGTTTGCATTTTAAGAAATGCAAACTGCATTTCGGAAATCTACATTTTTAAGAAGCCCCCAAGAGGATTCTGATAGGCACTCAGGTTTGAGAAGCGCTCCCTGGACCAGTCCTAAGATAGGAGCCCTCTTCATAGCATGAGGCAGGAGTGCTGAGGAGCCTTCAAAGACCTGCAGTTCTTGGAGCAAAGGCCTCCTTCTGTGGTCCTTGTTCAATCCATCACTGTCGCATAGATCTGCTCATGCTTGGGGACCTTCCTGTAGAGGACAGCTTTCTCATCTGCGTGTTTCCGATCTCCCCACATTTGTCCTCGATGCTAACTCTGTACAGAATGTCCTTCCTCTTCCGAGAAGCCTTCCCAGACTGCTTTCTCTGCTCCACCAGCTCAAAATAGTCTATGATCTCTTATGGAAGTTACTTGTTACATGTACTATGCAGTCCACAAGGACAGGTACACACTGGCTTGTACATAGTATGTCTTCCATAATATTCTCCTAATGTAAATTCAATAAATATACTGGGGGCATTAACTTGAAGAACTTACCCACGTCACATTTTCTTATTTTTACCCTTCAATTTTATTCCCCTCCCTCCTTTGATTATAAATAGAGGGGCTTTAATTTTTCCTCTTCCCCCAACCACCAATTTAAAAAGGCATAATTTAAGTGTCTCTCCCCTTAAAGTTTGGTCCCCTTTCCCATGTGAGAAAGTCAATGATTAATAACTAGGTTGCTGGACTTTCAGACACCATGTTGTCTCATCATTATTTTTCCCCGGGTCAGCACCTATTTACCAAATGTCTGATCTGGGCTAATAGAGAAATTCTGGAGAAAATGTAAAAACAAATTTCATACAGTGGTTCAGCTCTTCAGATCCTTATAACTTGGGCTGGGACACAGCTTTCAGAAAACCTAAAACAACCCTGCTGTAGTTAGAGGCGGTTCATCAGAACGATGCAGAGACTGCTTCCCCCAGTCAGATCTCAGGCCTCAAGTCAGGGAAGGACAGAAGCGTGTGCATTGAGACGTCTGCGGAGGCTTGCTGGCAGAAGGAAGTCTTGAGGATGCTCCTTGGGGTTGGATGCTAGAAACTTCCACTGCCTTTCTTGTCCACTTACCCATCACCGGGGACAACACTGACAAGAGCCCTGCCTGGAGGGATCTTGCAGTTTGGTTAGGGAAACAGGTAATTTAAACCCACAAGCCTTACATGACTTGGAATATGCAGAAGAGAAATACAAAGGGCTCGGGAATACTGAATCCAGCCAGGGCAGTCCAGGCAATGCTTCCTGGGGGAAGTGACTTCTAGGTAAAGATCTGACAGCTGAGTTATCCAGGGAAGAGAAGGGAGTATAGAGGGATGTGGAATAATGCCCCATGGCAAGAGCAGATGCAGACTCGAGGTCCTGAAGAGAAGTTTCTGACAGCCAGGACTTGGTGTATGAGATGCAAAGTGATAATTGTCTAAAGACATGATTCTCCGATTTGAGCTGCTTCAGAATCCCCTGAAGGGTGTGTGAAAACCTATATTGCTGGGTCCACCCCCAGAGTTTCTGATTCAGTGGATCAGAGCTGGGGCCTTAGCATTTGTATTTCCAGCAAGCTGCCAGGTGCTGCTGGAGCAGCTGGTCTGGGAAGCACACTTTGAGAACCTAATCTAAGGGAACGAGGGTTGTCAACACATAAGGAGCTCACACAACCTTTAATAAACCTGAGCCCATTGAATGGGTCCACTATTATTCCCATTTCACAGATGAGGAAGACAATCGGTAAGACTGAATTGTTTACCCCAGATCCCAAAGGTAGAAGATGTCGAAGCTGCTATTACCCATGTTCTTTGAACTGGACCACCTCTATTTCTCAGACCAGCCATGAGCTACGGAAGGAGGAGGTGTGGCCATATATGAAGACACATGTCTTGCCGCTATTTAATAAGTAACTTTTCAAAGGGACGTGAAGGGGAGACACAGAGGGTGAGGCAGTGAGCTGCGATTACCCCAACTCTGCCCCATCCCCTTTGCCCTGGACAAGGTTGAAGCGTGGGTAGACTCTTCCCATGACCAGGCAAAGAAATGGATCCCACAGTCTGTACACACCATTTCAGATACAGAAGATCACTAAGACAAATGTCGAAAGGGTCAATAACATGGTAAAAGCTGATTATCAGCTATTTAATCCCTATTAAAGGTTTCACAAACAGTTTGAGTTTCTTGAAGGAAAAATAAAGTCACCTCTTTGTTACATGCACTTAATAACTGTGCATTTATATACACACACAGACACCTCTGTGCAGAGTTAAATGTGTATACCAGATGATAATTTATTTCTAGATGCCATGTGAAGATAAGATTCAACATGCATAAGTGTGTGTGTATAGAAAGTTCTATGATCCTAGTTGATCTTATAGGAAGGTATACCCACATTTAGAAACATACCAGAGAGTTAGTAAGAAGAGCCTGACTTTATTTAATACTCCCCATAATCCCACAAGGGCGGTGCTACATTATCTCATGTGTTGTGAGGATTATATCAGATCCTATATGAGAAGCTTATTGCCTGATACATGATATACTTTCAGTAAATAATAGCTGGTAATATAATTATTACTTGTGGGCGTTCTACAACCACTTGGTGGCCATGTCAACTTGGGCAGTTCTTTTTGTTTCTCTAAGTTTCAGGCCCCTCATCTGTAAAATGGAAAGAATTGCTAGCTAGATTAGGTCAAAGTGTTCAAAGCATTTCTGATTTTGGCTGAAGAGTCTTGTGTCCAAACGAAATTATATGTGGGACTGGTCCAAAGTGGAGTTTTTCTGGCTGTTTTGCATAAACTCTTGGACTTTCTTTGAAGTCTCAGACTGTTTTACTTCACATCTCAGAGACTTAGTTTCCTCTTCTGAAAAATGGAGCTATTGATAGAACCGATCTCACGGGGTTGTAGCCATGAAGAAATGAAACGGTGCATGTGAAGTATTTTAGGCCATACAAAGTGCCCACATCTGCCTTGATTTCATCCTCCCCCTCCCATCTCTCCTATATGGGGAGGCCTAGCTCTCACCCTCTGCTATGGCCCCAGATTCTTCTCCAAGAGAACAGGTCCTTGGAGCCAACTCAGAACCACTGGATAGATGTCATTACTCCCTTCTGCTTTGAGCGGAACAAGGGTCATGATTGATAACCGGGCCCCTGGCAGGCAGAGGAAAAGCGCATGCTCAGAAGTATTCAGAGCTCGTGTCGGATGGAGCATTAGGCTCTGAGAAGCCTACAGATCAATGAGCTTCTCAATACGCCCGATACATTCCCACCCGAGATCTATCCCACTTGTTTGAGTATTAGCAATCGCAAGATGGGGGTGCTTTCAGGGAATTCAGCTGGGGCAGAGGAGACAGAAGCTCTCGGCGTGCTTCATACCAGCATTTTTAGAATGCGGGCGGGGCGGGGGGGCATTTTTCCTGCCCCAGAAGCTCAATTTATTGAACTGAGTCTAATTACTGTACATCCTGCCAGAGCCCTCGCTGCCATTGATCAGTCCCGAAACCCTCTTGTGCATTGCATCACCATTTCAAGAAGGAACACGTTCTCAGAAGTATGTGTGATCTGGGAATGACCCCTGGGCTGCATCCTGCCCACTTGGAGAGAGAGGCATTCTGAGAGACTGGCAATCAATGGGCAGAAGACCCAACTGAGTGCCAAGGGCGGCTCCTCCCTGGGCTGCTCTCAGTCAGTGCGCTCCGGGCTAAGTGAGCCAGACTTGGGCTTCTGTATGCCAGAGGAAGGTTCTCAATCTGTGTGCAAGGAAGGAAGGGCGAAGCAGAGCTTGGTCGTGTTCTTTTGATTTTACGCTTGAGAGCATTAACTTCTCAGCACCAGTTTGGATTTTGCAAAAATTGTGCAGGCTTCGGCCATTGTTTGATGTATGTTGAATGTTGCTTCTTAATGATGTTTAATGGTGGGTGTGTGGTATGTGCAGTGTGCATGTGTGTATATGTGTGTGTGTGTCTTTGTATGTGTGTATTTGTTTATGTCCAAATTAGCTGAGGATTTCTTTGAAAAAAAAAAAAACTATGTCTTATCACTTTAAAAATCACTAGATCTATAAAAACAAGAATGGGACCTTGTTCATGTTAAGAGTTCAGCAAATGTTTCCTAAAATTGGGTTAGGCTTTTAATTAATGTTTATTATAAAAGAAGTGCAAACTAATTGCAATTTTTTTTAACAGCCAGAGAAGTATAAAATGAAAGGTTACCTCTTACCTCTTTCTCAGTTCCCTAGAGGAAATCTCTGTTAGAAATCTCTTTAATGTGTATCTATCCATATATTTTCTGTGTATACACCAATATAAAGATATACAATTGCTCGTTTACATTAATTTATTTATTTTTGGCTGCGTTGGGTCTTCATTGCTGCACGCAGGCTTTCTCTAGTTGCGGCGAGCGGGGGCGACTTTTCATTGCTGTGAGCGGGCTTCTCACTGCGGTGGCTTCTCTTGTTGCGGAGCATCAAGTGAGAGACTAGTGGCCTTTGGCGGAGGTCAACGAAAAAGACAACACAGGGGCAGCAGCTATTCAGCAAAGGTGGCCCCCAGTGACCCAGGCCTCCCGGCTCTCCCATGCACCTGTGGTCCCTTCCACGGTGAATCTGGGCTGGCCCGAGATCATATTAAACTATAGCACGCAGAGAGTAGAATGCAGTGTTGGCTGCAGGCCCAGCATTTAAGAAGAAGGGCAGCTCCTGCTTCTTACTTCTTGACATGTTCATTCTTGGGAGCCCTGAGCCCCTGTGTAAGAAGCCCAGCTCCTCAGCTGGAGAGACCACGTAGAGAAAGACCACGTGGAGATGCCACACGGAAAGGAATAGCCCCGGGGCAGCACGGCAAAGGAGGGAGCCATAGCAGGTCCTGTCTTCAGGTGACTGTAGCCCAGCCGCCATCTGGCTGCAGCTGCTAGCGAAAGCCTTAGTGAGACCAGCGTAAGAACACCTTGATGCGCCTGGTCAACGGACAAATTGAGAAATAATAAAGTGCTATGCTTTGAAGGCACTGCATTTTGGGGTAGTTTGTTACACAGCAATAGAGAACACACATAAGGGTAGTGACTTGACTATGTGTTCATTCCAAACCCTGGTACATTCTCAGGAAATAAGGAAATTGATGAGGGAAGGCCCTCCCATCTCAGGCTCTTACTTGTCTCCCAGGTCTTGAGAGAGCTCACCTCCAAGGTCAGCATCTTACATTTTCAGCTTAATTTGGCTTTGGAATTCCTTTGCGAGGATAGGAAAAGGAAAACTCCAATTTTATTCCTGGTGCTACTATCATAAAGCCCTGGCAGTGTCCGATCTAAAAATGGCCTACAAGTTTTTCAAACAGTTAAACATAGAGTTACCATATGACCTGGCAATTCTACTCCTAGGTATATACCCTAGAGAATTGAAAACATTTGTCCACACAAAAACTTGTACATAAATATTCATAGCAGAGCAGTATTCACAATAGCCAAAAGATAGAAACAATCCAAATGTCCATCAATGAATGAACAAACAGAATAAAATGAAATAAAATAAAATAAAAAGAGCCTACATCTTCTTAAATGGAGGTAAATGCTATGTGGGAACAAGAGAGCAGACTTCAATCCAGGGGTGGTTAATTGCATATCAAAAAGTGAAAAAGAAAAAAGACAAAAAGAAAAGTATCAAAACAATCTAGAACATCTCCGTATATTCTGAAGAATCCAATAATTTGCAAGCAGATTACTTGCTTAGCCCCCTAGGACATTGGTTGACATAATTAGTTAATTCCTGGGAAGGGTTATGTGCGTGTTCTTTATTAATTGACATTTTCCTTTAACAAGGAACATAAGGACCAGGAAAAATTGTCATTATCCGAGAGTAATGGGTTTTCTTTCGAGAAGCCCATGTGTTTAACGAGGATAGCGTCTTTCATTCCACAGCATTCCAAAGGTATTTAGAGACTTTATGGGGCTTGAAATGGAGCCACCTCTGGCATGAAACCCGGGAACACCTCTTGCCGTTTGAGGACAGGATGTGCGGAATGCCAACCGAAACTACCCAGAGCACATAATTACCAGTTGGAATTATCAATTCCCGACTGGAATGGGTCCAGGTCCCAGGCTCAACTCTTGTGACAAACATCAAGGGTTATTTAAAGACCACACATGATTTGACATCTTTGCTTCGGCCTCTACACCATCTCAGACCCCAGAGCAGAGAGTCTGTTATATAGATTAAGTCTCCCCCGATGGCTGGTGTCGAGTTCTGACTCATGAAAGAGAGGCCTCAGAATCAGGCACATTTACTGCATTCAGTGATCACCTGGTCTTGGGTGCAAGCAGTGGGCTTTGAAGAGTAGAGGGCTCAAGTCCCGGGTGCCGTCTGTGTTATTGGCTCTGGACCGGGAAGCCGCCACATAAGGCCAGCCAGGTGCCTGGAATTATCTAGAAGTATCTTCATGCAGACAGAGGTAGGGATGCTGAAAGGTGTCTGTAACAACTTCAGAGTTACAAAGTGTAAACATGTACTGTGCGTGTGTGTAACTCACACTTGTGGCCCTTGCGTGAATGTGCTTCTGAGTGTGGTCAGGAATTCCCATGGGTTGGGGATGTATTTGTGAGTTCCTATTTAGCTGTGCATATGTGGTTTTGAGTTTGTTTGTTTTTCAGTTTTATTTATTTGTTCAACAACAGGAAAGCCAGACAGCAGCACAAATCAGAGCAAAGCAAGTAAGACTCAGTCCTCTGAAGCTTACATTCAAGGAATAGGTAAAGGAAGGAATCAGGCAGCTATGATTCCGTGTGATAAAAGCGTACAGCAGTTAGTTGCAAGTGAGTTTACCAGTGTGAACGCCTCTGTCCGTCTGGGTGTACATAAGGATGCATACCTATGTGTTATGGCGTGTTTGGAAAATAACAGAAGTTTGCCAGATGGCTGCAGACTGGGTCATTGGAACACTTTATGGTGAAGTGAAGGTTATCAGTGGACCCTTGGGGATGTGCCCTGGTGATGGGAGGTGTAGTGCTGCACTAAAGCATGAATTGCAAAATCTGTGGCCACAGTAACTCCACTCCATCCCTGCCCAGGAGGGAGGACTGCATGACTGTGGGTTTCATGTCAGAACCGAGGGAGGGGCATGTTTGTTCCTGGGAGTCGGGCTGTGCTACGTAAAGGGCTGGGATGTTGTGTATGTGTGTGTGTGTGTGTTTCCTTGTCTGGTTCTCAAATGCCTTTTCGGATCTCAGGATCTAAATCCACTGAAAACGTGGGAATATCAGGTTTTTCCAGCCCCGTTGCTGCTAGGTTGCTGTGCCTCATTCTGGTTTGGGTTAAGTGGATCGTGGGGGAAAAGAGGAAAGGAGGGAAGAGAAACACACTTACTTTATTCCACCTGCTCTCAGGCACTAAACTGAGCAGCTTTTCGTGTGTTGTCCCCTTTTGACCTGAAAACCTTCCCAGGGAGGTGTCAGGATGCCCATTTTCAGTGGGAGAAACCGAGGCTGGGTGGGTCACTCACATTCAGTATATTTCTATGCCAGCTTCCTTTCTCCTCATCACCTGGGTCATAATGTCTAAAGTTCAGAGCCTTTCTCAACTGGAGCTCTTAATCTGAACCACAGAACACAGAAAGTGATTCAAGTGACTGTCTTCTCAACTCTTCCAAAGATGGCACATAACTAGAACATTTCCAGATGCAGAAAAGTCCATTTAATAACTAGAACCATCCTAGAGGCAGAGAGATCCATTCATCACATGCAGTGGATGGCCTGGGACATAATTCTCTTGCAAAACCCCAACTCTTCCAGAGGCTTCTAGAGTGAAGTTCTCAAGCACTGCTTGAGACAAGCCCATCTCCTTCTGAAAAGCCTCCTGTGGCTCACAGACTTCCCGTGGCTATTTCCTTATCATTCTTTGGGTGTCCTCTTAATGCTGCCTTTTCAGAGGTCCCTTCCTAAAATAGATGTCCCTGTTCCCATCAGTCTCTGCAGCCTGGTTATTTCCTTCCCAACACTTATTAAAAACATTGAAAGTCTTTAGCTGTTTACTTGTTTATTATCTGTCTCCTCTTACTGGTAGGTGAACTCCATGAGGGGCAGGGTTAATCTTTCTTGTTCACTCCTGAATCACCAGCATGTAAATCACGGGTGCATGATACGTTCTCAATAAATATTGCTGGGGTTGATGAATTATCAATTAATATTAGAATTTATCAAGTCCTCGTAAAAAACTTGGATATACAAAATTGTCGTTTTCTATTACGTGCACGTGCGTGTGCACACACACAACCCAGAAACATCTGTTTCTTGATTTTTCCCTCCTTTTTATCAACTTCCTGAACTGAGCACACCCAGAGACTGCTCTTCCCAAAAGGCAGGGTCATAAATATTCAGCCCGGTTTATCTCTGCCTGATAAGATCACGTTAGCCCGAAGGCTCCCACGGGGTCTTGGGGGAAGGGCAGCTATCTTCTGGATGGATGGCAGGATGCCCACTGCTGGGGGGGGGGGCGCGGGAAGGGATGGAGGAGGAGGCGGAAAAGGAAACTGCCCCCCCCACCCCCGTTCATGCCACTGAAAGAACGATGGGTGCGTTTCCCGGATATCGATAACATCTGCTCGGCTAATAAAATAGAGTTTGTCACAGTCATTCTGTGGCTCCAGTAGGAGAAGCTAATGGGAGCATTCGGGAAGGGCACACGGAGGCAGTTCTGGAGGCAGCGGGCTGTTGCGGCAGAGTGATTTTCTGAGGCAGCGGGCACTGCCCAGACACGCAGCTGCCCACACCAGGCTCAGGCACGCACGTGGAGCAGCCCGCTTGTGATGAAATTGGACCTTGCTGAACCCTGAGGAACCAGAGTTGCTCCACAGGCCCGTCACCACGGGGCAGTTTGACTTCGTCAGACTGTGGCGTTCTGATTTCAATCAGTGCTAAAATGAATACTATTACAACATCCATTTGTGAATACCTAAAATATTAGAATGTGTGTAGGATGTATATCTTTATTCACAGAGAACACATTTATATCTATATACTTCCTCTAACAAGAGCTAATTTTAAAAATAGAAGTATAGTTAATTTACAATGCTGTGTTAGTTTCAGGTGTACAGAAAACTGATTCAGTTATACGTACATACATTTATATACATATATACTTTTGCAGATTCTCTTCCATTATAGGTTATTACAAGCTATTGCGTATAGTTCCCTGTGCTATACAGTAGTAGTATCTATTTTATGTATAGTCGTGTGTATATGTTAATCCCAAACTCCATTTATCCCTCCCCCTCTTTTCCTTTTTGGTAACCATAAGTTTGTTTTCTACGTCTGTGAGTCTATTTCTGTTTCATAAATAAGTTCATTGGTGTCATTTTTTTTAGATTCCACATATAAGTGATATCATATGATGTTTGTCTTTCTCTATCTGACTTATTTCACTTAATATGATAATCTCTAGGTCCATCCATGTTGCTGTAAATGGCATTATTTCATTCTTTTTTATGGCTGAGTAGTGAGTGTTTCATTGTATATATATACCATCTTCTTTACCCATTCATCTGTCGATGGACATTTAGGTTGCTTCCATGTCTTGGCTAACATGTCTTTAAAAGCTGTGGTTGACATGTTGCAAAAGTGGTATATAGGTAAGGTTGCCAGATCTAGAAAATGTAAATATAGGATACCAACTAAGTCTATCTCAAATACTGCATGCGACATACTTATGCTACATATTTTTTCATTTTTTATCTGAAATTTAACTGAGCATCCTGTATTTAATCTGGCAAAACTTTTTATGGGTGTATTCGTTTCCTAAGGTTTCTGTAACAAATTACCACAAACTGAGTGGATTAAAACAATTGAAATTTCTTCTCTTAATGTTTTGGAGGCTGGAGGTCTGAGATCAGGTATTAGAGCCATGCTCCCACTGAGACTCTGTGTAGAATACTTCTTTGCCTTTCCTAAGCTTCTGGTGGTGGCCAGCAATCCTTGGCTTATAGGTGCATCATTCTAATCTCTGTCTCTCCTCTGTGGTCTCAGAGAGGTCTCCCTGTGCATCCCGGTCTCTGCCTTCTATTCTCTTAAAAAGATGACAGTCATATTGGATGACGGGCCCACCCTACTCCAGTATGACCTCACCTTAACTAATTACATCTGTAACAACCATATTTTCAAATAAGGTCGGTCACATTCTGAGATATTAGGGGGTGGGATTTCAACATATTTTTCTAGGGGACACAATTTATTGCATGACTTTGGTTTATATTATGTAATTATAATTCTTTGGATAACTTGATTCTGGTTCACTACAAAGAACCCTCGTTAACATTTGAGAAACTGAGTCGCAGAGAAAGTAAACCACATGCCCAAGGTTGCACAGCCACACAGGAGGTCTTTGTGAGACTCCGACACAGGCAGTCCAGGCAAAGAGCCTGCCTGGTAACCCTACTCAACAGGGCCCCCAGATATCGAAAAAGTACCCACCTTGAGGAATGAGAGCTCGGAGCAGTGATCTCTGCTTAGAACAGCCTCCTTGTGGCCCAGAGTCAGTCCCTGACCTGCTTTGGCTCAAGGTCCTCATGTCTAAAATGAGAAGATCGTCCTCTGGCTGTGCTATCCAAGACAGGAGCCACGGCCATGTGCGGCACCCGAGCCCTGATAATGTGCTTAGTGGAATGGAGATGGCTTAAGTGTCCAACACACACAGGTTTCAGATCCTGAGTCCAAAAAGAGACTTAGGTAAACAAACTCAATAGTTCTTTCATACTGATTACATGTTGAAATGATACTAATTTGGATATGTTGGGTTGAACAGAATATATTGCTGAAATTAATCCCACCCCTTTCTTCTCACTTTTTTAATTTCATACTTTATAAACCTTTTTGATGCCACTATTTTTACTAATGTTTTTCTTTCATAAATTTTAACTATTTCATACATGGCTTGCCCTGGTTTAGATCATTAACTCTCAGACTGTTTGCTTTCTTTTTTTTTTTTTTTTTTAAACATCTTTATTGAAGTATAATTGCTTTACAATGGTGTGTTAGTTTCTGCTTTGTAACAAAGTGAATCAGTTATACATATACATATGTTCCCATATCTCTTCCCTCTTGCATCTCCCTCCCTCCCACCCTCCCTATCCCACCCCTCTAGGCGGTCACAAAGCACCGAGCTGATCTCCCTGTGCTATGCGGCTGCTTCCCACTAGCTATCTATTTTACATTTGGTAGTGTGTATATGTCCATGACACTCTCTCACCCTGTCACATCTCACCCCTCCCCCTCTCCATATCCTCAAGTCCATTCTCTAGTAGGTCTGCTTTTAAAGAGTTGTCTGTCTTTTAGGTATGGAACCCTTCATTCAAGCACAACATAACATATACTCAAAACATGAGTTTTATTTATTTAATCATTTGTTTTTTCAACAAAATGTTCATTGAGCACATCCGAGGCCGCACGCACTGCTCTGGGAGCTGGGGTTTGAATGGTGAACAGCAGATAGGACATCTCTTCTCCCCTCCTGGAGCTTGCGTTCTCATAGAGGGTGGGGACCGAAGGTAAACAAACAAACAGATTAAATATAAATTTAACTGGAATACACAAGTTAGGTATTATTTGTGATAAGTGCCAGAAATGAATGAGCAGGATAAAGAATTAAGAGAACGCCTTGGAGACCCTAATTCAAGGTAGAGCATCCAGGGAAGTCCTCTCTAAGGAGATGGCACTTAGACTGAGCCTTGAAATCTCTGGGGAAGGGTCTTGAGTCCCTACTCAATGTCTGCTTCCCTGCTTTCCCCTGACCCCCTGCCCAGCCCAACTTGGGCAGCGTTCTCAAATCTGAGGAACTCAGTTCGCTCACTTTTAAGGGAAGGATAACAACTGCTGCTTCAAAGTGAAGCTGTGAAGAACCAAGGAGAAAGTCCTGACAAAACCTTCAAGCTTTGGATCTGGGCTCAGTGTTTTGAAAGGGCTGGATGTGTATCCATTTGATGCTGTGCTCGTGTGTGTGTGTGTGTGTGTGTGTGTGTGTGTGTGTGTGCTGACAATCTCAACCTATGATAATCCAACCAGCAGTGTGGTGTATGTTTCTTCTTATTCTCCTTTTAATAAAATCAATTGATTCTTTTAATGGAGAGAAATTAAGCAGAATCAGGTTTAATCTTCTTATAGCGTTGATATTTTCAATCTTTAACGGTGATATGAAAAGCAAATAAAACCATGAAAAGAAGGGAAGTTGGAAAGAAACACACATAGAAAATTATGAGCATTCCATTGAGAGTAGGGTAAAGAATAACAATATTTTAACCCTGACCAATTGGTCCAATAGTGAACATATATTCATCTGAATGCCTAAAAAACAGTATTTATGTGGAAAAATAGTGTAATAAGGCATAGTGGATATTAACATGTTATTTTGAATATAAATTTGTAATTTTGAATATGCAACAAATATAACTGGGTCAAGTAAAAATCTAAGAAATGACTGCACTTAAAATTTTTAACAATAAGAACATTAAAAATCATTTTAAGAAAAAGAATTACTACCATCCCACCATGCTAATGGATCTATTTCTACTTTTTTTTTGAAAATTCCTTTCCATCTCTTGTCTACACATGTATATTTATGTATTAGAATTATAGTACAAGTCTTGTTTTGTGTTCTTTAGTTTATATATCTTTCATCCATCTGTCATAACAAACACCACATCTCAGCTTACTCACATGTTCCTCGGGGAAATATCTAAGCACCCTCATTCCATCACTTTGTCAGTATTCCCTTTTTAATCATGAAAGGACAATTTTCCTTAACCCTGATGAGAGCACTATTACTTTTTCATGTGTAATTTTTTGACTAATACTGTTTCCTTCTGGGGAACCAAAAGTTCCTTAGTGTATCATCTTTTCACTCACCGTTATATCCCTAACCCCTACCAAGTGCTAATTGACCATTTCTTAAATACATGGTGCATAGCATCTCATCATGTTGATGTTACAATATTCCTGATTTCATACCACTTACAGTGTACACTGATGGCTTCAGATTTGTTTCTTGCATAAAATATAGTGTAATAAACATCTTTATGCACCTAATTTAAAATTTTTTAGATTTATTTCCTCAAAATAGAAATCAGGTCAATGATTATGAACATTTTATGGTGCCTGATGCAGCTGACCAAAGGGTATTCAAAGAGCTTTGGACCCACTTATAAACAATGTGTGAATATCAAATGATGAAGCTATTTGGAACCATTTATGATTATAAAAATAAAAATGTATTTAGCTAACTTAAGCATGGTTAACTTAAAAATATTAAAAATTACAAAAAAGACACTTCATAACATCCATAAGTACATTACACAACGACCACCATGAAGCTTTCCTTCTAAGCTTGGTTTCATGTGTGGGCATTTAGAGATAGGTCCCAATTATGTAAATTCTGAGCCATAGGATTTACATAGTTTAGTACTCTGGTCCCTTACATTTGCACTACACAGTGATAATTTTCAATTCTTCTGATCATTTAGTCTTCCTGGCTATCTATAACTTGATTGTATGGATGAGTTGTAATTTGATACTGCCCTACTCTCCGAAGATTGTTTCAGTTCTTTCCTATTCATGTATATATTGAAGGAATGAGTGGTGTTTATATAGACAGTAGGTTCTCATTACTCTTGGTAGTAATGTTCTGTGAAGTCAGCACAAACACTGAATTTGCTGACATGGAACCACTGCTCCTCGGGGAGGCACAGGGCTAGGTTCCTATGAGCCTCTGGTCATTACATTTTTATCAACTGATCAACACATGACCTTGTTTAATGTGTTTCTGGTTAAAGACACTATTTAATATCTATCATCGATTCATTAAGAATGAACTCATGGCCAACAGCACTATCCTCATGCCTACATGAAGCTTATCTAACACCCCTATTTTCTCCATAAGACCTATCACAGCGTGCTTGGTCTTAGGAACACTGGACAGCACTTCAGCGCTGTAACTGGGGCCCTTTTTAAACAGCAAAATCACCAACAAAAAGCACAAAAATGTGAAAGACATTTGGCGCTAAATAGACTGTGAAAAGGACACAGTCTACAGTATGAGAGCTGAAACAAGAAGACAGAACATCATCTTGTTTGACCTCAGCTGGAATCATGTGCATCAGGCAACTTGAATGTTTTGGCGCTCTGCCGTTGGTCCATGAATGACTACAAAAGCACTGCAAGTATTGATCTTGGAGTTACAAATACATTTTAGCGAACAAGCAAATTCACAAATACCAATTCTGAATAATGAGGATCAACGGTACATCTTTGGGGATATCACTGCATACATCCTTGGGATGAACACGAAATGAAGTCCAGCACTTGCATTCTTTGAGAGGGCTGGAAAGGAAGTATTTAATAGCCATCCAACCAGAAAAAGGTGGAGAAGGTCTGGTCTGGGGCACTTTATCTAGAAAAGTAGGTGTTAGATTGGACCTTCTGCCATGACTAGCTTCTAAGACCTTCTCAGCCAGCATCTTTTGGCACAGTTGGACATGGATTCCAGGCCCAGGTGTGCTGCTGCTTATTTGAACGACACTGAGTCCATTTCTCACTACACTGAGCCTTGTTTTTTCCATCTGTAAATGGGTTAATCTTAGAACTTACCTCAAAACGTTGTTTCAAAAAACGATTAAGTAAATGTAGGTAGAGCATGTGACAGGGTCCCCAGCAGAGTCCTGGTCAGATTCAGTAAAACCATGACAACAAGAGGAGGGAAAACCTTCGAGGTGAACTCTCTTTAGTGTAAAATGGAGAGGTTGGGAACACGCTTCTCCTGAAGGCTGTATCCTTGTCGGTTAGGAAAGTCCCCACATTTTATCATTCAAGACAGCCCAAGAGGATCTATAATTAAGATTTTTATTTCTTAATTAAAAATTAAGAATATTTTTAATATTCTTAATTAAAAATTAAGAATATTTTTAATATTCTTAATTAAAAATTAAGAATATTTTTAATATTCTTAATGGGGCTTTCAATCACCTGAAAAAGGACAAGAATCCATAGTCCCCACATAAGGATCAAAAGTTACCAAAAGGTCCCGGTTCTGGTTCAAAGCCAGTCTCATCATTGGTTGGCTTCAGCGTGAACGTGGAGGTCTTGGATTTTTTCTCAGATCACCAAGTGATATAGTCTCAGCAATACATTATCTAAAAAATCAACTGAAAACCAGTATTGTGATGCAGTGGAAACATCGTTGGATTTTTAGTTATATTGACCTGAGTTTGACTTTCTAGTCCTTTCTGTTACTCTTTGTGTGACTTTTAGGCCAATTACATTATCTCTCTGAATTTTTTCACTTTCCCATCTGAAAAATGATGCATCATTTGTATTTTTGTCATAGATGTTTGTCAAGTTATTATTATTTTTAATTCCGTCTTTATTTTTGGCTGTGTTGGGTCTTCGTTTCTGTGTGAGGGCTTTCTCTAGTTGAGGCGAGCGGGGGCCACTCTTCATCGCGATGCGCGAGCCTCTCACTGTCGCGGCCTCTCTCGTTGCGGAGCACAGGCTCCAGACGCGCAGGCTCAGCAATTGTGGCTCACGGGCCTAGTTGCTCCGCGGCATGTGGGATCTTCCCAGACCAGGGCTCGAACCCGTGTCCCCTGCACTGGCAGGCAGATTCTCAACCACTGCGCCACCAGGGAAGCCCCTGTCAAGTTATTTGTAAAGGACCTAGCCTGGCGCCTAACACCTCCTCGGCACTAAGTAACCATGGTCATTGTCTGTGTGCATTGTCTGTGCATTATCAAATGTCACTTTCACTCTGATTCTTATAAATACTCCTGTAGCTTTCTGTGTATCAATTCACATTTCCATTTTGCTTCCTCTTTTTTGATCTTTCTCGCTGACAGAAAATGGGACTAACTGTATCCCAAGACAGAATCTTTACTTGGAATCTGAACCTTCAGCAAGAAGCAAAATATATCGGTGTGTGAATTAAGGTTTTGTATTGACCTCCACTTCCTTGAAATCTATTTCAAAGATCCTGAGGGAAGCAAGATCCCGATAGGATGATGGTAGAGCGATGACCTGGAATTGTTACAAAATAATGACTGTTCCAGGGCCAAACTGGAATTTAACAGAAAGGAAAACAATATTCCTCCCTGCTGTCTTCTCAAAACTAAGGAAGCTGCTCAACGTAATTACTAAAAAAGCCCCATCGCAAATTCTTATAACTTAATATCCTATTTCAAGTACTCTGTTTAAAGCTAAACTAAGAGATTTTTACCCTTGAAAAGAGGTTCATCTTTTGTTAGTTAATAATGTACCAATTCCAAATTGAGTTCGATAACATAACGTTTGTAAAATAACATATGTATATACCTGTGTGTCCATGCAGTTATGTACTTACATGCATACATATGTGTGTGCGCACATACACATTTTTGCTCAGAGAGACATGAAGATTCATCTGAGGGAAGTTAACAAGTTGCCATTGGCGCTGGGGCTACTTGAGGATAAAGTGGTTGGTTTATTGTTTATGTGTGCAGCATTTTTTTTTCCTTAAAAAGAGTGGGAGAATTGAATCAATGTCCATTTCCTGGTTGTGATCTATACTAGAATTACGCAAGATGGGGGGAACTGGATGAAAGGTATATGGGATCTCTCTGTTTTATTTCTTGCAACTGCATCTGGATTTATAGTTTTCTCAAGATAAAAAGTTTGAAAAGGGGAGAAGGGGGAGGGGGAGGGGAGGGGACAAGGGGAGAGGGAGGGGAGGGGAGGGGACAAGGGGAGAGGGAGGGGAGGGGGGTGAGGGGAGAGGTCCAGCATCCCTCTCCCACGGTCCTGTGATCCAGGAGCCACAGTGAGCACCATCACACCGAATTCTAATGCTCCATTCTCGCCATTGCTCACATGCCCGCCTCTCCATGCAGGCTTTTATCTGCGCAATGGCCAAGATGGTGTTTTATAAATCTCTGCAACCCCAATGCCTGGAATGGTGCCTGGCATCCAGGAGGCGTTCAATAAATGTACACCGAGGGAACCAACCCTCGTTTTGTGTATCTCCTCTAATAGGTATGGCTATACAGGCTAACGAAACGAGGGTGTTACTGGCTTTATTTCCCCATTTGTGGTCTCAGGGATCCTGGTGTTGGGTGTGAGTTATGGCTTGAGTGACGCAGGTTCCACAGTGGTCACCGTGCACCACACCCACTGAGGGCCCCGGACTAGAGACTGAGGAAACTGGCGACACGAACCTGGAAAACAACGTGTTGCAGAAGATCCAGATGTGGTTGATTCTAATGCACATTCAGGGCGGAGAACACTGGCCCAGGAAGGAGCCGGAATTCAGCTTTGAGTAAACAAGATGAGCTCAATGTCCCTTTGAAGGGCTCTGCAGAAAGTCAAACACCAGGCGTGAGCAAGCGGGTTTGGAATGGGGTCTGAGGGGCTTACCTAGGCTCCAGGGGTCCTGGCAGGGGCTGGGCTGGGCCCAGAGGCTCCAGGAGGGAGGGAAGAAGGGCTGCCTTACTGCTAGCTAGGGTGCCCCAGTGTAGGGCTGCTTCTAGGGGTGCTGGGTAAAGGGGAAAGAAGGGGATATTTTAAAGGGAAAAAGGAGAAAGAAGAAGAAGGAGGAAGAGGAAGAGGAGAAGAAGAAGAAGAAGGGGAAGGAGAAAGGGAAGAAGAAGAAGAAGGGAAAGAGTTGTGCAAGCTTAGAAAGTGAAGGTTCTGGAGTAGCTGTGCATCTGGGAGCAAGGGATGGAGGGAAAAGGCATTTTCAGAGGGTTGCTTATGAGTTAGGTTCTCTTTGGTTTTCGGAAGACAAAAGAAAAGATCCCAGTTTCTTCCTTTTTAGTTTTTCTTGACTGCTGGACTAGGCTTCTTTGAAATGAGATTTCCTGCAACACTGTGCCACGTGGCCCCCAGTGTGTGTGTGTGTGTGTGTGTCTGTGTGTGTGTCTAAGTGTGTCTGTGCATGTGTCTGTCTTTGTGTGTCTGTCTTTGTGTGTGTGTGTGTGTCTAAGTGTGTCTGTGCATGTGTCTATCTTTGTGTGTGTGTGTGTGTGTTTATTGATCTAGGCAATAAATTCAGACCGGGGTCAGTCTGGACCCACACTGCTGAGATTCACAGCCCCACACTGGCTCTTCCACCTGTGTCCTCACAGAGGTGCTTACCCCTTCTGTGACTCAGTCTACTCATCAGTAAAATGGGAATCATCACAGTGCCTGCCTCGTGGGATTGCTGTGAGGATTAGTTAGGGAATACATAGTAGCACCAGGCACACAGCAAGCACCCAGCCAGGTAAATGTCAGGCATCAGCACGTGCCCATCAGTCAGCAACTCTGGGGCCCAGACACCTGTCTTCTCCAGCACCCTGTCCCTTTAGAGACCAGGTCCCCTGTTTGCTGGGGACTCAGGGGCTTTCTAGGACCCAAGACTCTTCGATTTAAAACTGAGGCAGCCCCGGGCCCACAGGAGCAAGTTGGCCACCCTGTGGATCGTCGGCCACCCTGAGTCCCAATCCCATCGAGGTCTGTGTACAGCAAACACTTGAGTCCCGTTGGTTCTCTGAGCCAAGAAATGGCCTGACTCCGGGGATGATTATTAAACTCTTCCTGGGCTCTCGTTGCACCAGTGTGCCTGGGCCAACCCACTGCCTCATGCCTTCGCAGAAACGGGCATGGTTAGGACCAGGGGAGGCTGGGAAGGGAAGAGAGGCGGGGTGGGGGGCCTGGGGACACACAGGGGGTGACTCAGCACTGAGTCTGGGGGCTTTGTCATGACAGGCTCACCTTTTCCTGGAACACCCAGGCCCCAGCGACACACCCCGCCCCGCGCTGTGAGTCAGCCTCAGGTGGGGTGCGGCGCTCCCGCTGGGGCCCTCCCGACACCTTCCCAGTAGGAGAGGGGCCGCGGCCAGGACAGCTGGCCCGGTCCTGGGAGAGGCTGCACCCTGCACCTGCTCCCAGTTGGTCACCCTGCGGAGAGGCCTGAGCTCCGTCACTAGGACGGAGAGCCTTTGCCGTTTCTAATGAGTTGTGAGCAAAGGGGGCTGCCCTCCATGCACTGCTTTCGGGGGTAACCTCCCAATATCAGTTATTTCCCAGCCAAAATTCTTCTAAGCGAAAGTGTGACTGGGAAGCTTCCAGGCTCAGCTCCCCAGGAGATAAAGAAATTGTATCTTTAGAATGACTTCTATCACTGCCACCACTTCCCCAAGCACCCACTGTACACCAAGCTCTTTGTAGTCTTTGTATCAGCCAACCCTTGAAATAGCCCTGGGAGATATTTAGTATTAACTACACCTAATATTTATATTATTAGTACATGATGGATCTAAGACTTTGGGAAGTTCTAGAACATGGGCAAAGTCACAGGGCTGTGCCTGGCAAATCCTAGCCTCTTAGTCCCTTCCACACCGGCTCCGCCCCAAACCGGGCCTCTCTCAGCCCCACCCTGCCCTCAGCCTACACTTAACAGATCTTGTGTCCTGGGTTTTACCCAGAAAAAATGTGGAGAGCTGGATAAGAAATGAGATTCAGAGGCAGTATGAGAAGAAAGGAACCTAAAAGTGCAAATAATACTTTTAAAAAATTGTTCATGAACTCATAGTCTTTTCCCCCTTGTTTCTGTCTCTGGTGTTTTGTTTTTGTTTTTGTTATGTTGATTTAGAGATCGTCTTCCATTTAAATCTCCATTTACTTCTCAGTGCCTTTCAGGCTAACAGGTGCTGTGAAGGGGTCCTTATAGGTTCCTTGGATGTGTTCCTACATCTATTTGCAATTCTGTCAATTCAGTGTTTTAACTATACAGTATTTGAAATAGTCCACGTGGTTCTTCTTGACAATCTGAATAGTACTGTAGTGCACATTTGAAATTTGCTCAGAGACTAAATCTTAAAAGTTCTCATCACAAGGAAAATAAGATGTTTTGGTAACCATGTGTGGTGATGGATGTTAGCTAGACTTATCGTGGTGATTGTTTCGCAATGTATACAAATGTCAATCATTATGTCGTACACCCGAAACTGATACAATGTTCTATGTCAATTTTACCTCAATTTAAAAAATCTGGTTGTGGTATTGGCTTACAAAACATGCTCTCTAAGGTCTGAAATTCCTTATACTGTCTCCCTGTCTCCCCTTCTCTTTCAGGTCTCTTTGCTCACTGTTTCTGGAACTCTCTAGAACTGTCTGGTGTCGTGCCTTTCCCTCTGACAGGGCGTCCCTGGACCCTTCTTCACCTGCCATCTCTTTCTCATCCCTCCCACCTTAGTTCCAGGGTCACCTCCCTCAGTAGCCTTCCCTGAATCCCCTTGACCCTGGCTGTAGCTGTCCCAGCACTTTGCGGCAACTCACACATGGTTCTCAGCATGCATGTCTTTACAGGAGGGTAAATTAGAGTTATCTAGGATTCTGATAAAACATGAGATTCCCAGGGCCCATCCCCAGACATTTTGATTCCATAAATCCAGGCTGGGGCTGAGGATCTTTATTTTTAACACACGCTCCGGGAGATTCTGATTCAGAGGCTTCTCGGGCCATACTTTTAAGAAACTGTGAATTATTGGAATTATTTATTTCTATCTCTGTTGTCTGCCGACCTGCACCTACCCAGCAGTCAAAGGTCAAGAGCTCTCAGGAACAAGAACAACTTAATTTAATTCCTGAGGTCCTGGCATTTGGCCCAAGTACTGGGATACAACAGACACTCAATAAATGTGGTGACTGAATCTGTTTAGTCATTTTGTCTATAATTACTTATTAAGCACCTGCTGTGTGCACAGCTTTGTTCTAGGCACTGGGGAGAAGCAGCAGAAAGCAAAAGAAATAAAAATCCCTGCCCTTCAGAAATAGAGACACAGATGTAGAGAACAAACGTATGGACACCAAGGGGGGGAAGCGGTGGGGGGAACGGCGGTGGTGGTGGGATGAATTGGGAGATTGGGATTGACATATATACACTAATATGTATAAAATAGATAACTAATAAGACCCTGCTGTATAAAAAATAAATAAAATTAAATTAAAAAAAAAAAATCCCTGCCCTTATGGGTGAAGCAATGGATGCATGAATTAGGAAGACTAGATTCCGAGTTTCTGAGTTTTAACAGTCCTGTATGGGGACTGCTGTTTGCCCGTCTTTAGGCATCTTCCTGGATACCGTATTATCAGACCTCAGGATAAATAATACAAGAAAATGATTTTTCCTGCTGCTTTTTCTAGCACGAAGGAAGCTGAAGGTCAGAGAGGTTGGGACTGGCTGCAAATGACAAGACCACTCACCTACAGAGTCTGGATTCAAGACTGGCCTTTTCTGTTTCTAGCACTGAGTCCTTGGTCCTCTCCCCCGGATGCATGTCAGGCTTGGCGTTTCTGCAATGCTCATCCACCCGGTACAGGTGACCTTGCTTGGCAAAGACAGCAGACATGAGTCTGAGGCTCTCCGGAGCTGAGCGAATGGGTTACCTGGGACCGCACTGTCACTGGGAAACTCACCTGTGGAGCCACCTGGGCAGCGCGGTCCACTGAGCCAGCGAGGTGAGGGTGCCTTGACACGACTCTGCTTCACGAGAGGAAGCGTGTCGGCATTCTTCATGCTTCCACTGAGAGGATTTAGAGCAGAGGAGGCTGAAATGGCTTCGTGTTGGCACAAAAAATCAGAGATTAATAGTAAACCTTGAAAATAGAGAATCCTATGATTTGGGCTTTTCCATCAACAAGCCCAATAACCCAGAGGAAACTATTAACATACAAATAGACACCCTTCCCATTAAAACAACGGCAGACGGTTCTGGAGCAGACCTCTTCATGCAGAAAGCAATTATGATGGGAAATCGAGTCCGATTTAGGCCCATTTGCAGCAAGCTTAGAAAATCAAAATGTAACCACTCATAATCGTGTAGACAACCCTTTTGTGGGGGGGTTGGGGGGTGGATGGCCAGTGCTTTATTATTATTGCTATTATTATTATTTCACTTTCAAAGAATTCAACGTTATAAGCTCCAAATCTCACTGACTTGCAACCTCGGCTCAGAGGGTGCACAGTGCATACACATATATTAACACACAGAAAAAAAAAAATAATCAGCCCACGTATAAATAAATAGCTTTCTTGGTCAGATTTCCAGAGGTTACTAGGGTTGCTTAGCTGAGATGGCACTCAAACGGAGAATTCCTAAATAAGGAGACATCTCCATGGAGTGTCTACACCCTCTGAAAGTCCGATGCTTCAGCCCTGGGCCTTCGATCGTTTTAACACAGCCAGAACCTCAGAGGCGTAGTTGAGTCCAGAGATGAGAGCTGAGACCTAACGCAGTTGGAAGCTCCAGGTGAGGACAAAGTCGTTCTGGAAAACGTGAATGTTTTCTTCCAAGTGGCTGTGGAAAAGGTAGCAGACAGGGATGCTAAAATGAGAAAATACACCTACCACACCGACACCCTCGTGAAAAAAGTGCAAGAGGTTGGTGACATCGCCCAGGATGCCGAGCCAGGAGCCCTGCTGTGCCCGCTCGTCTCACCAGGCCGTTCTTCTGTGACCGTACACTTTACTCTCATCGATGGAAAGTTTCTGTCCTCTGTGCTGGGTGTCCAGTGCTCTACAACCTCTAACTACCTTTCAAGAGGAAGACCAACTCTTCTCATTTGACCTAAGCCACCCCGCAGGCGTAGGCCCTGCCCTCGTCTTTAGCAGAGTCTGATGCCCATTTCACCACGTCTCTGTGCCCCAGTTAAATTGGCCGCAGTTAATGTTCCACAGGCCTGCCCTGCTTCTCATGCTCTGGGCCTTTGCACATGCCTTTCTCTCTGCCTGGAATGCTGTCTGCCGCCACCTCCTCCCTTCCTGACTCTCACACAGCATACCTAGCTAACCGCCGGCTACGTGCACTCGTGACATCTGGTTCCTTACCTTCAGCGCCTGTGTCTAAAATTAAGTACTTACTTGGGGTAATTATTTGATACATGGTAGTGACCACCTCCCTCAAAGCTCTAAGATTCATTTGATCATGGAGTATGCATCACCAGAACCTAAGACAATGCTTGGTCTAAGGATGGACTCAGCTGAGACCATCAACTAGTTGGACTACTATGACCTTTTTCAATGAATAGATGAACATTTCATCTATCCCTTGTGTAAAATACTTAATATACATCGTCTTATATAATTTTTAACTGTGTCTGGAATTTAGAGTCTGGAATTTAGAAAGAGTTCTGTGCATGTTTGGATGGATATCAGTGGGTGGATGGATGGATGGATGGGTGGATAGATAGATAGATGGATAGAAGTTACCACATTTAGACTAAAGAGTGGAGAGCAACTGACTTGGCACAATGGGATAGAATGAGATCATAAATATATTTCAGTCTATCCCACCTTTGGTAGTTTTGACAACATGTTCATAAATGCTTTACTACTCCTTCTTTCAAGCAATAGAGCCTAGTCCTCCCTCGCATGTGGACAGGAGTTAGTGATTCCATTTTAATTAATAGAATGAAGCAGAAGTGATGGTGGGTGTCTTCTGAGACTGGGTCATAAAGGGCACTGTGGCTTTTGTCTTGATCCCCCTCTTGAGTAACTTGCTCTAGAGGAAGCCAGCTGCCATGTTGTGAGGATGTTCAAGCAGCCCTGTGAAGAGACCCTCGTGGTGAGGAACTCAGGGCTCCTGCCAACAGGCACATGAGTGAGCTGTCTTGGAAGCAGGTTCCCCAGCCCTTGCCAAGCCTTCAGATGACAACAGCTCCAGCCCACAGCTTGACTGCAACCTCTTGAGAGATCCTGAGCGAGAAGGAGCCAGCTAGGCTGATCTCAGATTCCTTAGCCTCAGAAACTTTGTGAGATAAAACGTTTGCTATTTCCAACTGGTTCATTGGGGGTAATTTGTTATTCAGCAAGAGATTACTAATACACCACCCCAGTCCTGAGATCTGCTACCGCCAAGCTAGGCCCCTGATGATGCATTGTTTGTTACTGGAATAAACCAGATTACAGAATGTACCTAAAGTCAGCCATAGCTGATTTTCTATTTCTCCAACCATAGTGTGATTTTGTCAGAATTAGAGATTCAACCTGTACAGAATTCTTTTCCCTTCCTCATTTATTTGTTTTTTTATAGAATAACAAGGCTAATTGCATGGATTTGAAGTTAAACAAATCTGGGTTCACTTCCTTTCTTTGCTATTTATTATATAGGGAACTGTTGGAAATGTATCTGTCTCTTGGAGATCAGATGTTTCACAGTGAAACAGGGAGGGTAGTAGTACTTACTGCGTAGAGTTGTACAATCCAGGGGCACCAGGGTTTTATCAGGATCCATTTAGATAATGTATGTAAAACATTTAGCATAGTAGCTATTAAGGATTCAAGTAATAGTAACTATTATCTTTAATAATTATTATTCAAAATCCCTCACACGAGCAAATTGGAAAGTTCTTTAATTCCAAAGAATTGTCCTTTTTGAACTTAATTCTGGGAGACAACATGTGGTGATAGCTGAGTGTTTTGAAAATGTGGTTCATGGACTTCCTGCATCAGAATGATCTGAAGTGTTTATTAGAAATGAGGATTCTTAAAACCAATTTCAGGACCTTAAGTTAGTATCTTGTGGATGGGAGTAAAATAGAGGGAAAGAATGGGAATCTGCATTTTTTAACAAGCTCCCCCAGCTTGCTTCTAGTGTTCAAGAAAGTTCTAGAGTCACTGTTGTGGAGGAAAGAAGAGTCATCTCAGAACTAGAGGACCTGTGGTGCAGGTCTGACCTGTGACATTTACTAGCCAAAGTGCGTTAACCCTTGCAATGCCCAGTTTCTCGTCTGTGAAAAGGAAACACTGATCTGCCTTCTCTACCTTCCAGAGCAATTGTAAAGATCAGCTGAGATAATAAAAACATTCGCTGACTTCTATCTAGTGTGTATACAGTTTACAAAGTGATTATATCCACCTTATCTCATTGAAACTTAGGATGGTCCCATGAAGTCAGTTTTCCTCCCTGTTGATGGAGACAGACGCTAAGTCGAGGTTACGTGGCTTGTCTAGTAGGTTGCAGAGTTAGTGTACAAACCCAGGTCTGGACCACAAATCCACAACTGAATTAAAATCAAGACTCCGTGTCAATGTGCTATTTATGAGCATCACTTTAGCTAAGACTGCCACCTTGGTCATGGTACTGAAACTAGAGAAGAGGAACTTCATAAGAAAGTGTCTACATTCTAATTGCCCAGGTTACAATTATACATGCAAAGAGTAATAATTATTTGAAAACAAAAGCTGTGAGGTCATTGAGGTACACTTCCTTAGCCATGGCATTAGAGTCTGTGTCAGTCTTGGTGTGTCAAATATTTCTAACTCATGCACCACTAAATTCACTCATCTTGAATTATAAGCCTGATTAACTTCATTCATTTGATTTTTCTGGGTCATGGTTTTGTTTCTTCTACCTCGATTTGTGCAAGAGAAAAATATTTGGAAAATCATTTTTGTTCCTTACATGCTCTATGAGTAAAAGAAAAGGCTTCCATTGAATGTTATAGTTGTCTTAATCAAATTAAGCGTCTGCTACGTATATTCTGTGAAGTGGCTGGATGGGTTTTCACCAAATTTGGAGGGTGTGTCTGGGATGGTCCAACTGAGAATATGGGGTGTGTTGTGTATAATAAATAGATATTTGGGTGTCAGAGATGGGTACCCTTCCTAAAGACATCACACATCCTCCAGAGTTGCTGAACAAGAAGCAGCCTCGGGCTTCCCTGGTGGCGCAGTGGTTAAGAATCCGCCTGCCAATGCAGGGGACACGGGTTCGAGCCCTGGCCCGGGAAGTTCCCACATGCCGCGGAGCAACTAAGCCCGTGCGCCACAACTACTGAGCCTGCGCTCTAGAGCCCGCGAGCCACAACTACTGAGCCCACGTGCCACAGCTACTGAAGCCTGCATGCCTAGAGCCTGTGCTCCACAACAAGAGAAGCCACGACAGTGAGGAGCCCACGCACCGCAAGGAAGAGTAGCCCCCGCTCACCACAACTAGAGAAAGCCCGCGCGCCGCAACGAAGACCCAACACAACCAAAAATAACTTAATTAATTAATTAAAAAAAAAAAAAAAAAAAAAGAAGCAAGAAGCAGCCTCTGTGGCCAGGAAAGACAAGCCATATGTATTAGATTCACTGGGCAGGGTGAAAAAAGTGCTTTCAAATCTGAGCCAAAATCTGACGTCACAAGGTCGGACACTGAACTGTCAATGCTGATTTGGGACGTGGTTGACACTGAACTGTCAATACTGATTTGAGATGTGGTCGATCCTCATATAACCCCAGGTTGAGAGCTTGAGGACAAGGTCAGTACTTAACCACAGTGTTTTATGTTGGGTTCCCCCAGGAGTAGAACTGGGTACAAGGATTTGAGTGCAGGTGGCTTATTTGGGAAATGGTCTCAGATGGACTGGTAAGGAAATGGGCAGGTTTGACAGGGGACACAGGAAAGCCCAAGTAGGGTTCATGAGGCCTCCGTCCAGCTGGAAGCCTCTGGGAGTCCGAGTAGAACTCACTTCAGAGTTATCCCACCCAGGGGCAAGGAAGCTGGGGGGTATTTACCCTCCAACTTCAATCCATCATGGCTGTTTCCAAGGTGTTAAGACCCTGGCCCTTCTGACCTGCCCTGAAGTGTCCAGAAAAGGCCCTCAGGCAGGGAATCGGGGATACGTACAGCTAAAAGCCCTCAGCTTGACGGACCACTTCCAGAGTTTCCTGCAACCCAGAGGGCTGTGTCATGGGTGAGTTTGTCTGTGATAATGATGACATTACATTGGTAATGTAACAATACCCACCTACTGAGTGCCTCTAGTATAGTGGTTGCCATAGTGGATCCCTTATGTATCTCTTTCAACCAACACATGCCCCATGTCGAAGGCATTAGGATTCACGTTTCCCACGAGGAAGGGAAGAGTCAGAAAGCTTCGGTTACTGGCCTAAGTTCACTCGGTTGGCAAAGGAAAGCCAGAATGTGAACCCAGGCCTTTGCTATAGAACATACCCTCTCCACAGAGCAGGTAGTAAATACAGATTTGTTTAGTGGCCAAATTGAATATACATAAAGAGTTCCTTTTAACTTTTGGCACTTCAAGGTGGTGTTTTTGTTGACTCCTATCTGTCTTGAGTATTTTCCGAAACCCACCCCTTACCTGTTCCTCTCACCTCTAGGCAAGGCTGACGTGTGTTATATAAGAAAATATGGATACTTTTTAGTCCTAGATAAATATGATGTACATTTTGTGTGTATATAAAGCCTCAGAAAGTTCACACTGGAAATTAGGCAGGTCAAAGTGACTCTGACACCCTATCATTGACTCATGGCAGGAAGAAAAGGTTTCCCTCTCTCCCTACCTCACTCCCTTTCTTCAAGTAACCGAATGGGCTCAGTGTAGCTTCATGCAACATATACTTATTTTCTGGACTGGTTCACAACAAATAGTATCAAAGTTTAAGAAAATGTGTTGGGCTTCCAACAAAGTTTGAACTATGCAGATGTTGGTGGGCTAGGAAGTATGAGATAAGCTGTTTCCTACCACAGGAAGCTTCTGCTACTCACCATAGGTTCATGGCTGATAGAAAGAAAAGTAAAAAAAAAAAAAAAAAATTAGATAGATAGATAGGGTTTGAAATGCTATGAAACTGTGTTTTCCCAATGCAGTCACACTGAAACTCTCAGGTAACCTGGTCAGAGGAAGAAGGATTCTCCAGAGGGATTCAGTTTTTAGTCTCTAAGGGTTTCAGCCACCAGCACGCAGGGTTCATCTACTTGAAGGCATAAAATGTTAGAATTTGGAATAGTTAAGATTTGCCATGCAGTAAACTGTATAACAACTTCTTTGCTTACCTCCTCCCCCACCCCCTACCCAAGCTCCAAGGGGGCAACCAAAGCCATTTTTTTCAAATGGATCAATGTCTGAAATATTGGCTTCTATTTCTGAAGAACTCACTTTTGAGCTTGTTTGTCCAACTCTGTGGTTCAAATTAATTTCACCCTTCAGGGATTTGTAGGCATGTTGACAGATTCAATGAAAAAAATGGAGTTTTATTGGAAAGGGTGTTAGTCGGGGAAACAAAGGGCTCGGGGGATAGTTTGGTAATGGGCTATGGAGACTTTCTTCCTAGGTCACTGGCTCAAATCTAGAACCTGCTTGGCAGTGATTGAAAATCATTACCACTTGACAGCTGCCTGACAGGTGGCCAGTAACATGTTGGTACCCTGCTCCTGCACCCCCTTCCCCTAGGCAGAATAATCACATGACAGGAGGGATACCATGGATTACATGAAAACACAGGAGCTGAAGTTACAGTTTTCTTTCTCAACCTCTTGTCACTTAGTGGGTTAAATATTTTTATCAATTTAACAGATTATGGCCCACCAAAAGATTTCCATGCTTACCTCTTAACAGTGGTGAAACCTGATTAAAACCAAGGGGAAAAAATGAAACACAATGAGCAATGATTGGTGAAAAAGTAACTGCTCCGTTGATCAGCTGCTAATAGCTGAGCTAGACCATCTACACGTTTACATAAAAAAGACCAAAACGTCATAAAAGGCCAGAACTGGCATCAGGAAAACAAGCAGGGACAAACCCCAAATAGAGGTTGGCTGCAGGAAGAACTTTGGCAGATTTCCATCTGAAGGGCCCTTAAGAGACAAGCAAGGCAAAGAGCCACGTAAGACTCATGATGGGCAGGTTGGCGCCATGTTAATTTCAGCATGGTCGTTCTCAGCTGGAACCCAGTCACCAGATCACATCTCTGCAGGAGTCCATCCTTAATGCAGGCTGGGCCCAGATAATGAGAACTTGATTCTTAGTGGGGGAATTGCCTTCTTTCAATGGGCTTAAGCCAAAACCTTTAAAATTATTTTAACATCATTTTTCTTTTTAATGGGACATGTAAGCACTAGGAAAATTACAGCATTAAAAAGGTTGCTTTGGACTTTCTTTTTGTAATTGCCTTTTAGAGGGTAGAACTTTTAATTCATTCCGAAAAGTTCCCACTGAGATGAGGAACCTGATGCAAGCTTCATATTCTGAGGCAAGTTCCTCATATTTTCCCCTAGAAAAACCCTCAAGACACTCACTGGTTTGAGCTCAACACGTGTTCGTCCCCCATAGGCAATAAGCCACGGGATTTCCAGAGAGGTGGCAAGATTTATCCACTGCTCTTGACCAAAGGAAAGAGTGTGCTACAACCACATAAGAGTTAAATGCATAAAGTCATGTGTGATTAATTTGCAAACAATACCACAAGCTGCCCATCTCAAAGAGTATCACACCCTTCAAAGTACACCTGTATGAGACTGATAGTTTGAAATGTGAGTTACTGCCTTAACGTTTGGCTACAACGATATCATGGACAACTCCCCAAATCTGAGTGGTTATGACTACAGGCTTTGTTTTTTCTTGCTGCCAGGTCTGCATGTTGGCTGTGGCTTAGCTGGCCTTGACCGTTATAGGACCCAGACTGCAGAGGCAACACCTGGAGACTGTTCTTCCCATCATGGAGGGCAGGAGCTCGAGAAAGGTGAGTAGAGACACGCAGAACCTCTTACGGCCTCGGCGTGAACTGGAACGTGATTGTATCTGATCACGTTCTATTTATTGGGTGAAAGTGATCAGGGGATGATGGGTCGGGGGAGAGGGGACATTTGTCGATCATGAATACAATCGACTGTAGTCACATAACTTAAAACCACAAAACTTAAAACTGTACAGTTATATTCTTTTATTGACTTAGTGCATGTTTACAGAGCATCTACTCACTACAGGAACTCGTTACTGTATTGAGGTGAACATGGTACATTCATTAAATCATGTCATCCTCTCAACAAAACTCCGAGGGAGGTACTTGTTCTCATTTTACAGATAAGTCGATGGTAGCCTGGTGCAGCAAAGTACCGTGCCTTGGCCCTAACGCTAGGAAGTCATAGAACCAGCACTGGAGCTTCCAGTGCTGTCACCCTGAGCCTGTGCTCCTCGGCAGCTCCTGCCCCTGTGCCCAAGACTGGGGCCAAGAGAAGAGGGCAGCGGGTCCCCAAGTGCAGATCAACAGTTGGCTGGGATTGTTACATGAAGAGGGAGAATTCTCTTTCGGAAATGAGTTGAGGACATTCTGGAAAGTGAGATGGTTGATCAAGTTTGATAATCCCAGTTGAGGTCTGAAGTGAGGTGGGACTCTAAGTTAATGAGGCTGACTTTATGTGCCTTATAACCTGGTTTAGGAGGCAATTCTGAAGTGTATTCCCACTTCATCATCATCTGCCTGCAGTTGAGGCTGCGGATACCTCTACAACTGTGGCTCCTGCATTATTAAGTCTAGAGGGAGACATAGAAGTATACTATGCCAACACAGTGAGCACAAAGGGACGTTCGTTAATACTCAGTGTGTTTGGTAACTTTTAAACACTTAGTAGATACTATACCAAGTACAGGAAATTAAAAACAAAACCAGAGATGGTACCTCCCCTCATGGAACTTATGGTCTAGAGGACAAGACAGACTTTTGTTAGACCCATTCAATGGATATATAATTACAAAATGGGACACTTTTTTATTTTTTTAATTTGAAAGAAAGGGACAAAGTTCCATGAGAGGATAGGACAAAGGTGAGGAAGACTTCCACAAGAAGTGATGGGAATTTAAAGGAGAGAGCCGAATAGAGGCTAAATGTGTGTGTGTGTTAGTGGAATGAGAGATGGGAAGTGTTCTAGACTGAAGAAGAAGTGTGTGCCCAGACCCTGGGATGGGATGAAAGAAGTAACAGTCCAGCAGGACTTCTATAAAGAGCTGGCGCCTTGAGTTTCCCCTTGGCTGGCATGCAGCTGCCTCTGAAAGGTGCCAGTGGCCTATAACTCCCCCTCATCTACAGCCAAGTTCAAAGAGAATAGATGTCACCTCTAGTAAGATCTTCCTCAGAGCCTGCTGCAGTCCCTATCTTGCAAAGGGGAGCATTGTTCAGCTATGAGAAATCAACTTCCCACTGCCCCAGAGAGCCCTGAGGTATACCTGAGGACTGGAGCCTGCACAGGTTAGAAGCTGCAGTAACAGAACCACGGTTTGCCATCCGCTGGGGGGGATCAGTCCCTTACTTAGGGAATTCAACACATGTTTACTGAGTATTCACAATATTCCAGAAGCATAGGAGAGAGATAAGACAGAGACAACCCTTCTATTAAAGAGTGCATGGTCTACAAGAGAAAACACACCCACAGGCGTGCAATTGTAAATAATAGACTAGGATAATGCTTTAGAGTCCTGGCCAGCACGGGCGGAGAGGCCCCTCACTCAGATTCTGGATGTCAGGGAAAGCTTCTTGGAAGAGTTGAGGGTTGAGAAAACTGTTGGCCGAGTAATAGGAGTCTCCCACCCAAAGAAGGGCCATCAGTAGCTCCATTAGAGGGAACAGTAAGTGCAAAATCATGGGTGTGTGCAAAATACAACAACAGTTCCACAATGTATTGGGATACAAGGAGCATTTAGCCTTCTGAGTCAATATCCCACCTGGAAGAAGGCCTTTGATTCAGCCTCGTCTCTGCTTCATCTGCAGTAATATTGCTTCCTGTTTTTTTTTTTTTCCAGCGTTATTGAGAGATAATTGACATACAAGATTATACTGTATACACAGTGATGATTTGATACGTGTATATATTTCAAAATGTTTACCTCGATAAGGTTAGTTAACGTCTCCTGTCCTCACATAATTACCATTTTGTTGTCCTTGCTGTTACGGTGAGACTATATAGTTAACCCTAGTTATCTTACCGTAATTAGATCCCCAGAATTTATTCACCTTATAACTGAAACTTTGTGGCCTTTGACCGACGTGCTCCCGTTTCCTTCTCCTCACAGCCTCCGCCAGGCAACCACACTTCTACTCTGTTTCTGTGAGTTTTATATTTTTAGATTCCACATATAAGAGAGATCGTACAGTATTTGTCTTCCTCTGTCTGACTTATTAGCCTGATGCACCTGTGCTTTCTGCTTCCAAACTCATCTTATATGGCCTCCCTAGGTGCCATGAGACGTCCTGACAAAACTCCTGTCTGGATACTGGGTGTCTTTGGGTTTGGGGCTGCAGGCATGGTCAGTGTGGGAGTTATTGACACAATTACTGGGAGGTTTGGGGGGCTGCTGAGCTCTGGAGGACATTTCCATGGCACACATCTCCAAGAGAGGTGACAGGACAGGTGCTAGGAATCCTTTCCCCAACTCTCAGTTCAAAGCCACTGGCTCTAGCACTCATCGGGGAGTCACCTTTTCCCCCTTTGGTATTCATGGGGGGATTTTCTTCATTGTATCTCTGTTGTATTGTTTTATATACATATAGAGCCTCTCCTGCTAGACTGGGAAATTGCAGAGGGCTCTGTCTAGTTGATTTGGGGCATAGTGTCAAGTAGTGTTTATAGGCAGAGCTTTGAAGCTCTTGCATTTCTACCACCTCCCTGCAGGTAGGTAACTGTACACACTGAGCCCCCTGTTCCTTCTTTTTTTTTTTCTTTAAAGATTTGATGAAAGTTCATAATAATGCAATTGACAAGGAAATTTAGTTATTTCTGAGATATACATTTTAAAGTAATAACTAGAATTATGACTTATAACATTATACCAGAACATATAAGATTTTTAGAAATTTCATGTAATGCCTGAAACATTTATATTAACATATTTCCATACAAATAACCCAATGAAAGTTTAGTATTAGTTGTTTTGTTTGTTTGTTTTTTTGTACTGCAGGTTCTTATTAGTCATCAATTTTATACACATCAGTGTATACATGTCAATCTCAATCGCCCAATTCAGCACCCCACCATCCCCACCCTACCGCAGTTTTCCCCCCTTGGTGTCCATATGTCTTTTCTCTACATCTGTGTCTCAACTTCTGTCCTGCTAACCGGCTCATCTGTACCATTTTTCTAGGTTCCACATACATGCATTAATATACGATATTTGTTTTTCTCTTTCTGACTTACTTCACTCTGTATGACAGTCTCTAGATCCATCCACGTCTCAACAAATGACTCAATTCCGTTCCTTTTTATGGCTGAGTAATATTCCATTGTATATAGGTACCACAACTTCTTTATCCATTCAGCTGTCGATGGGCATTTAGGTTGCTTCCATGACCTGGCTATTGTAAATAGTGCTGCAATGAACATTGGGGTGCATGTGTCTTTTTGAATTATCGTTTCCTCTGGGTATACGCCCAGTAGTGGGATTGCTGGATCATATGGTAAATCTGTTTTTAGTTTTTTAAGGAACCTCCATACTGTTCTCCATAGTGGCTGTATCAATTTACATTCCCACCAACAGTGCAGGAGGGTTCCCTTTTCTCCACACCCTCTCCAGCATTTGTTGTCTGTAGATTTTCTGATGATGCCCATTCTAACTGGCGTGAGGTGATACCTGATCGTAGTTTTGATTTGCATTTCTCTAATAATTAGTGATGTTGAGCATCTTTTCATGTGCTTCTTGGCCATCTGTATGTCTTCTTTGGAGAAATGTCTATTTAGGTCTTCTGCCCATTTTTGGATTGGGTTGTTTGTTTCTTTAATATTGAGCTGCATGAGCTGTTTATATATTTTGGAGATTAATCCTTTGTCCGTTGATTCGTTTGCAAATATTTTCTCCCATTCTGAGGATTGGAAAAGAAGAAGTAAAACTGTCACTGTCTGCAGATGACATGATACTATACACAGAGAATCCTACAGATGCCACCAGAAAACTACTAGAGCTAATCAATGAATTTGGTAAAGTTGCAGGATACAAAATTAATGCACAGAAATCTCTTGCATTCCTATACACTAATGATGAAAAATCTGAAAGAGAAATTAAGGAAACACTCTCATTTACCATTGCAACAAAAAGGATAAAATACCTAGGAATAAACCTACCCAGGGAAACAAAAGAACTGTATGCGGAAAACTATAAGACACTAATGAAAGAAATTAAAGATGATACCAACAGATGGAGAGATATACCATGTTCTTGGATTGGAAGAATCAATACTGTGAAAATGACTATACTACCCAAAGCAATCTACAGATTCAATGCAATCCTTATCAAATTACCAATGGCATTTTTTTACAGAACTAGAACAAAAAAATCTTAAAATTTGTATGGAGACACAGAAGACCCCAAATAGCCAAAGCAGTCTTGAGGGAAAAAAACGGAGCTGGAGGAATCAGACTCCCTGACTTCAGACTATACTACAAAGCTAGAGTAATCAAGACAATATGGTGCTGGCACAAAAACAGAAATATAGATCAATGGAACAGGATAGAAAGCCCAGAGATAAACCCACGCACCTATGGTCAACTAATCTATGACAAAGGAGGCAAGGATATACAATGGAGAAAAGACAGTCTTTTCAATAAGTGGTGCTGGGAAAACTGGATAGCTACATGTAAAAGAATGAAATTAGAACACTCCCTAACACCATACACAAAAATAAACTCAAAATGGATTCGAGACCTAAATGTAAGACTGGACGCTATAAGACTCTTAGAGAAAAACATAGGAAGAACACTCTTTGACATAAATCACAGCAAGATCTTTTTTGATCCACCTCCTAGAGTAATGGAAATAAAAACAAAAATAAACAAATGGGACCTAATGAAACTTCAAAGCTTTTGCACAGCAAAGGAAACCATGAACAAGACGAAAAGACAACCCCTGTTCCTTCTTGCAACGTCGTTTAGTCTCTTTCTGTAAGAAATGCCTTTGGGATTTTGATAGGGCTTGCACTGACTCTGTAGATCACTTTGGGTAGTATGGGCATTTTCACAATATTTTCTTTCAATCCATGAACAAGAAATGTCTTTCCATTTGTTTCCATCTTCTTTAATTTCTTCCCTCAATACTTTATAGTTTTCAGTGTATGTCTTCACTTCCTTAGTTAAGTTTATTCCTAAGTATTTTATTCTTTATGATGCTCTTTGAAATTGAGATTGTTTTCATCATTTCCTTATCAGGTAGTTTGTAATTAGTGTATAGAAACACAACTGATTTTTCAGTGGTGACTTTGTATTCTACAGCTTTACTGAATTTATTAGGTCTAACAGTTTTTTGTGGAGTCTTTAGGGTTTTGAAAAAACAGGTCTAAAATTCACATGGCGCCATAGTAATTCCCCCAAATTATTCCACACATTTAATAAAATATGAATTTAAAAAATCTAAAGAGCTTATCACCGAAGTTGACAAAATTATTCTAAAATTTATTGGGAAAACTAAAGTGCTGAGGAAGCATTTTAAATCAAGTGGAAAGGATGGATGACTCAATAAAAGGCACCGGAATATTGACATCCAGATGGGGAGGGAGACTAATTCAGATCTCTGTTTCACGCAATATTCAATAATGAATTTCAGTTGGATTAAATATCTTAATTGAAATGCAAAATTTAACATGCCCTTTACAAAATAGGAGACTAACTTTACGACCTTGGAGTGGGAAAAGATTTCCCTTTTTTAAAATGCTAGAATTTTATCTCTACAATTTTTTACCAAAATTTTTGGAAAAGATCGAAATTATTCCTAGTCCTAAAAACAAAGTTTTCTCAAATCTGAGGATAGTCATTTTCTAGTTGTTTGTTTTTTAAGAAATCAAAATTGGACTATGAATTGCTCAGAGTCTTCTTTTTTTTCTTTTTTTTCCATGATGAAATGTAGCTGTGGCATTTACTATTAGAAATATCTTACTGGAATCAGGGCTCGGTAGACAGTTTAAGTTAACTAGGAAACGGCAGTTAGGAAGGCTTTTTGTGACTCTCTGTTTTCACCCATTCTGGTTATTTTTTAGAGATGCTTCGGTGAGCTGGCTATGAAGGGGTGCCTTCTTGGGTTGGGAGGCTAGGTCTATCTTACCCTGATGTTTCAAGGCTACTGTGCCCTGCACATAAACGTAGGAATAGAGTGATAAGTGAACAACCAATAAGAACCATGATAGATCAATGTTTTAAAATAAAATACATAATTAAAACTACTGACCCACAAAAAGGTGCAACTGGATACAGAAAATGTGCATGTACAGGGAAAAGATTTCTTTTTTTTTTCATTTTTAAAAATTAAGGTAGAGTTGATTTACAATATCCTGTTAGTTTCAAGTGTACAGCACAGTGATTCAGTTATACATATATCTCTGTATATCTATTCTTTTCCAGATTCTGGGAAAAGGTTTCCTAAACAAGATGTACAAAGTAAAATCCTTAAATTAAATATTTAAAATCTAAGGCTTTTCAACAAAATGTTAATTTAGAAATCCACATATTAAGAGAAATATTATTTTTATATTACATCTAAATATATAAATAATTCTGGCATATTAATAAATAAAAGCTATACAACCCACTGCAGGGTGGAGGGAATGGCCAAATGATAAAGAAAATTCAAAGAGAAAACCCAAGCATTTGACAAAAATATGCCCATCATTTCCCTTGTTGACTTACAATACCTTTTTGGTTGTTTACCAAACATGGGCATCTGTCTCTAGACTCTCTTCTGTTTCTTTGGTCCACCAGATAAAGTCGTTTCTGCCACTTTATCACTATATTTTGCTTTATCACTGAATCTGTGCTCTCCAATAGGGTAGTCATTATCACATGTTGCTATTTAAATTTAAATTAAAATTCAATTCCTTGGTCATACTAGCCACATTTCAAGTGTTCAGTAGCCGTAAGTGGCTAGTGGCCGCCATATTGAATAGCGTACGTATAGAATATTTCCATGATTACAGAAAGTTCTACTGGACGTTGCTGCTTAAACTTATAAATTTATAAACTTTAGTGTCATTATAACAGGGCGAGTCTCCTTTCATTCTTCCTCATCTTTAAAATTGCTTTGGCTCTCACTTTTCCAAATACATTTTAGAGAAAGTAATCAGGGAAATGTAAATTAAAAAAACAGTGATATACCACTCCATAGCAACTACAGTGAATGCATTACATGGATCAAAATGGTACGTCTGAACACAATGGGAGCACAAGAGAGGAGCAAGTTGAAAAAGGAGTGTGCGTGTGTGTCTGTGTGTGTCTGTGTATAGGTGTAATGCTATGACACAATTTAGGCAAATTTTAAACCCCCCCCCCCAAAACTAGTCTAGTTATTGTATATGGGTCACAATTATAGCTACTCTTTATTAGCATTTATTTTTTCTGGGCTCTGTTCCAGGCACTTTAAATCTATTAACATTTGACTGTTGCACCCAAGATTAATTTACGATCATCTTCCTTATTTGACTGAGGCACAGAAAAGTTAAGCAATTTGCCCCAGCTTACCCAGCTAGTTGGTGCAGAGCTGGAGCTCATGGCCAGGCTGTCTGGCTTCCAAGTCTGCATTCAAAACCACGGTGCTGTCCTGGAATCAGACCAAATGACACTCACCAGACATGCGCGGGAACGTTTCCAAAGAGGGAGAAAATAGAAATGGGCTGTAGGGCTTTACCTTCTGTATAATGTGTTAGAGAGAGAGGTGGCCGGGGAGAGAGAGAGAGAGGAGAATGGGAGATCTGAAGGAAAGAAAGGAGAAAATATTAATATCAGTCCAATTAGGTTAGTGGGTACATGGGTGTCATCATTTTCTGTTTAAGTTTTTAATTAATAAAGTAAAAAATAATGGGTATATTGTTAGATGAACTATGTCTCCAAGGACTTGCTTATGATCTGAGATCTGCTAACTAGACTTCTGTGTTGTTAAGAGTCATCCCTTCTGTTTTGTAGAGTGAGATATGAGAGCTGAAGGATTTTTGAGGGACAGTTGCGAGGGATGCAAAGCCAGGTGACAGGAGACCCAGCTGGGGGAGATTCTAGGGGCACACAGAGGGAGGGGGCAGCTGCTGCAGAAAGCTGGAGCAACGATGGTGAAAGAGGATCTCCCAGAATCCTCTGGTGCTTGATGGAACCCCGTCTTCCATTTTCCCAGGAAAGCTTCAGAAAAAAACTACATTTTCCAAACCTTTAGCTGTCAGATTACTATTTTCTTTTGGCACGTGGGGAAGAGGTGAGACTGGCCTCAGAGAGACCACAGTGTGCATGACGTGCTGCCCAGGCGGGTAACGTGATGCTCAGGTTACAGACACAAAGCATCTCTTCTTGGCACCCAGAAGGCCTTGACCATGGCAGTTAGTGTTACTAGCCAGCATCACTTCCCGTGGAGGCCTCTTCTCCCCTGGTGCTTTCTGCCCTCCCGTAAGTCCAGGGCCCCAGCTTCACGCCCATGTCACCTTGCTCCAGTGGCAGAGCTCCCGGCCCCAGTGTCCCAGTCCAAGAGGCTCTCTGGCTGTCTCGCTGATGCTAGTTCACGTGTGGGGCTTTTTGCACAATTGCTATCCTGGGAGCAGACGGGTAGGAGTGGCAAGATGGGGCCGACACGGGCAGGTCTGGGGCAGCTTAACAGTGTGACTGGCAGACACCTGCCAAGCCAGCAGGAGAAGGGGAGCTGGGTTCATCCAGGGGAGCGCAGGGAAGAGCGGAGGTGAAGGAGGCAGCTGGAGGGAGGTCTTCCCTCGATCCTTTTTTTGCAGCTGGTCTGCAGGGAAAATGAGCTGTAACTGCCCCTGCCCACCAAGCCCCCTCCACTGCCAGTTTATGGCTTCTTTCCTGTGAGCTCATCAGTAATTACGGCGCAGCAGGTTCTTAAGAAGCAAACTCCCTGAAAGGCACAGGCTAGCTCTGGCTCTGCCGCGGCCCCTCCTCGGACCCAGAAGGAGGTTTCCAGATCCTGGGCCTGCGGCTGGCCTGCACCTGCCTCCAAGCCAACAGCACCCCTGTGCTGCTCCGCACAGCCCAAGCACGGAGCTGTCGGGCTGTTTCCACACATGCCAGTACACTTGTTTCCAAGCCAAAACACTCCAGAGGAGAATGATAAAATGCTGGGGTTTAGGGTATTTTGCAACTGAACTAAGCCCTGTGAGCCCTGCTGGCGAATGCACCAGGTGAAAGCTTCCCCACTACACATGGGCAGGGCTCTCAGGCTAGCTGAGAGGTAAAGGTACCCATTACAGTTCATCGCTGCAGCTTTGGCCACCTGCTCCCAGACCCCTTTGCACCCACACCCTGAGGCCTGCCTGGTAGTTTGGATTCATGGAAGAGGCAGGATAGACTAGTAGTAAAGAACAGCGTCTGGGGGCAGACAGGACCAGTTAGCTCCCATCTTTGCTGCAGGTCCTTGGTGGCTGTTTTCTGAGCTTCCTTCTTTTTATCAGAATGGAACCCTTACCTGCCTTGAAGATTTCTAAAATTAGAACTAAAAATATACTCATGAGGCTAGCTTCCCTCATTGAGCCTATTGGACAATGACATGTTATTTTCCCATTTCTCAAAATATTCTGCATTTTATAACGTCGATCATGGATTGTTAACGTGGGTTTGTTTTAAATATATTTACTATTAATGAATTGTCATAGATATGTACATATGTGTGTTTTTTAAATCTTCTCTGTCTCAAAACTAAATATTAAACAAATGAATGCTATATAGCTCATTTATTTGTTTTATTTGTTTACTAGTTCTATAGAATATAGATGTGTGTACACACACACATATGGCGCTACATTTGTGTATCTATATGAAACTTAGCACTGTGGCATAATGAATGAGAACGGAGCTCTGAGTAGACAGACCTGAGTCCTGCCATTTGCTCTGACACATCTTAGCTTTGTGTCCTTAAGCAAGTTAATTAACCTTTCTGAACTCGCTTTTGCTTATTTGGGGGGACCTTACACAGAATGGTTCTAAGGGCTACATCTCTGGAACCAGATTATCTGGGTCTGACTCCCAGGTCCACGAATTACTCGTCTCTTTGTGCCTCAGTTTTCCCAGCTACAAAATGGGAATCAGACTAGTCCCCACCTCATAGTGATGCTGTGAGGGTTAAACGAGCTATAACAGAAAGTCAGGGAATATCACGAGCTTAAAGGGCTGCCTGAAACCGAGCTATTAAGATGACTATAAAATGGGAATCATAATAAGATCCACCGTAGAGGGTTGCGATGAGCAAAGTTGAGATAACGTGTGTGAAGTGTGCAGCTCCGAGCCTGACACCCAGGCGCTGCGCTGAAATGGCAGCTGTGGTTGCTGACATTTTGCTTCAGGCCGGGCTGCACACTCCCAGTGCCTGAGAGCCATGGAGTCTCCTGCAGCACCAGGATCCAGGGATGTGATTGCGGGGGAGACGGAGGGTGGGAAAGGGAATGCTGTTACCCGGGCTCTGCCGCAGACAGAAGCCGCCGAGGCCACACACCCCACGCTCCAGGAGGCCCAGCTCCCGCTGCACCCAGGCCAGGACCATTTTGCTGAGCCACCTCTAGCTGCCAAATGTTGTTCTAACCAGAGCTCTGTGATCCGCTGCCAGTCCTTGGGCAATGGAGGCGAGGTGTGCTGGGATCCAGGCGAGGCCCTGGGGTGAGGGCCTGCCGATCCCGACAGCCGCGCCAGCGCAGGGCCGGGGGAATGTCCCGGGAGGGTGGGGCTGGACCGGGTGCCTGAGCCTCGCAGCCAGGACAGTAGAAGCCACATCACAGCCACTGAGGGGCTCCCTGCGCAGGCTCTCAGCGCAGGCTCCAGCCACAGGAGCTGGGGGCACACTTGGCCCGATTGAGAACCACTCACACTGCCTTAACGGTACAGAGGAGAAAGGAGGGCAGAGGAGAAAATAGAAGTTGAGGAGAAAAACGAGAGAGACCAAGAGATGTGGGAAGAGAGGAAGGGAGAGGAGAGAGAGAAAAGGAAACGGCCACTGTGCAAGTGTGGTCTTGGGAGCCAGTGTCATGGCCTCTTCAATCCAGGGCCCTCCCTCTGAATGGGCCCCACGGGGCAGATTGTGGGAAAGACCCACTTAGGAGCAGATCCTTCCAGAAAGGCCCAGGGTGGCAGCACTTTCCATCGCATAAAGCCTTTCCCCAGGAAACACCTGGTTTTCATCATCAGTGCCAACGTTTGCAGCCTCCAAATCCCCCATCTGTCCCTATGCAGGGAGGGGGTCCAACACTGTGTCCCCCCAGGGCCACGTGTGTCTCCTTGGCCGGTTCCAAGTATCCAAAAGGGATGGTGCCAGAGACGTCCAGGGTCCAAGCCTCTTGCAGGGCTTCCCCTCTGCCGAGAACAGCTAACCATGGGGATGCATGCCCAGAACACAGAGGAGAGGAAAGGCGTCGGGACACACTTAAGTCAAAGAAGTGCATGTTGTTTATCTGAAATTCAGATTTAACTGGGCTTTTTGTATTTTTATTGGCTAAATCTGGCCACCCCTGACAGGCAGCTCCGACCTGCCTTCAGTGGCTATTTCAAACTCCTGCCCCCATCACATGTATCCCAAGAAGGTCACCAGCTTGGGAGGGCTGGAGCTTGACCATCCTGCCGAACAGCTGGGTGATTTTATCCTTGGCGAGAAAGGGACAAAAAGAGAAAATTGGTCTCTTGGTTAACTTGAGGCTAGATCAGGCATTCACTGAGGGCCGAGTGTATCTATCCTAGGGTCTGTAGCAGCCATTCACCTGCGTCATTTCATTTAAGGCTGATGGCCATCTAAGGAGCAGGATTTGCATTTCTGTTTCTCTCCGGGCAGATTCCCTCTGCACCAGTGCGGAAGCTGAGCCTGCCTGAGATCCAGCCCAGGGCCCTGGCCACAGGCTGCTGGGCTGAACTTGTCCACAGCTGACGTCGACTTCGCTGGGGGATTTTAGTTCCGATCTTCTCTCTCTCAATACCTTTACAATGTCCCTGTTTCCAAAATGAGCACCCGATGTGCCTGCTCTTCCAGGTGAGTCAGAATCCGAAGGCAAACGTGGTAGGTGATAAGGGAGAAAACCTTAGTCCAAGAGGCTCAGGTGGAAAAAGTGTGGGTTGGTGACACCCAGCCCTGAGTCAGAATCCCAGCTCTTGCATTGCCTACGTGACTGCACAAGTTACGTGAGATTGTTTGAGCTTCAGTTTCATTTGCTAAATAATTGGGATAATAATACACACAGCACTGGGTAGTTAGGATTTAATGAGAGAAGGCATGAGAAGTAAGTACCCATCAGCTGAGCTATTATCTCCCTGAAATGATGGCTGGAGAAGAATAAAAGGGATCTAAAGTAAAGACGTGTAGTAGATGCTTCATAAACGGTAATTACGACTATTGTTACTAACCCCCTTTGGAATAGGCTATTCGTTTCCCAAAAGCCACTCAAAAATCCTGTTCCTGTTGCAGAGAACTGGATAAATGACTCCTTTTATAAACTAGCTTTTCACCTGCGGGAAGCGGGTTGCTGATCCTACCCAGGTTAAAATGACTGAAAATCAATTTGATTTGACAGCTGCCGAAGGAACGAAATGCACGTACAAACCGATGAGCAGCAGAGCCCATCGGCGCTGACACAAAGCGAGACCACAGAGAGGGCTGCTGTCTACGATCCAGCCGCCTGCTTCCTGTCGGGGCCGCCAGCCTGGCCACCCGTCGGCAGCAGGTAAGATCGGAGGCTCCGCTGACGCGCCGCTCCCCACTCCGGGGCCTGCAAGGCGCGCACCGGAGCCCAGGTGCTGGGGCCCTGGCCTTGGAGACCCACACCCCAAACTGCAAACTCAAGAGCGTTCTCTGCTGCCTTGCAGCACGGTTAGCTACCACTAAAAAGGCAGAACCACCAGGATCCGAGAGCTGAGCTGCTCGTAAGATCAAGGAAGGCAACAGGTCATTTCATCCACCTACCTCTTGCCAAAGAACTGAGGGCTTCAGTCCCCGCCCCCTCCCTGCCTCACTCACCGGCCCCCAAACCCCTACTCCCAGGTCCCCATGCTGTTTCTTTGTTCCCATCAGATCCAACTGCCCAACTCTTGAAATAACACATCCTCTGAGGCCACTAGGCCCATTGCAGGCCGCCTTGTGTGACTCAGGGAAGGCCCTCAGCCTCCTCGAGCTTCAGTTGCTGTGGTGGTCAAGTGGGGAATAAATCAGCATTAGCACTTCCTGCTAAGAACCAAGGGGCACGTGAAAGCGAAAAGGCTTTGTCGGCTGGGTGGGCTTCCAGATGGGAGTTTCCGGGTATCCGCCATGCTCTAGAACACTGGGAATGTTCCCCGGGTAAGAGTGGGGACCTTACTCATTGACCTCCTCCCTCCTGCCGTTTTTCCGTGCGTCCTGATTTTCTTCCACTTGCTACGGGGGAGGGTGGGATTGTCGCTGGGTCAACGCCACTGGAGACTATTCTCCCTGAGTTCTTAGCGTTAAGTAACCCAGGAACCAAACTAAGGAATGTGGCTGCTTAGAATCCTCCCTGTGGGTTTATTTTAAACTAGCTACTAAGACTTATCATTAATAATGATGAAATAAATAAATCCTATGGCTGTTTCCCCCGCCATACCAAGTTGCCCTAGTAAGAAATAGCATCTTCTTAGACCATACCTCCCCTGAAGACATCTATCTTTACTTTTTTTTTTAAATACATTTATTTATTTATTCATTTTTGGCTGCATTGGGTCTTCGTTGCTGTGCGCGGGCTTCTCATCGTGGTGGTTTCTCTTGTTGTGGAGCACAGGCTCTAGGCTCGCGGGTTCAGTAGCTGTGGCTCGTGGGCTCTAGAGAGCAGTCTCAGTAGTTGTGGCGCACGGGCTTAGTTGCTCCGCGGCATGTGGGATCTTCCCGGACCAGGGATCAAACCTGTGTCCCCTGCATTGGCAGGCGGATTCTTAGCCACTGAAGCCAGAGAAGTCCCTATCTTTACTTTTATATTCTCTCTCTTTCCCTGCACCCACCAACCCACCGGCCCCGTCTTCATATATCTTGAACTGCTTTCCTGATCAGTGAGCCACGTGGACCATAGGCTATTATCTGTTTCAGCTGCTCTGGAAGATGCTTGCCTATTTTTCTAGGTACAGCCAGGTGGAATCCTGTCCACCACTTAGCTTTTATTTTAAGCCAGATCTAAAGACACCCTCCAGGTTTGGTAAACATCCATCCGCCCAGTTTCATCTGCACAGAAAAGAAGCTTGTTTTGTTCACAGAGATAAATATTGTGACTGTCTCCAGCCTGAAGGAAAGGCTGCCTTAGACAACCACGGACAAATTGCTTAACCGTGTTCCAAGAAAGTGCCAGTTACTTGCAATACACCAACAATAGGTTTCATGTAATGAAAACTGACCACGCACTAAATATCTTATTTAATCACCAATACCTCCAACAAAGGTTAGGTACAATTATTATCCCATTTTATAGATGAGGCACATGAGACTTGGAGAGAGGAAGCCATTTGCTCAGAACTAAGAGCTAATAAGAGCCAGGATTCAAAGCAGGGATTCAAAGCAAGGCCTTTAAAACACTTACCACAAGCCCTGCTAGTTAACTCACCATGCTTTTGTGTGGACAAAAGGCCCGTGAGCTGTGTACTGGTACTTTTGCAGAGGAGGGGCAAGCTCCGGGAGCCTTAGGTGTGATGAGTTGACTGAAGAGCCTTGAAAGATGTTCTCGAACCGCAGCATCTGGGAGGGGCCTGGGAGCCGCCACAACCCAGCCTCGTGGCAATTGAACACTCTGCGTGTGATGATGCACGAGATTGTTTAATTAATTGCACGGCTCACCTGTCACCATATCTGCCTTCATGAAGCATCTTTCATCTCGGATCTCCAAAGCAGGCATAAAAGTTGTAATTAGTCGTAATGATTGTCATGTTTTTTAGTAGTTATCTGCTATAAGGTCCCTTTGACAGGTGAAGGTGCTGAGGCTTGGGGTCAGAGGGAGATGCGAAACGTGGAGAGCCAAGACGTAAACTAGCCAAGGCCCTCCATTCTTGAGGAGCCTCCCAGGAAGCTTAGCGGGCCGTAAAACAAAGAACTGCCACAGGCATATGAGTCTGTCTCCTCTTGCCTTTGGGAGTGGCTCACGTTTCTTTCTGGATGGAGGAGAGTGGTCACTTTCCGTGGCATTTTAAAACAGGTGTAAACAGTCCATTCCGTTATAAAGGCAAAGGGGGGGTTAAGATTCAAGATACTCCTCTAGCACGCACCGACCCCAATCTGCTCACTGGCAACACCTGGGCAAGAGTCATGATAAATTCTAAATCACAACAGTTTTGCATTCTTTTCCAAGATAGTCAGGTGTGACCACAAGAGGAGACACAGAGAGACTCAGGAAAACAAAGGTTATTCTACCCACTGGTGCTGGACACAGGAGGCGAGTGGCACAGGGCACATGGGAAAGACACCAGGGTGGACGGGAGGCAGAAGACAGGAGCGGGGTGAACTCTGAGACCGAGGCCTTTATTGGGGTTTCTGAGGGCAAGGCAGTAAAGGGCAGAGTGAACAGCCTAGGACGGGCTAGTTGAACAATTCAGTGAACTTTGGGCTGTAGGGATGGTCCCTAGTTGCCTGGTACCTGGTCCTGGGCTGGTTAAGGCAGAGGGATATTGTCTCGGGGGTGTCTGGACCAGATGGAGGATTGGTTAGCTTGCATATCAAAGACGTACTGGATCCTTTCCTACCTCTAAGAATTGTCTGGTCCAGGGAGGGACAGTCTCTTCCCAGCCAGAAAGGTTTTTATTAAGATGTCAAAGCATCATAATATACAGAAAATTATATCTATCTATCTATCTATCTATCTATCTATCTATATATACATAATAGAACACGGTGTGTGTGTGTGTGTGTGTGTGTGTGTGTGTGTGTGTGTGTGTGTGTGTGTGTGTATGCTGGGAGAGGTAGATTGAGATTTGGGAAGAGAGTGGTGAGAAACTTTCTCCCATCTCTAAAGAAAAGGAAAAATTAAGAACAAGATGAACTTTTTTACCTTCTCTTGGAGGAGTTCATAAGATCCTCTCAGTGAGAGTTTCTTCTCTTCCTCCCTTTCCATTGACTCCCCTGACCGTGTATTTGAGTCCAGGACAATCTGAGATGAAGAAATGATGGCAACCTGGGTCGTTGTAAGATGCTTAGTGGATGCTTTGTTTAGACTTAGAGATTCCTTTCCATCTGCCTATGTTCTTGCCCTTTCGTCGCATACTAATGACTCTAGAATATGCTTCTAGTTCCGTGTCTTTGGGTGCCCTAATCCTGAAAATCTCTCCTGTAATGACACTTCCTGGATTTTCAATGCAACCTGTGAGGTAAACAAGATTTATCCAAGGTCATTATTAGTAAATGGAAGAGCCACGTTTCAAACCAAGGGCTTTCTTCTTCTCAAACTATCCCACTGTGTCAGAACAAGAGATAGATGAACCTTAGCTGAACAGTCATTTTTCAGGAAGCCATGAAGTGAAAACTCACCTTTGGAAAATAAATTCTGCCAGGAAAACAAGGTGGCTTTTTGGAGCAGAATAATGAGAATCGTTTAATAATTAGAAGGCTCATCGCGGGATCACATCTACAGACTCTTAGCGCCTCTTCAGTTCAAAAACTCTTATTCATATGCATCAGAAAACACATATAAGAATGTCATGTAATCGTATTTCTAAAAGCAAAACACCTGCACCGAAACCAGACAACTGAAAATTACCCCATTATCCTTCAACAGGAGAATAGATGAATGGAATAGAACACTAGACAGTAGGGAAAATAAATGAACTACATATAGGTACATGCAACAACCTGGATGAATCATAGAAACATAATGCTGAGAGGAAGAACCAAGTAAGATGATATAGAACATAGTGGCATTTTTACAAAGCTGAAAAACAACCCCTTGCACACATACCCACACACAGTTGAGGGTTACCTACGTAAGTATAACTTTAAAGGAAAGCCAGAGAATGATAAAGAAAATTTAGGATAGGCATACTTGATAAAGAAAAGAGAGGGGCCTTGGGAAGGAAGATTCGTTGATATTATTTTATAGTTCTTAAGACATTGTTTTACAGGTATTTTACATTCAGTGTCATGACTGACATATAGATTACATACATAGATAATTTTGTATGTCCCCAAAATGCGTATTTCGGGAGACAGCTTCCTGGCACAAACAGCCCAAAGGCAAACCGTTTCATTCAGTGACAGTAGATAAACATGAACTTCAAGAAGAATACAAGGAATGTGGTGTGTGGGTGGAGGGAATGGGGCCCCAGAAGGAACTCAGGAAAAGAGGAAAGTGGAGGAAAAGGCTGGAAGCAAAAGCTGGGAGAATAAATGTCTGTGGTTCCTGGTTTTATTTCTCGTTTCGCCATAAGATCCTCTCAGTTGCTGATTATGCCCCGTTCTCACACCCTCTAGGATATTTTTAAGGCCCCAGAGACAAGGGATGCCCTCCCCGGGATGTAAGGCTTGCCCACTTTCACGCTGGCAAATACACAGGCTAGAGAGGGAACCAAACTCAGAGTCAAAACCCCAGGGCTCACTTTCACTCTAAAAGCGTGACTTGGTAGAGGTCTCCAGGCCTCCCAATGATGGGGACACATGAATAAAATACAGATGAGATCGCATTGTAAGGTGCAAAACGCTGTGCTTATATCAAGGTCTCTGAGACGTGCTGCACCCAGGATGTGGGCTTGCTTGTTCTGCCTATCAAGTTCCTGGCCTCAGTTTGCTACCCTACTCTCTGTTTCACACAGATGGCCTTTGCCGTATTTAGGAACACCTTCTCAGCTTGGGAAGTCAGACAAAGACGGAGAAGTAGTTTTTTTTCTCCCCCCCCCCCTTAATATTACAACTGAAACTGTAACACAAAATATCCTAATGAAAAGTGAGAAGAAAGTTATCTGGATATCACAAAAACCTGTCATTCAGCATCTCCAAACACTTATGTTTGAATTATAGACTTAACGTTATTTTTTAAAATTTTATTGGAGTATAGTTGATTTACAATGTTGTGTTAGTTTCAGGTGTACAGCAAAGTGATTCAGTTATACGTATACATATATTCATTCTTTTTTAGATTCTTTTCTCATATAGTATATTACAGAATATTGAGTCAAGTTCACTGTGCTATACAGTAGGTCCTTGTTGGTTATCTATCTTATATATAATAGTGTGTGTATGTTCATCCCAAGCTGATGATTTATCTCCCCTCCCCCAGGGACTTAATGCTATTTTGAATTTGTGTAAGAGGTAGACACCCAGGAAAGAACCTTACTGATAATAATGGTAAAATAATAACAGTAATACTGGCAGCTGTTTTGGGGTTATGTCGAGGATATACCGCACACACACTGATAGCCTCACGTCCGGCACCTTGTTTATTTCAGAGCAAGATTTTGAGGTCAGTACCGTCATCCATTGACCGATGAGGGTCGGGGGCAGGCACTGAAAAGTTAAGCAACTTTGCCCAAGAATATTCTACAATTAGGAAGAGTCTGTGCTGAGATTTGAACTTGAGTCAGTCTGGCGATGAAACCACTCATGTTACAGCCAGGTTCTGATACATTATTTTCCAAAGATTTAACAGGCAGGAAACTGTAATAGCCAAGCTGAGAATAACCCTATTTTATGAAGGGCTTCAATTTATTTAACACACTCACCTACTCAGAGCAATTAATCACCAAGCATTTGCGAGCTGCCTGCCTCCGGCTCCAGCCCTGAAGGGGGAGGCCAATGTCTGTATCTCAGGGAAGCCAGGGGTGGAAGAAAAAAGCCAATCCACTCTGCTCCTGTTTGCCAAGCCACAGGCTCCCTCCAAAAATCAAGAGTTGTCACTCTTGGCAAAGAGCATTCAAAACCCAACGGCGCTTGATTGGAGTGGATTTCTCATCTGCTGCCTGGGCTCCTGCGTTCTCTGGGCAGCTGTCAGGTTCCCTCCCTCAAGCACCCTTCCCTCCAGGGTGAGGTGTAGACCACAGCGCATGGCACTGGGTCCACCGCACAGCTCTGAAAGTTAGGGCCTTTCATGGGCACCTTGCTAATGAGGAAAGCAGGACCGGAGAGGGGAAGATGGTTGATCAAGAAGAGTTTAAGAACTACTGCCTGTTCCAGAGCCCCTGCCATTGACAACCTAGCACACAATCTCTCCAAGGCAGGGCTTTGCAACCAGGGGAGCCTGTACCCTCCAGCCCAGGACACTAAGTAATACCTGGGGACATTTTTGGTTGTCATTCCTGGGAATGGAGGCTGCTAGTGGCATCTGGTGGGGAGAGCCTGGGGCAGGGGTGCTGCTAAACATTCCACAAAGCATATGACAGCCCCCTCCCCCAACAAAGAATTTTTCCACCCCAAATGTCAACGGTGCCAAGGTTAAGAAAACTCGGGCTAAGTTTGGCCTTAAGGAAACAGAAGTGGGAGAGAGTTAAGTCCACTGTAGGAAAGGGACCCTCTTAATAGCCCCCTGCCTGCATTCTGCCAGCCCAGGCTCCGGCCACCCTGCTCTTAGTAGCTCGTGTGACGTCCACCAGGCGGGATAGTCCGAAACATCCAGAGCCGGCAGAGAACACCATGCTCCTTCTCAAGCCTCTCTCAAGGGGCAGGCAGCTTTGAAGAACTGGCAAGGGTAGGAGAGTCGAGGCGAGGGGGCGGCAATGGGAGCAGAGGGAAATGAGTTCTTTTTCTCCAGATGCATTGGTGATTACAGGCAGGACACCATGTGCCCTGCTTGCATCTCTAGGGAAGCTTCCTGCTTCTTAAGAATCACTTCTCAGTGTGGGGAGAGAGCGGGAAATTGTCTGGGAAGGGTTAAGCATGTATCTTCTCTGGTTGGCCTGTCTCCCAGGCTAAGTGAAGGCCGCTCCATCTCGCATGGATATGAAAGACAAACTGTGCAGATTGAAAACAGCTGTACGCCGAGTGAACGGGCCACATGGCCGTGGTGCCATGCCGAGGTTTAGCGCCATCGGTGCCCTTTTGTTTGATTCTGGAGGAGCAGCACAAATAAATACAGTAGGTTCTGTTTAAACAAAGGGCTCTGATCAATAGAGGTTTGTATAGCTTACGACCTTCCACCATAAAGAGAAATTTGAGGTAAAAATCCACAAATCCCAGATCAATTACCAGATTATTTACCCTTTTGCACTGCTAATGTTCCAATCTGCCTTGCATATTAAACAGCCCAGGAAGAAAAGGATTATTGTTGCAGAGGAAGAGGGAGGGCTGTGTGGATTTATTAGTTGTGGCAATCAAAGCATGTGCCATACGTTTTCTATATAAACCCGGCTGTGGTGATTGTGCAAATCGTCTAAAACAAATTTTAAATTCCAGGACTTTTCAGTCGATGTTACCAGTAGCTTTTTCTTTTTCGTTTCTTTCTTTCTTTCTTTCTTTTTTTTTTTTTTGAAGGGGCTTTAACCATCTGCCGCAAACTGTTATTGCGTTGTGGTTTGCTGTAAACGAAAGTACATATGTTAAGGGCTTCAGTCCTCACGCTGGTCCTTGGCAGCTGTGAAGCCTTGAGAAAAACCCCTGCCCTGGGTTTCCTGGACTCAGTTTCCCCGGGTGTAAATTTGGGCTTGTGTGGAAGAGTCACTCAGCAGCTCTGTGGGCAGGCTGTTTAATCTCTTGAAGTCTCTGTTTTCTCATCTATAAAATGGGGATAAAAAAAAAACAACCAATAGCGCTTGCCTCCTGGAGTTGTGATGAGAATGAAGTGATATGCAGCGTGTAAAAGCACAGCCCGGCACACAGGAAGTGGGCATCTGACAGGCGGAAGCCACCACGATTGTCATCACCACCATTATTCTGTGTTCCTTCTCTGATGTCCCGAATGTCAACGTATCCTCCATATTTTGGAATGAATTCTCTGAGTCAAGCGCTCGGGGAAAGGCTGGGCATGAAGAACTGGGGACTCAGGGAGAGGAGCACATGGTACTACTAGGAAGGGAGGAGAAACATTATCCTAACGAGTCACTCTGACCACCCCAGCAAGCTAAGGTGATGGGTGCCTGACCACCCCACTGCCCCGCCCTTCCACCCACAGAAATCTTCTGGCTTCGATGTTTGTTCATTGGAACGTATAGATCTATTCTCTGCAAAGAAATGGCTTGGATGCCCCCTCCCATGGTAATCCTGTATGGGATGCTGGCTTTAGCAAACACAATTCCCACCCCATCTGCTAAAGTCCCACCGAGGAGAGCTGGGGACCTGTGTCCATCTTGTTCACCTCTGATCTCCAGCCCCCAACGCAGTGAAGGACCCAGCATTAGCTCAGTACACACTTCTTGGGTCCTCAGAACGTCCCAGGAATCTCTCCCTTCTCCCTCTATCGTGGATCGTAGGCCCTCACCTTTCCCTGTTATCCCGAACCCCACCCCCCCCCTTATATTCCCTTATTCTGGCCTCTCGAGCCAATCACAGAGAAAAGGTTAGGACTTACTCTGGTCTCCATGTTATTCTTTCTTCTGCCCATAATGTAGGAATGATGGAGAAGGCAATCTGTACCCAGAGCTGTATTGAGAGCTGGACATATATTAGACTCATGAACTCACACGGCAACACCAGTGTATCCACACTTTACAAGCAGAGAGAGGGAGCGCTAGGGAGATGATTCATAGGCTGCCGAGTGGCAGGTGAGAATCCAAACAAGGTCTGCCCGACTCCTAACAATGGGGCCAGTGGTTCTCAAACTTAAGCAGCATCAGAATGACTGCATCATCTCTCCCTTTCCTAAATGTCTGGATATCAAATGGAAGACAAGCTAAATCAGTAACCAAGTTTTAGCATCGTTTTTTGTTCTAGCATTTTGCTGAGGGAACCAACTTGCTTTGGAATCGTCTGTGTCCTACCATTCATCCTCAGGTTTTTGGTTTTTTTTTTTAAATGATCCTTTTTTTCTTTTTGGCTGTGTTGGTTCTTCGCTGGTGCGCGCAGGCTTTCTCTAGCTGTGGTGAGTGGGGGCTACTCTTCATTGCGGTGCGCAGGCTGTAGGTGGGTGGGCTTCAGTAGTTGTGGCATGCAGACTTAGTCGTTGTGGCACATGGGCTTAGTTGCTCTGTGGCATGTGGGATCTTCCTGGACCAGGGGTTGAACCCATGTCCCCAGCATTGGCAGGCAGATTCTTAACCACTGCACCACCAGGGAAGTCCCCATCCTCAGGTATTCTATAGAAGCTGAACTAAAAGTGAAATTTAGTTTGGATTAAGGAGTAGGGGGTGGGAGGGAGGTCCAGGAGTGAAGAAAATTCTTCCAAATTAACCAAGAGGTCTAATTAGAGCAGAGGTTGGCTGTTTCTTTAAGTGAAAAGCAGTTTCTCAAGTTATAATTATTCTGCATATTATAAAACGTGGAAAGTAATGGGGTGGGGAAGGAGGTCTAGAAACTTGCATTCCTCAGTAATCAACTACATAAGCAGTAAAAGCCCGAGTTAGAGTATTTTTTCCAAACTTTTACTCAATAAATATTCTGTCTCCAAAGTATCACAAATTCCAAATTAGCAGCATGTGGATTCATGAAATCCATTCATTTCTCCATTCATGCATCCCACAAACATTTATTGAAGCCTCTACTCTGTGCCAGGCATCTGCTGAGTGCTGGAGGGACATGGCGGTTGTGTGCAGTTCTGGGATGTTGATTTGAGAGAAATAAGATACAGGCCATTTCCTTGAGGGACAGGAGGAGATAAAGAGTCATGGAGGAGATGTGTGTGCCTTTGCGTGTGCGTGGAAAAGTTGGGAAAGGGCCTTCCAGACCGAGAGACTAGCATGTACGGATAGAAGCCGTAGTAGATTTTTTAAATTTTTATTTATTTTTTATTGAAGTATAGTTGATTTACAATGTTGTATTAATTACTGCTGTACAGCAAAGTGACTTAGTCATACATATAAATACATTCTTTGCCATATTATTTTCCATTATGGCTTATCACAGGATATAGAATATAGTTCCCTATAGATTTTGACGGTTCTCCTTCCAGATCCTCTTAGCAGGCCATTGCATCTGTCCCCCAGCTGCTATGCTGACTGCTAAGGGCTGAAAGCTGTTCCCTTCTCAGCCAACTGGAGCCCCCTTGCCAAGGTTACACCATCTTCCCTGCACCCCTCCCTGCCCAGGGGACAGCCCATTGACCTACTGAATGACACAGGGGTACCTCGGGGTAAGGGTCCACCCCCAGCTGGACCAATTCTTTGGTGCAATTCTTATTCCAGAGCTTCTACTGGGATTAAGCTAGAACTAGACTCCAGCTGCAGCCACATCCTTGCTTAGCTTTTTCTCTTGCCCTATCTTGTTCCCTCGTTCCCTCCCTCCTTCAGCAAATCATGTGCCTTAACCCTATCTCAGGCTCTGCTTCCGGGGAACTTGATCTAAGAAGGAAGTATAGTGGCTAATTGTGGTCTTTGAAAACACATACCTGCATGTGTAAATGGCTCTGACATTTACTAGTTGTAGGCTTCTTGATAAATTATTCAACCTCCACTAGAACTGCTAATAGAAGCCCAGTGAATCCAAGAGGTAAATTCCCCAACTCCCATCTTTGCCCCCATGCCTTTTAAGGAGTGTGATCAGATGTATGCACATGTGCTTATCTAAACACACACACACACACGCACACACACACACACACAGGCACACACACACACATACATATACATATGCATAGACACATACCAGGTAATAAGTGAAAGGAGCAACCATGGGCTTGAGAACTGCCACACAGATAACCTCTCCCTAAAGACTTGGGAGTTAGTCTCTAATAGGGCATCCTCAACCTAATCTGGTATTCTGTAACTCAAAGTTTTCATCCTGGCCTTCAGTCAAGGCCCACTCTGATAGATTTCTAAAACTCATCTATATCATTTTGAGTGTTTTTAGAATTAAGCAATAGGAAAATGCATTATTTTGTATATCACATATTGTCCAGAAGTAGGGCAGATTCTGGGACTAGTTGATTCGGTGGTCAGTGATGTCAAAAAGGAATTGGATAATTTTTCCATTTTTCTGCTCTGCTATCACCAGCGTTGGCATGAGTTACCTGAGGGATGTAACAATAGGGAGCACCATACTTTCTTGTTCCCAGTTGTAGGCTACAGTCCTTCCTTCCATCTGATTGGTCCACCTCAGGTCATGTGTCTGACCAGACCAATAGCAATCAACATGAAAATGTCATGCTCTGATTGGCTTAAACTAGACAAGACCCACCACTAGAGCTGGGAATGGGATGAAGGTAGTATAGCATGCTTGGACTCCAGAGTCAGAATGCTGGGATTCAAATCATGCCTGTGCCACTTACTAGCTGTATGTCTTTGGGCATATTATTGATTTCTCTGTGCCTCAGTTTCCTGATCTGTGTGATAGAGATAATAATATGCCCACTTCATTGGGTGGTTGTGAGGATTGAATAAATCAATAAATGCCAGGCTCTTTGACAGTCTTGGTGCATGACAAGTACAAGTTTTTATCATATTGTGCTGTATCTGAGCAAAATCGGGGTACAGTTAGGAAAGACAAATGGGGCAGCAGATATTAGGTAGGCAACTATCAAGGTCTATGATACTATCTCTCAGCCCAAGTCGATGTTCTAACTCCTTGACTGTGTTTAGCTCAGCATCCTGAGTTGAAACATCCTGGCTAGGTGGGTAAGGTTTAAAAACCACTGTGTTTCTGAAATGGTTCTTGGCTTTCAAAGTACCTCCCAAGCATTTGGAAATTGTAGCTCTGAGCCCTCCTCTTAGTAATACCATCTCTTACCTAACCCCCACCTGAAGCCCATCATTAAACAACTTCTGAGCTTGGGCAGAGTTGTCAGCTGCAGAAGACGCTACCTCATAAGGGAAGGCTGGGACCCACCTGTCTGCCAGTCTCAGGGGCTATACCACCATGGAGAAGTTGTCCTGAGCAGGCCTGGATTGCTTCCAGAATCAATGAGAAAGCAGACAGAGCTAATCACATCATGTCCCTTCCAGGCCTGCAAGACTGAGACCCTCGCACTGTGGAGCTGCAAGGACAGGAATAGAGTCAGGCTGGCCAGAGAGGGTGAGAAGTGAGAAAGTGTAGCAGTGAATATGGCAATAAAAGCATCTAGAGAAGGTGGAAATACCTCCTGGCAGGGCTATTTATCGATGTCCATTTTAGTTAAATAGTCTACACTAACCCTAAAGTTGGGGTTTGTACACTGGGACATCTGGGTGGGTCTCAGACGATCACTGAGCCCCTTTACTTACATACAGGAGTGTGGGCCTGGGCCTCTGGGTTTTTTTTAGTGGGAAAGGCTTCAGCTTCTAATGAATTCTCAGAAAGGTTGAGATCCACTGTACTGAAATGAACTCCCCAAATCATAAAATTAACCAACTGGTACTTGTTCATTTCCTGATGGCTTCTGACCTTCAAAGAGAGATGTTAGTGAGTTGTATCTCTCAGATCCAGTAATTGATGAAACTGAGGCAAGGACCTTGGGGATGCTGAGAACCCCAGTACATCCTGCTGAGGGGGTGGTCCAGGCCCCACCCTGCCTGAGCCACCAATGGGGAGTCAGGGAAGCTCATTGCTGCTTTAACATGATTCGGTATTTTGCACAAGGATGAAATTAATTAGTGAGAAGGCTGAACTCTGTGGCCATACAGAGCTCCATTGCTCACTCAGCAAGGCTCAAATCTCTTGGGGCAGCTATTTAAGTATGGCCTGGAATTAAAACAGTCCTTACCAGTTCACAACCAGGTAAGTGTAGTGTTAGAAAGTCCACATTTAGGAAATTTCATAGCAATTTGACAGTAATTTTGTCTGCTTGACCTAATAGTTTAAAAAACGGGGCTTGTATCGTGTATGTTTTGTTCCTTCATTTCTTTTTTAGATAATTCATTTTTGTTGTAGTTTATATAATTATTAGTCTGAAATAAATATAAAAATTTTTAAAAACTGTTATTCGCATAGAGTTTGAGAAGCATTGACCCAGGCAGTCTTTGCCAGTTTCCTCTCCTGGCATCTCGGGGCCGCACTCCCAAGACATCTGTTGGGCTGAGGTGTAGGGTCCATGCATGGAAAAACTCAAAGCAGAAATCCAGACTCAAAAGCTCTTTCTTCAAGAGCTCCTGTAACCTGAAAATTCATGGCATTTTTCACGTCATTCCACAATAGATCCACTTTTGTGGATATATTTTATATTAATATATAAAAATTGGTTGCTATTTGTCATTCATTTTCCAAGTTGTCAAGTAAAATTTTAGCTGCAAGATGCACAGTAAGATTTTGTTTGTTCATGCCTTTGAAAAAACACACGTGTTCTGCATGTGGCTTTGCATGTCCTGTGAAACGCCCTCACACATCCCCTGGGAAATAGCAGCTTTTGTCATTTTGGGAAGCAGCTTTGCAGCAGATATTCAACAGCATTAAGGTCTCAATTTTAGATTTAAGAGCAATTGAGTGGAAGAGTGTTTTTATGGTTTGTTTTCAAAAAGCAGATATAAGTTCAATAGTTTTATACAAATGTGGCTTTCAATGTAGTCTGAGTCTAAGAGCAGACACTTATGTAGTGTTCACTCTGTGTTAGGGAATGTTCTATGTACTTCTTCCACATCAGCTCATATAATCCTTACAGCAATCCTTGGAGATAGGTGCTTTTAATAATATCATCTCCATTTTATAGATGCAATACTGACACAGACAGGCTAAGTCACTTGCCCAAGGTCACACAGCTGGGAGGTAGTAGAGCTCAGATTTTCACCCAGGCAGCCTGGGGCCAGAGACGTGCTCTGAACATATCCACTGGACTGTGCCTCCCCAAAGCCCTCCAAATGGGACAACCTTAGGGGCTGTGTTGACTCAATAAACTACAACTGCATGGAGAATATTATTCCTGTATTTGACTCAGGACCAAAGAATTACAGGGAAGCCAAAGTTATACACAGGTCTACATTAGACTGCCCTCAGAGTCGATTGTTTGGGTTGTGAAACTGGTAAATAGACTAACTTTTAATGCACATTCTGCTGTGCATTCTGCCACCTAAGCAATAGTCTCAAGTTGGGTCCATGTGGAGAAGAATTGTGTTTGGGGCTGTCCAGTTCAAGGCACCCTGGCTAGAGCAATTTGCTGGAAAATTTGGGACAATTTTACAGCCATGAGGACACCATCAATTCCGCTAACTCTTTGGCCACGCCTGACTGTGTCATGGCTCTGAAGATGCAGCCTTTGTGAATTATCCACACGCCAACCCACATCAGCATTCGATTTGGTGTTTCAAGCATCCCATTTGGTTTTGAAATTAGTTGAAGAGGATGCTATTTAGGGGCCATGTGAAAAAAATATATAATCTGTCTTATGCTTATGAAAAAAAATCGCTGTGTTCTGATTAACTGCACATGATGCTGGGATATCGCCCTGTGAAAATGACCTCCATTTGCAGCCTGATTTTGATTTGCAGGCTGTGGAATTAGATTCCACCTCATTGGTTTCATATTTCTCCCATCATTTGTCCATTCGCTCACCAAGCATTTATTGAGCACCAACTATAGCCAGGACCAGTGCTAGGTGCTTGGGTGGGGGGGAACAGAAGGAGGCTATCCCAGGATGGATAAGTCCTGGTCTCTGTCTTCGAGGAGTTCAGTTTTCTCAGGGAGACAGACATGTGAATGATAGTAGTGCAGGAAACAGGCATGGCCCAAGCTGACACTTATTACAGATCCTAAATTAATTCATTTTCTAATAGCTTGGTTACTTTGGTTATTATAAATAACCAGGTTGTATCTCCTGAGAGTCCATAACTGAGCTATTATTTACTATTTATCTACAGCTAAGGTTGAAACAATCAATTGGATGCCTAAAAGGCTAAATTCAGGATGAACTGATGCAGGAGCATTTGTCTACTTGATTCATTCACATCCAAACAAACCCAACAAACAGAGGACAGAAAATATTTCCCTAACACACCTGTATCTATAGCAGCAACAACCACTGCTCCATCCACCCCCGGCTTCACAAAGCACTTCCACGTCCATCACTACCTTGTGGCAACAATGTCTGGAAGATAGGCACTATCATCTAGAAAGAAGTTAGGTGGCTCGCCCGGGGCCGACCAGCATGTTAATCGTAGAACATGGTCTCGAACCCAGGTCTTCTCATTCCAAAAACTGTCCTGCCTGGTTCGTCCTGATGCTCTGTTTACTTATTGAACACCCGTCGTACATTTGGCCTTAGATTCACTGTGTGATTGCCCAGCCTAATTCCAATATCCAGGTGCTGGGTCATCTGGGTCACCTGGCCAGTCATTTTATGACTGTACATGGATGGCCATTCTGTATGCAAGAAAGGCATCCCCTGCCACAGTAGCATTCATGATGAACCCAGGTTGGACACGTAGAATCTTTAGAGACAGGTCTCTATAGGTCACTCAATTCACCTTCCTGGCCTCAGAACCCTGGTGTTTCCTTCGTTGTTTGAAGGAAATAACTCTCTAGAAAATTTGGCCAGGGGGGTGGGGTGCGGGTGTTGACTCATGGGAAACTCAGTTCAGCTTTTTGAAAGTCAAAGTGGCCTTTGTGTTTGGAAATTAACTTTTTACAGCACCCGGGTGGGGGGGTGGTAGTTGTTACTCATTGGATACTTTTAGGAATTTAAACGAGATCGATTGATTAATTGATGGTAAAAATCATATTATGTAAATGCAAATTTAGAATTGAGTTTGGTGTTCACAGTGGCCTGAAAACATTTTAAAAGGCCAGGTGAGGCCTGAGGAAATTGGAAGTTTCAGTCTCGCTATTAAAAAAGAAAAAAAAAAAGAATGAAAGAAAGAAAAAGTGAGTTTGCAACAAACTCGGTAATGAAGGCCAGAATGTTTTTTCTTTCCTTTTTGACAATGTTATCTTGATCTGTTATCACAGTCTAACTGTACCACAGAAAATCTAATGTAAGGATTCAGACGGGCTTTTGTTCTACCCTATTTGTTAGAAATTCTGCCCTACATGTCTTATCAAACTTATAAAGCTCATAAACACTGGTACCCCAAACAACTTAGGAAGATAGAAAGGCAAAAACTGAAAGAGAGGAAGGAAAAAAAGAATGGTGATAAAATGAAATTGAAGAGAGTAACACAATAGAATCTGGAGCCATTAATTTTTATAGCTGATTCAGCTACTAATATTTTATGAGGTTTAGAAATATGAGTATAAAAAAACACCCTCATATCTGCCCTTGTTCTCTTTCTGTTGTTGTTTTAATTCAAAGATAAGCTCATCATATTTGTACCTAGAATACGGCTTTATTACAGTTAAACACCCGTATAGTAGAAAACATTCTGTTCATTGGAATTTTTCCATATCATTGTCCTTTTATTTTTGTTTAGGTTGGTTTTCCACTTTTCCCAACAGAAATTCATGGACCACTTCACATGCCATTTCTTTTCCTTCCTTCCTTCCTTTCCCTTTCTTCCTTTCTTTCCTTCTTTCTTTCTTTCTTTCCTTTCTTTCTTTCTTTCTTTTCTTTTCTTTCTTTCTTTTCTTTTCTTTTCTTTTCTTTTCTTTTCTTTTCTTTTCTTTCTTTTCTTTCCTTCCCTTCCTCCCTCCCTCCCTCCCTTCCTTCCTTCCTTCCTTCCTTCCTTCCTTCCTTCCTTCCTTCCTTCCTTCTTTCTTTCTTTCCTTCTTTCTTATCAGAGATTATTTCCAGTTAAATTGCAGCAGGGTTTGTGTTTACTAGCTTTCCCTGGACTATACTGCCTGCAATGTCTCCATTTAAATGTAGATTTTGACTTTACACTGGGGAGGAGGTGAGAGCCTTTCTGCAGCAGAATTAACATCAAGGTGAAAATGTGAGCTTGAGAAAGATGCCATGTTTCCCTAAGTAGGGCTGTGTGAGTCCAGTTCAAATATGCTGAGCCATTTATTTACAAGTTGCCTTGTACCCCGTGGGGGAAAACATTGCCCAAGTCAGATCTATATACTTATTGAGGCCACAACACCAAACTTTAGGTCAAGGAAATCAAATGCTCAGGTAGCACGGAGACTGATACAGTGGGGGACAGGGGGCACAGTACCCATAACCTTTTGGAATTAATGATAAATGTGATTGAAAGAGCATATTTAAGAACTGTTCACATCTCTTTTCATAGTTCAGGAACCAAGTGTACCATGAAGAAATGGAATAATATATGCACTGTAAATAAAACTTTATCACATGTAAACCATAATGCACTTTGAATCATACCCCGTCCCATATATACTTTTTACATTTTAGCTGAACTATGATAGATAGCTAAGAAGTTCATTTTTAAAATTAAAAAAAAAAAAAAAATCATGATTTTTGCCCTCTCTCTCCTACCTCATTTTATTGATAGGTCATTTAAAGAGGGGGCAAAATTAAATATCCATACTCACATCTAGATAACTTATTCAGGTTTTTTTTCTTAGCTGTTATGAGGCAGTCTTACTCCTAACCAAAATTGACCTGGGGCATTTTGTATCATCCAAGTTATTCCATGGAAAAAGTATAAAACTTTGTCAAAAGCTCTTCAAATTATCCTGTCCCATGGAGCCCATAAGGACATCTGTACTTGTAAAATTATATATTGGGTTGGCCAAAAAGGTTCGTTCAGGATGGTACAGAAAACTCGGTTGAACTTCTTGGCCAACCCAATATCTTGATTTAGTTTACTAAAAGCATTGTACTCTACCGCTCCTAATACCTTAAATAGAACCCTGATCATACTCTGGGGAAATGGTTCCTAGCTTTAATTATGCATGATACTTAATCTACCACCATGTACAAGCTGTGTGATTTTGATCAAGTTACCTAACCTCTCTGTGCCCCCATTTTGTTCATCTGTAAACTGAGAACAATGGTAGTATTTGTACCATGAGTTGTTTGGAAGATTAATTTGTTTAATACATGGAAAGGTCTTAGAATGGTGCCTGGTACAAATACAGCTCAATAAATGTTGGGAAGTCTCCCACACACACGTGTGTGTATATGTCTGTGTGTGTGTGTGTGTGTGTGCGCCTGTGTATGTGTGTGGATGCAGAGTTCTCTCCTAGAGACTTCAGGAGCCAGAGAGAAGAGAGACAAAGGAGTACCTGTAAAGTCAAGTATCATTTACTTTTCTAGAGACCTTGATATAAGAAAAAAAATTGGGGAAAAAAGTACTTCCATGAACTATAGGCCGGAGATAAGAGATAATGGTTAGGGAGTAATGTGAAAACCAGCAGACCCCAGCAGCAATGAGAGAGGAAGAGAAACAGGTAGGTATTTTAGTGAACACCCCCAGATGTCTTGGCTCAGAGGCTCAGGATCTCCAGAGAAACTCAGGGCTAAAAAAAAAAATTAAGCTCCCCTTCCCACTTTCACAGTCAGACCAAGACAACCATTGTTTGCACCTCATCTTGTCTAAATAGTCAGTTTACAAATGGATGTTGTTCGGCATCATGTGTTATAGATGCTTTATGTTTATTTAAGAACTCAGTTTCAAGGAATGTTTTCCAGACGTGTGGCTCACCACAGAGGACAGCTGTTGATATTCTGATCCCATGAGCATTATAATATGTGTAAAAATTGCGACACTTTTAAAACCAGATGTTCTACATAAGCTGCACACAGGGGGATAAAAAAGAAAAAGAGAGAGAGAAAGAGAGTAGGGAAGGTAGGAAGGAAGGAAAGGAGGGAGGGAGGGAGGGAGGAAGAAAGGAAGAAAGAGGAAGAAAAGAAGGCAGCAGATCTGTCACTTGGCATGACACCGGAGCCCCTCATGCTTACCAAAAACTCACATCACGTTGAAGTGAACGCCAAAAGCCCGTTCTGGGTTTTCTTCTGCAGAAAAGATGAAAGGAAAATCGTTTTAACAGGAAGGAAAGTTCTTCCCTCCATAAAGACAAGCGAAAAAGCTGCAGCTAAATCCTGAAGGCCAACCACTGGCACTGCTGTGGTTCAAGATTGTTTGTCATGGCTGTCTTCTGGGATACACTGAGCATGCGTGTACTTAACTGGTTCTCAGCCCTTGTGAGGTCCTATGTGGACAAACCAATTTTACAAGCAACCTCTGCTTTGCTTCTAAGAGCTCCTTTGGGTGGAAGCAGGCCTTGTATGATGTGTGGATGCGGGGATGTGTGGGTGCGGTGCAGTCACGTGATTAAAAGTGGAACTTCTGGGGTCAGACTACCCGAGTCTACATCCCAGCCCCACCACTGGCCTAGCACACAGGGCAAGATACTTTACCTAAGGCTCTGTTTCTCCCTCCATAAAATAGAGACCATAATGGAAGCCACCTAATGAGGAAGACAACGCCTTCAGCACACCGCTTGGTCTGTAATAAACACTTAATACATTTTAGATATTTTACATGGAAGCCTTTTTTCCAATTTAAACTATTTAAGATGAGAGAAAGTTTGACCACTCTACAACCTCCCCTGGGATAATTAGATAATTTAGGGTGTCTTCAAGTCGGTCTTGGAAATGACTACTCCACACCATTGGAAATGATCGGTTTGGGGAGAAGTGAAGGGGTAGCATGGTGTAATGGAAGGGCGGCATAACCAGACAGCCAGGTCTGCACCCAGGCCCTGCATCTCCCGAGCTGTGTGGCCCCAGTTTCCCAGTTGAATCCTCTGCAGCACCTTCTCTGCTCAGAGGGGGCGTGAAATTAAAAGGAGCCAATGTAGGGTAAGTGCCCTGCACCCAGGAAGCACTCAATCAGTGTTTATTTCTTTTATTCCATCATCTATATGGATGCTGAAAACATGTTTTTATACACTTATCAAATATCCTCCACCCAAGTGCGGAATCTATCAAACTGTAACCCTCATACATCGTCTCTGCTAAAAACCAACCCACCGACTAACCATCCATCCAACCGACAACACAAATACAAGCAAAGATAATAAACAAAAATATCAGAGCAAAATAAAGCAAAATCTTTAATGCTATCCATTGACCTTTGTAGAAAGTTCATGACCTGACCCCTAACTTACCTCTCCAGTCCCACCTCTTATCATTTCACCCCATCCCATCCTTTCATCCGGCCACCCTGAAATGAGTCACTTCTTCTCAAACATCTCCATCTCCTTCACCTTCTGACCTTTGCACTTCCTGTCACATTTTTGTCCCACACCCTCTTCAATCTTCCTGTTTCAGCTTGGACCACTTCTAGAAAGCCTTCTCCATGGTGTGCCCCACTCCTTGTGCTCTTTTAATACTTAGCACTTATCTCTATCCCAGCCTGGTGTTCCTTGTGTTTTCCTTTCCTATGTAATTGTCTTTCTTATTTGACTGTAAGCTTTTGCAGGACAGGGGTGGGGTCCTATCCACCATGTTATCTCAGCAACCAGCAGAATGCTGTTCCCGGAGAGCTGAATAAATACTTGGTGGATGAATGAATGGATGGATGGATGGATGGATGGATGGATGGATGGATGGATGGATGAATCATCTGGGACTGGAAAGGTAGGTCTTTGACCTCAGCTCCTAGCACATTTTTGGTAGGTTAGTTGGGAGATTCAGCAGCTGAGTGTGACCCATAAAATCAACAGTGACAATGAGTCGATTATGAGTCCAGAAGTTTTCTAGATGCTCATGGGGCTTTATCTTTGGCGAGTTCTATACGCTCCTCAATATAGCCTGTGCATCTGTGGCAGATCTGCTCTGCCTGCTTCTCCAGATCACTTCTCACCCCTGGCTGTCTCACACTCACCAGCATTTTCTTTGCTTCCCTGCATCTTCAAGGTCTCTCTACCTACGGTCGTTTAGGGATATTTTTCTCCCATATTCACCAGCCTGACTCCTCCTCATCCTCTTGGGACGAGCTTCAAAGGAGCTCCTTTAAGTGAGTTTTTTGTATGTGCTCCCCCTTACCCCCTAGTCTCTAAACTGGGTAAGGCCCCTCTGTGATTTGTGCTACAGCCCCTTGTCCTGCTCGACATAGCACTTACCGCAATTCTAATTATGTAGGAATTGATGTGATTACTGGTGTAATGTCTGTCTTCTCAACCACAGTGTAAGCTTGAGGGGACCAAGTGGAGAGTATTCACTGCTGTAACCCAGGGCATTCCTGGGGCCTGACAGAGTGTATCTTCTTAAGAAACAACTGTGTCATGGAAATGAACATTTAGGGAGTAAGGGTCCATGAATCCCATAAAACTGTTTGCAAAATGCAGGATTGGTATTCAGTTGGCATGAGCTAATATCTTTGTACCAGCTGTTTACAGCATGTGTCCATTCTGATTAGTTAGATCTGATTGGTTAGTTATGAAGACGGTCAGTATCTCAGATTTTATATCAGATTTTCAGAAAGGTTCATAACAGATCCCAGCCTCCAAAATGAAGTTAAGAGCCACTGCTGTGGGATCTGAAAGGAGCCCATATCATGGAAGCTTCTTGCAGACCATCTGGATCTCTGCCACAGTTCCAGGCAACGCATCAGTCTGTGTTTTCCGTCTGTGCCTGCTTTGTATGTTTTCCCTGACATGAGGTCCCTCACAGCTATATGTTACACGTGAGAGATATTCTGAGCTACTTGAAGTCATCCATGACTCATCTCTGTGGAATGAGTGGCTCACCAAGAAAGACATACATGGAACAGAACAACATGCATGACAGTTTCTCTCCTTTGAGGAAGAAATGCTCCAAAAATGTCTGGGGAGAAACAGACCTCAGTGACCCACAAGGCAGATGTGAGCATCTCCCTCAATCATCACGAGGGTGTCAGGAGGAGGAGGAGGAAAAGGACGAGACAAGTAGCCATCACTTCCTAAAATGAGGATGCACAACCCCAGCCCTGCACAGATACCCTCTCACGCGTGCTGGAGAAAAGGGTCAAGAGTGATAAGACAACACGTGTTGTTAGCCGTGAGACAGTTACCGTGCCAAGTGCTTGCTGGGCACCTTGACTTATTATGTATTTAAATCCTCATAGTCACTCCATGAGCTCAGTACCGTTGTTATCCCCATTTGGGTATGATCAGAGCCTCAGGAAAGTTAAGTGACTTTCCCAAGGTCATTTATGTCACAAGTGGTGAAAGTGGGATTCAACCTTCGGTCTGGGTCCAGGTTGATCCCTAAGCCCTTGAGGGTTTAGGGATTGAGCCCTTGTCAAGGGCTCAAGGGCTGTCCTTTTGGAAGAAGGGGACATCTATGCTGGCGGAGTTACATAATCATTGAACAGCTATTTATTGTGCACCTACTATATGCCTGGTGCTGTTCAAGGTGGTGGACATACAGTGGTGAGCAAGTCACACTAGTTCCTTGACCTCTGGAATGTGGTCTGGGGGAAATGAACTTGAAGCACTTAGTTACATTGGAAAAGTGCAAGGACAGGAGAGTACAAGTGGTGGGAATCCAAAGGCCAGCCCAAGACATCAGTCATTCAGTCACTAAGAAGATACACCCTGGAAGGTGCTATTGATCTTTTCAACAGAAAGAGGGAAGCCCATGAAATCACGATCAATGAAGGTTGTGGAAGGGTCTTCCACCACACTGTAAGCTCCATAAGAGCAAAGGTGGTATTGGATTCATTTAATTCTGCAACATCTTTGGTGCAAAGCACAGGACCTGGCATATAAAAAGAACTCACTCAATAATTGTGAATGAATGGATGAAAGTATGAATGGAGGTCATAGATGTTCAACAGAAGTACAGTATGAGCCTACAAAGTTCTTATCACAATAATAAACAATGAATAAGTTGGGAAAAGAAAGAAGGAAACGAGTAGTCATGGCACCAGGACCGTGTGATAGTAAATGGAAGGTCTTCTGAGATGTTGGCACCAACCCTCATCCAGTCAAGAACCCAAGTGAGAGGAGGGGGTTGAGTGAGAGGCCATTAGTTACTACATAGATAGGAGAAGAAGATATGGAAACTCATCGTGGTTCAGCAACTTCCTCAAAATCAAGACACACATAGGAAATTAGGTGAAAAGGCCTGGTTTGAAATTCTTACCTTACTAATAATTAAGTAAAAAGCTTCCAGGGACTGATGAGTAATTGAGCCTACCTACCATTTGATGTTTAACATCAGCTTATTGGTTAGAATGTTGTTATCACATTCACAGCACCCAGCTAAAAACAAGAGTTGCTGACATTTTTTTTTTTTTTGGAGTATAATTGTTTTACAATGTTGTGTTAGTTTCTGCTGTACAACAAAGTGAATCAGCTATGTGTATACATATATCCCCTCCCTCTTGGACCTGCCTCCCAACCCACCCCCCATCCCATCCATCTAGGTCATCACAGAGCACTGAACTGAGCTCCCTGTGCTGTACAGCAGGTTCTCACTGGCTATCTATTTTACACACGGTAGTGTATATATGTCTATCCTAATCTTCCAATTCATCTCACCCTCATCTTCCCCCTCACCGTGTCCACCCTTCTGTTCTCTACGTTGGTGTCTCTATTCCTGCCCTACAAATAGGTTCATGCGTACCATTTTTCTAGATTCCACGTATACCGTTACTATACGCTATTTGTTTTTCTCTTTCTGACTTACTTCATACAGGACATGGAACTAGCAATATATGATAATATGTAGCAGTATATGATAGTATGTAATAAGTGAGTAGTTTAAACAATAACGCCTTTAGATGGAGGAAATTTCTTGTTAAATTTAATGACCCAAGGAGATTTAACAGAGATAGTAGGACTTAAAAAATACCACTAGTAGCAGTTGTAATAAGTAAAAGAAGTAGTAGTAGTAACAGCTGCAACGCCATCAGCAGTAATAGTGAAACAAATAGTAACTACTATTATTTAAACCTCCAGTAAGTAGCAGGCCTGAGGTATTAGATATATGCCATACATATGTGTGTGTGTGTGTGTGTGTGTGTCTAGAGAGACAGGAAGGGAGAGAAAGAGAGATCTTATTTAATTCTTATAAAATCTATGATATAGAAGCAACCTAAATGTCCATCCACAGATGAATGGATAAAAAAGATGCAGTACATATATACATGGAATATTACTCAGCCATAAAAAAAGAATGAAATAATGGCAGTTGCAGCAACATGGATGGATTTAGAGATTATCATACTCAGTGAAGTAAGTCAGACAGAGAAAGACAAATGTCATATGATATCACTTATATGTGGAATCTAAAAAAATGATACAAATGAACTTATTTACAAAACAGAAATAGACTCACAGACAGAAAACAAACTTACGGTTACCAAATGGGAAAGAGAGGAAGGGATAAATTGGGAATTTGGGATTAATAGATGTACACTACTATATATAAAACAGACAAACAACAAGGACCTACTGTATAGCACAGGGAACTATGTTCAATATCTTGTAATATTGAATACAATATTATTCCATTATTATAATTATTCCATTATTATATTCAATTATTTCATTGTTGAATATAATGGAAAAAAATCTGAAAAAGAATATATATATGTATGTGTGTGTGTGTAACTGAATCACTCACTGAAACATTGTAAATCAACTATATACTTCAATTTATACAAATAGATCTATGATATATGGTTACAACTACTATTATTTTCCCCCTTTTAATAATGGGGAAATGGAAGCATGATGAGATTAAGGGTGTTGCCAAAGGTTACACAGCTAGTAAGTAGCAAGACAGAATTTGAATCCCTTTTCATGCAATACCAAAGCCCATGCTCTTTCTTCTGGATGCTATTGCCTTGACACATGCCAGAGTTTTTGAAACTTGGAGGAAAGGGAAAGCCTCTGGCAGCTCAGCAAAGGCGATTATGAACGAACCAAAACCATGCTTGGTAAATACATCTATCTGGCTGGAGTGGCCTTTGAGTGTCGGGGAGAAAAGTAAAGCAGGGTAGGAAAGGTTGATGGGGTCATGGGAGATCTCACTTATCAGAGGATGGGCTCTAGACTCTATCCTCTTGGCAACATGGAGCCCCTGACCCATTCAGAGCAGCAGCATAATTTGTTAAGAATTATTTGTTGGACTGGAATATTGGGAAAGGATGGAGGTGGGGAGGCCAGCCAGAATGCTGTTGCAATAACTTTCCTGAGGAGTCCCAGAAAGACTTGGCTGGTTATCCCAACATGAAGAAATGCGTGTATTTGCCCAAGTCATTGTTATCAGCTCCTCACCAAGACATAACGTCCTGACCTCCGTCTTCAGCATCCTTTAATACCTTTGGCCCACCCTTGCTCAGGACACTTTAGACCACTGATCTTTCAGTCATTCACATTGGCTCCACTCTTGCCCAACTCAAGAGCGTCACACATGTGCTACTTTTGTTACTGGAAAATCCTCTCTGTGTTCTTCAGAGGACCGACTCTGATCCATCTTACACAACCTTCCAGCCTCCACATCAGCCCTCCTTCCTTCTGGGAAATTTCCTTGGTCCTCCTGAATGCCTGGCTGGCATCCTTCTGTGTGTCCCCATAATGCTGTGACTTTTTACATTCACCTCACTTATCATCATTTTATTAATTAATTCAATAAGTATGCAGTGACTTGATTCACATCTCTCTCTCCCTCTCTAAACTGAAGCTCCATGATGTCAGGGATGGGGACTCTCTCTTTTATGATCATCTCCTTATCCGTGCTGAGCACAGTACCTGGCCCACGATCAGCACAAATAAATATTTCTTGAATGAATATGGGGGAGGATTCAGGATGTTCAGCCTGGAAGTGTGGGGTGGGATGAAGTGGGTTTTCATGAGGATGAGTAAAAAGAAGAAGGGAGTTGAGGGTTGGAACATAGGCTTTTACTCCACAGCTGGCTATGACCAGCTGCCAGTCTCTGCAACAGGAGGTAGAGACTCAGTGAGTAGAAATTAACCGACCCACTAAACTAAACCAACTGCAAGAAAGGGAGGCAGCAACACCCAGGGTGTGTGGCTCGCACAGGACACCTCTGACCACAACTGCAGCTGTGTTCCTGTGCTTGGGTCCCTTGCCCATGTTGGCTGAGATGGCCATCCTTGTCAAAAATTCCATCTTTGTGTGGTAGGCATAGTCATGTATAGGTTAAAAATGATACGAAACAGCCAGATTATCTCTGCCCCAATGTCCAAATGAAAAAACACTTTCAAATCCGATGGAGAAGAACATTTCTTCAATTCTTGCATGACAGAAAAAAATCTGTCCATTGCCCTTATATTTGAGTGATAGTTTGACTGGCTAAGTGTCACGTTTTCTTTCCCTGAGGGTGTTTTATGCATTACCCCCTGTCTTCTAGTATTAAATTATTCTTTTTGCAACTTGAGAACTATGTAAGGACATATCTCAGTATAGATTAATTTCTATCAGTTTTTCCTGGGGAGCATTATGCTCTGTTAAATTAAATCCTCAAATGTTTTTTCCTCAAACATTTATATCCTCAAATATCGGGTCTTTGCTTTAGGCATAACAATTGTGTTATGTTTAATCTCTTTTGTTTTCCAGTGCTATTTATTTTTATCTTTAACCCCTGCTAACTCTTTAAAACTGTAAAATCACATACTATTTTATTTCAGGAAAACATTCTTTTTTTTTTTTTTAATTTATTTTTATTTATTTATTTTTGGCTGTGTTGGGTCTTCATTTCTGTGCGAGGGCTTTCTCTAGTTGCGGCAAGCGGGGGCCACTCTTCATCGCGGTGCGTGGGCCTCTCACTGTCGCGGCCTCTCTTGTTGCGGAGCACAGGCTCCAGACGCGCAGGCTCAGTAGTTGTGGCGCACGGGCTGAGTTGCTCCGCGGCATGTGGGATCTTCCCAGACCAGGGCTCGAACCCATGCCCCCTGCATTGGCAGGCAGATTCCCAACCACTGTGCCACCAGGGAAGCCCCTGCTTTTGTTATTTTATCATTTGTTCCTGGAGCCTGCTTTGGTGTCACTTCATAGAGGTCATGGTTGGGTTAATCTCTTGGAACAGTCAGCCAGGTGTATGCAACTGTCACTGCCAGTTTCCCCCGAGATAACCTTCTCACTGGATCACACTGCTTGAGGACAGTCGAGCATGGGATGCAGTTGTCCTGATTTGCCACTTAGGGAATGGGGAGTTTGTAGGATTTAGAAGGAAATAATAAGCACACTGGCAGAGTCAGGCCTGTATTAGTCTCTGTACAACACCATATGTTCTAGAACTTTCCTCAAAAAATCCACCATGGCCCAGCAGCATCGGTATCACCTGAGGGCTGCTAGAAATGCAGAATCTCAGGCCCTACCCCAGACCTGCTGAATCTAAACCTGTATTTTAACAAGATCCCGAAGTGACTTATGTGCACATTACATTTGTGAAACGCTGTGAAGACCACCTGAGAAAGGTCTGCTGCCTCAGACATCATCCATTACCGTGCTGGTCTCTTAAAATGCTGGGCTTTACCTATACTCCATGAAGAATGTCTTAAGAAGACAGCTCACAGCTTGAGAGAAAAAGCCCATGACTATCTTGGAAGCTCCAGAGTTGGTTAATATTTTTCAAAATGTGAGTCCTTGTCAGTTAAGATTTACTGCCTATTGGCGGGGGAGAATGGCTGTCTGAGAGAACGTATGGATCAGTAATTCAAATTAAGAAGTCCAATTTTTAACACTCACACCATACCGAAATCATGGCAGGACCCAAGTTGTAATTATTACAAACTTCAGCTGTCAGAGGTTCTACTCTGATTCCTGTAGCCAGCAAAAGAGAAAGATGAGAAAAACCACTCTGCTTCTCTTAAGAGGTGGTACTTCTTCGAGACATGACCAGTTGTTTGTATTATCCCTGCAGGAATCTTTCACTGTGGGCCATATCATATTTTGAAAGAGGATGTACTGGGTCTGTGTTAATGAAGATGGAGACAGGGGTGGAGGGTAGACTATAAAGTCCACAAACACAACAAATTGTTTCCTGAAGACCCAAATCTATCTAACGCCGTACATGTGATTTTGAGGCACTCAACGCTCTTGGGCTGCAATTTGTTGTCAGAGAGGACAGTTGATGAGAACGTAGTCTTTCAGGGCACCATGAGAAATGTGAGTTACATGGAAGGGAGAGTTTGCTCACAGCACCAGGCAGAAATCAATGAGGGGATTGTTGGCGAGTGTCTCCGCTTCGGAGGTGTCTTTATCACATAACGGATGGCCACGTGCTACAGAAGGATATTCTCTCTGGAGGCTGAAGAATGCGGTTGATGCCCTTCAGAGGCAGTTCCCAATTTTTCTGGGCTGTAGCTGTGTGACAAAGCCAAAATATTTTGGAAATAAAGAGTGTAAATCTGTGGTTTGATGTTTGCGGCACAAAATTTAAGAGTATCGATTCCACTGACTTCAGTACCCCTTTCACTGGAAATAGAGAAATCTTCCGTGAAAGTAGGGTGCCCAGAGATGTCTTACAGTTCACTGCTTCCAAATCTTCAATCCAGTTTCTCTTTCTTGATTTATGCTGTATGAAGAACCCTGCTATACTATTTCCCCATCTTTGTATCATCTCACTTTTTAAAATATCTGTACTACTCAGATCAACATAGTTAATCATTTTAACAGACTTGGAGGTGGATACCACAATTATCCTTATTTTACAGATAAGAGAAATGAGGCTCAGAGAAGCTAAGATACTTTCCTCAGCTTCTAAGGGTCCGAATTTAAACCCAAGCCATCTAACTCCACATTCAGTACTCTTAGCCACTAACTACTTGGAGCCTCTCAGGTAACAGTATTAAGAATCAGGCACCATCCTAAGTTTTTACATAAATAAGAATAGAATACACAGAACAGAGAAGTTCTAAGGAGGTACAGAGTGGAGCTGGGGTCAACTTGGAGGTAGCCCCAATATGCAGTGGCTGGAGCACACAGTTATTCAATACGTTGTCATGGTAACAGTAAAATAGTGTACACATACCAAGCATGTGTATATGTGTGCATATACATATATATCTCATGAGGAAGGCTTTTGCCTGCAAGTAACAGAACACCTGACTCCAGAAGCTTAAACAAATAAGGATTTAGTTTTCTCCTCTTGCATAAAATCTAGTGGTAGGAAGTGTCTGGCATTAGTCTAATACGGTGGTTCTCAGCCAGGGATGATTTTGCCCCCCAGGGGGCATTTGCAATGTCTAGATACATTTTGGGTTGTGACAACTGGGAGACATTTTTTTTAAATTGAAGTATAATTTATTGATAATTGAAGTGTAAATTGATTTACAATGTCGTGTTAGTTTCAGACGTACAGCAAAGTGATTCATTTATACATATATAAACATATATCCTTTTTCAGATGCTTTTCCCGTATAGGTTATTACAAAATATTGAGTATAGTTCCCTGTGCTGTACAGTAGGTCCCTGGGAGACACATTTTTGATGGTCACTGTATGCTACTGGCACATCTAGTGGGTAAAGGCCAGAGATGCTGCTCAATTTTCCACAGTAAACAGGACAGCCCCCTACAACACGGAGTGATCTGGCTCCAAATATCAATAGTGCTGAGGATGCAAAAGCTGGATCCAGTCGTAAATGCTATCAAGGCCCATCTGTCTGCATTTCACTTGGCCTTTGCCTCTTGGCCTCAAAGTGGCTGCTGAATGGCATCGTCATTTGAGACAGGAAGATGGGGGATAGAAGAAAAGGTGGCTGCGATAGCTGTGTCTTTTCTATTTATCAGGAAAAGAAATGCCTTCCCAGAACCCTGAGAAGACTGCCATTTCCGTGTGGCTGGCCAGATCTGTGACCCCATAAAGGCTCTGGGATAGACAGTGTCTTACATGGGACAGGGTACCCCACACATCCTAGGGTCTGGTAACAAAGGAGAGTACTGGGCAAACCCCAATTAGTATGTGCCATATCAGAGTGATATTTTGAGCTGATATTCCTTATAAATGCAAATAGTTCTGTTCAATCAATCCTGTAGAGGCCATAAACGTGCAGTGACTGCACCCTCTTCATCGGTGTTAAACCAAGCAGCATCCTTAGTCTCCCGGTGCCTCTATTTAAAGGGCTAGCCCCATCTCCCACAAGCAAATGTTTTTAAAGCTGCTTTTTCCATCGATAAATCGTCTGAGCAGAGACAGATTGAATTATTTATCTGGACTCTGAAAATCAGTATGGGCTATTCTCAGTGCGGCTGTGGTCCAACTTTAGAAAATGTATTTGTGGAGCCATAAATAACAGTATTAATCCCAAACTCCTTTTCTTGCTGTGTGATTCATTCATTCAACAGACATGTAGAGGGCTCTGGTTATGAGTGCTGGGCTAAGTATAACACTACAGGCATGGTAAAATTTCCAGAGTATGAGCTCCCCAAGGGAAAGAATCATGTCATTCTTTTTATTTATTTATTTTTAATTTTTAAATTTATTTATCTATTTTTGGCTGTGTTGGGTCTTTGTTGCTGCACACGGGCTTTCTCTAGTTGCGGAGAGCGGGGGCTACTCTTCGTTGCTGTGCATGGGCTTCTCATTGAGGTGGCCTCTCTTGTTGTGGAGCACAGGCTCTAGGTGCATGGGCTTCAGTAGTTGTGGCTCATGGGCTCAGTAGTTGTGGCTCGCAGGCTCTAGAGCGCAGGCTCAGTAGTTGTGGCGCACAGGCTTAGTTGCTCCGCGGCATGTGGGATCTTCCCAGACCAGGGCTCGAACCCATGTCCCCTGCATGGCAGGCGGATTCTTAACCACTGCGCCACCGGGGAAGTCCCAGAATCATGTCATTCTTGACCATCATGATATTTGTAGAGCTTAGCTCACTGCATGGCTTGTGAATTTCAGTGTGTTTATTAAAGGCACGTAGTGTTATCTTCATGGGGATTATATTCCAGTTAGCAGTGGTAGAGGTTATGGAAACTAAGCAGGCAATTATGGTGTATTGCACAGAAGTGTCAGAGCCTTAGGATGGTCCTTGATCCAGCTTTGGGGGACTCAGGGAAGATTTCCAGAAGGGAAGACTATCTAAGCTGAAACCTGAAAGATGAAGAGGGGTAAACATCAGCGGACCTGTGTTGCACCCCCTACATACCCACTCACCCCAGAGCACCTCTTCCCTTGTCTGTAGGCTATTAGGGGAACATATGTATAATTCTTCTATTAAGAAGGTCAACAACTTAATATAAGATGTTTAAGTTTCCTCTAACAATTTGTAAGTTCAATATTTCTGGCTTGAGCAAACAAGATGTCTTTTCTTCTTGGGCCCTCACCACATACCAGAGACAGAGGGGAAGAGAAAAGTAATACTGGACACTATGGGTGCCCTTGGCTGTTTTGCAGAGACCGCCTCTGTGGGTTGATCGGGGCGTTTCTGGATGCCAGCAAATGTGTTTCCGTTTCGTTTCCTTCCCCCGCTCCCACCTCAGCCTTCGCAGCCTCCGCGTTCTGGCACATGGCTGACCAGGAAGCGGTAGCCTTCTACTTGCTCAACAGCCAAAGGCGGGAGACACCCCAGCCTCCTCACACATAACATCCTCCTGGGGACGCTTCTATGACGTCCTGGGTTGGGCCCACCTCTCTGATGCTTCCGTGTAGGAAGGAGTCCTAATTCTCTCCAGATTTAGGAGGAACGTGCCCGGGGTGAGGAAGACTCCGTCGCCAGGGATGGACTCACCGAGGGAATGACTCATGACTCAACTCCAGATCTGTCTCATCCGCAAAGTCTTTGTTGGCCGTTAGGGCTAGAGCAGATTGCTTGCTCTCACCATGTCTGTCTACACTGCCAAAAGTGCGCTTATGAGAACATGCCACCCTTACTTTTAAACTTTCCATCGCTTTCTATTATTTGGGGCACGCTTTCTTTCATGCATCCGTTCGACTGACATTCATTGAGCCCCTACGATGTGCTTGGTGAACACAATGGTCCACAAGACGAACACAGCAGTCCCTGTCCTAATGAGTATCACACACAGGAAGGGAAGACAGTCAGTGAAATACCCGACTGTGATAAAGTGCAGGAGAGACAGAGCAGGTGCTTGGGTGACAATGTGTGATGGAGACACCTAGCGAGGCTCCAGAACGTGTAGCAAATCAGGGCGGGTCCCCAAGAAGTAACGGGTAGGCTGAGGACAGAAAAATAACTACACAGACCGTGTCTCATTTGTCTTGTGTCTCTAGAGCCGGGTGGGATGCCTGGAACAAAAAGATGTGTGGTAACGGGAATGAATGAATGGCTTCTGCTGCTGTGGTATCTTCCGGGGCCTTCTGCTTCTCTCCATCCCATTGGCTTGCTGCTTGCACTTTCCCTGTTCTCCTCTCCCCTCCCACGGCAGCCTCCATGGGTCCCCTCACCTCCCCTGGTCTACTGTGCACACTCCCTACTCTCTGCCCTGATGATGGTCTTAAGTCACAAACAGGATCGCGGTTTCCCTGCACAAATCCTCCCCGGCTTCCCCTTGGCTCACCTGATAGAGTGCAGCTTTCTTCCCTGTTGGGTCCTCTATTTCCATAACATAGGTCTTCACGTGGATGGCAGGATTTGACACCCTCTTTCTATCTCTTGTATCTTTGAACCTACTGTTCTCTTTGCCCCAATACCCTTTCTATTTTTCCTCACCTGCTGGGCACCCTGGTGTGCTTGCAGAGCCCTACTTAGAACTCCATCTTGCTGATGCTTTTCCCAACTCACCTAGGTAGGCTCGCTTACAATTGTATCACGAATGTTGATGAGCCTCACTTCCCCAGTGGACTGTGGTAGGCTTCCTCAAGAATGGAGATGTTATTTTATTAATCTCTGTTTTCCCTGGCACTGTGTCAGAGATACAGTAGGGACTCAAAAAAAAAAAAAAAAAAAAAAAAAAGTTTCTAAAAGGAATAGGACATTTTCACAGCCTTCTAGAAATATTCACTGTAAGACACAAAATTAATAGGCGCTTTTTTTTCTAAAAAGGATAGCTACCATTACAGGCAAATCTTACAGTTGTTTTTTAAATATTTTTTTATGGGCAGCAGCAGAACGACTGCATTTGGCTCTCATTTATACTGTAAATACTTGACTTCAAAATGAGGAATCAGCTTAGCAATGTCGGTGCCAGGGTCTCTTGCCTAGAGAAGAACTTCCAGGGACCTCTGAGGAACACCAACACACATGGACACATTTTAAGAGCAGCTTATAGACCTTCTTTTCCAGAAAAGCATCTGGAGTAGGCAGTTCTTGCCAAAGGCTTTATTCTCCAACCGTCTGCTGGAAACATGAAGTGGGAACAAATCAGATTTTCTTTTTGAGAAGAGGGCTGTACGTCAGTGGAAATAAGGGAGCCCCCTCCACCCTTGCTGGATGAGTTTGACTCCACAGCCCCAGAACAAAGATCACCTGCAAACCCTCCAATGAATTGGGGTGTTTTCTTAGTTGGTCATCAAGAAATGAAAAGTCTGTATAGCACTGTGCTTAGTATCACTGTGATCACTTTACAGAGTTGATTTATCGTTGCCACTTGTACCTTCCATGGCAGAGCGCTTACTGCTGAGCCAAAAGCTCTAATGAACTTAAACTTTACAGTAGCTACAGGATATTAAGCAGTGTCATCTCAGAAGACACCACCCCATTCATCAAGTTAATTCGTTCTAGGGTTCCATGAACACTATGTTCTGGGGTTAGCGGATCTTTTGAAGCCTGGGGTAACTCAACAAAAATATCTTTGATAATTTATGTAATTGACCAGGCACGACACATTATTTGCCCAAAGTTCCCAACAAGGCGGCGAAGAAGCTGTTGCTTTGTTTCTGATTTCAAACCCGCTGTGGCCTCATCAAAGTGTTATTTGTAAACAGGATTGCTGCCTATTTCAAACTGTGATTCAAAGGGTTTTCACAACACCTTGCAGTGAAATTGGAAAGAAAGAAGTGAGGCTTATTTGATGTTAAGGAGTAAAAATTTTACATTATTGTCTTGTCTCCCCTCCCAGAGACACAAACACTTAAAGAGGATTTTGAACCCCGGCGTGATCATTTCCATCCACCTCCAAGAATTCACCCGGTCCAGTTCTGCTGGCCATAATGTTAATAATACATCTTATAAAAGTTGCAGGCATGAATTATTTGCAACACAAGTTTGCTGGTGATAGCATGCATCATACGTTAGTTCTTGAAGCTGAATTATGCAGGGCTTATGCAGCGTGGGTCGATAGAATTTGGATTTCTCCGAATCTTTTTCCCTTTGCTCTCTCACCAAGAATACAGTCCTTCTGAGAGGTGAGTTCCTCGGTGTCAGCAGGCGAGCCCAGTTACCTCGCTGGATGCACAAGAAACAGGGATGCCTCCGCATTTCAGGATTATGCCCCCTGCATCCAGACAACAGTTAGTAAGTAATTGATGAGAATCTGTCTTGCAGGCACATTGCTAGAACGTGCGCTCCACTTGCTGCATGGGCAGGAAGAGTTCAAGTGGAAAAGAGAACGTGAGATAGCAAACCAAAGCAAATCGAAAGCGGACCAGGGTAGTAAAGTGGAGAGGGTTCACCTTGTAAGGCACATCTGGAGCTCCCGCACAAATGACCAGGTCTTTCAAGCCCCTTGCCTTTCACCTATTCTTTTCTCCCCTCTCGCTTCATCTCTGCATCATCTGACTCTTGATCTACATTAATGGACCATTCTCCCAGTTTCTCGTTAGATTTTTTCCACTGCTAAATGCTTAGCATAATGCCTGCTAAATAGTAAGCACTCAGAAAATACCTATTGAATGACCTGAATATGTGTGTGGCATGATACCACGTGTGTCCCCACTTCTGCGTGTGCTGAAACTGTCCCCCTGTCCCCAGAGAGGATTGGATTGGTTCAGTCAGGCAGTGTTGTCTTATCTGGCCAGAGCTCTCACACCAGGCTACCCCACAGGCCACCTTTGGGTGGGTGTGGGGCCCCTTCTTTGCTTATCTAATCATCTCTGGCCTGATGGGTGAGGATCATTCATCAAATGACAACTTCTGTGTAAGGACTGACCTTGGGTGATGATGTACGGGCATAGCAAGCATTCAGGTGTTCTGAACACCTCATTAGCACTCCAATAAATATGTCCTAATCAACTGTTTTGTGCTCAGCACCATGCTAGTTTTTACAGATATCGATAGATTAGAATGAGTGGTTGAAAGATGTCTCCTAGGCAAGAAGAAGGATTAGAAAGGAACACAGGGAAACTTTTGGGGGTGACGGATAGTGTCTTGATTGTGGTCGAGGTTTCAGAGGTGTACACAGATGTCACAACATCGAATTGTGCACTATAAATATATGCAGTTTATTGTACACCAATTATATCTTGATAAAGCTATTAAAAATTAAGTAAAAAGATGTCCTCCAAAATGATGAGGCTGTTGTTTCCAAGGCTTGGCCATTTGTTGGCATCTCTAGTTGGGACAGGTGTTTTTACACCTCTCCCACTCCACAGTGTTTGTCTGAACATGAGAGGAGAAAGATCTTGGTCTGAAGTAATTATAACTGGCTCAGAAGGATGGGCCAAATCAAACAGATGCTATTTGATTTAATGGAGAACAATGTGAAACTCCTTTGTGACTCAAAAGCTAATGACACAAGTATGGGATTAGGAAGAAACAGCTTCCCAGAAAAATACGTGAAAAAGATGGAGCAAATATAACAGTGCACAGCAAATTTAACAGTGCATTGTGATTGCCAAAAAGTAAAAAAAGTAAAATTTTAGGATGCATTATCTAGAAGAAGGAAGGAGATCGTTTTGTTCTCCTTCTGAGTTCTTTACTTAGCTGGAATGTTGCATTTGTTTCCGGTGAATCACACTTTCATAGGGACATTTGGGTGGGATTTTTGGAGGACGCAAACCAGGATGGTAAAAAGATTTAAGATGATGTAGCATGAGGAATAGCAGAAGGAGCTAAGAATGTCTAACCCAAAGAGTACCTTCAATGATTTGCCAACTACGGGGGAATAAAACTTGGCAGGTTCCAGGCATTCTGCAAAACATACATCACATGCTAAGCTTAAATCTTTAAGTCTGCAGAGAGGGGATGTGGGCTTGCCAGGGTCACCAAATTTTTCGACTCTCCACCTTCTAGGGACGTGGTGGAACTGCACTTTAAAATTGGGCATAGCCATGTTATGTTCTTTAGCCAGTGACGAGTGGGTGCAAATGATACATATAAGTTCTGGGGGAAGCACATATCAATATAAGACCCATCAGCAGGATGACTGAGTGAAGACAGCATAGGTCAGACCCTGCCCCTAGCCAGAGCCACAGTGAACATGAGCAAAAATGGAAACTTAGTTATTTAAAGCTAGTGAGATTTTTGGAGCCGTTTGTTACTGCAGCAAGACAAAGTACACCCTGACTGATACAGATCGTCGTTAGTATCTTCCCATTTCAAATGAGGAAATAATTTGCCTAATATCCTACATCCAGTCAGTGATGGAGCTGTGATGTGAATTCTGATAAGGCTGCCTCCAAATCACATGCACTTCATCACCCTGATACCCAGAGGGGTTAAATCTAATGTGTAATATTTGAGCAGAAGAAAGAGTAAAACTGAAACTTAGAAGAGACCTCATTTTCAGCTCAGCATAAGAGATCGCAACCACAGTTATCTGACAATAGAAGGGGCTGTTTGGGAGGTTTTTAATCTCCCCATCTCTGAAAGCGTTGAAGCAGAAGCTTATCAACTGCCTTTCTAGGATGTGGTGGTGAAAATTCAAGCACTGAGAAGATGTTTGAGCTAGAAGACTTGTTATTTTCCTTCCAGCCTTAAGATCCTAGGAGACTGTACCTTCTAAGAGGTAGATATACCCAGAGGGCATTTCATAAACACGAGCTGACTGTAATAAAACATTCTCAGCCAGAGAGGGGAAAAGCTAGTTCCTTTTCAGCATCCAGGTAACTGGTAAATTAAATCAGTGCTGATAGCCCATACACCCTACAGAAGTTGAGAGGACCTAGCTGAGTCTTCCAATATTAATTGCAGGAAATTTGTCTGCTTTAAGTGCTAATGCTGCCTAGAGCCTGGGGTCAATCTGTATTCTCTAAGATCCCCCCATAGCAGAATCCATTTTTATCTTTCTGTTTTGTCCATGACCCACCCCACCCCCATCCCTACCCAAAACCCAGGCTAATAAACGCTGGTGTTTTGTTGTGACCAGAGATTCTCTCTGCATTTTAAATTCCACCTTCCTTTAGTGAGATACTAAGACCCAGGCTCCCCCAGCCTGAACATCTCAGCCACATAAATCATAGGGCAAGGAGATTTTTATGCAAAATAAAGCACTTTCCATGCTTTTCCCCTTGCAGTGATTACATGATTTTCCCCTGAAACTGAACAATATGTGTTTCAGAAATAGATCCCTCTCTCTGTAAGCAAACCTTGGAAATGGATTATTTGTTTGGTTTGCATTTTGTTTTTCAGTGTCACAGCTACCAGAAGCCACTTCTCACAGGCCCACGGCAAGGGGGTTGGGGGATGGAAGGGCTGAGAGTCACAGAGACCGTCCTTTTCACTGCTGGGACTCACTCTCTCCCAGTGGCGCACTGCTTCTTAGAACTTAGATCACGAGATGCTCAGAAAGCCTTGAAAAGAGTCGATTCCTAATCCCAGAGGGGTGGTTCTCAAATTATCAGTGAAGAAGGAAAAAAAAAAAAAAAAAAGAACAGTAGAAAAAAAAAAAAAAAAGATGTGTTTTAACATGTGAAATTCATAGCCTTTCTAAGCAGATATTTATTTTTAGTAACCTCATGTCACTTCTGAAAAAAACAGAGAAAGTTCAGTATTTGAGAGAAGTTACCATTCTCTGCTGAAGGTACCGAACAGTGGGAAGTTAGCGGCATTCTTTACGGGGTGATGCCACATTAGATACACAGTCAACTGGGAAAAAAAAAAAAAAGACACCAGCCATCCCTTTGCAAGAAAGGGCACGTTTGACACCAAGGTTGTGAGTGATCCATACTGAAATACTTCCGAAAGGTGTTTATTCCCCATTTCACAGAGAACCCCTGCAGTTCAGAACGCCACCCACCATAGAGATGGGGCTGGGGTTGGGGTCCCCTGGCTCTAACTTGTCATGTCCACCGGCCACGTGAGAGCCAGGGCTCCCTGCCTGGCTTGTCTAAAGAGACCAAGTCATTTGATTCCCAGGACAAAGGGGCCTCATCGGAGTGGACACAGCCCAGCAGGGAAATCCTGACATCACACAAAGCAGAGACAACCTCATTATTCTGGAATGGGGGGATGGGGAGCTAAAGGGAGTGCAGAGTTGAAATGTGCCTTTGTACTTTACCTAAATCTGAACGAGGCCCGTGAATTTTCATGCATCGCTGCGACTACAGTAAATAATTTCTGCACCCTGCAGCATTTGATATGAATGATGGATTTGTCCACTTCAAATTAGCCTCCAGTCTCTTAGGGAGGTAATATAGCCTAGTGGCTTCAGAACGGGGGCTCTGGTGTCAGCCTGTCTAAGCTTGGCTTTTCCTTCTCCTACTTGTTACCTGTAAGATACTTTGCACAAGTACTTCTCTGAACCTCTGTTAACTCATCTGTAAAATGGGATCAGAACAAACTGTTGTCAAGGTGTGTACAGTTCCTGGCACAGAGTAAGTAATGTTATACCCATTGTGATCACACTACCATCATCATCATAAGGAAAGATTTCCTAAATATTTCAACTGGACACCCTATGTTACTGTAGTGACATTTCCATGAAAATCCATGCTCATTTCAAAAGTGCAAAGATCCCAGACATTGTAATAAAAAAATGTCTGGTGTTGAAAGCCTGAGTTCTCTACATTCAAATGCGTGTGTGTGCACGTGTGCGTGCGCGCGCGCGATTGCTTTTGTGTTGAAACTGACTTGAGTCTCAGTTTTCACATTAACAAAATGTTCATTACAATGCCTAGGATCAGGTAGGGTGTGAAATAAACGGGGCCACCTATGTAAAGGTGAGTCCCATCCCTGACACACAGCGTGGTCCACGTGGCAGTGCTGCCACGCCTTTCCATGAACTCAGATCCCTGCCCTGTGTCTTGACAAGCGTTAGAAATTGTGGGGAGCAATTCCAGGGCAGCATAATGCTGCCTGGCTGTTCCCCATGACGGGTCCCTTGGAACAGGGACCTAACCTCAATATCTATTGTCTCCAACACCGAACTCTTCATCTGACACTGCAGTCACCTCTGACCGTAGCATCTAGGCCTCTCTCCCCTCACCTCCTGGACCACAAGCTCATAGAAGCAGCTAAATGGTCTGCCTCTTTCTCACACTCGGCATACAGAACACAAGCAATGTGTATGCCCAGGAATCATTCACTAGGTGCTTTTTGAATGAGTGAATAATACAACATCACCTTCTCCTACCATTTAACACAGCAAGAGGTATTACATTTGCTGATTTAATATCATGTCTTTCCAGGCAGCACCTCTATGCTGGTTTTACTTGGTGCCGTGTCCCCAGGCTGAACACAGTTCCTGGCACACCCGGGATGCTTAATAAATGTCTGTTTTGTGAATGAATGAAGGAAGGAAAGAATGAGTACACCATGGAGCCGCTCAATGAATATTTGATGTTTCAGGCTAAATAAAACATTTGCCATCTGATGACTTGGGTAAATTGGGGTGTATGTATCAGCTCATTAAGTCTACGGCAAAGAATCAGTCATTAAACTTGTCTCTTCATAAAATATGATTTGGGGGCTGTAATAAACCCAGAATGATGCAGGCATGAAATAAAACTTTAGTGTAGGCTTTCCGAAATAATTCCATTCATCTAAATACATTCCATCCTGATTTTAAGGGCCTTTTCTGTAAAGTCTGTTTTCTTCACTCCCCATCCCCACACCTCACCCCTCCTGAGGGACAGACCTGTCAATGCCAGCATCCCTTTTCTGTAATATTTTTTTTCAAAAAAAGCGTTACATGGCACGTGATTCACTTCATAGACACAATCCAGGCTCTATTTTATAAAGGGGAGAAAGCACAAGGGGCTCACAGAATAAATGTCAGGACATTACCAAATGTTGGCAAGGACTGAAAAGGACCTCTCGTCTAGTCTGATGATGGTGAGAATATAAAATGGTAAAGTTACTTTGGAAATCTCTTTGCAGTGTCTACTAAAATTAAGCACACACTGTCCCTACCACCCAGGAAGTCTATCCCTAGGAATATCACCCACTAAAAAATGGGTGCATATGTCCAAAAAAGACACACAAGAATGTTTCTACATGATTTATTCATCTTAGTCAAGAGATAGCTGTATGTTCTCCATCCAGTGGAATATGATAGAGCAGTTAAAGAGAACAAACTACTGCTACAACAGAACTGCCCATTTCCACTTAGTCTGGAAGAAACTCACAGATATTCTGTTGAGTGAAAGAAACTAGAGACAAAAGAGTACCTACTGTGTAAATCCATTTGTAGAAAGTTAAAAAAAACAAGCAAAATTAATCAGTGATGATAGCAGTATGAATAGTGGATGGGGAGGAAGGAAGCTAAACTGAGAAGCCGCACAGGAGGGCCTTCTAGAGAGCTGGAAACGCTTTATATTCTTGATCTCAATGGTGGGCACGTAGGTTACCTGCATCGTCAAATCAGACACTTAAGATTTCATGCTCTGCTGCAGCTATATTGTTTCTCATTTAAAAAACGTAATTGCAACAAATGTCAGGATTCTCTAACTGTACCAGCATCTCTAGACCTTCTTTATTCATTGGTACACTCTTCTTGTTACTTCTTTTTAGATATCAGTGAATGGCTTTGAATAGATCTCCCAGGTATTATTTTAATAGTTCCGTTGCTCTGATGGTTGTAACATGGACCTCTCAGGTCAGAGGACAGTCACTATAGAGCAGTGATAGCTTGAACTCAGGAACCATGTGACTCAGCTTCACATTCTGGCTTGGCTGTGGATTAGCTGTGTGACCTTGAGCACGTTATCATAACCTTCTTGATTCTCAGTCTATTTATCTAGGAATTGGAAACAATTTCTGTATTCATAGGGATTAGAGGATATATGGGAAAGTGGCTAGCCTGGCACAGAGTAAAGTGTGACTGGTCATTCATTGTATTAGAAGTAGTGGTTGTAGTAGCGTGGAGAGTAATTGCAGAGGTACTAACGGGATAACTACAGTCACACTGGCCTGGGTACGCTGTAGCCTCGCTTGCTGCGTGTTGAGTGGAAGGCATCCCAGGGAGGGGTGTGTGAGTGCCCTAAGTGGTAATAATACTACTGTGGCCGTATCACGTCAGAATGGAAACCTCTGAGCTCGGCTTGGAAAAAGGAGAACCCAGCCTGCGAGACATTTACTCCTGGATCTGGAACACCCCATGCTTAGGGCATGACATGTATCCATGTTCCTGGTGGCACCCGAGCCCAAAGTAAAGCCAGATGTCCTATGCCCCAGTCTGAACTGCAGGCTGTGGTTCTGTGGGCAGATGGCTCTCAGAATTCTCCATAACGATCCCCTAAGTGGCCTGCCACGGGGCAGTTGTGCGATGACTGTGTAAAAAAGGAAACCAGAGGTTAAACCTTGGTGGAATCCATGTCTGGTTAGATCATTTATGTTCATAATTACTTTCCGTCACCACACTGGAGCATGTCTGCTTGTTCATGATGGGAAAAGTGATTTGCTGTGGCGTCCACACGGAGAAGGCCATGTGACTCACGGGTTCTGGCCCAGCTCAGGGAATGCAGTGTGGCCGAGTCCCTGCTTGGGCTGATTCAGTTGGCGATGTTGCCACTCTTCCTGTCAAAGTCTCCAACACTCAGAGACAAGAAAGACCATGAACTCGATCAGGACATAAAAGATAGCTCGGTATTTTTCCCAGCAAGTCTTTTCATTGTCAACAGTGATGGAAACTGTCATTGGAGTAGCACCCACTATGTGCCGAGCACTTTATGTGTCGTGTGTCACTGTGACCTCACTCCTACTTCGTCTGTCTAGGTACAATCATCTTTATTTTAAAGATGATGAAATGGAGGGTTATAGGAATGAGGTCAAGCTTGTAAGTGACAGAGCCAGAAATCAAATTCTTTCATGTCTGCCTGGGCTTTCCCAATGGAACCTGGCAGACTGTTCGAGAGTCTGGCTTTCCATTGGCTGTGACCAACCTCTATACTCCGACTCCCCTCAAGAATGACCACAGTGCTCTCCTCAAAGGACCAGTGTCTGGATCAGGCTAGTTATCCCCCCAGTTCTGTCTGCCAGCTACCAATCCCCAACCCAAGTATCACACCCATTGGGGAAGGATTGGAAGTTTAAGGTAAACCCTTGGTTTTTGCAAGGAAGTTGACCACATCAAGAGCAATTCTCAAGGAAACGTGGAGTCAGAATAACTCAGCTTTTTTCAGGTTAAATCTCACACATACTTTTATTCCTAGAAGATTCCAAGAAGAAAAGAAGAGATGGGAAACCTCATATTGGCTCCATGAAAATTCATGTACACATCCCAAGTGCCGTATTGGTTGGAGATTGATGATAGAGGCCAGTAAATAAAAGTAGCTACTCTTGGCTCTCATGCTTAGCACATAGGGTGTGTTCAATGAACTACAGTAGTTGTTTTTATTGTCATTCTGTCGAAGAAGGGTATTAGCTTTCATCTCCTGTAGATGAGCTGAGAGACTTCCTACAAGGATTCAGCTTCTAAACAAGACTCAAACCCCCAAGGGAGTCGCACATGCCACTGTTTTGCACAAAGGGGAGTTTCCACCGTTGCGCATGGGCTGCTGGTTCTCTTGGACCAAGCGGATGCTCACTTCGCCCATGGAATCTGGGGAGTACTGTGTCTTCCAATCACAGGACAGAATCAAGCCCTTGATAATAGTGTAGAATACCGGAAAAAAGAGACCAGCGCACAAGCATTTGCGTAGGAGGAACTCACACCTCTCTTGGCGATGGAATTTATTTCTGCCTGCCCATCTGAGGCTGCCAGGAGCCACTGTGCCTGGCTGATGCAGGGGTGTTGTTCACCAGACCATCTCCAGGTGAGTCAGAAGAGCACTTACACAAACAATTTGTTTGTATAAGGTGCTGTGGTTGCCTGCAGTGGTGGCGACTGTACCTCGGGAGACACTTGGAGCAGAACGAATAGCAAGTTTGGGTGTGTTGCAGTCACATCTCCAGATTTATGTCTGCTTAGAATATTTTTAGCTCAACACATTTCTTGTCACTGAAACTGAGCGGGAGCTGTCACAAACAATCCGAGATAGGACCAGGCTGGACTCTGTTTCCTATTTTCCAGCAGCCAAAGGCCCACACTTCAAGACTAATCTGGGTGATTCTGGAAAAGATGAAGTCGTTGCACATTTCATCCCTGGGAAAGCCTGCCATGTCTTGTAAGTCTTTTGGTATTTACATAGATCAGGCTTTGAAAATAATGAACTCCCAGGAAATATGTAGTGGACACGCCTCCCTAAGTCACAGAGAAGAAAATGCTTAATGTTAGGGAAAGAACAGAGGTCATGTTTTTCAAGGCGCTCTCTGTTGGGAGCTGAAATCTGCATCCCTTCCAGGAAAAGCGGTGTCTGTTATCAAATAAAGGATACATAGTAGAGCCCCATCTTAGAGGTCCCCAAAGTGCATCAGCAAGCAAAAAGTTCTCAAGTCCAGCAGTCATGAAACCTCGGTCTCACGATTTTCCGAAGGTTTTGCTCATGGAAAGTTTTTTTCTCAAGGAACACCTATTACCTGCAATGACTTCGAGGAAACAGTCGGCCAGTGCAACAGCTTCCATTGCTGCCGAGACCTAGGAAAACATTCCCTCTCGGTTTGCAAGTCCTCAGAGATGTCTCCCAAGCAGGAGTCCTACTGAATAGATTCTAGTTGGCAGTAATTATTTCACACTGGTCAGATTTTCAGGAAAGGAGCTAAGAGGCTGCAGTAAAATCACCCTCAAAAATACGAGAAGTTTTGGACATTTTGTCATTGCCATTTGTCTTAGTCCACGAAGCATGCTGTAACAAAAATACCACCACCTGGGTGGCTTAAACAACAAATAGTTACTTCTCACAGTTTTGGAGGCTGGGAAGTCCAAGATCAAGGCTATAGCATATTTAGGGGCTGGTGAGGAACTCACTTGCTAGTTCATAGACGGCCCTCTTTTCACTGTGTCCTCACATGGTGGAAGGGGCGAGGGAGCTCTCTAGGGTCTCTTTTCTCTTCCTTCCTTCTTTCCTTCCTTTCTTCCTTCCTCCCTCCCTTCCTTCCTTCCTCCCTCCCTCCCTTTCTTCCTTCCTTCTTTTCTTTCTTTTTATTGAACTGTAGTTGATTTACAATGTCATGTTAGTTTCAGGTGTACAGCAAAGTGATGCAGTTACTTATTTTATATATATATTCTTTTTCATATACTTTTCCATTATATAGGTTATTTCAAGATATTGAATACAGTTCCCTGTGCTATACAGTAGGACCTCGTAGTTTGCCTATTTTATATATAGTAGTTTGCATCTGCTAATTCCAAACTCCTAATTTATCCCTCCCCCACCCCTTTTCCCCTTTGGTAACCATAAGTTTGTTCTCTATGGCTGTGAGTCTGTTTCCGTTTTGTAAATAAGTTCATTTGTATCATATTTTACATTCCATATATAAGTGATATCATATGATATCTATCTTTCTCTGTCTGGCTTACTTCACATAGTATGATAATCTCTAGGTCCACCCATGTTGCTGCAAATGGCATTATTTCATTCTTTTTATGGCTGAGTAATATTCCGTTGTATATATGTACCACATCTTCTTTATCCATTCCTCTGTGGATGGACATTTAGGTTGCTTCCACGTCTTGGCTATTGTCAATAGTGCTGCTACAAACGTTGGGGTACATGTATCTTTTCAAATTAAGAGTTTTCAGATATATGCCCCAGAGTGGGATTGCTGGATCATCTGGCAACTCTATTTTTCATTTTTTAAGGAAACTCCATCCTGTTTTCCACACTGGCTGCAGCAATTTACATTCCCATCAACAATGTAGGAGGGTTCTCTGGGGTCTCTTTGATAAGGGCAATAATCCCATTCATGAAGTCTCCACCCAAATGACCTAATCACTTCCCAAAGGCCCCGCCTCCTAATACTATCACCATGGGGACTGGTTTCACATAGGAATTTTAGGGGGACATACACATTCAGTCTATAGCATCATCCAAGTTAATATCTCCGAAACTAAATCAAAACTCTAGGTTGGAGGCCAACCATGACCTTAATAAAGTCCTAAGCAGCACCTGGGTTACTGACCTGGGTTCTGGAGTCATTAGAAGAAAGTCTAAATCCTGTATAACAAAGGTGTGACCTCAGGCAACTTTCTTAACTTCCTACAGCCTCACGATCTTGATCTTTAAAATGAGGACAGTAATAACAGTAGCGTCTGCCTGTGTGAATCTCATGAGGATAAAATGAGACTACGGCTGTAAACCCTGGGCCTGTTAGAAGCATTAGATAAATGCTGGATGTTAAAGCTATTTGCTCTTTCTTTTTCCTATTCTCTAGTTGTCCCATAGTGATGAGGACTGAAACACTTTAAATAATGAAACGATTTTATTCCAGGGCAGTGAGGGAGGAGGGACCCCAGGACGTAGAGTTGGTGGTGACAGCCCCAGAAAAGAAAGGAAAGCAGGCCAAGGGGTGGGGCTTGTGCTGGATGGAAAGGGAAGCCAGAAGCAGCCTTGAGGCCCAACAGCCACATAAGAAAGGAAAGGACGTGATTGCCGCCAAAGCAAACTTGTCAGACACTGCCACAAAATGCCACTGAGATGAATGCTGTGAAATGCTGGGCATACCTTCAGGGAAAGGTAGAAACAGCTCTGCACTTGGGTTGCTTCGTTCTTCTCTTGCAATTCTAGTTTAGAGTTTTTTTCTTTCAAAACTTTGCTACCATCTGGGCCTACAAGTTTTTCAAGGATACGCAGGTCTCTCCTTTATGTATATTACATGGGAGCTTGGTCTGCAAGCCTGAAAAAGTGGGTACTTACCACCTGCTCAGAATCTGTGCAGGCGTGTGTGGATGCGGCACCGGATGTGACAAAGTCAGAGCTTGACTTGTGTGTTAGTTTCCTCGGGCTGCCTTGACAAATGACCCCAAACTTGGTGCCTTAAAATCAGCGTGTTGGCAGGCCATGCTCTGTCTGAGGGCTCTAGGGGAGAACCCTCCCTTGCCTCTTCCAGCCTCTAGGGCTAGTGGCTTCTAGGGCCATGAGGTGGTCCCTGTGCTAAGCGTCTCCACATATTAGCTCACAGAATCCTCATGAGGATGAGTGGGGTGGGGTTAGTGCTATTGGAAGCCCTGCTTTGCAGATGAGGGAGCGAAGGTTCAAGGATGCCGTGGCGCTTGGCCACGTTCATGGAACTAATTAGCGGTAGCATTAGCTCTTGCGTGCAGGTCCAGGTGCCTCTGACACCCATGCTCTGAAACTTTGTACAGGGTCACGGCCATGCACCACGATTCTTTGGGCCCTGTTGCAGCTCATGCAGAGACCAACATTCAGTCAACTTCCAGTTAACTGAATAAAACAAGTAAGGTTGTCCTTACCTCTACAGCATTTTCTTTACACTGCTCAAAAGCCCTCCTGCTTTTTTTTTCCCCCATACCACCTCCAGCAAATATTCCTCCTACCTTCCCCTGAGACCTGACCCAAAATTTACATTTTCCAGAACATTCTTTAATTGGGGATGAGCCCTTGGAAGTCTGTAAGAGCAGCACTATGGCAAAAAAAAAAAAAAAAAAAAAAGCAGGCAAACAAATATGCTGAGTTTGAAAAGTAGCCCCACAATCTGTCTGGCCCTGCTGGCCACAGGCCTTTCTTCCCTGGGTTCTTTCCCTCAGTCCTTGCTTTCTTCTTCCCTGCAAAAATCTCAGACTCCAAAGAAATTCATGCTTGCTCAGATGGAGTCTTTCCTATTAGTAGGATATTGACCTTCTCTATATTTAAGATGATTCCAGGACAATGTAAACATCCCCTACCTCCCCTCCCCATCCCACTCTTATCCTGCCTGGCCCTTCCCCAGACCTTACAAGAAGCAGGAGCCAGGGGTGCATTTGCTGCTTCTGGCCCAGCAGTCTGAGCTCGGGCCCAGGTCTCTGAGCTGCTGCAAGAGGCTGGCACCACATTCACTTCTGGGCCAAACTAAATGCACATCAGTGGCTGGAAAGTGATTCTTCTTGCAAGTGCCATGTATTGCCTTGCCTCTGGAAGGGACTTTCTACTTTATTTTTAGTTGAAAACTGACTTGTGCGCCCACCCTCTCACCATCTCCTGAGGCATTCCTGCTCCTCGGCCATCAGGAATCGGTAGACTGTCCACTCTGTGTACACATTGTCCCGGGAGCTCTGGACTAAATAGAAAGATCGAATGGAGAAAGAGAGGCCTGTAAAGAAAGTCAGAAGGCGGTCACTATACTTGTCCTTATATCCAATCTCACCGCTTTCCCAGGCTGTGCGCATTGACAGAACGGGAGCTGGGTGGGTGGGTGGGTTAGCCTGGGAAAGATTTCATGGATATCAGTTATCTTTTGAAATTTGCTTAGAAAATGAAATGGGGGGAAAAAAGCAGATAAAAGTAGCTAAGGCTTCTTAACAGCCCTTGGCCTGAACACTCTCGGCCATTTTGTAGATTGAAGCCCAGTAGGCCCTACATAGGTGTGACTGGAACTCTCTATACTCTAGAAAGAATTCATTTAGGGAACTGACAGTACTGCCAGAGACAGAGTCACTGATTCATAATCTTTCCACTGATGTCCTGATGCATTAGTTCAAAACATTTATTGAGCATCTACTGTGTGGTATACCATATGCTAGGCCCTGAGGCCATCATATAGGTCAGGGATCTAAGCGCATATTCTGTAAAGGTCCAGAGAGTGAACGTTTTAGGCTTTGTGGGCCATGAGGTCTCTGTTGCAACTACTCACCTCTGCCATTGTCCTGTGAAAACAGCCATAGATGGTTCATGGACAACTGGCGGAGACTGTCTTCCAATGAAGCTTTACTTATAAATACTCATCACGAACCAGATTTGGCCGTGGACCATGATTTGCCATCCCTGAAATAGATGAGCAACATTGAGCTCATATTAATTGGAGAAGACTATATTTTCTTATTTTTTTGTTGTGTGCCAGAGTGGGATAAACAGGGACAAGAGGGAGTCAGGAAGCGGGGGGAGAACTGACACGTTCCCAAAAGAGGAAATGCTTTAGCTGGGTCTTGAAGAATGACTTATAGTTCATCAATTTAAGGGGAGAACAACATTTCAGACACAAAGAACACCGTCTATAAGGGTCCAAGTGTGTGAAAGAGTGTGACCTGTTCTGGGAGTGGGCAGAAGCTCTTGGTGCACTTGGAAAAATGGTAGAAAGGAAAGGCGTAAAGCGAACACATTTCTATCATGAAGCTGATGAAGTCGTGCTTTTGCCTATTGCATCAAAAATGATAGAACCGTCCCAAATCCAGGAGCAGAGACCTGTGACTTCAACTACCGGGGCAACAGTCTCAATCTGGACCATAATTTAACTCTATTCTATTCCAGGTATTAAACTAAGACATTAATCCATTTAAAAAATTTACTCCATTCAAGAACACTGTGAAGATAGTAGTGAGATCCATTTTACAAGTAAGGAAACGAAAACCATACTGATGACGCAGTTTGTGAAAATTCACATAAGGCTTCCTTGGCAGAAGTGGGATTTGAACCCGGGTCTGAGTGACTTCAAAGTTCATGCCCTCAAGCAGGAGCTCAGCTGTTCTCAAACTTAAATATGCATAATAAAAACTTGGTGGGGGAGGGGTTTCATTAAAAGCAAATTCCTAGACCTGCCCCCTGAGGGTTTTGAATCCCTGGTGGAGGAGGGCCTGGGTATTCGCATTTTTAGCAGGCACCCCCAAGTGACCTTGATGTGGGTGGTTCTTGGGGACTACACTCTGGCCGGTAAGTTACACTGCATCCTAAGCTCACATCCAAAGTAGGGTGACCAGCTGTCTCGGCCTTTACCCAGAAAGTCCCTCATCCCAGGGAACCCGGGACAGCTGGTCACCCTACAAGTCTCACTCAGGTCCACACACAGCGTTCCCAACACAGTGCCTGGCAGGTGGTACACCCTTGAAAAATACTCGTGGAACGAACGAATGAATGAATGAACACAGCTCTCAGTGGAAGCCCTGGGTTGATTGGCAGGGCTCCCCTGCAGCAAGAGATCTGAGGGTGTCTTCAAGGACTAACTCATAGGGACAGCTTCTCCCGCTCCCCTGCGGAGTTAGTCACAGCCCCGGAAAAAGTGATGCCTCATCGTGTTCCCATTTGCGCTGACGTGTTCAGGCACCGCTTGTCCTTAATGCAAGAAGAAAGGAGAAGGAGACAGGAGTAAATCTCTTCTGTCATGATTACTCTTTCCGCCTTTCCACTGCCCTTTCCCCAAACTCTCAACCCTCCCCTCCCCTTCCACAGAGAGAGTGGTGGGGATTCCAAATGGGACACTGATATGGGGAGACTCTGCCTGGGATCCCTTGGTGACGCTCTTTGGCAAGTCAGTGACCCTCTTAGGACCTGAGAAACAGTACTGTCAAGCTGGGTGGGGCAGGGGTTGAACCCCTTTCCTGTGTATCTCACAAGGCTGGCTTGCATGTGGACAGGACCATGTAAAACAAGCACAGCTCAGATAATAACATATAGGGTTATCATAAACACCCATCCATGTACCATCTACGTACTCAGTGGGTGTCTTGAAGTCCCGGTGAAGAGCCAAGTAGGGCCCCCAGGATTTTGGAATCTCACTAGTTCAGAACTTTTGGTCTCTGGGGGAGAAAGGCAGGTAACAAATCATCACACACACAGGGATGTAATTACAGTCATTGCAATCATGACGTAGCCTCCAAAAAAGAAGAGCACTTTGTCAGACCACATAGTAGAGGAACTGGCCCAGTCTTCGGGTTGATGGAAGATTTCCCTGAGGAAATAACACTTAAGCTGAGGGCCAGAGGTTGAGTTGGAGTTAGCCAAATGAGGAAAAGGAAGAATAGCACTCTAAAAAAAGGGAACAGCATGTGCGAACACACTTGTACGAAGGGCTTCTTCTCTTTCTGTTCTCTTCGTATCTCGCTCTCCTCCCCTCTCCCTCCTGTGTCTTTTTCTCCGTTTCTCCTTCATCTCCTTCTAATATTTTTCTTGTTTATCTTCTAATGTGGTGAACACATAGTGATCTCTTTGCTGTTGTTGTTAAGTAGATATCACCCCCGCTCCGGGCTAGAGAACGGGCTCCCAGTTCACATAAGTGCTGTGCGCTTTCCTTCCAAATTTCCACCTAGATATGCCCCGACACAAACATCAGCGTTCAGTGGTGTGAAAGAAAACACAAGACCCCAGGGGACACCTCATCCTATTGCAAATCACTCCAGACCAGCGTTTCTGGTCCTGACCTTGTACCAGCTCCCAAGCCCTCTGTGGGCTCCTAAGGTCTTCAGGTGGGTGATGCAGCCCCAGTGGAATCCGTTCACCTTGCAGACCTGGTAAAGAGTTTGGAAGGCATTTCCCCGGGAGTAGAAACAAGTGGCATCTTCTAGGAGAAACAGAACTCGTTTTCACGTCGTTCCCTCTGATTCGTGCTCCATTAAAATAAACCTTTGGAGTCAGCTTCTGGTGCGAGCCTTAGGACTCTTCTAAATGTATCGTTTCCACAGAGACGTTTCCATTGTTAATCCCCAGGCGCCATGGATTTGACGCCCTGGTATTGGAGTACCAGTTTTGCAGCTATTTATTTACCAAGAGGGAAACAGAACAGTGGTTCCACTTGCTACTCTTAAATTTATTGTCAGTCCTTCTGTGTGGTGTAAAATTTTTAGTCATCTTCAACAGCTCTCAGAAATAAGCATTCCAAATATATTCGCCTACTGTACAAAGATGTGCTGATACCACTCCTTGCAATTTTTGCAAGAGAGGATGGGAAATAGTAGATCTAAGTGGTGGGAAATGAATCTTGGGAAGAAAACAAAAACCCAGGGCCTTCGTAAAGCTTAGAAAATCTCAGGAATTGCAAAGGTGCCCCCTGGCATGGCCCGCTGAAAAGAGCCTAGGTTAATCACTGCAGATGGCGAGGGAGGGGTGCAGGAGGATTTCTGAGGACTATGAAAGCAGTCAGGGGTCAAAGGACACTTTCTCTGCACAATGGTCACAACCAATGGGCCCACCGTGTCTCCCATCCACACTCACTAGCTGGCAACTTACACCCATCCAGCTCTTCTGCCAAAATAAAGGGAAATGGCCTGACATTGGCCGCAGAATTAGAGTCACTAAAACTCAAGCAATCTGGAAGTCCCCAAACCTTTCTGCCCAGTGGGAGAAGCTTCCAGAAAACAAACAGGAAATGGAGCACAGGTTCCCAACCATTTCACCACCACTGCCCCCCAATCCCCGCCAGCCAAAGGTATGCTGGAGCTGGTGGGCGGAAGCTTACGGGAGCTGCCCGAGCACATCTCTTCCCAGCTCAGCGTGCTGAAACCCCTTAATTGATAGCGTGAAATCGGCCGCGATGGGAGTATTTACACCAGGAAAGTTGGCAATTGCTACAAATCGGACTTCAGTTTTTCTTAGAGCATCATTTTGCCAGCACAGGGATGCCTACTATCAACCATTATTCATTCTCTATCCTCAGATCGCATATCTGTTTATTCATTCACGTAACCTGTGTTTACTGAGCCCTTATTATGTGCCAGCACTTGGGGGTGGGAAATCCAGGCCCCATTTCATCTGCGTGAAAACCGTTCAGAGAAACAAGCCCCCTTGCCGAGAAGCACTCAGTGCCAGTCCTCTGCCAGGCACTGGGGACGCAGAGTGAAAAAGACAGACAAGACCCCTGCCCTTAGGGAGTTTACATTCCTTCCATTTAAAAATCTTCACGTATTAAAAAATTCTTCATTCATTTTCCATTTTTGTAAATGACTTAAAAGCCTGTAAAACTGCCCATCAGAGCTTCGATCAGTTGAAAGAAGCAATGAGGTCACAATGAACTAACGTCCTCTCCCCAAAAGCAAAGATATTTTATATGACATTGGGCGGAGGAGATGTCTTATTGCAAGTTAGATTTCCATTCATATGACTGATTATCAAAAAGTATCCTAGATGAACCCCTGGAGTGGGAATTCCAGTTCCCACTTTATATATGAGAAATCTAAAGAGGTGAACTGGCAGAGACAAGGTTTCTCCTTTAGGAAATGGGATAAGAATAGAGCTTGATGCCAGAGACCCCCAAATGGAACTGTGGGTGCTGTGTAAATAGGAAAGTGCTTTGCAAATGCCAGCGCTAACTGCCATGAGTATTAGATGTTAGCGTTATATTACTACTACGATTAATCGTACGACCTGATGATACCAAACACGATCCTAGACTTTCCTTTCTAGGATAAAGAGCCTATGTTGCCTTTTTAGGGGTTGTGCCCCCATGTCATCCCTCCATGTGTTGTCTCTTGGGACAGTGGGATGGGAGAGGGGAAAGGGGGGTTGGAGAGCTGGGATTTTCGGTGAGCACTAGTGCTCCGTAGTGCCTGAAATGATAAGCAGAAGAAGATTTCATTGGCTCCCCCGATCCAGCCATCAGGCTTGAGCCAAATCAGAGCCATCACGAGACCCTGAACCAGAGATGGGCAACAGCTGCTGAAAACCGAGGCTTCTCGTCCCATCCGCACAGTAAACCGCTCTTCCCAGCAAAACAAAATGTTCCCGTTCATAATTATTTATTTTTTTTAAAAAGAAAGTCATGCAAGGCGTTAGAGTGGTACTGAAGCTGGTTGTGTTCAAAAACTCTAAAAATGATAACAAATGTTTTTTATTTTGTTTCATTTTCTTTTCCAAACCATATGGACATGCCAGCTCCATGCATCACTGCTTGTTTATTCTAGAGCAGCTGTCGGCACCCTGATAATGCTATAGTATCTCAAGTGCAGACTGCCAAACCACAGTATATGGAAATCCTCTCTCAGATTGAAAGAAAAAAAAAAAAAAAGAAAACCCCACTTCACGGCAGATTCCAACCGTGAACTTCTGCAAGGAAGGGGGTCGGGGAAAGGGGTGTGGAATCCTATAAATAGGCTTAAAACTCAGTATTGTTTTAACCAGGATAACGTGTGACTCATCTGGTTAATCACAACTAGTATTTGACCTTTCGAAAGGTACAATTTATGTTGCGTTGCCAAGTGCAACTTGCTGTTTTCTTCTTTTAATTACTAAACTCTGATTCAGAAGTCAGCCGCAAGAACACAGTTTGGAAACTCGATTCCCTATAGGTTTTAGGCGCTTTTTATGTATTTATTTGTTTTGACCATGAAAAAATAACCACTCATGACAGGGGTAACCAGCCAAAGACACACATCTCAGTCTGCTGTCCTGGAATCACCCGAAACTTTTATTAGAGTCAGTTGACCAAGTCCAGCCCCTGCATCCTACATGGAGAAGAATAAGTTAAGCAGAGGATCTGACCACAACGAAAAGTCCTCCAGTTGGGAGGAGGCGGGCTCTGTGAGAATAGACTGTTGTACTTGAACTTGGCCTCTGTGGAACAAAATCCTACCTGATGGAAGGATTGTTGTCCATATATTCCAACACAAACAGCTGGGAAGAGGGCTAAGAAGGAAGAGGAAGGCAAGTCATGGGTGAAGCCTTGCTAAGCACAAGACGCATGCGTTGTCTCAGCGAATCCCCACCAGCCCTCAGTGAGGTGGGTGAGATTATCCCCATTTTACAGCTGCAAGAACTGAGGCTCAGCGTGGGGGAGCAACTTGCACAAGGTTGTTGTGGGTTGGGTTGTATCCTCAAAAGAGATGCTGAAGACCTATCCTGCGATACCCGTGAACGTGACCTTGTTTGGAAAAGGGTCTTTGCAGATGTAATTAAGGTGCAAGTTCAGTTAAGGTCATACTGGCGTAGAGTGGGCCCTTCATCTAACATGACTGGTATCCTTGTGAGAAAAGGAGAAGAGACACAGAGACAGACACACACAGAGACAAATGCCATGTGAAGACACAGATGTGCACAGAAAGGAGACAATGTGAAGACGCACATGGGGACACCATGTGACACTGGAGGCAGAGATTTCGAGCAAAGCCAAGGATTGCCTTGCTGGCAACAGTAGAAGCTAAGAGAAAAGCACGGAACAGATTCTCCCCTAGAGGCTTCGGAGAGAGCAGGGCCCAGCCAACACCTTGATTTCAGACTTCTAGCCTCCAGAACTGTGAGAGAAGCCATTTCTGTTGTTTCGAGCCATTTAGCTTGTGGTAATTGGTATGGCAGCCTCAGGGGACTCATACAAGGGTTAATATGGTTTGGGCACACCTGACAATGGCTGGATATCCTTCACCTAAAGTGATGAAGAGAAACACGCTCTGTGCAGGAATTCCAACACATTTCAAAGAATTCCAGAGATAAATGGGAAACACATGACAGGAAATTGAAGAACTGGGGAACTCCCTCCGTGCCCCACTTTCTACCAGGTGCCGAGGCTCCAGAGATGAGTCAGCCGTGGTCCCTGCCTTGGAGAGCAGTGATCCAGTGATGCTGGCGTCATTATCCCGACGTGCGGCTGAGGTCCCTGAGAATGGAGACAGAACCGTAAAGCGGAAAATGGGAACTTGGATGCCAAACCCCCGTGCAGGCAGGAGCTGGTGACATCTTCTTCGAAGAGGGGTGTTTAAAGCCCTGCTTGGCGGCTATGTGGGAGTAGATCTGGTGACAGGAAGGGGTGGCAATTGAGGAACAACTCCAAGTAAGGATCTCTGGCAGTGACGTCCACATTAGGGAGGTCGGGGGGCCCTAAGGGGAAAGGCTAACTGGTGCCGAAGCCATGTGTTGGCAAGAAGGAGGAGGCTTGAGCCTTCCCCAGAAGGCCTGGAATGGCAAAGTGATCAATTCCATGGGGCTCTGGTGGCCCGCTGCAGGTTTTACAGGCAGACAGGCAGGATGTCCGAGCTGGTTCTCAATGATTAATCCAGCAGGAGAGGAGCTTGAGAGCCAACTGCTGTGTCCAGACACATCCTTGGACCCTGGCTTTCTCAGGTTCGTTTATTTCTGGAACCAGTCAAGCCGGTTCAGGGGCTGGGGAACTACTGTCATTTATCTAAACCCGTGGGCTTCCAAGCCGTGACATATCTATTTGCCCTCCTCTCAAGGGACATGACATCATCTCAGCACAGACACTTAGATAATGTGCCCCATCGTCTCATTTGGCAAGAAAAATCCAAACCAAGGAGAAACCCCATCCCAGTCTGGGGGCCTCTGGGTAGTGGGTTTAGGCGTGTTGATCCATTGTCCCCATGTGAAAAATTCTCTGGGGGTGCTTCAAAGTCTTAACATTCACTTAGCAAATTAGCAAACGAAGTTTCTTCCTCACTGCATGTTGCAGTTCTGACTTCTTCCTGGGTTTAAGCCTTTACACCAGTTAGTGTGAATACTTAAATCTCCATGTCTATTTTTGTCATTTTTTTGAGCGTCTATTTATGCCAGGCACTATGTTAGACTTTTACATAATTTTGAACAGTTGTACGTCATCTCATTTAACTCTGACGGCATCCAGTGTTAGGATCCCTATTTTATAGGAGACTGAGGCTCAGAGAAGTTAAGGAACTTGTTCAGTTGGACCAGCTGGAGGGTGACAGGACACAGGCCTCCAGTACTGATCCCTTGATCCCAACCCTGTATTTTGACCCGCCATGTTACCTCTTCAAAAGATTCAAAGACGAGTGATGTCCTTTTATTTTCTGGACCGTTGAAGAACAGGCTCACGGTCTGCCCATTTCCTGGCTTCGAGAGGGAGAAACTCCTCTCAAAACATCATGCTCCTGTGAACCCTATTAACTTACAGATTCTTCCGGGAATTTTCCTATTGCCAAACACACAACACACACACACACAACTGAGCCCCTAGCAACATCCTCAGCCTTGGAAAGGGCCCCAGAAACAGCATGAAATCAAGGTTGCCAATCTTTTAACCCCCTGATCTAAGAAAAAAATCCTCATAATGTGTTTCAGGTGGTGACATTACCCCTATCTCCCGCTCTAGGTAGTGATTGCTTTGCTGAAAAGTTGTGTGTAATTAATTATTGGTGAATCCAATGTGATTTAAAATTCACTAGCAGAACTTCTCTTAAAAGTAGTTCTACAGTGTCTTGGTTTATAAAATGAATAGTCCTCTCGTCCATTTACAAATTGTGATTTTGTAAAAAGCATAATCATGGGAAGGTGGTGAATCCCATCTGCTAAAGGGTTGATTGTTTCTTTTTTCCTTCCCCTCCTCAGAAGTATCTCTGACTTAACGTTCATCAGTCCCAAAACATTAGGGAATGGAAAGCTTCTAAATTTAGGTGTTTAACATAAACTCTTTAAACGAAGTCACCTCCCATTAGATATATGCATTCCAAATCTTTGGGTCTCAGCTTTCTCTTAAAAAACTGGATTAAATATTCTTTTCATTAACTTCTGTTTCTCATAGTCAAATGCTGTTACATCTCCCAGGCGCTCCAAGACAGAGTTTGTGGATATAGAAGTCTAGCATTAAGCTAGAAATGCTGAAGAGAGTCCCTTTTCACACACACACACACACACACACACACAAATTATGAATTCTAACCATGAAAGAGAAATGAAAATAAGCAGATTAGGTACTTCCGTGGTGGTGCAGTGGTTAAGAACCCACCTGCCAATGCAGGGGACACGGGTTCGAGCCCTGGTCCGGGAAGAGCTCACATGCCACGGAGCAACTAAGCCCATGCGCCACAACTACTGAGCCTGTGCTCTAGAGCCCGCGAGCCACAACTACTGAAGCCCGTGCGCCTAGAGCCCGTGCTCCGCAACAAGAGAAGCCACCTCAATGAGAAGCCCACGCACCGCAATGAAGAGTAGCCCCCGCTCGCTGCAACTAGAGAAAGCCCGCGCGCAGCAACGAAGACCCAACGCAGCCAAAAATAAATAAATAAATAAATAAAAAGAAAAGAAGCAGATTACTAAAGCCACCTGGTTTAGAAGATGTCTCTTACACAGACCAGTACACCAAGCTGTATGCAATTCACTTACTAGAGTCCTCACTGAGAGGAGCAATGAATCCATGGAAATAGCAGCCTTTAAAAGAGCATACCCTTTCTACAGCTCCAATCAACCTGATTCCAGATGGAGCCTGCAGGCTGGAGGAGCTGCTTCTGGGAGGAGGGGAACGGTCTTTCCAGAGGCAGCCCAGGCCACGCCTGGTGGGGTGTTGGCTTACAAGCTGGGTACACTGACAACTAACTCCGCAAATGCTAGTAACTTGCCACCAGGAAGCAAACGCCGGACAAAACTCGTGAGGAGTGAGATTTGGTTATGATTGCTGGATGGGAATCTAACAGCTGATCACAAATGGCAAAAGCTTGAGTTTTATTTAGTTCTTTAGCTCTCCCCAGCTTTTCTATCTTCGTCTTCTCTGAAATAGCTAAAATTAATGGCTAAAAGCATAACTCTACACTTTACTGTGTTTCCTTTACAAAATTTCTGGAACTCTCTAAGCCTCCCTTTTCTTATCTTTAAAGAAAGCATAACGTTGCTGTGAGGATTAAGTAAATACACATTTAAGACTATCCCTGGTCCACAGAAAGCAGACAATACCTTAAATGCCCTTGTTTCTGTTGTTGTAGTAGTGGTGATGGTGGTGTTGATGGTCGTGGTGATGATGGTGTTGATGGCAGTGATGGTGGTGGTAGTGTTGATGGTGGTGATGATAGTGGTGATGGTTGTGCAAGTTGTTACTGTGATATCCTTGGAACTAAGACATATTCACCACCCTTGATTCAATGTCTACTTTCCCACCAGCCTCTAGATCCACTCAACCTCTAACTATCATTCTTCTCTTGATGTCTCCATATGACTGCCCACCTGATATAAGAATCTCTTGCCATCTCCCCTCTCCCTATTCCCCTTCCCAGATTGAATTCTCCAGCCCCAGGGCCATTCCACCTGCCCCACTGAATCCAAACACTCTATTAAGGGTCCTCTATCTCTGCCATGTACCTCTATTTTTTCTTCTTCCCCTTTTCCTCTTTTAGAGTCACTATGGCTCTTTTCATTTCAATTCATGCCAAGGCCACTGACTCCTGGGAGACAGCTGGCATGAGAAGGTAGCCCTGGCTACTCCCTCATGGTTTCTCACAATCCACCATGACTCAACCCTCACAGGTAGCCACCTGCAGGATGACCCCCAGGGTCCAACATCAGCTTTTTATACTCCCACGGGGTCTGTAGCCCAGCTACAATGGTGACAAACACTCCCTGCTGGTGCCAGGTAGTGATCTCTTTTTGGTGCCTATCGCATTGCTAAGCTCCCCGTGAACACGGAAACCCTGGCTGAGAACACTGCCCTTCACAGGCTGAGAGAGCAGCCCGTGGTACGTAGGACAACACAGTATTTGATAGCACAGGCCTTGAAGCCAAAGAGGTCAGGAGTTACATCCTGATCCTGACACTATTGGATGACCTTGACCTTGATAGGTTATTAAACTCGAAGTATCAGTTGCCTCATCTAAACAATGGAGATACTAGAAGCTACCTCTCAGGGTCAGTTGAAGATTAAGTGAAACAATATATTTAAAATGCTGAGGTTGGCACCTAGCATATAACAAATGTTCAGTAAATATTTCCCACAGTGATTTCTCCTTGACTTAAACGTACAAAGTATAATCCAGCAATACCCTTATTAAGGGTCATTCCTCTTGTCCAACTTGAGAGAGATTCTGACTTCAGATGACAGTCCCAGTCGTGGAGGCCCCAAATGAAGATGCTGAGACCTCTCAAATAAGCAGAGGGACAGGGAAAGGTACAGTACATGGCGTTGAGATCTAGAAAAATAAGAAAATTAGGCCCCGCTTAAATTACCTTTACCCAGCATTAATCACAATGAATGTAGCAGGAGGTCTATTTTTGTACCAACATTAGAGGTCAAAGCCAGTGGAGATGTTGAATTCTTTTTTTCTCCTTCTCAAATTACTCAGGACTCAAAGTAGAAAAGATGACCAGTTGGTTTGCTGACTGCAGATTTTAGACAAAGTCATGAGGCACTGACTTTTCTCTCTCCAGGACAGAGTAAGGTGAAGCTTTGTCAACCACCTGGCTGATGTCATGGCTGTTGACAGTTGATCCTAATAATGTGGTCGGCAGTGTAGGCCAGGGGGTCCTGTACAATCTACTCTGGCTCCTGAATTTCCCATACAGGCTGTCTCCATTGATCAGATATAATCGAATAATGGCTGAAATTCTGCTTCTCCATGGGCCCTATAGGCCATTTCTTTATGACATGACCAAATTGTCCATAGCACATTCAATTTGTTTTAATGGCCAACACAGAGGCAATTAAGCGGATTGACTGTGCAGCGATCCAAATTGTCCATTAAGAAGGTGGCCAGAATAACTGGACCAGAGGCATGTACCCCCCCATCCACTTATTTTGGGATGTCTAGTCTTGGCTGCGCCTTTAATTTTCTAAAAACCCCCATTAACTAGTTCTGTTTAACGTTGACGCTACAGATTTTTAGAATGAAGCAAAGCAGTTTGGGAAAAGAAAGAGGGATTTTTCGGATGATCCTGAACCTTCCGATCTGAGTGAGGCAAGAGGAAGTAAGCACCTCATTCAAGTTCTGAAGATTTACGAGGATTCGAGAAATGAAATGCATTGGTGCTGATTGCTCCTAATACTCGTTTTATGAGGGGGAATTTATCTTCCCACATTAGCAGCCCCAAGGTTATGATCTGCCTCTATAATATGTACCTGCATTTGAACAACTGACAATTGACTTCATCTGTTCCTACTGTGCTAATTCAATCCGCAAAGGAAAACTGCTCTTGCCGGAATTTTAAAGATGAAAAATGCACCCATTATATTATTGAATACAATTGATCTTTGAACACATGTGTGTTTAGATAAATGCATTTGATTCCTTTGGAAAAATATCAGAGGCACTGTGTATACGCAGGCTTGTTTGGTAGGGAGGAGCAGAGAGTATCTGCTAAGATGCTTTTGCTGAGAAGTTTAACAGTAGAGGGCTAGTTGTTGCCAACAGAAGGAGGCGAAGATGATTGGGATCAACCTGATCTCTCTCAACTTTCATGTCGAGGGTGTTTCATGTTCCTGTTTTCTGTTGCAACTGGCACTTTTCCTTTATCTATTTGTCATCAATAGTCATTGGGCAAAATCAAGAGAGAGAGCAAATTAATAAATCCATCTCAGCTTCTTTCCAAACAATGCATTTCTCCTACCGTTTGCTAAAATGAATAGTATCTTAAATGGATATTGTGTTTTTTGACTTTCAAAACACATTTTCACTACAGTCTCATTTTGAATAAGTGAGGGTTCTTTCTAAGATAGATATGGTTATCTCCACTTGATGAAGGAAGCACAGAAAAATGAGTGATTCACCATAGTTATCGTGATCGGTGGCAAACAGAAGAACCAGGGCTGCTGGCTTGGAGCCTGGGATTGCCCTCAAGATAGACCTGAGTTTCCTGGCTGGCAAGCGGTATCCAACTGAGTAACCTGTAGTCACACTGACCGTCTACGGCCAAGAATCTCAGTCTAGGAGGAGGACAGGTCATCTCACCCACCCCATCCCCAATGTCACAAGTCCCCTGAGCCCAGGCAATTTTCTTAGAGGCAACAGGTAGCAAGGTGAAAAGTGAGGTATCTGGATTTGAATCCAGTCTGTGCCACTGACTAGTCACATCTCGGCTCCTCGTTTTCCTTACCTATAAACTAAGGGTAACAACAGTATCTACTTCACAGTTGTTCTATTTTCTCTCCTGACTGGCTTTGTGATTTCTCTCCTGTTGACCAGTATGTACTGATTGGACCACCATGAATACCTAGCACTCAGTAAATATTTGTTGAATGAATAAATGAGGAATAAGCAAGATCCAAATATCAAGTGCCTGGTATGTAGTCATAAATACCCAATACATGTTCACTACTGGTGGTAATAGTATTAGTAATGGATTGTATCAGAAAGGTAGAGACCTAGTTCCTGCGTCTCAAAAATGGGCTAAATAATATTGCTCTCTTGGGATTATTGGATACTCTAGAAAATTCTGTGCAGAATGCCTGGCATGGAATGTACTCTCAGTGTTTCTGTAACCATTATTATCATTATTAATATTCAAAGCTCTGGGATCCCTCCAAGACTTTGTATACCAGCAGAAAATGGAAACGGTTATTAGCATCCCCACCATATGCTCACCATATGGCAGAAGTTTTACCTACAACACAGTAACTAGCCTATGTAGAAAATATTCATATTCCTGATTTGCTGATGATGGAGACTGAGGCTCATTCCTATACAGGGTCATGGCTGTGGGACTTGGGTGCCATTCTGCTCTTCTCTCAAGTCTTAGATTTTTTTCGGACAATGTGTCACCTCACTAGTGGCTATTGCCCATCATCACACTGAAGTGCATTGTTCTCTAGGCATGAATGAGAGAGGGAACTCTGGGGCGTGGGGAAGAGTTATGTTAAGACGGTTCTGGTTGTTCCCCCATTGGTTTGAGGAAAGGACAATGACTCTTTTTTTTTTTCTTTTCCATGGAGGGGCATTTTATTTTAAATATAGCAGTGTGTACATGTCAATCCCAAACTCCTAATCTATCCCCCTACTTCCCCCCTGGCAACCATAAGTTCCTTCTCTAAGTCTGTGAGTCTGTTTCTGTTTTGTAAATAAGTGCATTTGTATCATTTTTTTTAGATTCTGCATGTAAGGAATATCATATGCTATTTGTCTTTCTCTGTCTGACTTACTTCACTTAGTATGATAATCTCAAGGTCCATCCATGTTGCTGCAAATGGCATTATTTCCTTCTTTTTTATGGCTGAGTAATATTCCATTGCATATATGTACCACATCTTCTTTATCCATTCCTCTGTCAATAGACATTTAGGTTGCTTCCATGCCTTGGCTACTGTAAACAGTGCTGCTATGAACATTGGGGTGCACGTATCCTTTCGAACCACGTTTTTCTCCAGATATATGCCTACGAGTAGAATTGCTGGATCATATGGTAGTTCTATTTTTAGTTTTTTAAGGAACCTCCATACTATTCTCCATAGTGGCTGCACCAATTTACATTCCCACCAACAGTGTAGGAGGGCTCCCTTTTCTCCACACCCTCTCCAGCATTTATTGTTTGTAGACTTTTTGAGCATGGCCATTCTGACTGGTGTGAGGTGATATCTCATTGTAGTGTTGATTTGCATTTCTCTAATACTTAGTGATGTTGAGCATCTTTTCATGTGCCTCTTGGCCATCCATATGTCTTCTTTGGAGAAATGTCTCTTTAGGTCTTCTGCCCATTTTTTGATTGATTGGGTTGTTTGGTTTTTTGATATTGAGCTGCATGAGCTGTTTATAAATTTTGGAAGGACTCTTATCTAAATACCTGGCGTATAGCAGGGACTCAGTAAGTAGCTATAGAACGGGTGATGAGTCCCTCCTCAGACAGAGGGAGGGTCAGAGGGATAGTGTTCTCAAGGCCTAGTCAGCTGCGTTGGGCCCCAAGCAAAATCCCAGAGGCTCCATTTGAGAAACTTGAGCACAGTGGCTCTTTGTCCTGATATCACTATCATAAACACTTTGAGGACATATCTCCTAGTTTCTCTCAATTTAGAGAGCAAGTATAACTTAGTGGCCCTAAGTTAGTGCCTTCCCTTCTGCCCTTACACGCGGCTCCCCCATAGTCCGTTCAGCAGATGCCCAGTCGTCCGCATTTGCAGAGTCTACGGCAAATTTCCTAATACCTGTGAACCACGAACCACCTTATCAACCCTTCTCGTCTCTTATGGTGGCACAATTAGCCAGATGGTAAAGCTCTTTAAAATGAAAGAAAACCCTAAAAGAATATTGAATTTCTACAGAGCCGTAATAGTAAATGTATCATTCCAAACTGGAGAGGGGACCCATTTGGAAGGGACCCATAAATCTAAAACTATCTGCATGCAGTGACATTTTTTTTAAAGCATCACAAAAAATTATATGTATGGAAATAAAAAAATTTTTAAATTATATGTATGGAAGCTTGTCTATCATGAAATTACTCAGTTTGGATTTCCACTAATAAAATAGAAGTACTTGTTACTATATTAGGCAAGTCACTCCCATTATTAATTTGTTAGATAAATGGCTTCCATATCTTGGAACTTTAAATGAAATGGAATTCACTAATCCTAATTGCTTTGCCTTCTACCGGAATTTTTTCCCATTAGTGCAGCATGTTGTTTTTTTTTTTCTCTCTCTCTCTTTTCCACTTGAAGAGAGGAGCCTTCTTCAACTTAAAGCCTTAGGGTATACTTCATGGGTTTATTAATTATCAGGTATTCATTCAGAGGGGTTAATTAAGCAATAACTTTCTGTTGACTGCGGTATACAAAGAATAAAAGGCTTGACTTCGCCTGCTGATTAAGCTGCTACTGACCATGCCTTCATTTTCCTCCCTGTGGTTGGGGGAAATAAAAGTCTTTGACCAGTTCTGGTCTTGAGTTCCAAGGCCACTCAGGAGGCCAGTTAAAACCAGTACATATTTACAACTCAAGCCACCTTGAGATCATCCAAAAAAGAGAAGAGATTCCCACTTCTTGGGGGAAATTTTGTTCTTCTCTAATAACCACTCTTCTTTCTTTTTAGCCCAAAGCTTAAACTTCTGCATTCTTCCTTTTTTCAACCAGTCGCTCACGATGCCTTTCTTATACTATGGCTTCCAACAGTCTATGGCGTGTTTTTGAGCAGCAGAAGAGAAAGAATGAGTTTCTCCCCCGGCTCTAGGGAGTTTGGTGGAATTAAAATAAGTCACCATGATAACTCCACAAGCAGGCGGGAGTGGTGGGAGCTTGGATTTTTTTCTTGATCATTTTCATCTCAGAGTACATCTACTCAGGTTCACGCTCAGTGGTTGTAGTTGCTAAAAGCGAAGTCCGGATAGAAGCACACCATCCATGCAGGGGTGGTGGGTTCCTTGAAGGTTGACCAAACAGCTCAGGCAAGCAGGAAAAAGAAAAGAGATGACTGAGCGTCCTCTAACAGTGCTCCATTCATCCAGCTTTTAGGAGGGAAGAAAAAACCATTTTACTGCCAGGGCCTTGAAATGTTCTAGAATGTTCCTCCAGGAAGAGAGAAGAAGGAAAGCTCATGAAAAACCTACTCATCAGAGGCTCCTAATGCTCTAGTTCACCCTACCTGAAAATTAGGTGGCAACAGAGAAAATGGGAAACGGCACGTCTGGGTTGGCAATCCCATCCTCTCCTGCTCCTCCGTCTTCCAGAATAATTCAAACCAGATGACACATTACCTGGGAAGATGCACAGCATATAGTGTAGTGGTCACAAAATGGATCTGGCATGATCTGCACGTGGATTTGAGCCATGGCTCTGCCATTTGTTAGCTGAGTGATCATGGGCAAGTTATTAAGCTCTCTGAGACCCACTCACATATGATCTCATTCTTTCCACATTCTAGTTGATGACATAGGCATTTCTCCATATCATAGATGAGGGAAAGAAGGAAGGCAGAGGTTAGGTAAATTACCCTAAGGCCACACAGCTATCTCAAATGTTGATATGAAATCGAATAAGATGTATGTAAAATTTTTGGTATAGGACTGGTCCTACTAATTACCTGATAAATGTCAGTGGTTCCTATCATTATTACATCACTCATGCCAACTCAGCCAGCTTTTTCTTAGTTTAAATATTGTCTTCTTCTGAACGAAATAGGCCTCTACAAGGTGACAACACCTTTTTAAAAAATATTTCAGAAACAAAGCTATTAAGTTTTTTTGGCATGGAATTCTGACCTCTTAACACACACACACACAAATAATCTTGCTCATAAGTCTTTGTGTTTTATGAAATTTACAGAGTACCAAAGTTATATAGAGAAGCCATTCTCTGTATATGGAGATATACACATAGGATCACATAAAACCACTGCAATATACACCCTCGAGAAAGTACATCATCGCACTCACACTGGAGAACAAAAATACATGTGCCATAGCGACTGTCTTCCAAGGGTATATATGGAAAGGGGGTGACAAGAGTAACTGTTCGGTGGAGAAACCTGACCAAGACTCCTTCAGCCAAGCCATCCAGGTCAACATCAACAGTGGTAACCCTTGTGACAGCATGATCCTTTGGTGCAGTAAGATGTGACGACGGTGGCCCTTTACCTCTGTGGTCGTCCTCTGCAAAATCCGTAAACCAGCAGGATCATGAGGAAAACCAGATGCCAGCTGAGGACCACTCTATAAGATGCCTGAGCAGTCCTCCTCAAAACTGTCCAGGTTATCGAAACCAAAGAAAGTCTGAGAAATCATCACAGCCAAGAGGAGCCCAAAGAGACACGATGATTACACGTAATGTGGGATCCTAGATGGCATATCCTGGAACATAAAAAAAGTGAGGTAAAGACTAGGGCAATCCAAATAAATCATGGACTTTAATTAATACTAATGTATACATACTGGTTCATTGATTGTAACAAATGTGTTATCCTCCCGTGTGACATTGATCATAAAGGAAACTGCACGCAGGGGGGCATGGGAAGGATAATCTGGGAATCTGGTACTATCTGCTCAATTTTTCTGTAAATCTAAAACTGTTCTTAGAGTCTATTAATAAAGATGATAGCAATAAATTTTCAATACATTTTAAAGTGCATGTAACAAACAGAGGCATGCCTTACTGACTCCACGGCAAGCTCCCACTCTGTACCCAGATTCAGGGGGACCACAGTCAGGCGAATCTAGTAAGATGAGTGTTCAAGACGATGGTCTTCGGCATGTTCACCGCCTAGTCTATAGTCTACCCGGGAGCCCATCTGGCCAGTAGGAAGACCCATAGCCTTAGGGTGCCTCTGATATTGGAAGTCCCCAGTACAAATCTGGGTCCTATCGGAAGCATGGATCCTTCTTATTGCACTGAGTCAGGGACTCAGTGAATCCATGGCGCCAAGCGTCAACCTTCTCTCTCGCAGTCTGTGTCTTTCGGCCCTGCCTCTCTACTCCAGAACTGAGTCGGAGACGTTGAGGAAAGAGGCCACGCTCGCTTATGCATTGAAGTATGGTACAAATATTTATTAGATGGTTATTCTTGCCAGGCTCTATGTTTTAAGTAAGCTCCCGCCTTCAGAAAACTTAGTCCCCTGGAGAAATCAGGGAGATGCCCGGCTACTGGGTAACACCGAAGTTGTGATCTATAAGAGGAACCAAGAGGATAAGCGGTGAAGGGCAGGAGGGAGATGTAAATCTCCACAAGAACCAAGGGGAAGGGTCTAGAAGGACGGTGCTGACGTATGGGGTCACTGGTACACAGACCTGGGGTCCCTCCCGTGAGCCCGCAGCCCTCTCTTTAGATGCCTCATCCCAGGCCTCTGGGGAAGAGCCAGCCTCAATTCAGCATTTGGGAGAACAAAGGGGAAGCAGTTGTGACCCAGAGACTACAAATGTTTTTCTTAAGCAACCACAAGGGACAGCCTCTTTGGTGAGTGCACTTACCAGATGGCTGGGGCTTGTCAGCTGCTTCCAATCAAATCTTGCACCACTGAGTCGGTGTATCCCACACACTCAGCAAGATTCTGCTGAGTGCAGGAATTAAAAAAAAAAAAGACAAAACACTTATTTTGTTCCATACCTAGAAAGTGTGCTCTTGGTGTTTTGGGGGGACAGAATCCAAAACCAACAAGACCGTATCAGAAGAAAGCAGTGGAAAACCGACCGCAGCACTCTGTCCTGGGGCATGAGTTTTGTCTTCGGTTTATGGTGTCAGGGTGAAGGCAAGCAGGGGAGGAAACCGGTTCTTCCAGTCGGGGCGGGGTGGGGGGCACTGCTTTGGGGAGAGATGGGGGAAAAGGAGAGGGGAAGAGAGAAATCAGGACGTTTGCAAGGTCACGGGGTGCCAGAGTTCAATTTATTATTATAAATATTTTGCAAATTATAATTTATCTTGCTGAATCTCAATTATAATTTATCTCTGGTCTTTAAAAAAGGACTAAATTCATTCCATCATAAATATATATATATTAATAAATGTCACATAAGTGAATGCAGATATATGTATTGTACTTGATTACTGATATCAGATAAATCCGTGTTCATGACAGGAACTTTGGAAAACACTGGAGTGGAAATTTAAAAATATATCATCCATACCCACCTCTCTCAACATAAAACGGTTTCCTTTTTTTTTTTTTTTTTAAGTATTTGTTTATTTATTTATTTATGGCTGTGTTGGGTCTTCGTTGCTGTGCGAGGGCTTTCTCCAGTTGCGGCAAGCGGGGGCCACTCTTCATCGCGGTGCGCGGGCCTCACACTATCGCGGCCTCTCTTGCTGTGGAGCACAGGCTCCAGACGCGCAGGCTCGGTAATTGTGGCTCACGGGCCCAGCTGCTCCGCGGCACGTGGGATCCTCCCAGACCAGGGCTCGAACCCGTGTGCCCTGCATCGGCAGGCAGATTCTCAACCACTGCGCCACCAGGGAAGCCCAAAACGGTTTCCTTTTAAAGACACTGCTGGAACGACTGTTTTTCTGGGAAGGGGAGGGGGCCAGTGAGAAATGAGATAATTTCTAATGACGTGGTTGAATACGATGAGGCTTTTTGGTCCTCACACCTCCCCGTACACACACGCACTAAAATACAGCTCCCGGGTTGGAAATGCTCCCTCCAACAAACAAAAATAGTGGTCACCCTATCCCTCTGAATCTTCCTAGATACAGGTCATGCCTTTGGGAATTGGAACAATGCTTACTGAACTGAACATCCCCAGATGGCACGGAGGCCCTCACGAACAGGGCATTGCAGAAACGCCCAAGTCTGTTGGAGACATTCAGTGTCCTTCAGGTCTGAGCACCTAGTACGTCCTGGAGCCACCAGGCTTGTTCACACCTGCTTAATCTTTCCAAGATACAGAGCGGGCAGATTGGTTCCTATAAGACACTTATGCAAAAGGCAAGGCAAAGCTCTGCTGTGGGAAGAGTCTCTTATGTGCCCCACCCCGAGCCATTCCAGACAGCGGAGGTGTCAGGGGACTGGTAGGAGCTTTGGTGTGGTTTATACTCAATAAAATGCTTAGATTTTGTCTCATCCTCCTCTCTCCCCAACCCCCCCCCCCACCCCGCACCAAATCACACAAACAGAAAAGTGAGGCCCAATAATCCTCTTGTAAATGCAAGTAAAAAGAATTACTACATTAGGCACCTCCTGATATCCAGTGCTCTCCCAAGGCCCGAGATTAAAACTCTGTAAGATCCCATTTCTACGTCTATAAAATGGGGCAAAATACCAGCTCACAGGGCAGTGGGAGGCTTAGAGATGAAGAGACGCAAGTTTGCAAGACCCCTGGCACTTGGGTTGCCCCAAAGTGGGAGCTTCCCTCCCCTGTCCTCTTTCTAGTCTGCACAATCCCGATCCAGCAACACTCTTGTGATAAAACACAGTTTGGCAGGCTGTGAAATTGTTAACGTTTGGATTCGGATGATGGCGAGGGAGAGAATTAAATTGCACGCATCTCAAGTAAAACCGGGAGCTCAGGAATGATCTGGCAAAGGGAAGCTTGATTTGGAAAAGTGGTCCCTGGTTTTTACGACTTCCCAGTATAAAAGCACCACCAGAAAGGGTCAGAGCTCAGGACATGCTGTAGTTGAACGTGACGTAGTGATGGGAGGCCTGGAAGATGAACACTGAACCTTCTGAGGAAAGAGGAGGTGTAGGGTCCAAGGAAAGTAGGAAAGCACTGCTCTTTCCTGGAACTAGAGTGGAAAGCCCCCTTCCAAATCCAGGCAACTTCTCCTTGCCCAGAGGTGACTTTGGAATTTGTGTCTTTCTGCAGCCACTGGTTAACAGTTAGAAATCCATCCATAAAATTTGGTCAGAGAGCTATAATTTTCCCTCTGGAAAATTGCCCCGTTGTGTAGAAATTTTGCTTGTTTGTTTGTTTGTTTGTTTTAATTCTTGTAAGATGCTAAAAATAGCATGGGACTCATTGTTGACAAGGGTAGCTAAGTGTTTCTAAATCAGGATGTCAACTGATTTTGCTGCCATTATATGCAAGCTTTCTCTCAGAAAGAAGCAGTATGAAAAGGGTCGGATGCAAATATACTATCCTGTTTATCTTATATTGATTCAGTCAAGACTTTCCTCGGTCATTTAAGCCTGCCAAAGGCATTTTAAATATTACAGGATCCCAACGTGTCTATCTTATTATTCACTCCTGGGGCCCAAGTCCCTCTACTAGTGTGGTTCCTAGTCTATAATAGATGACCAATAACTATGGAATGGGAGGATGAAGGAATGGTTGCAGCAGGTAATGACAGAATTAACTGTAAGTGGTTCCAAGGTTCTGGCTATTTCTTTCTCTCTTCAACCCACCACTCAACATTCCATTTCCTAGAAAAAATGCTCAAGTTATGCCAGGTGAGACTGGATTACGTGATGTCTAGGCTAGCACTGGCTTCTCTTCCCACATCCTCTTCTTAAATAACCCATCTGAGAACTTGCTCCCTTATCCCTAACTTGTAGGAGTGTTTTCAAACTCCTCTGATTGTAAGAATCACCCGGAATGCTTACTAAACACACAGCTTCCCAAGTCCTTCCTGTGGATCTCAACCTCAGCTGCATATTAGATTCAACAGGGGAGCTTTTAAAACTGCTGATGACCAAGCTGTCTCCCAGACCAATTCCATCAGAAGCTCGGGGTGTAGGATTCCAGGCGTCAGTGGCTTTAAAGCTCCCCGAGTGGTCCTGTGTGCGGCCAGGTTTGAGTACCACTGTCAAGATTGTGATTCGGCAGGTCTGCTCCGGGACTTCAGGGACTGTGTGGAAGTGTTCCAGGTGATTCTTAACATCATGGAGAGATTTTTGGACATATCGGGCTGCAGCCTGGGGACCAGATCAAGCACAGTTTCTGAAACGTGCATCAATTTCTCGTACGACGGGTCAGTCCCCTGCGTACAGTTGAATGGTCCAGTGGCAAACACCTAATTAAGTTGGACCAATCACATCCTCTCACCTGGGATATTGGAAAGGGAGTCAGTGGGTTGCAGGTGGTGTCCTTTGTAAGAAAATATAAAGTAAATTTGAGATGGGATAGTCATGTCTGTTCCATTACATGTGAAGCTGGGGGAAGGAGGGAACAGACCCACTGAGAGAAAGAAGTAGTCATAAAAAAGAGAGAGAGAGAAGGAGAAAGATCCCCTTAGATCCTGAAAGCTTTCTTTCTGTTCCTGATTCCTCGTTCTCATGAGGCCGAGGTAGCTGTTCTACCCATAGGTCCGTTCGTTATTCCTTAATTCTTTACGCCTTCTATGTGTTTCTGTATATTTCTTTATTATTTTCTAGATTAAGTAGGTTTTTCTTTCTTACCAATTCAGATATAATTGTGATGGGACATAGTCACCATTCTTCCCAGAGCCCAACGAACAATGGTGTCTGCCCCGGGATCCACATTTCCTAATCACAAAGTTTCTTTTTTCTTTTACAGTCAGGTTTGTGGCACTATAATTTATCAGCAACAAAACTAACCTTTTGTGTTCCATTATGTGAACTTTGACAAATGTGACAGTCATGTAGCCACCTTTATATTCACAATATAGACTATTTCTATCACCCCCCAAAAATTCCCTATGCCCTCTTTGTACCTTCAGCTTCTGGCATTCACTGATATGTTGTCTGTACCTATAGTTTTGGGTTTTTTGTTTTTTGTTTTTCCTTTCCATAATGTCACATGATTGGAATCATACAGTTGGTTTACTTTTGAGTGTGGCCTCCTTCACTTAACGGTGCATTTTTTTTTTTTTAACAGTGCATTTTTGACTAATCCACATTGTTGCATGTATCAGAAGTGGTTTTTTTGTTTGTTTTGCCCAGTTGTATTTCACTATAGGGATATACCATAATTTGCTTATCCATCCACCAGTTGAATGATATTTGAGTAGTCTGGTTTCTTCTGAGTTTTTGTGATTATGAATAAATCCATTGTAAACATTTGTATTCAGCTTTTTGCGTGAAAGTATATTTTCATTCTTCTTGGGTAAACGTCCAGGGATGGAATTACTGAGTAATATGTAAGTGTATGTTTAAATTTATTAGAACGTGTCAAACTACTTTCCAAAATGGCTGTACCATTTTGCATTTCCATGAGCAGTATGAGAATTCCAGTTGTTCTTACTCTTGTCGGCACTTGCTATTGCCACTTTGATTTTTAAAATTATTTTAGCCATTCTAATAGGTAATGGTGTCTCCTTGTGGTTTTAAGTTGGATTCCCTTTCCTAATGACTGATCATGTTAACCATTGTTTCATATATTTATTTATCATCTCTATCTTCCTTGGTGAAGTGTCTCGAAATATTTTGCCCATTTTTTTTATTAGGTTGCTTTCTTATTATGGAGTTTTGAGTGTTCTTCGATAGTAATCCTTCATCAGGCATTTATTTTGCAAATATTTTCTCACAGCTTTCGGCTGGTTTATTCATGTTAACTGTGTCTTCTGAAGGGTAGAAATTTTTAATTTTGATGAGGTCCAACTTACCAATTTAAAGAGAAAGGATTGTTATTTGTTGTGTTGTATCAAAGAAATCTTTGCCCAAGTCAAGATTTCCTCCGATCCCAAGGTTTTCTCCTATCTTTTCTTCCAGTGTTTTGCACTTAGGTTTATGATCCATTTAGAATTAATATTTATATATGGTACAAGATATAAACCAGTGTTCATTTATTTTGCATATAGTGTCCAATTACCATTTGTTGAAAAGATGGTCCTCAGTTCTGACTTGTTATTTATACCTATTTCTTTAGCTATTTTTAGTAGCTGCTTTAGGGTTTACTGCACATATTTTTAAATTATTGCAGTGAACCTACAAATAACATTTTAACCCTACATGTATAATGAAAGAATCTTACAACAGTAAACTTCCGATTCTTCTCTAAGGTAGGCCTGCATACCTGGGCCTCACAGGTGGGTTTTCTGTCTGTTTCTGTGCCTCTTCCCCATGGCAGCCAACCTCTGCGTTGCATCTGTGACGGGTCTTGTGGGACAGCTGTTTACTGCCCTTCTCCCAGTAGTAGATCTCTGTTGGTTATGAACTCTTTCATCGCCCTCCCCGGATACAGAGGGATTTTATCTTTTATCCTTCTCTGAGCCTCAATGAGTCTTTACCTGTGCCCTGGATGTTACAAGGTTTGCTGTGCCTCTCCAGGTAGCTTAAGGATTTTGTTCAGTAGGGGGAAAGGGTTCGTTCAGATGGGGCTTCCTGCCTCCCCATGGTGGCCGTGATTTCTCTCCCCCAGGCCTGCATCACCTAAGGAGGCTCACTCTGGTCTACTGCTGGTCCCCAACCTTCCTTGTGAGCATCTGGTGGACCAATTTGGAAATCCTACCAATGAGTGAGAGCTCCCGGTGTGTCTGTGGCTCCTAGTGGTCCCATATTCTCATGCTGGCCTAGACTCAGTCTTTGGCAATTTATTTAAAATTTTAAGGTACCTTCTGGTGTTGCTTCTTCCCACGGCCTGCCATGTGGAAAACTGTGCTCCCTGCCCCCTTGGAAATTGGGCTACTTGGTGGCCCTGTAATGTCAACTCTTTCACAGGTTCAAGAATAGTTCACCTGGGTTTTTCTTGTTGTTAGGGTGGGTGAACAGTTTTCTATACCCAAGGCGGAAGTGGGACCCCCTCTTCACACAAAGACGTTAAACTTCCAGAAAACACCCGCTTCTCTCTTAGACACGTACAGGATATAGACCAGATCAACAAGTCACTTCAATGTTCAGCTCATCATTGAACAGCTAATCCAATCAAGACAATCTCTCTGAATTATATACCTAAGTACTGATTGATTGAACCTCATGAACTATTTACTGATATACAGATACACAAATCTCATTTTATCATTTCTTCCAATACATTTCTAGGCAGATGGTTTTAGCTTGGAATTCTTTTAATGCTATTTTAATGCTGTGTTTCTTTCCTTTTTAAAATATGGTAAAATAATTTAGTACTTGTATTAGTTTCTTACGTCTTTGATAACAGATTGCCCCAAACTAGTTTTGCCTAAAACAACAGAAATTTACTCTTCTACAGTTCTGCAGACCAGCCGTCTGAAATCGAGGTGCGGGCAGGGTAGGCTGCTTTTGGAGGATCCGTGTTCCGTGCTTCTCTCCTAGCCTCTGGTGGCGGCCAGCAGTCCCTGGTGTTCCTTGGTTTGGGGATGCATCACCCCGATCTTTGCCTCCATCTTTTTTTTTTTTTTTTAATTGAAGTATAGTTGATCTACAATATTTCAGGTGTGCAGTGAAGTGATTCAGTTATACATACATATATATATGTATATATATTCTTTTTCGGATTCTTTTCCATTATAGGTTATTACAAGATACTGAATATAGTTCCCTGTGCTATACAGTAGGTCCTTGTTGTTTATCTGTTTTATATATAGTAGTGTACATCTATTAATCCCAATTTCCCAATTTATCCCTCCCCCCTTTCCCCTTTGGTAACCACAAGTTTGTTTTATACCTCTGTGAGTCTCTTTCTGTTTTGTAAATAAGTACAGTTGTATCACTTTTTTAGATTCCACATACAAGCGATATCATATGGTATTTGTCTTTCTCTGTCTGACTTACTTCACTTAGTGTGATAATCTCTAGGTCCACCCATGTTTCTGCGAATGGCATTATTTCCTTCTTTGTTATGGCTGAGTACTATTCCACTGTGTATAGGTACCACATCTTCTTCATCCATTCACCTGTCAATGGTTCACCTGGAACCAAATGATTTAATCAGTGAAGCCATTTGCTAATATATTTGTGTGTGTGTGTATGTGTGTGTGTGTGTATATATATATATATATATATATATTTTTTTTTTTTTTTTTTTTCTGAAACACCCACCAAGAAAATCATTAGACATACTTTGGCTGGACTGAGATTTTTAGTGGCTCTGTAGTTTCAAAGTGAATGGGGCACAGCATCACCAGAAAGCCCACAAAAAATTAAGACAAAACTGAATTAAGAGTAATTAATAACCCAAAGTTAGTTTATGTTGACCACAGCAGACAACTTATGTTTGGCAGGTATAGACTCATTTCTCTGGTTTATATGGTCATTAAAATGAACCGCCATGGAGCCATAATGATCTGAATAATTTAATTCTGCTATTCAGCGATAAAGAAGAACTGAGTTCATATCTCGGCTAATCCATTTATAAGGTGTGGGACCCTACCCAAGTTATACCGTGAGTCTGTGCCTCACTTTTCCCATCTGTTAAATAAAAATAATATTACCTATGTTCTCTCAATGTTGTCCTGAAGATTCAATTAGATGAGACCGTGTAGGCAAAGCAGGGGCAAGTTCCAAGCACTAATAAATGTTAGCTACCCTCCCCTTTGACCCCATATTGCTATTCATTAAATTAACCTTTCCCCACATGAACTGATTACGTAATGCTTTATGGCATTTTTCTGCTCATGCAGAAATGAAAGCAAGAAAAAGGCCTGGAATGGAAGTCAGGAGAAGTGGACTCTATAACCCAAAGACCTCTACAACCCAGCTGTTTAGGCTGCACAACTGGGCTTCCTTCCCTGGGCCTCAGTTCCTTTAACCACAAAGCCAAGGGCTCCAAAGTTATCCGCCATCTCGCAGTCCCTTGCAACCCGGACCGCACACAATTTACATATTGGTTGGCACAGTAAGTGTCAGGGATACATCCAGACTTTCACACCATCAATGATTCACTGATAATCTCCTAACTCAGAGAGTAAAATCAGCACAATCGGGAGAATAAAAGCCAGGCCTCTCTTTGCCAGGAAAGAAGACTTGGATTTGGGGGTAAAACAGATGCAGGACTACGTGGGTTTTCTGCCAGGCCCAGTGGAGAGTGTATTCAAGGCTTGTCTCCTCCCAGAAGAGCTGGCACCACCCCAACCTCAGCCTCACACAGACCAGCGTTTATGGCCTTTCCAAAACCTCCCAAGTATGTATTTCATAAAAGCAGGGCCTGGTTCAAATCCCTTGTAATGTCTCCAAAGGGAAAGAATAGAGTCAATAATCAGGGCTGTGTCTGTGTGTCGTAAATTCCCCAATCCCCTATTCCCTCTCCCAGCTAGCACACGCGGGCACACGCACACACACACCTAAACACAGCCATAAATATATACACTCCCATTGAATAGACTGGGGATTCAAATTACAGTTACAGTGTAATAAAACTGACTAATCTGCGGGGTGTGTGCAGAACTGTAAGTGTAAGTGTGTGTGTGAGTGAGAGAGAGAGAGACTTACAAGCCTCCTCCATTACTTGGGAGATCCCTCTGGGACACTGAAATAAGCTGTCTTCACTGAACCGTCCTGGAAGCTTCTTATCCCTGGATGCAGGGCTGGCTACCTAATTCGCAGGCCCAGTCTTCAAAACTTCAGAATTTCAAAACAGCACCAGCAGAGCCTGAAACCAAGTGTGAGATGAGACCTTCTCACTGTCAAGACCCCATACGATTGTGCAAGTCACACTCTGGCTTATTAACAAACAGCGGGTCTGGATCAGATTCTCATACCCTGCACCATTTCTTTAGGATATCTTACACTGAAATGGGCTCGTGGAGGTGTGTGACGTCACAGAAACGGAGCGGTCTTTGGAAAGAGGCTGGCCTGGGTTTGAATCCTGCTAGACCACATACCAACGGTGTCTCCTTGGACACTTTCGTTCCTCGTTTTGAACGTCAACATCCCATGTATTAAATGGAGACAGGGCGAGTCATTTCCCAGAATTACAAGGAGGATTAAATGCAGCAAGACGTATAAAAGTGCGAGGACAAAGCCTGGCACACAATAGGTGTTCAAAGGGCCCTTCTTTGGGGCACAGAACTTGCAGATCTGTTCAAACAAACACCACACTATTAAAAGTGAAGCTATTGTAATTGAGGTTTGCCAGGGGTCGCTGGTGATGAGGACCGAGTGGGATTTGAAAGCCTGACAAACCGTTTTCAATCTGTCCTTTCTTTTACCTCTAATGAGGTTTCTCCCTGGGGGGTGAGAAGGGATGACCTTCGAAAAGGCGTCAGAGTTTGGGGACTCAGGCAGGCATCAACTAAGAGTGAAGACAAGTTGTACGGGGAAAGGGGGAGGGGAGGAAGAGAAAGAAAGAAAAGTTAGCGCTGGAATCTGAAGAGTGCCTGGGTTTATTTTCTTGGCTGGGACGGGGAACTTTCTGGCAGCCAGGTTCTTGGACCGCGGCCGGCGGCTCCGCGGCTCCCATTGGTCGGCGCGCGGCTGTTGCTACGCGGGTGGACCAATGGCGCGCGAGGGGCGGTCTGGCTCCGCTCTCTCCCGGGATGGCCGCGGGAGTCCCGGGGACTCGGCAGGAGCGGGCCTCTCGCCGGGGCATTTTTTTCTTTCTTTCTTTCTTTTTTTTTTTAAATTTTATTTTAAAGGAGGGGCCGGCACTGAGTTGTGGGCGAGCCTGGGCGGGGCGGACGCCTCCCTGCGCCGCGCCCCGGGAGGTTGGTTCACCTGACCGACCCGTTCCTCGGGCTCCCTCGCCCTCCAGCCTTTACACCCCCTGGGGGAACAGGGCTGGACGCGCGGGCTGTTTTATTGTATTTATTTATTTTTCCCTCCTGGAGCCTGTGCGTGTTTTATGTTTTAATAACTTTATCAACTCAGTGAACTTGCGCGAGAGCACCGGCGGCTTCTCTCGCCTCCCTCCTTTCCCCCCCCTGTCTCTAACTGGCCTCTGGGTCACTTCCAAAAGGTAAATTCCACCCCCCCGCAACCCCCCCCCCCCCCCACGAAAGTCCTCCCCACCCCCATCCCCATCCAGACACTGGTTTTGGAGCATTTGGCCTTGAGGAGCACAGTTTTCTTGCTGCAAAGCAGGGCCTCAGTTTCGAAGTTTTTCAGGAGGGAGATTTCCTGGGTAAGAGGGAAGGAGAATTGAGGTGTAGGCAGCCCTGGGTACTTTGGGTTAATAATAACATCAGTAGTGAAATAATAACGATCATTTGCTGTACCAGACACTGTACTGAACAACTGTATTACTCTGTATTAGACGCTGTGCTTTTGCTCTGAAGCAGTTGCCATGCTTCCTCCTATTTAAATCTTGTTATAGATGGGTAAACTGAGGCACCGAGCACTGAAGCACTTTGCTCCAGGTGGCCAGGCAAAAGCAGGACTTGAAGTCGAGTGTGTCTCTGGCTCCAGAACCCTTGGTTCTACCCACTTTCTGTGTTGTTGCAGAACTCTAAGATAGCCCCTGAGGTATGGGGGATCCCGGGTCCCCCATCTAGGCATGCGTCTCAGTTGAGTCCATGCCCCGCCCCCCGCCAGGTAGAACCAGCCTGTAAAAGCATTGCTCTAGCACATGGCTGCACTTAACATAAACCCATCTGCATGCGGGGAGTCACTATTTCCCAATTTTGTGGAGAACCGCCCAGCTCAGCATAGGTAACAAAATGTGTTTCTTTGTCCTACAAAGTTTCTTTTTTTCTGTGTTTTCAAGGGGCTTCCTTCCAATTCTCCTGGTTATGGCTTCACCGTTGGCTGGCGTGGTCAGTACGGCAGGCGAAATTAACCCCACTTACAGGTGAGGACGGTGAGCACAGAGACGCAGCGCCTCTGGCCGAGGTCGCACAGGAACCCAGTGGCAGACCCAGGGCTGGAGTGGAGGCTTCCCCTCCTCTCTGTGCTCCCTAGCGAGCGTCTCTGTTCGCCAAGAGCGCCATGGCCTATAAATTAGGAATTCAAAACAACAGCAAAAGGTAGGGATTAGGAATGCAGGAGAGAAAAAAAAAAGTCAGTGAGAAATGAACTCAATCCTATTTTTTTGTTTGGAAACTGCCTGGGAAGTGGCCCCATAGCTGGGAGCAGGATTGTCTGGTGGAGGAGTGTCTGCTGGCAAGGCTGGTTTCTACCTGGCAGAAGGCTACCTACCACCCTAGCCCTTGTTTAGAGCCTGGCACTGCAGCGAAGCATGTCTGTACTCAGTCTGCTGTTGCCTAATAGGCTGAGCAGAAAGGCCCGGACTAGCCTTCCCTCTGCCCTTTTCCAGGGGGAGAGGATCTGGTCGTGCTCCCCTCTTTCCCTAACACAGCAGAAGCCAAGAGGTGTTTCTCTTCTGATGACTTAAAGGAGATGTGTCTGAACTTCCATACCCAGGGTTACCCAGCTGCTGAGAGCCTTTCCAGCTCCACGCATCCCCAGAGATTCCCTGGGTCCCAGAAAGATAGTACTGTCTCCTTCCTTAAATCCCCCTAGCTTAAGAAGCCTAGCCGAAACCCTGCTCATAATCTTTCGCCATAAAGTTTATCTTCTAAAACCTATGGAAAATAAAAATCAGGATTGGGGCAAAGCAGATTGTTGTGTTTGTAGAGGCTGATATAGTTGCTGACTGTTTTCCCTGGTATCCCACTCTAACTCTTTAGGCAGCCTGGAATTTGAAAGAATGTTTGCAAAGCTGCTTTCTTCCTGAACACTAACCTAAATCCCTCTGGCTGCAACCTCTGCTCCTTCCCAAGCCTTGCAGGGCAGTGAGACACCTACCCACACAATGCTGTGTCTCCTGCTTTCAGTGTTCTTTATAGCCAAGAGCCACACAGACGTCCTTTCTCCTTCCACAAGCATTTCATTGTAGGGTACTCTGCCTCTGTGGTGGGCACTGGGGACTCCCACCCCAATGCTTGCAGTCCAATGGGAAAAATCTATTACCCAAACCCCATCACAAGCCCAAACTTAAACTGCTATCCATGTTACAAGAGAGACATACACACATGACACCATCACAGAGTATAAAGGAACTTAAAAGTCATCTATAGCAATCAAGACAGGCTTCCTGGAGGAGGTGATGTTTGAGCTGAGGTTTCTTGGATGGACATAGTGTAGAGGCTGGGGTGAGGGTGGATAGGAAGAAGAACCAGCACAGGCACATGTCCTCTGTTGGGTCTGATATCCGCGTATCTGCTGAGAACATTTAGCAGGGCCTCTTGCAGTCCAATCCGCTCTCCATGGATGGGAAATTACTTTTTATTGAGACTGGTAAAAATCAGCTTCTCTAAGAACATGAGTCTTTCCCCTAAGACAAGAAATCGGGACCGCATGTTTAGGCCTGGTCTTGCTAGGTGGGGTGTACAGGTCACCAAAGGGATAAAATCGACCCTTTTTTTTTTTTACTGCTTCCATAATCGGGGAGCAGGGACACTGGAGTCCTACCGATTTCTGCCTTGGCCCAGTGTAACTAGTATTATTAAGAAGTGTTAAACTTTCAGTGCCCCAGAACTGAAAGAGTTCACCCTCAAATGCCTCCACGGTTTATGAAGTGCTGAGTGGGAGCCTGGTGTTTCCTAAGTGTGACACCCGGGAACCCTTCCAACCACACTGGGAGATAGAACTGTTCAACCCCTTTTTGCAGATGAGAAAAACAAGGCCCAGAAAACCCTTGGGTCCTGACTTCCAGTGTGTGACATGGATACAGAATAGGATAAAGTCCCCTTTGATGGCTCATAGAATGAGTGTTTTATGTCACAGGCTCACAAAAGGTCAGGTTTGGACAGTAGTTGAGAGCAATTTGTTTTTCAATTCTTATCCGGTGTTTGATCTGCAGATACCCTGCACATTTTGCAAGTTCTCTTTATGATGACCTGCATTGGTACCTGTTTTCGCTAACTGGAAGAAATGTGAAGAGGATTTTCGCAGTTAGGAAGAAAGGTAATTGCTTCTCCACTTTACGTTGTTTCAGCTTACAAAAGGTTTTGTAGGGCCGCTCTACTTTCGGATAGGCGGGGGAAACCTGTGTTAACACCCCTGACATGTCCAGCCTCGACCTCAGTCTTTCCTTTAATAGGGAATTCACTGCCTTTTTGATGAAGCCAGGTTGACTTTCAAATCTTTGATGATTCAAAAAAGAAAAGACCTTCAGCCTCAAGACCTCTGAGCAAAGACATTCATTAAAGGTTTGAAGCAAGCTGGTGGGCATAAATAGCAATCAGGTGTACTGGAGATTATAGAAGCCCTGCGAATAAAGGAAGAACCCAGAATACCTTCGTAGAGATCCTAATCTAAGTGTCTCAGAGCCCTTGAGGGGCTACACTCCCATCGCTCCCTACAATCTCTCCTGCCTTCTTAGGAGTTTGAATTATGATGTTAAGGAATTGAGTCAACCATACTTCTCAGTGGTCTCCCTATGGAAACCCTTCTAGACCTAATACCACCAAAGTGAGGCTCTGAGGTCACCTTTCCAGGCTTTGTGCTTGGGTTGGTGGTGAAGGGCCATGGAGGTGCCATTTTCAGACACCTGGAGTAGGCTTCCCAAGCCCGCAGGATCCCATACTGTGCTTCTTGTTGCCCCTCCAGTTGGGTGCTTCCCTGATGGATATGAAGTAGCTTGAGCCCCTCTCCTAAGTGTCAATCACAGAAGCCTCCTCAAATAGAGCCTTTCTTGATTCATCCATCCATCCATCCGTTCAACACATATTTACTGAGCTTCTACTATACGTGACACTGCGAGGATGAAGTTAACAAAGCAGTCCTATCCCTGCTTTCAGGACACTTACAATCTAGTAGATGGGAAAAGACAATGTTGAAAGGACCAGGAATGAAATGTCAAATTCCCATGATTACGCAGAATCAGGTTTCCTCTTCAGACAATTCCTCTGGCTCCTGAGAATGAAATAGGGGATGGAGGAGCGGGAACCACTCTCCATGAGCTGCTCACAGCGCTAGCATTCAGTCACCTGCTTTTTTAAATTTCCTGCAGGCACCACACGTGCCCTGAAGTTACTGCGTTTGTTTCCTTCCTTCCCAGTGGCTGATCTGCCTTCACTCCACTGGAATGAAAGCTCTGTGAAGGGAGGAACTTTCTGTAGTTGGCTCACTTCTGAACCCCCGGCGCCAGCAGAATCCCTGGAACCAAGGGGGAGCCCCGTCATATTTGTTGAGCTAATGAGTGACTTTTTCCTCAAACCTGAGCGAGGTGGGAACGCTAGAGGCACCTGGGAGAAGGTGAGGAGGAGCTCCAGGAGGCAGTTGGATGCACGTGTACCTGTGGGGAATGTCCTTCTGCTGGCATGTGCTGTTGTCACACAAAGAGGCTGCAGTCTGCTCCCCAGGAATCCTTTGGGGATTTGGAAAGAAGACTTCTTTGTTTTCATAATTTAATTACTGGTTAACAATTAAATCCCAGTTCAGAGATAACTTCTTGAATTTGCAACTGAAGAACTTTTTTTTTTCTTTTACTCCCCCACCTCTCTTCCCAGAAATGGGTGCCTAGCCTAAAACCCGTGTACTTAGCAGCTGGCCGTGGAAGCCCATGAGTAATCTCTCACCTTAATCAAGGGAGGGAGAAATGGAAAACTTGATCCCCAGGTGGCTTCGTAGGAACGGAAAAAAAAAAAAAAAATGGAGATGCTGGCATCGTCCAGTGCTTATAATATTTTCCTTTTTTAAAACAGTCATTTTTTTTGTGCTAGCAGCGTGCTTTGTAATCACTGCTGAGCATGATTTTCTACATCAGCAAAGCATTTTATTTATTTTGAGGAAGCCGCAGTTGAGGTCAAGTGTGGGTAAGGGCTTCTTTCTTAAGGCATAGAACAAACAGCTCAGACCCCCGGAAGGATCAATGCGTATAGAGTCCCTGTTGCCCTTGGTAACATCTCCTCCAAAGATTATGTCTCCCATGGGGTGATCTGCAAAAGGGGAAGGGCCACACTCTGAAGGGGTTTGACCCACAAAGAAAGAAGCAGTGTCTTCTCGTGTTGTCAGGGCTGGAAGGGAGGGCTCTGAGCAGAGTACCTTCATCCACCCTGTCTTTGTGGCATGGCGCTAGCTATTAGGGATGTCGTCTCTCATCCCCACATTGCAGACAAGGAGGGGGCGGTGGGATGTCACTGGAGGAGATGGAAGATGGATAGCCCGGACGTTCCTCTGTCCTATTGACGCAGACACACCCGTCTCTCTGTCTCACTGCCTGCATCACCTTCAATTTGGCCAGATGGACATCATGGGGGAAATTTCATCTGGACCAGGAATCTTAAAACACTAACAAAAAGAGCTGGCTCCTGGGAGAAATGAGGATGGGGCCATTAGAAGTTGGGAGCTGGGGCCATTAGGAAGCAGCCAGGCTATGTCGATGCACAGGGGGATTTCTGCTCGATAAAGGGAAATGTGAACACAGGTTAGTGCTGTGATTACAGCATCCTGGAGGGGGGGCCCTGAGAGGCCAGGAATAGATTTAGACTCACTCGAGCAAAGACTGGGGGAAGGGAGGAAGGTCACCTCTTCAGATCCTGGCGAAGGTGCGCATGTGGTCAGAGGCGTTCTTCTCCACCGCGCAGATGGGAAGGGTCCTTTCGAGTGTCACCCCGGGGAGTGGCACATGAGTATTGTATCCTCAGACCTGGGAGGACTGGCCCCTCAAGACTGGGGCAAATTAAATGCAAGCCCAGAACAGAACTCTTGAGAGAGCTTAGGAAAAGCTTTGCTACACACTGTGATAAGATGGCCGAGTCCCCCCTGCTTCTGGGGGGCAGTTTGGCAACATCCATCAAGAGCCTCAGGAACCTGACACAAAAACACACAAATTCATTCTGAAAAAATACTTAGATATCCACACAACGATTTATCTAAGAAAGAGCATCAGTGTGATATTTGTAATGGGGAAAAATGGGAAATAATCTACATGACCAACAACAGAGGAAATAGCTAAATCAATTGTAGTGCATTCCTACAGTGGCACTTAGCAAACCTTTAACTATGAAATCATGTTAATGGAATGGAAGAATGATTATGGCCTGTTAAGTAAAAAAAATGCAGGTTACACCAGGAAAGCAGATGGGGGGCTTCCCTGGTGGCGCAGCGGTTGAGAATCTGCCTGCCGATGCAGGGGACACGGGTTCGAGCCCTGGTCTGGGAAGATCCCACATGCCGCGGAGCAACTAGGCCCGTGAGCCACAACTACTGAGCCTGCGCGTCTGGAGCCTGTGCTCCGCAGCAAGAGAGGCCGCGATAGTGAGAGGCCCGCGCACCGCGATGAAGAGTGGCCCCCGCTTGCCGCACCTAGAGAAAGCCCTCGCACAGAAACGAAGACCCAACACAGCCAAAAATAAAATAAATAAATAAATAATAATTAAAAAAAAAAAAAGAAAGCAGATAGGATATGATCACAACTCAATAGAGAAAAAGGTCCGAAAGAAAACAGACCAAACTGTTAGCAGTGGTTATATCTATGTATCAATAGTAGGATTCTGGATGATATTTTATATTGTTTTCCTAGTGTTCAAAGTTTTCAAAAGTATCTACTTTCACATGTGTTAATACGTATGAATATGTATAACATAGACCACTGTCCCTTCCTTATCTTTCCTACTCTGCTTTATTCTTCTCCACACCGATGTTCACTGACATCCTATGTATTCAGTTGTTTATTTTCTGTGTGTCACTGGTGCTCTGTCCTCTAGAATATAAGCTTCCCAAGGGCAGGGCTTTGTCTTGTTCAGAAATCTAAATCCCCTTCCCTCCCTAGCACACAGCCTTAGACAGAATTCAATAACTGTTCACTGAACAAGTTGATATGCTCTTTTGATAATCATAACAATGGAATATTATTAACATATAAAGAAGAGAAGTTGGAATTGCAGAGAAGGTTATGCTCCCCCCTGCCCCCGCCATTTTCATGACCATGACAAAGTCAAACCAGGTTGCAGGATGTATTGAGCTTATCCTCTGTCATGGCAGCTGATCAGTGGTAGCCATTGACTGAGTCCCAAATGGGGAAGGGTAGTAAGAGGCAATCCATCAGTAGAAAGGTTACTTTGATGGCCCTAGAGCAGATGCTTTGAACCATGGGACCCCATTAAGAAAAGACTCAGCCCTCAGGACTGAAATTCCCTGGGTAAGGCCAGTGTGCCCTAAAACCTGGCATTGGCTCTGTGAATTTGGTCATTCCATTTATAATGTCCACCTTTTCCCCTGAATAACTGTTGTCCAATCACAGTAGATGCGTCATAAATTTCACCTGAAGACAGGTTTAGAAGGTACATGGTATACAGAAAAGGTCTCAAATACATATTGATTTAGAATCCTGACTCCACACTTCTTAGCTGTATGACCTCACTCAAGATACTTAAACCTTCTTAATCTGTGGTTTCGTTACCTGCAAAATAATCCTAATCTTACAAGGTTATTCTGCATAGGAAATGAGACTATATAGAAAAGGTCTCACATAGAGCTAAGCATATGGCTTTCCCCAAATTCACATTGTCCACCAACATGAAAATCTGGTTTTCTAAGAATGAACTCAGTAATACTGACGTACAACAAATATCAATTTCCACATTCGTGAAAATAAGGGCATAAAGTCCTCTCCTTTGAGCTGTGAATTCCTCTATCCCGTTGTGGTCTGCCGGCCGCTGACATCCCTACCACCTGAAGCGTTTGTTAAAATGGGGTACGGGTTACAGATTCCCTGGCCTCACTGGACTTCTAAGTCACAGTGTCTAGGAATGAATCTGAAAAATCTGCAGTCTTAAAGGGTCACCGGGTGTTTCTTACGTACATTCAGACGTGAGATCCATCGCAACTCGTGTTTCTAAGAACATGCAGAAGAGCCTGTAGCCTTTTTAAAGTCAAGGCACGAAGTTTGCTTCTTTCCTCCTCTTCCAATCCAGGGTCTTCCTTCTCATGAGGGCGACATCTCAGAGTGTGGCCTTATGAAAGAATACAGACATTTGCCATGTAGAATCTGAGCTCCCTCCAAATACTGTTCGGTGACAGAACCTTGACGTGCCAAGACTGTGTCTGCAGGGCTGCGGTTAACCACGCAATAGTCCTGAATGCCCAGTTCTTGATGTGGACTCATAGGGTCTTTTTAATATGCACAGATGATCTAATGGAAACCTAAATGAAAGAAAGAAAAGATCTGTCCCTGTTTTCCCACCTCCCCACAAATTGATCTTTTCCCACATTTCTCCATATTTCTCCCCTCCAATCCTTGAATACTTAAGTTTTACAAATTCCAAGATACGGTTCTTTTTCTTTCATGATCAGTATCTTCCCCACTCTCCCTTTTCTGCTCTTCCTCCCACACCATAGAATTTCTTTCTTTGTAATAATTAAATCTTAGCCTCTCTGTGAGGCTTTGCCACTCTCAAAGCAGTTTCATGCCCATTTTCTTATGAACAGAACCAGCTTCATTTATTCAGACGATAGCTCTGTTCTTGCTTATGAAAACCATCTCAGTGGAGGTTCATCCAGCAAAATGCTTAGGAGCTTGGGCTCTATGCCTGGAGAGACCCGAGTTCAATTCCTGCCACTTAATACCAGTGAATTCAGGCAAGTAATGTAACTTCTCACAGCTTGCTTCTCTTGTCTATGCAGTGTAGACAATCAGCACCCAGCCCACAGAGTAGCCTTGAGGATGAAATGAGATAATCACTTATAAAATGCTCAGCACAAGGCCGGTATAGAGTACGAGTTCCATTAATGTCAGTTATTGTTGTCATTAAATATATTAGATAAAGGCTTTTAATGACTATAGGAAGTGAGAGGAAGCCACCTCCATTTGGCCTGAACTGACCCCCAAATCTAACTCAATCCAGTCCACAGTTTTCAACCCAGATTAGAAAAGAAAGAACCACATTTTGTGCTGTGCCCTTCACTGATTATTTGTCTAATGGAGACATTCTGATTCCATGTTATGTGACAACATCATCTGGGACAGAAAGATAATTTTTGAGATCTCACCCCCTACCCCACCCCTGAATAAAAAACAGATACTTGGCATCTCTGGTTAAAGTGAAATCCAAACTTTTCAGAGTTTAGAAATGTTTGGAAGCTACTTCTCGTAGTCCTCGGCTGGGATCTTTTTGGACTGGGGTGGAGATGGGGGTGAGGGGTTCTTGCTGCCAGACTTTTCATGGGCAAGCATGTTCATGCAGGTCTCAGCAAACTCCCTTGGTTCCAAGAGTTCAGGCTCAGGTAAGCTTTGGACAAACACCTGAGGCTCTGAGAGGCTTAATTGAAGTAAGCCCGAACTTAAATGTTTTATGAGGTACGCCCATCACTAATTTTCTTGGCCAAGTTTTAGGTGGCCTCGTTGTGGATATGCTCCTGTTAGCACCTGGGAAACTCAGGTCTCCACCGTGGAGCCTTGGTTTGGTTTGACTTCACCACACCTCCGAGAGCTGCAGACCACATGTGTGTGTCAGTGCTCACAGTGTGATCACACCTGGACCTGGGAGCCGTTTCCCCCTTGGTACAGCTTGTCTTGAAGTTCCAGAAAAGCCAGACCTCACCTTCCCCTTAGCGAAGTCCTCCAGACTGGGACCAAATTCTCTCTCAAAAGTAACAAGTCTCAGGAACAAGGGAACCCGTAAGACAAGCATCTTGCCAAGCTCCCGTGTGAATCGGGAGTGAAACAGAGCTGGTCTTGTGAAAGGAGACACAAAATAGCCCAGCTGGATGGAGCACACGTGGCCATCGGAGAGAGAAGCTGATTATTCCACCAAGATGTGCCATCTTTTTTGATTTGGACAAGCTTCTCCCCACCCAAGTCCAGAATCGTCTTGGAAACTTCTCCTCAACTACCCACAACCTCCAGACTATAAATCCCTCAGGGTCTTATTTGTTTTTTGTTCATAGGGAGAATCATATGCCAACAATACTATTAAAAACTGCATACCCTGAAAGTTTGAACGGAACAACATCTGTAATTTTCAGAATGTTCTTTGGACCGACAGGAAACGAACTGAAAAGGCACAAGTCAGATAACAGCAGGCTGAAATTCCAATCCCACTTTTATGTTACCCTTCAGAATGTTCTGGATCAGTCACACTCCAGTCAGAAAGAAGAGTCAGAACTAGGAGCTCAAGGGCAAAAATTCAATATGGGACCTTGTATTACAGGGTATGAAGGTGTTGACAAAAGGCAAGCAGGGTCTGAGGAGGCAACCAGAGATGGGCAACGGCTGGGGTCTCCTACCGCCTTTGGGGCTAGAGAGACAAAAGAAGGAAGCGGTCTTATCCAAACTCAAAAGCCGGAGCTCAAAAGCTCAACAGCTTGGATGGTGGAGGCTTCCTGGGTGGGGCTGGAACCGTGAAGGAGAGACAAGCCTTGCTTGTCTCTTGCTGAGCGCGACACAGAGAGAGGGCAAGAAATACCCTGGCCACCATTCATCTCCTGCTTCCAGACTCCAACCAGTACCTCTTGTGACCGAAAGTAACCAGAAGCCAGTTCCCAGGGGAATCTGGGAAATACGGTTTTCAGGGGTCAGCATCCCCAGAGAATGGGTCTCACAGAAAGTTAATATATGAGCAGTACCCACATATGACCGAGGCCATCATATGTCATTTTTGTGCTGGTTACGTACGGGCAAACTGAAAAATCAGAAAGCCACAATTATCTTAGTGCAAACACCTGCGTTTTCACATATATTATTGTGTGTCATCTCTGTACTAGCAATTTTGCATGTTATTCCAGATACTTTATTTTCATACTGCCAGTATCTGCATGTAATACAGTCTCCATACAAATTTCTGATTTAAGAAAGAAAGAAGGCCGACTCGATCAAGAGCACACTTTTTGCTAAAAGGAAGAGAGACAGGATCGTAGATGGTGAGCAAGACTCCTTCACTGGACTGACGTCAGGATCCCACGAGTGATTAGCTTTGAACATGCTGCATTGGTGTCAGACCAAGGCAGACACACGCATCTTCAGTGCTTCGTGCCACGTGTGCCTGTGAAACCATCCAACAGCTTTTTTTCAGGGTGATGTTGACACATGTCAAATGCATTAACATTTCTATTGGAATGACTCATTCGTAGGGAACAGTCAGCTCAGAAAGATGACAGAGGGGAGGGGGAGAAGCATTTTATAGTCTTTCAAGATATGAGGACCAGCTCGACTTTCAGGGGTTTTTTAAGACAGCAGTCACGGTCTTACTGGTATGGTATGGTTTGTTTGATAGCATCGTCGTTGTTGTGATGTGTCTTTTGCCTTAGCTTCACTAACTTAGAGGTCTGGAGGAGGTCACTGAGCCACTGGGTGGACACGAATGGGCCTCCCCTCTGGGCTGCACCCCTCCCCGGGCCCCCGTGGCCAGGTCCCTCTCTTCTTCAGCGTACCAGGAGGGGGTGGTACCCAAGCCTCCAGCATCTGCCTTGGCCACGCCTAAGGCTTCTTCCTCTTATGCTTCCCCAGAGCTCAGCTCACCCTCCTCAGGTAGATGCTGTAAGACACACTAGGCTGACTTGTGGGGTCAAGTTCAGGGCTCCTGCCCCCCTCCTCTCTCCGCATAGTGAGACCTCCGTTACCATCGTCGCTATTGCTTGCTCTTGCTTTGTTTTGTTTTCGGGAAGATTTGACTGTGGTTTTGGCTGTAAAGGAAACAAAAAAAGAATCGATTCATTGCAATTGGATGTGACACTACTTAGAGCCCCAGGCCCAGCCCCTTCCTCCAGGGACCTCCGCAGCGCTGCCTGGCCTTATGCACCCGCACCTCTGTCTGCCCGGAGGTCAGCTCCTCCCTCCAGGGAACGACCTCACAAGTGGCTCAGTCCCAGGGTCCATGCCTGACTACCCGTGGAACCCAGAGGAAGGAAAGTGCCTGCCATGTACCCAGGTTTAAGACCAGCCTTCCAACTCTGTCCTAGTGTTGACCAAATCCCAGGCTGGTGGACAATGGCGTCCTCCATTCTCTTCAAGAGCACACACCTTCATCCCCATCCTTCTACCCCCCACGCACATAACCCCAAACAGGTGATCAGGATGCAGGTGTCCGACAGCCAGACGATTCCCCAAGCCTGAGCCATTGAATAGTCAAGAACTGTTTTCATAGGTCATCAACATAATGGTCTAGGGTGGTCTTTGCCCAGGTTCTGTTTTTCACAGGGACTCCCTCAAGACAAGAGGAACATGCACTAAGCCGTCATCTTCTGTTTCATACCCTTTACCAGAAACACACTGATACCAACAAGGACAAGCCATGGTTCAATTTCAGCTACTTTGGGGATAACTGTCTGCTTCTTGGGAACTACTGCAGCCCGCACACTGAGATCTATGTGTGCCATATTACTTAACAGTGGAAGGCAAGCCATCCCAAGGACGTCTTGGACATTTTTGATATTGTCAATTATCTTTACAAGATGCAGTAACAGTGTAAATAGACAGTTGGTTTTGTGTTTTTGGATTTTTTAATGGATGTGTCATAGAAAACAAAGGGAGAGGGTATTATTGGAAACCGTAGCTCTCCCTGAGAGACTCTTTTTCCGTGCAGCCAACTCTGTTTTGCCCTCATCTTGCTTCCCTGGGATTGCAGGGCAGGTCTCTGTGATTTCAGGGCCCAGGCTTTCCATGGCACCACGTTGCCTGCCATGCAGTCAAGCGTTGTTTGTCAACCACCCCTGGGTTCGGTGAAGCATCACTCAAGGCAGAGTTTTGAATTCTACCGTCAGTCATTAAGAAAGGCAGCTTAGTGGAACAGACAGCTTCAAACTAACTTTCTCCCTCCCTCCCTCTCCCCTTTCCTCCCTCCCTCTCCCCTTTCCTCCCTCCCTCTCTCCCTTCCTCCCTTCCATCTTTTTTCCTGCCTGCCTTCTTTCCTTTATTTCTTTTTAAAATTTCTTTTACCAGTGTTGGTTATTTATCTGAATCTACTATAAAACTAAATCTACCATCATCTGTTACCTAAGGTCACCGGAATTGATCTTCTCACAGACATAAAGGCGTCTGTAATTCATTTCCTGAGCTTCTCCTCCAGCTGCTGTCACCTTTCTTTCCCTTCTCCTCTGCCCCCTAACAGCCTGAGTGTAGTTTAGGGGAAACCCTCTGAGCAAGCTCCGCAGTGTGTCCTCTCTTTCCCATGAATTCAAGATATCTGAATCCTCTTTAGGTGGGGTGATCATTTCCCTGGTCTATGCCTCTTGTCCCTACATCTTTCAGATGCTCCCTTTAACTCTCAAAAGTGACCTGATCTTCTGATAACTCACACGGTTACCGTCTTCCTAAGAGACCTTTAAACTCAGTTCAGACTCCAAGTTCATGGCTTGTGCCCGGCAATCTCAAGCCCTCCTGAAGATTTCCAGAAGTGTCTGAGTTCCTGGGGTGCATCGCCTTGTGCTTCTCCGTGGTTTCCTAGATTCTCTGGTTCTCTCAGGGATCAACCTAGATACAGAATTCAGCTTTCGTTGTTGACTGAAAAACTCCACTAACATGGATTCCATGAGCATTTGGGTATATTTTATTTACACTTGGGGCAAGTGCTGGGAGTGGCCACACTGTGGTTTGTGAGCTCCCCTCCCCCATCTTACTGGTTCTCTTCCTCCTCCCTGCCCCTCAGCCTCCCTTATCTCCCCTTCTCTGCTGAGAAGCAATAAACACATTCCTCTCTCTGCCCCCTGCAGAGCCTTGCTGTTCAAATCAGGTCCCTGAGGTCCTCAGCTTGTATCCCTCCTACTTGCCAAGGAAGTTGTCTAAAGAAATGTCTTACTCTTGAGAAAAAGTCTGAAGAATACATTTTTTTTCTTTGTTTAATTAAGCCTACCTACCTACCTACCTACATTTGATTTAATTGTCCGTATCTCCATTCTCACTGGCACGTGGACAAAAGTAAACTTTGGCAGAAAAATATGGGAGAAAAGAAGAAGAGATGAAAGCACAAAAGAATCGACAATCATGGGACAGGAGGAGAACAGGAGAGAGAGAAGGAGAAACAAAGGGAGGGAGCAGGGAGGGAGCAGGGAGGGAGGGACCCTGGATACCCGAGTTTAAGACAGTGGTTTTAAAACTGTCCTGCAAGTGGGTGTTCCTGGGGGTGTTGCTAGCAGTTTAGATTCATGAAGCCTCACCTCACAAAGGCCTTGACCTGGTAAGTTCCACAAGGACCACACTTTGAAAACTCTCTGCAACATGCCTAAGCTTAAGGGAGATAGTAAGATTATATAAAACTAAACGCAACTGAATTGGGAAGGATTATGATTATTTCTCTTTTCACCAGTTTATTTGAACTGTATGGAGAGCGTTCTGTCAGCCTTGATATCTCCTTTTGGCCTGAGAATCTGCAGTCAGCTTAAGTGGCAAAGTATTGAACACAGGCATTAGAATATCCGGGTCTTTTTCAAATCCAACCTTAGCTTAAACAATATACACATTAGCCTTAATCCAGTACCTCTGCAGACAGAGACAACGTCAGGACATCCAAGACATTGTTGGCCAAATTCCTCGGACTTTTTGGGGACTTCTTTTAAAGAACATGGCAGAGAAGTCGTCATGAAATAAGACATGGAAAGTGCCTAGTACTTTGCCAGGAACTGAGTGTTATTATAATGAGAGGACCGTGATTTATCTGTTGGAGACAGAGAATGGCAAGCTCCCTGGCATGTGATGTCCAAGGTACCTAGTCAGTGTCTCACCTATGAGGAAAGTACCTACTCCAGGTGGTGAGCAGAAAACAGAATGACGTTGACACAGCCAACTTTATCTGTTTTAAAGCTGCCGTTGCGAAAGCTTTATGTGATCCCTGCTGTTCTCTTATTCCTTCTGCAACTGTATTCAGGCAGTTGTCCCTGCCCCCTCCACGCGTAATCTATTTCTGGCCCCCTTCGTCTTTCATGAACAGAGCTGCGCCTGACTGGAGCAGGCCATCCAGGCAATCAGAGAGAGCTCTCCAGTCAAATTCCAGGAATGGAAGACGATGCCCTTTGCCTTAGTACACTGGGGCTGCTAAAACAAAAGTACCATGGACGGGGTGGCCTAAACAACAGTTATTTCTCACAGTTCTGGAGGTGGGAAGTCCAAGATCAAGGAGGCAGCAGATCTGGTGTCTGATGAGAGCCTGCTTACTTGGCTTTCACCAGAAAGGGGCAAAGGAGCTCTCTGGGGTCTTTTTTAAAAGGGCACTAATCCCTTTCATGAGGTCCCCACCCTCATGACCCAATCACCTCCTAGAGGCCTCACCACCAGATACCGTCACATTAGGGGTAAGGTTTCAACGTATGAATATTTGGGGACAGGGGGAAGGGGGCATAGACATTCAATCCATAGCACCCTTAAAATTCACATGGCTCACACATGGGCATCAGAATAGCACTGAGAAAAGAAATCCCATAGCAAAGAGTCTGTATGAAATTATTGATAGTTCAGCACATAGTGTACACATCTTGAAGAACCCTCTTAACTAGGTAATTCCTGGTCTGCCATCTTGCTGTCTGATTCTAATCATAGCCCGAGTTACATGTCATCCTTTTTGTAAACTCTGCTTTCTTGGTTTCCCCATCTTAGTTTTCTGGTTAGAGCTGGCTGCTGCCCCGTATTCTTCTACATATGTACCCACCAAAAGGGGAAACCTGCAGCCATCACCCAGAGAACTATATTGTCTTTTCAGGAAAACCCAAAGACCCGCATAGCATTGTGAAAGTTTTTTCATTTTTCATTCTAGAGAAGAAATTCTCTAGACCTTCATCAAGTCTGCTGCAGTGGATCAGCTTCATTCCCCAGGAATACTAAAGAGCCTTCATGAGGGTCCTCCAGCGAGTCCTCAATCTCAGTTCTCACAGCACAGGTATGAAAGAGATCACTGGCTTTTACCTTCTCAAGTCCATAAAGGCAGCTCTTGTTTTTTTATGTCAAGGAGAAGTTGAGTGTCTTACTAGAAGCCAACCAGTGACTATGTGTGAGATCACATCTGGATGAACAGTTGTGTAAAGGACCAATACACAGGTCATTTCTCTTTGTATCCACTCCTGATCTCCTGGTATTGAAAACAAGTTTGGGTAAGATCTCCTTCGCAGGATCTTACTAATTCAGAGGCCACTGGGCTCATGACTTCATCGCCTTCCATGCACATATTAACTTTCAAAATCCCTAAGCAATAGCTTATTTTGAGCCCCATAATTCATTGCATATACAGTAGTCATCACAGGGGGAAATAGAAATGCTTTTGGTGTGAACTTAGCTTGGTGTGTTTCACGTACTACCTGATTCATGGGAGTTACTTAAAATAGATGAGGGCAGAATAATGTACCCTTCAGAGAGGCTGTCACACTGGCTTGCTCTGTACTTGGTAGATAAATGTGATTTGACCTGTTGGAGCATTTTTGCGGTCAGATTGAGAGGGCTTGGACTGTACACATCCTCATGGCCCATACCTTCCCCTTGACCAGGAATATGGAAAACACACTACAGCCTCCGTCGTGTTGTTTAACTCGTCTTGGGATGCTTGCCTCAATATTGGTGGTAGTCTGACGTGACATATCTGCAATTAAAGGGTGATGTCAGTTGACACAGTGCCACAGAGGCCAGTTAAACATTGTTCCTTAGAAAATAAGAGCGGGATTCAATCCCGAAAACATTGGTAGTGGTCCAGGGACTGAGTCATTTGGCTCTCTCGGAGCGTCTGAACTAGCTGGAACGTGTCAGGAAACCCAGGTTCCCTTCACACCATGGAAGCAGGAAAACAAGAAGCAGGAAAATGTACTTTTAAAATAACGCACTGCTCTCGGGAGCTGCTTATTCTCTCACAATTCAGGTCTGATCTTCTTCACGGATATTAACCCCTTGTCCTGCGGCTCGCCAGCTGTGCTGGGTGGGAAAAGCAAGAGCTGCACGTCTACATTATTTCAATACTCAGCACACTGTTGGGCACTTGGATATTTTTTTTCTCCTTTGCTTATTGCAAAAGAGCTGGGAATTGAAAGATTAACCCAGCTTAATTTAAGGGAACCTCCCATTTTGATGGGAATACTTGGAATGTATTATAGACTTGTAAAAAAAAAAAAAATGCCAAAAGTCTACCCAAATGACTCTGTACTTATGTTTGCAGAATTGAAATTCCCCACAAAAATAAAAATACCTCATGTAGAAGAGAGATACTATGGCTGCCCCTCTAAAAGGGAGAATGTGGTTATGTTTCTACATTAGTTTTCTATTGTTGCAGTAACACATTACCACTGACTTGGCTTGAAACAACACCAATTAGTTATCTTACCGTTCTGCATGTCAGAAGTTTGACATGGGTCTCACTAGGATAAAATCAGAGTGTGAGCATGGCTGTGTTCCTTTGGAAGTTCTAGGGGAGAATCTATTTCCTTGCCTTTTCTAGCTTCTAGAGGCCGCCTGCATTCTTTGGCTTGTGGCCCTTCCTCCATCTTCAAAGCCAGCAACGGTGGGTGGAGTCGTCCTTCTTACATAATATCCCTGTAATTCTGCTTCCCTCTTGCACTTTGCAAGACCTTTGTGATTATACTGAGCCCAGCCAGAGAATCCAAGATACTCTCTCTGTTTTAGAGTTGGCTGATTAGCAACCTTAATTCCATCTGCAACCTTAATTTCCATTTCCTATGTAAAGTAAGAGAGTCACATGTTGTAGGCATTAGGACATGGACATTTTGGGGGGCGGGTGGCGTTATTCTGCCTATCGCAATTTCTCATTTTTTCTGTAAACCTTAATCAAGTAAATTCCAAATGCAAATGAGTCCTTTCCCATCTGTTTTTCTACAAAGGAAATACAACTGAAATTGATTTTATACAACAATTACATAAGTGAACGTGGAGTTATAAATTTATAGTAGAAGGAGAAAGGTTTTTTTTTTTTTTTTTTTTAAATGCATTTTGGTTAAGAGCCAAAGATTCTTAGCTGAAAATTTGCAAAAGTACTGCTATAAACAGATGACTATTAAACTTATATCGTCATCAAGTTAAGTTAAATTCAATTTACCTTAAATATTTATTAGGAGTGAAAGCAAACATAAATGTTGAAAACTCAAATCCTTGTTTCTTAACTGTCTCCTCGTTTTCCCACAATGTACTTCTGGCTGTTCAGAGATAATCTCCTAGATTTTATTAACCTGTAACAGAAGGGGACAGCTAAATCCATTCCAGAGAATAACTCATTTGTAACCCTGTGTTGCAGCTTCCAGAGCCAAAGGGGTTAAGGAAAATAAGCATGAACTCAGAGAACCTTGTTGCCTGGGACCCGAAACAAGTTACTTAAAGAAATGTAGGTGACCTGATCCATTAGCAATACGTAGGCTTCCCTTGGTAAAATAATTGCAAATAAATGGAATGTATACATTCAAAAAATATTTACAGGCACCTGTTTTATGCTGAGCTTGGTTTTAGGCACTGAGGACACAGTCAGATAAAGTCACGGAAAAGGCAGGCAGGATGTCTCCTCTCATGAGGTTTACTTTCCTATAGGGAGAGCTAGATAAAAATGTCGAAATTTAAAATGATTTTAGAGAATGTATAACAGGACACACACACACACACACACACACAAATCAACACACAGACATCACAAAACAGATGGCACAAAGTGAGTAATTCAGGAGAATTTCATAAAGTACTATTTATGTAGGTGTGGGCAGGTTCAAGGTGAACCAAGGACCCTGGCAGGGAGCACATGGTGGGAATCAATACTCTGACCCACACCCTTCCTGCCCCCGACTGCCTGTGAGAACATCTGGTGGCCAAAACCAGTTTGTAGCCTGAGGTCCCTGGAGCCCACTGTTGTCCATAAAGCTCAGCCTCCCTGCGCACAGAAGAGGGTAGAGCAGGCGGACTGGACCCCGAGGGGCAATCAGACCTTCCAGCACCTCCTTCTGTGCACAGATGCTTTGGAGTGAAAGATGGGGGGGTGTCACCGGCCATGGGATGGGGCACTGGGGTCGATTTTAGAATTCAAGGAAGATCTCTCTTAGGGGGGACATTTGAGCTGTGACCACAGAAGAAAAAGAAGCTCTGGATGCCTGGGCAAGGAGCAGATGCTTCCCGGCAGGGAGACCCAAGTGCCAGGGCACAGGACCTGCAGGGGGATCAACCTTGTGTGCTGGGAAAGGAGCTCAGTGTGGGAATGACAGAGTCGGGTGAGGGGCCAGTGGTGGGAGGTGGCATCAGAGAGACGGGCGGTGACCACCTCAGGGAAAGCCTTGTCTGAGGTTGGTTTCTCCAGAAGAAAACTCTGACACGAGGGTGTGAGTGCAGACAACTGTTTAAGAGGTGATTCCACAAGGCCTGGGAAAGGGAGTGGGGGAATGAGAAGGGAAGGGAAGGCAGTGTCGTTGCCCTGACTGCCAGTGGGCAGGTGGGCTCAGTCGCCTGCCTTCTCCGGGCCACACCGAGCACATCTCATCATGCTTCCTCTGGAGGGGAGGACATGGGCGGCTTATTCCTCCCATCCGTGGTTCCTCGTGGCCACTTCCAGGGACATCATTATCCGGTTCTTCTGGAGAAGTTGGTGGGGGGGAGGTGAGAAGGTGTAGGTGTCTGCGGTAGGGTGCCCCGTGCAGATGTGCTCGGGGAGGGCGAGTGGTGGGCAGTAGGGGTGGAGCCCCACAGTGTTTGCGAACGTCTGAAAGTCATTCAGATGTTTTCTGAGTGTGATGGGAAACCATCAGAGGTGATAAATTATTCACATTTTCTCTCTGGCTGGGCTGAGCTGCTAGAGATAACGATACCAACGGGTTCTTTAAAAACGAAAAACAAAAAAAGGTGTAATTCACATACCATAAAATGCACTGTTTAAAATGTGCAATTCCCTGGATTTTAATGTATTCACAGAATTCTGTAATCATCGCCACTAATTCCAGTACATTCTCGTCACCCCAAAAAGAAATCCCTTGCCTATTGACAGCCATTCCCCAAGGAATGGGTTCTGAAATGGCGTTATAGGAGGGTGCTTAATGATGGTCTCAGTGTTCAAAACAGAAGATAGCAGTGTAGAGGAAAGAGCATCGGCTCCTGAGTCAGGCACCCCCAGTGTTGATTACTGAGCCTCTTTCCAGCCCCATATCCATGGGCAAGTTGCTTTCCTCCCTGACCTCCGTGTTCTTAGCTAGAAAGTGGGGCAGCGGTATCCACCTTGTGTTGTTTTCCTGGAGATTCGAGGAAGCACTCTCGTGAAGCAAAGAGTGCCTGACACAGAGTCAGTGCTCACATGTTTACGTCCTGTACAGTAAGTCCCCCACATACGAACGAGTTCCGTTCCAAGAGCGTGTTCGTAAGTCCAATTTGGTTTTTTTTTTTGTTTTTTGTTTTGTTTTAATTTATTTTATTTATTTATTTTTGGCTGTGTTGGGTCTTTGTTGCTGTGCGTGGGCTTTCTCTAGTTGCGGTGAGCGGGGGCTACCCTTCTTTGTGGTGCGCAGGCTTCTTACTGTGGTGGCTTCTCTTGTTGCGGAGCGTGGGCTCTAGGCGCATGGGCTTCTGTAGTTGCAGCACACGGGCTCAGTAGTTGTGGCTCGCAGGCTCTAGGCATGCGGGCTCAGTAGTTGTGGTGCACGGGCTTAGTTGCTCCACGGCATGTGGGATCTCCCTGGACCAGGTCTCGAACCCATGTTTCCTGCATTGGCAGGCGGATTCTTAACCACTGTGCCACCAGGGAAGTCCCCCAATTTGTTCTTAAGTCCAACAAAGTTAACCTAGGTACCCAACTAACACAATCGGCTATATAGTACTATACTGTAATAGGTTTATAATACTGTTCACAGAAATAATACATAAAAAACAAACATAAAAAATAAAGAGAACACTTTTAATCTTACAGTACAGTACCTTGAGAAGTACAGTATAGTACCAGCTATATCACCACTGCTTTTATGCTTGCTTCCAGACATCCTGGGCTTGAAATAAAGATGCTGTACTACTGTACTCTATACAGTACTGTACAGTAAAGTACACAAAAGCACAACCACTTGTAGAGGATGCATGCACATGACGATGTACGCCAGACAGGTGAATTAACTTATGTGATTAGACATGCAGACATACATTCGAATCTTTAAAACTTCACAACATAAAGGTTTGTATGTAGGGGACTTACTGTACTCATGGCATGTTGTATGTAAACGTGGGTCAGTGGAACATTCGCTTCGGATTGGAAAGACAGCCACGTGTGAGTGCAAAGTCCGGGGTTTGGGAATAATGGGAGAGTAAGAAGCAGAAGTGGAACATAACATTGGAAGGAAAGCTTTGGTGAGATGAGGCAGGAAGTGATGATTTCTAAGAAGGGCTAGTTGGAAGTGTTCTTTGGAGTGTCATCTTCCAGTTGAGCAGCGAGAGGCAGGCAAAAATACAGAGAGTGACGGAGAGTAGCAGCCCAAGGCAATATAGAACTGGTACCCCTGCAAACTGGCTTTCTCACAAGCCGGGCCAGCTCAGGCAGAGAGCTCTGGCCTGGCTGATGGAGGGATGGACAGGTGTTAGGAAGAGGAAAGAGGTCACTCATGAGGCAGGGTATGACCCAGGAAAGAACTAGACCTGGGCTGGGCACCTACCATATATAAACCTGTGTACCTCCCCTTCTGTGGGTCTTAATAACTGGCTTGGCCAAGAATGATGTTGTAGAGCAGCCGATGCTAAGGCAAAGGAACAACCTAGAACAAAGTGGCAAAGGGGACAGTTCATCTTCCCAAATCAAAGTTTACTATTGTTTTCTTTCTTTTTTTTGATTAGTTTTTATTGCAGTATAGTTGATTTACAGTGTTGTGTTAGTTTCTGCTGTACAGCAAAGTGAATCAGTTATACATATATCCACTCCGTTTTATATTCTTTTCCCATATAGGTCATTACAGAGTATTGAGTAGAGTTCCCTGTGCTATACAGTAGGTTCTTATTATCTATTGGCTTACTATCTTATTGTCTATTTTATATACAGTAGTGTGTATATGTCAATCCCAATCTCCCAATTTATCCCTCCCCTCCACCTTTCCCCCTTGGTAACCATAAGTTTGTTTTCTACATCTGTGACTCTATTTCTATTTTGTAAATAAGTTCATTTGTACCATTTTTTTAGATTCCACAGATAAGCGATATCGTACGATATTTGTGTTTCTCTTTTACTATTGCTTTCTAAATAATTTATATAATAAAACATTTTAGCCATTTTAAGGTATACAATCCGGTGGTTTGCAGTATATTTACAGTGTTGTGCAACCATCACCGCTAATTCTAGAACATTTCCATCACCCCAAGAAGAAATCCCTTACCTCCCAATTTCCCCCATCCCCCTCCCCGCCCCCCCCATCCACTGGCAACTACTATACTACTTCATGTCTCCATGGATTTGCCTATTCTGGGCATTTACTATAAATAGATTCATATGCTCTGTGGCCTTTTGTGTTTGGCTTCTTTCACCTAGCATAATGCTTTCAAGATTCTTCTGTGCTGTAGCATATATCAGTATTCCATTCCCTTTTATGACTGAATAATATTCCACTGTTTGTATATACCACCTTTTATTTATCAGTTCCTTAGTTGATGGACACTTGGATTGTTTCTACTTGTTGGGTGTTACGAATAATGCTGCTTTGGACATTTTTCTACAAGCTTTTCTGTGGATATACGTTTCTGTTTCTTTTGGGTATATACCTAGGAGTAAAATTGCTGGGTCATATGGTAATTCTATGTTTAAGTTTTTAAGGAACTGCCAACATGTTTTTTGCAGTGTTTACACCGTGTTATATTCCCATCAGCAATGAATGAGATTTCCAATTTCTCCGTACCTACACCAACATTTGTATTTCTCATTTTTAAATTTTAACCATCCTAGTAGGTGTGAAGTGATATCAAATTATGGGTTTGATTTACGTATTCTTAATGAGTAGTGATGTTGAGCATCTTTTCATATGTTTGTTGGGCATTGGTTTTTTTTCGTTAGAGAAATGTCTGCTCAAATTTTTTGCATATATTTTAATTGGCTGGTTTGTCATTTTATTGCCTTGTAAGATTTCTTCATAGATTCTGAATTCTAGACACTTGTCAGATATATGATTTTCAAATATTTACTATAATTCACCGGGTTGTTGTCTTAGTTGGTTTTAGGCTGTTGTAATAAAGTACCACAAACTGGGTGGTTTAAAAACAACAGAAATTTATATTGTGTAGCTCTAGAGGCTGGAAGTTCTGAGATCGGGGTGCCAGCATGTTTGGGTTCTGGTGAGAACCCTCTTCTAGACTGCAGACTGCCGCCTTCTCATTGTGTCTTCCCATGATGGAGAACAGAGCAGAGGAAGCAAGCTCTCTTACGACCCTCAAAGGGCACGAATCCCGTTCATGAGGACTCCACCCTTATGACCTCATCTAATCCTAATTACTACCCAAAGCCCCCACCTCCAAATACCTAAGCTTTTAGTGGGTAGGGTTTCAACATATGAATTTTGGGAAGACACAAACATTCGGTACATAACACTTATCTTTTTCACTTTCTTAATGGTATCCTTTGATGCACAGATTTTTAAATTTTGATGAAATACAGTTTATCTAGTTTTTTCTTTTGTTGCTTGTGCTTTTGGTTTCATATTTAAGAAACCATAGCCTAATCCAAGTCATAGAGATTTACTCCTATATTTCCTTCTTATAGTTTTAGGTCTTACATTTACATTTTTGATCCACTTTGAGATAATTTTCTGTATATGGTATAAGGTAGGGGGTCCAGCTTAATTCTTTTGCACCTGGATATCCACTTGCCCCAGCACCATTAGTGGAAAAGACCATTCCTTCCCACTGAATGGTGTTGAAAATCAATTGACCATAGATGTATAGGTTTATTTTTGTACTCTCAATTGTATTCCATTGATCTATATGTCTGTCTTTATGCCAGTATCACACAGTTTGATTTTGATCATTTTTCAATAAGTTTTGATATCAGAAGTATGTCTTCTAATTTTGTTTTTCTTTTCCAGGATTTTGACTATTCATGTTCCCTTGCATTTCCTTATGAATTTTAGCATCAGCTTGTCCATTTCTGTCAAACAAAAAAAAAAAAAAAAAAAAGAGGCTGTTGTAATTTTGATAGGGTTGTATTGAACCTGTAGGTTAATTTGGGACTGTTACCATCTTAACAGTATTAAGGCTTTTTATCTATGATCACAGCATGTCTTTTCATTTACTTAGGTTTTCTTTAATTTCTCTTAGCAAAGTTTTATAGTTTTCAGTGTACAAATCTTACACTTTCTTGTTTAAATCTATTACTAAGTATTCTTTTTTATCCTCTGGTAAATGGAATTGTTTTTTAATTTCATTTTTGATTTTTCATTGCTAACGTATAGGAAAGCAACTGATGTTTGTATACTGATCTTGTATCTGCAACTTTGCTGAACTTGTTTGTTAGCTTTAATAGTATTTTTGTGGATTCTTCAGGGTTTTCTGTGTATAAGATTATGTCATCTGTGAATAGAGATAGTTTTACTCCTTTGTTTCAATTTGGATGCCATTTGTTTATTTATTTATTCATACATTCATTCTTATGATTGCCCTGGCTAGAACTTCCAGTACAATGTTGAGTAGAAGTGGTGAGAATAGACACTTTTATCTTGTTCCTAATCTTAGAAAGTGTCCAGTCTTTCACCATTGAGTATATTGTTAGCTGTGAGTTTTTCGTATGTGCTCTTTTTTTAATTTCATTAGGAATTACAAAATTGTTAATTTTTAACTCCACATATCTACAGAAATTTATTATCATCAATTAAGTAGTTATTTCAAATACAATTAACTTCAGAAAGTCAGGATGTCTGATTTTTTTTTTTTTCATTTTATTTAAAAATGCTTAGAGTAACTAGTTTCACATACGCTGTTTATCAGGTTGAGGAACTTCATTTCTCTTCCTCGTTTGTTGTGTGTTTTTATCATGAAAGATGTTGGAGTTTGTCAGATTCTCTTTCCACATTTATTAATATGATCTTGTGGCTTTCTCCCCTTTATTCTATCAATACAGTATATTACATTGATTTATTTTGACCAACCTTGCATTCCTTGGATAACTACCACTTGGTATTGATGTACAATCCTTTAATTATGCTGCTGGATTCAGTTTGCTAGTATTTTGTTGAGAATATTTGCATCTGTATTTACAAGTGATACCGGTATGTAGCTTTATTTTTTTCCATGTGATTTTGCTTGGCGTTAGAAAGTGTTCCCTCTTTTTCTACTTTTTGAAAGAGTTTGAGAAGGATTGGTGTTAATTCTTCTTTAAATATTTGGAAGACTTCACTAATGAAGCCACGTGGTCCTGGGTTTTCTTTGTTGGAAGTTTATTTTGTTTAATTACTGACTCAAGATCTTTCTTTTTCTTCTTGAGTCTTGGTAGTTTGTGTGTTTCCAGGAATTTGTTCATTTCACCTAGGTTATCTTATTTATTGGCATGTGACTGTTCATAGTATTCTCTTATAATCCCTTTTATTTCTGTAAAGTTGGCAGTGCTTTTGTTTCTGATTTTAGTAATTTGAGACTTCTCTCTTTTTTTCTTGGTTAGTCTAGCTAAAGGTATGTAAATTTTATTGCTCTTTTCAAAGAAACAACTTTTGGTTTCATTGATCAGAGTTTATTTTTGAAGAGAGGTTTTTCACTTCATGACAACTGCTTCCAGCGTTGGGAGTTTATACTGGTTTCTGCAAGTGTAGATGTACTGTACTCTCTGAGGTGCAGGGTTTTTAAAATAATGGTTCTGTTTATATTTGGTGAATGAAGTTATGCATATATTGACCTAAACAGAAAATTCTCTCCCTTCGGTTAAATAGAGTTGGCTACCTTCTGACAGATGCAGCAGCCTTGGGATGGTAATAAGGGAAAACCATCACTGAGGACACTGAAATTTGTTACAGTCATTTTAGTACTTATCTTCTTTGCCAGAAACAAGTTCAATCAAATATAAATCTCCAAATGTAAACATTTCCTTTATGTTGTGACCTTATTCTCAAATGCTTTTTCAACATTTATCCTCTGCAGACAGGATATGTATGCATATCCTTTCTCCTTATGAGGCCCATCGCGTCTCACCCCGTAACCCCACAGAAGTCTCCCTCTGAGGTGAAGCCAGACAGCCATGCAGCCATTCTCTTTTCTAGAGCTGACCTATAGTCTGCCTCCTCTTCTTTCATGGTCTGCCCTACCATCTAGCCAACTCCAGTCAATCCTCTAACATCTCTCAGAATAAAGAAGAATCAAGACTCTTTGACTTGTTTTCATCAGGAGAATCATGTTGAGGGGGCATGAAGTGTGTGGACCTTGATCTGCTAATTAGAGAAGAGAGAAGACATGGTCTTGTGCCCAAGGCAGGTCAGTCATGCATCAGGAATGGTCTGGGCAAAGGTTGAGTGGCAGGAAAAGATGGACTGAGAGCGGGTCATCACAGGACACCTCAAAACATTACCTTAAAGTCTAAAACAACTGTCAACTCCCTGCCAGAGTGGTCCTACAAAAGCACATTAGTCTTTTAAAAGACCTCTAGCCCTTTTATCTCGCATTTCCCTCCAATGGAAATGAAGATGAAAACAAAGTAGAGGGACCTGAGGGCTCCACCGCTGGGGATCCAGTGGAGACTCCATGGACATCCCATGGCAGAAATTAGGGATGACTGATGCTCATCTTGAGCCTGTGTTAGCAGAAGTGAGTCCTACATTTCATGACTTGGATTTTGTGTGTGCGTGTGTGTGTGTGTGTGTGCGCGCACACGCATTAGACTGTCTACATGCACAGGTACCAACAATTCCTCCCATTCCTGTGCACACATGCCACTTCTTCTGTCAAGAGGAGGAGTCCTCTTCCCTTGAACGTCCGCTGTCCTTCTGACTTGTGTTGACTAACAGAATCCAGCAGAAGTGAAACTCTGCCTTAAGAAGTCTGGAAGCTTCCACTTCTACCCTTTCCTGACCCATGCATCATGTAAAGAAGATTGGACTGAACTACTGAAAAATGAGAAAAGATGTGGAGAGGGAAGGTTCATTTGTTTATTTGTTGTTGAAAAAATTTTAGGTGATTTGACTTCTAGAAAACATAGCTCTCATTTTGAAATGTAAGCGGAGCAGCTGTGTTTGTGAGTGTTGGAAAGGGGTATGGCTGAATGTTGGCCTTTAAAGTCAGATCTGCAGAGACTACGTGTGGATTCCAGAAACACTCATTCAGGACCTGGTTCACGATGCCTTCGAAGTGTCTCTTTGTTTTCAGGATGACGAACATGATGTTTCTTAGAGAAAAGATAAGACAGGACCTGGGTCAGATGGTGGTCACCTCCTTAGGTCTCAGGCACTGCTTTGTTTGGGGAACTCATCCACTGCCCAGGCAGGAGTTATATTTAGAGACTCTCATGTTCTGCAGAGTTCTAACAAGATTCCAGCGCAGCCACAAACAAGTCCAGAGCTCACGTTCCATTCTCCTCTCTCACTCATCACCCCAAGGGAGAGAGTTAAGGGACTAGGCAGGGGTCATTAGTTTTCCCAAGTCTCCTGGGTAAATGTCAGCTGGGTCTGGAACACGACCCCAGTGAAAGAGAGAATGGGACGCTGCAGAGCCTGACTCATCCCAGCAAAGAGGGATGGGGCTTTGAGGGAGGAGCCAGGTTCACTGATGCATTGATTCAAATTTATTTCATTCGTCTTCACCCTTCATTCATTGCACAGACGTCTCTCTATTACCAATCAGGTATAGGCATTGGGAAGTGTCTTCAAATACACTAATAGTAATCTTCAAAAAAACTCTGAGAGCTAAGTATTTTTGACTTCATTTTACAGTCAGATTCAGAGAATAACTCACCAGTGACCACAGGTTTAGTCCTTGCCAGAGCTAGAAATCTAGCAAAGTCTGCGTATTTCAAAGGTGGCATTGATTATCCTACTCTAGTGTTTCCCAAACGTAAATGAGTTGCCATATTCAATTACTCATATATTTTAACTTACTTAGTATTTTAAAAATTTACTCACTCTTTAGATAAATCTGTTTTAATGAATTTTGCAAAGTTAGCAGAGAAAAACCAACATTACTTGTCACAAATAGAAAGGGGAAATGAAAATAAAGCCCAATTATTGGCTTCTGACTGGATAAGAAGCCCTCTCCAAGGTCTTGAACCTGAAGCCTGATCTCTCTGTTAAAAAGGGAAGCTCGCAAGCATTACCCCGGAGGTGTTAGAAACATACTGACACCCAGCTGAGATTTTCTCCTGCATGGAAGAGAAAGAATGGAAGAGAATTGAAAAGGGCAGTGAGCTCTCAAGAGGTTTAAGTGTCCTTCTTTGAAGTACCATCTAAAACCAGCTCCTATACCACCTTTGGGTAACACCACCTTTGGTATTCCTTCCCTCATGACTTCCTTTAAAAGGAGTCTTGGAAGAGACAGACAAGAAGCAGCAAATACAGGGCTGTGTGAAGAGTATTATGTTATCATGGTCTCCAACCTTTTTTGACCATGAACCCTTATAAATTTCTTGACCATACTCCCCCATACACATTTCCATTTCCTCTTTTAAAATTAACGTATGTGCGCTGGTACGCTAATATTTTATGCACCTTGTCAAGCATACAAAGGTAGGAATTTAGAAATTAATGCGCTAATTAATTGCACAATTGCCCCAAAGAAGGCCCTGCATCGCCCCGCTTTGGAGACCCTGGTTTTAGGCGAAAGCGCAGGAAGCTCAAAGAGGGGGCTCACAACACAGCCACAGAGATGGAATCCAGGTTCAGAAGAGGCTCTCTGGAGGCAGCGTCACACGACAGGGTCCTGGAGGAGAAACGGAATTCAGAACACATAGGGTGGAGCCTAGTGGGCGTTCACTCAGCAGCCACGAGCCAGGTCTGCAGAGGAGGGAACTGGGAGGCGGAATGGGAGGGGAGGCTGAAGGGAGAGCGTCGAGTCAGTTCATGGAGAGGCTCATAAGCAGAGCTGAGTCCGGGCTGTGTCCGGCGCCGGCGGGCAGCCCCTGAAGGGTTTTAGCGGGGAGCGGCAAGGTTCTTCCTGTGTTCACGGCCCCTACCCCACCCCGTGGACAAGGCAGCGGCCTCCCAGCCTCCCTAGTGAGGCAGCGTGCATCGCTCACTCGTTCATTCCTTCAGCACACATTTACTCCAGGCCTCCTGGGTGCCGGGCACAGCGTGGGGGATGAGTGGTAAACGAGATCCAGGTCACCAGGGAGCTTCCGGTCATGTGGAAGAGATACACTAAAACAAATAGATGAGACAGGTCATTCATAATCTCAGATTATGGAAGGAAGTAACAGGAAATACTAGAGCACGATGGCAATTGGAATAGCAGTGCCTTAGATGAGCTTGTCAGGGAAGGCCCCTGGGAGGGAGACACATAAGCCCAGATGTGAACAATCTGAAGAAACCGGCTTGTGCAGGGCTTGGGCCACAGTCGACCAGGCTATGGGAACATCAGAGATGACGACCATGAGTATACAAAGTCTCGGTGTGTTTTGGAAACAAACAACAAAAAAGAGCTAGGGAATTAGAATAAGAAGGAGGGAGGATGGGGAGCAAGATGGGTTGCATAAGATGTGCAGGGCCCTGACGCCCTTGTGGGGAGGTCAGAGGGCACTGGGAAGCCCCTTTCAGCATTGGTAGGGAGGGACGCATTTCACATCCCATTTGAACACCTCACTCTGGCTGTCCGGAGGCCTGGTGATCACCATAGTTGGTCTCTCTCCAGGGAGTTGGCTTGGTCTATAGACGTTAACGATAAATAAAGAAACAAGTCGACATTCGAGTGATACTGTTGTCAGAACTCAGTGATTATGAGGGGGAGAAGAGTAGAATTTGGGGAATGACCCAGGGACCAAGCTCATGATACCCAACTGCCCAGAAGAACAGGGGGGCACAGCCTCCAGGCAGGACGGGGGAACCATCTCGTGTCACGGCAACTACATGCAGCTTCTGGAAGGAGATCAATCCCTCAGAGGATCCAGGGTATCCTCAAGTCCAAACTCAAAGGGTGGCCTCTTCACATATCTCTTTGTCTCCAAAAACATATGCACCCCTGATGCTGCCTTCCAAAAGAGCATCGAGCTATTAAAAACTCTAATGAAAACTGGAAATGTGGTATTGATCAGTGGTGTTTTCTTCCAGTCACCACTGGGCTCTGCAGCGACTCGGAAAGAGCCCAATGCAGACACGAATCATCTTTCACATCACCACTGTCACCCTTCAAGAAGCCATGTCTGCAGGGCTACTCATCAAGCAGTTTGGGAGACCATCTGAGGAAGGGGTGGGGTGGACTCCAGTGGATTTCTCAAGCCAGACCACCCCTTGGTGGGAACAGAGAATAGAAGGTTCCTTGGCTGTCCCCATGAAGCTGATCCTCAGCCAGATCCAGCCCCAAAGTTTGTGTGTTTCCTCGTTTCCTTCTTCTGGTTTCTTCCACTGATCCTAAGTACATAGTGCTTTGAGCTATCTCAAACAGAGGAAAAGAGAACTGGCATGTGTTCAACAAGAAAACACCTACATCCACCAATGGCCTGAGTTAGCAGCTTTACATGGCTTATCTCATTGGAGGCTCCTGGCAAAGTTTCAACACCGGGAATATTACCTCTTTTATTAATAGGAAACAGTGAAGTCTGGTGGTGTCAGGAGATTTATCCAAGAGTCTCACTGCTAACAAGTGGTAGGTCCAACTACATCGCAGAGAACGAGATCATTGGTGTACGTTTATACATTCCATGTGCCAAGCAAGACCTTCGCCCTGAGCCCCAGGAGGAAAGAGTCAGGAGGTGAAAGACCATAGCAACCCTATGAGGACGGTGCTCCTGTAGCCCCATCACCTGAAGTCATCCGGATAGAAAGGGCTGGGACTTGAACTCAGGCATTCCGGCTCTTCTCCCTGCCCTAGATTTGCTCAAATTTATGTCCTTTTCACTGTACAACCTTGATCGCAGCATCACTTAGAAGACAGTCATTCCGAAGCCAGCACCAAGCCCCTTAGTAGGACTCAAGAATGAGATAATCAAATAAACGTTTTCTATAATGAATGTCACACAGACCCAACCGACTGGGGTCCACACATGTTCACACATGTCGCCCATGTGCGTGTATTTCAAAGGACAGATAGCGCGGCGGCGTGGAGACCTGTCACGTCAGGTTGCGTGAGCTGTAACACATGGCCTCAGCTCTCTGAAGCTCAGTTTCCTCACTGTTCAAAAGAAGCTGATCACGTCGACGTGAGATGTATCCCTGCAGGTACTTTATGACACCCAGCGTGTGGAGGCATTCAACAAACGTCAATCCCTTTCCTCCTTCCAAGGAATCATGGTGTGTGAAAAAGAGGTAGGAAGACCTTAAGTGATGTGCAGAGGTTTGCTTTCTGTTCGAAAAGGAAGCTCATATCCTTGCTAAAGGATAGAGTTTGTTGCTAAGTGGAATTCAAAACGATAAAAGAGAACTCAGTGGAACCAGGCAATGTGTGTGTGAAGAACAACAGGATGGCAGAAGAAATCTTATAGTGGAAGAATCCCTTGTTAGTTCCATAATAGAAGGAAAAGGGTTGGCTTGCCTTTTTTCATTTGGACAAGCTGTATATGCCTCACCCAGACAGATTGTAAGCCACACACAGCAAGGACAATAGGCCGCCAGGCTAATGAGAATCCCTTCTTAGGGGGCGGGGGGTACGAGTTGGACACCCAGACTCCTGCATGTTCACTTACTCAGAGTAGAAGGTCCCCACCCTCCACTGGAAACAGTGGGCCAACAAGCAAGCGGCAGAGACATAAACGAGGGGAAGGTATCCAAGTGTAACATGAGAAAGAGGATATGCAGAACCAGAGGCCAGGAGGGAAGCGTGGGGAGGTAGAACCCTCAACACCATGAGGGAAGAGGAGGAGGAGGGCGCGAAGGATTCAGGGTGGCTTCCTGGGATCGTCGGTTATGCCGGAAGAGGCGTTAAAGACTTGTTCAGAAAACATGGGAGAGAATTGGAGATTCTCAGGAGATTTCTCTTTAAGGCAACAGCGGTCGTGGTGGGGAGCAGAGTTTATGACATCTGTGATTACTGACCAGTACAGGATGGCCTCAGGGGTGAGGACTGTGTCTTGTTTATCTCGTATTCTCTGCTGCCTGACACAGTGCCTGCTACATAGCAGGGGCCCAGGTAGTGTTGAATGAATCCACACCTACGGCAGGAGGATGGCCGTCTTGATCCCTGTGGACCCTGCTGTCCTGGATCGCGAATGGAGCCCAGAACCCTAGCAGCAAAGTGGGGCGGGAAGCGCCGAGTGGGGAGACAGGAAGCCGCCAAGTGCTCTATTGCTGCGGGCGGGAGAAGGATGCTCGGGGGCCCAAGAAGAGAAGCTCTGCATCCCTTTGCGCCGTGCACAGGTGCCCGAGCAGCTTGGAGTGAAGGTTTGGGCTCTGTGCCGGGGCGGGAGAAAGAGAAACAAGGAGTTGAGGGCGTGGTGGTGGGACGCTTTCTCTCCAAGGGCTCGGAGCCTGCCTGGACCTCTTTCAGTCCTGTGCCAACCAGACCCTGAAGCCTTCCACCCCGTCTCACTCCCCCAGACGGACCCTTCTGTCTTCCTCTTGAGCTGGGCTCTGAGTTGTCAGCCTGGGCTCACCGAGATCTCAGCTTCAAGCTCTCTGCTGGGACCAGTGATGGAATGGAGTCATGAGGGAAGAGAAGGACCCTTACTGACCACTCGTTACGTGCCCAGTGTGTGCTAAGCGCTTTACCTGCCTCTTCCAGTTCTCACAATAACCAGAAGAGATGATGTTGTCCTGGGTCCACGATGGATTACATGACGATCAGGGAAGATTTACAGCTCACTCAAGACCGCCCAGCTAATGGTCTGTCTGACCCTCAAACCTCCCCCGACAGAGCCATGTGGGCATTCAGCCACATCCGTATTAATTGTTGGGCTGGCGATCGGTGGTGGCAGTGGTGGCGATGAGGAAGGTGACAGTGATCGTTTATCCTGTTTCATCACAACAATGCTCACATATTTATAGATAAGGAAACTGAGACTCACAGAGGTTACAGAGTTTGCCCAAGATCGCATAGCTGGTAGATGAATCCTTTAAAGGCACCAGGAACCCCTTTAAAATGTACCACATTGCTGAGGCACCCACACAAGCGGGGATCAGAGGGTGGGGGTGTAGGGTTGAGTTTAAGAAAACACATTTTTCCCTTATCCCCAGGTTGGCGCATTCAGGCAGATTGCCCTCAGTGTGGTAACCAGTGACCAGGGCAGTGAAAGAGGCCTGACTGTTGGCTTTTCCGCTGCCGTCTTTCAGGGGCCCCTTTCTTCTTATTCCAGGGCCTGGGGGTCTCATCACAGACGGGAGGAAGGGAAAGAACAGTGTGACCGGAGAACCAGCTTGGTGAAGAACGCCTGGGAGCGGGGAGTCCATCTCAGCCGCCGTTTAATATCAGTTTTCATCTCTTATTGATCCATCTTATTTTCCTTTTACAGAGCAAGCGCGTCGCTGCAGTCTAGCTCATCAGTGGCCTTTAAAGGTCTCTTATTGATCTGTGAACCTTTTGTCTCGGTTTGCATTATCCCTCTTGGAGACACCCTTTGCTTTTTGGTTGGGTTCCGTATTTAGTTTGCGTCCTCGATGTGGTTTCTTTTCTGGGAGCAAGGAGCAGACATCTGGGGCCCGAGGTAGCAGATGGATTTGAGTTTGTAATGCTTCTGGCACCTTCTTTTGTGGGGGGAGGTGCCCCATGAAGTCCCCGACTCCAAAAAGTGGCAGAGAGTATTGCAGAGGAGTGAGGGTCTAGTGAGAACCTGATGGCCCCTTTCTAAGGAAGAAAAAGTAAGAGTGAAAACAAGAACTTCCATTTCTCGAGCACTTTCTCCATGATTCAGCCTCACCATAACCCTGAGAGGTAGTTTTACAGATGAAGAAACTGCAGCTGAGAAATAGTTAGTTGTTTGTCCAGACACACTCGGTTTTTTGGGTTTTTTTAAAATTTATTTGTTTATTTATTTATGGCCGTGTTGGGTCTTCGTTTCTGTGCGAGGGCTTTCTCCAGTTGCGGCAAGTGGGGGCCACTCTTCATCGCAGTGCGCGGGCCTCTCACTATCGCGGCCTCTCTTACTGCGGAGCACAGGCTCCAGATGCGCAGGCTCAGTAATTGTGGCTCACGGGCCTAGTTGCTCCACGGCATGTGGGATCTTCCCAGACCAGGGCTCGAACCCGTGTCCCCTGCATTACCAGGCAGATTCCCAACCACTACGCCACCAGGGAAGCCCCACACTTGGTTTTGAATCCTGGTTTCACTAGTAACTGCCCGCGTGTTGAAATAATGCGGCAAAGGTTTCACAGAGCTTCAGCTTCCTCATCTCCAAGATGAGGATCGCGACGGAACAGAGTTCTAGAGTTGCCGTAAGGTTCCCCTTGGGTAATGGATCTGAGGCCCTTGACAGAGTGTCTAGCAGAGAGGAAATTCCCAGTGGATATTTGATGAATGAGGCGAGACCGCCTTCACCCCGCTTCCTTAAAAATTCATCTATCTGTCCTGTTCCCCACCATTAGACGAAAACCTATTTCTTCTTTCCGAAGCTAACATTTCATGTGAAGTGTCGATTTCAGGTGCAGAGAAGATGTATTTGAAAATGGCTACAGTGCCTGCCATATAGTAGGTGCTCAGTAAATGTTGGTTGATTCATTTATGTATCACGCCTGGCTCCTAAGGCACTGTATATCCCCGGCATCTTCAAATTTCCTTCTTCTCTACCTTCAAACACTGTCTTTTCCTCCAACACTCTTTATTGAAACCTGCTTCAGTATTTTTTTTTTTCTGCCAAGTGACTTGAACCTTTATTCAAAGTCTTGTTTCCTCACTGATCACTCTTTTCTTCCTAACTCCTAGGAGCTGCTTCTCACTTTTCCAAAGCTCAGATCTCTCCACGCTTCTGTTACCCTCCTCAATTGCTTTGCATCCATCCTTGTCCTCCCCGGCATCTCTCTGGCTTTTGACGATGTGCACCATCCTCTCTTTCTTGCCCAGAGCTCTCCTCCCCTGGCTTCTGGGTCATTTCATTAGTTCACACGTTCATCCCCTGGCCCAGTGGTTCCATGAGCTGCACGAGGCACTGGCGTGGCTTCTACTCAAGGAGCTTCAGACACAACAGCAGATTCTGGTTCTTTCCCCTCTCCTCCGCCCTTATCTGTTGGCCCACCCTCATCAGTTCTTTCAACCCCTGCTCAGATGTCATCTTCCCTATGAAGAAACCCTGACCACCCTCAACAGGGACAGTTTTTTCTCCTCTGCATTGTTTCCATCCCTTCAGCCTACTTGCGTCGTGGCCCATATCCCCTTGGTTTCAAATTCTCTTGTTCTGAAACTGACTAGCACTCTGAGTTTCTTGGGGGCAGGAAACAGTGAAGGCTCAATAAATGTCTGTTGAGTTGAATGGAATATTTTCAGTAACTCCGTCTTCACCTTTGGCTTGCTGCTCCTTTTTCATGCTGTCCCACAAATGGAGATGTGCCTTCAGAGGCCCAAGAATTGTCTATTCATGGTCGTTGAGGCTGTTTGTTGATCATAAAACAAGCTTGGAAAGGCATATCCTGTTCATTCCACTAGGGTCTTCAGCCATCACCTTGCAACCACACAAACTTGAACTTGTCTTTCTTTCTCACCTGAGCCCTCCACCCCCTCAGACAGGACTTGAACATCATTTAGCCTGGCGATCTCCTGGACTCGGGACAGTCATCCCGTGTTTCCTGTGGTTACTGTAACAGATTACTACATACTGGGTGGCTTAAAACAAGAGAAATTTATTCTCTCGCTGTTCTGGTGGCTGGAAGTCTTAAATCAGTGTGTCAGCAGGGCCCTGCTCCCTCTGAAGGCTCTAGGGGAGAATCTGTTCCATACTTCTCTCCTAGCTTCTGGTGACAGCCAGTAATCCTTGGTGTTTCTTGACTTTTAGCTGCATCACTCCGGTCTCTGCCTCCATCCTCACATGCTTTCTTCTGGGCATCTATGTCTTCACGAGACCTGCTTATAAGGACCCCAGTCACTGGATTTAGGGCCTACCCTAAGACTGTATGATCTTATCTTAACTAGTTACAGCTACAAAGACCCTATAATGGCACAATAATGGCACATCCTGAGGTTCTGGGTAGACATGGATTTTGGGGGGACGTTATTCAAGCCAGTACATCCTCAGTCCATCTTGTCTGCCACCACCAACATCAGGTTCCCAAAAGCCACTTGATTGTATCCCTCCAGGTCTCAAAACCTAAAGGAACTTTAAATGTCCTCATTTCTTTAGCTATGGTAAGCTGCCTAAGCAGCCTGTTTTCCAATTATAATACAGATTACCTTTATTTTAAGTACTTAAAAAAAATCGTGACCCTGATAGACTATAAACTCCATGGGAATAAGAGTCTAATCTGTCTTCCTTACCCCCATTCCCCAGAATGCAGCACAGTTCACGCCTGGGTATTCAGTAACTACCTGTTGAATGAATCCATGGCGAGTCGAGTAACCGTTTCAAGTCCTCTGTCTGACTTTGAAGAGTCCTCCATTACCTGTCACTGCACCATCCCCTCCAGTCAGCATTTGCTGAGTAAAAATTAGGTACTCTCAATAAATACTTGTTGGTTGATTGATTAATCCATCAACCAGGTGTCCTGCTCTGAAGCATTTTTCATATGGGTCTCCAGGGGGCTGGAGTGGGGGGCATAAGAGGAGTAAAGGGATGGGCCGTGGAGACACTGGATCAGCATTCCCACCTGAGAACTTCTGGGGCCCGCCCAAGGTGTCCATCTGCCTGGGTTCCCACTTCTAGGTCTTCCAGGAGAAATAATAGCAATAAATTTGGAACCACAGGTAGCGGGGTCCAGGACACAGAAATTAAGATTCGTAATAAGAGCAGGTAACACGGCCCCTTTTCTGTGCAGAAAGTGTTCCAGAAAGGCAGGAAGCTGACCGTAAATTGGAGAGATGCCGGGTGCCCACACTGTCTCCTGGGTCACCGGTGGGTGTCTATCAGTGAGTGAAGTTTGTGAGAACAACACCGCACTGTCACACACCTTGTAACACGCCCCACCTTGGCACAGCTTGCACCCACGTCTCTAGAGAAAAGAGAGTCTACAAATCTGATTGAGATTGCCCTGAGAATGAAGGTGAAACTGCTGGAAGCAGTTGTTTCTGTAACTAACCCCTCTGTGGACTGGCTCCAGTAGCCCAAAGTGACTGGCTATTTAGGATCCTAATAGAAAACCAGAAATAACTGAGGGGCAGTAGGGGATCCAGTCATTTTATGTGGAATCGCAGATCATCACAATTGTTGCCCACACCTGAGTCAACCGCTACCCCACCTGCACCCAAATTCATGTGACCTGACGCAGTGAAGGTCAGGCATCTAGTGAGTAAAATGCCTCATGCATCCACTAGGTTATTTCTCTGTACTTTTCTTTGTCTTAAGTGTCCTAAGTCACCATCCTCTTAGCACTTATTCCTTCGGGGATTACAGAACTAAAGCTGGCTTTATTTTGTTTCAGTTCCCTTGTATCCATTTCAATACCACTCACTAATACCACTCATTTTCAGATTTTATGTGCTTAATAGATTGGAACTATGAGGTCATGTGTCCAAAAAGATAATTATCATTATGGGCACTGATTGAATGGCTTCATTGTCCTCGAGATAATACAGAAAGCTAAAAGAACTTTATTATGGCTTTACCTGATGTGTGTGTGTGTGATATTCCTGAAATTTCACATGACTCAATTTGCCGTCCCAAAGTAATAGAAAGTTAACTTTGCCAAAGGAAGGGGATTTTTAGCAGCAGATGAATTTGTATTTTCAGGAAATGCAAGCCATGCAAAAGTTGTACTGAGTGTTGTTAGCCTGTTGGACCGAAGTGGGTGTTTATCACATCTGCCCGCTGGTTACCTCAATTTCTTAGTTTCCTGAATTCTCAACACTTGGGCTTGGAGGGATGCGCAGCACCTTCCTCTGGCTTTTCCACAGTGAGAACACTGGCTGACAACACCCCTTCCGTGGCCCCTTTCCAGTCCTGGAGGCGGAGAGGGCCCCAGCTTTGTGCATGTGAACTAAGGGTCACCCGTCCCATAACTCTTTGAAGACACGAAAGGATTAACACAAAGGGGGCTGGGAAAGAACCTCCAGCTTCAGACTCAAAGCAGGAAACAGCACATGCCTGGAACTAGGAGCGTGGGTCAGATGATGAGGAGCAACCCAGAACTTTCTTTTCATGCCCTTCGGTCCTTCCTAGATCGATCACTGCTTAGCCAGTTGTGGAGACGCCCGGAGCGGCCCCACCTGGAGGTGTGCCCGAGAGCCCCTGGGAGGGGTGCTTCATCCGTGTGGCTCCCTGGCTTCCACATGGCTCCAAACTCCCCACTGCTTGTGATCCAACCACCACCGCACACACGAGCCCAGTGGACTGGGTCTACACGGCCGTCTCTGGCCCAGCACGTTTGGCTCCCTCTTCACCTTCTGTCTCTCCAACACCCCGCCCTCCATTCCTCATCACTAGCATGTATCATAGCCTTAACCACTCAGCAAAGCTCAAAGATTAGTCCAACCTGATCAACAGACTGGATGTAGAGACACACAGCCTAGGATCTGAGTCTCACGGTGCCACCTGCTAGGTGGGTGGACCTAGGGAAATGACTGAACCCCCCTGAGCCTCATGTCCTCCTGTAGAAACACCTACCTCGCCCGAGCTGTTGAGATTAAAGGCGCCTGTACCAGGTGCCGTATCCCAGGCGTGGGGCAGGGAAGCCGCCTCTCTACTAGAATTCTCAAATGCTGTGTTTTCATTCCAAACGTGATCTAAAGTAAAATTTATAAAGCATATTCTGGATTACCTGGATGGCCCTTTAGAGTTAACCGTCGCGGCCACATTTTGATGTCAGTGATTGCAAGCAAGTTGGCACTTTATAACACTAATTTGATTGAGTCTATAAATGAGAAAAGAACAAAGGGGAAATAAGTTGAAAATCGTTCATTACGGTCAAATTAATGCCAAGTAAGCTCACAGTGCCAGCATAGATGGGGAACAGTGTGGAGTAAGAGAGTCGTCATGTTCTGTAGGCGCCTAGAGCGGAAGGGTACCTGTGCCGTAGCATTTAGTGGCACTTTTACGTGGCAAGTTCTGAACCAGTTTCATCAGAACCATCTTGTCTGTCACATTTAATTAAAATAGTTTCCATGAATTTTGAATATGTTTTACCTTTGTTTGCGTTACAATTTTTAATTTGTTTTGTTTTATCCTTTCATCGGAGCAATAAGCATTAGGAGGGTAAACAGAATTTTATTTTCTAAATATTTAAATAAGAGCCTCCTTATAAGAATATGTCAGGCTTTTTTTCTGTACTTTAAGTGGATTCTATGCATTTAAGTTGGAAAAATACTCTGATAATGGATGTGAAATTCTGTGTATTAAATGACCCACAGAAGGTGCAGAAGAAATGCTGTTTCCTTTTGGGGGTGTGTCATAGGGATGTATCTTCAGCCTGGTGGGGGACATGAAGAACAGAGGAATAATTAATCATCATACATCTATTTATCCATCACTTCCTGTGTGTACCCAGTAACACACTATAGATGTTGCATATATAATCTTTCTAAATCTTCATAAGCATTTGAAAACCCAGGATGTTATCCATTATATCATACCACCTTCCTGCCCTCAAGGATTTGACAGTCTAGTCGGGAAATGATTCATGCATATAAAGAATTAATATGAGTTGATGAGAGTCAAATGCTACAAGAAAGGTATGTGTGAGCTTCAAGTAAGGAAGGATCCATCAGGGTGGCTTGTCCCGAAGGTTTCATGAAGTAAGGGTGAGCTTTGGATCAGCAGGGCTGCTGCAATGCCCCCCACTGTCCCTCCGGAGTCACTGGCCTCCCTCTGCACCCTGCTCTGGACCCTCAGGAGGCGACCTTTGTGGATGACAGCAAAGCGTCTCTTGCCATCTGGCTTCCCCTTGGCTTCTGCCAAAGGAGTGCCAATCGTCTTGTTCCATAGAATCTTGGGAGGAAGATTTCTGCCTCTAGAAGTTATCTGCTCCTGGAAGTCTTTGAGTGAGTTTCATGGTTAGATCATGGGTAGGACTGGATGTCCAGGATGTAGGGTCCTGTAATGGTCCTTCACAGAGCAGTTTTAAGATAATTTTCCGGGCTGTCACTTTTGATGTGCTTGGTCTCTGGGTTGTGTGTCGTGCATCGTTATATCCATTGCCGTCCTGTTTGGAAAGACAGCTTCCATCTCTTGAGTCTGTATCAGTGCACACAAGATAACCGTCCAACAGGATCAGAAAGTACCAAGGTGACATCGGGGGAGAAGCAAGCCAAGATCTTGGTAAGGGTACAAGCAGGACGTCAGAGATTAGGAAGAGAGGAAGCTGGCTCTTTATTCGCTGGCCACCGCCTTCTTGGTGAGTTGGCTGCTCCCGTAATAAAGGCCAGAGCCCTTCTCAGGCAGCTCTCTCCATAGAGCTGCCCTCTCTGCGTTCCTGTGCTGCTTCCTCTCCTTGGCCCTCTCTTTGGCTGGGGGATAAGGCACCTTCTCATCCCCCATTCCTGCCACCGTGGCCAACCCTGTGGCCTCATGTGGCCCCTTCTTGATTTCCTAAACCCTGCCTTCCCCTCGGTGACAAGTCCCTTTATTATACTCTCGTCCTGTTCCCAGTCTGAGTGTACATCTGCTCCTCTCCAGTCTCCAGCTGTCCCGTGGAGGGGTGACGGGGGCCAGGACGAGAGACCTCACAATGGCTGATGGGAGGGGGTCTTCTAGGCAGGTACAGGGGTACGCCAAGGTGAGAAGGACTGTCACCAAAATCACGGTCATTCTTAGTGTTGGCGTTGGCAAGCCCGCTTTGTGCCTGACCGGAGACTAGGCTCTTCAGCTCCACGATCCCTGCTCCTGAGGATACCATCGTGGCAATGCTTGCCCCATTTCCCGTGCGGGGACGCAGAGCCTCAGCTTAAGTCTAAGCAGTTCAGCTCTTAAATGGCAAGGTTGGAATTTGACCCAGGCTCTGTGCAATTCCATCTCTGCTCGTTCAGACCAACCTCTCAGTGACAGGCACAGTCTGATGAGGCCAAGATCCTGGGCTCACGTACCCAGTTCTCTCTTGAGGGGACTCAGAAGGAAGAGGAGATCCTCTGCCCACCCACCCGTAGGGCCCGGGGGTCCTCCCCTCCTCCCGCCCCTCAGAGGAAGGGCCGGCAGGACGGACTGTCTCAAGCTCTGGAGATGCCGCGTTCGCTGAAGCATCGTCTCCACGTGCAGCCAGAATCGCCTTCAGAACCCTCTGGGCTCCTGTCAGTTAACAGCTGTCCGCTGCGCACCTGGCTGGCGTGTGTGCCTCGGGCCCTGAACCCGGGCCAGCTGCTGTATCTGCGCTGGGGCCCACCTGTTCCGGGAGAGCTGACGCCGACGGGACAAGTGGCCACTAATGGGATTTCCTTGTGGTCACGGCGCCAAAAAGGCCCCGAGTGGCTGTAGGAGAAAATCAGGCCTCAGGCCTGCAGACCTGGCCACAGTGTGCTGGAGACGGGGCCGCGAGACAGGATTTAGGGGAGGGGAGATCTTTCTATCACCATGACACTTAGGGCATTTCTTAATGTTTTCGTGGCATGTTCATTATTAAATTTTGGAGAAAAACAGAACGTTTTAGGGAAGGGGGGAAAAAAAAAACCACTCCCAGACCCTCATTTAGACATGACTCTTCTTGAAAAGAATCTAGGAATTTTCTCTTTACTTGTATAGAAATAGATATATACATACTCTTTTATTACGAAAGTGTATACGGTCCATGAACCGTAGCCCTGGAATCACCTGAGAATTAATTAGAAATGCAGACTCATGGGCCTCACCCCAGATTCAGCAAATCAGAATCTGCGTTTTAACAAGACCTCCAGGTGATTTGAGCTGAAAGGGACTCAATTGTATGAACGTACCATGAATCATTTCATTAATCCCCTTTCAATTCAAAATCAGGCTCTGTCTAAATTTTCCTGATTATATATTGCAGTGTAGTGAAATATGCTGCAAAAATATCCTTTTGCATTCATCTTTGAGCAAATAATAGTAACAGTTACCGTTATTACTGTCACGTATTGAGTGCTAATTATAAGCTAGGCCCTGTGTTGAGTGCTTTATAAGAATCATCGCACCTCATCCTTATGGTGGCCTGTGGCAGAGGGACTCTTCTCACCTTAGGAGGGGTGTTACTGGAGACTTTTTAAAACAAAGGATTTCAAAAAACTGGTGATAACTCCGACTACATCTGATGGTAACGATGACAGCACTTACGGGCGCTTTCTCTGTTCTAGAGACTGTAGTAACTGCTTTACATTTTTTTTTTTTTAATTTAAACCTCAAGCAATCCTAATAAACAAGTATTATTATTAATCTTCTTAAAAACCAAGGTAACCGAGGCTTCCCTGGTGGCGCAGTGATTAAGAACCCGCCTGCCAATGCAGGGGACACGGGTTTGAGCCCTGGTCCAGGAAGATCCCACATGCCACAGAGCAGCTAAGCCCAAGCACCACAACTACTGAGCCTGTGCTCTAGAGCCCGCGAGACACAACTACTGAAGCCCGCGCACCTAGAGCCCGTGCTCCGCAACACGGGAAGCCACCGCAGTGAGAAGCCCGCGCACCACAACGAAGACCCAAAGCAACCTAAAATAAATAAATTTATTTTTTAAAAAAAACCAAAACCAAGGTAACCAATGCTCAGAGGTTAAATATCTTGTCCCAGGTCACGTGTCAGGACCACAGCGGATCCCAGGCTGGACCAAGGTCTGTCCGATTTCACTGCTCGCTTTCTTAGCATCAGGCATGAAGACGAGTGGCTTGACTTGCTTCTGGTTCTTCAGTGTATCCTTGGGGCCTCCCTTCCCAGGCAGTGCTGGGCTCTCAAGCAGGCCATCCTCAAAGCCTTCGTGTGTGAATAGACAGAGGGGATTCTCGGCACTGCCTCCTTGGTGGGGACGGGCTTAGGGGAACAGAGGATTTTTTTCCTAATCACAGCTCGACCCAGCAGAGCTGCAGGCATCAGGATCCTCAGACATTCAGACTCTCTGGCCGCGTGGCAAACATCCCAGGACTTTGCAGGGAACAATGGGCACTGAACTGCAGGTGACCCGACCTGCTAATCGCTGCCTGATTGCCAGCTAATCAGTGCCTTGTTTGGGACACTGAATCCCAAATCCCTTTGGACTGGGCTGGGCCCTGGCAAGCAGTCACCTGGTTAATGTGCCAGGGGCGAGGCAGGGGGTCATGTGTTCCAGTGCAGAGTGGCCAAAGGTCGCCTTCAGGGAAATGGTCACGGGGTCTGTCTCTCCGCAGCTGGTCCTGGACAGCTACGGCCTTGTCAACAGCGTGGAAGTGAATAGAGGCAGAGGAATTCAAGGGCAGCCTATGGAGAAAAAGCTAACCAACACTTCCAGGCACACAGAAAATAGAAGATTCTCGTTCTCAGAAACTCTCCAGAGGAGGTCTCAGAAATGCCTCCAGAGGCGGGTCTATGAACAGCAGCCACCAATACCCTCAGAGCCTCCACGATCACTAATACCGTGACCATCAGCATCACAACCACTGCCATCATCAGGACCACCACCCCCTTCACCATCGTCATCACCGGCAAGATGACCATCCCCTCCATCATCGGTACTGTCGTCACCATCATCGCTCGCACCATCACCTCCACCACCGTTTCCAGTATCACCGTTACCCCCATCACCACTACTACCACCACCACCACCTCCGTCACCACCAACAGGATCACCATCTCCTCCATCATCAGCACTATCACCATCACTGTTCCTACCACCATCACTTTCATCATCACCGCCATCACCAGCATCACCACCAACAGGATCACCGTCACCTCTATCATCAGTACTGTCACAGCCATCATTACTCCTATCATCACCACCACCACCATCAGCATCACAACTGTCACTTCTGTTATAGCCACCACTACCAACAGTACCACCACCCCTACACCCATCACCACCACTACTGTCACCTCGATCACCACCCTCACCTAGACCACCACCACCATTAATATCATCACACCCCTACCACCACCAGCAGCACTTTCACCACCTCCATCACCATCACCAAGAACAATACCACCACTACCATCACCACTGCTACAGCCACTGTAACACCACTGCCATAGCTGCTACTGCTGTCATTGCCCCACACTGCCATTTCCTAGGAAAGCAATTTTGAGTAGTGTTTTGTTTTTTTTAAAAAAAACACTGGTTTGAAAGTCAGACATATTTAGGATCTCTGCCATGAAGTACTACGTATTTGAGTTTGGACAATTAATTAAACTTTGAAACTCAGTTTTCCCAAATAGAAAAACTGAGATAGTAATATAACCAGCTCATAGGACTGTGGCTCCTGCAGACCATTTTTCAGTGTTTGGCGCATAAAATCTCAATAAAAGCTCACTGTCGTTATTATGATCATAATTCTGCCCCAGCTTCTTTTCAGTGCACAGTTTCTCCTCCAGCATCCCTGCTTGAAAATGGATGGGGAGGGGACAGTTTATCCCTTCATCCCCGATATCACAGGACCCTCCAGGCTGCCTGACATCCCTTAAAAGCAAATGTCTGGGTTGAAGGAAGTTCCAATATGGAATCAGCTGTCTGGGTTTGAATCTACATCTTCTTTTCAAAAGCCATCTGACCTTGAGAATCTCTTTAACCTCCCAGAGACTCCCTTTCCTCTTCTGAAAAAGGGAGAATGATAATCTCTTCCTTGAAGGCTTGTGAGAGGCTTACATGAGATAAGACAGGGAAAAGCCCCAGCAGATCGCCATGCATAGAGGAGGCGTTCAATACACTGAGTTGACTGCATTTGCCTGATATTTTAGCTTCGAAGAAGTCATTATCAGGAAGTGGAAAACGCATGCCTTGCGCTGGACGGCTTCCTAATGGGGAGAATAAAACCGAGTCTTCCTCTCCCTCTCCCCGGTGGAGCTGAGCCCTACACTCTGACCAGTTCCCCGGCTGTACTGCTAGGGTCTAATAAAAGGTTACCTTTGCCCGGTTGCTTCAGTTCTAGGAAGCTGTTCAATGTTTGACTATATTTCTCCAAACTCATTTAAAAACAGTTCATCAGGTTAGCCCAGTTGAATTATTGCCCCTTGGGGTTTTCAAAACCCTGAATTTCCTTCAGAGAGAGCTGGCTTCTGTGCCATTCTTGGAATTCAGCTCCCGGCCCCTCTCCGTGACCCCTGATCACAAATACATTGTAAATAACCTGCTGCCTCCTGCACTGAGAGAACTCCCTGGCTTCCTTCTTGTGGAATGGAATCTGTTCTGCCAGGCTTCCCAGAGCAAGAGTGTGAGACGAGCTCGTCCACTGCCCTCCTTCACTCCTAGAGCTGTCGGGCACTGGCATTTCGGTAGTGCACGTTCATTGGATGGCCATGCTTTAAAATATATGCACGGTAAGAACAAGAGGGAGAAAAATCTCTTTCCATCCAATCACAATTGGTTCTCCCATAGCCTGTGTGACATTGACTCCGCATGCTCTGCAAAGCACACGCCAGTGAAAGGACGTTCAGCAGATTCCCTCCACGACCGCGGAACACAGGCTGCATGTGGAAGGTCAAGGGAGGCCATGATGAAAGACGAACCCACGTAAATGAAGTGCTAAGAATTAATTTTGGCAAACCTAGCACCTGGCTTAGGGCGACACATGAACCTCAGGACTGGCATCAGGACAGGAGACTGCCAGTCAAGTAGTGCTTCACGTTCAGAGTTTTTCTCCCTGTAGAATCCCCATTTCAGCTACCAAGTGAGAGAGAAAGGACACGGGGAAGAAAGTTGGGTGGGCGACAGTCCACAAATTCCATCTGGAGTAGTTCCAGGTACCACCCCCTACCCTCCAACCCGGAATCTTTTGTCAGGATGGGCTGACCCCTCTGATTTCCCACCTACCTGTTGACAGAATCCAATACTTCCTTTGGGCCAGTAGCCGCATTGAGTGTTTTATTGCCATTTGAGCCTCCCAGCAATCACAACTGTTTGCTTTCCTTATTTTTCACTCAGTGCCGAGTTTGTAAGAACTTCACATACTGCTAATTGCCATTGCCAGCTCCAACAAATGTCTTCTAACTGCTGCCTACACAGTACTCCATAATGCGCCTCACCATATTGTTCTTCCCCCATTTCCTCAACTAGGGACCCCGTGGTTGCCTGCCTTGCCCAGCAACCGCAGGTACCGAGGACATCCTCTTATGTTCTCTCTCATGGACCCAAGTGAGGATTCGTTGGGATATTCCGGAAGTTGAACTGTTGATTCTAATGTACACGGATACTCAATCCTAGGAAACTCTTCTTTAGGAACTAGGCCTCGCCTGGTTCCCGCATCTCTGAGTTCGCACATCTCACTTGGCATTACACTTGGCATTGTCTAGCTTTCTCGTTCTTGCCTATCTGAGGGGGTCTACATCTCACTAGATTTGATTTGCGTTTCTCTGATGACTCATGAGTCGAACACCTCTTCCTATCGTGTTAGCCATTTGGATTTCTTTCTACCTCTGTGAGCTGCCTGTCATATCCTTTACCCCATTTCTATTGCATGTTACGATCCTTTTCACATTAATTTACAAACATCCTTCACATATCCTAGACTGGTTCTTAGTCCGTTTGGGGCATTGCAAATACTGTGTTGCAGTTTGTATCTTCTTAACGTTGTCTTTGCTATCCTTTATTAAAAAGAAATCCTCAGTTTTGAAATGACCAAAATCATCCATTTTTTTCCCTTAGACTTTGTGAGTTTAGGTCTTGTTTAGAAAGTTTTCTCCACCTCTGGGTCATAAAAATATTCCTCTCAATTTTCTTTGTTAACCTTATAATTTTGCCTCTCATTTAATCCCTTATTCATCTGGATTCCACCTTTGTATAATATAGGGATACAGATTTTATTGTTCTCCATATGGTGAGTTTCTCCATACCGTCTACTAAATAATCATTCCCGATGATTTATAAACTGTGTTAATCATATTTCAAGCCCTCATTTATAAATAGGCCCTGTTCGTGCGTCTCTGTTCTTGAGCCAGTACCATACTGATTTTATTATTATGGTTTTGTAGTATGTCAATATTTTGTGGGCTGAAGCCCTCCCCCATTTCTTCTTTTCCATGGTTGACCTAGCTCTCTGGGGAACTTTGCTCTTCTGTATCCATTTTAGCATAATGGTTCTGTGTTTCACAACAATAAATTCTGAAAAAATAAATAAATGCAGCTGGAGTTTCGATCGGATTGCGTTGGATTTGCCTTTCGTTCTTTAAACTAAGAGAGACACGTCTGTTTCTCAGGTGTGGAACCTGAGTCGTGGAGAAGCACTCACACCGCCCTTCTTGGGTCAAGTTGAAGAGTATGTGTCCAGTGGCAGAGGGTGGCTGTTCCTTGACCTGCATGCCCGGGAGCCCAGGGTTGCTGCAGATTTGGTCTGGGTAGTGCTGTTAATGCCTGATCCCTTCTTGAATAATGACTCTGCTCAGGAAACTGTGCCTCAGGGCTCAGATTCCGCCCCCCACCTCCACCCAGCCCCCATTTAAGCTCCGGCTTCTTGGCCTGGAGCCTGTTCCCTTCCCAAAATGTTTGTTAGTGTAGCGGCCTTTTACGGCACTTTATGGAAAAATGAAGGAGGGGCGGGGGGAGATGACTGTATTCTGCAAACCAGCCTTCGTTTACTGGAATTTGAGTCCTCTGCCTACCTTGTTAGCTGAAAAAATGTCAAATATATTTTTTCCTTCCAAGCTCGCAATTGGAATGTTCTTTACCTCTTAACTCGAGCCAGGACAAATGTGGCCCAGGCTCTGAGAAACAGCCTGTGATTTAGAAGAGCTGTACAGCAGCCTTTGCACAACATTTACAACTGCAGTTATCTAGGGGGGCTGGGGACACGGCCTGGCCCAGTGAGAGTCAGAGGGTAGAGGGTGCGGCGGCACTGCAAACTCGATCCCGGCGGCAGTGCTGGGGGGCTCGCTCCTTGCCGCCCTGAGCCCCTTCTCCAGCTTTAAAAAAGTCGTACCTGGGAAGCTCTTGAGTAAAGAGGAGCCCCGCAGGGGAAGGCCGTCTCTCTGCTTCTGGAAAAGGGAGCCCGCAGGCCCAGGATACAACCTGCCTCTGATAAAGGGCGAGAAGTCGGTTGGAGGGACCAAAACCAGGTCCCTCCAGAAATGTCATGTTTTTCTTAGAACTGGGGCCTATGTTACACACAAATCTGAGACTATCTCAGACAATTATCTAAAATTAACTGTGGTTTTCAAATGAAAAACATTTAGGGGAGGATCAGATAAGAAGGTGGCCTATTTATAATACTTGCCATGGGTTGGGGGGGAGGGAGAGAAAAAGCAAAACAGGAGTGAGAACACACCGTAAAATGATACCAAATGTACTTCAGGCCCCTTACACCAGGATGCTGACTACATCTCCAGCCCTCACTGATAACAGAAAGGAGAGCTTTTACCCTGATTATCTGTTCACTGATGGTTTCTTAGAGAAAATTCTGTTCCAAAGAGAAATGCTAGCTTTCTGTCTCACTCTAGACACAGCAAGAATTGGGTTCTGAAACACTTAAGTTTGGCGTAAGTCAAATGTTTGTTCAGAGGGTTTGAAATATGAACCAGTGATTTCTGGCTCTGAAGCGGTTATTTACACGCTGTGGACCCACCTGGAACAGTTACTAGAATTAGACATGACAGACAGGGCAGAATCCAGTTGAAGAACCTCTGTCTGGAAGATACTACTTGAAGATACCACCATCTGTGTGGTTCGCTAGATGCACAAAAAAAGCACTTGAGGGCTTCCCTGGTGGCGCAGTGGTTGAGAATCTGCCTGCCAATGCAGGGGACACGGGTTCAAGCCCTGGTCTGGGAAGATCCCACATGCTGCGGAGCAACTGGGCCCGTGAGCCACAACTACTGAGGCTGCGCGTCTGGAGCCTGTGCTCCGCAACAAGAGAGGCCACGATAGTGAGAGGCCCGCGCACCGCGATGAAGAGTGGCCCCCGCTTGCCACAACTAGAGAAAGCCCTCGCACGGAAACGAAGACCCAACACAGCCATAAAGAAAGAAAGAAAGAAAGAGAGAGAGAGAGAGAGAGACAGAAAGAGAGAAAGAAAGAGAGAAAGAAAGAAAGAAAGAAAGAAAGAAAGAAAGAAAGAAAGAAAGAAAGAAAGAAAGAAAGAGAAAGAAAGAAAAAGAAAGGAAGGAAGGAAGCACTTGAGGGGCCCATCAGCATCTGCGCTCTGCCCTTTAAAGAGGGCAACTCAGTAAAGGACGTACTGGTATTATTCCCGTTTCACAGATGAGGACGTTGAGGCTCAAAGAGATCACCTGGCTAGAAAGAAAACAGGCTAGAATTTGAAGCAGGCCTGAGTTCAGAATTCACAATCTTGAATGCCACACCAAGTGACCTCTACATAACTGTTTTCCGTCCTAGCCCCATTGGCATAATTCCACTCTGCACAGGGTGAATAGGAAAAGCTTTTCCAAGGGGAAGAGAGAGGGATGGAGGGATATGTGCATTGAGAGGAGGAATGTATTCCAAGAGGAAACTTATTGAGGAGGGCAGTAACAATAGTTGAAGTAGAATGCTGGCCGGGAGCTGAGGGAGGTTTGCACTGCTGAAAACAAAGGACCCTGCACTTGCCACCATGGTACCTCCTCACCACAGAGGCCTGCCAGGTGTCAGGGATCTCCAGGGCTGCAGGCTACATCTGCATTGTTTGTGCTTTTTCCCCCCCTAGACACAGGTTGGCAAAGAATAAATGATCCCAAACACCACGAACAGCCCAGGGGGAAATATTGAACCCCCGTGCTTCCAGACTTTCTGGCATGGACCAACTCCTTGCCCCACCTTTGTTCCCGGCCAGAAGGAAATGGCATGAAATGAAGGACAGTTTTTATAACCTCTTTCAGCTCTAAACCGTGTTTCCTGTGCACTTAGCAGGTCTTAATGGAAACCAAACAGATTTCTCAGGCATCTAGATTCTGAACATGCTAAGTCAAGCGCCCACATGGTTGAGAAAATTGCAACAACGAAAACATTTTTCAAAAATATCATAACACAACACGAAGTGACCATCGCTAATTCAAAGAGGCAGACATATTTCATAAAGGTTGAAAAGAGGTGAGTCTTTCACAAGATTCTAGCTCAAGGCCACATTTGCAAAAGTATAATCATTCCCTAGCAAGGTTTTGTTTATCTGGCCATTAAAAAAAAATTTTTTTTAACAACTTTTACTTTTGGCTCTCTGAATAAGAACTGTGTTTCCAGCTGTGTAGTCTGAGGAGGATACAAGAGGCCCGGTTTGGATATATGTGTGTATACACACACACACACACAGACACACGCGTGCACGTGTGTATGTGTGTATATATATATATATATTTTTTTTTTATTTTTTTTTTTTTCAGAGCAGAAAGAAAGTTTCTTACACAATTTTGCTTGGGCTAAACTGCATACAGAGAAGTTTATTTATACTGTTTTATCACATACCTGTTTGGATACGGGCTGTTTTCTGGTATTTAAACAGACCATTCCTTGTCAGTGGCTTTATCTGCAGTCTCATGCTTTTGCCGCAAATGTTTCTTATTAACTCAGAGAGCAACACCAATTTCTCCATGAATGTTATTATTGAGACTAAAATAACCTAATTGTTACTTACTTCTAACATGGTATCATTGAGGAACTAGGTCCTAGTAATCCGTTTAAAATATGGTAAAGGCCATTTCACTGTACTTAAGGGGGAAAGAAAAGGATAGCAAAGCTTTTTTGGATAAAATCCTTTAATAAAAGCATTTTTTAAGCCACCTGCTTATTTTGAGCTGGTATTTTAGGACGGAAGGGAAGCAACGCCATTTGAGATTGTAGTGGGCTCTTTTACCCACTGTGTAGACGTTCTGGGGTTCCCAGATGGCAGCCTTAGATAGAATGTGGGTGCAAGACCTAACTCCACTTATATGACCCTCTGTAAATCATTTAAACTCTGTCAGTAAGATGTGGGTCATAATAGCTAACTGGTGATGAGATCATTTAATTTAGCACGTAGTTATTGAATAGCTATTATGGGATAGCCTTGTGGTAGGTCCCATGGTGCAGAGATGAGTGAGACAAGGTCTTCATTTCCAGGAATCCACAGTCCACAGTCTGGCACATGGTGGGTCTCCATTCAACGTTAAGTGAATTTGAATAATTATGTGTAGATTCAGGAATAGCTAAGTATAAGCCAAAACTAAATCCGTATAATAGAGATTCAAGTGTTCATGCACAGGGGTTAATTTTATCCTGCAGTTTAAAAAAAAACAAATATGTTGGGACACTACCTTAACAAACAGTTATCTATTGCTGGGTAACAAGTGGCCCCCAAAATCTAGTGGTTTAAAACAGTAAACATCTATTATCTCACAGTTTCTGTGGGTTAGGAGCTCAAGTGTGGCTTAGCTGGGTGCCTTTGCCTTAAAGTTTCTCCTAAGGCTGCAATCCAGGTGTTGGGCAGGGCTATAGTCTCATCTAAAGGTTCAAATGAAGGGAGCTCTTCCAAGTTCAGTTGTGTGGCTTTTGGCAGCACTCAGTCCTTTGCAGGCTGCTGCGCTTAGGGCCTCAGTTCCTTGCTGGCTGTTGGCTAGGGAGCATTCCTTCAGTTTCTTGACACGTGGGCCTGTTCATAGGGCAGTACACAAAGTGGCAGCTGACTTCCCTCCGAGAAGAAGAGAGCAAGAGAGAATAAGCAAGGTGGAAACTGCATTACGTTCACAACCTCATCTTGGAAGTGGCATCCAATCATTGCTACCATAACCTGTTTGTTAGAAGTCAGCCAGTAGGTCCAGCCCACACTCTTGGGGAGTGGATAACACAAGGACATGCATATCAAGAGGGCAGGGGCCATGGGGGACCACGTTGGGGGCCGCCAACCACCCAGATGGAGACCAAAATGGGTAGGGATGTGAGCCTCAACTGTGTCTCAGCATAACGTGGCTGGTTGCACATGTCTCAGCTCCTGACACAGCGGGGCAGCCCCATGTACAACTGCATTAGAAACTTCTGCTACATCTACAGGAGACAGCTGCTGGGATATGGCCACTGTGGCCCCCTCCCCAACCATTTCATGGCAGCATCTCCAAAGAGGAGCCATCAAGATCCCTGGCAGCTCCTGTGGTGTCCCAAGACTGTAGAGTTGGGATAACACAGCCCCACGCCTTAGAGCCTGGCATTTCCTCCATCTCCTTCTTGTCCGTATGCATGTCTTTTTTTCTTTTGAAGCCTTGCTGGTATAATAAAATGGGTGTAATGAGCATTCTTACGTCTTGGAGCTGTTGTGAGGACGGATGGCATATGCAGTTAACATGTACATATGTTGGATCTCTTGGGCGCCAGGCCTTCTACACTCCAAAACTTGTCCCTGCTTTCCGGAGATTCAAACATAGCAAAGAAGAGAAATACTCACTGTCAAACAATATAATCATTAGACAAATAATCGTAAGGGGAAGTATGAGCATCAGCTTGACGGACCAAGCAGAATCGGCTGAGTCTAGTCAGAGCTGGCTGCAAACCCAGATCCCAGTTCTGCAAGTTCTCTGCAGTGCCACGCAAGAAACCTTGAGTTGCTCAATTATGTAGAAGTGGGGAGTAGGCAGGGGGCAGTGGTCCAGGGAAGGCCAGATTGACCAGAGCTTGGCACTGGGGGCTCAGAGCCATAGTTAATCGTCAACAACTACAGAAGTATTTTCAGTATTTTAACTGGTATGGTTATAGTGGTGTGCCCAAGTTCACTGTCTACTATCAGCTCTGAGAACGGCCACTGTGGAAGGACTTGAACTTGTCAGAGAGGTTGGGAAAGGGCTTCTCTGAGGAAGAGACTGTCGTATAGACCTGGAGGGTAAGTAGAGATTAGACAGGCAAAGGGAAAAGAAACAGCTTTGTACACCAAGGGGACAGCATATGCAAAGACTCAGAGCCTGGAGAAGGTGTGATAATATATTCAGAGATCCAAAGAAAGTGTGGTGACACTAAAAGCAGAGAGGTTACAAGACAGAGATTGGGGTCACATGAAGGATTTGTGCTTTGACTTGACAGGTTCAAAAGAAACCATCAAAGGGATTAAGTCAAGGTGTGATATTATCCTCTGTGCATTCTGAAACATCATTCTGGCTGAAGATCCCAGCACAACTTAAGCATTCCTATCATTATTATTTTCCCCCTGTTTTCCATTGCCATTGCAAACCCAAAGGCACAAATAGTTAAAGAACACACGGGTTCTGGCTGCCTGCCCTGTTGGGGAACACAAAGTTCCTAGACCTTTGGATTCAACCCAGCAAAGTCTGGGTTCAAGTCCTCAGAACCAGATAGGCAGCACCATTAACAGCAAACCCATCCCCCTGGTTTGTGCAATATTTTAAAGATACCAGAATGACCACAATCGACTTCTTGGGATGGGCTTCCTAAAAATTGGAGCTCGCTTTAAAGATGATGTGATTCTTCCTGCATGCTGCTAAAATATCCAAGCTCCCTCTTGCCCTAATGAAATCCAAAGATTTTCTGTGTATCCAAACATAAATATATCCCTCAGAGGACACGATAGTCATTGGAAAGACAAGCCTCAAGAGTGAGCATTTGTTTGAGAAGCACCTACCCAAACAGCTAAGCTCACTTTATTACCCTGAATCTTGATTTCTTCATCTGTAATATTGGAATAATGTCAGTATCCACCTCATAGCATTGTAACGAGGAGAGGAGTGTATGAGCTCACAGTATGTGAACCCCTTAGCATGGTGCCCACAAGTGTTGCTCAAAAATTGGTAGTTTAACAGAGACATAGAAAACAAACTTCTGGTTACCAAAGGGGAAAGTGGGGCTGGGGGAGGGATAAATTAGGAGGTTGGGATTAACATATACACACTACTATATATAAAATAGATGACAAGGACCTACTGTATAGCAACGGGGAACTATTTTATGATAACGTGTAAGAGAAAAGAATCTGAAAAGGAATATATATATGTGTGTGTGTGTGTGTGTATGTGTATGTGTGTGTGTGTATATGTATAGACTGAATCACTGTGCTGTACACCTGAAACTAACACCATATTATAAATCAACTATACTTCAGTTTAAAAAATAGTAGCTTAAAAACATACATGCCTCATTTAGTTAGCTATAGTTGCATAATAAATAACCACAAAATCTCAATTTTTGTTGCAAAAATAAGCATTCATTTGACTCACAGGAAGTGTGGGTTGGCTAGAATGGGCCCTCCAGGCTGAGTGCAGAGAGGGCCCCTGCTGGTCTTGCCTGGGCTCACTCACACTTCTGGTGATGGGCTGTGGTGTCAACTTGATTCCACCCCACGCGTCTCTCATCCTTCTCCTGGGATCAGCGGGCTTGTCCGGTCATGAACCCTTCATGGCCATGGCAGAAACACACACGAGCAGAAAGGAAAACGCAAGATATCTTAAGTCCTAGGCTTGAAATTGGTTGCCCTGTCATTTTATTGGCAAAATAAGACACATGGCTGAACAGAAAGTCCAGGGCAGGGAAGTGCACGCCACTCTTTTAGTGGAAGGAACTGGAAAGTCATAGGACAAAGCCCATGATAAAGACAAAGGTAAAAAATCAAAAGTGGGTATCTTGGGAGTTCAGAGACTGGCTAGGGGCCTGTGAACCAGAAAAGTGGAGGAGATAGAACCTGAGCTTAACTTGACTTGAAGGGTAAGGGTTATAAGAATAGAGAGAGAGATGGTGGCATTCTTGGTGTGAGAGATACATAAACAAGGGTAGGGAACTAGGTCAGGAAGGAGATCTGTGATGCAAAGCAAGTAACTTACGCAGTGGGAGATGAGACATGAATAAGAAGACCACCGACAGGTTCAGGGCCTGAATGTCAGTCTAAATTTAGGGGTTTACATGTGTAAAATAGATAGCTAGTGGGGATCTGCTGTACAGCACGGGGAGGTCAGCCTGGTGCTCTGTGATGACCTAGATGGGTCGGGGGAGGGGGGGGACGCGGGTGGGAGGGAGGTCCAAGAGGGAGGGGACATATGTTCACACATAGCTGATTCACTTCTCTGTAAGCAGAAACTAGCACACCACTGTAAAGCAACTATACTCCAATAAAAATAAATAAGTAAACTTAGGGGTTTAACCTAGTGGGTGACAGTCAATGAAGAAGAGAAGAGAGTTCCAAAGAGAAAGCGATGTGCTCTGGGACCCTGCTGCTCCAAGTGACATCCATGGACCGGCAGCCTCCATGTCACCTGGGAACGTGTCAGACTGCAGGATCTCAGCGCCGTCCTCCAGAACCGCTGAACTGGGGTCTCATTTTTCCCAGGACTTCCAGGTCATTCTGATACATGTTGTAGCTTGAGACACACTGCACTGGAAGAGCAATCTAAAGGAATTAAAATACACAGAGATTGCAGGCAGCGTAAGAGTCTTCTGCATGAACCTCTAGCATGAACCTCTAGCATGAACCTCTAAGCGCCTTGTTTGTGATGACAAGAGTCATGGAAAGAGATACATGTTGTGGGAGGAGAATCAACAAGGCATGATGCCTACAAGGATGGAGGAAATAATGCACAGGCCACACAGGAATTGGGTGGCCGGGCTGAGAATGCTGGTGCCCAGATGGAGGCGGGAAGGTCAGTGGTGGGGTGGGCAGCTGACAGGAGGAGATAGGGTGCGAACTGGCATTTTAGATATACTCAGTCTGAATGATGTCATGGAAGAGTGTCTGGGGCAAAAAGCTGAATGTGTCCCCCATGAGGGAAGGAGCGTTCTTAGGTTCCCCATCCAATTTTCAGGGCCTAGAGCAATACCTGGCATAGAGTCAGCGCTCAGAAAATCCTTGTCAAGTAAGTGAGTAGCTGGTAGAGATTTGTATGGAGGCGCCAGTTGAAGCTCTCAGAAGAGGTCAGTTAGCCAGGATGGAAAGCGCAGAGCAGCGTTGCCCGAGCGTGGCCCGTGGACCACCCACATGCCGGCCCCGCAGGAGCTTGTTAGAGATGCCATCTCCTGGAGCCCACCCAAGCCCTGCTAATCCCCACCCTGTCAGGGTGAAATCTGAGAGTTAACCAAGCTGCCTAAGAGATTCTGGGGCTTTCTCAAGTTTGAGGACCTTAATTCTAAAGACAGAGAAATAAAAGGAAAGGAAGACTGAAGATCCAAATTTGGAAAGTGCCCACCATGAGGAGACCAGGAGTGGGCGAGGGAGAAAGAGAAATGAGGCGAAAGCAAAAGTGCGTGAAAATAACCACACTCCATCAGAAGGCTCTCAGCGTTCACGTACCTCAGTTTCCCCACAATCAGTCCACAGTGTTGCTTATTTCACTTCCTGGGGGTAATGGTCTCTGTCAGTTTGCTGCCTGGTAGAAAAAGCCCTGTTTCATTTTCTTCCGAGCACAGAATGGAATCGACCTTTATGACGCGTGTTGGACATGCATTGATCAGCTCCCAGTATGGACAGAGGCTTGCACTGAGGCCGGGGGTATAAGGATTAGTAACTGACAGTCCCTGACCTTGAAACTGTCATTGCCAGGTGTGCGGATTCACAGTAGCAGCCACAGAAGTCCATGTGCTGAGAGGTGGTCAAGCGGAGGTGTGTGCAAGGGTTGCTGGGCATCGACGAGGGGAGGAGGCCTCCTCAGCGTCCAGGGAGGGCTTCTCGGAGGCAGTGGCACACGGGGATAAGCGGGGATCTGCCGAATGGACCAGGTAGGCCCACGGTATCCCAGGCAGAGGGAAGGCAGTGCGGAAGAGAACTGAAACTCCGTGGTCGCATGGGCATTTGCCCGGGGCTGCTGGGCGTTCTGACGGGCAGATGAGGATGGAGAAGAGGCCCAGGACTGCGGGTGGAGCCCCGCCGACCCTGCCCACCGAAGGCCATCAAGGTGGTGCAAGGGTGGGGGCAGGGGGAGGGCTGCCCCTCCCTCCCTTGCTGCCAGGGCCTCCGGCCCCGGCCATGGAGGGCAGCGCCCGGGGAGAGGGCGTGATCGGAGCAAGTCCCAGCACCCGCCCTCTGACTCACTCTTGGCCCTTGGAGCGCTGGCCTGTGCCGAGCAGCCCGGAGCTGCCAGGGAGGCTGCTGGGAAGCGAGGCCCGGGCTGGGCGGGCCCACTGCACCCTCCGCTCTACACAGAGGCGGCGGCAGCGGGGCCGCCAGATGGCCGGGAAAGTGAAGAGGCAGACGGGTGAAGGCTGGTGGAGGGCCGAGGGGTCCACTGGTACAAGATGGGGAAACTGAGTCCTGGCGAAGGAAGGGGCTTGGCAATGCCACACAGCCTGATGAGAGCAGAGCTTGCCATCAACCCAGACCTCCCAGTGTGTCACCCAGCATCTCATGCAGAGTCTCCTGTCATCAAATGAGAATAAGGGAGACTGACTTACACAAGGGTTCCGGCTCCAGGTTCTTTGGGTTGACTGACCGGTCTGGCCCAGAGGTCAGCAAACTATGGCCCGTGGACCACATCCATCCCCGCCCACTTATGCACCATCCACAGCTGCTTTCCGTGCTGCAGTGCCCCGGGGGAGCCATTACATCAGTGACCGTGTGGCCCGCAGAGCCTGGAATATTTACCATGTGGCCCTTTAGAGAGAACACTCGTTGAGTGCTGGGCAGGCCTGATGTGGGCTCCCGTTTCAGCATGTCTGAGCATCTGACAGGGCACTGATACGGAACATTCGGCCCATGGGGGGAGGAGTCTGAAGGTTAATAGTGGCCCCGGATTTGGGATGTCAGTGGCCCGGGACCGCACTTTGAGAAGCTCTGCTGGAGCTCTAGCTCCAGGGAGGTGGGGCCGAGCCCGTGGGCTGCAGGGGCCAGGGCTGGGCGGGCAAGCTTCTTCTCAGAGGCCCAGAGCCTAGCCGCTGTCACCGAGCCAGGCCCCTGAGGCCTCTGCAGGGTTCCTGCCCAGCTCAGCCAAGGGCTAGCTCAGTGGCCGCAGAGGTGACGGCCCTCCCTTGTTAGCTTGTGGCTGATAGGTCAGAAGACGTATAAAATTCGTGGAGCCGCTTTCCTCCTGGGCCTCAGCCTTCCCATCTGTAAAGTGGGCATGCAGTCCTTGTGTTTGCACGATGCCCTTCTGCGCTGTGGTGGCTGATCTCACACAAACCATACACTCATGCCAACAATGCTGACGTACCCGGGACGCTGGCAGGACACCACAAAAGCGACAGAGTGACTTAACACTTGTTGTCTCACTACCAGCCTAGATTCTCAACAAAGTTCACGCAAAGAGACTGAAGGAGAAGTTGGGGCTGAACATTGTGTAGAAAAACCTAGACCTGCTTCCCCACCAACAAGCACTGATGAACTTTACTAACCATCGTACAGTAGTTGTTTCCACTGAACACCTGTTATGCTCCAGGATGTCTGCGAGGCCCTGAGGGTACAAAAAGTCACTGTAGGCCCTGCTTTTGAGGAGCTTGCACTACCGATGGGCCATGATCCTTGGGCATTTACAATAGTCACAGCTTTAATTTGGTCCAGTATTTACAGGAAAAGAGGGGAAATGATTTATATTTTGTGTTCATTCAAAACACATGAGCATGTTTCAGTATTATTATTATTATTATTTTATAAATTTATTTATTTATTTATGGCTGTGCTGGGTCTTCGTTTCTGTGTGAGGGCTTTCTCTAGTTGTGGCGGGCGAGGGCCACTCTTCATCGCGGTGCGCGGGCCTCTCACTATCGCGGCCTCTCTCGTTGCGGAGCACAGGCTCCTGACGCGCAGGCTCAGTAGTTGTGGCTCACGGGCCCAGTTGCTCCGCGGCATGTGGGATCTTCCCAGACCAGGGCTCGAACCCGTGTCCCCTGCATTGGCAGGCGGATTCTCAACCACTGCACCACCAGGGAAGCCCCTCAGTATTATTGTATTAGGTAAAAAAAAAATCAAAATAAATATCCAACAACCAGGAGGACTGGTGTTCAAATAAATAAGAGGTTTGTAGACAATAGAACAACATGCAACCATCAAAAAGTATGTCTGGGCTTCCCTGGTGGCGCAGTGGTTGAGAGTCTGCCTGCCAATGCAGGGGACACGGGTTCGAGCCCTGGTCTGGGAAGATCCCACATGCCGCGGAGCAACTGGGCCCGTGAGCCACAACTACTGAGCCTGCGCGTCAGGAGCCTGTGCTCCGCAACAAGGGAGGCCACGATAGCGAGAGGCCCGCGCACCGCGATGAAGAGTGGCCCCCTCCCGCCACAACTAGAGAAAGCCCTCGCACAGTAACGAAGACCCAACGCAGCCAAAAATAAATAAATAATTAAAAAAAAAAAAGAAAAAGTATGTCTACAGCCAGGTTTCTCAACGTTGACGTCCTACTGACATTGGGAATCAGATACTTACTGCCCTGTGCGTTGTGGGATGTTTAAGAGCAATCCTGCTTCTAACTCAGACAGCCAAAAACATCTCTAGACATTGCCAAATGGCCTCTGGGGAACAAAATCACCCCCTCCCCTCATTGAGAAGTATTGGTTCACAGTAAATTTTCTGTCACCTAAGAATTGCATATACTATTGCAGGCAAGAAAAAGAGAAAAGTCACATTTAGACAGAGATTATGCTGTTGTCTGTGCAAGACAATAGGAGAAGGAGAAGCAGGAGAGAACAAAAGGGGAAGAGAGAAGAATGGGAGGAAAGGAAGGAAACAGAAATGAAAAGGACGGAAAGGAAATAGCCTGGAAGTTTAAAAATAGTTGCTTCCAAGTGGTGAGATTATAACCATTTAGATTTTTCTATAACGTTCTGCATTTTCCACAATAACGACGCATTACTTCAAGATTCAGGGGAAGCATGTAAACAAAATACCAAGAAAATGCACAAGAATAGACATTAGTTCTGATTTAGTTTGGTGGCTGTTTGGACAGCATGTCCGCCTGGACTGCACATTTCTGAAAATCACCTCTTCTTTCAGGTTTGTCTTGGGCCTATGGATGGGGGGCCACGTTTCTGAGCTGCAGGGTCTGTGGCCAGCGGGCAGGATGTCTTAGCAAGGCAGCTCAGAGGGATTGTCCCTAATCCGCAGCCAACAGTTGGTTCAAACTGAGTCACGTTAGTATTGATACAGACTTTTGCTGACTCATCTCCATTGATATATCCTACAGGCCCTCAGATCTTTCTAGAATCGGCCCCACTAATTTCTGGGAGCCTGCAGGGAATGTTTTGTGAGGTCTTAAGACATCTTTCTGCAGACTTTACGTGACCGTATGTTGATATCGCTCGCTGTCCAGTGGGACTTCACCCACAACACCGCTGCCTCTGTCCACCGCCCACCCCACCCCCACTGACATCTGTGCCCAATGCTGCCTTCCCCGGGTGTTTCTCAGGCAGGTAAGCCAGAGGTGTCAAACTCCTTTCTGCCCTGAAGCTCCTATGCTTGACTGCCAGGCGAACGTCCTTCTGCTTCTGGCTCTACCATCTCCATCCATAGTTCTCAAGCTCTAAATCAGAGGTCGACAAACTTTTACTCTAAAGGGGCAGATAGTAAATATTTCAGTCTCCATGGGCCACGCTGTCACTGTCACAACTTCTCAACTCTGCCACTGTGGCAAGAAAGCCAGTATAGGCGTTAGGTAAGCAAATGGGCATGGCTCTGCACCAATAAAACTTGCTATGTAGGCTCTGAACTTTGAATTCCATAGACTCTTCAAGCGTCATGAAATATTAGTCTATCAAAAATATTTTTCCAACCATTTTAAAATGTGAAAACAACCGTTAACTCACGGGCCACACAAAGCTTCTAGATGTTAGGTATCGGGCTAGATTTTGGGCTGTGAGCCAGAGTTTGGCAAGCTCTGCTCTTGTGCGAGGGAAAACGCCAGGACGAGAACACGGATGGGGCTCAGTAGGAAGACAGAAATGGGAACACAGCCCGATCCGCTGGCTTATGCAGTTATTTACTCATTCGGCGGCATTTATTGAGCGCCTGCTACATACGTGTCAGGCATTCAGTGAGGTGCTGGGTCAGAGTGAGCAAGTAAGGTAAGCAAGGGCCCTGCTCTCCCCAAGCTTGCGATCTACTGGGGAGACAGAACTTGACACAACATTCAGAAATGTGCTGAGGGCTGCAAAGAATGTCAGGAGTCCCAGAAAGCATTTGTGAGGGGAGAACGAAGAAGGTGTTTCATTTTCTCTCATAGCATAACAAATTAGCACAAACTTAGTGTCTTAAAGCAACGCACATTTATCATTTCACAGTGTCTATCGATCAGGAGTCCAGGTTCACCTCAGCTGGGTCCTCTGCTCAGGGTCTTACAAGACAGTAATCAAGGGGTTAGCTGGGCCATGTTCTCATCTGGAGGCTCAAATGGGCAATAATTTGCTTCCAAGCTTATCCAAGTTATTGACAGAATTGATTTCCCTGTGTTTGAATGATTGAGAGTTCTAGACTTTTTATTGGCTGGAGGTCACCCTAAGGTCCTAGAGTGAGCCCACAGTTCCCTGCCATTAGGACCTGTCCAACATGGCTCTGGCCACTCATTTCATCAAGCCTGCAACAAAAGTCTCTCCCAGGGAAGGCTTTGTCCCTCTCTTAAGGGCTTTTACCTGATTAAGCCAAGCCCTGGAGAGCAAGATACAGTAAGTCCCCTACATACGAAGCTTCAAGTGGCGGACTTTCAAAGATGTGAACGTGCGTTTGCATGTCTGATAACGTAAGTTAGTTCATGTGTCTGGCGTACATTGTCACATGCGTGCATCCTCTACAAGTGGTTGTGCTTTTGTGTACTTTACTGTACACAACTGTATAGAGTACAGTAGTACAGCATGTTTATTTCAAGCCCAGGATGTCCGGAAGCAAGCGTAAAAGCAGCGGTATATAGCCGATTGTGTTAGTTGGGCACCTAGGCTAACTGTGTTGGACTTGCAAACAAATTGGACTTACAAATGCACTCTCGGAACGGAACTCATTCGTATGTAGGGGACTTACTGTAATTCCTTCTTGATTAACTCAAAATCATCGGATTTGGGACCTTATTATATCTTCAAAATCCCTTCACTTTTGCCATGTATTTTACTGGCCAGGGGCAAGTCACAGGTTCTGCCTACACTCAAAAAAAGGGGATCACACAGTGTGTGAACACAGGGGCAGGAATCACGGGGGACTCCCTAGGGTCTGCTCACCACAGGAGGGGAAGGTTTCTCATCGAAAGAGGTATTTCATTGAGACCCGATGGATGAGTGTGACCTAGTTAAGTGAAGCCTAGAGGGAACAGAGTTCTAGGAAGAGGGGACAGCACGTGCAAAGGCCCTAAGGAGGAATGGTAATCTTGCAAAGCTGAAAAGGTTCAGTTTGGCAAAACGGCATTTCTTATTCTTGGCTGTACATTACCTAGAGAACTCAAAAAATTGTTGTTTTCAAGAACTATTTAAACCAATACAATTCCAAAGTTCGTGGCTTAGGGCCAGGCAACCATTTTTGCTGGTTGGTTTGTTTTCCCTAAAATCTCCCAAGTTATTTCTGAATAGGACAGGGGTTAGAGGTTGCTCAGATGTTTGGAACAGAGAGATAAGCCTCTGGTAGCTCAGATCAAAAGCTTTCAGTGAAGAGAAGCAAAGAATAGCTCATTGCTGTTTTCATAATGGAGACATTGGTTAAGTGTTCCTTTAAGGAAATCACAGCCATGGTCTACAGAAAACAGCATTTCTTTTAGACCAACAAGTTAGACTTTAATTGGAGACACAGCACAAGATTTGGCCCAAATTGGCCAAAATGCTCTCCATCATGGCCTTCTCTCTTTTTAAAGTATCCAATCAAAATGTAGTCAGGTTTTCTTTAAGTCCCCATTTGATCCAAGAAGCTGTGCTGGAGACAAAAGATCTTAAAGCACCTTGGAAATGAGATTTTGATTTCATAGCGATTAGCACGTATTGCTTTCCAGCCATGTGTCAAGTGATACATTAGGCATCATTGTTTATGATACTATATTTAACACACACAACAGCACAACAAGAGCACAAAGAAGATACCATCAATTTCTGCTTCACGGATGAAGAAAGGGAGGCTCGGAAAGTACCTGGTACCAGACAGGGTGGCAGATGGGAAAGTGCATATGCTTTGGAAACAGGCAAAGTCAGCTGTTTGCAAATCCCACCCCCTTTCTCCTGACCTGTGTGAACTTGGGGAAGTGACTAAGCCCCGAAAATCTCTATTTGTTAAATAGGTAATACTGGTATCAACCTTCCAGGGTGGCTGGGGGACAAAACCAGACAGCCTTGCTCTGTCCTGGGAAGAAGAGTTGAGTTCTGTCTTTTCCTCTTCTTCCAGCCACCGGCAGGTAGTGAGGAGTGGATGCAGGATCCCACCCCTAAAATCCCAACTCCAAGTCCAAGGGACTTTGCTATGGGTAAAGGAGTACTCTAGAAGAAGATTCCCACCTAGGAAAAGAGAAGATGATTACTCATGTACCTCCAGGAGGTGGAAATGTGTTCCATTTAGAAGTCAAGCCATCTCACAGGTGTAAAATTGAAAAATGGTTAGATCCTTCTCTCTCTCTCTCTCTCTCTCTCTCTCCCTCTCTCCCTCTCTCCCTTTCTCTCTCTCTCTGTCTCTCTCTCTTGCTCTCATTTCTCTTCTGACTCAGTTTCTTTCCAGCGAACAGAAGACAATGATAACTCCTTCTAAGTGCTGTTGTTGACAGGTCTCTACAGGGCAGCGTCTGCACAGCCTTGACTTATCACACCGGCTGGCTTGTTGCCATCGCTCCATAAAGAGTCCCCATTATTACAAGGACCAAAGACCGAAGAGTGAATCAAGGAACGTGGTGCAGATTTCCCCCCTATTATTCAGCGAGCAGTCGTATCCAACTGTCCTTAAACCAACGACTATTTGGATTTCCTTATCTAGTCCCCCTACGTGATGTGAAGTAATGTGAAACGGAGGGAGACACCGTGTTATGTGAATAATGGAAGCTCTGTCATCTCTGACCACAGTTCATTTCTAGCTCCTGTTCTGTAGGTACCTGGTGTCCAGGGTCACGTGGGCTATCACCCAGCTCCAGAAGCAGCCCCACCATGGGGAGACCACTGGCCCTTCATCCTGAGGCTGGCAGGAGGTGTCCTGGGCTGGGGGAGGCTTCTTGTAGACGCAATATTAAAGCATCCCTTCCCTTCAACCTGGAGCACGTTCTGAGGTTATAAATCACCAGCCCACGGCCAAGAACAGCCAAGCTTGACCCTCCTTGGCCTCCCTGCCAGCCTCAAAAGATTCACTCGTGCAGTTCAAAAGACCCCGGGCCTGCCACCGTTACTTGGGCTGAGTATGTAACTGTGAATTCCTCCTGTTGAGTCCAGTACTATATTGAGCAAGTTATCTTTAAGAAAAACAAATCAGAAGGCCCCTTGACTCCTAAGGGCCGTTTCTGAATACATGTACGTTGCTCGAAGAGCAGTGGAAAAGAGCTGTGAAACTCTAGCTGCTGCTCGGAGAAGCAGGAGGGAGACCACGGTGCCTGCACGGGCTCCCTTAAGTAGCCTGGTGTCTCAGGGTGACTTCTGTTCCTGACAGGACAGGGCACGCATTTCTCGTTTCTTGTATCCCCATGTCACCCACGGTGCCAGCAGAGGCTCTGAATACCAGAAGTAAAAGAAAGCTGGATGCACCCAGAAGTTGAGCCAGTGTTAGGAATAATTGCTAAAGGATCTTTCCAGGCTCGTCATAAATTTCTGTAGTGTCTAGGTAGAGCTGAAAAGAAGAAAAACCTAGATAATATAAACTGCTTAGGGGAGGGTAGGGGGAAAAAAGCCTGTCGGATTCCAGGAAAATTTGAGATTCACAGATTGCACTTTTTTTTAAAGGAAAATGAAGGAAATGTCTTATTTGTTTCTCCATAGAACAGAAATGATTGCAAGCAAGATACAGGAGAAACTGAAAACTTGTTTTTCTTAGTTAGTATGCCAGGCTAGGCAGGAAAGGAGAGGTAATAGAAAGCAAGGAAGAGAAAGAGACACAGAAATAAAGGGGGGGCGGGGGGGAAGAGAGGGAGGGAAGAGCAAGGCCGACTTTTCCATCAGGCCCAGGACACCTAATGTCTAGGATTCACAATACTTTTAGTATTAATTTCTCAATTTTTATTTTTATTAAATTAATTTTAGTTTCTTTTAATTTTAATTATAATTTCTTTTAAAATCAGAAGAAAAAAATGAATATAATAACAGACACGTCGTATTGCATCCTACCAGGATTATATTCATCTTTATCCCAACACTGTCATAAAATATAATACTTAATTTTTTTTTTTTTTAATGGAGGAAGAGACCCACAAGCGCAAAAGTGCCTAGGGCTTCCCTACAAAAGTCATAACACAGTCCTAGGAAGGAGGAGAAGGGAGCTGAGGGGCAGGGAGGGGTGAGGCGAGGACAAAGCCAACAGAGAGTTAGAGGTACATATGCTACAGTTGTGAGATCTTATGCATGGTGATAGCAGTTGTAAAAGATTCTTCCAGAGGTGGCTTTCATATGCATTATCTAGTTAGAGAGCCTGAAAAGAAGGCTTGTGACTTGGATGCGCTCTGCTTGTGACTTGGTTGCAATTACTAAAAGTTGTATTTTAACACTCCTGTGATGATTAACCCACTAGAAAAAGATTTACAAAGGCCATAAATGACTTCCAGTCATCCCATGTCTCTTTTCCTAGTCTCTTTTGTAACACACTTCTGGGTTTAGATCACTTAAAACCTTTCAAGTCATCTTTGTGATTATTGACCTTTAGGGAGACAAAGGTCAGATCTTCACCTTGCCTCACTCTGGGTCTCCTGAATAAGGAGCCATTGCTGGTTGAGGAAATTAGAGAAGTCTGACATCGTTCCCAGGCATCGTTCATATCAAACTTTTGTTTTCATTTTCAGTATTGGAGTCCTGGTAGCTGGCTTCCAGGCCTGGCTTCCCTCGTCTGCTGTAGATCCCTGGAGCTGGAGCCACCCCAGGGAGTCTTCCTAAAGCTTGTTTCTCTGGAGTGCCTGAGGCCCTGCCCAGAGACAGGGGCAGACAGCCATGGCAATGACAAACTAGCCCATGTAACCCTTTATAGCTTGCACTCAGTGAAGCACAATTTTCCACAAGAAAGTATCCTTCTGAGTTTGTCTAGAAAATAACAGTACCACAAAACCCAGCTCCACTATTTAGTGCGTAGGTGACGATTTAGTCAAGGTGATCTGTGCCTCTGTTTCTCTGTTTAAAAATGTGACAAGCAATACCTTCTATGCAAGGTTGCTGTCAAGATTGAAATTAAGTTATGTATATGAAGCACTTAGCACATGCTTGCTGAATATAGGTATTAGAAGGTGGCTGTTATCAGTACTATTGTAATATAATTTTCAGTTCAGTTGTTAAGGAGATGATACCTGTTGTACAAAAATTTAAAGTATTGAAAAGTATAAAGAAGCAAAAAAGAACTCACCCGTAATCTTTCCACCTAGATGTAACCAATTGGACATTTTGACATTCCCCGACCCAACTCATATATATTTTTTAAATTTTACTGAAGTATAGTTGATTTACAATGTTGTGTTCATTTCTGCTGTACAGCGACGTGATTCAGTTACACATATATATTATTTTTCATATTATTTTCCTTTGTGGTTTATCACAGGATATTGAATATAGTTCCCTGTGCTGTACAGTAGGACCTTGTTTATCCATCCTATATATACTAGTTTGCATCTGCTAATCCCAAACTCCCAATCCTTCCCTCTCCCACCCCCCCAACCCACTCATATGTTTAAAAGCATTTCAGATATAAAGTATTGAAACTAATGAGAGAGTACACCAAAGTTGCTAGATTCCACCCCAATACACACAAATCAATTGTGTTCTTATTGTACGTAATTACCAAATGCATTATTAAATTAGTGTGATTTACAATGACAACTAAATAATAAATATTTAGGGGAAAACTGTAATAAAAATGTATACAACTCTATAATAAAAAATAGAAAACGTAGTCTTAAGTCATAGAAGAAAATCTCAGTATGTGAAGATACAGATCATGGTCATGGTGAGCAGATTACAAACTGGCAATTCTTCCCAGTGTATCTATATTTACATTCAAAGTAGTTCCAATGAAAACCCCAGCAAGGAACTTGAGAAGAGATACCAACATTTCATATGGGAGGTGAAAGAGGAGAGAAGTCAAGACCATTTTGAATAAATAGAACAAAATAAGGGACTTACCAGGTTTGGAGGTTTATTATAGATCTATAGCAAATAGCAATCGTGGCAATGTTATAGGGAGAGAAAAACAAACCAATGGAACTGAATAAAAAGCTTCAAGACAGAGCCATGCATTTATGGAAACCTGACGGTTGAAAAGACTTTCTGGTGAAGGAAAAGGAGCCTTGCTGTCTGCTCTTAGGACCAAGGTGCTCGGCCACTTCCTAACACCGTGGAGCCCATCGCCTTGGCCTGCAAACCCCAGGGTCTACATGTAAGGCTCCCTCCCCCCACCAACCCCAGATCTCCAGGATCCAGCTCTGACCCCATTGGGTTCCTACGAGCTTTCTGGATGCCTGCAGAAAGGTCTGGGCGTGTCTGTGTCTCTGCCTTTTCTGGGCATTCTAGCAGAGAAGAATCCGGGTGATTACAGACCGTCCCCTCATGGTCCTGACTCTTGGGAGATCTTTCATACCACAGAAGGGTAAAGTCAGGAGGCATTTCACCCAGGTGTCCTCCTACTGAGGAAGAGCGGAGAAGGCTTCCAGAATGGTCTCTCACTATGGCTTTCAAAGGAAGAGCAGGAGAATGAATAGGAGAAGGAGAAAAGGAAGGAGGAGGAGGAGGAAGAGGAGGAGAGTCATTGCTGCATCGAAGAAGTGTAGAAAATGCTATTTTTAAAGAAAGCTGGACACATTTTTATAATCACAGTGTCTCTCAGAGCTTAGCTGCTGTAGCTCTGACCCTGGCCATACATTAGTCTCACCTGGCAGGAATGGAATAGGGGAGGATGGGGAAGCAGGACATTAAAAATAAAGATGCCAAAGCCTCACCCCAAGAAATTCTGATTTAATTGGTCTAAAGTAGGGGGGCTGGCTGATCATAGAAATCTTTTTAAAGTTCTTCAGGTGATTCTGATATGCAGCTATGATGAACTTCATTACCTTCCTGTGCTAATGTGCTTTGAGATCTGTAAACTCCTTTTCCACACGTAGTTGACCACATTTATCTGCTTCTGTTGCACCCTGGTAGGACGAGTATAGTTTTCAGTAGAAGAAAACATCTGGAACCTGGGATTTTTCTGCCACAGATGTTTTTCTCCTTTAGGTGGAAAGAGGACAAGATTAGGAAATGAGTGTCTTCATCAACTTCAGACTATTTAATGATACCAACAATTGGCATTCAGTGAATCTTAAGGATTTTGTCTTTATTATCTCGTTTAATCGTTAAGGCATCTCTGAATGCTTGGTACTGCTATTACCCGCCTTTTACAGTTGAGAAACTGAGACCGAGAGCGATTAGGTGACTTGCCCAATGTCACACAGGTAGTAACGGTCAGAATCAGGGTGTGAACTGGATCTGAGCGCCTTCAGTGTCTGAGTTCTACATTAAGTATGCTCTACTGTCTCTATTTTTAAAATGTGGTCCATGCCACCCAATTATTCATTCTAGAATCCTAGAACCCATCTAGTTCTCCATGAAGGGAAGGGACTTGGCCACCTTTCTGCTGCTGAAACGAGTCCCACGAAATAGCTATTCTGAACCTGTCATTCCCTGGGGTTTGTGATTAGCCAATATCCTTCTGTAACCGGCCCCCTCTCTCCCACTCCGCGCCAGGAAGAAAGGATGGCCACTGTGCTCCAGGCTCCCAGGGGGCCCCCTAGGAAGGCAGCGAGGGGCCCCAGAGGACCGCTTGGCAGTCTGGGCCACGTGGCGATGGGCCGAGGCTTGCACAGGCTGGGCAGAGTGATTTGCAATCAGTTGCAAGTGATTACACATTGTTTCCCATCGATAGGCAGAGGGAGCCCTGACGGGATAATGAAATGCAGCTGATGGAAAATCACAGCTGACTGTCAACAGCGGGCTGTGCACGGCCCTCCAATGCTGCAGGCGAGCCCTCTCCCCTGCAAAGGCCAGGAGCCGATCAGAAGAATGGTAATGCCAAGCCCCTTCACAGTGCCAAGGAAAACTGACCTGACCGGAGTGTCCGCCAGTCAGGAATTAGATAAGCAGCTAAGAACAGGACACAGGGACTCCCTCTGGACAAACCACACAGCTTCCCAGCCTGGGGCTCCAAATAGACTTCCTCAAATTTAGGAGAGCCCGGTCCCAGACAGGCAGCCCGGCCAGAGGCCTGGAAACCAGGGCCACAAGGGATGGGGTCTCTTGACTTTGCCGAACTCCCAGAGAAACAGGTTTCTTTGACTCTGCCTTACCTGGGCAGGGCTAGGAAGTGAGGCTGAGCGTTTTCCTCGCTGTGCTCAATGAGAGAATCTGTTTAAATGACCTTTCCATGGCTCGCTTCGCTAAGGGCCAACTTGAGCCCTCTTTACCCTTCTGTTGTCAAGGAAAAACAGCTGTGTGCTTCAATTGAAGTCTGCTTCCATGACGGTCATTACTGCCTGCCTCCCCAGTACGAGATAATGGGCTTGAATTTCCCAACTAGATGGGAGTTGCTTAAATCTTGACTCTCCTGGTAAAGGCCATCCGTGATCCCAGAGTGGCCTTCCCGAGGAAGGTACTATTCAACTTAGCCTCCATGCTTCATTACCCTTCCCAGGGGGCATGCAAAGAAGTCCCCAGTCGATGAACTTGTTAAGAGCACAACTCTGGTTCCAGATCTTTAACCCAGTTTCCCCCCAGACCATTTCCATCTACTGAGTTCAGCCTGCATTGTCCCCGCAGAACTTGCTGGAATCCTTTTCAATAAAAGGTAGAATCTGGCCAATTCATGATTGACTAGTAAGTGCCTACAAGAAAAAAGAAAGTGCAAACAGTTAAAATGGTCAAACCCTAAGTGAAACCATTAGTTTTTATTTTGTTTGGCTAACAGCTTACGATGTTAGCCAAAGATGTTGAACATCTTTCATGTGTTTATTTGCCATCTGTATCTCCTCTTCAGCTTACAGTAATAAAATACTACTTTATTTTAATTAAACGTTTTATTTTGAGAAAACCGTAGGTTTACAGGCAGTTGCAAGAAATGATGCAGCAAGAGCCCATGTAGACTTTACCCCATTTTCCTCAATGGTAGCACCTGCAAAATTATGGTATAATGTCACAGCCAGGATATTGACATTGCTACAATCCACTGATTCTCAAATATCCCTGTTTTTACTCATTGGTTCTATGCAGTTTTATCACATGAGGAGGGGTTTCCTGTATCCAGCACCACAGTCAAGATTCAGAGCAGTGCCATGACCACAGGGATCCCTTGTGCCATCCTTTTGTAATCTCCCCTCTCTGCCTCATGCCTGGCCATTTCTATAATTTCCTCTCTTCAAGAATGCTATATAAAATGGAATCATACTGTACGTGACCTTTGGAGGTTGGCTTTTTTCACTTAGCGTAATTATCTGGATTCATCCAAGTTGGTGGATGAATCAATTCTTCATTCATTTTTTTTTTATCACTGAGTAATATTCCATGGTGGGGATGTTCCAGTTTGTTTAACTAGTCAACTGCTGAACAACTGGGTTGCTTCCAGGTTGGAGCTATTATGAATAAAGTTGCTCTGAATATTCATTTACAGGTTTTTGTGTGAACATCCATTTTCATTTTTCTGGGAAAATGTCCAAGAATGTAATGGCTGGGTCATATGACAATTGTCTATTTAGTTATATAGAAGTTGGCAAACTGATCTCCAGAGTGGCTGTACCATTTCACATTTCCACCGGCAGTGTATGAATGGTCCATTTCTCTGCATCCTCAATAGCATTTGGTGATGTCACTATTTTTTTTAAGTATTTTTATTTATTTATTTATTTGGTTGTGCCGGGTCTTGGTTGCGGCAGGCGTGCTACTTAGTTGCGGCTCACCGGTCCTTAGTTGTGGCATGCAAACTCTTGGTTGCGGCATGCATATGGGATCTACTTCCCTGACCAGGGACCGAACCCGGCCCCCTGCGTTGGGAGCATGAGTCTTAAACACTGCGCCACTAGGGAAGTGCCAGATGTCACTCTTATATTTTAGCCATTCTGATAGGTGTGTGGTGATATCTCATTGTGGTTTTAAGTTGTACTTATTCAGTGACTAATGATGTTGAACATCTTTCATGTCTTTATTTGCCATCTGTATCTCCTATTCAGTGGTATGTCTATTCATGTCTTTTGTCTATTTTTTAATTGGACTGCTTTTTTTTTTTTTTTTTTTTTTTTTTTTACTGTTGAGTTTTGAGAGTTTTCTATATATTCTAGAAACTAATCCTTTGTTGGATAGGTGACAGACTCTGTTCTCTCAGTCTGTGGCTTTCCTTTTTATGCTCCTAATTGGATCTTTCACAGAGAAAAAGGTCCTAATTTTGATGGCGTCCAGTGTATCAGTTCTTCCTTTTGTAGATCATACTTTTGGTATCAAGTCTCTTTGGATCTCTTTGACTAGACCTAGCTTCTGATTTTCTCATATTATATTTTTAGAAGTTTTATAGTTTTATGTTTTCCATTTACAACCATGGCCCATTTGAAGTTAATTTTTGTATAAGCTATGAAGTTGAGGTCAAGATTCCCTTTTTTTGCCTCTGAATGTCCAGTGGCTCCAGCCCCATTTGTTGAAAAGGCTCTTCTTCCTCCATCAAATTGCTTCTGCACCTTTGCTAGAAATCAGTTGGACGTATTTGTATGGTGAATAGTTTTTAAAGTTTGAGTCAAACAGCAAGTCAAAGAGCAGTATGTATGGTATGATCCCATTTTTATTTGAAAACATAAATATACATATGTATTTACATATTCACAGTGATGTTTATTGTGATTATCTCTAGAGGTTGAGGCAGGAAGATTTTCACCTTATAGTCTTAAAGGTAATGGTTTATTGAGCATTTATTGTGTGACAGGTGCTATTTAAAATTTTATAATTAACTGTTATTGTAAAAAATTCATGATCATGATTACTAAATTATTACTAACTCTCATATAGCCAGGTACTATTCTTAAATGCTTTACACATATCCTCTCACTTAACAATCACACCAACCCCCAAGAGTTAATTTCTGTTATTATTCCTATATTACAGTAGGGAAACAGAGTTTTAAGACATTGTGTGCCAAGGGCCACAGAACAATAAAGCTGCAGAGATATAGGCCCAGATATTCTGACACTACAAACAGCCCTCTGAGCCCCTGCATTACACTGTTTACCTGTGTGTTGTATGAATTATTTGACAACATAAAGTCATATTTTTTGTAATCACAGAAGGAAGAAGATGACTTAAAATAATGCAATCTGATTTGCAAAAAAAAAGACATGCCTTCTTTTTGACCAGTTTAGCTGCAATAACAATTCACCAGTTGTCTGAGCTTTGGGTCTGTGTATGGTCTATGAGAATATTCTTTTCAGGATTTTTTTCCACTGTGAATGTCTAAAACTTCTAAAGTATTCTAATATATTATAGTTTCCAACAAGAAATCATTTTTAAAAGAATATATTTTTTCTTGAGAATCATGCCTGACCGGTTTCAGATGGCTCCTGAGAATGAAGTGGTCTCCACAGTATCTCCTCTATATTCCAAGTAAACAAGACAAAGCCAGAGAGCTCAGTGGCAGGACATGACCCAAAGGCTCCCTCAAGTCTTTATGGCCTAAAGTCACCTCGCCCAGAATGCACTCAAAGGCAAACAGAGAGCATTCTTTAAATATTTCTGGTTTTAAAAAAAAAAAAAAAAAGCAAGCCTTTATATTATTCCTTTTATTAAATAGCAAGCCCCTAGAAAGGAAGTGGTAAGTAAGTGTTAAGACAGACATTAATTAAAATACCTAAGTATTCACTGGAGTAGAAACACTCTCAATCACCCCAGATTCTTCAAATGAAGAAAAATGGGGGTTTGATGTAAAAATTCCAGAGTACTTTCCCTCAATGTCTTTATTTTACACTTTTCTGATTCACTGACACCTCCCTACATCCTCAAACCTCCATAAAAAATAAAAATTATAGATTAAAATAAAACTTAAAAACACTTAAAGTAGAATTATTTTTCCAAGTCCTGTTACCTCTACCCTGGATATATTTCTTCCATTACTCATATCCTTTCTGTTCTGATGACCACTGGCTCAGTTTGGGCTCCTGTTGCCTGTTTCCAGCTGCCACATTAACCATCAGAAAATACACCTCTGGCCGTGTGAGTTCCTTGCTCAAAGATCTTCACTGGCTCCCTACTGCCTTCTGATACAAGTACAAACTCTGCAGTTTGGAGTTCACAAAATTACTCCAGTGCAACTTGGCCTGCTTTTTTGCCCCACCATTAGCCTTGACCTGCCATCGCCCTGTCCGACCTGGAAGGAGGACCATTTCCAAGACGGCCTCCCCACCTGTGTGCTTTTGCTCAGGCTGAACCTTCAGCTGGGCTGTCCTCCTGGGATGCATGGCCATTTTACCTCCTCCTTCAAAACCATCAGGGCCCCTCCCCCAGAAAGTTTTTTCTTAATTTTCTCCAAACTGGCCAAGACCTTGAATGTTATCTAACGATAATCCTCAAGTTTGCATAGCAGCCTGCAGTGTATAAGCCCTCTCTTGGCGTTCTTGCCCTCACATCCAAAGCACGCCTCCGATTGCAATAGGAAGGTGAGGATAGTTCCTGTGTGAATGTTTGTTGATATTTTTGTTTACATTAATGGAAAGAGGAAGGTGAATGATGTTTACTAGAGCTTTACTGATTCATTAATGATATGTGTGACTAATTTGTTGACTCGAATAATAGCTTTCAAGTACTGGAAGAATATTCCCTCAAATTTTTGTGCTATTCACATTGTCATAGTTGCAGACACGATTTTAAGGTTAATTCTGTACTATTAACATTGTTTCCAACACGTTCTCAATTCTGCAGAAACAATACCACGGTAAACTGAGCCTTGATTTGTAGTGTTTGCCTCTTTCCATGGTGTAAATGTTCCCAACATGGCTGATTTCAGGCTACCAACCTGACCTCAGTGAACACAAAGTTGGGAAGAGATGTACAGTAGCACATCATTATGTAATATTTTTATCATACACATACAGTGGATGTAAATAATCTAAAGAACATAGTTAAATGTAAAATAATCAGGAATGGTCAGTTAATTTTCAACAAAGGGACCAGTGCAATTCAGTGGGGAAAGAAGTTTGTATGGAAAAAAAATACTTTGATTCATGTCTTACATCATAGACAAAAATCAGTTGGAGATGGTTCACAGACCTAAACATAAAAGCTAAAACTATAAAGCTTCTATAAGGAAACTAGGAGAATATCTTCACAACATTTAAGTGAGCAAAGGTTTCTTAGAACACAAAAAGTAGTAATTATAAGGGGAAACATTGGTAAAAATGGACTTCAGTTAAATTAAGCAATTTGTGCTTCAAAAGTCAGCTAACTCTAAAAAGTGAGCAGACAAGACACAGACTTGGAGAAAATAACTGCAATACATATATCTGACTTAGGATTCATATTCAAAATATATACATACCTATATAACCGATGAAACTCAATATTTAAAAGATAAATGACACCATTTAGAATAAAATAGAAGACTCAAACAAGAACTTAACAAAGAAAAATATCAGATGGTCAATAAGCACATGAAAAAATGTTCAACATTAGTCATCAGGAAAATACAAACTAAAACTATGACATAATGTTATACACCCACTAGGATGGCTAAAATAAAAGAGATTGGCAGAACCAGATGTTGACGGGAACCCACTGGGAGTGCAAAATGGTAAAATCACCTTGAAAATCAGTCCAGCAATATCATAAAAGTAAACCTATACCTACCCCATGACCCAGCAATATCACTCTTAGATGTTTACCCAAAAGAAATGAAAGCATATATGTACAACAAGACTCTTAACAAGAATATTTATAGATATTTCATTAATACATAACTATGAAGAGAGCCCAGATGTTCATCGAAGTGAAACAGATAAACGACTTGTGATATAGCCATAGAATAGATTACTACACAGCAAGAAAAAGTAACAAACTACTAACACATCACAACCTGGATGAACTGTCAAAACATTATGCTGAGCAGGAGCCAGATACAGTTGTACTGCTGTGTGATTCCATTCAGTTGTAGTATTGAAATAGGAAAAACTAATCTCTGATGAAAAAAATAAGTCTTAAAGCTTTTTTCTTATTACCATCCAGAAAGCCAGTCAGTGTAAACCTCTTAAATGAGCGTGTGTGTGCACATAACACACACACACATTCCCCACACAGCCTTCCGACAGATGATACCAAACGTGACTTAGCCTTCTCCTTCACCGAGATGCAAAAATTGTTTTTTTTTTCCCCTGCTCGTACAGAATCCTCTGTACTTAAGAATGCAAACTGTAAATCAATACCCACGTCTTAAAGGTGACATTTCAACAACTGTACATCCTGGAGCCTCTCAGGATCTCAGGATCATTTTGTTCCTGTCAAACGTCTAACTTTGTAAATAATTTATGAGCATCCAACTCCACATCTTGCAGTACAGGATGAAACTCCTTCATTTTGTATGTGTATGTCTTCATTCAAATAGCCATTTATTCATTTGCTAACCACTATTGAATACCCACTATGCGCCGGGCACTGAATTGGGCAGTGTGAACGTAGAAGTGGAAAGGACAGGCCCAGCCTGAACTGGGGAGGAGGAAAGGTTAGAGATCAGATTATGCATTGCACCATAAATTTTCCTTGTAATGATTGCTTTTTTTAAAAAAGGAGTTAAACAGGGTAGGCCTCCTATGAACACATTTACCAAGAAGTCCTCATCTTGTCTTGTATGGATGGAGAATAAATTAAGAGTTTGAGATTAACATATATACACTACTATATATAAAATAGATAACCAACAAGGACCTATCGTATAGCACAGGGAATAACCTCAATATTTTGTAATAACCTATAAGAGAAAAGAATCTGAAGAAGAATGCATGTATATATATAAACACACATATATACACACATATATATAACTGAATGACTGTGCTGTACACCTGAAATTAATACAACATTGTAAATCAACTATACTTCAATTAAAAAAGAAATATATATATATATATCCAGGAGTACTTCCTGGAGGAAGAAGCTTTTGAGCTGGGCTGTGAATGAAGTGCAAGAGTGTACGTGGAGGGGGCTGATATTTCAGGTGGCTGAATCATTGTGTCAATAGTCCTGATACACAGAAGAGCATGTTGTTTTTAAGGTTCCAAGAGGAAGCTTATCATTGGGGAATGTAGAGATACAAAGTGAGTCTAGTGAAATTGGGAAGGTCTGAAATAAGCAGGGCTGTGTTAAGAATCTCTGCTTTATCAACAAATAAAATCAGTGGGAAGTTATTACAGAGAGTTGCACTTTAGAGGGATGTGATCGTCTGGGTACACTGCGTAGAACAGACTGGGGAGTATGTGTACAAGCTGTGGGGAGACCAGTTTGATGCCAGCATGTATACATCATAGACAAATGCCCCTACTAATGTCCAATGAAAGACCTGCTCTGAATTCTGTGGACTATAGAGAAAACTTAGATGGCCCTACTTTGAACAATTAGCAAACATCCTGGCATTGCTTTTCAGACAGAAGACTGAAATCTGAGAGGCTTAGCAGAAAGAGTTAAGGAGCCCATCAAGAGGAGGTTGGACAGACCAAAGAGAATAGCCCGAGGGAACAGACACCTGAGATACAGGTATGTTCCAGTTATTTTTTAAATTTTTATATGGATTCAGCAATTGAGAGCTTGTTCTGTCTCAGAACTGTACCAAATGCTTCATATTTATCAGAGGTAATGCTCACCTCCATCCTACAAGGCATGTAGTATTACTAAATATTTTTTACAAAGAAAGAACTGGAAGTTTAGAGAGGGAGAGTACCTTGAGGTTATACAATCTGTAGGCAGTAGAGGCAGAACTTGAACCCAGGTCTCTGCTGGCAAATGTTGGCTCTTCACCACCCGCACTCTTTTTTTATTATTATTTATTTATTTTATTTATTTATTTTTGGCTGCATTGGGTCTTCGTTGCTGCATGTGGGCTTTCTCTGGTTGCGGCAAGCGAGGGCTACTCTTCATTGCGGTGCACAGGCTTCTTAGCGCGGTGGCTTCTCTTGTTGCGGAGCACGGGCTCTAGGCGTGCAGGCTCAGTAGTTGTGGCACATGGGCTCAGTGGTTGTGGCTCGCGGACTCTAGAGCGCAGGCTCAGTAGTTGTGGCACATGGGCTTAGTTGCTCCGCGGCATGTGGGATCTTCCCGGACCAGGGCTCGAACCTGTGTCCCCTGCACTGGCAGGCGGATTCCTAACCACTGCGCCACCAGGGAAGCCCACCACCCCCACTCTTTAACCTCTTACGCTGGTTCTCATTTGCTCTGTTCCCATTATATTTGGGAATAATTTCGGGTTCTTCTGTACTTTGCCATAAATACATAGAACCTTAGCTCTAAAAGGATCTTAGACATCAGAGGGGCCAATCCTCTTAGGTTACAGGGGAGCAATGTGAGACTTACGGCTATGCTGCGAGCAACTCAAGGTCCCCCAGCAAATGTTGGGCAAGTGAGGTACAGAACCTAGAATTTTCCAGCAAACCACACTGCTTGTTCAGCTCAATCATTCTTTTTCAAGATGGACAGATTTTGCCATCATAAAGCTTTACTGAGCCTGTGGCCTCAGTTGGTCAAGAGAGGAAGTTCTTTTTTTTTTGGGGGGGGGCAGTATTTTTGAGCTTTTCTCTCATACATAATTGCTTACTGAACCAAACCTATAATGCATATATACATTCTTTTTAATATTCTTTTCCATTATGGTTTATCCCAGGATATTGAATATAGTTCCCTGTGCTATACAGTAGGACCCTGTTGTTTATCAGTTCTCTATATAATAGTTTGCATCTGCTAACCCCAAACTCCCATTCCATCCCTCCCCCACTCCCTCCCCCTTGGCATCCACAAGTCTGTTCTCTATGTCTGTGAGTCTGTTTCGTAGATAGGTTCATTTGTGCCATATTTTATATTCCACATATCAGTGATGTCCTATAGTATTTGTCTTTCTTTCTGACTTCACTTAGTACGAGAATCTCTAGTTGCATCCATGTTGCTGCAAATGGCATTATTTCATTCTTTTTTATGGCTGAGTGGTATTCCACTGTATTTATGTACCACATTTTCTTTATCCATTCATCTGTCGATGGACATTGAGGTTGTTTCCAAGTCTTGGCTATTGTGAATAGTGCTGCTATGAACACAGGAGTGCATGTATCTTTTTGAATTACAGTTTGGTCTGGATATATGCCCAGGAATGGGATTGCTGCATCATATGGTAGTTCTATTTTTACTTTTCTGAGGACCCTCCATACTGTTTTCCATAGTGGCTGCACAAACTTACATTCGGGGTGGCGGGGGACGGTTCTTAAACACTGGTCTGCAAACAAAGTAATCATCAAGTGACTGATATGAAAAATCAGATGAGTTTGGGCACTAGATCTAGACAATTATTTTGTCTGGTCTCCCCTTCTCTGATGGGAGGAAGAAATGTTACTTAACCCGTATTAAATGTTGAGCATTTTAGAACCTGCAGCTGGACTCAGTGCTTAATTATTCACAGATTGCTTAGGGCCAAATGCTGTCTGCTGGGGCAAGGATTCTTTGGTTACCTACAACTCCAGTGCAGAGAGGAAAACTTCATTTCACAACAGCAAAGGAATAGCCCCCATTAGGTAGAATGGTAGACTAGTTAAGCTTTCCAAAAGGGAAATTTGCATTATTTAGCCTTCAAATTTTACATCAGTACCTGAAACGTAGCACAAAGTACCTAGAAGATGTTTGATAATCTCTAGTCTTGCGTAATTAAATGCAATTAATATGTAGCTATTCCGGATTCTGGAACTTACAAATCTGTCAGCAATTCTTGTTGGCAGGAGAGCGTCCAACTGGGAACAGTCTCTTCTGGGTGGGAGAGACTCCGATTCAGCAGCAGCAAACTTTAAGATTCAAGACAGACTCTTCGTGTTTCCACCAGAAGACTTGGGGCTCATCTCTGTTGTGAACGGGGGTACTTGGGAAGCTCAGGATCTATCAGAATGCCAGGGCTTGAAGATTTTAGCAGAATTTTTCACTTTCAGAGATGCAGTCAATCGTCTCTGGGTGCACCTAGAAAGAAACGTTATCTTCAGTGCTATAATTGAATTGATTTTCTATTTTTAAGATAAAGAACATCAACTTTTCCAACCAGAAGGAAATCTCTGCAGGCCGCTTTTCCTACATCTCTGTCTTAACCCTCTCCCCTCTGATGAGTAGGTATTAGTTAATTTCTGGCCCATCAGTATGTCTTCTCAACCTCTGGAGAGACACAGAGCTCTTTCTCCTTCCTGCTGGGTTGGCACTACGACTTTTCCCTGACTGTTCACCACCATGGATAAACTCGCTCAGAGCTGTGGCTAGCAAACAAAACCCTGGAGGTATTTAAAAAAAAAGAAAAAGAAAAAGACAGGGTAACGCGATGTGTGGAATTGGGATTAAGCTCTGAAAGGTTTTTAATTCTGTCTCCACTGTTTACTATTTGTGCGACCTGAGACAAGTGAAATGACATCGCTGAACCTCAGTTTCCTCGTAGACATAACATTCTTCTCAGGTCATCATGATGGTAACATGCAATCCCTCCACTCTGGTTTCTTGCACAGTCCCTGGAGCAAGGTGAATCCCATAATTATTCTCTCTCTGTTAAAAAAAAAAAAATTGGTGTCAAGCCCATATATCATTTTATAAATCCAGAACAGGTCCCCTTACTTCAAAAAAGACACTGTGAAAACTTTAAAGGAAGGATAGATAGGACCGAGAGTTGAGCAAGGTTCTGAACGAAAACAAGAGACAACCAACAATAACAGGGGATTTGCCGTAATCGTTTCTGAAGATCTTTCCTGAGTAACTTGGGGCTCTTGCACAATGGCCAACCGTGAATTTGACAAACAGAATGATTGTTTTGGTCTGTGGTAGGTCAGGGCACAGCAGTAGACCAGAAGGTCATGGAAAGGATTTAAATTGGGTAAATCTTTCAACCCCTTCTGACAGATTAAGTGTAGTCAGCCTTGATGGAAACTGCCAGTGGTAACTTCTGCATTTCCAAGGACCCACACGCAAGCTGACACCTTGGGTGTTAATAAGCATTGCTGTGTTTGCTTTGGACGCGGTAATAAGTGCGAAGAGAATGAGACCGTCCCTAGATTCTTAGACATAATCACTTCTTGGATTTCACTAAGTTGAGGAATGAGGTTTCTTATTGAGGCTGCAAGACTAGATGATGAGGTCATAGCCCCTTTTTGGTCGCTGCTTTAGGCCGGAGACCCAAGCCAGACTTTCAGCTTCCAGCTAACACATTCAGAAGAGAAAACACATGGTCATAATGTATAGATTCTATATTTTTTAGAGGGAGTGAGCCTTTTGTTCTGATTGCCTTCCTCTTGTTCCCACGCACACCCTCAGAGTTCCTGCAATCAGCCACACTCACTAATGGTGACAGACACGGATGGGATTTCAGGGAGCCTTGCATTTTTTTTTATTTGATGATGAGGAAGAGAGAGAGTATTGTGTATGAATTGGCCTGTCTCCTACAACCCCGTGGTATCAAGATGAAGCAATGTCATCAAGAAAATCAAGGCCGAAAACAGGAGTGAAAACTCCCAGTAGTAAATCTGAAGAGGGAGTCCTGCTGTTTAATATAATGATAATATCAACAGTTGGACTATTTACAGTAGTCCCCTCTTATCTCTGGGGATATGTTCCAAGACCCCCAGTGATGCCTGACACCTCGGATGGTACTGAACCCCATGTATACTATGTGTGTTCCTGTACTTTCGTACCTATGAGAAAGCTCCTATTTAGTCAGTTACTTTTAACCTGCTTGTATTGAGATTGTGCCTTGTCATTCATAACAACGCACAGAAGTTTTGTTTGGGCTCTCCTACCCTCCCCGACCCACAGCACGCTAGTGGCCAGAGTTGACTCCCGCTTAGCCTGGAGAGAAGACTTTTTCAGCGTGGGATTTTCTCGGGACTTTGGAGATTTTATGGTTCAAGTCCCCGCTCTTTGTAGGCTCCAAGGACCCTCAACTTTTCAGTCCAGGGGGCTCTTTCCACTTGCTGTCAGGAAGGAGAACTGGCTTGGGGATCATCTCCAAAATAGGTGGCCTGGACTCCTAACTGGCACATCCTCAGAGCCACGCCCTCACCCAGTAGCAGCTCACATCGTTTTGCTGGCCTCTGTGTGTGACCTTTCGTTCTTTGCTTTCCTCCTCCTCTTTCCATGACTAAACTTTAAACTTAGGGGTCACGACTTTCATCTGTGCATCCCTGGCAGTTTGCCTAGTGTACTGCATACGGTAGGTGCACCATAAATGTCAGATATTGTAAGAAGGAATGGGAGATGGCTCAGTCAGCATGAAACCAGAGGGAGAATATATGGGCCTCTGACAGGCCCACTCTTTGGGATCTTTCTACTGGGGTGACTCCAGCCAGGACGGAGAGGGATGCTTCCCCGACACTTCCCTAGCCAGGGTGGGTTCCTCACTGTGTTTCCAGAACCATCACTCTTCCAGGGCCTAGGAAAACACTGACGTCACTGAGGAAATGGAGCCCAAGGCTGGAGATTGGGGAGGTATTCCTCACAGAAGGCCAGGCATCCCTTCCTCAGACGCCTAGCGTGCTTTCCAGATCAAGACTTGGAGAAGAAGCCCAGCCACCACCTCCTCTTTCTTTCTTTTTTTTTTTAAATTTATTTATTTTTGGCTGCGTTGGGTCTTCGTTTCTGTGCGAGGGCTTTCTCTAGCTGCGGCAAGTGGGGGCCACTCTTCATCGCGGTACGCGGGCCTCTCACTGTCGCGGCCTCTCTTGTTGCAGAGCCCAGGCTCCAGACGCGCAGGCTCAGTAGTTGTGGCTCACAGGCCCAGTTGCTCCGCGGCATGTGGGATCTTCCCAGACCAGCGCTCGAACCCGTGTCCGCTGCATTGGCAGGCAGATTCTCAACCACTGCGCCACGAGGGAAGACCCCCCTCCTCTTTCTTAATGCCCTGCACTCAGCTCCTGTGACCCCGTTGCCCATCTCGGGCAGCCCCGGCGCATCTCACAGCTGTCCACTTGTTGGTGCAATCCTTAAACTCCCTGGGCTCCACTAATGGCTCTGTGCCCACCTCACAGCACTTTGGGAAACAGGCACAATCAGGTTTTAACCTCCCTGCCTCTCCTTCCCCGGTGCCTCTGATATTGCTTTACATACACATTCTCAGAAACACATCTGTCTCCTTCCTCGATGAGTATGGTGGGAATTATTGTTCCCTGTCCAGGACCCTCAAAATACTTGTCTCTCCTATTGGGGTATATACCCCCCAGGTTACATTGTAGCAACAATGTAACATTTTTTGATTGGTTTCTACCTCCCCTGTAAGGCCCCTGAGGGCACAGATGAGGTCTTTTCATCACCGTCCTGATGGAAATCTAGCACCAGAGGCTTACACATGTTAGGCAGTTGGTACATATTTATGAAAAGAAATGGGATAAAACAACCTGGAATGAATAGATTCATTAAATGGGGCGTGATTCAGCATACCAGCCATCTGCAAAAGAATGTAGATATTTAACAAGCATTTAAAGTATCTTTATTTCTTTAAAATGGTCTTAATAATCTGCTTTGGGTAAAGGAAAGTACAAGAAATGAAAACATATGTAGGAATCATTGTGAACCATGATATACTCGCTAGAATGGCTGAGGAGAAAGGGCACGACAGTGTAAAATGATGGAGAGGGTGTGGAGCCACCTGAACTCCCACACATTTTTGGAGGGAGAATAAAATTGTCAAAACCACTTTGGAAAACTGTTTAACAGCTTCTCGAAAAAGTTAAATACACATCTACCTAATGACCCAGAAATTGTATTCCTAGATATTTATCCAAGAGAAATGAAGGCATGAATATACAAAAAGCCTTGTCTGAGAACGTTCATAGCAGCTTTACTCATAAGAGCCAACGACTGGAAAAAGACCAAATGTCCATTGATAGGAAAAATGGATAAAGAAACTTGGATATAGTCAAAATGGAATATTATTCAGCAAAACAGAAGGATAAACTGCATACATGTAGCAACATGGATGAATCTGAGAAATAATGTACTGAGTGAAAGAAGTCAGACACAAAAGTACAAACTGTACATACAATTCCATTTATATGAAATTCTAGAATATGCAAAACTAAGCTACGGTGGTAGAAATCAGACCCGAGGCTGCTTCTGAGGTGAAGAATCGACTGGAAAATGGCACAAGGGAACTTTCTGTGGTGATGGAAACATTGTGTGTCCTGGTTAGAGGCAGTGAGGTTACACAAGTATATGTATTCATCAAAACACAGTCACCAGGGCGCTGAAGAGCATTTCTCTGTGTGTAAATTATAACTCAGTTTAAGAAAATCACTTTGGATGCATTGTTTCTCAAGTCTCAAACAAAGAAAAGCCTAGAACTGGGGAGTAGAAAGTGACCTGGGGAAGTCATGTGGTCCCACCCAGTATGTAGATGGAGAATCCCCCAAAGAAGTGACATGTTCCTAATCACTGAGACTTTGTGGCTGAAGCAGAAAAAGAACTCAAGGCCCTTCATGTGCAGGAGGGTTGGGAGCCATTGAGTGACCACTTGCGATGGGAATGCTGACAATTAAGTCCACCCTGCACTCTCCTGGCTTTAATATTATCAGTTAATTGGCCACTGAACTTTGGTCTGCCTAGTGTACCCATCTACCCACCCCTACTCTGCCCCAGGCCCCTTCACAACCTTTTCTGATGGTACTTCACCAAGGAGGCTGATTTCCCAAGCTTCATCTCCATGAAGACCAGTGCGGAGACTAGGCTAGCTAGAAGAAACCAGAGTTGCATTATCTCAATATAGGAACTCTGGTTTTGAGATCTCTCTTAGGCTGTTGGAGAGTCTCTAAAAGAGATGCAACAGCTCTGAGGGCAGGTAGAGGAAACCCTAGTAGCCAGAAATCAGGAGAAGTATCCTGGGGCCAGATTCAGGAGAAATCCAAGCTTCTCCAGAGACTGAGGAGAGGTCACTGAGTCAAGCAGAAGAGGGAGTGAGAAGCAAATCCACCTGTCACCTCGCATCGCGCCTGCAAACCAAGCTGGGCTATGTGCTGTGTTCTAAACAGTCTCTCCCACTTGCCAGACTCAGGACCCTCCTGGTGACCTCCACTCCCACCGCTGGCTCTTTACCCTTTACTGTAACCAGGCATCACTTGGATACCCGTGAGGACGGTAGAGAGGGTCCACCAGGCGGGATGTGGTCTCCAGCCCCATCATTTCCGCAGAAGACAGAGAAGGGGCCTTACTAAACCACGGCACAACTCTGAGACAAAACCTAAATTCTGAATCTTAAAAGTATCCGGATGGGATGTTCTCTGTAGGATCTGGCTACATTGCGTATCAACTTAGCTGGAAGGCATTTGGCGGCTAGCTGATTTTGTTCCTCCACTGCTCCCTGTTTATCCAGGGACTTCCTCAGCAGGGCATCCACTCCACCTCCTTCACTGAGGACCTCTGTATGTCCACTCTTACTGGAAGTGGGAACTCATGGGAAGGCCGGCCATGAGTTCCCAGATGAAGGCTGTCTCTTGGAGAGAGGAAAGCTAGCTAATAGCTGTGCAAAACTTTTTTTGCAAGCTCCAAGGGGCCATCTCTTATTTCAATGCCAGGTACTTAGTAGATGCTTTAAAAAAAAGAAAACACACACACACACACATATATTGATTGGGTAAAGAATGAGTGAACATTTGCTTTCTGGAATCTATGGCTTTTCATCTCAGTGTATTCTGGGGGAAGGAATCAACTTGAGGTTTGGAATCCAGTCAGTCTGTTATTTCAGGGCATCGCCTTGCCATGAGATGTGCTGTGCTATGCTACGCGTAACACATAACTTCTCTGAGCCTCAGTTTGTTCATGTTCTATATGGGGCAAATAATAATATGTAACTTAGAGCAGGGGCTTTTAGCCTGGAGTCCAGGAGCCCTTAAAATTGAATGTCATGTTTGATACATATGTACTTTTATGAAGGAAAGAGTTTTAGGTTTCATCAGATTCTTTAACTAGGTTAGTGACTTTAAAAAAAAAAAAAGAAAGAAAGAAACCACTGTGACCTTAGACTTTTTCATAGATGGAGGTAACATATATAAAGTGCCTGGGAATGCCAGACTCCACTGCAGCTTCTGTACAATCCCTGGCTGGGTGGAGGGAGCCGTCCGAGCTCTGTACCAGGCTGTCCCAACGCTTGTGTCTGCAGCCCTCAAGATACACATTTTGAGCAACATACTAGGTCATCATCCACAAACCCTTTCCTCGCTCTGGCCTCAGTTTCTTGTCTGTAATGTGAAAAAGTCAGACTCCGTGTTCATTCGGACCTAGCAGGTGTTAATATCCTCACTCTGTGAGGAAGGACCAAAGTTCTTAGCTCTGCGCTTCTTTCTCCCGAGGGCTCAGGAGAGTGGTCTCTGCCTTTTAGCTCCAACAATGTCTCAGTCGATGAATGGAAGTTAATTTTGGTGCAAAGACAATCAGGAGTCTGGGAAGAGGGTGGGAAGGCGTTCTCAGGACCACGTGAGGAGCAAAGTAGTTGGAGACCTTCGGGCTTGTTCACTGGTAAGGGGCGATGGGGTCACGGTGCCAAGGTTTTGGAGGAGCAGACGGGTTCAGAGGGGCAGAATGCAGGTGGGGTCACAGCTTCTCTGCTCGTTTCCAATTGCTCAAGCTGCAAAAGGAAACTGAGATAAACACGTGTGTTTGGAGGACAAACCACCGATTTGCCTAGATTTAGGCAGAAAAGAACCTCATTCCTCTCTGGCTTGTTTCCAGGGGCTCTTGATGATCTCTTGTGAGAAAAGCACACCTCCTGTGCACCCCTCGTTTAGGGCAGCCTTTGAAACACACACTCTAGATGGCTATGGGGAGGGAAGATGGGAGACTGAAGCAGCCTTCCCCCACCCCTCTCCTGATGTGAAGGCATCCGGGGGAGATGCACAGAGAACCTGGTCACCCTTGGTTAGTTCTCCCATGGGTCCATTAGGCGTCTCCAAGCATAAACTGAGTGAGTGTGTTGAACAAAATATGTTAGATGGGAAATTCTGGCACCGGCTAGATAAATTGGAGATGCCATCCACTTTCAGGGTGCTGTGCGTCTCCACCGTTTCTGTGAACTGGATGCCTTCACGTTGTAGATATCTTAATATCATGTTAGAGTGTGTCCTACTACTGCCTTTCATTGCCTTAAAACACGTTTAGTAACTTGTCAATGCAGTGAGTTTTCTGGATGGCAGAGCTCCCTGGGGAGGCAAGGGCTGTGCCGAGTTCTTTGCCATCCAGATGGTCATGGGACAGAATACCCCCTGGAGGGGATCGCCCTACCCCAGGGAGCTGCTAGACCTTGGAATGTGGGACAGCCTGGGGCCCCTCCGCATTTATGGGGTGAAGGGGTGGGAATTGCCCCACCTGCTGGTTTGGCTGCCTTAAGTTCCATCCTTATCAGGCTTGGTGGCTCCCTAGGAATTCTCTTAGTCTTGGGCCCCCAAAGGCCGTGTGGGGGACACACCTGTATGGGCATCACCTGTACCAGCCCACTAAGCCCTAGACTCTGTGACCTCACAGCACTTCTCCAGCGTCTGGTGTTTGCCTCATCCTGTCTGCTAGATTGTGGGGTTCCCTAGGACAAGTCTAGGTTAAAACCCGCCTCCCTCTGGGAAGCTTCCCAGACCAGTCCCTCAGTCTCCACCATGGCAGCACACTCACAGCCTGGACCTCAGCTTCTCTCATAATAAAGGTCACTTCCCAAGTTGAATTATAACCATTCACACGTGCGTTTTCTCTCTTTGTCTCCTTTGTTCATTCCAGAATTCTCTTCTCTCTCATTTTAGTTCTTTCCCTCCCTACCACCTGCTTGTTGTCAGTTTTAAAGTTCATTTGTTCAATCATCATCTGCTCATTCATTCAAAAAATTTATTGAGCACCTCAGCCCCTGCCATCATCAAACTCACAGTCTAATTGGCGAGGCAGGCAATAATCCGATCGTCTTTTAAAATAAATAAGTGAACAAAAGAAAAGGAAAGTTGAAAACTGTGGCAGGTGCCGTGGAGGGGAATTACATTATGTACTGAGAGTGTAGAATATTGGGATATGACTCCAGAAAGTTAGGGAAGGCTCCCCCGAGGAGAGCAGGAGACTAAGAAACGAGGAAGGGAGGAGAGAGTTCTCCAGGAGACGAGAACAGCATGCACAAAGGCCCTGCGGTAGGAGAAACCATGGTGTCTGCTAGGCCTTGAAAGAGGGCGAGTGCGGCAAGCACGGAAGGATCCAGGGGCAGTATGATGCGAGACAAGCTGGAGAGGAATGGGAAAAGGGTTGACTGGGCGACTGGTTGAATGTGCAGTTGGATGAATGAATGGGTGAGCGAGCGAGAATATTTCCTGCATCGTCACTGGGAATGATTAAAGAGTATTGGTTTTCAAGCCAAGATGGTTGAGTACCAGTTGCGTCCCGACCTAGCGCTGGTCCCTCTGTGATATGGGTGAAGTCAGCTCTGCTTGCTGAGCCTCCGTGTCTGTATCTGCTGTGACGGGGGGTGGGGGGGCGTCACTGCAGTGACATTTTACGTTTTTCCTGTGGACGTGCTTGTAAAGTTTACTCCAGGGTGTGCCGGTGGGTGCTCTAGGCAGATGCTTCCCCAGGCACGATGGCCCCACGAATGCATCAAGCCAGCCTGGTGTCAGGCAGCGGGGGGTTGGTCCCATCTGCCTTCTCACAACACACCATGCCCAGTGACACAGCACATCCCCAGCTCCCCCTGGACTCAAGGCGCCAGTCGAGACACACGGGCACTCAGTGTCACCTCGACCGAGGAGCCATCTGAGGGCAGACTCCCTTGTGCAGAATCACTTGTGCAAAAATAATAATAACATGAACACTGAAATGTGAAGAGTCCTAAATCGTGTGAGTAGGAGGACCTGCCTGCTTTGGTATCAGAGGGCAGGAAAGCCTGGTGTGCCCACCCCTGCCGTCTGTGCTGCAAGCTCCCCAGGTGTCCGCGCTAGACACGTAGCTCACCCGCACCGTAGCTGTGTGTCCTTCCGTTTCTTTTCAGACCCCGCTTTGGGTCGTTCAGCAGACAGCAGTGTTCGCTGTGCAGAGAGCCCTCGAGAGGGGACTCAGGCTCGGGCTTGCCCTCCAGGAGTTTGCGAGGGAGACAGAGGAGTCCCCATCTACAGTGTGATCCGGCCCGTAAATGCCCCAGTGGAGGTTCACTCATTCAGCCGGTCAGTGAGCAGATATTAAGTGCCACCTATGTGCCAGGCAGCTTTAGGTGCCTGTGAACAAGACCCACAGAATCCTTATCCCTCCTAGAGGAAGAAACAATAAACCAAATCAATACATACCTTGTATAGAGCATTAGACAGTAACATGGAGAGAAATCCAGCAGAGGAGGCGGGTGGGGAGAGCAGGGGCAGAGGGGTGGGTTGCAGTTTTAAGTAGGATGGTCAGATGAGCCCCACTGGGAAGGTGACATTTGAGCCAACAGGTGAAGGAAGCCTGCAGGGAACTGTTTTCAGGCAGAGGGAACAGAGAGCGCCTAGACCCTTGGTTAGAGGATGCCTGCAGGAGGGGCAAAGCCTCCCCGCTCCCACCACAGATGCGCCGGAGACAGAATGTTTGAGGTTTCGGCCCCAGGGTGCCAGCCAGACCCCGATCCATTGGTGTATTTGAATTCAATAGAAATCTCAGTGTCGCCAGTGTTTCCTAAGCCCCTGACCCATTGCCTGTAGCTCTAACCATCCGTGCCATAACTTAATATATGCCTGTGGTAGGCAGAACAGAGGCAGAGGTGTGCCCGTTCTGAACCTGTGAGCATGTTATCTTACACGGAAAACGAGACTTGGCAGATGCGATCACGGTAAGGGTCTTCTTGGAGAGATTATCCAAGTGGGCCCATCATATTCACAAGGGTCCTTCTGGGAGGGTGCCTGGAGGGTCAGAGCCAGAAGAGATGTGACCAAGGAGGCAGAGGTCACGGTGACACAGGGCAACAGGCCAAGAAATGCAGGCAGCCTCTAGAAACTGGAAAAAAGGAGGAGTGGATTCTCCCCCAGGAGCCTCCAGAACCAACACAGCCCTGCCCACACCTTGATTTTAGCCCCCGAGACCCATTTTGAACCTCTGACCTCCAGATCTGGAAGATAATAAATTTGTGTTCTTTTAAGTTGCTACGTCTGTGGTTAGCAGTTATAGAGGCAAAAGGAACTTAATACAATTCCAAAATTATTTTATTTAACAGGAAATATATGTAGTGTTTACATAGTGCCAGGCCCCTTTCCAGCTCTTTACAAATAATAGTTCATCCTTTAATCTCCATAAAGATTCTTCAGAGTCGGTACTGTTAGTATCTTCATTTTACGGATGAGGTCATTCAAGTGCAGAGGGGTTAAGTAATCTGCCTAGGGTCACACAGCTCTAAGTGGCATGGGCAGGATTTGAACCCAGGCCACGTGGCTTCAGGGGCAACGCATTTCTGCTCCGATTGATTTTCGTACACTGGCATCAGTGACCCCAGCAAGGCCCTTGCCTTTCTCAGAGTGGACCGTCATCTCTGCTCTTCAGTGTTTCTCACCTCAAGCGGACACCACGATGGTGGACCCATGGACGGTGCTCAGAAAGGACCTCAGAAACCACTAAATCAATATGGAAACTAATATTTGCTTTCCATTTCTGAGGGAAAATGCAGAGATAATCAATCTTTTGTTTTAACTTTGTAGTGTAACCCAATACTTTCTACAGAGATACAATTCATAAAATGCACTCTTTTAAAATGTACAATTCAGTGACTTTTAGTGTATTCACAAGGTTGTGCAACTATCACCAATTCCAGAAAGTTTTCATCATCCCCCAAAAGGAGCTCCATACCTGAAAACAGTCACTGCCTCTTCCCCCCTACTCCCAGCCCCAGAAACACAAATCTGTTTTCTCTCTCTCTCTCTCTATGAATTTGCCTATTCTGGACATTTTATATAAATGGAATCATAGAAGATGTGACTCCTTCATTTAGCATAATGTTTTCAAGGTTCATCCACATCGTAGCTTGTATCAGTCCTTCATTCCTTTTCGTGGCTGAACAATATTCCATTGTGTGGATGTAACGCAAGTGTGTTTATCGATTCACCAGTTGATAGGCGTATGCGTTGTGTCCACCTTTTGGCGATTATGAATGACACTGCCACGGACATTCATGTCATCGGTTTCCTCATGCCTAATTAGGAGGGACTTCCAGACAGAACCCAAGAGCTTCCAGAACCCTGTTGGCAGTGCCCTGCAGGTACGTTGCTGTTCTTACAGCCCATGGTCCTGCAGTGAGATGCTGACACCCCCTGGAAACGAACGTCAGGATTCAAGGGGCAGCAGGTCCACCTGGAGGGGCTGCAGTGTCCTCTGTCATGAAGGTGGCAGGAGGAGATTCAGGAGCAGTTGTTTCCACCCTGCTTCTCCCTCACGTGCCATGCCAACCTGAGCACGCCCTTCCCCTCGACGGGCCTCAGTTTCCCCATCTGTAAAGGCAGCTCTTCATGAAATGGGGGTGCTTATACTTGAAGACTGAACAACTCCAAGCTAACATGCTGTTGTGATTATTTTTTCTGTTGGGTCCACTGAAATACACGATGTTATACTGATTTATGGTGCGCAGTTTATGTGGATTGCATACGCTGAACAAAATACTGTTATCTTTTAAACGTAATATGGTGTGTAATTATTTATGACCGAATGTTTTCAGCATTCACTTTGAATAGGATCATGCTTCTTAGGATCAGTTGGAGAGAAGGAAAAACAGTTCTGCCCAAAAGCTCTAATAACCAAAGGCCATGGATACATGCTTTTGTAAATAACAAAGAAAAGCTATTGAAAACCTTAAACATGATAACAATAATGAGGGAATTGCATCACGTGGTCACAACCAGCTCTTCCAAGTTCGTGTCTACACCAACCCTGACTCCAAGGAGGCATGTACCCTGGGCCTGAATGTGAAGCCAGGAGTCCCAAGGCTGTGACCACATACCCCACGTGTCCCAGTGTGCCCCAAGGGACATGTCGGCCAACAGCATTGCCGAGGGCAGGGACACAATAAGCACCATCGCGGTAACACATTGAATAAGTGCTATTTCCATTCCACATACAACGGCAGGAACCAGCGAGGATGTGGCCTTCTCCTGCCCCGAAGCAAGTTAAAAATATTGCCTGCTTCTTTGCTCACTCCCGTCTTAGCCCTGCACATTTAAAAATACACCCGTCAGTGGCTCTGCATTTGAAAATGTATTTTGCATCTGATAATTATGATGCATTTAAAGGGCAAAATTAGAAAGCGCAAAATTAGGCTAGCAGGCTTAATTAGCCCATTCTTTTCTCTAATGGGTGAAATTTGGGCAACTGTCTGCTCAAGGGGCACAAAGACCCCTAATAGGGCTGATGGAAATTCACCAGCTCCTCTGTCAACCCCGTCACTCAGCAAGCCGGATGGGGGATTAACTGCGCACCGAGAAATGTGAGACCCTCGAAGCAAGAAGATTACACCCTCTTGTCCTCAAGAAAATGACATGAGTGCGATTACAAAGTCATCTATCAACTGATAATAGACACACTCAGGGCTTCCCAGAGGCCTGGTGTAACCAAGGTGGCGACGGGATTGTATGTAAAGAGGCAAAGTCAGCAGCTTGATGTGTTTGGTGATCACACCCCCATTCTCACCTGAAGATCTGTTCCCCCTCCAGCCCTGGTCTTGCTAAGCAACTACTAAATGCCTTCCTCTGCTCACTGGGGCTGGCCACTCTTCCCAGGCTCCTGAGCTATTCTCGGAAGGCACAGTGAGCTGGCCAGGACACGTTTGGAAACTTCCAAGGACCTTCCAAGTGCCGCGCGCCTGGATTTTCTGCAATTTGATTCCACGTTCCTAATAAAGTTACCTTGATGGCTGCGCTGAGCTTTCTCTGCACCCAGACGGGCGGATCCGTCCCCAGCTTTCAAGAGGGGAGTTTTCTCTCTTCAAGTCGCCATGGCCCTTCACAAGCCAGGACAGGCCCCACCGAGTGGAGGCGAAGTGATCCCAGGTGTGAGTCATCCTGATGAATCAGATGTGTCCCTACTTTTTTTTTTTTTAAGCTGCGGATTTCTTCATAACAGAGGCTGTGGTGTTCTTTTTGCAGCCAGATCTAGAAGCCCTCTGCATGCTGAGAAAGAGGCTCTAATCTGCTGTGTCCAGCAGACAGAACTCAGGATGGGCCGCCCCTGCTTCTGGCCGCCCGGAATTTTCTGAAACAATCCATGGGGCTGCCTCAGAGCTATGGAAAGGGCCTGAGATCTGAGGTTGAACCTGGATTCTGGAGGCCTGGGTGGTCTCAGACAAGACATTTTGCCTCTCTGAGGTGAACCCTCAAACTTGTAGAATTGCTATAAAAATGCATTCATTGGAGAGAGTAGTTCTCAACCAGGAGCCACTGTGCCTCCCAGGAGACATTTGACAATGTTTTGGAACATATTTGATTATCACAAGCGCCATCTTTACCATCCTCTATGTTGCATTTGGTGCCACAGAAAAATCCTTTGTCGCTAACAGTTAGTCAAAATTCAGGAATTTGTTTTCAGCGTTTCATAATCTTTATAAAGAAAATGCATATAACCCCAAATTACGTAGGGAAATGGGGGACAGAGCAGGGAAACCATGTCCCTGCCATATTCATACTGTCAACTTTTTTTTTTTTAAGCTGTTTAACTTGTCTTCATGACCATTTTTGGCCATTTCCTTCCAAAGAGCCAAAACAAAGCAAAAAAAGAATAGGTTGCTAGAAAAGGTATAAAATATTTCTAAAGCCTAGTGATTGGAATTTCTCCAGCCCCAAGCAGAATGGCTTTACCCAGAGTCCAGTTGAAAGACAAAATGGTAGCCTCAGGCAGGATTCCCGGGACAGAAAAAAATATTCAGGAGCTGGAGCGTGGCAGACCCCTTGGAAGGGTGAGAAAAATTGGGAAGGTCTGAGTAGGGATCTCCTGGGGCCTCTTAACTCCTTGCAGAAACACCTTCCCTCTACAGCAAACAGGACTCTCTCACCCCTTGTATTTGCAACACAAAAAGTAGCAGAGGAGAGGACAGATAGTATTCTGATTGTCTGTAATCGAGAAAGAAGAAATCCAGCAAAACCCCACCATGGGATAAACAGAGCCCAGGCAATGCTGAAAAAACTTCCACCCACCAGGTTTTTAGGGTGCTTGATTTACCATTCAAGTGAGCACAGCTGCGAGAAGGGGACCCGGCTCAGAGCCAAGAAGGGGAGAGAAGGGTAGCACGTGAACAAGGAGGGAGAGGATTGTTTGCAGACTAGACTATTAAATTGACTTGGAAATAGTTCCCCTCATCCCTCCCTGCGTAAAATAGTTGTCTCTTTCAGAGGGAGGACCACAGACTCCCAGACAGAGCCCTTAAGTGCCGTTTACGCAGTGTGCTAATTGCAGTTAGGGAACCCACCCCTAGCCGTTGCTCAGCTTCTGTCCAGTTTTCCCTCAGGCGCTTCCGCGGTAGCAGCCCTATTGGTGGATCTTCCTCTCAGCCCCCAACAATGAGCGTAAATGGGAAATGTGTAATTATTCACTTACTGCTATTGATGCAGCCGACGCTGAGTGGCCGTGGCTTCTGGACAGCGGGAATGCCGTCCACACAGAGTGGGTCTGTCTCGAATCAGAATGACCTTCTTTCCGGACAGGGTCTAAGGCTCAGCCTCCCCAGAGCTTTTCCTACAGAGCTTCTGGGAGCCTTGGTTTGGGGTCACGTTCACATTGTCGTGGGGAATGGCTACATTAGTCACTGGTGGGTCTCACGTTTATTCTAAAATTAGCAGCAGGAATGATACAGCTTCCCTTACGTAGCTGTTCATGGCTTGGTGAAATGCTCCTGTCACTGCATAGAAGTCAGGGTCGACCAGACACTTGCTGTGCGTGGGCTGTGACCCTCGCCTTGAGGGTACATACAGTTGGAACTTGCTCACTGGTTCTTCTCATTCAACATTCTCCGCCCTTTGTCATGCCTTTAGCCCCTCAAGCTCCCAGGCAGATCCCATTTCATCCATTTCCTGTGACTGCCCTAACAGTTGCCTCAAACTCAGTGGCTCAAAACAACACGCACTCATTCTCTTACGGTTCCGGAGGTCAGAATTCCAGCAAGGGTCTCACTAGGCTACAGACACGGTGCTGGCAGGGCTGCGTTCCTCGGAAGCTCTAGGGGAGAATCCATGTCTTGGCCTTTCCAGCTTCTAGAAGCTGCCCACCTGCTTGATTCCTGGCCCCTTCCTCCGTCTTCACCTCTCCGTCTTCAAAGCCAGCAGTGGCAAGTCTAGCCCTTCTTACATCACATCACCTCTTTTGCTTTCCCTTGCACTTTTAAGAACACCCTTATAATCCGGGTTACTCTCCCTATCTTAAAATCAGCTAATTAGCAGCCTTAATTCCACCTGCAACTTTAATCACCCTTTGCTGTGTAATCTAACATATTCACAGATTCTGGGGAGGAGGACATCTTTGGGGGCCATTATCTACCTACCACACTTCGCGTTCTGACGGTCTGTATCTCATCGCCTCCAGCTGGCGGTTACACAGCTAGTCTTGCAGGTAGCACCCTGTGTGATCATCTTGGATTTGGGGACTTACCTGCTCACAGGTAGAACACATGCACGCACACACGCACACACACCATCCATCCCAGCCTCCTGGGATGGACCAGAACTAGAGTTCAAGCTCTGTGAGGACAATCTGAGACCGTATTCTGAGTGCTTGGTGCACTTGGTGTATCAGAAGCACTCAAATAATTCTTGAAAAAAATCAGTCAGAAGAGTAAGTCCCGGCCCAGGAATGGTGTAACAATAACGCCGGGGCCCCGGGGTCAGATACAGGGTTCACTTCTTGCCTAGGTGCTTAAGAGTCTGTGACTCTCTCAGCGAGCCTCAGTGACCCCATCTCTAAAGTGAGGACACAGCCCCCTGTGTAACCAGGCTGCTGCGAGGATGGGAGTGTATTTAGTAGATGGCCTGGACTGTAAAAACGCTCAAAGAGCAGAGGCCGATGCTGGCTTCCTCACCCCAGCAGTTACCGTCTCGGACAGGAACACGGTCACGGAGGCGAACGAGTGCCTCCAACGTTAGAGGTGCCGTGGGGGAAATGTGCTGCGCTCCTAGTTGGGAGACAGAGTAGGAAATGGTCCGTTTCCACGGCCACATCAAGGAGGCTTCGCAGACGTGTTAACACTTGAGCTGAATCAGAACCGATGAGGAGGTGTCAGAAAGGTGGGAGAGGGGAGAGGTATTCCAGGAGAGGGCACAGCACGCGCAAAGGTCCAGAGGCCTGGAGCAACCTGGCCTGTTCAGAGAGCTGCAGGTGGTGTTATAGGATTAGAGGCAGGGGAGCAATGCGGGGCGGGGAGGGCACCAGCACGGCAGGCAGTGGGGCTGGAACGGAGGAGGGTAGGAGGGCTTGTGAGCAGGCAGGCTCTGTGTGCTGGGCTAGGTTCTGACGTCTTGAGCTGGCCGTGGATACGCTGGCACTCGTACACTCGCTGTCTACGATGCTGTGCTTTCTCTCTCGCTCGTTCACACAAAGGGACACGTACATCAGACACGCATAAAGTGGGTACGCAAAAAATACATACATGTGGGCCACGCACACCCACTGGATGCACGCACAATACACATACTGGGATGGCAGATACATTCGGGGCCTACACCTTGTGGACCTACAGACTCGTAGCCCATGCACACACAGAGGACACGGACCCCCAGAATGCATCCCTGACCATGTGGCCCAACGCACACACACTCGTGCATAGCCACACGTACACACTGGCCACACACACCCAGGGCGCTCAACACGCCGGCACACGAAGAAAGCACGCACTTACTGCCCGTGTGTCCACGCAGAACACGGGCCCTGCGTAGCCTCCCACACACTTATTAAATATGTCTACACTCAAAATAAACACATACTGAACGTAGACTCACACGTAGACTCACACACGCATTTTGACCACGCACACACAGACCCCTCATTTCTTTATGGAATGCGTCTGGGTTCCAAGGCAGGCACTTGTTTGGCCTGAGGGAGGCTCTGATTATTCTCCCAGCCCCGGCAGGCAGAGCGACTCCAAGACGTCTTTTGGATTTACACGGTTTATATGCACCTCTCTCCCCCGGAGCGATGGGCGGGGCAGAAAATGAGCTCTGGCGGGACCCCAGCACCCAGCTCCCATCTCAGCACCAGCCCAACCCCCCTGAGGACTCCGCAGCTTGTGACAACAGGGCGGCACCCAAAAGCATTGCCGGGTCTTTTGCAAGAGTTCCCCATGTGCGACTCACCGCCTGGCCCTCCCCTCCAAGCTGAGCTGGTGGGGGGCTAGGGAGGGGGGCAGAGCCAAGCAGCTCCCAGCACTGCGGGCGCCCTCATCAGCTGTCTCCCTGGGGCCCCGTTTGGGTGATGAGCCCAGCCCGCTCTAGAGCTCTGCAGAGCGGAGTCCCACTCAACATCTGCCGGGTCTGTCGGGAGCCCATCAGGCACAGCTCCCTCCTCTGCCTGCGCGCCTCTACGAATTTGGTTCCAGTGAGCCGGAACCTCGTGCCTTCACCTGAAGTTCTGACAAGTTATTTCCTGGTGGTGGCCAAGGTGGAGCTGTGACCTGCATCCGGGTTAATGAGTGGAGGACACACCACGTGCCTGCCACCCTGTCTCGGTTCACTTGCCCTGCTCCGAGGAGCTAAGAAACAAGGTCACGCCTCACATTGGGTGCACGGCCTCCTCCTGGGAGACCATTCCGTGCCCTCAGTCAGAGCGGGCCTCAACAGATGGAGCCCGAGCCTCTGCTCTTTGTTAGAGAAGGAAAGCAATGGCGACATCAGTGCAGGCTCGCGGAGGGATGTCAGTGATGGAAGGCAGATGTTATCCATGGCCCCCCCGCCTAGGAAGTTTAGTGTGAATTAGTCCCAGATCCGAACTCCACGGATCGTCAAGAATCCAGGGTTGTGCTCACGTCTGCTGTGAATTCCGCCGACAGTCATGTCCTCATATTTCTTCCGGCTCCTGAGCTCACAAGCACCTGCACGTGGCTTCCGATTCCTCCCTCATCGAGCTGAACAAGAGACCCACATTTTAAAGGGATTTCCCAAATAAATGCACTCATCGGAAGCCTTTTGAGCATAGTGGCTTTACCGAAAGGGCAGCGATCACAGGAAAGGGGACATCAGGGCAGCATGTGTCCCACTCTTACTTCCTCATCGTCCTCTTCCATCCCTCTCTGGAGTACCACACAAGTCCATCCCCGTCTCCATCCGCGTGCTCACATTCAGGCCCAGGAAGATCAGTTCCCATCATCACCTATCCCCAGCAAGACCTTTTCAAATATTCTTCTCTCCTGAGAGTGGGTGTCTGCCCATAAGAAATTCTCACGACAGCCGCCAAGGAGGTACAGTATCCCCACAACGCTGCATAAAGAAGCTGTGTGTTCAGAAGAGAAATTCCTTCAACAAAGGTGAATAAACGTCACAAAAGTAAGCCCGCACAGTGAGGGTACTTTCAGTATTAAGGAGAAGCCTGACGGCTTCCCAGCCGGAGAGAGTGAGATTACTGGAGTTTGGGTGTCCAGTCTGACTCTTGTTTCCCCAAGCAATGGTGAGACAGCTCAAATCTGAGTCAGAAGCCAGCACCCCTGATGGGGCCCCAGGAAATATCTCTCCAGCCAGGGTCGGGGCCTTTGTTCCAGGCTGACAACAACGGCCTGAACTCCAAATATCCACCCCCTGCCCCCAAGTCACTGTGGCTTCTCCAGGGCCAGGGGGAAGAGGGGGCCGGAGCAGGTTACAGGCCTCCTCCAAAGAGTTGACTCGGAGCCATTCAGACACAGGAGGGTTTCCTTTCAACAAAGTCTGTTTGTTTCCCCCAAGAACCCTGGGGACTCCGTGCCAAGACCAAATGACTCACTGGCTCGCAGGCCCCGCCTCGCTCTGGGAGACGCTCAGCGGGGGCACTTCTCCCCGCAGACCAGGCTCCAGGTCCACCTGGGCTCTACGGCGTGAGCTTGGATGGAGACACCGCCAAAGGAGGGTTCCACGCACGAGCCTTCAGGCCTCAGCCTAGCGTGGGATGCCCCTGTCCACGTATGCTGGCTTCCTTCAGGAGTTCAGACAGTATCACTTCACACAGGAGTCTGATCTCCCTCCAGGAGCCCCCCTCCCCTGGAAATCTCTGAAAGTAATGTCTGAGCTTACGTGCCAAAGCATGGGTCCTCACGCCACGTAGTTTGAAAAACATCCTTTTCAGGATGTTAGGAGCTTCCAGAAAAGCTTTGTTGATGAGAGAAATCTCCTTCTTTGGATCAGTCAAGGTCAGTCACAAACACTAGTAAGATCTCTTTATGGGCGAAAAACTGGATACAGTTTCAACTAGTTGGCCTGATTGAGATTCAGTTGAAGCCGTCCTCTGTTAAATGAAGACTCGCTACTGGACCCACATGATCGTTGTAAGAACTGAAAGAGGAGAGAGTAACTCCTGTGGCAGGATGATTACTCCAGACCAAGCAAGACAATGGACAGAGTCCATCGCAAACACCATGTGCCTTCCTCCTCATCATCCATCACAGGGCTCCAGGAAGTGCCAGCATCTTCATACCCATTTTGAGGAAACTGATGCCTGGAGAGATTAAGTAGCCCAAGTTCACACAGTTAATAAACATCAGATTACTCACCAAATGAGCAGGGCAATAAGATGCAAAAGGAGAGTGCTCGGCCACCTTAGAGACCCCAAAGTGTCTTAGTGGTTTGTAGGTACTTTAGAAGCTCGTGTATTAATTAGCAGGGGGTATACTAATTATAAAGCTAGCTTATTTGTTAAACGCGGTTTCCGTATGTCCCTGACCATATTATTCCCCAGGCAAGTTCTTTCCTAAAGCAGAAAGTTATAAACCTACTGGTGATCCTGATTGGTTTTTCTCATGCTTCCTCCCAGTAAGGGAGATGTCACTTATTCATTCAACAAACACTTATTCAGCGTCTCCTTTGGGCCATGCATTCTCTTGGGGCTAGAAATAAAATTGGTGACCAAAAGGGACATGAATTTGCAATCTGGGGCAGGTGTATCGACCTCAGCACTGCTGACGTTTGGAACCAAGTCATTCTTTGCTGGGGGAGTCCACGCCGTGCCTTTGAAAGATGTTTAACAGCATCCTTGACGTTGACCCACTAGATGTCATAGCAACCCCCAGCGGTGGCAACTAAAAATGTGTCTCGACATCACCAAATGTTCTCCAGGAGCCTAAGCTCCCCGCTCAAGAACCAGTGTTCCACAGAGGAACGGAGTCATTCATCAAACACTAATAGCTCTCAGCCCCGGGGGTTCAGGTGATCAGCCCTAAACCCGATTTTCTGGGTACAGATGACATGTGAGTCGAGGTGCAGGTCCTGGTGGAGCTAGCCAGGAAAAGCAATTGTAGGGCAAGGGAGACAGGCTTTGGAAACATCTCAGAGGCAGAGGCAACAGCATGACCCAAGGCATGAGGGGAAATGGGATCCCGATTTGGAGTCTGTGTTGTTCAACGATCAGATCAGAGTTCTGGATAAAGACGAAAGCAGCATGATTCCATGTGCAGTTGACACAATGCAGGGAGAAGTGACAGACTCTGTATTCCAGAAGGCTTAGACAAGCTAGAACCTTGTGCCAAAATGAGGATGCACTAGTAGGAACACAAGGCAAACTCCTGCATAATGGTTCAAAAATGCCAGCCATTCAAACAGGGGAAACCTGGCTGAAAGGCAGAGATACGAGAAGGCTTTGCAGATGAGCCATTCTCACGCTCATTCATGCCTCAGAATACCCTGGCAGGCTTATTAAAGCACTGCTTGCTGGGTCCCACCCCCAGAGTTTGTGATTCAGGAGGTCTTGGGTGAAGCCAAAGAATTCGCATTTCAAACGAGTTTCTCAAGTGGTGCTGACTCAGCTGGGCCGAGGATTCACCTTTGAGAATCACTGGTGGAAGCCTCAGTTCCCAAAGATGTTAATAACGTTGGGGTCAAATTAATAGAAACCCGGTGTCTCGTTGTAAAAGCAGATGAGAGCTTCGGTGCTCAAACTACCGCTGGTGAGCCAGAAAGAACACCGAGCACCTTATTTTAAGGGGAACTGGAAGGTTCCAAAGAAAAGTGGGGAAACTAGGTTATATGAAAAGTGGTTGAAGGACGTGGGGTGTTTGGCCCAGAAAAGAGAAGTTATGGGAAGAATCTAGGAGCTGCTTCAAACAGCTGAGGGGCAGTGCTGTGAATATGGATAGGATTCATTTTGTATCCCCCCAGGGTCAAGCACATTAGTTCAAGATAAGGAAAACCAGGGTGGGAGTGTCAGAAGCAGGGGCTTTCGGTTCAAGGTTCAACGTAAAGCAGAACCTTGTAACAGTTATAGCTCTCGTGCAACGCTGTCCCGTGGAAATAGAATGTGAGCCATATATGTACTTTAAAACTGTCCAGCAGCCATAATGTAACAAGTAAAAAAGTAAAAAAACAGGTGAAGTTAATTTTAATAACACTTTTTATTTAACCTACTATTTCCCAAATATTTTCACTTTGACATGTCATCAGTATAAAAATTATTAATGAGATACTTTGCATTCTTTGGTTTGCAGTACGTTTTCTGAATCTAGGCTGTGCCTTACGCTTAAAGCGCATTGGACCAGCCAGATATCAAGCGCTCCATTGGTACATGTGGCTTAGGGCTCCCGTCGTACTGGACGGTCAAGCTCTAGTGAATCATGAATCCATCACCACCAAGTGAATGATTCCTACTTTTAATCAGTTGCTCTGCCCCATTACTGTCTTTTGGCTTTAATGACATTCATATCCCATGTGTAAATTCCTATTTTAAATTCAAATGAACTCATTATAAAGTTTTTATATGTGTTTTGAGAATTTCATAGCATGCTTTAAGTTACCTGGAAGCAGCCTGGGGCACCCTAAATAGAGATGGTATCAGGATTCTTGCTTATAAGTGACAGGAGACTCAATTCAACCCAGCTTAAGAACATACCAAAATAATTTCTTAGCTCACATTTTGAGAAGTCCAGTGGTGACACTGGCTTCTGGCATGGCTGGATCCAGATACATCAATCGTGTCACCAGGAACTTGTTTTTATGGCCCCAAAGTCACTTACTTCTGTGTTGCCTTCATTCTTTGCCTGGATCCCCTGGAGGTAGAAATACGGCCTGAGAAATTCCAGTCTTAAACCATCCTTACAGTGAGCATTCCCTGTAGAATAAGCTTCTCTTTTCAAATAGTTCTAAAAAACCCTAGATTTGAGGCTTATTGACTTGGATTGGAAGTGTACCACTTATCCCAGAATCCAGCATTGTGGATTTGGTCAGGGTGTCGCCTCCAGAGCCAGGACCCTAGGGAATCAGCCCCATGTAAACCGCAAGAATGGGCACGGGGGATGGGATCCCCAGAGGAAAGGGAAGGGTTCGACAAACACAAATATCAGATGTCCGTGAGGGGGGCCTTAATGATAGAGGCCAACGGATCACTTTGTCCTGGGTTGTGAAAATTGCCTTTGGAGAAGGTCCACTTTCTCTTTACTATAAGGCACTGCTTGGAATTTCATAGGTGAGGAGCTCAATTTAAGACACGAATCTTGAGTGCTTGGGCCCCGACATGAGTCTTGCTTTGCTTTTGACCAGTCTACTTTAAGAAGTCTTGTCCCGTGCGGCTGAATTTAGGTGACAGACTTAAGATCGGAATGAGGCATAGAAAGTTTAAAGAATAAATCTAAATGTATGCATTGCCAGGCAATTTAGAGGAGTGGAACCTGACTCAACTAGGTTATAGTCTGTTCTCCTTCCCTCCCCCAGTGACTTTTCAACCAAATGGCGACTGATCTCTGGGGTCAAAGATGTGAAAATCTTACAAAACTCAAAGTCTAACTTCTTCAGATCCCCAAACATCCGAATCACGAACAGGGTGTGCATTTCGTCTGAATACCTGCAGCCCTCGCTGACAGGCATTCTTTATTGGTGCCAGTTACTTGTTTCATTTACCCACTAATTTCCTCCCATCGGAGTTGTTTCCCCAAAGTCATGTACTTTCTCTGCTCGCATGTACCTAAGTAGTTCCCAAATCCAGCCAGCAATTTAGATAGGTCCATGGCTGATTGCTGAAATCTTTACATGTGCGAGTTTTGGAAACAACAGAGAACTTCAAAAATGTATCAAGCCAAAGGACTTTTAGAGACAGAGTATCTTTTGTTATATAAAATAGAATTCTTTATCTCAAACTAAGGTTTATTTAGAAGTAACAATGGCCAGAAAATATTAGCAACAACGTGGCAATTCCCCCCCTCCCCAAATACTAAAACTTTCCTTGCCCAATTTGTGGGTAGGCATATTCATCCTTCAAGGGTCCCCAAAACATTGCGGACTCTTCTCTGAAGAATTCTCCGTGCACTGCTTCGTTCTACCACTTTACCTAAGTCATTGCACTGACCAGAGGCTCTGAGGCAATATGGCTTAAGGGACTTAGACTGTCCTGGATTCAAATCTCAGCTCTGTCGTTTCTTAACCGTGTATCCAGAAAGTTCTTAAATTTGTCTGGGTCTCAGTTTCTTCATCTATTAAAAAAACCCAAAAATCTTGTCTTGCTGAGTTGCTTTTAAACAAACATGAACTAATGTATGTAAATTGCTTGGTGCCTAGGCACTCAATGAAGAGTAACATTATAATTATTATTACTGCACTGTGGTTACTTGTTTATAAGTCAGTCTTTCCCATTAGAGAGCGGCATCCTCTAGGGCAGGGACTGTGTCTTATTAAACTTTATGTCTCAATCCAGAATATATAGATATACATGTTTGTTGAAATAATAACATGAGTAAAGAAATGGATGCATACAGATGAAGAAAGAAAAGTCAACGTACAGTCAGTCTCTAGGGGACCATGGCCCTAGAACAATAATATTATACCATACCAAACCCTTTCCTTTTCAGTTGAATGTTTAGACCCTCTTAGACCGAACCACATGTTTCTGAAGAAACAGTGCCCATGGTCACGTGGGCAATATCATATGGTTCAGACTGATTAAGAGCTAAGAGTCTTGAGTTAAATTTCAGTGTCTTTCAAATATCACCATATGATTAATTGTATTAAATATCTTCCTCATCTACCTCTTTCCGACCACAGTGACCAAGCAGAGACTTAAAATCAAAATAACAGTGTTTGTAAATTGAAAATGCCTGCTTGCAAATCAAGCTGTAAGTATCCCAGGCCTTGAAACCCCAAAGTTCGATTTCGGAATTCAGCCACCAACTCCTTTGGAACTAGAAAGGCTGCCTATGTATTTTCAACTTGAAAACAAACACATGCTTGTCCCATTAGAGTCAAACAAGTAACATCATTCCAGGTACCTTTAAACCTAAAAATCCAAGTCAGGGAGTCATGAAGGGCAGTGGGCACCAAAATCATTTCTCAGCCCAATTGACTCAGAAGCAGTGCGGCTGGGCAAACTCCCTTCTAGAAAGTTGTCCCTTATTTGGATGTGAAAATCCCTTCAGTTCATGCTGTTACTCTCGTCCTAACCATATTTTGTAAATACAAAACCTGGTTCAGTGGTCCCACTGAGACCACATTTCCCAATAATGAGGGAAATGGCATTTACAGGAAGGTCTGAAACTTTCCTTCAGTAGCCTGCAATTTTGTAAGTCCCGTATGAAACCTCCATGTGGGCATGACTAATGGATCCACCTAATTAAATTTTTACAGCATTCCAGGGCTGGAGTGTCAAATGTTTGCTTCCAGCTTGTCTCCTTGTAACGCTGTCAAATAAGTCTCCCATCCCATCCCCCTCCCACACACACCTTTTTTTAGGGTCTGTAGGCTGCATTCCAATGTCATATGAAATCAGAATTTGGTTGATGAGGATGAAGAGATGGATTGCCAAATAGTTTTTGCAAGCCAACCTACCTTCACCTATTTAGAGAGGTTAAAAGGATAAAAAGGGGGGGAAAGAAAAACAAAAAATCCTTCCAGCTGAGGTAGGATTCTATATGGGAAGTTGAGAAAGTCACTTCCAGTGGGTAAGAAGACCATCACTGTTGTTATAAATCCTTACTCCTAAAGACTACACCGTGCGTTTAGCAAGATGGAATTTTAACTTTGAAAATGTACTTAAATTCAGTAGATTCTATGGACTTCAGGAAAGAGGGGTTTGTTGCGTCTAATCTGCAGCACATGATTTCTTGTTCTTTGTTGTGTAATTGGTTTGAAAGAAGAGCATGCAGTTAGACCATTTGCTTATCTCCTAACTGGAGGGTGGGGTTCATCACAAAATGGGTAGATAATTTGAGAAAGTATCTGGAGATGCTCAGCAAAAAGCAGAAGTAGAATCTGATTTCAGTGCCAAACGAATGTCAGACTCAAGATAGGATGCTGTGGGTTCGAGGCAGTGTGCTCCCCCAGAGAAATCACAGAACCTGTTGGAGGCACCGTCTTGGAGATAGATGCTTAGGATGGACACATGTCAGTCAATCCCTGAGCGCTCTCCGAACCAGAGTCCCCAAGTGTGGTCCATGTCATCTACATCAGAACCAACTTGGGAGCTTGTTAAAATGCAGATTCTCGAACCCCAATCCAAACCTTCTGAGTCAGGATCTGGAAGTGGAGACAGGGACTCTGCATGCCAAAGAGCTCCCAGGGAAGCCCCCCACCAGCCGAAAGTTGGAGATCTTTGCTCTGGAGCTGTGGGGAAGATTGTAACTCCACACAGAGAGGGGCTGGAGATCACAAGTGATAAACAAGATATGGATTAACTGAGGCCAGATGGAGACCCTTCCCAGGGAACCAGGTCATCAGCACCAGGAAAGGGTTGTTTTTCATCCAGCCAGAAGATCCCTGTGGACACACAAAGGCTCACCTTACCCCGCAAAGAACCCAAGATGATTATTCCAGCCCAAGGTCTTCAGGAATCAGTCCTAGTGGGGAACCTCCATCTGAAGTCTTCCACTCTGTCTTCCCCAAGTCGCCCACCCCCTACACGTGTACTCAGAAATACACTTGCATAGACACTCAAATGAGTTCACCTTGACGTACGCATACAGACCCACACTTGCAAACAAACGTGTGTGTGCATATGAATTGTGCCCATATAGCTGCACACACATGCCTGAGCATGGACATACGTGTCCATCTCCGCAGCTGCTGACCCACAGGTCCTAACAGAGATGCTACAGCTCAGCTCTTGCTGAGGCAAACTAACCTCCCTTCAAAATAGTTTCCTTTCTAATTCATCTTAGGAAAATCACTAACCACAAGCAATTCCGAAAACCATCTCTCTCCAAGAGCTCCATCCTAATGTGGAAACCAGCCACTAACTCCACGGCAAATGGTTGACTGGAATGAGAATAAGATGAGGTTGTCAGAAGTTTATGATGCAACCAAGCAGGACTCCTTGGCAGCCGTTCCTCCTGGCCCCTCATCCTGGGATGAACTCAGCACCATATTGGCCAAATAAATAGAACAGTAGGGTAGACTCAATAGGGCTTTGGAATCAAGTGGCCGCACAAAAGTGTCTTTGGCTAACGTCGGCTGTGTCAGCTCGGGCAAGCCTCGAGTTTCTGTTCTATAAGCTAGAAGTTTATGAAGATTAAATGAGGCCATGTGTGAAAGCCCCTAGCCCAGGGGCCGGGGACACCCAGTAATAGGAGGTGATTGATCAGGGATTGGCCTGACAGAGTGCCTACATTCCATAGACTTCAGATTCTAAAAACTCTCTCTTTGAATCTTGGCTCTTCCACCTGTTGGTTGGAGATTCTGTGCAAGTGTCTTAACCTCTCTGAATGTCAGCTTCCTCGTCAGGATGGAAACAACACCTCCACCAAACTCACAGAGCCGTTGGAAGAATCCTGTTAATGGGTCTGAAGAGCTTAGCCCGTGCTAGGAAAGGTGAATGCTTAGAAAGAGATGGTTCTTGCTGCTGTTTTTTCTTCTTCTTCTTCTCTAAAAAGAATAGCCCATGAGAAGGAAGGATAGAGGTAGCTATTTCCCCCTTAGGGGAAAACTCTAGACAGGAAACTGGACTGGGGCAAGGAACGTGCAGCTGCTGGAGAAGAATGCATTGCCTATAACACAGGTCACTGAATGATCTTGCAGAGCAAGCTCACCGCTGTTTCCTGCGTCACCTGGGCTGAAGGAAGCCTCCCCTTGCCTGTGTTCAGTGTTTGCATCAAACTCCTCCCAAAAGGGAAGGGGTTCTCCACTTGAGCTGAGGGCAGTTCTTTCTGAAGGGTTTGGCTTTTTTTAGGCAGGGAACCAACAGCCTTTTGAATCTGGTGAAATAGTTTTCATAGCCTTTAGACGTAGTAAGACTCGTTACTTCTTAACTGTGTATCCTTGAGTAAGTGGATTCATCTCTCTGAATCTATTTCTTCATTTAAAAAAAAAAATCGGTAAAGTAATGCCTCTCCGCAGGGTTTTCATGTAAACGAACACTCAGTGCCGTATCGAGTGCATAGTTAACTATTGTGGTGATGGAGAAAAGAGGGCCTCCAAGGAGGGTGGTCTCTGCCTCTCTTCATCCTTCTCTTCCCTGGGCAGAGCCAGGAGGTGACCTCAAGTTTAACTCTGGGCTCCTCTTGGGTAGAGGACATATTAGCTGATTGGATACCAAGGGTGGTTGGGAAATGAAGGCCTTAAAGAATTTTCTGATTCCTCAGAAAGTTAAACACAGAATTACCATATGACCCAGCAATTCTATTTCCAGATATATACCCCAAAGAACTGAAAACAGGTCTTCTAATAAATACTTGCACATGAATATTCATAGAGCACAATTTACGACAGCCAAAAGGTGGAAAGAACCCAATGTCCATCGATGGATGAATAAATAAAATGTGATAAATGTGGTATATCCATAAAATGGAATAGTATTCAGCCATGAAAAGGAATGAAGTGCTGGCACAGGCTATAGCACGGGTGCACCTCGAAAACTTTTCACTTAAGTGAAAGAGGCCAGACACAAAAGGTCACATATTGTATGATTCCATTTATATGAAATATTTAGAATGAGTGAATCCATAAAGTCAGAAAGCACATCAGTGCTTTCCAGGGGCTTAGGAGAGAGTCAAATGAGGAGTGGCTGCTTCATGGGTGCAGGGTTTCTTTGGGGGGATGAAAATGTTCTGGAACTAGATAGAGTTGACGGTCACGCAACCTCGTGAATGTTCAAAATGCCACCGAATGGTACATTGAAAAATGGTTACTTTTAGGTTATATCCATTTTACCTCAATAAAAAAAAAAAAAAAATCTCCCTCTACCAATGTGTGGGTGTCTTGATGCCAGACTGGAGAAAGCAGAAGAAAAAGGAGGGGGTGATTGTTGAAGCACTAATTAAAAGTGTGCCCTTTGAGGGCAGAGCAGTCTCCTAAATCTCTTTAATGAAGACAAAGAAGGCAAGAGCTACGTATGTGGGAAGCAGCAGTTCAACAGATAAACAGCGACACAAGAGACGCCAGCCATCGGCTTCTCAGGAAGGGTCAGCAGCTCGGGTTTTTTTTAAAGGCAGTCGACACGTGAAGTGTGCAAACTCCACTGTGGATTCTTTTGTTCCCGCTCCCCCGACCCTCTCCACCAGCTCGCTCCGCTTGGCACGCGGCCTATTTTCCGAACAGCAGCTGCGTACAGTTGAATAGTAAATCAAACACCCTAAAAACCCGTTGTTTTAAAACAATGTCTCAGATTTCCCAGATATTTCATTTCTCTTTTCCTTCCCCCAAACCCTTGCCTCAACAGCAGTGGGAATCAGCTCATTCAGGTACGAACCTCTGTCCCGTTTGCCGGGGATTCACGAGTTGCTTCCCACTGCGAAGTGTTTTCGGGGCAGAATTTACAGGCAGAGTATATTTCAGGCTGATCCTGTATGCTGTTAGGAAATCTGTTGTCAACAAATGCTCTTGAGCAGGAAGGGATTGGGTGACTAAGGTTTTCTGGGGACACATATCCCCAGGATGAGCCCCAAGATTTTAAGGATTTCGGCACCATGAGGGCTCCCCAGCCCCTTGGCTCTTGGGAGCCATTCTACAGCAAGCCCATCCTGGCAGCCCCCAGCGAAGGCTGTGCCGGTTCCCAACTCACTGTCTGGGGTGGGGAGAAGTTTCCTAGGGAAAGAGTCAAGTGGCTGTGGGGAGGGCTCTTCCCCGAGGGGCAGTGCCGGGCTTCCTGGCAGATCCCACCGCCATGCCCCGCGTACGCACACACTCACAAGCCCTGGCCCCGCGGGTGCCAGCCCAGCCTCCAGCTTCACATAAGTCAGGGTTTCTCAGCCTCAACACTGTTGGCACCTGGGTCAGATCCTTCTTTGTCGGGGGAGTTGTTGAAGCTCAGAAAGGTCAGACGGCTCATCAAACTCAGATGGCTATTAAGTCACAGAGTTTATCAGGTATTCACTCAGCAAACATTTTATACCGCCTATCGTGTAGTGAGCTTTATTACAGGCACTGCCGGCCAGCAAATATTTATCGAACATCTATAAGATGTCAATATTACAGATACAAGAAAGAGCAAGACAGGCCTTCTCATTGTGGAGGAGACAGAAAATAAACGTGTGTACGATGTTCAGCAGCAGCCTTGGCCTCTACTAGGTTCTGGTAGCATCCCCTGTCGGGACGACCAGAAACTGCTCCAGACGTTGTCAGTTGTACCCCGGGGAAGGGGGAGGGCAAGATCGTCCCCTGTTGAAAACCACTGACATAGAGGGAATTTAAGAAAACAACCTTAAAGTGAGATGGAGTGATCTGAGTTAAAAGTAGAAATCTGTCTGTCTGTCCAGAGAGAAACAAATGTATTCCAGAGATGACCTCTCTTGGGAAGGAATATTCAGAGATGAGAGCTACCCCGGGGCTGTGACAGAGCCAGCCCTGCTGAGAAGGACGGCAGCATTTCCGTCAGTAATTGGACCAGCCAGTTTCTCTGCAGTTTGCCCTATTTAACCACTGGTTTATTGTCAGTGTTCCCCATTAAACAGTAACATCTGTGAGACCAGGGACTTTGTCCCGCTAGGTAAGTAAGTGTACGATCCCCAGAACCTACAGCCGTGCCAGACACAAATGCCAGAGGGCAAATGACAGAATGAATAAATCCAGATAATCTTCTGCCTGTGAGACTCCTGTGACTTCTTCTCCTCTTTTTCTGACCCTCTCTTATTCCTCCCCGCTTTGTCTTCTGGCCTTTTTTCTCCCCCTCGGTGCCAAAACATACACGTGCACACATGCTCAAGGTCAAAAGCATATACACTCATCCTCCCACAAACAGACACACATACCCACCAACACACCAGCAGGAAATGAGAAGGAAAGACCAAAACACATCCTTGACTCAGTGTTCTGAGAAAATCAACCATCCCAAACCCAACAGCAGATTATACTGGAAATCAGCTGGCCCTTGAGCTTCTTGGCAGTTGTCGATTTGTCACAATTGGAGGGCTTGATGCCCTCACCACGAGGTCACCAGAAGTTCTGTGTTCAGGCCAAGAAACTGTGTGACCCTTTGCATTCGGAGTAACACACTTTACCGTCACATTTACAGTGAAAAATAACGTGAAAAGGCCGCCCCCCACCCCTGCCACCAAAATAAATAAATAAATCACACACACACACGCACACGCACACGCACACGCACACACACACACACACCAGCTCTGTGGTTATGAAGCCCATATAAAGCGGTTCCAGTCTCTTGACAAAAGACTATTAAAGGCTGGCAGGGCAGGCAGAGAGGCAGTTCAGAAAACATAATCTTTTATTTACCCAGATAAATATGATACTGGCTACATGAATTTGAAGGCACTTTGTTAAACACTTGATATGCTGTACTGCACCCAAAAGGCCATAACTGCCTTTCGATTGAGGACAATGATTGGGAAAGAGCAAACCAGGCAAATAAATAAATTATATGTATTTATTTATTTTTAACATGCTTTGCTAGACAGGCCACAAGGCCTCTCTCAGGTAACACACACCTGGCAACCTAAACTAAAAAGGGACCTCTTGATAGGAGAGAACTGAGCTCCTCTTCCCTCTCCTCCTGGGCTGTGGCTGAACATCTGTCCGTCTGCCGTTCTGGGTGAAACAGAGGAAGTTTAGATCCCGTGGCCGCTGCGCTGTATCAAAGCATCCGCCTCCTTTTCCAAAATCTGTGCAGAAGGACTGTTACAAATTAGGAAGCAGTCTTATAAATGCATAGATTCAAACCCCAAACTGTATTTGAGTGAAAACCAGGATATTCATGGAATACAGAGGGTGATTCTGAGAAATGAGTAGAGTTTAGAATCCTTCCCAAATGCCAGCCGATCTCCTGTGATCAGGAGTATTAAGGGGTCCCCTGGACTGGCACAGGCTCTGAGGGAACCCCTGTTAATTTTTACAGGTTCCTTTGCTCTTCCCATTCCCCCCAACAGCATGTATTGAGCATTATGTAAGTGTCAGCTTGTTCTAAACACTTTATGTGACAGTAATGTTATCCAGAATGCAGTGAGGTACTATTGTTATCCATGTTTTACAAATAAATAATTATGACCTAGGGAGTTTAGGTAAATCTCCCAAGTTAACACAGCCAGTAAGTGGTGACAAGGGGATTTGAATCCAGGTCATCTTCCATCAAAGCCGACACTCTTTAAACTACAGCTGTGTGTTTTACTAGATATGCACTCTCTACCAAGGGTGCTCCCAACCCCTCCGTGGCTTCAGTCATCATCTCTGTGACAGCCATCAAGAGTATTTCAATTTCCATACCAGCTCCAGTCCGTTGGTAATGGCTGCCTGGATCATGGTGCTTAAGCAGCCAGGCTCAATGGGAAAAAAAAAAAAGAAAAAAAAAAATATCTGCAATCGATTAGTGATGCCTGTTCTGGGTGCAGAAGGGGCAGTTTGTGGCACATATGCTACCTATTTGAATGTTCAGTTTCCATTGCCAACGAATACTTTATCTTCTGAACTCCAAAGCCAGATTTTCAACTGCCACTGAGCTATCCCACTGGGATATCCTATTGGTATCTCAGACTCCCCAAATCTGGCCTCTTCTCTCATGGTCCCCAATGAGGTTTAAAAAATATTCACACAGATTTCAAGCTGGAAACCTGAGAGCTGAGTTTAGCTCTTCTCTTTCCTTCATTCAATACTCTAATCAGTCGTGCATCTTTTCCATTCTGCTTTTCAAAAATTGTGAAGGTTTCCTGTGAGCTATCACATTCTCACTCCTTGGGTCTAGGATAGGCCTCCGTTTACACTACTGCAAGAACCAACTAACCAGTGCTCCTGCCTCCAGATCTGCCAATTCACTGCCAACTATTCTTTCTGAAGCATGAATCTGGATATATAGTTCCCTTGCCCAGTACCTTTGTGGCTCCGCTAAGGTCCAGACTCTTCAGCTGGCATATGAGACCCTTCACCATGAGTTCTTATTCTAACTGTTCAGATACCTCCCTTGCCCCGTGATGAGTCATCCCGTCACATGTTACCTGTGCTTCAGCAACCACCCTGCTCTACCATCCCATCATCATTCATGCCCATGTGTTCTTGCACAAACTGTTTCTTTCACTAAGAATATCCTGCACAATTTAGTGATTCTTTACAGAGACCTCCATGGCCTTGGTTGGCAGGAGCCAACCATCACAGATTACACCCTCAGCTCTAAGAAGCGTTGTCTGGAGGAACCAGTGTAGCCATAACAAGCCCATCCACAGAGGGGCTGGGCCTTACCCTGGCCTGTCCTTTCCTGAGTCTCCTTCAAAGCAGCAGCTGTTAGGATGGGATTTACAGCCTATACATCCATAAACAAAGGTGTCCTTCAGAGAGTGTACCCATGGAAGCTGGATGGTGAGACCCATGACCCTGAGTTACCCCCGGCAGTGTCCCCAGGCACCTTGGCTGATGGGTTTTTGCACCAGCTTACAGTTTACCATTTCGGGGCACACAACTCACACCAGCCTCATGGCATTTGGCGTTGATACAAGAATGCAACCTCCTTGAGGGTAGGGGCCAGTCAGAAACATCTTCACCCTCCTGTTATACCTGGACTTGGTACCTGTTACAAGGCAGGCAGTCAAGAAATGGTCGTCCATGGGCTTAGTGGAGTGAACCAGAAAGTAGATGAATCCGTCTCAGCATTGTCCCTTATTAGCTAGGGGATCTTGGTTTAATTTTGTAACCTCTCTACTTCTGTTTCTCCAGCCACAGAACTGGGTTAATAGTAGTGCCATATTTAGGGGTTCTTCAGACTTTGTTGTCAGTGAGTAGCGGATGGGTGGGTGGGTGGATGGATGGATGGATGGGTAGATGAATATTCCTGTTGATGAATAGTGGATTAACAGATAAATGAGTTATTTAATAGATTCACTTAATACCTGTTTAATTAAAGAGAATTGAGTGCCAAAAGCCACCACCAGTCACACACTAAATAAAGTGACCCAAACGCAAATGGTCCCTCAGGAAACAATCAAATAACAGTAACTTTTGCAGGCCTAGGGATGGCGTGGAGGTTCCCTCTGGGCACTCTTTTCACCAGATACCCTCCCCATGAAGAAAGGGGCGGGGAAGGGGGGGAGGGGAGGGGGAAGAGATGAAGGAAGGGGCAGGATGGTAAAAGCGCACACATGAGCACATGCTCAGAGGAACAACTTAAAGCCGAGCCCTCCTGTCACTTCACCCTAAGCCTCTGCCCTTACCCCGAGCCTCCCCGGGAACAGTCTATGGGTCCGAGGTTTTCTCTTGCAGGAGAAGGTGGTGCAGACAGGATCTTGAGCTCCCAGTCGCTCTGCTTTTAAGTTAATCTGTCATCTCGGTAGCGCTTGTGTGTGTGAAGGCGAGCAGGTGGAGAGAGACACAGAAGAGGACATCTCTGCATGCTTCTTCTCTAACCTATTAGAGGTCACCCCTCACCTGCCTCGGATCGCTCACCTGTGACTAAAAGGCCTAACCCACTCTGAGAACCCAGATTCTCCTGTTGGGAGCTTTACGGACCCCCAGGACTTCTCTGGCCCCTCCCGGCTCGGCCGTATCAGCTGAGTAATCTCCCTGAGCGTTCTGACACACAGCTGCAAGAGATGAAAACTGTACTGTTGATAGCTGAAACTTTGGATAAGATTACATGGTTTTGAATATCTTGATGACATATTTGTCTGAAAAGTCTTTTAGAGGACAGCCTAATATAAATGCGCGGAAATGTTTCTAATGACTAGCATTTGTCTACAGACTTCGTTGGAGAAATTAGCATTCATGTGTCTCTGGATGTCATTTGCATTTGTATGTGGGGACCAACTTTTGAATAATCATCTCTTCCAGCCCAGAAGTGTTAACTATTTACTCCGAACACAGGCTGGTTTCCTTCTCAGGCTATCTGGCTGGGTCTGTGATGTCCAGAAATAGGTAATGTTGTAACGGGCATATATCCCATGGCTCCAAGACCACTGGAACCTTCTAAGGAGTCCTCAGATACCATTTGCCCTAGCAAATATTTACTTGCTCTGCTCTGTTCTGGCCTCACCCACCCCACTGTTTCAATCACCTCCCCTCATCCCAGCTAACCTTGGTTCTTGCTACGAACTCCAGACCTCCTAGGTTGAAGGCTGAGACCTATCTGGTCGCAAGTGTACTTGGGATTCTCCCCAGGACAACACAGATTCCACTGAAACTCCACGGAAAGGAGCTAGCGTGTGCAGGCATCAAGGGCCCGATTCCCTTCTGTGGTTTCATAGAGGTCCTTTGGCTGAAGTCCAGGGTAATTTTCCTGGTCCAATTTTACTTTAAGTAGAAGGAGAAGAAAAGGTCTGGATAAAGCCAAGCTAAGTGCTCACAAGGCTCTGATCTGCTCTGGGATGTCCAGGAAGAAAATTAACCTCTGTAGGCATCAGTTTTTTCATCCGTAATGTGGGGAGGTAATTCCACCAACTACCCAGAATTAAAAAGACAAGAGTTGATCATGCATCTGAAATCCCAGGACTGAGCACACAGCAGACACTCAGTAAATGTTCCTTTCCTGCCCTGTCGCCTCAGTATTTCCTAGCACGCCGTCAGCAACGGCATTAAGGCTCCTGATGGCAACTTTAGCAAAGAACAGAATGATGCGCTGGTTTCAGCGTGAGATTCATTCGGGAGAGTGTCGCAGAGGGCGTGTTCGTTTGTGGGTAGCTGGACAGCTTGGGAGCCATTCTCTTTGTGAGCTCTGGGTCTCCATTACAATTTCCCTGGGCACGTTCATTCTCCGAGGTCTTACCCGTCTGTGTCAGAAGTAACTCCGGACTGTTCTGCCTGAGAGGGTTACGCTGGAGGCAAGAGGCCCAGCATCAGGTGAGGCCCCCGCATGGCTCTGCTTTGGGACCTAGCACCTTGCACACAGTAGGTGTTTCATGAACACCGGGTAAGTGAATTGGTGTGAGTTCATGAATCTCGGCGGCACCATGCTGTCTCCTTCTAGAATGTGGGGCAGGAATACTGATGGACTGCGTTCCAAGAGATAAGTATCTCTAACAGTAAATGAACAGCAACAACAATTGTAACATTTCTGGAGCCCTCGGTCCAGGCCAGACTTTGTGCTGTGTGCTGTATGGTGCCATCTGATTTGGACACGCAACAGGCCACCAGCCGCCAGCTGTCACCTCCCGTCCCAGTGGGAACTTGGATGCAGAATGGGAAGAGGTGTTTGCTGTTTCTTCCACTCAGCCTGCCCCTTCTCTGTTTTGAGGTAGAGCACAAGTAGCTCATTTCAGACACCACCCTGTCTTAGAAATATCCGCCAAATCCCCAGGTTTGGGGGGATCTGTGCTCCCAAATATGGCCTCGTGTAACCTTCTAGAGACTCCGAGAACTGGAAGATGAAAGGTGATGGTAACCCTAATACGTAATTACAAATGGCACCTCTGTCAGACTGCAAGTGAATAAATGAAGTCCAACAAAGTTCAGCTTTTTCCACAATAACGACTAATTTGTGTTTTCAGTTGCTGTCAATAGAAATAACCTCGGGGTCGAGGGGTGGGCAGAGCTGCTTTGCTGATACCCGGAGCCCGTGCCCTGCCTGTGCTTCGACTTGGCGCCGGTCCTGGGGCATCCCAACTTCCTTATCACAGGACGTGTTACTCCCATCCTAAGCTCAGGCTTGCTTGTCTGTCTGTCCACTGCCTGGAGACCTCCGGGAGGACAGGCACAGGTGTTGAGATGAAGAGGGTCAAGGAATGTCTGCAGAATGAATGAACGTGTTCATCTGCAGTGTCCTCTCAACCCGCTGGTGTGTCCCAACCGGCAAACGACTGTTCTGGGGTCTTGCTCTGTGTCTCTCTGTCTCCCTCTCTCTGTGTCTCTCTCTGACTGTCTCCGTTTCTCTCTGTCTCTGTCTTTGTCTTTTTCTCTCTGTCTCTCTTTGTCCTTGTTTCTCTGTCTCTCTCTCAGGATGACGCTGACAAGGAGGGAGGGAGGGAGGATTGAAACCTGATTTGTCAAAATTATTCGATCTGTTTCCATCTGTCTGTTGGGCCTCACGTGAACACCCCGACAAGTTCTCTGCCGCCATGTTAATGTTCCGGGCGATGCTCTCTGGTCGCCCACATCTCATGCCAGGGACAACGCCTGCTCCCAAAGAATCCCAGGCCACGTGTCACCCTTCCTGGGTCTGCAAAGGCGCATTGGGAGAGGCAGAGCTGATCTTCCTTGGAGCCTGGGTTGCTGAGGTTTTTTTTTCTTGAACACTATGCCTCGAGAACATTTTTATGTGCCTCTTGCCAAACCTGAAACTTGATGTTGGGATTGTTGGTGATCCTCTGAGAGTCAGAAGTGGCACCAGAACACACCTGACCGCTCCCAAAAGCACATTTCCCAAGCACCAGAAAACTACAACTTGTGCTCAGGGTAGGATCAGCTCGGCAGAATGGCCCAGAATCTTCCAGCATCACTTTTCATTGTTATCTTGAAAGAAACAAATTAACCTGCAGATGTGGCTACTGTAGCCTCTATTTTGACTGAGTCGATTGGTCCACTGGTGCAAACACATCATTAAATGAATATACACATAATGTATTCATATATAATTGATGTGTATGTATACTTTCCCGTTTCTTTTGTCACTAGCCATTTGTTTTTAATTTATTTATTCGTTTGTTTGTTTATTTATTTATTTATTTATTTTTGGCTGCGTTGGGTCTTTGTTGCTGCCCGCGGGCCTTCTCTAGTTGCAGCGAGCGGGGGCTGCTCTTTGTTGCGGTGCACGGGCTTCTCATTGCAGTGGCTTCTCTTGTTGCGGAGCACGGGCTCTAGGCACGCAGGCTTCAGTAGTTGTAGCATGCGGGCTTCAGTAGTTGTGGCTCACAGACTCTAGAGCGCAGGCTCAGTAGTTGTGGCGCGCAGGCTTAGTTGCTCCGCGGCATGTGGGATCTTCCTGGACCAGGGCTCGAACCCGTGTCCCCTGCATTGGCAGGCGGATTCTTAACCTCTGCGCCACCAGGGAAGTCCGCCATTTGTTTTAAATATCTACTGACTGCCAATCACATGGTTCCTCCTTGCACTATTATTAGAGACGTGGACTGATTTAAAGAAAAATATATAAGTATCTCCCTCCGACACACCATTGATTCCACCCACATCCCTTCAGGAGATGTATATTCCTACGGTTTCGATCACATAATTTACTGATGAAAAGGATACAGTGACAAAACTGGCACTGCGTTTTCGTCACCAGAGTGTAACTCCCTGGGGGATTTTTAAGAGGAAACACCAGGGAGGCTATTTCTAATCTTCTGTCACGACATTTAGAGCATGGGCTGAGTAGTGAGGATGGGTGGGCAGTGAGGCACTGAGTATAAAGGTAGAGAACACCACGGCAAAGGGGCCGACGTGTGAACCCCATCTTCACGTGCTCCATGGAAGCCTCTGGAACATTCACTGGTGGGGATAATTGTAACCGCACAAAGGACGGGGGGAAGGGTGTTAACAGCCTCTTTGCCCTCATTCAACTTTGTGTCTCTGTTGGGCTCCACCTCCACCCAGCCCCACCCCCGCCAGGTCCATTCTCTACTTCTCCCTACTCAGCTCTGGGCTCTGGGAGACAGATCAGCGTAGACATGTGAGTGGGCTCGCCAAGCCCTCTGGCTTCCAGCTGGGTCAGGCCTCTGAGTAACACTGCAGGGGGGTGGGGTGAGCTCCTGCCTCCCAGCCTGCGGGATCACCGGTGCCCTTGACTGAAGGTTACAGCTGTAGAGTCGGAGTCAGGCTGCCCTGTCCAGTCACCCATCTCTCTCTCTCTCTCTCTCCTTGTCTATCTATCTCTTTCTCCCTTTCTCTCCAGCTCTTTCTCTCTCTCCTCCCCCTCTTCTCTGAGTCTTGGAACGATGCACCCTTTCCTTACCCTTTCAGGTCGCAAGAGGTGGTCCTGGCTCCCTGAAGTTGGAAACCCCAGGAAACAATAGCTTGCCTTAAGGCTTTTCTATATCGTGTGTTCCTGTGCTTTGTAAACATTCCCTTCATTAAAACTCCTCTTGGTTCCCCAGGCCCACTCCTTCTTGCTAGGACCCAAGAGACACAAAGTTGTGGATCAGATAGAATCACATAGGTGTGCTTCTCCCAGGGTGCGCCGAGGTCCCCCCGGAGTAGAGCCTCCTCCTTTCTCCTCCTCTCCCCCGGATGCAGTCAGGGGTCTCTACAGAAGAACGTGAATGACCTTCACCCTTTTCCCAGGAGAGACCAAGCTGGGGTCCTATGTACCTCAGCAGGGCCTTACTGCCTTCCCCAGCCCACCCCACAGACTCTGGACCCCTGAATCAGAGCTGAGCTATGCGAAAGGGCAGAGCACGGACCAAAGTCAGAGGGCCTCTGCTCTTTTCCTACCCTGTGACTTTGGGTTATACACATGCTTCCTCCTTGGGGATGATGTGACATTTCATCGAGTCAAGCCATGAATAATCTTGTAGCTAAGAAAGGCCATGTGACTCATTTCTCATACATAAAATATAAGCATTCCAATGGTACCATCAATTTCCCTTTTGTTTTCACCACCTTGCAATGCAAACATGATGGCTAGCACTTCAGCAGCTACCTTGGGAAGATGAGGTGATAGCAAGAGGGGAAAGATGAGAATTGCAGAGATGGTGAGATGGTGACCTTAATATTAGTAAGCCACTGAACTAATGCTAGCAATCAACTACGTCCACAACTGTGTGGTGTGTGTGTGTGTGTGTGTGTGAGAGAGAGAGAGAGAGAGAGAGAGAGAAAACATTAATCCTTCTTTGTTTAAGCCCCCTGTTAATTAATTATTCTGTTGCTTGCAGCCAAAGGCATTCCTGTCCGATATAGTAAATAATGTGTCAATAAAATAAAATAACTTCTCCAACACCCCATTGGCTTTTTACATTGAAATCGGTGTAGTGTAGATTTTTTAAGTGGGAGGAGGGTTAATCTGTTTAACCCCCTTTCACCCTCTTTTCAGCAGCTCCTGTAGCCCCTTGAGAGCAGATGCCACGTTGACATTTACATCCCTAACGATCAACACCACAGTTTCTGTATAACTGGCATTCGATTAAAGATGGGCTTCAGAAGGTCCACAGAGGATAGTACGGTAACTACCATTTATTGAAGGACTAATACATGCAAAGCATTTTCCAATTCTCATTTCAGACACATCATATCTCTGTTGAGCAAGTATTTTTACCCTCATTTTACAGATGAAAATCCTGACGCTCAGAGAGTTTTCATAATTTGGCCAAGATCCTGAAGCTTATAAATGACACAGAGAAAATGTGAAGCCCCAGTCTCCCAGCTCCCCTATAGACATCTTCCCTGTGAGACAAACAATTCAGAGTGTAGAAACCATCCCTGGGGACTTTTTCTCGTTTTAGCATCTGAAGATACCAACAGACCCAGCCAGGTGCCGACCTGCATTGAAGCAAGCTCTGCATTAAACCTTCAAAGAGTCTAGAATTCAATCCCCGGAGGGTTCAGAGGATGATGGTTTTGGGCTATTGAGAAAGTGGCCCTTTCCACTCTCTCATTTGCATGCTGGATGTCTACTGAAAGTTGCTATGGTGATCCGTTTGACCAGAAGTTTCCGCTGAATCATCCCAACACATATGAAAGCAGAGATGTGGTTTGGGGACCCAGAGCCCCGTAGCCGGGGGAGACGTCTCCATCTTTCACTTGTGACTCACTCGTGGTCACGCGTAGGCCCAGCTGGGACGAAAGCGAGACCTCTGGGACAGGTGTCGCTCCCTGGAGACGTTTTGCACAGCAGGGCACACTGCAGTCGCCTCTGGGGACCCGAAGACTGGAGAAGGAAAGGTGGGAGCCGGCACCTGAGCCATGCCCTGCTCTGCAGGGTCATTCCGGGGCTCAGGTCGTCTAAGCAAATGTCTCGGTTTGGAGACCCCTAACAGCAGAGGCTGCAATAGGCACTTGGGTTCAGGTAGTCTATCTGAGAGCTGACCTGAGGAAGCAGAAGGGAAGGGGATTCTAAGCCAGCGTGAAGGGAGAGCCTTACCAGTGTGCTACCTGGGTGCTGCCGTGGGCGGTGACCCGCTTTAGGATCTGTTTCTAGAGTAATTGGTGACAGAACACAGCAACGATGGAGCGTGGGACGGGGAGCAGACAGACCTGTGTTCAGATCTCCTCTCTGCTCAGCGCAGCCCTGGTTGCAGGCCTTGACTTCCCTACGCACAGAAATGGAGAAAAGAATACCTCGTGTGGCTTAGAAAGAAATCACGTTCACAGTGGAAGCTGGTGCAGGGTCTAGCATGTGGCACATCTTCAGTCAGCTTTGTTTTCTCTCCTTCTTCTCTTCACCAAAGACATTCAGCTAAGTGATACTGCTGTCCTTGGCTGAGAACCAGGCGTAGGAGCTTATGGACAAACAGTTAATTTAAAAAATGTATGGATACGGGACTTCCCTGGCGGCGCGGTGGTTAAGAGTCCGCCTGCCAATGCAGGGCACACGGTTCGAGCCCTGACCCTGGAAGATCCCACATGCCATAGAGCAACTAAGCCCGTGCACCACGACTACTGAGCCTGCGCTCTAGAGCCCACGAGCCACAACTACCGGGCCCTCATGCCACAACTACTGAAGCCTGTGCGCCTAGAGCCCGTGATCGGCAGCAAGAGAAGCCACCACAGTGAGAAGCCCGCGCACCACAACGAAGAGTAGCCCCCACTCGCAGCAACTAGAGAAAGCCCACGCGCAGCAACAAAGACCCAACGCAGCCAAAAATAAAATAAATTAATTAATTTTAAAAATGTATAGATAGAAAGAGATTTAAACATAGCTCTTAAAAATTGCCCTTTATTTTTGAAGTAAACGTTATTTGACATTTGATCTTCATTTGAATTATGTCCTGTGTAACTAGTTGAACATGGATATCTTTAGAGATAAACAATGTAGATGCATAGAGGAAGTGGTGCCTAATTATTCCCTTTTTTTTTTTTGCCACTTGGAGACATTTAAAGGATGCTTCTGGTTGGGGTGCAGGGGGCTGTGTGCAACAGACTGTGGAAAAGCTGTCGAAGGAAAAACTCCAGGGCAGTCTGTTGGAGTGCATTAAAGGAGAGAGATTGCCGTTCAAATGGAGGTCGATCTTTAAAAATTATGTAACACATTACATTAGCAACATGTTACATTTCTGTGTGGAAAGACAGGTACAACTTTTCTAGAAAATACTTTGTCATATCAACACCCTAAAATACGTATACCTTTTAGCCTGCATATTAGTCAGGGTTCTTCAGAGAAACAGACCCAATAGGATATGTATATATTTCCTGTTGGATAACCATCTATCTGTCTATCAATCAATCAATCAGTCAAATAATCTGCAATCTGGAAACCCAGGAAAACTAGTGGTGTCATTGAGTCTGAGTCCAAAGGCCCGAGAACCCAGGGAGCCAACTGTATAGATCCCAGTCTGCAGGGATCTGGGATCCCTTTTTTTTAATTTTTTAAAAAATTTATTTATTTTATTTATTTATTTTTGGCTGCATTGGGTCTTCATTGCTGTGCACGGGCTTTCTCTAGTTGTGACGAGCGGGGGCTACTCTTCATTGCAGTGCGCGGGCTCGGGCAGTGAGACAGGAAGAAAAAAGGAGCTGGGGGAGCAGGGGTGAGGGAGATGAATTTCTCCTTCCTCTGCCTTTTGTCCCACTCAGGCCCTCAACGGATTCGCTGATACCCACCCACACTGGGGAGGGCATCCACCTTACTGAGTCCACAGATTCAAATGCTAAGCTCATCCGGAAACATCCTCACACCCAGAAATAATGTTTCATCTGGGCACCCCATGGTCAGTCAAGTGACACATGAAATTAACCATCACAGCCTGGTAACCCCAGTTTTTTATCTCTGTCTTACAGAGATTATCAGAGATTCAGAAATGTACAAAGAGAGAGATCAAAGCAGTATGTATATTACTGAAAAATTGGGAAGTATTTTAAAGCCCCCCAATAAGTGAAGTAAATTCTTTTATGATCATGTGATTAAGTGTTATGTGGGCAATAAAGACACTCTTGCCAAGAGTACTCAATGATCAGGGAAGGCGTTGATGGTAGATTATGAAGTGAAAAGTTGGTTAATAAAGAGTCCATCTGATTCCAATTCTGTTAAACATACCCTTTCGTCATACAATTGCATATCTGTGTATATATTTCTGTATACTCATTACCCAAAGAATAACTTAGAGGAAAACACTATTAACAACCACTGTTTCTAAGTGCTTCTCTTCCCTTTATTCTTTCTCCTTTTTGTACTTTGCAGAGTTTCCATAAGGAGTAGAAAACATTGTCGTAATCAAAGAAGGAAACGATAACTGTGATTTCTGAAGATGCTGAAGAAGTCAAACGTTAGAATCCTGCGCATTTTGCTTCGGCTTCATCTTTCTTCAGAATACAGCTGGATCTGCCCCCCGGAAGGTGAGGGTCAGGTGAGCTGCAGGGCCAGAGGGGTCAGGACGCTGCGCTTTGATGTGTGGCCTCCGACCCCCAGGACAGAACAGTGCGGAAGGCAGCCATCAGAGGACAGCGTGGAGGGTTGGTTAGTCTCCCCAGGACTCAGGGGTGTGACACATTACAGTGCCTGCTGTCGCTTTGGACCTTTGGGGGTGCGTCCTTGACCGTGCAAAGAGGATGAAAACTAGAAGCTCCCCACATCCTAATCTCCTTACCGGCTCCGTTTTCTCTCCTTTGATGGCACCTCCATTTCCACATCCCTCCCCCCTTCTCTGTGGCCCCCACCTGTGTCATCCAGCCGGCTCCGGGCCCACCGGTCTGCTTCCACTGACACCAACATCTTGTGTCCCTCCCTGACAATGCCAGCGGGTCACACAGAGAGAGTGACCACGATTCCACCCACCGCAGAGATTTGTGAGACCCACAAAAACATCAGAATTGTAGTCAGGAGACCGTGTGGTTTGAATCTCTCTCTCTCGCCCTGCCAAGCTGTGTGGGCTTGAAAAGGTATCTTCACTTCTCTGAATTTTAGTTTCTTCACCTGTAAGCAGCCTGCCGCCTAATCGTGAGAATGACATGAGTCTATTAGCCGCAGTAATCATGAGAGCTACACAACAAACACCGCAAGCTTCGCGACTTGAAACAACGCCCACCTGTGATATCGCGGTTCTGTTGGTCCGAAGTCTGAGTGGGCTGAGGCGGGTTCTCTGCGGCGGGGCTCATACAAGGCCGCAATCAAGACGCCGGCTACGCTGAGCTCTTAATTGGAGGCCCTGGGGGAGAATCTCCTTTCAAGCTCATCCAGATTGTTGGCAGAATTAATTTCTCTGTAGCTGTGGGGCTGAGGTCCCCGTGGCTTTTGTCAGCTGGGAGCCACTCTCTGTTGCTGGGGAGCGCCCACCTTCCTTGTCACATGCTCCTCCCCCCCCACCCCGCCACCAAAAGCTTCAAGCCAGTGACAGCCGGCCCAGTCCTCCTTGGGCTTTGAACCTCTCCGACTTCCCCTTCTGCTTCCAGCTGGAGAAAACCCTCTGCTTTCAAAAGACTCGTGGAGATTGGAGACAATGGTGCGTGTAAATCGCTTAGAACGGTGCCTGGCATTTAGTAAATCAAGGTTGACTTCAGGACAAATACAGCCCAGGATACCTAGAAGGTTCTGAATCGGCTTTTATGGAATAAATGAGTACATGAATGGTGGCAGGAATGAATGAGCAAATGGGGGGGGAAAAAAAAGTCAGCTGTGAAGTTGAGTTCCTATTTTGGAGGGCGGAGGCAGTCAGCGAGGGACGTCTCCAACAGCGAGGGGACGTTCTGATATGAATTCCATCAATCCGCACAAAGTGAGGATTCAATTAATACAGCTACTAAATAAGGTTTCGTCCTGCAGCGTGAGAGTACCTGGGGTGCGTCATCTGAGCCCGGCTTCTCTGCTCAGAAAGCATCCTGCTCCGAGGCCCCAGGAAGTCTTACTGGCAATTACAGCCAAAGGAGCAAAATTCCGTCTCTAGGCACTTCCCCCCTTCAGCTTCAAATTGCTCTTGGGATCTTTATGTTTCTCCAACACGGGCTCTGCGCTAGGCGCCCAACTCCCTTCCTACTGCAGGAGGGGCAAGGAGGTGGATTCTGGATCTGGCCAGAGGGAGTTTGGTGATTCTACCCTTAAAGTCTCAAATCCTTGCCATTTTAGCGGTCATCCGAGCACCACTGAATCATTACATCAGGCACCTCCAACACCTGTGAAACAACTCAGGTACCAAAGAGAAACAGAACAAAGATGAAACCTGGTGTCTGAGGGGCAGCGGTGCACTTGGTAAACTTACAAGCACCCCTGGCTTCCAGACCTCCTCCAGAGGGCTTTTATAACTTCCTGAAAATGCTTTAGCATTGGGTTTTAATTAAACATTTAATATGCATCATGCGAATGTATTGATTCTGCCAGGGGGAAAAAAGATGAATCTTGTTATTTGGACATCCCCAGCTAGGAACACTCATATTTTCCCGGGGGTTACTAATGGAGCCCCCGGTTGCATCCAAGTTCGAACAGCACTGCAGGAGCTGGGGAACATCCTGGTCTGCAGAGTCACTGGCTCAGAGCAATTGTGTTCATTTCAGCTTCTCAGACTCAGTCCTAAGACTAAGGATGTAGGGAGGGGCAAGCTGTTGAAATTAACATGAAGCACTTAAAATGGACCCCTTTGTCAGAGGGTGTCCTTCTGCGTTCATCTCTTCCCCCTTCCCATTACTCTGAAGTTCTGATCTCTGAAAAGGATGTTCCAAACTACCCAGAAAAATACTTGGAGGAAATGGCTCAGTGTACAAGATCACACTACCTGCCTGACCCAGGAGGGTTAGGGTCTCACTAAGTTGGTATTTATTGACCAAAATTTTGGAAGAATGAGGCATCTGGCATATCAAATATTCTCATTTACTGCAGATCGATCACAAACTCTTTTGATTTCCAGCCTTATTGTTCAGATTTCTTCTAAATTCATATAGGCCTCATTTCCTGCCTTATTAAAGGGGAATTGGCTAAAACTCTTTGGTAAGTAGGGGTTGGAAATACCCTTGGCTGGTCTCAGCTCCAAGTATTCATTGAACAAGACAATAGCTATAGAGTAGTGGTTCTCGACTGGATGATTTTGTCCCCCAAGGGACCTTGGCAATTGCTGGAGATATTTTTGGTTGTTACAGCTGGGGAGGTTTGGGGGGCAGGAGTTGCTACTGGCATCCAGTGCATGGAAGCTAAGGATGCAGAAACGTCCTACAACACACAGGATAACCTCCTCCACAAAGAATTATCCATCCCCAAATATCAATAGTGCTGAGGTTGAGAAGCCCTGATATAGAGGCTAAAAAAATGGTTTGTAATACAGGCTTATATATTAGATGGTCATCTAGAAGGAAAGATTCAAAACAAACAAACAAACAAACAAAAAGCCTTTGATACGAGAATCCATTGGGGAGCCTGCCATCAACCAGCCGTGGGGCCTTGAGCAAGTTAATACATTGAATATACTGAATTCGATTTATTTACTCATTCATTTGGGCAGCTTTGTGAAGAATGGCATGTTCTAATCTAGGCAGAGGAAACAAAATAAATGGTATGTGCAAAGGCTCAAGGCGGGAGAAAGCCAGTGTCCAAGGAAGGCCAGAGTGACTGGAGGATAATCAGCAAGAGGGAGGGAAAAGCAGGGGAGATGCTTCTGGACCTTCTGGACCAGAGCTGTGCTTTTATTCTGGGTGTAATGAACTCTTCAAGCAGTGAAGAACCATGACCCAGCTGATGCTTTAATATCAGGTGACTGGACAGGACCTTGTCTCTCTGGTTCCCTATACAGGCTCTAAAAGTGTCTGTTGGGTGAGAGACTCTGCTCCCGGCTGCTGTGGTGAGGAGACCTGACCAGAGAGAGGGGACAACGCTGGGAGCAGAGAGACCACTCAACAGGCCACTGTGTGGTCCCAGGAGAAAGAAAACAGCGGGGCAGTTCCTCAAACAGTTAACGTTGTGTCACCATGTGACCTAGCAATTCCACTCCTAGGTATGGACCCAGGAGAAAGGACAACGTATGTCCACCCAACACCTTGTACACAACTGCCCATAGCAGTGTTATTCGCAATGGCCAAAGGGTGGAAACAGCCCAGACGTCCATCAACTGATGGATGGAGCGACAAAATGTGGTGTATCCATACAATGGAATAGTACTCAGCCGTAAAAAGGAATGAAGTACCCACACATGCTACAACGTAGATGAACTTTGAAAACATTAAGCTAAGTAAAAGCAGTCAGACACAGAGGACCACATTTTGTATGATTCTGTTTATGTGAAATGTCCGGAAGTGGCAAATCTATAGAGACAGAAGGTAGATGGGTGGTCGCTGTGGAGAAGGGGGAATGGAAAGTGATAATAGGTACAGGTTTGGGGGAGGTGACGAAAATGCTGTGGAATTAGATAGGGGTGGGGTTGCACAACCTGTGGATACTGATGGCATTTGCGGGGAGGGAAAGCCAGCAGCGGAGGCTGGCTGCCTGCTTTCTCTGTTGCCGCTGCTCTGAACTCTTCCTTATGGTGTCACACTCAATAACTACATGACGGTTTTCCCCACATCTACCTCTTTCTTCTTATTGGAGTGTAAGCTGCGGGGGAGGAAATGCTTTGAGGAAGGGAATTTGCTTTTTCAGAGGAATCAGAAAACTTTCTTCTTGGTGACCTTTCCACCCTTCATTGCCAGAAGAGTTTGACCTCTGACCCCAGGGATGCTGGGGGAACAGGCTCTGGACAATAGAGCGTTACAAATGCAGTGGGTTTTTCATGGAAAAGATGTGGTAAAAGGTTTTAATGCAGACGGCTTTCCCCAGGTAGTAGTCAACGTACAGAGAGAGAATGATGGTGCTTCCTTTACTTAGAAACTTGTCTTAGCTTTTCCTACACAAGTAAGTGTCATTTCTGGTAAAGTCAAAAAGAGAAAGAACATTCTTTTGTGCTGATGAGAAATGAAGATAGGAAAAAAACAAAAAACAACAAAAAAAACACGACTCAGGAACACAAAACTCATGAACATTAGGCATCACGTTCTCATGTCATTTTGGGAGGAAGGGTGAGTTTCAGTCTGGTTTTAATTATGCTGACAGATAACAAACACGCTTCTGTCCTCACAGGAGTGTTCAAGGCTGGGGCAGGAGGCGACTTTCCTCATCGGACCCTGAGACAAGGAGATGCGCTCTGGCCCCAGAGGCCCCCCAAGAGAGACAGTCGCTTACATTCACAGCAGTAGCTAATTTCCAACGTTATTGACTTTTCATTCATGTAATAAACCATATGCCTTTGGAGTTAAGAAGGGGATGAAGGTAAGATTCCATCCCTACCCTCAAAGAGCTCACAGGTATATGGAGATAAAGACAAACAGTCAATGATAAACTGTAGAAGAAGTATTCAAAGGGTGATATGAGAAGCACCCATTGATTAGAAGGCAGGTACAGGATGTGGATTACCAAGGTGAGCACATCGTCAAGATGCAACTGGCCTTTTATAGGGGCCCCGATAAACCATGCACTGGGGGTACTGGGAAGAGAAGTAAGGGACTTGGGTCATTATTTTCTTGTCTTACGTTCCAACGTCATCTAAGGTCTGCACTAGAATCGAAGGACCTGGGTTGCTCTCCTGGGATTTCTCCAGGCTTAGGTTGGCCCTCCAGTCCCATCTTTCAAAGGCCAAGTGGTTTGGTGGCTCCATGCCCTCAACCAGGCGGCCCCCGCCGGCCCTGGCTTCCCATCAGGGGAGACGGAGAGGAGGCGGGTCTTGATTCCCAGGCTCCCACCCCTCCCCACACGCCGTGCGCCCTCCCTCCCGCGCCTGCCCGCCTGCACGGTCATCCTGGCTGCTTGTGTGGAAGGCTGTTCCCCACACGCTGCTCCGAGCCCTGGCTCCTCGCCCCGCAAGGCTCCCCTGCAGCCCCCTCGGGGACTCGGCGCCCGCGGAGGCTCCGCTGCCCGGGCCGCTGCCCTCACACACCACACGTCCTCCTTTCCCAGGCCCTGCTGCCCTCCCCTCCTTGGCTGGTGGCCCATCATGGCTGACCGACAGCAGGTCTGTGACTTTTTTTCTTCCTTCCCGGGCACAGACAGGGTGGAGCCATCGGGGGAGAAGCCGGGCTGTGGTCTCCCTCTCCATCCCCAGGGCCCCTCCCAACTTCCTGGTTGCTGGGCTCAGAGGCCCAGAAGGAGCTGCGGAGCCATCCCATCTGAAAAACCAGCTCGTTACCAGCAAACTGAAGAAATGTAACGCGGAAGTCACCAGGAGAGGAACCAGGGAACCCTGCGGACTGTGTCATCTCCACGGAGTGGCTTTGCGCGGTCCTCTCAGACTTCAAGCCAATTAGAGCCTGGCTAATTAGTTCTGGGCACTGAACAGCATTTGTGGGGGAAAGGTCACCTTGGTGTACGATTTTCTTTCTCTCTAAGCCACAGAACTTCCTCCAAGGAACAGGCACTCACCTCCGGTTCTCAGAAGCAGAACAAGCCAAGTCACACATTTCTATGAATTCTCTCAGAAAGCCTATGATTAGTAATAATAGCAGTAGCCGTGTCTATTGATTGAGCGCAGGTGCCAGACTCTTCACAGATCCCGCCTGTAAGGGAGCCTCCCAGAGATGTGGGGAGCTCATTTCATAGCTAAGTCAACAGCATCTCAGCAAGGACAACGAAGAGAGGCAAGGTCGTCTCTTGCAGAGCATGGGCCAGAAGTCAGGAGGGTCAAGATCGTGTCCCGGCCCCAACCGACCCAACGTGGCTTGGGCAAGACTCGTCTCCCAATGGACATTCCAAAGCACTGTACCAAAGAGTTATTAGCTGTAACGAGAAGGCACATACTGGTGGATGATTTGATTGAAATGAAGTGTCTGTACAACGAGAGTGGTACCCCAGCAGATGTACTGACACCTCCCATTGCCTCCCAAGTTGGAAATAAGAAGGAAACCAATTTTTGGCTGCTGCGTGCCAGGCACCGTGTGGGGTTACTGCCACACGCTTTGAAATAGAAACAGCTTTGAAAAATGTGGATGCACGTATAGAAGCGTAGACTTCTAGGACATAGTTCTGTGCTCCTTTGATGTAGCCCTGACATGTTACGGAGAAGAGACTCCCCTGAACATCTTATCCAGAAGGGTTAGTTAAGGCAAGGTGTGAGTACTGACTCCCTAGAGCAATGAGAAAAGCCCTGCCTCTGAGTGTGTCGTCAGTAATTATTCCCTAACCCTGTAAGTTGTGCAAGGGTATGTGGCCTTGACGACTTCAAACCACAGCACGGTGCCCTGACTCGACTGTGCCTGAAGACAACATAAGCACAGTTTTAAGCCCAGGCTTTATTTTTTCTTGTATCTTTTCTCTATTCATTTGTTTAGTATGTGTTTTCTCTTCCCAGCTTGTGTTGCATAACATCAGAATTTGTGCCAAACCTCTGTAGACAAGGATTTGGCAATAGGGGCGCTTGCAGTGAGACCCTGTCACTGTATTTGGAAAAATTAGGTGACCAGCCAGCTGGATTTTATTTCTAATAGCTGGGAGAGATCAGCACAGGGCAGAATGATAGACGTGCTCATTCAGCGGCACCAATGAGCCCTGAACTGGGGTCAATGAGACACGCCTTTAAGCCTTCAAGGGAATATTCCATTCCATCCAAATCCATTCGTTCTCACAGAACCACAGGAAACCAATGAGAGTGAGCCAGTCAAGGTGCACTTCTGTCTGTGAGATGTGTCCCGTCACGATGAAGCTTCAGGAAGTCTCAGCGAAGTTGTTCAGGAGAAATTTTCTTCTTCCCCAGGTGAAACGGAATAATCACAGGGAATTCCATATGAAGTAGATTTCCCTAGAGAGATGAACAGATAGATACCAGTGAGGGAAAAAAATAATATTTTTTTTTCATTTCCCTGAGATTTTCATTTCTGGAAAACCAAAACACGAAATATACTAAGTGCTGGGCGTACCAGGGGCATATCCACAACAAGGGTTTACCTTTCTGTCAGATTTTCCAGTTTTCTTACTTAAAGCAGGAGGGTGATAACACTGGTTCTTTTTGTCACCAATAAGGTGTTCTACGTGTATTCTAAGGGGCTGATGTTATGTCTAAGAGGCAAAGATGCGTTTGTGCCTGGAAGATACTGCAAAGGAGTTCAAAAAGCTACTGCTTCGATGGCCTTTCCCATGTCCCCTGGAGCTACTAACAGAAATTTGCACTCTGTACATAAAAATGGGTGGATGGACGCATGGATGGACAGACGGATGGGTGGATGGATAAATGGACAGGCAGATGAAATGATCTACGGACATGGATGAGTAACAGGATTTGTTATCCCTCTATCTACCCGACTAACACAAAATCTGACACAGGACAAGCTTTCAGTGAGTAAAGACCTGACACTTAAGGATTTCAATGAGGGTCAACTGGTCACTCCCTTTCAAGACTTGGGCTGGGGGAAAACTCAGAGTCATCTTACATACGTTGATATTTGTTCATTCATCAAAACCTAGGGATTCAGACTTGTCATTGGTGTCTTCATGCATCAGTGAGGCACGTGAGTAGGTCCTTGGGGTAATTTGAGGATCCCTGCTCCTCCAAGACAGTTTCCAAAAATCCTAACATTAGTAGGATGAAAAGCAAGAGTGGGCTAGAGACCAATTAAAGAAAACTTGATAAATAAATAATATAAAATAAATTTTAAAAAAAAAAGGAAAACTTGCCTTCTTCCAAGTCTGTCATGAGAAAGTCTAAAGAAAAATCCCAACACTCTTGCTGATGACCTCCAGTTCCTTGCTCAAGGCACTGTCCCCATCAGGGGCGATGTCCCCATGGCCTGAATCACCACGAGTCCATTTTCAAGTGCATTAACCTCAGAGTCCCCATATTCATGGAAAGATGATGCAAGAGGAATAAAATCAGGACCAAAAAATAGAAGTCAGGTGTACCTGTTTCATTTTGCAGCGAAATCTACCCTTCCCTTAGTGCAGGTTTCTGTTTGAATCACCCGAGGGGATGATATTTTAAGGCAATATGATGCCAGGGTTACCACTGAGATCTTCACAGTCGTCTCTAGAGGAAAAGTTCCCTTAAGATCGTACGTTGTTAGTGCTTTGTGCCTGGAGATGTTTTCTCTCCCTCTTGGCCAAACCCTTTCTAGACAGTATTCTGAGTCTCCTCCTCTCTTACCGTGGTAGAATTTGAGTCCATTGCGCAAGCTTTCACGTAGGAGCACTGAGAAGTTAGGTGCTGGTATGAGTTAGCTTGAACCAGGACGCAGAGGTGAAACATAAGACCCTTGGATCAAGGTGCTCTCAGCATCGTGAGGGGAATAGAGAGTAAACAGGCAATTACAAAAGTCTAGCAGGAGAGACCCTTTGATGGAGATGGTGCGCATTATGACCATGTTGGTGACGATCATACAAATCTACACATGTAATAAAATTGCGTTTTATTCCTTTCAGCTGCATGTGGGTGTACAATTGCCTCAAATTTTCAAGAAGTCAAATATATATGGATAATTACAATGCACAGTCCCAAAGGCCGTGCTGGCGTTGGAGCGCAGAGTGGAAACATACCGTCTCACTGTGATTAGGAGAAGCAACCAGAGAAGGTCTCCCAAGGCAGGGGACCTCATCACAGGTAAATGCAAGGACGTGGGAAAGGCCATGCAGTGTAGACATTGGCCCGTGCCTCCCCCGCAAGCCGGTGCTCCCACCGGTCTACTGCTGCCTCTCTGGGTTTGTGCCACTTCTTTTAGACCTAAAAGAATGTCTGCTTTAATCTGTAGCAATCTCCCTTTCTCTCCCTCTCTTTTACAGGTCATTTAGTTGTCAGAGAAACTGGAGCCTTTGTCATATAGAATTGCCCATATTCTGGATTTGAATGGTTGCTTCTTCGTGGGGTCTGGATCATTTCTCTATCCGCTGTATCTCCTGATAGTGGTAATTTATCACCATCACCATCATCACCATCATCACCATCATCATCATCATCATCATCATCATCATCACATTATACCAGATCATCCCAGTGTTGTTGGAAAGGTGAGAATGTAGGCAATCGAGTGCTAGCTTCTAGAAGTCTAATTCCCCTATCGTGTAACTTTAAACCAAACCTTTCTTCCCTGCGACGTAGAACACAGACCACAGTCTCATGTTGGTGCTCAAGTCTGGGGAGTGATTCCAGTACAAAGACGATGCACGGACTTGTGCAATGGCCAAGAAGGGCCGGCCCTGCAGCTGCATTCAGAGCAGGGAGTTTCTGGAAACAGACCTTTCTGACGGTAAGTTCCAATAAAGCTGGTGGGTGTTATATTAATGACTAGACTCTTAGTCACCTCAAGGGAACCGAGATCAGATGACACCAGGACGGCAGAGGGAGGTGAGATATTCGCAATTTGGATTGCAGATGTGAACATAATTTCAGGGGCATTTTCATAATCGTTCTTACGCTTCGATTAAATGCCTCACATACTACTGGCCTACAAGCTGGGAGGCAGGGGTGAAGTGAGGAAATCCAAGGTTATTTATTTGCCTTAAAACCTATGCTCTGAGAAGGCCAGGAGAGGGGATATACCTCATCTTTAAAACACAAAATCTTCACTTCTCAGCTCCACCTGTGCACTTTAGCACTCAAAAACAACCCACAAAGAGACCAGTGCATAATCGTGTGTAGCAAACACCAATTCGGGGATAGTAACAGAGATTTCAAAAATGTCAAAGGCACTTTTATAAAAGGAGAGAAAAAGATTAAGTACAAAAGCCCTGTATCATTTGCCTTTGACCCTTAACTCCTTTTCCACCTGCCTGTAAAACAGACTTCCTGGGGTCTTTTCCACCTGAAGGGTCCAATAAGACAGTCTTAGGGACACACAGGGTCAGCCTGACATCTCTAAACACCCACTACCAGTGGAAGCCAGAGGGCTATAGGTCTAGACATTTCAGCTCACCTGATCTTTCCTCAAACTTTCTTCTTTTGATTATTTGTTCTTCTTGGGTGACCGAAACAAACATAGGAATGTAATAATAATGATGTTGCCGTGGCAGAAACAGCGTTCTCAGATCAAAGGATTCCCACTGTACACACAGAAGGACTCGTTTGGTCAGCTGGTCAACACTCATCCAGTACCCCTGATGGTCCATGCTGGTGATAGGTGTTCTCGGGACGGATACAAACATGGACCACTTCCCTGGGAATTCCCTGGCGGTCCAGCGGTTAGGATTCCGAGCTTTCATTGCCGAGGGCCCAGGTTCAGTCCCCAGTTGGGGAGCTAAGATCCCACAAGCCGAGAGGCACAGCCAAAAACAAACAAACAAATAAAAAAAGGACCACTTCCCAATGCCTTTCCTGATATGATATATGATATGATTTTACATACAATGCTATATTCTATAATATTATACTAAATTATATGATACTATGCTCTACCACATTACATTATATAGTATATTACAGTATATGTTATTTGTCCATGTGTTTCTGGTATGTCTCCCTCTCGCAATAGATAGTAAGATGGTTGGAGCGTGAACTTGGCCGCCATGCTGGATTCATACCTTGTACCACTCACCAGCTGAGAGACCTTGGACAATCTCCCTCACGTTTCTGTACTTTAGCTTCCTTCTCAGCTAAATGGAAATAGCAGCACGTATCTCTGAGGGCTGTTGTGAACAGCCAGTGAGCTAAAGCCAAGGGCAAGGCCTGGGTGAGTAGCATGTATGTTCTGGCTGTTGGTCATGTTGTCGTTTGGTGAGGGGCCCCATGCTGTGGAGGAAGGCTCCTCCATCACACTCAGTGGTTTCCCGTGTCGCTGCCCACCCCATTTCTGAGTCTAAGTCTGAGTCAGTCACCGTATTTCATCCCTTTGCCACAGGGGTTGGATCGGGGTGGGCAGATAACCAGTCAGATGAGCCAGACCGCTTCGACCCCAGCCATGACTTTGATTTGCCCAACTGGGGACTCAGACCGACTCCCATTGGACCTGCTGGAGCTGGAGCTGCTCCCCCAGGGAGCCCTGGCCTGGAGTCCAGGCACGAGAGGGGTGAGGGAGCCGGCGCCAAGGACATCACGTGGCTCCTGCCTGCAACCAGCTCTGTCCCTGCACCCTGTGGGCATGTGGGCCCATAAGGTCCCTTTCTCCTTAATTCAGTTTAGGTCAGAGTGTTTTCACCTGCAACACAAAGAGGGCCAGTAGTTGGCACCCCATCATATGCTGAAGACCAAGACTGGAGGAGCACGTAAAGAACTCAGAGATCACACAGCGAGGAAGTAGCAAAAGCCCACCTTGAACCCGGTTCTGCCCCACCACTACACCATGAGCTCCCAAAGCTCCAGGAGGCTCCACAAGGGAGGTCAAGATACACCTGTGGGGATCCACGAATAAAAGGCGGGAGTCGGAGAGGGCTTCTGGAAGCAGCGGCAATTGCATTAACGACCAGCCTTTATTAAATGCTTATCAGATGCCAGTCTCCGTGGTCAGAGCTCCACACAGCCTTGCGCCGGAGCTGCGCCTGGGGGATGAGCACGATTTGGGCATGTGGAAATGGGGACAGGCGGGCTTTCGTATTTGAAGATGACGGAAGAGTGTCCATGTCCCTCGAAGCCCTGGGGAGGCAGCTGTGACTCCAGGCTGGAATGGGGCCCGCTTCGGTGGCAGCAGCCAGCGCTGGAATACGGCTGGCACACCTTGGTACACCGGGGTATTTAATCACTTCCCTCCGTTCATCCCGAATTCCATCCCAGCAAGATTTGCTGATTTCCTCCTCAGTTCCAGGGCCCGCACATCTGCACCGTGTTTCCACCCACTTCCAGCTCGGGAAGACGTAGGCCAATTAGGGAACAAGATAAGCATCCTGGTAGCTGAGGGATGGGCCAGTGGACGAGTGAGAGGTGAGTGTGGGGACTGCCTTGTTGCCACATACCAGCCACCTTGCCCCTCTCGGAGGCACGCTTTCTGGGACACTTGGCGGGACAGTTTGTGTGCCTTAGCACTTCCGAAAGCAAGGCGAGGAACCGGCGTGTTCGTGTAGTCACTTTCATTTAATAAACATGTATTGAGCACCTACTGTGCGGAGCGCTGCAGTAGGCGAAGAAGCTGGAGAGATGAGAGCTGTCGTCCTGGCCTCAGGACACTCACAGGGCGGATGGGGCATTAACGTGGCACCGTGAGGACTCAGAGGCGGTGGGCGCAGGGACCGGACACCGGCCCGGGGAGACCGGTGACACAAGGTGGCACAGGGAGAGGCCACCTTGGGGGCTCGTGAACTGGCGCAAGGACTCAGGTAAGGCTTTTAAGAGGAAGCCCAAGACCTGAAGAAGGAGCAGAGTTAGCCAGGAGGCAGGACAGAGGGAAGATGGGGAGGGCGTGGAGTTCCAGGTGGGCGGAATTGTACGAAGCCTCAAGAGAAAGGGAAAGAAAGAGGAACTCTGCCAGGTTTAGGGGTGACTACAGCTTGAAGGCAGGAGCAGAAAAGACAGAAGGGAAAACATTTCCTGAGACCCTCGAATGCACGAGGCGCCACAGATGGAAACGGTATGCGTAGGACGTCAGCACGGCCTTTGGCACATACTAAGAGATCAGTTCTTTTGAGCACTCACCAGGGGGCTGGCTGACGTATGCCAGGCACTGGGTATCCATGCTCGTCGTGGTGACAAAAACTCTCTCCACCTTTGACCCAGGGGGAGACTGAGGCCCAGAGCCTGGGTCAACCAACTTGCCCAGGTCTCACACCTGGGATGGAGCAGGATTCAGACCCCACGTCGGCCTGGTGCCAAAGGGCAGCATCTCCTGGCTCAGCAACCCTCAGAAATCCATGCTTCACCTTCTCACTTCTCGGCCACTAAAGGCTCTGAGCGTCGTTGACCTAAAAGCCCAGCATCGTCTGGCCTGGAGATGCAGGAGGCTTTGGCCCTCCCGTTCTGCCCCCACCTCACTGGCTCTGTCATTTTGACCTCAACGATATTGTGACCTCGTCATTGAGACCCACCAGTGCTTTACAGAATCACAGCATGGCAGCTCTGTCTGTGCATATGGGTATCTGGTCCATGCTTACCTACCCCGTATTCAGCCTCAAAGGGCCGAGAACATTCCCTCCGTGCAATCCAGATTTTTTTTTAACCTCTTCGTGCAGTTCAGCCCATTTTCAGCTTGAAAAATGAGCTGGAGAAGACAGGGAAGCTTTGCTGAGGTCAGAGGGTGAATCAGCAGCCTGTCTCCATGCCGACCCACCTTCCCCAACCGGCCAGCGCCCACATCACTCAGCCCCGATTAGCAGCTCTTCACGGAGGCTGGAGCCCACAGTCGGTGACGCTCGCCTTAAGAGTCCCCATCATTCCTCAGGAGCCCCGATGATGATCCCCGGCCGAGTCTGCTGCAGCAGCCAGCACCAAGTTCTCAGGCAGGACAGAGACCCCGGAGAGCAGGTCATAAATACCCACCGGCTCCTTCCTGCTTTCATGCCCAGCTTCCTCTGCAAGGTGGTGAGATGGGAACCAAGAAGGGTAGATTCTGCGAAAGCCTGCACATTGAGATCCTTTCAAGAGAGACCAGGGGGAACCAGTTGCAGCTCAAAGGTGGACACTGGCAACTCTGAACTCTTCTGTTCAAGAAAACGCCTTGCCATTGTAAAGCAATTATACTCCAACAAAGATGTTTTAAAAAAAAAGAAGAAAATGCCTTGGAGCCTCCCGGCTTCACAACTGGCATGGGGAAATGGCATGAAAGGTGGTGATCGAAACGAAAAAACCAGGGGGGAAGGAATGGATCGCAAAGAGGCTTTTATACACACACACAGTTCTTCTGCTTAGTTTTTCTAGGTTACATCTATTTTTTATTAGTCTCTGAGGTCCCACCTTTGGATAACTACTATATTTTGACAGGGCGAAGGTTTACAAAGATCAGGGCAGGTGAAACTTCAAACAGTTGTCTAAGTCATCTGCCATCTGCGACAGAGAGCTCTGTCTATACCAAAAAAATGTAATTTTAGAATTGATTAGAAGGGTGGGTATAGGACATCCAGATGGGGTAAGTTAGTTTAAAATTATCCCAATTACCAAATAGGCCAATTCCTTTTTTTTTTTTCAGCTTTATTGGGATATAATTGACAAATAAAAATTGTATATATTTCAGGTATACAATGTAATGTTTTGGTATAGGTATACATTGTGAAATAATTACCACAATCAAGCTAGTTAAAATATGCATTACGTCACATAGTTACTATCTTCTTTGTGTGTGTGTGTGTGTGTGTTTGTGTGTTAAGAGCACTTAAGATCTACCCTCTTAGCAAATTACAGTACTCAATATACAATGCAGTATTGGTCACTACAGCCAACATGCTGTAGAATAGATCTCCAGAATTTATTCATCCTGCATAACTGACACTTTGTACCCTTTGATCAACTTCTCCCCATTTTCCTCCATCCTTTAATCCCCCATAACCACCATCCTAATCTCTGATTTTGTGAGTGTGACCTTTTAAGATTCTACATATAAGTGAGATCATACAGTATTTGTCTTTCTGTGTCTGGCTTATTTCACTTAGTATAATGTCCTCCAGATTCATCCATGTTGTCACAAATGGCAGGATCTCTTTCTTTTATAAAGCCAAATAATATTCCATTGTATATGTATACCAGATTATCTTTATCCAGTCACCTGTGGATAGACACATAGGCTGTTTCCATATCCTGACTATTATAAATAATGCTGTGATAAATATGGGAGTCCAGCTATCTCTTTGAGATACTGATTTCATTTCCCTTGGACATATACCCATAAGTGGCATTGCTGGACCATATGGTAGTCCTATTTTTAATTTTTTTGAGAAACCTCCATGCTGTTTTCCACAGTGGCTGCACCAGTTGACATTCTCGCTAACAGTGTGCAAGGGTTCCCTTTTCTTGCCACATCTCCACCAACCCTTGTTATCTTTTGTTTTTTCGATAATAGCCATCCTAACAGGTGTGAGGTGATATCTCATTGTGGCTTTGACTTGCATTTCCCTGTTGATTTGGTGATGTTTTAGGCCCACTTAATTTTAAATGTCCACTAGGGGACTCGAATAATCCAGCGGGTCATTTTGCATAACGGGGGGACTGGGAGGGGCCGTCTCTACTGGGTTGCTGAGGGGCTTGGTCCCTTGCGATGCTGTCATCAGCAGGTCAGGGGGAGGGTCAGAAGTGCAGAGGGCACCAGCCATTTATGGAGCTGCCCTGTGGCCTCATGTGGTGAAAGACACCTCACAGGCACAATCTCTGATCCTGCCCACCTCCCATTTTGCAGGTGAGGGGCCTGCTTCTGAGAGGTGAAGCACATCAATTTCATTTGCAGCTGGTGCAAAGGTGGGAAGCGAATTAAAACTAGTCGATGGCACATCCTAGATTCAAAGAGATTTAGGCAGCAGGGAACAGTCTCGATAGAATGAGATGGACCCTAGTGGGGATCGTTGTATTTTTCCGTGCTTGGGTTCAAAAACGTTAGCCCACAAACAGAGGATAGGGGCAATACGAGGAGAAAAGGCCTGGGGCCATGCTCAATGAGCCGCTGGTGTTATGTGTCTGCCGGAGAGGTCGGGGAATTATGGTCTAGCGTGGGGAGCAGGCAGGCTGCAGCTCAAGGAGGCAGAGGGCGGGGCTAGAGCCTGGGGATCCGGGTTCAGCTCTGGAACCTGAACCCTCAGGTCGGGGCAGCGACCTCGAGGCAGGGGCGCTTGAAATGCAGGCATATGTGAAAATGCTAAAGGCACTGGCTATGTCTAGAAATGAAAAGGAAAGGCACGGAGAGGGTGTCATAGTGGTTGTCTTCTACTCCTCAGAGCCCCCAAAGGATGTAAGGATGTCGCCTTTTGAGTGTATAAAATCAAGACTCATGTAGAGAAGAAGGGATATGACTTGATACTAGACAAACAGACAAACAAACAAACAGCTTTCCTGACAGTCTCAGGACTGTGGGAAGGTAGCAGGTAAAATAGGAAGGTGGTGAGCACCCAATCACTGGAGGTAATCAAGTACATGCTGTCAGGACCACACATGGACTTGTGTGGGTGCTACGTGCTTTGGTTTCCATGGACTCCTTCCACAAGAAAACGTAATTAAATTTTACGGCTTTGTTTGTGTACTGACAGGTAGAATCCATGCTAGATGATTTTCATTTCTTTAACTCTGATTTTAGAAGAAATGAAAATGTTTTCCTGGGCCCCTCTCCGAAGTGAATTCTGCCAAAGAACAGAGGAGTGCCCCAAGCTGCTTTTTGAGATGGTTAGGGGTGGGTGTGTTACCGGGAGCACGCCGTGAAGCATGGTGTGCCTGCTACGATTCCATTCTGTAAAGAGTGTCCACCCGGATCCTGACTGTCATAGATGATCACACCTGAGACCACGATTAGGGGACCAGAGTGGAGATGAGGAATTGTGGTTCTTTTGTTTGATGTCCTCCCATTTCTGTCTTGTTCAAATGTTTATATTTAACCAAGAGCATGGCTCGCTGTTTATAAAATGACAAAATAAGAATACTGGCAAAAGGTCTATAAATTGGACTTTCATTTTTATTGGGGGTAGGGGCGGGGTTGTTTCGCTTAGTTCTCTGTTTGTCCAACCAGCAACACTGCCATGATGGATAACGCCGTGAGGGTGTCACTGGGCGAGTTTGGTGTTTTCAGTGCACAGAACAACACGTGAGAAAGCTCAGCAAAACCCATGATGCAACCAAGAACAAAGATATAACACAGGCCACAAGGGATCTCTTCTCTCAGGTCCAGCCAAACAAACTGAGAAACACACAGATTCAGAAATCATCTGCATCAGCAGACTCTTCCAGTCAGCACACACATATTTAAGTTTGGTTTGTGTTTTCCAGAACTCCAGGTTCCAGCTCCCAGGTCGAGTGGCTGCTAAATGCCTCTGGAACAGGACCTAAGAATCACCCCAGACCCAGGGGGAGGAAGGAGAGTGACCAAAACTCTACAGAGGCAGCACTACCACCAGCCTGTCCCCTGGGTTCCCCTGCACGGAAGACACATCCTGAACCAACACTGTCCCAATATCAGGTCCGTTTCTTTATTCCTGCCTTTTTTAAAAAATCAGTTCTGATTTCAGCACAGTAAATCTTTGAAGGGTTGAATGCTTTCGAGACAAGTTCCCTCCGTGGTATAGCTGTGAGTAGGATCAAAAGGGGTAACAGTGGAATGGTGAATTGCAAGTGGTTCCTAATTGAAGGAAAAGAAAAAAGCTAGGGAGATGTCCATGGCCTGCAAAAAGGAAAGAAGGGAAAAAAACCCCAACAAGCATGGAAATCTGTTGATTTGGAATGGCGAGAGTAGGAAAGAGGCCTCATCATTTTGGATCTCCATCTGGTGCCTAAACCCCGAAGAAGTCCTTTCGTTCAAATGTCGGTGTATGCACAGAGCTATTATCAATCACCTCCTGTCTGCCAGGCCACACTGGGTGTCTTTGTCGGGTGAGGAAGGGAGGGAAGCTGGAGCAAATCTGGGAGGTTGTCCCGGGAATTCTCACTTGAGAAAACATCTGGCTTTTCCACATCTCTGGTGCAAAACAAACAAGAACTTTATTAAATGATGTGTATTGTGTTCTAAGGTAGAACTCTTTGGGAGCCTGACACAAACAAGCAAACAAAACAAACAAGACCCCAGACTCAGGCACTTGCTACCAGGGTCCTTCACAAAGGCACAGGTGACGAGTTGTGGGGTTTTTTTTCAGAATCCACTTTCCAGTAAACAATCTAAACAGTGTATGAAGACCCCAGACCCTTCTTCTGCCCTCTTTCCGCTGCCCACCCGCACCAGGCCTATACCCCCATGAAAATGATAACCGCCCCCCAAAGAAACCTCCAAATGTCATTTGTGTACTTTTCACTCTCTCCTCACAATTACTCCCCTCCCCTGATGGCCTGGCTTCCCCGAAACCAAACGTGAGCCGTTCTCTAACTGTACCGGAAAATCAGAATTTATTGTACATATGTTTGTGTTCCACTTAATAAAAAAAACCTATATTTTAAGATAAACTTTGTTAGTAATTCATGAGGTAAGTGACTATTTATGCTAATCAGGCAGAAATATATTCTCAAGCATAATGCATTACATAAATTTGAATGCAAAATGTTCAATTATGAAGTAAATACAGGTAATGCAAATAATAAATTACCTCTAATAAAAATTATAGAAGATGTGTCTTCAAAGAGAGAGCGGCTTTAACTTACAACTGTGAATTGCTTAAAGAGAAAAGAATTAATAAATGCTGATTTACTCTGATGATTATTTAGCACATAATTCACCTATTCATAACGACTCCTAGTAATCAGACTGTTGTCTCACATTCTCCAATATGAGGCAAGACTGTTTCCTCAGCAATTTTACCCTTATCAGATTATCTCGTCTGATTCGATTAATTTTCGTCCATGAATCTGCTAACAGTGATTTCTGACTTACTTGCCCTGCTCACTAAAGACTGCTAAAAGGATTTTTCTCTAACACTACAGCTAGGAACCCTCCATGCCTTATCATTCAGTTCCTCTGGACAACTCTTTTCTCAAATCGATTTAGTTGGTTTCAGAGTGAAACTCAGTGGACACTGGTTAGTTCTGCACCATAAAATCAGCTCCTGGATAAACAGAGTTCAGACACTACCCTTGATGCATCTTGTTCTTTTTAGATAATATATGTCTGATTCCAACATGATATACCTGAGTTGCTGTAACTCACAATCAGGAAAACTATATTATCTTTCACTTTTAATCATTATAATTTGGATGTAAACAGGGTTTAAAAATTTTTTTTTGCATAAAGTTATTCTGTATGTACTGACATGAAACCAAAATTGTGTTTTTGATGTTACGGTTTCACAATCTCCTATGTGATTCGACCCATGCCCTCCTCCCTCCCGCCAAATTCTTCTATAAAGATTCACTGCTTTCAGAAACCTCAATGCTACTGGTTTGAACTGGTCAATAATGACAAACGCATGGTTTCTAAATTACTCTGTATTGTTCTACAGAGATTACTGGAGTATATATAGCAAGGGAGTATTAAGCAGTAAGAAGACACAGTTCATATTGTATTTGGATTAGATTGGCTTGGAGAGAAGTGAAACAAACAATGTTAGCAAAGAAATCTAAAGAAATGTGGCCTGCTGTAATTGTAGAGACTCAAAACCTGAATAGTACTAATTAAAATGAGAGAGCTCAATTGTTACAAGAGAAACGCCACTAACAGAAGACTGTAAATGTTTAGACACTCCTGTGAATCACCAAATAATAAAGGAAAAAGGACAAAAATGAGAATTAAGTTATAAGCTTGAGGGCACCACTGCTCCACGTCTAAAAAATAATTCGGATCCTCCTTTTTTTTTTTTTTTTTTCAAGAGAAAATGGGAGACTATAAAAGATTCTGCAATGAGAGAAAAAAAAAAATACCCTGCCTGGTTTGACAGCAGTGTACAAAAATAAACCATAAAAATGTGCAGATAATAATACATTTATCTGCCCAAACAGGGGCATTTAATATCTAGAAATGACACATAATTGCAACAATTAGGTGCATGGCCATGAATCTATATCTCATGGTCTTCATCATTGGTGAACTTTGTTTATAAATGTTGTTTATTTATAAATGTAGCAGTTTCAGTGTTCCTGACCAAAAATACTTTCATGAGAGACAGGGATCATATCTCACAGCTTTTACCAAAACTGTGATGCAAAAGGATTAAAGAAAAAAATGAATTAATTCTTCCTAAGCATGCTGAAATTCATATTTGACATGCAAAATATAAACTTCAGACATTTCTGGCTAGTGATTTTAAAAAGGCTTAGAAAAGTATTGCTATAGACAATGCTAATGACACAATATGTTTATGTAATTTAAGCAGTAAATATTCCTCTGAATACATAAGCTGTAATCCCTTAACTTCATTACTAGGTGAAATACTGTTTGAGAGGAGGAAAGCAAAGGAATTCTGTTAGGTTGCATAAATATTGACATAATCTTCACTCTTTCTTCCCCAAACTAGTAATAGACATACCTCATTCCATCCCGACAAAGTACTCCCATAAAACCAAAACTACCCATATAAACAGCTTCTCTGCAGTGATGATGAAAAGAAAAAGTGCTTTTCTAGAAAACAGCAACAGTGCTGTCCTTTTAGGGTAACGATGTGCCTACAAACGTTTTGGGGAATCTCTCGTTAGGGATTCCAGGGTTTGCTGAAACCCAAGGCTGCCAGCATGAGAGAAATTAACACAAGTCTAATCTGGTGTATGAAGCCAATGAGTGACACCTAAGGTCTCGTTATAAATAGTAAAGTATGCTGTCCGGTGGGTGAGAGCATTCTGAAGTGCAATGTTCAAGAAGCTGGCTTAATATATGACTAAGTGTCAGAAGTCAGGTTTTCTGAGAATTACTTTTCAGATAAACAACTTTATAGCACTGCACTTAATCTTACTTACTAGAGACATCTCATTTATCACTGAATTACAAGTAACTTTAATTCTATTGATATTGCCATAAAGCCCGTTGAAAATCCATCCCGGCACTTTTAAAGGGTTTGGGGCCCTGTTTGTTACATGGGATCCTCTTGCATAAGCCTCTCAGCCATAGTTACACTTGGAAGGCTCCTGGGTCCCCTGGCCTCTGTATTCAGTCAAGGGGGATGGTAGGGAAAAATGATTCTCGCACCTGCCAGCACTGCCTTCAGCCCCTTTCCTAACAAAGTCGGGTTCTCCCACTGCAGTCAAACTAACTTTCTGTGCCTCTTTTCTCCTCCCACCTAGGGAAACCAGCTTCTTTTCATTTCATCAACAAAACTGGACACGGATCAATTTCAACTGACCTTTGCCGAAAGGTGGCGCTGTTGAGGTAAAAACCAAGTCGGTCCAACAATAGTTTTCACTCTTCGATCGTTTTGCAGGCTTTTCAGAATTTTTTTTTTTTTAATGCACCCTCCTAGCGTCCCCCCCTCCCATAATATAAGATAAATATGATTAACACCAAATGCATTTCATTAACTGAAGGAATCAACAGTCCAACATCCAAGCGGGCGGGCTGGTCTTCCAAACGCTGGGTCGGCTTCACGCACTCTTGCTTTCCCCCAAGTCAATCTCGGCTTCTCCATCTGGTCTATCGCTTTAAAATCTTAGAAACAGAGTTGTTGGTTCTTTTTTCTTTTCTTTCTCTTTCCTTCCTTTTTCTTTTTTGCATAAGCTTTAGAAGGATCAGTCTAGAAAACCGAATAGTCATTAGCATCCGCGACCCCGAGGGGGACATGCAGCCCCCACTCCACCCCACCCCACCCCCACTCTAGGTTTCCGGGCCCGTCCGAGAAACCGCCGTTTAAAATTTAACCCTTCGAGGGGAGCTGGTGAAGGCTGGGTGTTTGTTTTTTTTTTTTTTCCCCTTGTTCCTCGCCACGATCAAGTCTGAAATAATTAAGTGAAACGTAAAAGTGCAAAGGGCGCGCGGGACCCTGATAAACAGGAGTCAAATTTCATAAGGGGGTGGATGAGTGTGTGTGAGAGAGAGAAATGAATCTCAAAGGCCAAACACGGGCCAGAGTCGGAAGCCGGAGGGTGAGCCGGGCTGACCTGACTCCGAGCTTTCCCGGAGTTAATTCGCGGAGGAGTTCGCTCCCCCCGCAAGGGCACGCGACGCCAGCGGGCAGCCAGCCCCCGCGCGGAATGGCTCCTGAACAACTTATTTCACCTCCTTTAAAAGAGGGTGATAAAGCGCGCTTTCTCTTTCCGCCGACTCCAAACCGCCCCGGCAGGCGCGCGGCGCGGCGACGTCCTCCGCGCCGTCTGGACCCCTGCACACCCGCGCGCGGGCACCGGGGAGAGGGACAAAGAGTTTGGGCCAAGTTTGAGCTCCGGGCACTGCCAGGCTCGGGGGAAGGAAGGTCCCCCGGGCGGACACCTGGGTGCCGAAGGTGGAGCAAGGAGAAAAAGCTACCCGGCGAATTCACGACCCTGGGGATGGTGGTCGGCGGTGGGGGGGTGGCGGCGGCCAATCCCGGCCCAGCGAGTGACGGGCGAGCTGGGGCTCCGGAAGGCAGGCCTTTCTCGCTCCGAAGTAAAGCCAACCGTCCTGCCGGTCCACCCGGGTTCCCGCAGTCCCCCTGGAAAACTCCTTCCCCTCTTGCACCAAACTTTGCGCCCGGCTTTGCAACCTCCCGAGGAGGCTGCGGCGCAGGAAGGGTTAAGACTGCCAGTCCCAGCTGACAGTCAGCTGATTGGGCCCTGATTGACAGCTCGGAAAAGTTTCCTTGTTTCTATATTATGCTAATCGCGACCGCTCTCGCCGCCTCCCATTGGTCTGGAGTACCAGTCAATTTCCCTTTTGGGCCTGACGTCACAAGTGCTATAAAACTCAGCAATTGCTTTAAACTCTTCTTGCTGGATCAGAGGCTTTAAAATCTTTTTTTCATCTTCGAGCTGTAGCTCGGGCTGCTCGTCGGCTCGGCCTCTCCCCTTTTGCTCTCCGCCTCGCCTTTCCCCAGGACTTCGCTATTTCGCTTTAAAAAAAAAAAAAAAAGAGGCAAGAAAGAACTCCGCTCCCCCCTCCCTTTCCTCCAGCCCGGCTGCACCTCTGTCTTGCACTTTGCACGGAGGGAGGAAGACCGCGAGGTTGAGAGAGAGGAAAGAAAAAAAAAAAAAAAGCCAGGCAGAAGAGGAGGCGAGAAGCATGAAGTGTTAACTCCCCCGTGCCAAGGCCCGCGCCGCCCGGACAGCGGCCCGCCGCGCCTCCAGCCCGGAGCGGCCGCCGCGCGCGCCCCGCCTGCAGCCCGGGCCGGCGAGGCGAGCACTCCTTATGCAAAACGCGCAGCGGAGCGGCGAGCGGGGGACGCCGCGCACCCAGCCGGGCTCTTCTGGCTTCGCCGCCGCCGCCGCCGCAGCCCGCAGAGGACCTTCCCGAGCCTGAAGCCGCCGGCTCGGCGCGCTAGGAGGAGAGCAGGCGAGGAGGGGCCGGGGCGAGCGAGCAAGCACATTGGCGTGAGCAGGGGGGAGGGAGGGCGGGCGCGGGGGGCGCGGGCAGGGCGGGGGGGGTGTGTGCGCGCTCGGAGGTTTCGGGCCAGCCACCGCCGCGCGAGCTAGAAGCGCCCCAGCCCGGCAAGCTGGCTCACCCTCTGGCCACCCAGCACAGCCCGCTGGCCCCTCTCCTGCAGCCCATCTGGCGGAGCGGCGGCGGCGGCGGCGGCAGGAGAATGGCATCAGAACTGGCAATGAGCAACTCCGACCTGCCCACCAGTCCCCTGGCCATGGAATATGTTAATGACTTCGATCTGATGAAGTTTGAAGTGAAAAAGGAACCGGTGGAGACCGACCGCATCATCAGCCAGTGTGGCCGTCTCATCGCCGGGGGCTCGCTGTCCTCCACCCCCATGAGCACGCCGTGCAGCTCGGTGCCCCCTTCCCCCAGCTTCTCGGCGCCCAGCCCGGGCTCGGGCAGCGAGCAGAAGGCGCACCTGGAAGACTACTACTGGATGACCGGCTACCCGCAGCAGCTGAACCCCGAGGCGCTGGGCTTCAGCCCCGAGGACGCGGTCGAGGCGCTCATCAGCAACAGCCACCAGCTCCAGGGCGGCTTCGATGGCTACGCGCGCGGGGCGCAGCAGCTGGCCTCGGCGGCCGGGGCCGGCGCCGGCGCCTCCCTGGGCGGCAGCGGCGAGGAGATGGGCCCCGCCGCCGCCGTGGTGTCCGCCGTGATCGCCGCGGCCGCCGCGCAGAGCGGCGCAGGCCCGCACTACCACCACCACCACCACCACCACGCCGCCGGCCACCACCATCACCCGACGGCCGGCGCGCCCGGCGCCGCGGGCAGCGCGTCCGCCTCGGCCGGTGGCGCGGGCGGCTCGGGCGGCGGCGGCCCGGCCAGCGCCGGGGGCGGCGGCGGCGGAGGCGGCGGCGGCGGCGGCGGCGGGGGCGCGGCGGGGGCGGGGGGCGCCCTGCACCCGCACCACGCCGCCGGCGGCCTGCACTTCGACGACCGCTTCTCCGACGAGCAGCTGGTGACCATGTCGGTGCGCGAGCTGAACCGGCAGCTGCGCGGGGTCAGCAAGGAGGAGGTGATCCGGCTGAAGCAGAAGAGGCGGACCCTGAAAAACCGCGGCTATGCCCAGTCCTGCCGCTTCAAGAGGGTGCAGCAGAGGCACGTCCTGGAGTCCGAGAAGAACCAGCTGCTGCAGCAGGTCGACCACCTCAAGCAAGAGATCTCCAGGCTGGTGCGCGAGAGGGACGCGTACAAGGAGAAATACGAGAAGCTGGTGAGCAGCGGCTTCCGAGAAAACGGCTCGAGCAGCGACAACCCGTCCTCTCCCGAGTTTTTCATGTGAGTCTGACACGCGATCCCAGCTAGCCACCTTGATAAGTGCTCCGTGGGGGTCCGACTCGGGTGTGGGCTTGCCACTTCCAGAGCCTTGCTCGCCACCATCTCGCCCCCTCCCCTCCCGAGCTTGCCCCCCCCCGCAGTTGCCCCCTGCGCGCACGCACACGCACACACACACACACACACACACACACACAAAACACACACCGTGCTCCGAGTTGGTGGTGGTGGCGACGGCTGTTTTGAAGTCGGGGAGGGGCAGGTTGTCTGGCTCATGCATTGCCAATCTGAAATTCTCCATAACTCGCTGGCTTGTTTTTCTGTTTTTTTTTTTTAAAACACTCCCCCCCGCCCCAACGTGCTCAATGTTCAGCGATCTCGGCAGAGTTCCTCATACTCACCTTTGAAGCCTGCATCATTCACATATTTTTTTTTTCTTCTTCAGTTCATGAGCTGGTGTTCATTTTCTGTGTGTGTGTTTTTGTTTTGTTTGGATTTTTTTTTTTTAATTTGAGTTTTTGGAGCTTGCTGTGTTACCCCCTTTTTTTCCCTCCCCACACTCCACCCTCACTCCCTCTCCACCCATCTCCTCTGAGATAAAAGAAAAAAAAGAAGAAAAAAAAAAGCTAAGTTTTTTTTTTCTCCTCCTGAGTTCTTCATATGAGATTGAGCTTGCAAAGGAAAAAAAAAAAAATGTGAAATGTTATACACTTGCAGCGTGCTGAGTTCCATCGGGTTTTTTTGAGCATTGTTATGCTAAAATAGAGGGGAAAAATCCTCATGAACCTGCCACAATCAAGCCTGCATCAACCTTCTGGGTGTGACTCGTGAGTTTTGGTCCTTATGATGCCAAATCTGAGAGTTTAGTCTGCCATTTAAAAAACTCATTCTCATCTCATGCATTATTATGCTTGCTACTTTGTCTTAGCAACAATGAACTATAACTGTTTCAAAGACTTTATGGAAAAGAGACATTATATTAATAAAAAAAAAAAAAAAGCCTGCATGCGGGACATGTATGGTATAATTATTTTTTTCTTTTTTTTTTTCCTTTGGCTTGGAAATGGACGTTCGAAGACTTATGGCATTGGCATTCATACTTTTGTTTTATTGCCTCATGAGTTTTTTGAGTTCAGAACAAAAAAAGTGCAACCGTAGAACCTTCTTCCCATGAAAGTTTGCATCTGCTCCAAAACTGCTTTGAGTTACTCAGAACTTCAGCCTCCCATTGTAAATGCACTGAAGGGATTCCTTGTCAAAGATGCCAGAATGGGTTAAAAAATTTAACACGGCCAACAGTAAAGAACTCTTAATGCTTTCTTTTTAATAAGAATGACTGCCCCATTGGGGGGACTAAAATTGTGCTGTTGCCGAAAGCAGTCTAAAATTTATTTTTTAAAAAAAGAAATCTGCCCCGTTATTTTTTTTGGTTTGTTTTATTTTTCTTTTTCTTTTTTCTTTTTTTTTTTTTTTGGCTTTTGGTCATTGTCAAATGTGGAATGCTATGGGTTTCTAGTATATAATTTAATTCTAGTTTTTATAATCTGTTAGCCCAGTTAAAATGTATGCTACAGATAAAGGAATGTTATAGATAAATTTGAAAGAGTTAGGTCTGTTTAGCTGTAGATTTTTTAAAAGATTGATGCACTAAATTGTTTACTGTTGTGATGTTAAGGGGGGTAGAGTTTGCAAGGGGACTGTTTAAAAAAAGTAGCTTATACAGCATGTGCTTGCAACTTAAATATAAGTTGGGTATGTGTGTGTAGTCTTTGCTATACCACTGACTGTATTGAAAACCAAAGTATTACAAGGGGAAGCACCCCTGTTTATATCTGTAGGGGTATTTTACATTCAAAATGTATGTTTTTTTTTTCAAAATTAAAGTATTTGGGACTGAATTGCACTAAGATATAACCTGCAAGCATATAATACAAAAAAATTTGCAAAACTGTTTAGAACGCTAATAAATTTATGCAGTTATAAAAAATGGCATTACTGCACAGTTTTAAGATGATGCAGATTTTTTTACAGTTGTATTGTGGTGCAGAACTGGATTTTCTGTAACTTAAAAAAAAAAATCCACAGTTTTAAAGGCAATAATCAGTAAAATGTTATTTTCAGGGACTGACATCCTGTCTTTAAAAACAAAATGAAAAGTAAATCTTACCACAATAAATATAAAAAAATCTTGTCAGTTACTTTTCTTTTACATATTTTGCTGTGCAAAATTGTTTTATATCTTGAGTTACTAACTAACCACGCGTGATGTTCCTATGTGCTTTTCTTTCATTTTCAATTCTGGTTATATCAAGAGAAAGAATAATCTACAATAATAAACTGCATTTTTTTTTTTGATTCTGTACTCAGTTTCTTAGTGTACAGTTTAACTGGGCCCAACACTGCGTTAGAAGTGTAAAAGGCATCCTTTTCTCCAGAGGAAGGATTAATGGAGAAGTAATGAGGCAATAATTCAGAGTGAAACATAGGCTGTTTTGTGAGGTGGAAGGCCAGTCCCTTCCAATAGTTAGTAATATTTAATATAAATGTAAATTACAATCTCTCAAAATCCCCCCCCCCCCGCAAAGTTTTCAGTTTTCAAATAAGTAGAGACATCATTGCCCTGGTGGAAACAAACAAACAAACAAAAATCCCAACCAGAGAGCAGGGCCTTCTCAGCCTCGCCCTGAGCTTCTCATCCCACCACACACCCATCTAGAGGGAAACGAGCCCGGCAGAGAAGGCATTGGCAGAGGTGGCTTGGGCACATATGCATTCAATGGTAAAGATAAACAATTCTTGCCTTTTGGCTCAAATTGATTATTTTTCCTTCTTCCCTTGCATGCCATGATTTTCTTGTTAGCAAGGCCTGACAGGATTTCACATCAACACTCTGGACAAATTACAGTTGTTTGTTTGTTTCTTAACTTTGAAGGTCATTTGTCTTAAATAGGAAAAAGAAAAATCCACCTCTCACAGAAGTCCAAGTACGTATCTGGGTTTAAACTGTGTTATTAAATCATATTTCCCTGTGAATATTTAGCTGAGGGCTTCTCCACGTAGATGAGCTGGTAATGATTTCAGAGCACCTTAGCTCCTGGAATACAAGCAAAAAATAATGTCTGGTTGGAATAAAGGCTGTGCTTTGATTTATCGGTATTTACCCCAACACAGGCTACGTGTGCGGGCTCACTTAAAAGATCCGTTGGAAAGTCTGGAGCTACCTTCACTAACAGCATTGACCTATTTTAAAATGACACAAATTCATGCAACTAATGTTACAAATTCATGCAGTTTGCATTCTTCAGCAACTTCCCCTAGATGGCTAACAGAATGTTAGACAAAGCCAACACTGCTTTGAAAATAGAGCCAAACACGGTGACTTTTGTTTTATTTTGTTTTCTGTTCTTCAAAAAAAAAAAAAAAAATAATAATAATATTGCAACTCTGAACGAAGGCCTGATGTTGAGGAAAACAGGTTGTGCTTGGCGCTGATGAGTTCTGGCCGATGTATCAGCCTTCCTACCCTTTTTCACAGAACATGGAGACAGTGGATAGGGCCCCTGAATCCACACTTTATTTTGCTTTAACAGAAGTCTTAATAGTAAACCTACCTCCATGTGCTTGAAGTTAGCTGTTCTTCTCTGTTTCAGAGTTTAGTTTTGTTTTGTTTTGTTTTTTTGGTCTGATCCCAACGAGGAGATTTGCAGTCTCCCCCTGTAGAAGCAGAAATGGAGATATCGCTTATACAGGAAGCCCAGCATCCGACACAAAATTTTAGGCAAACATTTTCAAAATAACAGTGACCTGGATGGAGTTATTGCAGTTACCTCATGAGGAATGCCACTTGGGAAAAAAATACAGTGGTCCAACAATTAAGCATTTTGATAGGCTCCTACAAGGCAGTTTAATATAATAGGCAGGTTTTTGCCCCAAACATGAAAAAGCCAAATAAAGAGGTGCTGGCAAAAAAGTGGGGTTTTTTGGTGGCTGCCTTTAAGAGAAGGCTAACTCCTAATGAAAGGCACTTTCAGAAATAACCATTACTAAACACTTGGAAATGTAATGAGAGTGGTGAACACAAATACATACTTTTTTTTTTTTTAAACAAAGAAATCCTGCCTGAGTGCCCTTACTACAAATAAGTCTCTACATTTTTTTTTTTTAATCATGTAAGGAAATCTAGCTTTCCCTTTACACTGCATTTGAGTCTTTGCCTAAATAGTGTTAAAATTCCTTTCATTCCAAATACAGAACTGAGCCCACTCACAAGTTGGAGCCATCGGTGGGATACACCACATTTTGGAAGCCCCAGCGTCATGTGCTTACCCGTGTATTCACAAAATGAAATTTACGTGAGAACTGTATTTTTATTATTTTTATTACTATCTGCAGTCATGGAAAACAGCCTACCCCTGACTTCTGTTTAGTTTCCTTTTTCAAAAAATAAATGTGTTAGAGATGAAAGCTATTAAATGTATAAGCTCCATGCTAATTAACTGTGCCTCCTGTCTGAGGATCATACAGACCCACTGAAAAGCACGCTGGTGTTTCTGACTTTAGGATGCGCCAGACTGAATAGATGCGATTGTTTTCAACCTGTAATACTGGTTTTAAAAGAAATCCACTGAAATTTACAAGATATATACGTTGATATGAAGGGAAGTGTCACAGAAGGTTAACAGCTAGCATTTTTGAAGCCTATGTAGACATGCACACTCTAAACAGTACTTTTTCACGCTTCATTGTTTCTCTGGCAGATAATTTTACTAAGAAGAAAAATAAATAAATAATTGAGCCCCCCCCCCCCCCAAGCAGATGCCACGGGCAGAAGCTTTAACAGAGCCGAGCACCCTGGTTTTCTCTCGGGCCCTGGATAGTATTGTATTTATCAGTGATGTCAAACGTGGTCATTCATCAGACAGAGCCGTAAGTGAAACCAATGTTAGTTAAGTACACCCCCTCCGTGTGCTTTTTTTTTCCTCCCCCTTCTCTACTCTCAGGCATCCACAAAGTCACCTCCCATGTTTTCTTTTTTTCCAAAACCGTGTAATAATTTTTTACAATGCATCTGACACATTAATAGATTGACATCAAATAGGCAGAGATTCTACTTCCTGATCTCAGTGAGGAAATGATGTGTAGGTAATCATATTTATCTGCCTTCATGCCATAACCACCTGGGCTTTCAACAGAGGCCATTCCAATGGGAGATGCTCTGTTTATTACTGAATGCGGGATTCTAAGGCTCTGATCTTTTCCCCCTTATACCTTTACCCCGGTAGTTTTTATTTAGTAACGTTGATTCGAGATACTTCTGCTCTTAAATAGGACCTCCCCTTGCCAAACCACCAGCTTTAAGGTTAAACACAGTGTACAGGGGGCAAATGGTAACCACACTTGCAAACATGGGGCGCAGCTGTCTCAGTAGCCACATTCCCAGCGTGTCCTTGTCTGAAATGACTGAAGTGGCTTCTGACACATTCAGAGGTTCCCGAGTACAGTAGTTGGAAGGTTTTTGCTGTTGTCTTTGTTTTTGGTTCAGACCAACTTACTTCCGTATTCACCCTTGGCTTGATCAAATGTACTCGCCCGTTGTTCGAGGCCCATCAGTGTATTTAAAAGTCTGCTGGCCACACAGGTATCTCAAGTTTTTGCCTGTCGGTAGTTAAAGACTAACGGAGATAAGTTGGAAGACTGAGGTCCACGAGTGACAACCTTTAGCCGTCTGATTTCCGTGCCAGTAAAACACAGCCAAGCTGTGGGGCTTACTTCTCATATAAACATGCGATCAGAGAGGCTAGGAAGCCAGATTCACCCGCTTTACACTGCTCGTCTGCGAGGCTCCCCACTGCGATTTACTTTCGTTTGATTTATTTTTAAATTTTGTCCCTTTTCTTGAAGAAACGTCTTCATTTTTAGGGAAGAGATATCTACCGTGAGAGGCTATCCTTTTCACCACTTCTGATTATTACTCAGGAGGCTGAATGAATAATTTGGGGTCGGTGCCTTCCTTGTTGTCCAGAGTAAAATAAGAGAAACATAGTTTGTTCTCACTCTGGGCCCATCCTAAATTTAAAAGATGTCCCAAGTCCAAGGCTGGGCAGACAGTAGCCATAAGGGAGGTGGTCCAGCCCTCCAGCCCACTGAATCAGGATGAGTTTGTTTGTTTATGTATTTGTTTAAAAACAGAGCAGGAGCCTTCACCCACCTTCTGATAACACTGCTTTTCTCACTTTTGATATAAATCTTCAAAATCTAGACATCACACAGCCCCAGAAAAGGGAAATTCTCTCCAAGCCTGGCTCCACCCCGGCTCTTGAACAAACCCAGCTCTGTCTGGCATTTTTTTTCTCCAGCGGGGGTAGGGGACAGGGTGAGAGAATTTCAGTCTCCCAGGCTGTCTCATGATTGCCGGGGCATAAAGAAGTACAGTCCTGCAACAATGTGGGAACATCTTTACCCTTTAGAGAGGGACAAAACAAAAAACAAAGCAAATCAAATTGCTTGGCACGAAGGCGTAGCAAAACCCCAGGCTCTCCATTCCTTGTAGCATCTGTGGGAGGTGAGAAATGAGGCAAGCCAGAGAGTTCGAAGGCAAGAGTCACCCAGTGTACACATTTGCACACAGGTGCAAACCAGGTTCAGCTGTCCGTTTCTTTCCTGTATGTTCACGTGTGTTTCTGTTTTGAAAATTTTAGAGATCGAACCCCAATTAAGAGCTCCGAGGAAATTGCAAATGTCTTAATTTTGGGGCATTTATAAATATTTCAATCTGTGATTTTACAGTGGGGACATTTGAGACATTGGATGTGTTAGGCCCATATTTCTATGGTCACCGCAGTAGGTTTGATGGCGTCGTGACCGTTTTTATTGTTTAAATTTGAAAGCCCTTTATGTGTTTTCCCTAAGTTTGCCCAACATAACAAGGCCGATATAGAAAGAACACGTCAACGGCACACAGAAATCAGACCTTTCTGTGAATGTGCATCAGAGTTGGACAGTTGTAAGAAATTCACAAAATGCATTTTCCACAGAGAGGCTATGATTGGAATGCACAGTTCTCTACCCAGATCATAGTCATCTGCTAAGCACCTCTTCCCTGTTCAACACAATTCATTTTCTTTTCCTTTCTTTTTGTCAAGTAACAATTCTTTCCTATAATTAGGACTTCGGATTGCAAAATCACATTCCTCACTTCTCCACAGATTCTTGGATCTTTAGTTACGATTAGAAAGGGGGAGGATGAGGGAGGGGTGTCTGTGGAGGTTTGGGAGAGGAGGAGGAGGAGAGGAAATAGTTCTGTGCTCACCTCCCCACGCCCCCTTGGCCTCCACCCAGCCCAGGCCTGGGTGTGAGTTACACGCTGGGGATTTGGATTCTGAATTTATTCTAAATATTCTGATCACCAACCTTGAGTGTTTCCAAGCTAAGATGCCAAAGAATGGTTTTTCCTTGTGGTTGGTTCTTTCGGTTAGGAAATAAGAGAGGCCATGAAACCTTATAGAGCTGGGAGAGGAGGCGTGGTAACCGCTATCCTGAGAGAATCCCCAAAAAGGATGGTTGTGAAGGGAATCCTGGGCTGAAAACTCCGGTCAGCAGTGCCGAGTTCCCTTTTGCAACCAAAATTTGTCCTGGTTCTGCATGACTTCATCCACTTCTGGAAGCCTGTAGAAGTGGGTTTCTGGTCTCCTTTGGGGGATTTTCCAGAAGGAAAGCAGGCCTGAGGATCCCAGAAAAATAGGCAATCCCAAACTAGGCCCAGAGGAACAGAGGGCAGGTAGCGGCTGGTGTGCAAGGGCTGGGGGGAGTATTACTAACAAGAGACGGACCTTGGCTTATGACCCCCAGTCGCCAGGGGTCAACTCTAGGTCATTCCTAGGGCCCTAGCTTCCCACCAGGGCAGATCTGTTTGCAGGATGACTGACAGGCCTCTGGCAGACCCTGAAATCCCCATGATCCTAAAAGCAATAGCGATGTCCTTAGCTCCAGGGCTTTGGCCCCTTACCACCTGGTCCCTGTCCCATCCCAGTGTCCTCTCTATAATTTCTGGCACCTCTACCCCCCCATGCCTAGTCACCGGGGCCATCAGAGAGACTCAGAAATCACTGCTTTGTACCAGAAGGCAGTCACCTAAGCTGAGCCTTTGGACGCATTAAGTCACTTCTGGGGCAGGTCCAGTGCAGACAAAGGCGGGGATGCGGAGAAGAGCTGGGAAGTGGCTCTGGCATGTCTGGGGCCGGCTGGAGCTTCCCACGCCAAGGGCTTTGAAGCCTGGAATGAAGAAGATGAAGGCAGGGAGGATGCTGAGGTCCCGTCTCCCAGTTTCCGTGCATCCCCTCTCCCCGTGCATCCCCTCTCCCCACGCTTCCCCTGCACCCTCCGCCCCGCCCGACCCCCTCCCTGTCTACGTTTGTTCCGCGGGGCCCATTCACCCTGGGCATCACTGCCCTGGCCAGGTGTGCTCCCCAGCCTCAGGGTCCCCCGGCCACTGCATCAAGTGCAGAAGGACAGGAGGCAGGGCCCGCGGGGTTGGGTCCGGCAGCTGCCTGAGGCCATGAGAAGTCCCCGCGTGCCCCAGGCCCTAGGCTGCGCCAGGCTCAGGACGCTGGCAAAGCAGCTCCCCTCCGAGATGCCCGCGCCCGTGCTGGGGCACCACCGGCGGCCACTCCCAGCGCGCCCCAGGGCCCCGCGCCCACCCAGCGCCCGTGACCCTGCTGGGTACTTGGATTTGTATTGGGATTTGGTTTAAGTTTTCCAAGAGGGCTGCCCTGGCCACAGTGGAGCCTTTGGGGACATTGAAAATACCTGCTCTGCTGCGCTCTGGGGTGGGCGCGTGGAAGGAGGGAGTGGGGTTCAGCCCTAAAAGGCTCCGCCTTTCACCTTGGGACACTCCCCCATCCCACCTTCCAGCTGCCCCAGGAACCTTCTGCAAATAAGAGCATCAGCTCCAGATCATTTGATTTTTACTCTATTAATTTTCCGGCCCATTTCCAGATCTAGATTTTTTTTTTTTTTTTTTTTTTTCCTGCTCTGGTTAGAGACAGTGAAGAGGCAAAAGAAAAAGAAGGAAATCTAGATAGACTGTTCTAAAATCTTTCTAGAAATCTCCATACGGTTGGGGTTTTCCTTGATAGAGTTTGATGTTTATTGTAGAGGAAAGCCACTCAAGAAAACTTTATTAGGATTTCACCCACAGCTCCAGCAAGAGGGGCTTGCTTGCATTCCCGGATTTAACACAGTTGCTGTCAACTCTCAGGCACTCAGAAACTGTCTAAAGAGGAGAAACTTTAAAACAACTAATTTCAGAAAGGAGACCTTCCATGTGGGTATTTTTTTCTTATAGGGACCTTCGGTTTTTTGGATCCTTGAGTGTGAAGTAATTAAGCATCGTTGCACCTTCTTAAATAAATCCCCCCCACCTTTTTTTCCTTTTTCTTCACTTAAGGAAGGATTCATAAATGTACAGATAAATATGTTGAAATGAAAGCAATGATCTCAGCATCTGACGCACTTTTACACTGTCAGATTCTACTGAAATCTTTTTTCTTAGAATGGGGGAAACCGGCAGTCATCATTCTCAGATGAAATCTGTTAAAAGATGATAGTTGAGTCTGTTTTCAGGCAATGAATCCAACATATTCTTTCATCTGCCATTTATCTATCTAATCTATTTATGGAACTCTAACACATTGTAGGGGGAAAGCTATTAAAAGATAAATCTGCAGTTTCCACATTAGGACACAGACATGATCACACGACAGAGTTCTTTGGTCTACTCTATGTGTTGGTAGGCGAGAGCCAAACCTAGCCTGAATGGTCTGTCTTAGAATGATGATCTTCCCATAAAACCTTCACTGGACTTGGCGTGACTCAGAGCATCGCAGAGTTGCGTGCTGACCATCTGTATGTTCTCAGGGTGCACTGTCCGTGTTAATTCCCTGCACTGTACCGGTAGTGAGACCTTTAAAATCTTCCTTGGAATATCACTGCACATTCCTATGCTATTTAAAAAGTACTATTTAATGGTTAGGTAAATAGATCCCACTGTTCAAGGCTCTGTGCTGGCAGACGTCTGGCTTCGACTACACCACTGTGGTCAGGATGGAAAATCTCCTCTCCTACTCCCCTGTGACCCCCCTCTGCCCTCCACCACTCTTCCCCAGTGACTAGCCTGGGTGAAGGTGCTGAGAACAGAAAATGGCAATGGCTTTTGGACCCTATTCAGGTGTGCAAACAGAATCTCTCTCTCCCCAGCTTTTGAAAGTAAATGCCTTGATAACAGGATGGGTTCCCCAGGTGGCCAGAGAATAGAGGTCATCTTGAGGAAAAGGACACCAATGATCTAAAAAGGACATCTACTTTATGAGATTTCAGGCAAGATTCCAAATACGCATTTAATGAGGTCCGATTCTTTTTCTCCAAAAATAACAGAGGCTCTCAATGAGCTGGTCAGGAAGGCAAAGGGGCATTTTGCAAAGTCTCCGTTCAATTATTGCTTTGTAATATTGTTCTAAAATTGAAAAATGCCTCACAAGTCTATGATCTCATGTAAATATTCCTTGCAGAAGCTTAACATACGTTTGCACTGCCCCAAAGGAATTACAAAAATATTCCCTCCACAATCTCTTAAGCTTTTAAACTCTATTCACTAGCATTTCTAAAAGAATCTGTTGTTCCTAAAGATTTTTTTTTTAAGTAACCTTATATGGGAAGTTTTCTTGTTTTGCGTTGTTTGTTTGTTTGTTTGAGATTAGCCATTTGAACTTGAAATGGAGAACAATTGATATCACAGATAACACTTCCAGGTTTTATAACTTCAGTATGTTTCTTGTTTCTTTTTTTTTTTTTGGCATAGAAATAATTTATTTGGCAAAAGATTAGTGTATACTCTGACATGAAAAAGAGTATTTTGTGCCGTAACGTTTTAAAAGCATTTCTAACGTGAAATGTGGATGAAAGCCCATGATGTATTTGGGGCAGCTCTGACAGACGTGAATACAAATTTGTTTATATGAGTATTTTAATGCATAGTCAGACTATTTAGATAAAGAGCATTGGGAAAATTATAGAGTTAACGCTAAATGAAAATTTAAGTAAAAGATTCTGTCAGTTACAGCAGCCTACAGATTTCAGCAGGTGTATGCGTTGTGGGTATTTTTTCACACCAATTGTAATTCAGATAAAAGTGGGGCAGATTAAAGAAGAATAACTGAATCTCCACGTTGGAAAAAAAAGTTAGATTGACTTACTGGTTTATCACAGTCATTGTACACAGATTTACTGTAACCATGTTGAATTTTTTAAATTAGATTTTAAATATATTTTGACAGTCTGAACTTGTAGAGTATGGCTAACTATAGGGAGAAATGACAGGTCTGCTTTGTTATTAAACTGCTGTCTGGAAAATATTGGACTCCGTACAGTAAATGATAATTATTTTGCCACTTACATTAGTATAGCTAATAGCAATAAGGGGTTTTTGAACCATAGAAAGCTAACTACTTTGAATTACTGTGCTTTGTTATTCACTGTGAAGCAAAAAGACTTTTTTTTTTTTTTTAAAGCAATCTCATTTTCATATTACTGTTCTAAGCATTCTCTGCTACTAATTTAAACAGAGAGGAAGTTAATAAATAAAAGGGTGGTCTCTAAATGGTTCTATTTGTTAAGAGAACATCTGCAATTAAGGTCAGCAGTACCAGCAGAATAGACCAGGGCAATGGAGGAGGAGGGGGGAAGATGGAAGAGAAACAGGCCCTAGTAAAGAGCCAGGGTTTGGTTTTGGTTCCCTGGGGATGGGCAGTCTTTGAAGACTTGAGAGACACCCATCAGAGACCATTCATATCCTCCTCCACTGTGAACCCAGGATCACTTGGTTCTCTGAACCGAGGGCAGCTTCAAAGCTGATCCAGGCTGCCAAGCCAGTGGGCATCACTGTCTCAGCCCCCCAGGACCAGAGCAAGAGTGGAGGGAGGTTGTTGATGAAGTATTCCACGCCATTCTCTTCCATGTGAACCCTTCCTCTGGCAGGGCTGAGACCAGGATGCCAAAGCAAATGGACCTAAATCCCTCTTCTTTTGGTCTCATTCTGCCCTTTTCATAGGTAGTTAGGCTGCCTTGAACATACTGTCCTTCTAAAGCCCTCTCCGTGGTTATTAATGACCCTTTGTTTATTTTAATATATTTACTAAATCAGGTACCCAAGGGAATCCTCTACATCAGTGATGTGAAAAATCCTGTTGCCTGAAGTCAAAGAGGTACATCTTGATTTCTGATTTGCATGTGCTTGTTTTAGTGCATTTTCCATGAGGGAGACAGCAAGAAAGCAAAGCAAGTGAGGAATGCTGATCATTTTCAAGGTGTGAAAGTCTCCTGCTTTAGTAGTTTGAGTATTTGAGTTTCACATGTACATAAATGGTGATACCAGATGCTGAAGTGAAGGATGCATTGTGTGTGAGACCAGCATGCATGCATTTTTATATCGATTTCATGACGTAGGTGTGGTGTCCAGAGTACTAATCCAGTCCGAGTAGATCTCAGATCTTTTGCCTTAACTAGCATGAGCCTGTTGACTCATCTTTCTACTTGAATGTCAGACAATTTGGGTGAATCTGTGCAATTAGCATCCATGGCCATTGGCTGGCTCCACCTGGGCCTCATAAACATTCCAAATTTCCAGTCTCTTATAACTCACTCCATACTCACATTTGGAGGATTTAGTGTGATCTCAGAGCACATTATGTCCCCCTCCTGTGTCCAAAAGTGAGCTTGGAGCCACTCCTCACTTCAAATGTAGGCAGAGGGAGGCAGAAATGTGATTTTCACCTATGAAAAAAAATGAAATTAAGGTACTTAAATGGGTTTTCAATTACAGGGATCCCAGGGTGAATTTAATTATGAATCCTCTTCGTTTAGAGAGCTAGACCAACACTCTTACACGAGTAATTACTTAGTGTTATCGTTTTATGTATTCCTGTTATGTCTTATTGGCTAATGGAATGAAGTTTGACTTTTTTTTTTTTTTATTAAATTTGCTTGCTGAGAAATTTGCATGAAATACAGCTTTGGGTTTAAGTCCCACTGTCAAATTGCTACTGTTTGAGAAGGAGACACTTTAAGAGCCCAGTGAATTGAGGGTGTCAGGAAACAGACCCGTATTTTTTCCCGCTCTTCCGATATGGTATCTGATTACTTACTTTTACCCGCTATTATAAGGACAGGCTTTGAATAACTAGACTGTGAATATTTAACATGATTTCTTTCCTAGCCTTAAACAAAATTAACATTTTCTTTAATAGCTCTCATACATAGATTTTAACTAAGTGTATACCTTTGGGATTAATTTGTGTGTCCTTGTGTATGCATGCCATACCAATACTTTATTCCTTTCTTTCTTTTATCCCTGTCCTTATAATTGCAGTTTGAAAGCCATCTATTAAATATAATGATCTAGACCCACCGGGCAGGTTTTGTTACACCGAAACCATCCATTTTGAGCAAAGAGTTAATGAACTTTTAAGGCAAGGTTCACACGGGTCTTGACCCCCCCCATAATATTTCATATAAGGTTACTGGCGGGAGAGAAATCAAATTTCAGCTGTGAACATGATTGACAGGTGAGGGTGAGGAAGAGAAAGGCATTTGGCTAGATGGGGAATTTGGAGAAGAGGACAATTCCTCCAAGTTACTCTGTGGTATTAGATATTATAAGCTGATATATGAAAAGTTCAATACTTGATACTCTTGGGAGAGTTACTTATTTTCAGAAAGTCACTTTGGTTAAGAGATTTCAGTCCTGGAAGCCAAAAATGGGGAATCACTAGCTTTCTGCTCTCTTGCTGATTTCCACTATGTACAACTTTGTGGCTTATTTCTGGCAATTTTCTAGGCTAGAGTGTGAGAATTAAATCACAAGCCATTTGGGGAGGCATTTGATTATTTTATTTATTCTCAGAAACACAGTCTAGATTATTTTCTGGTTCTTGGGCATCTTACAAAACAGTCATCCTAAGTGGTATCACAAAAAGATCAAACTCTCCATTTTCGTAGCACCCCTCGATCCTAACGTTTTCCATTAGTGCATGTTCCAGCTTAACATACGCAAATCTACCCAAGTGCATGATTTATCAAGGTTGTGCCTTCTAAGCAAAGTCTTCTAACATGACGATCAAGAGAGACAACAAGCCCACACTGCTATTTGATGTCAGTTTCTCCATGGTAGCATCCCTGGGTCAGGTGTGATGTCAGCATCGTCACCATGGAAACAAGAGATGGTGTTGCTTGACCCTAAGGCAAAGAGTGGCTTTGGAATTCACCTTAGAGGCTGTCTCTTAGCGTGAATTGTCAAAAGGAGGTAACACAACTACTCATGGTTGGCACCAAAACTGAAAGCAGGCCTTTAATACGTGCTCTTTCATCTTGTGTGTTGAAACACTAATTTCAGGAGATAGTGGTGGACCTTAGCCTGCTGATGTGTATGCTCTACCCATTACAGATGTTCCTGACATTGGCTAAGACCCATCCGGATGCAACCGAGCCTTAACAGAGCTGCCTTGGGGCAGGGCAGGTCGGACACATATACATAGGGGAGAGGCCTGTTGGTAGCTTTCCTGTCACCCGTGGGAGTTCCCTGATGGAACTTGTAAAAACAGCACTTCCCGGGTTCTAAGTACCCATCACTTTTTTTTTTTTCCTAGTCTTACAATTAGCTGAGTGGATATGTTTTATCCTGACTGTACCTATGCTGACATGAATTCAAACCAATGTAAGGAAGGCTTTACTCTGTTATGAACTGGGATATAAACAAAAAACACAGTAAAAGGACTCCGAAATCTTGTTTCTACTTTGTATAACGTGTCCTCCCATGTTGCCAGTAATCATCCAGAAATAAAACGCAAGCATGGTTTCCCGACGTCCAGTGTCAAATGTGGGTACCTGAGCACAGCTATTTAATTCAAACATAAAATTAAAGATGTCATAACCGTATTTCCCTTGCAGAGTCCATCAAAGTATTTTAACAGAAATGGTGAATGAGGTGTTCTCATGCAAAGGCCATGTGAAAACACAGACCGTAAGTTTTCGTCTCCTGGTGCCTCGGTTTGAAAAGCCCAAGTGAGAACCGTGTCTGGTCTTGACTCTGGCTTCACTGCAGACCCCTCAGGGCTTCTCGGTAATCAGTTTTTAGAGTAAATGCCCCGTCCTGGAAGACAGCAAGGAGTAGGATGCTGTCTGGCATGCACATTTGGAGAGCAGACCAATCCATCACAGATTCCATGAGTATGTCTTAAGCAGATTACATCACTGTATTTGTTGGCACTGAGAAAATAAGGGAAAATAATTCTGTTTAAAGTGTTTTATTACTGGGACTAACTTACCTAATTGTTTGTTGTTGTTATTGTTTGTTTAATTAGATTATGCTTTTGCCTAACCCCCCCATCCCCCTTTCCATACAAGGCTGCCTAATGTCTTCCTTTCTGTGGACACTGGCCCACTAGTGAGCAGATTTAATCAATTAATTATGGCAGAGCAGGTACAGGGCAAGCAGCTCAGTGAACTCACATTATTTCCAGTCAACGTTAGAATGCTATCAAAGGGGCTGCCTTAAAGAAAGGAACATTATGCATTTGGGGCGGGGGGGGGAAGGAAGGAGGAATTCTTGCACGAGTATAGCACTCGTTATTTAAAACAAAATGATGCTTCTGTAAAGAGCTTTCGTTCTAAAAGCACACATTCAGTCACCTGCCAAAATCTCAGATTTATTGCTGCCGTTCACAGATGCCAATGTTGAAACTCTCCTCGCCTGCCGCTTGCTGAGTCTTTCATTTCCTCGATCCAAAAATTACTGTAAAGTTGTTGTTTAGTGTCTGCCTTTTTTTTGCTTTTCCTGGCACCTAATGAAATTATCAGCAATAAATGAGCTATGCAGAAGGGTTGGGTTTGCTTTTACTTTTTTTTTTTTTTTTGGTTTTTTTTTTTTTTTTGGCAGTATTTGGAAAATGCTGGGACAAGGGTAAGCCAGTGGGAATATTCGGAGTGCCTCTCTTTCCAGCGTCTACAGGAAATATAATAAAGCTATTAGCATTTATATAATTTCAGATGGGAACTAATACTGAGGGTGGGAGGGGGGAGGAAGTTTCAGGTGTTGAGTGGGAAAGTCAAACCAGCTGTGGGAATTACCCTTATTGTCACTGGAGACAACCCAGCCCTGACCTCCAGTATAAACTGCTGGAAGATATTAACACCTAATTAACTAATCCAGGGGGCGCATCCTACACCTTCATCACTGGTGAGGTGAAAATGACAAAAAAGAGAGGAAGGGAGTTTGTTTTTGCCATTCCCTCAGCAAGCATCCATCCTCTAATAACGGGTCATCCATGTGCGGCAAGTGACGATTTCTTTTTAGTCCTTTCAGTCTATAGAAAAGCACGGTAACTTCATTTGCTGGCAGGTAGGCAGTGGAGGTGAGAATTGAATTGATCTGAAATTGACCCTGCGGTCACGCCTCCTTTAAATTGGGTTCTTCAGACAAAGTTTCTTTTCTTCTTCCTGGGCTCCTGCCAGCAGCCAAGCTGAGTCTTGAGTGGGGTGGGGTTAGGGTGCAATTATTTAAAGGGATTCTGACACCAGGGTTGAACCCCCAACCCACAGTTACTCAGGATGGAGACCTTTTGTTACAGATGGTGCTTAATTAAAGGGCTTGAGTCTATACCGCGATGGCGTGCCTCTGGTTTGTTTATATTTTAGAATGAGGTTCATTCCTGATGTACAAGAAATGGCGGAGGAAGCATCTCTTACTGGGCTGAAAGTTTTGAACGGAGAATAGAATTTTCTGTTTCCGTTTAAATTTCTCTTCCTTACTTAACCGCCCCCACCCCCACCCCGCCTCTTTCTAATGGAGCCATTAAAGTCCTTTCAATAAATCTTAGGGTGCGCACGATACCTTTGACAGTGTTGGAAATCCTGCCTTGCTTTTCAGAAGGCCAGGTGAGCCTGCTGGACAGGAGGCCTGGCCTCTCTCACCTCCCAGCGGCGAGGGTCGCCAAGAGAGATCAGAAATTCCTTCACTCATTTTGACCTTTTGGACCTTAGTTGAGAACCGCTGTCTCATTCATTGCTCCAGTGGTTCGTGCCTCCTGGCAGTTCTGTCCTGATGCTCGAAGGCTATTTTGTTTATGTGATATTGTGTTTTCCCAGCCTTTTTCTTCTTCTCTTTTTCTCCTTTTAAAGCCCGGAATCAGTTCCTCACTACTGCATAATAGAAGGAAGGTGCACGTGCTTTAACAGGCGTGTTTGGAGATGTGAGCCCGAGTTCCCCCGTGCAGGGAAGAAGCCACAGTTTGGGACGAGGCCAGGATTTCTGTAGACCTCGGGGCTGCCCCGCGGCCCAGGGCGGAGGGCTCCCAGCTGCGGTCCTGTCCGCTCCAGCAGCCTCTGGAGACTCACCACGCATGCGCATGCGAGGCACCTTGGCATCGCTTTCTTTCCCAGGAAGCCTGGCTTTCCCCCATGCTCGGTGCTCTCCTGATCTAGTGGAGCCTCTGCAACCAGAACTCGCTGCTTTCAGAGTCTTACCCAGCTTAGTTGTCGGTGATAAAACTGTTGGTAAAAATGGGATGCGTTCAAAACACTCTAGTCTCCACGGGGAACCTGGTTAATTAGAATGTTACCTCTGTTGGCGCTGATCTTTGCTCACTTTGTAGCGCCCTGACAAGCCCTCGTGTAAAACGCCGGAAGGTCAGTGGAACAAAATAGCACGTGACTCGTGCGGTAAGCCCTCCCTACACGTTTGTGGGCGGATAATAGGCCCAGCTCCCAAACTCAGCTGGGAGGATTTGAGTTGGAGTGTGTTTGGGCCCTACAGTCCGGTTCCTGCCCCGGAGCAGAGGGTCCCTTTGTCCGTCAGAGCTTGGAGCTTTCATAGCAGCGCGGTGACAGTCGCTCGGCTCCGGAGAGGAAAAAAAAAAAAAAGTAAGGAAGGATTTCGTTTTACTTTTTTTCCTCCTGTTTTATTCGAGCCCGCTGATACTAGTAATGAAAACTTTTCCATCGCTGTTGCTGAGAAATTTGTGTTTTTTAAGGCATTGGTGGGGATGTGATGGCGAGGGATGGGCGGGTGAGGTATCAGATCCAGCAAGATGTTTCTGTCTGTCTTTACTCAGCGTTTTACAGTGTCCTTCAGATTCTGCATCCTCTCCAGCAGCCTTTCCTAATACAGGAAAAAGAAGGCCCTTTCCCATGTTTGCCACGGTTAACTTATCAGATGTTTCACTTTAGGAAAGATGGGATCCAAGTGTGTGATTTCATTATAAATTCATCAGGTGTCACTTGCCAAGCTATTGAGGACGCAGTTCTTCTGAGAAGGCATCTTTTTACTATTTCTTTAAAATTTAATTGAGATCAGGCCAGTGCCTGGTTTCAACTCGACGGTTCCACACCCCCCCCCCTTTTTTTTCTTTCTTTCTTCTTCTTTTTTTTTTTTTTTTCTTTCTTTTTTTTCTTTTTCTCTTTGGCTATTGCAAGCTGCAGTAAAGTGACCTGTAATTTATAATCAGAGTTTGGTATCGTTAAACTGTAAAATCTGACTTTGGGGTTTTGCTCGTAAAATAAATATTTGAAAAAATATAGCAATGAGGCTTGTACAGTAGAGGCAATGTCAGTACATGTGTATCTGTGTATATGAATATATGTGTATGTAATTTTTTGCTGGAGGCTCTTAAGCCAGCCCTGAAAAAGCATCTTACGAAACTGTGACTGTCAACATCCAAGTAGGAGGATTCCCTGATAAGAATATAAGCACACTTTCTTTAATGAACTTTGAATTTGTTTTGTAAACTCCGTTCGTCACTCACATTAACTTATTTTTTAAGGTATATTATTTTGGCACTAAGGAGTCAGCATACACATGCTCGAATTCTCTGTCTATAGGCTATAGCGCGCCTTAGCTAGAAAGACTTTTTTTCCCCTTTTTTTCTAACAAGGAAGCTCATTTAGAAAGAAATGTTTATGTGAAGTGCTTGTCAGTTGGCATTTTTACTGGGTTGCTAACCCAAAGGTAAAATATAAAGCCATGTCTTTTCCTCACTGGCTTGTTGGCTTGTTGTTGCTAGAAGGGTCCCTCCCTTGTTAGCTTGATAAATAATTTTACTAGGGGGACTCTGCTGTATTTTTATGCTTGCTGTCTGTTTTCTGCTTGCTGCAAATAAATTTCTGTACTCAGAGGGCACTAAAACTCCAAACACATGGTATTTTCCCATTTTGCTACTGGTTGCCTGAAATATTTATTCCATCTCATGTTTTTAATTAATTTTTTAAAGGAAAAAATAATTCGTGATTAATAGCAAACAAAAATTAGCCCTTTATTTCTCAGGACCATTGGGTGTGAACCTGGAAGTGTAGTGTTCTTTTGAAAGGCTTTGCGCGTCAAACCCTGTTTCATATTTGTCACATTGAAGACAGGAGTTATTCATTTGGGGGAGTTCTGAAGTTTTCTCATTATAGATTTTCTTGTGTGCCTTTCCAGCTGTACATATTAAGCTGTTAATATGAGAAATGAAGAGGGGTATAGAGTTCTACCTAGAAACAAGACACTACACAATAAATTCTTTGCATTTGAAAAATGATACATTGTGTGAAAATGGAGATGAAATTGATCATAGGTATCAATATAGCTATCAGTATCCCCCTGAGTCCCAGGCCTTGAGACTTGGGGTTCACTACTGAGGAGAGATTGGTGTGGGTCAGTCATTGGGGCAAAATGGGAGGTTCCCTGGCACAAACCTAAACAAACACACCCGAAAACATTCCAGTAAAATAAAATACAATAATAAAATAAAATAAATGAACGTATTCTATAAATTACAAACACAGTGAACACAACACATAATAGGGGTACAATAATATGTTTAATGAAAGAAGGATATTTATGCCTGTCGGCAAAACAAGTGATCATTTTAAATCATTGCCAGATTATCGCATTAATTGAAATATGATTTTTTCAAAGCAGATCTTCTACTTGCGATTTGCTCATTAGCGGGGTCTTATTTTCTGAAACTGGAACATATTTTTACAAAGGTACCAGAGACATACATTTGAAACTAGAATGCCAGCTCACATAACCAGGATGTTGAGGAGACTGAGTCAGAGGTTATCTGGAGTTCAGTTTCTGCGAAGATCACCAAAAGGAAGAGGAAAATGTAGAAGAAGGGGCAATAGATATACATATTGATTATTAAAACGTGTATGTATCTCATCAAACGTGTACAGAGTTTATTTTCCTCTCCCACTTGTCAGGGATTTCAGAAATGAGCTAGGCTTCAAGGTGATGACTCGTCCTTCCCCTCTAACTCTGCAGATAACAGAGACTATGAGAATCAGATTTTTAAAATATTTAACACAGAGTTGATAGGCACCATTTCTTCTGGTCACTTTGGGGTGGTACCCGTTAGTCAGGAGTTAGAGAAAACTTCCATGGGGTTGAAGACCATGATGTTCCACCCAGCCCTGCCCTTTGGAGGTCATCCAACGCCTCACGGGCGATGATGACGGACAGCTATCATTGATCGAGCATCTCCTGGTAGCCAGGACCTATGCCACCTTTGCTCCTCACAACAACTAGAGGGGGCAGATACTTTAATCCCCTTTATAGAGATGCAGAAACTCGGGCACAAAGCACAGATAGGATCTGACCTTACACCACAGTCATGCAGATTTTCTAGCTAGACACTATGCCACCCCTGCCTCAGCCAGCTCATTCCCTCCTTCCCAGTTAAAGAACTCGGTGTTTAACCTCAGCACATGTTGTGTGGGCTCAGTTGCCCTCCCCTCCTCGGTCTTCTTTTTCTGAGTGGGGTTGAGTGACGCCTACAAGAAAATGCATTATAATCTCAGAAGGATCTAGAAGATCGGGGCTAGTACTTCTCATGAGCTTGACCCTAAGGACCCCTCTGGCTCTAAAAACAAACGATTCTGTGGTTTTGGTTGTGGTAGGTAATGGAGCAGCCTTTATTCAGAGATAAAGATTGTCATTTCAAGAGCATTTAAAAAATAATAGATGGTACATTTCCTTAATACCCTGTAATGTGTAAAGTGTCAGGTGCACAACTGACACTCAGGAAATTGCTGGATAGTGAAGATAAATCAGCGTTAAAGCACTCCATTGAAAGGCCCATTTAATAAAAAGTTGTCAGCAAAACCTGTAGTCACATGAAAAAGAACACACAGTTTCTGCATCTGTAAAATAGGGATAGTCCCTCAAAGGCTACTGCAAAGGATTAAATACGATAATGTATGTAAAGCGCCTCGCACAGAGTAAACATCCTGCCATACTTGGCCCTGATCAGTATTATGTGGCATAAAACTTTGACCTTGACACTGTGCAAGCTTTGATTTGTTTTAGAATAACTTCGTGGTTATGATATTGGACATCTTCCCTCTGCTTTAAAATAAGCGTTGTCACAATTGGAAAATGGGGAAGAACCTAGAACAGTAGTTTATTATCTGCCTTCCCCTCAAAAACTACCATCCCCCCTAAAAAATTTTTTTAAAGGTGTACTTGGGAAGTTCTGTGATCAAATAATTTAGGGAACTCATGGATTAGACCAAGTTAAACATTTAATTTTGCTATCCTCCATCTCGGAGCCTTTATATGCTAATATGTATTGTGACCCTTCATAGGGAAGGACCAACGTGGGTGGCACACATCTTCCCAATTTATTTGAACATGGAACCTGTTTTCTGATCAACCATCTTGTGGAAATAACAGTAGGACAGTTTTGAAAAATCGTTGGCTAGGTAAAGAAGTCCTGACTTAATTATTTTATTTAGTACCAAAGGACCCCTTTACTAATTTCCTCCTGTGAAGCCCATGTTCTCAAGGATTCATGTGTAATTCTGTGTGTTTGTTTTATTAATCAGAGCCCTCCATAAAAGCTCTAGGGCTTCTGATCAGCAAGAGAAGTGGTGTAATTCCATTGATGTATATTCAATCAAAAGCAAAGAAAACCTGATCATGGGGTTATCCTGTAGGTCTTTACGACGATAGCAGTGGCTCATGGGTGCCATTACTGCCTTCATGGGCTGCCTGTGGGCTTTTAGGATGCCGGTTTGGGATCCTCTGCTCTGATTAAAAAACCCAGGATCACTGTCAAATTCGACCTGGCTGTTTGTGATTGAATGAGCCTTCCAAGGGACCCTGAGGCCTTGGAAGGAGCCTGTTAATTTCTTAGACTCTTGGACATAAGAACTGCCTTCAGGTTTCTGTTCCTTTCTTGTAAGGATACAGGTGTATATTAAGGGCATGAAATGCAAGATGGAAGGTGGGCAGTGTTGGTGATGGGGCGTATTCTCTCTGTCCCTCTTCCCTCCCCTTTTCTTTGCACATCTGCTTCATTCTCCCTACAGGAAGCAGGCAGGCCTTCTTGCTTTGAAGTACCCCTGATTCCCACCCTCACCCCTACACATCCCCAGCAGAGGTTGGCTAGCAACTCTGTTGTCCTGTTCAGAGGAGATAGCTGATTGGTTCACCTTGGTGAGGTATATCTTTTGTCCGGTCAGCACTGGCTAGGGGTGGGTCTTTATGGCCAGCTGCTGCCTAATCACATTTTCTGAGAATGGGGTTCTGCAGGGATTGGGAGATGGGGGAGATGAGCGTTTCCCAACGTGGCGGAGGGAAACTGGTACCCAAGAGTCACGTACGCCACTTAAGAAGATAGGAATGAATAGAATTAGTCCATGAACAGGTCTCTGAACCCAGAGACTGGATCATCAACCTTGGATGCACCCATGGGGCTTTTAAAAATGTTGATGCCTTGCACCAGACCAATTAAACCAGAACCTCCATGGGCTGGTGGGGCTCAGGCATCAGTATTTTTTAAAAAAATTTAATTGCCAGTGATTCTAATGCACAACCATGATTGAGAACTAGTAGAAGTGTCCAGAGACACAGCTGTGGAAACCCAGAAAGTGAAGAAGCTGCTGGTGCATTTCCCATATTTTATTGTATTGTCTTAACAAGTCAGCATTTTTCAGGTCCAGTTTAAAATTAAAAGGGGTGAACAATTGCTTTGTGTTTTTCCTGCCTCCTCGGGCCTTCCTAGTGCTCTATTAACATCAACTCTGTCTTTTATAAGGAGGGCTCAGGCAGTCAGATAAGGCACACAGGGAAAGAGAATCTGAGTTGACGTCCAGAAGCCCCATTTTTTACACCTGCCTTGGCTACTAAACAGCCTTGTGACCTGGGCAGGCCACATTCCCTGGATTACCCTGCTGGGCTTAATTCTTGTGTTTTGGGAAATGGATCAATTGAGCTCGAATCAGAGGCCTTCTATGAGTCTACAGAAACAGCTAAGGGACCAGTTTGTCAGGGATTCAGCACGTGAACCAAGAGAGATACTGAGGATTTCGAGCTGGCAGAATGGCTAATTTTAAACATGGGATGGTGTTTTAAAAAATTCTGCGTGGAAAAGAAAAGAACGTATTTAGTTGTCAAGTTACAAAGGTAGACATTGTCCAAATTATTTGCACATACTTTTGCAGTTACCAGTGAGATATTTGTATTATTGGTCATCATTACCAGCAGGCACTTAGTCAGTGGGTGATCGGGGTGGTGGTAGAAACAGGACCGAGGAAAATGCCTCTGGTTAGAATTAACCAACATGTGTGATCACGCGCTGTCAGGCACATTGATTCTCCACTAAAGCGTAGCATTAAACCACACAAAAATGGGCCCGCTCTGGAGGCACTCTTTACCTTGTAAGACAATCACCTTTTAAATTTCTCATCTTCTCTTAGGCTCTAAACTCTGTGAGCCTGGAGTTCGTGCCTCATTTATTTTTGTATCCAGCACAGCGCTCTCCCAGTGAGCGGCACGGGACATCTTTGTCTCAGATCCTCCTGGGAAAGTGGCAGAGTGTACCTGAATCAGGTGCTCAAACAAACAAACAGGGAACAAGAGCCTAGTAAGAATTCCTTAAATGATGAAGATGACATCTTTGCAATCTGTCAAAATGAGAGGGTGTTCTCTTAAACCTCTCCCAGCTTTTCCACAAACCCATATCCCGACATTTCCTTGACACTTTTGTGGGCTGAGTTTCCTTTCCTGGACAACTTGTTAACTATGGTCTACACCAGGCCTATTTCTTAATGTCCTCTTTTGGAGAGCTATTGGAAAATAGACGCTTTTGCGCTGGCTGGTTGGGCGTCAAAGTTGTTATGCTTTATTTTAAGATTTAATTCAACGAACACTTATTTTGCACCTGCTAGACACTAGAATATAGATTTGGCGCTGAAGGATTCAGGAACAAATAGGGCACGGTTCTTGCTCTCAAGATTTATTATCGATGCAGACAGACAGTTGAAAACAGTACATGCTGGTCCTATTTGATAAACGCTTCCCCAAAGCTGTGGGGTTTGTGAAAAGGTGGAGGGTGGTTGTTTTGTGAACATCGCACGTGAAGGCAAAAGCTACGAAAGTGGCAAGAAGAAACTAGTTTTTTTTTTTTTTAAACTTAGGATAGGGAAGATCTTCCTTAGCCTGACGCAAAACCCAGATGCTGTACAGCAACGGATTGATAAATTTGACTACATAAGCATTTAAAACCTATGCATAGGAAAAACGCCATGAACAAAATCAAAACACAAACAACCAAGTCGGGAAAATCGCAACCCACAAGATAGTCAAAGACCCAGTTTCCTTAATATGAAGAGTTCCTTTAAATCCATAAGAAAGAAGGTAAACAACCTGACAGGAAAATGGGCCGCTTTTAGAAAAAATAAATACAAATGACCAATAATCTTCTGAAACTATGTTCATCTCACTCCTAACCAAATAATAATCCCTTTGGGCTGGAATCTGGGGCCATGGGCAATCTCATACACTATTGTGAGCCTGTACATTGGACAACATCTTAGGGGGCTAATTTTTGTAGTATCTAATAGCACAGAATATTCACAGACCAAATACCCTCTTCTACACATTTTGTGCTTGGGGATCTTAATGCAACACAGCAGTGCGGGCATAGCTGGAATAAACTGTGTGTTTCTGTATGTGAGCTGGGGAGGAAGGATTGTCCTGGGCATGGACCAAGACGGGTAAACAGGGGTCCGATGGAGAAGAAATTGCAAGGCCGGGCCAAAGAGGGCGTGGAAACAGAAGACAAAACGAGAGAGAGGAATGAACTAGTGTGTTGGGTGCCCTGAGAGTTGGCGTGTTTCCTTTCTCTGGAGCCACTTGTGCCCAGCACGCATTTTGACAAATGTGAAACCATTCAGGTGTAACCCTTTCTCTTGATTAATCCATCTTACTCCACGCTCCCCACCAGATAAAAGAATCGTGTGTAGTAATGAGTCAACGGAGCCCTGTTCACGGAGCCCTGGCAGCGGTCCCTCTATTCCAGCCCTTTTCTGTGTCATCTGCATTGTCCCGGCCAAAAGTGTCAGCAAGAAGAGAGGGAGGAGCATTTTTCAAAGAACTATGTGGGGATTTGGTCACGCGTCTGTCATTAACATCAATCGCAGATGCAGGGCAGAAATGCCTGGTAAGTTCCTACACACGCCTCTTTGAAAAAGGTCCCCTCTGGTGTGGCTACCAGGCTCCCCTCCACTGATACAGGATTTGGGGGCTTTGAAGTCGGTTGTGGACATTTCACTGCTTTCTTTGACTCCAGCAAATTGCTCCAAAATGCTACAAATGTGAAAAAGACGAAGGGAGTTTTAGCAGCAGCTTAGAGGTGCAATCCCCTTAAGCCATTGACAGAAAAATGTGTTTCTTCTTTCAGTTTTTAATTTGGGAGTTATATGTTAGAAGACAGCAATGCCGTTGCAGTCTTCTCTTAGGAAGAGAAAAATGAAGAGTGAGTTGGGTACCAGGTGGTGAGTAAAGGGGTAGATTTTGCAGCCCTCGTTCTTTGAACTTGTTGCAGGGGCCAAGCTGCCTGCAGAGAAATTGTGTAAAACAGATTTTGTCTAATGGGGTTGAAAAGCATTTCCAACAAGGGGGCAAGCGTTTCCAAGGTGAACCTGGATTTGACTGGGTGTCAAGGCAAGTTTCCTATGCTGAGCCAGGAAATCCTGCAGACGCGTCCTGCAGGAACCCAGGAAAGGACGGAATAGGGAGATTTCAACCCACCGGTCTAGGGGCAGGGGTTACTGGTGTGCTTAAAATTTTGCCTTTAGATTGCTCCTTTTGCGGGGAAGGTACTTGGTCTTGGGTGCATTTTCTGAAAATTTCTCCAGAGTTATTTTATTCCCGTAGTATGCTAGCACTGTAACAAATTAGAAAAATATATGGGGTGGGGGGGTGCCCCCTAGAAGCACCCCAGGCTTCAGCCACCCACCTACGTACATGTCAGGATTTGGCACAAACCAGACGTTTTTCAAACTCGTTTTGTTTTGTTTCAGCAGAGGAAGCATTTATTTGTAAAATGGGGATGGGGATGATCCTCCAAGTTCTGGGCCCTTCTCTCTCTACCCACTAGGGCTCCAGGATGTCTGCAGCCCACTTTGAATACCTTTGGGGAGTCCTTCTCTAAGGGAATGCCAGCTCAGCGGGCTTTGATGTAACAAAGGACCGCTTTCCGTCACTGGAAACACTGAGAGATTGCTCAGGGTGTTACAGACATCAGTGCCAGACCTTTCCAGCTTTGTGACTTTGGGAAAGTCTCTTCCCTTCTAGGTGGGCATGATAGAACCAGCCTCCTGGAATTTTTCCACGGGTTAAATGAACAAGTCACGGCAGCATCTACTAAGTGTGATGCCAGCAGGCTGTGGTCCCCACTCAGGCGGCAGCAGAAGTGACCGGTGATAACTGTGTCTCCATTGCCTCAGAAATGTTCAGGATCCTTTTCCCCAGGATTCAAGGCAATCTCACAGTCTAGTTGGTCAAAGTTGACTACTTCCTCCTTTTTATTTTCCTTTTACCACTTTCTCTGCCTGTGATGGGTCCCTCTGAAAGACCCTTTTTCCCCTTATACCGCGCTAGACTCTGATCCAGGACCCATGTCTTTCATTCCTTTCGCTCAGCATTTAGCACAGGGGATCGAACAGAATATACTCCCAGTAGATGTTTGCTGGATTGACTGTCGTTGGTGAGCTAGCAGCGCCCACTCCTGCGGGCTCCCGAGAGCCAGTTGTATGCGTCTCTTTCAATTCCACGTTCAGTGATTTCACGTCGTGGTAGCATGAAATCGGCTGTGGTGGGAATATTTGCAGCACGGAATGCAAGTGCTAATAAAATCGAGCCCCTTTCTCTGGCCTCCATCCTCTGCCAAAGAACCAGTTGTTAAACATTTAGCAGCACACCGCTGCTTGAGATGCCCAGATTGAAAAAAAAAAAGGAAATGGAACAGGGCAGGATGGAATCTGTCAAATGCATCACGGACATTGCTGCTCTGATGGTAGCACAAAAGCAGCAGAGAAGGGGTGATTACTGTGGACTGGAGGCGTCAAAGAAAGATCTTAAAGGATGGAGAGTTATGGGCATCTAGGAAGAAGTGGTCAGATGTTCCAGGCTTTGGGGAACAGGATGGGAGAGGACACGGCCAGGTTAATAAGGGAGTGACTTTGGACTTTGCAAAGGATGGTGAGGAGATGGGCTTGCCCGGGGCGGAGGAGGGGTAGGTGAGTAGTAGAACTAAAGGCAATGGCTGGAGGGAGGGATTAGGACCTTGGAGGATGCTTAGGTACTGTTAAAGGAGAAGTTGAATTCCATTTCCTCCTGCAGCAATGATTCTGTTACCTTGTAGATATGTCTGACTTAATGCAAAGCATTCACCTGCCAATTTTCGTGGCCTCCTTCACCTCTTGCGCTGGTGCGGAGTCCAACTAAATACTTTCCAAAACGTTTTGAGATTTAGGTAAATCGATGAAAGAGGGATCCAAAGAAAGGGTCAGTGAGAGGAGCTGGGCCGTGTGGGGCTGTGGCTTGAGGCTGAGAGTGGGGAATCGCTACGCGGTTCTTGCCACTTCTGTCCAAGATTTGGGCGGATGGGTCAGGGGACCAACCTCAACTGTTTTTAATTTTAATGCTTGGACTTCGACCCATGCCTCCCTGAGAACCAGGGGCAGCTCCCTCGAGGTTGGTGGTTCTCAACCTCAGCTCCCCATGAGAATCATCTGGAATACCTCCCAACCCAGATCAATTAAATCAGAATCCTGAGGTGGTAGCCGGGTATCAGCATTGTTTGCAAAGACCCCCAGGTGATTCTAGCGCACGGCCAAGGCTAAGACACACTGCTGTAAGGCACTGGGTCTCAAACTTCAATGAGCACCAGATTACCTGCAGGACTTGTTAAAACTCTGATTGCTAGTAGACCCCATCCCTCGAATTTCTGATTCAGGCAGTCTGGGGACGGGGCCTCAGAGTGTACATTTCTAGCTAGTTCCCAGGTGATGCTGTAATGGGGCCACATTTGAGAACCTCTGCCGTAAGGTAACTGAAACAGCGTTTGGAAAACGATTAATGGGAGATTCAGGTAGACTGGGGTGCCATTTCCAGCTCTGCAGTCCCACCTGTATGACCTCATTGTCTGTTTAAAGCAGGGATGATTTTGCTCCGCAGGGGACATTTGGCAACATTTTTGGTTGTCATGACTTAGGGGACTGGATGCTACTGGCATCTGGTGGGTGGGCGGCAGGGGGGCTGCGAAACACCTTGCAGAGCACAGGACGGCTCCCACAATGAAGCCTTATTCAGGTCCAAATGTCATTCGTTCTGAGGCTGGGAAACCCTGCTTTAAAATCTCTGAGCTTCTTTGGACTTCATAAATGAAACAGGAATAGTCATGCTTGTTTTTCTAGGTTGTTGGTGAGAATAAATGACGTCCTACAGATAAAGCACAGTAGGCAGGAAGTGCCTGCTACGTGGTGGTGGTTCTTATTCTCCCAGCTGAGTCACTTGGTGATGTACGCTTGGTGGAAAGACTTGACCTCCATGGACCTCTTTTCTCATCTGTAAAATGGGCACAATAATAGGTCCAAACCCTTGAAGGGTAGTTGTGAAGATTAGAGGTAATCTATGCAAAGTCCCTTGAAGCAGTCAATAAACATGATCTGTTACTATGGCTTCCCGTTATATCTTTACCCAGACCATGATTCTCTCCCTTGAAGAGTCTAAGATGCTGGCTAACTCCTTCTCACTTTGTAGGTCTGTTATGTAGGTGAGAAGTCAGCTAGTTTCTAGTTTCCAGGTTGTCAGGACTCAGGAACAACAGCGGGAATAGGGCAACCTCCTAACATTCCAGGCCAGATCGAAGACTCTCAAGCCAGATGGCGCTTCCAAAGTGCCCAGCTGTGTGCGGCTGATCAGAAAAACTGATGTTTCATTTTTGCTTCCAGAAATTTTTTCCCGGCCTTAGTACAGATCTCCTTTAATGAGAATTTGGTGACGTGAAATGTTTGGAAAACAAAACACCTCCGGGACCCACCTCCCATAGGTAGACCAGTCTCAAGGCAGTAAGTGGTTTAGGGTGCCCCTCCCCCAGCCCTCCCCATTTTCCAGATGGAGTATGAATTTGAACCCAGGTCTGTTTGACTCCCACGCCTGGTTTCTTGACCAGCCTTTGGCTCACGATGTAAGTTACACCAGGAACCCAGAAGACACCAGGGTCCACCAGGGGCCATCCACAGACACCTGGTCCTGCCAAACCTCCTTTGCAGAGGGCCTCCTGCTCCCAGCCTCAGAGGTAAACTGTCCTTTCTCTAATCTTCACGCAAAATGGATTTTAGTAGCTGGATTTTATTGAGAAACTGACTCCCTCATCGCTCCACCCCCAGCGTTGAAAAACATATTGTCTTCTTTACTGTAGTTCATTTTGCTTTCCGAGGTGATTAATGAATTAAAGATGCAGTGTATTTATTCTTTTGCCTGATTACCATTCTGTAATAAATCTAAGCTCCAGAGTCTGTCGATACAGGAAGGCCAACCTGCCTCTTTGGAAAATAAAGGTTTGTACATTAAGCTTAACTTCCAGCTCTCCGACGCAGGAGCAAAGTCAGCTTTAGAGCCTTAGAAAAATAAGTGGGAGGCTCAAAGAGATACTGGCCGGCAGCTAGACGATCCCATTTCTGTGGATGAGAAGGCACTTTGCTGACACCTACCTGGACATGGGAAGGCCTGTTAACCTGTAGAGGGGATTTCTTTATTGGGAGTGCTGAGTATCAGTCTCTTCTTGGAGGTAGTGGTAAGGAGGGACGTGACATCCACGAAGACCCCGTCCCAGACCCGCGAGATTTTATCATCAATGTAAAACGGTGCTCTCTCTGAACTCCTCTAATCTCCGGCTGGGTGGCCACGTTCTGAGCTTCGTCTGACTGAGCACGTGCGAGTGAGGTTGCTGGTTCCCGGGGAGATCTCCTGGAGGGCAGGAGAGCTCGGTGGCTGAGAGCACTGCTGATGCAGTCAGACAGGCCCTCCTCCGGCTCTGCCTTGTCCCTAACTAGCTGTGTGACCCCGGGCAAATCTGGTTCCTCATCCATCCAGTGGGGGCTCTTTGCCACCACCCCACCGCCGAGGGCTATTGGGAGGTTGGTTGGCCCATAGCACCTGCAGGGGGTGAGGCCATGCTTTGCCTTCTGAGGATATGACCTCATGTAACCCCCAGCCAATTTGACCTGTGCCAGGACAGGAAGGAAACAAACGAAACCAGGTTGGTGATGTCATTGGGCATTGCCTTTTATTTATTTATTCATCTATTTTAAAAAGAAAAAGCAAAACGCAAACAATGAAAAGCCAGTGATTTATATAGGTTCATTTCTCAGCTGCCACTGATCAAACAGAATATATATGTTATATATTTTTTATATAAGATTACTACTGTATTGTGAAATGTATATATGTAAAATACATATATGATGAAAAAATATATTCATACATATTTATTTCATTGTATATTTATATTCATACATATTTATTATATATATTTTCATTTTATATATATATATGTAATATGTATTTCAATATATATTACATATATTACTTTACATAATAAAGTGGTAATCGAAAATCAGATCAAGTGAGTCCCCCCTTTCTAGCTAATATTTGCATTTTGATAGTACGTAGCCTTTCTTTATATGCAGTTTATCCATCCCCAGACAGCCCAAGACTTAACTTCAAGGACCTTATAAAATCCCCTAGACCGGGATTCAAAATTCCATCCAAGTCCATTTTTCTGGAAAGAGAGTCCATGCATTCATCGGAGCCTCAAAGGGACCGATAGCCAGAGAGAGTCTGAAAATCAAACCACAGGTACCGAAGGCCTTCTCTCTCCTTGGGAGATTCCCAGGCCCCGGACTTGTGGGGATAAGTCAGGAATGGGTGGTTTCCCAGTGCCCTTAACTCTACGGGGGGACACCGTGTATGTCACGCTTTGACCTTGGTCCCCTCCCATGGAAGATAGGGATGAGGGGATGCACGCTGTGGCCGGGACGCAGCAAGGTGCCAGGCCAGCATCAGCCCTCCACACGTGTCTGGTTGGCGAGAAGTTCCACGATGCCTTCCCCCTGAAGCCATCAGCCCCCTCATCAAACGAGATTCCACTTGCTGGGCTGGGCAGCAGCGTGGCGCCTGACTTCTCATCTGTACATCTTTCCTGACCAGCCGAGGCCCCTCCAGGCCCCTCCCAGTCCCCCCAGTTCCTTAGAACGCTGACCAGTTGAAATCTCACTCCAGCAGAGAAGTTATCAGACTCACAGATGTATTATTTTCAAATGCGCCAGCATGATGGGTTCATAGGGCTCCACTGTGACACCGTGGCCCTTACTCAGCTGTGGACTGATTCCTCACTTTCCTCCCCCAAATTCCTCCTGCCTCCCCCACTGCGACCAGAACACGAAATTTCCAGGTAACAGATGCAAGAAGGTGGTCCAGCAAGGTCAGCATGCTTCCAAGGACCGAGGAAGACTCCTTCCACTTTCTCTCCAACAAAATAAAAAAATTGCAAAGGTGGAGAGGAGAGAGGCTGCCCAGCAGGACTGTACGTGTAATTATGCAGTGACAGCCTCTTAGTGGGTAAGTCCCAGGAGGCCAGAGGAGATGGCCATGGCCATGGGGATGGGGACCTGCTGAAAGCAGGGCTTGCTACACTTGAGATGCATCCCGCTGGAAGGTTCACCGTTTCTGCCTTCGAAATACACGAAACTGTGAACTAGATTAAGAAGAAGCTTCAAACCCAAGCTAACAGTTTGAGGCTGCCTTTCCCAGCATCCCAGAACAATCACAAGCGATTGTGCTCTGAGGAGTGTGCATGACAAGTTTTGAAAGTGAAAAACTTTACAGGGAGCAAAAAGTTTCCTCCTTCCCAACCAGAAGTGCCAGAGGTGACCCCCTGGATCAGGATGAGATACAAAATCAGATATGACAGCCCCTGAGATCATCCAAGCTGTCAAACCCATTTTATGTGTTGCGTTTGTTTTGCTAGCTTTTTTTTTTTAAATTAAGACACCCAGACCACTGCTGTCCCATAGAAATAAAACGAGCCACATTTAAAATTTTCACTTTTCTAGCAACCACATTTCAAAAAATAAAAAGAAACAGTGAAGTGAATTCTAATATTAGTTAAAACCCCAATCCCTCAAAATAGTATGATGGCAACACGTGATCAATATAAAAATGTATTGATGAGGTATTTTACAGTCATTTTGTGAGTGTGTGCAAAGTCTCTGAAAGTTGATGTGTATCTCAGTGTGGTTGCCAAATGTTCAATGTTTACTGTGAAACAGAGTCTGACCCAAGCAATCAAGGTGTGCTTCACGGGGGGAAAAAAATGTACATTGCTTTAGTTTATAAATTTAAAAGTAAAGTAGTTAAAGGCAGAGACAACTAAAACTTCGGTTCCTCAGCCACACCAGCCACTTTTCAAGTGCTCAGTAGTGACACAGAGCCAGTGGCTACATCATTGGATGGTATACTGAGCTCTAGAGTTTGGGAGTTATCTCAGTCATTGGGTTGAAAAACCACTAACTGCCAGTGTGAGATTTAGCTTTGTCTGGTATCTGGAAAGTCCAGTGCCCTTACAGACATGGCCTTCACCCTGTGTGTTAGATGCACCAGAGTGTAAGCTCCAGGTGCTTGTGTAGTATAGACACCTAGCATCGCACCTGCGTGTAATACGTCCTTAATAAATATTTGCTGAATGGATGAATGGACAGGAGAAGGGACAAATGAAGAACTTCCTGACAGGTAGATACATGTGAATTTAAAAGAGGACCCTGAAGAGTTTTTTGGTTTGGATTTTTTGTTTTGTTTTGGGGCGGGGGGTTCTGAAAAAGGAGGGAGACAGCTACTCTGTTTCCTGGACCAGGGGAGGGGCTGGATCCAGAAGGACAAGCAAGGATGGGGAGGTCTCCGAGCCAGAGCCAGTCCTTGGTGGGATGACGTTTTCTTTCCCTCTTCAACTTGTTCTTTTAAGGAATAAGTCCTGGGTTAGAACTCCAGATAGCAGCTAGGTAGTGTGGGACCTTCTCCAAAGCAGAGAGGCTTACGAAGGGGGGTTGGAGAGACCTTGAAACTCTGCACATGTTGGGAAATCTGCGTTTTTAGGTCTGTGCTTAGGGACGAGGCTGAGAAGTGTCCTGTACTGTTAGTTGGCGCCCAGGGTGTAGATAATATAGATGAATGATGTGTGCTTTGGTTAGACAATGGACCTTTATGCTTTGAAAATGGATTTTTCTAAGGGCTAAGAACTGTGTCTCTGACTACTAGAACCTGGAACGTGATGAGGAAATCCATTCACTTAGTCATTCCTTCATCTTTCCATTCATTTATTCATTCACCTGACACATCACCTGTTAAGAAACTATTGTGTGAGGTAGTGGGGTGCTGGAACATCATAGGTGGGAACAAAGCGAATCTTGTCCCTGCCCATCTTCAGCTTCACAATCCTTTGGCATACCTTGGCTTTATTTTTTTCTTGTGAAGCCAAAAATCAGTATCTATCTATTTATTTATTTAATATTTATCAGTATTTTTAAATTGACATATAGTTGATTTACAATGTTGTGTGAATTACTGCTGTACAGCAAAGTGACTCAGTTATACATATATATACATTTTTTTCGTTTTCTTTTCCATTATGGTTTATCATAGGATATTGAATGTAGTTCTCTGTGCTATGCAGTAGGACCTTGTTGTTTATCCATTCTGTATGTAAAAGCTCACATCTGCTCACCCCAACCTCTCACTCCATCCCTCCCCCAACCCCCTCCCCCCCCCCCCCCTTGGTAACCACCAGTCTGTTCTCTATGTCTGTGATTCGGTTTATGTTTCATAGATAGGATCATTTGTGGCATATTTTAGATTCCACATATAAGTGATATAATATGGTATTTGTCTTTTTCTTTTTCACTTAGTATGTTAATCTCTAGGTCCATCCATGTTGCTGCAAATGGCATTATCTGGTTCCTTTTTATGGCTGAGTAGTATTCCATTGTATATATGTACCACATCTTCTTTATCCATTCATCTGTCGGTGGATGTTTAGGTTGTTTCCATGTGTTGGCTATTGTGAATAGTGCTGGGCATAGCTTGGCTTTACGGAAGCAATTCACTGTCAATTGTGCTCAGTGTCTTAAAGTCTGAGAAAAGAGTGCTGTGACAAGACCTGGTCTGGATATTAGGAGACGTGAGGTTGACTTTGAGGATTTGAGGATGAGAAGGATTATGTATGCCTCAAGAAGTTAGGGGGGTAAAAACGGAAAGGGGACATGTTTTGCAGGGAGAACTGGGAACATGGAAGGCTGAGGACGAGAAGGAGCTGAAAGCTGACCAGCGAGTAGTTGTGAGCTTGGGACCAATGGTACATGTCGTGTTGTGTCCATTCTTGGCTCCTATGTACCTTGCTTGCTGCCCAGCACGCCGCAGGCTCTCAACAAATACATTGAATTAATGAAGGCAAATAGTTATCCCCGGGATTCCTAGCTTTGGGGGCCACTCTTGTCAAGCACCAGACACATCTCTTCCTCTTTTCTCAGTCCGTCCGGGTCCGTTCTGAATGGTGTGGATAATTGTTGTAACTCGCTTTGACTTTGGAGAACATTTTCTGTCCCTCTTCCCAAGACATCTCCCACAATCCCATATGTTTGGAGAAAAATAAACACCATAGTTCAGGATATTTTTTATGCTTAGCTACACAGCCTATGTTCTTGTTTTGGGTTTTTTTTTATTTTCAACAATAGGTTGGTTCCACTTAATTTGCAACGCCCAGATGGAGGATTGCATAGGTTTCCCTGCTTTAGCCCTCATCTCCAATTCTTTTGATTTCTCTGATTTAACAAACTGGATCTCCAAAGCAATATGTGACTTGCAGAATTTCTTTAAAGAATAGTGTTAGTGACAGAGACAGAAGGGAGAAACAGAAAATAAAATGAAACAAAATAAGCCAAACCAAAACAATCATATGTTAGAACTTTGAAAGACCTTACCACATGTGCCCATCAGATATCCAAACCATAAACTGATGTGATCGAGAGGAAGGAAAAAAATAGAGTGAAATACAGCTCCATCAGCATTTTTCATTTCCGTTGGCTCCTCCAATTTAAAAATGGAATCATGTTTAACATCTTAATTAGGGACGGTAATGTACAACAGTTTTTTTTTTATGAACATCTAGTAATTTACTCTTGAAGTAAATTATAGTCAATTTATCTGCAGTGACAAGTCAATAAAACAGTAGAAGGCTCAAGCTTTTCAATCACCTGATAGTTGTTTCTCATTTTTACTGTTGAATGGAAGGCAGGGCAACAGGTAAGGGGTATGTCCAGCTCAGGGTGAAGGCTGTGGCTTTTGAATCGGCCACTGGCAGGCTTCCCCCATGAAAGACCCTGTCTGATTTTTGCCAGCTGTCAAGGGTTTAGAATTTGCATAGAGATGCCCATTGTTGAAGAGAAAGAATGACTGGGACCTTTGGGTAGTGCTCTGTAGATGGTCGGGGCGATTCAAGTGGTAAACCAAACTCCCATCTGCTTTTAACAGTGGTTCATTCTAATGAGAGTGCTACGTTCGTGCACAAACCATCAGTAGCCGGAAGCAAGGGGCCTCCTCGGGCTCTCTTCTTGGTGGTGCAAGCTCGGTTAATAGCTAAGCCCGCTCAAACCACGGCCAGTGTCCTCAGGCACGATGCTTGTGTTTGACGAGTTGTACTGTGGTTTCAGAAACGGCAATCAGATCAAAGTCAACAACCCCCAAACAAGCACACAGCGACCAGGAGAGATCACTAAGACACACCCTGGGTAGGGGTTTCTGTGGTGTTTCTGTTGGTTCAGCAGAGAAGTGCATGTGTCCAGCCAAGAATCAACAAATTCTCTGAATAATTTCCTGACTTCAGAGAAAGGAAGCATGAAGGTTACCCTGTCATCATCTCTTAGAGTTTAAAAGCTTCCTAAGGATCGGGAGCCCCCATTACAAACATGAGAGCCAGGTTAAAAGGGAAGATGGGTGGTTTGTTTTGCTCTCCCCAGGAAAGCCGCTGGACTCGTGAATGGAGCCGCAGTTAGATGGTAAGAGTCAGGAAGACAAGGGATATCGGTTTGGCTCGATGGTGCATCCTCAGGGCCTGGAGCTGCTTGCCAACTTTCAGTGAAAAATCCCCCATTCTGTGCTGCTTCAGGGGGCTCAGCTTCCCCCGTGCTCTGCTTTTTTTGTACAATATAATGGAGCTGATCCTCAAAAGTTTGACCCCAGCCTTCCCTTTGCTCTTAAGTGAGAAAATAAATGATGATATAAAGTCAGCTCCAATAATGCCTTTTAATGTTAACCTGAAGATAGAAAGCACTGAACCATTTGAAATGACAAAGCTGATCAAAGTGGTTCACCAGAGAGAAGGGTACATGACTTTAAACCATGGCATTTCCTCGCGATGGGCTGCTTGAACCAACCAACCTCTGCCCCACCCTTCCTTCGTCCCTCCCTCGCTCCCTCCCTTCCTTCCTTCTTTCCTTCCTTCCTTCACTGTCTAACTCAAGCATAAATGGACACCTTCCCTTTAACACTTTTTTTTGCTTTCCGGCTTTTTACGACACTGTTGTGCTACCATAATGGCTCCCGCAAACCCAAACAACGCGAGACGAAAGGGTTCCGACTGTAAGGTATGTTGCTTTGGATGGTCTGTGGCTGGTCTGCTCCATGCAGTGGTCAGGTTCTCGGACAGAGTTTCACATTCCGATCTGTGCAAGTGGCCGAGAGAAGCCACTGAGCTTCCCCTGAGCTGCTCCCATCACAATCTGGAATGTTCACTGCCCTGAAGCACCTTGGCTTAAAGGTCACTCCTCCCGGGAAGCCTTCTCTGATTGCGTAAGGTTTCAAGTCTTAGATTTATGGCCCCAGCCCGCCTGCATGTCTCCTTCGGATGTGCAGCTCAACTGCCTGGGGTGAATCCGTGTTTCTCCTGTATCCTCGCCCGTCACGGAGTACTCAGCGTACGCCAGGCACTTCATATGCATTAGCTGAAGAAATAAGAAATTACAAATGACCCCTGTTTTTGTGATAATAACTAGCATTGCTGAAGGATGACTGTGTTCAGGCATAACAATGATCATCACACTTAATCTTTACAACACTCTGAAAGTTGGCCACTGTTATTTTTTCTTTTCCGTTATAGTTTATTACAAGATATTGAATATAGTTCCCTGAGCTGTGCAGTAGGACCTTGTTGTTTATTTTATATATAGTAGTGTGTATCTGTCAATCCCAAATTCCCAATTTATCCCTCCTGCCCCCTTTTCCCTTTGGTAACCGTAAGTTTGTTTTAGATGACTGCAAGTCTGTTTCTGTTTTGTAAGTAAGTTCATTTGTATCGTATTTTAGATTCCATATGTAAGCGATAACATAGGATATTTGTCTTTCTTTGTCTGACTTACTTCACTTATTATGATAATCCCTAAGTCCATCATATTGCTGCAAATGGCATTATTTCACTCTTTTTTATAGCTGAGTAATATTCCATTGTATATTTGTTATCACGTCTTCTCTATCCATTTGTCTGTCGATGGACATTTAGGTTGCTTCCATGTCTTGCCTATTGCAAATAGTGCTGCTCTGAACATAGGGGTGCATATGTCCTTTAGAACCATGGTTTTCTCTAGATATATGCCCAGGAGTGGGATTGCTGGATCATACTGTAACTCCATTTTTAGTTTTTTAAGGAACCTCCATACTGTTCTCCATAGTGGCTGCACCAATTTATGTTCCCACCAACAGTGTAGGAGGGTTCCCTTTTCTCCACACCCTCTCCGGCATTTGTCATTTGTAGACTTTTTAATGACGGCCATTCTCACCAGTGTGAGATGATAACCTCATTGTAGTTTTGATTTGCATTTCTCTGATAATTAACAATGTTGAGCATCTTTTCGTGTGCCTATTGACCATTAGTATGTCATCTTTGGAGAAATGTCTGTTTAGGTCTTTCACCCATTTCTTAATTGGGTTGTTTGGTTTTTTTGTTATTGAGTTGTATGAGTTGTTTCTGTATTTGGGGTTTGTATATTAAGGGTAAATTAAACCCTTGCTAGTTGCATCATTGGCAAATATTTTCTCCCAGTCCATAGGTTGTATTTTCATTTTGTTTATCGTATCCTTTGCTGAGTAAAAGCTTGCAAGTTTGATCAGGTTCTATTTGTTTATATTTGCTTTTATTTGTTGCCTTGGGAGACTGACCTAAGAAAACATCGGTATGATTTATATCAGAGAACGTTTTGCCTATGTTCTTTTCTAGGTGTCCTGTCTTATATTTAAGTCTTTAAACCATTTTGAGTTTGTTTCTGTGTATAGTGTGAGGGAGTGTTCTAACTTCATTGATTTACATGCGCTGTCCAGCTTTCCAGCTGCACTTGCTGAAGAGACTGTCTTTTCTCTGTTGTATTTAACATATTCTTGCCTCTATTGTTGAAGATTAATTGACCATAGGTGTGTGGGTTTATTTCTGGGCTCTCTGTTCTGTTCCACTGGCCACTGTTATGATCCCTGTTTTGCAGATGAGAAAACTGAGTCACAGAGACTCTGACATGCCCAAGGCCACATAACTAGTATACAGTTGCCAGGGTACAAATTGTAGGCTACAGCCAGCTCCAGGAACCAAAACAGTCTTAGTCCGTTTGTGCTCTGCATTTGGGCTGACTCTAGTGGTGGGTCTATTTCTTCTTGCTCACAGCCAGGGATGTTTTCACTCCCCTTTGCACTTGGGGGCCTGGAAAATGCTGTGACAAGATCGTTGGCAAAGAGAAGCTCCAGCTTTCTCCTCCTCCACCCTCAAACTGCTGATCTTGGCCATTGTCTAATTTTCTCCTCCAAAAACGGAAACTTTGGGAAATTACCTTGGCAGAAAAGTCTTTCCTAGCTCTTCCCCAGCAGCCCAAGCATTGATATAGCTGGCACTAGCAATGGAATTGAATTTAAAAAAAAAAAAAAAATCTCACTAGCTGAAGTCAGATAGAGTGTTGGCTGAAAAGAGCTTGTATGTGTACAAAGACGGCAGAGAACCCAGAATGGAAAATCACCAATGTAGCTGATGCTTGTCGAGCACCGTTCTTAGCTCTTCACATATATTAAGTCCTTAGAGCAACCCTATAGTGTGGGTATGATTAATTATCCCCATTTTTTGGATGAGTAAACTGAGGCACAGAGAGATAATCTAATGGCCTTGATCACATAGCTCATATGTGAAGGTGACAGTTGTGCTTGGGATGAAGAATACCGAAACAAATTTTCCAAAGCTGCTTAAGTGTCTATTCTCCCAGCTCAACCCTCACCCATCATTTCTGTTATTTTATTGTCAAGTTGGTCACAAAACATCACCAACATATTCCAGGGCTTCAACTTCTTTAAGGCTGTGATTCCTTCATATGAGATCCCTCAGCTTAAAAATCTCCTTCTGAAGGTCTATTCTTGTGGGTTCAGGCAGTAATGGCCAGGGACCAGAGAAAGCAGAACCCAACATAACTGTCTATCTAAAATAGATAGGCTGGGACTTCCCTGGTGGTCCAGTGGTAAAGAATCCGCCTTGCAAGGCAGGGGACACCGGTTCGATCCCTGGTCGGGGAACTAAGATCCCACATGCTGCGGGGCAACTAAGCCCACGCGCCTCAACTAGAGAGCCCGTGTGAGCAAACTACAAAACTCATGCACTCTGGAGCCCGTGCATGACAACTAGAGAGAGAAAACCCACACACCACAACTAGAGAGAAGCCCGCGCACCACAGCAAAGAGCCTGTGCGCCGCAAGGAAAGATCCTGCATGCCGCAGCTAAGACCCGACGCAACCAACAACAACAAAAAAAGAATAGAGTAAGATCAGTGTGCTGGACCAAATCATGGCAAAGCTGGTGGGCACTCAGGATATGCTATGAGCAGTGGCTTGAGCTAGGTGGTAAAGACTGTACTGGAATTTACTGGCTACCCAAAGGGAGATGAGTATATCCCCCAGAGATGAAGTAGCATGACTGAAGGTGTGAGGTAGTAAACTGCATTGGATGTTACTGACCACCTGATATGATAAGCTTGCACTACCTTACACAAGCTGATTGTCAAAAATTTTCAAAAATTTTGGGACCCAATTTATTAGTAGCCATTATTTAAAATTAAATTATGTATAATATTACAACTAAATAATATCATGTTAGGTAATTATATTACAATAAGGTAGTAAGTAAACAAAAACATCACTTCCTGCTTACTGTGTTTTACTATTTATGCCCTTGAGGTTATTTCTATCTATTGCATCTGTTGGGTAGAAATACTATATATTGCTGTGATAATGTACATCTCCTCTCAGCTCTGCAGTTAGTGGTGTCCCATTGGTGGTTTAAAATCAGCCACAGTGAGAGCATTTACACCACAGAAATCAGCAAACACAGGGCTTTCCCCCTCTCTGGAGAGCTGGTTGTTAGACAATGACCAGCACACCACCAGAGCTAAGGGTACCCAAGAGATAAGAAGGGCCCAGATACCAAAAGACACCGAATGTGTTTCAGAGACCTCAGACTGTAATCTATAGAGTATTGGTTCTTGACTTAGCTCAGATTCCTGAAAAACCAAAGCCTGAGGCAAGCATTAAGCATGATTTTTTTTTTTTTTTTTTTTTTTTTTTTACTAGAAAAGGCAATCCCGGGGCGTCACAGGTAAGGGCACAGGGCAGTAACAGAGCTGTGGATGGGCCAATACAAAGCGATGGACTGGCGGAGAGGTGAGGCCCAAGAAGCCCAGGGAGCACACAAGGTGTGTCCTTTACCCTTTGCAAGCTTCAGGGTACGAGAGTCTCACTTGCGGGAGCTTGTCCCGAGGTCCGTTTTCTGCAACTTAGCTTGAGAATTCCAAGTCTTTAGAACTGGGGCTGGGCTCAGAAGTTGCCCCTCTAGGGAGCATCCCGGGAGAGCCTGACGCCAGGGGTCTCCCGGAGCAGCGCTGAGAGAGATGAACGGGACCTCGCTCTTTCTTAAACGTCCTCATCCACCCTTGCCTCCATCTTGTCCCATTTTCTCATTGAAATGCTACCGAGACCTCTGCAGTTCTGATCGGATCGCTGCCCCCTGTCAGCTCCTCCCAACGGCCCTCAGATTCCCTTGAGATGGGCTTTCCCTCTGTCTCAGCATCTTTGGAGTGGCGAACGCTTCCGTCGTCCTAAGGAGTGAGGACCAGAATGGCCGAGAAGGGGGGCTCGGGGAGCAGCGTACACAGATGTGGGATACTTTACTTGGTCTCTTTACCTGTTTCAGGTCCTCGGTTTCCTCATCTGTGAACCGGAGACCCTGGTCCCTACCTCAGGGGGCTCTTCACCTTAGGGAACCCAGGTGCTGCCGTTTGCAGAGTTTCTGCGTGTGGGCACTGATTTTTGCTAGTTGTTATGAAGCATTGGTGAGAGCTGAGAAACAAAGATCTATTCCCCGAGGGAAACAGCCATGGAACCGTGGAGTTGTCCTGTGTGCCGGGTTAGAGAGGCCTTCAGGAAGGCAGGGAAGGGGCTTCCCTGGTGGCGCAGCGGTTGAGAACCTGGCTGCTAATGCAGGGGACACCGGTTCGAGCCCTGGTCTGGGAAGATCCCACATGCCGCGGAGCAACTGGGCCCGTGAGCCACAACTGCTGAGCCTGCGCGTCTGGAGCCTGTGCTCCGCAACAAGAGAGGCTGCGACAGTGAGCGGCCCCCGCTTGCCGCAACTAGAAAAAGCCCTCGCACAGCAACAAAGACCCAACACAGCCAAAAATAAATTAATTAATTAATTAATTTAAAAAAAAAAAAAAAAAGGCAGGGAAAAGAACGTTAAGGGTTGTACCCTTCTTTGGGCTTCCTGTGAGGCCCCGGTGTTGCTGGGTGCAGGGCTGGCCCCCGGCTCACTTCAGCTGCAGCGGTCCCCGGGCTCCTGGAAAATGGCAGCCTGTGTTGCAGAGATGGCGTGCTGAGGCATCTCCTTGACAGAGGTGCTTTCTAAGCCCAAGCTGACTCCAGGCTGTCTGCCAGGGCTTCCCCCCGAAGGAGGCTTCCGTAACTGGGGTGGCATAAGGTTCCAGAAGCCCCCAGATGTGCTCATACCGGCCTCTCCTCTCAGTGGTCTCTAGCTCTGGGCCAGCGGCTCAGAGGGACTGGGGTCCTTTGGAGGCTATTCACCCACTCTGGGCAAAGTGGGTTTTTCTTACTTTATAGAAAGTTTGAGACACTGTGCCTTGAGGGGAATGGGTGCCTCCCTCAAAAGAGACCCAAAGCTGTTGCCAAGGCAGAGGTTCAGGGTGACAGCTGGCATACCTGCTATGTGCCAGGCACTTTGTCTTCCTGCTTCATTTAATCCTCTCAGATCTGCCGGATTGGGGATGTTAATAACCCATTTTGCAGGTGGAGAAATTGAGGCTCAAAGGGCACATAGGCTGGAAACTCAGACCACAAGTTGCCCACCTCCCAGACCTCCCTGCTCCTTCAACTCTGCCTTGTGGAAGTGTGGGACCCTCACATCTCCCTGCTCTTGCCCACAAATCTAACTGGCGTGACAGCGGAATCTGGTGGATTAGGGCTGGCGGGCGTTGGAACCAGACGGGCGTTCTGCCCTCTCACCGGCACGCCCCAGCCCTGGAGCTAAGTACTGTGAAGCATGACCACAAGGGAAAAAAACACCCTCGCGGAAATCACCGTCCAGCGACAGGGGCTCCAAGAGGGGAGAAGGCAGGGCCGGCTGCTTGGCAGTGCAGGCCGTGGTTTAAGAAGCCAAATGATAAGGGCTGAGATCGTGTCCAGAGCAGGGAATAAGGAGGGGCCAGAGAGGCGGAGGGAGGGTCACATGACTGGGGAGCTGAGACAGTGTTACGAAAGAGGTAAGACTTGAAATAGTCTTATGGGAGGACAAGAATTCCCCAGGCGGTTGGGGCGGGGGGCGTTTCAGATGAGAGAACAGCAGGTGCAAAGGCTCAGAGCACAAGGGAGCAGGACATTTTGCGGGACAGCCAGCGTTCCCCTTTGCCCTGAGAGTAGGGTACAGCAGAATGGCCGTGTGGACAGGCCAGGTAGGTCTTAGAGCAGGTAGATCTCAGAGCAGGGAGGTCTCAGGTCTTTATACCAAGCTAAGGAAGGTGCGTTTTATCCTACAAACATTTTGAAGATGTATCTTCCTTAGAATCCCAGTGTATAGAAAAGACAACAGCAAAGCTGGGTTGAAGCCGGAAGCAGAATTAGGTAGAGCAAGGCCCAATCCTGATCGGGAGTTGGCAGAATTTTTCTGCAAACAGCCAGATAGCTAATATTTTCAGCTGGCTGTGTCACAGCTACTCAGCTCTGCCTCTGGAGTGAGAAAGCATCCCTGGATGATGTGTAAATGAATGGGTGTGCTATAGATACATTTCATTTGCAGACACTGAAGTTTGACCTTCACGTAATTTTCATGTGTCACAAAATATTCTTCTTTGGATTTTTAAAAACAGATTTAAAATGTGAAAACCATCCTTAGCTCTTTGACTGAACAAAAACAGGCAGTGAGGATCTGGTCCCCAGACCATGGTTTGCTGACTCCTGCTCTGGGCCACTAGGTGGTCCATGAAAGAGGGTTACAACACAGGGATGCAACTGCAAGCAGGGAAGTGAGGGACGTGACCTCAGTTTCAAAAGATCCTAAAGACAGCAGAGTCTATGTTCTTCTCACTTGCAATTAATTGTCAGGGCCAATTTGGGAATCTCACGAAAAGGGGGAGGACCCAAGCTTGCTTGTGCCCTCATGGCTTCTCTAAGTGAGCACAGGGCATGCACTCCTGTGATGAAAACAGTGCAAGAAGGGTGGGGGGTGAGAAGCCATGAATGAGAGAATGGCCATGCATGAACCTGTTTCAAAACTAGAAATGATGCATTGGCTGTCCTTTGCTGCCTGGCCTTCTGATGGAGAGGAAGAGAAACCCACTCAGGGACCACGGACGCTGCACGTAGTCAGAGGGCAGTGGGGAGGAGTGAGGGAGGGAGCGAATCCTGGCTGAGGATCCTTCCTTGGGGGACCCCTCTGGAATAGCGGGGGTGTGATCCCTCAGGATTGGGGACTGGGTTAGGTCCTTGGCAGCGCTCTGTAGCTCCGTGCTGTGTGGTTCTGGAGTGGGCCTGTGCCCAAAGGTGTTTGCGTGCTCAGCCTTGCTGTCTGCGGGGCCACGGGGGTCTTCTTGATGTGCCATGGCACCTGCCACGGTGGAAACCGCCCGTGGTGCCCCCAGTGCCGTGGTTCTGGGGGTGACCTTCAGTCTAGAGAGGTTATTTCTTTTTTTTTCTTTTATTTCTTTTTTTTTTTGGCTGTGCCACATGGCCTGCAGGATCTTAGTTCCCCGAACAGGGATCGAACCTGTGCCCCCTTGCAGTAGAAGCACGGACTCTTAACCACAGGACCGCCAGGGAAGTCCTGAGAGGTTATTTCTTGAGCCATAACTGCCACTCCCCCAGGGTCCTCTGGCTTATGCCTCCCTTTATAATTTGACTGGGAACCTACATACAGAAGAAATCTTACATGTGTCTGAAACTTGAGCAGAATAACGGAAAGAGACTCCTCCCCCAGCCAGAGCTTAGAGGGCACAAAATCCTCCCATACCCGACCTGGGTGATTTCCACCCGGTGAGCACAGCCAGTGAGCCTGGTAAGGACGGTAAGGAGAAGAAGGGAGAGCGGCTTTTGTTTCAGGCTCGACCTCATTGCAAGGAAGGTAATCTCATTTGCCGGGTGTGGCCCCTGGCTTAAGCTGTCTACTTTTGGCCGTGATAAGGCTCAGCTAGCTGCTGATGTAGCCCAGAGAGTGTCCATCCTCGAGGGCCACGTGGAGAGCTGTCACAGGGTGAGATCTCGCAGGGTTTTGTGATGGGAGGAGTCAGAGAGCTGGAAATAATAGCTCATCAGCTGACCCAGCGATGAAAGCAGAGCAGGAGCCCAGCTGGAAAGCGTGGTGAGCGGAGAGTTTCCCCTTCTCTCTCTCCCCACCTCCCCCTCTTCCTCCCCTCCCTCCCTCCTTCCCCTCTCCCCTAATCTTTGCGCAGGGGAATAAATATGTCGCCCCCTTCTGTCCTCCTACCTAACCCCCAGCAGATCTTCACGGTCACTTCACTTTTCCTTCCTTTTTCTCTACATGCCCTCTCTTTGGGCATAACGTTCAAGTTCATTTTGGTTAGTGGTCCCTATACATCGAGCCAGCGTGTGCATCAGACACCAGCCAGGTTCTAGGCTCTGCAGACACAGTGGTGGGCAGCAGCCATCCTCGGGGAGTTTCAGGGTTTGCGGGGACAGCACGTGCAGGAGGAAAAGCCAGTGTGGCTGGAGTGGAGAGAGGCAGGTGGAGCGTCAGTGGTAGAAAGGACTTCTCTCGCCTCGTTCACCACCAGTGCTGCCCAGATTGCCCGTGTCTAGGAACTCAGCTGCTTGGAGCTCACGTTCTTGAAGTGGAGCCATTTAGGAGGTTGCTTCCCTTCCAGTTGTTTTTAGGGATCCTCCTTAATTTACAGAATCATCACTCTATAAGGTGGCATCGTGGAAATGGCATCTCATCCGTAGATTCAGGAGAGAGAGGGCGATGGTCTTTAACCTTCCGGGTTAGTGGAATTCAGGGCTCCTAAGAGGAGGTGACTCCTTCTTGTCTTTTCTGCCAAGGTTTTGGCCGTGGCACTTTTTCAGGTGCTGCAAGATGACCCACATCAGTGTCAGGCTTCAGATGGACAAAATGGAACCAAAGGGGGTTGTTTTCAGAGGAGTGTCAACGTGAAAGGAGCTGTCCACACTGGGGACGTGGCCAGCGTCATCGAAGCTGGGATTTGCCGGCCACGCCAAGGGCCAGGTAGAGAATCAATTGAGTTCGGTCCTTGCTGAAAGCACACGATTTCCTCACCTTACATTTGACATTGATGACCCAAAATAGTTCAGTAACTTAGAGCTCCAGCATGCTTTCACAGACGCTGTCTTGTGGCTTTCTTGTCGTATAGAAGGCTGTCCTAAAAAGTGGTTGGGCCCCAGCTTGGAGTGGAGTCTGGCTCCGCTGGTGCTAATGGACCTTGCCTCAGTTTACCCAGCCGTCAGTGGGGCGTTGTCTGTAGTACGACGTCACAGCGTGGTTCAGGCATACCGGGGCTGCTCCGAAATGCCACCCAGAACCCTCTCCGTGGTCTGTGTTGTTAGCCATCCTCTTCCTTTGAAATAGATCACGGCAGCTACCATCGGCGAACCCTGGGCTCAGCACTTTGTATACATGTGCTCATGTAATCCTTACAAGCACCCTCCACAGTAAGTAAGATGCTTCTTATTTTACAGATGAAGAGACTAGGCTAAGACTCTTTGACTGTGGGTGGGGAGGATGGAGAGGATCTTTCTTTTCTGAAGAATAGTATTTGCTGGTGTAGATGAATCAGATCAGCCCCAATCCCACAATCCCAGAGGTGCACACTGGTTGGTAACTAGTTAGTGAGCGTCCTCCTCATCCAGAGAAGTTTAAGGACCACGGACGGGAAGAGGCGTGAGGCTCCGGGCTCCCAAACACAGCTCTGCCACGCTGCTGCCTGATTTCTGGGGTGTGGACCACCCTCCCTGGGGCAGCCGGCATCCCAGGGTCCTGCTGTGCTGTCTTGTCACGAGTCCACGAGTCTGGTGGGCAGGGTACCAAGGCACGGGCTCCTCTGGAAGTCCGTAAAGAAGCGCCAAAGAGGAGAGAGGAAACAGAACACCGTGAGTCCATTAAAATAAAATGTCTTACCAGAATGGTCCAAGACTCTCCATTTTCAAGGCCATCCATGTAGCCACAGACTAATTGGTGGTCACTGGAGATGTCGACCTAGAAGCTTTTCTTGTGGAAGTGTTTTATAATGCATTTATAAAGCCAGAGATTGAAGACCAACCAACCAAGCGCACCCCCCCACACACACACACAAGCTATTCTTGTTATAGGTTAAGCTGCTTTCTTTCAGTGAATCTGGGATGTGAGTAATTCATTACACAATTGGACTTTATGGTTTGTTTATGCTGATTCCGATTATGGAATAAACGACTGCCTGGAGTTAAAAAAAAAAAAAAAAAAAGAAAACTAATGAAAAAACAGGCATCAATCAAGAACGTTTATGAATAAAGACTTTAAACATCCATACTTAGAAATATATATGATATTTAGAAATAGATCTGAAAAGACTTATGTAAGGGGTTTTAATCAAATCTTGAAGAGAAATTGGCCAATAAATCAAATATCGAAAAGAAATTGACCAATAAATCAAATTTGGAAAGAAAGTGACAGATAAATCAAGTCTAAAAAAGAAAACAACCACTATATCAAGTGCACGATATGTTTATTAAAGCAACTGATCTCAGTTTTTTGGAAACCTGTGTCTTTCCTGAGCCCATGCTTTAGGAATGTATTTAAGTTACAAGATACTTACACTATATGTGTGTATACTTACACACACATATACAAGATGCTTATGCTATTGTATACGTGTGTGTGCATGTGACACACACGAATATAATTTGTAAACCAAAATAGGGCATCTGGAGTGAGATAGAGGAGAAAAAGGATCAATTGTAGACAAATACCCAATGCCAGCCTCGCTCTTATGTGGTTTCTAGGATTTATTTATATATAAGGCATCCACATAACACTAGCCTTTAGGACATCAGCAAGTGAATTCCTTGGGGATCCAAGGCATATCTGATGAATCTTAAATACTCTTTCACAGTGAATTAGGTTATACCGATGCCAGAAGGAGCAGTTTTTTAAAATCTGTACAATGGTATATAGGATATGGTATTTCACTTCTTTTAGAATTAATTTAATTTTAAGAGTTTTCCACAAAAGTATTTCTAAGTATATTTTTGAGATCAAGTCGTGTGTGTGTGTGCATGTGTGCGTGTGTATTTGTGTGTGGATGTGTGGATACGTGTGTGGATGTGTGGGTGTGTGTGTGTGAAGAATGCTTCTGAGGGACCAGGTCTCTCTTCATTTCTCTGTCTCATTGCCTTCACCCACAGGACTATATACCTTATTTCAGAAAGGAACTTTTCAAAGAAAAAAAGAAAAGAAACTTTAGACTGGTGCTGATGTCCTATCCAGCCACATGTCCTGCATTTCCCAACATAGACAGGAATTAAAATTTTCTGCTTCCTTGTCCCCATGAGGGAACTTGCAGTTGTCAATCATATGTCCCAATATCTGGGCTTAGAAAATTATGTTCCCTGTGTTTAGATGCCTCCTCAGTTTCCAGCTCAGAAATATGTCATATAAGTCCTCCCCATTGTAACTTCCAATGATAATAGTTGGTCAGTTGACAGGGTAAGTCTTCCTTTTTATTAGATAAATTTGACATGCAACATTGTGTAAATTTAAGGTGTACCGCATATTACTTTGGTACATTTATATATTGTAATATGGTTGTCATTGTAGCAATATTTATTACATTACATAATTATAGTATAATATTATGGTCTATATTTAATATACTGTATTATGTGCCTTATCCCTTTAGTCCACACATGTCCACATGAGGCAGGTACTCATTCCACCCTTTTTACAGAGGAGGAAACTGAGGCAGAAAGAGAAAGTAAGTTGCCCAAGTTCCTACAGCTGGTGAACAGTAGAGGCAGGATTTCAAGCAGTGTTTGCTCCTAGCCAAGATCTTATCCCCCTTCCCATGTTCAACAGTATTACTCTGTTTCATAAACATACAGTCACGTTGGTGTTACCTTTAGGGCCAGATCCCAAATCCCCATCTTTCTCTTGACCCCATGATGTTGCTGCCTGAGACCAGCAATAAAATCTAAGAGATAGAGTTGATAGACAACTTCCTCCAGTGCTTGTAAAAATTAGGTAATATGTCCTTACGTAAAGCAGTTTGCTTCTCTTAACACCATCATGGTCTTAGATGAAATGGAATAGTTTTAATTTTTAGAAGTTTCCATAAAGATAGACTCCCCTCCTGGGAACCTTAAAAATGATCCTATCATTTCCTGCATTTTTCAAACTTGCCAACATATTCTAGCCCTTCCGCCATCCCAAGTCACCCCAGTCCATATAGAAACTGGTGTAAATTACGGTATGTGATTGAAAAGCTTATTCTGCAAGTGTGGTTTCAGGGTTAAGTCTGTAAGATCCCACGCTGAGAAGAAAAAATAATTAATTCTCTGGTCGATTTTGATTTTCATCTGTGTTATAGAGAAGAAAACAATAATTTTCTGGTTGACTTTGATTTACATCTGTGTTACTGAAGGATAATGTTTAGAATAAGATGTATCGGATTATCTTATGATAAGGTGGTCGTAACCCTGTGCTCACAGTTAGTGGACTTTTTTTTTTGGCTTTTTATCCAATGAAATTAAAAGTTAGGGCTATTCAGTCTCCTTAACCCTTTGATGATATTGGTAGATACTTATATGTACATATCTATAAATTACCAGTAGATTTTGGAGCACCCACCGTTTACTACTGGAATCACGTTTTCCCCTGGTGCTTTGCGGAGAATTAAAATGTTGCCGTCAGGGCCAGCTTCATGGGCCTGTGATGCATGTAGTCATCCAGGGCTCCCTGCTCAGAAGGGCCCACCTTTGCTATAATGCCCTGAAACACTTCTTGAAATTCTTGATAATTTTTGAGCAAAGGGTCCTGAATTGTCATTTTGTGGTAGGCCTCAAAATTTATGCAGCCGGTCTGGTACTGCACTCCCCACCTTTAACCAAATATATATCTTCTCCAGGTTTGATTTGCTAGTGTTTGAGGTCCAACACTGCTCCAAATTTTCCGGTATATTTCGTGATGTCTGTTCTGCGGTCCTTTCTTCTCCCAGGCTTACTTTCTTCCACCCATACTATTTAAGGGTAGAATTTAAAAGCTTGGAGGGGAAGACTCAAAGACCATCTATTTAATGTTCGGAGTTAACCAGGAAAACAAACAAACAACAGCAGTGCATGCCAAATGGCCCCTTGGGAAGTGATGGAAGATACCGTCCTGCTCTGAGGGAGCCCGAGGTCCCTAGCCCCGGATTGTTTGAGCTCATACAGGACAGCTTTGGGCCTTTATGGGACTCAGCTCTGACCAGATGTGAAAAATACTCGAGTATCAGTCTCACCCTATTTGGTATTATCAGCTTCGCTCCTCCTTCTGTCATGTCAGGTTTGCCATTTTTAGGTAATGGTGATGTAACAGTATTGATCAATTTACAGATACGAATATCAGGAATGTACAGTATGGATGAATACATAAACTAAAACAGTGTTTTAATATTTTCCTTTGCCTGTTGGTACTTAAGTTTTTTGTTTGTTTTTTTTTTTATAAGGTTATTTTATTAATTAATTTATTTATTTTTGGCTGTGTTGGGTCTTCGTTTCTGTGCGAGGGCTTTCTCCAGTTGCGGCGAGCGGGGGCCACTCTTCATCGCGGTGCGCGGGCCTCTCACTATCGCGGCCTCTCTCGTTGCGGAGCACAGGCTCCAGACGCGCAGGCTCAGTAGTTGTGGCTCACGGGCCCAGTTGCTCCGCGGCATGTGGGATCTGCCCAGACCAGGGCTCGAACCCGTGTCCCCTGCATTGGCAGGCAGATTCTCAACCACTGCGCCACCAGGGAAGCCCGATACTTAAGTTTTTTATAGGAAAAAATAACAATAGCATATCATTTAGGAAAATTACACTTTGAAATCACTCAGAACTTCGTCATCTCTAGATCAGCACTGTCCAGTAGAACTTTCTCTGGTGATGGAAATGTTGCACATCTGAGCTGCCCGTGTGGTACCCGCCAGCCCTGTGCAACTATTAAGTACTTGAAGTAAGGCTAGTGTGAGAGAGGAACTGAATCTTTCATTTCAGCTAATTTTAGCTAACTTAAATTTAAGTAACCATGTGCAGCTAGCACTTACTGTATTGAACAGCACTACAGAGTCATTCCTCTTATTTTTGGTTTTATGTATAGTAGTGTCTATCTCTTTTTCTCGAACTCCTAATTCATCCCTCCCCCACCCCCTTTCCCCTTTGGTAACCATAAATCTGTTTTCTATGTCTGTGAGTCTGTTTCTGTTTTGTAAATAAGTTCATTTGTATCATTTTTTTTAGATTCCACATCTAAGTGATATCATATGATATTTGTCTTTCTCTGTCTGACTTCACTTAGTATGATGATCTCTAGGTCCATCCATATTGCTGCAAACGGCATTATTTCATTCTTTTTTATGGCTGAGTAGTACTTCATTGCATATGTGTACCATATCTTCCTTATACATTCCTCTATCAATGGACATTTAGGTTGCTTCCATGTCTTGGCTATTGTAAATAGTGCTGCTATGAACGTTGGAGTGCCTGTATCTTCTTGAATTAGAGTTTTCTCTGGATATATGCCCAGGAGTGGGATTGCTGGGTCATATGGCAACTCTATTCTTAGTTTTTTAAAGACCCTCCATACTGTTCTCCATAGTGGCTGCATCAATGTACATTCCCACCAACAGTGCAGGAGGGTTCCCTTTTCTCCACACCCTCTCCAGAATTTATTGTTTGTGGACTTTTTAATGATGGCAGTTCTGACCGGAGTGAGGTGATACCTCATTGCAGTTTTGATTTGCATTTCTCTGATAATCAGCCATGTTGAGCATCTTTTCACGTGCCTGTTGGCCATCTGTATGTCTTTGGAGAAACGTCTATTTAGGTCTTCTGACTTCAACTTACATTTAAATAGCCATATGTAGCTAGTGCTTACTGTACTGAATAGCACTGAAGAGTTATTCCTCTTATTTTTGTATATGCTTTTTTATTCCATATCCAAGCTTATATTTTTCCATAGTTGGCCCCATCTTACTATCTGCTGTGTGCCTTTTATAAACTTATGTTTGCAAACCTTTCCCCATCTCTTAGTCCAGGATTAAACGATGGAGGGTCTTGGTGTATGGCCCATGTGTTGGCACAAAAAGAGAGGGCTAGAAATCTCCTGGCTACACACTTAGCATTGAAATTCGGCCCAATTTGAGGAGTACCATATCCTGACATCTCAGAGGATGGGGCATTGAGGCAGAGGAGTACTGCTTAGTGGCTGTGCTTTTCTCTCTTGGCCGCAGGGGGCTATGGAAACGGGAGAGAAGGAAGTAATGGGAATGTGGGAGGGGCTGCCTTCCCGAGAACTCTCACGCATCGGCTGAACATCCACTATGTATCAGCTATGAACACTTTGCACACACAGCCTTGTCATCTTAGCACCAAGCCTTTGGTGTAGGTACCATTCCCATTTTACACATGAGGAACGCACCCAGGCGATATTGCTTGCACACTGCAGTGACAGCACTGGACCCCAGTTATCTCTGCCTCCAGAACCCATTCTGTCTCCACTCTGGCCTGTCTGCCAGACACGGGGGAATAATACTCACAGACACAGGTAGTATGGGTGGGACTGTCTTTGTCTCTTGTCCTCTTTTAAAAGCCTAGGAAGAATCTACTTGTATTACTGTTGTCAGTGTTCATGATGTTATCACCTAAATAACTTTGTCCAGTGGAATGCAGAATTCACAGTGACATGGTTCTGCTTTTTGAAAAAATCATAAAGTTTTACTGATTTTTATGGCTCACATGGTTGTGAGAGAGACAGAGAGAGAAAAAGGCAAGTGCAGGCACATACACGCACACACAGAGACACACACAAAACGTTAAAATGTCATACAATGGGATAGTCTCTTTTATAGTGAAGGTTCTGCCAACTTATGATATAAAGGCCACTCAGAGTCTAAATCACTTAGAAACCAAGCATCTTGAAGGCTATCACGATCTGCTTGCCATGGTCACTGCGGATTAACCAAGGCCAGGGGCAGGGCTGCGGATTGCTACAGGGCCGAGGTGTGAGTCCCAAAGGGGAAAGAAGCTAATCTCTCCCAACCCAGGAAACCCCGCTGACCCATCAGAGCACAGACCCCAGAAAGTCCAAGTTTGCAAGATCCCCCAGGCCCCGAGCGGCTTGGCCACAGTCATGAGATCTGGCCCTGTGCGCACAGCGTGGAGCGCCGGGTTGGCGGGGTGGGGGAGCAGTTCCCTGTCTCCCTCGCTGCTTCCCTGTGTCATCCACGGGCCTTGGAGGGCTCTAGGGGGAGTGGGGGCGGTGTGACTTGGAACCTCTCCACAGGCCTCGACCCTGGAGCCACTGATCCGAGTCGCTTGGGCGACACCAGTCTGGAAGCTGGCCTTGACTCCATCTAATCCAGCAGGCACTTACTCACCACGTGGCCCGGTCCAAAAATAACACGCACCGGGGGCCTTGGGGACACCAGGCCCAGCTAGCAGGAGGGCCCGCAGGCCCAGGGACCCGCCTTCCTGTTTGCCTTCCTGGACATCAGCATCTCGGCGCCTCGCCAGCGCTCTGAGGGCCCGTTTACTGTTTCCGCACGGGCGTCCCTCCAGGGGCCCAGCGCCCACCAGGGGCGGACGGGCAACTTGCTGCGCGAACTCTTCTAAGTGGGCAGGGGAAGTTGTCACCAAGAGACAGCCGTGCTCGGCATCGGGAGACCTGGGAGGAACCAGCTCAGCTTCTTATTCCAACCCGATCTCAGGCCACCAGGACGCTGGCTCCTGCCAACGCCTGATGCTCTTTTTCAATCACATAAAACCCTAGCAGCTTGGTGATGGCAGGAGCCCAGGAGGAGCTTTGTTCGAACTCGGGCCCTGTCGTTCACCCGCCGTGCACCCGTGGGCCGGTGACCTCATCACTGGGACCCTCAGCTTCCTCATCCTTAGAAGGAGAGTCGTTCCCGCGTGGCAGCGATGGGCGTGGCAGCGATGGGCGTGGCAGCGAGGTAGCGGTGGGCGTAGCGTGCCCACCAGGACCCGACACGACTTTCATCCACGCCTCGGCATCACTGCTTCACTCAGCGAGGATTTGGAGTATGGGCGCAAATGTTTTGTGCACCAGAAGGTGCGTCGTGTGACAGTTGTGAGAGAGCTTTTGGAGGTGAGGCAGAGTAATTCGAATCAGGATTCTCTCCCCCAATCTGGGAATGTGCAGTGGCTGTAAGTGCATGTGGGCTTCTTGGAGTAACAGTAGTAGCAGTAACAGTAGCAGTGGCATTAGTGATAGTGTTAGTGGTAATGTAGTACTAAACCAGCAGTGGTAGTAGCAGTAGTAACATTCGTAGTTAATAGCTGCAGTGCTAGGGTAATAGTGGCGCTAATAGTACTAGCAGCAATTGTAGTGGTAATAGTTAGTAGTAGCCGCTAACCGTGGTTAAGCTCCACTCTTGCATGGACCAAATCCTTTACTTCTCCCAGCAGTCCTAAGGCGACCTCTCTTCTCCACGTGCAACAGAAAACAATCAGTCCTGATGCCCACGGCTAGATGCAGATTTGTTTATTTCCAGCCTGGGCTGTGAAAAAGTACCTCAACAGCAGCTACCTCATTGGAACTTGGCCAGCTCATGCTGCCATCTCCCCAGCAAGGCGGCCGGGCTTCCCACGGCGGCTCCCAGGGAGCTCACCACGGGCGTCAGGCACCTGTTGAAGATGAGCAGGGTGGTGGCAGAAGGGACCTTGCTAGGGGCAGCCCCGGTCCCCCAGCTAGTTTTCTCTAGGCGGCCGGCAGGTCCTTTGGCACGTACACACCCTTGGGCTCAGAGCACTTGATTTCACTGTGAGGTTGAGTGGTTGGTGGGTTGCTACCCAGATTGTTTGGTTCTCGTGACTCTGCTGGTAACCCGGGAGGCCAGAACTCAGGGTCCAGGGACACAGATCCCCTGAGCACCGATGCCTGAGCAGTCCCCTAGACCTGTCTGGAGACGGCCTCTCTGGGGGTGACAAGGAGATGCTGTGCTCTGTCCAGGTGACCAGTTTTTCCTCTGTATATCCTTTTTTTCCAGTCTGTCTGATAACCGCCCCCCGCCCTCCCCGTTCCTGAACAACCTCCACGTGCCTGGCGGCCATAAGGGACCTCTCAGGCTCCTTTCGGCGGCGGCTCTAGGGATTCAGTCTCAGTTCCTGCCTTTGGCAGTAACAGTCTTACAGTTGCGGCATCTCCCAGCAGTGGGCCCCAGGAGAGACTGAGCTCGTGGTGTTTGCTTAAAATGTTTTTTTATTATAGAAATAATATAGTCTAATACTTAGAAAAAAAAGGACGCAAAAGAAACCAAAAATCACTCATAATCCCGTTAGAGAAAAACTACTGTCATTACTTTGGAGAATGTTTGTTGTCACGACGATTTTAGAATTTTTCTATCATTGTTATCCCACGGTATCATGATCGCAGGTGTGCATCCTGTATTTTTCTCCTTAGTGCTAGGCTCTGTGTAATTAACTTTGTCCAAAAATTATTTTTGGAAGTCTGATGAATATTTAACTTTTTGAACAAAGCCATTTAATCGTCACACTTATATTGGCTATTTAGGTTGCCTCCATTTTTTCCTATTACAGGTAACACTGTACTGAAAGTCTTTATTCCTGAATCTGTGGTGGAATCTCTGGTTGTTCTGGAAAGATTGAACCAGTTTATACTATCACAAGCACTATAAAGAGACTTCACTATAACTACCTTATCAGGTCATTTTATAGAACTTTCTTTGAGAGTGAAATATAATATTGTGTTAGTATCTTTATATTACGTATAATATACAATGTAGTGTTTTTATATATAATATATAATCTCATGTGTTTATATCTTTGTTTACTCAAATATTTTTTCTTATTTTTATTTATAGCCATTTTTATTCCCCCTTCTATGAACTATTTTTCTTCCCTCCTCCATTTTTTTTCCATTTGACATGACTGTTGGTGTTTTCCTTGTTAATTTCTCGTAGCTCTGTATATATTGCATATTAATCCATTTTTCATATTATGGCAAAGTTTTTTCCATGTTTCTCTCTTGCATCTGAAGTATATTTATATTTTTACATGTACAATATTTGCCTTGTATTCAAGCTTAAGTATTCTTTCTTTGCTTTTATGTTTAGAAAGATGTTCCCATCCTCTCCAGTTAACTCTTCACCCATGCTTTCATTTTTATGATTTTGATTCTGACTTTTAAATCTTCAATCCATCTGGAATTTATTTTGACATTTGATAGGAGAGGCTGACTTGATTTTTTTTTTCATAAATAACCAATTTTTAATAGCATTTGTCAAAAAAGTCTTCCTTTCTCCATTGGTTTTGTCGCATCTTTTATTGTGCTTTAATTTTACACACACACACACACACACACACACACATCTCTTTCAAGGGTGTTTCACTTCCCTGATCGATTTGTTGATTCTTATAATGGGACATAATTCTTCAATTATCTTTATGATAAATTTTAATATATTCTAGAGTGATCATCCTTCACACTGTGTATTTTCAAAATTGTCTTGGAAATTAAAAAGTAACGCCTTCAAAATTTTTTTCTCTCAGTGCGGGCTATAGAATAGAATTCCCACTTTGCAGCCAGATAGGGACTCAAATTCTGACTTTTTAGATCACTAACCATAGGCTGAAGTTGTTTTATTTCCCTGAGACTCAGTGCACTCACCTGTGCAGTGGGGTAAGATGGTATCCGTGCCATGTGGGTACCTTGAGCACCTCCATCAAGCCTGGAGTTCAGGGCCTGGAATATAGAAGGTGCTCAATCAATGGTGACTGTCATTCTCAGGTTCAGAGGTTTCACATTCCATCTCTGACCTCATCTGTTAGGCTAAAAAGATGCCAGCTGTCTCCCTGGCACCCAGGGCCCCTGGGTTTGAATTTTGCTGCTTTGACATTTCAAGGTGGAAGATCTCATGGCACCTCAAGAATTTCTAGGAGCCATCTGTTCTCAAGTCCATGTGCCACAAACAACAACCTGCTCCTGGTTTGAAAGACCGATGGGGTTCAGAGAGCCCACAGAGCACAATCCAGGGCGACGTCCTTCTACGGTCAGGTTTGGTTGGGAACATAGGAGCGATGAGTCTGGCTTTGGAGTCAGACTGGCTGAGTTCACTGACCAGCTGCACTGACGTCCAGCTGTGTGACCTTGGACGTACTACTTAACCTTTCTCAGTGCTGGTGTCCTCGGCTGTGAAATGGGCGTTGCAACAGCACCTTCCTTCTAGAATTCCTGTGAGAAGTAAACATGACTTTCAATAGACAACACGCATCGAAGTGCCTGGTGCGGTAAATACTCAGTGACTTTTCGAGGTCCCTGCTGCTCACGTCCTGACAGGGTATCAGTGTGTATTTGGATGTACCTGTCAGCGCAGCCTCACAGAGGAAAAGCGGGCGGCTCCAGAGTTGGAACAGCATGCCTGAGTGTGACTCTGTGCTAGCTGAGAGCAGACTTGAGCTGAGAATAGATTCACCAAATGACCCACTTTATCATGTAGGAAAATGTGCTGACTGGGCAAGTTGAGATCACGGTCTTCCCAGGATCTTAAGGTTATGCAGACATGGTGAGCCTCTGGGTGCACACGCACACGCACGCGCACACACACACACACACACTTGCCCCTGCAGATGCCTGCTGCTGCTTGAATCTAACAATCTGCTGCATGGCACCTAACGTTTTTTTGTTTTTTTTTACTAAAAGAAAAATAATAATAAATTACACTTGGATTCTCTTTTCACTGGAAGACATAAAACACACCGGCATGCAGCTTCAAAGCTTAGGAATGAAATCTTGCCTCTCTGTCCTCAAGTTGTACTTCTCATAGCCAATTTTTAACCAGTCACCTACCCGAGCTGATTCTGGTCTCTTTCCTCGGGGGGGGGTTGTAGTTTAAAATAGAACTGAAGGCCAAGAGAGCTCCTGAGAGTAGCCCGTAAGGATGGTGGCAGCGAGGACTCCAGGTGAGCTGGGAGGGGGCGTGGAAAGCTGGGGGCACGAGTTTCCCACGGCCCGGCCTGTCCTTGCCCTCTCGCCTCCCTGCTGCCCACACTCCCTCCCTCCCTCCCTCCCTCCCTCCCTCCTGTGCTCTCATCCAGGGAGGGTGATCGGGGCCCTCAGCCCGGCCCAGCCTAGTGCGCCGCGTTTAGCACTTATTGTTTGATGGCAAAGGAGGAGGGAGAATGCTATTTCCGAAGGGAGGACACCACTGGATAAGAAAATTCATTTCCCCACGTCCTCAGGAGCGGAGTTAATCACTCAGGAGGTCGTGCAGAGGTCGCTGGAGCTGCAGGCCCTGTGTTGAAATAAAGGTGACAGGAAGTGAGGGCTGAATCCCTGTTACTTTCCGCCCCCCCCCCCCCCGCCCCCACCACAGCAGATCTTCTCGTTCCATTTCTGGAATCCTCACCTCCGGACAAAAGATCAGGTTATGCGCTCCACAGGCCCTGAAGGAGATCTGAACAGATGTCCAACTCTTTTCCCATGTTTCCTCCTTTTTCTCTCTTTTTCTCGACTCAGAGGATGAGTAAAATTCAGACTAAGACTTAAGTGCTTGTAAACGACCATATCCCTAATGACGGGGGTTTAGAGCAACCACCTTTAATATAAGGAATTTTCTAGAGTCCGTACATCTACCTTTCATTTTTGATTCGGCTGCATGGAAAATAGAGAAGCAGCAAGATAGCTGGAAACCCCTTCTCATGGACCCTTCGTATGGAAAAGTGATCTTCAGAGACAGAGAAACAAAATATAGGTCTAAGGCCATCACGCTACCCCCTTTTAAAAGTATAAGCTTCTCTTCTGTTGATAAAAATGATAGCCCTTTGAGGACTAGAGAAATAATTTCTTAGCTAATGTTCTTGGTTCGTGGCTACAGTCTAACTTTTACACAAAGAGACCAGTGAAGAGAAGATAAATATAGAGAGAAAAGAAAGAAACTAAGACACTAAGTTATCCCAAAGGGCATTCCTGTATTAGTCATCTTATAAAAATTATATGTACCACAGAATATCTATTTTTAGAGGCCAGGAGGTTATGTGAAGCAGTTCAGATGTCGGCAAAGACCCAGAGGCCAGCTCCCAGCGATGATATTGGATATTTAGATATTTGTTTTCTTTATTTTAACTGTGCAAAGCTGGTACTGACCACATGGATATGGTGGCCACTTGGGGCTGTGAGACAAGACCCATGTGCTTCTTCAAAGACATCCGAGGCCCTGAGTGGTTCTTTTGTGTTATTTTTGTCCATCTTCTAGGCCTGGGTAACACACACACACACACACGCACGAGTTTGTTATGCACATTCTCTATTATAACACCCGCCAGAGGCCTGTTTCAGGAGAGGAAAGGATGGTCCCAAATCTCACCCAATTACAATTCAACTTTTATTAAAAGTCTGAAAGAGCAGGAGAAGAGACCTCCCGATTTCTCCTAATGATCTGATTAGGATACTTTATTTCCATCGTTTCTCACTAGTTAAATCTCGTCTGAGTTTATGGAGGCCAGACAATTTGCAGCTTCCCTCCGGAGCAGAGTACACTCAATTTGGCTACTGAGCAGTTGAAAATCTATCAGATTGAGCAATCTGAGCTTCAGTGAACGGCACCAGAAATGTACAGGCTTCTGTCCCCTGCACATTTGCTTCCCATTTCTTTACTCTCTTCAGTGAAGCTCTGATCCGAGCTGCTTCTCACGGCTCACCTCTCTTATTTGCCCAAAAGACTAGTCTCCAGGTGGCTCAGGCCGGTGCTGCCACAGACGACTCCGTGGAACGTGGTGGTGACACATCCACGCGTCTACGGTCACCCTCCCTTCTCTCAAAACCGGAGGCAGGCCCATTTCTACCCCACGCTCCATCCGAGTAATCAGAGCCATCCACCGCTGGAGAAGGAGCCCAGGCTGCCCAAATGCTTCTCTCTATGCTGCTGTGGTAGGTTTGCCAGTTTTAGCCACTGAAATCACAACGTGCCCAGTTCAATTTGAATTTCAGATAAATGACAAATGTTTTTAGTATAAGTAGGTTCCACACAGTATTGAGACCTACTCATACTAATAAGTGTTCATTGTTTGTCCGAAATTCAAATCGAACTGGGCCTCCTGTATTTTACCCGCTGTGCCCTACGCTGGGGCCTGCCTTTGGGGCGTTTGTATGGGCTCCAGCCCATCCAAGCCCCTCATCGGGGCTCTTAAGAAATAGGATAGGACATCACACCTCTTAGACCCCACTGGTGGTGATTTTCTTGTCCTTTCGAGGCCCTAAAGGTTCCCTGGCGTAGGAAATGACTCTCAGGGCCCTTTCAGAGGAAAGAGAAGCAGGAGATTGGGGCTGCTTCACCCCAACTCCACTGCCCTCCTTTAATTTTTTGCAGGTGGGGAGACCTGGATATTATCCCAAATGCTCAGGCAGAGCGGTATGTGATTAAACAGCTCTACAGCCAGAGAATTACAATGTCTCGTGACGGTTGCTGCCTTTCATCTAGAGTGTTCAGAGTATATGCTTTAACTCCCTTGTTCCTCAAAACTCTGAGTGAGGCAGGAATTTTAGGAAAATAGACCTCGGGGAGTTGTGACTTTACCCAAAGCCTTACAGCTGACTACCGGCGGGGTAGGTCTTGGGCAAACCTCCTGTTTTCTCTTTCACTGGGCCTTTTCACACCTAGTGCTTTCTCCTTACAGACACAACGCTTGGCTGGGTCTTGCATCCTTTCTGGCCACAGGGAAATGGCTCAGAGGAATCAGTTGTCATTTCTTCCTTCCCTAATCCCACCATTTTACTGTTTCCACAATAGGAATTATGCAAGGAGATAGCCATAACTATTTCTGAAAGGAGACAGTAAACCACAGTTAACCATTAATTTCTTTTATTTGTTTTTAAAATTTCATGTTATTATTTAATTTATTTACATTAGAGGAAGTTTATGAAATTCAGAAAGACACAAAGATGAAAATAATAATGACTTAATCATACTCTCAATAATGAGAGAACATTTTGGTCTTTTTGTTTGTATCTGCTTTTTGAGGCACGCGTGAGTATGTGTGTCCATACCTATTTGTGTAACTACCTAGAAACACACTTTATAAAATTTAAAATGTCCTTAAATAGTTTATCCAGATTTTTCATTTAGCAAACTCCATACACATTTTCCAAGGGCATTTAAATGTTCTTTGAGAAAATGGGGTTGAAATGTTTCCTGACATTTGCATCTGTTGCCTTTAATACCCTCAGGGGGCTCTGAATTTTAAATAAACCCTTTAGGGCCCTGATGTGATGGGACAGCCCCTTTTGAACTGCTCATGAGACCTCAGAAAGCCAGCCCACTGTTTGTGTCACGGTGTCCCCAAATGAGAAATGGGAATGTGTCCTGTGTCCTTCTGAAGCTAGGTGAAATGTAAAGATTAACAGGACATGAACAGAAAACATTTGGGATGTCTTTGAGCTTGGGCCCTCCATAAATACACAGTATTATTAACCTGCTTGTTTGGGACCCACTTATGGGCCCAAATATTATTCTAGGAATTTGAGAGGAAATATCTCTCCTGACACTTGATGAATGTGATATGCATCACCCCCTGTTAGAAATGATGTTAAAATAACGTTTACTGAGTGCTGAGTAACACATCTGCGCATTCAGTCAACACTTATTACATGTCACCCCCTGCTAGGCATTGTGCTAGGCGCTTGTACAGACATGATGCCACTTGACCCTTCCGAAAACACCTTCTGAGTATTATTGTTACTGTAATTATTAATGCTACTTTGAAAAACTATTTTTAAGTAATTAGAGGCTCACAGAGGGTTGCTTAAAGTAGTACATAGTTTTGAATACCCTCACCAAACTCTCCCTAACAGTGAGTGAATCAACCAACCTTCCTTCCTTCCTTTCTTTCTCTTTTTTCTTTGTTTCCTTCTTCCTTCCTCCTTTCTTTCCCCTTCCTTCCTTCCTCCCTTCCTTCTTTTTTTCCTTTTTTATAAAACCCAAGGAAACTGACGCTCAGGTTACCTCAGCAGCTTTCTTAAATGAAAAATTCAGCATAAAGTATTCAAGGACATTGTTAATTTCCTAAAGTGTATTTCTAGGCATTCACACACGTATGAATGGACACATGTATTTTTGTATGCCTCAGAAATAGATACAAACAAAAAGACCAAAATGTTAATTTTCTAGTTAAAAAGAGTTCAACGGAGTGATTGTTATTTTCATCTGTATGTTTTTCTTTATGTCTTCATGTTTTCATTTCTGTGTTTCCACCCAGCTAGAGGAGGGTGGAGACTTGGATCTCACTCAGGTCCCTTTGAATCCTAATTCAAACAAATCCCCTTCCCACTTTTGGAAGCTGTACGTGATTAACGAGAGCCCAGGTGGAGCTGAAATCTCTTAATCTGGAACCAGGGGGTCCAATCAGCTACCTCCCACTTCCCAACCTGCCTCAGGACGCCACTGATGTAGCTAGGGTGGTTTCATTCTCAACAGGGGGAAGAACTGGGGTTGGCTCATGAAGACTATAGGTGGGAACGAAAATAGAAACTCCTGACAGCTTGATTTCCTTTTGTTGGCACCCGGCTCTGTTCACTGGAGCTGGAGGAGACCCTATAAATATACAAACACAGGGCAATCCTGCACCCGGTCATCAACTGGCTCGATGGGGCTGAAGGGAAGGCAGGTTACTGCAGGCAACCAGCTCCGAGAAATCTCTGCATTTCTGAGAATCCCCGAGTAGTTAGTGATTGCAAATAAAGGAGCCAAAGACAGCCAATTTCATTTTCAGAGTTTTGGATTATACTGTCAGAAATGCATATAAGCATATGTGTTCAACAATAGCACTAATACAGTGGGAAGCTCTCCCCTGCCTTCCCTCTCGCCTCTTTTCTGCCTTCAAATTGATATCTCAAAGCCTTAAGTCAAACTGTGTTTTATTAAGAGAATGGGTTATTTGAGATATGGTTGTGACATTAACCAGGGCCGAGCCCAGCTGTAGTTCTGCCAAGATCCTTCATGCTGAATCTGGATTTCAGTGCAGAGAGCCCTGCTCGGCTCCATTTTGCTTGGCTTGGATGATTTTGCTCAGTTCCTCCCCAAGTGGCAGGGTTTTTTTTTTTTGCCAAGAGCAGGACGATTTCCCGGCCACTGGGACAGCGTCTGTTGATAGTGTGTGTGGTTCACAGAAGCTAGATGCATCCAACCGCATGAGCTTGGCTGTCTTCTCTGCGAACGGGATTCCAGAAAATCATACCTTGCTCCTGGGACTGCCATGAGATGGAGCAAAGGGCTGCTGGCACCTTAGAATTGGACGTGGCCAAGGAACCGAAGGGGGCAGAGAAAGACTCTTGGAATATGAGACCCCTGACAACTTGAACTGAATCCTCAAATTCCCTTTTTGAAACCGTTGCCTTCTTTCCTGTTGGTCATGAACCAACACGTTGCTGGCGCCATCTTACCAAGAAGCCTTTCTCAGGAGGCTCTCCCAAATCACCCGATGGTTTTTCTTTTTCAAACAGCTGTGAGAACTCTTACGGATGGCCCCCCCCAACAGTCGTCTCTGAGAAGCGGTCTTGATGAGTGTGAGATGAAAACGCTGGGACCTCCATTAGGGCGGGCACGCTCACATCTCCTGGGACCCCATCAGGGTGGAAGCACGCGGGTCTCCCTGGGACTTGATCAGGGTGGAAGCACCGCAGATCTCCTGTTTAATGAGGTCACCGAATATTGGCATCAGCAAGGGAATTTGGTGAACGTTTAGTCTCCTTTCTTTTCCCTAGTGGAACTCTTATCCTCTGGGTCTGGAGAAAGGGGAATATTTACAGGATCTTCCAACGTGAGATGCCATGACACTGAGTGACTTCTTTTGTCTGAGGAGTTGGTGCCTCTCTTCTTGAAGTTATTTAGCTTCCACTTAAGCAAGGTAAAAAAGCCAGCTTAGAGCTATAGTTGGAGACAATGAAGCAAATGAAACCTTGTATCAGGGAAACCAGACAGCTCTGAGGTTTTGTGGGCAATTGTGTTTGAGGGGGGAGAGCTTTGGGGAGACCAAAACCAAACTGAATCTCTCTAGTACAGATCCAAAACTACGGCCTGTCCCTGGAAACAGGCAAGTTTACTAAACCACAAATGACACACAGCCATTTCCAACTGCATGGAGCTAGGTTCCCTTACAGCACTGATGTGTTGAAGTTGGCTTGTACTGGCTCACAAGGGCCCATTGTTAAAGTTTCAGAAATTTTGTGAGTCGGTTGTTATACACAGCCACGATTAAAAACTAAATCATGTGAACTTACAATCAAATAAATTCTAGTTTTTAAAATGTACTAAGTACTCAGAAGCCCTGCCTTCCTAACTATCTTACTGTGTTACACTATTATCTATGCTTTTGTTGGGATCTGCCTCTGTTGTACTGTATAGTGGGATCCTACTGCACGTTCCTTCCCAACTTCACACTCGGTGGCATCATGGTCGCTTAAAATTGGCCATAGTGGGAATATTTACATCATAGAATTGAGCAAATGTTACAGGTCAGCCCCCCCCTCCCTTTTTTGTCTGGGAGAGCCAGTTGTAAAACATTTACCAGCATACCACTAACCTACAGGACCCATCTCCCAATATTTAAAACCAGGAGCTGGACCCCCAGAGTCAAGGACATAGGTGCCTGTGCCTGAGCAAAATTGTCTGTGGCCATTTGTCAGAACCTTCAGTTAGGATAAATCTATTCATGTCTGAGTCAAAAGAGGTAAGAAGATTATTGTTCATGAGGTCGAATGATGTTAGCTCTCACATTATTTCATTTTATTTTTACTAATCAGTTAAGAGCCTCTCATGCTGTTTAGCTACTATCATACAGACACTTGGCATTTTAAGGCAAGGAAGTTGATTTCCTCGCGTGTCTCCAAGAATCTTCTTTCCAGGGAGGGATCTAGGGAGTTTGGCTTAGAGGGTACGAAGGTTAGTAACCATATTCTGTCTGCAGCATCTCTACCTCTTTCTTGGTGTACAGAGCACTCTCCGTGAAACCCGTAGTTACTGAGAGAAAAGACATTGACTCCTGATTATACTGGTTTTGTGACAAATGTATTAATCTTTTCTATAATATCGTTTGTAGATGTCATCATTATATGAAAAAAAAAAACAAAAAAAAACACCAAAACCTTAGCAGGTTTAAAACCAGGCATCTTTTTTTGTTGAAATGAAGGGAACTCAAGTATACAGCATCAAAAACCATTAACAATGAAAAGTAGCAGCCTAAATTGAATAGTTAATTTTTCAACTTTAAAGGGATTCGAAAAGTTTACTATGTTTTTTTCCTTTCTCCTCTCTCCTGGAATAATCTCGTTCTGCTTTATCTTGCTTGCCTTTTTTTGAAATCGATCACATCCCTGTCACTCTTTGGAAGCAGAATTTTTTTTTTAAAAAGATCCGACATACTGTGTCTTTGTTTGCTCCTCCAAGACCAGGCCGTCCCCTCCCGGTGCATGGCTGTAGACAGAGCTACGTTTTAATTTCTGTAGTCTTGCCAAGTCAGAATGGGATTCACTGTTCTCAACGTCTCTGGACTATCACTTTCCCCAAAACATCCATCCTGGCTGTCGCAGGAGGCAGAGAAGCTCCGCATAGCTGTTTATTTTAAGTGCCTGATTAAAATTTCATGAAAACAGGAAGTCAGGGGAAAAGAATAGATTGCAAGAGCGATGAAATCCGGGGCTTTGTAATTTTTAGCTCACGGGGAAAAAAAAAAAGCGTTAAATCGTAAGGAAGGTATATTTTCAGAATCGTGCTGTGGCCACTAATGGCATATTTTGTCACTGGCTGGGGAGCTGGTAAACTAAGAATGGGTCCAATTTTTAAAATCTTATTACACAGTTTTTCTCTCATTTAGAAATTGTCACCTTAAAGTAACCTAACGCTGCTCTATTTAAAGCAAACCTCCTACAGTCCTCTCTGTGTGTACGTTGGTCACATTGTCTTCTATCTAAGTAGATATAAATGTTGTCCTGACACAGTTGAACAGCACAGAATCTGTCCGCTCCCTAAGTTGATGTAGCCTAAGAACTTAATCTTATCTAATTCCCATATCCAATGGGATAAAGAATTCAGGGGAAGGAAAGTAATGACATGTTTTTTGCTGGCTGATAACTCAGTGATTTCTATATTTGGTCAATGGAAAAACGTTTCTCCCAAGAAGTATCTGTCAACATTGAGCTGTTGAGGAAATCAGCATTCAAAAAGAAAATCCCATCACCAAACTAAAAATTGCAACACAACCACGTGCAATTAGCGGGGAGTGAACGGCAAATAAACCATCCCTGTCCTACTGCTGTACCTGGAAATTCCAAAATCCTGGCTGAATGTTGGATCGCCAACTTTCACCTTTGGGATCTCCAGCTGAGCTCTCATTTGGCTGACCAGACAGAAATCGTTGCAGCAGACTAATGGCCAGATAACGTTTTATTTGTCCGTCTCAAATAAATCCCCATCTGAAAAACCAGCCTCAAAGTCCAGTCACGGAGGAAGGCGTAATCCTTATGAGAGACGGGTCAGAGTGGAGGGGGAAATGGAGCAAGAAGGTATTGCATGGCCCCCAGCTAATGCAGCAAATTAACTCCCCCCGAGGAAGGGTTAAATCCTTTAGATCTCTTTCCAGGCTTCCCATTTGCCCATTGAAACTGGCCTGAGCAAGGATCAGAGAGTTTTATCAAGGAGGAAAAGCAACTGGGGATGCTGATGGGCACAGCTGGATGCCAGGGCATCCCTTCAAAAGCTCCCCAAATCCCTCAGGGCCTGAGTTGGCGTGAGGATATCTGGGGAAATCCAAGTATCTCCGGGATAGGTGTGTGTGTGTATTTATACTAGTTGGCTAGAGGTCATTTCATGCTGATGATCAGAGGGTCATCACAACCATATTATTTCCAGGGTGGGAAACAAAAGAGGAAATAAACTATAGGAAACTCGGCGAGTCTCCTCAAAGTTGAAAAATCAGTCATCTCGTTTAGGCTGTTACTGGCCTCATGAATTCATTTCCACGGGACTGAATCGGTCATAGGGAATGAGGATACGCCTGGCTCAAGGGCGTGTTGCTTGAACAGTATGTGACATGGGTGAGTTACTTCTCTGTGCCTCAGTTTCCCCTTCTGTACAGCGGGGCTTCTAATATTTGTCGAGCCCATTGCCCTCCGCCTCCGTCACCACTGTCTCAGGAATTGGCTTTGCTTACCTTGAAATTCTCTGTTTACTTCTCTGTAAACCTCAGCAAGCGCTCTGGGGAGTTAGTGTCTCTTGTTCACCAGTCTCATCACTCAGCACCATGCCTGGCCACGGTGGGTATTCAGTAGTAAACATTTGTAGAATGAATGGAAGAGTGGATGAACGAATGCTTAAAGAGTATTGTGAGAGTGGAAATAAGCAACACAGGTCAAAGTTCTGTTAAGATTTCTAGAGCTTCAGCATAACCTCATCTTCTGTGCCGGAGTTTGGTCTAGTCTTCCTTGTCCGCAGCGGGAGAAGGATCCCCCCTGCCTGCCTTGGGAATGCCTTGCAGAGGACTGCTCTCTCCTTAGCTATGGTGGAAAATTCTTCTTAGAACAACGATTGCTGGAAGATGAACAGTTAATTGAATCAAATAGATCTTACTTTGGTTCTGCCACATAGAAAGCCCTGTGCTCTAATAACATGCCGATATCTCCTATCAAGCAATATTGACCAATGGATGAGGAAAAGCACAAGGAAAAAGAAAAAAAAAAAACAAACAATTGGGGAATTCCCTGGCAGTCCAGTGGTTAGGGCTCTGCACTTCCACTGCAGGGGGCACGGGTTCAATCCCTGGTTGAGGAACTAAGATCCCGCATGCTTCACTGCACAGCCAAAAAACAAAAACAAAAAAAACACACAAAACACAAAAAAACAAAAACCAAACAAACAAAAACAATTAGATACTAGGAGAGAAATCTTGAGAGTAACATTTTTACAGTGACTGCAATGCTATAGTCATTAGGAAACCCTCAAAATTCTTTTTCCATCATTCTGTCTCTCTCTCTGCGCTGGATAAGATTTTGAGGCAGAAGACACAGTGTCTGCTGTTTGGAATTTGGAAATCTAAACACAATGCTCCCTGGAGGTGTGCTACTCTGAGCTCTCCAACTGCATGGTATTTATGAAGCAACTTTCTCCAAGGAGCTCCAAGCCTTTAGGGTCTTAATCAAATTCAGCCTTACAACATTGGGCGATATTAAATGCCTTTTGCCCAAAGTCCCAGCAAGCAAAGCCATCACTGGATTGATCCCAATGCAAGAAGCCTCGATTTAATCACAGGCTTGTCTCGACTCCCTGAGCGCTTTGCTGAGACCTTGCTCACAGCATTGCTTCGCCTTCGGATATGTGCATTTTTGCATGCATTTGTCTCCCTGGCTTGACTGTGAATTCCCAAAGGGCAGGGGCAAATGGCCGTGACATACCCACCCTGTACCAGGCACGTGGATAGTCATATATGTCTATGGAATCGTGTAGGTCGTTTATTTATTTTTTTGGTAGCAATTCCTTCCTCTGGTGCAGGCAACTGGAGGTGAAACTACAAACTCAGCTCCTTTAGCAGCTCCGTGTAGGGGAAATGGGCTTCTGTTTGCAAGCTTATTATTCTTGCATGTAATGGAATCACTGGGGCACTGTCCTGCCTACACAGGAAGACTCCTGCAAAAAAGGAGAACTGTGATTTCTACCCTAGAGAAGCTGAGAGTGGAATTGAGGCAATCAAATGACCCTGGAGCAGTGGAGGGTCCATGGTTTCAGGGCTGAGACCACCTGGATTTCAATCCAGGCTTTACCTCTAAGTAGCTCTGTATCCTTGAGCAAGATACTTAACCTCTCTCAGTCTCATATGCCCAGGACACCATCTTGGGCCACCTCCACATCTGAGATTCTCTGCCTATGCTCTGGCTGCACCCTGAGGTAACACACCTCTCTCTTGACAGGACTCAGTGTTCCTCTTTCCCCACCTAGAAGCTGAGCACTTTGGAGGCAGTGACTACATTTTATTCATCCTTATTTCCCTGGCAAATGGAGATGATAATACTAATACCTGTCACATAGGGTGATAAGATAGAGCTATATTTATTCACTTGCTTAATATGGGGTCTCTTCCACACGGAAAGCATATGAAAACTACTGGCTCTTGTAAGAGTTTATTCAGTAACTCTGAAATGAGCAGTTGTACTGAAATTGATGGTATTATCCCCATTTTACAGAGGAAGTAACTGAGTCTCAGACACAGGAGGCTGTCAGTTCTTATATTAGAAAGACACTGCTTGTGCTGGTGGGAGGGTTGCTTTTTTTTTTCTCCCAAGAGACTTAGACTAAGAAGAGGGAGGCAGCCCTTGTTCAGAGTGATTGGGAAACAGTTCCGTTTGGAAGCCTTGAGCCCTAGAATTCCGGAGTCCACAACAGGAAGAACCCGGAGATCCTGCAGGAAACGTGTCCTGAAGATTAATGGTGGGTTTAAATGCTGAGCGAGGACTTTTTCCTTTCTTCCTCATCTGCATTTGGGAGATCTTTACTCTCCCTTTTTAAAGATCAATGTGCTATATTTCTTTTTTCTGAAGGTACATCTATTAAACCAACAGTGGTTGAGCTCGCAGACAATTCCCCACCATGTAATTAACCCCCTCGGGGTCCCATTTAGATCCAATGATATTTTGTGATTTTATTAACTAAAAGCAAATTGGGACGCTGTGTACTGTGGAGCTCCGGTTTGGAACTCCCTGTTCTCTGGAGCACAAGGGGTTCACTGTACCCATCTGTGCCTCTTGTCCCCCTGAATGATGCCTAAGCATTTTCCTTTTCCTTTTTTCTGTGTATATCAAATACAGATTTTTGGTTTGCGGTTACCATGGAGTTTTTGTACAGCAGTGTCTCTCTCTCTCTCTCTCTCTCTCTCTCTCCCTCTCCTCTCTCTTTCTCCCTCTCCCTGTCTCTCTCTCCCTCTCTCTCTCTCTCTATATATATATATATGATTGTTTTAAGTTGTTCATCTCTTAATTTCAAATGCATTGTAGATATCCTGCATTTGTACTCTCCTCCCCTCATGATTACTGGTTTTGATATAGTATTTTACATCTAATTGTTTTGTGTATCCCTTAACTGCTTATTGCGGATACAGATGATTTTACTTTTGTCCTTTAACCTCTGTACTAGCTTTGTGTGTGGATGATTTTCTACCTTTACTGTGTGTTTGCCTTTACCGGTGAGCTTTTTCCTTCCATAATTTTCTTGTTTCTAGTCGTGGCCTTTTCTGTTTCATCTAGAGAAGTTCCTTTAACATTTGTTGTAAAGCTGGTTTGGTGGTGCTGAATTCTTTGAGCTTTTGCTTGTCTGTAAAGCATTTGATTTCTCCATCAAATCTGAATGAGAGCTTTGCTGGGTAGGGTATTCTTGTTGGTAGGTTTTTCCCTTTCATCACTTTAACTATATCATGCCACTCCCTCCTGGCTTTTGGAGTTTCTGCTGAAAAATCAGCTGATAGCCTTATGGGAGTTCCCTTGTATGTTATTTGTTGCTTTTCCCGTTTGCTTTTAGTGTTCTCTCTTTATCTTTAATTTTTGTTATTTTGATGACAACGTGTCTTGGTGTGTTCCTCGTTGGGTTAATCCTGTATGGGACTCTCTGTGCTTCCTGGACTTGGGTGACTGTTTCCTTTCCCACGTTAGGGAGGTTTTCAGCTGTTATCTCTTCAAACATTTTCTTGGGCCCTTTCTCTCTATCTTCTCCTTCTGGGACCCCTATAATTCATCTCTGTCTGGTTGTTCTTTATATTTTCTAGCTCTTTGTTAAGAACTTCTAACTTCTCGCTCTGTGCATCCATTCTCCTCCCAAGTTCTTTGATCATCTTGGGAATCATTACTCTGAACTCTTTCTCGGGTAGATGGCCCATCTCCACCTCACTTAGTTCTTCTCCTGGGATTTTATCTTGTTCCTTCGTCTAGAACATATTCCTCTGCCGTCTCATTTTGTCCAAGTTGCTATTGGTATTTTTATGTATGTGGTACGTTAGTTACATTTCTAGACCTTGGAGAAGTGGCCTCTGTAGGAGGTGTCCTGTGCTTCCCAGCAGGGCACTCCCCTCTCGTCACCTGAGCTGTATGCTCTAGGGGTCCCTGTAAGAGGGCTGCGTGGGTCCTTCTGTTGTGGCAGACTATGCGGGCTGTCTCGTAGGCTTGGTTGGTTCCTCATCTGGTTGGTCGCCAGGCCCTGCTTTGTACGGATGCTGCCGGCTGCTGTTTAGCGGGGCCTGGTCACAAGGTGGATGGTTGCAGAGTCCTAGGGGGCCCGAGGCTAGTGCTGGCTCACTGGTGGGTGCAGTCAGGGTCCTGAAGACTCTGGAGCTGTTGCCCACCCACTGGCAGGTGGAGCCAGATCCTGGCATTAGTGCCAGACTGCTGGCAGGCACAGCTGGTTCCTGGAGTCTGGCTGCAGGGCTCAGGGGTCCCAGAGCTCGTTTCAGATCATTACGGGGTGGGGTGGGGGGCAGTTCCTGACAGAGTTGGGTATGGGGTCCACGGTGTCTGGAAGGTTATGTTCACCTACTGGTGGGAAGGGCCAGGGTCCAGCTGGTCCCAGGGAATGGTCTGGCCTGCATCGCAGGATCATAGTTTTCTTTCTTCTGGTGTCAGCCCCCTGGTGGGTGAGGCTGGTCTAGAGGCTTGTGCAGGCTTCCTGGAGGGAAGGGCCAGTGCCTGCCCACTGGTGGGGGGAGCTAGGTCTTGGCCCTCAGGTGGGCATGGCTGTGTCCAGAGGCAGCTGTGGGCTCTTCAGGCTTTTGGCAGCCTGTCTGCTGATGGTTGGGGCTGGGTCCCTGCCCACTTAGTTGTTTGGCCTGAGCCGTCCCAGCACTGGTGCCTACAGGCTACAGGCTGTTGGGTGGGACCAGGTCTGGACACTAATGAGCTCCAGCAGGTACAGTGAACATGGCCCAAGACCGCCCAAGTGTCAAAGTTGGGACTGAAACCAGGTCTGATTGACTCCAAAGCCAGTGCTCTTTTCTACTCTATTAATCCAGCAACACTGTTTTCCTGTCAAATGGGCCACTGATTTTTGGGCACCAATTAGACAGTAAATAAGAGAAGGCGTTTCCGTGTATTTATCCAGATTCCAGAACCTTGTGGGTGAGAGGTTGCACTAGGATGGCGTGTGGGAAGGCGTTCGGGGTGCCGGAGCCCTTCGCGGGCCCTGGGCCGGCTCCTGCAGGGGGCAAGGAGCTCGGCATGGCCTCAGTGGAGGCTAGAAAACGCCCACGGCCAGGAGGCAGGCGCCGGACGGTGAAGGGTCTCTTAGGCCAGGGTGAGAACTCTAGTTTCCCTTCGCGGGCCCTGGGCCGGCTCCTGCAGGGGGCAAGGAGCTCGGCATGGCCTCAGTGGAGGCTAGAAAACGCCCATGGCCAGGAGGCAGGCGCCGGACGGTGAAGGGTCTCTTAGGCCAGGGTGAGAACTCTAGTTTCCCTTCTCGAAAGGATTGAAGGCCATTGAAGGACTCAAAACGGGTGTGACTTGATCCGATCTATAAGAGCACCCCGGCTACTAGATGGAGACAGATTGGGAAGGCGGGAGTGGTTGGCAAGAGGGGAGGTCAGAACAGTTAGCACCCAATTGCCGATGGGTTTCCCAGTGTATGTCCCGTACCCAGAAGAGCCCTGGATCTTTGTGTTATGTACGTAGTCCTTTTGGCTCCAAGGATGGATACTCACACCTGGGGTATCTGTTGCATGCAGGTTTGTCTCCCCATAGGCCCCCATGTCACCTGCGCAGACAGGGAGCTGTTTCAGCAGGAGAGGAGAGTGCCCTGGGAGGGCCACACTCTCGGGATGGGGGCATCTGGTGGGCCTGGAGGGCCAAGTCCAGATGGGTGAACGGTCACAAGGGTCCAGGGCTCTAGTTTCTTTTCAGGTCATAGGACAAGGCTGGCTACATGCGCGGTGAACCCAGAGCGTCCTGGAGGAATGCAGCGTCACACCAGCCTGTGAGTTAGGACAGGAAATGCAAACCAGCACGGTTACAGTGGCGCAAAGCACAGGTAGGACACTTGGGTGTGTGGAGCGGCACGTCGCCTGGCTTGGCCTGCTGCCAGGCCACCCGGGTTACAGGCTCTCCTGGTCCCCCAGGGCCAGGTATGGTTAGCGATGGCAAGCGATAAGGACCTGGGTTTTGTATTGCAGCCAATAAGGAGGGAGAAAGAGAAAGAGAGGCCGGGGAGCCAAAGCTCATTGCTTCAGAGGTGACAGTTCTCCAGGGGTGCCAGAGATCGCGCCTGGCACATGCAGCCTTGAAGGTGGGGACTGAGGGCTCTTGGGAACGGCTCTCTTGGCAACTCTGGGGCAGAGACTCCCCGTAATGTGCTGTTTAGACAAAGCAGGTCACAGACCTCAGATGCAATCTATCAGGGGCAGAGCTCACCCCCTCTGCAAGTTATAATAGCACGCCAAGCCTTCAGAGCCTAGGATGTTTTGTACCCCATCTCCTGGGGGTTCCTCCCTCCTTGGATGTCCCTGAGGAGGTCACATTACTGTTTTTCGGTTCCATGAGTTCTGGGTAATAGCTTCAGGTTTGCTGGTCTGTGCTGTTTGACCTTCGGCAAGTCACTGAACCTCTCTGATCTGTTCTGTAGTCCTTTCTTCTACCTCTCGGATCCTGCATAGCCTCATGTGTTACAAAAGGGATGATCACAGTGGCCCTGCCACAGGGAGGTTATAAGGATCAACCAAGAAGAAAAACTTGGAGGATTTTGGAAAGTAGAATATAACTATATTATTAGTATTAGTAATAGTAGAAGTAATAAATTAATATCAACAGACTTACTGATGCTTATTGAACATCTACTATATGCTAGGTGCTACGGAACCCAGATGTGTGACACATGGGTCTTCCACCTCTAGGAGTTTATAATCCTCACGTATATAACAGAGCTAATAATACTAGGTAAGACTTATAAAGCACCTACTATGTGCCGGGCACTGTTCTCAGTATTTTGCGTGTATTAACTAATTTGATCCTCACGATAACCTTACTCTGGGAGCAAGTCTCATCACCATTTCACAGACAAGGAAGCCGAGGCACAGAGAGACCAAGTAACTTTCCCGAAGTTCGGTAGCTGGTAAGAATCGGGGCCAGGATCACATTCGGGCCAGCTGGCTGTGGAACCACTCGTCCACATGGCCTGTTGAGTAAGAGACTCGTTGGTGGTTTTCAGGATTCCCCCTGAGAGTTATACAAGATGTATCTGTCTGAGTTCAAAGCTTGGGGTATTAACCACTTCCCCATGCAGCCTTGGGAGCTCACCAGTGAGAAGCCCAGAGAAGGGTAACTGACCTCCATGGTGAGTGCCACATCGGTTTCCCAAGGGGCAGACCAGATGTCCTCGGCCATCTCGTGTAGTAGTTACGGGTCCAGCTTCTGGAGTCACATGCTTCTGGTGACATCTCAGGTCCCTTGCTTCCTAGCAGTGTGACATTGGGCAACTGACTTATCCTTTCTAGGTTTCTATTTCTTCATTAGTAAAATGGGAGATGTAAGCTCTTGTTAAGAGAATGTAATAAAATAATGTCTCGAAGGCATGAAGTAAGTGCTATCCATATATTGATATATGACACATATACATCTGCGTATATATGATTAAGCGGTAGCACAAGGAGGGGAACACAGGCGGGGACTTTTTTGATGCTTTGAGAAAAGAAGCCACTATTGAGTTCCCAGCCGATAGCAGCTGAGTTCTGTGTCCCGGCGAAAAGGCTGTGAGTCAGGACCCTGGCTTTTTTGTTAAAGACTAAATCAACCGTCTACCCAAACACCCACAGTAGAAAAAGGACCCCAAGTCTTGGGGATAGATTAGACCTAGAAGGCTAGAACGGTCACTTACTTGAACATTATTTGCTTGTTTAAATTGTTTAAAATATGTCTGCTGCCTGGGGCCTCTGGCTAAATGGCCCAGGTTATGAAAATATGTAATTCACTGAAACAACGCAGGAGCAAAGTATGTGAGCAATAAGCAATCCGCCAGCATGTACGGCTGCCTTATTATCAGGCAATTCTTCGTCTCCAGGTGTTTCCCAAGCAGTACTGTTTGGTGATTCTAGACCAAAGCCTGGTGAGATTGGTTGGTCTTTGTGATTTTTATCTTGCAGAGGAAATTGGGCACAGGTAAGCTCAGAGCCACAGAGCCAAGACCAGACTCAGACCTTAGTCGCTGTAGAACCTACATTGGTTCTATAGACTAAAGGACAGATACCTGGGTGGTACCAGCTGGTGCCGCATGGCTGAAACAGATGCACCAGAAAGAAGTGTTTCTTGGCCCTAGAGAAAGAAAACTGGAGACTCCATTTACAGAATCCTAGAAGATTTAATGTAGGTGGTGCCTTACGCAGCCTCTAGCTCAGAGGTCCTCATACTTTTTCTAGCTATGGGAAACTTTGTTTAAAGAATATCTTGTGAAAAAAAAAAAACAACAAATAAAGCAGATGAAAGCTTAGCTGCTTTGGTATAAGATGGGGCAAGAACTTGGCCATGAGACCACAGGTCTCTTCTCCCTTGCTCCTGAGAGGATTCCATGGACCCCCTAGAGCTCCATGGAACCCAGTTTGGGAACCGCTGCATAGTGGCAAAGAGCTTAGAAAACAAGAGCAGGGCTTGAATCGGTTTTCTCATTTGTCAAATGGTGATAATAAAATTGCCATCTTCATAAGCACATTTCATAAGCACATCATAGATGAACTAAACAATGGGGAGGGCTTAGCAGTGCCTGGTACAGAGTAAGCATTCAATAAATGTGAGCAAAATAATTATGTATTATATTGCTAATCATGACTATGTTTATTATCACTCGCTTTGTGACCTTTGCAGATTTACTTAACCTTTCTGAGCCTCTTGCTCTATCTGTAGGCAGGGATCATAATACTTACCTTGTCTTGTTGTTGTCAGAAACTTTTAAACAAAAAAGATTTGTAAGTCACTTAGCATAGCATCTAGTCCTTTTCCCCTCTGTCATGGGAACTCAGAAATTGGGCCAAAGTTGATGTTCCTTCTACGCGTCTCAGAGTACATCTTGAGATTTCATTCTTAGAGAAATTCATGCATTCAGTAATAATCTAAAGCCTCTTCCCACCTATCTGGAAAATGGCTATAATCCTGATACGGGGCCCTCTGTGGATGCCCCTCCCTCTGTGATGAGGTGAGCGCAGCTTGCCCCTGTGCGATGGTCTTCTTTCTGCAAGCCTCTAAGGGGGCTCCCGGCTCAGAGTCAAGTAAGCTCAAAGTAAGGGAGACCTTCTCTAGAGATGGCTTCTTGCACCACCGTCCAGCTGTGTGACCTTGAGCCAGGACTTTGGCCTCTCTGTTCATCACTTAGCTGAGGGACAGCAAAAATGGTTTAGTTTTTGTTCAAGTACTGTGTCTATGTGGGGGATCTCTACTCATTGCTGTCACTCAGGGACCCCCGGTGACGGAGGCTCCCTCTCAACCCGTGTCCCTGTGATCCCTGTGCTGGGGGAGGGGAGAACGGGGTGAGCCCCACACTGGCTCTTAAAGCTTCTTCCTAGAAGTGACATACGTAACTGACACTCAAATCTCTTCGGCCAAAGCGGGTCACATGTCCATGCGCAAGGGGGACGGGGCGGTGGGGGGGGGGGCAGGAGGTGCAGTCCTACCTTGTGTCTGGGAGAAGGAGAGCAGGAACTCTTCTGATGAATGGCACTAATCACCATCACAGACAATCATCAGGAACGACTAGGGTTAAAGGTCAGCGGTCTGGAAATCTAAGCGGATGATGGCAACGATGGTGACAAGTCACGGCTGCTGTTTATTGAGCAGGGAGTCTGTGCCCGGCCACAGCCTGCCCCGCGCCATCTCATTTAATCCTCATGCCTTGGTGAGGTGGGCGCTCTTCCCGTCCCCCGCTGCAAAGGGAGCTGAGGCTTGGAGAGGTGACGTCCCTGAGAGGGTGTCACCCAGCCAGTATATGAGGCACCCTCCACGCTCACTGGAGCAGAGTGACAGTGGCAAGTTAATGAAGGGACCGTCAAGTCAGAACCCAGAGACAGTCCCGGGGAAGGAGAGGGCTGACATCAAGGAAAATAGCTCCCGGAAACGTGTGATCCATTGCAGAGGGAGCTGGGAGAATATGCATCCAAGCACGCTCTCATCCAGCTGCCAGCCATCGGCCAAGCCCAGCCAGCATCTGGAAGGCAGTGGAGTCCCTGCGTGCCCCTGCTGGTCCTTACAGGCACCCTTATGCACATTAGGGAAAGGTAAAAAGCACCCCTCTGGGCAAGAGTAACCCCCTTTGTATGGGACATAGCCCCTCGCCCCTCACTCCGACCGCACAAAGCCAGCAGCCTCCCCAGGCCCCCCCTACCTGACCCAGCTGTGGTGCGTGTGCATGGGTGGGTGGTGTGTGCCTGGAGAGCCAGCCACATGACCCATCCCAGGAGCACACAGCCATTCATCCTCATCCGTTGGAAGAACGAAATCAATACCAGCAAACCCACAGTTTTTCCTGCCACAAAGCCTGAACTCGGGCACATCTGTTGCTTTCTGATGTTTCTAGCATTATTTTCCTCCCTTCAAATATGGATGATCTGGCATCTGTTCAACAGTTGTTTCCATAAACAGCACACCCTCGCCTTCCCAGGGTCCTCGAAGAGTTTCCGCACTGCTGGGTAGAGAGGGGGGCGCTTCTCAGGAGAGTGCAGCTTGGATGGTGAGTTGAGAATCTAGCTGGGCCCACGTTGCTCCCCCCCGGACCCCTGGGGTGGCTCTGGATTCAGAAGCCAAGCAGTCTCCCACCCAAGAGCCCTTGATCACGTCCCCTCCATGGAATGCAGAGCCCACGGCCCTTGCTGGCCCAAGAATGTACCTACAAACCCCAAAGGTCATGTGCAGATATGCAGAGCTGGAAACCTGTTTTTTTTTTTCAGGCAGAGATCAGTACTATGAACTGGTTTGAAAATTGCCTGGAAAGTGGTTTGTGGGAGAAACAATAGAGAGAATCAAGGGGGCTCTAGGTTGAGACGGGAAGAGTCCAAGAGGCTGGGGGAGCCTTTCCTGAGCATGAGGGTTTGCTTGATCTTTGTGCCTCCAGCTTGGATTCAGGAGTGAAGGAGGGACTTCCCTGGTGGTGCAGTGGTTAAGAACCCACCTGCCAATGCAGGGAACACATGTTCGAGCCCTGGTCCGGGAAGATCCCACATGCCACAGAGCAACTAAGCCCGTGCGCCACAACTACTGAGCCTGCGCTCTAGAGCCTGCGAGCCACAACTACGGAGCCCACGTGCCACAACGACTGAAGCCCATGCGCCTAGAGCCCGTGCTCCGCAACCAGAGAAGCCACAGCAATGAGCAGCCCGCGCACCGCAACGAAGAGTAGCCCCCGCTCACTGCAACTAGAGAAAGCCCGCGCAGCAACAAAGACCCAACGCAGCCAAAAATTTTAAAAATAATAATAATAAAATAAATTAATTAAATACATTTTTAAAAAGAGTGAAGGAGAAAAGATCTGTCTTTCAAGGTAAAGACAGACGTTCTCACTCAAAGAGCTGTGGGATCACGGAAGAGTCTGCCTCAGTAGGTAATGAGCTTTCTATCCTGGGGAGTAATCAAGAAGGAATCTCTAGTAGGGGGTGTTGGAGCAGACGTCCAGGCATTGGGGGACATGTTAGAAAGATGGCTTCTCAAGTCTCTCTCCCCTGAGATGTTGCATTTGTAACCGATCGGCAGTCTTGTCGAGCCTGGATCTGTGGATCAAAGCGGCTCATGTTTAGAAACCCAGGCTGAGGAGGTTATTGAGAACTCATGCACGTGAGCTCTGGGCTGGATGGATCTGGGGTTCCAGTGTTGGCTCTGACACGAGCTGTGTGACCTTGTGGAAGTTTATTGAATGTCTCTAAGCCTCAGCTTTATCCTCCAGAAACCCGAACACACGTAGGTCTTAGGGAGTGGTGCAGATTTAATGGCCTAAGAAATGCCAAATGCCTAGTGGCAAATGACCATGGCAGTTACCGGCACAGAGCAGTGGGTACCAGGACCCAGTAACTTGTGGATTTTATGACGCTGCCCTGGCATGGCTCTCCTGCTCTAAAGGCATTCGTGTCTCCCCTTAGTTCTGAAATTAAAGGTACTAAATGCAGCAATGCTTTTCTTGTCAATAAAGATAGTAACTCTTTCCTGGGTAGTCTGGCCTTTTAGAAATAAAGACCTGAATTTATTATTATTGAGAGTCAGACTTTAGACTCTCATATAACTAACCCATTTTAAGTCTCTCTCTCTCTCACACACACACACACAAATATTCCTATTTTTAAATATATGTTCCCTCTGCTATGTGAATGAGGTGAGGTGTTGGGGGGTTATTTTCTTTCCTCCCCCCACCCTTTTTTTCTTTTTGCAAAGGAGACACCTTTTCGGTGTTGGCATGACATTAATAAAAATAATAAAGGAGAAGGTTTGGAGGGAAAAGGTAAATAAGGCAATTCATACATCATCTGGGAGAGACACGGGAGTACGGCAGAGAAAAATCACCATCCCGCCATGTGAGCTGGGAGATTTTCCTGAGTCAGCTCGCTTGCTGCTCTCTGGGTGCCCAGCTACTGCTGCCATGGCGTTGGCTTCTTCCTCTCAGTGGGTCCCAGCCTGGTTTGGAGACCTCTTGTCATTAGCTGGGCTGCTTTTCTGCAAGGGGCGCTAATAGAGGCATCTCTTTAGTGCTGCAACTTAAAATTCCAAAAGATCTCTCCCATCCCCAACCCCTCCCCATACACACACACACACACGCACACGCACAGAGTGCACCTTGGAAGTGCACCTACCTGCAGGAGTGACCCACTACGTGATATGCAGGCCCCACTGCAAAATGAAAACGTGGGAACCCTTTCTCAAAACTATTACAGGTTCAGTGCAGCAAGAGCAGAGCAATAAATGCACAGAGAACTTAGAAGCAAGGGGCCCTGTGTGACTGCCTGGGAAGCCATCCCCAGCTGCTGCCTTTAAAAGTCACGAGCCACGTGGGTATGGCAGTAAATAGAGCCTGGTGGCTTTACGTGGTCTCTTTGATCATCGGCTACCTGGCAGGTGAGTGACAGTCACAGGAACCTTCCATCCTGCATCCCAGTAAGTCAGATGAGTAAAGTGTAGCCACATCCCACACATTCTGAACAGGGCTCAGTGACAGACCACAGAGTGTTGCGAGATGCCCCACCTCCGGGGATCAACTAGCAAACCTTATTAAAACCCCAGAATCGTACGCCTTTACAATTTCAGGAGTCCCTGGAAATCATCTCTTCTAACAGCCTTGTTTTCCAAATGTGGACACTGAGGCCAGGAGAGAGGGCAGAGGTGTTTCTAGTCATGTTTCACCTTTACTGCATCCCTGAGCAATTGGCGTGCATTTAACTCACAACCGGCACAGGAAGTCAGCACAGCTGATAGACCCATTTTAGAGAAGAAGCAACTGAGGCTCCTTCAAGTTCAGTAGCTTCCCCAGGATCACACAGCCGGCCATTGGAGGAGCTGCCTTCTGAACTGATTCTGGAGCCCTTGTTAGTGCTCTGCTGTTTCCAAAGCACTTCAGGGCAGGGTCCCCCGTTCCTACTCCCAGCTCTGTGTACACCTCCCGTCAGCTGCCCGTCTCCTCTGGCGCAGTCTGCTATCTCCTCTCTGTCTTGCCACTCCGTGACAGCTGGAGGTGGATCTTTCTGCCAACTGAATTCTCAGCGGTAGACACAAGAAGAGGTATTGGGCGGGGGGGGGGGGGGGGGGGGGTGGGGGGGTGGGAAGAGAGAATCAACAGAACGTGAGAAACAAGATAGGTTTGGTCCTTTTGTGGAAGAGAATGGAGTGATCTCAAAAGCAGGGCCTGAAAAAGCACGCATCCCCAGGGACATGGAGGGCCGGGCGTCCCCCATGCCAGGCCACAGACCCCCACTGCGAATGAATTGCATGCTTGGGCCAAGGTAACAGAGGCCTTGGCCAATATCCCCAGGTCTTTCCTGCCCTGCGCTGGCCTAGACCCGGCCGTACCCAGCCAGGAAGGGGAGGCTGGGTGGGAAGACAGGAGAAGGCCTCATCGGAGCTGGTCTCAGAGCCCCAGCAGGGCCTGGCGTCCCACCCAGCAAGGGCTCTGCTGCCAGGACGCTTGCCAGCCAAGCTGAGTAAACACTCGAGGGCTTCTGGCAGAGCTGGTGGCAGAGGGGAGAGACAGAGGCTTCTCACCCAGGGCTGGATGTGGCCGTGTGTGCCCTTCGTCGTGTGGCCTTCCTGCCTCAGTACCCCCTCGTCCTCACCCCTCAGGAACACAGGCCTGGGGGCTTTCTTAGAGCCCCATGTGGTTCACAGCTCCATTTCCCCTTTGCAAAGATGTGTCCTATTTTTATTCGGATTCTGCTTAGAATACTGGGGTTTGCTCTCCTCACTTCCGCACCTCGGAGATGGTTTCCCCAAGAGGCAGAAAAGCCAGATTATTTCAGTGATGGGACCCATGTGTGTGTCCGGGGAGGGAACGTAAAGACGTAAATATGAAGGTTAAGGCAGCGGTGATCGTGAATGTTAGTTTAGTTTAGAAACAGACCCTTTCCCCCATTTAAAAAGAATGATTTAAAAAGAAGGAGATTTGATGAAACCCAATTCCAATTTCTTTTAGATAATGATAATTAGATAATTTATATATTCGTGTTGCAAACACACAAACCTTAAGAAGAGAAAATGGTTATGAATACTAAATAAAATGGGGTATTGGCAGCTCTTAGTGCAATGACTTATATATTTATCAGTTGACTTACAGAGATTTCCAAAATATATTGTTAGGGAGAACGGCAGTGGGACTTCCCTGGTGGTCCGGTGGTTAAGACTCTGCATTTTCACTGCTGAGGGCACGGGTTCGATCCCCGGTCGGGGAATTGAGATCCCACAAGCCACTCGGTGCAGCCACAAAAAAAAAAAAAGGCAAGATGCAGAGAAGTTAGTAAAATATGCTGATTATTTTAAAATATAAATCAGCATAGATTAAATAGATGGCTGGATGAATGGATGGAAGGAAGGATAGAGAGAGAGATATTTTATACACTTTCTTTATTAGAGCAGTTTTGGGGCTACAGGAAGATTGAGTACCAAGTACACAGAGTTCCCGTGTACCACCCCCCCACCAAGTCCAATTTGGCACTTTTAGGCTCTCAAGTTCTCAGTTGCTTCCCATCTCACAAAGAATCAAATCCAAATAATGTATCAGGGCTTACAGGGCTACATCTTGAGCCTCATCTACCTCTCTTTTCACTCCCTCACCTGCAGTCTCCTTGGTCACCTTGCTGTCCCTCAGCCAGCAAGCCCCCCCCCCCAGTGGCTCTCTCAGGCCCACATTCCTCTATGTGCGTCCTGTGTACACAACGTGCGTGTCGCCTTGGCTAAGCTCCATCCAGCCCTTTCTTTGCAGGGCCGTGCTGCACTGCACCGGGACGCTTCCTCTGGGTCCTCATCCCGGCCTCCCTCTGGGCCCCCCTTCTTGGTCTCATGCCGCACCACCTTCCTTTCCTTTTACAGGCACTTGCCAGCCTCAGACCTTCCCACAACACCTCCTGCTGTCGCATCACTCCAGCCCCCTGATCAGAGCACCCTCGCCCTGATGGGTGTCGGGCTGGGGGTTTTCAACTGCTGCCTTTCTTGTCGAAGGCCCGGAGATTTCAGTCATGTGTGCAGACCCTGAGGTTGGGCTGCTCTCATTTGAACCCCTTCCCCCAGGAAATGAAAGGCACAGGCAGAGCAATCCAAGGACCTTGACTTCTCTGAGATGCAGCTTCCCTAGCACTGAAATGGGGCTAAAGAAGGTGTCTGTTTCAGGGGATGTTGGAAGGGATGTGCAGAGAAAGGGCACAGGGTAGTACCTGGTTACAGGACAGATGCTCACTGGATTTCACCTCCTTTGACTGTGCTGTGCTAGCATTAGTCCAACGCCAAGCTGTGTCTCTTTGCATTTTTCACTTCGGGGGATTGAATTCCACTGCCACGTGGGAGACAGCTCCTTCCCTGTTGCCTAGGGAAAAACGACGCTCTTCCGACTTCCTCTCCCTCCCACTTCTCCTTCTCTTCCTCCTCTCTCTCCTCCTTTTCGCCTTTTCCTTTCTCTTCTTTCTTTCCTCCCCCTTCTCTGCCTCCCATCGATTGCCCTTCGTGTTGGGCGTGCAGATTTTTTTTTTAAATTTATTTATTTTTGGCTGCGTTGGGTCTTCGTTGCCGCGCGCAGGATTTCTCTAGTTGCGGTGCGCGGGCTTCTCATTGCGGTGGCTTCTCTTGTTGCAGAGCACGGGCTCTAGGCGTGCGGGCTTCGGTAGCTGTGGCTCTAGAGAACAGGCTCAGCAGTTGTGGCTCAAGAGCTTAGTTGCTCCGCAGCATGTGGGATCTTTCCGGACCAGGGCTTGAACCCGTGTCCCCTGCGTTGGCAGGTGGATTCTTAACCACTGCACCACCAGGGAAGCCCGGGCGTGCAGATTTGATCTGCGTGGCCTGAGCTGTCCTGTGTCCCAGGAAGTACCTTTGTCCACTGGCTGAATGAATCTCTCTCGTTTATCCCAAGTGCCTTTGTCCTCTGGTTCCTTGTCCCCAAGGGCAATCCTCAGGCCTTCTCGCCCTCCAGGGAGGGCTTGGCCCTGGGGATGCAAGGCACAGGCCCCAGGGGTCTCGGGTTATGGATCTTGCAGACCACTTGGCAACGTGTATCAGGCCCTGGCTCCCCCATGCAGTGTGGCTACTTCACCTCCGGTCTGAGCGCCCTGGGAGCGGCCCCTGTTCCCAGCACCATGGCTTTAGACGGGAAGCAAGGGCTTACAGACCCACTGGTGATCGGAAGACTCTTCCCCGAGGAACAGCAGGTCCCTTTTCTGTGGCCTTTTTATACATGTTAATCTTCCTCCTTTGTCAAACTTCCCCCCTCTCCCGTGACCAAGGGACAAGGGCGAAGCAGCCCCACAAAATCCATCAAACCTTTTAAATTGTCACCTGCCCAGCGGAAAACCCCTCACTTCCTCATTGCTGCCTCACGCCGTAGAGAACGTGGGGGCAGAAAAAGATATCCATCAAATGAATCTCCAGATGACATTTTGAACTGTGTTTTGTTGTTATTGTTCAGAAAAGAAAAATGGTAATGCTGTAAGAATTTTGGTTAAGTGTTGGGGTCGTTCACCTGTTTTCCTCCTACTTGGAATTTTTAGTGTTAAAATGAGTGAATAAAATAACTTGCCTTTTGGGGCAGACGTGGGTTTGAAAATGTAGAGGGAGGCATTCTCAGCTTCCCTTTGGGCTCTGTTTTCCTGAGATGCACACACGCTGTGTACATTTGCCCCGATGGTACCTCAAGAGGACAAATATGGCAACCCTGAAACAGAGTCGGACAGTGCCTGGGAGACAGAGTGTAGCTCCACACTGTGAGTGGGGTGTGTGTGCGTGCGTGTGTGCACAAACGTAGTCACAGCCTTGAGCTACGGGGAGGGAGGTATAGCCGAGAGTGTGTTGTCCCCTCCAAACTTTGACAAGGAAATACAAAGAACAGACCCCCTCACCTAATGTATGGCATTGCCCTGTCCGGGGGCATAGTCTTTTCCGTATTCATCCATCCATCCATCTTCCATCCCTCCCTCCCTCCACCCACTCATCTAAAAACTATCGGGTAATCGTTCTGTGCCAGATGTTATGCTCTGGCAGTTACATGGGATTCTCATGGAATCCTCACAAGAACCCCGTAAGGTAAGGCGCTTTTTATTTCCTACTAGATAAGAAAGCAAAGGCTCAACGAAGTTAGTAACTTGTCCAAGCTATGCAGCTGCAATAGGCTGAATTGGAATTGGGTGTCTCGTTGTCTGACTCCAAAGCCTGAGCCCCTTGTTTTGTGTCCTGCTTTCCCAGGGTGGGGTGGGGTGGGGTGGGTGAGGAGGAAGAGGCGGTGTCGGGGGTGTGCTGTCAGCTGGAAAGGTTAAGAGGGGAAAAGGAAGGGGCAGCTTGTCACGGGCATATTGGTTCAGTTCTGCCTCCTTCTGAGAAGAGTTTCAAATGGCTTGGCTTAAGTATCTTTTTTTTTTAACATCCTTATTGGAGTATAATTGCATTACAATGGTGTGTTAGTGTCTGCTTTATAACAAAGTGAATCAGTTATACATATACATATGTTCCCATATCTCTTCCCTCTGCATCTCCCGCCCTCCCACCCTCCCTATCCCACCCCTCTAGGTGGTCACAAAGCCCGGAGCTGATCTCCCTGTGCTATGCGGTTGCTTCCCACTAGCTATCTATTTTACGTTTGGTAGTGTATATATGTCCATGCCACTCTCTCACTTTGTCACATCTTACCCTTCCCCCTCCCCAAGAGAAAAACAAATACGGTATGCTAACACATATATATGGAATCTAAGGGGGAAAAAAAGGTCATGAAGAACCTAGTGGCAAGACGGGAATAAAGACACAGACCTACTAGAGGATGGACTTGGCTTAAGTATCTTTACATTTGGGTTACATCAAGATAGCCGAGTCGAGATGGCTCAGACAGAAGATGAAAAGTCACATCTAAATGTCTAATTCTAAGATACTCTTTGATGGGTAGTATTTAAAATAACATGCGTGGAAGTAGTCATCCTTTCATGAAAACCGTGAAGAGTGGGAAATACTGACCGACCCCTGGCTATATACCCTGCCATGTACTATGTATGTGTATAACATACGTAGCCCACATCGCTAACATGTATCTCTAACATGCTGTGTATGTTAGAGATAGAAATTGTAGATTAATAATTTCGTTTACCTTTGAATACTTGGCCTAATTCCATAAGTGGTTTATGGGATATATAAACAAGGCAATGCTTAGGAGATAACCAGAAAGTAAAAAGAAAAATGATAGAAATAGCACGTTATAAAAGGAAGTCAAGACCAGGGAGTGACCACAGGACATAGTGCAGACCCAACGATTCTACACAGTTGCACTGATTGGTCCACACATTTGGTTCTGAGCTTCCTGGTGAACAACGTGAAAGGGGAAACAGAAGCAGTCATGTGATTTTTCTGGTCCAGAAGAGAAAACAAAGCAGTTCTTCTAGGGGTAAAGACGAAGAGAAGTTCACACTCTAGTGGGTAGGTTCAGTGATACCCACAAATGGCCACTGATTCCAGTGCAGTATGGAAATGTGTCTCATACGAAAAAGAAGGGATTTTAAACTGATTCCCAGTGGCTTACATTCTCAGTCTGAGAATTTGATTTACTTTAATTTTGCAGTTAACATTTTTTTTATTATCAAATAAAAAATGGTCTTGGAAAATGTAGGCTTTTTCAAATAAAATTTGTAGCTTATCTGAATTCTGGTAGCTTTGTGGTTGTGCTGATGTATCGGGATATTTAACGAGGAATTTTAGTCACTTAGCATAGTTTCTGGAGAGTCGTAGACACTCAATAAAAATTTGTTGAGTGAAGGAATGGAATATAAACAAGGTGACTGTTGAGCAGAAAGAAACAGAGGATGAATTCAATAGAATATTGGAAATTCTTCAAGTTCAGAAATAATCGATTTCTGAATTTAGTGTCCTGTCACTACATCAAGCCACCTCTCCCAGCAACTTTATGCCTTGAATTTAATGCTCAGACATTCCTACAGTGCTTGAACTGGAAAGTATTAGTTTATTGTTTTTCACATATTTCAACCCCGTTCCTCTGATTAAAGCACATGGCTTTTTAAGCAACATTATTGTAGCATAATTATATACGATAAGACGTGCACAGTTGAAGTGAGGCGCTTGATGAATTTTGGTGAGTGGACCACCCCACGTAACCACCACCTCAAAGAAGATATAGAACATTTCCAACACCCCAGAGAATTCCCTTCGCCCTGAATCTCCCCCCCGCTTTCCTCAGGCCACCAGTGATTAAGCTGATGGGTTTCTAATTTGTTTTTCATGCTGTTCTTTTTTTTTTAATTAAAAAAAAATTTTTAATGAAGTATATAGTTGATCTCCGATGTGTTAATTTCTGCTGTACGGCAAAGTGATTCAGTTATCCACGTATACACATTCATTTTAAATTGTTTATATTCTTTGATGATGAATAGAATCATATTGTTCTGAAGATGGAACAGAACATAAAAGTTTTGAAGCTACTCATGAAGAATAAATAACCTCCTTATTCTAGTGATAGGGAAACTGAGTCCAGCAGGCTTGTCGTAGACTGGTTGGCCATGAGCTGGTGGACCCATGGTGGTCTCAGGGGCCAGAGCTGTTTCTCCTGTGTGTCTTGTCTCAGCAATTCTGGCAGTTAGGACCGAGGGGCTCTTGGGATAGGAAACAGCCGGGAGAGTAGGTGACATACATTTCACTGAAGTTAAAAATTGCAATTGGTGGTGGCAATTATTCTGAATTATCCTCAGAATGATTAAGAAAATGATACCCTTAAATAAATGTTTGAAAGAAATGAGTTTTGTTGGGAATAATACCTCACAGCCACTTCTCAGAAGTCCAAAGAGAGAAGCAAATTAAGGCACGCCCTTCAAGCAGTTGGGGGGAAAGAAAAAACACAGAGTTCCTAATAAATATCTCACCAATCCAATTATAGCATTCAAATCAAGGAGAGAAAAATACAATATCAAATATAATGAAAGCTCTCTTTCCCATCGAAAACATAGCCTGCTTCTCATTGCCCAGTGCTGAAGGGGATTTCAAAGTCAGCATTTATAGGAGAGGGGGAAAAAAAATGCCATGTAAATCAAAGTGAAATAATCAAATTTTTCTGGTGGAAATAAGTGCAGTTGTTTGATGTAATTTTGACATTCAGCATAATTTCAGCGTCACCACTGAAGTTAGGAGATCAGGGTGTCTCCGTGAGACTTTTCTAGTGAGAATTTACCGATTGGGAAAATCTGAATTAGACTTTGAATGCAGTGTGGCCTTATGCATAAAGGCCTGTTTCCATTTATTCGTGGGGTGAATAGCATCCCCCCTAAATCCATGTCCACCCAGAACCTCATAATGTGGCAATATTTGGAAATTGGTCTTTGTGGATATAATCAGTTGAATTGAAGTCATCCTGGATAAGGGTAGATTCTAAAGCCAATGACTGGTGTCTTTCTAAGAAGAGGAAAGAATACACAGAGACACACACACACAGGAGAGGGATGTGATGATGGAGATGGACGTTGGGATAATGCAGATGTAAGTCAGGGAACACCAAGGATTGCCAGGAGCCAGCAGACGCTGGAAGAGGCAGGGAAAAAGCCTTCCTTAGAGCTGTCAGATGAAGTATGACCCTATGGCACCTTAGTTTCAGACTCCTGGCCTCCACAACAGAATTTCTGTTGTTTTAAGCCACCTACTAAGGGCACCCTTTGTGGCATCCCTAGACCAATACATCAGTGCTGTGTAAGACCGCTTCTGCTTCTAGAAACAAGAACCCGTTTATGATCATGACGTAGAGATACCCAGGAATCTGGGAGGTGACTTTCCCTAACAGAGAAACTGGGTTCACAGTATTTTGAGTCAGCAGTTGGGAGTCTTCCAGACACCTTCTGCAAAGTTCTGGCCACTCGTCCCCTCCAGTGACTGAGGAGCAGACGCCTCAGTGAACCCTGAAGCTTCCAGCAGGAAACCAATCTGCATCCCTGTTGATGCTCGTTCTACTTGGATAGTGAGAAACCCAAGTGATGCCGCGCATGGACCAGAGGACGAGCCCCGGATGGCTTCCTTCCCAGAGAGCGTGCTCTGAGCGCAAGAGAGGTTGAACAAAGAGCTGCCTCGGTCCCTGTTCTGCCTGGAACCACCCAGCCTCTCAAAGGAGACTGGTCGGGTTCATAGTCTCCTACCTGGTGTGGAGAAGGCAGTGGCTTCCGCGCACGGCAGTAGGTAGAATTGTCTTTAAGAGTTCATGCATTTCTGCTGTCCCCACTTGCCCTCCTGCCACTTTGCCATGAAGTGAGTGCCACCCAGATAGCAGCTGCTCTTTTCTGCTTCATTAGCCCCTCCAGTTAATTAACTAATCCATTCAGTAATTCATGAACACGTATTTATTGAGTCCTCACCACATGCCAAGGATCGTGCCTGGTGCTGGGGCTCAAACAATGAACAGACTGAACCTCTGGTCTAGACCTCACCAAACTCCTGGTCTCAGGGCCAGTGCAGGCCCACGTGGGGCCTTGGGTTGAATTAGATAAAGACACCCCGTTCCTCTGGGCAGAGTTCATGGCTTAGCACATGTAACAAGGACTTGCATATCAGTCCATCCCACTTCCTAGGCCAGAGACCTTGTGCAGTGTACAACGAACACAACTGTACCTGGCGTTGAGTCTCCTGGGAGGCACTAATAGCTAACAGGGACAGGGCAGACATGGAGGATGGGCGGGGGAGGCAGGGGGTGGAATTGAAGGGCATACAAGGCAGCATCTGACCCAGCCGTGGTTGAGCCAAAAGAGGCATCTCAGAAGGGGTGACTTCGAAGAGGAGGTCAGTACCTATAGCAGTGAAAATAGCCATACAGTAAGCCTTTTTGGTTTTGTTGTTACTGTTTCTTTTAAATATGGAGATTCTAAGGCATAGAGAGTCCAATTAATCCTTTGCCTATTTCTTAAACTTCCTTTGTCAAAGAGAGAGAGAATTTATATGCCACCATTTAGGCCTTTTTCAATACAGTCACTGGCATTGCGTTTTGGCAGAGGTGCTAAATGACTTAAGAGAGTTGGGAGATGCAGGAAAGATGTTTTTATTATTATTATTCAGAAGCTTTTATTTGATCATATAAATCGTTACACTCACTTAAGTTTCTGCCTCAACCAAGACGAAGAATTGCATCTACCAATATTCTCAGGCCCACTGCTACCATATAGAACCTTAAATTGTAACTTGCAAGTAAAAGAAATAATAGGAGGGATTTATCATGATTGGAAAATCAGATTCTAGAAAAGCAAAACACACTTTGCTACGGAGATGAATTTGCACGTGTGGCAGGCTTGTACATTAAAACAACACTGGATGGTCACGGGTAAGATCTGCTTCTCTCTCCACTGGTGTGTTTATTTTCATATCCCCATGGTTTATTAAGAATCCTTGCATTTAAGGCATCTCTAGACCCTGTCATCTGCATTTTGAAAGTGCCGAATCCTAGCCACTAGACCACCAGGGAGCTATGTCATCTGCAATTTGAAGAGAACACCTTCCTTATGGGAACCCCCTCCTTTGAAAACTAAATCCATATGGAATTCTCAACCTATATAGATGAAGGCAGATATACATGGTATGTTATATAATACCACAGTAAGAAACTGCTCTGTTAATAAAACTCAGGGAATTTCTACTAGCAGCTGTGATAACAGAGCCTAGAGAGTGTCATGCAGGGAGAGTAATAAAGTACAGTGAAAGAATTCAGGTTGTGTCTTTGAACCTCACTCTGTATGACAGTTCTCAGCCTGCTGGTTGCACTAGTCAATGCCAAAAAACCCCACCCTACCCAGAAATTGTAGCGGGCCAGAAGGCTTTCTTGAGTCCCTTGTTTGTTTTGATATCATGTGGAATCTTCCCAGATGACCCTTTTCCAAAATGCAGCCCAACTCCCCTCTGGAATTCCCTATTCTCCTCCCTTGCTCTATTTTTTTCTGCTAAGACTTATCACCATCTGACATGACACATGTATCAGTTAGCTAATACTTCATAACAAATACACCCACACTTAGTCGCTTTAAAACAACACCCCTATTATCACATAATTTTTGTGGATCAGAAACCTGAGTATGGCTTAGCTAGATCCTCCAGCTCATGGTATGTTACGAGGCTGCAACCAAAGTGTGGGCTGCAATCAAAGTGTAGGACTGTGGTTATCTCAAAACTCAAATAGGAAAGGATCCAGTTTGGGAATTGGTGAGAGCCATTTTATAAGCTGCATATCAAACTACATATTTTGATTATTTATCTGTATGTCATCTCTATCCCACTGAAATAAAAACTACATAAGAGCAAAGGTCTCTCTGGTTTGTTCCTCACTGTATCCATGCTGCCAGATATTTGTTGAATGAAAGAAATCAAATATTTGTTGGATGAATGAGTCAACGTAGAGACAGCTTTTTGGTCCCCTAGAGAAGTCCTATGTGTGTCTTATTTCTTTTCTTTCTTCTTGTAAATGAACCTGGAGAATTTTTGAGTGTCAAAAGGCTGAGATAGTATAAAAGCTATTTAGAAGAAAACGTTTATTTTAACAGTTATGTAGGCAGAATAATGCCTCTCCAAAAATGCTCATGCCCTGATCTCTGGAAACTGTGAAGATGTTACCTCACTGGGCAAAAAGGAACTTTGCAGCTGTGATTGAAGTTATAGACCTTGAGTAAGGGGATGATTTTAGATTATCTGGGTGGGTCCAATCTGATCACATGAGTTCTTAAAAAAGGAGAGGCTTTCCTGGGTGTGCTCAGAGAGAGAGCTGATGACAGAAGAAGGTCCCAGGGTTGGAAGCTTGTGAGGGATTTGATACCTGGGGCTAGTTCTGAGATATAGGGAGATAAGTGCAAGGACCCCAGAGAGCCTTTTAGAAGCTGAGAGCTGGAGAGAGCCTTCTAGAAGCTGAGAACCACCCCTGCTAACAGCCAACAAGGAAACAGGGCCCTCAGTCCTACAACCACCTGGAACTTCATTCTGCCACATCCTAAATGGGCAAAACTAACTCGCCCGTAGAACCCTCAGAAAGGAGCACAGTTTGCTAACACCTCAATTTTAGTTCACTGGGACCCATCCTGGACTTCTGACCTCCAGACCTGTAATACAGTAAATTTGTGTTGTTTTCATCCACTAAGTTTATGGCCATTTGTTATGGCAGCAAAATAAAACAGATACAACTTGTGTTCAACAGCTCTGGGTGCCTGGCTAAGCTAAGCGTGATAGAGGCTTTGGAAATAACAGTGAAGATGTTTAGCAATCAATGTCACCATGGAAATAACCCAAGGACCATAAATCCTAGGTCTTTTGGAAGAGCCCGATTTTCAAGGAATCCCTGATAGAACCAGGGATTGTGGACCTCAGGAAAGAAAATTCCATTTTTATTAATACCATCCAGAAAGGATTAGAGACTCAGGATCAGATCTTTGTTCATGATAAGATTCTGGGGAGAAGAAAGTCTTCCATTGGAATTTGTTGTCTCAGGAAGTATGGGTACCGTCCTTCTAGGTCAACGTAAGGAGAACACTGCCCACGAGAAATACCTGCTAATGAAAGAGGAGTCGGCTGCCATTAGTTTTGTTTTGTTTTGTTTTTAAATTTTATTTATTTATTTAGTTATGGATGTGTTGGGTCTTCGTTTCTGTGCGAGGGCTTTCTCTAGTTGCGGCAAGCGGGGGCCACTCACTATCGCAGCCTCTCTTGTTGCGGAGCACAGGTTCCAGACGCGCAGGCTCAGTAATGGTGGCTCACGGGCCTAGTTGCTCCGCGGCATGTGGGATCTTCCCAGACCAGGGCTCGAACCCATGTCCCCTGCATTGGCAGGCAGATTCTCAACCACTGCGCCACCAGGGAAGCCCGGCTGCCATTAGTTTTGCTCTTTTGCGTTTCTTTAGGTAATCTATGTGTTGAAGTATAACAGATATACGGAACAAAGCACAAATCAGTGGATTTTCATGAAGTGGAAACACTCCTGTGAGATTCATCGCATGTTGCACGAAGCAGTAATTGGTTTTTTTCTTGTTGCTGACTGGCAGTTGGATGGATAGACCACAATTTACTTAGACTTTTCCCATTGATGGCCATGTTGGTTGTTCTGCTTTGGGGCTTTTGTGAATGGTCCCGCTATGAAGTTCTCATCCATGTCTTTTGGTGAAAGCATTTCTATCGGGTCTATACCTGGGATGGGGGATTCCTGGATTAAAAGCATCCTTTTCTGTTCTGCTAGATACTTGGACAACATGAGATGAGAAACATGAGTTATGTAAATCCAGGGTCAGATCCTGTCTTTATTTAACATTCTGACATTTGGTCATCGTGGACTGTTGTGCATTAATTTTGATTATATTGTTATTTTGATTTTGGGTACTCCCTTCAATTTTTCACCCAGGGTGAAGGCCTCACTCACCTCACCGCAGTTCCGGTCCTGAGCAGATCTCAGAAATGTGTTAGATGCTTGCTGTCTACATGCTTGGTGTCTGGTCCCAAAAGATCCATTGAGGCTGTACCGGCTTAAACCAGTGCGTGAAACCCCGGTCCTCAAAGCTCATGCCTGTGCCCGCAGGACCTTATGGGGGCCTTTTTATTTTCAAATAGACTTTTTTACTCACAAAAATGTTTGCAATCTGTTTTGAGATTTGTTGGCCTTGGTGGCGGGGCGGGAGGCGGGGGCAGGGAGGGCATGGACTATTTCAAGTTCAACATTTAATTCATTAATTAATCGGGTTGGGGTGACTAGGTTGGCTTCTCAGGCCCCCATTCTCGGTTTCTAGGCTATGTTAAAAAAAGCGGGGAGGCGGGGGTGACTACAGGAAGGGTGCTGTTTAGGAAGGTCTGCCTGGTTGGAGGGGACGCAGAGGGGCTACTCTCACAGCCGCCAGATCAGGTCCCAGGGCTCCTCACTAAAATGCCCCTTTCCTGTTTCTTTAACACAAAGAGATTCTACATCACCCATTTCCTATCTCTTTAGCCAGCTCTATCCCAAGGCTTACTGGAGCAGGTATCAGCCTGATAGGATGAGACTTTCCAGGGCTGGGTTTATTGGGTTTAGGTAAGCCAATCCTCTTAAGAAAAACTGTTCAACAGTCAGCCTAATTTACTCGCCGGAGCAGAACGTTTTTTTATTTTGTTACGCGCCAGTGGTCAGGTATTCTGGGCATCGCGGTAGCGTGTGCAAATCCAGGCTCCTTTACGGATGGGAGGCAGGGGAGACCTGGGGTTGGAAACTGAGGTTCTAATTGAGATGGTGATTGATTTCACTAAGGGGAAACGGGGCAGGGGCATGATGACTTCAGGATTGATTGGGACCCAGGGCTGCAAAGGTGGCTCTTCGCCTGTTTTGTGTCCCCAGAAGAAGAATCTGCACTAAGAGTGCAGTCACCCCACAGAGAAAGATTTTTGTTTGCTTGTTTGTTTGACTCTCCGGGGGTTCTAGCCTCGTACCTATGTTCTGGTTAATTTCATGAGGCAGCTACTGCAATCAGTCGGCTCCACCACCCACCTGTGATACTGGCTGTGCCCTCCTGTCTGGTCCTCATGGCCACTTTAAGCTGTCAGTATCCCAAAGTACATAGTCAGCTCCACGTCATATCAAGCTGGTGGGCTCCCAGATAGTCCCGACTTAAGTCTAACCACTTGCCCTCCCACCTCACCTCCACTTTCCATTCTTGTCTTCTCTGAATTCGGACTGTGTGTGACACGTTCCCATTTATAGACTCTCATTACCATTTTTTTCTGATTCTTAAAGTGATTTCTCCAACTTGCGCCTGTGGTTCCCCTTGTTATCACAATTTGGACTCTTCATCTACCAGTAATGCAATCAGACATCCTCGATAAACTGCAGTACCTGCACCCTCTTCTTCCTTCCCCTCCTCAGAGAGCCCTGAGCGCCAAGTACTGCCGGGAGACAGGACAGCCCAAGAGCGGGACCTGGGCAGTTAGATATATCAGATCGTGTCACCTTCACATCTTTATAGTCACCATTGTGTTCATTACAAAACAAATAAATATCTGTATATCTGAATGCATATAATTCAGAAAGTGAAAGCACCTTTTGATCCTTCCCAACCTTTCCAACAGTTTGGCATATGTTCACCCAAATCTCGTAATATATTTATGTATGTGTATATGGGTATGTGTGCATATGCTTCACTTAACCATACATCTGAGATATCCTTGACTGTCAGTACATAGAGATCTGTCTCATTCTTTTTAACGGCTGCAGTGAGTTGCACTGTATGAGTGTACCATAGTTTATTTATCCAGTAAACCCAGAGAATCTTACAACACAGCTTGTGCTTTCAGACAGAGGAATTCCCTCTCCACCGTCTCTGCGGGATGCTAGCCCTGACCACACAGGTCTTGGGTTTCCTTGGGTACAGACAGTTTTGATGCATCTAAGTCTCTGGGGTGGTGTCTTTATTTCTGCCTCGTTTCAGTGGCGGGCTGTTAAGTCACGACTAAGAGAGACTTCCAGCTGTTTCTGTGTCCAGGATATTTTACAGGTGTACAGCAGTTCAGGTAGATAACCTGCAGAATCACGGCCACATAGACGTTAGAGTTCCCCAATGGTTCATCCTTGGCCCTTTTATCTTTTCCGGCTATATGACCTCATCCACTTCTTTGACTCTCAGATCATTTTTTCTGGGTTTGAAATATACCTGCCTCCTGTGCATCTCTGCCTACAGGTGTAGACACTTTGACCATGGTCACAACTGACCCATCTTTCCTTCAAGCTCCCTCTTCTCCTCCAGAAGTTCCACCTAGTTGGACCCTCATGAGATACTGACTTTCATCCTTGTTGATGCCTGCCATCCACTCCAGGCCTATCATTCACTTCTCTTATTCTGGCCATTGCAGAGCCCCCGACCACACTTGTCTTTCTCCAACCCATGCGGAGTCACTTTCAGAAAAAGCTCATCTGACCACTTCCCATACAGACCCCTTCCCCCTAGCTCTCCACCTCCTACAGAGTAAAGCCCAAGTACAGAACACCTTCCATATTCTGATGCTCTGCCTTCCTTTTGACCCTCATCTGCTGCTCTGCACCGGTATTTGACTGCCATCTCTTTGGCTACGCTGATTCTTCTCTTTGGATCACCCTCCCCACCTCTTTCTTTAAGTCCGAGAAGATATTTCTTTTTTTTTTTTTTTTCTTTTTTTTTTAAATTAATTAATTAATTTATTTATTTATTTTATTTATGGCTGTGTTGGGTCTTCGTTTCTGTGCGAGGGCTTTCTCTAGTTGTGGCAAGCGGGGGCCACTCTTCATCGCGGTGCGCGGGCCTCTCACTTTCGTGGCCTCTCCTGCTACGGAGCACAGGCTCCAGACGTGCAGGCTCGGTAATTGTGGCTCACGGGCCCAGCTGCTCCGCGGCATGTGGGATCCTCCCAGACCAGGGCTCGAACCCGTGTCCCCTGCATTAGCAGGCAGATTCTCAACCACTGCACCACCAGGGAAGCCCCGAGAAGATATTTCTTCCTGTAAGGAGGCTCCCCTGATCACCTAGACTAGATTAGATACTTCTGTTTTCCAATAAGACAGCCCCTGTCTCTACCACTGACCTTACCTCATGCAGTGAAATCATCCATATGCACTCTCTTTGTGAATTCTCCAAGGGAAAGTCCCTGCCTTACTCAGCTTTATATCCTCAGCTCTTAGCACAGGAACTGATGCATAACACATATTCGGTGTACACGGGATGGACAGATGGATGAATGGAAGGATGGATGTATGATGGATAGATGGATGGATGGTTGGGTGGACGGATAGATGGGTGGATGGATGGAAGGAAAGATGGAAGGGTGAAGGATGGATGGATGGATAAGTAGATGGATGGATGGATGGAAGGGTGAAGGATGGATGGATGGATAAGTAGATGGAAGGAAGGATGGAAGGGTGAAGGATGGATGGATGGATAAGTAGATGGATGGATGGATGGATGGATGGAAGGAAGGATGGAAGGGTGAAGGATGGATGGATGGATAAGTAGATGGATGGATGGATGGATGGATGGAAGGAAGGAAGGATGGGAGAGTCTGAATACCTGCCAGTGCTACTCTGGTTTCAGGCATCAGTGGAATGGAGCTGGGTAATTTGAGGTAGCTCAGATCCTTCCCTTTCGTTCATGGCACAATGTCCTCTGCCCTGGAAGATCAGCAGGGAGGTAGCAAAGTCTGGAAGGAGAAATGATTCTCCCTTCACCTTGTCTCGGGCACCACACTAGGAGCCTCTCCTGCAAAGCCTGAGGGAAGATTGGTTCTCTCAACGTGCTGTGAGAAGCTCATAAATAAAAGGTGAGGGAGAGGGTGTTAGTGGTTGCAGTGTCGGCTTCCAAGGCACCTGGGCCAGAAACAAAGAACAGGTTAACTCACCAATGGCCAACAAGGTGGGGTTTCCCTTAATGGCAGGCTCCTTTGGTCTCTCTACCTAGCAATGTTGATAATATTAATCATTAACTAACAAGAGGGGTCTACAGTATAAGGCGCACAATCTGTGTTCCATACACCACGGGCAGCCTGTTCCCATCATGGTCAGCGTCATCCTCAGGGTCACCCTAGCAGTTAGTACCACGTAGCATATGGCCCTCCATTTACAGGGAGGGCTCTCGGGGCTATGAAACTTGCCCAGGTATTTAGTGGCAGGACCAGACTCCAGTCCTAAGCAGTCTGACCCCCAAGCCTGCCCTCCAGCTGCACCCAAAGCGGGAAAGGTTGAGGACCCGAAGTTTCATTTTCTTCACTAACTGGAAAAGAAGCTGGTGCAAAAGGATTCCAACTGGCTCGGAAGTGGCCGAGCCGAGTGGGAGCCCAGCTCATTCTCTGCCCGCTCTTCCACGTGGGCACAAGCAGGGTGAGGGTTCCGGGGTGGCAGTGCCAGGCGTGCCAACACGCCACCCCGGGTCTCCAGGGACAGACTTTTTAAGTCCCGAGCCTTCGACTTTTCGATTCTCAATGCAAATGCTTCTCCCACTGATTTGTTACCGTATCCCTCTCAGATAAAGGGATTGACAGGCTGTCTAATTTCCCTGTGCCTTCTCGACACGAGCGCTGTGAGCACGGGCCTGATCCTCTGCACTGGGAGTTTCTCATTTACAATGCAGGCTGGAGAGGCTCATCCATATGCAGAGACGAGGGCCAAGCTATCAACCATCAGGAACGAGGGAGAGGGGCTGGGCTTTGTGAGCCAGCAGAGACTACCGGTGACCTGGGGGTGCTCTGAGACCTCCCAGAGTCCTCTCCAATGATTACATCTTCTGAATCTAAGAAACTTTAGGTCAGCGTAGACAGTGAGCATTTTTTTCTTTTTTACCTTCACATTAATCTCTTACATCTTGGATAATAAAATAGAATTTTCCCCCAAAGGGTGCACTGAGAATTATCATATCTTTTGAAGAGATTCAGATAGATAAAGGACTTCTTATTCTTTTTCTTCATTTTAAAATAACTTCAGAGTTGCCCCAAACGGGGAAAATGCCTCCTTTCAGTCATTCTAGTTCTTTTTCATTTATTTTTTTTATTGAACTGCACAATGCAGTAAAGTATACAATTCTTAAGCGCATAACAGCTTGATGAATTTTTACTATACATGCACCCTTGTGTCCACCAGCCAGATCGAAATGTAGAATATTCCCAGCACCCAAAAGGGGACACTCTCATGTCCCTTTCCAGTTGATAGCCTCTCAAGTAACCACTATTCTGACTTCCATCATTACGGATTAGTTTTGTCTGATTTGAACTTCATGAAAGTGGAGTCACACAGGATGTATTTTTTTGTGCTGCATCCTCATTTGTCACATACTTAGCATTGAAAGCTGGGTGTTCTCTAACCAAATATGTAACCATATATAACCAAATGGTCCCTGGTTAAAAGGTCTTTATGGAAGTACGTGAAACAACTGATGTTCTTTGCAAAAACGAGAGGAACTTAAAGGCTTTTTATCTACCCCAACCCCTGTAAGTGAAAACCATGGGATTAATCTGCACCACATCTGGGTAGCCTATTGAGGATGAATTGCTTGAAATATTTTAACTGGTCTACTCAAAATCCACTTTGGAGGAGGTGGAGGAGCCCCTCAAAGACTTAGCCAGATGATGCAAGAGAAGTTGCAAGCACTGATGTGTGATAAAGTTTATTTCTCACTCTGGCCCACCCAGGGTGAGTAGCAATATGGATTTATTTATTTTAGGATAGTTAATGATTCTTCTAAATGATGTCGTAGAGGACAGTTGGTGGTCAAATGAATTTGAGAAGTATTTCATGCTCTATCTCCATCTTGGAGATTTATAATGCTCATTATCAATTAGCATACCAAAGGTACTGATAAGTCCTGCTGCAAAGATAGCTGTTTAATTTGGTTGAATGAGCATCAACTAAACATCTCTACCACAGAACTCTCTTAAAATGGAGATTCTTTTTCTATCTCAGAGAGCTCGTTTTCCTATAACCTAGGTACTAAAATCCAGCAGTAAGTAAATCAGTCTTTGGGTAGAAGATTTTTACATTTACGTTTTAGTTCTGATAAACATAGGGGCTGTATCTGTATTTTCTCAGATTGTCCTGAGATTTTAAAAAATATTTAAATGATCAAAGTGAAGATAATATCACCTTCAAAACTTTTTCAAAATATGAGTGGAAATACCCATTTAGGGAAAGTTTATTTTATTGGTTTTATGTAAACTTCATTTTTCTTATTCTGAAGCTAATTATTTTGAATCACAGGAGCACCAGAAAGGCTTCTCTCTCCCATAACTATACTGCTGCCTCAAAAAATCAAGAGAGATGAACCCCAAATGGAACTGAAGGCCCCTGAGCTGGCAAGGGAAGGTCATGGGTGAGCAGGGAAGCGATAGTTATCAGAGAATCATGCGAGACAGTCTATAATCAGGGTTTATTATCTCTTTTAACTTTTTCTTTTCTCTGTGATGTGTTTTGTAGCAATCAATAAATGCTTCCAGAATTCCTCCCCGTTCTCCACAGAGGTCCAGATTTCCTGTCTGCAGGAATCCCATAGAGTTTCATCAGTTAAGAATCTATCTCATTACCAGAGGGACATCTTATTAGTTTTTTAGCAGAAGTTTCTGCTAATTTTCTAATTTATTCATATGCTCTCTGCCAGCCTCTGGGCATCCATGGACCATTTTCAGCTTACTTTTGTTTGGCCAGACAGGAAGTCTGCTTGCTGCTTTTAATTGTATTAAGTCCTTCGGAGAGAGGGAAGGTTCACGGGGGACCTGACAGATTTTATTGCTCAAAGAAGACACATTGCAAGTTTCATGATGCTTTTGCATCGTCTGATCTAAACATTTGCACGAGAGATTGAAAAAAAGAAAGCCTTCTTCATATAATGTTTTATTGTCTCAGATTGTCAGTCTGTGCTCATGGACTAAATTCGACTAAATTCAATATATAATCGACACACAATTTTAGCACTTTTATCCTGTGCTGGATTTGGAGAGGGATTCTCAAAAGAGAAATCTTAGCCCTGCTTCTCAAGGAGTACACAGCCTGTTTGGAGATTCAGGCCATCTAGTTTAAAAAAAAAACAAAAAAAACTAGTCATAAAATAATAATAGATGGGTGGTATAGATGGAAAGGACAGTGCTTAATGCGACCTATCACTGTTCTTAGTGCTATAAATGTATTAACTCTTTTACTCCTCAACCCTATGAGGTATATATTATTATTATTTCTGTTTAAACGTGAGGAAACTGAGGCACAGAGAGGTCAAGACACTTGCCCAGGGTCACACAGCTAGTCAGTGGCGAGGTGGGGCTGTTATAGGCTTTCAAGAGGAAACTGACTTTTATTGAGTATATACTGTATACCAGCTCTCATGATAAATTATTTCACATACTGTTTGGTTTAATTTTCAAAAAAGCTTTTAAGGCAAAGACGTATTATATCCACTTTTATAGATAATGAATTGAGACTCAGCAACGTTGAGTAGCTTGCCCAGAGTCATGGAACATCTAAGTGGCAGATCCAAGGTTCAAATCCAGGTCTGCCTGATTCTAAATTCCATTCAACTGCACCGTGTATGTTAAGCCAGACCTATAGCTTCTCTCTCTAGCTAACTAGCTTTTTATAAAAATACACTGACACACAGACACACACAGACACATACACACACACACACTCACATACCCCTCTTCCCTAGCCCCCAGTGGCTCGATTTACTCCAGCCATGGAGTGCTGTCACAAAGGGGCCCCCTGGGAGTGGCCTCACCTGGCCCCTCTATCGGAACTTAACCCAGAGCTGGAGCGACCAGGGAACGTTATCCCCGCCTTCAAGGCAGACACCTGGCCCGGGCTGCCCCTGGGAATGTGCCCTGAAAAATTATTTAAGGGAGGCTATCTCCTGCACCCCTTTCTGAAGGTAAGGGCTGGCGCCTCTACTTCCCACCAGTGCAGGGACCCTGAGCTGCAGAAGTGAGCCTGGCTGACCCTGGGTGAGGACTCAGCTCAGGGAATGCCCAGTGGACGTTTGTGTGGCCAGAAGGGCTGAGTCACCTCTGAGGTCATCTGCAGATAGCCTGCTTGGCTCCCTCCTCGGCCACTGTGGACCCGGGTCACTTGAGCGCTCTGGCTCAGCACAGGGAGAAACGAGGGCTGATCTGGCAGAGAACGCGCCTGGAGGAACTATGAGCGTCTCCCACACCCCAGCCCCACCGTCAGTTGCTGAGCGAGGAGGGGATTCGCTTGGCTCTCAGGGGACCTGGAGTCCTGCCCTGGTTCTGCTGCTTGCTGGTTACGTGACAGTGGGCAGGACCCTCACCCCTCTCCTGGCCTCCTTGTCCTTTGGGTAGAACAGTGGGGTCTAATAACAGACCCCGTCAAAGGATGCTGGGTGATGAAATGAGACAGTAAATGGAAACTGCCCAGGAGGATGCTGGAGCCTGCAGGCTGCTCTCTCTTTCCTCAGTGGTCTTATCACTGTCTCTACCCCAGCCCCCTGCAATCTCATGCGCTCTCCCACCCCTGGGGCTGCTGGCACTTGTCAAGAAGTCCACTGTTGCATGAGGGCCAACTCACATTCTTGCCTTGCCACCTGGGGACCGGTCAAGAGAGAGCAGGAAAGGCAAGGACAATCACGTCACCTAGGATGGAGACCAGCTCCTTCCTCGGGGGCCCCAGGACCTTCCTGCCTGTTTGCTCCAAATCGTGCCAGCCTTTGCCCCTCTCTCTACCCCAACCGTGCTGACCTTTGAGTTAAGCGAACCCATAACTTCCTTCTTCGGGCAGGATCTTTGCATCTGCTGTTACCTCTGCTAGAAGAGAGAAAACGCTTATTTTCATTCTCAGTTGTCACTTCCTCGGGGAAGCCTCCTGACCTGGTCACTCCTGCCTCACGATACCACGCACCTCTTCCTCTCGCTAATTTAATCACTTCCCTTCCCCTTTTCCTTCTGCCCCATTGTATCCCCATGGCCTCCCGCAGTGTCTGTACACGGCGGTCCTGATGCACATTTATGGATGGAAGGAAGGAAGAAGGAATGGGGCCTGGCATGCACTGTGAGAAGTCGACAGCCTGTCCCTTGTACCAGGACTCGGTCCAGTCACAGCATCTTCGCCCTGTGGGGGGCTGGCCGCCTGGCGATCACTTCCTGCAGCCGCCACCCCGCCCGTCCCCGTGCGCATGCTCAGTGCTTCATTGTGCGTGGACGTGTGCACGGAACTTCTGATGGCGCGCGGGAAGAAGCGGGTGGCGACCTAGGTGATGGGCCGGAGATTTACCGTCAGGCTGCGCTCCCCCTTATCAAGCAGGAAGAGCTGGCACGCTGTGTTTTAATCAATTGATAGCATCGCTTGGCACCCAGCAGGCAGCTCAGGTTTTGTAAAAGACCAGGTGGCTGGTTTTCCCATCTCTCCATCCTCGCAGAGATTTCACTTTGGGGGCAGAAAGCGGCTGCCAGGCTTCTCCTGGAACATTGGAGACGGGCCAGGGCCTTGCGTGGTGCACTTCCCCTGCAGAAGGAAACGGACCCCAGATAGAGGGGAGAAAAGAGAAGAAGGAAAGTGCCAAGAAAGTTCTGAGGGAAATGAAACTGTCATATGGCTGTGGTCTCCCCCTTTTTGAGAGGAGGGGCTGTTAGCAACCAGGACGAGTTTAGCTCAAAACTCAAGTCAGTCGAGTCCCTTTAAGGCTAATCTTGTCCACCTGCCCAGCCCTCTGCAGTGACAGACACTTCACATCTCCTCTCCTCCTCATGGCCCCCCTAGACCTGCTCCCATGACCCAGCCCTTTCTGCTTTCATTGTCCGTCCTCTACCTTCAGTCTCTGCTGGCTCCAGGCTGACCTCCAGTTTTGGGTCAGAATAGTTTTCCCAAAGTCTGAGCAGGTCACATCCTATTCCAATGGGGGCACCTTCCTGTGACTGTCCTCCCTGCCCAGATGGGTGCTTCTCAAGGCGCATGACTTCTGATGACCGCTGCTCTAGTGCCAGGACTGGCATTGAGTCTGGGACGCAGAAGGAACTCAGAACATGTTTATGAATAAATGGATTTATGGATGAATAGATGAATGGATGGATAGATGGATGGGTGAATGGATATATGGATGGATAGATGGATGGATGAATGGATATATGGATGGATAGATGGATGGATGAATGGATATATGGATGGATAGATGGATGAATAGATGGATGGATGGATGAATGAATGAATGAATGGATATATGGATGGATGGACAGACTGACAGATGAACGAATGAATGGGATTGTTAGGGGCAGGGAGAGGTAAACAGGCCTGGGGGATGTGCTGAAATGGGGCAGAAGTATTAACAGTGGGTATACTGAGATGGTACACAGTGGTCAGCACCAGACTCTAGAATCAGACTGGCAGGGTTTGTGGCCTGATGACTTTGGGCAAATTGTTTTGAGTGACCTAAGGCCAGCCTTTCTCATCTGCAAAATGGCATTGGTAGCAGGGCCTCCTTCAGAGGGTAGCTGTGAAGAATGAATGAGATAAATCATGGGATGTGCTTGGTACCAGACCCGGCAAGTAGGAAATGCTCAGAACCTGAGAGTGGTGTTTAAGATAATGATGAAGAGGGGGAGGAGGAGGAGAAGGAGAAGGTAGAATAGGTCATGTTGGAGAGGAGCATGTGTGTGGGGTCTACATTGCTTTGGTGTCCTTACAGGTCCTCCGAGCCTCTGTAACTATGCCCAGGCTCCCTGAAAGTGCTCTTTCTTTGGTGCTTGCCTTCGGCGCTTTGTGTGGTTTGTCCACAACCCTACCACTTCCTGTTGCCTTATCTTGTTAAGGACCCTAAATCTCCCCAGGACAGTTCTTGCTCTCACTATGGTACCTTGCATTTGACATTAGGCATCTTGTTTATTGCTCAGGGTAGGTTCATAGCTGTTTTTAAAAATCAGTGCAAAAAAACATACAGTTTTTATGCAGACAGTATTCAACATTTTACAAGACAAATTCAATGCGGGTGTTCCTGGTTAGGTGCATCTCCTCCAAGTAGTGGTTCAGGGACGCCAGAGTGTGACTACCATTTCCTAGATCGCTCTTCTCCTCTCCACTCAGATAGCAGATGGAGAGAGAGAAGGAAAAGGATCAAGTGGGAAACATTTATGGACCAGGCTGGAAATGGCATCATTTACCCCACCCACATTCTATTGGCTGGGACTGAGTCACATGACCATATCTTACCTGCAAGGGATGCTGGGGAATGTAGTCTAGCCTGTCTTCCCAGAAAGAAAGGGAAACCCACCCTCCATGTTCGCTCTTGGCTGAGACACAGCCTTTGGTTCATGGTACACTGATCTGTCACCTCCAAGCCAGCCCTGTCTGATTCCAGCCCTAGCCCCTGGGATTCCATCCTGTATAGAACCACTGCCGTCCCTGCCCTGTCCTCCTGTCATATGCCCATAGTGAATTCTGACAGCACATCTGGATGCCAGGTCCAAAACAGAGCACATCACCTGGCCTTGGACACTTTTCTTCTGTATAATGAGGTCCACACCCTTGACCAATGACCTGGAGGAGGACCCTTCTCCCCTTTCCTTTCTCCTTTCTCCCTTCTTCCCTGCTTATCCCAATCTGGGTCATACCGGTTTGTGCTTGGCATTTTTTAAAAAAATCCAAACCAATTAAAAATGTATTTTGTGAAAGAGTGGAAAAAAAAATGTCTTTCACCTCAGCTGAGAATTCCACCTGGAAAAGAATTGAAAGCGACAACATGTTACTAATTGGAGAGTTTGAGCAGTCCCTTCTGTTTGGCGTGGGTTTCAACATAACTCGCTCCAGCACGTGGATATTCACAAGTTTACCGTTTTGGCAATTGAGGTTCCGAGAGGTGGTGGCGTCTCAGATAGACCAAGCCATGTAGTCAAGGTGTATTTGGGGACAGGCCAAGGTGTCTAGTCATCCTGTGCCCTGGAGCTTGACTCAAGGGAGAGAGTTAGTCTGGGTTTCCATGACGTCCTCCCATTGTCGGGATGTCAGTGTCCTTTCTCACCAGCGGCCTGTCTCCTCATTGCTTTGCCCATCGTGGGAAGTAGTGTAGGACTGTGGGCATTTGAGCCATAAAGACCTAGTTCAGATCGCAGCCTCATCACTAATTAGCCCTGTGATTTGAGGCAAGCAACAATTTCTCTGACCATCAAGTTTCTCATCTCTAAACCTGGGTCAACCATGCCAACAGAATCAAATCATTGATAAGAAGTACCAGCACGGACCTTAGCACCGAGCAGTCTCTTTCCTTCCTTTCTTTCCTGTGAAGGAAGTACCGAATCCTGCCAAGGGCGCAGGGTAGAATGAGCTTCCAAACACTCCGGCCTGTGGTTGGCACAACTGGCCTGCCGCCCTCTCCGAGGAAGGCGAGCTGGCTCTCCTCTGTGGAAAGAAGTGGAGGAGTCCCTCTGTCAGCAGGGAGTTGATCCCTTACAAAGTGCAGCTGTTGAAGCGTGTAGTGATAGCCCCTCCCTGGCAAATTCCATGCAAGCATGGAACCACAGTAAGGAACTGGAGTGCCAAGGCAGGTCTTCAAACTGACGCTTCTTCAGACATTGGAAATAAGCCATTCACTGCGACACATATCCAGTGAAAACAGTTATGGTTCTTGATTTATCTGGAGCCCTCACAGGGATGGTAGACTGGCGTGTGGGGCTACAACACAGGTATGCTGTGATAGTATTCTAGGATGGTACCTAGATATACTGGGATGGAACACTGAGACCGTACACTGGTATACTAGGAACATAGCTACACTGGGATTGTGCGGTCAGATGGTACGTTGAGATGGGACATTGGTACGTGGGGTTGGTACATAGGTGTGCTGGGATGGTACACAGAGATAGTACACAGGTACCCTAGGATGGTATATAATAATGGTACACAGGTGTGCTGGGATGTTTTTACACTGGGCTGTTACCCAGGTACACAGGCAAGCTGGGAGGTGGACGGAGATGGTACATGGAGATAGTACACAGAAATGATACATGGACACACTGGGATGGTCCACTGGTATACTGGCTGCTACCCATGTACACAGGGGCGATACACAGGTGCACTGGGGTGGACCACTCGGATGGTGTATAGGGGTGGCATGCAGGTGTGTTGGTGTATAGGGGTGGCATGCAGGCGTGCTAGTGTATAGGGGTGGCATGCAGGCGTGCTGGTGTATAGGGGTGGCATGCAGGCGTGCTGGTGTATAGGGGTGGCATGCAGGCGTGCTGGTGTATAGGGGTGGCATGCAGGCGTGCTGGTGTATAGGGGTGGCATGCAGGCGTGCTGGTGTATAGGGGTGGCATGCAGGCGTGCTGGTGTATAGGGGTGGCATGCAGGCGTGCTGGTGTATGGGGTGGCATGCAGGTGTGCTGGTGTATAGGGGTGGCATGCCGGTGTGCTGGTGTATAGGGGTGGTATGCAGGTGTGCTGGGACGGTACACTGGGTACACACGCATGTTGGGAAGTATACACGGATGGTACGTGGAGATGGTACACAGGCCGTGGGGACCCTGGGACAGTTCGCAAGGATGGTACACCCCAAGATTCTATAAATAAAGAGGCTAAGTGGACTCTGGAAAGGGCCCCACTATTGCCACATCTAAGACTCACCCCGCTGCCTCTATGTGGCCGACAACGCTGGTTTGCTCTTTCCTGATGGAACCCGGAGCTGTGTGCAGTGCAGGCTTTAGAAATAAGCAGCCTGGCCTCAAGTTCCGGCCCCTCCACTCTTGGCCGTGTGACCTGGGACGGGTTCCTAAGCCTCCTAGCCTTCAGCTCATTGGGTAAATAAAAAACCTTCTTCGTGGGCTTGTTGTAAAGTACAAACGCACATAGTGAGTCCTCACTCAATGTTAGCTGTATTATCATCGGCTGTTACAAATTCTCCTGCAGGGGAGTGGCAGTGGGGGCCTGGGAGGCCTAATGGACCCAGTTGGAAATTGGAGCTTTACCACTCAGTAACTCTGAGGCATTGGGAGAGTTACTCTCTCAGCTTCAGTCTTCTTATCTATATAAAACAGGGTTAACAATGCCTAACTCTGAGTATTTGCTTATTTTTTTTTAATCAGTAGCTTCATTCCACAATGAATTTCAGGCAGGTCGCAAAAACTCACAACAAATGAGACGCAAATAGAGTTCAGGGTGAAGGGAAAATCGGGATAAGAAAGCTCACAGGATATTTATATAGGCATATTAAGTCGTAGAAATATAAGGGAGCCACATGCACAGGGCCCCATGCACTGACCACGCTAGGCTCATGGTAGCAACTCAGTAAATGTTTGGTTCCCCTCCTTGGATGAACACAGGTTTTCGAGGTAGTTTTCTTAGGCTGGAAGAGAATAGGAGGCAAACGGCAGTTTTTCTACCGAGAGAGCCAGCCTCACAGACTTCCGGGCCGTGCAAACCTGATCAGGCTGGTCCTGACCTGCTCGGTGACAGAATAACCACTTGGAGATCCACGCCTAGCAAATCGCATCCACTGGGAGAGGAGCCGGAGTTTCACCCGTGTCCATCCCCAAGCCCACGCTCCTGGGTCCTGCAGCTCTTAAAGGGGCATCTTTCAGCTGCAATGCACAACAGAGGCCCTCATGGTCATTAAAATGATCCCGTGGCACCTTTTCTCCAAGAAGAGGAGTGTCACTGACAGCTCCAGCCAGCGCCAAGTTCAAATTAAAGTAATTAGAGCAGTTCCATCTCTGGATCCTTTCAGCTGTTGCTCATGTCCTTGTTCCCTTATGCCCTGCAGTGCTCTGGGGACTTCTGTTGGCCTTGTCAGACATGCTTGATGTCCTTGAGGTGGGGATCGTAACCTGTGACAGGTGTGGGTTGCACTTGACCTTTTGGAGCAAGAAGCCCAGAACAGGCCTTCAAGATGGCCACGGACAGTAACACGAATTCCTATGGCACCTCTCCTTGAGCCTGCACGCACGAGCACTTACAGGAAATCGTAATTTCAAAAAATTTCAGTGATGGAGACACCAAGGCATAGAGATGACAGGCTTCGTCGCCTAAGGTGAGACGGGAAATTGGTGACAGGAGACCTCTGTCACGTGACTCCAAATTCACTCACTCACTGTCATCTTGTCACCCTCCTGCCCACAGTGACACCCGTCCTCTCACCTCACACTGTCATGCACTTTGAATACCCAAATCCTCCTCTTTTACCCTCACGACTTCCTAGGAGAGGATCCTCCTGTCCTTCTCCTTTTGAAGATGAAGAAACCGAGGGTCAGAGAGGAGGTGTGAATTCGCCAAGACCACGATTCAAGGTAGGAGTAGAGTTGAGGTGCAGACTGAAGTCCATCCTCTTAAACACTGCCCTTTACGGTCTCTAATGGCCATGCACACTTAATTGTCTTACCTTTTTATTACAGAAAATTTCAAACATAGGCAAAGTAAGCAAAATAGTGTCGTATTAGTTGTCTGCTGCTGTGTAACAAGTCTCCACAGATTTAGCAGCTCAAAACAATTCCTGTTGATCATCTCACTTACCTGGGTCCCCTACTCAGGGTCTTTCTTGCAAGGCTGCAGTCAAGGGGGACACATCGGTCGTCAGAGGTCTTTTTTCCAAGCTCATGCGCTGTTGGTAGAATTCCTTCCAGCTGTAGGATTTGTTTCTTCAAGGCTAGCAAGAGGGAATCTCTGCTACTGCTTTGAGTCTCTGAGCTCAGGGAAGACCTAAATCCTCTTCCAGGGGCTCACCTGATTATGTCTGATCCACCTAGGATAATCTCCCTCTTGATTAACTCAAAGTCAAACTGGTTAGGGACCTTAATTACATCTGCAAAATCCCTTTCCCTTTGCCACATAATATAAGATATCACAGGATGACAGCCCATCACATTCACAGGTTTCACCCCTACTCAAGGGGGAGGGGATTATACAAAGGTGTGGGTCACTGGGGTCCTCTTAGAATTCTGCTTACAAGTATAACCGTGTGGACTATCACGTAGTTTTGATAATGATTAACATCCTGCCTTTCCTGTTTTGTTTCCCACCCCTGCTTAATCATTATTCATTTTTACCTTTTTTTAGGTAAAACTCATACACTTTGAAATGCAGAAATCTTAGCTGGACAATTTTGACAAAGGGATGCACCCGCATAACCCACACCCTTACGACAACTTAGACTATTTCCAGCTCCCCAGAAAACTCCTTCCTAGTCAGACACACTTACATATATCCTTTCATTTTAAGAAAGCTACTACTTATAAGAAATACCTAATGTCATCTCCAACAGAATATAGGCAATGATAAACGTCAGCTTCCTTTCAGTTTTTCTAACTTCAAATCCAAGTTCTTTATGAGATGCCATGAAGGCCAAGAGGAGGGACACAGCTGAGCTGCACGTGGCCATGGAGAGGAGACTTGCAGAAATTCTTTGGTCAGGATGCCTGGAGAAGCCATTTGTATGCAGTGCTTTATCTTGGCAGTGCATGGCGTGACCAGCCTCAGCTCTGCTCCCAGCACTGAGTCTGGGAAGCATGGCAGTGCTTTCATCCCCACTGTATGAGTCCAGACGTTCCTAATTGCGAGGTCTGATCGTACTCTTCTGCTTTCAGATCTCTCTCAGTACAGCTGTATGCTCTGAACACATCTGGGGCTAGGGGTGGGGCGGAATCTCACCATTGATTTCCTGATATTGAGTGGGCTCTTCTTGCCTCCAAAAGGCAGGTCTGGGTCAAGGCCGTGCTCAGGACGTTCCTCCCTTCCCGACAAAAACAAAAACACAACAAAACAAAAAATAAAACAAAAAGGCAAAAAACAAGAAGAGCATGGCATCTGGAGAAAAAAAGAGATGTGGAATCAGACAGACGGATACTCTGCGATTTGGGCCAAGTTATTGTAACATTGGAGCCTCTCTCTCTCCATGTCTCCCAGCTCAACCTCATTGGGCTTCTGTGGGTCAAATGCAGACACAACGGTTCCTGGCAGAAAACTCCTGAATTAAGTACTCCCCTTCGCTCATTTGTCTGTCTGTCCAGCCAGCCACCATCTCAGCCAGCTCTCACACCTAATATACATGAGGGATGGAAACATGGATTCATCAGACAACCAGCTCTCACAGTTAATATACATGAGGGATGGAAACATGTGGTTTCATCAGACATATTTTGTGCCCTTAGCCAGGGAGATGGGTATTTTTATAAATACCAACAGTATGAACCAGGCCGGGGTAATTTCCCCCAAAGACGTAAATAACAAAATGCATTAAGGATTCCTGGTGGGATTATCTTTTTCTGCACCAGCTGGAAAGATCTGGATAAAGGGGGACCCTCTGATCTTTAAAGACTGTAAAGAATTCTAGGCCATCCTTCTAGGCCTTCGTTCCTTCTCCTGTTTCCTCCTTGTTTCCCCTCTCTCCTGCCTCTCCCCTTCAAGGAGGTTCTCTACCCACCTCCTCTCTCCTGTTCCCTTCCTCTTGTTTTCTCCCTCTCGTTATAGACATGGGAACCCTCCTCTCTACTAAATACACTCCCTGCCTTGATTTCTCCCCACCTGACGCTTATGAACCATAACCCCCAATCCCTCGGGCCTGTAGATGTTATAAGAAGAACCCCACGAAGAGTGACACTGGTGATTTCTCATTTAATTTTTTCAAAGATTTGATTTTTTTTTTTTAATTTAAAACTCAAAAATGCCATTAAAACCTGCACGCAGATCAGCTGTATCTTTAAGTGTAAAATCCATTTCAGTCGGCAAAGCCTTCGATATGGTTAAGTACTTATTTTTATTGTCTGTCTGGGCGTGGTTTTTAACTGCAGGCAGAGGATTGATCAATAGTGTCATAAACACATGCTCACCCCGTGCCCCTTCCCCAAGCCCGAGCCCAGCGGAGGGGCTGAGGTCTGTGTGCTCTGAATGGTCCAGGGTGTACCAGGCCCGTGGATGTGCTCTCTCCTTATTTTGTCTGATGTTGTTTGGTATAAGCTACACGTTCTTTTCACGGTTCCCGCAACTTGTTGCAGAGGGAAACATCTGCTGGACATTTGCACCTGGGCAAGAGCGCCAGTGAGAGGATGTGATGGTGTCCTTCCTGTTGTGAGAGGCCTGGGGTGTCTCCACCTCTCCAGCGCTTACCCTGGATGGTGGCAAGTTCAGGGAACAAGAATTGTCACGTTCAATGTCCTGGTTGCCCCCTTGGATGGCGGCGCCAGGGGACCACTCCTGCATTCGCTCATCTTGTTGGCACATAGAGATCCAGGGCTTGTAAAGAGAAACAAGGATTCTTTCTCCCTCCCTCCGGAGAGGAAAGCTCCAGAGAGGAAACAATGGGTCGTAGATGTTTTTCTCCCAAAATGTGACAGTGGGGTGCACACTCTGAGTGAGGGGTGTGGGTGATGAGATGGGAGAGCAGGTGTGCTTACCTGCCTTGATCAATGAGTGCAAGCCTCCAGTTCTCATTTGAGTTCAGATGAAGGAAGAGAAACCAGAAGGACCCAGTTGCAATCCAGGGGAGAATGTGTTGGAATCACTGTTTTCCGTTGACCTAGGCTTAGCACACTCTAAACACCGTACATGTCCGGAAGTCACTAGTGGATTATACCACCAAAGCCCTTTAGGGCAGGGGGACGGGAGCTGTGTCCCACGGCAGTGGACTACAGGTTTGGTGTCAAAAGCAACGAGACCCCTTGTCACTTCCCCAGTCCTGTGACAACATGGACTCTCATTCACTCATTTATTCACTCTTCGTGTGTTTAGTGAGAACTGGGAATTTACTCCGTGCTGTGTGAACTAACAGGCCCTGCGCTCACAGCCACCAGGACACGGGGATAGATGTCCTCTGGGAACAGCCTGGGCAGAATGACTTTCTCCCCATCGTTTGGCTAGGGAGACACCTATTCACCCTTCAAAACCCAGCTCTGATGTCACCCCTTCTGTGAAATACAGCTGTTTCTCAACAAGCACGTTTTAACCTCAGGGCCTCTGCACTTTCTGTTCCCTCTGCCTGGAAGGTGTCACCCCTGGATACCCCCGCGGCTCACTCCATGGCTCCATCCAGGTCACTGCTCACAAGTTACTTTATCTGAAAAGCTTTCCTTTCTCGACACTGTGACAAATAGCATCCCCAACTCTTTAGTCTCTTACTCCACTTACTTTGTCTTCACACCCCTATTCACAACCTGTAGTGTGTGTGTGTGTGTGTGTGTGTGTGTGTTCACTTATTGTCTGTCCTTCCCACCAGAGTGTAAACTCTGTAAACACAGGGATCATGATTTGTTCATGCCGGTCCTCGGGACACACCTGCTAATCACTGATTGGCTGAATCTTTCCAGAACTGGAATGTCACGCCTTAACCACTTGTTTCCTCTCTAACAGTTTTACTGAGGTGTAATTTACATACAGACCATAAAATTCACCCATTTAAAGAGTACAATTTAATGGGTTTTAGTATACTTATAAAGCTGTGCGACCATCACTGTACTCTAATTTTAGAACATTTTCATCACCCCAAAAGGAAGCTCTGCACCCACTAGTAGTCAACCCCCATTTCCCCCCAGCCTCCAAGCCCCTGGCAGCCACTAACCAACTTTCTGTCCCTATAGATTTATTTGCCTTTTCTGGGCATTTCAAATAAATGGAATCATGTAACATGTGCTCTTTGTGACTGGCTTCCTTTGTTTAGCATATAATATTTTTGAGGGTCATCCGTGATGTGGCGTGTATCAGTATTTTCTTCCTTTTTATTGCCAGATAGTATTCCATTGTATGGCTAGAACACATTTTGTTTGTCCCTTCACCAGTTGATGGATGTTTGAGTTATTTCCACTTTTTTGACTATTGTGAATGATGTTTCTGTGAACAGTCACAAGCGAGTCTTTTTGTGGACATGTGTTTTCATTTCTCGTGGGTAGATTCCTAGGAGTGGAATTGCTGGGTCTCTAATGGCAGTTTGTCACTTTATTCGTGTCATAGATTTCTTCTTTCCATTATGAGTCTTTGAGCTGCTTGAGGGCTGGCTGGGAGTCTTAGTTATCTAAGTATTCCTCTAAGACTTAATTCAGATTCTTACATATGGTAGCTCCTTATAAATGATACTAGAACCAGGGGAAGCGAAAGAAGCCGAGCTGAGGCCAAGACCTCCTGAGTTAGGGGAGAAGCAAGGGAAATTGCTGTGGGTTCTTTTCTTACAAGGAGGCTGAGCTTTGTCTTATGTATGAGGAAGAAAGTGTGTCTGTACTCAACAAGGACATTTTCTCCCAAGTTGTCGATAGTTTTGTTCCTATCACCTTTTAAAAGGTTTTTCGTTTAACAATAAATGTAAATGACACCCCTGATGGAAAATTTGATAATACAGAACAATAAGAAAGAAAATGGACCACCTATATATATGCTACATTCCTGACATGGCCACTTACCAGATGACATCTCTGAGCTTCAGGTTTTTATATTTGTAAAGTGGGGAAAATAATAAATGTCCTGGTGACCCCAGGAGTCTGCAGTGAGGCTTAAACACAACAACGTGGGTCAAAATGTCTGAAAGTCTTTATTTATTGTCTCAGCATTCTTAATTAACCCTCTTCTCCTAACCCAGGGTGTGCTGAAAATTTGGAGTTGGAAAGACCAAGCTCCTCATGATGTCCCTGGATCTTTTAAGATCTGTAGGAAAAGAAGGAAGAAAATGGTTGCAGGTTGTTGGGTGGAGAAACTCTGTTGTAAAGCATAGGAAGATGTCCCTTCTACCTCACCACCCTACCCTTGACTCAGGCCTCCACAGGCATGAGAATGGTCAGCAGTAAGGCGGGCCAGTAAGAAAATCCAACCAGTATGGACCTGTAAAATGGCACTTCTCTGGCAATTTGTTCAGCAAACATCTGCAAGAATAATGGTGAGGATTAGGGTGGAGGTGATGTGATGATAATGAACATGGTGATGATAGTGGCTTCCATTTAGTGGATACCTACTATCTTCCAGGCATTAAGTAACGCATTTTACCTCTCCATCCATCCATCCACCCACCCACCACCTGTCTGGCTCCTATCTATCTATCCATCCATCCACCCACCACCTGTCTGAGTCCTATCTATCTATCCATCCATCCATCCATCCATCCACCCACCCACCACCTGTCTGAGTCCTATCTATCTCTCCATCCATCCATCCATCCATCCATCCATCCACCCACCACCTGTCTGACTCCTATCTATCTATCCATCCATCCATCCACCCACCACCTGCCTGACTCCTATCTATCTATCCATCCATCCATCCATCCATCCACCCACCCACCCACCACCTGTCTGACTCCTATCTATCTATCCATCCATCCACCCACCACGTGTCTGGCTCCTATCTATCTACCCATCCATCCATCCATCCATCCATCCATCCATCCGTTCACCCACCACCTGTCTGGCTCCTATCTATCTATCCATCCATCCATCCAGTCTTCTCTATCCCTCAGAGCAACCCTGGGAGGTATATATCATCTCCGTATTGCAAATGGTGTATCTTTCCCAGCCAATGGCAGACCTGCGGGAAACCCTGGTCCTTGTGATTCCAATCTCTTGTCCTTTCCCATAAACTAAAAAATCTGAGTGCGTCTCACTGTGTTGAATAAGAGTCAGGGGTATGTAGTAGTAAAGAGCACACATTCTGCAGTCAGAGAGACTCGTGTCACTCACTCACCTGTCTATCCATCCCTCCCTTCAAAAAATATACATATCGAGTGCCTTCTATGGGCCAAGCACTGTACTGGACAGTGGGATCCTGGCTCTCCTTCCTGTAATACATTAAACACATCATCTACCCTCTTTAATCATCCAACCTCAGTTTTCTCAGTTGAAAAATGGGGAGAAGAATAATAATACCATCGGGTTGTTGTGAGAGTTAAATAAATTGTACTTAGCGCAGTGCCTGGCAAGAGTGAATTGACAAATGTTGGCCATTGCTGTTATCAGTAATAATATTTGCATTGAGTGGGAGGACACAGACCAATTCTTTGGGAATTGACACTGGGCGTTGGTGTCACCCTGTAGTTCTCTGTTTCCCTAACACTTTCTCTAGCCCCAGGGAGTGGGATGCCCTTGTCGCCATGCCCCCAGATGCAGCCCTCTTCCCTGGTGCCTCTGAGCTCCTAGGGTCCCAGCACCATGGCTTGCCCTGCACCCACTGACCAGCTCTGTCAGGAAAGGGCGGACAGGCATCCCTGTTGGCAAAGATCCAACCAGGCCGAGTGTTGGGGTTCAGAGGACAAAGGAAAGGGACACTGCAAGGAAGTTCCTACTTCCTCAGAACCAGTGTTCCTATCTCCCTCGCTCACATGATCTATTGGGACATCCTTCACGTTCCAAATGTAAGCATGTCCCGGAAAAATGCCAGTGGTGGTCATGTGATGAAATGTGTTTCTTTACAAATTTACTGGCATTGTCTGTGGGAATGGGGGATGGGGAAGAAAGGAGCAGACTTCACGTTTCTGAGCAGGGTTGAGATGGCATATTTGTATTATTAATCACTTTCTGAAATCGAAGATAACTTGTATCTGTACAATGGGAATACTGTGAATCCCTGTTATGAGGGGATTTACGAGTTCAAATGAAACCTTGTACATGAAAGTGCCTGGTTCTGCACAAAAATAACCATTTTTTTCCACCTTGTAAATTATTTCATCTTCGTATCGCTCAGCAAAGTGACAATTTTATTATCCCCATTTACAGGGAGGAAATGGAAGCTCAGAGAGGTAACTTTACTCCCCTAAGGCCACACAGCTAATAGGTGGGAGAACCCATCTTTGAGCCCAGGTCTGTCTGAATCCCAAGCTTTGTTCTGTGTTCTTTGTGCTCTGTTCTTTTTATATATATATATGTATTTTAATTTATTTTTGGTTGCATTGGGTCTTCGCTGCTGCACGCGGGCTTTCTCTAGTTGCAGGGAGCAGGGGCTCCTCTTCGTTGCAGTGCACGGGCTTCTCATTGCAGTGGCTTCTCTGGTTGCGGAGCACGGGCTCTAGGCGCACGGGCTTCAGTAGTTGTGGCATGTGGGTTCAGTAGTTGTGGCTCTCAGGCTCTAGAGCGCAGGCTCAGTAGTTGTGGCACATGGACTTAGTTGCTCCACAGCATGTGGAATCTTCCCAGACTAGGGATCGAACCTGTGTCCCCTGCATTGGCAAGCGGATTCTCAACCACTGTGCCACCAGGGAAGTCCTGTGCTCTGTTCTTAACCAATCACCATATCTTTACCACGAGGGTCAGCAAACTTTTTCTGTAAAGGGACAGATACTAAATCTTTTCAGCTTTGTGGTTCAGATGTTGCCACCACTCAACTCTGCCTTTGTAGCATGAAAGCAGCCATAGACAATATGGAAACTAGCAGACATGGCTGTGTTCCAATAAAACTTTATTTACAAAAACAGGCAGGGGGCCGCGTTGGGCCCACAGGGCTGTAGTTTGCCCACCTCTGCTTTAGAGCCAGGCCTGGGCACCTGGAAAACACCATGAAGGGGGTTAAGGCCTAAATGCCTGCTGGCATGAGGGCAGCTGTAGTCTCTCCAGAACGTTTGCTTGTCACCCCAGCATAACTCTTCATATGGAAGATGGCTCTTAAAAGGAAGGGTGAGCCTGCGATTGATTGAAGGCAATCAAAGAAAGCAGGAGGATTAAGTACAAGAGATCTCCATTAGAAGGGTCTCCTCCGTGTAGCCTTCCTGACCGAGGACAAGAATAGCTCAGCTGATTTATAATGCTCCCTGGAGTATTTGCTTCTCTGATTTCTTTTCTGTCCCCTGGATTATCTTGTCCTCAGCCACCCCCTTTCCCCAGATCCCAAAGAATTTGGACCTCTCCAGGCACGGAGGCCACGTTACCACTGTCTGCGTCTCCCACCAGTACTCTGTCCACCCCTCTGTGCCAACACCCTTGGGCGGGGTGAGCTAGGGTGGTGCAAATTAAGGATACGTGTGTCTTGAGGCTGGTGCTCCCTGGGTCTGCTCCAGACCTGTTTCTGGGACAGCAGGTGCAGCTGATCACTGACACCAAAATACATTCTTAAGGCGAGGGCAGACGGGCCAAGCAAGAGAAGGTCTCCCGCCCTCCCAGGACATGGCTTTCTCCAGAGGACACATTTGCCGTGAGGACACCCCAGTGTTAATCCTCTCACCCGGGAGATCTAAGCGTGGGTCAGCATTTTAGCCGAGGGCTGGCCTCACGCAGGGGCATCCCCCCAGAGCTGTCTGGCCAGCCCAGGGCAGCAGTAAATCACACAGCAAAAGGCCCTTCTTGGATGCCGTGGCTGGTGGGGACTCCGTGGGTGTCATAAATCAGGAGCTCACCCCATTTTACCCGTACCTTCCACGTGAATATGCAGGGGCCTTCCTGGCCTGGGGAAGAGAAAATGGTGGCGGATGGCTTGAGCCAGGGCTGGGCATCCGTGGAGACTGTCTCTTTGTCAACTTACTACCTGAGATTTATGCGTGACACAGCCAGGTCTGCTCGGTGACACATTCTAATTTAATTAAATTTCTGTTGGATTGATGTCTGATCAATCAATAATGTTAATGTTTTTGCAATTTGGAGATTAAAGTATGGTCAAGCCATGGCAAACCCCCCCCCCCCAGCACCATCCACTTACTTTAGAATGTTCTTTTGGAGGAGACTTGCCTGCCTGCCTGCCTGCCTTGTTTTTTCCCCTTCTCCCTTCCATATTTAAACATTTATTAAGTGTCTAGGATGTGGAGATTGGACAAGATGGAAATAAGACTTAGAGCAGTGGTATGCAAACCTGAGAGTCCCCTCGAGGATTTGTTAGGAAAGAGATCCTAGGGCCCCACCCCCCAGAGTTTCTGATCTGGTAGGTCTGGGATGGAGGCCAGGAATCTGCATTTCTATCAGAGCCCAAGTACAGCTGATGCTGGTCCAGGGACCCGCTCTGAGGACCACTGGCTTGGAAGTTAAGGGCTGAAACTCCGGAATCACCTGGGTTCAGATCCCACTTACAGGCTGTAGGGCTTCAGGCAAGTAAGTTGATTTCTCCGTGCCTCAGTTTCCTCATCCATAAAATGGGAAATAATAATGGAACCTAATTCGTAGGATTGCTGCAAGCAGTAAGTGAGATTCTGCAGTGCCTAGGAAACACCCAGCATGGTTCCTGGCATGCAACAAGCACTTGGTCATTGTCACCTCTTTTTGTCCTGGAGAGGGAAGCAGCTATGGTACTGCCTGCCTGGAGCTTCCCACCTGGAGGGGTGCACAAATATAATGATCAAGGCAATGAGAGGCTCTGATAGGGGTATTTAACCTAATCAGGGAGGTCAGAGAGGACCTCCTGGTGAAATGGAGCTGAAACTTGAAGGGAGGGAGGGGTAAGGAGCTAACAATGGAAAGAGGAGTCTGGGAGGCTGGCATCCTTGGAGGCCATTTCACTGGGTTTGACCAGTATCCTTAGCCCAATGGGGAGACAGTGGAGTATTTTAAACAGAGGAGGTGACAAAACCGTATATGAACATTGAAAAGATCTTTCCAGCTGCCCTTTAGGCGAATGGCTTGCATGGTGGCGAGAATGGATATCCCAGTAGCATAGACTGAATTAGCCAGGCCTTGAGCTCTGAGATTCTGTTTCTCTCTGGAGATCTGACTCCACAGTGGTCCCTCTCCCATATTGGTGGGTGTGAGATGGATTTGAAATACCCTGTCCCAGGCTATGTGATAATTAACCTGTATGGTGTGGAAGGTGCCATGTTGAATGGTCATCTGAGACTCTGAAGACCTAGAACACGTATTGTCTTTTCTTAAGGATTTTACTAACATGACACACGTCATTTATCTGCAGAACAATTGCCAGCACATGCATTCAAAAAATCTTTGCTGACAGCCAGTTGGGTGGAGCAGATCAGGAGGTTGGGGGTGCCACCCTGAAGAAGACTGACCTTTAAAGTCTCTGGGTTAGTGTGGGAGACCAGCTCTAATTCAGGATTTTAGTTTAGTTTGTTATCACTTTTTTGAAATCCCAGAATCCCCATCGAAGATGCATGAATATTTTTCATTGTTGCGTTCAAAACAGAGCTCAGATCAGCCTCAAGTGATGTAGCCTGAAGAGAATTACTGAGAGAGAGATGGCTTCAAGTTCAGGATGGCATTAATGGGCATAACTTAAACCTATTAGTCATTTCTTTCTAAATGTATGCTTTTTTAAAAAAATTTTTATTTCTTTATTTGTTTGTTTGTTTTTGGCTGCGTTGGGTCTTCGTTGCTGTGCACGGGCTTTTCTCTAGTTGCGGTGAGCGGGGGCTACTCTTCATTGTGGTGTGCAGACTTCTTACTGCAGTGGCTTCTCTTGTTGCAGAGCATGGTCTCTAGGCACACAGGCTTCAGTAGTTGTGGCACGTGGGCTCAGTAGTTGTGGCTCGCGGGCTCTAGAGCGTAGGCTCAGTAGTTGTGGCGCACGGGCTTAGTTGCTCTGCGGCATGTGGGATCTTCCCCGACCAGGGCTCGAACCCGTGTCCTGTGCATTGGCAGGTGGATTCTTAACCACTGCGCCACCAGGGAAACCCTATGAATCATTTTTTATTCATACGGATTTGAGAGCACATCACTGTCTGCCCTCGGTTACCTGTGCCAAAGCAGGTAGGAGATGGGGAGTCCAAAGGGAGTGAGGTACAGAGGAATCCCAACCCCCATTGCTCCAGGATTCATGATCCTGTGTCTCATCGGGGATCATAGAGGCCTGAATTAGGAGGGCTGGACTTGCCTGGAGAGACCTAAACACCAGAAAAACTCTTCACCTCTTTTAAGATATCTCCCAGCCTCGGAATTCTCATTTTGGGTTATCAGACCCATTCATTTATTCACCTATTCATTCATCCCTTTAAGATATCTCCCAGCCTCAGAATTCTCATTTTGGGTTTCAGACCCATTCATTCACTCATTCATTCATCCTTTTACTCAACAATCAAGGAACCGCAGCAGGGGACATCTTTGCCAGGTCCAGGAGATCTGCAAAAAGATTAATATCTACCAATGTATTGATCAGAATAATATTAATAATTGTTAGCATATATTGAGTGTTTTCCCCATGAGAGGTACCATATGAAGTCCTTTACCTATATCACCCCATTTTTTTCTCACAACACCTATTGGACACAGAACCTATTATAGCTTCTACTTTGCTAGAGAGGAAATTGAAGATCAGAGAGATTAAGTCAGTTGGCCAAGGCTACACAGCTAGTGACAGTGGCACTGAAACGTAAACACACGTCCGTCTGATTAAAAAATAAGAATACATGTTTTCAAGTATGTTTTTAAGACCTGTTCTGTGATCAGTTCTTCATCCAGATAGTTACTGAAAACACATAAAACGTTCGGCCCCTGTGGAATGATTCTAAGGGCTTTCTCCCTGGTGGCTGTGGATCATTCAGTCAGCATCTGAGGGATTTGAATGGTTGGTTATCCAGCTACAAATTCACCTAAAGTTACTATAAACTAGGCCACATTTCTCCTTGCTAAGATTTTGTCCTATGCCTTTTAAGCCATTTCTACACAATTTCCTTGAACTCCCAGTCTATTAAGCCTTTATAAAAGTCGTTGTCCTGGGCTTCCCTGGTGGCGCAGTGGTTGAGAATCTGCCTGCCAATGCAGGGGACACGGGTTCGAGCCCTGGTCTGGGAAGATCCCACATGCCGCGGAGCAACTCGGCCCTTGAGCCACAACTACTGAGCCTGCGCATCTGGAGCCTGTGCGCGGCAACGAGAGGCCGCGATAGTGAGAGGCCCACGCACCGCGATGAAGAGTGGCCCCCGCTTGCCACAACTAGAGAAAGCCCTCGCACAGAAACGAAGACCCAACACAGCCATACATACATACATACATACATACATACATACATACATACATACATAAAAAGAATGTAAGCAGACAAGAATATCATTAAAAAAAAAAAAAAGTCATTGTCCTTAACCCAAGCCGTAGTGACAACTGGGTCCTTTCTTGGAGTCCTTACTATCTTCAGTAACCTGTTCCTGAATTTGCTGGAAATCGGGGTCAAGGGCTAACCTACTTCTGGGAATCCATCTTGACCCTTTTAGAAACCGAGGACATTTTCCTGTGACCTGTCACATACCTGGTTTTTAACTGCCAGCTATTGGCAGTATTTAGTGACGCTATCTACCATGTGCCCTGCGGAGCTACACTTATTTTAGAGCAGAATTTCCAAAATGTCAGCCTTGGGCTGAGCCTTCTCTGCAGATGAGTATTCTTTGGGTCTGCATGGCATTTTGAAAAAATTCTGAATTCTATGCCAGCATTTAAAAATCTGGGCAATTCAAGTATAAAACCACTCAGGGTCTGGTTTGCCTGGAAGAATGTGAAGATGGGACAGCCCTGTTCTGTATCAGCTGTGGTCCCCAGTTCACTGGTCCTCTTACTTAGTACCACGAGGCCACATCTACACCCACTTTATAATTTACCTGCCTCATCCCAGTACCATCTGAGTCATCCCCCCAGGTGTATGCATTCACCCTGTATTCTTCCAAAATTAATGCTTAATTCATGCTTCACAATGCAGGCTTGATCCTTTCCAGCTTTAGATCTCATTCCTTAGGGGAGAAGGTGCAAGCAAAGTACGAGGAGAGAACTTCTGCTTTCTTGCTGTCATCTGTTCGAATTGCATCATCTGTTCCCAATCCCTTCCTTTTCCTTCTTGCTCCAAACATAGCTCAAGAAGCCCTTTTTCTCGTCCTTAGCAATTTCTTGCAAGCCTCAGCTCTTTCTAGGTTTTGTCTCCTCACACCCTTCTTAGGGATGCAGTGTCAGTTCACATTTGTTTTAGGGTGGGATGGTGCGTCATAGAACGACACATCTGCAAAACAACTAAATTAGAAATAGAACCACATTTCCAAGTTCACAGTGGGATCTATCGCGTCAAAAAAAAAAAAAAAAAAAAAAGGTGAATGCAGTTTAGAAAAAAATCTTAATAAACAAATGTTAAGAAATGTTCAAAAAAAGAGGCCTAAGGTGTTTGGGAAATTCATGTTTTTACACATCCAGTGCCAATTTAGGTGTCCTATGCTGACTTGTGGAAGGTCCAGGAAGGGTTTGACTTGACCAAGGATTTGACTGTATGTCAAACTTAGTCTTAATTGGAGCCTTAAACAGGTGCAGTTCCAGTTTCCATAATGCATGGGGCCCAGTGAGTATATTTGGTGTGGTAGCCAGAGAAGGTTGATGTTGCCTGCCATGCAGGTCTGCCATAATTCATAGAAGACATGGAATCTTCCAATCAAATTGTCATTGGATGTTAATGATATCTGCACCTGCTGTCTTCAAACAGGGCTGTAAGGAAGCCTTTCAGGGCGTCAAGCTAAGTTGGCATTTAACAAGAGCAGCAAGAGTGATCTTATTAAAATGTAAATTCAGATCAGATCATTACTTTCCTTAAAACCATCCAGTACCTTCCACTGCCTGTAGATGAAAGCCCAACTCCTTACCACGGCCCATGGCCCTGTGTGAGCCAGCTCTGGCTGCTTCTCCAAGCCCCTCTCTGGCCCCTGCTGCCTGATCTTTTCTTTCTATCCTAAGGGCCCTTCTCTGTGTCCTCTAAACAAGCCAAGCTCCCTCCCCCCTTACGTCTTTGCATTAGCCGTCCCCTCTTCCTGGGATGGCTTTCTTCCCCATCCTTGTGGGGCTGCCATTCTCATTGCACTGAAGACCCCAATGACTAAAATATTCTCTTCCTAGAGTGGGCCTTCTCTGAGCACCCTGATTAAAACAGCCCTGCCTTCTGCCACTCTCTAATCCCTTGCCCTGATGTATGTGTCCTCATAACACTAAGCAAGACCCTAAAATACATATTTCTATTTTACTTATTATATACCTCTCCCATAAGAACAGAAACCGAATAGAGGCAATTTATTGGTCTGTCTTGTTTGCTTCTATATCTGTAGCACCTAAAATAGTGCCTGGCATTTAGTAGGTGCTCAGTAAACATGTGTTATGGGTCCACAGGCAAGTAAGCATGGATGTCTAGAGGAAATGAATTATTATTACGTCTACAGTACACAAAATCTGCTTTGTGCTGGGTTGTGTGTGTGTGTGTGTGTATGTGGCCATGCTTTATGTGTGTATGTGTACGTATGTGTGTATGTGCACTCTTTCAGCTTTTTGGGGTATAACTAACACATAGAAATTGTGTATATTTAAAGTGTACCACTTGATTCTTTGATGATTTGATATAACTTACGCATTGTGAAATGTTCTCCACAATCAAGCTAGTTAACACATGCATTGCCTCACATAGTTACCTTTCTTGTGTGTGTGGTAAGAACACATAATCTATCCTCTTAGCAAAATTTTAGTATACAATTCAGTATTGGCACTATTATCATTCTGCTGTCCAGTAGGTCTCCAGAGCTTATTCATCCTGTGTAACTGAAACTTTGTACCCTTTAACCAACATCTCCCCGTTTCCCCCGCCACCCAACCCTTGACAACCACCGTTCTACTCTTGGATTTTGTGAGTTCAAGTATTTTAGATTCCACCTATAAGCGAGATCGTGCAGTATTTGTCTTCATTTATTTCACTTAGATAATGTCTTCCAGGTTCATCCATGTTCTTGCAATGTCAGGATTTCCTTCTTTTTTAAGGCTGAATAATATTCCATTGTATGTATGCACCACGTTTTCTTTATCCGTTCATCCATCCATGGACGCTTAGACTGTTTCCATGTCCTGGCTATTGTGAATAATGCTGCAGTGAATATAGGAGTGCAGATACCTCTTCAAGATACTGATTTCATTTTCTTGGGATATATTCCCAGGAGTGGGATTGCTGGATCGTATGGCAGTTCTATTTTTAATTCTTTGAGGAACCTCCAGACTGTCTTCCATGATGGATATACTGATTTACATTTTCACCACCAGTGTACAAGGGCTCTTTTTTCTCCATATCTTCACCAATACTTGTTATCTTTTGTCGTTTTGATAATAGCCATCCTAACAGGGTGAGGTAATATCTCACTGTGGTTTTGATTTGCATTTCCCTGATGATTAGTGATGTTGAGCACCTTTTCATAAACCTGCTGGCCATTTGTATATCTTCTTTGGAGAAATGTTTATTCAGGTCTCTTGACCATTTTTAATTTTAATTTAATTTAGTTTTTTTTGCTATGGAGTTGAGTTTCTTATATACTTTAGACACCAACCACTTATCAAATACATGGTTTTCAAATATTTTCTCCCATTCCATGAGTTGCCTTTTCTCTCTGTTGATTGTTTCCTTTGCTGTGCAGAAGCTTTTTAGTTTGTTGCAATCCCACGTGCCTATTTTTGCTTTTATTGCCTATGCTTTTGGTATCATATCTAAAAAATCATTGCCCAGATCAGTGTCAAGAAGGGACACTGCCAATGTCCCTATGTTTTCTTCTAGTAGTTTTATGGTTTCAGGTCTTACGTTTAAGTCTTTATTCCATTTTAAGTCAGTTGTTGTGTACGGTGGAAGGTAAGGGTCCAATTTCATTCCTCTGCGTGTGGCTATCCAGTTTTCCTCGTGCCATCTATTAAAGAGATTGTCCTTTCCCCATTGTGTGTTCTTGTTCTTAGCACCCTCTACAAAGATCAGCCGACTGTTTTTGTGTGTGCATGCATTCTTTTTTTCAATTTTTTGGCTGCATCGGGTCTTCGTTGCGGCATGCGGTATGTTCGTTGAGGCATGTGGGATCTTTCATTGCGGCGCGCGGGCTTCTCTCTATCTGTGGCGCACAGGCTTCAGGGCATGTGGGCTCTGTAGTTTGCAGCACATGGCCTCTCTCATTGAGGCGCGTGAGCTCAGTAGTTGTGGCATGGGAGGCGCACGAGCTCAGTAGTTGTGGCACGTGGGCATAGTTGCCCCGTGGCATGTGGGATCTTAGTTCCCTGACCAGGGATTGAACCCTCATCCCCTGCATTGTAAAGCGGATTCTTTACCACTGAACCACCAGGGAAGTCCCTGCATGCACTCTTAACAAGATGTGAGCCTGGAGAGGAAATCAGAAGCCAGACCAGGAGGGAATTGTTAGCTGGGGTAAGAAGTTTAGACTTTAAACTCAGAGAAATGGGGAGGATTTCTAAGCTCATAACACAGTTGTTCACATTGAGGGCTCTGCAGTCCGATGGCTGCTGGTACTCCCGTCTTATTTACCACTTTGTGACCTTGAGTAAGTTACTCACCCTGTTAAATTCAGTCTCAGTTTCCTCACCTGAAAATGGGAATAATAAAATTGCCTCCCTCATAGAATCGTTAGGAAGAAATGAAATATATGCCGAGTATTTTTGTACTGTGCCTGATGCAGAGTAAGGGATCAGTCAGTGTTAGCCTTTCTTGCTATTGTCATGATTATTTTCCCAAGACTGAGATGAGCCAGAGAACTTGTTTGGGGAGGAGTTGCTGATAGATATGGATTGGCAGCGTGCAGACAGGGGAAGTGGAGGGAGCCAGGTGCTAGCTCTCTCTTTTTTTTTTAAATTGAAGTATAGTTGAGTTACAGTGTTGTGTTAATTTCTGCTGTACAGCAAGGTGATTCAGTTACCTTTTTTTAGATTCTTTTCCATTATGGTTTATCACAGGATATTGAATATAGTTCCCTGTGCTCTACAGTAGGACCTTTCTGTTTATCCATTCTGTATATAGTGGTTTGCATCGGCTAACCCCAAACTCCCACTCCATCCCTCCCCCGCCCTCCCTCCCCCTTGGCAACCACAAGTGTGTTCTCTATGATTCTGTTTCTGTTTCATAGATAGGTTCATTTGTGTCATATTTTAGATTCCACATATAAGTGATGTCATATGATATTTGTCTTTCTCTGTCTGACTTACTTCACTTAGTACGATAATCTAGGTCCATCCATGTTGCTGCAAATAGCATTATTTCATTATTTTTTATGGCTGAGTAGTATTCCATTGTATATATGTACCACATCTTCTTTATCCATTCATCTGTCGATGGACAGGTGCTATCTCTTGCACAGAAAGTAAAACCTCTACTTTGAGTGCAGCTCGGGGGGCGGGGGGGAACCTGAGGTCCTCTGTAAGGGGTGACAGGTGCCTTCTCATATACCAGAGCTACAAATTGGACTCTGCTCTTTAAGTCATTCAACCTCTTATTAGACAGCTAGAAAAACAACCCAAAAAAGCATAGTCGGGCTGGTTTTGCTAAAAAGAAATCAGGTCACCCAGTCTATGGAGTGAAAGAAGGTATAACGCTGGACAAAGTGGGGAGGGACTTGCTTACCTAGGGATCGTCTCCATTTTCCTGGACTATGTCCAGACTGACCACATGGACGCAAGTGTTCCCTTTCCTTTCCCCAGATAGTAACCACATGGACACAACTGCCCTCTCCTCTTTCCTCAAATAGTGCCTATGGCAGAGACTGCCATGCACTCAACAAATCCTAGTCCTCTTCCTCCTGGGCACATAGTAGACTACATTTCCCAGCACCCTTTGCAGTTAAGTGTACCATGTGACCATGTTCAGGAGAGTGGAAGAAAGGGGGGTGGTAAAGACCCTTTCTGACCCGGCACATGAAGACCTCCTGTGATTTCCTTCATGACCCTTCTGTCCCATCTGCTGGCTGAATTGAGGTGGTCCAAGGACCTGGAGGAGTGTAGAGCCACAAGATGGAAGGAGCCTGGGTCCCCGAGCCTCCCTTAGAGGAGAGCTGCCCCAGAGACACAGGGAGACCAGAAACACCCACCTTGAACTGTCCTGTGAGCAAGAAATAAATTTTGTTGTGTTAAGCCACAAAATTTGGGGGCTGCTTGTTATACCAGCTAACACATCCTAACTAAATATACCACCCTTTAGAAAGTATCATGTGAGTGCTCGATGACATATATTCTATAGCCAGCTACATTCTAAGAATGGATGAGTGAGATTTGAAATAGATAAATGATATACATTAATCTTTATAAAGCCTGCTAACATCATTAGTATTATGCCTACTTTGCAGACAAAGAATCAGAGGCTCCTAAAGTTCACACATATATGTCAGAGCCAATGTTTGTGGCACCAAATTCCACACTCTTTCCTCTGTGCCTCTAAGTGTGCTAAGTAGTAAGACTCTAGGGAGACAAAGGAACTTTGTAGAGCTGAAGAAAAGAGACAGAACGTAAAAGGAAGAAAAAAATATTTTTATATATTTTAACATCAGTCATCTAAATATTGGCAATAGAGAAATAGAAAATGTGGGGAGGGGGCATTCGCAATAAAAATGAAAACTTTGGACGACTTTGGGATAAAGTTAGCAATAAGTATAAAGGAAAATTTATTATAGTTTTTAAAAGTTTAAAAATTATCCTTGGAGAAACATTTCAAGGCCCTGAATGGGGAGATTCAAAAGACATCAACGCTACCCCAGATTCAACTGCACATTCAGGGGAACTTCAATCAAGATCCTAAATGATTTTTTAAAATGACAAGTTGAATCCATACATCATAGGGAAGAAGCAATATGCAGAGGAGCCAACAGGTTAAAAAAAAACAAACCTAATTGATAGGGAGAGGGAAAGGATTATTGGCCTACTGTGTTAGATATGAGAATACTTAACATATGGTGATGTTGCAGGAATGGACAAATAGTGTTAATGAAACAGAGAATAGAGTTCTGGATTGGACAAGTTACATGCAAGAGTTTAGTATATCATGAAGGTAGCATTTGAAATTAAGGGAAAAAGACATTATTTAATACATAACATTAGGACAAATAGTTATCCATTTTTTCTTAGTTTCCCACATAGCTTTTGTAGAAAAAAATACTTAAGATATTTTCAGCCTTGGTGGAAGATCTTTCAAAGCTTAATGCCTAATGCTGGAAAAAGAGAAATAGATTGATAAGGTGAGTTACCCAGCACTGTAAAGCTTGCATTGTAAAAGATATACAAAGTTTAAAATATTAATGATAAACTGAGAAAATGTTAGCAACACTTTTGATAAAGATAAAAAATAAAATATAAAATGCACATACCCTTTTCCCTGGCCCATATGCTTTCTTGATTTTAAGGATATAATCTATCTGGTGCTCAGAGATACTTGTAAAAGGATGTTCTTTGCAATATTGGTTAGTAGAGTAGAAATAAGCAAGAATTTATTAAAATGAAGAGTAGTGGAAAAGTGACTTATCCTTCCAGTTATTAAAATATATTATGAAGCTTAAGATAGGAAAACAGCATGTTATGGATGGAGGAGGAGACAAGTGAACACAAGACAATCCAGAAATAATATTTGATACTTGATGAAACTCTCCCTGGGAATGTAGGCGCCATGAGAACAGGGCTGATAACGTTCCGTTGACTGAGGTGACCCTAAGCAGTAGGACAGTGCCTGGCACATAGTAGGTAGAAAGGAGCATTAGAAGAATACCTGCTAAAATGGTACTGAGAGATCTTGCATTTTTTGTTTTTTTTTCTTCTAATCATGTACGTATGCCATCGTGGTTCAGAGAATAAACTCTTATGTCAGACAAAAGGATATCTGAGCCCCGGCTCTGCCTCTAATTGGCTGACCACCGTCTCCTATCCTGAACACTTGAAAAAAGAACGGTACCTACCTTACTGGGTAATGGGGAGAATTCAGATTAGACATATAAGGCACTTATAAATGCATAATTAAGCTTATGCACATAAAGCACTTATAAAACTCAGTAAATGTTAACTGCTGTTTAAAACATTCCACAACTCATTTTCTTCCCTGTTAACGCTGGGAAAGAAAAACGAATGAACATATATGTTTGTGTAAAAAACAAACAAGAGAAATCTCTTCCTGCATTTTCCTTTGGCTTGTTGAGCATCTCTGCAAATTCTCCAGACAGTGAGACTTCCCCGGGGAGAAACACTTCTCAATGACTCTAACTCAAGACAGTCCCCAAGTGAGAAGAGGACTAAACTCTCCCCTTTGACCTTTGGCTAATGCCAAGGGTCACACATGATCCTACATGGTATTTTTTAACCAAGACACAAAGAATAACATAATGACAAATAATCTAAGAACATAAACATACATATCATTTATATCATTAATACCACTTTTTTTTTTTATTAAAAAGGCAATTCATGCTTATTGTTGAATTTTTGGAAAACTCAGAAAAGCGCCGAGAGTGGAATTTCACCTCTTCCACCTCCTCCAGCTGGCCGTGATGAGTATTTTGGTTAACGTACTCAAGTCAAATGGGCACCTATTGTGTAAGCTTGTTTTTCACATCGTTATAAGTTGTAAATATTTTCCTATGTCGATAAATAGCTAAAACTTATAAGAACACACTGTGTCATGAAATAAAGGAACTCGCTCTGAGGGCAAAGTGGTTTCTGTCGTTGGCAAAGCAGTCTTCTCTCGGTGACAGTGTGTGACAGGAGAATTCCCTTGCGTTGTTCTTCCCAAAGATGCCCAGAGAGACAGGTGCGTTCTCATGACTAGAAGAGAAAGGAAAAGAGGTGTTCACATTTCCCATTCCATCTAATCTTATAGCTAATTGAGAGGTTTTTAGGGAGAGAAGAGAGATGTGAGTTATGAGCTCTTTTTCTGCTATTTACCCCAGAATGTGATCACACATTAAGGGTGCATACACACACACACACACACACACACACACACACACACACACACACACACACATACACACATGATTATAGATACCACAACGTTCATGATATTCTCGGGATAATGGGGTAACAAGCAATTTTTGTTTTCTTCTTTTGGATCATTCATATTTAAAAATTTTTTCCCTAATGAGCAAGCAGAGGACAAATAAGTATGTGGATTTCTTTATTTTATTTCTTTATTTTATTGACGTATAGTTGATTTACAATGTTGCATTTAATTACTGCTGTATAGCAAAGTGATTCAGTTATACATATATATACATTCGTTCTTTTTTTAATATTCTATTCCATTATGCTTTCTCACAGGATATTAGATATAGTTGTCTGTGCTCTATAGTAGGGCCTTGTTGTTTATCTGATTGTGGATTTCTTTAAAACGATAAGAATATATCGCAGTCAACATTTCAGAATAACAAAATAATACGGCTTTCCTGGTACAACGGAGCCAGCCTCTTTACATATGGTGGGAGGTAGCTGTGGATAATGCTTGTCCTGATTTCCAGTTGTGGTGGCATTTCAGGCCCTGATGAAAGATACCGTGAGCTTCTTGGGGGTGCCTTGATCACTCAGGGGTGCCTGTCCCGTCACTACATATTAAGCTTAATCCTCCTCTGAGGAGGACAGAATGTCTAGTATCAGCTAACCGATTCCATAATACGTCTGCCATCCCAGAGTCCCATCGTCCAAGTCTTCCTCCTTCTGGGGGAAGTACATACAAATGTACATGTACACATATATAATTTATTGGGCGGCTGGCTCATCAAGTATATTGGTTTTTCATAGCTCCACTATTGTCAGCATATTTCAGATTGGATTTGCTGCTGACATGGTTGAATGAAAAAATACTGACATGTTTCAATATTGCACTTGACATTTTTAGTATTATTATTAGTGGTTTCATTCCATATAGTGTCATTGTCCGAATGGGATCGTCCCCCCAAAAAAATCCAAGTGCTGTTTGATTCTGAAGAGGTGCCTGGCTGTTGGGTGCTGTCCTTTATACCGCCCATGGAGCTTCGAGGGAAGAGTTGTCAAACCATGGTGCGAATTGCTCGTGACACTTGTTGCCCAGAAAATTCCTGCAGAGCTAATTGGGAAGTTATTTCTGGGAGAGATCTTTTCTTGAAGAGAGGGACCGTTTTCAACCTCATCCTAATTAACAAAGTGTCGTCATCATTCTAAGCAGAATAATCCTGCTCTCTCCTTTCCAGCAACCTTGACCACCACATCCGTCAGTCCTTGAAAAGTCCTTGCAAACTTACATTTGACCCCAATTTCCTATAAGCCCTCACAGGGTCACCAAGGCAAATACAGAAGCTCCAAGTTTATATATACACATTCCACAAACAAGGCTGTGCAGGAAGACATAAACAAACTGTATTTATTCTTCTATGCTACAAAGCACCAACGTTCGTTTGCATATAAATAGAGTCATTCCATATTCAAAGTTTAATTTTTAGCAAAATGTCCTAGAAAGAAGACTCCAGGAATAGGCCACCTCATGGAGAAGTAGAATTTGAGTTATTTCTTCATGAATAGCTGTTTCTGAGGAGCTGGCTGCCAGGGCGTGACGAACTGGGTAGGCACATGTTCAGGTCACGTTGGAGAAGGTGACCAGCAAAGGGGACCTCCGTCATCTGTTACTCAGCTTGAAGTTGTAAAGAACAGCTTTCTCCAATTGAGTTGACTTAGTAGCTAATCACCTTCTCCCGAGCCTTGAGCCCAGTTTAAAATGGAGAGTTCTGGAATAATCAGTGTTTATTTATCAATCCACCAGCGTCCTCCAATGAGCGTCTCTTGAACGTAAGGGGATTCTTCTGGAATGTGTAGACCGCTCAGGCCCTAATTCCTCGGACCTGTTGAGAAGGAGACATGTTTATCTCTTGCTGGGTTGCTGTCAAAACAGAATGGGTGTATTTCTATCAGTGAAACACTGCTCTGACAATTTGTCCCCGGAGATAAATGGCGTTTTCCATAGAGGCTTTAAATAGGAGCCATAATGGGAGTGAATGGAACGGAGTTGAATAATTAGATCGTTCTCCATAAATCCTGCGGTGAAGTCATGCACACAGGAAGATTTCCAGGGCTGTGTGTTAGCACACAGCTGTATGTGGTGTGGACACAGCTGTGTCCTGTGAGGGAGGATAGGTAAGTAAATCACAGACGATTGAGACACGGAGAGAACTTAACTCCGTGCTTTCCCTGTAGAATTTGTCTCCTTTGCCAAAGGAACACCCATATTAATTTGTTTTTATCGCTACAAATATGGTACTTACATATTTGTATGGTACTAGCAGGAGCCGTCTTCACTTACTTGATTTGAATTCAATTTTTAAATGTAAATATATCAGATGCATCTTGTTTATAACAGGTGGGAATAAGAAACACCCCATTAAGACAGGAAAAACAGGTGTTTCTGGTCAATTTGAACGACGTCTTCTTGAGGTGTGTTAGCTGGAGTACAAGAGGGGTTAAAGATACCTCATGCCTCCCATTTGTGCGTTTGTCGACCTTCCAAAATAATGTAGAAGTTTCTTTGTGTGTATACTAGTCTACTGGATTTGGAGTTCCCTCAGGGCAAGGCCATGGTTTAGTTCCTTTTCTATCCAGAGCACCTCACAGTTCGCGGCAGATAATAAGGCAAAGAGCAAGGCTTTTAAAGTAAGTGCCATTTTTTTTTAACCCCAAAGAGAAGCTCCCTTGAGCCTTTTATGTATTGTAGGCTTTTGTACGATCAAGCCTCCCGAGATGGCTGTTGTCTCCCTCTCTGTACCTCCCCTGCTTCACCTACGCTCTACTCACCTGACCCACCTTCCTACACACTTGCCCCACCCCAGCCAGTGATTGTTCTAACCCTTAGATCAGAACATCTCCACCTGTTAGCTTATCAAAAGGGCAGGGAGGGGCCTCGTGTCCCTCTGCTAGTTTCCCTGGTAACTGATGAGCCCACCTGATGTCAATTCCCCTTATAACCGGTAACCTCGCCTGCCCCCCCCCCCCCCCCCCCCCCGGTAGCAAAGCCGGCCGCCGTGTCCTGCCTGCCCTGTGCCACACGCGCTCCAGGACCTTGCTTCAGACAGGTAAGCTCCCCCGATGTCTTTGTCGCTGATTCCGGGCTCTTTCTTCCGTCTTGAAGCTGGGCAAGCACAGGCCTTGCAGGCTGGCGGGGTGCAGCCCGACGGTGGGCAGAGCCAGCCTGGAGACCGAGGAAACTCCTGTGAGCGCTGAGATGTCGGGAATTAAGGAAGGGGGTGAGGGGGAATGGAATGTTCCTTGGCCGTCGACTAGCATGGGGGGCCCCAAGTTGGGGGTGTAATGCTGCAGGTTGCAGGGGTATTTCTGGGGCGGCCGTCCGCCAACATGGGGGGCCCAAAATTTCCAGGGGCGATCCTGAAAGTTGCGGGGGAAATCCTGGGGTGGCCGTCCACTGGTACGGGGGCCCCTGGGGTGGCTTCCTTGATAAAGGGGGACCACCAAGGGGGTACGGAGAACTCTTTAGACACCCCTAAGGGTGTTGCGGAGATGTTGGCCGTCATTACAGCGGGAAAATAGAAGTTAGACTGTAAGGCGGTGGCCGCAGCTGTGGGCTGGCCGGTGCTTGTTATACTAAGAAGGGCTCTGGGCTCAGCAACAATGGCCTCAGTGTGGAATGAGTCAAACTGCTGCGTCTACAGCGGGACGCTGTTGGCTTCTTCTTCTGGGCTTCTGTGAAAACTCGACCCAGCTCATGTGACTAGGTGGGCACGGCCGACAGGGGCGGGGAAAGACTCTGCCCGTCCTCCTGTCTCCCTATCAGAAGGACCCCCGTGGGTAAACTTCACTGTACAGCTAACTGCCCATGGTCCTCCCTGGGCTAGGCTGTGTGGTGTGGAATCGACTGGTCGGTTTCTGGACACACAAGTCCAACTATTAAGATTAACTGTGTTTTCTTTGGAAAGACCTAATGGGCCCACCCCTAATGGTACATAACGTGGGGTAGCAGACCTGTACTGTGACTGCCGACTCCTGGCTAGGCCACCAGAATGTTTCTCGTAGGGCCCGGGCCTTCCCCTCCCCATGGGGGTGGCTCTGGATTGGTGAAAACCAGGGGTGGCCTTACCTTCCTTATAACTGAACAGGATGCTGTGGCCATAGATACCGTCTCCATTGACCCGGCAAGTGCGTGGCTCCAGGATTTGCCCACGTCCTGGTGAATGACTGTTCTTAGCATACTAGGTATCTCACTCTTGATGCTTTTTCGCTTCTGGTGTCTGTATTGTATTTGTGGTATCTGGCTGCAGTGCCCCTCTACATACCTGACCCCAGGGATATTGAGGAAGAGAGGCGGACCAAGATTGGAAGGGTTGTGCAGGGTTATGTAGGGGTGCAGCGTGTGGTCAAGCCACCCAAGATGGCTGTTGTCTTGCTCTCTGTATACCCCTTGTCTCTGTCGCGGACTCTGGGCTCTTTCTTTGGTCTTGAAGCTGGGCAAGCATAGGCCTTGTAGGTCTGTGGGGTGCAGCCCAACAGCTTTGCTCTGAAGTTAGCTTGGAGCACACCATGGTTCTACTTAGAGGGTGCTTCTGCCTGGTATGATCATCTAAAAATGTTGGTGAGTTGACTTTTAAGAAAAATAGTGGATATGGGAAACTGACAAAGAATGGTGGAAATTCTACCAGATGGGTGCTATGGGGAAAGAATGGGTCCGTGTTTCCTGAGCTGTTTTTCATGGATGAGATTGACCTGAAGGATGGCCAGCCATGCTGAATGGACCACACTCAAAGGATCAACTCATGGATAGGCAGACGTTTGAAAAAACAAGTGTGTAGGGATCTGGCCAATCCTAAATTTATCCCCGAGACTTTTGAATTCAAGAGTATTTTCCTTTAGGAGAAGGGTGCTGAATCATTCTTTTATAAGTATGAAGAAATAGCTCTTTGACATCACTGAAACTTAATGAATACATTGGGGGTTCTTCCTTTTCCTCTTCAAATTTCAGGTGTTCTCAGTGTTCCCAAATTGGGTTGGTTTGGGTGTCATTTGTGACAAGTAATCAAGACCAATGTTGGCAGCCCCAAGAGGTGGGCACAACTAGTCTTCAGTGTCTGGTAGCATTCTTTTACTACATGCTTCCCCTGACTCTGCAGGGGCCTCCTGCTTGCCTGTTCTTTCACTTTGATGTCCCACTGTCTCTACATCTTCTCAGCTGAGACACCATCCTGTCTTAGGGAACAGCAGCAATGATGGCTTACAGGCATGAGCTCTGCATTCAAATAGACACAAGCCTCTCTTTGGCTGATGACTTACTGTCTTATCTTGAGCAATTATATAATCTTTCAGAACCTCAGTGTCTTCATCTGTAAAATGGGCACAAATATTAGAAATTAAATCTCAGCGTTCTTAGGAAAATTAAGCTTTTCTCAGTCTAGTAGTTGGCATCTTGTACAATCTCAATACCTTTGGGCTCTCCTAACTTATGAATTATTATGACTTAATGTTGTGATTATTACTCTTGATGGTAATCAGAGAAATTAACCTTTCATAGGGAGCTGTTTCACATTGCCAGTATGGATTCCTTGTGTTTAATCCATATGTGTATTTGCTTAAGAAGTCCAGCCTTTAAGAAGGGAATAACTGTTGTATTCTCAGGGCCTGCCAAAGCCAGTCTCCAATAAATATGGGTTAAAATAATGAACGAGAAGATAGTGGTTATCTTCCTGTTGGTACTGCTGAATTTACCCTCAAGATAGCTGCCTAATTCATTTGTGAGTGACTTGTCCAGAAAACTTTCCTGCAAGAAGGTTGGGGTAAGGGATACAGCAAATTATTTTCCTCTCTCCCAGTCTCCTAATAAACCAGCCTCTCCCAGTTTCTTTTCTAGCTATTCTGTTTTCTCTTACATAGAATACTTAGGTGATGTGCCAATAAGTAGTGTATGAATACTTAATGAAAGTGGAATGAATTATAAATGGCATGGAATTTATCTACATTGCTTCCTTGCTGATGGCAGAATGGTGCTTTAATCTTCTATCAAGACATAGGAGTCAGTAGGTGAGAAAGTATCCTAGTTGATAAACTTAAAAATTGTTACCGGCTGCCATCTTAAGTTACATGGAACCCAATACCATGTGGCAGAGAGGAAAAGGTTTGACCAGGAAACATGGTGAATATGATGCTGGCAGGAGAGAGATTGAGGTGGTCCCTAAGGGCACAATTATTGCTAGAGTAGAGAACTCGGAATAAAGACAGACAAAGGCTTGGGTGGGAGTTGTAGTTACCACTTACTCATTGAGATTGAGCACCAGTGAGACAGAGGTCTGAAAGGAGTCTCTAGTACTTTGATTTCAAGGAAAAGCTATTGAATGACCCTCTCCAGAGAAGGGATTTCTATGTCCTTCCTCCATCCCGAAGCCATCTGTCAACAGTGAGCTCCATAAATACAGTGAACTCTCATTAAGAAAAATAATAAATAATCTCCCACATCTCAAAGACTTGATGCACATTTTTTTTCTTGCTCATACAACAGATACCTCTTTTGGGTGGCTCTCCTCCAAGTATTGATTCAGGGGCCCGTTCTTTCCATCTTGTGGCTCTGCCATCTTTATTATGTGGTTCCCACGTGTACTAAGGAGGTTCTCTCTGTGTCAGCCAATCAGAGGAGGCACTAGCAGGGAGGATATTGTGGACCAGGTCTGGAAGTGGAGAATTTCAGCTCTGCTCACATCCATGTGTCCAGAACTCAGTTGTATGACTGTGCTCCCTCCAAAGGAAGCTGAGAAATGTAGCCTAACTGCCCTGGTCAAAGAAGCGGCAGATATGATCATCAGCTAGCAGTGTCTGCCACATTTCTCGAATCTCCAAAAACATATATTCTTAGAAAATAATAGGGTAAATATTGTTGCAAAAATGTCATGAAGTGTTTGCAAACTCTTTTTTTTTTTTTAAAGAAATCCGTTTTATTTATTTTTTAACACCTTTATTAGAGTGTAATTGCTTCACAATGGTGTGTTAGTTTCTGCTTTATAACAAAGTGAATCAGCTATACATATACATATATCCCCATATCTCCTCCCTCTTGCGTCTCCCTCCCACCCTCCCTATCCCACCCCTGTAGGTGGTCACAAAGCACTGAGCTGATCTCCCTGTGCTATGCGGCTGCTTCCCACTAGCTATCTGTTTTACATTTGGTAGTGTATATATGTCCATGCCACTCTCTCATTTCGTCCCAGCTTACCCTTCCCCCTCCCCGTGTCCTCAAGTCCATTCTCTACGTCTGCGTCTTTATTCCTGTCCTGCCCCTAGGTTCTTGAGAACCTTTTTTTTTTTTTTTCTTTAGATTCCATATATATGTGTTAGCATACGGTATTTGTTTTTCTCTTTCTGACTTACTTCACTCTGTATGACAGACTCTAGGTCCATCCACCTTACTACAAATAACTCAATTTCGTAAAGAAATCCCTTTTAGACTATTGTGTTTGCATGCAAACAGTGGAAATTGTTTTAATTTGTGGGATGTTACATGCTGCTAGTTCATCAGTTTTATTCATATTCATATAGAATTCTCTTTGAACTGCATATATAATTAAGCCACAGATAGAATGTGTGCACCATTGTTGAACATGTAGACAATACAGCAATGGATAAGAAAGAAATGGAGAGTTCACTCATTGTTTAACTTGTGATAATAGCTTGTTTTATTTCCATCTACTCCTTTTCCTCCATGTAAAGTTTTCTAGTGTCTCAAGGGTCAGTAAACTTTTTCTGAAAAAGGCCAGATAGAAAATATTTTAGGCTTTGCAGGCTCACTGCACAGAAGCAGCCATAGAACACGTGTAAACAAATAAATGTGGCTGTGTTCCAATAAAACTTTATTCACAAAAGTAGGAGGGGGACTTGGTTTGGCCTGAGGGCCAGTGCGCCAAGCCCTGTAGCGTAATATGGATATGGAGTACGTATACAAAGCAGTGAGAGGCCTGCACACATGTAGTGCTCGGTAAATAATAATCTGCTCTACTTAGCTTGACATGAATACAGTTCTATGACTTCAAGTCATTGAAAACGCAGTGGATTCAATGGGTTTAGAGAGGGACAGCGAAAGTCTAGAAGCATTAGACCTTAACCAATAAAAGAAGTTTATAAGCATAGAAGGCTTGGGGAAAGGGGATATTTTTACTTATGTCTTTATTTCCTCCCCAGTTGTTTGGATTTTTTTTTTTTCAATGAGCATATTTTCCTATTGTAAGAAAAAAAAAAAGTTACTTTAAATATATGTATTTCCAACTTTTTGCTGACTCAGAAAAGAATGGTGCATTTTCATGCCGAACATGTGACTGATTTTCATTTTTCAATAACCAGCTGCAGTTATGTTTCAGAATTGGAGCCTGAACCACAAAATACCATTGAAAGAGTTGAGACAGAGCCCGAAAGGCTTCGAGGAAGGCAAGGTCTCCACTTCCTCTTTTGACAATTTAGCTGACCGGGACACTGATAAAGGGGAAGAGGAGTGGTCTTTGAGGATTTCCTCTGGTCCCTCTGCTGTCACCCTGCTCAGGTCCTGGAGTGATCTCATCAGCTTCGTGGGGACAGGCAGGGTCCCTGTGCTGGTACACAGTAGACACTTCTCAGTGCTTTACTACGTGCATTACCTAACCCTCGTTCCCAGTGAGTAGCACAGTCTCTGGCATGTATTACACACTCGTTAAGTGAATACATACTGGATTTAATTGGAAGGATGCAGCAAACTGAAGGTAGTGGATAGCATTGTATTTACAGGCCAGGTTGCCTTATTCCTGTCAGAGCTCTGGGGATGCCGCTTTCCCTACTAGAGTTACAATAAAGACGCACATTTCACAAGACTTCAGGACTCTTGCTGTGATAGGTAAGATTACCTTGTGTCAGGTGACATGATTAACCTAAATGAACCCGAGACAGCATCCCGTGAACATTATCATGAAGAAAAGGAGATATCAGTGTCTATTGTCTGCTCTGGTGATAAACAGGGTTTTTCATCAAGATTCCTTCTCATTTATTATGTGCTGCCTGGTGCTTTTCCAAAATAGAGAAATGTAAAAACTTTAAATGCGTCTGCATTTTTTTCCCCCCGATTTCAGTTTTTATCAGCTCCTGGTTTCTCTCTTAATTTCTCCACGGACTACAGTTCTGATTACTATCCATCTACCCAGATGTCAGTCAAATATCACACTTTCTTTGTTAAAATAGGAATATAAAAGCCGGCCAAAACGATAGCCTTACAAAAACCACATTATAACACAACAGCTTTGTTTGGACTTTAGGACAATTGTAGAAATCATTAGAGAATATCTTCTTTAGGGATTCACCATGTTTGTTCTCCACTAGATTATTATCAGAACAGGGTTAAAAAAAAGAAAAAAAATCTTCGTTATTATTTGAATCAGTTTACAGCCACTCATGAATTACAAGCTCACACCCGAAGGGGTATTTTCAGCTTAATGGAAACAATTCATCAAACACTTCGAATCCTTTACCAGAGTCTATGTTGATAGATGGACACTTCTTTAATGCAGGTACATTTTACGGCAGCCCCTTTCACGCAAGTTAGCATCTGTTAAAAAGTAAAGCCGTTAAAAGACACTTTCTGTCTAATAAGGGAACGCTGCAAATGGCCTCAAAATCACAGTTTCAGAAATTGTGCTAAAATGATGGTGATGGGAATGCAAGTGGGCATATTTGTTTTGAAACAACACTTTCCTGGTCTGCTCCGGGTTTAACCCGCTGAGGTGACACGTTGATTTTCAGGGAGAGCTGCTATTAATGGAAAGTAACACTCTTGGCATTGACTGCGTAATAATAAGGGAACCGTGTGGAAACAGGAACATGTGTTTCCCCCAAGGTTTTCGGTGTTGTTGACGAGAAGAGCAGTCGTTTAAGATACGGTTATGAATCCTGAGCCCTTCTGAAAAGAGATAGCAGCCCACCTTAAGAGAGAAAGTTAAAATCTTAAAACGTGGAAAACCCATAAGCATGCACGGCCACTGCTGGGATTTCTCTGGGGGAAGGAGAAGAAAAGGGGTTGAGATCTAATCTTCGACCTCTAAAGGTGTCTTGGGGTAAATTATAGCTCATTAGTGCCGGAAGGGAGCTTAGAATTCATGTTGTCCAACTACCTCTCTTTTACAGATGGAGAAACCGAGTCCCAGTAAAACAGTAACTTCTCAGAGGCCACTCAGTGGAAGGGGGTGGTCCAGGTCCGCCTCTGACTGCATCTGTCCTGGGCTGGTTTCGCCCTGGGCTGTAGCATTCTGCCTCGCACGTGGTCGTTGCTTAATAAACATTTGTTGCACGCTCGTGTGAAGACGTGCTCTTTTTTTTAACTCCCCTAGAATGAGTTGAAGGTAGGACGTAGAACTCAGAAAGTTGGGTGGAATGACTTTGCAGGACCGGGCAGCATTTTTGAGCAGGTGGCACTCTGGCTGGGAAAATGACAAGGAGTCATGGTGTCTCAGCCAGGGCTGGGGGCGGACTGCCCTCAGGGGTGACGTCTTGGGGAGGGCGGCTCCTTGGCCAGGAGGCCCCCGGATGTGCTTGAGATTTCACAGTGGGAGTTCAGGCTGCCACTGGGGCTGCCCAGGCACAGTTTGCAGCAGCTGAAGGTTGCGGGGGGCAGGTGGGAGTTCAAAACCTCACTGTGCCCCTTGCCAGCTCCATGTCTTGCCTTGTCCTGTGACTCTCAGCAAGTTACGTGTCCTCCCAAAGCCTCGCTGTGCCTCTTGCTCTAAATATGAAGTAGCCCCGACCTCAGACCCTCACTTTGAGGGCTGTGTGATCATACAGGGGGCTCAACGAATGTCTATTTCAGTGAACTCACTTCATTTTAGAGAGAGATGATTTGTTGGCTTTGTTGAAAATTCTCGTCCTGAATGAACTATTCGTACTTTTTTTAACGAACAGAAAAGCTGAAAGTTTTATGATATGTTGTTAAGATCAACTTGTTTGACTCTTGAGAATTTTCCGATTGGATTATGCATGACGTTGGGCTGGATTTGAGAAGCCCCAGGTTATGGTTATGGGGCTTCTAGATGTTATGGAAGGTTCTAGATGTCCAAGCAGCCAACTCGGTCCCACTGCTCATAAGACTGCCCCCCCCCCAACCCGGTCCTCTTTGCAGTTCACTGGCCACGACACTGTTGCAACCAGATTGTCATTCAATGAGAGCGAAATCCTTGCCTTGGAAGCTTCTCTTCTCTCTGGCAGTTCCTCCTGCCTGCGTCTTGCAAGGCAGGTGCAAAGGGCACTTCTCTTAGCCCTGCCTCTCACCGTGTTCCCCTCTAGAGCAGGTCACCAACTGTCACCAACTGTCATTTATTTCTTCTGTCTTTTTGAGGCTGGTTTTTCTCAAAATAAAAGCTAACCCACTCCTTAAAATCTGGCATAATCTTACCCACAGCCTCGCCAAAGACAACCATGGTTGTCACTGTGTGTTTCCATTACCTGTTTCTGTGTATGGGAGTAGTGAGCGCCCTGCAGACATCATTTTGAATACACCCACTTTATAACATTGAGCTTTTTCCCCACGTTGCTGTAAACGCTTCCTAAACCCATCTTCGTTGCTTAAAGGTAGCATTCAGAGCCACGGAGAGTGCCTTCAACCCCTTGAATCTGTAATAGGGCGTTAACTATGACAAAGCATTTCCAAACCTTTCTCTCTTTCACCATCATAACACTGTAAGTTTAGGATGGGGGGAATGTAGTTTGTCACCCAAACAGGATCACTTCTAGAGGTGAAAGGGTGCTATTAATAAGCATGCCAGGGCAACAGGTGTGACCTGGGGCTGTCCTGGGCAAACTGAGACGTGGTCACCCCAGCTAGGCAAGACCGGAGCCATTTCAGGTTACTGATGAAGAAACACAGAGGGTAAGTGTTCAGAGACACAGCTAGTAAGTGGCAATGCTGATCTCAGAACCCAGGACTTCGGGCTCCTAATCTAGTGTTTTATAAACCATACCCCAGTGCAACTCTACCGGATCTGCACAGCTTTGTAAATATCCTTAGAGAGACACACCCCAGTATTTATCAAACAGATAACATAAAATAATATCTCTCTCCCTCTCCTCCTCCCTTCCTCCTTCTTTCTTTCTTTCCTTTTCTTTCCTGTCTCTCTTCCTTTTCTTCCTTTCTTTCTCTCTCCTTCCCTCCCTCCCTCCTTTTTTCTTTCTTTCTCTCTGTTTTCCATTTCTTTTGGACCTCCAAGCCAGGTTCCTGATATTCCGTGGAAAAGGCGTTGTCTAAAGAGAGGTGTACTATCGGGGATTAAATGCCCCTTTAATAAAAGTCAGTGCCTGATGTATTGTTTTTATTAAGGATGATCTGCTCGGGAGAATGGTCTTATATGCTTGCCTTAGTGTCTTATAAGGCTAAAAGCTGATCTGAAATAACATCCACAATAGACCACAATCAAAACATTTAAGGAGCAATTATAATAAAAGGGACTAAGGGAATTGGACTATTTCAAAACCACCTCTTGTATCAGACAGGGATGAGGGAGAGTCTGATGGACACTGGTCCTTCACTACCCATCGGTCCACAAAGACCGTTCTATACACCTTTCCCTCTTCTTCCCTGACTCAGTGGAAGGATATTCTGCTTCAGGGTCTGCAGGTGCCCCTGGCAGTGGCATGTGGTGGCGAAGGGTCCAGGAGGGGTGCGTGTGCATCTCGGGTTAGAGCTCGGGTTCTGGATTTAGCCTTCTAAGGGTTTTGAATCCCAGCTGAGCTACCAGCTCCGTGTTTCTGGACATGCTGTATTCCGTAAGCCTTTGGTATCCTCCTCCGTAAAAAGAGTCGCTGTGAAAAGTGAGTGGGAAAATACACGTAATTACCATTTCTTTTTTTTGGGTGAGAACATTTAAGATTTACCCTCTTAACAACTTTCACATATACAATACAATATTGTTAACTGTTTTACGAGGTGATGGAGGTGTTAGCTAATACTGTATCTACGTGTATCAAATTAACATGTTGCACACCCTAACTTAACACAACGTTACATGTCTGTTATATGTCAATAAAGCTGGAAAAAAAGAAGGAAAAACAAATAGTGCTTCCCACAGGAACTATACATAAAAAAGAACCCAGATCCATATGTAGTTTGGGCATGCTGTTTTTATCACCATTATTCATTTTTACCAGAAACTGAACTACCCTCCCACATACAGACACCAGCCATGGTGTTTCTATCTGGAGCTGTTCTTTCAAAGATTCTCCCAAATGTCAATTCTCTTGGCCCGGGCGGTGCAAGTGGCAGGTGTGAGTCATCAATGAAATCAATCTGGGATTTCCAATGGACTCTGAAACGAGTTGCTCTGATAAGCGAAGATTACATGAGCTGGGCAGTAATCTGCCGAAGTCCTTCAAAGCAGTGTTCCATGCCTTCTCAGCGGAGCCTGCGTCCAAGAAGCAGTGCTCTGGCTTTGGTGTCTGAGGGATAGGGCTTCTGTCTCAGAATTTCCAGTGATCCACTAAGCATGTTGCTATCCTCCCCAAATTGGCCCAAATCTTCCCACAAAGATCTTCTGACCTTGGATAAAGAGGGCACGGGCTCCTCCTATATGTCAGATGCTTTGCCCTTACACTGTCTTATGTAATTCTCAGTACAGCCCTTTAAGACGCATTCAGTGATCCCTCCTCTCCCCTTGTTTTCATGATAAGGAAACTGAGGCTCAGCTGGAGAACTTGCCCGAGGTTATCCACTTGCTAAGTAGAAAGCCATCCTTTGAAATTGAATCAGGCTGACAGTGAAAATCCATGTTATTTTTCCTTCATATTTTAATTTTCATTATCAAAGTAATATATGTACGTTGTAAAAAAATGTTGAAAGCTGAGCAAAAGTATAAAGAAGGAAGTAAAAATTATCCAGACTTCTAGTCTTAATCAGTATTTTCATTTTGCTGTAAATCTTTTCCTGTTTTTTTCCTCTGGGGCTCTGTGTGTGTGTGTGTGTGTGTGTGTATGTATATGCACTAATGATACTAAAGAGGGATTTTACTGCGATACACAGTTAAATTTGATTTTGCTTTTCTCATTGAATATTCTCTTTTGAATTTTTCTATCATTAACCATTATTAAATAGTCTTTAAAAAACAATGGCTTACAGGCTGTATAACATTTCTTCACACACACTTGTGTGTATATACATATATATCATAGTTAATTACTCCTTTCTATCTTCAGAAATTTTGCTTGCTTCTAGTATTTTTTAAATCATAAATAGCACTTAGATGAACATCTCTGTCTAACAAAAAAAACTAAAGCAGCAGGTGGTCTGTCTGTTGCTGAGTGTCTTCCATGTGTATGTACCATGTTACCTACATCATTTAATTTAATCCTCATAGTAACCGCATGAGAGGGGTGTTATTAGTACCATTTTACTGATGAAAAAGCAGAGGCTTAAAGAGGTGAAATACATCATCCAGACAGATGCAGAAAACTTGTGACAGAGGAAGAGTCAGATGCAAGACTTGCTGAAGGTCAAGTCTGTATCCCCTGCTGCATAGCTTCCCATCACAGCCGTGTTTGTTTCTGATATGAGCCTGGAACAGGCCTTGCTCTCCAGTTTTTGGCATCAGTGACTGAATTGACCTCCATGAAACATACCCTTCCTCCAGACACGTGCAAAGTGGCTTATTTCTCAGCTGTTTTGCTGCGCCCTGGGATGCCCAGGCTCAAGCCACCCCATCTGGCTGCCCCCCAACTCAAAAATCCCCTGGACCACGGGACTGGGATATGGCCCGGCCAGCCACCTGGGTTCACCCAGTGGTATGTGGTAGGAAAAGTGATTGACATGAAGCATGTGTGTTTGGCGGAATTGGGGTAAGGCGGGGATGATTCTTTTAAGGCTCCTCCCCACAGAAATCTGCCATCTCTGAAGTTGCAGCGAGTGTCTCAGTTTAAGGATTTTCCCAGCAGGAAGCAAAGTGACTCCCTCCCTGTCATCTTAGACACCAAGCAGAGAGGCCGGAGAGCATCTATCAGTTTTGCTTCTTAGCCTGACTGCCTTGGATCACAATCGTCTTTACTCGGAGAGTGAGCTCAGCAGAATGGTCTTGTACTTGTCATCTCCCTCCTGTCCCATGAGACTCTGCCCTTAATCCCCCGATCGGCATTCCCCAAAGACAGGGATTTCTGTGACACTCCCGCTAGTCTTCTGTCCACACATGCTGCAGGCTGGGGACCAGATGCCTTATGCAAATTGACATGGATTAAGTCTCCCACTCTCTGATTTCCCACTGTGGCCAGGACCAGATTCCCCCAGGTCTCTCAGGTGAGTTTTTCCCTTTGGGGAAGCAGGCTTTCCCCTCTCAGCCCCTTTTGCGTTTCTTACTCCTTTTTGTGTTTCCAAGGCCTCTCTTCAGCCACACGGGCTCTTGGGAGATGGAGTTTCTTACATAAAATAGGATTCTCTGGGGCCCGCTCTTTATGAAGCTCTTTTGAAATCTTGCTTGGATTTTTTGGTCTCTTCCCAAATGATTTCAAGGATTATGTAATTGCTAATAACTTGGTCCTCTTCTTTCTCTTCAAAACTCCTTCAACTCCTGTTAGTAGTTTCCTGGGGCTGCTGTCACAGATGACAGCACAAACTTGGTGGCTGAAAACAATAGAAATGTATTATCTCGCGATTCTGGGGACTTAAAGTTTGAAAGGAGGGCGTGGCCCTGCCCACGGTCCCTCTGAAGGCTCTCGGGGAGACTTCATTTCATGCCTCTCTCCTAGTCTCTGGTGGCCGCTGGTATCCTTGGCTTCTCTTGTCTTGTGGCTGCCTTCCAATCTCAGTCTCCATCTTCATACTGCTTTCTTCTCTGGGTCCCTCTGTGTTGCTGTCTCCTCCTTTCTCTTATAAAGACACCAGTCATTGCATGTAGGACACACCTTAAATCCTGGATGCTTTCATCCCAAGATCCACAACTAATTACACATGCAAACACCCTACTTCCAAGTATGGTTACATTCTGAAGCTCTCAGCAAGAATTTGGGGGAGATACTCGCAAACCCATTTACAACTCCCTACATCTTCCTTCTTGCTATGAAAGGGAGCCAACTGTTGTTTCTCCTCTCCTCCCTTTCCGTGCTGTACTTTCATATAACTGATAATCCCACCACCCCTGGGACCAAGAAGGGGTCTTACAGATCATTCTTGTCTAGGGCTGTCTAGTAGAACTTTGTGCAATGATGGAAGTGTTCTAGATCAGTGCTGTTCAATATGGGAGCCACTGGCCACATGCGGCTCTTTGGCACTTGAAACATGGCTAGCTAGTGCCACTGAGGGACTGGCTTGTTCACTGTAGTTCATTTATGTTTACATTTAATTAACCACAGGTGACTAGTGGCTACCACTTTGGACAGCACAGGCCTGGTCCAACACTACTTCCTAAAGCTGAGAACCAGAGGCCCAGAGGGAGCATGTGGCCTGAACCGTGGACACTTAGAGCTTGGTAGAACTCGCTTCAATTTCAGGACTCAGCTAACTCTGGCCCACTCCCTGTTTTGGATGGCCCGTGAGTTTAGAATATTTTTCCATTATTAAATGGTTGATAGAACAATCAGAAGAAGGATGATTTTTTATGACCCATGAAAATTACATGACCGTCAAATTTCGGTGTCCTGAATAAAGTTTTATTAGAACACAGCCACACCCATTCTTCGGCCCGTTGTCCATGGCTGCTTTCCCGCCACTCTGGCAGAGTTGAGTAGTTGCCACGGCAAGTGTATGAGCCACAAAACCAAAAATATTGACTACCTGGTCCTTTCCGGGAAGAGCTTGTGACTCCGGCTTTAAAGCAGTGATTTTTAAACCTTTTATTCTCCATTTTTAACTGAGAAAAGATAGGAATTTGGGAGAAAGGGAAAAACATATCCCCTTGCAACTGCCTGGCACAGGGGAACCGTTTCATCACATTTAGAAATTGTATAGGAATGTCAAAAGCGCAACAAATCGACTCTTTAATTCGGGGTGGTTAAGTCACAAATCTTCTACTGCGATGGTGTGAGCATCTCACTTTTTTTTTTTTTTTTTTTTTTTGAAGATGGAGAATAAAAAGCTCCCAGGTACTAGTCATCTGTGCTACACCTCTCAGCCACAGATGCTGTAAATGTGCCGTATTTACAGCCAGGACAGAGATTCTACATAATGTACAGATGAGTGACCCCACCCATGTAGGGACATAGATTTTAATTAACCCCGCCTTCCAAATTGTGAGGGGGCTGAGCACAGTACAATTCAGAATCACTACAGATGACGATTAAATCAGTGACAAGCATTGACTAAGGGCTGCCGTGAACGTAGCCTGGCTGGGCGTGAAGGGCAGCTTTCTTCTTTCTGCTGCGGGTGTCTTGTCTTTCCCACTCAAGAAAGGCCAGGATGCAAGTGAGTAGAAGTGACGGTGTCATGGGGACAGCATCCAATCTGCTTTAGTTAACATGTGAGAAAGAAAACAGCAGCCCATGTTCAAGCTCCCGCGTCTTAGCTGCCGTCGTTAGAAATGTGGTTGCTTTGCACTGGGGACGGACATGTCTTGGTGGGGCATCTCCTGCACGCCCACTGCGTGCTCGGCCCCAGCAGTTTGAAGGTGGTCCTCCCAGCCCTTACTCTCAAGCTGCTCACCTTCCAGCTCTGGGCACGGCTGAGGCCCGGGCTCACGTCACTCTGCTCCCAGGCAGCTCACGTGGGGCCCAAGGGGGCTGCCCACCTGGGCAGAGAGGGCCCCCTTGACCGTTGTTCCTTCCTTATTATTCTTAGAAACATGCCACCTATTGCTTCCTTCCTCCGTCCAGGTGGTACCATACAACGCGAGGGAAAGGAGAACTTGAATGATGTCCAAAGGGAAGGAATGTTGTAACTGGGGAAGTGGAAAGTAGAACTGAGCCCGAGGAATCTGGTTTTGACTGTGCCTGTCTGTTCCCCAGACTGTAAACAGAGATCTCGGTGAAGTGCCTGGTCTCCAAAGGGGGAAAAAGAACAAGCAAAGAAAACAAACAACAAACAAAACATGAAGTGTGTAGGGCATGGGGTTTTGTTAATTTTATTGCCCGTAATTAATATTTCAGCATGTATCTCTTTGGGTTCCCCCAGCTCTGTGGTTTCCATTCCCATGCTGGGGTCCGTACTGGCGCTTGCCCTGTTTGCTTTGCCATCTCCTGTCCTCTCTGTCTGTGACACTCCATGGTTTTGCATCTTTGGACCAAGTGGAAGAGGGCAGGCTAGATTTTTTGGCAAGATACCACTCCCTGAAACTCAGTTTTCTTATCCAGACAATGAAGAGAGTAATAAATAATACCTATCCCACAGGACGGTAGCGTCAGTTAAATAAGTGGGTACATGTTAAGCTCCAGCTCAGTGCCCAGGCCACGGGGGTGCTTAATAAATGCTTCTTCATGGTAAATGGATGAATGGATGAACGAAGGCCGGGCCGGGCAGCAAGTGAAGAGCCCTAGATGAGAGTGTGGAAAGCACAGACCCCACCCACTCTGCCTTTTAGAGTTGGGGTTACCCAGCAGCATCTCTGAAACAGGGTGGGGTTTGGAGGCCTGAGGTCAAACCTCAGCCTGCCTCTCTTCATTTATTTACCAATCTTGGGATTCCTCAACTACACGATGGGGACAGTAATAGTACCTGCTTTCTGCGATGGTCCCAAAGATGAAGAGTGAGTGTATGTGGATTGTAACATAGTGCAGGTATGTAGCACATGCTCAGTTAATACCAGCTACTAGGATCAATATGGCTAGTATTATTTTTTCTTAGCACCTCTTATTTTTATTAGCTTCTCAGTGCCTTCCTGGAGGGCACATATTACCCAGGCTGCAGCGAGGGGGGATGCAGGGAGAAGGCTGACGTGTGTTCAGATTCCCATCCCTGCCTCCTTGCTGTGCAGCCTTAGGGACCTGATTTGCCTTCTCTGATCTCCTCCCCATTGGCTCTTCCGTAAAATGGGAGACACAGTCCCGCCTGCGGGCTTCTCAGGGAGATCAAGCGAGGACCGTCCACAGGAACCACTGACGCAGAGCCGGGGTTCAGTAAATGCCACTTGCCGCGGCCAGATCCTTACATAATTTTCCTCAGCCTCCTAGGCGCTGTTATCTCCCTGGCAGTGCTGCCAGGAGCTGCCTCTTACCCACATGCCCCAGTTAATATTTCAGACGTCCAGAGTTTCTAATTGTGGCGAAGCCTGAGAGCCACCTAATCCGCCCGTGTATTAACTGCTCTGCTTCCAAGTGGGGGCCTCTGGACCCCGGACTAACACTTGCTGAGTTAATAACCACTCAATTCATTCCTTACGCCCTGTGCAAGAACCCCGTAAGCTGCGGGGCAGCAACAACTCGTGTACTTAGAAATGCCGGAGGGAACCCCCCTCACAAAGGGCCCGGGCGCTTGGCATGTGGGAACCCCCCGGCCCCCCGATGCCACAGGCCTCCGCTGTGCTCTAAAGCCCGTTCACACCCGGCCTCCCTAAGAGACAAGGCTTCCAGGGGATGGCATTCCAGCCCCAGAAACACACGCAGCAGAAGCCCCGGCTTCCCGGTGCCCCAGGCCGACTCCGGTCTCCACACCCAGGCCTCCTAGGAGCCCGGGCCGGCAGCCCCCATTGGGGTGGGAACCCCTGCCTGGCCTGCATCCTTTGTCCAGGGGAAGCAGAAGGGGAGGCTCCCCGTCCCTGCCCCCGGGGCCCTCTTTCCAGCAGAGGCAGAAGTTTCTATTATAAGGGGGGAAAGGAAGTCTTGTGATTGAGCGATGCCCGCAGCCTGCCCGCGATTTCTCCGGGCAGATGCTGCAGCTGGTTTGGGGTTTGGGGGAGGGTCTGGGCTCTGGAATCTTCAGCAGAGCCATAAGGGGTTTTCAGAAGGCAGGGGTTCGGGTGGCCGGGACGGTGGGTGTGCAGGGCCCCCCTCTGGGTACATCCTCCGTCACATCTGTCTCCCTCTCTGTAAAGTGTGACCCAAGGTCACATCAGTCCCCCTTTAAATGGAATCAGAGGCTTTCCTGAAGCATTTTGAATGGGGCACACGGCTTTGTCCAGCACCCCCAGATAATCCCAAACAGGCCACATGGTGGATTTCCACCCTGGGGTGCTCTTGTTCCTGTGATGTCTGTCTTAACATTCTCCTTTGAGAGGAGAAATCCTCCACTCTTAGCTGACGTGTAATTTGCCCCAGGTCCCTCTGCTAGCAAGGGGCAGAGCCAGGGTTCCAGTGCAAGCCACTAGGACACCAAAGCCCCATTGCTTTTCTTTCCTTGCAGCATGGTCTGGTCCTTGCTGCCATATGTAAAACATGCACATGTCCACAGAGGTGCATGTGCACACACAACCACGCATCCGCACACACACACACACACACACACACACACAGCGTTCTCCTTTTCTTAGTCCTCGTCACGCGCATTCTGGGTGGCCGGGACCGTTGCTGAGGTTATTAAGAATACAGGGACCCAAACGACCATCTCACGCCCGTTTAAACAGCTTCTGAAAGCAGCCCCACTCGTCCCTCTAAAGTGCAAGATTTCTGAACAAATAGTCAGATCTCTCACTTTCAAATGAGTAGCAGCCCTTGAAGAGTCACCTTGGGCAATTACATGGTCCCCGCGGAATAATGCTGCTTTGCTTAAGACCTGCCTCACAAGTGTCACCTTCTTAGCTCTGTCACTGAGCAGGTGTGTTGGGACTCTCACCGGGCACCGGGCCCTGTATGCCGTGGCAGAGTCCTGGGGACGCCAAGGTGACCACCCAGCTCGTGTTTCCAAGGGGGCGCAGTGTCCTCCTGGGGGCATGTGGCCAGTTAAACCAACACAGAAGACAGTGCGGCGTGTAGCAAGATAGAGGTTAGCCCTGGGGTTGCCCTTTGCAATATCCTGACAACTGGCAAATCCTCTGGGAGTGAACTCAGTTTGTGGAAACCCAGAAAAGTGAGTTACAATCAAGTCTAGTCAGTAAGGTGGGAAATAACCCTTTGTTGTAAAAAAATAAATATATGAGGAGTGAAAACAGAGCCGCGGAAGCCCTTCTTGTGTGTAATTAGCCTAGCGGATGCGAGGGGCTCACAGTGGTTTTGGAAGAGTGTCACACACATGCCGGACACGCAGTAGGTACTCTGGAGATGTGTGAATGGACCTATGTTAGAAATAATCTCATTTTAAAATAGGCTTTGCTCTTTTACAAAATGAATCACGGCTTCACACACCTCAGTTCCCCACCCAAATACCTGAAATCAGGGGGCTTCGGATTTGCTTCCTGCCCCCTTCCTGTGTCATCAATTTTCCCAAGGGGCGGTCCCCTTCCCTTTGAATCTAAGACTGCACTCTCCTTGCCGGCTGGGGAGGAATCCTGTTAGAGTCACTGTAGAACACGCCTTTGTCCATTTTCAGACGTTTGAGCCCCAGAGTGCCAAACTTATTGGTGACGCTGAGAAATAACCCCGGATGTGCAAAAGACATACTGACACTGGTCGACAGAGAGAAGTTTCGGCCAGTACTTGTGGGGAGTCTGGCTTCTGGTGAAAATTCTGAAGCCGGTGTACTCCTGGCATGGGAGCTTGAAGGATGAATTTGGGGAGAAAAGAGAAATGCCCCTAGAGGTAGACGAGGCAGAAGAACTGCCGCTGGCTGGCTGTGCGACCCTAAGGAGACTGTTCCTGCCACCTGGGCCTCTGTTTCCTCTTGGGAAAATGGGGATGAAACAGCACCCACGGCACGGTGCAGCTGTAGGAGTAAATGAGCGGACGTGCGTGACGTTTCGGGTACATAGTAAGAGCTCAAGGACCAGTAGCCTTAAAAAGGCTTCTCTGTTGATTGCACCTATTTGATCACAGAAGGTGCTCGTTTTCCTAAGTAGGAGGCGTTGCCTTTGGATTTGGGGGAAACACTGAGGCTTTCAATCCAGCGTTATAATTTAGAGGAGGATGCTAAAGAAAAAATGTGTGTATGTGTGTTTAAGTGGGGCCTTAGCAAGACAGGCCTCGCATGTTAAGGCACGCCCGTCTGGGACAGGTGGAGACTTCATCGGCTCTGTTCCCTGCTCCACACTCAGCTGAGGCCCAGCACTGATGGCCCCCATCAGATAAGCAGCCAGATCTGGGCCCCAGAGAGGTCGGATCCCATCAGCTGTTACAGACCATTAACGAGTCATTGCCCCGCGGGAATCCATTCCGTCGCACTACTGAAGCATCCCGTGCCTGGATCTAGACTTCTCTTTCGATTTTAATCCACAAAAGCTGGTCTCAGGAGAGGAGGACAGGAAAGGAAGCAGCTTACCTTTGTGGGTGTTCTACTTCTTTCTTTATAATCTGTTAAAATGTAACATTTATATTTTATTATGTAATATTTAATAAGAAGTGAAATATTTATGAATTATAATGTTACCTATTAAAACATCATTAATTAAAATTATAGCTTACCTATTTAAATTATATATTAAATATATCCTATGTATTGAAAGTATATACTTTTATAAGGAATATATAACAGAACAAAATAGAACCGATTATTTAAAACATAATATATAAAGTTAACACTTGGCTCTTGTAAGCCAGTACAAGCCAGTGTAGTCATGAGCTGGATGGACCTTCCTTGTCACTGGGCCTTGAAGAGCCAGATGTTAAATTTTCAGGTATTTTGCAAGCCAGTTCACTTCACGTTGGTAATTTGAAATTAGCCACGGTGGGAACATTTACACCATAAAAATTGGCAAACATTGCAAATTAGGGTTTCCCTCTATCAATAAGCCAGTGAGCTTCTTGTTAAATATTTATAAGCATACCACTGTATGTGTGTGTGTGTATAATGTGTGTGTGTGTAAGCTTTGTTGAGCCTTGTGTTAGTCACCACGCCTACGTTATTTTACTCTTCTACTTCTACTGTGGTCTTCTGATGCTGGCATTTCCTAGCTATGTGATCTTGGGCAAGTCACTCCATCTTGCTGGGCCTGGTGGGCAGTTGCCCAGGTTGTTGACTGCACAATTCAAGGAGCACTCTTCACGTCAGATCCCATTCACCCCCGGGCCTTAGTTCTCTCACCTCTACAATGGGGAGAACTGTCACTACTGCATAGCCTCACTCTGAGGATGCTAATAGATCAGGACACACACGCTCAACACCTACAGGGGGGGCTGGGAGGACAGGGAGTGGTAGGGACTGTGGCACACTGGGGACATATGTCCTATCTAAAGGAGCAGCTCTAGTCCATCACTGCTCTGTGGAAATACAGGGGACCAGTGATGTTGGATGTTTCTGATTTATTAAGAAGCAAGACAAAAATCGGGATTTTTAAAAAAATGTAAAATTTCCTGAGTTTCCAAACCCTGTGAGTCTAAGTTTAAGCAGTCCCTGTGAGCTGCACAGAGTAGGACCTTTCCTGTGATAGTTTGAAGCTATGTCTCTCTCCGCTCTAAGTTCTTTAAGGGACTTCGATTTCTCTCATCCCCATTATTTTAGAATGACACGCTGGAAGAGCCTTGCTTCCACTATGTGACTGTGACAGATAACTGGTCCCCAGGAATCTCCGAGCTACATTCTGAACAAGGGAAACAGGCCACAAACATGGTTCTGAGCTTCCTGGTGGCCAGAGCAGGAAGACAAACACAGTTACACAGTTGTCTTTGCCCAGGAAGATGAAACTGTGCCAACCCCATCCTTCAACTAACTTTCTAAGTCTAGTTATATTTTTTCTGGTCATACTATTACATTTTATTGGTTGCACTATCTTACTTGATGTATTTCCCTTAAGCTGCTTCAAATCCATTGTGGAAAAAAGAAGTATAAATAACTTCAGTCACCCTTTGGCAACTGAAGGCTTAAGATTCGCAGCTCTGACAGTCCTTGAATCAATGCAGAAGGGTCATGACACGTAGGGATGTATAGCTTTGCTTGAGGCCCGAATTTGAATCCCACGCTGGGCTGTGGGCTTCAGGAACGTATAAGAGGAATTATCTTACCTAATGTATGAGTTTGCCAGGGCTGCCATAACAAAGGACCTCAGGCTGGGTGGTTCAAGAGACAGAAATGTATCACTTTACGGTTCTGGAGGCCAGACGTCCGAGGTCAAGGTGGGGCAGGGTTGGTGCCTTCTGAAGCCTGTGAGAGACGGATCTGGTCCAGGCCTCTCCCCCAACTTCTGGTTGGCCACCATCTTTGGTGTCCTTTGGCTTGTAGAAACATCACCCCCACCTCTGCCTTTACGTTCACATGGGCTTCTTTCTGTCTGCATGTCTGTGTCCAAATTTCCCTTATGTATAAGGACACAGTCATATTGGATTCGGGGCCTATTCTCCTCCAGTATGACTTCATTTTAATTAATTACATCTGTAACAACCTTGTTCCCAAGTAAGGTCACATTCTGAGACACTAGGGACTAGGACTTCAACATATGAATTCTGGGGGTAAGGGGACACAGTTCACCCTATAACTCTTGGTAAGGAAACAAAGCCCTGATTAGCATCAGCCAAACCACGTGCTTCCCTCTGAGGAACACTTCGCACCGGAAGTCCTGAGAAGTAACATAAAATCATGTTTCTCCGTGCAGAAAAGCCCTGATCTTTTCAACTGCCACTGCTAGCGATGCAAATAAAATCACAGTTGAAGCCTACAAAAGTAGCTCCCTCAAGTCAGAAAATACGAGTTAGAGCCCATCAGGGAAGAGAGAGAGACGTATTCATATTTTGGTGAAGGTGTCTAATTGTAATTTTTAAGAGGAACTATCAATAAGATCACTCTGTATATAAACAAAGATCCAGGGGCTTCCCTGGTGGCTCAGTGGTTAAGAATCCGCCTGCCAATGCAGGGGACACGGGTTCGAGCCCTAGTCGGGGAAGATCCCACATGCCGCGGAGCAGCTAAGCCCGTGCACCACAACTACTGAGCCTGCACTCTAGAGCCCACGAGCCACAACTACTGAAGCCCGCGCACCTAGAGAAAGCCCGCGCGCAGCAATGAAGAGCTAACGCAGCCAAATATAGATAAACAAACAAACAAACTTATTAAAAAAAATCCGAAGAGATGAAATGATTTATCCAAAGTTACCTATGCGTGAAGGACCCAGGAAGAGTTTAGTGTTTAATAAGAAGATATTTAATGTATGTGTGTATCCTCTTTAGATGTATTTTGTGCTCCCTACACAAGTGAAGAAACTAAGTGTGGTGCAGAGAAGTGCAGTAACTTGTCTAGTGTTACTGGGCTGGGATATGGCCCAGGTGGCATTCTGATCTAGGCTGCTGGCTCCGCAGCCCTCGCTCTTTAACTACGCCCCTCAGCCTGTGTCTTAGAATTCAGGACGCAGGCTCACCGCCATGCTGCCTTCGTTACCAAATACTGGGGCTGCCCTGTATAGTTGAGCAGGTCGTGCACTGCGCAAAGGGGCTCAGCTGAGGGGCCGAGTGAGGATGGAAATTCCCCTCGCGGAGCTGTGTGCCCTGGCGGGGCGGCGGGGGGTAGGAGGGACCCTGTTCTAATTCAAATAAAGGTACTGTGTGTGGGTTAGTTGCAGCCCTGAGGGTTACCAAGATACAAAACAAACAATAACTATTTACCTACTTGGATTTAAGTCAGTTTGTCCAGAGCTAATAAAGAGGAGGGACATCTAGTCCCTGTCCCAATGTCCATGGCAAGAATTTCCCACTGGCCCAACCCAAACTCACATACACATTGAAAATCCAAAGTGCCTTTACCTTCCTAAAATGTTTGGCAGCAGCGAGGAAGGCCGGTTCTGGATGCCACAGCCTCCTGTGACCCCCTCTGGGTCTGGCAGGGAGATGGGTATCGGGGGGGAAATAGAACTCAAGAGTGGTAGAAAGGAACTTAGGTGTCAACCCCCATCTCCCACAAACGGGGTCCTAATGTCTGATGTCTTCAAAGGTTTAATTGAGAGAATGAGAGACCTTATGGTCTGATGGAAAATGAGGGAGGGAGGTCAGAGTGCCAAGGCCAAGGCAAATGGGCAAAGCAAAGCTCAGGGTTTGGAATTACGTCAGCAGCCCCGGGCCACGCTTAGCATGATGAAGCAGGATGGTGCTTATTTATTCAACCAGAGGCACAAATCACAGACAGCTGGGTGCTCTTCGTGCAGACAGCACCCTCACCCCTGCAGGGCCCACTTTGAAAGCTGCTTTCTTTGCGCCAATTCATCCCAACGTTAGGATCCTCCAAGCTGGGCGTTGGGTAGAGCCAAGTAAAGCGTGGGAGCTGCAAGCCAGCCCCTTTTGTGACCATCATCAGGCCTGGGCGGCTCCCTCTCCCGTTCAACAGACACTCCTTAAAAATGTGCTTCGCGCGCGGGGCAGTGGAGCCATCTGGAAGTGGCGTGACCGCAGGTGAGGACAAGGGGAGACAGGCCAGGACCTAGGGTCACCGGAGCCGTGGGCAGGAGCAGCGCTGCTGAGGGAAGGTCCACACCTGGGAGCGGTGTCTTCTAGGGGCAACGTCCAGTTCGGGTTTGTCAAGCAGGGGAGTGTTGATGCCAGTGTCTGGTCGTCTCACTGAGACCCGGAGCCCCCAGCTCAGCCCAGAAGCAGGGAGCAGACAGGGTGGTCCCACCTCTGAGGCTTTCAAGCTGGCTTTGGGTGGGATAGGGAGGGTGGGAGGGAGACACAAGAGGGAGGGGATATGGGGATATATATATATACGTATAGCTGATTCACTTTGTTATACAGCAGAAACTAACACAACAATGTAAAGCAATTATACTCCAATAAAGATGTTAAAAAAAAGGGAGAAGCAGGCTCTATGCGCCGAATATAGCGCCAGCTGATTTCGTAGTAAATTATTCAGATGTTAATTGCATTGTAAACAGAGCCTCTACCTTTCTTTCCTTTCCAACGCCCCTCATGAAATGTGTGCGGGGAGCTGGGAGAAGGGAATAGAAAGCCGAAGTGGGGAGTGGGATGGAAGGCCTGTGTCTGGCTTCTGGCATGAAAGGCCTGTGGTGGACGCCTGGCCTGGAACCCCACCCCCCGCCCCGAGAGAGGCAGGGAGACGTTGGTCTCCAGGCTGGAAGATGTTGGTGGGGTCCACACCAGGCAGCCTGCGTCCCTCCCCCTCTCCTCTCTTTCCCACCCCAGCAAGCCATTTAGATTCCTTCAGCAGGAGTGACAGCTTACGGTGACACCCTTTCTGGGGGGCTGAGCTGGAGGGCGAAAGCATTTGAATGTTGCACAGACCACAGGACCAGGCGGACGCAGGAGTACCCAGACCTGCTCAACCATCTGGATATAATTTCGGCACCGGATACAGAGGGGGCTGCGGGATCACGGTTTTCCCCTCTCCGCACCCCTGGTCGGGCATCTCTGTTAACTGGTACATGGGGGTGGGAGCTTGCAGACCACAGTAAGGCGCCCAGGGCACGAGGGACAAGCCACTCAGCCTGGCTGTGCCCTCGGTGGGGTCTGAATTTACCGTGTGCATCGTTTCCACTTAAACTGTGAAAAGCCGGCCTGCTTCCCTCCCCTCGGTGCTGCTTCCTTTGCAAATGACTGCGATCCTAATGAAGAGCAAATTGCCTAACCGGGTGGCGCCCCAGGGCTGTGCTCCTCAGAGGGGAGGCCTCCTGCCAAGGGACAGAAGAAGCCAGGCAGAGAGAGGAAGAGGAGGCACACGCAGTTGAGGAGACCGTCCCCTCCAGCGGTCCCCTCGCAGCACCAGCCCGTCCTTTCTTGGCCAGCCGGTATCACGTCAGCGGGCAGGAGATCTGTGTCGACTCATTACAGAATCATCTGAATTTGCCCAGCGATGGGCCAGGGTAGCGAGAGGCTCAGAGAGTTTCTGGATTCTGGGAGAGGATGGTCCGGGTAAGGCCCCAAGGTAACCCTCCCCAGGATGTGCCAAAGAGAGAGGCATCTGTATGTCCCCACTTCTGACTTAATTAGCTCTAAAAGGCGTTTAAAGGCATCGCTTTGTTTACGGCACGTCTTAGCCTTGTTCTTAGCGAAACAGACTATTTCCAGAGTGACTGGTTCATGCATTCCATGGAGCTTCCATCTCGCTGCCCATCAGGGAGACGTTCTGATGGCAGCTGTTTCATCACGGCCTCTCATGACCCTGGGGGGGTGATCCCCTCCCTTCCAGAATCTTTGGGGAGCAGTCAGCTCTGTCTCTCTGTCCCCCTCATTCTACCAAGCTAACGATTAAAGGGAAAACGTCACCTTGAGGACTCCAAGGTAGGAACGGGACACCAGGATCCATGCAGCGTTTGTCCTGACACAGCTGAGGATTGAGCTGCTGGTCAGCTCCGGATGGCCGCAGCAAGCCGGTCTGCATTAGCATGTGCTGCCCGTCCCCTACGGGTGAGATCTCGCTGAGACCTGTCCGTCATCGCAGATGATTAATACCATGGACACCAGACACTCCCCCACCCCAAGTCTTTGGATGCAGGTGGAGGGAGCAGAGGTACTTGAGTTGCTTCATCTGTCTCACTCAGAGCTAGATTTTGAAAGCATCAATAGAGCCTCTTGGAAGTTGCTTTACAACAGAAAAGCTTTGAAGCAAGTTCGAAGCTGTGAGAGATCAGGGCAGCTAGTCCTTCACTCACATCCCGTTCACTTGTTCCTTTTATACCTGTTAATCATCCCCGAGGCTCCAGCCACTGCGGGCCAAGCCCTAGAAGCACAGAGCCGAATAAATGCTGATTCCTGCCCACGAGGAGGTCGTGGTCTAAGAGAAAGCTTACTAGGCAAATAAGCAGAGCAGTTGCACCCAAGGGTCATAGGGGCTGGGATGGAGAATTCAGAGGGGAGCACAGAGACCAGCCAGGAGCTGGCAGGAAAGGCTTCTCAGGCCAGTGGATCCAGAAAGGAGAGGCAGAAAAGTAGCAGGTGGAGGGGAAGAAAATGGAGAGAAAGAGGTTTAAGGGGGCCTTGAGGCAGGGCCCTCAAGGTCGGGGGGAAGGAGCATTCTGAGTGTGTGACCTAAGAAGGAGATGGCCTGCCCAAAGGGTGGTGTCCAGCTGCCATGGCATGCCAGCTCTCCGGACACAGTCCTAAATCACTGAGCTGACATCACCTGCTCCAAATAAATAAATAAGCTAACAAATGAAAAGAATGAATCACCAGATACAGAATCATTTGCTCAAAGAACCAGGTAGACATGGTCGATTAATGGTGCTGCCCCAACCCAGCTGAAGCAGCAGCAGATGTTTGGGGCCGCCCAGGACATGGCAGGTGAACAATCCAAGTGCCCCCAGTGACAGCTGGATGAGATAACCCGAGGGTGGAGCTCAGTAATCTGAACAAGACTCTTTCCAAACACAGGTTTTGAATTGCTTCTAGAATCACTGATTGTGGGATTCATTCAGGTGGCCTGTTCCTTTGTGTTTCTTTTTTCTCTCCTAAAATCACAATGATCATTGAAATGTGTAGCAGGATATAGTTTCCTAGGGGTTTCCTACCCATTTTCCTGTGTGGTCCTCACAACGAATTGGAAAGAGTGGGAAAATCACTCTGGACTTTCAGTACCAATGACAGAAATACAACTCATTTGGCTTGGGCAGAAAACGTTACTTTAGTGGCTCATGCAAATCAGCAATCCAAGGGTAGGGTTGGCTTCAGGTGTGGTTTGATCCAGGAGCACAAGTGATATCATCATCAGGATTGTTTTCCTACATCTCTTAGCAATGCCTGTTTTTTGTGTCAGTCTCATCTTAGGACTTCATTCTGGGCTCTAAGTGTTGGTTCTGGCAGCTGGTTGGTTCTGGCAGCTTCGGGCACCGTCCTTCCTGCTAGCAGACTCCGGAGAGAGAAGAAGCATTTTTTTGCCTGAACCCATCCAAATCTATGGGTTTGTTTTGTCTAGATTAACCTAGGTCACATGTCCTTCTGTGAACCCATCCCTGTGGCCTTGAGGATGGCACAGCAGCTGATTACTAGGCTGGCTTTGTGGGCACAGCCTCAAATCACTTACGCTGGCTAGGGAAATTTGGCGGTCTGATTGCTCAAGACTGGGTCCCATGCTTTATTCTGAAGCTCGGTCACATAAGGACTGAGGGTGGGTCCTGGGGAACAGTATTAGTAAGATCCCAAAAGTAGGAGGTGATGGAGGCAGGGCCATGTCAAACAACAAATATCCATGTGTAATTTTAAAGGTTTTAGTAGTCACATTAAACAAGGTGAAAAGAAACAGATGGAATTCATTAAATAATATATTTTAACTCATTGTACCCCAAATACTATCATTTCACCATGTAATCAATATAAAATTATGAGCCACGCATTTTCCTTTTTTTCTTTTTTTTTTTTTTTCATTCTAAGTCTTTGAGATCCGGTGTGTATTTTACACTTAGAGCATTCTCTCTCTGAATGCTAAAGTTGTATCAGAAACATTTGATCTGTATTTAGATTTCATAATATTTAATATCAGTTGAAAAAGAAGATTCACCTACCCAAGTTGTTCAGACATACTTAAAGTTTTGCCAATAACTGAATTAGGAATTCGTATTTAAATTTAAATTAATTATAAAATTAAATGAAATAGAAAGTTCAGTTTCTCTATGATACTGGCTACATTTTAAGTCGTCAGTAGCCACGTGACTAGTGGCTACCGTATTGGGCAACACAGGGCTAGAAGGTAGGAAGTACCTAGAAATATCTACAAGTATCTACAAGTATGTAGAAGTAGGAAGGCAACTGAGTGCAATGCTCACTAACGTGGGAAGAACTCAGTAAGGATTTTTTTTTTAATTTATTTATTTTATTTATTATTTATTTTTGGCTGCGTTGGGTCTTTGTTGCCGCGCGCGCGGGCTGTCTCTAGTTGCGGTGAGCGGGAGCTACTTTTCATTGCGGTGCGCGGGCTTCTCATTGCGGTGGCTTCTCTTGTTGCGGAACATGGGCTCTAGGCGCAGGCTTCATTAGTTGTGGTGCATGAGCTCAGTAGTTGTGGCGCATGGGCTCAGTAGTTGTGGCTCGCGGGCTCTAGAGTGCAAGGTCAGCAGTTGTGGCGCTCGGGCTTAGTTGCTCTGTGGCACGTGGGATCTTCCCGGACCAGGGATTGAACCCGTGTCCCCGATTGAACCCGTGTCCCCTGCATTGGCAGGTGGATTCTTAACCACTGCGCCACCAGGGAAGCCCCCCTCAGTAAGGCTTTTAATCCTGCTTCTGGCATTTACTGGCTGTGTGACACAAAGTAAGTTATTTAACCTTTCCTAGCCTCCATCTTTTTCTCTGCTAAAAGAATGACACTCAGTCTGCAACTTCTTTCTAAGGATGTTTAGTCTCCTGGGATTTATTAAATGCTCAAAAATAATATCTATTACTAATTGAACCTCAGTCTTAATGCAGCTTCTCTTCCAATGCTCCTCTTTATCTTTTTCTCAAAAGGCCAAATATCTTTTCCAGTTCAGAGAGAAAACAAAAAGATGAATTAACTCAGTAAAATAAAATTGCAAAGTATAGGATAAACGTAAGTCATCACCCAGTCTTTTGGCTTCTCTTTTGGCTGAGGAGCGGCAAAAGCTTTTCAACAAATCACCTAATTTACATTCAGGTTGATGGCAGAAATCGTCACAAATGATTCTTCTCCTGAGCAGTGGGGACAGGGGGTGATTTTTTTTGCACCTACCACGTACCAAGCACTGTGCTAGCTACATGACATTCTTAACTGGCTCCATCCTTTCAATCTTGTGAGCTGTAGGTATTATCTTTCCATTTTCACAGAGAGGAAACTTTGGTTCTAAGATGCTATAGAACATTGTGCAGCTAAGATGCAGTAGAATCGGACTCAGATTTCATAACTTCAGTAAATTCAGGAAGAGCCTTAAGATTGTGAGTTGATGTTCCGTATATAAATCAATTTTTTTAAAATTAGTGATAGCCAGTAACTAACAAGGTGTTGATTATTGACTGATTTTCAGAACCATCAGGTTTTAAATTCAGGTAAGAAAAGAATGAAGAGCCTTGTTGTATGTTTCGAACCAGCTTGATCCCAAGGCCAAGAGGAATTTTCTGGCCTGGGGATCGAGTTTGCTAAAGTGCGGCTTGGCTATTAATTGTGCTCTTGGCTTTTGTGAGTCTCCTCCAAACTGTGCAGTAAGATCTTTTTTTACCCAGGGAGGCCACACTCCAGAGAGTGTTAAGCCCACAGGAATTTCATGTTAAAAATAAAAAAGACATCATGGACTTATGTGCAAAGAAGTAGCCACAAGGTTGTTCATCACAACGTCATCTATAATGGTAAATTAAAAAACAGATGGGGATGTCTGATGAGAGTAGATCATAGAAATAAATATGGATGCATTTGTAAGGTAGACTATTACAGGCAGCCCTCATTTTATTACGTTTCACATATACTGTGTAGTCTACAAATTGAAGGTTTGTGGCAACCCTGCATTAAGCAAGTCTATTGACGCCATTTTTCCAGCACCATTTGCTCACTTCCTGTCTCTGTGTCACATTTTGGTAATTCTTGCAATATTTCAAGCTTTTTCATTATATTTGTTATGGTGATCTATGATCAGTGATCTTTGAAGTTACTGTTGCAGAAAGATTACAATTCAACGAAGGCTCAGATGATGGTTAGCATTTTTTAGCAATAAATAAATTAAGCAATAAATAAATAAATAATTTTAGCAATAAATAAATAAATAATTTTTAGCAATAAATAATTAAGGTATGTACATTGTATTTTTTAAGACGTAATGCTATTGCACAGTTAGTAGACTACAGTATAGTATAAACATAACTTTTATATGCACTGGGAAGCCAAAAAATTCATGTGACTGGTTATATTGTGATATTTGCTTCATTGTTGTGGTCTGGAACCGAACCCACAAAATCTCGGACGTGTGCCTGTATAATGTCATTCAGCTGACATTGTTAAAGGTTAATTAATATGATGAACAATATTTGTCATCTTCGGGTAAAAAGTAGTTTACAAAAAAGCGTGCAGAGTGAGTTTCAATTCTAATAAAACAAAAATCACCCTGGTACGAACAAAGAAAGAGCACAAGGGTATATCATAAAGTATTAGGAATTGTTACTTCTGGGTAATGGCATTTTGTGTGTGATTTTTATTGTCTCCTTTGTACTCATTTGATGAAAATGTATGGATATTTTTTGATATTTTGATATCGAGGGAGGAGGGGACTCATGAAGGTCAAAGTGCCTGGGGCCCGTAGAAACTGCAGTGAGACCCTGGATGGGACTTTTGCCATTTTGTGGAGAAAGAAACCCAGACTTAGGTTACAACTTGCTTAAGCTGACTCGTGGTCGAATTCTAACTGTGATCTGCCGACCCTCCACCAGGCTGCCTTGTTTCTGCTTTCTAGCATTAACTTTTCAAAGCATTATTTTTCACTGTCTCAGTAGAGCTTTTTTCTTATTTGACTTTCCTTAAGAGGAACAGCGTTTACAAAATCTTTCCCCTTTCCTTTTGTAGCTGACCTGGCAACCAGGTAGTTCTGCCGGAGTCCTGCCTTGATGATCATGGAGTTTGTGTAAATTATAAATATTCAACCACACGTGTTGATGTCTTGTTTGCACCTCTTAGCAGAGAGAGTAGTAGTCTTAATGGGCAAAAGTCTATGAAATAAGAAATAAGTCTTGATTTGTGTTGTAGCCAGCTAATGAGTCTTCATCACGTTAGCAAACACACAATGGAATCAGATTGGTTTTCTTTCCATTTTAATACCAGACTCAAGAACCTGAGGACATGACTGTTTTTAAAACATCAATCTAAAACTTTAATTTGTGACTGAATGGGAATCACAAGTGAAAAGATGGAGGCTAGGAAAAGTAGACTAAGAAATAAGAACTCAATATGGCTTAATTGCTGGTTCCTGGGACTTGCTGTATTTTGATTCCTGGGACATGCCGTAGTTCAGGAGGCAACATAGTGTTTCCGTAAAGGACTGCATAGTACATACATTAGGTTTTGTGGGACATACAGTCTCTGTTGCAACTACTCAACTCTGCCATTGCAACAGGAAAGCAGCCATAGATGTTGTGTAAACAAATGAGTGAGGCTGTGTTCCAGTAAAACGTCATTTACAAAAACAGGTGGCAGGCTGGATGTGCCCCATGGGCTGGAGTTAGCCAACCTCTGCTCGATATACTTTCTGCCACTCGTGGTCTAGTTAAGTCTGGGGATTGAACACACAAGCCATTTTGTTCGATGCGCCCAAACTCCTCACCACAGCCTCCAAAGCCTTCCTCTCAGAAATGTCTCCTGCCCCTTTGGGCACATGGACCTTTCTGCTCCCCAGACAAACTGAGTTCACTGCCACTTCAGTGCCTGTGTCCTTGCCGTTCCCAACCCCTAGAACAAGCTTGCCTGTTTTAGCAAACACAAATACAAGATGCACAAATTCTAATTTCAGATAAACAATGAATAATTCTTTTAGTATGCTACATCCTATGTAATATTGGGGAGATACTTCTGCTAAAAATTGTTGTTGTTCGTCTGAAGTTCAAATTTAACTGGATATCCTGTATTCTCTTTGTCACCCCTCCCCTCTAATCACCTTGTTCTTTATCTGGCTGCCTGCTTCTTGTTTCTCAGTGTGAATGTCAGCTCCTCATGTGTCCCTTGCGGGCCACCCAATTTAGCGAGTTTCCCCTTCCAGGCAATCTATCCCTCTAGCTGTCTAATTTTCTCCATATCTGAAATTGTCTTATTTGTTTAGTTGACTAGTATCTGTCTCTCCGTGAGAGCAGAGACCTAAACTCCTGAGTTCCCGAATACGTTTCCAGGGCTTACAACAGTCCCTGGCACATAACAAGTCTTCAGTAGACATTTGTTGAATGAGTAAGTGAACAGATAAGTGGATAGCTCTTAAATCATATTCTTCCAAAAGCTGAATATGCCCAGTGCAACGGGAATACGAATAAAACTAAATCACTTGAGCACCAAATGTGTAGTAGGTATGGCGCGGGTCCCACGTCACCTCTCTTTTACTCCAAGTGCAGAGGAAGGGAGTTGTGTCCTCAGCCGAAAGAGTAGGCGCCGGAGGTTCATTAAGTCGACTTACCCAGTTCAAGGTCTCAGAGGCAGGAAGTAGCAAAGGTGGGAGTCAAATCAGGTCTGTCATTTTAACCCAAAACTCTAGAATTCTCAGGACCCCTCGGAAGAGTCTTGCGTACATCAAACGTGTCCGCTTTCTTTGCATTTCGTTTCGTCAGAACCGTAAGAGAAACAGAAGGAACAATCTGGAAAAGTCAGGCCACTTCACTTTGGCTCCATTGACAACAGCTTCTTTCCAGCCAGATCTTAGCAGCTCCCAAACCTGCCAAACAAGATTTCCAAAAGAGGGGTCATGAAAACAAAACAAAGAAAGCAGCACCAAACAATGCACTGGCCTGGGCTTTGTCTTTCCTGGAGAATTCCATCCTCAGCCTAGGGAAAGGGTGGTTTTACTTTACGGGGCTCCCACTAAGAGCCCACTTCGACACATTACCCACTTGGTTTCCCTTTCTCCTGCATGGTCTGGAATGTCCCTCATTATCCCTTCTGAGGTTTGTGTCTTCTTGAAATAGCCAAGAAATCCCCATCTCCTTTCTCTGTGTGGCGAGGGTGTTTCCGGTGTGTTGCCGCAGAGTCACAAATAGCGTCACAAATGTGACTGTGTCACCCTGTTTCGTTTGCAGCTGCTGTTGAGCAAAGTGGGTGCCCTGTCTCTTGGGGGGGGGGGTGGTGGTCATGCCCTCAGAATCACATACAAAGTGACACACACTTTGTTCGCCATCCAAGAACACTGATACACATCTATAACGGCACAGCCAAAGGATCAATTTTATTGATTTTTTTTTTTTCCCTAGTGCCTTTGTCAGAACGAACACAAAGTATTGCCCCATCTTCCAAATCCATAGGCATGTTCTTGGATTACTGCAGTTTTTTGCAGGTGCCGGCCGCTGTCACTCTTGCGTAATTTTGATCATCAAAAAGATGCAGGAGAATTGGCCAGTGGGTTTTTAAAAAAAAAGCACATGTCACATTCTAAAAAAATTCTTTGAGTTCACTGGTTACTCCAGGGCTGTCCCTTAAAAGCATGAGCGGAACGCATTTTTTTTTTTTTTTTTTTTTTTTTGGCAGGAGGTGTAAAATGCCTTGGATTGTGAAGCAGGAAAGAAAACAAAGTTGCAGAGTAGGACTGGTTCATCAATTTGTAGGTAACGGTGATGGGTACAAGGCCAATGGTGGTTCAACTGGTCACTCTAAAGGCTTCTTCACCCCTGAGGAGGTATTTGAAGCTGATTTCTTCTTGATGCCCAGGTGGGCTCCATCTAGACTTTTCTCGGAATGATGGCATCGGCCATGAAAATCTCCCGGCTTCCAGAACCTCATTTTAATGGGGCTGTTCTTATTTTGTCAGTTTGTTTCTTCAAAGAGAACGGGTGAGATCTAGCTCTGCCAGAACAGACATGGAAGATAAGGAGCAGAGAATATTGGACAGGAAAGAGTTTTGGGCTCAGGGTGCCTGAGTCTGGAAGTCTGAAAGGGGTCCATCGATAAGCTTCTTCTTGTCGATCGGTCTGAAGGCACTAACGCTGATGAGAACATCTCTTTGACGGATGCCGAGGAATCACAGATCTTCCAGAGCCAGGATCCTCCTCGCCTCCAGTTTCCATTTCCTCCTGTGTACTGTTTGCTTGAATGGTGCACGTTTGTGCTGATCCTAATGTAAGGGAAAGGTGAAATATTGTGACACCGAAAGTCAAAGCCTTGTTCCAAGGAAGTGTTGAGTTCTGTTATTTCCTTCCTCACCCTCCTCGAATTCTCCGTCTTGGGGGAGGCAGCCGGGAGCCAGAACTGCTGTGTTTGTCCAGGCTAATATTAAACATCTGAGCTCCAAGCGTGGTCCTTGCCTCCCCAGCCCACCTTCAGGCATGCAGGGATGCTCGTCCTCCCAAGGGGGGAAATTAATTCCGCGTTCGGTCCACATTTAGGCTGCTGTATTTCCTGTGCAAACACGGCTGACATTTATGAAATCTAATTTAATAAATGTCTATGATATAGCACTCATTAACATACCGCAAAATAGCTCCAGAGTAGCCCGTTTTAATCAAATAAATTGTTGCTGCCGTTCCGACAGGCTGTTCCTTTATGAAGTGGGAAGCAGCACCGCCCAGCCAGGGTCCCCGTTAGGGGCCCTGGGTTGGGGTCCTGCAGGTCCGCCCGGTGATACTGCAAGGGGCCTGCGCCTCTTTTCCTGTTGGCTCCTGAGATGAGAAGATGAAAAATTGCTGATCAGACATCCTCTCCATAAATCTTACGGACAATAAGTCATAAAACCTGGTGTCTTTACATATGGTAGGCGCCCGGGGATCCCACTGCCATATGTAAGCAGCAGCCTCTGGAAGGAAAAAAACAAAACAAAAAAAACCCAAAATTCTGTCGCCCGTGAGAAACTTCTAGAACTGTTTCCCGACCCTACAGCGAGCACACCACTTGCTCTCCCCCCACCTCCCTTGTTTTATTTTTTATTTTTTTTCCCTCTCCCTCACCATGGGGCTGCCTCTTTTTGTTCCAAATTACCATCGGGAGAATTCCCAGCGCGCTAATTAGGAAATTGTGTGGTTTGCTAAATTCCCTTTCTGTCTGTCACCACAGAATGAGTGAATAATTACCCCCAGCCAACGTGGGGCACAGGTATTCAGACTTTTGTGTGGGAAAACAGGGGCCCTTGTCTTCTCTGGGACTGTTCCCAGCTGACAAGCCAGGCCCCCGCCTGCACACGGCCCCCAGCTAATGAGAAATGCCTATTTATTGTCAAAACTCAACCCATTTTCATATCTATCAGGTAAATTAAAAGAGACACAAGAAGATGGTCTCTCAAGCTCAGCCCAACGGGAGCCTGTGTTCTGGAGACACAATGAGACCAAATCGTCCAGCTTCAGGCTGGCAAAGAAAACAGGCAGTTGTTTTTTTTGTTTTGTTTTTTAACTTAGCCCAGTGGCACCCTTGAGATGTGGAAAAGTGGAACTGTGTAGAGGATTTCTTTTTTTTTTTTTTTTCTTAGCCAAACAACTCGATGATCTGTTGCCTGTCACGGGAATCAGGCACAAGTCCAGAGGAAAGGTCCCCAAGCAAGCAGGGCAGCTGGCCCGGGGTTTGGTTGGGGCCGGGGGGGGAGTCCCTCTGCAGAGTGAGGCCTAAGCAGAGGACCCCGGCAATTAGCCGTTTCCAAGAATTCCCATTTCCAGGTTAAAAGACGGATGTTTTCTCATAGAAAGTAGCGTGTGCTGGGTGCGCGTAGAGAGCTTCAGCAGCGCCTTATCTGGACCCGGGAGGGGACACTCCTTTCCTGCCATATTTTATCCAAGAGTCATAAACAAAACCCAGCTCCTGATATTTGGTCAACAAGAGAAAACGCTTGGAAAGGCAGGCAGGAAGTGAGGAGCGCGCCGGGGAGGGGATGGACGATCGCACCGCTCCCAGAAAGGGAAGTGGTCCGTGCGGGCCCCGGGGGAGCTGGGGGCCGCCCAGACACCTGCTCCCTCCCTCCTTCCCTGTCCCTGATGCCATGCAGGGAGCCCACTTTGAGGACCGTGCTGTCCCCCAACCCAGAATAACAGCACATCCAAATAGCACACCTTGGACCTCTGCTGCTCACTGCGACACCGGCTAGGAGGGGGAGAAGAATGACCCCCTCCCCAAAAGAGGTGGGGATGAGGCTGGCAGGGACCCTTTTGATATTTGGCACCGAGTTTGGGACAGACTGACTTTGTGCTATTTTTATGCTAATTATTTTACCAAGTGATATTTTTAAATTAATTAATTAATTAATTTATTTATTTACTTTTGGCTGTGTTGGGTCTTCGTTGCTGCGCGAGGGCTTTCTCTAGTTGCGGCAAGCGGGGGCCACTCTTCATCGCGGTGCGCGGGCCTCTCACTGTCGCGGCCTCTCTTGTTGCGGAGCACAAGCTCCAGACGCGCAGGCTCAGCAATTGTGGCTCACGGGCCTAGTTGCTCCGTGGCATGTGGGATCCTCCCAGACCAGGGCTCGAACCCGTGTCCCCTGCATTAGCAGGCAGACTCTCAACCACTGTGCCACCAGGGAAGCCCCACCACAGGCTTTTTAAAGACCTCAAGATGCAAGAAAGAAATGCACCCCGAGTCCATTAAAGAATTAGGTTCTATTAATGCCGAAGTCTGCCCGAAAGGGCCGTGGGCACCTCCTCAGCCTGCATGGAAAACGGGAATGGTGCTCCCCTAGCTTAATAACTCTTGCTAAGAGAGTAGAGAAGAAGCATCCTTTCGATCTCTGAGTTTGGCTCTTAACGTGTCTTGGAAATGCTGGCATTTTTGAGAATGATGTTTTGCCCTGGATTCCACTCTTCTAACTTGAAAATAAAGCTGGGATGCTGGTGTGGAAATAAGAATCATTATGACAGCTTCTCTAGCAGAGAGCCCGCTGCTGTTCTCAGCCCTCCAAAAGGAACAACATAAAAAGCTTCATTATCTCTTCAATCCATCGAGAAATCGCCATAAAGCAATCAAGTGTCTTCCCCAACTTTATACGGAGAAAGCAGCAGAAACATCCAGTTTGTCTGACGCTTTCGGATCTGCAGGGCCTTCAAATGCTACTCTCCTTTCTCCTCGCTGGTACCAGGGACAAATCTGAGGATTTGGAGCCCTGGGACAATGTCTGAGACTCTTCTTATCTCTCGGTTCTATTTCTTCATCTGTAAGATTGCAGAAGGGAGGGAGCATTCCTTCCAGGATGATATTTAAACCTTGCAGCTTGAAAAAGATACGATGCTATGAAAGTCACAGTCAATTCCTGATTTTTGTTTTCAATTTAACCATAGACCGCTTCCTTTTTAAAAATTCTTCCGAATGTCTTGGATCACCCTGAAAAGAAACAGAAGCAGTCATATTTCGAAGCGTTTATAAAAATACCGTATGTTTATCACATGCATCATCTCTGTAACCCCAACATGTTGATACAGAGCCTGGCACAGAGTTGCTGCCCAGTAACTCACAGGTAAATGAAGGAACCGGGAGGACTTAACCCAGGGCCCCTGAATCCCCGAGGTGCTCTCCAGAGAGCAGGGGCGTCAGAGGCGACCCTGAGAGCCTCCGCCCGGGCTCTGAGCACACAGCTCGCTGGCTCCTGGTGGTGCCCCTGTCTGTAGCTATTAGCAGCGAGTCATCGCCCCTGCTCTGGCCCTTTGCAATGCGTGGCAGCTCAGGGGCACACACAGCAGCTGCCACCAGCCCCAAGCTGGGTACATCCCCTCTGTCAGTGCTGCTGGGAGGGGGGACAGCTGCTGTGCATTCCTGGGCACATGTGCTTTGCTCAAAGGGGGCAGGGGAGGCTTCACCCATGGTGGGTGCTCCGTGTCGGCAGAAAGCTCAGATGTTTGTGGGGGGTGACATTCCTAGGGCTGTAATAGGACGCGCTAGAGGAGTCAAGGGTGTGGCCCCCAGCGGGCAGAGGGAAGCTAACATTTGTTGGAGGGTCTGTGTGTTTAGATGCGGAAACCGAGGTTCAAGCATGTCGAGCTCAAAGGCACGCAGCTAGACGGGGGAAAGTCCAGGAGTCAAATCCAGGTCTGACTGACTCCCCAGCCCATGCTCTTTCCAATATGTCCCAGGAAGAGAAGAGCGGACGGATGCCTTGAGAGGGAGAGCAGAGTTTATCAGTAGCCTGGGGGCAGCAGGGGGCTTAGGACACACACAAGCTGCTTCGCAGCTGCAGGAGGGGAGGTGATCCAGGATTTGAATGCCGACCATACTGAGATGGGCGAGGCTCAACCACAAGCTCAACCTTTCCTACTGAAGGGGACTTCTTCCCAGACACACAGCTCTGTTCCTGAACAGCACAGAAGTTTCTTAATAACTAGATCCTAAACGACCCAGTGAGTTGCCTGCCTTCCTTCCTTCCTTCCCCCCTCCCTCCCTCCCTCCCTTTCTTCCTTCTCCAAGAATGTGTTGTTTCTGCCTTGTGCCACGCTGTACCAAGTGCTGATGATACAAAAGAACACACAACGGGAGACGTTCCTGCCCACGTGGAGCTCACCGTGGCTGGGAGCTCAGCCGTTTTTGGGGTCCAAGTTAGAGCCACTCACCAAGATTTCTGCTTCTCCCCTCCTTCTGGGCACGTGGCCCCTTGCGGGTAGGCACGGACACGTGACTTGCTTTGTCCAATGAACTGTGAAGGGAAATGAGCATGGCACTTCCGGGTGGAAACATTCAAGACCAGGTGTGGAATTCCTGGAGCTTTCTCTTCCCTTGCCTCAGTGACTGGGGACACCCTGTTGTTACGGAGGACAGTTGTCCAAAGGTTGTCCACTGGTCCCACAGTGACATTATGTGTGTGCTCATGTTTGTTGTTTGAGGTGGCTGAGATTTGGAAGTTATTTGTTATGGCCGCCTAATTAGTCTCTCTTGATTAATACAACTGCATTTTGATCTTGGCTTTCCATCTTATCCTTCTTATGGCTTCCTTTTTAGCCATACCTTCTCTTGGAGAGTTTGGCTTTTCCACTAGACTTTGAACTCCTTGAGGACAGGGTCCATGTGTTATTTACCTCTGTATCCCTGGTTCAGGGTCAAGCAAATGTTTGCTGAGTGAGTGAGAGAATGAGTGAGTGCCAACATCTGATTTGTCAAAGGCCATGCTAAATAACCCACAGCACTGACCTCAGAGGCACAGAAAGGGTGGGCTTGTGAGCTCACACGGAGGAGGGGGTTTGTCCAGCTGGTAAATGGTAGGGTCAGGATTTGAACTTGGGTGTGTCTGACCCCAAGGCCCACCCTCTTTCCATTTCAACTCCCACTGACGTCCCCTTGATTGGGCTTCCATTTGCTGAGCCTTCTTCTCCAGTGGGTGATGTTTCCTTCACCCCTACCACCTCCCTTCCGCTGGGGTGCTTGCGATTGCCCCTCAGGAAAGTTTCTGACCTTACTAAGAAGGAGAAGAACTAATATTTGTTGAGCATTTACTAGATTCCAGGCACCTGACCCCAAAGCGTGCACTCCCTACGTGAGAAATACATACATAATTGATATATGTTATTATATTTAATTCTCATCGTAAAATGAGAAGCAGGTCCCATCCTTACCCCTGGGTTAAAGAGAGGAAGATATGGCTCAGAGGGGTAAAGTAACTGGATCCAAGTCCGGAACTCGTAAGTAGCAGAGCTGAGACTTGAACCTAAGTCCAACTCCAGAATGGAGGATCCTGACAACTTTTTCATGTTGCATCTTATTGGAGCGAGCTTGTGTGTGCGTGCATGTGTGTGTGTGTATGTTGTGTGTTTTGTGTATGTGTCGGAGAGAGAGAGAGAACAACTTTGCGGGTGGGGGGGGGGTGGTGCTGGTGATGATATAGAAATATCTTTTCTCTACTTGCTGTTTATCCAAGTTTGTCACTTGTGTTTTGACAGGAAGCTGTAAGGACTTCCTGCTTTAACTCTCACAGATGCTGGCCCTGATAACTCCGTATTTACATACCTCCTGGGCAAGGCGAGGTCCATGAGCTGCTGACTCTTGTGGGATTTCAGGACAAGGACTGAAGGATCACCTCCTCCCCTATTATCTCTCATACAGCCTCCCAGCCTCACTGGGCGTGGATGGGGGAGGGGAGTCTTTCCTTTGTCCTTTAATGTGGCCTTTAAGCCCTGTAGGAACCCTGGACTAAGCACTTTCCTGTGTGTGACCTCATTTGATCCGAACAACTGCCCGGCCCAATAGGGACTGTTATTTTTCGTGTGCTCAAGAGCAGAGTGGGAACACAGGGTAGGGTGCTGTGGCCAAGAGGGTCCAGGCTAAGAATGCTGTTCAGTATCCTGCAATGCACAGGGCAGCCCCACAGTAAAGAATCACCCAGCCCAAGTCAGGTTGAGAGACTTGTCTTAGAAACCTCATGGAACATTCAAGCCATAGGGCTGGGATTGAACCCACCTCTGCCAATACCCATCGTGTACTCACTCCTCGCTATGGAGAAAAGATGGATCAAGGCCTGTGAGGTCAGGAGGTCCTTCTCCAGCATCTCCACGTGGTTGACCCCTACCTGTTCACCCCTGGTGCCACCTTGATCACCTCCCCCGGCGGTGTCAGCTGACCCCCTCCCTGACAACTTGCGTATCTCACCTTCGTGAGCTTGTGTTCTGTGCACCAGCATCCCTGCAGGCTCATCTCTGTTCCGCTGCGTTTTCAAGGTTGATTTCGAAATTACCCCAAGATCGCAGACCTCTGAGTGTCATCTGAGGCCAGTCTGATACATTTCACTCATTCAGGGAACACCCACGCTATGCTTGGCCTATGCCAGGTGCCAAATATGCACAGGGGAAAAGAAGTGAATCATTATAATAGTCATGGTCTCAGCAGCAGTCCCTGAACTTTTCATACCATCCAGGCGTCATCTCAAGCGTGAGTTTTATTGAAGGGTACCCGGGAAACGCAGAAGGGGGTGCCCTGGCGTGGCTGGGTGGTTGAGGAAGATGACCCAGAGGTATGGATGGGGGCCTGAGTGGAGACTTGGAAGAGGAGATGTGTGGGGGTGACAGGCAGAAAGATGAGCGTGAGGAAAAGCCTGGGGGAACCAAACTCAAGGTGGGTCTAGAAAGTTCCAGAAAGAAATTCAGTAAATAAAGACAGCATTTGGGGTTTGATCAGATGTCTGCATCCCACAAGTAAATCATGTAACTCAGCTCAGTTTGTAGGTAGTCTCCATCACTCAGGGCCAAAGCGTCTCCAGGTCGACTTAGGTAGAAAGAGAGCCGGTCAGACTCCTATGGAGTTCTCAGCTTCCTCTGCCCCAGCAAGGATTTCCAGGGTTTTCCCCAGTGCATACTGTCAGGCCAACTTTGGAGGCCTCCTTGAATGACACTGAGGTTGGTCATCAAAAATAAAAGGCACAGGGTATGGATACTGAGCGGCCAACTCAGGTGTCAATAACCCAAGAATTACAGATATTTACACTGATCTCCAGGTCCAAGTCACTGGGGGTGTGATACATCAGACCAAATTAATTAACCAGTGGAGGTTATTTACTGAGTTCCTACTCTGCTCTTGAGCCCACGGGGGACGAAGAATAATGATAATGGTGAGGTCCCAGCCACCAGGACTTGAGGTCTTGTGGGACACTTGCAAGACCAAGTCAAGAATGTAGCAGAAAATCACCCAGCTGTGACTGTGGAGTGGAAACCACAACTGGAAAAGGGAAGGGTTGGTGTAGAGAGGCGATATCAAAGGAGGCTTCTGGAGAAGGCAGGATTCAGGCAGAGCCTCGAAGGATGGGAAAGATGGGGCCAGCAAGCTCATGAGGGCGTTTCATTCGGCAGCAGGCATAGATCCCTAAGACCGATACCTACAGAAAAGTCAAAGGATTCTAAATCCAGGTCAGGTCCAGACTCCCTAGGACATCACATAAGGTCCCTCATTGTCTGCTCCCATCCTCCCTGTAAAGAATCATCTCTGGCCTCCCGTAAGTTATCCCCAGTCTAGAGTCACATCATGGTTTCGAGCTTTCGTCTATGCTCTCTGCCTTGTTAGACTGTTCCTCCTTTTCTCTGCAAGATGAACGACTCCATCCTTATAGGAGCAGTTTACTTGCAGCCTTCCTACATTCTCCGTGCTCTTTCCTCTCTGCCCTCATCCGTGTCACAGCACCTCCATGTTACTGGTTGCCATGACTCCCTCCCTCAGTAGAATGCAAGCAGCTTCTTGAGCTCAGGAACTTGGCTATGTGTACGTTTCCTTCCACATCCATACCGAGCACAAGGTATGACTCATACTCAAGGTGCGTGAATTACTTGTTGAGTCTGTAGGTGACTTAAAGTAGGAACTGAACACCTGCTGCAGTGAGTTGACTTACGGAGGCTTGGGGTGGCTTTAGAGTCACTGTGTCCAGTTCGGTGACCAGTGGCCACATGTGGTTTTTAACTTAAATTATAAAGAAATAAAATTTTAAATGTGCTTCCTCAGTCACACTAGCCACATTTCAAGTGCTCAAGAGCCACCCGGGGCGTTGGAGAGCTCAGATACAGAGCTTTGCCGTCACCGCAGAAAGTTCCATCTGACAGTGCGCTGGTCTTGCCTTTACAGAGTAGAGAATGGCCTCTTATGCCCATTTCCCTGTCCTGTTTATACCCTCTTCTCTCTCCCCAGGGTTTGCTGCAGCCGGTCCTTTGGGCGATTGACTATCGATATTTGTATATACGATGCCCAGAGCTGCAGAGGCATTTGGGGAGGTGGGGTGTGCTCAGGGCTATTACTGTTCTTTGTCACCAAATCACTCCTCGTGGGTGGGCCTCAGGCCTGCAGAAAGAGCCCAGCAGCTGTGGCCTCAAGACACAGGTACCTGTCAGGGGAAACTCGAGGGCCAAACTACGGAGCAAGCTGAACGCAGCTCCTGTGGACAGCGCAACGTTCAGAACCACCTGGCAGGCTGGAAGCACACGTCTCTCAGCTTTTAATTGAAAATGTTCTGAGTGGGCAGAATCAGGACAGGGCTAGTTGAGAATCTTCTCGTATGTGTTTCTTGGGGGGAAAAAAACCCTGCCTTAACCTTTTTTCATATGACCATTTGGTTCGTCATTTCGGTTAAGGGTTAAGAGCATTTCTTTTTCTTTTTCTTTTTCTTTTTTTTAACATCTTTATTGGAGTATAATTGCTTTACAATGGTGTGTTAGTTTCTGCTTTATAACAAACTGAATCAGTTATACATATACATATGTTCCCATATCTCTTCCCTCTTGCATCTCCCTCCCTCCCACCCTCCCTATCCCACCCGTCTAGGTGGTCACAAAGCACCGAGCTGATCTCCCTGTGCTATGCGGCTGCTTCCCACTAGCTATCTATTTTACCTTTGGCAGTGTACATATGTCCATGCCACTCTCTCACTTTGTCACAGCTTACCCTTCCTCCTCCCCGTATCCTCAAGTCCATTCTCTAGTAGGTCTGTGTCTTTATTCTAAGGGCATTTCTTGACCCTCAAGATCTGTGGATTTCAAATATTCTTTCTTTCTTTTTGAAGCGGGCCCCTGGAATACAAACCCAATTTATAAAGCACATAAAAAGGGTGGCTGCCCAGGTTGGAGGAGGGGAGGGGATCCCAAGCCCCACTTATGTGGCCTTTCCTCCAGTGCCATCAAATGGCACAACTGCAGGCAGTGCTCTCCACATGGTGGTCTAGGCGGTGACCCCAGCGGCCCCAGCCTTACGGTGGGAGGGAGGCAAGCACAGTGTGAAAATTCTGGCCTATCTACAAATCCTAATTTTAAAAAAATCATAAAATATGCACACTGCTACAATCCTAATAAAAATATGCATATTTCTACAACTCATTCTCATTTGTAAAGGGCTTTTTAATAGGAAAGCTCATCTGATCTTCTCAACGAAGGCTGGATTAAAGGCTTTGGGGTCAGGGACTCTTCTTCTTCTCTGGACCCCTAACTCCTAGTTTAGTTTCTGGCACATAGTAGGCATTTAATGTGTTATTTCAGGAAGGGGGAAGAAGAGAGGGAGAAGGAGTCAGGGAGGGAGGGGGACAGGGGAAATAGGGAGGGAGGAAGTGAAAAAAGAGAAGAAGAAAAGAAGGAAGGAAGGAAGCAAGAAGGGAGGGAGGGAGGGAAGGACGGAGCTTATGATGTGTCATTATAAGTTTCAGTTTACTGATCAAGAAACCAACCGAGATGCAGCGATTTTAAGTGACCTATTAAAAGTCAACAAGATAATAGAGTAGCCTCGATGAAAACTCAGCACTTCTGTTCCTGAAGCCCATGCTTTTCACCAGTACTCCACCCACCCTCCCCTGTAATTTTTTTTAGATAAAAAGGCTATTATATGTGTACTTAATTACCCCTTCTTTTTCAAGCTCCAGCTTTTTAATGTGTAAAACTGTAGGGAAAAATCTGTCTCCCTCTGAGAAGGAATTTCTCTCCTAGGATCCTTGCTCTTTCCCTGAAATAACCAACCCCTCCCCTTGTCTGTCAGCAGCAAGTTGGAAGCCAGCATCAAGGGTGAAAATTAAAAGTGCATCAACCAGCGTAAGAATAACTGAGGCAATCATGAAACCAAGGCCCCAAGCGCCAGTCTTCGAGGGGCGGCTGGACTGGATCGGTGTTTAAATTCATGGTGTGTCAGGACAAAGGGGGTTGTTCTGGTGCTGGTTCCATTTTCATAATGAAGCCGTATATCCGGAATCGGAAAAAAATATAATAAAAAAATCTTTGACACGGGGGAACAAATGAGTGATAGGACGTGATTCTGCGATTACCGGTGGGACTTCCTAAAGCAGGCTGAGCTGTCGATGATGGGCCGTGCCGCGGCCATGACGTTAGGAACAGTTAAACCCCAGCTAAATCCCAATCGCAGGAACACGACTACGTGACTTCACCCCTGTCCAGTGAACACACACGCGCGCGCACGTGCACGGAGGGAGAGAGGAACTTTCAAAAGGCTTGTAACAGAACAGAGCACAGTTTTTACTCTCACACAATCTTTATGGATTGCCATCCTTGAGGTGACGTTATATCCTTTATGGTCACATTTTGGTAGCTTCCTTAAATTATTGAAGGCATTTCGTGGGGCCTGCGCTCTTGGAATGGAGCTGGGAAAGAGGCCCCCCGGTCCCCCGTCTGGAGGTGGGTTAATGATGGCACGCCTCGTGCCACGCGTCCGGGACACAGAGGTTAATAAAACCCGTAGCTCTTCTTCATGGGTACCAGGGGATGGTTAATGTTCAAGCCTGTGCAGGACCTCGGCTTAATGTTCCACATGAAGGGTGGTGCTGCCAGACGGCACCCTCCCTGGTGCCATATTAGTACATGCTGGAAGCGGGCCGAGCACGTCTGGAAACCTTAGGTGCTCTCTCTGAGCTGGCTGTGATGAACAGGCAGCCTGCTCTGTTTGCCGGGGGCTCTGGACAGAGAGTTGGGAGAGCCTGCACCCGGCCCCTACCAGCCGCGGGGTGTCCAGATCTGATGTCTCTCTGTCCTCCCACATCCAGCGAAGGGCATGAGCTGCCTTCTGCATTCCTGGGGTCTGTGCAGAAAGCGGTCTGGGGGACTGTAAGGGAATACCTCAGTTCTGCGGTTACCAATACAAGCCTCTCGGGGGTCATGGGAAGCTTGCATCAGATCTGTGTCACCCTTACCCCTGTACGCCTTGGGCAAGTTGCCTGACCCCTCTGTCTTGGTTTGGCTCCTGCCAGAAACAAACCCTGAGACAAGGATTTGAAGTCAAGTAGTTTATTTGGGAGGTGATCCCTGGAAGCAACAGGGAAGGGAAGGGTGTCGTGAATAGCACATCATCAAGCAAGTTTCTGGGAGGCAGCGTAGGATACGTACCTCAGAGCCTTCCCAGCTGAGTGGCAAGGGAGCTGGGGCATTTATACACCACTTTCTGCCGGTCATTGGCTGAAGGCGGCCCCAGCGGCCCCTGGCCTGCCATGCCGGTACGCAAAGCGGGCTCCTACAATCAGGGCAAGCCTCAGGCACAGAGATGCAGCTGGTGGCTGGAAGTGCAGATGGCATGCGCTGAAATGGTAAGGCCCCGGGCGGAGATGAGAGGGAAAGACTCTCTCGTCCCTCCTCTCCAAAATGAGGCCAGCACCTCCTACCTACTAGCATTGTCATGAAGATTAAATGAGATAATGCAAGAGCCCGACAACTGTTAGTTGTGATTTACTGCGAACCTGAAGGGCAGGTACATTTATTGCCATTAAGGCCATAAACTAGACCTGGGTGAATTGCCCACAGCTGAAGGCTTCCTTCAGGACTTAGCTCTTTTGGTACTTTGGAAAATAAACTTGACTGTGTGTGTGGTATCAAAGGGAGTGGATGGGATAAACCAGGTAGTTCGAAGGATGTGCTTTTCCTCCCTGAGACCAGGAAGCGAGGGAAGGAGTAACTTCCGTGTTTACATGGAGAAGGAAAGGGACCGTGTCGCCGCAGGTGGGGTAAGCGATTGCATCCACTCCTAAGAGTCGGCCATGCAGGCTGTTGTCACCCCAATTTGCTGTCCATACGTCCTTCGTTTCCTAGAACATTTGCAGCGTTGCTTCTGCAGTGCGGTGGGTCAGCGGGGTTTCTTCATCAGAGGGTGAAGCAATGTCCCTGCGTATGTGCCCAGAGCCTCTTGCTTAGACATCACTGGGAAGTGGGGAGACATGCCGGAGTGTTCTTATCTCAGAATGGCCCCTCCATGCCTCAGTCTTTGCCCCCTCCCGTGGGGTCCCAGGGTACATTCCGTGGAGGGGCAGTCAGTTCTTAGCGTGGACTCCCCGCCTTGACACGGATGGGGCCACCTCCGCACAGCTGTGTTGGGGACCTGTGTGTCCACAGGGTCACCCTCTCTCAGAAGGGACTCCACAGCAGGTGTTCACGACTCCGCATCTAACCTTCCGCTGCCCAGTGGTGCTGTCGCCCCTGTGAGGTGTGTTTATATAGTCACGGATGAACCGACGGTGTCTGCAGTCTGTAGGTGCTACTCCCTAAGTCCATGTTGGCTGAGTGAATGAGGGAATGAATGAAACAATGAATGTGGAAATGCACAGGGAGGCGGGTGGGGGGCATTTCTCATGGGAAAAATAGGTTTGGGGATTTGCAGCTCCCTTTACTGCTTCCCTCCACGGTTGTGCTAACCACCAGGAAGCCAGGCTGACACTTCCATGTAAATCGGAGGCTTCCTTTTTCGGTTTCGCAAACTCGTTTCTTGCCTTGCCGTCATCCACTGGGGAGATGTCCCCAGTCTGACTCACAGTTAAGCACAAATAGTACTCAGGCTGCTAAAAAAAAAAAAAAAAAAAAAGAAGAAGGAAAGAAAAAGAAAAAAAAAGAGAGAGAGATTGCAGCGCTTCTGCTTGCAATGTGCATCATTAATTGACTCCGCGGGGGTGTGGGGAATCTGCTGGAGGCACCGGGCACAAATTGGTCCCTTCTCCCTGCGACCTTCTGCCGGCTCTTAAAGGAAAGGGGAAGCTTCTCTTTTAAAACAATCCAGACACTACAGTGCGTTTCAAGGGCCCTCACGAATCAGACATCTTCACGATGGGGTTTAACAAATAATGGAAACAGATCCAGGTGGAAAGTGCTTCAAAACAATCTCAAGTGTTTCTAGAAGTACATGGGGATGTGTGGTCCGCGCTGCATGGATGGGACTGAGTTTGTTTTCACGATTCTTCCACCTCCATTTGGCCCCAGCTCATGAGTTTTTCAGGTGAGAAGCATCAGGGAATGAAAACTCACTGCTCATCCTCTCCAGGAATCCAAGCCACAACGAGAGACATCCTGGGAAGTCTGTCTGACCCACCAGGGTCCTGAACCTCTGATTTCTATGGTGACATTTGGTCTCTGACTCACCCTCTTGTTATTTTGTTCAGAAATATATATACCAAGTGCTTATTCTATGTTAGGGCCTATTTTCTGTGATGTCCCCGCCCCAGAGATTTCTTGTTTCATAAAGATCACGTAAAAGATCTCAATGGGGTACGACTCTGGTGAGACTCTAGAGGCCGGTGAGCACGTTGTCCAGCCTGATGGGTGAGCAAGGCTCCCTGAGGAGCAGGAATCTGGGTTAAAGCCTAGGACAGCATTCAGGGAGGCGAAGCTGGGGGCAAGCACGACCAGGAAGGGTGTTCTTGGCAAGGAGCACGCACAGAGGTCGGGAGGTGAGAGAGTCTGGCTCGAGACCAGGACCATCCCGATTCCCTGGACAGCAGAGCAATCCTGAGGCTGAGCCCTTTAAGTCCGATGTCATCCGGGGACTCAGAGCTTCCTTACTTCTCAGCCCACTCATCCCGAGTGAGAGCTGGTGATTCCCACCCACACATTCGTTTAGAAACACTGAGGCCCTACTGACTCCGGGGCCTCTCTTAGGTACGGATGATGGGGAACTGAATGAGACTGGGTCCCCGTTTTCAGTGGGGAGCACGGCTGTGTTAGGAAACCCCGATTTTGGAACAAACGTGTTAGAATGTGCTGGCTATTCTCCCCCACTCTGGACAACACCTCTGGAGGCATTCACTACAATTATGCCCATTTTACAGAGGAGGAAACTGAGTGCAGGTGAGGTCACCTGCCACATCAAAGGCTTGGACCTGTTGGAGCCAGGATTTCACCTGGGTCTGCCCACGGCCTTTCTGTCCTGGAACGGGATCACAGGGCTGGTAACAAAGGCAGCAGGCTGCAGGCCTCCAGACATCCCTGACTCAGACCCATTCCTGGCCCCCAGGCTCATCCTGAGGAGGTGGGTTAAGACGCACATCTCAGAGCTCCTCCCAGGCCTGGACAGTCTCGAGTGTGGGCCCCCAGGGAAGGTGGAGGAAGAGGGGCCACCATCTTGCCTCAGCTCCAATGAGCCCCCTCCCTCTTGGTTTATGAACCTGCCCTGCCGGGCAGCTGGGCCTCTGGCCTTTATCCGACCCCATCCCTGGCACCTCCAACCGTTCCCCTCGTGCCCCGCTGGCCGACCTTGGCCTGTCTCTGGCCTCAGCCCGGGCGCCAGGCCTGCTCCTGGAACCCGGCCAAGCCCTACCCCACACGCAGCCTCTCCTCCAGTCAGGCACTCCAGCTCTAGGGCGGGCCGAGAGCTCACAGGCCAGCCTTACGCCAGGGTCCCCGGTGATGCGCCCTGAGCCCAGCGTGGCCTGCAGGTGTGAGGGGCCCACTTGGAGGTACCTGCCTAAGTTTGAAAGGGGGAAGAGTTGGTCTGAACCTTCCGAGAAAGGATCTCTTCTTCTCCAGCTTTCCCAGGTCAGCTGGCTGCTGATTCCCCACTCCCAAACCCCCCTCCCCAAACACACACACACACACCTTGGGCTTAAACCCTGGAGAACAGCTGCTTTTCACCACTTGTTTCTGTCCTCCAGGTACTGTGTCAAGCTACCCTCATCGTCCCATTTAATCCTCACTATTTTCCCAAAAGGTCTCATGAAGCGAAGACCCCCACATCCCCATTTTCTAAACACATAAACTGAAGCTCAGACAAATTAAAGCAGTTTTGCTCCAAGTCTCAGATAGCCAGTAAGTGAGAGAGTCTGGATTAAATCCAGGTTTTTCTGACTCCACAGCCCATGCTTCTAGACACTAACTAGCTTTGTGACTTTGTGATATCTCCTGGCCTCAGTTTCCTCATCTGTAAAATGGGTATAACAGTAACGCCCAACTGGTGAGGCTTTTGTGGAGGTTGAATGAACTTAATGATGGGTGTGCGGAGCATGCTTAGACTAGCCAGCTCCTGGCCCGGGAAAGTCGCTAATAAGTGGTGGGCAACATTGGTGTGTGTGCCATTGTCATTGGCCCCGGATAAGCCCATCCGGCTTGGGGGCACCCGTGTCAGCTTCCCAGCTGGTGCCTCAGCATCTTTTGTGCCAGCCTCTGTCCTGTCTTTCTTACCTTATAGCCACTGATTGCTTTGTTTCCCTTCTGTTCTGATTCCACATCCTGAATGCTACAAGCCCCAAAGATTTCTGGGCTGATCTTTATTATTTCTGTGAGGGTACTTGCCAGGATGCCAGAGTGGCAACTTGGCATCATTCTTCCCCCAAAGCTCATCCATACATTTTCCCCAACTAATTTAAGGTCTTGCACCAGACTGGTTTGTTTTGCAGCAAGGTTAACCCTTCAATGTGAGGAGCTCTCACGACTTAAAGTAAAATAGATGAAGCGCTTTGTCAATAGAAACTGGATTTAAATGCCAGTCCTACCACTTAGAAGCTGTGTGACTCTGGGCAACTTACTTAACACCTCTGAACTGCATTTCCTTTTTGAATTGGGACCGAAGGATGAAATGTGTAGAATGGTCTTCACAGGGTTTTGGAGAGAGTTCAATGAGAGACTGGCAAGCAGGGCCCAGCATAGTAGGTGCTCAATAAAATGGTAAGCCAGAATCCAGTTGAAACAGAGTTCAACAGTACAGTTAGTTTGGGTAGCAAGAAAGGAAAGAAAGAAATGCACTTGGCTTGGATAAACCCACTGGGGAAGATGGGGCAATGGACTCGGAGCTGAGGACCCAGCGCCACACTGTGTCCCAAGCAAGGCAGGTCCTTGGGAGACTGAAGAGGGCAAGGTCCAAGGCTCCTTTGGAGCCGACCTCTCAACTTCCTGGTGAAATCTGCAGCTTTCCTTGAAGGCAGGGCCGAGTCTCCTTATCGGTGGGTTCAGAGTCCATGGCACCAGGGCCGGAAGCCTGCGTGCAGGAGGCTGCAAGTGTTTATCAGGCCCCTCCCTGCGACCGGCGGGTCAGATGCCCAGACTTTGGACATGGTTGGACTTGAACGTAGCTGCTCTTCCTTCCCCCTTGGGGATCTCCAGCGCATTTCCCAACATTCATTCCCAATTCAAAAAAAGGGTTGAAAGTTGACTGCTGGGGTTTCACAAACATGTTGGCCAAGGATGAGATTCTGCTTGGGTGTCAGGACTCCTGGCTCTTACTTCCGGCCGTTGAAAGTTGACTGCTGGGGTTTCACAAACATGTTGGCCAAGGATGAGATTCTGCTTGGGTGTCAGGACTCCTGGCTCCTACTTCCGGCCGTGGGGTCCCCGTCACATCCCACTGCAGGGGCGATAATGTTGGACCTACTCACTTTGCAGCGTGGTCCTGGATAAGATCCACATTGACGGATGCTTTAACACAGGTCCCCTCTTTTTCATCCCTAGAGGAAGCCTGCAAAGGGGTGTTACTCTATCCATTTTAGAGTTAAGGAAACTGAGGAACAAATGACTTGCTCCCTGGGAAAGAGCTTTCCCAAGAGTGCAAACTCTAGCCAACGCGTGTGGTGCTTACCGACAAGCCCGGCCCCGTGCTGGGAGCCCAGCACTGTTAGGTTATGTCCCTAAATCCTCCTAACATTGGGCCTATCCTTACTCCATTGGATGAAAAAGAAATTACACTGAGAGAGGTTTAAAAATTGCACTCATTTACCCAGCTAACAAAAGTTGATGTCAGAATTTGAACCTAAACAGTTGGTCTCAGACCCTTCCCACCACTCCCAAACCATGAAGGGATGCTCCCTGGCCCACGGTCTCCCAGCTGTGACACTGCTGACGTTTTGGAATAAGTCGTCCTTGCTGTTAAGGCTGGCCTGTGTGTTGTAGGATTCTTAGCAACATCCTAGGCCTCCACCCACTAGATGTCAATAGCCCACCCTCACCCCGATTTATGACAACCCAGAATGTCTCTGGGCATCATCAATGTTGCCCCCGAGAGAACCACTGCTCTAGACCGAGGTCAGGTATTGTGATTATTATACACGATTATGTTATAACTGAGATTGTGGTTGTGATTACGAGGTCACTGCCAGCGTGCAGTTTGCATGCGGGCAAGGACTGACTCAGGCCAGCTTCAACACATAATTTAGGGTCCAAACTAGAACCCTTTAGAGATGACAGTGGGGACAGTTAATAATGATGGGAGAAAACAGGCACCATTGCAGGCAAACTGGGATGAATGTCTGCCCTGCTTTGGCAACCCCCCGTTCTACCTGATTGCCAGGTAAGGTAGCCAGATGTGTGACTCTGGAGCTCCTTCTTTGCTGTTGATGCCCTCATGCAGGGGGCTTTTCCTGGCTCTTAAGGGCTCTGGGAATCTTAGGACTGGCTCCTCCCACCTTCTCCTCGTATCCCTCCCCCCCCTCCCCCCGAGAGACCCCGGACTGTGGCACATCCACAGGCTAGCTACTGATTTTCTTAGATTGGTTGAAAAATAGAGATGACCTCAAGGAGTCGGTGCCAGTTTTCTTTGCTCTCCGGCTAAGCTGGGTCCGTACTGTTAGGGTTCTCCGTATGTTCACCTAAATTATGAAGACCTGGGTTCCACTTGGGAACCAGAGTTGCTGGAATGTCTTTCCGGTCAACCCTGCTGACCTTCGTCTAATCCGGAGAAGGCAAGCCACGCTCCCTCCTTCCGGGGCATGTGAAGATCGGTGATGACGCTGGTGGTGGTGGTGGTGACTGAGCATTTGCTGTGTGCTCGGTCTTGTCATGCGCACTTTACGTGGTTCATTTCATTTCATCCTTACTGTAGCTCATGATGCTATCTTTACCGTCATTTTATGGATATGGAATCTGAGGTTTCAGGAAGATTAGTAACTTGAGGAGAGTCATACAGTTGTCGAAGGGTAGAGGCAGAATTCGAGCGCAGATCAGTGGATTCCAGAGCCCATGGAGTACCACCTCTCAATGGAGTATAAGTTCGGTGATGTCAGTGGTCATCTGTCTGTTTGAGCACCTGTTCCAGGCATGATGCTAAGGAAGGAAGGATGGAGAAACAGATGAGCATCTCTCTCCCTGCCCATCAGGAGCCCACAGGCCAGTCGGTACAAGAGACAGACCACTCAGCAGGCAGTGTGTCTTCTTTCAGAGGGGGGTTGGGGAAGAATGGGGAAGACAGTGCCAGGCGGCGGGGCCAGCGGGGGGGTGGTGCAAGCAGACTGGAACGTTGGAGAGGCGTGGTTCAGGGTGGGGGGAAGGAGGGTCAAGTCCAAGGTTGGGGCCCCAGAAACCTTGTGACAGTATAGCATGCAACGCGCCCACACATACACTCACACTCTCAGGCACACGCGTGCACGCGCGCGCACACACACACACACACGACATTCAGCCACAAGCTAATCCCATCAGACCCCTCCTAGGACTAAGGTATCAGAGAGTTCTGAATCTGCCACTTGGGAACATTATCTCCATCTTTCCATTTCTCTTCTGCTATAGGCAAAGTAACGGCCCTCCTTTTTCATAGATGCCTGCATCCCTGGGGACTACGTGAACGTGAATTATGGGGATATGGTTCGTTATGAGTACGTTATAGGGAAATTAGAGTTGTAGATACAAGTAAGGCTACTTAATCACTTGACCTTGAGATGGGGAGATTATTCTGGATTATCTGGGTGGATCCAAAGTCATCACAAGGGTCCTTAAAAGAGCGAGGCAGGAGGATCAGAGTCAGAGAAGGAGATATGAGGGCGGGCAGGGGTTAGAGCCATGTGCTTTGAAGATGGAGCAAGGGCCACAGCCAAGGAGTGCGGGCACCTCTAGAGGCGGGAAAAGGCCAGGAAGCAGACTCTGCCCTGGAGCCTCCAGAAGACACACGGCCCTGCCGACACCTTGATTGTAGCCCAGGGAGACCCAGGTCAGACTTCTGACCTCCAAACTCAGACATCCTCTGTAGAACCAGTCCTGTTCTTCAGGCTCTGCGAGGTGAACTGTGGTCGCTCACAGCCCAGGCAGGTGTACACTGTGGGCGCCCGCCTCCTTTTATGCCAAACTCTTGGGGTCCTAAAGGAAGTCCCCCCTCCACCTGGGCCTCCGGCTGGAGGTGGGACCCAACCCTGGAGCCAGCCAGGCCCTAAGGGATGAGACTACCTCTTATCGGTGGCCATAACCACACCCAGGAGAGCTGTGATATCCGGGGGCCACAGGGAAAGGAAACAGCGGGTCCCAAGGCTCAGGAATTCCACACATGGGTCCATCCAGCCAGTCTGCCATGATCTCACCTACCCCCCAACCCCCTGTTTTTTTTAAAAAAACAAAAACGGCAATATTATGTTCAGGCAGCTGGGTTTTTATTATTCAGACAGATTTCTAAAAAGGAACATTCTGGCTTTAATTAGAATGAAAAATATGAGTGGTAGAAATATTCAAACATCACACAGCTTCATTATTTACACCATTGATTTCAACAGGCAGATAAACACAGAGTAAGACATGGGCTCAGCACTCTTTAAAGGATAGAGCAGCATTAATCTGCTTCCAACTCGCCACCCATTGACGGGACCCTGCGTTTCCCTCTCCAAGGGCAAGACCACCGCAGTAAAGGCTCGCGACGTGTGGCCTTGCTGTAGCAGGAGAGACAGATTGCAAAAATCGAATGAAAGCAATGATGAGTTGGGACAGTACCCTGTATTTAATACCATGTGTCAGATGTTCAGTAAGTGTCTTTTGACCCGTTTGCTCACTTCATCCTGGCAATTTACCCGTATGACATGAGTGTCTTAGTCCCACTTTACAGACAAGTAAACTGACTTCAGAGAGGGGCAGTGACTTGTGCAGCCACAAGGCCACAGGGTGGTAGATATTTGTACGAGGCTGCCTGGCCCCAGGAGCTGCCGAGTGTGGGCTCGGACAATGTGTATTAAGTGCTTTAGGCTAGTGGTGCCCAAACGAGGCTGAGCATTAAAATCACCCAGGGAGCTCTCAAAACGCGATGCCCGGGTCGCACCCCAGGCCTGTTAAATCAGAACGTCTCGGGGTGGGAGGCAGGCATCAGTGCCTTTTAAAGATCCCCAGGTGACCCCAAAGCGCAGCCAGGGTGGGGGGACACTGCTGCTTTCTGCGCATTCCCTCCTCCAAATCCTCTGTGCCCCTAGGAAGAAGTTACCGTTGCTGACCCATTTTAGAGATGAGAGACCTGAGCCTCTGAGAGGTCACGTGACCCCCCACTGAGTGGGGATGTGAACCAGAAAATTGCGGAACCCTCATTTGTAACCACTACACTAAAACGCCTTCCTAGGGAGAGACTGTTAGTGGGTCAAAAGAGGCTTTTTCCAGGAGAATGCATTGTGCCTTGGGGACGTGTAAAAACTGAATCAAGCTTTTTCCCATCTCGTGGTTTCCAGTTCTTTGAACAACCGTGAAAGTGAAACTCTTTTCACTGTGAGCATCCCCCCTTTTTCCTCTGGACTTCTAAACCCCTAATTGAATCTGCTTAAACCTATATGTTTTCCTTAACAGTTGCAGCAACTCACAGGTCAGGGGTGGGCCCAGGGGACCCAGGAGGGCTTCTGCTTCCAAGCCCCCAGGAGCGTGGGCTCCTGGGACCTCCAGCCTTGACCTGTGTCCCCGGGGACCCTGTCCTGCAGGACGAACTTCCTCCGCCAGGGTAGCCCAAGTTCTCAGAGCAGTGCCTAGTGATGCCGAAACTCAGCCTCTGTGCACCAGAGCTGAACTGAATCTTGGAAGCAGAGTTCTGGGTGAAGTAGCAAAGAATAGCTTTGTCGCTTTGCCAGGCAAAGGGGGGACACAGCAGGCTAACGGCCCCAAAACCGTGTGTCCCAACCCGGGGGAATTTGGTGAGGAGTCTTATAGCAGTGGTTCAAGGGTGGGGTTGCCGATAAGGATCCGGGTTTGTGCAGGGCCTGCATTCCTTTAATCTGGCCGCTGGTGGTCTCCTGATGAGCTTCTGTGGTTCTCGATGTTATCAAACTATGACCCTTGAGGTGGAACCAGGACCCTGCCCCACAGCCGCACTATTGTTTCTTGACTGTTCCTCCCTTGTCTCTGCATCCCCTTCCTTGCCTGATTAGCAACTGTTTGAACCTGCCCTTGGGAGCGCAGGGGGCTGAAGCCTATTCCCTACAAACGAGAAACGGGGGACACAGAAAGGCTTCTGTGCCCAGGAGCCCCACAGGGTCCTGGTTGGTTTCACTAGCATCTTCCGTGCAGAAGAGATTGGGGTCATTTCCTCCTTTAACTTATAACTACGTAGGGGCATGACTGGTATAGACTCCCAGACATGGAGCAAAAAGCCTCCCCTCGGAAGCTTGGGGCTGTGGCAGTTATTCAGTCTGCACTGCAAACAAGCAGGGAGCATGCACCTCCAGGTCCCCTTTTCTCCTCCCCGCTGCCTTCTCTCCATCCGTCTCCCTCCCTCCCTCCCATCATTCCCAGACCACATTCTCTGACTCTGTTCACTTCTTCCCGCTGCTGTAACAAATGAGCCCGTGCTTAGTGGCTTCAGACAACACGAATTCATTCTCTCACAGTCCTGGAGACCAGAAGTCCGACATCAGCGTGTGGGCAGGGTGCAGTGCTTTTTGGAGACGCTGAGGGAGAATTCTGTTCCGTGCCTCTCCCCAAGCTTGGGGTGGTGGCTGGTGACCCTTGAGGTCCCTGGGTGTGAGGAAGCATCACCCCATTGTCTACCTTCCATCACGCGCTGTTCTCTCTGCCCTGTGTGTCTCTCTGAGTCATGACGTGTACCTCATATGATGACACTGGTCTTTGGATTAGGGTCTACCATAATCCAATATGATCTCACTTCATTAATTACAATGGCACAGATCCTGTTTCCAGATAAGCTCACATCTGGATGTTCCCGGGGACGTGAACTTTGGGAGGACGCTGTTGAACCCGGGACACCTCCTTTACATCTTGCCAAACCGGTGCTGCTCAGCTGTGTGATCTAAAGCACGCACGTGCTGGCTCATGAGTCACCCCACCCTTTGATAACCCTTTCCACTGACCTCAGGATAACATCTGACTCCTTAGCCCCCAGGATCTCATAAGCGCCTTCTCTAGCTGCCTCTTCATCTTCTGCCTGAAGCATATTCCCCAAGGCCCAGCGGACTGGCCTCCATCCTGTGCCATGTTCACACCTCCAGGCACCTGCCCTTGCTGTTCTCTCTGCCCAGAACACCTGCCCTCTGGCCCTAGTCATAGCTGGCTCCTCCTCCTCCAGGTCTCAGCTCAAATGGCACCTCTTTGTAAATTCCTTCCCAGACTACTCCCTCTAAGATAGCCCCCCTTTATCACACTTTGCAATTTTATTTTCTTCATAATGCTGATCACCATGTGCAGTGATCTTGACCTCCTCTGTGTCATGTTCGTCGTCTGTCTCCTGGTTTCTCTCTGGTTCATGGCTGTGTCTCCAAGGCACAGTCTAGGAGCCAGGGAAACACTGAATTAATGATAGCATCACCACCTCGAGACTCTGCGTTGAGTTCCCTTCTTCCATCCATCCACCACTCAAATTCTCTGAGTCCTCACTATGTACCGGGCATTATCCCTGATGCTGGGTGAACAAAGTCACCATTCTCTCTTGCATTCTAGAGAGGGAGCACTCAATATGCACATTTATATACGCTCAAGACTTTCCATAGGGCGTCAAAGATGCTTCCTCTAAACTTCCAAATCACGCTCAGTCAAACCTTGCTTTTCTATCTTGTGAAACCAACGAAGTTCCTGGGCTCTTTTCAATGCCATTGGCACTGAGCACCTCTGGGATGCTAATTGAAGTTCCTCCCGTCTCCGTGGCTTTTGTTTCTTTGGTCCAGGCTCCGCCCCACTGCTGTCATTTTCTCTGGGTAAAGTAGGATCAGAGACAAGAGACCATTGTAAGGTCACCGAAGGAGCCCAGCACCTGAAGACTGAGCTTGTGGCTTTTAGGCCAGTGACTCCGAGCAGCCCTGAAAAGTCACCTGCCCTCTCCAGTTTTGCGCCCTCAGCCTCAGATTACATGGATCCAGATGGCCAAGGTCTTTTCCAGCCTGCACTTTATTTTATTTTTTTTTGACTAATTACTAATTTGCTACAATCACTGTTTTTACTCATTACTAATTTGCTATAATCATGACTAGCTAGCTAAACTTCTGTTCTGCTTAGAATAGTGGTTCTCAAATTTGTCTGCACAGTACAATCACCTGGACATCTTTCATAAACCCCCAAACCCAGGCCAGAATAATTGATTCTCAATCCCTAGAGATGAGACACAGTTAATAGTTTGAAGTTTTCCAGATGATCCAAATGTGCAGACAACTTTGGGAACCACTGACTTAGACCAGGAGTCAGCAAGTTTTTCTGCAAAGGTCTGAGAGTAAAGATTCTTGCCTTTGTGGGCCACAAGATCTCTTTCACACTGTGCAACTCTGCTATTATAGCATGGTAGCGGCCATAGAAAGCACGTAAATGAATGAGCGTAACGGTGTTCCAATAAAACTTTATTTATACGAAACAAGCAGAGGGCCATCTTTAAGCAGAGAGCCATCTTTAAGCAAAGGGCCATATTTGGCTCATGGACCCTAGTTTGTATCCCTGTAGCCTAGAACAATTCCTGGCACAATATCAGATGGATATTATATCGGATGGATGAATGAATACGTTCAACAAGCGTTTAATAAGCAGCTACTATGTATCCGGCTCTGTGCTACAAGCTGGGATTCAGAGAAGAAGATGTGTCCTGTCTAGTTGGGGAAATGGAGCCGTAAACAAATAATCAAAATGCAGTGAGACTGAGGCAGTTAAAGATGTATGAGCTGGCCGCCAGGGAGGCCCAGGGGAAGGAGGAACCAGTTTGGCTTGTGGGATAAGGAGGAAGTCAGGGAGAGTCTCCCAGCAGAAAAGACATTTAAACAGAGTCTGGGAGGAAGATTTTCAGTCTGACTCCCAGCTGCCAGGAATAGAGATCCAATCAAGTTACCACAAGGATGGAAGGAGGCTGTTTGTTCTCCCAGGTCGCATCTAGATAGGTTGGGGTCTGCAGCAGCTCCCAGCCGGGCCTTCTCCAGCTCTGTCTGTGATGTATCTCCCCTCTGGAGTCTTGCTTTCTTGTCCTCTCTTTATTGAGAGCTTCATGGGTGACCATATAGAGAGAGTGATGGTATTATTAAAAAAAAAAAAAAAAAGTGGGCTTTAGAAGAAGATGCGCTTGGTAAATTGGTTGATTTCCTTATCTGGGAAAACAGGGAGCAACGCAAACATACTTCAGAGTGTTTTGGCGAAGGTCAAATGAGGTAAAACAAAAAGAAGCTTGGGACCGCACGTGGCACCTATGAGCCCTCAAAAATCTTCGTGTTGCCACGATTGTTGTTACCTTCATTCTTAGCACTTTCTTCCGTTTGCTGATTGCTTTTGCATCCTTATGAGTTCACCTGGCCCAGGATCCATCAAGATCTTCTATAAGCACCTCTTTCTATTTTAGGTCCTGCTAACTGCTGGCTCAGGCTTTTAATGTCCTAGTTCAAATGGCCAGAAAAGAGAGAACCTGGTCAGCCAGCATCCATGTCCCAAGTCACCAAGTTGCCTCTGGATGGACACCCTTGAGTCCAGGGTCTCCCCTGGGTCTAGTCTCCTGGGGATGGAGGAGGGAGCTGATACAAATGCAGCTCCCTGGGCCCCCGGGCTGGGGCTAGGTCTGTGTCCCTAAGAAAGGGCTGGGAGTGGGGCTGCCTCCTGAAATTGGACCAGCACAGAGAGCCAGTTGGGCAGAAGGCCCATTAGGGAATGATGTGCAAAAGATGAAGTCTGTGGTCTTCTTGCATTCCCCTCTCCTTAAAGAGGGCCTGGGGGACAAGGTCCCAACTCAATCAAAGGAGACAGAGGGGCTCACTGCCCCGGTGTCTGCAACCCTGCCTCTGAATCCTACCCTCCAGAAACCCAGTCAGCCCTGGGCATTGGCCAGCCATGCAAATTAGCCCCGGCCCCCTGGCCCAGCCCTGCAGGGAGGGATAGCCAGCCCCCAGAGAAATCATTTCGGAGTCAAGTGTGAAGGTACAGCCCAAGGACTGTAGAAGCCTTTGTTTGTTCCCATCTGCAAGCCCAGGCTGCCAAAACATATTGGGAGTATAATGAGAAATAACGGAATCAAAATAATGTAAAGGAAATAAGTGCTGAAGAGGATAATCAACATCCTTTCTGAATAGATTTCCTGCCAGGGAGATGGGAGCAAAGGGAATGTTTTACCCATGGGGCCAAGGCAGACAGTGGTCCTGGAAAGGAGGAAAGAAAAAAATTACTTCCTGGAAGAGAGTCTTTTAATTGTTGTTTTGAGAGGGAGGCGGAGCTGCCAAGGCCCAGAACGAGTCCTCCGTTTGGGGGGTGTCTCCATTTGTCAGCCGCAGGAGAAGCCAGACACCCCTCAACCATGAGCACGGGCCATGTAGCAATGGTTTCCCTTGGAGTATCGCTCAGCTTGGCACCAGGCAGGCTGCGTAAGCATCTTAGGTCTTCCACGTGCTGACGGGCTTTGGAGGTAGCCAGATGGACGTCGGCTCGGGTCCCAGCTGTGCCACCTGCCTAGCCCGGTGACGTGTGAGTTTCAGACTTTCTCCAAGTCATACTTTTTTCCCAACAAATTCTCATCCTGCTTTGTTTGCAAAACTCTCATCAGTAAAAAAAATCTTAGACACTGTGCTGGCTGACGACAGCTTCAGTGAGATAGTATGTGAAAGCCACAGCACATCTTAGGAGGTTCAGGCCAGGTTTATCAGCTCTCTCTTGCTTACTCACTTTTGTTCCTTTTCCCCTCTCCCTGTCTCTCCTCCTCCCCTTCCTCCTCCTCCTCTCTCTTTTATCAAGAAGTCTTGCCTCATTCGTGGATATGGGGGTCACGTTTGCTTCTCCATGCTCCCCCTAGGGAAGCAGATATTATGCCTTCGCAATAAGGGGGGAAAACCAGAAAGTCACTGTTTGTTTCATTTCATCCTTCTGTTCATTGTTTACTGAGCATCTATAGGATGCTAGGTTTCCACCCAGGAGCTGTCTACAGAGGGGACTTGAGCCTAGAGAGTGAAGGAACTCCCATCCAGGGCACCCCCATTTTCCTCCCTGCTCTACTTTTCTTCGTGGTCTAACCGCAGATGTTTCTTTCCATCTTACATGGAGAAGGCTGCCCCTAGCTTTCACACCATTTCTGCCAACTCTTCATTATCATCTGAACTGCCATGAAATAAAACCTTTTCACCTTCATAAAAATGGCAAGAAGGCACCCCTTGTGGATTCCACCGCTTCCCTCATGTCTCTGGCTGTGCTTCAGACCCCAGACCCCTCGGCTCTGTGCCAATGTCTAGGGATAAAAACAAGAAGAAAATGGCTAACATAACAAAATAACATATTGACATTCTTCTATGCATTGTGCTTGACCCTATTTCTTTAATTCTCCAGCCATCCTTGAGAGGCATGTGATTGTTAACCCCATTTTGCAGATGAGGAAACTGAGTCACAGAGAAGTTGAGCAACTTGCTCAAGGTCTCAGAGCGCTGGGTTTCGGGGCCAGGGTTTGAACCCACGTGGTCTGTCTCTATAGTCTGTGTGCTGAACCGTACACTGATGGAATGTGACACTGTCCCCCAATTAGCCCGCAGGTGAGAGCAAGAAGGAGTGGGGTGAACATTCAAGCCTGGCAGTGTGCTGAGAGCCAGAACAGTTTCTAGACAATGCACTCTGTCCTGTAATCACGAGAGTATTTGAGGCTGAAATAGTAGCCCAGAAACCACCCTGATAAGCATCTCAGGACAAGCAGGTGGCCTTTGAAAGACAGCATAAGATCCCAGGGTCTGAGCAAACCATCCTCCAACAGAAGCGACCACTACACGTCTAGACCTGGAATGGCCCCTGCGGTCCAGTTATCAGATGATCATACAGCACAAGGACAATTCATTTCTCTGCCCCTATCTTATCTCCCGGATCTCACAAGCCATTTCCAAGTTTAGTTGCTGGTTCCCAGTTCCCAAGCACCGGCGGCTCCATGGCAAGAGTTCAGAAATGTCTAATTCCGAGTGGCAAAAGCACACTCCCAGGCTGAATGCTGACTCCATGCCGGTTTTTCATAATTGGTTTTCAGAGCAGTGGTTCTGTGATGTGTAATTGTTAGCAGTTGTAAAAAGATAACTCACATTTTTAAAAGCTTAAAGCTTGCTCTGTGCAGATAAAAACTGTGACAAATTATGTTCCGAAAAATCATAAAAGTAGAGAGAGACATGTTAATAACCAAAGGTGGCGTTTCATTTAGAGGTCAACCAGAGCTATTAAAGTGGTCCGGAATTTCAAGCTTTGGCAGTAGTGATTTGACCATATCACTTATCTCCCTCAGCCCATGCCTAAGTATCTCCCTCGGTAAAAAAAAATAATCCACAGACAGTAATACGGGAGGTCAGGGGGAACTGGGGAGAAAAGCAGTATTGCCAAAATAAACCCAGCTTTCAAGGAGAGACATTCACATTGGCCAAGGCCATTAAATGCTTTGGTTCCCACAGTTTCACCCCCAGTATTTGAAAACATGCTTACACACGTGACCACCAACATGTGTATACACCCACACATCACGTAAAAGAGCCACATGAAGATTTTTCTGCAAGAAAAAAAAAAGAAAATTGATCTAAAGATTTGATGGCAAACACAACAAACAAGTGTATGAAATGTCATCTGGTTTTCCCAAACTTAAAAAAAGTTTTTGTTTCTGTTTTGTTTTGTTTTGTTTTTTTTCCTTTAGCCGAGATAGAAGCAAATCCAAAAGGTGAATGATCTAAAGCCAGTGGGGGACACTCCAAGGTTTATCCACACAGTGGGAGGGGAAGAGTTGAATGGAGTCTGGCCATTGGCTGTTTTGAAAATGGGAGGTTGCCAAGCCATTGGTTGAATCCATGCAAATGTGCGCCTCCCCAGCTGCCTCCACCGCTACCAGACACATGTCAGTCTCACTTGTGATCAATTTCCGAAGGTGAATGATTGTTTCTGAAATTAACCCATATTCCATGCCCAGGAGATTCAGATTGAAAGGGTCTCCTTAAAGGACAGTGGCAAGAAGGCAAGGTAGTAAGACCATTCTAGAACAACATGGGACCTCGGAAAAAAGCATGAACGGCAAGTCGAGCTGATTGAGTTTTGACTTTGTGACTAATTAGTTGGGCGCTGCTAAGCCCGTCACCTCACTTCTCTGGGTTTTCTCTCCTGTGAAATGGACAGATCCCAACGCTGGTCCCACTGGGTGTTGTGAGAATGTGCATTGATGGTGTGTTCCACATGGACACTCTATCCTCCCTTCCCAATTTCTTCAAGATACTCTAAATTTTCCAGGATGTTTTCATGTCTTGTAGAGGTCGGCAAATTTCAGTCATTTCTCAAATCGCTTATTTTTGTTCATGCCATTTTATTACCTCTTGTATCTTGGAAAGAGAAAAGGAAAAACAAAGGCTTACAGATGGGGAAAGACCTCTGCTCTGAGAAGCAGATTGGCCCATAGTTGTGTATTTGTTTAAAAAAAAAAAAGATTTAATACGCATCCCCCCCAGAATGACAAAATGGTCTCTACTTGTTGAAGAAAAATATCATGTGTGTTGTATATGGTGGCAGGTACGTTCGCAGTGAGAATCTTCCACTTGAGGAGGAGATACTGTGGTGAAGAATCCATCTGAGAGCAGACAGCTGGCTTTTTAAACATCTGCCTGACCTTCCTTTACCATAATGTAGAAATCATAGCAGCCAAGAAATAGAAACTCGGGTTATAAAAATGCATGTCATTTATCCACAGGCTAGGCCATCACATGTAATGTGGGCAGATATATGTAGCTGAATTTAATGCATTATAAATGAACATAGTTATGCATTTATTTATTTTAATCCCTCATAGATCTTCCATACCACTTAAGCATTGAGGAAGGAGAAGGAAGTGAAAAACAGGAGGGTGGGTGCTGTAATTTAAGCCCTGAGTCTAAAATGGATTCCTTAACAAAATGCAGTTGAAGGTTGGAGGCCAGAATCACACCACAGTTACAAGCTCATTGTATTTAGGCCCATTCATAAAGAAGATATCACTGTGTGTTATTTGTTTCCAATCTGCTGCGTGCTCTGCTCACCGGGGTGTGGCTGAATAAAACTTCTGCCCTCCATAAGAAATTACCTAAATTTCTTTGGGATCCCCACGTGATGGAGGCTGTCTTCTCTAATTCTTTACCATTCTTAAGTATTTGGTTTCCTTTTAAGTTACCAGAATTGCTTATTTTTAAGCAAGTATTTTAAACAACATAGTATGAATTGCAAATACTCTTGATAGATTCATTAGAACTTCAGTTTGTTCTGTTTATCCTGTTGAAACATACTGCCCTCCTCAGGGTCTGGGCATGTACAGGTGATCGATAGTACCCATTATTACATTACTTATGATAAAGATGGCGTGGGCGCACACAAACACAGCCTCAGAGTGAATGCACTGGTAACCATTGCCTTATCCAACGCTCATTGACTATTCATGTATAATGATGGACCAGACTAAGAGTAATACCAAGATGACACTAATAACTTCCTATTGGGACTCATGCTTTGACCTGGTGGTTTTTGTTTTTCTCCTTTCGTAGTGGATGTTGGGATCTTAAGGCTGGACTCCCATCTAGCTAGGAAGGATATAAATAGATAGCTAAAAGAGAGCCTCTCTTGGCCCTTTGTGCATTAAAATGACTTTCTATCTCTTATACATGTTTATGGGAAGGGTTAAAAGGGCAGAGATGTGGGATGGCCCATCATATGCAAATGCTTGGTAACATCTCCTGCCCATTCACGGGGCACGTCATCATTCAGCATTTCATAGAAAAGAGAGAGTTCTGCCATTGCTGTGAGCTGCTGGCTTCTGGGATGGTCAGAGGAGAATCTGCTTGCCATCACAGAAGATAATAATAATGAAACCCAAAACAACAGGTGTGACTTTTTTGAGCAGATATTTATTCTGGGAATTCTGCATATAAAGCCGTAGGATATAGTTAACCTTTGAGCAGCTCAATGGTTGACCTCATATCCAACTCTAAAGCTAGGTCAGCTCTTACTTAGTTAATGTATACTTTGAGAACCTTCCTCAGGCTCCCTGAGCCTCAGTTTCCTCTCCTGTACAATGGGCTTATAGTAACCAAATGGGGTTTTTATTTATAATAATTTGTAATAATCTCTCCGGTTGAAACACTGCCTTCTGTTGGCTCTTCGGTGTTTTCATGGCTTGTCCTGTGGGGCTCACCTCCTAGATCACCTGCTCAGAGAGGTATCCGTGACCCCCGTAAGGAACAGGTTGTCCTTGTTATTCTGTTTCCCATTCCTGCTCCTTTCTATCATCAAATTTCACAATTAGTGATCCTATATTTTATATACTATAAATTATATCTGTGTATGAAATTATAGACTTATTTATCTACTTATTTTCTTTCAAAGCCCTGAGGGCAGGCTCACAGTTTCAATCCTTCAGAGCCTTATAAAGTGTCAGGCACCTAGAATGTGCTCCAGAAAAAGCTATTAAATAAATTAATGAACGTTAAAAAACCAAAACAAGAATACAGTGTGTAAGGTATACTCTTACTTTTTTAAGACATAAGTAGATACAGGCTTGCATATATCAAAAGAGAAGGTTTGGACTTTTTAATTTCATTTCAACCCTTTCCTCTATTTTTTTTTTTCTTCCAGAGAGAACATACAGAGTTTAAAATTGAAGAAAAAAAAAATAAGTAGCAGAATTTTATGCATAAAAATGAAATGAATTTTAAACCTTCACTTGGGCAGAGACAAAATTCATATTAGAATTGACAGTCTGTTAATCACTATTCTCAGTGTAATCCAGTGAGCAACTCTGTTCCTTTTATAAGTTAAATTGATTCATACATATTGGCAAGTTAGCTATTTCCCTCAAAGGGAGTTGAATTTATTTGGGCTGTATATTTATATCTTATTATCCTTCTTATGCACCAGTGACACGATCATTATTTCATCTCAGTGTGTTTATTAGAGTAAGTGCTTTTGGAAAGGGAAGTTGAAAAAACCCCACCTGTGCCCAGCAATCTTTCTAGGCAGGTACGTGCAAAATTCTCTGACCTATTGCTGTAGCCATTCTCTGCAGATCTTTGCTGACCATGTCCCCAAGGTGTGTTCCCAGCAAGCCCCAGTCAGGACATACTGTTAGAATATGACTCTGGTGTGTTCTTCAGATATGTCTTCTGCCCCAGTGCATGAGATGGGACTCGCCTTTGAAATTTGCTTGTGGGACCCGCTGTCATTGATGAACAACTGGTCAACCCCCTGCTGGCAATCTGCTGAAATAGTCTTATAAGTGGGTCATGTTTATATGTTGGAGGTTGGGAGGGTGGACAAGGGGAATGGGTTGACCTTGGACAATGGCAACCTGTCACAGATCTACATGAGTTGGATTGCCCTCGTTAGCAACAAAGTGATCATCAAATTCAGCTAGGTCCCTGCTATGAGGCCAGTGACCAGTGCAAAAGAAAATCCATCTGACCTCAAGAGCCTTGAACAGTAATATGTCTTTACTGAAGCCATTTGAAGAGGAAACCAAGGGAGAATTGTTTTACATACCACAGAGCAAACCCCTGAAAAGGGCTGTTTAACCACCTTTCTTTCCCAAAGCCCTCTCGTCATACCAGCTGCCCCTCATTCCTTCTCCTCAGCTCCCCCAGGCACTCTTAGCTCACGTCTTCATGCTATTTCCAGCCTTCAGATCTATCACATCCTTCTGTATTCCTTCCATTTTGTGACTTTGCTTTCTTCAATTCTGCATTTACTCTGAGCGAAGAAGCTGAAACATAGAATCCTCCTGGGAAGATGAGGGAAGGGGAGAGGCTGGGCTCACTCATGCTTGGGCATCTTTGCCCCTTTCGTGGTGGTCATAGCTGCCTATTCCCTGCATTGACTAGTTTGATTCTCCCCAGATCACAGATGAAGCTGTAGCAAGGAGAAGTAACTGTCCGAATCACACAGCTGGGGGCTGGGTTGGGGTTAAGCTCCTTCGCCAGTGGTCACATATGGCCTCTCTTGATGAAGGTAATCAGGAGGAAGGAAATCAGCCTGAATTGGATGCCCCATCAAGGGTTTCAGGCCCATCCTCAGCTGCGGAGCAAGTGACTTTGTCCCATGAAGCAGAAGTTAGAATTTGATCTTGAACTGCTAGGAGACATTCTCAAGCTCCCCAAATCTCCTCTTCAGTGGGCTGAATTCTCAAAAGGCTGGGGCTCATCTTTGCTTCCTGGGAGGAGATGACATGGATGGATATGAAAGGGTCAACCATAGGGGTATTTTGGAGGTGAGAGACGGGTAAGTAAGTCATCATTTTAAGACAGAAAACCTAAAACTAGAACAAATCCTCTGTTCTTCTGACCCAAACTTCCACTAGCAGGACTTTCTACTACAAAATACCTACCACGTGTTTCCCTCTAGTGATGGAGGCCTCCCAGCTATGTGAGAAACTCACACACTCCATCATAGTTGAAATCCTTTCACTGTTAGTTTATAACTTCTTTCCTGAATAGACATCATAGGCTGTTTAACCTCTAAATATTGGTTCTACCTCTGTTCTCTAGAACCTTTTAACAATAAAAGTCTAGGCACTTCAACAAGTACAAGTTCTCTTGTGAAAGGAAATATTTGACCCTCCTGTATTTTCTCCCCACTTCACCCTCTCTTAGCCAGAGCCTCAAACTATAAGAGGATTCCAAGTTTTTACCAGTGAGAATTCAAGGAACAGTAGTCTCCCCGTAGCACAGTGGCTCTCAAAGTTTATCGGGCACCAGAATTACCCAGAAAGGTTGGTTACAGTCTGGAATGCTGGGCTCCATCCTAGACTGTCTGATTCAGTGGGTCTGGGGTGGGGTGGGAGAATTTGCATCTCTAGCAATTTTCCAGGTGGTGTGGATGCTGCAGGTGCCAGGACCACACTCAGAACCACTACCTTATCAGTTTGAGATCTAATCACATCTCTGTATACAATTGCTCCGTGTGATCAAGTCCCTTCTATGTGAAAGGTGTTCATAAATTGGAAGACAGAATTAGGTTGAGTAGCTACAAATCCACTGATAATTCTCTCATCCATTTCACATCTCTCTGTCTCATCTTTAGGTATTTCTTGTGGGACAGCATCATATGCTTTCTGAGATCAAGACATATTTGTACTGTACCGTTCCCTTGAGATAGTAGCTTTCCACTTTCCTTTTTCAAAATCACCTTGTTAATAATCCATTCTTAAGTTGTGCCAATATAATGTCCTTTTCTTCATTTTTTCTTTCAAAACCAAGACATTGTAAAACATGATTTTCTTCCTTTCTCCCCGTCTTCTTGATCTGTTGCATTTCACCTGTGAATTGTTTCATTATCTCAGGATATTAATTATCCAGTTGCATGGATTTAAACTATCTAGAATAATCATCCAGAGTGACTGGATTGTTTCTTAATCTTTTGTCCCCGCTCTGGAGTTTTCATTTGCAATTTAAGTACCCCTTCCAGTTTGAATATTTCTTCCTGGTTGAGAAGACTAAAGAAAACCCCAATAGAGGTCAAATTTCTCTGGTGGCTTACAGTTCATCAAAAATACTATATACATTATCTACTTAGGCATTATTTATTAGTTCTTCTCCTTTTATAGATGAAGCAACTGAGATATTGTACGTGGCATATAGTAGAGATTTAGTAAATATTGAATGAATGAATGAATGAATGCTAGCTCATAGACCTTGGGTGCAGAATGCCGTGCCCCATCCCATTAGTACTATTTTGCAAAGTTCTCCCACTCTGTCTCATCTGGTTGCATCTCACTACCTAACCCAGGCGCCAGGCCGGTTCTTCTCTTGTTCTCTGTCTTGCTCCAAACCTCAACAGAAATGCACCATTTTATGAATTTAGCATCTCTTCTACTTTCGCTTTTTCTGAGATATGTTCAGGCCAACAAAAGTAAGGTCATGTGCAACCTGCAGACATGTTACCAGTGTTTGGGGCTGGAGAAAACAGTTGACTGGATAACTGAAATTTTTATATAAAATAAATCTTAACACTTCTCCATCCATAGTACAGTTCAGGGTCTGACCGTTTCTACCAGTCTGTACTGTACATTATTTGCATATCTCAGTTTAATTTTAAGTTAATTAAAATTAACACAGTGTAAAATTCAGTTCTTCAGTTGCAATAGCCACATTTCAATTGTTCAATAGCCCCATGTGGCTAGAGGCTACCATATTGGACAGCCCAGAAATGGAACATTTCCATCCTTGCAGAAGGTTCTATTGGCCAGATCTAGTGTAAAATCTATGTATATGCGTTCTCTATTAAATCAATCAAAGGGGGAGAAGGAAGTGGATTTTAGTGTTGCATAGCGGTTGTTTTGAATTTTCCTGGTAGGATTAGACCCTAATTAACCAAATGAAATTCCCAGATGAGCCAGAAGAAAAATGATTGAGTTGTGCCCAGAACAATGAAAACCCTCTGACATGTTGATATTCTAGGCCAGCGACTTTGCTTGTAGCATTTTGGAACAAGATTCAGCATCAGGGGCTTCCCTGGTGGCACAGTGGTTAAGAATCGCCTGCCAATGCAGGGGACACGGGTTCGAGCCCTGGTCCGGGAAGATCCCACATGCCGCGGAGCAACTAAGCCCGTGCGCCACAACTACTGAGCCTGCGCTCTGGAGCACGTGAGCTGCAACTACTGGAGCCCACGTGCCACAACTACTGAAGCCCGTGCGCCTAGAGCCCGTGCTCCGCAACGAGAAGCCCCTGCAACGAGAAGTCTGCGCGCCGCCACGAAGAGTAGCCCCCGCTCGCCGCAACTAGAGAAAGCCCGAGCACAGCGACGAAGACCCCACGCAGCCAAAGATAAAGAAAATAAATAGATTTATAAAAAAATAAGATTCAGCATCAGGAAAGCATCACCCACGTTGAAAGCTCCCCTGTAAGAAATGTCTCCTTTTGACGTAAAGTAAATAGAAGAGACAGGTTACAGGAACAGGAAGCAGTGGAGGATGTCTAAGTGATAAATGGTACCCTGTCATATCACATTTGATGTCTTAACAGGAAAAGGGGGCTGTCGGGCCAGATGTGGGTTAAGGGAAGACGTTCAAACCTTTCCCTCGTCTTCATTTTGTTTTTCAAGGCGCAGGTTGAGTTCACGAGCTCAGAGCTCAATCACGGCATATCTATTCTGCCAAATGAGAAGCCAGTCGGGGCAAATATGTCCTCCAAGGCAACCTCGGCCCTTCCCAAGAGCAAAACGATCGCAGGGCTTCTAAGCTGTTGAGAGAGGGCGCAGCCGAGAGGGATGCTCTCCAAGGGAAGATTGCCATCAGCAGTCACGTCATCTGTGTTGTAACTACAGGGATAGAGCGTGGGACCCCGGAGAGGGTGCCAGCCACCCTTGAGTCAAGGATGGTCCGGGCCTCCTCAGTCAGGCTCTGGGGTCTCCAATCTTCATAGGTTGCATTTCTCAAAGAAGCACCGAGGAAAAGTTCAGTGCTCCATCTTTGAGGGGACCTCCTTAGCCAAGCAAGTTTCGTTTGTCTCCCGTCAGATCTTCCCCAGATAACTTCCTCATCCCCAACACATTTATCTGGGTTTCATATCAGCCTGAACGATTCGGAGTATGGATCTGTTTTCCAGACTGCCCGTCTGGCTGTCTGACCTATGGTTGTTCCCTCTCACAGAAATGCATGATGTTACCCTTGTTAAAAACCACAATTAGTCTAAACCCTTTACAGGAAGTATCGGTTTGGTAAGACCAGAGGTACTGTTAATAGGAAGTCACGTGATTCGTAAGGAGAGTGAGGTGCACGCAGTTGAATTTACACGATTTCTACTTATCGCTGATCTCTGGCAGCAGCTGCTGGCTACTGACTGCAAAGGTTCGCATGCGGACGGGAGCTCGCCATCATTCTGTGTCACGAGGCCAGAGCTGGGGGTGCCCTGCCAGCCCTGGAGGCCAGAGGACTTCCAAGGGGCAGCTGGTCCCAGGTACGGGAGGCTTTTGGAAACAGTCTGTGTTCACAGATCCTTCCCATCACTTTCCAACTGAAAGGAAAGACCAGACTGTTTGCCAGTCTTAAGGCTGCCCCTAGCCAGCCCAGACTTGGCAGGCAACTTCGGTTATAACAAAAGGAAGTTGCCTCACAGATGGTTAAAGAATCAGAGTCATATAAGAGCTGCAGGGCCAATGGCTGGTAGGTGTGTGGTTTGGAATTGGAACTGATGGGTGACTCTGCCATATACTAGCTTTGAGGCTTTGGCCTCAGTCTCCACATCCATACAGTGGGGCTGATACTACTTATAGGGAGTAAATTTAGTTATCAGTCTGTAGCAGTGGTGCTACTAATCATTACCAGAGACCGTTGATTATTCTGTTCTAGGCACATTACTAAAGCCATAAAATATGACCATAGGAAGAGCACACCATAGCAGTTAATTCAAGGAAGAGAAATAGTCTAATTAGCCAGGTAGCCATGACAACATGTCTTAATCCTTCTGAGTTTTCATTTCTTCCTGTATAAAATATAGATAATACCTCTCTCACATTGCTATTGGAAGAATTAAATGAGGTAATGGTTAGCACAATTCTTGGTACCTATGAAACATTTGATAGAAGCCACTACTATTGTTAACGTTATTACTATTATAACTATCATCCTCCCTGATGCTGCCTCAACTACCCTTGAGCTAGGTGGTATTATTTTGTCCTGCAGACAAGGAAACTGAGGCTTCTCAGTCGATTAATAGCTATTATAATTAATATATTTAGAGTGTCAAATGGAGTGCTACTGGAAAAGCCCAAATTGCATTCAACCAATACAGAAGAGATTTGTGGAAGAGGTGAGCCATGACGAACCACACTGATTAAGGAGAAAGAAATTTAAGTGTTTGGTTGGTCCAAGGAACGTATGCCTACAAAGTACTCTATGCATTTAAGAGTTTAATTGTGAACCCCTCGACTGCCTGAAGGAGTATACACGTTCTCTAGATCTGGAAGCAAAGTAAGGACATCAGTGCTGTGTTTTATTTTTCTTTTGGTTTTTCTTACAACCTTAGAGAGTCTGTGAGCTGCTCTGTCCTGGACTCATTGTGCTCCGGTGGGGTCTCAGGCCCAGTCACTGGGGCCTCATTGAGGGACCTCCCAGCTGATAGGACAAAGGCCAACTCCAGCCCAGAGCTCCTCAGCTGGGAGCAGCTGGTCTTTACATGTAGTTGCGGCCATTATATACATTCAGACCCAAGATGCATCTTCCCTCCTTGCGTCTCTCTCCCTCTCCCCAAAAGCAAAGCAGGAAGTGAAGGGCAAGACTCTCAGTCCCTGGGATTAGCAAGTTTCACTATTCCTCACATCTAGGATAAATCATTTGTGTAGTAAAGAGATACTAAAACTCAGTGAAATATAGGTGGAAAGTAAGAAAAACTGTGACATAATTATAGGATTACCTGACTTGAGCTAGGGTGTTTATATTTTAAAGCAGTTCTTACTAGGGGTGTATGTATATTGTATGTATGTGTGTGTGTGTGTGTGTGTGTGTGTGTGTGTGTGTGTGTTTGTGTGCACTGACACAAGAAACATGCTACTTCTGCACTCTGATCTCCTGTGCAGGTCTTAGGTATACTTTTGTCAGTTCCACATTGGCAGCTTGTGCATAGATGGAGTGACAGAACAAGACATCAGCAAAGTGCACTGTCATGATACTGTAGAAGAGGGCTGGCAAACATATGGCCAGCATTCTGGCGCTCCCATTTCTGCATCATGGCAGGCATCACTAATGGATCAGAACACTCCCGATGCTCCAGCCAGGCACAGCCTCAGAGTGCTTCTCAACACAGTTCTCCACCCAGACATAACCAATCACTTACAGTTGGCAGGCAAGATGAAGGCTGTTTAGCCTCACTGAGAGAAGAGAAACTTCTCATGCCAGCTTCTGCGATCCAGAGAAGATGTTACTCAAATTATCTTAAAATCATTACCTGAATCTGATTTTGACAAAGCTTATGACCTCTTTGAAAGGAGAAAATTATATTTTAGGGGACAAAGCTAGCGCAATCATCCTGAGAGAAGGTCTTAGTTTATTTTTACTTGAATCCCAATTAAAACAGATATTGACTTTATAAATAGCATCTAAAAATGTATACCAGTTGACCCAGTAATTACATGTAAATTCCTTGTAAGTAAACGCTCTTCATGTGGCAGTATTTATAATACCGATAAACAGTAATCTAAATATTCAAAATAAGCAAAGAGATAAGTAGTATACACTCATTTGATTTACTCTGTGTAGCAACCGAAATAATGTAATTAGAAGATATATGCATTAAAATTAAATGTAAAAAGAATTGGAGGATCTAAAAATACTTAGAATGATCATCTCTGGTGGTCAGATTATCAATAAATATTTATTCCTTTGTTCCTTTTATCACTATTTCTGTTCTCAATAATGTGTGATTATTTTTCATTGAAATCATTATTGTAGTGTAACATACATACAGAAAAGTGCTCAAATCGTAAGTGAACAATTCAATGAATTCGAATAGGGTGAATGTACCTTGCAAGCTCCAGATCAAGAGGCAGAACAGCTTGGTTGTACCTGGTTTTGAATTTTATAATAATGGAATCAAAAGTTAAGTACTTTTTTTCTATTGACTTCTTTCCCTTAATATTGCACTCTTGAAATTCATCCACGTAGTTGCATTTAGTTATAGAACGTTTATTTGCATTGCTGTATAGTGTTCCGTTTTGTGACTATAGCATTGCATGATTGATGGACTTTTGGGGGCTCTTCCAATTGCAGTGCTGCTACAGATCTTCTCATACGTGGCTTTTGATGATCATACGTGAGCATTTCCCTGGGAATATATCTAGGGGTCTAATTCTTGGGTCACAGGACAATAACTTTTCCAATGGAAAAATATATATATAAGTTAAAAAAATAACACTATTTAAAACTCCATTTGTCAAAGGCAGAAGCACAAAAGATTCAAGAAATCCAGATCAGGAGAGAAGCTACCCTAATTTGTGTGTAATAGATACAAAGAAAAGTTAGAAGAAAACTAAAGGAAAGAAGCAAACATAAAAAACACAGCCAACTAAATTAAACCTAACTAAAACTAAAATCCTAGTACATGTGAAGAAGTAGCATTTCTGGTTTTTTGCTCTTATTTTTCTCTGCAACAATACTTGGAGTCATTGCTACTTTGCTGTTCTCCCAGGCAGTCTCAATATTTGGAAAGAGCTGTGCTGACCAGTTTCTCAGGATACAGAAACTGAACTATAGCCTGACTTGCCTTCCGTTCTGAAGGCGGCATCGTTAACCCACTCATCTTCCGGCGTGGTATTCCATACATTCTGACTCTACCCGTGTTTCCATCATTGCCTTCGAAGTCCTTCGTCCTCTGCCATTATTTTGTGCTTCCCGGAACGTGTTGGGTTCAGAGGCTGGAAAACATGGAGGAGTAAACTGGGATTTGCCAAAATGTAGGAGGGCAGAGAAAGGGGTGATTCTTTGATCGGGTGTAAATTACAGTAAATTTTGTGTGTGTGTCTGCGAGCTTCAGTGTCCCCATTTGTGATGAGGTGCTAAGAATGTCTTTTTTGCTGGGTTGCCACTTAGCTGTCTAGGGCAGTGCCTGGTATCTAGTAAGTGTGCTGCAAGTGGCAGCTATCACATCACACTATCACCATCACCATCATCACCATCACCATCACCATCACCATCATCACCATCACCATCACCATCACCATCACCATCATCACCATCACCATCACCATCATCACCATCACCATCACCATCACCATCACCATCACCATCATCACCATCACCATCATCACCATCATCACCATCATCACCATCGCCATCATCGCCATCGCCATCATCGCCATCACCACCATCACCATCACCATCATCACCATCACCATCATCACCATCACCATCACCACCATCATCATCACCATCATCACCATCATCATCATCACCATCACCACCATCATCATCACCATCATCACCATCATCATCATCATCATCACCATCACCATCATCACCATCATCACCATCATCATCATCATCATCATCATCATCATCATCACCATCATCACCATCACCATCATCGTCCCGTCTGGGGAAGAATATCAAGTCAATATGGAATCATTGAGCCCAGTTGCTCTCTCTTCTGGAGAGAGCCAGGCCTCTGTACAAACTAGCTGGGCACCTGGGGTGTGCGTGATGGGGCATAAGCATGTGGACTTCAGGAGGGGAGGAGGGATTGTCTCTTCTTAGCCAGATAGAATCCACACCTTGAACCCTCTTATGCAGGTGCAACTCTAGAGATTCCTGCCTTTGGGTCACTAGGAATTTTCTACTCAATTCTAATCAAAACTCTCCTGCTGATGGAGGTTGATTCTTCTGAAAATACTCATGACTTTTCACACTAGGTCAATCATTGCTTTATGCATGCATGCATTCATTCATGCATGCATGCATTCATGCATTCCATAAATGCTCACTAAGAACTTATTCTGTCCCAGCCCTGTGTTATATGCTGGAAGTTTGAGGATAACAAGGTTTCTGGAACTCAGCACCCTGCACCCAGTGTGGACACGGGTGAGCTTGTGTGTATAGACACATGTGCACACACGCACACTAAGAAGTCAGCCCTTTAAGGGGTGATTCCGCATCATGTTCATCTTTGTATACCCACCCCACAGTGTCTAATATATCTTGTTTATCTGGTCTGTCACCAGATAGTGTGTTTTCTGAATGAATGAATGAATGAATGAGACAGACAAAGCCAGAGCAGAAGGAAGGAAGGGAGGGAGGGAGGCAATAAATGACCTCTTCCAACCTCCCCTGTTCCCTGTTCATCCTTCTCTGATAGCAGTCACTCCCTTCCCCTTGGAATTCCACCGTTGGCTATGTACCTGTCTCTTCTGGGAGGTCACATGCAGCCTTCTATCCCCAGTGCCTTCACAGTGGCTTTCCTGTAATAGCATCATCAATAAACACTTGCTGAATGGATGCTTTGTAACTGAGAAATATTACCAGGTGTCACTGGAAAAAGGATACCGGCAGGGGTTACTGTCAGAAGTAAGTAAGAAGGCCGTGGTAGCAATTGCGGCCATTCAGGAACGAAATGTAGGGGAGTGAACTAAAGCCGAGGCAGAGGCTGGAGAGGAAAGAGCAAGTCATGGAGAGGATGGGAGGAAAATTCAGCAGAACTCATCGGCCAGTTGGCAGCAGAAGGTGAGAGAAGAGGCAAGAACCGAGGAAGACCCTGAAGTTCTGAGCTTAGGCAGCTGCGGGGAAAATAGCGCCATTCATTCCAGTAGGTTTGCGAGGAAAGTCAGTGAGGATGATTGACGGATACAGAGCTGTCAGAGGACCAGATGGGGGTGTGAGAAAATAAGCACCTAAAGTCACCTTTAGGTCAAAGGTCCTGGTGCAGTTTTTACATGTTATACGTTTTTCCCTTCCTTTTTTTTTTTTTTTAATTTTTTATTGAAGTATAGTTGATTTACAATGTTGTATTAATTTCTGCTGTGCATCAAAGTGATTCAGTTATACACACGTATATATTCTTTTTTTATATTCTTTCCCCTTACAGTTTATCATAGGATACTGAATATAGTTATCTCTGCTGTACAGTAGGACCCTGTTGTTTATCCATTCTGTATATAAAAGCTCACATCTGCTCACCCCAACCTCCCACTCCACCCCTCCCCCAGCCCCCTCCCCCTTGGAAAAACCACAAGTCTGTTCTCCACGTACGTGAGTCTGTTTCTGTTTCATACATAGGTTCATTTGTGTCATATTTTAGATTCCACATATAAGTGACATCATATGGTATTTGTCTTTCTCTTTCTGACTTACTTCAGTTAGTATAATAATCTCTAGTTGCATCCATGTTGCTGCAAATGGCATTATTTCATTCTTTTTTATGGCTGAGTAGTATTCCATTGTGTATATGTACCATATCTTCTTTATCCATTCCTCTGTCAATGGACATTTAGGTTGTTTCCACGTCTTGGCTACTGTGAATAGCGCTGCTATGGACCTAGGGGTGCCTGTGTACTTTTTTCCCTTCCTTGTTGTGTTTTCACTGATAAGCCAGCGAAGGAAAGTGAATATTTCTTTGGCAATTCAAACCAATAAGGTTAATCAAACATTGCAATGAATCCCTCCACCAAGTCTCAGAATCAGGAGGTTGAACTTGATTTTCTTACTGTGTTGGGCAATTTTTCTGGATTCATTCATCTGTTCACAGTTATTTATTGGTTGCCTAGTCTACTAGAGGCTGTGGATGCAATGATGAGTGAAAAGAGATGCAATCCCTGCCCTTACAGAGTTTGTAAGAGAAGCTAGAGATGTCCCATAACCGCCCGTATCCATGTAGAGCTGCTAATGCGGAAACAGCAAAGGAGAGGTAATGGAGATCCTACGTGGAACTTGAAGGGTCTAGGGGTGCTCCAGAGGAAGCAGCTCTCCAGCAGAGACCTAGATGAGGAGGAGGCAACTAAAGGAGTTAAGGGGGGAGGAAAGAATGTTCTAGGAAGAGGCAAGAATGTCTAGAAACGGTGCTGAAGGTTCTGTGGTAGGAGGGAACTTACTTACCTATAAGTATGAGAGTCTGAAAAAGCATCCACGGGACAGTTGCTGAGAGGGGGAGCCTGGTGGGAGAAGAGGCCAGGGGGAGGGGTCAGAGCCAAACCAAATTGGCCTTGGTGGGTCACACAAGAGGTTGCAGAACCTCCTAGAGGTAGTGAATCACGGCTCCTGAGGTCAAATATGAAATTTCTCAGTAAATCTGATTCACACGAATGGAGCCTGTCAGGGGTTTGCCCGCCAGACCACAGCCTGCCCCGTCGGAGTGGATTGCAAGGTGCCCCAGTAGGTCGCCATGGCTAAGACATTACAGCATCTCTCCTCATTCTTTCCAGTCTGATGTAATCTTTCCAAAGACTGGCAGCATTTGCAAGAACACTGTTTCAGATATCTATTAATATTTTAACATGCTTTTAAGAAAATTTGGCCTTTTGTCGAGCTGGTCTCAGAGCAGACATATATCACAGTTCATGATCGACATTACACTTATCCCTATTCACTGGGTCTATTTCTCTTGTTTGGATTCATTTTTAAACATCTATTATTAAAAAAATCTTTCTTGCCAGTTATGTGTTTGCTCCTACAGTTCCTAAGCTTGTTTACTCTGATCAGGTTACCCCGTCCTCACCTTCCCCACGAGGAATGGCATGCAGTGAATTTTCTGACCTGGGCAAGCAGAGATGACTGCTCTCAAATTAAGCAAAAACAAAAAACAACCAACAAGAAAACATCTGGTGCTCCGAGGCTAAACCAGAATGTCTGGTAACAAGGAAATTATAGTCTGCAATTGGCCTTGTACTTGGGGAAAAAACCCTTTCTCTCTCTTTTAAGAAATATCTATTGCAACTTTACTGTGTGTATGTACTCCATACCAGGCTTACACGTGGGCAATCTCATTCTTTTTTCTTACGACAACACTTGGAGGTGAATGTTGCTTATCCATGTTTAGCAGGTGCGAAAAGTGAAGCATTCTTTTGCGGGGGGAGCGGGGAAATGGGGTGGTAAATAACCTAGCAGTAGGCAGCATTTAAACTCATCTTCGTCCAAGATCAAGATCTGTTCTCCCTTCCTAGAGCCATGTATCGTGTTGGCCAAAAAGTTCGTTCGGGCTTTTTCTGTAACCTCTTAAGGAACCCAAGTACTAGCTCTTTCTTTCAATCTCTAAAGGGAAGCTGTTGACCATCTAGAACATTCTAGTCTGGATGCCTTCCATGGTTGTGGGCTGAGTTCAGGGGCTCACTGGGAGAATGTGCTGGTGAGGGCCATCCATCTAAAGAGGACACATGAGCTCAGTCCTCACTAACGAGGCGGAGCCTGCATGGGGAGCTTTTGAGGAAGGGGGTTTTCAGACGAGTGAAGTTTTGAGGTGAGAAGGAAGAGTTTGGCGTGTTTGTGGATCAGGCGGGAGTCCCTTGTGGCTAGAGGGTGAAGTGGAAGGAAGGAAATGGTATAAGGCGGTCAAGGGCTGGTCATGAGGGCCTCGTTGGTCAGCCAAGAAAGTGGATGTCTTTCTGAGTGTGGTTGTGTGGCCAGTTAAAGATAGCTACACATTCCTGGACACTCTTACCCCTGGGGGCTGGCATCTGCATCCCCTTCTTGTGAATCTGGGAGGTGCTCTGTCGCCTTTGGGCAATGCAGTATGGTGGAAGTGACACTGTGCCAGCTTCTAAACCCTGGCCTCAGGGAGGGGTAGCTTCTACTTCTTGTTTTCAAACGCTGCCTGGGAGTCCTAAGCCACTGTGTAAGAAGCCAGATGACCTTAAGACTGGATGCTTGGAGTGATGACACTCTAGTCAACAGTCCCATCTGAGCCCAGCCCTCTAGCCACCACCACCAAAGCACCAAATTATGTGAGTGAAGCCATCCTAGAACCACCAAGCCAGGCCATCCACCAGCTGCGTACCCTGGAGTGACCTCACTCGACTCGGTGTAAAGCAGAAAAACCATCCAGCCGAGCCCCATCTGGAATTGAGAGCTACAATAAAATCGTGGTGGTTTTCAACCACTGCATTTGGGGGTAGACTGTGATACAGTGGGTACCCAGAACAGACAAGAAGTCACTGGAGGGATGTCGGGGAGTTGTGACTTAGTGAATACGCTGTAGGAAGATAACTGTGGCCACTACGTAGAGGCTGAATTACGGGGCAAGAGAGTGAGGGCGGGCTTGGAATTGGCGAGATGGATTCAGGAGTTGATTTCCGTTGTCCAGACAAGACAGCCAGGAATAACAGCAGAGAAGTAATGAATCTGATAGATGCTTTGCAGAAAACAAAAACGTAAAACAGAACTCGCTGATGGATTGAACATGAGATGATAAAGTGACCCCCACCACGTACCCTAAATCCTGGAGAGATGGTACTGCCTTTCCATGACAGCAGAAGGACATTGGCCCTGCTTGCATCTTGCTCCTTACAGATACTCCTGTCTTTAGGGAGGACAGATGTGAGCCCTTGCAAGGGGCACAAGAACAGTTTGGCCGCCACTGAACAAACTTCACTGTGGGCAGGATGAGATCCACGCGGGACCTCTGTGTGTCCAAAAGTATCATTGCCAGTGGACCACCTCGCATACCAAATGCTCCAGAGCTGGGGTGTTGTAAAGGCTTCTGGTCTCTGACACCAGCTCACTGCCCATCCCTCCTTGCCCACCCTGACTATCAGCAGGTAATCTCCAATCTCGGTCTAGAGAGGAAGTGCTCATAAACAACCAACTTTCAACGTTATTTTCTCACCCGTTCCCAGCCCCGAGAATAAGTCTCAATACCATTCCTTTTTCCACGTAGAAATTTGCCGAATATGCTTTTGCCAGGTAACCCCCTGGGGAAGGAAACTTTGGGAAGAGAGAGACTTCCCAGTGACCCAGTAACTTAATCGTGCGGGTAAGTCACGCTCCTCTCATCAGCATTTTATTTCGGGTTCTCAGCCGAGTCACCCCCATGCCATTTCCAGGGAGTCCTAATGAGAGAACAGCTTCAGGAGGTCGGGAGAGGTCGCCTGTGGAGGAGGAGGCCATCTTTGAGGATCTGGAGGCCCGGCGTTTGCTGAATTTCACTTCCCTTTCAAGTTATTGCTTCACTCCAGCTGGGGCTCAGGTCAGAGCAATCTGCTCGTGTCCGAAGCTTTCACAATTTGAGATTAGCCGGGTGCCGTGTGCCAAGCCTCAAATCCATCGTGGCGGGTGGACGCGTTTGCAGTGGCTGAGATCTGTCGGCTTGCCCTCTGGCCTTAGATTTGAGGCTGCTTTCGGAATAACTGCTTTTCCAAATGTCAGTGGGAGGCCGGGCTACAGTTTCTCCAAAGTCATTTCCATCTACACAGACTCTCCAGTTTTGGGTGTCAGCATCCCTGAGGCCATTGCAGGAAAAATAAAGAAAAGGCTTGCAGACGCATCAATGAGCTAAACATGGAAATGCGCCTCCTCCCTTTTTTCAGGATTTGTGATAACAGCATATCCTCCTGTCTTCAGGAAGAAACAGAACTAGTCCTCTGGAATGCAATCATATTTGCCCGAACACGGAAGGCAGTGTCACACAGTGGGAAAATATGGCCTTGGGGTGAGACAGACTTGAACTTGACTCCTGAGAATCACTGGAGTTGCTAGAATGTTAGTTCCATACAGACAGGGATCTCACGTGTCTTGTTCATTCCTGTAGCCCAGCGCCCAGTATAGCGCGAATGCTCAAAAATTATCTGTTGGAGGAATTCTTGAATGAAGTTTTCCTTCTTCTTAGGTGTGAAGAAGTTCTCTCTTCTTAGTTCTCCTTCTTCATCACCTGCTCTAAGCTCGAGTTGCCTCATTTGTAAAGCTGCAAAGAGTTAATAATGAGGATTAAATGAGAGAGAATTCATGCATTTAACAAACATGTCTTGAGCTCCTACTATGTGCCCAGCATTGTTCGAGGTGTTGATGACATAACAGAGAACAAAGCAGGGAAGACTCCCAGCCTTTGTGGATTCTGTTTTCCAGCAGCGGAAACAGACAGTAAATAAACCAACCAAAAAAAACTGTGGTGCATTAAAAAGTGAAATGTCAAATGTAGAAATGTAAACAGGATATGGGATAGGAAGTGAGAGGTGAGGGGTTCCCGTTTTAAATTGGGAGAGAAGGTCAAAGAAGGCTTGTTCTTTGGGAACTGGGAAGTTGACAGGTGAGCAAAGACTAAAGATGTAAGGAGTCAATCATATGGATATGAGAGAGAAGAGCATGTGCAAAGGTCCTGAGGTAGGAGCCTGAGTGGCATGTTCCAGAAACATCAGCTAGCCATTGTGACTGGAGTGAGGAGAGGGAAGGAGAAAAAGTAAGAGATGAAGCCAAAGGGTAGCAGGGGCCATATTGGTGGCATTTGGAAGAGGACTTTAGCATCTACTCTGAGAAGGGGTGTAATGTTTCCAGTAACCTGCCTGGTACTTAGTAGGTACTTCACAGATACCTGTGTCTCCTTTGGGAAAATGGACCAAGATGACTTTCCTCATAGTCATGTGCTGAAAAGCATTGCTCTCAGATGGATCGCTCTGTGAATGCACAGTCCTAGACTTGTGAGCTCTAAGGGGGGGAAAAAAAAGAGCTCTAAAAAAGGTCTAGAGACCTTGTCTCAGTTGTTCAAAATTAGATACCATCCTGCTCTCTACTCCTAACGCATGCCATTCTCTTCTCTTACGGATGCTTTTAAGAAGGCAAAACCTGGAGCCTCAAGAGCTTGGTTTATTCAGGAGTTGTTATAAAATGAGCTTTGGCGAAATGATCAAGTCCGCTCCCAGACAAGACAGAAACCAGCGTGGCCCTCCAAATGATTCCCAGCCTGAGTGATCTCTGTGCTCCATTCTGGAGCCAAAGCTCCCCTCCCTCTGCTGCCTCTTTGGGAGGGCAGGGAGCAGCGTGAAGGCTGGGAAGCCTCCAGCCTCGCAGCAGGCCCGCAGGCAGCCAGGATCTTTCTGCACTTGTCACTCGTTGGACAAATGGAGTGTGTGCTGACACACAGCATCGCAGTTTGGCCTGGGCTAGTGTCTGGTCAAACTCTATCCTTTTCCGAAAGCACCGTGTTTCCGGCAAGGCCTGTGAGAGCTGAAGAACCCTAAGAAGAATCTGGTTGTACAAAGGCCTTGCAGAAGCAGCATGAAAGAAGGAACGAAGGGCTGGGTTATTGAGTACCTACGACCCACTTGGCTTTTGCGTTCACTAAGTCTGTGCCGTCCAAGATGGTAGCCACCGGGCATGTGTGGCTCTTTCCATGTGAATTTAAATTAACTAGAATTAAATGAAGCTAAAATCCAGTTCCTTGGTCACACTGGCCACACTTCAAGTGCTCAGTACCATCCTGGACAGCACAGACATACAATGTTTCCACCATCACAGGACGTTCTGTCAGACAGCGCTGCTCTCCGTGCTTGAGTCCCCCCCAGTCTCCCTAAAGGCAGGGCTAGAAACACCATTTGGCAGATGATAAAGATGACTGACCCTCAGGGGATAGATCCATAGTAGCAGGGCCAGGAAGAGGTGGAGTTGCTGAGGTCCTTACCTCCTGGCAAGGTCCTGCCTCTGGAAGGTGGGAAAGCCCTTGCGTTTTCAAGGTGTCTCGGAGCCAATGGAGACTCTGATCGTGAGAGAGGGTGGTGGCAGCACTTCTGGGGGATGCACACTTCCAGAAAACTGTACTTTCTATTTTAAACACCCTTCCCTCCCCCATTCCCTCCCTCCCTCCCTCCCTTCCTTCTAAAGTATTAGGATGACTTTTAATGTTTACCATTATATCATGCAATCCCATTTTAAAATGCAAATGTAAAAGCGTTGAACTCCTATAAAATTGCCAAAATTACATAGTTTGTATCTCGTAGCTCACACAGGCACGTGGACTTCATTCGTCCTTATCGGACCAATGGAAACGCTGTATGAAACTCACCTGTCTTTATCCCACTTCTTGATACGCGCACTTTCCACCAACACTGTCTGCCTCCGCCTTACTGATGAGTACAGAGGACTAAAAGCAAAAGGAACTCTGGGTTGCCCAATCTTTCCCTTTCCTCCTCTGTCATCATTTTCAGCCTAAGTGGTTGACTAACACAGGGAAGTAACATGAGTAAGAAAGGCAGGATATGCTAGGGCCCCTTGGTCACTCGCGTTTCTTAGAATGCCATGATGTTCTTTCTGTGTTCAAAGCCAGTTCTGGTTTGAATGGAAAGCGTGGCCTGCTGCGGCTGTCGGTCCCTCACTTGATACTCAATAGTAGATGGGATGCGCTTACCTTGTACTTGGCTTTGAGTCTCCCCGAACTCCCACGCATGCTGGGCCCCCTGGAATTCTGTGCTCTCAGGGCAGTGAAAATGCGATATGCAAACAGGAGGGCAAGGATCAGGGGACACACACACGCTGTGCATCTCTTCTGCTCACGTACATGCTTCATTGTCCCATGGGACTTCACTTAGAACAAGTTCAGAGATAAAATTATTAGGCATCTGGGGACAGTGACGGCATGAAACCACACTGAGGGTCCTCCAGGTGACTATACAGGTTGCTTGCTCATGAAGCCAGCCCTGTGGGCCAGTGATGCCTAAACTCACCTGGCTGTAAGGATCACCGGGGGAACTTTCTAAAAACTCAGATTCCTGGCCCTGCCATAGATAATCCGGAATCCAAATCTCGTAAGAGGAGCTTGCGGGTTTTGTTCTTTTTTGTTTTTTGGGGTTTGTTTGTTTGTTTTTGCTTCGCTTTGACAAGTTCCCAGGTAGTTATTATAATTAGGAAATCTAGAAGAAGTCAAAGCTGGGCATAGTGGCTGAGGAATGGCTTTTGAGGTTGATAAGCCTGGGCTGGAACCTTAGCCCTGCTGATCGCTGGTTGGGTGACCTTGGGCTGCTTCACCCCCGGAACCTTCAATTTCTTTATTTGTAAAAGGGGCAAACATTGATAATACATCTCTAGCGGAGTTAGCGTGAGAAGGTAATGAGTTCATGTGTGTCAGTCAGTTTGGGAAAGGAACTCATACTCGGTCCACGGTGCTTGAGTTATTTTGATAAGGAGAGTCACTCTCCTATAAGAGGAGAAACTGTAAGTGTCCTGCTTAGCTGGGGTTTCCTATGTGGTAACCCCTCCTCCTCCTTTCCCGTGTGTTGACCTCTTGACTGTCTCTATGGATGTCCCATCTTTTCAGTCTATGACTTCCTCACGTGCTTACACGTTAGAGGTAAAATAAGACTTTCTAAAGCCCTAGCTTGGCTGCAAGACCTAGACCCCAGCCAGTCTGTTCTGATTGCAGACGGGCAGCCCCTAGCTTGGCTTTCTCGCTGCCCTCGGCCCTCCAGGTGGTAAACGCCGTCTTCCAAGCCAGGGAAGGGAGGGCCCCTCCCACCCTGGCCTCCCCCAGCCCTGCTAGGAGACAAGGCACAGCGATTAATGACAAGGTGATCATCTGAGCGAACAGCAGCCTGGGGAGCTGACTTCCTCAGGGAGGTCGGCATTCAGCGAAGTTAAGCACCCACAGAATTGACAGAAAGAGGAGAACTCTTCCAAGTGCAGGAGGAACTCGATTCAGAGTGCAGGAGATTGCAGTCTCTACCTGGCCGCTCTCTGTGCTCTCGGGGAGAATCAAAGCGCAGACGAGAATGAATGATTAAGGGGAAGTTTTTCTCCATCAGATAGACGGGGAAAGTTCTTGAGTATTTCGTTGCATTTTCGTGCGGAAAAAGAACAATGGCAACTACTGTTTATGGGGCACTTGTTACATGCCAGGCGCTGTGACTTGTTCTTTCTACACATGAGCTCAGTAAGTCTTTTTCGGAGTCCGTACGGGCCAGGCCATGCTGACATAACAGACAAGCCCAAATCTCAATGGCTTAAGTAAACGCTGGCTTATTTCTTGCTCATGCTGGTTGGCCAGTGGGTCAGCACGGGGCAGTCTCTGGTTCCACATCTTTCTCTCTCCGGGACCCCATCCTCTCACTTGGAACCCCATCTGGAAGTTACCAGTGATGATAGGAGAGGGAAAGAAGGCAGGGAAAATTCCATCCTGATTCTCAAGCTTCCATCAGAAAAGAAACACCCTTTACTTCTACTTATATTTTATTGATCCAAGCAAGTCACATGGTTATACCTAACTTCAGGGGACAGGAAAGGACAATCTCACCACATGTCTAGAACTTCAGGAAAGCTCAAAATGTGTGAAAATCCCTAATTGCACATCAATATCATCATCATTATTATCATCATCATCGATCCAATTTTTCTGCTAAAGGAAATTAGACTTAGAAAGTTTCTGAGACTTACCCAAGGTCACAAAAGCCAATAAACGGTCAACTTGAGATTTGAACGTGGGCAATCTGGCCCTGCCCTGCCTATACTCTTAACTTCTAATTTCTACTTTGTTACCGAAAGACATTTGGTGCCATGAGAGTCTGGCCTGCAGTTATTTTTTTTTAAGGTTGACTCTCTTCCAGCTGAATTAAGTTTGCCTAGTCTCCTTCCTCGAGGTTACTAATGTCCTGACACTATTCCCAGGCTCTGGAAAAGCCTGTCACCATGAGAATGACAGCTGGTAAACCAGGGGTATTCTCGGCAGCAATAAACAAATATTTATTTTGCTAAACGAAAAACACAATAGCACCTGAAATGGTTTTTACAGGGAAACCAGGATGAAAAGGAGATCTCAAAATTAAACATTTGTTGGTGGAGACATGTGCATCATAAAGAAAGCTGACTTGGGTAGGGCAGATCAGGTCACAGTTATTGAGAGAGTCATTTACTCCCAACAGGTCAAGTCTGCACAGACTAACGAGTCCTTAAACTCAGTCCGGGGGCTTATCCTGAAAAGCATGGCTTTAGTGTTCTTGGTTGGAATTAGTACCCACTGAGTAACTCTGAAGGAACACGTACCTTGTCAAAAGTTTCATGGTTATAAGAAACTTCTCCCCTATGAGATAACTGGTCTCTGGGTAGGATGGCGTCATTGTGAAGATGGGGAAATAAAGACATTTGGAGCCTCTGTCAGCCAGCTCCCAACCAACCCACAGACAAATAATACAAGCGAGCCCGACTGAGATCAACTCATCACAACTCCCCACGCCAAAAAAAAAAACAAAACAACCCAAAAACCCAAAACAAAAAACTGCAGTAGAGGCAAAGCCTATAGCATTTCTAAGAGGAGAGCTAGGGCTCCTGATCTTAAAGTATAATGAAGAGCCACCCCATCAGTCCTTCCTTTAATAGATATTTACCAAGCTGCATGTCCACCCCAGGTACCATACTAGACTCTGGAAGTCCGGCAGTCAACACGAGAGGTGGTACATGGAACCATACTGGACTGCTTGCCGTGCCCCAATTCCTCACACTCTGCTTTCACCCTGCAGGCATTTGTTCTTCCTGTTCCCTGGTTTAGATGCCTTTCTATCTAGTGAGCTTCGCATCACCCTGGACAACCCGTCTCAAATCTCCTCTCTATTTTGAAGTCTTGCCCCAGCCTCCCCGGGCAGAGTTAACCCTTCCTTCCTTTATGCTCCCACAGACTTTACCAGGCCTCCATGTAAGTACCAGTCTCATTGTATTATAAGTATTTTCATATGTCTCCTCATTGAGCTGAGAAATCCTCAAGGGCCGGGCACCCCCTACGCCCTCTTGTTGATCTTGGCCTACCTACTGTCTTATTTTGAGTTGGGAACTTCCTAAGTGACTTAAGAGATATTCAGATAAACTCAACTTGGCTCTTCTTCTGCCCTGCATGTTCCCTCTTTGAGGAACCCAAACTGGGCTGGAATGGAAGATACGGGAGCATATCTTGAAGCTGGAATGGGTTTGCAGTGAATACAAAGTCCCTCTGCAAGGCTAACAAGATCAGTTGCTCTAAGCAGGGCTGTAACAGAGACCTGTATGGTCCTTGGATACAGCACACCTATGATGTGTCATCTGTGACTTGGAGTTTCACTTTCTTTCTTTCTTTTTTTTTCATTGAACTATAGTTGATTTACAATGTTGTGTGAACTACTGCTGTACTGCAAAGTGATTTAGTTATACATACATATACATTTCTTTTTTATATATTCTTTTCCATTATGGTTGGTCATAGGATATTGAATGTAGTTCTCTGTGCTGTACAGTAGGACCTTGTTGTTCATCCATTCTGTATATAAAAGCTCACATCTGCTCCCCCCAACCTCCCGCTCCACCCCTCCCCCAACCCCCTCCCCCTTGGCAACCACACGTCTGTTGTCTATGTCCATGAGTCTGTTTCTGTTTCGCAGCTAGGTTCATTTGTGTCGTACTTTAGATTCCACATATAAGTGAGATCATATGGTCTTTGTCTTTCTCTGTCTGACTTACTTCACTTAGTATGATAATCTCTAGCTGCATCCATGTTGCTGCAAATGGCATTATTTTGTTCTTTTTTATGACTGAGTAATATTCCATTATATATATGTACCACACCTTCTTTAGCCATTCATCTCTTGATGGACATTTAGGTTGTTTCCATGTCTTGGCTATTGCGAATAGTGCTGCTTTAAACATAGAGGTGAATCTATCTTTTTGAATTATAGTTCTACTTTTTCTTTAAAGAGAACTTAAGGGCATGCAGTCCCGAACCTCATCAATGCTTTTTACAGTCTTACTCACTGCATCCGACTTGACCACCTCCTCTGCCTTTGTCAAGTCTTCCAGAACATTCTGTTTCCACTCTGCCAACCTGCCTTGTACGTCCATCGTTCACCCCAAACTTCCTAAATCTCGGTTTCTTCATGATAAGACTGTTTCTAATGATGACTAATCAATAGCAATCATGTGCTGAGAACTTTGCATGCGCTGGGTGCCGAGCCAAACACTCGAAGGATCTTAGTTTAAACCTTCTAGCAAAAAAAATCCATTGAGGTGAGCACGGTTACCTCCCTCTGGAAAGTGGAGATCCTCACGTTGCAAGGTGAGAATTCATCGGAGTGAAGGTTTCAGTAAAAAAGCCTGAAAATTAGTCACTAGGTCCTACCCTCCAAAAAAAGCCCACACGTATGGGCCACTTACTGTGTTCAGGGCACTTAGCTAAATACTTAAATTGGATTCGCTCATTGAATTCTCTCAGTGACTTGATGATGGCGTAAGCACTGTTAATATCACCATTTCCAAGAGGAGAAAACTGAAGCATAGGGTCACAGTTAGAAAGTGGTCGCCAAGTCAAGCCGAGATTACAAACCCAGGGACTGTGTCTCCAGGGTCCACCATTTTCAATGGAATCATCCGCGAATGGGATTAACAACCCCTATCTTGCAGAATGTTTTGGACAGGATTAAACAAAATAGTGATTATTCCACTCAAATGCTTGCTACCCCATCGTTCCAGGGCACACGTCCCTTCCATTCCATTCCTTTCCTTTCCTTGCCACACACAACAGAGACATTTGGCAATGATTGTATTTTTCTCAATCCTTCCGTGGTCTCTCTAAGATTAAAAATCTAAACAATGTCTGCTTATGGGGGATTAAGCACCCAACTTCAAAAAAAAAAAAAAAGTCAATCTTCCGAGCAGACACAATTTCTCTTGAAAGGTGACCCAGTCCTTTAAAAATAGCTGTGGGCTCCATTGTGCAAAGGCAGTGACAGAGACGGACAGCTTTTAGAGAGGTGTAATGTTCCCAGGCAGCCGGCGAGCAAGGCTCGCCCAGATAGAGATCAGTAATTCGATCGGGGGAGAGTGCTAAATGTTAGAGGTTAAGATGCTATGTTCTTATTACTAATCAAACTTCAGCACCATGCCTGGGCTCCTCCGGTCCCTATAAGGAAATGGTAAATTAGGGAGAGGCTCCAGCCCAGGCTCCTGGCTTCAGAGGTGCTGCCTGTTCCCGGTCACGGGTACGTCCTGCCTTCTTCTGGGTACACCCCGAGGAGGGGTTCCAAGTACTCTCTCACGACGCTGGCAGTTGAAGGTTAAGTGACTACCGGGGCAGGCACCATGTGCTTCTCGAACGAGCAGACAGCAGAGAGAGACGCAGATCCTTGGTGCACACTCGGCCAGACAAGTTCTTTGTTCATAGCAACATGAGATAGAGAAGCTCCTGTAGGGTTTGGTGAATCATCAGCACTGCTGATTCTTTTTCCTTGGCAACACAAAGATTTTTGAAGGTGAATCACGTGACTCGGGCCTTTCTTTTCCGACTGTCGATGGCAGGGCTGTGCTGGAGAAATGTTTCCTTAACAGGTCTCGGTGGGTGGAGGGGCCCTGATGGGGAGCTTTTGCCAGTTCCCATGGTGTAAATGCTTCCACCACAGCTAATTTCAAGCTAACGATGTGACATTACTGAATGCATAGTTTGAAAGAGATTTGCTGTCATGGCGTGAGCCACTCCAGCACACCTCTGGTTAAAGGGCAGGTGGATGTCCCAGACCCGTCCCTGCTGGGTTGGCTGTGCTCCCCTCTCCAGGGCAGTCCAAGCCCTCCTCCCTCCAGGCCTCCTTAAAGCCGATCTGGCTCCTTTTCTGCAATTTGATAGAAATGCCCATAGCACTTGTAGAACAAGCAGAAAAGGCAAAACTTGCCCTACTCTGGTCTCCCAAGGTTGGGTCAGCTTGGCCCCCAAGCTCCTGGCTACAAAGAAAAAGAATCTGGTCCAATTGGTTCATTGGTGTCTCAGAAAAATGAAAGTAGATCATTTCCCCAGAGCCTGCGGGTACCCACCCGTGATCTCATCTCAGGCCTCACGAAGTCCTAGCAGGTTGGGGTCATCCACTCCCCGCCCCCACTTCACAGAGGAGGAAACAGAGAAGCCACTTGTACAAGCCCACGGGGCTTAAGAGTGCTGAAGCCGAGATTTGATCTCGTGTTTGTCCTCCTCCGGAGCCCATGCTTTTAGCCACTTCCATGTCCTAATCAATCCCAGAAGAGCGTCACCCACACTTGGGAGGCTGCAGATGGGAGACAAGGTCAGGTGGGGTTCCCCAGGAAAGGTGACAGGGGAACATTGAGGCACGAAGGAGGCGAGGAGGCTCCAAAGGATGGGATGAGCCATCGAAGCCGATGGACCAGCCTTCTCGTTGGAGCCGATCACAGGCGTGGGGGCAGGGTGGCCACAGAGGCAGAAACAAGACCAGACGTGTCTTCTCGGTATGGCTGTTCCCGTCCTGAGGCAACCATCCCAGGAGTTACGAGTCAGAAGTTCCTCAGGTGAATCTGAGCGTCACTCCCGCTCTCTTCCACCCACCCCTCAATCTCCTCCCTCTGGTTCCACTCAGAATAACACTGCCCATTTCCCTCCCCCATCGATAGCAACCCTTCACCCATCATCAGATGGCAACCCAACATCCCAGCATCTTTCCTTCTCCAGGCTAAGGTCCTTCTGCTTTGCAGCTTTCCCACGTGTGAAAGTCCCACGTGTGAAACAGTTGTTGGATCCACCAGCATCCTGGCCACCTGTTTCTCCAGTAATTCCTGAGTATCAATGTCTCTCTTTAAGATGCAGTGTGAGAACTGGGCACCTGGGTTATCGGTGTGGCCTTGCTCTGGAGCCCTCACCCCAGGAACAATTTGGGGTTGCTTGGGGTGATTATTTGATTGCTCTCTGAATCCTCCTCCTTGGCTGGATGCATCCCAAGGACGAGAATTGCAGCTGGTGTTGTCTCCCAGGATCACCCCTCCCGCGAGCTCAGGAAGCATGAGCTCCAGGTGGCTGAGTGGAGGGTCTGGTGAACTTGGAGGACGGTGAACCAGGTGTAGAATCCTCTCTTCTACAAGATTCTTCAGCAAGGATGTCCTCAAAACACCCGTGTCCTATCAAAGACACTTCTTGGTGTGCCCCAGAACTTCCTGTTAGTTCACTATTAGCAAATGCCACTGTGTGTAAGCTGCTCGAATTGATACCACCATCACTGCCTGAGCCCTCACGCGGAGATTTATCACCGTGCCCTTTGGGGTACAGGGCAACAAGATGACCTGGTTTAGGAAAGTGATGGTGTTAACACAGTCTCCTGACTCTCCATTTCTAGGGCGGTGCCGGCGGCTAGGGGTGATGTGTGTACTAGAAGATGTATGGAAGGAGAGGGATCAGGAATCTGGAGGCTGGTTAAAGTTCCAGACTCAGGCCGGCCTCTGAATGTGCCTCGCTCCGTCTCCCTGCCAGCTTCCGGGGACACGTGTGGGCCTAGAGCCCCGGCTCTGTGCCTGCCTCGATTCTGCTTTATTCAGGCTTCCCTGAAAAAGCGCATGTTGTCAAAGCCTTCAGCAGCTGGAGGTGGCCTGTCCTGGTGCTCGTGGCAGTGACCGGTCCTGCTGGGAAAATCCCCCTTGCCTCAGAGCAGCCTCTGGGTCGTCCTGGCAACAAACAGGCCGGTGGCTGGTTCTTGGGCTGCCGACATCTTGGACTCCCCAGAACTGGGTTCCAGAGCAAAAATCTGCGAATCTCGGAGCTGACTTGGGCTTTATCATTAGAGAGGCACTCTTGTTTCGTGGCGAACCAGACCACTTAAAAGTTCACAGCAGCGGCATTTACTGCTTCCGTGTGCCAGGCATATATATACCCTCCATCTACATTATCTCCTTTCGTTTTCACAAAAACGTTAAGGGGCTCGTCCAGGTTTTATGAGCGCCAGTCGAGGTGGGATTCATGTGACCCCAATACTCCTCTATCTAGGCTGCCTCGTGAGATGCCCAGGCCCGGCCAAGATCTTCGGAGTGGGATGGGATCATGTAGCTGTGTTGGGCTGCCTTCTCCCCAGTGCACGTCATCAAAATTAAAAATAATCCCAGCTTGGGATCAGTGAGCAGGGAAGGGGTCAAGGGTCGAGCTGCCTGTCATGTTCTCATCACTTGGAGCTCCGACTGATGAGCCTGGTGCCCCCGCCTGTGGGAACACGGGCTGCTCCTGGCGAATGTCCCCCTGCAGCCTGCCGGGAGGGTGGGCTCCCTGACGGCCCCCCGCACCTGGGGGTCCGAGCAGGCGGGCAGGATCCTTCTCCTCCAGAAGCCCAGCTCTCATCACATGGCAGGGATTTGAAAAGCAAACGGTTTAGCTGTGGGCGGACAGGCCTTCCGGGCGCTGGTCCTGCTGCCCCTTCCCCCATGGTCGGGAGCTGTAAAGTGAGGCAGCTGTGCCCTGGAATGGCCACCTCCAGTTCCTTCCACACACCCGAGAGGTGCCGCTGGGGGTGAGGTGACAGTGTCTGCACGTTGGCCATTTGCATTCCTGCATGTGGTGTCCAAGAGCGATGCCCTAGAGCGTGTCTGTACTCAGACCACGTGTCCTGCTCAGCAGACCCAGCCCAGAGCGGGTTGGCCGTTCAGGAGCTGGGCATGCTGACCCCCACTGAGGCCAGCAGAGCTCCGTACGAGGGGGACGCGTCCATCCCCCGGTACGTGGAGCTTGTCAGACCCCGGGAGGAGAGGGGAATTCGTCCCTGCCTGCTCACGGCTCAGCACCTGGTAGAGGGGGTACCAGCGCATCATATGCCCCTCCAACAGCTATTTCCTGAGGGCTCACTGGGGGAGCAACTGGGCCTCGCTAGCTGCTGGGGAGTCGATAGTGCGGTGACAGATGTGGCCCCGATCCTCATGGTGTGATGACAGAGACTGATGTCAATTAGGAAAATCACTCTCTTAACCGTAGACTTTCACCTATGCCAAGCTCAGAGAAGGGTGGCCCAGCAGTGCCAACATATCGGTCAGAAACTGGAGGCCCAGGGCCCACGAGACTTCTAGGGGCCCGTGAACATGTTTTGATTTTAGTTTCTTTTAAGAGCAAGAGAAAAAAAAATGTGTATAATGAGTACCTAATAATGAACCCAGCCTGGATTACATTTACCTGTATACCAATTTTAAATCTATTTTAAAATATTTTTCGGTGGAGAAAGGGACTCCCAAATGCCAGAGCACCCAGGGCCCAAGAACACTGTGATGTGGCCTTGGACCCAACAGCAGGCAGGACTTTTATGAGGGTGAAATGGTTAAGTCCTGAGGTTCAGGAAGGCTTCCCTGCAAAGGTAATAATTAAACTGAGAACCGATGGAAAGCAAGGTTATCAGCAGGGGAAAGGGAGTGTTCCAGACAGAGGGAACAGCACGTGCAAAGGCCCTGTGGGGTGAGGAGGAACGAAAACAACACTGCAAAGAGTGGGAGGGCACGTGGTGTGGGTCAGGGTTGCCGAGGTAGAAAATGGTCTTAGTGTATAACATCAGAGCTATGGGAAATCAGCAGTGTGGATGATAGAAGTGGGGTCGGGGGGGAGGGTAGTTAAGGGCAGGTCGACCAAGCTGTCACCTTAATAATTTCAAAACCTTGCCCTGGCTGTTGTGAGAGGGTGGAACTACAGGAAACAGGCCGAGTGATTAGGAGTCTACTGCAACAGTCCAGGCACGAGATGGTGGCTTAGACTAGGATGATGGTGATGGAGATGGAGAGAAGGGTAAATATGAGAGCGACTTAGGAGGTAACAAGCTTAGGACTGCAGGCGATTGGAGGTGATAAAGGAGGGAGAGGGAGGGGTCAAGAGTGGCCCCCAGGGATCGCCTTATGCACTTGGCAGGTGGAGCTGCCCTCTGGCATGTAGGGAACACTGAAGAAGCACCAGGGTCGGGGGCGAAAAGCATGAGTTGGTTTGTAGTAGTGGAGGTAACAAGAATCCTTAAGAAGTGACTGCCTTTACCTGGGCAGGGAGAGAAGCCATCGTGGGAGGCTTCCAAGAAGAAGTGATGTTTGAAGCTAAGCCACAAAGAGCTGTGAGTTTGAGGGCGGTGATAGCGCTGTATCAGCTCTTGCCGTATCCCCTGCTGCACACCTACACCCAGCTCAGGATCTGGCATGTGGGAGGCACTCAGTGAACGACTGTCCAGCAAATGCTGCGGGAATAAGGTGTAGCTTGCCAGATGGACAAGGAAGAGGCAGAAAAACAGACTCAGAGGCATGGAGGCGTGATTCCCTGCGAAATGTGGCCCCAGGCTGAAAAAACAGGAGGCACAAGGTTGAGGATGTGGGAAGCAGGCGAGGCAGGCAGGGAGCAAGCCTCAGGTATCCTTCAAATTAAGTTACGAAGGTTCCACAGCAGAAGAGTTAGTGAAAGACTTATGCGCATTAAGGCCACTTGCATTGACTGCTTCAAAAGCAGCAAGCGGGCGGGCTGGGTCAGACATCTGAAAAAATGATGGTGTGACCTGAGGATTTCCTGCTCCTCAGTTAAAATTGAGAGCTTGCAAGGAGAATTGGGTTCTGGAGAGACATGCTGTGTGTGTGTGTGTGTGTTCTTGGGTGTGCGTGCATGTGTGAAAGTGTGTGAGTGTGTTGCGTGTGACTGGTGGATGCAGGCATTTGTGAGCGTATAGTGAGTGTGCGTGTGTACGTGAGTGATTATGTGCTCATACATATGTGCGAGTGTGTAGGTGATCGTGTATTTGGGTGCCATTGTGTGTGTGTGCGTGTGTGTGTGCATGCCTGCTTGCTTGTGTAAGTGTATGTTCTATACATATGTGCATGTGTATGAATGTGTATGTGTGTGGAGACATGCGTCCAAGGAGAAAGGAGCGGGGCATGGAGAATTCCCTAGAAATAGTAGCTGTGGAAAAGAACATTAAGAAGTGAGTTGCTTGGGATTCTTCTTTGGTACTCATGTGACTTTGTTCCAGAACTTAGCTCTCTTTGGGGATATGAACAGAGCGACTGGTTGCTCAAGACTTAGGACCTCAGCCACTGCTGGGGACCCCATCCCTCCACTGCCGCTTCGATGGAGGCAACAGAGTTGACTCCCCTGAATTTTGGCTCTCCCTGCCAAATTCCAAAGTTCAGCATGGGCTGCCACAGGGGAAACAGTGCCAAAATCTTCGGCATGATTTTTCCAACTACTTCCTCTTGGGAGCTAGAAACACTTCAATTTAGAGTGACAAATCGTATTTGAGTCCCTACTGTGTGCTTTTCTCATTTAACTATCAAAAGGATCAAGGAGCTAGGACTTAGTTCATGGAGGAGGAGGCCAGACAGGATGGCAGATCTGGGGCTCCAACTCATGTCTTCCAGCACCGAATTCCAGGTGCCTTTCTCTTGCGGCCCTGCGGTGTCAGAGTTCCATAGCCATGGAAGGATCTGGAACCACCCCCTTGAACCCGTGGGGGGCTCTCATTGGCCTCCCCTGGGCTCTGCCTTTCCCACCGGGACAGGACTCCCTTAAATGTGGAGGCTTCTAAGGATTTAAAAGAACTGAGAGGCCAGAAGGAAAGCGATGGTTGGACATGTCCCCTCCCGCTGTCCCTTTTCTCCCCCATCTCCGGGGATACCCAGATCCCAGCCCTAGCAGGGCCTTGGCTAAGCCCCCCTTGCCTTCTTCGTGCCCAGAATTCAACTCCCTGCCCCACCAGCTACTCCAGCCAGAGATTGGATTCTATTTTCAGAACGTGGGATGCGTTTTCCAGGAGGAAAGGTTGTGAAATATTGGGGAGACAGCTCCAGGCACCGCCAGCGCCTGCAGGAGTTTTAATAAGGATCCTTCAAGAAGACAGACTTGGGATTAACTGTCCTAAAGTAAAGATTATTTTAGCGCTGTCGAAATGGTTGCGGGGGGAAAAGGTAATCTTATCAAGAAAAGAGAAATCTTTTTATATTTGAGCCAACTTTGGTTTTAAAATGTTATGAAACAATTTCTGACAGTTTCCCAAATAGGATTTTTTTTTTCCCTTTCCCCAGAACTCTGTCAGCTCCTGGGCTCTCTCCTCCACTGTCCGTTCCCCACGCCAACCCCCGCCCCGCCAATCTGACACTGTCTGGATTTCTTATACACATGGTTTGTTTTGTAGGGTTTTTCCCTTTCCTTGTTTTTTTTCCCCCCAGAAGAAATTTCATTCCTCTTACTTTTGAGACAGCTTTGTCTTTCCCATGGGTCCAGGCACTAGGATGGCGTAGAAATCCCACTCAAAGTGGAAAAGACCGGATAAAAACGCACCAGAGACAGGATACTGTTTCCAAGGACCGTTTTTCCTTGGACAAATGTGCATAAAATGGGGCATTGCAGCTGCTATTTACCCTCCCCGCTTCCCAACACCTTTTGCTCCTGCAAAGAGAAGTAAGCTGTCAGAATGCTTGTTAATTCCTCCCTCTCTCCCAAACCTGACTTTTGTACCTATTGGTTTGTTTGCTGGCCACAGCTTCCCTACTCCTCTCTCTTGAGCCTCAGAGCTTTTCACCCTTCAGAACTCAGTGAGCATTCCCTCTCCTGGGAAATATCCCTGACCTGCTCCTACCCACCTCCCGCCTTGGCCAAAAGATGCCACTTGCACGTGTGACCTTCACCCAGCACACGTAACAGCCACACACATATCCCGGGACCTCCACACCTTGTCTTTTGCCCCCAGGCTCCTCTTGCACTCCTGCGCTGCACGCTCCGCCTTGCACTGAGATGATCTGTGTGCACCTTTACCCTCACGCGTCTCTGGGTTTCTTGAAGGCCATGGCACCCTAAAAGGTATACAAGGATCCTTTAGATTTTCTAGACCTTGCAGGTCTAGAAAACTGAAGGATGGCCGAGGATGTGAACAAATGATCACCCCCATCCACGAGATGCTATAGATAAGAGCTGGGGGCCAACTTCTTTTTCCCTTTGGGGGCCCCAGGAGTTAGGACTGTTGTCTGAAAGATTTTCATTTCCATCCTGGCTCTGCCACAGACTGACTGAATAATCTCAAATGAGTTCCTCGCCCTCCCAGAAGCTCGGTTACCCCCTCTGGAAAGGGACAGAGATGAGGGCCCACCTTACAGGGCTCTTGGAAGGACCAAGAGAAGGCAGGGCTCCTGGCAGGACCCGACATATAACAGACGCAGATGACCCCCCTCCCTGTTGGCATCTCTCATGTCCAGTTTTATCAGTTGGGCATCACTTTCTGTAGTAAGATTCGTGCCGTTGAGTGTGTGGGTAACAGTTATTTATGCATACAACACTGCCAGTCTCATAACCTCAATATACTTTGAAAAATTTCTCTGTGAGTTTGCATGTTTTATTATTTCCACTTAGATTTTGGTATATGATCCTTAGATTTGTTAGGTTAGATGGGGTCAGAGAAGCCTGACATTTGCTTTCTCTTCTTTCTCTCTCCCTCTCTCCCTCTCTCCCTCTCTCCCTCTCTCCCTCTCTCCCTCTCTCCCTCTCTCCCTCTCTCCCTCTCTCCCTCTCTCCCTCTCTCTCGTCCTTGACATTAGTTATAGGGCAAGGGTTCCACCTTTTGACTTATAATCATGGCATATCTTAATACCCCACATTTGAGACACTATATCTTTATACCCATATCCCATCCGATTCTCTCTTTCTGTGGTTTTCAAATTATTGTACTCCACAGCCGGACATATGGCACTGTGGGATAGTATTTTTGGTTGTCGCACCTGGATGGGAGGTGTGTGCTGCGGGCATCTAGCTAAACACCCTACAATGCTGGGCGACACTTGGAGCAAATCGGTAAGGACATCAAATCGGAAAGGACATCAGGGGTTCGTAGAAGGATGTAGGGTATCAGGAGCTGAATCACGGGAGCGCAACCTCAGATCCCTCTTAGGAGCCTGATCTGGGCAGGATGAGTGGGCGAGAGCATGCGTTTCAGATTCAGGCAGACCTGGGTTTGAATCCCAGCTCTGCCCCTTTCAAGCTGTGTGTTCTTGGACAAGACGCAGGACCTCTCTGAGCCTCCTTTTCCTGGTCCATAAGCTGGGGTTAATAACCTTGCCACTAAAATTATTATGAGGATTAAGTGAGAGACTACCTGATGCATAGTGGGTGCTGAGTACAGGTTAGGTGTCGTCATTTGCGGGGAAAGGAGCCAATGATCACGCCTGGGGTGAGAGCGATGGTTCAGCTCCACTGGGGGGACGTACGGGAGAGTCACCCACATCGACAGCAGTGAAGTGGCAGTGGATCAGAATATCTGGCCTGATTCACGTGGGGTCCGTGTAAGCATAATCAGAATGTCCCATCCGAATCATCAGACTCGCTTTCAAAACAACAGTCATTTCCTGGCGGAGGTGAATCAGTTGTCCCCGAAACCCGCCCCAATCATCCAGCTCTGGCGGTGACTGTCACCGGCCCCAATGGGTGCTTTTGTTTTCTCTGTCGTTCAAGTTCGGCCTGATATTATCGGGACCCTTTGAATTCTTCACAGAGTAATTCCCGCTTACCTTTTTTGCCTCTTTTCCCCTTCAGGTTCAACCCCTTTTATCACACACTAAAGTGCCAATCAATATTGCGAGATAGATGTTACATCTTAGCTTTTTATAACATGACTCGTCCCAGAAGGGATACTGTATCTTTAAGGAAATGGACCCCGTATCCTGTTTCTGAAGGATTAAAACCCTTTAAAGAGACAGAAGAGGCTGTAAACCCCGATCATATTCTTATTCTCTCTTCATTATCCTGTCCACTATCTATCCCTGCTGAGTAAATCTGCTTGTGTGTTTCTCCAAAGTGGTCATAAGAAGAAATTTATTTACTCCTCTTTGCACTGGAGGGGCATTACCGAGCTTCAAGGCTCTCTGAAGTCATAAAGATTTTGCAGTGTGTGCAAAAGGAACAGGAATTCAGAACTTCTTTCCCCCTCTGAGGTCGTTTGGCCATCCAAAGGGGGAGTCACTTCTCATTTTCTGACAGGGTTTATTTCCGTAAGATTTTTCCAATTAGCAGGAAAAGGTCACGCTAATGTTGGTGCTGGGGAGAGGAAAAGGATCAAACTATGCAAATAGACACATCCTTGAGAGGACAATATGAAAAAGAAATAAAGGGTGGATTTCCTTCATTTCCTAATCTCAAAATTATATATCTATCCCGATGGCTTTTTGCTCCAGGGTGAAGGAAAAGGGTGATTGCATTTGACCTGCAGCTCTTGCCTGGGATGCAAGAACCATTGTTCACTGGTGGATGACGGTGGCCCGCTTGGGAGCGGAAGGTAGGAAGTTAAGAGAGGAGATTCCCCAAGCTCTTGGCCCGGGAAGTTCGGGGACACGGGATGCAGGGCGAGCAGAACTGGAGTTTCAGCTGCTGATGCAACCTCTGTGGACCTTTCTAATGGCCAGCCTCTCCCCAGCCCGGCAGAGCTGACTGCCAGCATATCATTTTTAAACCTGGCTCAGATGTCTCTCTGACACTTCCCCTGCCGCCTTTGTTCCCTGCTCGGTGCGTGTGAAGCGCAAGAACTTTTCTCAATAATAGGGAAGGCTGGGAGCAGTGTCACGGAAGACGTACTCCAGCCATGCAAGGACAAAAGTCACCGATGCCCATTAAAAGGGATCCAGGGGACCGCTTCGCTCTGGGCTTGGAGCTGATGCTGCTTGACAACTCTCACATGCTATGCAAATGTGACGAGACGCAGCCCTGGCTTGCCGTTCACGTCTGCCATTAGTGGTCCACCGGGTGGGACGGGGGTGAGCTCGCTGGAAGGCAGAGCCCTGCCAGAGGGAGCCTGGGGCTCTGCACACCCCTCACACTTATTCCTGCACACCCAGATGTTTGTCCACGTAGCTGCAGTCAAAATGGAAGGGGGGCTTCCCTGGTGGCGCAGTGGTTGAGAGTCTGCCTGCCGATGCAGGGGACACGGGTTCGAGCCCTGGTCTAGGAGGATCCCACATGCCGCGGAGCAACTGGGCCCGTGAGCCACAACTACTGAGCCTGCGCGTCTGGAGCCTGTGCTCCGCAACAAGGGAGGCCGCGATAGTGAGAGGCCCGCGCACCGCGATGAAGAGTGGCCCCCGCTTGCCACAACTAGAGAAAGCCCTCGCACAGAAACGAAGACCCAACACAGCCGTAAATAAATAAATAAAAGCAAATACTTAAAAAAAAAAAAAAAAAGATCCACACATAATCCTCAAGGTGAAATAAGCATTTCCATTTAACAAAAAAAAAAAAATGGAAGGGGACAGACCTCTAGCAAGGACCCGTCTTCCACGTGGAGGTTCCATGTTGCTGCAGGTAGCTCAGCCAATGATGTAACCTGGCCAGTTTGTGACGATAGCAGGAACCGTTTTGTCGAGAGCCCTCTCAGAGCCAGATCCCATACCGGGTGCTGGGGTTTAGAACCTGCTTGAGGTCACACAGCTGCTACGTGGCGGAGTCTGGATTCATCCAGGTGCATGCGCCTCTGAGAGCTTCACTGAGTCGTGCTTTGGTCTTATTTCATTTGTGAGCTTTAAAAAAAAAAAAAAAAAAAAAAGCTAGTGGGATTATTTTGACAGCAGGTTAAGTCTTGTCAAATACTAAGAGCATCATTTGTCAATTCTTCCTAGGACGTAAACTATGCAAAAGTATGGGATTTGGGTGTTTAAACATCAGAAATGTGCCGCATTGTTTTCAGGCTCTGTCTACTATAAAGATATAGTATTATAACTATATACTATTCATATGGGGTAATAGGACACACATAGGAAGAAGACACATGTCCTCTAGTTTAGATCTGCTGTGACTTTTTTTTTTGGCCACATGGTATAAGACAGAAACAGTACAGCCTCAGTTTAAAAATCTTTCTACCTTCCTTGAAGTTGAAGACTAAAGCCTGAGAAGGCATTACTTGGATTTCAACATGAAAGAGAAAGCCTTTATGTAGTTCTTTGCCATTAAACAAAGAGTGACCCATTTTTTTTTTCCTGTTTTCAGAGTATTATTGTTTTTTTATTGTTGAGCAAGTATTCATTTTAGCCAGTCCTTGGCCCTGTTTTTCCTTAGAGCCGATTGGGGTGGGAAAGAGAGTTACAAAGGATGAGACCTGAGTTAGAGCAGTGGGGGAAATGAATTGCTTGCTTATGTTTCAGACTCCAATCCTAACTGAATTAAATTTACCAAACTCAAAATCCTTCTCTTGGCTTTATTTAGGGAAAATTATCATAGCTAATCAAAACAGGCCAACAAATCAACAAATAATGATCGTATCCAAACACCAAAGCCACCTAAATATCCAACAATAGATAACTGGATAACTAAAGTATTCCAGTGGCATATTATTCAGCCATTAAAAAGCATGTTGAAGAAATCTTTTTAATGATGTCCTTTTCTGTTTCAGAATACCAAGTCTTACAATTTTTCAGCACATCATTATTTTCGCAAATTCTTATCCCTTTTGCATTTTAGGACAAAGTCAGATGGAATAGGAAAAATTACACAAAATTGGTTTTGAGCAGAGTGACCACAGGTAGCCAGGTGTCAGGTGGCAGTATAGTGGTGAAGCGTTGGAAAACATATTATATTGTAATCAAATAAAGTAATTATCTATGTAATGAGAAAAAGAGACTATAAAAATTGCAGAGCAGGCTGGGAAAGATCAAGTACAGGTAAAAATGATAACGGCGGTTACATTCAGTGAGCTCTTTCTATACGCTAAGCATGATTCTAAGTAAGTTATATGTTAGCCAATTAAATCGGGATATTCCTATTGCTATTCCTTTTGTAAACATGAGTAAAATAGGGCACAGAGAAGTAAAAGAACTTGCCCCAAGGTCACAAAACAGCCAGGGGGTGGCAGAGGGTATTCCTTCTTTCTGATTCTATTCTTCACAAGAATATAACACATTTTTAAAAAGAGTTAAGTTGATTTTCCTTTCTCCCCATATGTGACAAAATGGAAGGCTGCATTTCAGAATCAGTCCCTATTTGTTGATAACAACTATTTAATTTAGCAAGAATATTAGAAACCCTTGTTAAAAAGGCAAAATTCTGTGCCCCATACCAGACATACCAAATGTAAATACACAGGGGCGGTAGGCCCCCAAAATAGTGTTTTAATAAGCTCTGTAGATGATTCTGAAGTAGCCTCCCACAATTCAGGGACCGCTTTGTAACAATGCGCGGCATCTGGGAAGCTTATTAAACAGACAGTGTCCAAGTCCCTTCATTAGAGATTTGATTCAGTGGGTCTAGAACACAGAATTTTACCTTTTTAACTCCAGTCACTTTATGTCCTGGTTGTCTGGGATGTATGATATTATGATGTACATGATTATGAAGAGAACTCCCTTTCTCACTCAAAATCATCCCAGTCTGGACAATGCATTCTATGTTTAACCAGGACCCGAGGAGATTCATATCAAAAGGACACTTTGGTGAGCACGGCTCTGAAGGATGTCAGTGACCTGGGTCCAATCTCCCTCCGCCAAGACTACTATTCATGTAGCCTTGGGTGAGTTATTTAACCTCACTGTGCCTTCAGTTTTCTCACCTGCAAAATAAGTATAAGGAGTCCCACCTCCCGGGTCGTTGGAAAGTGAAAACGCATAATTCATCCCTTCTAAAGAAGCTAGCTGAGTGGTTAGAAGGCATTCAGCAAACACCAGCTTCCTTCTAAAAGGAATGTCAGGGAGTTTCTCCCATCAGCCCTCAGAAGCATCCTCAAGGTCATGGGTACCGTGCTTCTGTTGACTGTGCATTCCTCTTTGGTGGGCAGGCGACACTGGGCCAGGGTCCAGTGAGCATATATGAATATGGCGAAATTTTCAGGGAACCTATAAATGCAAGCATCAGATTGATTTCACCAGGGAAGTACAGTTTTCTTTTTAACTGTCAGAACCATACCCTGAGGTTGTCGTACATGTCACTATACCAGCCTTTTAAGAAAAAAAAAAAAAAAAAAAGTGTGTGCTGGGGACGGTGGTGGTAGCAAGACCTCAATAAACCATATAGAAACTTTCAGACCTCTTGCCAGAGACAGGCGACTCTGCCATCCTGTTGGCAGCAGGAAAAAATCTCATAAATAACCCAAAGAGAGACATAATCCAGATGGCATTTGAAAGATTATTGATTGAAAAGTCAAGAGTTTGCTAATATAAATGGCCTTTACCACAAAATTTGCATTCACGACAGTCGCTTTACGCATGTCTCTAAGCCAAGGAAAGTATCCACGCAACTGACACAAATAATGATACAGACCAGGCCATCTGTTTTCGAGCACAATGAAAAAAGAAAATGTTTCCACTTATGGTTATGGTTGGTGGTTGGAGTGTGTACTTTTTCGAGACTCTGCGGAACATCTGAAGGGTAATCTACACATATGTGGGTTTCAACAATTTGACACAATTGCCGGTTCCCGATATGTTTGTTCCATCCGTTCTAAAGAGACCATTCAGCCAAGATAATCAAGTCAAATGCTGTTGTACAGAGTTCTGAAAGTTGTCTGTCCGATTCTATGAACCACTCATGGCAAATAATGAGAAGAATAGGAACACACAAAGAGGGTCGTTGTTTTTTCCCAGCTGATCAGAGCCCACGGGCAGAGTCTGTCATACTCTTAGATTTGTGGCCCTGGGACACGTTGCCTTGATGGGTGGCATGATGTCACCCAGAGGGACCCGAGCGTATCTCCATTTCTATACCACTGACTCTGATAAGCCTTGACATTTTTTTTTTTAATCCAACTCCGTTTTCACCTGGCTGCAGTGGCTGACTTGTCCTCAAGGTGGGAGCAAAGCAGGGTATCAAACGGGTTTTTTTCTGTAAGCACCTCGTATTCCCACCATTGATGAAAACATACCCGCGGGACGTTTGCATATCTTAGCCTTTTTAAGCGACCAGTGTCGTACAGCGCAATTTAATTGTAAGAACAAGTATTTTGGAGCCCGAGAATACCATGGACTCTTACGGGTTTGAATTCTGGCTCTGCCGTTTCCTGGCCATGGGATCTGAGCAACTTCTTTCATCTTTTCTAAGCCTCGGTGTCTTCATTTCTGTTTTGTTAATAATGTGACCCACCTCAGAGTTAGGCTGATGGGATGAGACACTTGCACGATACCTATTGGCTTGTTAGCAATTCACCAATCTATGTTCGTGTGTTTCTGTGTATTCATGTCCATAAATGTTAGTTCTGTCATGATGATGATGGTGTTGGTGGTGATGATGGTAATTATCTGCCTGGGGAATTTAGAGCCACCTCCTTAAATCCTTGTAAAACCTGCCGAGGAAAGAGTCTCAGAAAGTTGTGGAGAAGTGGTAGGCAGTGAGAGAGCCAAGAATGAAGCCACTTTAACCTCCGTATGCTGCAGCGTCTCCTGGATTTCCTTACTTGCGAACTACTATGCGGAACACAGCTGGGCATCCACCCCAAAGATACCCCAGAAGCAAGGAGGCCCCTCTTCCATGGCCAGGTGCATGGATAGAGCAGCTTCAGGGTGGAGAGGAAGTGCGGCGGGCTGGAGGTGGGCGTGGGCGTCCAAGTCAGAGCTGACAAGAGACTCTGGATGTGGCCCCGGCCCCCTGGTGGCTTCGGGCAAGTGCCTGAACTCCTCTGAGCCTCAGTGTCACACGTACAACACGGAGCTCGATCTAATTATAGTCCCCTCACAGCATCTTAGGGAAGATCAGAGAAACAGTTGCAAGTTGTCCGTCCTTAACAAATGTATGCAAATAAGAAATCTACAGAAACATACATTCATAGAGAAGTATAATTTTGTTGTGGCTGCTGCTAGTGGGAATCGTAATACAGAGATCACATCACATTCCTTCTGCCTACTCAGTCCAGAAACGTCATCCCTGTTCTGTGCATCTGTCCCGTCCGGTCCATCAGCAAGCCCACCCCCTCTTATCTGCAGGATATGTCTCACATCAGACCCTGATCTCCAAGTCCACTGTCACTGCCTGGTCTCAATGACCATCTCTTGGCTCTCTTACCACCATGGCCACCCAGCTGTTCTCCCTGCTTCTTCCCCTACCCCACACCTCTCAGTCTGTTCTCTACAGAGTAGTCAGTTACATTTTAAAAACCTAAATCCAGTCATGTGCCTCCTAGGTTCAAAACCCTTCAGTAGCCAAACCTAATAATACTAACTAATAACCAGGCGTGAGCAGATAGATCTTTACTGTTGGCACCTCGGGGTGGGGGTGGGGGGGGGGAGAAACCCTGATTTCTAGCATTTGCTAATTTCTGCAGCATAAATACTCCCACCATGGCCAATATCAAGCTCCCAAAGTGCCATAAATAGCGAAGAAACGTGGGCAGTCCACTCTCGTTGGCTGATTTTAGGTAGCTGTAGCCTCCCACCGGGCAGCCCGTGAGAGGTTACGCTGCACCAGACATGCATGGACTCTGTCAGTCCTCACCACGGCTCTACCAGACGGGTGCTTTCCTGTGTCTCCGTTACACAGACGGGGAAACTGAGGCCCGGGCAGTCTGGCTCCAGCACCTGACCACACCATCCTGCCTCTTGTAGTCGTGCTTTAGGTAAAACCCAAACTCCTTACCTCTTGTGCAGCTCTCCACGCACCCAATCCAGCGTCGTCTTGAGCAGCAGCTTAAATGTCGCCTTCCCAGGCCACCCATCTGCCTCTATCTCACTATGCTGTTTCCATCCTTCCCAGCCTGTATCACAACCAGTAGTTACCTATGTATTTGTGTAACTGTGGAGCAGTGGTTCTCAATGGGGGTTAGAGGCCGAGGGCGTGAGTTTGCCCCCAGGGGACAGCTGATAATGTCTTGAGACATTTTTGGTTGTCACAACTCAAGGAGGGTACTACTGGCAACTAGTGGGTGGAGGCAAGGATACTGCCCAGCATCCTACAATCCCAGGACGGCCCCCACCACAAGGAATGGTCTGGTCCCAAGGGCCAATCATGTTGAGGTTGAAAAATTGTGCGTGCTATTTGTCTCTCCCCGTCAGGATGCTAAAGAGGGGCATAGCCTCCACCGCTGTGTCCTCTGCTGTATTCTCAGCTCCAAGCACAGTGCCTGGCACAGAGTAGATGCCTTCGAAGTAGGTGTTAAATGATTACATAAAAAATAACATCACTACTGGGCTTCCCTGGTGGCGCAGTGGTTAAAAATCCGCCTGCCAATGCAGGGGACACGGGTTCGAGCCCTGGTCCGGGAAGATCCCACGTGCCACGGAGCAACTAAGCCCGTGCGCCACAACTACGGAGCCTGCGCTCTAGAGCCCGTGAGCCACAACTACTGAAGTACGTGCGCCTAGAGCCCACGCTCTGCAACAAGAGAAGCCACCGCAATGAGAAGCCCACGCACCGCAATGAAGAGTAGCCCCGGCTCGCCACAACTAGAGAAAGCCCGCGCGCAGCAACAAAGACCCAACTCAGCAAAAATAAATAAATAAATTTAAATAAATAAATAATATCACTACTGATGACAGTATGATGATAATAGCATTAAGCCATAAAAAAGAATGAAATAAAGCCATTTGCAGCAACATGGATGGACCTAGAGATTATCATACTAAGCGAAGTAAGTCAGACAGAGAAACATGAATACCATATGATATCACTTACATGTGGAATCTTACAAAATGATACAAGTGAACTTATTTACAAAACAGAAATAGACTCACAAACAGAAAACCAACTTATGGTTACCAAAGGGGAAGGGTGGAGGGAGGGATAAATTAGGAGTTTGGGATTAGCAGATACACATCACTCTATATAAAATAGATAATCAACAAGGACCTACTGTATAGCACAGGGAACTGTATTCAATATCTTGTAATAATCTAGAAGGGAAAAGAATCTGAAAAAGAATAGTTATGTCTAACTGAACCACTTTGCTGTACACCTGAAACAAACACAACATTGTAAATCAACTATAGTTCAATTAAAAAAAAAAAAAATATATATATATATGTACCAAAAAAAAAACCCCACTGAGACACCGTTTTAAAAAGTCACACGTACATTTTCATGCCAGGCAGGAAAGGAGCCCGCAGTGTGCTCTGCTGTCTCTACAAGCATCATTCTTTTTGGCCTGAGGACAGGGAAGGAGGGGCAGGCGTTTGATGCAATCTGGTCCCCCCCCCCTTCCCTGACCTCCCCAGCAGCCATCCACTAAGTGTTGGCCTTGGCCAGAGCTCCCCGTAGTAATTTGGTTAATTGGATGAACAGGCACTTCAGTGACAGAGACTGGATTTCCACACTGCAGTCCATCAAAACTAATCAGTTGGCCCTGTTCCATTTCTCAGCAACTGACAGCTTCCCCAGGATGGTGAGTAGATGGTAACTTTTTAAATGGAAGAACTTGCTAAATAATGGCAGTTAGAACTTGGCAGGATGCTTTTAAGGGGGAGACAGAGAAGAAAGAAACTTGGCCTTGGCTTCATTCCCCCCTCCCCCACCCCTCTGTCCCCACTAAGAGATAATCCTGTTAGGGCCGGCTCCATGCAAAGGTTCTTCCAAAGACACTGGTGGAAAACAGTCATCCGGAAATTGGACCTTGTTTCTTTTCCTCAAAAAGAAAATTCTAAAAGCAGGTGTACTGCATTTCCCCTTCATCTGGTGCCTTTTAAATGCATGTTATTTATTATATATGCCTGCTGTTAGCGTACCATATTAGGATAGTGTTAGCTGCCGTAACAAATAAGCTCTACAGTTTTGGTGGCTCGACACAAGATTTCTCCCTCCTGTAAGAGTCCATTCAGAGTCCTCGGTGGAGGGTGGCTGTCTTCCATGCAGTGACTCGGGGACTCAGGCTTCTCTTACCTTGTGGTTCCATAGTCCCCTGGGGCCTCAATGTCATCTACCCTCAACCAGCAGAAGGGGAAGGAGGGCATGGAGCAGACACGTTCCGTTTAAAAACCTTGGCCTGTATGTGACCCAGAATACTTCCACTCACATCCCTTTGTCGGGGAGCTAGTCAGTCACATGGCCATACCTGGCTGGAAGAGAGATAGTGGACGTATGTTTTCCTAGTGGTAGCTCCACATGATGGAAGGGAGAGCATGGGTCTTGATGGACAGTTGGCCACTCTTAACATCTAGTCCACACCAACCGTATGAGAAATTGTTAGGATTGCCCCTTTTTAAAAATAAGGTACCCGAGGCTCAGATGGAGGCAACTGACCCAGGTGTATGCAGTTGGCAATGGGCGAAGTAGAGATTTGCATCCATACGGTTACGTACCTGTATCTCCCCGCTCTTTCTCTCTTTCCTACCTCTCCTGTTTCTCCCTTCTTCTTTCTCTCCCTCTCTTCTTTCTTTTGCTTCTTCCCTGCTTTCTTTCTAAAGCTCCACAATTTCTAGAGTACAGACATTGTGCTTCTGTAACTTTGTATGTTTTCCACGAGATTGTTCTCTGGGGCTCGAAAATAATCCCCATTTAATAATCTCTATCCTAGAGGAGATTTGTCTGTAGCATATCTTATAGTTGTGGGAACATTCGTTTTGCTCTCAAAAGCGCAGGGAGCTTAAAAAGGAAAGTGATGTACCACAATGTTCATTGCAGCACTATTTACAATAACCAGGACATGGAAGCAACCTAAGTGTCCATCAACAGATGGATGGATAAAGAAGACGTGGCACATATATACAATGGAATATTACTCAGCCATAAAAGGAAACGAAATTGAGTTATTTGCAGTGAGGTAAATGGACCCAGAGTCTGTCATACAGAGTGAAGGAAGTCAGAAAGAGAAAAACAAATACCGTATGCTAACACATATATATGGAATCTAAAAAAAAAAAAAAAATGGTCTGATGAACCTAGGGGCAGGACAGGAATAAAGACGCAGACGTAGACAATGGACTTAAGGACACGGGGAGGGGGAAGGGTAAGATGGGACGAAGTGAGAGAGTAGCACTGACATAGATACACTACCAAATGTAAAACAGATAGCTAGTGGGAAGCAGCTGCATAGCACAGGGAGATCAGGTCAGTGCTTTGTGACTACCTAGAGGGGTGGGATAGGGAGGGTGGGAGAGAGACGCAAGAGGGAGAGGATATGGGGATATATGTATGCATATAGCTGATTCACTATGTTATACAGCAGAAACTAACACAACATTGTAAAGCAATTATACTCCAATAAAGATGTTTAAAAAAAAAAAAAAAAAAAGGAAAGTGATAGAAAAGAGAGGTTTCTAAAAGACAAGTCGGATATTGTCTCTCCCTGATGTAATAATCCTTGACGCCTCCTTCTTGCTTTAGGGAGAGAGTTCACACTCCATGGCTTAGTGTGTAAAGGCATCTGTGATCTAGCCCCGAAACTCCTTCCTGCCCTTCACTCAGCCTTCCGGAAGTCTCTTGGCCAAACTCAAAGTCTTCCACATACCTCGTGTGTTCCCCTGTCTGGCTGGCTCCTGCTTCCATATGCTTGTCCCCTATCTGGAATGTTCTTGCTTTGTCTGTCTTCATTGAGTTAAGATCAATTCCACCTTCAAAATTCTGCTTAGTTACTTCTGCTGGCAATCCCACTCTAGTGGAGGCTCCCCGATCTGTGATAGCAGAGCCCAAGGCAGACCTGATTGAATGAAGACTCCCCCGCTGGATTAGGATGCCTGACTTACACGGAGTTTCCCCTGTTAGACTGTGGGCTCCTTGAGGACAGAACATGTCCTGTTTATGTTCACCTTCCCCATGCCTAGCGGTGCCTGATGCACAGCTGATGCTCATTCAATATTGAGTGAAGAAAGAAATGGATTCTGCTACTGAGCTGCAAGATATACAGAAGGAGGGAGTAGTTTCACATCCACTAGACTTATTTTTTTAATTTATTTTTCCATTTTATCTCCACTGATTCTTTTTGTTGTTATTGTTGTTAAATTTTTTTTAATCGAAGTAGAGTTGATTTTCAGTTATTCAGGTGCACAGCAAAGTGATTCAGTTATACTTATATGTACGTATTCGTTCTCAGATTCTTTTCCCTTGTAGACTATTAGAAGATATTGAATATAGTTCCCTGTGTTATACAATAGATCCTTGTTGTTTATCTGTTTTATTTATAGTAATGTGTATCTGTTAATCCCGAATTCCCAATTTATCCCTACCCCTCTTTCCCCTTTGGTAGCCATAAGTTTGTTTTCTATGTATGTGAGTCTATTTCTGTTTTGTAAATAAGTTTATTTGGATCATTCTTTTTAAAATATGACATATAAGTGATATCATATAGTATTTGTCTTTGTCTGACTTACTTTACTTAGTATGATAATCTCTAGGTCCATCCATGTTGCTGCAGATGGCATTATTTCATTCTTTTTTATGGCTGAGTAATACTCCATTGTATGTATGTATCCCACATCTTCTTTTAAATTGAGGAGAAGCAGCAAATCCATTTGGTTTGAGCTCACTGTAGGATTTGCCATACTTTTAGCAACGGGAAGCAGCTTTGTGTCTGCACAGAAGGGTTTTATAGTTTCCAGGGAGATCTCATGCCAGATCTTCTATAACCCTCCCCCAACCATGCTGAGAAGGAGGCAGGGGTGGCACACGTATTTGTGTGTATGTGTGCGTGTGCACGTGTGCATGAAGCTCCCCAGCCTTCACTTCCAACAATCCTGTTCTCAGTACCTTTAAAGATGGCATAGAGGTTGTTTCCGGGTTGGGTCAGCGACATTGCAAATGTCATGCTGTCAGTGTTTTACAACTCCATTTCTTTTTATTGCTGGTTTGAAGAAGACGTTAGTCTGAGTAGGGAGAATGAGAAGGAGGCCACAATATTCCCAAACTCCAAAACATGGATGACTCCAGGACCTCTGACCCACTCCCTCGTGTTAACAAATATCCCTAGCGCCATGCGGAGACCAGCCCTGCTTCCAAGTTGCACAATTTTGGGGTTTTGTATGAAGCTTTGCAGGGAGCATGCCAGAGCCTGTTTCTAAACAGTCCAATGATTTATTTGATGCCTTTGGATATTTAAGTAGTCTGTAGTATACACCAAGTGTCTGTAATGTTTATTTTTTCCTTGCCTTAATGTGTGGGACTGCTCACAATGCCTTGTACACCCCAGGCCCTCAATAAATATGATTTATGGAAGATGTAAATATATCCAAACCAAGATGAGGTCCACATTCATTAATTTGTAGCTCCAGAAGCAGCCCTCCTTGCCAAAGTTGAAAAAGAGAGAAATCCTCACCAAATTACCAAAGAAGAGGAAATTCGAAATAAGTGACACGTGAGCCCCAGTAGAAAGTCATGAATCTCCCTGGGGTAAAATATGAAATGCTTGATTATGTTCTCAGCTTCAGTATATACACGCTATGTGACCTTGGGCTAATTACTTAACCTTTCTGGGTTGTCCCTTCTTAATTAAATTCTGAGCTGGAGTGGTTCAATGATGCCACAGCACCCCTGAGCTTCAGAGAAAAGGAAGAAAATAGGATGGGGTTAAATTTGAGTACCAGCCACATTGTAGGCCGTCTTACTTAGGATTTCTCACTGTTTCCCTCCCTGTATCCCTAAGGAGGATAGGGGAGTGGTTAGAAACACAGATTCTGCAGCCACGATACCTGGGTTTAAACCTCAGCTCAGCTCTTTACTGGCTCTGTGACCTTGGGCAAGTTGCTTAACCTCTCTCTGCCTTAGTTCACTTACTTGCAAAATGAAGATGATATCAGTACCCCCTTGTGAATTGGTTGTTGAGCTCATATGAGGTCATGTATATAATGCCTTTATGTAATGCTGCTACGTGACAAGTTATGGATTTCATTGCTATGATTCTAATTCTGGGATGAGACCACTGGAGCTTAGAGACTTATGTACCATGCCTTGAGGTTATGCTGCTCATGACCTTGGGCGGGGGTGGGAGGGGTTAATTAATGGGGGAGGAGTATGAAATTTGACCCTAGTTCTGAAGCTCCAAAGCCCTAGCTTCTGCCCCCATGTCCCAGGGTGCCCCTGCAGTGAGGGTGACCCGTCATTCCTCTGCACCCCTGAAAGCCAGGCTCTGTCCCTGTTTGGACTGTGGGAATTGTCTCTTTCTAAACATGCTCAGGGCAAGAATCTTGGTCACATCAGGAAAGGGTCCCATCCTTCCCAGCTGCCCTGCTCCTTCTGAAGCCCAACTGAGTTAAAGACAAATATAAATTTCTAATGTACATTTCAGCTTGATTTAGCTCTTCTTCGAATAAGCCGGTCTAATGAGTTTCGGAAGGCTGTCTGGCCAGGGCACCAGGAAATGAGCCCTGTTGAGTCGAACAGAAAATACATAGAGGAAAGATTTGGGGCAACGTCCTTTTTAAAAATCACTCCCTTCCCCAACAGCCCCCCAAAATCACGATTTCTTTCCTTCCGATTTTATACGTTTGTTTTTGCTTTTTATTAAAGTATAACTACAGTGCGTAAAGTGTACTAACAAGAGACCCCTCAGTTTGCACTGGACCTTGCAAGTGATGTCGCCGGCCCTGAGATCAATTATAGCATATGTCTACACCCTTGCGACCACCTTCTTGATCAAAATATAGAACGTTTCCAGCCCCAGAATTCTCTCCTGCCCCTTCCCAGGCAGTGCCCCCTAGTGGTGACCGCCGTTCTGACTCTGTCACTGTTGCTGTCCTAGAGCTGCTGGCAGAGGGAGTTGGTACAGTGTGTGTCCCTTTGCTTCTAGCTCCTTTGGTGCTGCAGTGTCTGGATTCTTCGGCCACGATGTTGCACGACCCAGCAGCTCTTTCGTTGCATTGCTCTGTAGTCATCCATTGCACGACTCTGCCCCACTTTGTGTATTTTGTTCTCCTCTTGATGGGCACTTGGATGGTTTTCTGATCTCTATTTATGAATAAAGCAGCTACAGACAATTCGTGCACGTGTCTTTGAGGGGACACACGCACTGATTTCTCTTGGGTACGTTGCTGTGTCAGAGGTAAGTCTCCTGTTCAGCATTAGTCCTATCTGTGTTCATTTCCTGGGGATTAGGGATGTGTCGTTTAGACAGTGTGATCGCTGATGGGAAAGCACACCCCTAATGGAGATACTAGGCTGGATTCTGGATGTGGTGATGTCACCAGCTCTCACTGAGATGTTGAGAGCCAGCCTTAGACCATCTATTTTATCATTCTGGCCGCTAATGCATAAAGACTTCCATTTTTAAAAGCATAACTGGACATTAAGTTGAGATAAAATTTTTCTGTATCTTCCCCCCATCTAACCTGTGGAAGCTGAGTGACATAAATGCCTCCTGGGGTGTTGGCTGACCTTGGTGGCACATCCTGTTCATCTCAGGACCGGTGGTAGCATCTGCTGCATCGTTTTGGCTTGTTGGCCTGTTGTTTTTGGTTTGCCCCTCTGTTTTTTTTTTTTATAGACTTGCTGCCGGCAGAGTCTGTCCTAGTCTCCTGATGCTTCTAGAGGGCAGGGAGTGTAGGCACAGAGTTAGAAACAAGTACCCATCAGGTGTGTTCAGATTAAACAGCCCCTGAGGTCTGAGATCATATGGGGTCAGATCAGCAAAGAAAAACAGGCCTGGTCCAAAGGGATTAGAAGCTGAACCCCAAGTGATGCATGAGTGTTCTCCTGCTCCAGGGACAATGCAGACCAGGGCCCTGGACCACCATCTCCCACTGGACGAAAGTGCATGCATGGAAGCATGCCCTGACCCTGTTCAGGTCATCCCCGACTCATCTGCCCAACGGGGGAGCACCTGCTGTGGGTCAGGCCATCGGCCGGGGGTTCAGGGGATGTACCGGGGGGCGCAGCGCAAAGAGCACCTTGGACTTTGAAGCCGGCAGCACCTGGATGTGAACGCCAGCTTAGAAAACTCTGACCTCGGGCAAGTCATTTCCCCTCCAGCTGGTCAAGCAGGGTAGTGAATAGCGTTGGCTTTGGAGACATGCTTAGTTGCCTTGAAGCCTGACCTCACTGATTTCCTGTTGTGTGGGCTGCTTTTGTCATCAGTAACCTCAGTTTACTCATCTGTAAAATGGGACTCGCAATAGTACTGGCTTCACAGAGTTGCCATCTGGCATGAAGCAGGTGCTTGAGAAATATTACCTATTATAATTATGATTGTCATCGTTCTTCACTGTCTTATCTAAGAGCATTGTTGCAAGGATTCAGTGAGGTGAGAGGCACAAGCAAATGGAGAAATAACGAGTCGGTTCTGTGCCAGGTAAATCACACGCACTTGATAAATAGCAGCAGAATTGGAGCAAGGGTATTTTAGTTACTGTTTTTATTATTATCTAATAATTCATTTGATAAATATTTATTCAGTACCTGGCACGTGCTAAGAACCCCTTGAGGTGTTGGAAGTATCACAATGAATAAAATTAAGTTTCTGCCCTCATGTTCTAAAGACAGGCAATAAACAACATACATATCTATAATTCAAAACGTGACATTATTTTCAGAAAAATAAAGTGGGGTAAATACTAGAAACTGGGAGGGTGCTCAGGGAAGGCCTCTGCTGGGGACGTGTTTGGAATGAAGAGCTAGCTGTACGAGGGAAGGAGGGAGCCAAGTGGGACCCTGAGCAAGGGCATTCCAGGCAGCAGGGTTAGGGAGTGCCGTTGAGGCCCAGACGGAGGAAATGAGGTAAGAGTGGGGAGATGGGGGAAGAAAGAAAGCTGGGCAGACACTGGAGGCTCGGGCCATGGCGATCTGGATTCTATTCTAGGACAGATGCAGAGCTGTAATGTGACTTAGATATTTAGAGGATATCTCTGGCTTCTGTATGGACCAGAGAAGACGTTGCATGAGAAGAAACACGGAGACAGTCAGGAGACTGTCATCATGGTCCAGGCCAGAGATGATGGCGGCTCAAACAAGCTGAGTGGTGGGCATCTCAGAAATACTCTGCTCTGTGTTGCGTTCAAATGTTAAATAGACGCTATTGCTTACAAGAAACTCTCATATCACAGTCTCTGTTTATCCCTTCAAGTCTTTGAGGACCTTCTCTCTGGTGCTGGGCGTTGAAGGCACCACAGAGAAGAAAATATGGCCCTGCTCTTTGTTAATGCAATGTTGAAAATCAGAATTTCGTTTAAGGTCAATGAGACCTCCACGGCAGGGACCACATTCTCAGTACCCATGTTGACTGGGCCCAGAAAGCTCAGAGGAAATAAACACCCAGCCATGGTACCAACTGGAGGCCCTTGGGGATTCTAAAAACAAGGATGGAGGAAGGCCCAGAAGGGAAGAGAAGGGCAGGATACTCAGCCAAAATGTGGAAAATGGTGCCCTCAGCTCAGGCCGTCAAAGACTACCCTGGTTCCTACTGATCAGGGACAAATCCAGCTGATGACTTGATGTTATTGAAGATGAACGTGGAAGGCAGAGAAACCATGGGGCTACATTTCCTTGGCACAGGGGAGATCTCACACATTTTTCACTGCAACACAAAATTCCCTGATATGAGGAATAAAGAACGCGTTGGAATACTTACTTTGCAGCAGGCACCCTGCTAAACACTATTTCATTTAATCTCACAGTGACCCTGTGAAGTAGTTACTGTTATCACCCTTGTTTTTAAAAAAGAAAACAGGGCTTCCCTGGTGGCGCAGTGGTTAAGAATCCGCCTGCCAGTGCAGGGGACACAGGTTCGAGCCCTGGTCCGGGAAGGTCCCACATGCCGCGGAGCAACTAAGCCTGTGCGCCACAGCTACTGAGCCTGCGCTCTAGAGCCCGTGAGCTACAACTACTGAGCCCACGTGCCACAACTACTGAAGCCCATGTGCCTAGAGCCTGTGCTCCACAACAGAGAGAAGCCACCGCAGTGAGAAGCCCACTCACCGCAACGAAGAGTAGCCCCTGCTCGCCGGCACTAGAGAAAGCCTGTGTGCAGCAACAAAGACCCAATGCAGCCAAAAATAAATAAATTAATTAATTTTTTATTAAAAAAAGAACAGTGAGATTAAGTGGGACCCAGCTAGCTAGTGGCAGAACTAGTACTCTAGTCATCTGACTTCAGTATCCAAGCTCATAACCACTACCCTGGCCCATTCAATAACCTGTGGTCTTCGATCGCCGGCTCTGTGCCAGTTGATCCATTGATGAACATAATATACGAACACACAGTTCAAATCCTCCCTAACGTGATGCTGTCAGCTCGGCCAGGGAGACGGTGGGAAAGGAGGGTTCAGACTAAGAACCAATAGAACTAATCATAACTGACCACTAGTTAGAGCTAATCATACCTGGACAAATTACAGTGGTTCGGTTCCTGAGAACCTGTCAAAGGAAGTGGTCCAATCCGGCATGAACCACAAAACCTCGTAGGGAGAAAACAGGTGAGTGAGTAGCCTGATGTTTCTTAAATAATCCATGAGGATAGAGAGCGTGCAGGGGAAGCAGGCGGTGTGGGTGTTGTGAGGATGGAGCCTGCCGAGCTCTCAGTCCTCACAACATCCCTATGAGGTACACGTGCTCATTGCCCCATTTTGCAGATGAAACTTAAGTCCACAGCATCGAGGAAGAAAAAACCACATTTCAGAGCTAGTAGATGGAGAACAGAACCATGAAGTGTAGGGGAGATTATACAAACATTTCTTTCAGGTCATGTAGAGCTATGATTAAGACCTGAGTGGAATCCGCTAACATTTACATTTTAACCGAAGCCGGTTTATCCAACACCACCCCTTTCCTAGCAGAAAAGTCTCCCTGCCATATACATTGGCCTACGGGAGTGGCAGCCGAGGTCTGGTTTTTCAGGCCAGGGAAAAAGAATTCAGATACATTTTTCATCTTCCGCGTGGGATTAGGCCTGCATTAGCTCTTTGTTTGTTAAGGGACTTGATCTCATTATGGGTCAATTTGTCGAGTATCAAGTAAACGGGAAACTGAGGTGCTTCGTTCCTTGAACGACCCAGCTTTATTTCTTGAAATATCTGAAGCAATTTCCCATGTGAGCCCAGAGGATTCGTTTTAGTTCTTGTTTTACAACTTTACATGGTTTCATACCCTTGTCCGTCACTCGTGGGATCGGCCTTCATAGCCAAGGGTTTATGATGTTTTGCGAGATAAGAAAGGTGGCTTGGCTTTGCATAGGGGAAGGGAACTTTGGAGTCAGGCAGGCCTGGCTGGAATTAACTCTTAACCAGCTGCTAACTCACTCTGTGACCGTGAACAAGTTCGGTCGTCTCTCAAGCCCCATGTTGCCTATTTATACATCAAGGAGGACAACATTTGCTTGGAGGTGCTGGAGCTGGAGAAAAAGTTCAGGTGTCCAGGTAGCCAGCACTGCGTCTGCCTCCTGCTTGCTGTTCCGTGAACGGGAGCTGTTTTGTCTGAGCGTCAGCCCCCCTTCATCACTAACGGGACATCCTCATCAAGGTTTGCTTGGGCTTTAGTCTCTGACCTTGTCTCAGCGGTGCTTCTCCCCACCCTGTGGGTGGACCCGAGTCCCTGTCTCTTAGCTTCCTCCAAGCCCGCTTGACCCAAAGCACGAGCCTCGCCCACGGCCAGTGCCATTCCCCTTACAGCTCTCGCCTTTTCTCCAACTCTGCTCAAAGGTGGACCCAGTTTATGAGACCCAGCATTTTTTTTTTAATATTTTTTAAAATTTTTATTTATTTATGTATTTATTTATGGCTGTGTTGGGGCTTTGTTTCTGTGCGAGGGCTTTCTCTAGTTGCGGCGAGCGGGGGCCACTCTTGATCTCGGTGTGCGGGCCTCTCACTATCGCGGCCTCTCTTGTTGCGGAGCACAGGCTCCAGACGCGCAGGCTCAGTAGTTGTGGCTCACGGGCCTAGTTGCTCCGCGGCATGTGGGATCTTCCCAGACCAGGGCTCGAACCCGTGTCCCCTGCATTGGCAGGCGGATTCTCAACCACTGCGCCACCAGGGAAGCCCCGAGACCCAACATTTTACAAAAAAAAAATTTTTGGATCCCTTGCCAGATTATAAGTACAAAGTTGTTAGGCTCTTTCTTGACATTTTGGGAGGAGTCTATACAGTTTGGAGGTCCCCGAACTTTAGTTTCCTTAGCAAATCCACCTCTTACAGTACTTTATTCTCAAAAATTAAATGCGTAATAGCGTCCAATTATGCTTGGAATGATCCGGCCACAAAAGGGGTTGAACCATAAAATTGGATTGCCATGCTGCTTTTATAGATGACCTTTGCCCTCTTTGAGTACAACAGCAGAGCCATAGCCTTTGTAACTCATACTTTTACCTGCATCGAGTCAATCAATGACAAAATAGATTTGCTTAATTTGATTAGTAAAAATGATGCATTTTTTTTAACATCTTTATTGGAGTATAATTGCTTTACAATGGTGTGTTAGTTTCTGCTTTATAACAAAGTGAATTAGCTATACATATACATATATCCCCATATCTCCTCCCTCTTGCGTCTCCCTCCCACCCTCCCTATCCCGCCCCTCTAGGTGGTCACAAAGCACCAAGCTGATCTCCCTGTGCTATGCAGCTGCTTCCCATTAGCTATCTATGGAGGTTCCTTAAAAAACTAAAAATAGAACTACAATATGACCCAGCAATTCCACTACTGGGCATACACCCTGAGAAAACCATAATTCAAAAAGAGTCATGTACCACAATGATCATTGCAGTTCTATCTATCTATCTATCTATCTATCTATTTATTTATTTATGGCTGTGTTGGGTCTTCGTTTCTGTGCGAGGGCTTTCTCTAGTTGTGGCAAGCGGGGGCCGCTCTTCATCGCGGTGTGCGGGCCTCTCACTGTCGCGGCCTCTCTTGTTGCGGAGCACAGGCTCCAGACGCGCAGGCTCAGCAATTGTGGCTCACGGGCCTAGTCACTCCGCGGCATGTGGGATCTTCCCAGACCAGGGCTCGAACCCGTGTCCCCTGCATTGGCAGGCAGATTCTCAACCACTGCGCCACCAGGGAAGCCCTGCAGTTCTATTTACAATGGCCAGGACATGGAAGCAACCTAAGTGTCCATCGACAGATGAATGGATAAAGAAGATTTGTCACATATATACAATGGAATATTACTCAGCCATAAAAAGAAATGAAATTGAGTTATTTGTAGTGAGGTGGATGGACCTAGAGTCTGTCATACAGAGTGAAGTAAGTCAGAAAGAGAAAAACAAAGACCGTATGCTAACACATATATAAGGAATCTAGAAAAAACAAAAAGGTTCTGAAGAACCTAGGGGCAGGACAGGAATAAAGACGCAGACGTAGAGAATGGACTTGAGGACATGGGGAAGGGGAAGGGTAAGCTGGGACAAAGTGAGAGAGTGGCATGGACTTATGTATACTACCAAATGCAAGTGTATTTTAATTGAAATATCTTTATTAGGAAGATGAAACTTTTGATTGATTTCTTGGCCACATCCTAATCTGCAATCTTTACGATTTTTCCGTGGTCACTTAGTGTCTATCATCCTTGTGCATTTGCTGTTTGTGTTGTATGGATATTAACCATATACCCAACATTTCCCTGTCGGAAGGAATCAGGAGAGATGATCAAATGTGAAGAGGGCAATTTCGAATTTGTTTTGAAGCTGCATTTAAATAGAAAACATACTGTTTTCACTTACATTATATATTACAGGGCAATAAAATAGTCCAATTTCCTAAATTTGCTTTTATTTTCATAAAATTTTATAAAAGACTGAGCAAATATCTGTGTTCACATCACAGCATAGGGATGCAGTGTTAAAGGGGTTATTTGTTTGGGGAGAGGCTCCACCACTGATAGGAACCACTTCTCTCATATTTGGGGTCAGATATTTCTTCCACTTTGTGGCTTACTGTATAGGTTTTGAATTTTTAAGATGCTAAATGGAGATTTTAGAATGCAGTAATTTAGCTCTTGCATTTTTCTTTATGAATTCCACCATGGACCCAGAAGAAATGGCACCATTCACCTGATACCTATGGTGTGAAATTTTATTTGCATGGCATTTTCTTCCTATGTTAAGTTTTTTTTGGAAGCACAGGGTCTGATGCAAACTCTTGCTTCTCTAAAGATCAGTTTGGTCAGGCCAGAGTCAGACTACTTCCACGCATTTCTCGGTCACTCACTTGCAGCCCCCATCTTATGAGGAACTGTGTTTGGAAGATCAGTCAACTCTGATACCACTGGCTTTTCCAAGCAGAGAGGGGGAAATAAGCTTTCCTTTAACCTAATGTGCCCTGGTGTTTTTTGCCTGGTCGGGGTCTCCAGGAAGAACAAGAACCAGAATGTAGGAAGTGAAACATGAGTTTAAAAAAAAAAAAATCACAGCAGGAAGGGGGCAGGTTGGGGTGAAAGGGAGAGACAGAGCTTGCAAAACTGCCTCTTCATGTATCAGAGCTGCGGTTATTGGGAAGAGTTAGAGACAGACACCATGAAGGATACGCCTGATTCTGTACCAGGTACCACCGTCCCTCGGTATCTGCCAGGGATTGGTTCCAGGACCCCCCAGGGGTGCCAGAAACCACAGATGCTCATCCTTACATACGATGGCTCAGCATTTGCATATAACCTACTCCCGTCCTCTGTTATATTTTTTGTGTTTTGTTTTTTTGCTTTCTAATCATACATTTATTATGTCATTAACAACAACAGTTTTGAGTGTCGATAAGCAGTTCATCATAATAGGGTTTGACCTTCTGGATCTAGGAGGGTCTGTACACCATAACTACTCTGAAGCCCTGATCCATTACAAAAGGTTTGATCATCGAAACATGGCAGTATTACGTCTGTTCTCGTGTAATACCACCAAATTGATTGCAACCTTATAACAGATTAGTCTCATCAAAGAGCTGCTTTGATTTTTAAAAAATATTTTAATTTTGTTGGAGTATAGTTGATTTACAGTGTTGTGTTAGTTTCAGGTGTACAGCAAAGTGATTCAGTTATACATATACGTATATTCATTCTTTTTAGATTCTTTTCTCATATAGGTGATCATAGAACATTGGGTAGAGTGCCCTGTGCTGTACAGTAGGTCCTTGTTGGTTATCTATCTTATATATAGTAGTGTGCGTGTATTCATCCCAAGCTCCTGATTTCTCCCTAGCCCCCCACCCCAGTGTTTCCCCTTTGTTAACCATAAGTTTGTTTTCAGTATCTGTTAATAAGTCTGCTTCTGTTTTGTAAATAAGTTCATTTGTATCTTTTTTAAAATTAGATTCCACAGATTAGTGCTCCATTATATTTTAAATCATCTCTAGATAGTTTTTAATACCTCATACAATGTAAATGCTATGCAGTTGCCAGCTCACAACAAATTCAAGTTTTGCTTTTTGGAACTTTCTGGAATTTTTTTTCCTGAATATTTTCTACGTGCGGTTGGTTGAATCCACAGATGTGAAACCCGTGGACACCGAGGACTGACTGACTGTGTACCTTAGCGCTAAGCATATAGGCAACGTAGAGCTGATAGTTAAACAGCTTGGCAGAAAGCTAGCCAAAGCTCGAGGCATCAGCGTCCTGGCTGGAGCAATTGAGAGAGGAGTGATTCTTCTGAGGGTTCCATTTTAATTACACACTGGTTGGAGAATATGGCTTTCAGAACCCCCCGTGCTACTGGGTTCACTTCCAAAACCTGATGGAGTTATACTGGCCGGAGGAAAGGTTTCCAAATCACAGTGGCAATTTCCCGCTCCAACCTCCACACGCTTTGTCTCACACAAGCGCCGGCTCAGCTCAAGGAAGTTTAGATTCTGCAGAGGATTTGCTCCCTCTTGCCTCCTGTTTCATTAAGAAATTTGCAGGAGATCAAAAAAAAACAACCAAAAAACAAAACGGACCATGTTCTCATACAAGGCCCAGACCCCTGATCTCCACTGCCCAACCCCCCGCAAGAGCTCACCAGGATTTGAAATTTCTCCTTTTGCCTCTGTCTTCCTCCCCGGCACAACCAAGTGTCCTAAAAATCGGAGTTGCCCTAAATGTCCCAAATTGCATTTCCTGGTCTGGAGGCTGTTCCAAAACCCAAATCTCAATTTTTTTTCCCTTTTCTTAAATGGAGCCTCTGATTTACAACCACTGGAGCTCGTATATCATGAAGATGCTCTTGGCCGGGCAGTGCCCTCTGAACATCAGTGAAGAAAGAAATGAGAGATGCTTAGGGAGGCAACATATATTAGGCACCTACTGTATGCCAGGTGCTAATCACCTCCGGAGGCGCTTAATTAATGCATGCTCGTTGAATGAATGACTTGCAGGGATGAGAAAACATGGGCACTTGGCAACGTTTGCTATTTCACTTAATCCCTACGACTCAGAGAGTTGGACGTTTTTATTCCCGTTGCACAGAGAAGGAAACTGAGGCTTGGGGAGTGTCTTGGGTTTGCTCAGATTCTCATATATTAGGGAAACAGTGAAGTGAAGCTTTGCCCCTGAGTCTGGTACCTAACAGGATTTCATGGCGCTCAAACCGTGACGGAGAGGGTAGTGCCCTGCCAAGGCGATTTACAAATGACTCAGTGTTCTTGCGAGTGTTTGTGTCCTTATGACTGAGCTTTCATTTCCTCCTCTCTAAGATGGGATTCTAAGAGTATTCTCCTCGTGGGCTTGTTGTAAAAATTAAGAGTTAAATCAGTCGAGACTCGTGGTACAGTCCCTGCGACCATGCAAGGCTTGATGAGCCACTGGATTACTGTGAACAGAAATGGATATGATTTGGGTAGAAAGAGAGAAAGAACTCTTAATCTTAGCACAGCAAACTCTATTTCCATCTGAGTTACTTCTGGGCCACCCTGGGTGAAGTTGACTTACCTACAGCAAGTTCTTCCTGAAGCTAGCTCTGTGACCTTGTCACATCGATGCCTTGCTGTGTTATCTCATGTCAAATAATAACTCACCGCTTTATCTGTACATGGATACAGCTGTCCTCAGCCCATCTGCCTCCGAGAGAGCCTGTCACTGAGAAAATAGATCCAGAAGTGGGTAAAAGTGCTTGAAGAATACAAAACACATTCCCAATCATAAATGTCCCAAGAAAATAAATGTCATCGTAAGAGACAAAGCATGAGGACTGGTCTTGTACCTTTCACCTCGGCTGCCACCCAAATGGCTGCCTGTTGCCCCCAGGGCTCCCACCCCAAGCCACTCCAGAAAACAGGCTTTTAAAAACCTTTTAAAATGTAAAAATCCAGTCATCTTCTCCCAAACACCCTCAGCACACAGACTACAGAGCCAGAAAGCCTGGGTTCAAACTCCACAGCTGCCGCATTCGACAGGAATTGCCTTGGGCAAGTTATTCTGCACCTCAGGCCCCAAATCAAGTTTATCCCTTCTGGAATCCTTCATCCTCTCTTCTCTCTTTTCAAAATCTTCTCATTTCCTGTCCAGAGGCTCCTGGACGTGACCTTGTTATCCTGGATGCCTCAGAAATTACTGTTGACATCTGCAAAATGTTGGCGTACCCTAGTTCAGAGGTCAGCAACCTCTGGCCCAATCCAGGCTCCACCTGTTTTTGTAAATAAAGTTATATTGAAACAGCCACTCCCCATCATTTACATATTCCCTGGGGCTGCTTTCCCACTAAAATTGCAGAGTTGAACCATTGCGACAGAGACCCTATGATCCTCAAAGCCTGAAATATTTACTCTCTAGATGGCCCTTTACTGGAAAAGCTTGCCAATCCCTGCTCTAGTTCAGTGTCTCTAAAACTCATTTCGGGTGTTGAAAATCTAATGTCATGATCATTTCTGTTGAAACATATAAATGTCGCCATATCCAACAGAAATTCATTAAATATAGATGTTGCGCTAAATCGGATATCATTTATAGTGCAAGACTTTAAAAGCTGCGGTTTGGGACGGAAAAATTTTAAATTGGGAAAGAAAAGTACCCTGTTTGTCAACTCTTTTGGAGAGTGGATTGGGCAAAACGTCTTAAATCAAATGTGTTGAATACCTAGTATGCCAGGCACCCCGATAAGTGATTTTACAGATATTAAGGCATTTAACCGTCACGACAGCCCTAGGAGGTTGAAAATGTTATTATTTCTACAGGAGGTCATAAATTCTGGAAACGAAGGGGAAGTGTACCTAATGTCACCAAGGAAATCTTCAGTTTATGAAAAAAAAAATACTCTGTGTCTTTAGACTTTATGGACAGGGCTGTGTTGTATGGATTAAAAATTGAGGTGAAATTGAGAAAGTGCTTGCCAAAAGTTGCACAGGAGATTAAGCGATGCAGTGAGGGGTCAGATTGACTGTCAGAATCAAGTTCTTGTAGCTTTAACCGTGCGGCTCCTTTGTGGCTCCTAGTTCAACATCACAGAGTATCCGCCTTCCGTAGGACCAGAGGATGCCGGTTAGATACCCACCCTGAAGATTTGAATCCATTTTGCCTGGACTGAAGCTCTTTTTTTTTAAATCACTTCACGTATCTTGGGCTTCCCAACCGTGTTGGCTCTGCTCTTTCTGGTCTAAGCTCATTCCCTATGATGGATAAGACAAAAGCACATGAAGAGTTGACTCTTCCTGTCTTCTCACTGTCATCTTTTAACTTTACACATCAGCCTCCAGCAGGGTACTTATATCTTGCTTTGTTCTGATTCTTACCAGACCTCAAATTGTGTGTGTGTGTGTGTGTGTCTGTGTGTGTGTGTGTCTGTGTGTGTGTGTGTGTGTCTGTGTCTGTGTGCACACGTGCCTTTCCAGAACCAGGGCTCTGGAGACAGCCTGTCTCTATTCAAATCGTGGTTCCCACTTGCAAGTGGTGGGGTCTGGGCTAGTTCCTTCCTCTCTCTCTGCTTCTTCGTATGCCTCCTCTGTAAAGGCAGGCTGGTGATAGTAGCTGAGTCACATGGCTGTGGGGAGGGCTCAGAGAGACGGCGTCTGAAGGCTGTGATTTTAGCAAGGAGCCTGCCATGCCCAAAGCATGTGATCATGCCAGTTGCATTGGTGGTTGCTATTCAGAGGTGAGTGCAGGCATCTGTCTTCCCGAAGATCACGTTGCTTGTTTTATTTACTCTTGAGGGTATGCACCTCTGTAGTGAGTTCACACTAGTCCCCCACCACCACAGAAGAAAGAGATATGTCCCCTGGTAGCTGTGAATGTGACCTTCTTTGGAAAAATAGTCTTTGCAGATGTGATTAAACTAAGGATCTTGAGGTGAGGTTATCCTCGACTGAGGTGAGCCCTAAATCTGACGACAAGTGTCCCTAGAAGACCAGTTAAGGGGAGAAGACACGGAAGAGCAGATGGTGTAAAAATGGAGACAGAAGCTGGACTGATGTATCTACAAACCAAGAAACATCAAAGATTGCCAGCAACCGCCAGAACCCGGAAGAGGTAAAAAAAGATTCCACCCTAGAGCCTTGAGAGGGAGCCTGGCCCTGCTGACCACGTGGATTTGGGACTTCTGGCCTCCAGGACTGCGGGAGAATAAATTTCTGTTGTTTAAAGCCACCGAGCTAGCGGTAATTTGTCATAGCAGCCACAGGAAACTAGACACATCTCCCTCCGTCTTCCCTAATCACCTTTCACGTGTGCGCACCAGGTCTCCCTCTATGCGTCCCCCACCCCACCCCCATTTCTCCGGACTGTGGCTGGGTGCCCTACGTAGAGCTTTGATTCTGTTCTCTGCTGTGTTTCTGGTCCAATTACTTTGCCTTCCTGAGCCTCCGTTTCTTAATTCGTAGCATGAATAATAATGCTCGCTCATAAGGCCATTATAATAATAATGATGATGGTGATGATGATAATACTAAAAACAGCATCAATATCTGCCATCTACGGAGCTCTGGCAGTGGCCAGGCGCTCGCCAAAATGCATCATTTCATTTCATCCTCGCAATCGCCCTGTGAGCGGGCGCGGCTACGGCCCACGTTCTAGGGATGAGGAAACTGAAGCAGACAGAGTTCAAAGTAACTTGTCCAAAGTCATGTAAATGGATAATCCATGTGTTCATGGTTTGGGCAAATCCTTACTGAGGATAAAACTCTGCTGTAAGCACAGAGGACAAGAGGTGAAGAAATCAATATCCCTCCCTCAGTAGAGCTTGTGTTCTAATTGGGGAGACATAAATTCTGGAAACTTCTGAGCATTCTGCCGGCCTGCAGTAATCTTTCTATAAATACGTCTGCTCACTGCTCTCTGACCCCACTGTGGAAAATGGAGGAGAGAAATTGAGTAGCTTCAAGTTCACGGTCACTTTCTCCCAAGGCCATGTCACTTCTACTTAACCAACGGTTCCTTCTCCTGGGCCGGCAGTTCCCCGCCCCCGCCCCCCACCCCGTTACTTCCTTAACCTTCTGGGAAACCCAGTGGTCAGCATTGGAGCCGGTGATGTGCTCAGATGCCTTGGAGAGGGGGACAGTAAATCTCCAAGAAGTGGCGCAGGCCATGGGGAAGCCCCCCAAGGGCCCTCACTCCACGTCGGGGCCAACCGCCCAACGCAGAGGACAGTGCCCTCACCCAGGTGCCCCCTTGGCACGCCGCGCCCACTGGAGCAAGTGCATTGCCAAGGTCGGGCGGCTTCTTTTTCTCCCTCCTTTAATCTGTACTCATGTTGTCTCTGTGGGTTTTGCAACCTCAAGTTTATTCCTTTCCCTTCCTTGTGTTAATTTTTTAAATTCGTTTTTAATTGTGTAAGTGATACATTTTTGTGTAGAAAACAGCACAGAGATCTATTTTTTAAAAAAACAAAACATAATTCCAGACATAGAAAACAAACTTATGGTTACCGAAAGGGAAAGTGGAGGAGGGATAAATTAGGAGTTGGGGATTAAAATATACACACTACTATGCCTAAAATAGATGAGCAGCAAGGCCCTACTATATGGCACAGGGAACTCTACTCAATATCTTGTAATAACCTATAATGGAAAAGAACATAAAAAAATACATATATATTTATTTTATATAGATATATTTTTTAAAGATCATCAATGGATAGATTGTAGGGAATATAAGAATAAAGGAGAGAGCTGCTCCTTTTCTGCTAAAATATTTATCAATCAAAGGAGACACTGGGTCTCCTGATATGGAATGAATGTCATGTTAGGGATGGGTGTCCTTTGTTTATACGCATAAAAGTGTTACTGAGTGTTTTTTAAGGAGGTACTGACCCATCTGGCCACTTTGAAGGTCCCCAGGGGACCCCTACTTAAGTCAAAACTAGAACTCCTTAGTGGTGGTGAGACCACATTCCTCCTCCCCTCCACTCGCCTCTCACCCCACAGTGTGCACACCCCCAGCCATGACCTTGAACTTGGCTGGATCAATTTTTTGACCTTAGCCCCATGCAATCTGACATTTGTTTGTGCGATTCTTTCCCTGTCTCCTCCAGAAAACAGGAAGGTCTCTTCCTGCTCATCCTGTTATTCCTGGCACCCAGCACAATGCCCAGCTCCTAGGAGATTCTTAATATATTTTTGTTCGCTTTCTTTTTATCTTTTGCGAGAATTCCGGGGCACCTCTCTCGTACCTTTCTCTGCAGCAAAACTATTGTTCTCGTTGGATCACGAGCATGGTCCAGAAAAATTAATTGTTGTCCTTGACCTAATCTACAAAGTCACCCATTCATTAGTCCCCTCGTCCCTGGGGACCTTCAAAGTGGCCAGTTATGCTGGCACCTCCTTAGAAACACTCAGTAACACCTTTATGCATAAAAACAAAGGACCCCCATCCCTAACATGACATTCATTCCATATCAAGAGACCCAGTATCTCCTTTAGTTGATATTTTAGCAGAAAAGAAACAGCTCTCTCCTTTATTCTCATTTCCCTATTATCTGTCTGCCGACGATCTTTTAAAAAATATAAATCAGACCTTAGCAAAACCCTTTCATTGGCTTCCATTGAATCTGAATAAAAGCCTCAGTCTCTCAGGGCCGCCTCCTGGACCTGGCTTCTGCCTTCCCTTCACCTTCACTCATATCTCTCTTCCTCTAAACCTAGGCACTAGGCTTCCTTCTGTCTGCCACACAATCCATGCTTGGTTGGTCTCGCGCCTTTGCACAAAGCCACGGGTGTCACCCTTGGGTATACCTTAGAATCTTCTGGCAGTTGTGTATTTTTAATATCTTCTCAATATAGTCAAGCCTCAGCTGAAATTCTATCCCTGCAGAGAACCCATCACCCGTCATCCTGGTGAAACATGGTCCACGCCACGCTGCATTCCATCCTCCAGCTGAAATTGAGTGACTTCTGCGTTTACTTCCACGGTCATTGTTTCTGTCCCTCACTGGAATCTAAGCTCCAGGAAGGCAGAGAGGTCTCCTGATGCTTTCTCTCTCTCTACGCAGTGTGCCCCAAAGGGCCCCAGCATGTCATTGTCGCCCAGTGATTATTTATTGGAGGAACGACTATGTGAATGCATAAATTAATGGATAAATAGGTGAATTAATATTTTCTCAATAATAAAATGTGACATGAATCCCACCTATTTGTTTTAAAATGCACTCTTGTGGCCTCAGACCCCTTCCACTTCTCCCATATCTGGTAGAGCCATAATTTTCTATTTATATGTGTATCTGAGCATTTTCTCAAGCAGTTGGACTTGGCCAAGGGGGCTGAAGGTCAGTGTTAATTTAATACACTAGCTAACATCCCGTCTTTCAACCTTCTGCTTTATAAAGAAACACTGTATGCACAGTTTTACAAATTGTCTGAGGCATTGATCCATAGAACTTCTAAAGTTTACTTCAATTAGGAAGAGTTTCAGAGAAAGAGCAAATTAATTAACTTCTCCCCGCCCCGCCCCCCCCGAAATTTCAACTTAATTAGCCATTGTTTCTTTCTGGATGGCTTAGTAATTGGCTAGGTTTCAACCTGGACCTAGAAGAATTAGAGGGGGAGCCCCCCCTAAAGTAGGCGTCCACACGTAGGGCAGCCCCTGGTTCTCTGCCTGGACTTTCAGAGTGTGTAGGACACTTAGGGGAAAATGAGCTGCTAAAAGAAGGATGAATCCGTGGGAGTGAAAGTCTGTGGCTCGTTGCGTTAGTGAATTCCAATTTTCCTTGCTGAAACAAACAGTTGCACGGGAAGTGCTATTTGATTTTATTTTTGCCCCTTAAATTTTTTCCTTGTGAGTTTCACTGACGTTTGTCCTTCTGACGGGAGAGACCACCTGTGTTAACTGCTAGTCTGGCTGTGGAGGTTTGGGCAAGTCAGGTGCATTTATAGCTCTTCTCTTCCATATCATAGCCTTGGACTCAATAAAATAGGGGAGGCTTCCAACAGAGGCTGTTTTCAGTGTCCTAAAAGGCCCTTTGCCCTGTGTTTTGTTTAGCCTTAAAAGTATTTTATAGCACCATCTGCGATACTTAGGGAACAGGTACAAAAACCGTCAAGTGATAGAACTGGTCGCACAGATGATGTTAAAAGGAGTCATGAAATGGATGTATCCAACAAAAATGTAATGTTTAATGTGTTCCTGCCGAGAATAAGGGATGTTACGCCACGGGCTGTTGGCAGTAAATCATCCCATGATTTAGATCACACCCCTGCGATGGGGTTTCAGGAGCCTCCTTTCTGGTGGGCGCAGGTCTGGGCTGACGAATTTATCCTGTCCTGTACTAGGGCAGGCTTGGGGCTGCTATCTGCATCTCTGCATCCTCTGGGAGTAAAAAGGATGGGAATGGCGGACGCTCTAGAAATGGCTTGTGTACTAGGTAAGAGGGATCACATTCCCCTCCTCCAGGAAGCCCTCCCTGGTTAGCATGATTGTAGCCCTTCTCCAGTTTGGTCCTTACTCTTTAGCATTCCACACGATGGTGCTCTCTGTCCGAGCACCCCTGTCATGGGCGCAACCTGGGAACAACTGTACTCAGGTGGGTCATCAACTAATGACTTATCATCTTTCTCCACGGTCTGAGAGCCCCCAAAGGCAGGGGCCATATCTATCGAGCTCACCCCTGTAGCCTACACAGGGTGATTTCTGGCACACTGTAAGTGTGCTAGACATATTTGGAGAATGAATGAATTATAGGACATATTCCACTCAGGCCTTAAAAGAAGGGCTACATGACACTACTGTGACACTCTCATGTTATAGAATGTGCTCATGACACGAGGACAGAGAGTGCATGAATGGTACTCCACAGAGTATAAGTGCCCTCTTAAGGGAGCAGGTGAGGTGAGCTAGAGAGTACATTCGGCTTGGAACTGTCCTACAAAGACGAGTTCAGACAATGTCACGTGTCCCATGAGCTCCAAGTCAGTTGGAGCCCAGAGCTGTGTCAGCAGCCCAGGTGGGAGGATGTGGGTCGATGGTGGATGAGAAAGGTGGAAACAAGTGTGTGCCTCCAGCCCGGGGCTGGACCTCTGGGAGGTCAGGAATTGGTGGGTTTTGCTCTCAGCCCCTGTGCCTGGAATTAAAAAAAAAAAAAAAAAAGATACAAACAAACTTATTTACAAAACAGAAACAGACTTAGAGAACAAACTTACGGTTACCAGGGAAAAGGGTTGGGGGGAGGGATAGATTGGGAGTTTGGGTTTGACATGTATACACTGCTATGTTTAAAACAGATAATCAACAAGGACCTACTGTATAGCACAGGAAACTCTGCTCAATATTCTGTAATAACCTAAATGGGAAAAGAATTTGAAAAAGAAGTGATACATGTATATGTATAACCGAATCACTTTGCTGTACGCCTGAAACTGACACAACACTGTTAATCAACTGTACTCCAATATAAAATAAAAGTTAAAAAAAAAAAAAAGAATTTGTGGAAGGGAGGGAGGCAGACAATAAAAATGGTTGGAAGAAAGGAGAGAAGAAAGGAAGGGAGGAACGGAGGGAGGGGAGGAAGAGGGAAGGAGGGAGGGAGGGAAGGAAAGAAGGAAGGAACCCAGGACCCAGTGAGGGGCTAGGTAACCCCTGGCTCCATCTCTCTCCTGCTGTGATATAATGCATTTTTTTCTTTCTCAGAGTCCTGTTTTCCCCTTTTGCTAAATAGGGGTGATAAGCCTTCCCTAGAGGGTGAGAATGAGAATTTAGGAGGTGACTTATTTCAAGTGACCTCCATGTTGGTGTTCAGTGAACGTTGCTCTATCCAACCTCACTCCCTCCCTTTCAGCCTAATGTCTTGGTGTTATTGGCAACCAGCCCAGGCTCTTTGTTTTCAGTCCTCCTGTGGGTGCTTTTTCCCCTGTCCCTCTCTCCAGGGGGTGGGCAGGGCTCTGTAATGTCCGCTGAATATTCTTATAGGCCCCCCAACCCTGCATTTTTCACCCTCTCTCTTGCGAGTTTTCTGTTTCCTCCGATGGCAGTTCTTGGCAAGCTGTGAGAGATGGACAGTGGCCTGACACTCAGGAGGGAGTGACTGATGGCCATTTCCTGCGGTGCTTGGGTCAAGGGCATTCTGAGAGAAGATGCTTTAGCAACTCAGAGAAGGTATCGTTTATCTCATTTAGCAGAAGAGGAAACCGAGGCTCTGAGAAATGAAAATCACATCACGGTGCCCTTTGGGGCACCAGAGCAGGTGTGTGTGTGCGCGTGTGCTTGTGTGTGCGCGTGAGTGCGCGTGTATGTGCGTGAGTGCATGTGCAAGTGTGTCTGTGTGTGTTCGTGCGGGTGTGCGCGGGTGTGTGTGTGTCGCGGAGGAGGCAGAAAGTTTTAACCAGTGTCCTGCAAACCTCACTGTGTGGGCAGCTGCTTTCTTCATTTATGGTGAACCTGGCTCTGTGGAGAGACGCATCTAGAACGTTGCACAGGCACAGAGTTCTCTGGAAACGGAGTGCGGTGAGCTTGTCGGTACAATCTTCGCTGTTTCGGTCATTTGCTAAAGTCAGGTCTCCAGCGACTTCAAAGCCATCTACATCATCAAATCAGGAGTGAAAAAAGCTCGTGCAGGGGTGAGTCACGTTCTGACACACGCCCACACCCTGAGGTTCAGTTGGACTCTGTTTGCACCAAAATAAAGCCCATGCTTTGCATAGAGGTTATGCATGTTGGTGACAATGACAACTGATTCTCAGTCATGGGCATGAAGCCGTCCACCTTGCAAGGACCAACCCCTCACACGAGATTTTCGGAGCAATGGGTGCTGTTCCTGGAGCCTCCATGGGCCCCACAGAACAACAGGGACCTCCCAGGAGCAAGCAGATGGGGGCACTGGGCATGCATTCTGGGTCCTGCTGGAAGGTTTTAGTGGCAGCCCCTATCTTTGTCATTTCAGTTTCCCCTAGTTAATGAGATGGGCTGTGGTAGAAAGAAAAGAACTTAGGCCTTGGAGTACAATAGCTCTGAAATTTAATTCTGCCCTTGCTACCTCGTGACCTCTCTGACCCTCGGTTTCTTCATCTATCTGAGTAAAAACACCTGCCACATAGGGTTGTTACAGCAGCATGGTTAAAACATAACTTTCTACAGTCAGACAGAGCAGGTTGTGAAACCCAGATTTACCGTGCAGTATTGTGAACTGCGGAAGACTACTTAACCCAAGCCCAGACTCGGTTTCCCCCTCTGTAAAATGGGTGGATGCAATAACAGCGTGCATTCAAGAGTTTCGTAAGTGCATGGCTCCTATTAACGGCTCATAGATGCTTCCACTGTAAGAGTAGAAATCTTTTATAATTAATTTTAATGATGACAATGTTTATAATCACTGGATGTTAGCTTCTCTTAGTAGTAGTAGAGTCTGAATATTTTTAGAATTAAAACAGTAGTCATTTCAGCTCTCCCCCACCCACCGATCCAATTGCATATTTCCCTAACCGGCTTCATTTTGCTTCATACACTTCTCACCCTCTGGTATGTTACATGGTTATTTACCTGTTACTACCCAGTTCCTGTCTCTAGGATGTAAGCTCCATGAGGGCGGGGACGTCATTTGGTGCGTTCCTACATCCCTGATCTGAGAACCGGGCCCGGCATATAGTAGCTGCTCAATAAACACTTGATTGAATTAATAAATGAAATTAATAACATAACAGACACAGAGGGTCTAGCACATTGTGTAGCTCAGAGCACTCCTACCTGTATCAGTGACCTCCGTCCTGCAGAGGAATAACTGGAAAAGCAAGGGCTTTCACTTCTTCCTTGCCATTCATTCTGGAAGTCAGATCCTGCCACGAGGCATCTTGGGAAACCCGCGTTTCCCACTGGAACTTGTGGTGGGAAGCCTGAATCAGCTCCTTCTTAATTTACCAAACAGGAGCCCCCTTGGTGTGAAACTGTAGGGGTTTGCCTAGAGAAGCCCATCCTCCTATCTCCCCTGCTTCTGTCACCTTCTCCTTGGAGGAGAGGGAGCCTGAGTTGAATGGGAGGCCTGGCCAGGTGTGGCCCATCCCAGGCCCAGCGTCCCCACTCCATTTGCAGCCTGGGTCTTTCAGCCATTTCATGCAGCCTTGGAAAGAGCCCTGGGTGCCCACGCCAAGTGGCCCGAACCAAAGGGACATCGGGAGAGTGGCGGTCATCATAAGGGGGCTCCCCTCAATGTGCTGCTCCTCCAGGAAGGCTGAATGCCTTGCAAGTGTTGGACCATAATATTTCACATTTCCTTAATTCAGAGGGCACATCGTAGGATATACAGTGGATTTAATAGCAGCTTTTCAGGGGCAAACATGAGGAGGGGGGCTCTACCACATGAAATAGTGACAGCAATTTTAACAGTTTTAGAAATGTTACCACGTGCAGCGGCCACGTTTCCAAATCAGAGAAGTCTGATGAGAATCGCCACCATTTACCGAAGGCTCCTACATTCCAGCTGCAAAGTTCTCCCTGGTCATTTGTCCACAGGTGTTTGAATCATCACAGGAGCCTTGAGAATGTAGGTTCTATTGTGCTAAATGTCCCTGTAAATAAGCGGGCTCAGAGAGGCTCTGGGACTTGCCCAGACTGGGTGAGGGTGCCCTGAGGCTTGCACACCGCGTGTCTGCCTGACTTCAAGCCTGGGCCATTGGCACCCCTGGCCGGAGACCCGGGCTGAAGTCTTCACCGTCTGGTCTTCCCCACTTGGGAGCTGAATGAGATAGGGAAAGACTCCCAGCAAGGGACTTAGAGTTCTACAGAAGCAGGACGAAAACTGGGAGTCCTCACCCAAAGCATTAGGAGATGCTCAAAGCAAAGGAACAAGAAAAACAGAAAATCAGGATAGCCAGACATGTGGCCCCAAACAAGGAAGACAGAGACAGAGGTCTGGTTCCTGGGATTCCGAGTAAATGAGAGCAAGATGAAAACAAAAGAGGGTGTTGGGTGGGGGAAAAGGCAGAGTTTTGATCCAAGATCCTGAACAGCCACTGAAATTTGGAATCATTTTTTACAGGTCCGTTTTACAATTTTTTTTTTTTACAGTGGGAGGTGATGCCTGGGGACCTCCCATCAGGGAAGCAGGTAGTGATGGGGCTTTTTATGTACCAAGGGTCCAGGTTTTCTGTCTTGACCCCTATTCCCTTTCCATTCTGCCTTTCTCATCAGACAGCCTCAGAAAAACACTGGTGCTTCTTCTGTTTTCCATTCTGCAAGACTCTTTCCTTCCCCTTCCTGTTGTTCAGGGAAAATTAATCACTGTAGTTGAAAGAAAATGTTGCCATCCTCTTTTTTTTTTTTTTAACAGTTCTTTATTGAGACCTTACCACGTGCCCACGTGCCAGGCACTAGGCTAACCACTTCCTAATTACTGATGTTATTCGGTCTTCATAACAAACTTGTGAAATGGTATTACATTCCCTGTTACAGATGAAGAAACTGAGGCTCAGAAGTTCCATCTTTGTCCAGGTTCATTTAGCTCTGTATGGCTGGTCCACCTCTCTCAGACTCGAAGCCCGTGGGTTTTGTTTGTTTGTTTTTATTCACAAAGCGTTGATGTGTAACATTATATAAGCTTCGTGTGTGTTACATTATATTTCTATTTCTGAATCCCCTACAGTGTGCTCACCACCAAAACACTGGCTCCCATCCATCACCGTATAGTTGATCCCCTTGATCCGTTGCACCCTCTCCTCCTTGCCCCGCTCCTTCTATGGAAGGAACAAAGTAACGATGACTCTGTTCTCTGTGTCTTCGTTCTTGTTTCGTTTTGCTTGTTCATTTATTTTGTTTGTTTATATTTCACATATGAGTGAAATCATACAGTATTTGTCTTTCTCCGTCTGGCTTATTTCACTTAGCATAATATCCTCAAAATCCATCCATGTTGTCAGAAATGATAAGATGTCATCTTTTTTATGGCTGAGTAGTATTCCATTGTGTGTACGTGTATATATACATATATGTGTATACGTATATGTGTGTGTGTGTGTGTGTGTATCTCACATCTTCTTTATCCATTCATCCATTGATGGGCACTCAGGTTGTTTCCCTGTCTTAGGTATTGTAAATAATGCCCATGTTTTGAAACGCATGTAAGTCCTCCTGCCTCCCCAGCCCCATCTCATCCCACACTGAGGGCGGATGGTGCTGTAAAACACATAATCTCAGGACTCTCTTTTGGGTCCCAAACACAAACATAAAACAGACCCTTGCCCAGTTGCAGAATCAGTAAGCTCACAGAGGGGCCTGTCTTATGTGTAGCCCAGACGATCTGACTCATCAAATCCCCTTATCACAGATGCAGCTGGAGATAAGGGAAGGTCTGTTTTCTTCCCGGGGAGACAGGCATGAAGACAGGCCCTGTGATTAGATAGGAAGGTAGTGGCTCATTGGGTTACAGAATAATTGCCGTGTTCGTGTTCTTCTGACCTTGATAACTGAGATGTTCCCTTTCGAGACTGTCCTGTGTGTCCAGAACTGGACCGATACTGTAAGATCTAGAAGATTTCTCTCTCTGCCAGGGCTTGTGGAAATTCCAGCAAAATAGCAAAGGATCATTTTGGACTTGGGGTGGACCCCAGCAGAGAAGCTGAGGTGAGAAACATGCATGTTGAACATCTGCACTCAGTTGGCCCCTGTGAAAGGCGTATGTAGAGGGTACGCCAAATCGAATCAAACCAGACACCAGAAAAGATAGTTGTTAATATCTTTATTTCACAGCCGTTTTCTTACTTAATGCTCGCAGTGGCTCTTGAATGTGAGTACGATTCGCTCTGTCTTACAAATGTGTGGCTTTGTGGTTGCATACGAGAAAAGTCTGGAAGGGCATGTACGAAACTGTTAATAGCGGTTACCCATCAGGACAGTTGGATTGATGATGGCAGAAGGTCAAGTTTTACTTTGTATGAAAAGCAGTGTTCCTTTTGTCATGATGATGATAATAATAATGAAGAAGAGGGAGGAAGAGGAGGTAATAGAGGGAAGGAAGGAGAGAGGGAGGAAGTGAAAAGAAATGGAGGTGAAAAACCAAGTTTCAGATGAGTTTACTCAGCTACTCAAGGTCAGGAGCCCAGCAGGGAAGTTGGGCTTTTATCAGCAGCTTCACTGTGAACCTTTCTCTTCCCTCCTGGCCATCCTGCCTTTTCCCCTGGGGGTGCTGAGTGCTAAATGACAACTTGGGACACTGCCGAGATCCAGGGGTCTGTCTGGGTGGCAGGGATGTGTTTCTGTCTCCTTCACGCCCACAGAAACACAGGCCACGTTCAGGATGTCGTTATAGTTCAGTGGCCCCGGATATGCCGGAGTGGCCACAAGCCAAGCCAGGAGAAGTGGGCTGAAGGGCCTGGGGAAAAAAATCTTCTAAGCTGTGAAATTGAGTCTCTCGAGTGAAACAGCGGAAGTTTCTTTCTTTTCTTTTTTTTTTTGGCCGCTCTGAGTACATGTGGGATCCTAGTTCCCCAACCAGGGATTGAACCCGCGCTCCCTGCAGCGGAAGCGTGGAGTCCTAACCACTGGACCACCAGGGAAGTCCCAGAAGTTTCTAGACTGAGTACCGACTGCCGAGGGAGGTTCACCTTGGCAGCCCGCCTCTGCTTCCAGCCCGGCGCCCCTCTCATGCAATAGCACCCTGCCCTGCCCAGAAGGGGCAAAAAAGTAAACAAATTTTAAAATATTAAAAAGTAAACAAAACACCTCCAAGCAGACTTGGTAAAACCACACACTAAACCCTGGACATTCCATACAGTTCTGGAAAACTCACATTACCCCCAGAGCATCACTGAAAAGACTGCTTGACACGTGCTCTCCATTTGAAAAAAGAAGTTTAAAAAAAAAAAAAAAAAAAAAAGGCCAATGCCTGTGTGCCATTCTTGGGTCCAAAAGGTGCAAACTCAAGCTAGTTTGGAGGAAAAAAAATACAGGCAAGAAAAAATGAAGTGGGAGTGGGACGCTCTTTGGAGGGGGACATCCTTCCTTCCTCTTGTGCATAACGCAGCTTAGAGCCTAGAGAGAGGGCTGCCTGGGACAGACAGCCTGGCAAGGTGCAGGAACTGAGGGAGAAATCCGGATTAAGGAGCCCACAAGACACCACTTGGGGAGTGGCCCGTGCCTAGGGGCTGGGTATTTAGATTCTCTGCATTTTGCAGGAGAATAAAATAAAAAGCAGCAGCAGCCTGGGTCTTGGCTGGCACTCCTGGGAGCTGCAGAGCCAGAGCAGTGAGCTGAAGCAGCAGAGCCCTGATACCCAGCACCTGCCAGCCCACAGACTCTGCCAAAACTACTTGGTACCAACTTCAATCATATTGCAATTCAGTATTTAAATAATGCGACAAGACTCCTTTGGAACCTGACCAGGGGCTGCTCAGGGCAGTATTTTTCCTTTTAAGCAGCAGGAGCTGAGAATCTACAATTTCCCAAAGATAATCCGGCTCCACCCTTTTCAGGAAAAGCCCCCCCAAAAAAAGGCAGCAGAGGGAGAGAACTTCACCCAGGCGAGCCGATGAAAATGGAAGGAATCTCAAATCCTGACCAGAGACAGGGAGGTGCCTTTGCCTCAATGCGCTCAGTGGTGAAATGGACCACTTCTCTGGGGCTGCAGTCACCCCATGCAAACTCCAAATGTGAGGGCAATAAATTAGTAAGGGAGGTCAAGCTGGGCCCAGAGAGCTGGCGTTTAGAGCTGGCTTAGTTCTTGACCACATTTATTAGGTGCCTTTTCCAGTTGATTTCTAGCTAGCTTCTTTTTGTCCAAGACAGCCATAGCCAAAGGCATTGCACGGACTCTTTTTGGCTTATTTATGACTTCTCCCTTGATTGGTTCTCACTGACCTTTTTCCTCCCCACAAATGCAGAATGAGACCGTGGGGGGCCTTTCGTGCTCTCATTCATGTACGCCGTCAGGAATTGACCTCATGTGCAAAACAGGTGGCTGAACCTTGTGTATATGAGACTAAGATTGCAGGTTGCCCAGTTCCATCAAAGGAAGAAAATGGGGGGTGGGCGGAAGTTCCAGGTTTTATTAATTCCGGATTCTGGGAGTTCATTCCTCTCTTGATATTTGTCCATACTTTCTGCTAACTGACCATTGCCAGCCGTGTGATGGATAATGCCCTTTAAGCCACCGTGCAAGTTACAGTAATGTCACCAGGCTATTAACCTTTGGATATTTGCATTATTAGTCAATTTCCTAAGTCCTTGGAGTGAAAGCAGCCACTGAGACTTTCCATTTCCATTTTGCAGGAGCCGGGAGTCAGGTTGTATGAATTTCCCCCAGCATGGAGATATGGCTGATTTTCTTCAGTTTGCTCTCATGGTTTTGTTTGAGGGGGGAAATCATCCACATCATGTGCCTGGCTGGGAGGGAGGTATGCTAACGGCCACCTCGTCATTTATGGTCAAAGTTTAGTGCAGGGAGCATATTTTTATTTTTAATTTTTAAAAAATTATTATTATTATTTATTATTTTTATTTTATTTTATTTTTTGGCTGCTTTGGGTCTCTGTTGCTGAGTGCAGGCCTTCTCTAGTTGTGGCGAGCGGGGGCGACTCTTCGTTGTGGTGCACAGGCTTCTCATTGCGGTGGCTTCTCTTGTTGCGGAGCACAGGCTCTAGGCACGCAGGCTTCAGTAGTTGTGGCACGAGGGCTCAGTAGTTGTGGCTTGTGGGCTCTAGAGCACAGGCTCAGTAGTTGTGGCCCACGGGCTTAGTTGCTCTGTGGCATGTGGGATCTTCCAGGACCAGGGCTCGAACCCGTGTCCCCTGCATTGGTAGGCGGATTCTCAACCACTGCGCCAACCAGGGAAGTCCGGGAGCGTATTTTTAAACAAACCCAGCATCCATTCCTTCTGTGGAAGGGGACTCGGATATTGTTTCATGGCCATAGAGTCTGTATTAAAGTGGAAGCATTGGGCTTCCCTGGTGGCGCAGTGGTTGAGGGTCTGCCTGCCGATGCAGGGGAGACGGGTTCGGGCCCTGGTCTGGGAGGGTCCCACGTGCCGCGGGGCGACTGGGCCCGTGAGCCACGGCTGCTGGGCCTGCACGTCTGGAGCCTGTGCTCCGCAACGGGAGAGGCCGCGATGGTGAGAGGCCCGCGCACCGCGATGAAGAGTGGCCCCCGCTTGCCGCAACTAGAGAGGGCCCTCGCACGGAAGCGAAGACCCAACACAGCCAGAAATGAATAAATAAATAAATAAATTTATAAAAAAAAAAAAAAAAAAAGTGGAAGCATTTTAGCTTTGGACAAGTGTTACAAGCCTCCTTTAAAAATGAAATATATGTCCAGAGAAGATATTCGCGCTCTGTAATGCTAGGCGATGCAGCAAAATCTAGGGCAAACCCGTTTACATATGAAAACCTAACTTGAATGTGAAAACATAAGTCTTCACTAAGGTTGCTCACGATGAAGCAGAGAGGAAGTGGGGTTGAGGAAAGCAGAACTTCAGGGAGAGAGAGATGGATGTAGAAATAGAGAAAGAACAGGGGGAGCAGGAGAGAGAACTGCAGACCCGACAAAATGGTCACCTTACGTGAATCTTCTACAAATAGCCAGTAAAGGCCATTATATAACAAGGCACTGGTGAACAACTGGCCGAGACTCAAGGCGCCAGCCGGTCGAGGCCATTGGCTGGACTAGCCTGGCGACTCGCTACCTCCACACCGTTATTCGTGCTGTGCCTGCAGCCTCAGTGTCCCCGTCTGTCATGGTTTATTGAAATTCACCTCAGCAGCCAGAGCTCAGATCACATACCAGCTTTGTGCTATAAAGCCTTTTCTGCCCACCCATCTCCCACCTCTCTCCGTGCCCAGGGTCGCTTACAGCCTCCCCTCCTTCCTATCACCCCGCTAGCTAGCACTTATTTCCTGCTATTGTCTATATGATGTTACTTGCATTAGTGGCTCATCACCCAGTAGACCCCAAGCTCCCAGGAGGCGGGACTCCTTTATTCTCTCATCTCCCGCGTTCCCACTGCTGGGCTTAGGAGAGCAGCTTGGACTGTGGAAAGGACACACATTCGAGTCAGAAGAATCTGGCTTTGTACCTGCTACTTCCTAGCTCTTCGACTGTCGGCAAGTTGATGTCCGTTGCCTCTTAAAACTCAAGTGTTAGGGACTTCCCTGGTTAAGACTTCGCCTTCCAATGCAGCGGGTGCAGGTTCGATCCTTGGTCAGGGAGCTAAGATCCCCCACGCCTCAGGGCCAAAAAACCGAAACATAAAGCAGAAGCAATATTGTAACAAATTCAGTAAAGACTTTAAAAATGGTCCACATCAAAAAATCTTAAAAAAACAAACAAACAAAAAGAAACTCAGTGTTACTCTGAGGACTAAGGGGTCTGCTTGCAAAAGACAGACATCTATCAGTACAGGCCCAGGCAATTTTTAACAGGGCTTCAATATTTCAGGATGCCAACGGAAAAGATGTTTTGCATGGGAGAAAATTCCTATGCAGAAATATCAATAAGCCAAATTTTATTGAACACTTGATAATTTCCAGGCTCTAGAATAAGCATTTTACCACCTCATCTCATTGCTGGGTCTCTATGACTCCATGAGACAAATATCCATTCACACCCATTTTCCTGACAAGTAAACGGAGGCTCGGAGGGGTTAGCCTGCGTGCAGCCGCACAGGCCCTTATATGATGGAGGTGAGACCTGACTTCACCTCTGCCTCCCAGAGACCCAACTCCGGCCATCCAGGGGCTTCTTGAAGTCCCAGGGGTTTTTAAAGTAACACCTTATATTTTTAAAAAGGTTGGGTCCTCGTTTAACTACAGCCTTAGGGACCAAAGTTCCTGAACCATGGCAGCTGATCTGACCATTCCAGGTGTCCTAAATGATCAATATGGACCTGTGTCTGGTCAATTCAGCCACAGTGATCAGTATTGATCATCTGGACAGCCGCATCGATTGGGTCAGGAGGGCCCTGGGTCTTCAGGGACACCCCAGACGTGACATGGTTTGACCTTTCCCCGTGCTCTGTCCGATGTCATCACCATGGTCCTTAAAACAAGGGAAACTGAGGCACGGGCAGGCAGTCTCCTGGCAGATGGCCTGGTTTAGAGGAAGGGAGGTAAGTCTGCTTTTGCAAAATCCAATCCAATACTCACCACGGTGAAGGGTTAGCGAATCAAAGGGTAGGGTGTGGGGGAACCGCTACATGGAGCTTGTCGGCGTTCTAGGGAAGGTTCTCTGTAAAGTTTGGCATCTTTGCCAGCCTCTGATCTCACAGGCAGTGTAGAGTGATGCTTAGAGCACAAGCATTGGACTCTGGCAGCCTGGATTTGGTCCCTAGCCCTATTTTTCCCTAGCTGTGTGACCTTGGGACAAGATTGTAACCCACTGAGTCTGTTTCTCCACGTGAACATAATGGGTAAAACAATGGTACCAACTTCAGTTTGGCCGAAGGAGGGTTTTTCTGGGATGCGAAAGTTTCAGGGCTAAAATTGGGAGAATTGGTTCTCCTGCGATGTAACCCAGCCCCTGGCTCCTTGGAAGCCTCGGTGAATGCTGGCAGCTACTATCACTGTTACGATGTTGTAGCCGTTTCCCAGCTTGGACACGTGGTTGGTGCTCTTGTCTGTTAATGTATTTTCCACCCATCAAAGTAGATTGACGAAAGCAAGAAATGTTGACCTAATGACCTGTAGGAGGCGGATTCCATTGTTTCTTGGTGGCCGGAGGCTTCATTTGTGGTATCGCAGCCCTCGGCCACCGTGGGCAAGGGCTGCACGCCTATGGAACGGTGAGGCTGGGGGGGTAACAGGATTGTAGAAATGACACATCTACTCAGAAGGGGACCACAGGATCTCCGCTTGCACCAGTCTGGCTAAGCTCAGGTCGCCCTGTTCCAATTACGTGGGGAAATGGAAGCAGGTCAGCAGATACATGCCTTCATATTATATTTCTCTACATGTCAATTATACGGTGTACCAGAATAACAGGAATCTGTTGGCCTGGGTGCCGAGTCATGTGTTCACATGAGCTTTCACTTCCATATGCCTTCGTCCTGTGCCACGTCTCATGCAAATGCCAGGGGTGCAAAGATGAGACACACAAAGGTCAGAACCCACAGTGACTGTCACTCAAGCACAATCCAGGGGCTAATTTCACGTGCTATGTTTGAGGTCTACTCAGGGACTTAATTCTGGAAAATGATTCAACATTGGCTAGACGGCATTGCTAGTACTATTTTCTTAAGGTGAAGGGTAGCCGTGGTCTCTGCCATTTTTTAATGTCGTTGCTCGTTGACTCGGGGTCGGGGGGCGGTGTGTGATGGAGTGAGTGTGGGTGTGTTTCTTCACTTCTCGTTTTGAGCATCTCACCATCACGTGGAAAGGTGCTGATGTGTTAATTCCAGCCAGGCCCGAAAGCAGAAGTCCAGCCCATGTCCTCACACTCGGGAACCTGGGCTGTGTCTCCCGTTTAACCTCAGGACAACTATCCCCATTTCTGAGACCCCACGGCACTTGGCTCCAAACCGAGGCCGTCAGGAAGGTTGTCCCCTTCCCACTCGGAGGGCTGGGAGTTTGTGCAAGGAGCAGGAGACGGGCAGGCCTTGTGGTCAGCTCGTCTCGGGGTCAGAGTGACCCCAGCCTGAGCTGCAGAATCACCCACAATCACCAGATTGACCACAGACCGCTGGTTTATGATTCATGGGAGGATTTCATCTCAGTGTGTGCTGGGGAGATCCACTTTCTCTCCTCCATTCTCAAGTGGAAAAAGAGGTCAGATTTTTAAGGATCCATTTTACAGACAGGCAGTTTGGATGGCAGGAGTGGGATGTGAATGATGTGGGGAAGTTGGGAAATGGTAACAACAAACAGCAGATTGTACATGTGGAGCTCTTATGTTCCAGGCACGGCCCTAAGGGCTTTTTCATAAAATAGCACGTTTAATCCTTATAACAACCCTATGATGTAGCTACTTGTATCATCTCTTATTTTACAGAGGCAGAAACTGAGCTACAGAAAGGCTAATTAGCTTTTTTTGTGTGTGGGGGGGGTGGAGTTGGGGGGATTGTTTTGAACAGTGAAAGCAGATTTTATTCAGGAACTATTGCAAGAGGGGAAAAGAGACCTCGGTATATACCTTGACTCAATTCTTTTTTTGAGTAAATTTGATGTGTAACATTGTATAAGTTTAAGGCATACAGTGTGTTACTTTGATGCACTTACATATGGTAATATAATTGTGGATAGAGCAATACCTATCACATTACGTAATTATAGTACAATATTATCGTCTTTGTTCATTACATTGTGTATTAGATCTCTGTGGCTTATTTACTACTTGTTACGTTTGAACCCTTAAACTCCATCCTTCTTATCCCCTCCTCCCCATTCCATGGTAACCACCATTTTACTCTCTGCTTTTTTATAGGTCTAACTTTAGATTCCACATACAAGAGATATCATACAGTACTTACCTTTCTCTGTCTGACTTATCTCGATCCGCATAATATGCTCAAGGTCCATTGTTATTGTCAAAAATGGGATGATATCTTCCTTTTTCACAGCTGGATAATGTTCCATAGTGTATATGTAGCATATCTTTTTTATTCATTCATCCGTTGATGGGCATTTGGATTGTCTCCATATCTTGGCTATAGCAATAATGCTGTGATAAACCTGGGAATGCGTATAGTTCATCAAAATCCTGATTCCACTTCCTATTGGTATATTCCCAGAAGTGGAATTGCTAGATCACGTGGTAGTTTTACTTTTAATTTTTTGAAGAACCTCCGTACTGTTCTCCATAGTGGCTGCACCAATTTACATTCCCACCAACAGTATAACAGGGTTCCCTTTTCTCTACCTCCTCACCAATACTTATTTCTAGTCTTTTTGGTGATAGCCATTCTAACAGGTGTGTGGTGACGTCTCCTTGTGGTTTTGATGTTCATTTCCCTGGTGATTAGTGATGTTGAGCATCTTTTCATGTGTCCATTGGCCATTTTGATGTCATCTTTGGAGAAATGTCTATTTAGTTCTGCTCATTTTTAAATCAGATTTTTGTTGTTGTCGTTGAGTTGACTGAGCTCTTTATATATTTTGGACATTAACCCCTTATTCAATATACGGTTTGCAAAAGTTTTCTTCCATTCTGTAGGTTGTCTTTTCATTCTGTTAATAGTTTCTTTTGCTGCGCGGAAGGTTTTGAGTTTGATGTATCCCATTTATTGATTTTTTTTCTTTTGTTTTTTGTACTTTTGGCATCATGCCCCCCAAATTATTGCCAAGACCAATACTGAGAGGTTAAGTAGTCTTCCTAAGGTCACACAGCTGGCAAATGCCAGTGTTAAGGTCCGAGCCCACGTAGGCTGAGCCGAACCTGTAATCCCTGTTATACTGAATATCAAAGTTATCTGTGCAGATTGGCCAGCAGGTGGTAAAAATTAAAATGATGATGAATGATGACGATAACCACGTGGACAGTCATGTTAGCAGTGAACACTGGTTGAGCACTTACTGTATACCAAGAATGGAGCCAATGGCTTTACCGGTGAAATCTCCCAGAAACTGGAGATGTCTCTTGTTTCCTTTTCCTCTCTTTTATCCCACACATCCAGTTCATCAGCAAGGCTTATTAAATCTGCATCCCAATTCCCTGTAAACTACCTGCCTCTCCCCATCTCTGCTGGGAGGCCAAAGGCTGTTCCACGATGAGGGGCTTGCCCTGCTGTATGCACCATTATGAAGCTATACTGAACCTTGCCCATTGCGGGCACTCAACAAATGCGTGTGCAATGCATTAATGAAGTGCCCGGTGTCATCATCATCGTAGCCTGTAAGGGTGGTACCGTTGTTGCCCCCACTTTGCCACAAGAAGCAGATTTAGGCTGGGAAAGTGGCTTGCGTAGGTCGCACGGAGATGACAAGACAGAGCAGACGTTTGACACTTGGGTGCAGTCCTGAATCTGAGAGCCAGTCTTATTTAACTTAACCCTTATGAATCCTTGGAGCCCCCATCCCAGCATGGAAGTCAGAAACGGCAAGCCTCCTTGGAAGCCAGCAGGCACATGACTTGGTCTTGACCAATCATGCACAACAATCGTAGACTTGGACTTGGTTGTCAGGGAAACCAGGAAGTGGTGAGAGTGACACCCAGAGCCCCGGGTGTCAGTGCTGGAGCCCAGGATCTGGGGTCTCTGATGGCAGGGAAGGAAGTTTGGCCCCTGCACCCCTAGGCAGTGCCAGGCAGTGGCTACAAAGAACTGGTCTGTTAATGTGAGTCTTCCTTCCGCCTCACCTCCCTGTTTTCTGAGCCCCCTTCTCCAGCTCTCCTGGAGGCCCCGTGAACCCCCATTACCCTTTCAGTAAATTCTTCTCTCTGCTTAAATCTTCCAGAGTCGGCTTCTATTGCTTGTAACCAAGAGCCATGCCTATCACAGCTCAGATTCAAAGGGATGTCTCGTCCACAGAGCCGGGAGGGTCTAAACTCCCCAACTGCAATGCATCCCCTCCCAGTGACCTCTGCCGGCTTGATGACCTCCCCTCCTTAAGCCTTGCAGACCCTCAGTGTGGACCACACAGAACAGTGTGGACCACAGAGACCACTGAGGGGGGCACCCCTCAGTCACAGAAACCCTTTCCCATGGGCCCCAGGGAGGAGAAGCATCCAGAACTTTGCTCTTTGTCTGCAAGTCAGTCAGGGCTAGAGCTGCAGGCCTCGCCTCTTGCACTCTAGGCCGCCCTTTGCTGAATTCTCCCGCCGGTAATGGGTAGGCTCAGAGACTGAGCCCTTGCATCTCTGCTGCCCGGTGCTAGCGGGAGCTGTCAGGGGCTTATTTATGGACGAGCCCAAGTAATGGAAACAGTTCACCTGCCCCCCTGACTCCCGCTCCCCCTGCCATGCTCCCCGGGATCAGCTCCCCCGGCCCTTGGCTGTGACCTTGTTTCTTTGGATGTCCTATACAAGCTGAAATGGATATTAGCTGTAATTACTCAGTCCACATGATCCCATAGGCCGCTCTTTGTACCGGAGTTGAGAACCTTCATTGTCCGCGTCGCTTAAATTACTGAACATTGTGCCATCCATTCTGAATGAGTGCTCAATTAAAGAGCTGGTGGTGGTTCTAGAAACTCCCTATTTATTATGCAGAGGCCAAGTATCATCCAGGCAGCTGCCCTGCAACCCAACCCACGTGACTTTTGATCTGTCACAGAAAGAAATGGGAAAAAACCCCCCACGTTTATTAACTTTTCTTTTTTCCTGACCGAAGGTGTGATAAACGTAAAAGATAATCATCTAGGCCCTAGCTTACAAATGACACTTTTCGTTTTGAAACAGAATGTGTATGACTGGGAGGGTGGCATCTCCCTTTTTCTTTCCATGAACTCACTGTTTCGAACCCCGGTTTGTCTCAGAATCCTAATCCAGAGAAAGCACCTTTCTTTTTCTTTCTCTCATTGACCCCTCTTTTGTTCAGTTTGTCCCCCAACTTACAGAATCGAAAAGGCTAGTCCCGAGAGTGAGATGGCCAAAAAAAAAAAAAAAGAAGAAAGAAAAGAAAAAGGCAAACAAAAATTAAGGGTCAAACTTTCACACTGATCAAGGCACTCAAATGATCACACGCCAAAAGAAAAGTCAGAGTTCAATTAAAAAAAAAAAAAAAGACTTTGGAATGGGAAGATGAAAACAAAAGAGTCCACACTTCCTCCTTGCATGTTATCACACAGTAATATTGCACGGTAATGTGATACACTCTCTCCCCGTGTCCAAGAGGTGTAACTGTGTATCATTAGCCGGTGACAGTATCAGCACCGCTCATTGGAGGGAGGACTCGCCTGGAAGGGGGAGAGAGCGACGCTTCCCAGGCTGACATTAATGTCTCTGCAAGGACATTCTGCCAGGGTGCGACGGGTCACAACCAAATGGATTGCTCCCCAGTGGGCTGGACTCCAGTCACATTGTCAGGTAAACACAGAAATATTCTGTCTTCGCCTGCCAAGCCTTGTCAAGTATCTGTATTTGTTATTGCATCTTGGGTCCCACAAGGTTCCCACCCATATTTCTTTATAGAGGAAATGTAAAGCATATGCTTTCGCCTTATTTCCACTGACTGTATCCAAGCGCTGTTTGAGGCCAGACATATTCTTTTGCAAGGAGTCTTTTGAGCGGCATGGATCAGCCTGCTCAGCCTGTTTTTTTTCTTGCACATTTTGTCATGACTCAAGTAGATTTGACTTTCTGGTACCAAGAGAAAAAAAAAAAAAAAAAAAAGGAATCTTTGTTGGATCCTGAACGTGAAGAACTGAGTTCTGCTTGTCCTAACTTGTTTTTGTCGTTAATACACGCCGCTTGTGGCCGCAGACAAATGACATCAGGGTCTAACAACTAATCCTAATATTCTTTTCTATGGGTGTACCTCAGAATCCTTCTCAACACAGTGCTTCTGGCAGTCCATATGAATCAATAGGCATCATTATTTGCCATGCCAATGAGAGACCCGTCTATTTTGATGTTGGTCGATATGTTTTTTTTTTTAAACTTTTTTTTCATTTTTTAAAATTGAAGTATAGTTGATTTGCAATGTTGTGTTAATTACTGCTGTACAGCAAAGTGATTCAGTTATACATATACATATATGTATATACAGATATATACACACATACATTATTTTTTGTATTCTTTTCCATTATGGTTTATCATAGGATACTGAATATAGTTCTCTGTGCTGTACAGTAGGACCCTGTTGTTTATCCATTCTGTACGTAAAAGCTCACATCTACTCCCCCAACCTCTCACTCCATCCCTCCCCCAGGCCCCTCCCCCTTGGCAACCACCAGTCTGGTCTCTATGTCCATGATTCTGTTTCTGTTTCACAGATAGGTCCATGTGGAGAGACACATTTTTAAAGGCATGAGTGGGCATTGGGTTTGGATCACATCCTTTGGGGCAGACACATTTCTCCAGGCATTAAAAGTCCTGAGAAACAAAAGTGAGACAGCTCCCCCAAGTAAAAGGCGAGTAAGAGTCCAGAGCCAGCAGGGAGCATTCTCGAAGAGCTGCAGCCTGGGTAATGTTGAGAACCCCGTGCTTCCCAAATTGCACACCCTTGGAAGACACAGGCAGCGCCTTTAACTTCCCGCTGTAATCCCACACCAGGCTCTGAAGCTATCTGCAGTCCCGCTATTTATCCGCCTGGCGAGGCACAACACTTACTTATTAAAAACATATCTATCATGGTTAATGACTTGATTTTTTTCCCTTTAATACAGTACAATGACAGGTGTAAAAGGGAAGATGAGAGTCAGATGCTTCTGCAATATGCTTCCCGCTTTAAGATGTCTTAGAACATCCGCCTTCCTCCATGGTGCCGGGATGGGGGGCACCTCCCACCCCGCCTCGCTCCCACCCCGGCCCACATACACAGATTACACGCTTGTGTTGGATGGAAAATCGTACCATTTGCAGTTTCAGATAAAAGCATGTTCAAGTGCATATGGAAAGTACCATTAGGAGCAACTCCAAGTGCCGAGTAAAATGGATCATTAGGTTTTTGTTTGTTGGAGAGTGTCTCCCATCTGACAGGGCCGAATGGTACCACTTTCAGCAGCTTATGTTCCCAGTTACATTAAACAGACAAACAGATTGACTGTTTTGCATTTCTCATCCGACAACAGCTTGTCTTCATTTGCTGCACACGTGTGGCAGCGCTGAAAGCACGGTGGTTGCCGGCCACCGAGGTCCTGGTTTTGAATAACAGCAGATGCCAACACTGAACTTCAAAATCAATCAACTCTTTTTCCTGAGTATGGATAAAAGGTCTAGCAGAGTGCCTGCAGGGGGATTTCTGCTGGGTACAGCTGAACACAGAGAAGCCACATTCATTACCAAACTTTCTGCAAGAAATCACAAATGTGGGTAATTTTAGCAAGGGACGTGGTGGAAGAAGCGGGACCACAGCGCTGCCTGGGACCAGGCAGCTTGATGTTAGGACACTCAGTTTGATTAAGACGATGACTGTATCAGTTGATCTGATTCTGGCGCGAGGGCTTAATACGCAATGACGGAAAAGAGAGTGGTTTTCACACTGGCTACTTTTCTCAGTAGCCTGTGGTCGGTGGGTTAATTAAAAGCTTTCTCCAAGAGGGAGACAGTGCAAGGGGACATTGCTCACTCGAAATTACAGAGCTAACGGCCTGATTTAAAGTCAGCCAGCACGCGATCCAGTATCTTTGACTCTCCGACTCCCCAGCTGCCAAGGCTCCTCTGGAATGGAGTTCTGAGTCATTCGAAGTGGTGGTCCCCCCACTGCCTCATGCTGGTATCGGAGGCTGGACAACAGTCCCCCGCTTGGCATCGTCTCTGTGGCACCCAGGTGCAGGAGGGCATGCCCAGCGGGCATGTGAGGGATGCGGGTGAGAGATGGACACGCCAGGAGAAGTCCGGTCACCTTCTGTCTGCTCTGAGCCTCGTCTGTTCTCTGAGAGGCAGGGAACCTTCATGGTTCAAGTGCTGGACTTTGACATCGGACAAAGCATGGCTCAGTTCTCAACTTTGCCCCTAAAAGGCTGTGAGACCATGTGGAAGTGACCTCACAGAAGTGAGCCAGTTTCCTCCTTCACAACACAGGCAGAATAGTGTAGTTGCCACTGCACAGCGTCATTATGGGGCTTATATAAGATCAAGTGTATAAAGCCCATAGCAGTTCTCCTTACCCAGAACATCTTAAGCGCTCGCTGATGGCTAGTATGTGTGTGCGTGCACGTGTGCATAAAATTATATGCTTTTTATTGTATGTGGTTCATATGTGTGCATACACATACATAGGTATAATAAAATATATAATGTGTTACCTGTGAGCATATATGTATATACACACATACATAATATATAATAAAATGCGTATATATTAAGTGTATAGATAGACATATATGTATAAAGGTGACATATATGCATAATAACTATGTAAAGATATGATATGCCGTGATGGAACCTCATGCCTCTGGCTCCACCCCCAAGGCAGGCGTAGGACTCCACCAGCTTTGTCACGTAACAGTTCATTCTCTTAAATAGGAAAAGAATGTCCTTCCTTCAATCTCGTAACATGAAAGTGAGCTCCATCGAGGGTCACCTGTAATCCTCAAAACCAGCTTGCGTGTATATTAGTGTCCTCATCCTGCAGGGGAAGAGATGAAGGCTGGTGCGGAGTGGGGAGAAGTCACTTCCCCCAGAGTCTGGCTGGTCCGGGGACCAGCGGGCGTGCAAACCCCAGCGTGCTTCCCTTCTCCATTGTCCCGAGAAGTGTGGGTCCCCCGCTGCAAGGATGGGAAAACAGGATCCTATCACATCAGACACCTATAGGACCAGTCCTCCTGACGACCCAGCTCAGTTCTCCTGGAGTCAAGCCTCAGCCTTTTTTCTCTCAAGGGACCTGCCTTGTGACTGAGTACTTGCCCCGCTCTCTGCCCCCCTCCCCTCCCCTCTCCTCCCCACCTCTGCTTTCCTTTCCTTTCTTCTCCTCTCCATGTGTTGCTGAAAAACAAACCCAAATACAAGCATTTGGATTTTATCCAAGCTTGCAGCAGACCCTGTAGTTGAAGTAAAGTTTTTATTGATGTAGAATTCAAGAGAGTTCTGAAATGATCTCTTAAAAACAAACAAACAAAAAACGTAAATCATTGTTCCTGTCTGCCCTCCCCCCCCCAAAAAAAAGCATAAAGGAATTGGGTTTTTTTTTTTAGGAACTCGTGGAAATCCTAGGATAGTCTTGAGATGAGTTTGAGGAATTTTAAGAGTTAACTCATTAACATACAAATAGTCAACAGTCAATAAATGTTGACTGCTTTAAAAATTTTAGTCCTCTCTGGCTGAGGAGCCATCTTTGTTAGCCATCGTGCCTAATATGACGCAAATAACAACCGGCATGTATTAATATTCGAGCCTTCCGTGACTGCACGTGTTTGGAGCGTGTGTATCCTGGGTGCTAGCGGAGGAGGAGCATCGAGGTGGTGGGGGGGGACATGTCAGGCACGCTCCCTGCCCTCAGCAATTGCTGATGGTCACTCACATGTCCTAAGAGATGGATGATTCAAGCCAGGTGGATGACGGGACAGAGGATCCTGGTTCTCAGGGATTAGAATCTGGGTGGGGGGTGAAAGAGATGGCTCTGGACCAGAGTGGTTAGCATAAAACGTAAGGATCAAGCCTTTCCAAAGTCATACTCAGCATCAACAAAGGAGAGAGAAGATAAGGAAGAAGTAACTTGGACCATGTGATGTGAAGGCTCTGGCATCCACTTAGAGCCAGGAAGCAAGAAGCTTTCACTGCCTGAGAAAGATCAAGGTCAAGGCGCCTACAGGCTGCCATGTCTCCGTGCAGGACACCTGGTCTGATGGGGGACCCATCCTTTGAAGTCTGAAGTGCTCAGGGCATCACGGCTTGTTGGGGGCTGCAGAGCCACCGGAGATAACTTTTAAAAAGCAGTTAATTGCCCGATTTTCCTCTCTTCCTTGAACCATCCTCCCCTTCAACTTCCCTCCACTCTTTGTGCCTGGGCCTGGCACGTAGGACCTTTTGTTGTCTTAGTAGAGGCTGAAACCTGCTTACAGCCTGGAGTTTGCTGTTTTAATTCAACAGTGGAAGGTTTTTTCGTTCTCTTTGTTTGTTTTTCTTTTCCGTTTTCTTTTTCTAAGCCAGGGGGACAATGCAGTTGCAGAGCAGAAGCTGTGTGCTAGACGCTCCCCGGATCCCGAACAAAACCCTCATTAACGGGAGGTGGATTTCCTCGTCACAGCTTTTAGCCAAAGGGCAAAAGGTCGCCCATTAACCAGCATCCAGTCTAAACAGGACTGTGTAAAATGACCGGCAGGGGAGGGAGAAAAGGAAGAAAAAGTCAAATATTTGCTCTTAACTCTCAAGTTAGTTTCCCCCAGAGGCGATCAGGGAAGCGCGGTGAATGATAAACACGGCACTTGGGCTGCAGATCTGGAGGCCCCTCGGCCAGGGGACCCATCAGCACCCCTTGCAGCCGGGCCGAGGATGCCCTGGAAGGGGCCACTGCTCTGGAGCTGGTACTGGTGGGCAGGGGGCTCAGGGGCTCTGCCTACCGTGCCGTGGTCCCCACCACCTGCCTTCAGACCCTGGCCCTGAGGGCCTCTCTTGATGGTACCCAAGCAGAAGCAGGAATTGCTGGGCGCTGACACAGCTTCCGTTTGTTCCCCTGCACAGAACCCACTGAAGGGTCTCCTTGAAGCCCTCCAAAGCCAGCAGGGCCTGGCCAGGTGTGCAGCGACTTCTATTACATCCCCTGTGCCCTGTCTTGGCCAGAGGTCAGCTCCCACCCCCTGCCTCTCCCCTCACCTGCAGCAGGGTCATGGCCTTGGCATTGGTCGCTACTTCCCACGATGAGAAAACTCTTCCCCGGGTTTTTGCATGCTGGCGTCTTCGGGGTGTCAGTGCCCCACCCCACTTGTCTTCCCACTGCAGTGAGGGCTGACCTTTGGAAACCCTCCAACTGCAGCCAGGAATTACCCTCCCCTGACCCTGCCCAGCTGGAACCAGCTTTCAAGGAAATATTTGGTTCTTATATTCCTCAGCTTGTCCAAGGGGGTTTGCAGAGTCTGCATCCTGGGATGAGACAAAGTAACATCCAGGGAGGAAGTGCCAGGCGCTCAGGCCTCCCAGGCAGGGGCTGCCCCTGTGAAACTTAGCGTGGAGCGGAGCAAAACGCTCACTTCCCGCGGACAGGCCCACGCCCAGAGCAGAGGACAGATGGACGGGGTGGGGTTGGGCCCAACGTGGCTACTCATTTCCCCAAATTCACCAACCGGACAAGCCACTCTCCCTTCTCTGCGGACAGAAGCCTCCGTGGGCAGAGAGAGGCTAGAATGTCCTACAAATATGGTCATTCCCAGGCTCAGCCCGGGCCGGCTTCATCCGAGAGCCACCTTGCAGGGGCGTCGGGCCCTTGGTTTAATGCTCTGCTGTCCTCGTCTTGAATATTCTTAATCATTGTGAACAAGGGGTCCTGCGTTTTTATCATGCACTGGACCCCACAAATTATATAGCAGATCACGGCCTCAGCTGAGCATTACAATCACTTGCGAAGGTTTTAAAACCTGTCCAGGGGTTGTGTTTGGATTTAACTGGAGGGGACTCCCCAGGGGACTCTGGTGTGTAGCCCAGGTGTAGATACACCGCTCGGTAGAAGAAAACTGTGTGTGGAAGGAAACCAGAGGATGGGGAATGTATGTTTACCCCCAAATGCCTTCAGAAAGACACGCCAGAGGCCCACAGCACTGTATTTCTATAGAACTCAATTTGCGCCCGTGTGATAGAAACACTTCATTGTGATAATACTATGAATGATGGTAATGATATTTAGGGAGTGCTCACTATCAGCCTGGCACTTTTCCAAGTACTTGTATGTTTCATTGCATTTGAGTTTCACAGACTCTGTATGGTGAGTCATGTTATTTTCCCTGTTTACAGGCGGGAAGCTAAAACTCTCAACACTTTGATTGTTTCCATAGCTGTCAAGTGCAGTTGACTTGAGTTTCCTCTCCCCGGTTATAGTCTAACTTTCTTGTGGAATTGATACCTTCCAAGGCTTAGGAGGTGCCCTATTCAGCTCTGTGTCCCCCCATCATGCCAAGCACACAGTAGGTATTCAGCAAATGATCACGCAACCAGTTCTTCCACAAAAGATTTGCCACGTTGTTGCTATATTCTTTGGGTGGGGAACTTTATGCTGCTTTCAGGACTGTCAAGCAAAATTGCCGAGAAAAACCCCTCCCATGTATTTTTCATGCTGTCTTACTTGGATCCCCTTTGTCACCCCAGAATATTATGACGGCCTTAACTACAGAAGCAGGACATCATGACTTGAACTTTAACATGATTGAGACTGCATCCCCACAAATATTATCCCGGAAAAGTGACGGGTTGGGGCCAAGAAGTGGCCGTTAAAAGCAGAGCCCTCTGCCAGAATCAGAGGACATTGCCAGGCAGCAGGGAAGACATCATATACTGTCTACAGCCACGGCCATCGACAGGGAGACCTGAGTGAATCTATTTGGCAGGGGGCTTCTGCTTTTTCCAAAAAGCAGAGTTGTCAGCCAGAGGAGCATGCATTCAGCAGGGCAGACAAATTGCAAACCTAGAAAAACACAGGAGGGACAACTGAACTGTCTCAGTAGCCTTGAACTTCAGGGGAAAACAATATGTAAGGCTGGAGAGAAAATGGACCCACATTTCCTGTTAATCTTCATGTTTGCCAGGCAGGGCCATTCCTGGGTCCTGAGGTTTCTGCTTGCCTTGACCCTGGGGCAGGAGAGGCTTCAGATCAAGGCCTGAATGCAGTCAAAAGACTTAAAGAGCTGAGGATGTAAAAAAAAAAACGTAAGTCTTCAAACAGAGTAAATATGCTGTGACTGGGAAGCTGCTGAAATCTGTGTTTATGGAGCTGATTTTTTCAGAGATTTTTCCCTTAAACCTGCATAGGGCTTTTTTTTTTTTTAATATTTATTTATTTTTGGCTGTGTTGGGTCTCCGTTGCTGCGCGCGGGCTTTCTCTAGTTGCAGCGAGCGGGGGCTACTCTTCGTTGCAGTGCGCGGGCTTCTCGTTGCGGTGCCTTCTCTTGTTACAGAGCACGGGCTCTAGGCGCGCGGGCTTCAGCAGTTGTGGCTCGCGGGCTCTAGAGTGCAGGCTCAGTAGTTGTGGCGCATGGGCTTAGTTGCTCCGCGGCATGTGGGATCTTCCCGGACCAGGGCTCAAATCCGTGTCCCCTGCATTGGCAGGCGGATTCTTAACCACTGCGCCACCAGGGAAGCCCCTGCGTAGGACTTTTAAGCCTTCCCTACCTCCTTGGACACTTGTCTTCCTGATCACATTCATAAACTTAACTATATTTATTAGGCGCTTACTTGATATGTAATAACTTGATAGGTAATAACTTATTTAATCCCACAGTAATGCTAAGAGGAAGGTTTGGCTATTATCCCATTTTACAGATGGGGCTAAGATAGATCAAGGTAGACGATGCTGGAATCAGCTCTAGACCTTCTTTTATCGTTTCACAGCCATCAGCTCACTTGGAGAGCTTACTGGGCTGGCGGAGGGGCTGTATAAGTGGAGGGGTGGAGGGGGCGGTTCCCCAACCATCACTGTCTTAGGGCAAGTCTGGCATACAGAGTGAGAGAGGTGATGTACAGGCTTTAGGAAAGCCGCAGAGCAAAGAGGGCCCCAGCGGAACAAGCATCACTGGCTTGTTGTCCTAAGGACCTTGGGCAAGGAACAGGCTTCAGTTTCTCATCTGTGAAGTGGGGATGCCAACAGCCCCTGACTCAGGGTTTTGTTGGGAGAATTTAAAGAGAGAAAGGGGGCTATTGAACACAGAGGGCAGTTCCTGACACAAACGGAGCACCCAGCAAAGAAATGGTCTCCACCACCGCCCAGTGTGAAATCCTGCTTTCCCACACCTCCCCAGAACAAGAATATGTCCTAGAACCATTTGTGTTAATTTGATCCCTGTATGTGTAAATGGCTTCAAAAGGCTTTGGTTGAAAGTGCAGCACGGAGTGTGGGCTGATGCTCTCTAAGGCCTGAGTAGCTTCAAATATATTCTTATTCCTAAAAACACCTCTTCCACTCCCCAAAAGGAGTCTATTCAGAGAGAACTACTTTTACTGCATGGGCTTCCAGCATTACTATTCATAACCTTATTCTTTTAACTTGGTGTAGTGGGCTGTAAACTCTTTTCAAGGGGAGGGCCACCACCGTCTCTGCAGAACCGTGGAAACTGAGGGCAAAGTGAGAAGTTGACCTTGTTCATTCCTGGTTTTATCTCAGGCGTGCAGGCTGCACACTTCAGCTGATTTTTTTTAATTGAAGTATGGGTGATTTACAATGTTGTGTTAATTTCTGCTCTACAGCAAAGTGCTTCAGTTATACATATACATATATATGCATTCTTTTTTTATATTCTTCTCCATCATGGTTTATCATAGGATATTGAATAGAGTTCCCTGTGCTATACAGTAGGACCTTGTTGTTTATACATTCTACAACTTAAATGTCCATCAACAGAGGAATGGACAAAGATGATGTGGTACACATATGCAATGGAATATTATGCAACCATAAAACAGAACAAAATAATGCCATTTGCAGCAACATGGATGCAACTAGAGATTATCATATTCAGTGAAGTAGGTCAGAAAGAGAAAGACAAAGCCCATATGATATCACTTATATATAGAATCTAAAATATGACACAAATGAACCAGCTGATTTCTAAATCACAGCTGGGCTGATGCTGTGTTGTAGTTTGGACGTGGTTTAGTCCCTGACCAGGTTGGGTTTGCTCAGTACCGGATGGGGAGCTGGCCCCATGGAGCAAGTGTAGACTTTGGAGCCACATAAACTGTATTCGATTCCTCCTTCCACCACCGTCTAGCCTGATACGGGGTGAGTTCTATAAACTCTCTGGGACTCATTTCCCCTGTCAACTGGGAAGAATATTTACCTAAAAGCAATGAGGCTGGGACCCAATAAGTCACCACTTCTTGATAGTATTACACCTACCTACGTATTTCCCAGAGATTGCACTAGGGTGGCGACTGACTCCCAGAAAGCTTCAGATTCTCTCAGTGGAAGGGACTTGGGAGCCCCTGGGCCCAGCCTCCGGCTTTTTCACATGGGAAATTGGCTGCTGAGGGAGACGTGCTGACTCTGGACCACATTTAGTGAAGAGCTTCTCCTACAGTAAAGGCATTAGCAAACAAGCTCCCCTGATAAAAAAAACAAAACAATCAAACAAAAAAACCCCAAAAAACATCTGTTAGAGACTGTTCATCTCCAAAGACGCTGATGGTCACCGTTCCCCCATTCTGTTCTTTTCCTAAGGACAAAGGATGAGTTTACAAGAGTTTAAGGGGAGGGTGTCGAGAACAGTTCATGAGAATGGTTTCGTGACTTAGGAGCTCTTGGCGTTCACAGGATGACCCTGACATTCTCTCCAAAGGAGCTGAGATGTTGCTTTGTCCCTGAATTCAAGTCCCTTCAGAATTCCCTGGCAACAGTCGTGCAGAAGGTTCTGTAGATCCCCAGGTAGATGACGATGGAATCTCAGTTACCCAGGAGGCGGCTACCTCTGCACAATTGCCGTATCTTACCTTATTACAGAAAATCTGTGGGGAGAATCTCTCCACTGGGCCCCATCCAGGCAATGACTTAGCAGCTGTGCAGGGCATGGGACTGAAATTGTCTGACCACATTCTCAGAGACAAAACCTGCCTCTCCTCCATCACTTTTCTCTCCCTTTCTTTCTCTCTCTCTCTCTCTCTCTCTCTCTCTGCATTGAGAAGCCAGGAAGATAATATAATCTGCTATGGTTCTTATATCTTAGATGCAATAATGGGACATGCTGATCAAGTTGGCTTTTCCTTCCTACACATACTAGGTACAGTTTCAACTCAGTGAACACCAACCAAGACTAGTGCAAGAAAAGAATTGGCATCCAGGGCCTGGTAGCCAGGCTCTGCCAGGAGTAGCAGGCCAGGGTGCAAGGAGCATAGGTTGCGGAGTCAGACTTCATGAGGCATCCCCCAGCGCTGTGTCACCAGTGAGTCCTGTATGGCTCATTTGACAAATGGCAATCGTCACATATACCTTCAAGTTTCTTGTAAGGGAAAAAAGAAAAGGATATTAAAAATTATGTGCAAAATATAGTTAATATATAGAAGATGTGTGTCACATAGTAGGCATTTTTTTAAAAGCCATCATCCAGTATTGTTCCCATCACCCTTTTTCTAGGTTTCTAAAATATAATGCAATTTTTTTCAAGGATGTCTGTGTGGGTGAGGCCCCTGAATCTACTCTCTTTCTGTAGTTTGTGTTTTGGGTGCCCCTAGTGATTGGGGTCTTATTGGAATGACTTAGCATCAGGTCTGGGACACCCCAGGAGGTGGTATTGGTCAGTACATACTTCTGACCTCTTTCTTTTCTACCTGTATTAGTTTCCTGGGGCCGTCACAACAAAGGAGCACAAAACTGGGTGGCCTAAAACAACAGAAAATTATTCTGTCACAGTCCCGGAGGCTAGAAGTTGGAACTCAGGATGTCGGCAGGACCCTGCTCCCTCTGAAGGCTCTAGGGGAGAATCCCTCCTTGCCTCTTCCGGCTTCTGGTGGTTGTCATGAATTCCTTGGCGTGTGGTACATCACCCCAATCTCCGCCTCTGTTGTCACATGGCCCTCTCCCCTGTGTGTCTGTGGCCCTCCAATTAGAAGGACACCAGTCATTGAATTTAGGGCTCACCGTAATCCAGTATGACCTCATCTTAATTAATTACATCTCAAAGACCCTATTTCCAAATATGGCCATATTCAAGGGTACGAGGAGGGGTTAGGACTTCAGCATATCTTTTTGGGGATACAGTTCAACCCATAATATGACCTGTAGGTTCTGCCTGCAAAACATCATCCCAGTACTTTCTTTTTAAGAGATGAGCCTACCATGTGACCCAGCAACCCCACCACTGGGCATATACCCTGAGAAAACCATAATTCAAACAGAGTCATGTACCACAGTGTTCACTGCAGCACTGTTTACAATAGCCAGGACATGGAAGCAACCTAAGTGTCCATCATCGGATGAATGGATAAAGAAGATGTGGCACATATATACAATGGAATATTACTCAGCCATAAAAAAGAATGAAACTGAGTTATTTGTAGTGAGGTGGATGGACCTAGAGACTGTCATACAGAGTGAAGTAAATCAGAAAGAGAAAAACAAATACCGTAGGCTAACACATATATATGGAATCTAAAAAAAAAGAGAAAAAAAATGGTCAGAAGAACCTAGGGGCAAGACGGGAATAAAGATGCAGACCTACTAGAGAATGGACTTGAGGATACGGGGAGGGGGAAGGGTAAGCTGGGACAAAGTGAGAGAGTGGCATGGACATATATACACTACCAAACGTAAAACCGATAGCTAGTGGGAAGCAGCTGCATAGCACAGGGAGATCAGCTCGGTGCTTTGTGAACACCTAGAGGGGTGGGATAGGGAGGGTGGGAGGGAGGGAGATGCAAGAGGGAAGAGATATGGGGACATATGTAGATGTATAACTGATTCACTTTGTTATAAAGCAGAAACTAACACACCATTGTAAAGCTATTATACTCCAATAAAGATGTTAAAAAAAAGAAAAAAAAAAGAGATGAGCTCATTCTGAGCATTTGTACACCTTTGTGATGTCATCTTTTCCTTTCCAAGCCTCAGTTTCCTCATCTGTTTGCAGGGGGGGTAGTACCACCTGCTTAGTAGAGCTGGCTGTTTGTTGTGCCCTCCCTAGCACTGTGTACTTTCCTGCAGTAACAGGCATCACATCTGTATTCTCTGTGCTAGGTGGGCATTCCCCACAGAGGGGAAGCCCCGTGAGGGCAGGAACCACCTCTTGCTCCCATTGTATCTCCCACAACTAGCCCAGTGCCTAGCATCTAATCGATGCTCCCTAAACGCTTTCGAATGGATGAGTGATGTATACAAAGCTTTTAGCATCTTGCCTGGCCCGGAGTCACAGGGTCACTGCGGGCTACAGCTAGTCATTCGTAGGATGTGACTTTTGCCAAGTTAGTTCCTGCATCGGTCAGGGGACTGTCAGAAAAACAATTCACCCCCAGGTAGGTTCAGAGGAGGAAATCGAATGTGAGAAACTATCAATAGTTCCAAAGGTGTTTGGAAGCTATAAAGGAAAAAAGGAAAAGCTAAGGCTGCATAGAGATCAGCAGATGCCGGAAACCACTAGCACGTAGGGAGTGTCTCTTTTGGGGACCAGAACCCAGGAGCCACGCAGCAGAGGGGAGCTGGGCCACGGAGAGCAGGCTGTGCAGTGGGAACTGGACCCAGCTAGTGATCAGACACCTGAAGGGGGTGGAAATCTCTGGCTTCTCCCTTCCACTCGCTCCCTCTCATTTCCTGCCAGCACCTGCCTCTGTCCAAGTTGACCAGGAAGCCATTCGGCAATTGAGGGGCTGGGAAGTGTCATCCTCAGTGGTCAGTTCCCTCCATGCAGAGCAAAAGTGGGAAGGGCAGGGGAGGAGTCTTTGAACAAACAGGACGGTGACTGCCCATCCCCCAGGGTGGATGCGTCCATGGGCTGTCCTGTTGCCAGTGTGGTGGGTTCCACGGAAGATGTGGAAAAAGCAATCTCTGCATAGACTTGTCTGGACTCGAATGTTTATGATGGCAATTGGTGTTTCTTCCCAATTGTCCTCAACTGTCACTGTGCATAAGGATCTCAGAGGAGACGTGATATTCAGATTCCCAGGCCCACCCACAATGTCTGGTTCAGGCCATCCTCGGGGCAGCGACTGGGAATCTGTATTTTTAATGGAGGCTGCCCTCTTGTGGAGGACCAGCCCCGGTGATTCTCATGCCGTTGATTAAAGGTCAGTAATTTAAGAAATACCGACTTAGCTCCAGGACTTGAACAGTGTTCTAGATTCCAAAGGAAGGAATAAGGCACCTTTGGAAGCTGCTGTGTGGGACAGAAATATCACACAGTGCCTGAAAGCATACCTATTTTATGCGTGAGACCGACAAGACGATCTGCTCCATTTAGCCAACGCTCCAGCCCAAATCTTGTGCCAAAAATGCCTTTGTTTTATTCCAGATTAAAGAAATGCACACACATGGCATAGAGGTTAAGCACACAAGCTCTTGAGTCTGCTGTACCTGGATTGAAACTCAGCTCTCCGTGGCTAAACTGTCTCTATAAATACCACCGTGTCTCTCAGACTGGTGTTACCTTCTTTAACCCAAAGCATGTTCAAAAAGACAGGTTTTCTCCATCTTGGGCCCTGACTCAGTGACCCATGTAACTAGTCCTGGGGAAAGATAATTGTACAACTGAGCCCTAATGATTTTAGGGAAATTAATATGTAAGGGTGGCCCATATCTCTTACCAGATGAGAGCCAGGCCTTGTCTGCTCACTCTGCCCTCTGTTTCTAAGCTGCCTGGGAGACGATGCTTTTATCTCATTGGAATAGCTTCCCTTCTCGTGGGGTCTCAGGCTTGGGATTTTAAGAGGACTTAGAAACAAGCGTCCAGCCATTTATTCATCCGTGACGGGGCAGGCTGTCTAAGGGAGCACACTTTGGACTCCAAGCACTTGAAGTCCAGCCCTGGTTCTGTTTTTTGGAGGTTGCGACCCCTTGGAAGAATGACTTGACTTCTCTAAGCCTCGGTTTCCACAGCCCTGAAATGGGTACCAGGCACCTCCCCTAAGGCTACTTTGCAAAACTGTTAGGGAAATCATGGGTTCACAGCACAGGACCTCGTCTGATGGTCACATGATGGTTGCAGCCATCACACACAGTACAGCAGGGATGGCAGCTTTGTTCAGTGATGTTTGGGGCCAGACTGTGATGACTCCCAGGGCTGGGGGCCAGAGAGCTGGGGGCTGAGGCAACTTGCTCTCTCTCCCCACATGGCACCTCCAGGTGGCCAGCTTGGGCTTCCTCACAGCATGGAGGCCTCAGGGTTCTCATGTGGACGTTCAGGTTTCCAAGGGAAAGGAAGCAGAAGTTGCCTCTTGAAAGGCCGGACCTGGGATAGTACCAGCTCCCCATAGACTACTGGTCAAAGCAGATCAGCCCAGACCCAAGCAGAGGGAACACAAACCCCACTTCTTGATGGCAGAAATGTCAAAAACTGTGTACGCATCTTTTTTTTTTTGAAATAGAGATGACTTTTATTTATTTATTTATTTTATTTTTGGTTGCGTTGGGTCTTCGTTGCTGCGCGCGGGCTTTCTCTAGTTGGGGCGAGCGGGAGCTACTCTTCGTTGCAGTGCACGGGCTTCTCATTGTGGTGGCTTCTCTAGTTGTGGAGCACGGGCTCTAGGCGCGCGGGCTTCTGTAGTTGTGGCACGTGGGCTCAGTAGTTTTGGCACGCAGGCTCAGTAGTTGTGGCGCACAGGCTTAGTTGCTCCGCGGCATGTGGGATCTCCCCGGACCAGGGCTCGAACCCATGTCCCCTGTATTGGCAGGCAGATTCTTAACCACTGCGCCACCAGGGAAGCCCCGTGTACCCATCTTTAATCGACCACGGTCCATACCTCCTTGAAGAAGCTTTCCTTGATTCTCCCTCACCCTTTCTGTGCCCCAAAGTCCCCCTTTCTCTGCTTTCCTCTAGGAACTGAATAATTACACATGGGGTGAAATCTTTCCATTAAACTGGGAGTGATTTCCTTGAATAAAGGACTGGCGTTCATTGATCCTTTTTTTGGTGCATAATGGGTTCTCAATAAATCGGAGCTATAATTAGGAGTGTTAGTACTATTAAGGTAAGATTTGTGTCTTATCTTTTTTTTGGCCACCTTCTAGCATGGAGAGGCTGACTCACAGGAGGTTCTTGGAAGGTGACTATTGAATGAATGAAGGAGTGAATGAGTGAATGAATGAACAAGCGAGCGAAGGCTTCCACACCCAGTCCTGTTCCTGATGTTAAGGGAACCAGGCTAACCGGAGGACTCTGGCCTGTGTAGGTGCTCCAGCTTTAATTACACACAGGGCATGGCAGGACTTGGGGCTCGAGGGTTTGGGGGCAAACAGCTGGCCTCTGGCCACAGCCCTCACAATAGTCCAAGGTCTTCACCTCCAGCTGCTGGTCCTGAAGCCTCCCGTGTGGACTCATCAGCTGTGTCCATCCTCCCTGTTTCCCCTGCCCACCCCATGCCTCACCGGGAAGGGGCTGGTTTGCAGAGTGAGACCCTCTCAAGGCCAAGGCTGGGCTGGGAGGCTGGCAGGTGTCTAACAGCCCGGGGCAATCCTGCAGAACAGGAAGTGGAAGAGAACACCGTACCCAGTTGAAGCTGCAGTGGAGTATGGGCTGCAGTGCTTAATTAACCACCCTCAGTCATCTCACGGATTTCTGTCATTGCCGAAAGGAAAGCAGAACACATGGAGGGTAACAAGCCGTTTCTGTCCCCCTCCGCCCCTACCCCACAAAATGGTTCCATGTCCGTTATTTTATTTTTCAATTTTTATCATGAAAATTTCACAATATACACAGAATTAGAAGAATGTAATCAATTCCCCTGTAGCCATCACCACCCCCCACCCCCCCCACCCACCCCCCACTCCCGCTTCAAGGATCAACATTGTAAAGCATTTTTTTTATTGGAGTAGGATTGATTTACAATGTTGTGTTTGTTTCAGGTGTACAGCAAAGTGATTCAGGTATACGTATATATATTCTTTTTCAGATTCTTTTCCATTATAGGTTATTATAAGATATTGAATATAGTTCCCTGTGCTATACAGGAGGTCCTTGTTGCTTATCTATTTATATACAGTAGTGTGTATCTGTTAATCCCAAATTCCTAATTTACCCCTCCCCTTTCCTCCTTCCCCCGTAAGTTTGTTTTCTCTGTCTGTGAGGCTCTTTCTGTTTTGTAAATAAGCTCATTTGTATCATTTTTTAGATTTCACATATAAGTGGTATCATGTATTTGTCTTTCTGTGTCTGACTTCACTTAGTATGATTTTCTCTGGGTCTATCCAAGTTGCTGCACATGGCATTATTTCATTCTTTTATGGCTGAGTAATATTCCATTGTGTATATGTACCACATCTTCTTTATCCATTCATCTATTGATGGACATTTAGGTTGCTTCCATGTCTTGGCTATTGTAAACAGTGCTGCTGTGAACATTGGGGTGCATGTATCTTTTCGAATTAGAGTTTTCATCTTTTCTGGATATATGCCCAGGAGAGGGATTGCTGGATCTTATGGTAACTCTATTTTTAGTTTTTTAAGGAACCTCCGTACTGGTCTCCATAGTGGCTGTATCAATTTACATTCCCACCAACAGTGCAAGAGGGTTCCGTATTCTCCACACCCTCTCCAGCATTTATTATTTCGTAGACTTTTTGAGATGGCCATTCTGACTGGTGTGAGGGGATCCCCGGGGCTAGTGCTGGCTCACTGGTGGGTGGAGTCAAGGTGGAGAAGTCTCTAGGGCTCTTGCCCATCCACCGGCAGGTGAAGCTCGTTCCTGGAGTCTGGCTGCAGGGCCCAGGGATCCAGAGCTGGTTTCAGATCGTTGGCTGCGGGGAGCCGGTTCCTGCAGGATCGTAGTTTTCTTGAGTCTGGTGTCTGCCCCGTGGTGGGTGAGGCTGGTCTAGAGGCTACCGAAGGCTTCCTGGAGGGAAGAGCCAGCGCCTGCCCACTGGGTCTTGGCCCTCAGGTGGGCAGGGTCCTGTCTAGGGGGCGTGTCTAAAGGCAGCTGTGGGCTCTTTAGTCTTTAGGCAGCCTGTCTGCTAGTGGGTGGGGCTGTGTTCCCACCCAATTAGTTGTCTGCCCTGAGCTGTCCCAGCCCTGGAGCCTACAGGCTGTTGGGTGTGGCCAGGTCTTGGCGCTAATGAGCTAGAGGGTGGATTTCAAGATGGCATCCTCCAGCATCCGTGACCATGCCGCTGAATGCTCCAAAATACATCTGCCACCAGTGTCCTCGTCCCCAGGGTGAGCTGCAGCTGCCCCCCGCCTCTCCAGGAGACTCTCCAAGACTAGCAGGTAGGTCTGGCTCAGGCTCCTGTCAAATTACTGCTTCTGCCCTGGGTCCTGGTGCGCGTGAGGTTTTGTGTGGTCCTTGAAGAGTGGAGTCTCTATTTCCCCCAGTCCTGTGGGGCTCCTGCAGTTAAGGCCCGCTGGCCTTCAAAGCCACATGCTGTGAGGGCTTTTCTTCCCAGTTCTGGACCCCTGGGCTGGGGAACCTGACGTGAAGCTCAGCACTGTCACGCCTGTGGGAGAGCCTCTGCCGTATAATTACTTTCCAGTTTGTGGGCCTCCCAGCTGGAGGGGATGGGACCTGATGATATCGCAAGTCTGACCCTCCTGCCCGTCTCCTTGCGGTTGCTTCTCTGTCTTTAGCGGTTGAAGAGCTTTTCTGGCAGGTTCCAGCCCTTTTCATCGATGGTTGTTCCGCAAACAGTTGTGATTTGGGGGTGCTCGTGAGAGGAGGTGAGCTCACGGGCTGTCTACTCCGCCGTCTTGGCTGCCGTCCTCAACCCAGCCATTTCTGGAATGTTCTTTTGTGTTCGTGGCCCCAGTTCTCTGACGTAACGCAGAGGGAATGCTCACTTCCAGCTTTATTTCTTAATGGGTTTCCAAAGGGTTTTTTTGTTTTTTTTTGCCGGAGAGTGAAATCTGTGCCGTACTCTTAGGAATGGTCCACATGTGTGTGTGTGTGTTGCGGGGCGGGGGCAGTGCTGAGGGTAGTTGCGCAGTTGTATCTGAACAAAGGCGTTCGTATAAATGCACAGAAGGTTGTGAGGTGGGTTTTTGTGGGAGCATGTGGATTAAACCACGTGAGAACGGAACGTGCGTGGGGTTATTTACATGGGGCTGGGTTGTTTCACATAAAGACATGTGAGAATGGGTCTGTGGGCAGCTGTGAGTGAGGTCATTTGTCTCTACGGGGCACTGGTGTGTCCGCCTGGATAGATATTTCAGTAGGTGGGGAGGTGTCCTTTCAAAATTAAGCAAGCTTGGCTTCCTTCTCTAGCGGAGGGTGATAAGAAAGACTTCTCAGAGAAGGTGTGTAGCTCCTGTCTACTTCCAAACCAAGCTTGTTCACGTGGATGGACTTTCCGGGGAATCCTTGGCAGGCTATAAAATCCAAGGGGGGCATGAATGCATTAAAACAAAACAAAAACAGCTAGTGTTTATTCAGGGCTTACTACGTGGCTGGTATTGCACCAGGCGCTTTTCATTATCGACCTCACGTGTGCCTCCCGATAACCTTATTGGGTAGGAACCTTTATTATCCCTCCATAGAGTTGACAAATGGAAATAGCTAGTAGGTGGTAGAGAGGGGATTTGGACGTACAGTGTTGAGCGTTAGAACCCAACGCCGTCCCAAGGCAGCCTCCTTGGGCTGTATGGGAACAGACAAGGCACCCCTATCGCTCAGCCAGCTTTGCAGTGGATATAACTTGCTCCATTGCCACTAGGGACAGGGGCTAATAATTCTGTGAGCATCGGAACCACTCCTGGAAAGAACGCTGGTGCAGAGATCGGGGGACATGGGTGACTTTTGGAAGCTCACCTCTGCTCCCATGCCACTTTCCCGCAGTACGTCAGTACTCTCACTTGGTGACAAGTCCCGCACTGCCCTCTGGCTTTGCCTGGGCTTGAGCATTCCAGTTCTCTAGGCCACCTTTGTAAGATTTGACGGTGATTTCTCACTGATGAATCCCCAGCCCTTGGAGACCAGCAAGCTCACCCTAGGGAGCTTCTTGAGAAAGCGGTCGGTCTGGAGTCACACTCCCAGAAATTAGAATTCAGAGCGTCTGGGGAGGAGCCAGGAGCTTGCCTTTTTCGCACGCCCCCTTCCCCACGTGACTCTGATATGGGGGTCCAAGGACCATATTTTCAGAAAAACTGCTCTCCAACTTTTCCAGGTGTGTAACTTAAGAATCCTCCTCTCTGCACCTAGGAGAGTGCTGGAAAAGGAAGCCACGATTCCAGGTCTGAGGTTACACGTGACTGAGCAGTGTCCCAAACGGACCTTAAAGTGGGGGCCAGTATATTCCTCTAAAGTTCAGTCTGCAATGCCAGACAGTATTTCTTTAAAAGCTGTTGGGGAGAGGAGCAGACAAATGCCCATGTGAAGCCAGGCATCCCTCAAGGAATTTAAATGGGTCAGGAACTCTTAAAGAATTTAAATGAGCATGAAATAGGTAGAGAGGGTTTTCTGGGCCAATATGCAAGCCAAATAGTAAATAACTATTTTCAGCGCCCAGTTCGGTTGGCAAATTTGCATATACATGTGATGCCGTGCGTTTCTATTTTTACCACGTAAACGTGCAATCTGTAAAGAGAGCCCTGTGCCCCGGTGGAAATCCAGGCTTGGGCTGTTGGCTGGGAAGAACTGTTTTCAGTCTGGCTGGACCTAGCATTCTGTACTTTAACGAGTCCAGATGAGAGCTGAGAGATGGGCAAAGAAGAGAGAGGGCACACGGTGAGGTTTCTTGAGCCCTTGTAGAGCCAAGATCTCCCCTGCAGCAAAATGCTCATGTCTGAAAAACGGAAGTTAAAGTGGAAAGTCGGGCAGCTTGCTGTGACACCAGCCTTGCACGGTTTAAAACAACTTCCCGCTCTTTTTTTAAAAACCCACCCCAATTTTATTATGACTTTGTTATGATTATTATTGATTATTATATTACGGTGATTATTATGATTATTGTCAAAGTGTAGGTATAGTATTGGCATACATCTGCAGAACTAGAAAAGCTCCCTGCTTTTCTCCTTGGTGTCCTTTGATTTTAGAGGACTGAGATAAGCCAGAAGGAAGGGTTACTGGCAAATCTCTTGATGCTTTAACTCTGGCCCAGCACATGGTTGTCACTCAGGTATTTTGTAATTACCCGATAGGACCCTCCAAGGGGTGACTTTGTGGAGTGAACTTGACATTCCCCTTTGGATCCTGACACATTGGAAAGTAGTATATCTTTTCACTGTTTCTTGCTGCAAGAACGCATATTAAGGAAAGGCCTTGCAGAATGAAGGCAGCTTTGCCTCAGTCCCGAGGAAGATGGCGGTCGTCGGCAATGGTTTGCTTACCTTCTCACAGGCTCAAAGATTGCTAAAGGGTCAATGATGCTTTGCTAAATTACCACTTATGCTGGCAGTTTCTAGCCCTTGTTTGCCACAAATATCAGGAGACTAACTTCATTAAAAAGAACCTATGGGAATTCCCTGGTGGTTAGGACTCCGTGTTTCCACTGCAGGGGGCATGGGTTCGATCCCTGGTCCTAGTTGGGAGCTAAGATCCTGCAAGCCACTCGGAGTGGCCAATAAAAAAAAAAAAAAAAAAAAAAAAGAGAGAAAAGGAAAAAGAAAAGAACCTATAATTGAGGAGCACGGGACGTACAAATTGGTCCTAAAAGGACCTTCCTTCCCTCCAATACCACTACCTTTGCGCCCTTTCTTTTTTTTTTGGCAAATTATTGTTTCATTTAAATGGAAGATGGGCAAAGTGGAGGCTCCAGCTACCTCCGTGTGCAAGAGATGAGCACTTCTGTTTGAGGAGAGGGTGAAACAGCTTGATGAAAATTCAGCTGTGGTTGCCCAAGTTTTCCAAAGGCAGGATGAGTGCCCAAGGCAGAGAGAGTCTGGAAGTTTGGTATCGCCTGTGCTGGGTTCTCACATGCTTTCATTTTCAGAATATTAGTTCCTTTGTCAGGTCTAACCCTGAGTCAGTAATGATTGCTTGGCAGTTGGTTATGGCATATTACAATATTTGGTCAATTTTCAGAAACTACCTAAGATTGTCGTGACATAGCTTCAAAGACGTGCAAAGTGTTTTCTCAAAAAATATTTTAAAGCACTTTTAAAAAAAAGTTTGTGTTTCCCTTTCTCTTAGTAATTGAAAGAACATAGAAGTGAACTAAAGGAGATGTTTATCAAGCTTTGGGGCTATAAGTTAACCTTTTGGGGGTCTTCTTATAACATAAAGAGGTATGCTTACACTACTCCAGAATAAGGAGAATTTTTACTAGTTTCAAAGAGCTCTTGAAAAGAATATACTGTAAACTTTTGCCAAAGCTGCAGCATCTTTGAAATAACTTACTGTGAACTGTGAGGAAATTTCTTGTGTGTAATATATTATGACTTGCTTCTCTAGAAAGGTGGTTTCCTTTGCCATCATTGAGTTGAAAAGAATTACTATTCATTATCTTGTGAAACCGTATCTGTCTATCCATCCATCCATCCATCCATCCATCCATCCATCCATCCATCTATCCATTTACTCATTCACAATGCCTATCACTGCTGATTAGCAGAGATACAGAGATGAACCTGAAACATTCCCTATTTCCTGTCCTCAAGGAGCTTAGGATCTAGTACAACAGACCTTTGGCTTGTGCAGATTTAACAGTTTCTGAGAAACCCAAAGCTTTGTGACCGTATCACCTGTCATCTTGCTACTGCCTGGATGTGAATGGATTTACATGGTGTCCTCAATGAAACCAATGAGGAAGGAGGGATCTTGGAACCAATGGGTGAGCATAGCTGACAGCCCAGCACCCACCCTGAGATCAACTTTGTGGTTTTGCGACCATAATCATTCTCATAAGAGGATAAAAAACACGGTTTTCGGGAGTACAAGAAACTCCCAAAGAAAACCCTCTGCTAACGCTATTTATGGAACTAAATAACTTCCTGCTTCCCAATCGGCAGTGTTTTTGCCTCTTCAGATGCCATTCCTCCAGGTCAGAAGCAGGATCTGTCATCCTTTAATTGTTGGAGTATCTTTATCCCAGTATTCCAAGAGGTGACTGACTGTCTTGCCATCTTTTTTGTTTTTTAAACCCATTTTACCATGAGGCCCCAAACACTGGGGCCCCTGTTGGCTTATTCCACGTTAAAGTGTCGTGGTGTGACACTACAGATTAGCACCCTCAGTGTGGGCCTTGCTATCCACAGACAGAAATGCAAGGATCTGTAATTAACACAATAGGGGAGAACTTGTGTCTTAGGTGTAAAGGACTGCAATGGATTTCCCCCCCGAATTTCTCCTACGAGTGAGCTCTCTGATTGTGCTTAAGATGGGATTTGAGATACAGACAGTTGGTTTACAGAACTCTTTTCAAGAACACAACTAACTGCATAAAGCAAGGGTTGCCTTGAAGATACAGTACTCAGTGCCCTGTGGCTCTCTCTTTTATGTGGTATAACCTCTGACCTCTTGTATTAAAGCATAGATTGTATTTTCTAACTCTTCAGGGGCCCCTTCCTCCCCGTCCATTTCTCATCAACCCTCTTTACTTTGGGGTCAGCAGCAGCATTTGCCTAACAGCCTTCACTCGCTAGCCCCCATTTCTTTCTCTCCATTGCTTTTATGCGTTTGACTCTATTAAACGTCCAGTCCCTAGAAGTAGAGCGTGAGATAGTGATTCCTGGGGGGCGGGGGGGAGTGAGAGAGAGGGACGATGCAGGCAGAGACTTGCATGTAGCTGAAGCCTGGGCTCTGGAGTGGTCCCCCTGGGCAGTCAGCCAATGACTGCCGGCTGCCCCCAAGGGCAGGGCATAACCTGCAGGCGTGTTTAGACACTGAGGCTTCTGATGGCCGAGGGCAGTTCTCAGGAGGAGCCGGTGGAGGGCTGAGAGCTGTGAACACTAAGGGTTGGGTGCACCAGCCTGGTACCTAGGACCTGAGCACGGCGTCAACCGTATCACTGCTCCCACCCTTTCCAAACCGCCTGGAGAACCATCAGGCTCCTGATCTTCCCCCATAAAACTTACGTGTTCTCTCAAGCACCGCTCGATTCAGGAGAATTAAGAACTCCTCTTTCTTCTTGATTTCAATCTATTGTGTTTATTTTCATCATTACTTCCTTCCCAGCCACTGACTCTTTTCAGCTGCACTGCACATCTTAACGATGTTCTGTGGGCTGCTTCAGGAACCTTCATGCTATTTCTGTCAACTCCATTCAAAGCTCATTTGTAAGAGAGGGACTTCCTGTTCATTATTTCTGTTCCTGTGCGTCGGGAGGATTTATTGTGAAAATTCGTATCACTGGGATCCGTTATTACCCATAGATCACCTCGGCCTTACCTGATGGCGCTAATCCTTCTCCCAGCTGTCTCTGCTCCCTGGGCCGTCACCTCCATCACACCTTGTAGTGGGGACTGCATCTCTCTAGCTGTCCTCTGGCCCTATCCCTCCCCATGTGGTGAGGACTCCAAGGGGCCACTGAGACAAGCCCACCCAGATACCTCTTGTAGACTATTCTCTGGGTAGCCAGGAACCTGGGGTTCCTCCTGCCTGCCTCTGGATCCTGTGTAGCCTCTTCCCCAGGTCAGGGCTCCTAAGAACTGGCCAAACCTGGGCTGATGGGTGGCCATCAGGAGAGGATATTATAGACAGAGCTGAATATATAGACCAGAGTATGGACATGTATACTAGGTTGAATAGTGTCCCCCCAAATCCATGTCCACCTGGAAACCCAGAATACGACCTTATTTAGAAATAGAGCCTTTGCAGATATAATTAGTTAAGTCAAAAATGAGGTCCTCCGGGATTCAAGTGGGCCTAAATCTGATGACCGGTGTCCTTGTAAGAAGAGAGCACAGATGCCCAGGGAGAAGGTCGTGTGAGGACAGAGGCAGAGATGGGGTGATGCAGCCACAGCCAAGGTACCCCTAGGATTGCTGGCCACCACCGGAATCTGGTTGAGACAAGGAAGAGTCCTCCCCTGAAGCCTTTAGAGGGGGCCTGGCCCTGTGGACACCCTGCTTTCCAACTTCTAGCCCCTTAAACTTCAGAGAGTAAATTCCTGTTGTCTGAAGCCACCTAGTTTGTGGTACTTTGTTACAGCAGCCCTAGGAAACCAACATGATATATACCCAAGAGGCCCCGGAGGGTGGGAGAAGGAGTCTTAGGTGGAAAAAGAAGGGTGATCAGCCCCAAGCTGGTGTTCTCTGGGCTTCCAGGTTTGGGTACGGAATTCCAGGGCATCTAAAACTTTCGAATTTGAGCCCTCCAGATTGTTACAAACAGATATTTGTCAAGAGAGGATAGATTTCTTTTTAACAGTGTGTTAGTTTGCTTCGTACCTTTTAGAAACTTAGACTCCAGCTGTACTCCTGGCCCAGTCCTCACAAATGTTGGGGTGAGCCTGCCCCCGGCCTTTTTTCTCCTAGTGTTTACACGAAACTAGGTTTATCCCCAAAGTCCTATTTGTGGAGAAGCTTCTACTACAGACCCGGTTAAGCATCACGTGCAAGCAGCTTAACCTTTTCTGGATTTTCTGAAGTGTAATTTTTTCCCTTCTTGAAGAGAGCTGAAAATCACTTCTGGTTAGTAGGGCAGCTTATCGGGCGGATGGTCTTCCTGCTTCCGTATCGAACGAAGGCCTCACAGCGTCAGCAAAGAGCCCCTCTGCCCTGGAGCCCTTGACGGGGAGGCAGAAACCAGGGTCCAGATCAGCGTTGCAAGAGCACGTCCATTGCCCCCAGACTGAATCCCTTATTGATAACATTTTCCAAATCAGTGTGATTCAGATGGGCTTTTTATGATTCCCGCCCCCCCCCCCCCCACCCAGTCATCAATGCTTTGGCAAGGCTCTGGAGCAGTGGTTATCTAGATGGCCAGCTTGTTTACAAAAAGGAGGGTGGTGGAGGAGGAAAAGGGAGAGGAGGAGAGGAAGCCACCCCACAGAAATGAAACTCAGTCTTCAAAGGGGGTTCCAGTCTGCGGTATGAGTGCCTGTACACTGGGTGCTGTGCTGTTAGGAGAGAAACAGAATGTGGTCCTTGCCCTCCAGGGGCTTGTGGTCCAGTTGAGTCAGGTCAGACCCACAAGTGGGGATCAATCCTCAGATGTTCCTCTCTCCGCCCCTGCACCTGTGACCCAGGGACCCACCTGCAGAGGGCACCTCATGCCGTCCCCATCGGAGCTCACCTTTTCTCCGCCTGGCCCCGTGTCCCATTCCCCTCAGCTACTCAGGAAACAAATCCACGGAGGATGTGGTCACGGGAGGACCACGGGACAGAATGGACGGGGAGCCACCAACCTCTCTGTGTTCCTTCACAGAGCGCGGAACCCCTTTAAACATAAGCCCCGTTTCCTCCTCGCCCCAGGTTGCTGTCGCTGTCATTCCCACCTCCCGTAAGAGGGCAGTGAAGCTCAGGGAGGCCGTGGTGACACAGCCAGAAACAAATGGAAGGGTGACTGGCATCCAAGGGTGTCCGTGGAGTTGGGAGGGGGGAAGCTGAATCAGTATTCTACCCTTTTGTTGCAAGCACAGCCAGAGAGGAGTCGTCTGACTGCTAAGCCACTGGTTCATGTCTATAACATGTTAATAACAGCGTGACCTCCCTGGGAGTGGGAGGTGAGAACTGAATGATAAAATGTATTCAGAACGCTCAACCCGTTCCTGGGAAAGTGGGAAGCAAACATGTATTTGGGAGACGGTGCAGGACTTGAAATTCTGTGTTCTTCCTGCTTGAGCAAACAGGTTTTCTTTTTTTTTTAATTAATTAATTAACTTATTTATTTTTGGCTGTGTTGGGTCTTCGTTTCTGTGCGAGGGCTTCCTCTAGTTGTGGCAAGCGGGGGCCACTCTTCTTCGCGGTGCACGGGCCTCTCACTGTCACGGCCTCTCTTGTTGCGGAGCACAGGCTCCAGACGCGCAGGCTCAGTAGTTGTGGCTCACGGGCCTAGTTGCTCCACGGCATGTGGGATCTTCCTAGACCAGGGCTCGAACCCGTGTCCCCTGCATTAGCAGGCAGATTCTCAACCACTGCGCCACCAGGGAAGCCCCCAAACAGGTTTTCTGTTGTCCGTTCTCTGCCATCCCTTCCCCAGGCACAGGGCACCTCATCAACTTACAGTTTAATAGACCCTTCCAGAAGGCTGTGCCTTCACCCCGAGATCCAGGGCTGGCCCAGGGCAGCTCTTGGGGGCGGGCAGGAAGGCAGGAGCCCACTCCAGGTCACTGGCAGGGCGGGTCCTTGGTGGGGCAGCTCCACAGGCTTCCTGAGGACGCAAATAACACACAGCAAGAGCGAGGCTGGGTTTCTGAAACTGTGAGTCCCTCTTACCTAGGAAACCCCGGACTGCGGCTCAGTGAGGCTATAAGCAACTCTTGTGCTTTCAGACCCGGGAAAAGGGTGCTTTAAGCAGGCATCTTACTTCCAAAGGCTTCATTTTAAAGGCAAGGGCCTCTTAGTTCTGAACACGAGAGAGAAACACCGTGCTTGGGTGAAGGGAGGATTGGATTGTTAAGCAAGCTGGAGGATTTGCAGGAGGGAAAAAAAATCTTGGAAAGAGATTTTGTCTTTTTTCCTCTCTATGCCAACAAGGCACAAGGATTTGACTTCCCGAAGGAACAGGACACTGATTTTTGAGACTTGCAATTTTTAAGCATGGTATTTATTTTCATTCAAGTAATGGAAGAGTCATAAATATGCAGCTTCAGATGATCCAGAACTAAAGACTCACTTTCCCCTTGAAAGGTTCCCACTAACCCCTCTCTGCCTACGGCAGTGGAAGCTGTCATCTGGTCCCCAGTTCCCACTGCTGTCTCTGAACTTGGGATGGATGAGGACCTGGATCACCCAATCCAGTCCTAATTCGACCACTGAGTTCCGTGGAAAGGAAAGAAAAAAAAAACGTTTGTTCACTTAGTGCAGCAGTTTTCTTACATTTGCAAATGGAGGAATCACTGGGAGGCCCTAGTAAAAATGCCGATCTCCAGGCACAGAGATTCGAATTCAGTAGTGCTGGGTAGAGCCTGGGAAGCTGCATTCTTTACAAATGCCCCTCCCCCCACCCCACCTCCAGGTGATTCTTAAGTGTGCTGTTCCCAGGGCCACACTTAGCACCTACTAAAGACCAGACGCTCCACAAGATACTTCTCCTAGCTCCCAAATTATTGATTTCAGGAATTGTTATATTTATATCCATAAAGTCTTATTACAAAATAGTCGTCTCTGATTTTACAGATGGAGAAGTTAAAGCTCAGAGGGATTCGGTAACTCCCTCCTGGTCACACAGTAAGGAAGTTGTATGTTTACTAGTGTCTCTACAATTCCTAAAGCCACACACTATTTCATCTCCCTGACAAATAGAGGTGCCTCTTTCCCCACCTGTCAGTAGATATGGCAGTAAGTGCTTTAGTAAGTGTAGGTGCTAATAGAGTAGAAACTAATCGCAGAGGGGCGATTAAATAAGGTAATATTAGGTTTAACCATATGAAATTGTTGACATTCAACCATTAATAACCTACAAAAGCAGCAATTTCAAATGGGTCTAATTGTAAAGTGCTGGGTAGAGTACCTGGCATAAAGTAATAGCTCAGTAAATATCTAGTATTATTAGAAACTGTTGTGGGTAGAATTGTGTTCCCCAAAAGATAGGTTGACATCCTAGTCTCTGGTACCTGTGAATGTGACCTTATTTGGAAATAGTCTTTGAAGATGTAATTAGTTAAGTCAAAATGAGGTCTTACTGGATTAGAGTGGACCCTCAATGCAATGATTGGTGACCGTATAATGAGAGAGATTTAGATACACGGGCACCCAGAGGGGAGACAGCCATGTGAATACAGGAGCAGAAATTGAAATGACACAGCTACAAGCCAAGTAAGCCAAGGATTTCCAGTAACCACCAGAAGCTAGAAGAGATATGAAAGATGAATCCCCTAGAGCTTTCGAAGGGAAATGGCCCTGCCAACACCTTGATTTCACACTAGTGGCCTCCAGAACTGTGGGAGAATAAATTCTTACTGTTTTAAGCCACCAAGTCCATGGTCATTTGTTACAGTAGCCCTAGGAAACTAACACGGACGCTTCATCCCTCTCGTCGGCTTTGTGGTCCACCACCACCACCCCATTCATCGCCATCATCTTCTAGAGGACAAGATAGGGCAGCAGATCCTAGAATGGTGAGCTCTGATGGGTGCTGGAGGAGTTCCTCAGTGTCAATCACATCTTCTACTTAGACTCACCCAACCCAAGCAGCTTTGATTTCCACCCAGATTTCTAAAAGATCCTTTTATGATACACACACACACACATTTGTGCTTTTTGATGCTTTCCCAAGCTCCCTCCAGCTTGTGTAATGTAGACTTCTCCCCAGGGAAATGTTCAAGAGACAGAGAGGCGGAAAAATGGTAGCCGCAGAACACTGGGTAAACATCAGCTCCCTTCATAACCCTCCTTTCTTGGATGACAAATCTGTGGCGGGCCCCCCAAATCCCAAGGAGGCCCACTTCAAACATTTATTTGGATCAGTCTAAAGGGTCGAGGACCTACTATATAAAAAGTCCCCTGATGTACACTGTTCAAACAGACTTCACTGGCACAAAAATTCCAAAATGGAGTCTGTGGTCCATTTCATATTTATTTTTCAATCAAGACAGGGTTTCCAGTGACCTTTGTTTCAATTTTTGGACAGAAGAGACACTTCGTCATGGTTCCCCTCTTCTTCTCTCCTCTCACCAAAACTGGAAATACAGAATCATGATGCTCTAAATTCTGTCCGTTTAGTGATGAGATTTTCCAAATAAAAGAGCAGAAACAGAAACCGTGATTGACAGTGGGGCAGAATATTTAAAATCTGAATTGTCCAAGACAGTCTGCTTAGGAGCGGACCCTCTGGACTCAGTCTTTACATTTGGGTCCCATCTCATTGGGTCTGTGAGTTTGGGCGAGTCATTTCACCTGCCTGTGTCTCAGTTTACTCATATTTATGAAGGCAGTGCTATTAATATCACTCACATTTAGAGTCTGAGTATTCAGTGAATAATGAACAGAAAGTTTCGTAGAGTGACACGTCACGTAAATTCCCAATAGTAACTATTACTATTATTTTTTTTTTTTTTATCTGTAGAGAGGAAGGTCTTTACTTTGCCCTTTCTATATTTCAGAAACTTGTAAACTTACTACCGGTGTCATAGGCATTATTTTGCAGCTCAGAGGGTTTAAGCAACATACCCAAAGTCACACAGCTACTCATCTCCTGAATTGAAATTTAAACCTGGTGGAATTTAACCTGAATTTAATTTAAACTTGAATTTAAACCTGGCTGGACCCCAAAGTCCGTATTCCTTCCTCTATACCATGTTAGACTGTCCAGAATATTTTCACTCAAAATGAAGTTGCCCTCATACAAACACGACCCATGACCTTAACCCTTGGCACTGAGCCTCCGAAGGTTATAGCCTTCTGACCACCTTGATCTGGCAGAGAGAAGGAGACAAAGGGACAAAATAATCTCATCCAAGTTTAGACCTCTGATGGGGCTTTGGCAGAGGTCAGTCAACCAAGGCCAGTTGTCAGGAGCTGGTGAAGGAACACCAAGACCAAAGGACCAGGGATGCAAATGAACATTCTGAACACAACGGAAGGAACTGGGTCAAAGTGGAGGGCGGTAGGCAAAGAAGACAGGGCAGTGGTGACAAAATAGTCAGGACTCGTCTCCGTATGGGATTGTGGGTGGTTGGAGTGTTAAAGGAACGTGGTTGAGGGAAGATGAATGGATGCAGACGAACGAATGAACCAGTGAATGAATGAGTGATGGCTTTAACCCAGAGTATCGGCTCTCGGTGTGCTTTGAGGTCTTCCCTGAAGGCCAAAACCCTTCCCAGGTCTACCCCAACCCCAGGGAGTTCAGAGATGGGTGGGGCCGCCGCGTCGCTAATGAAAGCTGCCCTACTTGGGGCCCCGCGTGGGGCGATGCTGTGGTCTCGTTCATAGCGCATCCGCATCCGTATCCGTATCCGCGCGCAGAGATGAAAGCTCCCGCCGCCCCTCTGCTGAGGCATCCGGCCCCGGGAGCTGCACGCATGGGGCCCAAGGGGAGGGCGGCCCAGAACCGGGCTGTGCTCCCCCTTCTTGAGTCTGTTACTCTTGGGCCAGGACTAAAGGGGGCTTAGGTTTCTGCACGTTTCATGTGGCGTCTTTCAAAATTGAAATCCACTTGAAGTGGTTTGGGTTTTTCTCCTCCCCGCCTGGTGTTTGCTGTAGCGAAATACCTTCAAACACAGGCAGCGCTGCTCCGCGCCTGGCCCTGAGCGTGTTCAGAGGAACCCGGGGACCCACATCAAGCCACCCTTTCCATCAGAGACGCCCCGGCTGGGGCCCCGCCTGCTGCGCGCTCTGGCAAAGGTTTTCTTTTACCCACCCCCACCCCTTTCCCCCTCCACCACTGGCTCACATGTGCTGCTTCTCTGGGAAAACAAACCACCCTTATTTCTCTGAAGGACTTATTTGGAGAGTTTGGAAGGCCAAATTCCAAACAGCAGGGTCCCATATCCGGTCTGGACCCCCATTTTGCTCTTTGAGTCTGTGGGGAAGGCAGAGGGGAGGTGAAGGGGACCCTCGTCCTTCACCCTGCTGTTCCGTCCTCCCCTGGTGCTGCTGGACATCTTTTATTTTTCTGGGTCTTCCACTAAACTCCGTATTCCCCCATTTATAACATCTTTGAAAGAAAACATTTAGTCCTGTTGGCTAAAGAGGCAAGAAAGCTGGATCAATGCCCCAAGTCATAGCCCACAGACACATCATGCCCCTTTCCAGTACGTATGTTAGAGCAAGGTTTCTACCTGCGCCATGGAGATGTGTATTGATAGTCCTTTGTCAATATCGACAATCTTTATCAATATCAACAGACCTGTCATGGGAGAGAACATAACCAATCGAGGACCCATGGATATTATTTTAGTATTTTAATTACCCAGGGCCTGTGACCGTTGACTCCTAAGTACATAATTATCGAGGTCGGGGCAACTTGGGAGACTGGGTAATTCAATGCCATCTCTCTGTTGCAGCTAAAGGAATTCCAGCCCAAAAGTTTTATGTGACTTAGCTGAGGAGGTCACGGGGCACTTGTTCTGCTGCCCTGAATGGCCTTATTTGTATTATGAGATTTAAAGGTATTTGCGTACATTAGGAGACTTGGAAATTTTAACAGGACCCTATGGAGGTTATGGGCCCTTTGAAGTCTGCGTTGCCCTTTTCGTAAATGGAGAAGCAGGGATCTGGGTCTCTGATGTGGTTCACACTTACAAGCTTTGGCGATGTCGTTTGTACCCAAATCAGAGGGGGCAGTGGCCTCCCAAGAGGTCCACACTGTTTGGACCTCTCAGCAAGTTACAGCAGGAACGGAGGTGTCCTTCCCAGCCTGTGCCTCAGTCCACACAAACTAGGGCCAGTGGGAACGCTCTCCATCCTTCTCCTCCCTACAGTCACCAGTGCATTTATTTCTTGAGCAATGGTTGTGCCAGAAAGCCACTGCATCTAGATTTGAGATTGTACAGGAAGCAACTGAGTCCTGCCCAAGGCGAGAAAGGGCTAGGGCAAAACCTCTCCTTAGTGGCTTGTCTGCGAAATAGAAAACAGGAGTGATGGTGTCTTCCAGCCCCCTTGCTTTCAGATGGGGAAACTGAGACCCAGAGACTGGGATTGAGTATCTCAAGGTCTAACAGACTCAGAACAGAGTCAGGACTCCCAGCTCTTGGCCTGTTCTTCTCCTCTGTGCCCTTGGCCACTCCTCTTAGCTGCAAGGCCTGCTGTGATGCTTGGGCTTCCAAGAAGTGTGTCTCACATTTCCTCCCTGCTCACTCAAGCCAGCAAAGAGAAAAGCCCCTTGCAGCCCCCAGGCCAGCACACAATAGGACTCATGTACTGGGTGTCCTTCCCTAGTGGGTGCTTCTTTTTTGGATGCTTCTTTTGCGGACTGCCCTCTCTGGGGGCTGGCTGTGGAGGGAACATGCTTCTTAAGGGGTTCCTCCCTCCTTCTGTCCCAGCTGTTCCATGATCCCTAATTTCTGTGCCTGTCAGTTGATTTAGGCCCTTACCCTCCTCAGACCCACCCTTTTAAGTAAGGAGAGGGAGCTTTGAGACTTGTACGTCTGCAAAGTGCAAGATGGAAGGACAGGATAGCAGGAAAGGCCAGAAACCCCTCAGAGCCGTGCTCTTTGTCTGAAAGGAACCAATGCATTTATTTCTTGAGAAATGGTTGGACCCGGTTCGCTTCCAAGCCCAGGTTTCTAGATTCAGGATTTTACTGGAAGGAGGCGGGTCCCTGCAGAGTCGGCGATGGGGCTCAGGTGGGACCTCTGTCTTACAGGCTTGCCTAGGAGATAGAAAGTAGGTCTGCGGAGGCCAGAGTTCATTACCTCCCTCAGCTCCCTTTTCTCAGTTTGCCATCCCTCCACCCCCGCCCGGGGTGATTTGCATGAGAGGAAGTCAGAGACCCAGGGACAGCCCCAGGCCTTTAAGTTGCAGGCCACAGAGAAGGAAGGTGAGCCAAAACCAGAGTGATTACCACTCTGCTCTGGCCCCTGAACTTCACCGGGGTTTCAAAACGACCGTATCTTCACCATGACCTTATTTCTGCACGAGGAACCGCAGGGTACCATTAATCACAACTAGTTTGTAGATTTAAAAAAAAAAAAAAAAAAAAAAAGGTAGACTTGGTGACAAAACAGGGGCGTTGGCTCATTTGGGATGGGAGCTGTGGTTAAGGTCCCTGCTGTATCCGCACCCCCATTTGCCGGGGAGAGGGGCAGGCGGGCAGACTCTAGGCCAGGGTGACCCGTCTTCACACCTGGCAGCTGGAGGGCCAGCCATGGTGGAGCCGGGAGGAAGGTGTGACTCCCTCCAGGCGTCCGGATCCAAGGGGCTGAAGTGTGCGGCCACCGCCAGCGGTCACCCCTGATCCAGGCACATCGGCCCCTGCGTCTGATCCGCTTTGCATTCTGCATACAGAACTATTTTCAGTTCCGTACGGCAAACACTAAGACGTCCTGGGGTGACCAGCAGTCTCAACAAGCATTTTGTGCTCAGCGTAGGTGACAGACCTTGGGGTTAAATGTAATTAAAGCTGCTTTTCACAAAGACTTGGGCAAGGAAAGGCAGAAAGAATGGAAACTAGCAAACATCAATTAAATACCTGCTACGAGCAAGAATCAGCTCGGGGCTTTTACCTCCCTTAATTCTCACACTCTTAAGAGATCCTGAATATTATTCCCGTTTATCAGATAGAGAAATAGAGGCTCCAAAGGGTGACGTGACTTGTCCAGGGTTGTACCGCTAGTAAGTGAAAGAGGAAGAACTCGAACCCAGAATAATCTGACCATAAAGCTTGTGAGTGGGATTTTGTCTGCCCCCCACCCAGGCCCCCTCCCTGGAGGTGCCAATACATTAGGGATTTATTTCTCTGGATCGGAGCCCTTGTTTGAAAGTGATGTACAGACTGGGTGGGCTCCCTGTTGTATTGGCTCTTATGCAGCTTGATTTCTTTCAGGTGAGAATTTCGGCTATTTCTCCCAGTTATTTTCAGTTAGACCAGCAAGACGGCTCTTTTTTCCTTAATTTTTAAGCAGCCCCATGCCTGTTGCAGCAAATCTTTTGGCCTAGTTTTCCTACAGAAATGTGGTTCCTAAGGGGAAACCAGGATAGTGATTGCTAACATGTATCGTGTTCCAGCATCGCAGAAATTGTTTACTGTGCAGTATCTGAATTCACTTTCACAATAATCCCACAAGGCCAGTGCCACTATTATGGTTCCCATTTGATACATGAAGAACTTGGAGGCTTAGCGAGGTGAGGTTGACTTGCCCCACATCATGGAGCTAGGAGCAAAAGATTCAGGTTTCCTCCAAGCCCTTATTTTCAACTTCTGGGTCGAGAGAACCATCTCTTTCCTGCGATGGGGTGGATGCAGTTACCCGAAATTAAATTGCGCGAGCTGGACCTGATTTCTACCCAAGAAATTGAGAAGCACACGTCCGCACCTCATGGTCATGGAGGGCATGATGGATTCAGAAGGGCCCCCCTGGTGACCATTCTGGTTATTTTTGGATCTGTTGTTTGGATCAGAATAGTCATATCGATGTTAGGTGAGAGCTCAGAGACCCAGCTCCCCTGGGGAGGGCGTGCCTCAGTGGTGACTGCACTGCTGGTGACTGAGGTGAGATCCAGCGTGTCTCATGAGCCAGGAAGCCAGGGGAAGGTCACACCCCAACCTGTGCTCACAGGGACCTGAGGATGGGCAGGAAAAGTAGGACCCAGCCCAGCCCCATCCTCACCCCGCCTTCCAGACGCGGTCAAAAGACAATCTGTCATTTAGGAATCTCCTTCCAGACCCTTTCCTCCTCTCCTCGTTACGAGCATCTTATACTACAGGGCCCTTGACCTGTGTTCTCTCCATAGGTCCTGACATAACAGCATTGAGGTAGGTGTTGTGTTATCCTTTGCAGGCTCACAAAAGTTGAGTAGTTTGCCCAAGGCCCCGAGGTGGAAGTAACCTGCGTCATACTGCCTGGCTCATCACAGAGGCAGTGCCCCCCACCCCGTCCCTACACCAGCTGATTGGCCTCGAGCCCTCAGTGCCCTGGTCCATCTGCAGATCATCACACTTGGCCCCAGAAGGACAAGCCCACAGCAGCACACGAAGGAGGTTCCTTACAGCTCTCATGTGGGAATCCTCCCCCAGGCGTTGACCTGCTCCCATTCTCCTCCGTTCCCCTAACACACACGCGCACACACACATGCCTATACACACACATGCCTATACACACACACACATATGCATACACACACACACGCAGAGTCTGCAAGTTCACGGTCTTCATGTACTTTCTTGCTTCCTTATTCTGGTCAGGGTGTTATGAACAGAAACAATGCAAGTCGTTTCCAGGCTGATGGATCTAACATCTAACTGCCCACGCACACCCTCCAGCGCTCCACTTCCATGGCAGCCATAGTAACCTGCCCCATTCCAGATGGTGACTGCTTCATCAGTGTGGGTGTTTATGGGCAGAGCCTCTCTGACAATCCACAGCGATCTATAGCTTGAACAAAATAAAACTTTGTTGCTTTAAGCTTCTGAGATTTGGGGGGGGTCTCTAGCCTATCCTGACTATACAGTTTATTACGTAGATAAGGGATTATTACTAGGAGTGATTCAGAGTCTAGTAGTGGAGACAGATGGGTAAATAATTACAATAACTCATTCATTCAACGACCATTCATTTATAGCCACCCTGTGCTCAGCTGTGCTCTCATCTGGGAACGTAGGAAGTCTTGTGGGAGCAAAGGGAAGAAGTCAGTCCCCACTGTGACACCCTGTGAACATTTCTATCTTCTCACTTTGATTGTATGAGCATCGCTGGTTTACAAATCTCTCTCTAGCAAGGCAGGCAGCAGGGTCTTACTCAGTGCCGTACCTGCCAAGCCCAACACGCTGCTTGTCACGTAGTAGCTGCTCAATTAATACTTATTGAATGACCTCATTTATAAATGAATCCACCCACCCCACTCCCCTTAATGGTCCCAAAGTGAGCCATTGAAGTTTGGAAATGTAACTCTTACATAAGTAATAACAATGCAGCATCATAGATGAAGGGAAGAAGATCTTCTTGATATCATGCATACAGCTCTTTCCAGAGAGACAACCCCAATCCAGTTGTTCCATGTGCTGCCTTGTTGCTTTTTCCCTGTGTTACCTTCCCTATCTCTCTCTCTCTCTCTCTCTCCCTCTCTCTCCCTCTCTCTCTCTCTCTCTCTCTCTCTCTCTCTCTCTCTCTCTCTCTCTCTCTCTGTCACTTCCATTATAGCCAGAGAAGCTGTTACTGCCTCTTTTGGGGCTCACCCCTCTGCCCTGGTAGCCCTCACACCCTACCGACTAAGATTCTGTATCCCAGGCATGCTACTCACGCCTCCCCCAGAGTCACTGGGCTGACAGGTCTGGGTTGGGGACCCAGGAGAAAGAGAGAGGTGAGAAGAGGCTGGGAGGTGAGTCTGCCATGACCGCATGGGAAGTGAGACCCTGGTGAAAACATTAAGGGAATTCAGACTGAGCGAGGGCTGATGGATGACTGATGTGCATAAGGACCATATTTAGGATTAACATGCTATCTTTACACCTTGACATTTTGCCCACCATCTTACACTTATTGAGTTTAGGTTAAACAGAGGGAATACATCCTTACTTAATTAACCAATGGAGATAACAGTCTTGAAAATTATGAATAATACTAATACTTTTCATCTATGGAGTATTCGTGTGTGCCTAGGTGCTTTGAATATATTATCCCCAGGGGCAGATGAGGAAACCCATAACGGTGAAAAGATGACTTGATCTTAAAATCGGTTGCTTTTTTCTAAGAGCTTCTTGAAGAGTTGATTTCAGCGGAAGATCAAGGATTAGTAACAGGCGAGTTCCTGTCACCACCGGTTTCCCCTTTGACTTCGCAAGTCTTCTTTGAGCATCTCCCAAGTGTTTGGTACCAAATGAAAATTTGGGAAGTATGGGGTCAAGGGACCTGGTCCTAGAAAGCATGAGGAAGGCAGCAGCTTCTGTCTTCCAGATGTGGACCTTCAGATCCATGGCAAACTAGAGGGGAGAAAGGAATTTTCTAGAGTTTAGACATTTGCATATCAGGAAGATGCTTGTTTTGGTAGGAGCATTCAGAGAAGTCTTCCTGGAGGAAGGCTTGGTTTTCCTTTCAGAAGATGACTGTGTCTTTTTTTTTTTTTTAATTTTATTTATTTAATTTATTTATTTTGGCTGCATCGGGTCTTTGTTGCTGCGCGCGGGCTTTCTCTAGTTGGGGTGAGCGGGGGCTCCTCTTCATTGCAGTGAGAGAAACCATAATCGTTTTATCTGACGCAGTGAAGGCAGCGTTTGCCATTGGGCACAGCCTGGCTTCTGGGTTTAAATCCTGGCTCCAGCAGGTTCTCAGTGGGAAGCTTGTACCAAGTTATTGTTATTTAACATCATCAATAAAAAAGGACATCGATTAGAATGCTTAGTTACAATATGGATTCAATAAGATAACGTAGGCAAAGTGTTTAGCACCGTGTCTGAAGCGACGGTGAGTTTCAAGGGCAGGCAGCTGTTCTTATTCTCATACCGCTGGCCAAACCCCCTGAGTTCTTCAAGCCCAGGTGGTTTCTCTACTCTGTTTTCCCTCTGGATAGCGAGGGAGAACACCTGGGTTCAAGTCCCAGCTCTGTCGTTTATTACCACGTGATCTCACTTCTCAACGCCTCACCTTTTCCGTCAAATGGGCATGAGGGGTTCGAAGCTTCCGGGGATCTCTTCCTTCTCAGAGAGTCCTCCTGTCCTTCTCAGAGAGTCCTTCCTTCTCAGAGAGTCCTCCAGGAAAAGGGGTCTCATTATTGCGGACATTCCGATCTCATAGCCTTGCCTCCCCACTGTCCATCCTGCATCCCCCTCTGACCCTCTTGCCACTGGTCTCTCAGGACATGAACCAGATGAGTTTCCTCTGGTCTCCTGCATCCACAGGGAGGCTGTGTCTGGCTTGCCTGCTGGTGGGCTCGGAGCGATCTTGCCACACGGGAAGCTTATATCTAGGCTTGTCCTTTAGGGATGAAACAAACATCCAGGTACCAGGATCCATCTTTCAGGAAACCAGAGGAATTAAGAGGTCTGGGACCACCTAGAGAGGGCAGTTATAGACCAAGTGGCATCACAATGAAAAGCTTGAAGCCTGCCTGCTCTGCAGCCCAGGGTCGGAGCACTTGGAAAGTGTGTGTTGCCAGAAAAAAGACAGTCACAAGAGTAGAGCCCGTCCTACTGGCAGCAAACTCCCGTGACTCTCCAAGCTAACCATCACGGACTCTGAGAGTTGCAGAGAACCCTCCTCCACCAGCCTCCCCTCCCCCCCCCCCCCACACTTGAGAGAAGAACTGCTTTCAAGACCTGTGGTTGAAAAGGTAGCATAGACACCCTGACCATGACTGACAGGAGGAAGAGAGAAAACAGAATAAGGGGAAGAATGAGGCCCCCGGGTCACACGGAGAAAACGTACTGTCACGAAGAAACCAAATTAGGTTTCAGAACTTTTCTGCCAGAACACCATCACCTTGGGGTGGAAGGTTCTGATCTCCATTCTAAATACATCTTGGGTTTTTGGGGAGAACATGTAATGAGAGAGTGTCTTCTCTTCGGAATAGCCAGGGATGGGACACACATCGTACCCTCCCAAGTATCCTTTTAGTGTGTCTAACTCTCTCTAGCTGTTCCCCACCCCTCTCTTGACCTTACTCACCAAATCCTCCCCATCTGGCAGGTGAAGACGACTCAGGTGAGAAAGTTGCAATGACAAAGTTGCAATGGCAAGGAGCTTGGGTATGATTACGTGCTTGACACCTGGGTTAGAGGCTCAGCGAGGGGCAGTGTCTCCCTAGGCCGCTGTTCATCCTCAGGGGTGGGCCCCGTTCCTGGCCCACAGTAAGAACGTGGTAAATGTGTGTTGAATGACTCACATTAACGCTCGGCCATACTGTATACAGCAAATACCAGCCACATCTGTACTTCTGCACCCAATCCCAGCAGGCGTGTGGGCTTTTCCCACACCACCACGCAATTCTCTGACCCCAGCAGGGTGTTCTCCAATTCAGCTCAGTTCTGACACTGTCTACCTAGCGGTAGCATTGGATCCCACAGGTTTAGGACTCGGTTCTACACGACCACTCCCTGCCCCCACCCCCCAACGTCAGACGCCAGTTGCAAGTCCAGATTGTGCCCTGGGCTTTTGACCAACTGGCTATAGCTCGAAGGTTCCCAGGACCCCATCCGTGGGTTCGATTAATTTGCTAGAGCTACTCACAGAACTCAGAGAAACGTTTTACTTACTACGTCACAAGTTTGTTTATTTATTTGTTTATTTATTTATTGGCCACGCCGAGCGGCATGTAGAATTTTATTCCCCGATGAGGAATCGAACCTGTGCCCCCTGCATTGGAAGCACAGAGTCTTTTTTTCTTTAACACCTTTATTGGAGTATAATTGCTTTACAATGGTGTGTTAGTTTCTGCTTTATAACAAAGTGAATCAGTTATACATATACATATATCCCCATATCTCTTCCCTCTTGCGTCTCCCTCCCACCCTCCCTATCCCACCCCTCTAGGTGGTCACAGAGCACTGAGCTGATCTCCCTGGAAAGCACAGAGTCTTAACCACTGGACCACCAGGGAAGTCCCTAGATCACACGTTTACTATGAAAGAATATAACTCAGGAAGAGCCAGATGAAAGTGATGCATCAAGCAGGGTAGGGGGAAAGGGCTGGAAACTCCCATGTTCTCTGGGCACCCCCTCGTCCGAATCTTCACATGTTTACCAACCTGGAAGCTCCCGAACCTTCTTCTCCTTGTGGTTTTTATGGAGGCTTCGATGCACAGGCATGACTGATTCCGTCATTGGCCATCGGCAGTTGATTCAATTTCCAGCCCCTCTCCCCGAGGTTGGGAGGTGGCACTGAAAGTTCCAACCCTCTAATTACTTGGTTGGTTCTTCCCAGCAACTAGAGTCTCCAGTCATAGGTGGTTCCAGAAGTCGTATCATTAACATACCAAAAGACACCTTTATCCATTACGGGGGATAAACCAGAATGGAAAAGAATATAAAAAAGAATGTGTGTATATATATATATATACATATATATATATATATATACATATATATATATATATATATATAAATAAATAAATATATATATGTGTATATATATATGTATAATTGACTCATGTTGCTGTGCAGCAGAAATTAACACAACATTGTACATCAACTATACGTCAATTTAAAATAAATTTTAAAAAAAGACACCTTTGTCACTCTCATCACAGGAGATTCCCAGAGTTTTAGGAATCTGCCAGAAAAAAGGACAGAACCAATATTTATTTCTTATTATAAATCACAATGTCACGCATCCTAGGGGCAAAATGGCTGCCTCTGAATTCCCCTGACTTTTCTTTGGCACGAGCTGCACGATAAATGTGAATCTGATTTTCCTACGTATTATTCTGCTTGAAACAGACAAGAAAGTGAGACACCAGTGTCTAAGTTCTTCAGAAACTGCCATAATTATTTTTCCCCCTCTTCAATACCACCCACCCACCGGCTTGTGGAGAAAGTATGGCAGCCCTGTAATATTTGGGAGAAGATCACCCACTCAGATAGTCTCCAAGCTGGGCCTCATTCCCATCAGAGGAGCTCGGGGTAGCGTGATCATTGAATCCTTCCCCAGGGCCCCCAGGAGATCCCCTGACTCAGAGCAGATTCTGCTCCAGAGGGCAGAAGGTGGTGGTAAGGATCCAGCAATGCCGCCCATCCCTCTGGGCACACCTCCGACCCTCCGTCATTTGCTTGCTCTGCTCTAGCAGCAATGATCAATTTTCCACTCTCACATCTCCATGCCCTGGCACTTGCTCTACGCTTTGCCTCTGGAGCCCCTTCTCTATGGGTTGAATGAACAGAGCACATATCTGCCCGAGGCCCTTGACCTAACAGATTTTGTCTTGAGGCTTTCTCCCTAGGTCCAGAGCATTTAGCCCCCAAAGTGTCCCAGAATATTTCTGTCCCAAGTCTGATGTCCTTGGTCTACATTTTCTATTGCTTTAGGCACAGAGCCCAGAGGACTATTTTGGACAGAGCTTAAGGCTGTGAGTAATAGAACAGGAGTTTTAGAATGTGGATGAGCCTGGTTCAAATTTCAGTTCTGATATTTATTGGTTGTATAGCGTTCTACCCTCCAAACCTCAGATATTTCATCTGTGCAAAACACCCACCCTGCCTGGTTGTCGTGACAATGACATCTAGTAACGCAGGTAAAGCTCGTGCAACAGCATGTGGTCTGTCGTAGAAACTCCACAAATGTTAGTCCCCTGCATTGCCATTCTGTCCTGTGTCTGACTCCCTGGCTGGGGGTTGGGGAACTGGTCGCTCTCTCAAGAAGCAACTGCTGTGCTGTCCTCGCCACTCTGGGAAGGGAGAAAGGCTGAGTCTCACACTTGTGCAGGATGTTTCCTGCAGCCAATGTGGAATGGCTCCTGGCAGGTCCATTGAGCCCCTTAAGGAGAAGGGGCTCCATCCTCGCTGACCCCCTCCACTGCCTAGGCAGGGCTGTGGGCTGGGTGTGACTAATGGGAGTGTCAAAGAACTTGTCACTCAGGCTAGGCCCTGCCCTCATCATCCCCCCTCTCTTGAGGAACCTTCTCATTTTGTGAACCTGTCACTCCGCTCAGCCCCCCAGGGCCAGCCAGAAGCGGCTCCTCTGTGGCCAGCCCCCACAGTGCCCCCTGATCCCCTCCTGTCTCCATGATGGGGCCCTGAGAAGCCCCCGAGGATTCCGTGACTGAAGAGAATGGCAATTCTTCATTCATCCACTTCGTTCATTCTCTCCCTAACCATTACTGATCACCTACTGAATGAAAGGTCCTGAGCTAAGCTTCAAACTGGAAAGCTGGGTGGGAGCCCTGGTACCTCTCACTCTGCTCCATCCCGGCTTCCTCACCCGATCAGGGTGCAGCCAGCTCTCTCTATCCCAGTGCCCCTCACCTGCACCCCAGGTCTTCTGCTAAATCCCCATCTCCTCTCTTTTGGACCCTTAGAATAGTCTCCTCACCCTTTCCCCTTATCCTGGCACACCAGACTATTGCCTGAGTCATCTTTCTAGAATATCAGTTTTGTCCTGTGAGTCTTGGGTATGCTGTTTCCCACCTGGAACTTGCATTCTGTTATATTATTAGTTTCCTCTAAAAGAGCTCACTTTTTTTTTTTTTTTTTTTTTTTAACTTGGTCTTACTCCAAGCAGTATCATCCATGAAGCACAGATTGGATGCCAGTTGGATATCATACCAGTGTGAGTTTTAAAAAATAAGTAATACAATGAGGAGTGTTTGTTCTTATGACATCTAAGGCTTTCAGGCATGGGTACTATGCTGCCTGGGGAATGTTGGCCTGGGGAAGACTGCCAGCACTCATTTACTTACAGGCTCTTTATCTAGCACCTACTGTGTGCCAAGCAGTGTTGGGGATACAGCTAAAAACTGACCAAATCCCTGCCCTCCTCGAGTTTCTACTCTAGTGGTAAAACAGACAATAGAAGAATAAGATAGATGAGTCAAGCATATACAGGCTTTTAGTTGATGACAAATATTAAAAGTAAAAAAATAAAAATACAAAATAACAAAGGGGGCAGGAAAAATCCAATGGTAATAAACTCTGCCTGCCTTTCCAGCTCAGCTGCTCTCCCTCTAATTTCAAGCTCTGTACAGATAGTTCCCACAATGCACTGTGCTCACAGTGCCCGCAATGCACTGTGTCTGTAGGTCCCACAATGCACCATGTCTGTAGTTCCCACAGTGTTCACAGTGCTCATAGTGCCCACAATGCACCATGTCTGTAGGTCCCACAATGCACTGTGTCCATAGTTCCCACAATGCACCATGGCCATTTTCCCACAATGCACTGGTTGTCACATCTCCCTGCCTTCGCTTGTTTCCTTGTTTTCTGCCAGGGCCGCCCTTCTCACATATACCTCTGGTTAAATCATCTTTATTCTTTCAAGTCCACCCTAACATCTTTCCCTGATTCCTGCTCCCCAGCCCCCATTAGAATTAAACCTATCCTCCTCTGGGTACCTTGGGCCATTTCTGTAGTAGCGCTTCTCAGCCAATATGGTCTCTCCCTCTTGCTGGGCCCTTTTAGGCTGGGGTGGTGCCACCTTTGTGCGTGCTACCCCACCCACCAACTAGAAGCCTGGACCACGGCATCCCGATAGCCCGGCAATCTACCTGGACCTCTGCTGTCCGACTTGGAGGCTCTCAGCCAGACCTTGGTGTTTATGGGTGGTGCCTGTGCGGGTGAGCAGGATGCCCGGCCCTTCCCTGTTATCATCTCGGCATCTTTTTGGACAGTGCCGCCTCTTTTGAAAGGTTAGAAATGAATAATTCTATAGCAACACATCATTTAGAAAGTACATGCCCTCCCCCAGTTCTTCTCCCTGGTAAAGATGAAAACATGCAGAAAATCAGGAGCGTCTCATCCAGTGAGGCAGGGCAGGTGGCGTGACCCACTGGTGTGACCTTCATTGGGACAAACCTGCAGTGGCATTGTTTCCAGAATCAGGCTGTGTTAAACCCAACTCTCGGGAGTATTTTGTGCTTTCTCTAGGCTGTTCCCTCTGCTTCTTCACCCTATCTCTGCTCTGATTCCAGTCTCACCTCCTCTTACCTGGGCCCCAGGATGCCCCGTGACATGCTGGGTGGGAGGCCCTGAAGAGACGTACCCCATGACCGTGAGCCAGTCCACCAGATTACAGCGATACGGTCCTCCTGTGCTTTCAGCCAGAGGCCAGGGCAGTGGGACCAGTGCCCCACCCCAAGACGCCAGCACAGTCAGCCTCTTCTCTAGGGAAGCGAGTTTTCACACGCAACCAGGGGCCCCGGTTTCATTGAGTAAAAGCCTCTTTCTTCCATCATTTCTTTCATCTACTAATGATTTACCGACCACCCGCCTCATGCCCTGCATGGTTCTTAGCACTGGGGAGATGCATGTGGACACGATTGACAAGCTCCGCTGTCCTGGAGCCCACCTTCTAGTGGTGGGGGGAGTAGACACTCATCAAACAAGCAAATACACGGTACAATTACCCATCGTGATCAGGGCTGTAGAGAAAGTGCGGGGACTTCATGGGGCCTCAGTGAAGTTCTGAGTTGATAAAACCTGAATGACAGAAAAAATGCATCCTGCTAGGTGGTGGGAGGGGAGGAAGGTGGGAGGTGTGAATGAGATGTACAGGCATAGGAACAGAACGTGCAAACTCCTCACCTGCGGAGGGAGCTTGGCACTTTCATGGAGCAGAAAGGAGGCCAAGGGGACTTGGGCTGATCAAGGAAGGGAGAGGGCAGATCAAGAGGAGGTTTGGCCAGAAGACCTAGTAAGGACTTGGCTTTGATTCCTGATGCCCAGGAAAGCCATTGGTGAGTTTTAGGTGGAGAAGTAGCACAAGTGGCCACTCATCCTGGGGGTGCAGGGGTGCTTGTGAGGACATAGAATGGGGAGCATTTATTTTATTTTATTTTATTGAAGTATAGTTGATTTGCAGTGTTGTGTAATTTCTACAGCAGAGTGATTCAGTTACACATACATGTATTCTTTTTCATAGTCTTTCCCATTATGGTTTATCACAGGATATTGAACATAGTTCCCTGTGCTCTACAGTAGGACCTTGTTGTTTATCCACTCTATATGTAATAGTTTGCATCTGCTAATCCCAAACTCCCGCTCCATCCCTCCCCCACCCTCCCCCTTGGCAGCCACCAGTCTGTTCTCTCTGTCTGAGTCTGTTTCTGTTTCTGTTTCGTAGATAGGTTCATTTGTGTCATATTTTAGATTCTACATGTAAGTGATATCATATGGGATTTGTCTTTCTCTGTCTGACTGACTTCACTTAGTATGATAATCTCTAGTTGCATCCATGTTGCTGCAAATGGCATTATTTCATTCTTTTTTATGGCTGAGTAATATTTCATTATATATATATGTACCCCATCTTCTTTATCCAGAATGGGGAGAATTTTTAACCTTTCAAAATGACATCTGGGGGCATTTCTTTCCTTTCTGCCTGGATGCGGTAGGACTCTGGAGTCCTCCCAGGGGGGTCAGCTCTGAGTCTGTGTCCCCATCTCTTCTCTACTCCCCCTGCCAGGTGGCACCAGCAGTTGCTACCCTGAATCTGGGGCTCACACTGGATGAGAGCCAGTAGGCCCAAAAGATCTTTGGGATGGAGAGGAGTTTCGATAGCGTGTTCCCTGACAGCAGGGTCGGGTAGCCTCTTGAAGGGAGAGGGGGTGTCTCCTGAGATCACACAAGCTCTCTGTGTTCCAGCCTGGCAGCCCTGCTGGGGCCTGACTCTTGAATTCCTTTGCATCCCCAGGGCCCAGTGGCTCCTTGTTCCTTCCCCAGAGCCTGCTAAGGGTCATTGATAGGCTTAGAGAAGGAGCCAGAACCCTGGACAAGAATGAATAGGCAGCTTGAGTGCCCACAAGTGCCCATCAGAGACCTTCCTGAGAACAAACGGGCCTGGGGAGAGAAGACCAGCCACCGTGGGCTGGCTCCGTTACAGGAGGAAAGAGGAAAGCGTTAAGAGCAAAGAAAATGGGATCGGACCCCAGAAAGCTCTCCCTGGAGCAGCATGGAGCACAGCCTCGTTTATTAGCCGTGTCCCTTGGAGGCTCCTGTCTGGGGGTGGAAACGGGAATGTGGAGGCGGCTCTCAAGAGGGCTGGTGACTGACCATCCTGCCAGGGCCGGGTCCCTAGATGCCGTCCCTCACCACTCTCTGGAGTGTGGCACATATTTTGCAGGCAGACTGCACAGATGCGGGGACCCCGGAGCTCACAGCCAGCACTGATATTAACAACAGAAAATAACCATGCACCCCCAAGGCGTCAACAGCCCTTCTCCTTTCTTAGGGACATGTAGGCATCTCAGGGACAGGTGTCTAGGACTTACAGGCAGCTGAAACAGAGGAGCTTGAGAGGTAGCATGATCTGATCTAGCCATTCATCTCAACCGAGGGTCCCGTTTCATTCTCATTTTAAAATTTCAAAATCCTAGCGCTATTGAATTATTTTTGGAAATCAAAGAAGAGCTTAAAGAGGGAAAACAAAGAAGCAGCACCCAAAGATAAACACTTGTAACATGGTGGGAAGACCTCTTAGTCACTGCTTTATACGTCTCTGTGTCTTTAAAAAATAGCATCAGTATTACATAGTTTTATAGTCTCCAATTTTCACTAATAGCAACATTTCCTCGTATCATTAGCGTTCTTCTTCAACCTGATAATAGCTGAGATTTATTGAGCACGTAAAAGGTGTCAGATTCTGTTCTGCACATACATTACATCAACACAAACAATGCAACAAGAGAGACCTTATCATAGTATATTCATTTTACAGGTGAGGAGCCCAAGGGACAGAGGTGTTAAATAGCTCACCCGAGGTCCAGCAGGTACAGCCTTGCAAGGTCCACCCATGCAGGGCACAGCCCTCACTGTGAGCACCGTCCTCACCACAGGGCGATTCATGCTTAGCACCTGCCGTCAAATAGCCGGCTGAAAATTTACTTTAAAACCTCCTGTGATTGCTATTAGTGTTGTTTCTGTATGCATCTTTATTTCCTTAGGATAATTTCTGGAAGAATGGGGCAAAGCATAGGGTCTTGCATTTTGAAATAATTTTAGAGTCGCAAAAACACAGCAAAAATAGTAAATAAAGGTCTCAGCTCTATGCAATGATAATACCTTATATAACTACAGTACGCTAGCAGAGACAGGAAGTTGATGTTGGTGAGATGCTCCTAGCCGAACTAAACACCTTATTCAGAATGCCTCCCTTTGCACGTGCACTCTTCTGTTTTATGTTTGGTATATAGTTCTATGACATTTTATCCCATGTATAGACTCGTGTAAGCACCAATGGGGAGATTTTTTAAGGCGTAAAAGTGTACTATCACATTTTCCTCCAGGCTGTTTGCTGAGAATCATGTATTTGATGGCTGTGCCCATTGGGCGTTGGTGAACAGACGTGGGAAGTGGTGTCTGGAACTCAGAAAGGGTGGTCAAGCTGCTAGGAAACCTGGCTGTCCTAGTCCAGAGACCCATGACCATGGCTAAGACCTCATGCTGGGGACACGTCTTGTTACTCATCCCATTGTCAACTCAGGTAGCCTCCTGGTGCTTCTTTGCCTGGAGGGCGAGATGGTGGCCTGAATTTGTGGCAGGCAGTGCAGGGTAACAGTCTGGCTGTGGGTCAAGAGAGCTGAGTTTAAGTCCTCATATGCCCGTAGGTAAGCCATCAAGTCACCTGAAGTTCATTTGCTTCACCTGTAAAATACAGGAGTGAAATGGATGCTATTCAGGTTGGGGTGAGGGGGGAGCTGTCTGCCCTCTTCATCCTCCTCTTGGTCACCGCAGTTCATCAGGGGATCCATCTAGCCAACAGCCATGGTTCTCAGCGTTGATCATCTCTCATGCCGGGCACCATGCAGCGGGCTTGCCATACGTGTCTCTCTTCCTCCACGCTAACCCTGTTCCCACTCACGGATGAGAAAACAGTCACAGCTCTTATCGTGGCAGTCTTTGTGGGCCCAGAGTCCATCTCTGATGGCCAAGCAAGTGTGCCTTCCCTCACCCCCCCCCCCCCGTGCATCCCTCCCAAATCTGTACTGACAGTTGAAGATGATGTTTTCCCCAGACCAAGGATGGCCCATCAGTCAAGGGTTTAGAAGTGACTGTCTGTGACCCCCAGCTAAAATCTCCAACAAGCTCTCAAAATGAGCTCTAAGGCCCCTTCTGGCAGTCAAGCAAATTTGCTATTGCTGGAGGGAACTGCTGCCCAATATATAAAAGCATGGAGATCAGTTCCAAATGGATTTTTCTGGATGGATCAGATTTTTATTCATTCTGAAAAGGAGGCAGGTAGCAAATTTCACTGCTGTCACTTGACACAGGAGGTAGCTGTCTCCCAAAGTGAGAAGAGAGGGCATCCGAGTCACTTCTGATATCCACCATGCCCCAGAATCCTAGACTGAAGACCTGTCCCCACAGAGGGAGTGCCACAGGTTGGTGCCAAAGAGTCAGTTGAGCTATTTAACAGAAAGGGCAGCAGCTAGCCATTCTTGGACTGAGGTCAACTCATGCTTTTCAGTAGTCAGTCAGATGTATGTTTGTGTGTGTGTGTTAGGATGCATTTGACGGGGTGTGTATACAGTTACCTGATTGGATCCAGGAGCCGGGAAGCAATTTGGCTCTTGGTATGTTCAGGAAGAAGATGTTTTCAGGACATAACACCAGTGAACAGCGGCAGACGGGGACCAGAGCAACGTGAGCCCTGGATCTCCCGTAGGCTTTAGCTGGGCAACATTATAGCTCTACTTAGCAGGTTAAAGGCTGTAACCACATGCGAGAGTGAGCTGATTTGAGGATTCCATCCCTGGAATTTTTCTTCAAGCGAAGAAGTTGGGTTTTGCCTTATATCAGAGGCAAGTTGACGAACTCGGAAAGGTCAGGCAAAATGATAAAACGGTTGAGCTGGTATTTATGTTCTGAAACAGAAGTTGGTCCTCGGTTGATCTGGTGCAGTGTGCAGCCAAGTAAGTTAAAAAGGAGAGAGTGTGGTTTGTTGTAAAGCTGCTGAACTGAGCAGAAATTTCCTTGAGGATTATTCTCTCTGGGAGAGCAATCCAGAGATCAAGATTCTAGACCAGTGAGAAAAAGCAGACACTCAGTAGCGCCCACATCATTCACCACAGACCCTGACCGTACGTTTTCTTTTAATAATACATAACTACCTCTAAGATGTTCATTCCACCTGTAGCAATCAACCAGAAATAAGGAATTTAAGAGCCAACAAAAATCATCCAGGCACAAAGATGTTGTTTGGAGTATTATTTATAATGGTTAAAAACTGGAGACAAATGTTCAAGAAAATGGAGACTATTAAATACAGTGTGCTGCGATCCCTGGTCGGAATATTATGAAGTCGTAGAATGATGCTAAGTAATAACAAAGAAAAATACTGGTGGTTCTCTGTTATATGTGTCCATCAGCCTGCACTGCTATAATCACAGGAATGTGTCTAAATCCTTCGGTAGAAAATTATTCCAAAATGTTGAATAAGGGTATAGTGGATTATTTTTCTCTTTGTTCAACTTTTCTGCACTTTCAGTAAGGCATATGGATTACTTTCATAATGTAAATATACATGATGCGCCTCAGTTTTTAAACAAAAAGAAAAAATGAGGAGAGTTATTTTTAAAAGGCTTGCCAAGGGGCTTCCCTGGTGGCGCAGTGGTTGAGAATCTGCCTACCAATGCAGGGGACACGGGTTCGAGCCCTGGTCCGGGAAGATCCCACATGCCGCGGAGCAACTAGGCCCGTGAGCCACAACTACTGAGCCTGCGCGTCTGGAGCCTGTGCTCCGCAATGAGAGAGGCCGCGACACTGAGAGGCCCAAGCACCGCGATGAAGAGTGGCCCCCGCTTGCCGCAACTGGAGAAAGCCCTCGCACAGAAACGAAGACCCAACACAGCCAAAAATAAATAAATAAATAGTTTTTAAAAAAGGCTTGCCAAGCCATCTTACAGATGTCCCAACAACTTTGGGAGGGGTGGGAGGGGACTTGACTGGGGATAGGTACGTGCCGGGGAGTCAGAATACAGAGTCAGCCCTTCTGCAACTCATTTAGACGGGGGTGGAGGAGAGACGAAAGAAGGAAAAGAACCCCTAGGAGTCCTTCGGTGATGACAATATAGAGAGATCGAAAGCGATTGAACCCGCTTCAGAGCAGGAGTGATAGCCCAGATCCCAGGTCCTGCAGACAGGATAAGCTAGACATTCTCAGGCCAGAAATGTCCCCCTAGGCATGGTGGGTGTGCCATGACACAAAGGCAAGGACACAGAGATGCCGGGAGGAGAGGCAGCTCAGTGGAGCTGAGGATGAAAGAGCAGAAAAATGCGATCGGGTGTGGAGGCCACCCCCTAACCTTCCCCAGGAGGTAGGTAGAGGAGGGAGGCGGCAGGAAGCGGGGAAGGGATTATATATAGATCACACCGCCAAGATGGGGAAACTGGGGCAGGAGTTGAAGGTAAGAGTGATAATGACATTGAAGTGAACATTGGCCAGATCTCTGGGAAAAGTTGCAGAAGAAAGGCAAACAATGCTTTCACCCAGGGAAAAGGCCCAGAAGTTGGGCCAGTGACAGGCAGTCAGGAGACAGGAGCAGGTGGGATAAATATGTGAGTTTCATGCACACTGATTCTAGGTCAGCTCCTCCTGCCCAAACAGGTCCAGGATCCAAGATCTAAGCGTTGTTGTTTCGGGGCTCTGCTTCACCGTGGTTGTGGTTTTTTGAAGCTTAATCAAGAATAGGATCACGAAGAGAGTTCCCTGGTTTCCATGAGGGCTGCATAGTTACAGCTAAGAGTGCCCACCCTGTGCTAAAAGTTTTTCTTGTCTTATCTCGTTGAATCCATGCAAGAAATTCACAAAGTTGGCTTTATTTATTTCCCTTTAAAATAGACTTGATCTTTTAGAGCAGTTTTAGGTTCACTGCATAACTGAGTGGGAAGTACAGAGAGTTTCCATATACTCCCTGCCCCATAGGTTTTATTTTTGTGCCCCTTTCACAGCTGAGGAAACTGAGGCTTACAGAGCTTGCATGACATTCCCACGAATATGCAGATAGTAACGCTTAGAGGCAAAAATCGAAACCAGGCTCTTCACATCTTTTCATGTTGCATGTTAATGACAGCGGCTTTAGAGCGGGGTCAGTAAATCATGGCCCGTGTCCCAAAAGAAGCCTGCCACCTGTTTTTATATTGCCCACCAGCTAAGCATAGTTTTTCATTTTTAAATGGTTGGGGCGTGGGGAGAAGAGTTGAAAAGTACATGAAATTCACATTTGTGTCTGTACATAAAGTTTTATGGGAACTTGGTCACATCCATTCTTTCTTGTATTGTTTATGGCTGTTTTCATGCTACAAAGGCTGAATTGAGGAGTCGCAGCAGACACCTTATGGTCCCAAATGCCCAAAACATGTTCTATTTGGCCTTTCCAGGAAAAGTTTCCCGACCATGCTTTACCGTGACGTAATTATTGCATTTACTGAATGTTTCTTTCAATATTGTTAGATTTATGCTGGCTAGGATGGCAGAGACCAGTAAGTTTCCAAAGGATGCTATTTTGGGGATTCTTGGCTCTCCTTTAAACCAGAGCAACTCTCTTGAAAGGTTTTATAAAGTTTGGCCTCAGGGGAATATTTCATTTGAAGAAAGGGTTCCACTGCTAAACAAACACTAAGTAGTTGGAATATCAAGACTTTTCTCATAGCAAAAGAGAGTATTTGTGATGAAAATTATGTCTACACCCAGGCAAACGGGAGCAGATAGCATGGGCACAGTCTACTCTCAACTAAAGAACTGCTGTGCAGAAAACTGTCCCACCAGACCCAGGTTAACTAACATCATTCAGCCTGAAAATCACTCAGCTGAATGGGGTGTGGAAATCATCACTCCCAGCTCCTTCATTTAGAAGAAGGGAGAGGCAGAGCGACTCACCTGGCTTGTTAGGGGCAGACCCAGCTCGGGCCCCTGGGTTTGGCACTTTCTATGCTCTTGTGATCCTGGGGATTTGCACTCATGAAGGTCAGTGGGGATTTGAGCCTGATGAGATTTATTGACATGTTTTGTTTTGGTTTTTTTCCCCCATCAGTAAATATTTCTAAATGCACCTCTAAAAGATAAGGACTGAAAAAATAACCATAATAACGTTATCACACTTAGCAGTTAACAATAATTCCCTAATGTCATAAAACACCCAGTTGGTTTTCAAATTTCCAATTTTTGACCCAAGGTGGAAGTTCAGGGTTATCAGGGTTTAGAATGCTCGTTTTACTACTCACTGGCCTTGTGACCTTGAGAAATTCATATAACCTTTTTGAGTCTCAGTCTTGTTATCTGTGAAGTGGGATGATTCTAATATCATCAGGGTTGTTGTAAAGATCGGATGATATTGGTAAAGTCCTAGTGGAATGTAAGATATGGTGAGCACTTAAATCCCTGGTGGTGGTGGTGATGATGTTGGTATTACTGTTATTATCATTCGCATTATTAGAGATAAATAGAGCTAGGGTCACCAGTTGTCAGTTTGCCTGGAACTGTGCCAGTGTTAGGTCTCGAGTCCTGGGAAACCCACTCAGTCCTAGGCAAACCAGGATGGTTGGTCACCTGAGTAAAGCCAGGCCACTCGAGCAAGCTGTAAGAGATGGGCTGGTAACCCAAGCTCCTGAAATTGACACGGAATTAACAGATTTCTCAAACAGGCATATTATTTGGTTGATGCAATCGGCAGGGCTGCTGGATGGGATCCCAGATTCTCTATAAATAGACATAAATTGTTCAGAAACCTCAGACCTGGTGCTCATCATCACGGAATTACGTGCTTGAACTGCTCCCACCATTCAGAAGTAGGGTCTCCTCCAAGCACTAGAGTAACGACTGATTCCCAAATGGGAAAGAAATGGGGCCCCTCGATATAATATAAGCAACTGCAAAATGCTGGAGCATTATAGAGAAGGAATATAGAGTTTATTTAGGCTTATCCACTCCTTCTGGCAGTTAAAAGACTGAGGGCCAAAGAGGCGAGGTGACTTTTCCACCGTCTTGCAGCAAATTGGAGGCAGCTGAGCTCTTGAGCGGTTGCTCTGAGTCTTGTTGCTTTCTGCAGATCGCCTTAAATGTGTAGGCATGCGAATCACAATGGGGAATTCGACCTGAAGCTCCCTTTTCTTTGGATGGCCTCCTTTGCAAGGATTACACAGCCCTGAGAAATATTTGTACCAAGTGCCAGGCGTTGGAGCCTGACCACAAGGGAGGAGAGGGACCCAGGGGCCCTGGGATTGGTGGAGCCCTTCCCCTGGCAGGGAGCATCTATGGACACATCTGGCCAGAAAGGTGAAAACGCCAACTTCCAGAAGGACAGCAGAATAGCAGTAATAGTTCATTGCCATTTGGAAATAGAATGACGAGATGGTGCTGGTAACTGGCTAATTCAGTTCATGTAGGAAGCCGGATCAGAGAATTGAGGGGAAAAGTTGTCCTCTCTGGGGCCTGCATTTCTTAAAAATTAATTTACCAAACATTTACTAAGCACCTGCTTTGTGTCAGGCACTGGGCTAGGTTCAGTAAGCATTGTAACCATTACGTTACATGACTCACAGAACATAAAATAGTGGCAGACAGAACCAAGTAAAAGATTTTAAAACTCCAAGTTGCCTTAGCTATATGATGGAAGAAGGGAGGGAGGGAGGGAGGAATAAAGAGACCAACTATATCTCAAAAGAGGAGATTGTTTTTAACTGAATCCTAAGAAATGCAAAAGAGTGAGTCATCTTAAGAAGGGAGTTAAGAGAATTCAGGATAAATTTTTAAAAGAAATTGTTTTAATTTTCTTACCAAATTCAGGGCATTGTGTACCTAATGATAAATGACTGATACAACTGATTTTTTTTTTTTAACTAAAAGTTTTTTTGAATTGACCAAATATTTTAATAGAGACAGTCAACGCTCCAGGCTGAATGTTGATTTTTTTTTTTTTTTTTTAAATCTTGGACTCGTGTTAATTTCAGACAAGCTAAGCATCATGTAGAATTCAAGTGAGTAACCCTTGGCAGGATCAAACCGTGTTCCCAGAGCTAAAATCCCTATCTTCAGAAAACAGTGTAAGATACCCTACTGAATGAAATCAGAATTTTTTATTTTTTAAGTGAAAAGGAGATGAAAAGGATTGAGAAAAAGCCAAGCGATAGTTAAGTTAATCTTCAAGGGAGGGAAAACATGTCAGAAAATGTAAACCAGATCAGTCCGACCCATCTTACAATTCTGCAGAGGGAATTAAATTCCTTTGTAAAAACAACTCTCTGATTATGAAAGGATTTGACTGTGTAGAAGAATCTGGAACATTTACCCTATTAAAAATACTTGTAAAACCAGGGGAATCATGTAAGAAATTAGAGAGCTAAAAGAAGTGGGAGAATTTGGGCTGTCTGAAATAAAGTTATTATTTCAGACACTATATCGTATTAGTAAGACTGCAATGAAGAGAAAATTGCTTTATTATAAAAAGCAAAATTTATGACCAGGTAGTATCATTTAATTTTGTTGTGTCTCTCAGCCCTTTATATGTAACTCTGCTTGTCTTAACCATAATTAGTTTGTTTTTTTTAAAAAGTAATCCCAACGTATTTAACACAAAGTACAACTGTTTTATGATCCAAATAAAACAAATCAATAATAAAATTAATCCAGGCACAGAGGTGAACCTTCTTTGAGGTTTACCGGGGACAGATTAAAACAAACAGAAAATAATCATTACATATTAGGAGACATTGAGATTAGCAGAACTCTGTCCCCAGACTGGGTGAGTAGAGCAAGAACTATTGGGAAAAGATGTCCTTTAAATAACCAACGTTATAAGCATACTTGGGAGGAAACAAAATAAAAGGAGTTTCAGCTCATTCCAGAATTTTACAGGAGGCGGTTTTAGCGAATACATGTTTGATTTGGGTGTGCTACAGTGGCATCCCCCGCCTTCCTATTTTTTTTTTTAATTATACATTTTTGATGCAAAATACAAATGGGAGTTAGTTGAGGCATGTCCAGATATCTAAAACTTTTATTTTTAAGCCACAGAGCTCTCCAGGAAGGTCCCTTTGTTCCCGCTGCAGCTGATGAGGGTTGGTTGATGGTGGCGACGACAGCTAAGCGGTTTGCAAATGGCCACCATTACTTCCATGGGGAAGTGGTGCCTCAGGAAACGTTTGCACAGAATGTTTTGGGCTGTGGGTCTTTCCTCCTCGTAATGTCAGTTCACCGAGCGCCGAATTTCACAGAGCTCAGCAAAGAAGAGTCAGTTACTGTGTCAGTTACTGAATCAGACTGAATTCCACTGGGCAAGCCGGCGGCGGGGAAGCAAGTCTCCCAAAATGCATGGCCAAACCAGTGGGATTGGCAGAGAGAAAACGGGGGTGCCTTCTCTGCGGGTGGATATGGGGTTCCCTTCTAGAATGAAAAGATCATAGATTCATTTTCTCTTCCGCATTCATTTTCTTTTCCCCATTGATATGCCATTCATTTCCAGATGACTTTTCCTTCTTAAACTATTCTTTGGACTCACTTTCTGAATCTTATTCCTGGTCCAGTTGAAATGTCACCACCTCAGGGAGGCCCTCCCTGATCACCAGTTCTCAAGCAGTCCTCCCTCCCACTTTTCCACTGTACTCTATCCCATCACCGTGGTTTATTTTCTTCGTAACACTTATCACTAGCTAATGTTTTCTTGTTTATTGATTGATTTTGTTTGTGTGTTTATTTACTCTGGCTCCTGTCTACAGAATGCAAGTTCCATTAAACCAAGAGCCCTCTGGGAAGTTAAAACAGTACCTGGCACAGAGTCAGGAGTCAAAATTATTGAAAGGTGGATGGATGCATGGATGGATGGATAGATATGTAGATGGACGCATGGAGGTGTAGATAGATGTGTAGATGGATGGATAGATGGATGAACATAAAGAATTGCCAATATGGGTAACCTTTACTCTTTGGCATTTTTCTTGGGTAAAGTTCAGATGTTGAATTCCTAGACTCAGTTCCATCTACCACTGGATATTTTTTCATGCGTCAAATGGCTCAACTGATGTCCCAAGACACCTACTGAAATCCACTTAAAAATTAACCACTTCTTGTTGGAAACTGGATTCCTGTCCACTTTCCAGGTTTTCTACTCCATTTTTTCCTCTTTTTTCTCCTTAACAGCAAACTGAAGACTGTACTGAAATATTTGAATACACCCACCCAAACAAAACAACTTGGCTAACCAAACCAAACAAAGCAAAGGGATTCAAACTTTGTTTTACACGTCTGTTTTTATGGGTGTCTGTGTGAGGGGTCAGTGTGATTTTGGAATCAAGACCCGTGAGATAAGAGAGAACGCTAGATGGTGGGTTTGGTGAAATTTGTGGGGCGAGATACTTTTAAGCAGTGGGAGATTCAGACAGGTAAATGATTTCTTCTTAAAAAGCAGACCACTCCTTTGTAAAATTGAGATAGCCCAAAGTAGTCATTCACACATTAGGATAAATTGTTTAAATAGGTGTGCCCATTGCTTCCCAGCAAACTGGAGGAAAGGGGTTTCTTGTTCAGATAGAAGAGAGGGAGGACGAGGTTGGCTAGAGAAGCCCTGACGGGCAGGTGGAGTCTTGGTGGGTGTCAGAGTGGGATGAGGAGGTTAGTCAAAATGGCACCAGGCAGGGACTTCCCTGGCGGACCAGTGGTTAGGGCTCTGCGCTTCCATTGCAGGGGACTGGGTTCGAACCCTGGTCGGGGAACTAAGATCCTGCAAGTCGAGAGGCACAGCCAGAAAAAAAAAAAAAAAAAGGCACCAGGCAGACAGCAGGGAAGAGGGATGGGGGATGTGAGGAAGGGGAAAAGTAAGAGGAAACTGGCACATTTTCATATTAAGACAGAACATGTGAAACCAGGAAGACTATGTCTCCCAATCTTGTTGTGGTTAAAATACAATTGCTGGATCTAGGCATCTTTGGCCTTAAATGTCAACCCAGCTTCTGCATGAGAATCTTTATATATGGTCTTCCTCTACCACATCCACCATGTGGGACCCCGAACCCCATGCCATCCCACGCCCCACTGCCCTTGCAATACTCCCTCCTGCAGTGCCCTTTGCCAAGCAAAGAGGAGGGAGTCCTGGGCCATCCTTGATGATCAATTTAAAATAATAATTTGGGTAAATCCTTTGCTGAGCCTTCCTGGTATTGCTTCACCCCTGCCACTCCCCCCGACCTGATACCTCCATCAGCCTTCCACGTTGTGCTGGCATCATCTGTTCAAACATCAGTCTGGCCTTCCAACCCTTTAAGCGCAGGGGCTGTGCATCTTCATTCTCGTTTCCTAAGTGCCTCACCCCTGGTATGGCAAGGCCCCCATTCATCCATTAGTTCAGGCAGTAGATATGTTTGGAGCATCCACAGTGTACTGGGACTAGTCCGAGTTCTGGGGGTTTCAGCAGTAAACTTGGGGGTGGTGGCCCTCATGAGTTCACTGGCTGTTGGGGAGGACAGACAACAAGCAAGTAGCCCAAACACAAATATGTGATGACTGACTGTGAGACGTGCTATGACAGACACGATCAGAGTCTAGGGGGTGGGGCTACGTAGACTGGTCCAGGAGGGCCTCTTGGTGGAGGTGATGGTTCATTCATGGAATGAGTAACAGACTGTGGAGAATCTGGAATTTACTTTCATCCGCCCAGCGCCATCATTCAGCGGCCTAGAATTTGAATGCTGGAGGTTTGTTCCCTGCAAACCACGGCCCCAGAGCACACTGCCAACAGCCTCACCAGTGGGGTGACCAGCTCATTCTAGTTTGTCCTGGACCTCACCGCTTTTAGCGTGCACAGTCTTGCGTCCCAGGAAGCCCCTCATTCCCGAGTAAAGCAGGAGGGTTGGTGACACAAGTCCTTAAGAGTGACCAGACATCTTTCATTTGCTGCACTTGACATAGGAGCACTGGGTGTCCGTGCAAAGATTCCAGCTCAGCAGAAGTTCAGAAGCAGTGGAGGGAGAACCTGGTAGACCAGTGAGTTACAAAGTCAGGAGCTGGAAACCAAACGACCTGACTCAACCTTTCAGTGGGACGGTGGCTACGGACACAGCCTTGGCCACAGTGACAAAACCACAACAGGGTTGCGACATGGGGAGTGTAGTGAGAAGCCAGACCTAGAAAGGTGTCTAGATCTCCCCCGGCCTGTGAAGACAGAAGTGACAGGAAGACATTTCATCTCCACTGGGTTCCCTTCGAGCCCTCACTTTCCCTGGTGACCACTTGCCACGTGCTCAGAGCAAACAAGGCCAGGGCCACAGAGAGGAACTGGGGTTTGGGGGTGGGGGTGGAGTGGAGTCAAGTTCAGATCCTACAACCCCTGAGAGAAAAAGATCCTGCCTGCCTCGAGTGGCCAGATTTAGCAAATAAAAAGAAAAGGCAGCCAGTTAAATTTGAATTTCAGACAAATGATGACTGACTTTTTTTTAGCATAAGTATATATCCTATTATTGCATGGGATTACTTGCAAAAAAAATTATTTTGTTGCTTCCCTGAAATTCAAATTAAATGGAGTGTCCTGTATTTTAATCTGCAGCCCCATTTACCATTTCTAGAGAACTGTTCTGCCTTGCACCTGGTACCCGCATTAGGCCCAAGATGCAGTGATGATTAACAGTGTGGCAGCAACAACACTAAGTGTTATATTTTAGCTCAGATTCACAGGATAGTCCCAATCCTACTTTTTCTAACGCATGACCGTGAATTCGTGAATGAACTAAGCATTCAAAAGAAACCAAAAAGTCAGAGTGAACTATGGTGTCCCTGGATCTGTTGGATACAGTGGAGATCTAAAATTTAAAGAGGAAGGGTACCTCTTTCCATGGACCCAGAAAAAGGCATGAAGTTTGCCTTGTGATCTCTCTTCTAACCAGGGACAACTTGGATTCTGGGAGAAACTGGTGTGCCATTGCCAAGCTGCCTTTGGTGGTAGTGGAGGCTGGACTTTGTCCAAGGGGACCAGAGGCAAGGCTTGACCTCTGTAGGTAGCCTGTTACAGATGGCTCCAAGAAGGAAGAGCCGCAGACAAGGTCAGAGTCAAGATCCTTTGGGGGTGACTGCAGGTCAAATCCCCAAGAACCACACACATAGGCAGGCAGGAGCAGAAATGAATGGGAGGGCAATGTGAAGGGACAGCAGGTGATAACGAACCAGGTCAGCTGAGAATCAGGTTAGGAGGGAAATTGATCAAGGGAAAGAGTTACCGGAATATCGTGACTGGTCCCTGTAGGATGCTAAGACCACAACACATGGGGGCATCTGACTAGACCAGTGGTTCTTTTATTTATTTTTAAAAATTTTTTTATTGCAGCAGAGTCAATTTACAGTGTTCTGTTAGTTTCAGGCGTACAGCAAAGTGATTCAGTTATACATATACATATATTCATTCTTTTTCAGATTTTCTCATATAAGTTATCACAGAATATTGAGTAAAGTTCCCTGTGCTATACAGTACGTCCTTGTTGATTATCTATCTCATATATAGTGGTGTGCATATGTTAATCTCAAGCTCCTGATTTATCCCTCCCCTCCACATTTCCCCTTTGGTTTGTTTTCAATATCTTTGTCTGTTTCTGTTTTGTAAATAAGTTCATTTGTATCGTTTTTAAAAATTAGATTCCACATATGAGTGATATCATATGGTATTTGTCTTTCTCTTTCTGACTTACTTCACTTACTATGATGATCGCTAGATCCATCCATGTTGTTGCAAATGGCATTATTTCATTCTTGTTCATGGCTGAGTAATATTCCATTGTATATATGTACCACATCTTCTTTATCCATTCATCTGTCGATGGGCATTTAGGTTGCTTCCATAACCTGGCTACTGGAAATAGTGCTGCAGTGAACATTGGGGTGCATGTATCTTTTCGAATTATGGTTTTCTCTGGGTATATGCCCAGGAGTGGGATTGCTGGATCATATGGTAACTCTATTCTTAGTTTTTCTAATGAACTTCCATACTGTTCTCCATAGTGGCTGCACCAATTTACATTCCCACCAGCAGTGCAGGAGGGTTCCCTTTTCTCCCCACCCTCTTCAGTATTTGTCATTTGTAGACTTTTTGATGATGGCCATTCTGACTGGTGTGAGGTGATACCTCATTGTAGTTTGGATCTGCCTTTCTCTAATGATTAGTGAGGTTGAGCGTCCTTTCATGTGCTTTTTGGCCATCTGTATGTCTTTTTTGGAGAAATGTCTCTTTAGGTCTTCTGCCCATTTTCTTCATTGGGTTGTTTGTTTCTTTGACATAGAGCTGCATGAGCTGTTTGTATATTTTGAAGATTAATCCCTTGTTGGTCGCTTTGTTTGCAGATATTTTCTCCCGTTCTGTGGGTTCTTAACTGGGGGTAAGTTTGCCCCCTACAGGACATTTGGCAACGTCTGGAAACGTTTGGGGTTGTCACACAGGGTGGGGTGTTACCAGTGGCATCAAGTGGGTCGAGGCCAGGGATGCTGCTTAACATCCTACATCCTACAAGAACATCCTGCCAAATCCTGCAACACGCAGGACAGCGCCACACAACAAAGCATTATCCAACCCCAAGCATGATGCGCCGAGGTTGAGAAATCCCAGGATAGGTTCAATAAATGGCTTAAGAACAACATTCTTGGGGGTTTCCCTGATGGCGCAGCAGTTAAGAACCCGCCCGCCAATGCAGGGGACACAGGTTCGAGCCCTGGTCCGGGAAGATCCCACATGCCACGGAGCAGCTAAGCCCGCACGCCACAACTACCAAGCCTGCACTCTAGAGCCCGCGAGCCACAACTACTGAGCCCTCGTGCCACAACTACTGTAGCCCGCGTGCCTAGAGCCCGCGCTCCGCAGCGAGAGAAGCCACCGCAATGAGAAGCCCGCGCACCGCAACGAAGAGTAGCCCCCGCTCGCTGCAACTAGAGAAAGCCTGTGTGCAGCAACGAAGACCCAATGCAGCCAAAATAAATAAATAAATTTATTTTTTAAAAAAAGAACAACATTCTTCCTTGTGAGTGGAACTAACCTACCTGGAGTTGCCAGGTCCCCACACACTGAAAGCCCAGCAGATGTGTGAACAGAACAATCCCTACGCTAGAAGGGCTGTGGGGAGTAAGAAATACGAGGGAGCAAATTCTCCAACCGATCATCCCCAGTGGTCACTTTGCCAGAGTGTATGCTTATTAACCAATTATAGCAGAGATTTACAGAGTGGAATTACGTTTTCATTGAAGTAGGTCCAATACCATTCCCTCCCCAAGCCACCAGTGAACTCTGTGGGCTTTAATGTGACCAAAGACGAAGCCAGCTAATAGAGCTTCGGTGTTAATGGGTGCCTGGGATTTATACTTTAATTGTTTCCATGGCTCCCTGTCTCACTGAGGTATTTGTCTTGGTATGTGGACACCAACGGCATGCCATAACATTATACACAGGATTGTGAGGGGAGTTTTTAAATTATTATTTCATCTGTAATTATAGGCAAGACGAGTTTATTATTTAGAAATCCTTGAAAACATTTTAATTGAAATGGCCAGCATCCTTTCACTGATCTAGTCTCACAATAGACCCTGGCAACCAAAGTGTTTCCAGCTATTGGATTAAGAAGGAGAGTCCCTCTTCTAAACCAAATCATAAGTATTATTTAAAATTTTGGATTTGAGGGGTTTTTGTTGTTGTTGTTGAAGATTTATGGCACAGTTGAAATGAGGTCAAGTAGAAGCACTAAAGAATTTAATTAGAAATGTCCTCGAATGCTCCCCATCGCCGTAAACCCCACATAGGTTGTCCCTGGAGGGCTTGGAGTCATTCGAGATAGCATGTACTTTTTTTTGTTTGTTTTGTTTTTTTGACTTCTCATAAGAAGGGGCTATGATCTGTTGCCATGTCTTCAGTGGGGAATGCTGGGGATCTAGATAGCAGAGGCAGAAAAGGGGAGAGGAGACGGATGAGGGCCCCTCATCTGGCCTGAGGCTGGCCTCAGCAAGAACATTCATTCGTTTATACAAAACATTTCCCGAGCACCTTCTCTGTCTCAACGCAGTACAGGGGGCTGGGAACTCAGAGGTGAGCAAGATGCTGTCTGTGCTCTCAAATATCTCCTGGATGAATGCAACAAACAAAGGGACTAAACAAACAAAACAAAACAGCACAGTTGCTTAAAAAACTAGAGAAGTATGTGCAGGATTCAGTGGAACCCACAGGCAGGAATGCTGGACTTTCCCTGGAGAGTTCACTGGAAGACTTTTCCCAGGATGTGGGCCTTGAAGGATGTGTAGGAGTTCTCTTTGGTGGACCTGGGCGGTGTGGTGGTGGTGGTGTGTGTGTGTGGGGGGGAGGAGGCTCCAGGGAGAGAAAACAGCCTGTGCCCAAACACAAACATCAGTGAGGATAGTTCACCAGAGCTCAGTGATGTTCAGGTATTCTTCAGTACCAAGAGGGCCAATCGGGCATGTGAGCTATGGCAGAGGAGAGGCCAGGAAGCAATTCGATTTGGAAGTCAGGTGCTGGAGTTGGGAGATCTTCTCCTGCCCCTTGAAGCTCACACTAGGGCCCCACCAGTCAAGGTCCAGCTAGCATGGACGACGGAAGTTTCAGGGTTTCAGCCCCTGACTGGGCTTCCTGTGGAGTTCCAGGATGATGGTGCCGGTACTACTGAGGAGGGAATTCAGGAGAGGGACAGAAAGGATGCCTGGATTCTGGGAGGCTTGGCTGGCAGCAGGGGATGGGAGAGGGTGCTTCCTGCCCTTCCTTCTGCTGCTGAATTCCACTGTCAACGAATAGTTCAAACAGTAACAGCTATCATGACTGTGATTGCTATTACCACCGGCTATTGTGTGCCTAGGGTGCTAGGCATTTTTCTGTATTACTTTTACAATGTATAACAACCCTGCATGGTCTGGTATTTTTAGAGATTAGCTTTCCTTCCAGCTCCGCAGTGAAGAATTGTCAGCTGGTATTAACTAAATTAATTCCTCCTCCTACTTACCCTAGAGCCCATCCATAGAGTTGCCCACACGAGAAGCAGTTTGATACAAATCAAGGCTTGCAGTTAGAGCAGTTAGAGCTCAGTGGCTTTCAATGTGAGGCCCACATGGGGAAAAAACAATCTTTTCTCTCTGCACTATGTGTGGCTTCTCTCTTGGGTTTACATTCCCGTGGGCCAGACATCCTCCAGAGCAAGTGTAAGAGAGGTAGATTGACTGCCAGTTGCTTTGAGGATTCCTCCAGGGCATCCCAAAGTAAATTTTGCATATGCCGCATGTATCAGTTAGCTTTTGCTGTGTAACAAACCACCCCCAAAATGTAGCAGCTTAAAGCAGCAATCATTATAATCGCTTACATATCTGTCTGTAGGCTGAGGACCAGCTGATCCAGGCTGGATTTGGCTCTAGGCTATGGACTGGGTTCATAGCTACTTGATGTGGCTCTCGTTTTTTTTGGACTAGTGGTCCTCTGGGAGTATCCTCCTCGTGGTGAAAGGCAGGAGTGTAAAAAGGCAGATCTAGCAATGCAAGCGCATTTCTGTCCCCTGCCTGCCTGTCTGCTCATAACACACTGCAAAGCAGGTTCCACGGCCAAGCTCATGGTGAGGCTCAGGTGGCTGAATTGCTTCTTAGCCACTTAGGTCAGGTCTGACTGAGGCACTGGGTGGAGTCTACAGCTGGGGGTTTGTATCAGCTCACCCTTTGCCACACAATCCAAGGCAGGGGCTGTAACTACCTGCCTTAGGCTGGGACAGAGCTTCACCAGTTTGTATTGTCAGGCTTAAGAAACACACCTCGTGGCTCTTTCTTTGCAAGGGGCCTGGAGCAGACTTTCGCAAAAGAAGTGGCTTTTATAGATGACTCTAACTCTTCTGCATTTGAAAAATAAATGTGCGCTAAAAGTAATTAACACATGTTGGTTCATGAATAATACACTATTTTACAACTATTTGCCGAGGATAGTGAGACAAGCTACCAAATTGACAATGAGCGCTCTATTATGTGATTGCCAACTGTTTTATAAGATATTGAACATATTCATTTCTTCTGCCGTCATGTGTATTATCAAGCTATTGCTTTTTAATAAATTAATTTTCCAGACATCTCTGGGGGTCTTTGTTTGAAATCTGGCTGAGGGCAAAAATAAAATTAATTGTGTGGTCTGCATGGAACTACCAGTGTTTGCTGGATTACAAATAAGTGTTGCCATTGGCAGCCCCCAAAGAAAACACTGCCTGTGGCATGCAAGGGTGAAGGGAGATACCTCTTCAGCCAAGGACAGTGTGAAAAGACCCGATGGTGCCTCGAAAATAAGAGGTTTCTTCCCCCATGAAGGTCTTTGGGGGCTGGGCAGATCTCTGAGCAGTTTCTTAAAATATTTAATGAAAGCAAAAATTAGCATTCAATCCTATTCTGTTCTGCATACTTATTTTTAAATCTGCTTGTCTACTGTTTTTGAAATGTCACTGTTACTTCGTTGGGGCGTTTTATTGGCATCCCATCCCTTCCCAGTGAGGCAAAGCTGGGTCCTCTCTCCTCTGATCTCACGGTATCTGCGCTTACCCCCATCAAAGCATTCACTGTGTGTACCTTCTTTATTACACTGCCCCAGCTGCACAGCTCTGGGAGAAGACATCCACACTGGATCTCTGTAAACAGAACCCTTAGGGCCATTACATAAAGTCAAATGTGATGTTGCCCCTGTAGTTGTGCAAGGGTCTTAGGTGATCAATTTTTGGATCTGCCTCCCGTCCCTAGTTGGGGTCTAGGGCTAACACAATGTATTTCCCTCTCCACATTTCAGGGTATTAAACAGGAACCATGGTAGGAGGTGCTTAACAACGGTTTGTTGAGTGAAAAAATGACCCATCCTATGAATTGATTTCCCATTATTTAGGCATAGGTCCTTCTTCATTGCATGAAAACCCTACCTGGGGAGTTGTTCATTAAGAATGGCCTGTCCTTATGGTAACGCTTTTCCAGCTGTTATGGAACTAGAGTATTATTTCTGGGATCTCTGCCATGTCTAATCCTGTCAGATACAGGGGTCAGTGTGGAGGGAAAGCTTGGCTGCATGATCATCAAGGACAAATAACTACAGACACATTTATCTGGATATTTTGGTTTTTTATTTGTCTGATTTTTACCAAACCTCACACATGGTCCTGTGCCATGGGTGCCAGGCAGGGAAGGCTTGAGCCCCAAACCTCCTCCATCTGTTGATAAAATTGGGTTAAGTATATTTCTAAGAGCTTTCTCAGTTAACTCCTCCATGATCTAGACTGGATACTGGACGGTATCAGGGCTCCACCTTTCTTTCTTTGTATATTAGGGATTTTGTTCAGTCAATTAAGGAACATCCAAATTCTGGAATATTATGCAGGTGTTACCAAAAGTAGAGTTAATACCATGGAAATGTTCTTGTACAAAGTTTGTACACATAGAAGAGCTTAAGTGTTAGAGCAGGAAGCATACGTGCCTCTATTCATATCTCCCCATATTCATGGCTCTCCAACACAGCCACTTTAATAGACCACAGTGCATTTTTTCTTTTTTAGGTGTGTACTGTCTACTTAGTTATCTTAACGCCATTATAATACTTTCTTTCCTCCTCTCTACCTTTTATAGTACGAGTACTCCTTTTATTGCTGGGTTGGAGTGAGCCAGTAGATAGAAAGACAGGCAGGGTGATGATGCCTGAGAGACAACCGATAATCCATAGACAAAAGTCACACTCGAATCAAATGGGCAAAGTGTTTTCCTTCTGTGCTTGGTGCTGAGGCCGCTGTCTTCTGTCCCATGACGTAGGTCATTTTATTTCCACTTCTGTCGGCTTTCAGGACCTAGACTACACTCCCGTAGTGCTTCCTTCAGGTGCATATCTGATATTAGCTTAGAAAATAAAATTCAGCAAGAACTTACATCCCCTTTTCCCCTAGAAACCAGGTCGGAATACCAAAATGGCGCCATCTCCCACCCCCATCCTCACCCAGGTCATTAGTCTGCCTGATAGTGTGGGCTTTGAAGGTGTTGATATCCTGTCCTGTAAGAGCCCACTGGCAAAGAGCAAGCCCTGGGGTTGGGGGGTGCTGTCTGGATTTCGCATCCAGGTGGGGACAGTTCCTCGGCTGTTCCTGCTATTCTGCCTGGAAGCTGTTTTTCCCCATTTTCCCAGAGGTCAAACTAATGTGACTACACAAAAGAACATGACATTTCTTATTTTAATTTGCTTTTTGGGTGACTTTTAAAATAGATATTTGAACCTTACCAGCCTGACAAACTGCAGCCAGGTTGAGACAAGTGACAATTGTAAATTTGGGGCAAAGAAACTTGATAGAATGCAGCCCTACCCATAGCATTAGAAAAAGGCATCACTGAGGGGAAGTGGGGTCAGTAAAATGTGTTCATTTGACTTCAACACCCCCACCCCCGCGCCCCAAAGAAAAGTCATCCAAGGATCTCAGGGGCCAATCTTGCTGTTAAATAAGTGTAATTTGTCCAGGAAAGTTGGGATATCATCTTAGAATATTAGATTCAGAAAGGACACTCCACGATGGGAAACTGATATCCATTGCAAGCCTGTGTTAACCATTGTCCCAGGCTTGATTGATTCCTTCATCTTTAAAAGCAACCACATGTTTTCTTTCTGCCGCTGCCGGTGGTACCCACAGAGGCAGCCCACCTTGGCCAGGTCAAAGGACAGAAGTCATGGCCAAATCAGGACACCGCAAAGAGCTTCCCTTGTCATCACCTCCTTCTGCATCCGTTCCTCAGAAAGGTTCTGTGCGATTCAGTTCTAGATAGTGAACTGCATAAGAACCAGGGATGTTTCTCCAAGCAAGGACTTCTCTACCAGTTCATTCAGGAAGCATAGGATTAAATGCTAGTATTCTCACTAGGTGATTGATGTTTATTTTACCTCTTCAGAACGGAGGATTCGATGTCATGTTTTTATTATAAATTGTTTTCTCATTAGCAACTATCCTGCAAATTGATAAGAGTCTCTTTAAATTAGGTGGTAGGGCTGTGTGCTTAACACTGCATGCAAAAGGTCTATAAAAACAGTGAAATTAACACGCAGGCTGTCTCTAGCTCAGAGGCATGGAAGTCAGCTCCTTCCAGGAGAAAGTGAATTGAGGGCCTGTCTCACCACAAGTTAAGGACAAAACCCAGTACCTTTCACTGTGAAATGGAGTGATGGAGTCCCCTTGGCCCATGTCAAGCCCCGGCCCGCTGGCCACTCTTCTGATAGCTCAATTAGCATACCCCAGGGCTCCAGCAACTAGCTGTCCTCACTGCCCTGTCCACAGACGGATGGAGGTACCAGCCGGCCTACACGCTGCCCCATTGGTCCCCTCCTCACTGCCCAGCACAGAACAGTGGGCCCCCGGCTGCGGGCTGTTCATAATTTCCTGACGCTTTGACGGCTTCTGTGCTCTCCGCACTTTGAGGGGGCAGGCAGCACCCTCAAAGTGCGGAGCGAATTCCACAGACAACGGAAAGGGATCTCTAACTGCAGCTGTAGGGATGGGGCAGCTCTTTAAAATGCCATCAGGGAGACACCCCGCAAAATACCTGTCCTCTGAGTGAGCGCTGGGTGCCCACAAAGCTGTCCCCTGACAGTTGTGTTACCGTCACTGCTGTTTTCGTGGTTCCATCAAACCCTGTTTGCCAGGGGGCAGGAGTGTCTAGAGGGGAGGGATTTAAAATGACCCTTACTAAACTGCTGTGGAGCAGGTCCTGAAGGCGGCCTTTATGCTGGCAAGGCCGTGGGACCTGTGTGCTGTAGCTCCGAGAGGGCAAATGATGCGCCAGGATCACGCAGCTCAGTGGGCGAGGAGGGGCACAGAATGCGCCTGGTTGGGCTTCTTCTATTGCATTGTATTCTTTCTCCAAGAACATTTTGTTCTTCTTGATCCCTCTGTTTTGATGAACGCCCACCTTGGCGTTACTCACCCTGCCCCATCTCAGATCCAGCATGATGTTGCTGGAAGGAGAAATCGGGTCCGCTTTGCGCACATCCAGGGGGCACCGTTCTGATTGGAGTCTGTGTAAATGATCCTCCTCTTCCGACTGCCATAAAAGTGGTGGAAGGGGCCGCTGAGAGGGCCCTCCAAGGGCCCACCCCGCCAGCACGACTACTTTTGTCTCCCACGGCAAACTTCCTCGTAACTCAGCCTAAGTGGAACCATAGAGAAAAATTTACATGTTCAACCATAGCAAATACCGGCAGAGGGCCCTTCTCTTCTCCCTCTGAAACCTATCTTTGTGTATGTGTTAAAAAGTTAATGATCAAAGATGCCAACCACAGAAACGGGAATGAGCCACTGAAGAACCCTGGCAGGGTCTCAGGAATCACGAAAGCCAGTCTGAAAACTTAACAGTCGCAGAAATGCGCTCAGGCCAGGTTGTGAAGATTCACTCTCCAGAGTCTTGAGAATTATTAGTGCATCCTCCTGTCCTGGAAGTCAAGGTCAGAGCAAGATCTGGTGAAGCCATTTCCCCTCAATTTTATTGATGAAGTTTATGGTGCCGGTATCAGGGGATCACACTGATCTTGTTGTTATTTAGACCGATAGTGGGTGGATGAATTAGTTTGATATTTTTCTAGGTTATTCATATTTTCTTTCTGGATGCTGTACTTTGTATACTTTCCTCCCAAGTAGAAAGTAACAAAACTCAGTATTTTTAAAAATTGAAGTGTAGTTGATTTACAATGTTGTGTTAGTCTCAGGTACGCAGCAAAGTGATTCAGTTATATATATATAATGTATATATATTCTCTTTCATATTCTTTTCCATTATAGGTTATTACAAGAAACTAAATATAGTTCCCTTGCTGTTTATCTATTTTACATATAGTAGTGTGGATCTGTTAATACCAAACTCCGAATTTATCCCTCCCCCACTTTCCCCTTTGGTAACCATAAGTTTGTTTTCTATGTCTGCGACTCTATTTCTGTTTTGTAAATAAGTTCATTTGGATCATTTTTCTAGATTCCACATATGAATGATATCATATGACATTCGTCTTTTTCTGTCTGACTTACTTCACTCAGTATGACAATCTCTAGGTCCATCCATGTTGCTGCAGATGGCATTATTTCATTCTTGTTTATGGCCGAGTAGTATTCCGTTGTATGTATGTACCCCATCTTCTTTATCCATTCCTTTGTCGATGGACATTTAGGTTGCTTCCAGGTCTTGGCTATTGTAACTAGTGCTGCAGTGAACATTGGGGTGCATGTATCTTTTCAAATTACAGTTTTCTCTGGATATATGCCCAGGAGTGGGACTGCAGGATCATATGGTAACTCTATTTTTAGTTTCTGGAAGAACCTCTGTACTGTTCTCCATAGTGGCTGCACCAATTTACATTCCCACCAACAGTGTAGGAGGGTTCCCTTTTCTCCACACCCTCTCCAGCATTTATTATTTGTAGACTTCTTGATGACGGCCATTCTGACTGGTGTGAGGTGATACCTCATTATAGTTTTAATTTGCATTTCTCTAATAATTAGCGATGTTGAGCATCTTTTCATGTGCCTGTTGGCCTTCTGTATTTCTTCTTTGGAGATATGCCTATTAGGTGTTCTGCCCAGTTTTTGATTGGGTTGCTTGGGGTTTTTTTGATATTGAGCTGTATGAGCTGTTTGTATATTTTGGAAGTTAGTCCCTTGTCAGTTGCATCGCTTGCAAGTATTTTCTGCCATTCTGTAGGTTGTCTTTTTCTTTTGTTGATGGTTTCCTTTCCTTTGCAAAAGCTTTTAAGTTTGATTAAGTCCCATTTGTTTGTTTTTGCTTTTATTTCCATTACTCTAAGAGACAGATCCAAAAAAATATTGCTATGATTTATGTCTAAGAGTGTTCTGCATGTTTTCCTCTAGGATTTTTATAGTATCCGGTCTTACATTTTGGTCTTTAATCCATTTTGAGTGTATTTTTGTATACGGTGTTAGAGGATGTTCTAGTTTCATGTTTTTACATGTAGCTGTCCAGTTTTCCTAGCACCACTTATTGAAGAGACTTTCTTTTCTCCATTGTATATTCTTGTCTCCTTTGTCATAGATTAATTGACCATAAGCACGTGGGTTTGTTTCTGAGCTTTCTATCCTGTTCCATTTGTCTATGTATCTGTTTTTGTGTCAGTGCCATACTGTTTTGATTACTGTAGCTTTGTAGTATAGTCTGAAGTCAGGCAGCCTGATTCCTTCAGCTCTGTTCTTTCTCAAGATTGTTTTGGCTATTCGGGGTCTTTTGTGTTTCCATACAAATTTAAAAATTTCTTGTTCCAGTCCTGTGGGAAATACCATTGGTAATTTGATAGGGATTGCACTGAATCTGTAGATTGCCTTGGGTAGTATGATCATTTTAATAACATTGATTTTTCCAATCCGAGAACATGGTGTATCTTTCCATCTGTTTGTGTCATCTTCAGTTTCTTTCATCAGCGTCTTATAGTTTTCGGAGTACAGGTCTTTTGCCTCTTTTGGTAGGTTTATGCCTAGGTATTTTATTATTTTTGATGTGATGGTAAATGGGATTGTTTCCTTAATTTCTCTTTCTGATGTTTCATTGTTAGTGTATAGAAATGCAACTGATTTCTGTGTATTAACTTTGTACTGAATTTGTTGATGAGCTCTAGTAGTTTTCTGGTAGCATCTTTAGGATTTTCTATGTAAAGCATCATGTCATCGGCAACAGTGACAGTTTTACTTCTTCTCTTCCAATCTGGACTCCTTTTATTTCTTTTTCTTCTCTGATTGCTGTGGCTAGGACTTCCAAAACTATGTTGAATAAAAGTGGCAAGAGTGGGCATCCTTGCCTTGTTCCTGATCTTAGAGGAAATACTTTCAGCTTTTCACCATCGAGTATGATAGTTTGTCATATATGGCCTTTATTATCTTGAGGTATGTTCCCTCTGTGCCCATTTTCTGAAGAGTTTTTATCATAAATGGATGTTGAATTTTATCAAAAGCTTTTTCTGCATCTATTGAGATGATCATACAGTTTTCATTCTTCAGTTTTTTAATATGGTATATCACAATGATTGATTTACAGATATTGAAAGATCCTTGCATCCCTGAAATATGATCCTTTTAATGTATTGTTGGAGTTGGTTTGCTAGTATTTTGTTGAGGATTTTTGCATCTATGACCATCTGTGATATTGGCATGTAATTTTCTTTTGTTTGTCATATCTTTGTCTGGTTTTGGTCAGGGTGGCCTCAGAGAATGAGTTCTGAAGTGTTCCTTCCTCTGCAGTTTTTTGGAATAGTTTCAGAAGGATAGGTGTTAACTCATCTCTAAACGTTTGGTAGAATTCACCTATGAAACCATCTGGTCCTGGACTTTTGTTTGTTCGGAGTTTTTAAATTACTGATTCAATTTCAGTACTGGTAATTGGTCTGTTCATATTTTCTATTTCTTTCTGGTTCAGTCATGGGAGATTGTGCCTTTCTAAGAATTTGTCCATTTCTTCTAGGTTGTCCATTTTATTGGCATAGAGTTGCTTGTAGTAGTCTCTTATGATCCTTTGTACTTCTGTGGTGTTGGTTGTAACTTCTCCTTTTTCATTTCTAATTTTATTGATTTGAGTCCTCTCCCTTTTTTTCTTGATGAGTGTGGCTAAAGATTTCTCAATTTTGTTTATCTTTTCAAAGAGCCAGCTTTTAGTTTCACTGGTCTTCGCTATTGTTAGTGTCTATTTCATTTGTTTCTGCTCTGATCTTTATGATTTCTCTCCTTCTACTAACTTTGGGTTTTGTTTGTTCTTCTTTCTCTAGTTGCTTTAGGTGTAAGCTTAGGTTGTGTACTTGAGCTTTTTCTTGTTTCCTGAGGTAAGCTTGTATTGCTATAAACTTCCCTCTTAGAACTGCTTTTGCTACTAGGGGAAAAAAATTTAAGTCCAAAGTAATCAGGTACCATCCAGACTCCCAAGAAAGAAGTTGTCTTCTGCACCCAGGATTTCTCTCTACTTAGTAGTTACAGTAATGCTGCTGCTATTTTTGTGTGTAAATATTTCTTTAAAAAAATTTTTTTTATTGGAGTGTAGTTGATTTACAATGTTGTGTTAGTTTCTGCTGTACAGCAAAGTGAATCGGTTATACATATACATATATCCACTCTTTTAGACTCATTTCCCATATAGGTCACTACAGAGTATTGAGTAGAGTTCCCCGTGCTGTACAGTAGGTCCTTATTAGTTATCTATTTTATATATAGTAATGTGTATATGTCAATCCCAATCTCCCAATTTATCCCTCCCCCTGTTTCCCCTCTGGTAACCGTAAGTTTATTTTCTACATCTGTGACTCTGTTTCTGTTTTGTAAATAAGTTCATTTATATCATTTTTTTAGATTCCACATATAAGCATTATCATATGCTATTTGTCTTTCCCTGTCTGAGTTACTTCACTTAGTATGATAATCTCTAGGCCCATCCATGTTGCTGCAAATGGCATTACTTCCTTCTTTTTTATGGCTGAGTAATACTCCATTGTATATCTGTACCACATCTTCTTTATCCATTCCTCTCTTGACAGACATTTAGGTTGCTTCCATGTCTTGGCTATTGTAAATAGTGCTGCTATGAACATTGGGGTGCATGTATCTTTTCAAATTAGAGTTTTCTCTAGATATTTGCCCAGGAGTGAGATTGCTGGATCATATGGTAGTTCTACTTTTAGTTTTTTAAGGAACCTCCTTACTGTTCTCCATAATGGTTGTACCAATTTACATTCCCATCTACAGTGTAGGAGGGTTCCCTTTACTCCACACCTTCTCCAGCATTTATTGTTTGTAACCTTTTTGATGATGGCCATTCTGACTGGTGTGAGGTGATACCTCATTGTAATTTTGATTTGCATTTCTCTGATCATTAGTCATGTCGAGCATCTTTTCACGTGCTTTTTGGCTATCTGTATGTCGTCTCTGGACATGTAAATATTTCTTTTAAGGTTTTTTGATGAGTATATTTATTTAGAATAGCACAAAACATATAACTTTACTTTTCTAACAATATGTTTTCTTAAAACTGTACATTAGCAGAGGTCAAGTAGATAAACAAAATCAATACTTCCATTTATCATTTGGTTCAAACTTCTAGCAAGCAATAATAAAACAAAAAGTGGAAAGGGACTTGGCGTCCATCCACGGTCTGGTTTCTGCACGAGCTGGGTGTGAGTGCTCAAGGTTAATAGGAGGGCACTGAGGTGGGGAGGTAAGAGTTATTCCGACCTTGGCAACACGTCAAACTGCAGCAGAGGAAAGGCTCTTGTGGAAAGCTCACCTGGCCCAAGCCACGGGGAGGTGGTGTTTGTACACACACCGCAGTGGAAGGTGTAATTCACACAACCACCCAGTTACCTAAAACTATCCATTGACCCCATATAATCTACCTGCTTTTATTTTTCAAGTGTACTTTACTTTGTGAGATGCCGCCCTCAAATTCCCCACTCTGTTCCCATGGAATTTGAAAGCCATTTCGTTGGTGTCAGTGTGTCAGCCCAAGAGAACCTTCTGGAGGATCAGTTACTGGACTCGAGTCAGCCCACAGCTGTGCAAGAATGCTTACAGAGGCAGCTGGGCACGTTTTATAAGCGTTGGCGTGTTGTCGTTTTTATAACTTTTATTTTTTAGAATGTAATAGGGCATACTTCCATCGTAGAAAATGCGGGAAATATGGATAGGCATAAAGAAAAAAAGGCACCTACATTTCCTCTGCCCAGAGATAACCATTATTAACACCTTACAGTTCTTTCTCTCAGTACATAATTTACATGCACAGAAACACGAATATATATTTGTTTAACAAAACGGGATCATACCCTACAGACTCTTCTGTAACCTACATTTTTCACCTAGTATGTTAAAAACATCATTTCAGTCGATTAAATTTCTTCCACAGCACCATGGTAGTCAGAAAGTCCTGACCCCAGCTGTTGGACATTTAAATTGATACCAGGTTATTATTAATATTATTATTATGAATTATCACGGCTTTAAGAAAAATATTTCTCTTTGTCCTGGAGGACAATACCATTTCTGTTAACAAACAGGTATCTTAAAAGAAACAGTGGCCTGTGTTCAGAGGGTTTGAAATGAAACCCAGTTAAATAGTTTGTTTTTAATAACAATACTTCTCTGATCCATTAGTATGTTAATGGAGTTTTTGAATTCCAAAACTCCTGACACGTCTATACACAGACACATATACACATCACATACACTCCTATCATCTGTGCAGCCTGGGAGAAATGCCCTGCTTTAGAGTTCTAAAATTTAGAACTTGAATTTCTAGGTCCAAGTGTCTGGTTTGTATTATTAATCACGTCATTGTGATTTTATTTATTTTAATATTTTATTTAAAATAGTACTAATAATACCGTTGTTACATTGAGATTTTATATATATACGTGTATGTATATATGTGTGTGTGTGTGTGTGTGTGTGTGTGTGTGTATGTATATGTATGTTGGTTTTGTCCATGTCATTTACTTCTATGTTTTGACTGAAGCTGTGAAGGCTTTGGGAATATTTAGGGAGATTTAGGCAGGCTTCTAGAAGGTTCTGGAATCTAGTTCAGGAAACAGGATGGTCTGACTGAAATTTTTCCTAAATCATCTGGGAAGGAACTGCTCAGCCTCTCTCCCTGAAATGAGCTTGAAAGCAGCCACTAATAAGAGTGAAAAGCAAGGGCTTCATCAACAGGTCCTTCAAATCTAGGCCACACCAGGTAAAATTCCCCAGGACCAAGTCTAAGGGCCAGCCCTGCCTCAGCAAACCGGGCCGAGAATTCTGAACATTTACCATCGTGGCCAAGAAAGTCTTCAAACTTTCTCAGTAGGTTCTGAGGCAGCTGAACAATGAACACTATAGCATCTTCAAAGGCTGGCAAAACCAGCTGACCCAAAGTTTAGCTTGATTCTTTCGCATTCAGCCCTTTTTTATTTCGCTGACCCAAGGCTCCTGCCCTCTTCTGTCTTGGTTCCAGAGGGAAAGAGTTTTCTATACCCGGGAACTTGCATAGGCAACCCTGAGATTAACGCTGCCAAACACCGGATGGGCAGAGTATCTGGGGGAAATAAACGGGTCCACAGCAAGTGGGTAAAAACACACCTGCTCTTCTCCAGGAAAACTCTTGGCGGGTATCAAAACCAGCCATGTGGGCAGCCCAGAAAAGGTTTCTTGACAGTAGGTACCCAGAGCCTTAAAATTTCCCATATTGTTTGACCTTACATCCTCTTTGGAATCCATGTTAAGAAAATAATCAAACTAGTCTCCCCCAGTTTTACACAAGTATATTTATTAAAGCATTATACTAATGAAAATACAGTAATGGGGGAACCCTAACTCTCCAATAACAGTAAAGGTTAGTATGGTATATCTGTTTACTGAATGCAGGATCATAAAGGTATTAAAAGATGTATCAAGAATTTATTCAATTTAAAATATATAAAACTGTGTATGGAATATAATCACAACTATATAAAACTGAAGTTGAAAAGATGCAAGTAAATTTTAAAATGCATTTATAAAAAGTGTGAAAGGTAATATATCAGAACATTTACAGTGGTTGCCTCTGAGGGGTGGGACTTTGGGAATATTTGTTTTTCTGATCTTTTTTCCCAAGTTTAAATGCTGAGCATACATTTTAACTTTCTAATAAAAGCAGCAAACAGCAATACATTTTGTAGAACAGAAAATTATTCAGCAATTATTTCTAAGATCAGCTGTATTTCAGTACAGTGGTAGACTTTTTTTTTTCCCCTGAAGCAATCTCATAAGTCACCTTTAAAGGATATAGAGAAAGAATAAAACTATATTCGGGTAGATTACTAACGCACTCACATTTGTTCAGCTTAGAGGAATCTAACCAATTGTGTATACAGAAAGTAAAACAAGGGAGAGATGAAGTTGGAGGGGTAAGAGAAACCACGAATGTATCGTGGGGTTGGGACATAGGAGCTCAGAGAGGTTAAGTTACTGGGACAACATCACACAGGAAGTGGTGGCCCCAGGATTGAAATATTTTCCTCACTGGTAAAAAGGGGACAGTGACATTTAATTCAAAACTCGTGAGATTTAAATGACCAAAAACAGCATTTCAGTCAAGTGTTTTGCACAAAGTATTGGTAAGGACTCAGGAAATGATATTTTATCAAAGTGGACTTTCTCACCTAAGGTCCCCAGCATCAAACGAGAAACTGTCATGATTCCAAAGTGAAAGAACAAGCCCCTCATGAACCTCAAATAAAACCAGGAAAGTTGGAGGAAGGCACAGAGCCTCTTTAATCTGAATGAGTGATGGAGAGCCTCTATTTGCATGGACCTATTTCAAAAATTAAAAGAAACTTTTATTCTCTTACACCTAAGATACAGCAGGGCATGGCCTTGTAAACAGATCGGTTTAGAAGGAAGACAGTCTTTCTGAGTGGTGTGGCACATCTCATAAAAGCAGACAGGACTTCAGCTAGGGGGGTAAGTACATAAGCCAGAATGAACCAAAGGGACTTAGGTGTTGGTTTTGGTCTTTGTCCGGCATTCAGATGGGGTCCATGTTGTGCTACAGTTGGTGATTGAAAAGGTTAAAAAAAGGCAGGACATTTACTGATTGAGTAATGTGGTAAAGATGTAGTGACATGGCTGAACTGATTTTTTCTACCCAAACCGAACGTAGACTCACTGGGAATTTCCATTCTAATTAAAACTGTGAACTTGGTCCAGTGGGAAAATGAGAGACAAAATGCTTATACTTTAAATAAGGAGACTGGCTGCTTGGGGGTATTTTATATAAATAGTTATAGTTATAGATTGTGACAATAGGAAGTTAAAATGTTAAAAAAAAAAAAAAAAAAAAACTTAAATAGCAACACCCAATGCTGACGAGGTTGTAAAAAACCAAACCAAAAAAAAAAAAAAAAAAACAACCCCAAGAATATATACCTTCTGCTTCCCTTCCAGATCGCACATGGAAGTATGCAGCAAAAGTCAAATAAGAGCTCTTGGATTCAAGAGTTTCAGGGATGCAGATGTATGCTGGGGAGGAAAATTAATAGAAGGAAAAAGCTGTGTGCATAAAGATGCTAATTGAGCTGTTAGTTCTAACAGCAAAAACTAGAAATAACCTGAATATCCCAGAGTAGGAGTTTCCAAACGATGGCCCACCGGCAAGACGATATATGAGGCATCCATTAAAATAACTGAAAACTGAGAAAGGAGATAATTGTTGGGGGGAGACTTTAGAAAGAAGGGCATGAAACCAAACAGTATGAAGCCTTGAAAGGTAATGAACAGAGATGAAAATCTCTGTTAGGATAGTGGTATTTGAGCCTGTCGTTTTCTTTTTAAAATTCACCTTTATCATTAGTATAGCATCTCGTCAAGTAGAATTCAGAGAAGTTTTTTCAGTCATCATGTGGATCGTATAATGTGATATTATTTATTATTCTAAAATGAATTCCAACTAGTTTGGATATGCGGAAAGGCACAAAAAGTGAACAGGGTAAATATTGCTATTTTAGGTGCTTTTTTAAAAAAAATGTAAACTTCTTCAAATGGTACCTGCTGGTGACCCGAATGGGCAGCCATTTTGCGAGCCCAGGCTTTCCGGCCCAGCGCTGACCTTAATGAAAGTAATCGGGCCTCCTTCATGGAAGTTCAAAACAAAACCACCCATCACCCCATTTTAAAGAGCAAAACCACAAGCCACAGCTTCAGTCATTGCCGGGGACGCTTCAGTTTCCTGTTTCCTACTGAAAAGTGGCAGAAAGGTCTCCCTTCATCAGCCGTGAAAGTGGAAACCCGGCAGCCTTTGGGCTTTAAAGACACAGGGAAAGAGAGCAGCTCTGTCAGAAAATGACGGTAGAAACTCCGGCCCCCTCTTCCTGTCCTGGGTGGATTCTGTGGCCCTGGGGCAGTGGTGGAGGACTCTGGACATTGAGTCCATCAGAGGCTAAGCCCAGGGGAAAGAAGGCCAGGTGCACACCTGTTTACAATCAGAACAGGAGAAAAGGTCTACGGGGCTGAAGCCAATATTGCTGGGTAAAGGGCATGGGCAGAATTTGTAGAGTTTATAACCAGACATGAGGCACCAGGAGGCGAAGCAGATCCCAGGCTTGGATAGGAAGCCAAAGAGTCTTCCTTTGTGAATAATTCACCCATTGTATACATTTATTTATATGTATACTGGTGGTCTACAGGCCATCCTGTAAACAGTGGGATTCAGTGGGAGGCACACGGACTTGAAGGCGATAGCCCTGGATTCACATGCTGCCTCTGCCGCCCACCAGCTAGGGGACCGTGGAAAGGTCACTTATTTTATGCTTATCATCTGAGCGTAAAATAAGAAGGTGGGTGGGATTTGCCTAGACTGGCAACTGGCACATAGTAGATGCTCAATAAATAGTACCTGCAAATAGTGGTAGTGATGATGGAAAACTAGGTATATATTACATATATATTACGTATGTATATACATATACTACATATATATATATCATGACAGATGGTGAGCAGTAGTCCTGGGTTTAGAATAAGCTAACAAAGGAATGAGGCTTTATGCTACCCACTTGCTCACCTGTCCAGGAATTGCACCACAGAATCAGCCACAGAAGTAAGATGCATCTGGCAGCAGCAATGGACCACAGAGACTGGCACCGTCTGACTGGGTGGATTCAGGGCATAATGGGCGAGAGGAGGCCTGGCTTTTGTTCTGGGGTCTCTGTTTATCAAGTAACCTGGAGAAGTTTTGGTAAAGCTGATTAGGACCTGTGTCCTGTGAAGACTCCTATTGACCCAGGATATAAATTTTTTTTATAGCTCTAACTTTGGTAGGGGTGTTACCCTAAATTTTGAATTTCCATAACGTGGCACTCCGTGTATGTTTGTTGGATGAATGATTGTATGAAGACTTAGTCTGACTTAGGGACCTTCTTCTTCTTTTTGTTTTTGTTAATTGAAGTATAGTTACTTTATAATGTTGTGTTAGTTTTCGGTGTATAGCAAGGTGATTCAGATCTGTGTATTCTTTTTCATATTCTTTTCCATTATAGTTTATTACAAGACATTGAATATAGTTCCCTGTGCTGTACAGTAGGACCTTGTTGTTTATCTATTTTACATATAGTAGTTTGTATATGCTAATCCCAAACTCCTAATTTATCTCTCCTACCCCCTCCTCTTTTCCCCTTTGGTAACCATAAGTTTGGTTTCTCTGTCTGTGAGTCTGTTTCTGTTTGGTAAGTAAGTTCATTTGTATCATATTTTAGATTCCATGTATAAGTGATATCATAGGATATTTGCCTTTCTCTGTTTGGCTTACTTCACTTAGTATGATAATCTCTAGTTGCATCCATGTTGCTGCAAATGGCGTTACTTCGTTCTTGTTTATGGCTGACTAATATTCCATTGTATATAGGTACCCCATCTTCTTTATTCATTCCTCCGTTGATGGACATTTAGTTTCCTTCCATGTCTCAGCTATCGTGAATAGTGCTGCAGTGAACACCGGGGTGCCTGTATCTTTCCGAATTATGGTTTTGTCTGGATATATGCCCAGGAGTGGGATTGCTGGATCATATGGCAACTTTATGTTTAGTTTTTTGAGGAACCTCCGTACTGTTCTCCATAGTGGCTGCACCAATCTACATCCCACCAACAGTGTGGGAAGGTTTAGGGAGCTTCTTGATTGAGGTGAATGCTTCCCTCCCCTGGTCAAGTTCCCTCACGCATCATCTTACCTCCTGATGCAGGATTCATATGGGCATCAGCACAGAGGCCTTAACGGTGCAAGGAGGCAGCAGGAGATGCTCCCCTGGTTCTCTGATATTTTGAACATGGCCTTGCCTGGTGACACTCCGACATCTTTTGTGCTGTGGCTTGACTCCCCCTTCACCAAATTCCTAATGCTGAGCTACAGTCAGACCCGTAACGTCACTTCTGTGCTCAGCCTGAGATGTTAAAACGGTGCCTCCTATTGGAAAGGACATTTTCAGCTTCTTGAAGGATCGGTGGCCTTGGTGCAGGGAAGTGTGTGACTTTGAAAAGAAACAGGCCTGGGTGTGAACAGCAGCTCTATCACTTATGAGCTGTGTGGACAGTGGCAAGTTATGAAACCGCTTGGCCTCAGATTCTTTATCCATAAGACGGGAAGAGGAGGCTGCCTGGGAGGACCTTGGTCACATTAGACGTAATTTTGCAGCCCGCCTGGCACAGTGGGTGGCTTGCGCTCATTCTCACAAGGATGGGAATTATTTTCATGGACGTAATGCTCGGTCACCAAGAATCGTCCTTTCCTTCAGAGGTCATTTATTAAGCACCTTCTGTATAACAGGAATAGTTCAAGGCACGGGGGCCACAGTTGTGAACAAAACAGACAAATCTCAGAGAGTTTATATTATAGGAGGTAGAGAGAGAAAATAGTAAATAGATAGACATATAACTTGTCCAATAGTATTGAGCGGTGTGGAGAAAAATAAAGGCGAGGGGGTGGGAAGACGGGGTGCCACTGTGAATGCGGTGGCCAGAATATCACCTCATCAGAAAGCGAGAAACCAGAATGCAGTGTGGGGAGAAGCCATTGCAGGTCTCTGGAAGAAAAGCAATTCAGCAGAGGCAACAGCAAGTATAAAGTCCTTGAGTAGGGAGGTTGCTTGGCTTATTTCAGGAGAACAAGAAGGCTAGCGTGGCTAAATGTAGTGAGTGAAGAGAAGATGCTAGAACATGAAATCAGAAAGTCTTCTGTGGACCAGATTATGGGAGAATTCCTTGGCTATGGTAAAAAAAAAATTTTGGGACTTTAGTCAGTGAGATGAGCGGTTGTATCGGTTAGTGTTTGCTGCGTAACAAGTAATCCTGAAACTTTGTGGGTTAACGTAACAAACTTATATTTTTTGCAGTTCTCTGGGTGGACTGGGGTATTTCTTCTCATCTGGGTTGGCTCGGCTGGGGCTACATGCTCTGGGATGGCCTCGCTTGCACGTCTAATGGGTAGTCTGCTGTCGGTTTGGGGAGCGCCCATGTGGCGCGCATTGTCCAGCAGGTTAACCCAGGCCATTCATAGGATGGTGGTTGCAGGATTCCAAAGAGCAACAAGAAAGGGCAAGCCCAGCGCACAAGCACATTTTAAATTGGCCAAAGCAAGTCATGTGGCCAAGGCCAGAGTTAGAGAGGGGACCACCCAAGGTGTGGAGACCGGGAGGAGAATTACAGTGGCCGCGTTTGCAAATGGTCTACCGCAGAAGCACTGGAGGGATTGGACCAGAAAAGTGACATTATCTGATGCATAGTCTGAAAGGCGCTATGACAATAAGGATTTTGTAAAGGGCGAATATAGCCAGATGGGAGGATGTAGCCAGGCTATGGACCACTGGAAAGCACTGGTGTTTGACTGACCACAGAGCCAGAGGCCCAGAAATTCATGACGTTGTCTGGGCTGAAGCTGCCACTGTCAAGAGGAGGCACAGTGACACACACCCTCTGCCCCCACCTTCCTGGTATTTCAGCAAAAGCTCTGTCTCCACCTTGCCAAAGTGGCCTTTCTTACATCCCTGCAGGAATGGCCTGGAAACCACAGTGTAAGTGATAACAGGATGAGTGGGGAAGCGCCTCCAAACCATCCCCCCTATTCTCCTAAGTAAGTAGAGATGGTTTCTAATCAATCACCAAGAACTTGGTAGTTACAGGGGGAACAAACCATTGCAGGACTGAAATGATCCATGATAACAAAACCTCCTAAGGTGAAATTAAGTGATAGTCATTTTTCTTTTTCTTTCTCTCTTCAACAGAAAGTATGATGCTGGCATGCTAATCGTGTGAGACAACTCGGCCCGCAGACAGCCACAAAGCACAAAAACAAAACAAAACTCAGAGAAGAAACGAGAATGGTGTTTTCCTGGCGTCTCCAAGAAGCGCTTTATTTTTCCTCTAGATTGCTTTTCTAAAAAAACAAGACAAGACAAAAAACAAAACTGAAACAAACATTTAAAGGAACAAGACAAAAAACTTCAGGTGATACTATTCAAGCATGTTCTTTTATTAAGCGTAGGATGAGAGGAACAAGAGGACATTGAAGCAGGATGCTGAACAGACACACTGAGGGGCTGTGAACCTCCGCGATGGCGTTGTTTCCCGAAACCGTGAGTGAGGAATGGAGGGAACAGCTTTTTAATCCCCCATCCCCAAAATATCCTGTAAGGGCGCAAGACTTCCTTTCCTGCCTGTCAAGGTATCTAGGGAATGATTTGCAAAATTTGTTATAATCGCTAAAGAATCTTTTGTATGGCTTTGGCCAGGGAGTTGGTGGACCAGTACTTGGTGACCCACTAATTGTGTGTATCCCACCCACTTCTAAGTGTCACCTCCATCTTGGCTGGAACAAGGTTCAGAAGGTCCTCTCTCCGGTAGTTGCCAAGCCCACTCCGACTTGATCAGGCTGAAGGAAATGGTTATCTCCTGGATCAGTGCAGCGAAGGATAAATACTGGCTTTTTTCTTCCCTAAATAGGAGAAAGCCAGCTCCTGGCTACGCTGTGCCTGGGGCGGGGCAGTGGGGCACCAGGCTGTCCTACACGGTGAGAACTGCTCGTGCTTCTACCGAGAGACGAAGAACCTACCGAGCAACTAAGCTTCACTTTCAAGCAGGCCATCACCAGGGAAGCAGAGGGACCCAAGCCTAACCCAGCCCCAGAAAAGACGTATTGTCCCTTTACCCCCAGAATTCCCTGCTTCCCATTGCTACCTAACGTTTTTCGCTCTGTTGTGACTACTCTTATATCCTTGACTCTGGCGGATCTGGGTCGGAGGGACATGGAAAGCCCTGGGATGATCAGTTGGAAGGGGTCCAGCGTTGGCAGTTACGCCCGAGCACTCACGAATGGTGGGCATGTGTGCTGATCCTTGCCGAGCGCCCGCTTAGCCGGACGGGCTGCCAAGTCCTTCCTGGATCAGCCTCTCGCTGAGCGCCCACAGGGCCCGGGCCGTGTCTTCGCTCTGGGCTTCCGTCGAGGGCAGGCAGCGGCAGCAGTTGTTGAAGTACATCCCTCCCAGACCCTCCAGTTCCGGGGCGGCAGCACAGTAGACGGTGGTGGCGGCTCCTTGTTGCTGGAAAGCAAAGAACAAAGACCACGGAACATTTTTTTAACTGGGAATGAGCAAGAGTCTCTCCCCGCCTGGTTCAGACGCATCTGGATCTCAGCACGGCCGAGGGTACTGAACTCAAAGCACATGACTGTAAAAGGTATGATGGGACCATCCTGGGAAAACGAGTTCATAAACTCCGCTCGTAAAGCCAGTGTGACTTTTTACACCTCATATAGGAAAAGGCTTTGAAAACAGACACGTCTATCAGTTAATCACATCAGATGTCTCTTCTGAGCAACGAGAAGAAGATGGGATCCTTTTGAACACGAGAGACCAAATTCATCCCACTTCCTCACTTCTCAAAGCATAATGTCATTTGACACCGAGAAGTTTCCAGAAACTTCTCTCTGAACTAAACCAACCACTCTAATCATGGCCCATCAGGTAGAAAACCAAGCGGAACTGGGGCCAGATTTTTCCTTATTCGTTGCCCGTGGGGCTGCTAGAGGAAGGGTTTGTGATGCTGTGTTAAAATGTTTGAGACACACGTATACACATATTCCCCACCATCACACGTGCCTCATGCAGACAGAAGACACGTTTGTGAGTTTATCCTTATCCTGGAAACCTTTTTATAAGAAGCGTCATATTCAGCCCATACTTGGCAATGGGACCGTGGCTTGGGGGGCCGTGTCCTCCCAGCCCCCTTCAAAACGCAAGTTGTAATGAGTGCAATTGATCACTTCCGATTGACCTTTTGAGTAGCAGTTGGCGCTGTGGCTAGGGGTGTGTGTGTGTCCGGGCTGACAGAATGCTGTCAGGGATGCTGGAAAGAGGGCAAGAAATCACTTTGCTTTGCAAGCCATAATTAAAGATAATAGGCTGGTGTTCATAGGGAGACACCGTCGGCACGGCTCTCATTTAAAACCAACACAGTTTATCTGGCGTCTTATGATTATTTATGTGCATCACAACCCTTGCTGCGTCAACTAATTATCAGTTGATAGAGAAGCGGGGGTGGGAGGCAGAGGAGGATGGAGAAAGATAACTGGGGATAAGGCCACCATTAGGAAAACATTAAGGACATCTAATTGAGAGGGAAATGAGTTTCCATCCCCACCCAAAAGCTTACTCTTTTTCTCCCCCTACAGGGTTTAAATTGTGCCCAAGCAGAGAGCTTACTGGAGATCATCCCCCCCATAGGGTCTGGTTTGCATTCACCATGGTTGTTTCGTATAAGCATCGGGAGCCAAGGTCATTCTGAGAATCAAGGTCTCAAGGTATTATAAATTTTAGGAAAGTACGATAAAGTAGACTTGGGGGTTTTGTTGCAGGGGGGCGGGGGGACATTTATTGAATTTCTCTGAAAACCAAATGGTCGAATACATTGAAGTGACATGCTTGTGCCGAGGAGGGTGGCGTGGAGTGGGAATGGGACACTTGAGTTCTGATAATAACGGGCTGCTTGACTGTATTGGACAAGACCCTTTGGTACAGAATTTGAACCTCTGACGTGACTTCGCTTTAACGAAATAGTAATTCGGTGTGTTATTTCCCCAGCCCTCTCGCCCATGCCCACTCCCCAAATAGCCAATTGTTTATTTTCTTGGGTTCACCTGTTTCTTTTCAAATTGATTTGTGTGGCTCAGGTCTAATGGACATGAGCCCACGTCATCCAAATGTCCTTTCACTGAATTATTATTCCTAATACCCCTTAGCTTAGCACATTTATCTAACGAATTTCCAGTGGCTTATCTGACTCCCCTGAATCCCATGTGGGGAAAAAAGGCAAGCAAAGCACCTCTAAAGACAAATGGAAGAGCTGAGATGCTCGTCTCGCCAACCCAAGCAAATACCATCTTGGCCTCAATTCTTAGCAGATGTCAGGTGGAGATGGTGTTTTGAATAATTTTCTGGATATCTGTTTTCGATTTCCATTTTACTTTGCAACTGCCAAAACCACCAAAGAAAGAGTGGTCAGGGCCCTTTGGCATCAGCTCTCAAGTGGTGGGAGAAGCCAGTCAGCTCATTCCTAAATCCAGGCCCCCTCAACCCCACCCCAGAGTGGTTATAGTATCAGCATTCATACATCACAACAAACTGGCCTTTCACAGCTCCACCAATCCCGAGAAAAGATCAAAGTTGGCCACTTGGGAAAGCAACAAACGGAATTCTTCCCAACCCAGTGTAATCTTTTGCCACTCTGACCTTCTAAAATGATAGCATGCGGCACTCTCTTGCATTGTTGGAATGGTATTTTTGCAGAGAAATTCTGCGCTTACATTGATTCAGAATCGAGTTGATGAGGGAGCCGGGGGGCATGCATTTTTCCCTCCACGGAATGTGAAAGCAATCGCAATCGACCTCATTTCATGTAAACCGCCACTTGGCTACCATGCTGAAAAACAATAAAGTTGAGTAAAGCCCAATCTTTTATCAAGAGCTGGCTTTGATTCCTTTGCCACTAGGCTCAGGGTGATACACAATTTAAGTCTCATCACCAGCGGTGCTGACTCTGTAGAAGAACACAGTACAGCAGGGCACCTGAAAGCAAAGACCACCTTTTCCACTCCGAAGATCAACTGTGCACATTTGGCAAAGAAAGACTGGACCGTGAAGTAGTGACAACATCTTTTCGTCCCAAGCCCACGACCCTTTCGGCTTCTCAGGGAACGCTCTTTTCAGCTGCACCCATGGCAGCCTCTGAGTGACATCTTTATATGAGCAGGTGGGATGACGGTTTAATAACAAGTTCTAATTTGGGGCTCATCAGCTTTTCGGCCTATCACCAGAATGAGATGGAGCCACATTAGGAAATCTCATTAGTAAATAAGCTGGTACTGCTGATACAAGATAAAACATTTTTAAACTGCTTGATTGATAGAAGAAAAATTTTTAAACAGCACTTTCATCACCATCAAATGACTTTCCTGCCACTGTGGGGGGCATCAGTCCGTAATCCAGAAAAAAATGAAAGAGCCCTATCAAGGAAATGACGTTAACAGCAAACAACTCTGTTATAAAATATCCGCCTTGCTGGTTGGCACCACTGCTTACTGATCCATCGTGATAAGATAATAGCAATATCATGACATATAAACACTAGCTGGAGCTGTGGGTTCCCCTCAGCGATTTTTTAAGAACAAATTCATGGGAAGCCTGGAGGCTGCATGCCGTTGCTGATCATGGGAACCGGGGTGGCGACTCTATCCTGTAGCGACGGCAGTGAGTTAGGGTGCGGATCACACGGGGCCGAGGATTTCTGGGAAGCCCAGTAGAATCTATAATCACGCCTGAATGCCATTTCTGATCTAGTCAAACATGTGCGAGCTGCCAAAGGAGAACTACGCCATCAATCTTTATAGCGTCTGTAAAATTACCCAGGATTCTTGTTTGGGATTAAGTTAAGAGCACCTGGGTAATAAGGGGGTTCATCATTCTCTTTCAGAAATCATTTGTCGGATGAGCGGCACAGTCTTCAACTACAGAAAGGTGGGATTTAGAAAGCAGTTACTGTTCATTTATCGTTGGGGCCCTGAGATCTAAATCATCCATCCTTCCAAAGCCCTTGGTTGGGATGAAACGGTGACGGAGCCGCGTTCCATCAACATTTACTTGATAACCGCTAGCCATCAATTTGCAGCTGTCCGCCCGGACTCCAAATGAATATTGACTCTTTGCAAGAGAAAGGTACAGGGGTTTCTGATCAACAATCTAGGCTTAAGGAAAAATCCACCCACATGTTAATATTTGTAATGCCTTGGTAGGTACTCTAATATAACTTACGTTTTAATAAGGACACATGTTACACAATTATGTTTAGTTTTCAGGTTTCTCTACTTTTAAAATGCATGCTTCTTTAAAAAAGAAAGAATAAATTCCTGTCTTAAAATAGATTTAACTCTGAGACACATAAAAAAGACACACTACCATGGGATATCTGTATATTCAGTGATTTTGGGGAGTAGCAGATGTCCTAAGATTGCTTTCCTACAGACACGTCGGTATCGGGACACCGCGCAGCAAATGCTGAGTGAATCAATCTATGCAAAAAGTGGAGTTGAGTAAGGGAAGGCAGCACAGAACTTACACTGGACTTGGAACCCCATGGGCAGGGAAGGAGAACGTCCCTTCTGGAAGCGGGCACTGATGATGGTGCTGAATTCCCGGGACAGAGAAGTTTGCAGGTGTCACAGGAAGAGAAGACAGGTGCCTCTTCGAACCCTCAAAGCTTTCCCTGTTACTCATCTGGGGTCTGTGAGGCAAAGCAAACAATTTCCAAGTGCAGAACTGATGCAACGCCCCGGTGAGTACAGCAGAATCATTTATCCCGGAGCCTTGGTGGAGATGGGGCAGTGAATGCAGGTGCCACAGGTGGGACTGATGGCCGCCCTCTCAGTCTCTTCATGTCTCCCAATAACCCTCCCCAAAGAGAGTTTTCAGCTACCCTACTGGAAACGTGCGACGCGGTGTCTGTCTCAGGGTTCACCTCCTGAGACTGGGGTGCCCGGAGCACAGCTGTTCTCAGCAATAGGACGGTTTAAATCTCTGATTTGAGAGAAAAAAGCAAAGCAAGCTGCTCCAAAAGGTTACGTGTTCCCTACTCACCATCTGAGAACAATCTTTTAAGCTGACAGGTGAGCCACGTATTCTGTCTGTTAGTTCATAGAGCAATGCAGCTTATGCAGGCATGAGGCTCAAGGGCCTCCCTGCTCGTGTGACCACAACCAACCCCTCGCCCTCCTGCCTGGGTGTGGAATGAGTGCAAATCAATAATATACCAACTTCCGCCAAAATGACGCGAGACGGGAGACGACAGAGAACGTGCCTCGAAAGGACCCTTTTCCTCCACACTGTCGAGCTTTTCTAGTGAGTCGTCGCGTACGGGGACTGTGTAAGTGGTAACGATGGCCAGCATCTCCTGAGAGCTTGCCATTGCTCTGGCACTGTGCAGAAAGCTTTGTAAGCACCATATTCTAACCCGCACACAGCTCTACCAGCCAGGGACGATCATTATCCCCATTTACAGGGAAGCCTACTTAGTACCAGAGCTCAAAAGCAACTCGTCCAAAAGCCACACAGATCATCACACAGATTGACCCTCCGGAATCCATGCCAGATGCAGTACAAAACCTCCTTCCCAAACTTGCGACACAAATTGGCAGGCTGCCCATTCCCTGTGTCTCCCGTTTGGCTGAAGCTACCTTAGGAGGAGTCCTCTTTCCCTTCTCAGCCAGGCCACGTCTGGCCACAGTGTGGCCGAAAATTAAATGGATGGGCTGCACGTTTAATTTTTAAAAAACGGGCTGTCATGTGCTCACCTGAGAAATGTTGGGAGGAGATTTTCCCATTGTTGATTTAGGCAGTGAACTAAATTGAAATTATATCCATTTGGATTAACAAAAATGAAGACCCAGCGCCACCTCAGAAGATCCAATGGCCAGTGACCCTTAACAAAACCATCACCTGATTCAAAATGCCACCTCCAGGTGCCAGATGGGACCAGCTGTGAACCTACTACTCTTGGACGATCGACTTTTTTTCAAAGCCTGAACGGAACCACATCAAAACCAGTGAAACCCCGAGCAATCTCCGTCTTATAAATTCACACACGTGTACAATGAATACGGCCTTTTGGAGGATAATATCTGACGTGTTACATCAGGTTTGCAGAGGAAACTGATCGACCTCCCTCTCCTGGCCTCCTCCAATTAATTCCTGAGAAATTAATTCCTGCAAATTCCTAAGAAGTGATTCCTACGAAGGCGTCAAACAATATAGGCTTAGGTACCTGCAAATACTTCTTGTAGATATCGTAATAGAACTTTCTTCATAGCCCTCGGGAGTTTTGCTCACAGGCTGCTCTTAGCATTTATTACAGAAGGGAAATCCACTCAATTTCTCAAGTAGAAAAAGTGAAGAGGGTCAGGAAAGCGGATATTTGTTTTTAACTGAGGAGGCTGGGAAAGTCTTCGAGAATGTTCTGGAGAATCCATTTAGATCACATGCAGATCTTAGCCTGACGGAAGAGAATGTGTACCTACCACCATGTGTTTGTTAGGATATTTACCTCTTGCCTCAGGGAAAGAGTTTCTTTGCTAAAGAGGATCACAAACGTGGAAAGCCTCAGAGGTTCCTTTTCAGCTGACTGTCTCTCCCGTGGCAGGTAAAGGAGTACCATTCCCTGGGTGACCTTGGGACACCGGGTTCGATGGCAGTTGCTCTGAAGGAGAGCTAAGCCGTGGGATATGCCAGTGCATCACCATCGGTGCAGTGGGTCCTGGCACAGCACACAGCCCCAAAAAGTAGACGGCAGTTTGAGTGAGAGGTGTTTGAGGGGCACAAATGGGACAGAGCTTTCACACAGCAGATGTGCACACGTCTTCGTTGGGAGAGAATCACGATGACATGGAGGCTTTCTTATTTGCAATTGAGGCACCCCAAATATTATGCCCCCAAATCCACATCAGGCTACGGAGACCATGCTAGTCTCCTTGACAAAAGCCATGAAATCTCTAGCAAGACCATTAAGCAGTTTTAAGAGACTGACTTGAAGACCAGGGCAGATCGAGTTGGAAAGTCAGGAGGACGGTGGCTGTGATTCTCTGAGAAATCTTTGTAGGAACAAGCCCAGGGGCCAGTAGGTTCAGGATGGAAAGCTGGAAAGGACTTTTAAAGGCAGAAGAGCATATCTGTCTTTGCTGGCCTTAGGTTTGGGGGAGGGGTAGGCAGACACTCCCGACCATCCAAAGAGGTCCAGAGCCATGTTTGTTCTGGAAAGCAAGGCTCCCGAGGATTTTTGCTTAGGCTAATCGGCAGCACTTCGGGGCAGAGTGGCCCTGGGAGGTTTGCAGGACTGTGTTTTCAATTGGCTGAACTGTTCTGAACTTTCCCTTGACATGAATGAGGCCCTCTTCCTACCCGCTTTGTGTTCCAGAATCCTTGCCGTAAGCATGGCAGGGGTTCCATGACAGATTGATGGCTGGTCTCAAAAGAGTGAAGGTGGAACATTTAGCATGACTTCATCGTCCTGAGACCTGCTGTTATTTCTAGACGTGCTCTGGTGGAGTGGGAGTCCTCCAAAGGAGGGAAGGGAAAAGGAAAGGCTAAGTACAGTCCAGGTGGGTGACATTATTCATGCCTGTTCTACCTTCCTTTTGTGCCAGAGATGTTCTGGAACTGATTGGGCTGGAGAGACGGTCTCATTAAAAATAAGAGAAGACGTTGTTACACCTGGAACAACATCTCTGTTAGATCCATGAAAGCATTCCCTGGGCATTCTGTGCTGATACTGCCTGGGCTGCCCACGTTGCTTTTCAAGCAGGGAGTTGTCTTGCTGGGCTGGGAAACTGCACTGGGGTATCCACTCTTCCACGGGTTAGTTTGAAATGGCTAAGACAGAAGGATCTTAGAAATGTGCCACCAAAATAAGCATCATCCTTCCACCTGGGACAAATCCGATGGCCCGTTCCTGAAATATTCCAACCCGGCCACCTGGACACTAGTGCCGAAGGACTACTGAGTGTTCTTGAGAGCTCAAAGAAGGCATTTAGCTTGTGTTAATTTGGAACGTTTTTACTTCTTTAACCTTGGTTCTAGCTAGCTCTGTATACTGTATATAAATGTATGCCTCTGTATTTGCCATGTATACTGAAATAAACCTTTAAAGTTATCGCCAGGCAGAATGAATGGGTTCAGTTCTAATATGATGGTGCAAAGCATATCTTCACAGTACAAGTGAAACAGACAGCTTCCCCCCTTCCCTTCTTCGGCACAGAATTGCACCACTGAGTTGGCCTGCCACGCTGGCTCTTTTAGAAAACCATAGAGCTGACCATTTTTGTGAGCAGGCAAACCCCAAACAAACAAGCTGTTTGTTGCCATTATAAGGTTGACGGTTCGTTTACACTTAGGACACAGAGAGAGTCTACGACCTAGTACCGAAAACGCATTGGTGATGGGGGGAATAAAACCCACAGGGTGTTCTCTGAGGAGGCCACACGGCATCGTGGTAAGAAATCCACGAACTCTTAACTCTTCCGGCAGCGACTTAAGAGAATGGCGTCTACAGCAATCAGATCTCACAGGCAGCCCACCCTCCGCCCTCCGCGTCCAGCCACACTGTTTCAAGTCAAGTCAAGTCAAGCACGTCTGCGTTAGGCTTGTGCCTTTTCATAGAGGGCTCTCTGCGAAGGATCATTTCTCAGGCTCAGAGAGAGACGCTGGCCTTGTTGATATTTCATTTAGAACATACTGCGGAGAGCATCTCATTTATATTACTTCCATAATTAATGGGGAGAGCTTAGGCACTGCCTTTGCACAGACGGATCTCGTCACAGTGGTCGATGGGGAGAGGAGAAACGATAGGTATTTCATTCACCAGCAGCGTGTCGCTAGTTAGTGGGAAATGATCACGTATGCTGTTGCTTTAATTGCCAGGGTAAATAATTCTGCCTCGGTGTAAGGGAACATTTTAAAGCACTTGGTGCAAATAGACTAGAAACAAAACACACACACACACACACACACACACACACACACACACACACACAAAATTACCTTGATTATGCAACACCTTAGCATAGAAAGTTACAAAGGTATGTCGTTTTTTAAAATTGCATTCTATCGTGCAAATAGTCTCTAAATATGCATGTGCTGACTACTCATCTACTGTATTTTAGGAAATACAATTAGGCCGCCTTTCTCTTCTCCTGTGTAGACTGTAAATACCTGTAGATCTTTCTCTTGCTTCCTTATGTAAATATATGTAAATACTAACAAGCTCTGCATGCTGATATTCTAGGCAATTTCAGGTACTTTTATAATCTGAAGGCATGTACTTGAAGTGGTTTGTTAAAAGGAAAAAAAAAAAAAAAAAAAAAAAACCCCACCTCTCTCAAACTCTTGAAAGCTGAATAGAAATTAAAGATTTCTTCCTAGACTGTTGTGGTTTCTTTTGTTTGCCTTCTCCTCTCTCAACAGGGTCCCCCACTTAGGCTCCCTCACCTACTGCCAGGAAAGGGACACCTGGGCATCCACCGGACCCAGGAACAGTGGCTGAACTACGTGGTTTGGGTTTTTACACACTTTCCTTTGGTTTCTCTAAACGACTTCTAGAATCTCAAGGTAGGCGTCTTTGGGTTTTTCTATCGAAAGAATCGGGAGTAAAAATAATAATTCGTACCTACTGTTCCCCTACTACGTTACCAAGCACAGGGCTCGAGGCTTTACGTCCCCACAACCCTAAGAAAGGACCCCGTCAGTCATTCCCATTTCAAAGATGCAGAAACTGAGTCACAGCAAGATGAGCACGTGCCTAAAGTGACAAAAACCATTAAATGCCTCTCAAACGCCAATTCTTTCCTGTATACCAAGGGTCAGTAAGTAAACTTTTTCTGCAAAGGGTGACAGAGGAAATATTTTAGGCTCTGTAGGCCCTACGGTCTCCATCACAACGACTCAGACCTGCCACTGTTCTGAAAACAGCCATAGACAACACATACCCCAGTGAACATGGCTGTGTTCCAATAAAACTTTATTTACAAACACCTCTTCCCTACACCCAAAGCTCAGTTACTCTTCAACAGACCATTACCCTTTCCCTTTCGAATACGTTTATGTATTTGATGGGAACTCATTTGATCAACTGAAAAGTCTCCATCTCTTCCTTGTATGTAGCAACACTATTTGCAGACGCCGTGAAGTTTTAGGGGAGCAAAAAAAAATGAAGACCCTCGAGCTTATAAATCAAACTCTTCCTCAGACAAATCTCACTGCCAGGTTTCAATTTAGTTATCTTTTCGTTTTCATAAATGGGGATGGAGGGAAAATGTATGAAAGACTAAGGTAAAAAGAAAGAAGTCAAGCGACACTCACCCTTCAATGAGGGGAAGGAGGCCATTACCTCAGGTATCTATGGAAACCAAGCTGCACGTAAACTTTTTAATGGTTGGAAAACAGCGTTGGCTTTTGAAGATGTTTTTCCCAAGTAGGATGCTTCGGTGTAAATGCATTAATTGACAGTTTCCTTCGGGACTTTTTTATTGAAGTTTCCAAACTAAATTTCACGGCACAAGGAACTCTCTGGGGCCCTTGAAGAATGCTGCAAAGTTAGGGCTTTAGAAAACTGAGCCAGCTCTGGCATCCTGTACAAATCCAAGCCAATTCCCCTATAGAGCGAGTGAAGAAGCAGCCCTCACTGCCTGTAGTTTTCCCTTTTTAAAAGGCCCCCTGCATTCACCTGGGGATGGGAGAGAACCTTTCTAACCTCAGCTGAACAAGAATCAGTATCATCCCTTGAGTCGTGGAGAGGCATGAGAATAAGGAGTGGGAAGAGGAAAGATCGATCTGGGTATTTTTGCAGATTGGGTGGCAGTGTGGGGTGGTGGGAAAAGCCCAGGAGCCGAAGTCTGAGATAGATAGATAGATACGTGAATTCGAGTCCCGACTTCGCCACCTGGCAGCTCTGTGACAAGGCACTGAGCCTCGGTCTCCCCATCTATGAAATGGACATTGTAACAGCCCTTTCACCGGGTTCTTGGGACGACTGGTTGTAACAATTGGAGATTTCCTGAGTACACCATAGATAGATACTACTTCAATCCTGGCCACAAGTCCGCTTATTAAAAATTTGAAGGAGGAAGCATACAGATCAAAATAGCTCATCTGTCCTTCATCTGAGGGACTTAAAAGTAGGGCGGGGGTGGACATTTCTACCTTCTAAGCAAGAAATTCAAGACGCAGTCACTTTTCTCACCAATCTTTACCCAGCATCTCTGGGTACCAGGCTAGCCATGGATTCCACGGCTCTTCGGCTCCCCCAACCACAGCAACAAGAACCAAGTTCACATCCATGAAACTGGGGCACTGACATCTGAACACAGCCACAGTCATGTATTAAGCGCTGTAAAATTCCAGACCCCGCCCCCTGCCCTGGCCCTTTATACATATCTACTCTAAATCTCCCAATATCCCCGGGCAATAATTCCTAGAAAAGGGGATGGACAGGACGATAAGAGAGCAGGTGCAGTTTTGTGGGGTTTTTTTTAAGTGCAGTATTCCTTAAAAAACTAAAAACAGAGTTGCCATATAATCCAGCAATCCCACTCCTGGGCATATATCTGGAGAAAACCATAATTCAAAAAGATACATGCACCCCCAATGTTCACTGCAGCACTATTCACAATAGCCAAGACCTGGAAACAACCTAAATGTCCATCGACAGACAAATGGATAAAGAAGATGTGGTACATATATACAATGAAATACTACTCAGCCATGAAAAAGAATGAAATAATGCCATTTGCAGCAACATGGATGCAACTAGAGATTATCACAGTAAGTGAAGTAAGACAGAGAAAGCCAAATACCACGTGATATCATTTATATGTGGCATCTAAGAAAAATGATACAAACTTATCCGCAAAACAGAAACAGACTCACAGACTTCAGAAGCAAACTTATGGTTACCAAAGGGGAAATGTGAGGGGAAGGGGTAAATTAGGAGTTGTTTGGGATTAACAGATACATATCACTATATATAAAACAGATAATCAACAAGGACCCACTGTATAGCACAGGGAACTCTACTCAGTAGTCTGTAATAACCTATATGGGAAAAGATTCTGAAAAAGAATGTTTATATGAATAGGTATAACTAAATCACATAGCTGTATACCTGAAACTAACACAACATTGTGAATCAACTATTCTCCAATATAAAATAAAAATTAAATTTTAAAAAAGTGCAGTAAAAATGTAGAATCTAGGTGTTGGGTAGATGGGTGGTTGCCACATTATTCTTTCAAATTTTCTATTCGAAAACTTGTGTAATAAAATGTTAGAAAAATACATGGATCCATCCCTGTGGGGTATTAGCCCCATCTTACAGAGGAGAAGACTGAGGCACAGAAGTGGTCTGGACTGGCCTAGTGTCCTCCACCTGGTAAGTGGTGACATCCTCTTTGAAATCCATGCCCAGCTGGCTCCAGTGTTGCTTCTATGATGGGCCCCTTTGCATCTCTGTTACACCTTGTAGGGTCAATTAACCCTGCCTCTCTTATTCCACTGGTTGAATTTTTGCCTCCAAGCATGAAAACTGGTTTTCTCACACTCTTCCCGCCAGGCAGGCAGATCTTGGGGCCTCCAGCTCAGAGCCCAGAAATCAATTAGCTCAACAGCAAAAGTGACCCGTGTATGAATGGATGTAAATTTGTATCCATTCACCTGGTGGCTGTTTAATTTGGCTTTTGATTCTAATGCAGCTCCTGAAGACGTAGGGTTATTCTCACTCACTGAAAACGTGCCACCAGGTTCAGAAATACTGATGCCCCACCACCACCAGCACGTTGACAGTGCCTGTGATTTGGACCCAAAGCTCTGAGAGAGGGGGACGGGCAGGCTGCGTGGGAGACATGCGCAGTGAAAATCGACCAGCTGCCTGTGGCTGGATGCGGTCACAGGCAGGAGGCAAGGGCTGCTGGCGTCTGGGCTGCAAGAGATGGTTGGATGGGAAACTCTCTGGCCTGACCTGTCCTCCAGCTCAGACTCCCCCCTTCTAGCTGTGGCAGATTCCACATTCCTACCTTGAGCAGCTAAGAGACAACTTCAGCCCAATCCCAACGATTTCGGCAGGGAGCCCAGGCGGCCCTAAATCCAGGTGTAAACTTTTCTATTGGTCGGAAATTCTCCTCCTAGCCGACCCACCTCACCCACTTTCCCTTCCAACCCCGGGAGAGATGAAACCTACACATCATCCTCCGGCCTTCCCTGTAGAAACCCGCCAGTCACCTGCCCCAGCGCCTCCCCTTTAGCCATTGCCCAACCCAGGTACAGTCACGTCAGTCATCTCCCAGCCCCTTAATCATCTCCCTGCCAAACCCATCCTGAGTTCTTCATGTCCTGGCCCGGTGAGTATGAGACTTGACAGCCGCCTTAGGGAGGGTTAGTCCGGCCCCGACTGTAATAGCCAATGACAGCAACAAAGCGGTAATGATCGTGGTAACGGCTGCTGGTCACTGAGAGCCTGTTCCGTGCCAGGGACCCATTATTACTCCTGATCCTCACAGCCACCTCGCCAGGCGGGTATTACTGTCGAGGCTATAAGGGAGGTGAGGTAACTCACAGCCGGGTGCCTGGGAAGTGATGGAGCCAAGATGCAAACTGAGTCTGTCTTGGTTCAAAGCCCCTGTTCTCGTTCATGGCTAATGCCCGCTCTGACCCCACACCCCGTTCACTGCAGGGCGTCCTGGGATTATGCGTAAACACGCAAACGTAGCGCCATCAGGCTAGGTACATATTCCCTCCCTGGCCACGTCCCCGTCCACAGAGCCTCGGGGACCTTCTTCCTCTTCTCTGAGCTCCGTGTCTTGGTCCTTTGACCCCTGGCTGCTGGTCCAGCGTCCTCAAGTCTGGGGTCACCGTTTCTGCCTGCATGTGGTTTTGGACAATACCCCAGAAGGGGTCCGACGCCCCTCCCCTGCCCTGTTCCTCTTCTGCAAATTGCTTCTCATGCAAAGGAGAGGTCTTTGGAAGGCGGCAGGGCTCGGGTTTATGGTTGGGCGTTTGTGGGCTGTCTGGCTGCATCCCACCAGGGCGGGCTCACCACCAGCCAACTGCAGTTAAACCCTCCTGCCCTCGCAGTTCAGAGAAATGCTGACCTCAGGACAACGGGGGACACCGAGGGACACCTTAGTCTGCTTTTTCTCCCCCCCTCCCCCCGGCTGCCACGCCTGATGGGATTCCTCCTCTCATCACAATGGCCTGGCTTGTAAAAAGGAAGATGCACAAATAAGTTAGTAGCTACCAAGCCAGGTGTCAGCGGGGATACAGCCAGTCGTGGAGCTGGCCGTCAAACTGTCGAGGTGGATGAAAAACCTGTCCTCTACCATCTGTGCCCTCTGGATTCCTAATCGAATGACTTTACGAGGCAGTCCCCCTAACGTATGAATCCCGTACGGGGCATGGATACCTTCTATAGCACTTTCTAGGTGCTGAGCCCTACAGTTTTTGCTGAATTCTTGCCAGAGCCCTGTGGAGGCATCATTATGCCCATTTTATTTACAGGGAAACTGAGGCTCAAGCAAGTGAAATGACTTAGGAACAGGTCATTCTTGTTCATTAAGTTCTGATTGTGATGAGCATCCCTCAAGCTAAGGGACGCACGTGCCTCACATGCTTCCTGGGAGCGTCCACACTTTGCATCCGCTCTCCCCAGTTATAGGCAGGGTCCTGAAGCCCCCAGAGGCAAAGGTCAAGGGGCAAAGTGGCAGAGTCAGAGGCTGAGCCCAATCACTTGGACTCCAGACCCTGCTCTGAGCACTGGCACCAGGGTAAACGGGGATCTGTTCACAATCCAAGGGCCGCAGGAGTATTCTTGCACATCTGCAGGTCACGATTTTGCACAATCATCATAGTAGATCTTTCCACAACAAGACGTCGCTAATACTTGAATGTAGTGCCGGGATCCAAACCCAGATCGGCCTGACTCCAGACCTCATGACTCCCCTGGCTCACTGGGAACTGTGCTCCCTGTGAGTTCAGCATCCTTGAAAACAGCACACTCGTTGCCTTAGGTCCTTTGTACAACAAGTGGAATCCATATATGATGACAAGTAGACCCATCTACCCTCAAGATGTCTCTCATTTAGGGACGCAGGATCTGGGACCCTCCAGGGCTGTGGGTGGGAATAAGAGGACACAGGAAGAGGGAATGGAGACCAGGTAGGTAGGGTACCACGGAGAAGAGAATCCCACTCCTGGGCACATATCCAGACAAAACTCTAATCCAAAAAGATACATGCACCCCTACGTTCAAAGCAGCACTATTCACAATAGCCAAGACACGGAAACAACCTAAATGTCCGTCGACAGAGGAATGGATAAAGAAGATGTGGTACATAAATACAATGGAATACTGCTCAGCCATAAAAAAAGAATGAAATTATGCCACTTGCAGCAACATGGATGCAACGAGATTATCATACGAAGTGAAGTCAGAAACAGAAATGCCATATGATATCACTTATATGTGGAATCTAAAATATGACACAGGGACTTCCCTGGTGGCGCAGTGGTTAAGAATCCACCGGCCAATGCAGGGGACACCGGTTCGAGCCCTGGTCCGGGAAGATTCCACATGCCGCAGAGCAACTAAGCCCATGTGCCACAACTACGGAGCCTGCGCTCTAGAGCCCACGAGCCACAACTACTGAGCCCGTGTGCCACAACTACTGAAGCCCGCACGCCTAGAGCCCGTGCTCCGCAACAAGAGCAGCCACCACAGTGAGAAGCCCACGCACCGCAACAAAGACCCAACACAGCCAAAGATAAATTAATTAATTAATTAAAAGAAATAAAATAGAATATGACACAAGTGAACCCATCTACGAGACAGAAACACGGACATAGAGAACGAACTGGTGGTTGTCAAGGGGGAGGGGGCTGGGGGAGGGATGGAGCGGGAGGTTGGGGTGAGCAGATGTGAGCTTTTATATACAGAATGGATGAACAACAAGGTCCCACTGTACAGCACAGAGAACTACGTTCAATATCCTATGATAAACCATAATGGAAAAGAATATAAAAAAAAGAATGTACATATACGTATAACTGAGTCACTTTGCTGTACAGCAGAAATTAACACAACATTGTAAATCAACTATACTTCAATTAAAAAAAAAAAAAAGAGGATATGGGAGGAGGGAATGGAGACCGGGTAGGTAGGGTACCAGGGAGAAGAGGGGACAGGGCCCCTCATGGAACTGGACATCTCAGGACAGTGAATTGTTATTTTTCAGGTGTTAATGGAAGCTGGGCTTATACAGGCTCAGAATTGACTTCTCTGGTCCAGCATCACAAGCCTGGGGAGCGGAGATAACCCTCTGGTTATCCCGAACATAGAGTTAGGGCATGTGTTCTTAAGCTGAGGGTCCCATGGTTCGGTCTGGTCACCGACAGGAGGGGGCGCAGAGAAGTTCTTGGCGTGCATTCACATCGCACTCCGCTGACTTCAGCGAAGGTGCCAGACCTCCAAGCTGCTTTTGGTTTCGTCACTTCCTCAAACGGACGCACAAACAGGTCCCTAACGATTACACTGCCCGAGACGAATCTGTCCTAGAACATAGTGATGTCACTGTCCCCCCGTTCAAAGAGAATATTTTAAACAAAGATAGCTTTACCACCCGCGTTAACCAAACCTTTTCCCTATGGGAGGAATAGCATTTTCAAATAAGAAACAGAAACCAGCGATGTAAGGAAAGGAAAAAGAATGAAATTTTCTTTTCCTTCTCAACTGCAATCCCTGACGCAGGTATTATCTAGATGATCAGGTGAACCCCACCAACTGGTTTTGCTCTAGGAGTCCGTGTACCACCACCCGGATGGTTTCCCAGGAACACGGCACTTCTCCGATCAGACGTAACTATTATCCCCTCTCAGGGCCGGCTCCTTTGTGAGGTACAAGTTCCTACCTTAGACGAGCTGACCTACCTTTCTAGCTTTCTCTTCTCCCTGCCCTCTGTCCTGCACCCCACTTATATGAACAGACTCTAAAGTGAGAGAGAGATGGCTTCCAAGTCAGCCTGTGACACTGTAGTGGATACTGTGGTGTGCTACCCAGAAGCCCGTTCTGAGCCAGGAGGCGCTCATCTCCCCAGCTGCTGGACTGCCGTTTGCCGACGGCAGGATCCCTTCTTAGGAAGTGCCTTCGGCTAGAGGGAGCTGCCTCGCCCAAGGAGGAGGCAGCCACATCAATGACTGCCTGGTCTCTTTGTCCCAGTTCAGGACATCTCCGCAGGGTCACCCTGGCTTTAGTCTCCTCGGCACTGGCTGAAGGGTCTGTTGCTCCTACATCACAGCTCAGTCCTCCCCCTGCCCCACGCTGCTGGCCACGCTGCTCTCCTACAGGCGTGGATCCCCAGAGCACAACCCGACGAGCCTCACGCCCATCTCGGCTGTGGAGTTGGCCTCCTGGGGCACCCAAGCTACAAGAAACAACGGCTGGGTGACTTTGAGACATACACTTAACCACTCTGAGCCCACTTCCTCATCTGTAAACTTGAGTTGCTGGTATACAGACAGCGTAATTTCGATAACTAAGTCAGACTGTGTATGTAGCGTATTTACGCGGAGCTGGCACGTAACGCTCAGCAGATAAAGGCAGGGTGGGTGTAGTGGAAGTAGCGGCAGCTGTCACGAACGCTCTCTGCCTGCGTGATCCCTGCTCATCCTTCAGTGTTGGGGATATGTCATAGTCCAAAGAGCATAGATTTGGGGGGGGGGGGCGTCTGTGTAGACGTGGTAGATTCAACTCAGGCATTTTTATCGGCCCTCCCTGCAGAAACTCGATTACCAGTGTACTAAAGGGAAAAAAGTGTTTAATTCAGTGATCGAGAAACATCAACAAAAACAAAAAAATTGGAAGATGGGAAGCAGATGGAGAAGCGTGAACTCCTGACTCAGCAGAGTGATGTGTACAGAAGAGGAAGGCACCGAGCGATGCGCCAGCTCCCATCACAGAACTCGGGAACGAAGAGGATGGGGCAGAGGTTGGGAACGGGAGGAAGAGAACTGGGAAGGCTGGAGGCACCATATGTGATGTCTGAGCAGACTTCTCATACGGGGCAGGCGACAACTCCCATCTTTACCAAGTTCAGGGTCACCTCCTATGTGAGTTTCTACCAGACACCTCTCCTGACCTTAACTCTCCGTCCCGAATCCTATTACATAGCTGGGTGTGTGCTGTCAGACTCCGACCTCATTGACATGGGTCCCTGGCCCAACCCAGTGCCTGGCACACAGTAGGTAGCTAACAAAATATTTCTAAAGAGGTGAATGGGTATCTGATCGAATATCCTTTGCAGGGCAGAGGAAAAGTAAATCAACAAAACTCAGTTGCTACATAAACACAAAGAGTGGTCAAATTATTTCCTTTCCAAATTATTGTTGGTATGGTTTCGATACCGTTGTTCTCTGCAAGTTATGACTCATGGGAAAGCTACATTTATATTTTGCTTAGGACTTGCCAGACACTGATCTAAGCTTGCTCTGTCTGTTTCAACACACACACACACACACACGTTGAGTCCTCGCAAAAACCCTGTGAAAGAGGGACTTCCCTGGTGGCGCAATGGTTAAGAATCCGCCTGCCAATGCAGGGGACACGGGTTTGAGCCCTGGTCCGGGAAGACCCCACATGCCGTGGAGCAACTAAGCCCGTGCGCCACAACTACTGAGCCCACATGCCACAACTACTGAGCCCGCATGCCACAACTACTGAAGCCCGCACGCCTAGAGCCCGTGCTCTGCAACGAAGAGCAGCCCCCGCTCGCTGCAACCAGAGAAAGCCCGCGTGCAGCAGCAAAGACCCAACGCGGCCAAGATAAATAAAGAAAGAAGCCCTGTGAAACAGATTTGTTACTATGCACCCCATTTACAGAAAACTGAAGCACAGAGGGATTAAGAAACTTGCTCAGGTCGACACAATTAGGAGGTGGCAGAGCTGGGGTTCAAACACATGTCCTGTTACTCCAGGGGCCATTCGAGCACAGGAGGTGAGGAGCTAGAGGGTGCTTCTGCAGGTCCCGGGGAGCTTTCTTTCGCCCCTGAATGTGCTTTCCAGGTGCAGATTGCTGCGAGGCTCCTGGCCCATGGGGTTAGTTAGCTGTCGCCTGCAGACATTTTTGGGGTGAAGGAGAAATAGGCTTGACAGCTGCCTCTGGACTCCGGCCTCTCTATAGCTGGAGAACTGTCCAGAGTCTGATGCCAGAAGGAGAGGAGACACAGTCTCATGGAAGCCCTTGGCATCTTGATGTCACCTTTTACCCCTGGCAAACAGGTGATGCCGAAGGACTGCGCCCTCTACTAAGCAGAGGGCGTGGCTTGAGGAAATCAGCAGAGCCTGGTCCTGGGTAAGTGGACTCTTGGGAAAGAACTGACAGGTGCCACATCCACAGGGATTTTGTGGTAGGTTGTAGATCAGGTGCAAGAGTGAGCTCAGGTCCAGGTATTTAGAAGTTAAGCCACACAACTCCAGCTTCTCCCCAGATTCCAGCCCTTTGAAGAGGGGCTGGCTTCGTAATCTCACAACTATGAGTTCTTACAACCCTCCCAGGCACTAACTCTTACCTCCCCTTTACAGGGCCCCCGTGGGTAGGCAATGGGTATGCGGGGGTACTAGAACTTGGATGTGGCCTTTGCTCTATCCCATTCTAGAGCCTGTGCTTTCTAGTCTGTATTTTGAGATTCCAGCAGAAAGCACCAGAAGAAGAAATGGAGAGCATTTGCCTTGACTCTGTATCAGAGAGGCTAGAGACGGCAGGAAAGGCGCAACCCTTGAGTGATTCCCAGCCACGGAGACCAACTTCTCTGTCCACTATTCAAGAGCCAAAGTCACAGAAAGATATGAAGGTCAAGGAGTAAATGGTGACCTTTCCTTAATTCACCTTCTCCCCAGTCACTGAATCCTTCACCTCAGTCCTGCAGCCACATGAGGACATTGGAGCCCAGAGAGGTTAAGCAACTTGCCCAAGGACACACAGCCAGTAAGTGGCAGATTGGAATTCAAATGTGAATGAGGGATGGATGGGTTCTTCTCACTGTTCCGTCTCTCTCGTAGTGAGAATTAAGCAAAGGGGGTGGACCCCACACAGGAAATCAAAAGTATACGAAACAGAAGTGAGAGGAAGGCTGCCCTCATAAACAGAGAGCCACGTGGATCAGCTTTGGTGGTGCTTCTGAATCGCTGGGCTACCTCAGAAGAAATCTTTCCACCCTAAACCTTCCCTTGCTCAACAGAGACCTTACCAGGTATGACCTCACGTCTCTTTCAGCTGTCAAATCATTTCTTGCACGATATAGATGAGGCCACAAATTCCAACAGACGATAAGCTCCTTGCAATTGAGACTTTTATACACACACGTCTCTCCAGCATTTAGCACTGGACCTGGCATATAGAGGTACTTAGTAACCATGCGATGAATAAATGAATGAGTGAATGAATGAATAACTGAACTAATAACTGGACAGCTGTTTGGGGGGACTTTTTGCCCCAATGTACCCCAAAAGCAGGCAGATTGTAGAAATGACTCACCAGTGGCTACCCAGACTTGAAAAATACACATAGTCCTTATTAAAACTGGCAGGAACAATCTCGGTCCTGAGAGCAGAGCTCCCAGCCCAGCTAATATTACACGAGGTGTTAACTACATTATCTGGAAATAACCGATGACTAATTCCCCACCCCTTATCTTGAGGAGAAGAAAATTGTCTTGAGCACGAATGCCCCAGATTCCTGGTCAGTTTATGTAAGGCATTTCAAGTGATTGCAGTATTTTAAGCCATTTTTAGCTTAAATCACCTGATGTGTGGTGAGCCCAGAAAACCTGATCTCTTGCTCTCTGAAACTCCCTGTTTTTCCACTGATTTTGTTTAAACGACTTACTGCACCCTAAGTACTTTTCCATTGAAGGCTGGGCTTAGAAGTACACATCCCCAGGACTATGTGATTTTTTAAAGAGACGATTTATTTCGTGGATTTTCCAGCATCATCTCTCTCCCTCGGCTCGAAGCTCTATTACATTCCCACATTCACCCAGGTCAAGGGTGGGTGGTATTTATTCTTTATCATGGCCTATTTGGTGGTTTTGTCGATTGAAAACTTTTCTGCCCAGTCTAAATAGGATTTGACTGAAACCGTCTGCCAATGACGTCTCAAATGATCCTTGGTGATTGAGCAAGAAATGAACTTCCCAAAGACCTTCATCTAGCTAGAAGTATAAAAACTGGGCTTTTATCAAGTAGCTGGAAAGGAAAGGAGATCCTTTTCTTTGGGCGGAGATAGCTACTTTTAAATAAACAGAAATATGCACAGAAAAGTCAGGGCGTTCTGATTTCCATCTGCAATCCTGACAGCCTTTTCTTCTCATCAACAGAGGTGCTGCTTTGTTTGCCACCCTCCCCCTCCCCCCGCCCCGAGGATCTTATTAGAGACACATCACCTTTGGTGTATCTACTACTTTGTTCCAACATGTAGGCAAATGAGAGACGGAGCCACAATTCAAAACATTTAGGTAACACCAACTAGTTCATCTTCTTATTCAAGGGTCCTCCAACTTTCTTTATCAAAGGGCAGGCAGTATTTGGGGCTTGCAACACTGGAAGGTTACAGCTATTCAGCAGCAGCCCACCCTGCTCTGTGGTGCCAGAGCAGCCAGGGACAATATTATCAACAAACAGGCATGGCCGTGAGCCAATAAAACTTTATTGACAAAAACAGACAGCTGGCAGGATTTGGCCTGAGGCCATGGTTTGCCCTCCCATTTCTACCTAATACCAACGACTTAATCATCGCAGTAATACCAACGAGTTTATCTTCTAAATGATTTCCCTCTCTTGACAAAATGGACTTGATGTGTGACTGAACTTTCATGCTAGTTTAATCCAGGAAATGTGTTGCTAAGCCCCTTGCCAGAGGCCTGAATATCCAGACACATCAATAAGTCCTGTGGTCTTTGGAATTCAAATCCAGACCTCAGTCAGGAATCCGTGCCTCATGGTTCCACATTAACTCTTGTGCATTTTTCCCGTTAAAAAAAAAACAACAAAAAAACTTGCTATGAAATCATTGCCATGGAAAGATAACATAATGAAGCAATCAAATGCCTCCAAAGGAATACATCTGTATCCTTTGTCACCTCACTCGGGGTCTGTGTCCTAAAGCTAAAGAGAGAAGAAGACCACTTGGACACTTTTAAAGAGGTCAATTTCTGAGAAAAATCACTCAGGTCCCATCAACTGCAAAACGCCAAAGAATCATCCCCCCACCCCCCGAGGGGGGCAAGCACATAACAATTTTCTGCGCCTAAAATGTCAGCACAGCCAAGCAAATCAGAACAGCAGGATCAAAGTCCTTTTCTCACATTCTTCATCTCTCCTTTTAACATCTGTTGTAAAAGGAGAACGGCGATCCCCTTAGATTGGAACACGAATTAGTCTGACTAATTATTCCTGGAGAAATATGCTTTCCTGATAGATGCCTTTTCAGTATGCTCCGTTTTTCAGAAAGTTAATGCTATTTTGGAAGGGTATGAACTACGCTGGCCACAGAAAGCCTGGAGCTCTGGTCCCATCTCTTGCCCTATGTTTATACGGAGAAAACTTTCTCTCTGAGTATATATATATATATATATATATATATGTATGTATGTATGTTTTTTTTTTTCCTTTCCTTTTTCACCTGCAGGCCTTTGTCAATTCTTCCACGTAGAATCCGAAAACTTTCCACTATGTGTCACGATATAGATTTGGATGCAATAAAGACTATCATTATTGAGCATTTATGAGAAATAGTATTTTCCCTCTGGTGCGGGCTGGCTCGGCTGTTCACACACAGGTGTGAATCCGAATGCCTCCAGCTCACCTTGGCACTGGCAAAGCAAAGGAACAACAGAGGTGACAAGTGAGAGGGCTGAGCGTGACCTGGGAAAAGCAAACACTGATCCCCGTCGGTGTCTCTAGAGAGCCGTGTGGATTTGGAGGAGAATCTGGAAATAAAGGTGGCAATTCGCTTGCAGGATTGAAACATCAGGCCTTTGTGCTAAGAGGCTTAGAAGACCCAACCCGGCACATTGCAGCCAGGAGTTCTACGCTCCTGCCTGGCAACAGATGGCTTCGAAGGCTGAATTGCTATATAAACATTGAACGGCAAGTTTGATTTCACAGGTGTGGAAATGAGGCAAAACAAAAGGAGAACGATTCTCTGAGGCACTTCGATTAGGAATTTGGAGTTTCTCGACAAAATGGTGCTTAGCTCGGTACCCACCCAAATAGGCTGTGAGAAAGGGAGGTTGGAAATCTTCAAAAGGAAATCCAGAGCATCTGGGAGGACTTGCACAATTACTACAAAAAAGAGTGAGCATTTACAAGGCTGTGTCTGAAACCACAAACCCGGGGCCAGCCTGAAAGCCTGCCTCCTTTGGACATTTCCTCTTGGGGACCGAGGGCAAAAGTGGGTGTTTCCATTTTAACTGCAGGAGATCTCACTGCCCCCATCTCATCCCTCCTCCCCCTTTTCTGCTTGTCAAGCTCAAAACTTGGGTTTCCCCTCCTACACTGTTGGTGGGAATGTACGTTGGTGCAGCCACTGTGGAAAACAGTATGGAGGTTCCTCAGAAAACTAAAAATAAAATTACCATATGATCCAGCAACCCCACTCCTGGGCATATATCTAGAGAAAACAATAATTTAAAAAGATACATGCACCCTTATGTTCATTGCAGCACTATTCACAATAGCCAAGACGTAGAAACAACCTAAATGTTCATCGACAGAGGAATGGATAAAGAAGATGTGGTACATAGATACAATGGAATACTACTCAGCCATAAAAAAGAATGAAAATAATGCCATTTGCAGCAACATGGATGGACCTAGAGATTATCATACTAAGTGAAGTAAGTCAGAAAGATAAATACCACATGATATCACTTATATGTGGAATCTAAAATATGACACAAATGAACCTACCTACGAAACAGAAACAGAATCACGGACATAGAGACCAGACTGGTGGTTGCCAAGGGGGGGGAGGGGTTGGGGGAGGGATGGAGTGGGAGGTTGGGGGGAGCAGATGTGAGCTTTTATATATAGAATGGATAAACAAGGTCCTACTGTATAGCACAGAGAACTATATTCAGTATCCTATGACAAACCATAATGGAAAAGAATATAAACAAAAAAAGAATGTATATATACGTATAACTGAGTCACTTTGCTGTACAGCAGAAATTAACACAACATTGTAAATCAACTATACTTCAAAAAAATTGATTAAAAACAAAACAAAACAAAAACACTTGCGTTTCCATCTGAGGCACACTCCAGGAAGGAGAGGAGGAAAAAAGTGACCCCACACGAGCACTGTCAACAATGAGCAGCTTTGGAAGGAAAGGGCAGAATTACACAGGAAGTGGGAAAAAGGGTTTGTGTTTGAAGAGCACAGCCTGCCTCCCTATGTGTGGAAGAGATAGCGGCCTATTAGAGACAAGAAGGAACACGATCAATTATGCTTTGCTGCATCCATGGCTGATGCACACAGCTCAAAAGAATTCATTTGAAATTATTTTTCTGTTTTCAAAATTACAAGACAAGGAGTAGATTTTGAGTACTTTGCCCATTGGAGGTATATGATAAAAGGCTTGTTAAATCCCTGTTTGGGGGGCAGTAAAATATTATTTCTAGCAATAATAACTATAATAAATAAGCTCATTTAGCTTTCATGAAAACTTGATGGGGTAAGAACTATTATGAACCCATTTCACAGATGGATAAATAGAGGCACATCAAACATTTCACCAACTTGTCCAATTCATTCAACTGGTAAGTGGTAGAGCCGGGACGTGAACCCAGGACGTCCAGCTCAGAGTCTGTGACTTTCCAACCACTACCCTAAGAATCACAACCCTCCAAGGGCTGTTTTAGCTCCTGTTCTGAACATTTAGAATGTAGACTTTTACTGCACAATGTATACTGTTCTGATTTCAGAAATTCTGTCACATGGTGATGTTAGGATACTTGTCAGACTCCATGTCAACTTTTGGGCTCTGGAACAAACATCCGCCACAGTGAACTCGGAGGGAACAACCAGTATATAGAAAAACTGGCTTGGGGAACAGGAGAAAAGAAGGAAAGATAAGAAATGTGGATCAAAGCATCCCTAAGTCTCAATTTTCTCCTTTCTTAAAAGGTTGAGGTGAGGATAAGAGAAAAAGCTGCTAGCAAAATGCCTAAAGTACAGGAGAAGCTCCAGGAATGACAACTGTACTGTTAATATTAGTAATATTATTATTACTTGTTATATGTTGAAATGTGTCCTGCCCAAATACATGTTGAAGTCCTAACCTCTGACGTCTCAGAATGTGACCTTACTTGCAAAGAGACATTCGAGGTGTAATTAGTTAAGAGGCGGTCATGCCAGAGTAGGGTGGGCCCTGAATCCAATATGATTAGTGTCCTTTTTATTTTTTAACTTTTTTATTTTATTTTTTTGGCTGTGCCGCACAGCATGTGGGATCTCAGTTCCCTGCAGGGATCAAACCCGTGCGCCCTGCAGTGGACGCGTGGAGTCCTAACCACTGGACCGCCAGGGAAGTCCCTAGTGTCCTTTTTAAAGGAGGAGACACAGAGGAAAAACGCCATGTGAGGATGGGGGGTCAGAGACGAGAGAGTCACAGCTACAAGCCAAGGAACACCAAGTATTGCCAGTAAACCACCAGAGGCTGGACGAGGCAAGGAAGATTTATCTCCAGAGTCTGCAGAGGCCCTGCGGACACCGTGATTTCAGACTTCTGGCCTCTAGAACTTCAAGACAGTAAGTTTGTGTTGTTTAAAGACAGCCAGTTTGCACACTTTAATACAGCAGCCTCGGGAAATAATACTTTATTATTACTATTATCATCCAGCTCAGGTCCCTTTTTATCAACCCCAAGTGAGTCAGCATAGCCCTCAGCACCTACAGGCAGACCTCAAGAGATATCGTACGTTCAGTTCCAGACCACCACGATACGGCAAATATCGCTAAAAAGTGAGTTACATGAATTTTTTGATTTCCCAGTGCATATAAAAGTTATGTTTACACTATACTGTAGTCTTTCTTTTTTTTTTTTTAATTTTTATTTATTTTTTACTTTTGGCTGTGTTGGGTCTTCATTGCTGTGCGTGGGCTTTTCTCTTCGTTGCTGCGGTTGCTGCGCGACTGGGGACTGCTCTTCATTGCAGTGCGTGGGCTTCTCATTGTGGTGGCTTCTCTTGCTGCAGAGCACGGGCTCTAGGTGCGCGGGCTGCAGTAGTTGTGGTACGTGGGCTCAGTAGTTGTGGCTCACGGGCTCTAGAGCTCAGGCTCAGTAGTTGTGGCACACGGGCTTAGCTGCACCACGGCATGTGGGACCTTCTCAGACCAGGGCTCGAACCCATGTCCCCTGCATTGGCAGGCGGATTCTTAACCAGTGCGCCACCAGGGAAGCCCTACTGTAGTCTCTTAAGTGTGCAATAGTATTATGTCTAAAAGAGCAACGGACACACCTTAGTTAAAAAACACTTCATTGCGAAAACTTGCTAACCATCATCTGAGCCTCTGTCGAGCTAGTCATAATCTTTTTGCTGGTGGAGGGTTTGAAATATCTCGAGAATGACCAAAGTGTGACAGAGAGATGCGAAGTGTGCAAATGCTGTTGGAAAAATGGCACCCATAGACTCGCTCAACGCAGAGTTGCCACAAACCGCCAATTTGAAAAAAAGGCAATACCCGTGAAGCGCAGTAAAATGAGGTACGCCTGTCCTAGAAGAAAGCTCACACCCAGAGCCGCAGTGTGGAAAACACCTAACGTCAATTTATGACTGTACAGGCCATGTAAAAAAGAAACCAGAAAGCTTTGTGAATATACCTCGTCAAGGCCAGCAGACGTATTAATAATACACATACACACACGCACGCACGCACGCACGCACGGGGGCATCTCTTCTAAATGTATGTCTTAATCATGTTTCTCCTAATATCAGGCCTCAGGTGTCCGAGGACCAAATCTATCTTCTTTATGCTACTTCTTGGAAAACAGGTGAGTCCCTCCTCCCGTGAGGCAGTGTGTGATGCAGTCCGCTTGGTGATATGCACGCAATCCCATGTAACCTCACCCTCACGTCTCTCCTGATTCCTTTTACCTGCCACCTTCTCTGCTCCCGAGACAACCGAAAAGGAGATCTATGATGGCTTCCAGAACGGCATCTGCCAAATATTCATCGGCAGGTGTTTGACAAAACACATCCCTGCATCTTGGCGACCCAAGCCATGGAAGATGAACGCCGAATCTTTGACACAACATCTGCGCGGCAAGCTCTCAGTTCACGCGGAGGCGACCTGGGCGACAGATGGGGCTTGGCTGATGGGGGAATCACAGCCCCTTTAACTAACGAGGAACTTGTACTAAAAAAATATTTTTTTTTAAGGGGAAAGTTCTCCCGGTTTGAAAAAATGGTGAAAAGCACTTAACACTGTTAACATGTTTTCCTTCAAACTGTACATAAGTAGGCGTGAGAAAGCAGAGTGCAGGGCTGGAATTTGGTCACCGCTGAGATCCCCTCTGCTCTGGCATTGGACGGGGGCGGTTCCCTCTCTGGTTCAGGGGCCCCACGTGACGGTGGCCGTATTTCTGACTCTGATTCTAAATCCAAGTATTCAGAATTGAGGAAAATAACCAGTTGTTTCCCTGGATTCACAGACAGGAGTGTCCCCCCTTCCCCAGCTATGCTCAGTTTAATAATTCAATAAAATTCATCCACGGTTTTCTTATCTCCATGTCTCTAGAATCACAAAAGGACCAGAAGGTGGGAGTGAGTCAAATTATTTTTGTGTTCCCTGATTTTTATAAACAGCATAAATGTTTAATCATCAGTGCTAGGGACAGATCAACCTCACAACGCTTTAAAGTTTGAAGTTTAAAGGAAAGCCCCCAGAGCCAAAGAGGTATCCAAAAATGTAACAAACTTTTGATCCTTTCTTGATGGATAGCTTTTCATCACCATCCTCGGGAGTTGACTGTATCGTGGCCAGGAACATGGGGAATTCAGAATTAAATGAGCTGGAGGAATTAGCAACCCAAATTGCCATTCAGGCCTCCTCTTCTAACCCCTATCTTTGTTATTTGTCTTTCTAGACTCCTACTCTTCTGTGAAAGCTTTTCTGGGAAAGGCAGAACATTCTCCGGGTCAGATATGAATCACCGAGGTGCCGGGAGGTTGAGCCAAGGCTGTGCGCCATCTTGAGCCTTGGGGGGTGCGGGTGGGGGGGGGGGGTGGGTGGGAGGCAGGAACAGCCTGGCACTGCTGGGCAGGGCACGGCGGGCGTGGGCGTGGTGGGGTGGAGAGCTTGCAGAACGGGTGCAGAACACCAGAGAGGCGTGGTCGGGGAAAGATGCTAAAATCCAACTGGACAAAAAGCTTGGCTGAGGTCCCCTGGTCAGTCTGGGGCGAAGACAATAGGAACATATAGGGCAAGGAAATCGGTGGCCTGGGTAACCCTCAGCCAGTACTGTTTATTCCAGGCTCGCCCCTTTGGACATTCTTTGTTCCTACACACTCCGCCACGGCGGTGGTGGGTATTTAAAAGCATTTGTTGAGTAAATGAATGGGAGGCTCCTTGTCCAAAAGAATGGTTGACTCTTCTGTCTAGACTATTCAGACTAACTGCGTTTGACTCAATGAATTGAAATTATTCAAGTCAAAGGCCAATTCTGAAGGATTTTGGGGGAGGCCTTAATTCACCAGGCTATTCAGAGGAAGATATTAAGTGGTTGGGCTGGCGATTGTCGCCACTTCGCCTCCTGTTTTAAGTCCCCTTGACAATGTCCATGTTTGCCGCCTCCAGTGAAAGCACAGACAAGAGAAGTATCACAAAGACACGGTCTGTGTGATGAAGAGAGTGGACCACGTGACAGGCCCCATCAAAGCATGTTTTGTTCCGGAACTCTCTGAATGGCAGGTCTCAAAATTCTGGGGATCGAGACCAGAGCAGTGAGGGAAGGACTGTTTGATGGATTCCGTATGATATAGAGGATAGAATATGGATTTGGGAGTCACAGAGACCCTGGTTCAAATCCCAGATCCATTGCTTATTAGCTGTGTTATCTTGGGAAACCTGCCAAATCCCAACTCTGCGTCGAACCAGCTGTGGGATCCAGGGCTGGCTACTTAACTTTTTGTACCTCAGTTTTCTCATCTGTGGAGTGGGTACCATAATAGAACCTACCGCATTGGGCTGTTATGAATATTACATAAATGAAGTAATGAAGTAGCACATAGTTATTTATATGTGTTTGTTTTAATAATGATTATGATCACTGCTTACTATGTGATCATGTGTAAGATGTGTCAGTGATGTCCTCACAGCACTGGGGAGGGAGGATAATGGTATAGTAGGTACCCATGTCGAATGTAAGATGCATGCCACTTTCAGAAATATATATGAAATAAAATGTCCATCCTCTGATAGAGGAAATCATAATAAATAATAAGTCTTTAACCTCTCTGAGCTTGGGCTTCTATGTCTGCTCACAGGGCAGTTGTGAATTTCACGTGGGCTAACGTTTGTTAGCACAGGGTCTGACAAAACGCATCTTGTCTTCTCGTATTTTTCCTTCCTCCAATTTTTTTCCTTCTGGAAGGGCAAGGACTAGGCACTTGAAGGCATTACCGACGCCTCGCCAGGTGACCTTGATCTTGGGCCTCCACTAGGTTTGAGTGAAAAGGAAGGGAGTCGAGCAGGACTTTCCCAGGGGGCGGGGCCAGCCCAGGCTCCCTCATGGGTCCTGGCTCCTGTTGTCAACAACGCCCTTTCCCTGGAGGCAGGGGTGCCCCTGCTTTGACCCCGCCGGCAGCCAGGCCAACAGAAGGGCGTGCTCAGATAAGGGGTGCTACTGTGCCGACTGGCCTACTACGTGTGTCCTAACCTTCTTAATCCTTCTGCCCTAAAAGTTTCCCAGCCTGCTTTCCGATTATCCTCACCAGCCCAGAAGATTTGTGTCAAGCATCCCTTTGCCTAGTAGGGATTCTGGAAAACACAGGCATACACACACACACACACACACACACACACACACACACACACACAATACTTGTTCTGTATCCAGCACTAAGTGACTCAGAAGTAGTGACTCATTTACTCCTCATATCAAAACGATGCCGTAGGAACCATAATTGTCCCATATTTATAGTAAAATAAAGGCATAAAGAGGTTAATAACTCGCCCAAGGTCATGAGCTTGTAAAAAGAGGTGTCCGAATTTGAACCTAGGTCTTCTGGCTTCAGAATCCCAGCTTTTAACCACCACTGTCTTTCTATTTGAGAAACAACCCCCTCAAACCCCATTATAATCGCCCTGCTAGTTACATCCCCTCCTTCCAGCCCTTTCCAATCCCGGTTGAGAATCGCTGCATTATTGCAGAGGTCTTATGGAAAAACCCCATACACCAAGACGGCACATATTTAAATAGAGCATATAAAAGAGGATTAGGAAACATACAGATTTGAGTATATGATTGGGATCAAGGGATGAAGTGTGACAAAGGGAAGCTGGGAACACAGGAAGGCATCTGTTGTCACAGTGACCGGTGTGATACACAGTGAGCAGAGCCGGGGACCCAAACCCCCTGCGGGACTGTCTCTCGCACCAAGAATTGTGCAGCCCCAATGCCAACGTCGCCCCATGGCAAAACACTAAGCACGATCTGAAGGGAAGAATGAAGCAGAGAAGGAACAAAAGAGACCTCCCCTCATCTGCTAGAAGTCAAGCGCTCATGTCTCCAGCTGGGGGTGTGGGCAGAGATCATCTCTGGGGTGAGGGTGAGGTGGGAAGGAGGCTCCCCCCAGGTGCCCTGCAGCCCATGACGACGTGTCTGCTGCAGAATCCACAAGCTGCCCCGGGATTGTTACAAGGTCCTCTAATGAGCTGTGGTCAGGTTAGACGAAGCTTTCAGAAGAATGATGTTTGTAAAGTTACATTAAAAACAATGTTCTCTCCCCCTCGGGGAATGGGATTATTCCGAGGGTTTATGCTGTGGTTTGTAAAGTGCTGTCTGTGGATGAAACGTGTAGCATAAACCTGCAAGGGAACTGTTGCAACCTGCAATTTAAAAGCCCTCTCCTTGCGTCATGACCTTCGACCCAGTGATCCCACTTCTAGGACTCCGAGTAAATCAAGGGGCGGGCCAAGACCCATGCAGAAAGATGTTCATCGCAGCATTATTTATAAAAGCAAAGAGCTGGATGCCACTCAAAGGTTCGTTGATAGGGGAAATGGTAAGTAAACCTTGGTACGACTCTGTGATGGAGTATTTTGCAACCGATTTTTTAAAAATCCCTTACAAAGAGTTTTGTTAATGTAGGGAAATGCTTTTGTATATATAATGTGAGGTAAAAACACAGGATACCAAATTATGTCACCTGACCTTTAACCCAGAAATCCCAATTTTGGAATCTATCCAACAATATTAAAACCAGCCGGATATTAGATAATATGCATAAGATTATTTACCGCTGTAGTATTTATAATGGATAAAACAAGAATAATAACAAAACTGAAAAGAACTGGCGTGTCCATCAGTAAGAGGATGCTTGATTAAATCGGGGCTCTTCCACAGCACAGAGGTGTATGCAATCATTTAAAAAAACTGTTTCATGTATATGCGTTCCAAATATTGTTAACTGAACAAGGCAAGTTTCTAAATAATGGGCAAAGTACTATCATATCAAAACACACACACATAAACTCCACCCCTACAAATGCATATATACTCTGCATATTTGCATAGGCACAAAAGGTCCACAGTAACCACTTTGCCAAAGGGACAGCGTTGAGTGAAGATTTTTAGCTTTTTTTCATATCTCCATATTGTCTGACTTGTTTTGACAAGCATGTACCAACTTAGTAATGCAAAAAAATCTACCATGTTGAAAAAAATCAAGATGCACGACATTATCTCCACTGTATTAAAATGTATATGCCTGGGACAGGGGAAAAGACGACAGAGAAATGTTCTCATATGCACCAGTTGCTACTATGTAGTGTGCTGGAATTAGGAGTGATTTCTACTTTATTAAGTTTTTTTTTTTTTTTGATTTTCTAAATTGTCCATCTTGGGTGTCTATATTACTTTCCTAATCCGAGTGAATAAATGGATGACAGATGGATGAATACACACAGACAGAAGATAGGAAAGAAGGGAGGGAGGGATGAAGAGAGAAAGAAAGAAGTAGATTTAGCAGTTCAACGAATGGACAGCCTCCATTTTTCCTTGCATTTTCTTCTCCAAGGAAATCAGGGGTTCTGAGGTTCACGTTTGCCCCACGCCTATCTGCTCTCCCACGTCAAGGACCCACATGGAGGCTCGTGCAGATGTGCAGCTGAACCTGATTACAGAGGCAGCAACATCTGCACGGTATGGTTTATGTCAATTCTATAATGGGCGAAACCCTCTGGAATTAATATCTGATGAAGAAATAAACCTGTTAACAGGACAGATTTATGGTATTCAAATTACTATTGATCCATTCAGTACACAACTAATAAAAACCTTCCTTGCGTGACCTTCCACCTTGCGCACGCTTAAGCAAATTATCTCTAATAAACAAGTACTATGAGGACCCAAGGAAAATGTCAACCTATAAATTACTGAGCTTCCCCCTCTCTTCCTTCTCTCTCTCTCTCTCTCTCTCTCTGAACGGAGATAGATGTTAGGCACCAGCATCTGGTTTATGCACCTTGTGATCAAGCCTAGAGATTCCCCCAAAGTCTTGTAACACATCAGAGATTCTTCCTTGTTGAACTGGGTACAATAGCACAAGAGCATCCTGCCTCTCAATGAGCAACTCAGTGAAAACCACCAGACAACAACCATCTCCTAAGAGCTAATGGAAATAAAGAAACGTAGTCTAGGAGCCAAGAAATATGGATTTGTGTCTCAGACCTGTACTTCTTTACCTGTGTGACCTTGGGCAGGTCACTTTACCTCTATGCTGCAATTCCAACCCAAATCAAAACATAATCAAATAAAACAGTGTACTTAACCTCATGTGGTTAAGTTCCATGCTACTTGCTGAAATGTTTGCAGACAGCTTACACACAATGGACGGCAATGGACCCAAGGTCGGGGATCTCCCAGCATCTCCCCATTCAGACAGGTACTGGATTCACGGGGCCTGGCCACACCCAATTCCCCCAAGTGCTAGAGAAGGGCTGGGTAGTAGATTTATAATGGCTCCAATACGACGGAAGGGTAGGTCTGTTCCTCAGTCATTCAGGGGAACAAACAGGAAGAGGCTCTTTCATCTTAGATTCTAAGATCGCCCTGAGTGTCATCTTCATTCTAACTAGACCGAAAGGAAAAAACCAAGCAAATGTGGAGGACTGCACATTTGGAGGGTTTCCATTGGTCCAGATTGGAGCCGCTGGGCATCACTTTGCATGAATTGCATAAATTAGCATTCAGTCACTTGGCCAGGTATTACTGCCAGGGAGGGTGGGAAGGAGTGCCAAGGTGTGCGCCCAGGAATAAGCAGGGATTATCTAACATTATCTGTCACACTCAGCATTAGTGAAAATACAAATACGGAGAAATGTTGTCATGGGTTCCTGTACTTATTCACCAGCCTAGTCCAAACCATTGCTTCCCTGGCCTTTGGACAAGTTTTTAATTTCATATCTCTGAGCTTAACCTTGTGCTTTTGGAATACAAAACTCTTAATATGTTCCTCACAGTTTTCTTATGAGGTTTAAGTGGGATTAGGACTTTCTGGTGCTTCTGCACACGGACCACCAGGATCACAGAATATTGGCAAGGCAGTGGCAGATTTGGGGCACTGATTCTTCTCACCACTGCATTTACCTCTCAGGGATATGACAAAGCCTCATTTTCCAAGAAGGTCTTGTATAACAAACGGGAAATGTAATATTCAAGTTTCTAAACAGCTCTGTGTGACACCACGAAATTATTTTTTTAAGTGAAGCACTTAAAGATATATTAAACAAAAACGTGAAGTTCCTATTATTCAAGAGAAAGAAAAGACAAGAAAATAGAACTGGAAGCTAAAAGTCAGTGGGCCAAATTTTCTTGGTAATAATAGTCTATCAACCAAGCAGAGCATCAGATATGAAAGCACCCTATCTTTGGAACACTCGAGTTACTTCGAAGTAGACTAGGAATTCTTAGAAGACGCACCAGAAGGATTGGACAGATGGAGTTTTCCATATCTAAAAACGGGTTGGCAAACTATAGCCCATGAGCCAAATCCAGCCCACTGCCTGTTTTTGTAAATAAAGTTTTATTGGAAAACAGCCACACCCATTTAGTTACATATTGCCTGTGTGTGTGTGTGTGTGTGTGTGTGTGTTCTCGCGTGCATGCATGCACAGGTGCAAGTTACAACAGCAGCGTTTAGTATTTGTAAGCAGACCGTTTGGCCTGCAAAACCTAAAATATTTACTATCTACCTCTTTGCCAACCCCTGTTCTAAAATAAAAATTGCGTTGAGATTGCTCAATCTGACTCAAATTTAAGTGCCAAGGATGAGCCGCAACCCAAACCTAGTTGGATAAACCTTGGTCCAAATGAAGGACGGCTGCAGCTGGTTGTCTCTCCTCTCCCACTCCGCTGCCCACTTTCAAATAAAAGAGCTGGTGAATTGACGAACAGCCACAGAATTTCTGGGAGCTGGAACAAGAGGGATTTAAGGGTGCTGTAATGACACCATAAAAGCTTTGTTGGGTTGCTTTTATGGGCCCGAGAAAGCTCAGAGGAGCCTGACCCTAAGAGGTGAGCGGAAGTGTGTAAAAGGCTTGCCTTTGGGATAAATGCATATCAAAACCCGTCCGCGGAGGGAGAGCGCAAAAAAAAAAAAAGGGAAATAAATGACAAGTACAGTGCTTTAACAGGGAAAACTTCCTCCGAAAGGAAGCAAGCAATGAGGCCAGGCGAGGAATAAATGGTGTAGAAATGACAGTCGCGCTCTTCCGTGGGGCCACAGCTGCACTCCAGGCTGATAAGATCCAGCACGTGTCAATTGCCATGGCTCTCTTTTCACACTTCAATGTGAACTTTACAGTGAAAGGGGGACAGGAGCAGCGAAGGGGAAAACAGTGGCTCAGAAGGACTTGTGCACGGAGTGTGAAGCCATTTCAATTTTATATTCGAAAGGACTTTGTAGGTGATCCCACGAATGCAATTATACCCACCTAATAAAAGCAACATATGCTAAGACAATTAAAAGATTTTATTATACATCTATTCACTGTATTCCATTTTAGGCAGGAGGAATGGAAACAGATGAGAGCGAAAGGATGCATTTCCCAGGAAGGGGAGCCAGGGTCGGCCTGTATTATGCCAGTGGGGAAATGAATGGGTGACGGTCTATTTTTAACACAAAGATGGATTATTAGATTACTCTTTACCAGGGCCCTTTTCACCTTGCAAAACACCAAGTCTCTGGTTTCGTGACTGTTTTAAGAGAAAATATAGCTGAAGACATCACCCTGCTTTCTTCACCACTTGGTGTTTTGGTGTTCAACCACGCCCCCCCACCCCAAACAATGCCAGAAAGAAAAAAACTATGTCACTGGATTCAAAGTTTAATGACACGACGGCAAATGGAAATCAAGCTAACGTTTTTCTATCTCTTCATTCCACATATACTTATTGGGGACCAAAGAGGGGGCCAAAGCTTATACCAGAGACTGGAGATTCTAGAGAGAAGACAGTCTGTACCCTTAAGTAGCTCACTGTGACGGACTGGCAGCTTCCCACCCCAAACCTATTTGCATTTCTTCCTGCGCAAAGAGCTAGATTACATTTGCCAGCCTACCTTGCAGTTAGATGGCCACGTGGTTAGTTCTTATCAGTGGAATTGTCTGAGGCCAGTAAGTGGTATCAGCCAGCTGGCCGCGGATAGCCACTGGGAGAACGGAAACACGAGGTGGCTGGAGCCTGGGTCCCTGAGTCACTTTGTGGAACGTATCTGCCACTGGCCAGGAACACCCATTTATGCTGTTTCTCGAGTGAGAAGTACAGCTTTTGGGACATGAGCTATTATGCCTTTGGGGGGCTATTTGTTATTGCAGCCCAGCTCATCCTAACCAATACGCTCATGACACAGATGTGCAAACAATCCACATAAAGGTCGTTTCCAGACTATGCAATAGATGTTCTTCTGCGTACCTTGAGGTATGGGAACACAAGGGAAGAACCTATAGCTGAACTCTGGGGTCTAGGAAAGTTTCAGAGAGAAAGTAACATTTCAGCTGAAACTCAAAGGCATAAAGCATAAGGGATCTGACAGGCAAGGATAGAGGGAGGAAGGGAACTCAGGTAGAGGTTAGAATATGACCGAAAGCTCAGAGGTGGGAAAGGATGTAGCCAGTGAGTGGAATGGTGAGTATTCAGAGGAGTGGGGGGCAGGATGGGTGGGAGGAGAGGGTGAGAATGAATGGGTACATTAGGAGCACACAGTAGAGGGGCTCACAGAGGAATGGGGGAATCATACGATTAACTCTGTGAAACTATCTTTTTGTTACATATCAGTGCCAGGACATACAGCAGGCACACGTGTTGCCTATAACGCTACCGTCCTTGACCAGAATCAGAGCGAGTCCTCACTGGGTCATGGCCATCGCTGGGTTAGATTCAGTCCATGGAAGGCCATGAGACCCGTGAACTAGAGTTTCCACTCCCTGAGATGCTTTAGCCCAGGAACAAAGAGTCAATCAAGGCGAAGTGAACAATCTACCTAGTCATATCCATACAGCTAGAAATAGACACAGGTCGTCCCATGGTTTGTGTTGGAGGGGACCAGAATGACCAGACACACAGCTATGTGGCTGACCTGGTGGCCACATGGAAATCTAGACAAATCCCAACCAAAATACATGTGGACCTGCACAGGGAATTCTTAGACAGTGTACAATAAGCGAAAGTGATTGTTTCCTGGCTTCAGAGGAACTAGGTTTTGTTAGAGCCAACAAGCTGAATTTCAAATTTTCTTGGAAAATCTAATCGCTGAGCAGTTTCCGAATGCCTTCCTTGCATTCAAGGAATCAGTGGGGCATGTTAAACACGAGAGCTGTAAAGCCAGAGTTGACCGATCTTTAGTCTAGCTTGGTTTGGGGTTTTAGCTGGAGTCCACATAGTTTGCTCTGAAGCCCAAACGCTAGAGACGTGGGGTGCACGGTGCACGTGTAGGTTTTGGACAAGACTGGGAGGAGGTCGGAAGGGGGAAGAAGTTAATAAGAACTAATCTGCTGAGGGAGAAGCAGGAACATCAGGGTGAGACGGATCCAGGCAAGAATACCAATTCTTCAGGATTATGGCTAATAACAAACGGGATAAACTGGGCAGAATAAGAAGCATTTATGCAAAATGGCACCTAGAAAAGACTCAATGAAAGCTACTTTACTCAGCCTCCCCTTTTATTCTTCTTCATGACTCGGTGGGAACGTTTCTGCTAATGTTATCAAACGTGTTACTCAACAGCTTCTGAAATTTAATCATGAGCCATTTTTGTTAATTTCCTAAAAGAACACCTGTGTTTCATTCTGCCTCGGTCCTTTGGCTGAAAGTCGAAATTCACCGGGTATCAGTGCGCTCTTAATCTGGAAGGATCTGTCATGACCATCCACATCCAGCCCAGGCATTAACTATTGTATTGTGGGGAAAAGACAATTTTTCAATAACTGCCTGACAGTTAAGGCAACAGAGAAAAGTGCATAGCACTGATAACCCAGAGGCATTTCATCCTGACGTTTAGTGCTCAGCTGAGTAATGCGTGCTTTCCCCAGGGACCACAATGCCTGTATCGGCGTTGCTATTAACCTGCCCCTCAGAACTTTTCACTCTACGAAGCCAAGGGACTGAAACTTCACAAGACCAAGTTCAAGTAAATAGTCTGGCTAGATGTGAGGGCTACTTATAAATGCTTATCTTGAAAATACAATATCCAACCGTTCACAAGCTTCCACAAGGTTTTACTGGTGACACATTTTAAATTAGACTTTTTTCCAATTATAACGGTAATACTTTGAACATTCTGAAAAGTGAAAGAAGTACCCAGGTATAGAATACATGCCCCTCTCTCCTCTCCTCCTGTTCATCTTTCTTTAATATAGTTCTAGCCAGAGACTACATTCCATTTTGAACTCCACCTTTGTCATTAAAACTTCTATGATGAGTATTTTCCCCAACTGTCGTTTGATTTCAGTGGCTGTCTAACATTCTGCTAAATAGATCTACCATGATGTATGGAATCATTCCCCAGCTGTTGAACCTCTAAGTTGATTCTCAAGTTTTACTGGGTGGGTTAGTTATTTTTTGTTTGTTTTTTGCTTTGTTTTGTTTTACATTTTGAAACTGGAGAGCTTTATCTTGCCTTGACTATTGGTGTCTGTGAGCTGTGGTCTCTTTTTGGGTCTTTGAAGATTGACTAAGGGAAGCAGGTTATGAAGCTTCCAGGGCTGACCAGTTCAAGTATTTGCCTGGATCACACTGAGCTTCTGATTCCAGGCTTTGTCTGTTAACTCATTTGGGTCCTGCATGCGGGTGAGTGAAAGAGACCCACGTGGACCGTCCCAATAATCAAATATCTGAACCGATGACTTTATTGTGCCCGAAACACACCAGGCTTTTGTACGCTTCCAAGACGGTTCATGGTTGGTTCCCTCCATCTGGACTGTGCCCCTCCCATGTCTCTCAGGAAGCCCAGCAGGGGAGCAGATGAGACGAACCGATAGGGTTCACTCAGCGGTGACGTACGTGCATACGGACACGGGCCTGGAGACATGCACACACGTGTGTTTCAAATGTGATGATCAATTTCTGGGGAGAATCCTGGATATCTCTCCAGCACAATGAGATGAATTCACCACGGCATTCAAGTCATAACTTTACACTTCAATGGCCTTTTCACACACACACACACACACACACACACACACACACACACACACACACACACACACACACACACACACACACACACACACACCACACAGAGAAAGAAGCCAACCATGTCTCACAGTCTATTTTTGCCCTTGGTAGCGAGATTGCCCAATTCCTGGAGAAGGCAAACACATACCTAAAGGAGTTCCAGAAGTTCTATCTTAGGGTAGAAATCCTGGGCATGATTCATATGGATACATCGACTCAGTGAAGAGCAGACACGTGCTGAGGGCCTGCTCTGAGCCAGGTACTGAGTGGGGGCTCTGGGTACGCAGATGGGGCGTGGCCGCCCTCCAAGAGTTTGCAGCCCAAGCAGAAACACAAGGCCTTGTGGGGTCTTAGACACAGGTTAAGGAGGGCTATGCACTCCACGATACACGTCTCTTTGCCTGATTCTGGAATCTGTGCTTTCTGCACTAGAGCAGCTGCATCTATTACACACCTCTTATGTGCCAAGTACCATGCATGGCACTGGGATACATACGGTTCCTGCTCCCTAGAAGCTCAGTGTCAAGTGGGGAAAGAGCAAAATAAGGACATCATTAGGGCAATGAGAAAAGTTCGCGGAGTATACAACCAACAAGGACCCCACGCCAATGCAGCCCCTGGCCTCCGCCTGCTACCTGGCAGCAGATCTCAGCCACACACTCACACAGGGGACAGTCCCATCCCTGCCCTCCGTCCACAGGCTCTGCAGAAGCTCCGTGCTCCTAAGAGCTGGGACGACCTGCCTGACTCGTGGCAAACTGCCAACTGCATTTGTAACCCAAGCCTGTGTGGATACAAAAATGCAGGAAGTCATCTTGAAAGGACGCACTAATTAGCTTCCTGGGATTTCAGATTTTAAAAGCTTTTGTGATCGAATTTGTTTCGGTCATTTTTTTGGAACGGATTCTGAAGATTGGTTCTGCTGTCAAGACATCAAAAAACAAACAGGAAAAAAAATGAGGGAAACTTCCTGGTTTCCACACGGAATGCTTTCAACGGGAAAGGAAGGAAAGCATTCGCCGATGTGCTGATAAAAAGCAAGATGGCATTAAAAGGCCACGATGCACAGTGAAGGACCAACGTCTCTTGGGAGGCTTGATCTGACATTGAGTTGCCCTTGAAAAGCATTGGTAAGCCCCCTGTAAAATCAGCACCCACTGTCAGAAGACCTGAGGGGTACCGTTTTCATTTATATAAAAGATTAGGAAAAATGCAAGCAAACAAACAAAAAAAGAATTTTTAAGTTCTGAGTAGAAAAATGATGTGAAGGATCACAGAAGAATTATTCTTATCAACCACCCACCACTATTTTCACTAGGAATAAGGAGAGCTAATAGCGGGAAGGGTGTGTATAATAATTATATTTGTTCAGTGTGCGGGAATAAATAATAACTAGAATACTACACTATTACAGAAGTATAGAATCATATTATTCGATGGGTCCTAAAATTGAAAGTCACTATCGAAACACACTTCCTTATAGAGTTAATCCCTTCCTCTGTGCAGCCCCTGAACCTTGTCTGTGTTTTCCCTGGGGTGCACACACCCCATGTTGTCATGATCTGTCAGCACACCTGTCTTCCAAGCTAGCCTGTGACCTCCAAGGCCACTGCATGAATTCCATCCGTCTCACCTTCTGTGTGCCTAGCACCAGACCATCAGCAAAGAATCACGATGGAATTGAACGCAGCCCATTTCTTCTTCAAGTTCACTTCTCTAGGCTGGCTAACCCTTTGGTCTATTCTTGGAAACATTTCCCAACATCTCACATTTTTCTTAAACTGGGGAGTGTGGGGAATATTGAGATAAGTCAATGTATTTACCATTTGCAGGCAAGGCGCTAATAATCGTCAACACACAGGAATCTGCAAAGACTTGGCCAAAGTCAGGAAAGAATCACGAGCTATCACCCCCAAACCTGGAAAGGCCTCAGCTCCTGCTTACATTTCTTTTTTTTTTTTTTTTTTCGAAAAAGGATGACCTTGCAAATTACAGCCTTATAAATTTAACTTCTAAATTTGGAAAGATACTAAAGAGAAAAAAAAAAAGTCATGAAATGAGCTTGCAAAATCTTAAAGAGGGCATTTTACTATAAAGGAAGAAGTAGCTCTTGACTGTGAAAAGTAAGTTCTGTTTTTTCTGTTTTGAGTTTTTTTTTTTTAAGTAAAATTTTTATCTTCCACAATGGGATCATGCAATCATTTGCTCCTAGGTAAGTAATTCATAGTCAGATTTAATTTTCTTAATCAGCCATTATTTTAGAGCATGAATAAAACTCATTGACTTATGAGACCGGTACCATCGTTATCCAAAGATAAAATTAAGTGGTGATATCAGTTTGGTTGTAAGTTGCTCCTTACAAGAAAAAGCATTAGGAAGCAGAGGACGAAAGGGCTTTCGGAGTCAGACCTGCGTCAAATTCCAACTTTACTACTTGCTAGCTGGGTGATCTTGGGCAAATCACTCCATCTCTCTGATCCCCTCTTTCCTCAACTATAAATCGGAGATGACGACAATGCTGTCAGGATAGTAGTGAGGATTAAATGAGATGATGTTGGTAAAAAGAAACATAGGGCATTCAACAGAGGACTGTTTCCCCTGGGAAAACATGGATAGATTGGATGGTTGAAGGGCATTACAGAAACTTCTACCAAGATGGAGGCAAATATAAGAGATCCCAACTTGTCTGATCTGGTTTGTGCCCATATAAAATCTCCTTTTGGGAGGGGTAGTGAGGAGGTCCTTCAAACTGTGATGCCCTTTATCCAGAGAAAGCTCTGATTTGAAAAGACACATGCACCCCAATGTTCACAGCAGCACTATTTACAATAGCCAAGACCTGGAAGCAACCTAAATGTCCATCAACAGATAAAGAAGATGTGGTATATATACACAATGGAATATTTCTCAGCCATAAAAGGAATGAAATAATGCCATTTGCAGCAACATGGATGGACCTAGAGATCATCATACTAAGTGAAGTAAGTCAGACTGAGAAAGACAAATACCATATGATATCACTTATATGTGGAATCTAAAAAATGATACAAATGAACTTATTTACAAAACAGAAACAGACTCACAGACATAGAGAACAGACTTATGGTTACCAGGGGGGAAAGGGGGTGGGGGAGGGATAAATTAGGAGTTTGGAATTAGCAGATGCAAACTACTATATATAAAATAGGCGAACTACGAGGTCCTACTGTAGGGCACAGGGAACTATATTCAATATCCTGAAATAAACTATAATGGAAAAGAATCTGAAAAAGAACATATATATGTAAAACTGAACCACTTTGCTTGTACATCAGAAACTAATGCAACATGGTAAATCAACTATACCCAATAAAAAAATCTTAAAAATAAAATAAAATGATTTAAACACACACACACACACACACACACACACACACACACACACACACACACACACACACACACACACACAGGCTCTGATGTCCTGCAAGCGAGCACTGGGGTCTGGTCCGCAGAGCCAGTTCTGCTGAGCTACCTGGGACGGTTATACCATAGGGTTTTTTCTTTTTCCCATCTGTTTTTTTCCATCTTTATTGCTGGGTCCAAGTTCCCCGTACCAGGCCTGCTCTAAGAACTTCCCTAACAGATAGCAATTTCATCTAGAACCCTCTCATTGTTGACACTCAGGAAAAGGGCCCAGGGAGGATAAGGGAAGTCCCCAGGGTCACAAAGGGAGTCCATAGCAAAGTTGGGCTAAAACCAGGCCTCTGACTCTTGATCTGGGTCTTTCCAACCGCCCTGCCCACCACCTGTTTAGCAGGCCCAGTCTGATTGCTGTGTGTCTTGATCACTCTCCTTTCTAGTTGTTGGCTGGGGCTCGTGTTTCTGGCTTTAGCTATTTGTGTGAAGCAGGAAGGATGAAGCTGAAATTCCCTTCCCTGTCCTTGATTCTGGGCTGTGAGGGCTTTCTCTGGCTTCGGAAGGACAACGGGTTGGAGGAGATGCCAAGGATGCCTGCCGGTCCGGTTTTTAAGAATTCCCAGAACGGGACTCGGGGAGACCCTCTCCTCTGTGGCCACAGCCAAGCAGCATTTCTACACGTTCCTCCAGCTTGCAAAGGGAGAAGTCAAGTGTCACCGGGCAAGGTCGCTGCAGTTTATGCATTAATGGTGTTTTCTGGCCTCGGTCTTGTGATCTCTTTTTGTGCTCTCTGACCCATAACAGGCCTCAGACATGTGACAGGATAAAAATAAGCGACAGTCCAGAGTCAGGAAAATCGAGAGCCAGAAGCTCCTGCCTCCAAAATGGGAGGCTTTGGACATATTTGATGTCTCCCAGTCTCAGTGCATCTCTTCCATGGGGCAAAATCTACTGACTTTCCCGAATCGTGAAGGGAAGGTCTCAGTGGGCTTGTGTTTCTAAAATAGCTAGCATGTGCCTTGCACACGTGAATTCGTATATATAGACTCTCCAGAACTTTCTCTCTAAAGAAGCTCTGGGATCAAGATGTTTTACTGTAGGCCAGTTTTCACAATGGAAGAGATCACACGATGAAAAACCTTTCACGTTTTAAAGGTTTTGTTCACAGACATTTTTAGTTTTCTAAACTGTGAAGGAATTAGAGGCCACAGCAGCCGATAGAGGTGGGGAGAGACCCAATTCTGGTCTCTGCTCGGATGCAAACAAGCTCTTTGATGTTGGGCAGGCTGACTGACTTCTCCAGGACTCAGTTTCCGTCTGAGTTTGTGGTTGGACTTCTTCTCCTTCCCCGAGGGGCGCTGCAGAGTGATCTGTGGGATGACAGTGCCTGGGATTCTAGTCGGCCTTTGGAAGGCTTACTGATCACTCCCTGCCTTCCTCTGTGTTTATAGGCCACCCATCCTCCACTCCTGGGTAACAGGGCGCTTGAACAGGGCGGGAAAGCGGGGGAGAGAGACTAAAATACCAGGGACTGGATGCCTCCTGGCTATTCCAGCTGCACATGCGCCAGCTAAGTCCCTGGGGGATGATTACAGTTGCCTGAGAAGATTCCTTAACTCTTTCTGGAGAAAGAGCTTAACGAACAGTCTAGTGGCTCAGAAGATGCTGGGAGGTATTAACAGCAGGGATTTTCTGTAAAATGGGGCAGCCGCTCTGGAAACAGCTTGGCAGTTCCTCCAAAAGTTAAACATAGATTACCATAGGACCCAGCAAGCCCACCCCTAAGTTTATTCCCAAGGGAGATAAAAACCTATGTCCACACAGAAACCTGTGTTCACACCAGCATGCGTCATAATAGCCAAAAGGCGGAAACAAGCCTATTGTCCATCAAAGGATGAACACGTAAACAAAATGTGGTATATCCATACAGTGGAATATTATTCAGCCATGTAAAAAAGAATAAAGGACTAAGTGAAGTAAGTCAGAAAGCAAAAGACAAATACTATATGATATCACTTATATGTGGAATCTGAAATATGACACAAATGAACTCATCTATGAAACAGAAACAGGCTCATGGACGTAGAGAACAGACTGGTGGTTGCCAAGGGGGAGGGGGCTGGGGGAGGGATGGAGGGAGAGGTTGGGGGGAGCAGATGTGAGCTTTTATATACAGAATGGATGAACAACATGGTCCTACTGTACAGCACAGAGAACTATATTCAACATCCTATGATAAACCATGATGGAAAAGAATATAAAAGAAAGAATGTATATATATGTAAAACCGAATCACTTCGCTGTACAGCAGAAATTAACACAACATTGTAAATCAACGCTACTTCAATAAAAAATATTGATTATAAAAATAAATAAAGTACTGACACAGGCTACAAGTGAGATGAACTCAAGAACATTATGCAAAGTGAAAGAAGCCAGACACAAAAGGTCACATATTATATGACTGTTTTTATATGAAATGTCCAGAAGAGGCAAATCCATAGAGATCAGAAGCAGATTTGTGGGCAGGGAGGAACAAGGAGTGATTACTTAGTGGGTACGGGGTGTTTTTCTGGGATGATGAGAGACTTCTGAAACTACAAGAGGTGGTGGTTGTACAACATCACAAATTTACTAAGCGCCACTGAATTGTATGTTTCGTTTTATTTTTTCTTGAGATATGAACTGTAGATTTTAAATGGTTAATTTTATGTTATGAGAATTTCACCTCAACTTTTAAAACGTTTGTAGAAAAAAGAAAAAAAGAGCAGAAGTCATTGTGCCCTGAGTCTGAATCTCAGCTCTGCCTCCTTTGATTTGTGTAACCTTGGGTAAGTGAGCCAGGCATTCTGGGCCACGGTTTTACTGTCTTTAAGTTGGAGAGAATGAGAAGACCCAGGACCCGTGAAGAATTCCATGAGATGCTAGACAGCAGCAAAGCACCTAGTTCAGGCCCAGGGCATGGTGGGTAGGCGTAGGAGTTGGCTCCCTCCCTTCTGCTCTATTCCCTTATGTCTGACCTGCCCTAAAAGGCACAGGCCAACCCAGATCTTCATGTCATTAGGTGCATGTTTTGGGATGGACCTAGAGAGTATCAAACTAAGTGAAGTAAGTCAGACAGAGAAAGACAAATATCATATGATATCACTTCCATGTGGCATCTTAAAAAATGATATAAATGAACTGATTTGCAAAACAGAAACAGACTCACAGACATAGAGAACAAACTTATGGGGGGGGGGGTACCAAAGGGGAAAGGCTAGGGGGGACTAAATTAGGAGGTTGGGATTAACAGATACACATCACTATATATAAGATAATCAACAAGGACCTACTGTATAGCACAGGGAACTCTACTCAATACTCTGTAATAACCTATATGGGAAAAGAATCTGGAAAACAATAGATATATGTATATGTAATAACTAAATCAATCACTTTGCTGTGCACCTGAAACTAACATAACATTGTAACTCAACTATACTCCAGTAGAAAATAAACATTTTTTTTAAAAGTATGAAAAAAGCACTAGGAACCATATGACAACCACTCTTATTCCCACTACTCACCAGTGGAACTGTTAGCATTTTGTCATATTTGCTTCATTGCTTTCCCCCCTTTTTTAAAAAAAATAATGGAATAAAACATTTCAGATGAAGCTCAAATTGATACTGTCCTCCATACTCAGCTCCGTATCTCTTTTGAGCAAATAAGCAAGTCCATTAATGGGTTAATATGTGGAGAGATAATTGATTCATTCAACTGGGCTTTATTCAGGGCCTACTATGAGCAAGACATGACCTACAGGATGCAGACACAGCCTTACAGGGCTTTGTTTTAATTAATAATTTGAGCGTGCATGGGAGGTGGCAGTTCAGAGATACTAAAAGACAGCGGTCATCATATGCCCTGGTTAGCTCACTGTATTAAATAAAATCAGTGGTTTGCCTTCTGTATTTAGATTGCCGTTAACCAGCACAACTCAAAAAAACAGTCCATGTCACATCTTTAAGACACTCGCTACCCAGCAATTGTGCTGTTAGGAAATTTCAAAATAGGGGCTATTGCCCAAATGGTGTAATTTTGCGCTCTCATAGATCTGCTATGGGAATCAAATTAGCTAACCTGAAAAAACATTTGTAAAATAGAATGCTACACAATCATCCCCAGCAGCTCTAAAACAAAGGAGGGTATGAAGTGAGATGGGGTGAAGAGGAGACAAAAAGAGGACCGATCTGCAAACTAATAAGAATTTAAAATACAACCTCTGAGGGGAATAATGCAATTTCATCCTCCTGTGTCTCAGGAACTGAAGCCTGGAAAAAGCCTGGTTGAAATGCCCAGCTTGCTGAGTTGGGAAGGGGGGTGAAAAGTAGGGAGAAGACTCGGCGCTGGGCTTTCAGAAGTGACTCAAGTAAATATCTTTGTAATTTCATGTTTCCCTCAAAACCAGATGATTTGTTTGCACCATAAAAAAAAAAAAAAAAAACCGGCAAGAACGCACTATGGCAATACCCCACCTTGTCTGAACATTATGTGGGAGAGAAAGCTAGTTTATGCTGCTGGGGATACAGTTTTTTCAAAGGAGATCACTGTACCTGAAATGTAGGTAGTTATAAAAATGGCATTAATTTGCTTAGACCGAGCGATTTTCACAGGAGAGCAACTAGCAGAAAACATTATGAAAATGTCCAAGAGGACTGGTAATTGAGTTGATTAGTACGACCTTGGTTATGAAGGTAATAGAAGAGGGACCGGTGCTCAGACTGAGTTATAACCCTGTTCCCGGTTCAGCGACAGAGTGAGGGATGTAATTTGTTCAGGCTGACTCGGAGTAGCCAAGCCTGCCTGTGACAAAGTAATACAGTGACTAGCCGAGCTTGGCCTGCGCTTTTACCCTGACAGGGTAAACAGGACAGGGTCAAATAAGAAATGATAGACTGGGCTCGGGTGCTGGTTCTCTGTATAGAGACGCTAAGGGCTGCATCTTCTGGACACCGAGCCCCAGGAAGCCCTGAACTACCAAAGAGGGAAAAGAACACGACTGCTCCCCAGGTGAAACAAAACAAAGCAAAACACCAACATAAACAAAGAAGAAACATCCCGAGAAGGTCTATACTGAATTCACTCCGGCTCTGTTTTCCGTATTTTTTAAAGGCATTTATGAAGCAATATGCCACTGCCTGTGGTGGGAAATTTAGCTGCATTAATCATGAGAAAGCATCCTGGGTCTGGCTCCAAAGCCCGTGTTCCTTCTACTACACCTTCTTGAAAAAGGCAAACTTCTCCCAGTAACACACACACACACACACACACACACACACACACACACACACACACAGGAAGTTAACTCCGCAATCCTACATTCACTGTTGTTGATTGGATAGGGTCAGTGGATACCAAAGCGCTTACACTAAGTATAGAGAGTCACTAGCATTGTAACTGTTGTACAGAAGTTTATGTCCCAGCAGTTCTATCCACTTTCATAGCTGTCATCACCTTCTTTATCAAGTTCACTGGAGGAAGAGATCTTAGAGGGAGCCTGGGATGACCGGTACTCCAGAAACAGCTATGGCACCCAAATATAGGTTAAAAGTCTATACGCATGGGTCTTGGGCATCTCACGTACTATTCCTAATGAACGCGTATCAGATTTGAACTAGAGAGTTTTACTGGGAGAATCACAATAGGGTATCATCGTGCACATTTTTTTCCCTCTCTGGGGTGTGTGTGTTTGTGTGCATGTGTGTGTGTACGCGTGTGTATTTGTATGTTTTATGAGTCTCCGATTTCAGGGCTGTGGCTACATAAATGACAAAGGACCCAGAATCCCCTGTCTCCTTGCCTCTGTCACCATGCTTGCTGACCCTCTAGTGAAAAGGATTTGACCACCACATACGAGTGGAATAAATTATCGCTGACACTCCAATATTTAATTATGCAGCTGTCAGAGCGGCCCTTTTGAAATTCATTTTAATAAAGTGGGAACTTTCCCTTTCAAGGTTAGAGTGAGGGGAGCCACCTTTGGTGTCAGCTGGAGGTCTCCACCATGAGCTCTGCATTCTTGCTCCGGACGCCTGTCACTTGTCCTGATAGAAGGGCCTGATAACAGCTCTGATGCCTGGTGGCCTCCCCCCGAGCCCCACCCCGTCCCTGCCTGAATGAACATCCTTCATTTAAACCCACAATAATGAGGACCTCAAAGTCAGAGAGGCAGGCACAAGGGCAGCCTGGAGGGGGGGAAAATGGCTTCTTGTTATAAAATTCACTCCATGTGGAAGTGGCAATCGAAAAGCAATCATGGCCATCTCCCCGTTTTAACTGGTTAACCAGAAATATTTAACATGGTGGAAGGGGGAAAAAAAAACCCCAAACAACCCCGGGGTAATGTGAGGGCACTCAGACACTGGCACTCCTCCGTTGCTTTGGCCCCAAACTCGTGAAAGAGAAATAAAAGTACTGACTTCTATATTGCTATAAAATAGAAGACAGTATTGTAGTTTTTGTGGTTTGGCTTCTGGGCCATAAAGTTGCACTGAGGAAATGCTTTTATTTGCCAAACGGAATGTGTGAATGGGATGAGGCCTGCCTATTGTGTATGTGCCTAAAGTCTGTGTTTAGCTTATGCGTCTCACTGTTTGCATGTAAACCATGCCTACAAGGACCTAGAGAGGAAAACGTGGGTCGGGCTAGAAAAAGCAAAACAGAGTCGCTCTAGACAGCTGGACTGGTACCTTTCTTCTCTCTTCTCTTTCCCTTTCTTTTATTTTTCACACTACATTCTCTCCCTTACTTTCCTTTTCCTTTTCCTCTGTTCACCCCCCCTCCTCCCCTTCTTTCTCTCTCTTTAATAACATGATTAATATTTATTGATTACTGACTGTATGCTTGGGCATTGTCCGAAGTTCTTTGTATGCTTATCTCTTGCAGGGCTCCAAGCAACCCTATAAATTAGGTGCCTTAACGATTGTTCCCATTTTACAAAGGAGGAAACTGAAGCTCAGAGAGACATGAATGGTCTTTCTCGAGATCACCCAGACAGCGTCCAGCACAGCTGAATCCAGACAGATGCCAAAGCATCTAAGATATTTCACAGTTTGCTGTGTTGATTTATTTTCTCTTTCTCTGGTCTCTTCCTTGCTAACTCTTTCTCTTACTGTCTTCCCTCCTCCTTCCTTCTCTCTCCCCCGATCTCTCCTTCCCGGGTTTGTATACACGTGTCTCTCATGGAATATATAACAGCTCCAAGTGAATGCACACAGAGACCCGGCTCGTACACACATACTGTAACGCCTGTCAACAAATACTGCTTTTGGAAAGAGGCCTCGTCCTGCGCGCGTGTTTGGATAAATGCCTGAAAGAGGACGTGCGTGTGACTGTTGAAAGGTGCTGTCTTTAAACCATAAGTAATAACCAGATCTGCCCATAAGCACTTTTTCTGGGAGAAAACATTCTTTTCCCGGAGGCTGGGAAGGTGGATCCTGAGATGAATGACAGAGAAACAGGAGGCAGAAAGCAATACCTTGCCTTCAATCCACAGCTCTCTGAGGAGACCTGCTTTGCAGAAGGTCAAGGAAGGACCCCCAGACCCTGCCAGGGCTTAGAGCCAGCTCCCCCAGCATGGCCTCAAGTGCAGCTGATAGGCAGGGTGCCCTTTTCGTGAACTCTTGAGTTTCTTAATGGGGACTCATGATAGCTGAGGATACAAGGCCTTGGCATGGCCTGGAGAAATTACAAGGGCGAACTTCACGCCTCCCTAGGTCTGCTCTTGTGTCCTGTGTTCCAGGATCTCAACCCCAAGGGTATCCCTGTTTCACAAAGGCCAGTGATAACTGAGGCCATCCATGCCTCCCCATGTTTGCCATCAATGCTGCCCATTAGGGGAACACCAGTGCTACTGAGATAGCTTGAGAGTTAGTGTCTTATATGTGGGCTCCAGAGGAAGGCCCTGAACTTGAGAGAGACAAGCAAGGGTGAAGGGCAGTAGCACAATCCGTACACCTGTGCACGTTACTCTGCTCTGCACAGCATTGGCCCCAAAACTTACAAGACAGGAAACTGCACTTCCAGGAAGAAAGTTCCTCCTGGGAGCCCCTGCACCTGTCACATAGGAAGCCCTCCATGAGGGTTTATCGAACGTAACTCATACCAGCATTTCATCAACCCAACGACAAAAACAAAAACGCCCTTCAGTCCATGAAAACAATTGTGTAAGATCAGACGCCTTGAGTCTGATAGGTCTAATAGGTAGGAACACTCAACAAGAGATCGGGATAGTTCGTGGGGTGAACCAGTGACCAATTCAAAAATCACTGATGACTTAAAGCTGCCCCCCTCCCCCCAAAAAAAGGACAAGTATAGGAGACAGGTGTCCTGCCTCTGGCCCTGGCTCCTGCCAACTTATTAAGACATTTTGTACAGGTCGAGTCACATCTCCAGGCTTTGGCTGGCCTTTCTGGGGCCTGGGAGGGAAAATGAAGGCCCAGGGCATCCTACCTAAAGGGACAGTTGAAAGATAAGCCAGGGAGGTGGTAGAAGAAGCATTTGTGAAAGTGAAGAATCTAGATGTAACTTGCTCAGAAACTTTTTCATTTCTGTTTCTCTCTCTTTCACTCTCTGTGGAGCCAGTATTCGTTGGCTGTTTACTGTATGTGGCAAGCTTATGCTCTGGGCTTCCCATGTCATCCTTATAACAACCTTGAGTGCGAGGGAGGCGCTGTAATGACCTTCATCTTAGAGATAAAGAAACTGAGGCTTAGCAAGCTAACTGATTCGTTCAAGGTCATTTAGCTTATACAGGATGGAGGGAGGATTTGAAATGAGCGATGCTTCACCCCACCAGCAAGGCTCTTAAACTCCATGCCATATTTCTACCTCTTTTCCTTGCATCCTGGAAGTGAGTCCAGAATTGCCTCTACCTATACTTGGCAAATCTGTTTAATGAGGTCGATGTTAAATAATACACAGATGTCTTTTGGAAGAGGGGGGAAGTGGTGCCCTTTACCTGCAATGTTGACACAATCATAGTAATAAAAATAGTAATGGCAGTGTAATACCAGCAGCAGACACCTTTATCAAACTAGATTAGGTAACAGGCTATATTTGAACATGTATCTGTATTGTATATATTTTATGTATGTATATATATGTATATCTACACACACATACATATACGCACATACACATTTTTTTCTCTAATCTGCACTATTATTATTCCCATTTCATTACTAAGGAAACCAAGGCTCAGAGAAGCTAAATATCTTGCTCAGGATCATATGGGAAGTAACTGAAGAGCCAAGTTTGATATATCCATCTACCTGACCCAAAGTTATTGCTCTTGAAAGAAAAAAATAATTAAAATAAAACCAAAAAAAAAAAAAATACTTCCACAGTGGCTCTATGTCAGTTTAGAATTTATATAACTGTTTCAAGTACACAGTTTCCTTTAATCCTGATGACAATCCTGTGAGTAGCTATTACTGATATCAGTGTGGAGTATTCATCCGACCCCGATTTTACAGATGATGGGATCATGGGGCTGGAGGTGACGTAACTTGCCCAGGGAGCTGCAGCCAACAGCAGGGGGAACTGGGACCGAAAACCAGTCCTCAGACTTGTACTCATTGTGTCCCATCGTGTCCCCCTTGCTCGATGGGGAAGGGCTTGCCCCTGCCTCGTGGCTCTGCGAACCAGAGACATCCATGAATCAAGACACTCCTCCTGGGACTTCCCTGGTGGTCCAGTGGTTAAGAATCCGCCTTCCGATGCAGGAGACGTGGGTTCAATCTAAGCCCGTGCACGCTAGAGACCGCGTGCCTCAACTACTGAGTACGCGCACTCTGAAGCCCATGCGCTGCAACTAGAGAGCCTGAGCGCCACAACTACTGAGCCCGCACACTCTAGAGTCTGCCCGCGTGCCGCAAGACAGATCCCGAGTGCCGCAACTAAGACCCCACACAGCCAAATAAATAAATAAATATTGGGGGGGGGGGGGAAGACACTCCTCCCGCTGAGGTTCTCAGAACTGACAGCTTCCATCTTCAACAAATAGCCTCGTGCCCATTTGGATGTTCCTGGCCTCGGGTGTAGGGCCCCCACTCCAACAACTCCTTTGCCAAGTGAATTTAGACAATGTTCTCAATGCCAGTTCTCTCGCTGCAAATGGGAAGAGACTTACAAAGCAGCTGGCAGCAGCCGCTTGTCACAGCTTTTGCAGTCAGAAATAATGACGGGTCAAAGCCAGCCCCAAATCCCAAAGCTCCCCAGGTACGCATCCCGATGCTAGGAGTCCGAACGCCCCTCCTGAGCGGACCCTCTTCAAAGAGCAAGTGTAGCATCCACCCCCAAGATGACAAGCAAAGCCTGGAGGGCTGGGAGGGAGAAATAAATCCTGACTCAACGAGGAGAAGGATTAAAAAGTCACCTAGCATGAGGAGAATTCGCACTCCACAAATTTTTCTCGACTGAGTAAATTTAAAGAAATAAAACTAGATTGAGCATGCGTTTAATACTGGCTGCTATCTTTTGCTCTGCTCTGCTCAGTGGCTTGTTAAATATGAAAAGATTTGCCCTGCAAGGAGACACAGGGAGAGGCAATCTCTGAGGAACTCATCAACCACCCGGCCCCTCCTCTTCGTAACCTGGGTGAGATGGAGAGTCCTTTTTTTTTTTTTTCCCTTCCATCACCCAAGCGCCCCGGTCTTGTGTACAAGTCTCAAATACGATCATGGTATCACCACTGCCTCTTAATAAAAGGTGTGATATAAAAAGCTCATTCGAGATGCCAGGAGTTTCCCTTTCTGACCCTGGCTGCCTGAGAGGCAAATTGCATTAGAAAATGACATGCCATTCATCTCGCGAGTACTTGCAGGAACATTTAGCTAATTAAATGATTAATAAATTTAACACTGCTTTATAATTTCATTTAGCTGTGTTGGAAATCACACGGTAAGCTGCATATGCACCGAATGAGATTAGGTGGGAGTGAGGGTTTCGGAGGCTGCCCTGGTAATTGAGATTAGTCTATTACTATGGTGACCTTTTTAACTTTTATATTCTCTTGTTAAAGCGAAATAAAATTTTATTCACTTTTAAGGAATATTTACTTAGAGAAATTTACATGAAATTAAAGAAACACGGAGCCCAGAAGCCTACTGGGGCCAGAATCCATGCACTGTTTCCTTTGTAATTTTCAGAGCCCCTTTAGGAAACTGTCCTTAAGCTGGAGGCAGAGTGAAGAATGGTGTGTCTTTAGGTAGATCATTCATTCACTCAATGAATGCTGAGTCCCTGGTTATATCCTGGGCACACTTCTAGGCCCTGGTACTATAGCAGTAAACATGCCTCAGGTCCCTGCTTTCCTAGAACTTAAACTATACTAGAGAAATACAGACAAGAAGCAAATAAATAAACAACAAAATAACAGAGAATAATAGTAATAAGCACAGTGTAGAGAATTAGACAAGATGGCTTCTGTAGGCTGGGGAGCTAAAGAAAATCTCTATTCAGAGGTGACAATTAAGCTGAGATCTGAATGAGAAAAAGCAATCAGCCATAAAAAGCTGAGAAGGAATAGCACACCAGAACAGAGGAGACGGAGGGTGAAGGTCCCGAGGAGGGAATGCATGAATTTGGTGTATTCAAGACACAGAAAGGACAGTGAGACTGGGAGCTGAGAAGCTGGAGGAAGTTGGTGATGCAGCAGATGTAGGAAGGGTCAGACGAGGAAGGCCTTGCTGACCACAATAAGGAGTTCGGACATTTTTAAGTCGGTGTAGTGGGAAGCCATTAGAGGGTTATAATCCGGGCACTGGCACCATCTATCAAGTGATTCCATCTAAACTAAGGGCTTCTGCAGCCACAATTAAGAGTGGGACTGAGGCCACCTCCTAACTTGTTGAATAACAAAAAGACTGATTTGGTTTCTCTCACCTTCAGCCTCCTTTTTTTTTTCTTTTTGGCCGCACGGCGCAGCTTGCAGGATCTTAGTTCCCTGACCAGGGATCTAACCTGTGCCTCTGGCAGAGAAAGCACGGAGTCCTAACCACTGGACCACCAGGGAATTCTCCAGCCTCCTTTCTAAGCTGTGCTTTTTTCCAGCTGAAAACTGTATTTGCTGGTCTGGCCTCTCTGTTCTTTTCTCAATATGGTCAGCTCTCCATATCTGTGGGTTCCACATCCGCAGATCCAACCAACAGTGGATCAAAACTATTTGAAGAGAAGAAAAAAAAAAAAGAAAAAGGGTCCCAGAGGGCTTCCCTGGTGGCGCAGTGGTTGAGAATCTGCCTGCCAATGCAGGGGACACGGGTTCGAGCCCTGGTCTGGGAAGATCCCACATGCCGCGGAGCAGCTGGGCCCATGAGCCACAACTACTGAGCCTGCGCGTCTGGAGTCTGTGCTCCGCAACGGGAGAGGCCCGCGCACCGCGATGAAGAGTGGCCCCCGCTCTCCGCAACTGGAGAAAGCCCTCGCACAGAAACGAAGACCCAACACAGCCAAAAAATAAATTAAAAAAAAAAAAAAAAGTCCCAGAAAGTTCCAAATAGCAAAACTTGAATTTGCTGCATGCTGGCAACTATGTACTCAGCATTTACATTGTATTTACAACTACTTACATAGCATTTACATTGTATTAGGTATTATACCTAATCTAGAAATGATTTAAAGTATATGGGAGGATGTACATTGGTTACATGCAAATTCTATGCCATTTTATATAAGGGACTCGAGCGTCTGAGGATTTTGGCATCCATAGCAGGTCCCAGAACCAATCTCCATGGGTACTGACCGGATGTGGTAACTTGTTGTCCCAGGTGTTTTGAAAATTTTCTGATTATCCCCTTCTTTACAGTTCTTCTCATCCAATTTTCGCTCTCCTCATCCGTAAAGTCCCAAAGTGTATATATATATATTTTTCCTTCTTTTTTTTTTTTTTTTTTAAGATCTTTATTGGGGTATAATTGCTTTGCAATGGTGTGTTAGTTTCTACTTGATAACAAAGTGAATCAGCTATACGTATACATATATCCCCATATCCCCTCCCTCTTGCATCTCCCTCCCACCCTCCCTATCCCACCCCTCTAGGTGGTCACAAAGCACCGAGCTGATCTCCCTGTGCTATGCGGCTGCTTCCCACTAGCTATCTATTTTACATTTGGTAGTGTATACATGTCCACGCCACTCTCTCACTTCACCCCAGCTCAAAGTATATATTTTTAAACTTCAGAAGTCTCTGCTTGGTTCTCTCCTGTATTAACCAGGTCTTTAGTTTTTCTGTATTCTGATGCTTTGACATCTGGGCCTTGCTGACCTTGGAGGGACTGCCCCTCCCAGAATTAGTCAGTTCCTAGAGACGACAAACAGTTCACCTGAGCCTTTCAAATGTAAATCAACCAATCCTGAACCTAGACTCCAATCCCTTCCTTTATTGGGCTCTCAATTCCTGGCCACCATCCCTCTGCCTTAATCACCCCAGGGCCAGGTACCAGACAACTAGGGGAAGGCCCTTCTGTCCAGAGCCTGCCGAATTTATTCAGACAAGCCAATCTTATGTCTGCTCACCCTGCCTCACCTGTTGCTTCCTAAAGAAACCACAATAAAGGCTCTTGTCCAGTTTCACTCTCTCCCTCTGCTTCCTGACTGACCCTGGTGCTTCCCCAAATGCCCTCCCCTCCATGGCACTGGGTGTCCTGTTCTCGAGATCTGTTGAGAATTGCAAACTGTCTTTGCGATGGCAGTTGTCTTCTGATATGCTGGTCTTACTGTACCTAAATAATAATAAAACCTGCCTTTCAAAAAATCTCCAGACACCCAGTCTTGTTGCTCACCAAATAATAATACTTACTGAGGTCTTGCTACGTGCCAGACGCTGTAGAGACAGGACTGACCTTAAGTGACTCTAATTTAACCCTCCCTCCTACAACCCTGAAAAGAGGATAGTTTGGGGCCATTTTATACATGAAGAAACTGAAACAGAGTTTATGAGACTTGACCAAGGCCACGTGGCTCTAAGTGTTAGAGCTGGGAGTTAAACCCAGAATAGAGATGGTGTAGTTCATAAATTAAGAGGAAGAAAGATCAGTTTCCTTCCCGATGAAATGAACTAAAAACTGCATCTTAACAGACGCCTGAATAATTTTGTTCTGTCTTGTTGGATTGTCCTGCCAAACTTGTTTGGAATTTGCTGCTGCAATTTGTTGCTCAATCCCTTTCTCTGGTATCTGCCTAGTTTCTCATCCAGGCATATTTATCTCGAATTCCACTTTTCCCCTAATTCCTTCTCTTAAGTTAATATAAGTACTTAGAAAATGTCTAAAGAAATGTCCGGGGCCATTTTACCAGGTGTCTTGTGCCATTCTTCCAGAATGAGGGCCGATTCCTTAGAATACTGCTAACAATCATCAAACAACTTCACACTTCTGATGCTAAGTCACATTTTGCAAATCTACGTATTCAACATTAAAAGTTTTTGCTGTTAGTTGTTGTTGATTTTTTCCCCCCCTACCAGCCCACAGAGAAGATGAAATAAAAGATCTTCCCTTCAGCAAGTGTTTAAAGTAGAGTAGCTTCAATTTCAGGTAATTAGGCATACATCCCTTGGATATTCTTAAGACTTTGAACATATACACACCCTTAAAATTTGAAACCCTGTGATACCTGCTGTAAACTCTCAGATTTGTAAGCAATTACCTTTGTAAGCAGCGTTTCTGGAAAGTAACATCTGTGTGTGATTCACACTTTTTTATTTTAACTTGTTAATTGTCTGGTTGTTAACTCTACTAATCTTACGATGCTTAAGAATTCGTCATTCTTCTTCCAATGTCTTCTACTTAGTGTGCAAAATTTGGACACACCTGTGTAATTAAAATATTTTCTGCTTAAAAAAAAAATCCCAGTTGTCTGGCTTACAGACAATCACATTAGCACCTGTTAGGAGTAACAGATGAAGTAATGAGTAGCAAGAACATGCATATCCTAGTTTTGAAGAAGTGGTGACCTGCCTGATTTTCTAGAAATTGCAAGCTCAATATTTTACTCTTATATTTTTAATAGTGATATGACTATGTGAGTTACAAGTGCTTAGATGCTTTAAGTATTTCCTTCATCTTCATTAGATGTTCAGAAATCACCAGAGAGACTTGTGCCTAGATTTTTTTAAGCTGGAATTCTTCCTCCCTTCTTCCCTTTCTCCCTCTTTCTTTTTCAAATGTATTAGTCCGCTATGAAACCTGACACCACACTAGGCACTGATGATAAGACAAGAAAAAGAAATCTGCCTTCCTAGGAGTTTACAATATAATCCTCTCTATTCAAAATGTGGCTCATGAACCATCCTCATTTGCATCCCCTGTGAGCTTGTTAGGGATGCAGAATCCGCATTCCATCCCAGACATCCTGAATCCAAATCTGTACTTTCAGGAGGATCCCTAAGTGATGCGTAAGCACGTTAGAATTGGATAAGATCCTCTAGTGCAGGGGTCTGTTATCTCTGACAAGCAGGCCAAATCTAGGCAGCCATCTGGTTTTGCTGTTATTGTTGTTTACTTTTTACTGTCTATGATCTAGGAATGGTTATATTTTAAATGGCTATATGACTACTTACCTCTGCTTTAGTAGCCTCCATTTTGTCTCTTGGACTGCAAACTCTAAACTCTTTACTTTCTGGCTTTTTAAGCGAAAGTCTGCTAACCCCTGTTCTCCAATTTAGATGATTCTAGAACCCAAGGTATGAATGAAGGCATGGATGAATGTTATCTTTTGAAAAAAACATGGCACCGTGACACTGAAAATAACTGTCAAACTGCCAAGTGTCAGACATCAGAGGAGCGACTATATATTTTTGTGTGTGTCTATTTTTTGTTGTTTGTTTGTTTTTACAAAAACTGTGACATGTATTCAACAGGAAAATTGGCACTGAAAGCCTGTATCTTGGAACAAACTTATAAAAGCTACAAGTGTAATATGAATTTCACAGCCCACACTCAGAGATCCATCAGGTCCTGAAAAAGCAGTTCTCAGAACCGGAAGAACCCCAAAACATGAAAATTACTGCAACTGGTTCCATCAAAGTTCATATAAAAGTAATGAACAGCAAACTAAAGACGGCTGTTTTATCACACATATCCACCTGCAAAAGGGCTGTGTTTTTAGATGTTGCAAACTTTTAGTTCTTCCAAATTAAGAAGACACAAAATCGCCATTTACTTTCTCCATCGTTTCAAAAAACAAGAGCGGTTATGTCCTTTCGATTGAATTAACCTTTTTTGGCAGACAGTTTTATTTTTTAATATGTCCATATCCATATCTATCCTTTAGGGGTGGATTAACTAAGCAAATGTTAGTTCGGGGACAGCGTTGAGGATGGATAAGGAGAAAAAAGAAGACGAGACAAGAACTGAAATCAGAGAGGAGAGACAGGAAGAATCAAGAGCAGACAATCTTCAGAAAAAGAAACTCAAATAGGGAACAGGGGACAACATTTCCACAGGGTCAGTGCCCTGATCACTGCCCAGTTGACAGTAAATAAATACTTGCTGCACTGGATTAAATTAAAAGGAGTAAAGTGGGTGTTAATTTGCAATGGCAAGACCCAAGGTGACTACTTTTCATACCCTGTAGGGCTTTGACATTAAATGAATGGGAGCCTGTTCTTTGAAGATCATCTGTGATGCTTCAACTCAGCTGGTTAGAACAGGGGCCCAAGGGAACCAAAGTTCTCTGGATCGGGACAGAAAGCTTTGCTCTCTTTCCTCCCAAGCGCTACATGTTTGTGGAGTACAGTCATGGCTAGCATCAAGGATGACAAGACAACGGTGTGGACAGTCCAGCCTAGCCCATCAACAGGCCTGGAAAGAACTATTCGAAGCTTAGGGGCTGTCACTTGGCCAAGAGCATCTCCCTTGAGTATAGATTACAACCTGATCTTTATTTGAACGCATCGCCCTGAAAGAGAAGGCACTTAAAACAAAACAAAACAAAACAAAATCAGATGATATGAAAGTCTGCTTTAGCTGACTATGGTATTGGGGGGAATTAAGCAGTGTGTATGAGGAGATTAAGGCCTTGTATGATTCCCAACTTATGATTAACGTAGTCACAGCAAAACGGAGAGGGTCTTTACTGCCTTTCAGCGAGGTAACTGACGGCGCGCAGGGATTATTAGTATTGCTACTTAGGCTAATACACAATCTGAATTTCCAGAAATGCCATTACTGTGGGCTGCTCCCTAGGGATCTATGTATAATGGCAGAAGTTACTACCCAAGGACATCTCCCCAGCCCCTAAAGAAATACCCACAGACAGAGAAGGGCTCGGCATGGCTTCCCTCTCACTGAAAGGGCTGCTCAGAATGACTGATTAGACTCTTGGCCTCCCAGAAAAATTGTACAGGGGCCTTTCCAAGCTGGAGACGGGAAGCCAGATAGGGCAGGGTTCAAATCCCAGCACCGGTACTTCTTAGCCAGCCACTCTACTTGACTCTGTCTCAGTTTCCTCCTCCTCAAATGGGATTTTTAGGAGGTTAAATGAAAAATACAGCAGCTTCCTGGCACATAGTGTATGCTCAGTGGATTTTGGGTTTTTTCGTCTTGTGCTCATAGAAACCGGGCCTTTGTTCCTGGGGTGCATGCTGCCCACCAGGCCTTTCCTGGCTTCATCTAGGAGCCTGTATTCTCCTTTTTCCCAGTGTCACCTCCTCCAGGAAGCCTCCTCTGATGCTCTTGGGCCAGGAGCAGTCCCCTCTTTCCACTGTCTCCTGGGCCTACTCCTATCCCTGCTTTTAACTCAAAGAATGGAACCCAGCTCCTCACGGTTCTATCTCCATGGCAGTGAGCTCAGAGGAGCTGTGTCCATCTTCACCCCAGTGCCAGCCCATCCCCGACACATGGAAGGTGCTGGAAGTCAGCTGAACTGGAGAACAGCAGCCTGTGCTCTGCATGCAATGAGCTGCAGTTCAAGTTTTCTGTTCTCGTGGGGCATGGCTGGGAGGGTGTTTTTAAAGCTCAGGTTTTTGCAGCATGGCTTTGCCCCAGACCGCTCTTCTGCTCTTGATTCAGGAAGAAGCCTGTTCAGCCCAGACTTCTGCTTTGGTCCAGTCGGCCTGTGCCCTGCTCTGCCCCATCCATCATCTCATCTGTCAGCATGGGTCAGCTAATCCTGCCCCTCAGGGCCTCTGGGCTCGCACAGGGGAGCGAGGCAAGCAGAAGTTCCAAGGCAGTGCTGAGAGAAATGAAGGTCCTAACCAGCTTTCCTTTTATAGGAAAAGGCGGAAGACAAACTTCTCAATGGTCCTGGAGGAAATAACCCAAGGTGTATGGCAAGATCAAGGCCTTCTATGACACCCAACTCATGATTAATTTGGTGTCAACAAAACCTAACTTTTCCCCCTTATCATAGGGACCCTTTGTTGCCTTTTTAAGACTCAACCTAGATACCGTCTGCTAGTCACATATGATATTTCATGGCTAAACCACCAGAAACGATAAATAAAGGCAATTCCCAAATCACAGAGAAGAGAATTATAATCACGTTAGAGTCAAAACTTGAAAACCAAGGCAGGAGGCCAGGCTTTTTCTTGCAGTTACAAGAACTCTGGGATCACACAGACCCATCAGATGGCTCTAATGGGTCAGGGGCCTGTCAGGGACCCTGCAGGGTGTTCTGAGACCAGCATGACCCCAACACCAAACATCATGGCAATTGATTTCCTTCCTTGAACCGCAGGCCTGGCCTCTATGTTCTGCCTTATCTCGGCGAGAAAGGCAGGCAGTCCACAGCCGACAGTGAGCCCAGGCTTGCCCACTTCTAAATCTCATGATAATTACATCACTATTTGTAATGAGCCCGAAACCAGCCCTCAGATGTGCAAAGGCCACACGCAAAACCATGTCTCCAGCCTGGATGCTTATCACGCAGAAGGAGGGGTACTGGTCGCTGTGTCTTCTCCCTTCCCAACCTCCCGCCAATGCTGGGGAGTATCTGGCCCACTGTAACCACAGAGAAGGTGCACGTGCTCCTAGTGTCTAGAAGAAATGAGAACCTACAGACTGGGGCGGCTTTACCCCACACCTGCTTGATCCGGGTTTTTAATGACCTCCTGGTACTCACCGCAAAGGAGGACACTTCACTAGGAAGAAACCCCCAAAGGCAGTGACAAGTCAACAACTGCAGGGAAGAATGTTCCAGATTTCGAATGCTTAGTGGGATTGGGTATTTAGGACATAGTGCCACTTTTACAGTTAACTCTATAATATAGAAAAAGCAGGGGATGCATTTTCTGGGGAATTTAGTCTTTCCTCTTTAACATGAAAGGGATAGATTTATACATTTAATAAATGTGCCAGTCACAGGCTGACTTTTATAAAATGACTAACTTTAAAAAGGGGAAATCATTCTTTGTGGAATGTTGTATGAAGCCTCAAATCAGGGGAAATGGAAAAGGGCTGAAAAGCTAGGGTGAAAATGTCTTCTATATCAGTGATGGCACAATGAGGTCCTGCAGGCTGAATCTGGCCTGTGGATGTATTTTGTTTGGCTCCTTCCAAGTTGGCTCATGCAATGAATTCATTGCCAACACTTAAAAATTGGATGATTCGGGCTTCCCTGGTGGCGCAGTGGTTGAGAATCCGCCTGCTAATGCAGGGGATACGGGTTCGAGCCCTGGTCTGGGAGGATCCCACATGCCGCGGAGCAACTGGGCCCGTGAGCCACAACTACTGAGCCTGCGCGTCTGGAGCCTGTGCTCTGCAACAAGAGAGGCCGCGATAGTGAGAGGCCCGCGCACCGCGATGAAGAGTGGCCCCCGCTTGCCACAACTAGAGAAAGCCCTTGCACAGAAACGAAGACCCAACACAGCCATAAATAAATAAATAAATAAAAATTAAAAAAAAAAAATTGGATGATTCTACATTTCCAGGTTCTCTGGAAAAACTGGAAGTTCTGGCAAAATTGGACTAATTTTTACTTGGCAGCATTCAGCTGGAGTTTAATAATGGCTGCCCCTATACATAGTGCATGGACACAACCCTTGACACTTTCTACTGTCTTCCATACACCGGGGGCAGTGCCATTTATTATGTTATACACAGACAACTTCATTCATTTATTCCACCCGCCTGGTACCTGTAGGCATCTGCATTTGCCCTATTCTACGCTATATAATTATTACTTATTAATAGGTTGTTTTATTAATTAATTTATTTGGTTGTACCAGGTCTTAGTTGCAGCAGGTGGGCTCCTTAGTTGTGGCTCACCGGCTCCTTAGTTGCGGCACATGGGCTCCACAGTTGCGGCTCGCTGGCTCTTTAGTTGTGGCATGCGAACTCTTAGTTGCGACACGCATGTAGGATCTAGTTCCCTGACCAGGGATCGAACCTGGGCTCCCTGCATTGGGAAAGCGGAGTCTTAACCACTTTTTATCTCTACGTTCCCGATGCACGAATCAGAGATAAACCAACACGCCACATTTAGTGAGAATTTCCTCATCTAGAAAAGTGAAGGCACTGAAGGACAAAGTTCAAAGCTCCTCTTTGGCAGCTCCATAACTCTATGGTTTGGGAAAGGATCTCTTCCACCAGTAACAAGAGGAGTTTTCACTGTTAATCTCTTCAACTATAGGTAGCCTGATCAGAACTAGTCTTAGCGCGACAGGATTATCTTCAGTGAATCATATCTCTGAGTGTTCTCAGTTGCCTTAAAATGAGAGGCCTGATCAGAGAGGAAAGTCCTTGATCAGGAAAGTATGTCCTTTCTGGGTTCCCATAACAAACGTAAATGGGTCCTTTTTTTTGCCCATAGATGTGATGTTACTGGTAAATGGCAGGTGAAGATCCCTTTACCAGTGGTGTGGATGGGTTGATAAATGGATAGATGGATGGATGGATGGATCTGAACCTCTTATATGAATCCTATACTCAACACTCATTTCGCAAGATGGCAGATTGAGTGTAGAAGGGGCATCCGTGCCAGTGGAACTGAGTGGTGTATACTAAGCAATGTGAGGCCAGGACTGGTCATCTAGCCTTCCGCCCTAACCCACTGGCTGTGGGCCCAAATGCAGTCTGTGGCTGAATGCCAGCTGAGGGAGAAGTACACACCAAAATATAGGCAGGCAGATTATTTATAAGACTTAAAACTAAATGCTCACTGATTTTTATGCAATTCAGACTGAGCTCCATAGTAGCTGATGGGGACCCAGTAGAGACCAGCCCATAAGCAGGGAGCTATGCTACTCTCACACCCTCCTAACCACAAAAATGGAACCCAGCCAACAAATATTTACTAAGTATCCTCTTCGTGTGAAGCACTGTACTGAGATGGATGTTTGCTGAATAAAAATGTGTGGACTGTTAACAAAACATTAGGAAACTGAATCCAACAATGCACAAAATGTCTTATATGCTAAGAGTGGGATTTATCCCAGGTACGCAAAGCTGGTGCAACATTCAGAAACCAATCAATGTAAGCCACCATATCAACAACCTAAGAAGAAAACTCACATCAACTGAGACATAAAAAGCATGTGACAAAATTCAACACCCATTCATGGTTAAAAAACAAAAACAAAAACTCGTAGCAAATTAGGAATGGAGGAGAATCACCTCAACTTAATGAAGCAAATCTTAAAAAAACCTATAGGTGGCATCACATCTAATGGTGAAATAGTAAATGATTTTTTCCCCGTAAGATCAGGACCAGGCAAGGATACCTTTTCTCATCACTCTTATTCAGTATAGTACAGGGAATTCTAGCCACTGCAATAAGGCAAGAAAAAGAAGTAAAAGGCACACGTATTGGAAAGGAAGAAATAAAACTCTCCATTTGCATTTGAAAAGATTGGCTACTTAGAAAATCCCAAGGAATCTCAAAACAAAACAACACTTCTAGAACTAATAAATGAGTTTAGCAACGTCGCAAGAGCTAGATCAACACATAAAACTCAATCGCGTTTCTATATACTAACAATGAACACGTGGAAATTGAAATTAAAAACAGAATGTCACTGACAACCACCCCAAAGAAAACGAAATACGTAGGTATATACACTCATTAGGCATACACTAAATAAATGGAGTGACATGCCAAGTCCATAGCATAATAAAGATGTCAATTCTCCCCCAACTGATCTATAGGTTTAATGAGATTCCTATCAAAATTGCAGCAAGGTTTTTGGTAGACATAGGCAAGTATATTCTAAAATTTATATGAAAAAGCACAGACGTTAGAATAGCTCAAAGAATCTTTATAAGAAAGAATAGAGTGGGAAGAATCCCTCCACTTAATATCAAGACTAACTTAGCTACAATAATGAAGACAGTGTATAATTGGCAGAATGATAGACATATAGGTCAATGAAACAGAAGAGAGAATCCAAAAATAGACCCACAAAAATATGCTCAACTGATTTCTGATAAAATTGCAAAAGCAATTCAATGGAGGAAGAATAGAATAGCTTTTCAACAAATGGTGTTGAAGCAATCGGATATCCATAGGCAAAAAATATGAACCTCAACCCACTTCACACCTTATACCAAAATTAACAAAAGATTTATCATGGACATACATGTAAAGTGTAGAACAATAAAACTTTAGGGGGGGAAATAGGAGGAATTCTTTAGGATCTAGGGCTAGACAGATTTGACAGAAATTTTATTTATGGATAAATAAAAACTTTATCCATAAAAGGAAAAAATTACTAAATCGAACCTTATCAAAATGAAAAACTTTTCCTTTGAGAAAGCCCATGTGAAAAGGATGAAGAGACAAGCTACAGGATGGAAGAACATATTCGCAAAACCCATATCCAACAAAGAACTAGTACCTAAAATATACAAAGAACTCTAAACAACTCAACAGTAATAAAATAAACAATTCAATTAGAAAATGGGAAAAGTCATGAACAGACATTTCACTGAAGAGGAGATACAGATGGCAAATAAACATACGAAAACATGTTCAACATCATCAACCATCCAGAAAATGCAAATTAGAAACCACAATGAGATATTGCTATGCACTTACTAGAATGGCTAAAATAAAAAACAGCAACAATACCAACTGCTGGTGAGGATACAGAGAAGCTGAATTACTCATACTTTGCTGGTCAGAATGTAAAATGATATGGAATCAACTTGACGGTTTCTTGTAAAACTAAACATGTAGTTACTATACAACCCACTGATGACACTCGTCGGCATTTATCCCAGAGAAATGAAAACTTGTGTTCACACAAAAGCCTGTACATGAATGTTTATAACAGCTTTACTTTTAATGCCGAGACTAGAATCAACCCAGACTTCCTTCAGTGGGGGAATTATCAAACAAACTATGGTTCATATATAATATACCATGGAATACTACTCAGCAATAAAAACGAACAAACTACTGATATGTGTAATAATTTGGATGAACCTCTGGGAAATTATACCGAGTGAAAAAAGTCAGTCCTCAAAAGGTCACATACTGTATGTTTTCATTTACGTAATATTTTTGAAATGACAACATTCTAGAAATGGAGAATGAATTGGTGGTTGCCAGAGGTTAGGGATGAGTCAGGGGCAGAAAGCAAATGGGTGTGGCTTGGAAAGGCAATACCTGGGATCCTTGTGGTCAGGCGGTGTTCAGTATATTGCTGTGGTGGATACAGCAATCTACACATCTGATGAAATTGTATGAAACCAAACAGACACACACAGGCACAACTGAGTACAAGTAAAATGGGAAATCCGAATAAGATCGGTGGGTTCTATCAATGTCAACATCCTGCTTGTGATATTCTAGAACAGTTTTGCAAAATGTCGTCATTAGGGGAAACTGGGTACAGGATACAAGGGATATCTCTGTATTATTTCTTACAACTGCATGAGAATCTACCTCAATTAAAATTTCAATTAAAAAGTAAGTCAGTGAACTAGGCTTGAAGGGCAACACCCAGAATTGTAAATGAGGATGCCTGATGCTGGGTTTACAATCTCTTTAATCATCACAGTGTTTGCTGCTTCTGCCAGGGGTTCTGATCTTAGCACTAAAAGCTTTGTTCAATTATCTTCACTCCCTAAAACGTAAGCTCTAGGAGGGCAGGGCCCACGACTATCTTTCTGATCATCTGATCCTCAAGACTTCCCATTATATGAACCAAGTTGCCTAACATGCAGTTGCTGAACAAAGGAGCCTTCATTCAAGTGCATTGGCTACTCTATCTCACTGAAGTCTTGATGCCAACTCTGAAATGGCTATTATCCCCATTTTTTCCCATGGGGAGTAGGGGATGAAGTTTCCAACAGGCTAAACGGCTTGCTTAAACTATGAGCTAACTATGAGTTTTCAAGACTTGTTATTACTTCAAATCTAAAGACCTGTCTACAGTGCCACACAGATCAGCCGTGTACTTGGGCTCAGATACAGTACCACATGGTAATAAAAGCCAGCTCTTATATAGAAATATAGGTTAGTATATTCCTATAACAGAATGACTAGTACCTATAACAGAAGCCCCTGAGAAGGGAAAACATGGCAGGTTAAAGATGGGGCCTCATGGAAGATGTCTCTGGTAAAAGACCATCTTCAGGATCAGGCTGATATCCCAAGCAGAAATGACTCACTGATAAGAAATATAAATGTCAGTGGCTCCCCTTTTGTTTCTTCTGTATTATGCTTTAGATAACATGATCCAAGAACTTATTCAACTGAATTCTAAGCCTATCTTTCTACTTCCTTGGAAATGCAAGTGACCAGGAATATATGAGATAAAACACAGCATGTTACTTCAGTTCACAAATTCCAAGTTCTATCAATGTTTATTTGGTAAAAGAATTATGAGTTGGAAAATACACTTAGTTCAAAGTTTAGCTTTTGCTGACTGGCTCGTGTTAGCAGATATTTTATGGTAAAATTATACGGTATCATTATAGAAATGGGTGATTTTTTTTACATGCCCTTCAATAAATTATATAATCTCCATACAGATATTCAATTACTCTTGTTAAATGTATTCTTAAATACTTTATAGTTTGGTTAATATTTTGAATGGAGCCTTTTTTCTATTTCCAACTTTAATTACTGCTAGTATGGGGAAAGTCAGTTGATTTGGGTATATTTACCTTACGTCTAGTCAATTCTTCAAATTTTCTTATTGCTACTTATTTTTACTACAGTACTTTAGTTTCTCTGGGATTATAATTACATAATTTTAAAATGAAGAACATTTTGTTCTTTTCCCCATTACTTAAGTCTTTTTCTGGTCTTATTATATTTGCTCTAACTTCCAAAACAATATGAATATTGATGGGTATAGTGAACATCCTTGCCTAGTTTTTGATTTAAATGGAAAGCATGATTAAGTGCTTTCACTGTTTAAAATACTTGTGGTAGATTTTTAATAAGATCCTTGACTGTATTATAAGAGTTTCCTTCTCTGTCTAGTTTACTTAGGTGTATTTGTTGTTGTTTTGTTTGTTTGGTTGGTTGGTTGGTTTTACAGCGACTGCTGAATTTAAACAAATGCCTTTTTGGCATCATTGATAGAACCATAAAATTGTTCTTTAATTTGTTGCTATAATAAATTACATTGATAGAGAATAAAACCAATACGTAAATAAAGAAATGACATGAAAATTTAATTAGTTCTAGTAAATAATGCATTAATACCCTGTCAACAAGCTCCAACTCACAGCAAGTGGCAACTTTTAACAAAATCTAAAAAAGCTCTCATTTATAGGCAAATGCATCTAAAGAATGTTTTAAAAGATGTTCTTTAGCATAGAAATCAATTATATTTTTAGAAGAATCTTGGGGAGATATTATGAATGAACTTAATATCATAAAGTCAAAAGTGTTTATTTCCCTACAAAACATCCTATTTCCATTCAAGACTTTTTTTTTTTTTTAATGCACATGAATATTCAGTAACCCTGTGCTCCAATCATGTTACAAACAAGAAGGTGAAATAGTTACAGTCGGAAAGGTGCTAGCATCTGTGTCCCAGCTAAGCGGCAAGCATGAGGTCAGGTTCTCAAGTATAACATCTCCTTTGATCCTAAGAGTTCTCTGTACACGGAGATGAGCAGCAGCTAAGACCTGAGGAACGATGGGTTGTGCGTATCTCCTGGGCCCCCAGAGAGCCTTTGCAGGCAGGTGCTATTAACGTCCCCCAGGTAGCAGGTGAGGAAACTGAACTCTTAGACAGGCTAAACTGATCTTCCAAAACCACCCAGCTGCTAAACGGCAGAGCTGAGAGGCAAATCCCGAGGCAAAAAGACATCCTTGTTTGATGAATACTGGCAGTATCTGGTGGCGAAAAGCATAGGCTTCATGTCAGCAGATGGACACTTGAAAACTGTCTCAGGATCCCACTAGCTGTGCGCTCTTGGGCCAGTTAACCCCTCTGTACCCCAGTTTCTTGTGTGCATAATGAAGACCACCGAGCACCTATGTCACAGGGCTGCTATGAGACTCAAAAGAGGTACCGCACACAAAACCTAGGTATGGAATATAGCAAGCCCTCAATACATATTAGCTAATATTCTATTTATTTTCTTGATTATTCTCATTATTTTTATCATCATCGAAACTGATTCTCTACTGACTCTGAGTAAATCATCATTGATATCAAGAATGAAACACCAACAGGAGCCATTCAAATGACTCTCAATAGCTAATAATAACTAATAAAGTCCAACTATCCACTTAGCCAAGCCACAGAATACACCACTGTTCAGGTAAGTCATAACGTCTTCCCTGCAGCTGTTACAATGATTGATCCTTGGGCAATCCTTGGATCCTTGGATTAAAATTCAAGCAATACATTGACATTTTAATAGAACAAATAATTTAAATACATTTAATGTGTTAGGCGGTAACTGTTTTTGTAATATATACTGACAGATTTGGGGAGTTCCCAAAAAAAAGTATAGAGAAAGGTTTCATCCAAGAGGGTGAAGCAGGTAAAGAAAATGGGATTGACATTGACAGAGATCGTAAACCCTGAAGCTACCCGGAATGGAGCACTCAAATTTGCAGACCAGGCCCTGTGAAAAACAGTCTCTTAAGTGTGGGTTTTCTCTCCCCTTTATTTTCTGTCATCTCTAAAATACTATTAAAAATAATTGATCAAGGTACTTCTTGTACTTCTATTATCCTTAAAAGAATGTTTTAAGATAAACTGATTCAAAGAGGAGGGAAAAAAAGAAACGGGCCTTGGATTTTCATGCTGAAACTTAAAATGAAAGTTGTTCCCAAGAAAAAGTGAGATCCATGTCACCTCCTCCCAGATGCCTTCCAGGAATTTTTTAGGAAATGTTTAATGATTAGCTCTGGTGGGGAGCAGGGGGTCCTGGTTTGTAGCACTTGCCAATTTCCATGGTGTAAATATTCCCACCAAGGTTGAACTCAAGATATTAACATGATGCCTGAACTGAACACAGGGGATGGGTCCAATCTATTCTTGCTGGCACACCATGGATGCCGTTGCTACCCCAGCTTTCCATCTCACTAGCTTGTTTTATAGGCTTTGAGGCATCCATCGCTGCCAGAAATCATCCGATCCATTTGTTAGCCCCTTCCTGTCACCTTTGACCCCATCAGAATGGGAGCTCCATGAGCCTAGGAGACACGTGTGCTTGGTCACCTCCATACTTCCCTTATCTGCTCTAGGCCATGGCTTGATACAGCAAGTACTCACTCAATGCCTGGGGAATAAATGAATACACGATGGGGTGGAAGAAGAGGGGAAAGGAGACGGAGATGAGGAAAAAGCACAGGAAAGAGAAGATGGGATATATGTGTACCAACTGGGCCAAATCTTGTCCTTCCTGCTCCTTTCTTTAGCAGTTGGGGTACCATCTTGGGGTCATCTCTTCCCACTAGGCAGGCTTATCAGCACAGCCAAGAATTGTCAAAAAGTTAACCTAAACAATGCTTCCTTCTGGCCAAATATGGACCAGAAATCTTGCCATGTGTTTTTTCAATCCCAAACTTTTTCAGGGACCTTTATTTAAAAAAAGAGAGAGAGAGAGAGAACTTGATCTCCTGCAGCTCAAAAGATCCGCTAAAACCCATTCTGATTAAAATGACATTGATAACTTATCATCACCACAAAAAGTTCACGCTGACAGGCCCTTTAAACAAAACCACCTACAAGTGGGTGCTGCTTTTTTCTCTAATTCGGATTTCCTACTGTTGAACATAAGAGGTCCAAGTCTTGATTCTAAGTCCCAGGCATCAGCATCCTTCCTGATGGAGAAAAGCAGAAGAGCTGCCTAACACTGACGGATGGAAACTGTCTGAGTGACAAGAAAGATCTGTGGCTAAAGAGGAGCTTCTTCATTTTCAGACTGACGGAGAAAAAAAGAGCCTCTCCCCTGAGTCAGAAGTCTAAACGTCAGCGTAATGAAACAGTGGATGTCATCTCTGCACAGCTCGTCTTGAAAGCTTATGTTTAATAGACGAAAGATAATATCCCGCTTTGTGTGAGCGAGATGTTCTCTGAAGCCGACTGGCCCATAAATCTAGATCTAAAGAATCTGGGGTGGTGTTTCTTAATTCCTGCGTGGCTGGCTGCCTCCTGCACCCTGCAGGCTCCCTTAGTGCAGGAACGGCGGGGAGGGATTTGTGAGCGCAGGGGAAATCTAGAAGAGTCTGCATTGTTTTTTTTGCTGATTGCCCAGAGAGACAGAATCTGCTGAAGTCCAAAAGGATGGCACTTCTCAGGCGCCAGGGCTGCAGGGTATGAAAGAATGCAGCTTAAAAACTTGCCATCATCAAACAGCAAGTGATGACCAGAGCTGAGGGAAGAGTTCCCCTCTGATTCCCTCTGTCCCAAGGAAGGGAGGGGTCAAGAGCAACCACACCATGCATGCCCCTTCTCAAAGAACACAGTAGGTCCAAGAAATCACTGGCCACCAACTCCATGTGCTAGACAGCTTGGAGCATGCATTTTGGGGAGGTGTCTGAAAGGCCATTTTTGCTTTAGCTGCTGAGTTAGAATGTGTTATTGGACAGGACTAGCACACTTGGTCAGTTTCTTACGACTGCAGGTTAAGTTCTTTACCAAACAAACAACACAAAACAAAACCCCAACCAGGTGAGAAGCTTAATGCTTCCAATGGAGTTGAGACCACGGGGCACCGTGAATATGAAAAATCCAAAAATACTTTATCAGGCCCCTTGGTGCTGACAACACAGTAAAACACAGCTGGAACTGTGGTCAGCTGCCAGAGCCGAAATCGATGTTTATGCTAAAGTGATCAAAAATGAGAAAGTCCCTATTTGGGGAATTGCAACTCACTTCTTTCAAAGAGTTTATGGGGAGGGTCTTAAGTACATGCCCTATTAGAATTAATACGTAAAAAAATTCTTTTCAGTTCTAGATACTGTCTCTAAAGCCATTTGGGCAAATAAATGCCCAGGGACATTTCTCAAGGGCCATTTCTACCTCTTTTACTTTACCCACCCTGGGATGAGCGCAAATCATTCCGGTGAAAGTTAGTTTCATAATAAGCAAACACCATAAACCTATTTTATGACTCGGAGAATTTTAAAACATTCCAACAAAACCATCACAATGCTTTTTTCCTGTGATCCTTTAAAAACTAAAATAGAGAGAGAGAGACAGACAGAGAACACGTTATTTCCACAACTAGATTCCAAGGAAGCTAAAGAAACTATGTTTGGACATCAGTAAAAATGATGGATAAATCTTTTTGCAAAAATTTCAACCTGGCTTGCCTTGAGTAACATAAAGAGGTTCTCTGGCACTAGATGTCAAATGAATTGCAGGCAAAGTGTGTTACAGTAATTCACTTGGCAGTTTAAGCAAAACCAAGAAAACAGCATTAAACTGGATCCCCATATGCCAACAGGGCACCATTGCTTTGCTCCGGTTGATGAAATTTGACTGTAAATCTTTCCTGCCTTAACTTAATCAGCAGCAGCACAAAGGAGATCTGTCCTTCTCTTGGCATTGTGTAAAATGGTTTATTTGTCCTCTTAGGAGGTGTGCTGATAGATAAATCCCAGGTATGATGATTATTATTTTGAACTATTATTATGAGTCACTATTATCACTTTCCTGAGACAGTGGGAATGGGGCACGGGAAACCTGTGGACCAGACGGAGCTGTGTGCGAACGCTGAAGGGAGAACATCTATCATCGTTCAGGGCAGTTTCGGTAATATTTCAGGAGAGAAAGAAGGGGTTTCAGCGTAGAGATGGGGGTAAGACTCTCCCTGGGAATGTATTGCCTGTAAGCCTTACCGTGGTTGAATTACCTACGTCATCCAGCCTGTTCTGTTCTCCGCTCTGGTGCACTGAATACATTCAAGGCATCTATGAAAATTCATTCACTCTGCTACATTTGCTGAGTACCTACTGTGTGCCTGGGCCTTTGCTATGAATGAAGAGGCACGGAATGTGATGTGGGTCTCGGCCTGCAGAGAGGCTCACGTCTAATTCATAGCGGGAGAGCGACATCTAAGCAGATAACAGGCAGGTAAGTTGCCAGGCTGGAACTCTGTGACATTCACTGTCATTCGGTGGACCCCTCATCTCGTTTGGTTGTATCCACTTTGTAGAACAGTCTCAGGTAAACCTACCGGCCCCGGTCCCATGAATCAGGGCAGAACCAGGATTCATCACCCGGTCTGTGTCCAGAGCTGTGTTCTCTAGCCCGTCTACTGCGGGGTAGGGCTCAAAGGAGTAAGGGGGTAATGCTTCTGACAGGGAAGGAGGTGAGGAAAGCTCAGGAAAGACTTTACAGAGGAGGTGACACCTAAACTGTGTCAGGAAAGCTCAGTCAAAATGGGAATGGCATCCAGGGAGAGGGGAAGGCCTTGGCAAAGGCATGGAAGGGGCCCCTGGTGAGTCACTAAAAGGCCCCCCAGCTGAGACGTGGACCAAAGCCACCCCCTCCAAGCGAAAGGATGGACACTAATGACACATTTTCCTATGAGGCCAGCACCTTGTTCTTAGAACATGAAACCTTCCCAAACTTTAATGACTCCCTGAAACAACTTCTGGCCTTTGGAAAGTGGGGCATCCAAGAAAAACAATCAAGGACCATTTGAAGGCACACGCGGTGTTCTCGGAGAATTATTTCTGGCTGTGGTCTCTGCCACGGATCACAGGCCTTCGGCATTCAATCACAAGGTTGAAAGGTATTAACTAGAACCCACGCGGTCCCGGGCAACCGTCTGCCTATAACGTTTTCCTTTCTTGGAATGTAAAGGGGTCTGTGTTCATCTAGAATTATTTTTTACCGATTTCATCCTCAAAACTTCAAAGTGTTTTTCTCTCTGCCCCCCCTCCCCCCGATCTTGTACTTATGTCATGTCCCCCCAGTGTTGGTTCTGTGTTTGTGGAGGCACAGACCCAGCATCCCCAGGATGGGGGCCCGAAGTGTAACCCACAGGCACACCTGGAAGTCATTAAGGATGGGACAGAAGAAGGAGGGGGGAGGAAGGAGAGGAAGGGAGGGGGAGGATGGGGAGGCGGAGGAGGGAGGCAGGAGGAGGAGGAGAAAGAGGGGGAAGGAGAAGGGGAGGGGGGAGGGGGGGAGGGGGAGGGGAAGGGGGAGAGAGGAGGAGGAGGAGAAAGAGGGGGACGGAGAAGGGGACGGGGGAGGGGGAAGGGGAGAGGGGGAGGGGGAGAGGGGGAGGGGAGGAGAAGAAGACCATTTCTCTCCTAACATGTTGACACGTTTTTCCATTATGCCAAGTCTGAGCCAAAGATGAAGATGTTCAAAACAAGCAGCTAAAGGCGAAGATGTTCAAAACAAGCAGCTAACAGACAAACAAATACTTTCTCAAAAAATTCCACCAGGTTGCCTCGGGATAATGTCAGGGGTCAAACATGTCATTCCGAGGGAGAGAAAGTCAACAACCTGAAGTGCCACCTCGACTTCCTGTTATCCTGGAGCATTCGTAAGCAAGTTATATCTGTAAAGGTTTAATTGCCAAATCTTTCCAATGTTATCAGCTATGATAAAATTGGATACAAATAAAACACATACTAATTTTAAGGCCAACATCTCCGGGTTTTCTCTTGATACATATTGCCAAGATTGTCAAGCCCCTTAGTTCCTGATGAATTTGATGTCCTCATTTTCTTCTAAAAGGAAGCATGGTGATTTTATGAGGTCTATCTAGGAAATATACACCATAGGGATTCGTGCTACGGGATGCAAGATAAAAGTGCCTCCTTACTAGAAGGGAAACATTAGATCCTGCGTGTGCCTGCCGCAGAGATCCATAAAATTCAAGGAATTTCCTTCCTGAAGCTTGAGGATATTCATATTAATGAAGTTGGAATTAGCTGGCAGACAGAGAATTGCTACTAACCTTTGGCAGTTTATGGTAATAAAATGTCACCATCAGCCCTACTCTGTTGTTTTCTCCCACCTAAGAGCTCTATTTCCCCACCTATTTTCTTTAAGAAAAAGGGGGAGGATTGATTTCATTTAATGGATTTATCCAGTAACCCCCACAGTTTGGACAGTATACATACATATTTCATATTATGTATTATAGATACAATTACACATATTCTGGAAATGCCAAGACGTTCCTGGCACGTGTCTGTTGAACTGTTTGCTGCAGGAAACATCATTCCCATGGTGAATTGGGAAGCTGAGGCTTGCCCATGTTTAATCACCTGCCTCAGGTCACACACTGGACAGGGATGAAGAACTTTGTCCAGACTGTCTCTGGAGTCCATGCTCTGTCCACCCATCGAGAGCAGAAAGTCACCCTTTCCAATTCTGGTGCCATGTTCCTGTTACTTTTTCTCTCAGTGACAATTTCACATAAATGTGCATAAAAAGTAGCATAGCTATGACAGTCACACCTCATGGCTTTCCTGACTCTCACTTGGACACTTTCGGGTACAAATATTTCTTGTTCAGGTAACGTTGGCATTCAGAGATTGACTTTTGACACTTACAAGACCCAAACTGTATTCTCCCAAACTCACTTATGTAGTCAAACTATATTTAAATACATAAAATTAACATTGCTGCATTAAAAAAATTACAAAGTTGAAAACTGTGACTAACAGAAAAAAAAATATTTACAACAGATGGCAATGGGCTGGTCTCAACTGATATGGAGCTCTCCACCCATAAATAAGAATAATCTAATAGGAAACTGGACCAAGAATATGGAAAGGCAGTTCAGAAAAGAAGAAATGCAAATGGCCAACCAAAACATAAAAATCAACCCAATCTCAAGTGCATCGATAATTAAAAAGTGAAATTAAAAAATGATGATGATATATTTTTTTTTTGCAACTGGTTGCTATACCTTTTTCAAAATGATAGTCCTCCAAATCAGCATGTGTGTGGAATACAGATACTTACATTGGTGGGTGTGTGAAAACGTCTGGGGAGGTCAAAAAATTTCACACACATCTCACTGATCCAGCAACTGGATTTCTAGGAATTTAGTGTATATACTGATATATATGCCAGAGTAAGCCATAGTGAATGTTAAAGGATATTTACTGAAGCATGGCTTATAATAGCTAAAGATTAGAAATAATTTACATATCTTTTAATAGATGATTAGATAAATATATGATGGTACAGACACACAATGGAATTCTATGTGGTCTTTTAAAAAAATTAGATAGATGTACAGAAATTGAAAGAAATAATTTATAAAATTAAAGGCACACGGGCTTCCCTGGTGGCGCAGTGGTTGAGAATCTGCCTGCCAATGCAGGGGACACGGGTTCGAGCCCTGGTCTGGGAAGATCCCACATGCCGCGGAGCGACTAGGCCCGTGAGCCACAATTGCTGAGCCTGCGCGTCTGGAGCCTGTGCTCCGCAACAGGAGAGGCCAATAGTGAAAGGCCCGCGCACCGCGATGAAGAGTGGCCCCCGCTTGCCACAACTAGAGAAAGCCCTCGCACGGAAACGAAGACCCAACACAGCCATAAATAAATAAATAAATAAAATTAAAAAAAAAAAATTAAAGGGACATGAAAGATATCGAACAGTGTATGTAAGTTGAGACCGTACATGTAAATTACAGATATACACATATATAGAAATATAAATGCCTCCAGTTACGTCTGGCAAGGTTAACAATACACTGTCAACATAGGTGATTTTTGCAGGAGGTGATTCTGAGGCTAAAAGTAACTGGGCATAGAAGAAAATTTTTTTCTTTCTTTTTATTTTCTTTTTGCAGTGTGGCTTATTTTCTAACCCTGTATATGTATCACTTTTACTTAGTTTTTATAAGAGAGAAAAATAAATCTAGGCAACGATAGAAATCCTCATTTCAATTTCAAATCATTTAAATTTCCAAATGGGTGTAGCTCGTGTCTACACACACAAACCCTGTTTTGAACTTGTTACTGGCGACATTCAGTCCACTTGCCTACAGAGTAACTTCCAGAGGGAATGCAGTTGCTTTCCACTTTCCAAGCTGCCTCTGAAAGTGGAAATTAGAGCATCCTGAGTCAAGTGCAAAAAAACGTAGCTGGAGCCGGTCAGGCCTGGGTTGGAATCCTGATTCCCCTAAGTTCAGTATGAATGCAGCTGAGACGCTTCACTTCTCTGAGCCCTGGTTTCCTTCATGATATGTCAATATGGTCCTTGTGGGGGATTAATAACCTAAACGTTTGTATGTTTGTGTGTGTGTGTGTGTGTGTGTGTGTATTTATATAAAGTCTGCCACACTCGGTGGGTGTTTAAAGTAAGGTGGATTCATTTTTTTTTTCCCCTTCATTTAAGAGGATTAAAGAACCTTCTAAGGTATTTCCAATTAGTCTCTCGGCTGAGAATGGCCAAATGTGGCCTCGCCCAGATCAGCCTATTCCTTTTTTTTAATTGAAGTATAGTTGATTTACAATATTATGTTAGTTTCAGGTGTACAGCATGGTAGTTCAGTAGTTTTGTACCCTATGCCTTTTAAGTAGCACATTTCCTTCCTTCCTAGTGAGAACTCAATCTCTGTGTCTATGACAGATGTGGTCTGGATGGAACAAACTCCTCCTCCAGGCTTGCTCAGACCATCCAGCATGAGCCCCCAGCTCATATATCTCCTCCTAACACTCTTCTTGAAAACTTACCCGAACTGATCAAGTTTGATATTAATTCCCTCCCTGGCCACTGCCAAAAACCTACCCTTGTCATTTTGCCCTTTATCGGTGTCAAGGCTTTGGAAAGAAACATTTATAGAGGACTGACCCATGCCACTTCCTTACTTTCTGTGTTTCACCTCAATTCTATATGCCTAAATAATATGTTTGACCAGCTACCGTTAGGAAATTTTCATCAACTGGTAGAACACTTGCCAGCTTTTAAAATTACTGATACAATACACAACTCCCCAGCGTGGGCCAGGGGCAAGGACAGTAGAAATATATAGTAGTGCTTAGCTTTTATAAGCCCAAAGTCCACATCATCAAAAAGACTGTGCCTCGGTACTCCATTAAAATAATAAAAAAAAAACAGAATGAAGGGGACAGAAAGGCATACTGAAGGAGCTAAGTTTAAACATACTAAAATGAGAACCACCTGTTTGGTGCCTCGGCAGTAGAAACCACACCCCTCCTTTCGAAGGATTCCTTATCCCTCCCACCATTTGAGCTGGTGTCACCGCTCATTCTCAACTGCACTCCGGCCCCATTCCAGAAGCAAATGTCAGGGTTCCTTATTAATTTTGAGGGGGATGTCAAATGTGAAAAGGTGGAAAGTTGTTAAATGGTTAAATGGTCCGGAAGGCACTATGATCTGAAGGGCAAGGTCAGAAGATGAAGGGCAGGAGAAACCATGAAATGCGTTTCATTAGATCCATAAAATGTATGACTTCACTCACTTAATTACATAAATAAAGTTGTTAAAAAAAAATAAACTCAGGCACGGACCGTGCTAAATTAGCAGGGGCTTTATGTAACTCTATGGAACTAGAAACAACCCTTAGAAAGGTCACTCACAAGTAGGCGGCTTCTTTGTAAAAGCTTCATGCAAAGCTAAAAGGAAAAATCTCACAGAGCCTGCCAGGACTGGTAGGGTCGAAACTATACAGCAGACGCAGGCAATACCAAGAGGGGCTGAAACTTGGGACCGGTGGCCTGTTTGGTAACTTGAACACGAATACAGTTCTCTGCCCATCTGTTTTAAATCGTGGTTTGAAGCATATTTATGTGATGAAGAATTAAGGCTGTTTCTCTTGGCCATCTAACTAATTGGGACACTCTTGTTTGGAAAGCCATTGACATCAGGACAACAAGCATATTCAAAACTGGATTTAGAATGAAAGAGGCTCAGGAGAGGTTAACTTTTTTAAAGCATGCCAGAGATTCCTTCCAAAGTTGTTTTGTTTTGGTTTTCTTTTTTTTTTTAATTTATTTATTTTTGGTTGTGTTGGGTCATCGTTGCTGTGCTCGGGCTTTCTCTAGTTGTGGTAAGTGGGGGCTTCTCTTGTTGCGGAGCATGGGCTCTAGGCGGGAGGGCTTCATTAGTTGTGGCACGTGGGCTCAGTAGTTGTGGCACATGGGCTTCGTTGCTCCGCGGCGTGTGGGATCTTCCCGGACCAGGGCTCAAACCCGTGTCCCCTGCATTGGCAGGCGAATTCTTAACCACTGTGCCACCAGGAAAGTCCCTTGGTTTGGTTTTAACACAATATAAGTAGTAACCTTGCATGATTCTGAAGGACATTTTCTGTTTTAAAGAGAAAAGGGGTGTTTGAGGGACAAAGAGAGAGAGAAACTCCTGAGAGAGAGAATGAGGAAGGTATTTGCTAATGAAGCCAACAAACTCGGAACGCTCCTATCTCCGAATGGTGTGAAATATGGCAAGAAACTGTCCCAATAAATACTGTTCTATTATTTTATTAATGAAATACCACTGAGCACCCCCCACCCCCAAGGGGGTTTATTTGTTTTTATTTTTTTAACATCTTTATTGGAGTATAATTGCTTTACAATGGTGTGTTAGTTTCTGCTGTATAACAAAGTGAATCAGCTGTACATATACATATATCCCCATATCTCCTCCCTCTTGAGTCTCCCTCCCACCCTCCCTATCCCACCCCTCTAGGTGGTCACAAAGCACAAAGCTGATCTCCCTGTGCAATGCAGCTGCTTCCCACTAGCTGTCTATTTTACATTTGGTAGTGTATATATGTCCATGCCACTCTCTCACTTCGTCCCGGCTTACCCTTCCCACTCCCCATGTCCTCAAGTCCATTCTCTACGTCTGTGTCTTTATTCCTGTCCTGCCCCTAGGTTCTTCAGAACCAACTTTTTTTTTTTTTTTTTTTTTTAGATTCCATATATATGTGTTAGCATATGGTATTTGTTTTTCTCTTTCTGACTTACTTCACTCTGTATGACAGACTCTAGGTCCATCCACCTCACTACAAATAACTCAATTTTGTTTCTTTTTATGGCTGAGTAACATAATATTGTATATATGTGCCACATCTTCTTTATCCATTCATCTGTCGATGGACACTTAGGTTGCTTCCATGTCCTGGCTTTTGTAAATAGTGCTGCAATGAACATTGTGGTACATGACTCTTCCTGAATGATGGTTTTCTCAGGGTATATGCCCAGTAGTGGGACCGCTGGGTTGTATAGTAGTTCTATTTTTAGTTTTTTAAGGAACCTCCACATTGTTCTCCATAGTGGCCGTATTAATGTACATTCCCACCAACAGTGCAAGAGGGTTCCCTTTTCTCCACACCCCCTCCAGCATTTATTACTTGTAGATTTTTTGTTGATGGCTATTCTGACTGGTGTGAGGTGATACCTCATTGTAGTTTTGATTTGCAGTCCTCTAATAATTAGTGATGTTGAGCAGCTTTTCATGTGCTTCTTGGCCATCTGCGTGTCCTCTTTGGAGAAAGGTCTGTTTAGGTCTTCTGCCCATTTTTGGATTGGGTTGTTTGTTTTTTTTACTATTGAGCTGCATGAGCTGTTTATATATTTTGGAGATTAATCCTTTGTCCGTTGATTGATTTGCAAATATTTTCTCCCATTCTGAGGGTTGTCTTTTCGTCTTGTTTATGGTTTCCTTTGTTGTGCAAAAGCTTTTAAGTTTAATTAGGTCCGATTTGTTTATTTTTGTTTTCATTTCCATTACTCTAGGAGGTGGATCAAAAAAGATCTTGCTGTGATTTATGTCAAAGGGTGTTCTTCCTATGTTTTCCTCTAAGAGTTTTATAGTGTCCGGTCTTACATTTAGGTCTCTAATCCATTTTGAGTTCATTTTTGTGTATGGTGTTAGGGAGTGTTCTAATTTCATTCTTTTACATGTAGCTGTCCAGTTTTCCCAGCACCACTTATTGAAGAGACTGTCTTTTCTCCATTGTATACCCTTGCCTCCTTTGTCATAGATTAGTTGACCATACATGCGTGGGTTTATCTCTGGGCTTTCTATCCTGTTCCATTGATCTATATTTCTGTTTTTGTGCCAGTACCATATTGTCTTGATTACTGTAGCTTTGTAGTAGAGTCTGAAGTCAGGGAGTCTGATTCCTCCAGCTCTGTTTTTTTCCCTCAAGACTGCTTTGGCTATGCGGGGTCTTTTGTGTCTCCATACAAATTTTAAGATTTTTTGTTCTAGTTCCGTAAAAAATGCCACTGGTAATTTGATAGGGATTGCATTGAATCTGTAGATTGCTTTGGATAGTATAGTCATTTTCACAATGTTGATTCTTCCAATCCAAGAACATGGTATATCTCTCCATCTGTTTGTATCATGTTTAATTTCTTTCATCAGTGTCTTATAGTTTTCTGCATACAGGTCCTTTGTCTCCCTAGGTAGGTTTATTCCTAGGTATTTTATTCTCTTTGTTGCAAGGGTAAATGGGAGTGTTTCCTTAATTTCTCTTTCAGATTTTTCATCTTTAGTGTATAAGAATGCAAGAGATTTCTGTGCATTAATTTTGTATCCTGCAAGTTTACCAAATTCATTGATTAGCTCTAGTAATTTTCTGGTGGCATCTTTAGGATTCTCTGTGTATAGCATCATGGCATCTGCAATCAGTGACAGTTTTACTTCTTCTTTTCCAATTTGTATTCCTTTTATTTCTTTTTCTTCTCTGATTGCCATGGCTATGACTTCCAAAACTATGTTGAATAATAGTGGTGAGAGTGGACATCCTTGTCTTGTTCCTGATCGTAGAGAAAATGCTTTTAGTTTTTCACCATTGAGTATGATGCTTGCTGTGGGTCTGTCATATATGGCCTTTATTATGTTGAGGTAGGTTCCCTCTATGCCTACTTTCTGGAGAGTTTTTATCATAAATGGGTGTTGAATTTTGTTAAGAGCTTTTTCTGCATCTACTGAGGTGATCATATGATTTTTATTCTTCAAATTGTTAATATGGTGTATCACATTGATTGATTTGCATATATTGAAGAATCCTTGCATCCCTGGGATAAATCCCACTTGATCGTGGTGTATGATCCTTTTAATGTGTTGTTGGATTCTGTTTGCTAGTATTTTGTTGAGGATTTTTGCATCTATATTCATGAGTGATACTGGTCTGTAATTTTCTTTTTTTGTAGTATCTTTGTCTGGTTTTGGTAACAGGGTGATGGTGGCCTCATAGAATGAGTTTGGGAGTGTTCCTTCGTCTGCAGTTTTTTGGAAGAGTTTGAGAAGGATGGGTGTTAGCTCTTCTCTAAATGTTTGATAGAATTCACCTGTGAAGCCATTTTGTTTGTTGGAAGATTTTTAATCACAGTTTCAATTTCATTACTTGTGATTGGTCTGTTCATATTTTCTGTTTCTTCCTGATTCAGTCTTGGAAGGTTATACCTTTCTAAGAATTTGTCCATTTCTTCCAGGTTGTCCATTTTATTGGCATAGATTGTTTGTAGTAGTCTCTTAGGATGCTTTGTATTTCTGTGGTGTCTTTTGTAACTTCTCCTTTTCATTTCTAATTTTATTGATTTGAGTCCTCTCTCTCTCTTTCTTGATGAGTCTGGCTAATGGCTTATCAATTTTGTTTATCTTCTCAAAGAACCAGCTTTTAGTTTTATTGATCTTTGCTATTGTTTTCTTTGTTTCTGTTTCATTTATTCTGCTCTGATCTTTATGATTTCTTTCCTTCTGCTAACTTTGGGTTTTGTTTGTTCTTCTTTCTCTAGTTCCTTTAGGTGTAACGTTAGATTGTTTATTTGAAATTTTTCTTGTTTCTTGAGGTAGGCTTGTTTAGCTATAAACTTCCCTCCTAGCCTAGAACTGCTTTTGCTGCATCCCATAGGTTTTGGATCGTCGTGTTTTCATTATCATTTGTCGCTAGGTATTTTTTGATTTCCTCTTTGATTTCTTCAGTGATCTCTTTGTTATTTAGTAACGTATTGTTCAGCCTCCACGTGTTTGTGTTTTTTACATTTGTTTCCCTGTAATTGATTTCTGATCTCATAGCGTTGTGGTCAGAAAAGACGCTTGATATGATTTCAATTTTCTTAAATTTACTGAGCCTTGATTTGTGACTCAAGATGTGATCTATCTTGGAGAATGTTCCGTGCGCACTTGAGAAGAAAGTGTCATCTGTTTTTGGATGGAATGTCCTATACATATCAATTAAATCTATCTGGTCTATTGTGTCATTTAAAGCTTGTGTTTCCTTATTAATTTTCTGTTTGGATGATCTGTCCATTGGTGAAAGTGAGGTGTTAAAGGCCCCCACTATTACTGTGTTATGGTCGATTTCCTCTTTTACAGCTGTTAGCAGTTGCCTTATGTATTGAGGTGCTCCGATGTTGGGTGCATATATATCTACAATTGTTATATCTTCTTCTTGGATTGACCCCTTGATCATTATGTAGTGTCCTTCCTTGTCTCTTGTAACATTCTTTATTTTAAAGTCTATCTTATCTGATATGAGTATTGCTACTCCAGCTTTCTTTTGATTTCCATTTACATGGAATATCTTTTTCCATCCCCTCACTTTCAGTCTGCATGTGTCCCTAGGTCTGAAGTGGGTCTCTTGTAGACAGCATATGTACGGGTCTTGTTTTTGTATCCATTCAGCAAGCCTGTGTCTTTTGGTTGGAGCATTTAATCCATTCACGTTTGAAGTAATTATCAATATGTATGTTCCTATTATCATTTTCTTAATTGTTTGGGGTTTGTTTTTGTAGGTCCTCTTCTTCTCTTGTGTTTCCCACTTAGAAAAGTTCCTTTAGCAGTTGTTGTAGAGCTGGTTTGGTGGTGTTGAATTCTCTTATCTTTTGCTTGTCTATAAAGCTTTTGATTTCTCCATCGAATCTGAATGAGATCCTTGCAGGGTAGAGTAATCTTGGTTGTAGGTTCTTCCCTTTCATCACTTTAAGTATATCATGCCACTCCCTTCTGGCTTGTAGAGTTTCTGCTGAGAAATCAGCTGTTAGCCTTATGTGAGTTCCCTTGTATGTTATTTGTCGTTTTTCCCTTGCTGCTTTCAATAATTTTTGTTTGTCTTCAATTTTTGCCAATTTGATTACTATGTGCCTTGGCGTGTTTCTCCTTGGGTTTATCCTGTATGGGACTCTCTGCACTTCCTGGACTTCGGTGGCTACTTCCTTTCCCATGTTAGGGAAGTTTTTGACTATAATCTCTTCAAATATTTTCTTGGGTCTTTCTTTCTCTCTTCTCCTTCTGGGACCACTATAATGCGAATGTCATTGTGTTTAATGTTGTCCCAGAGGTCTCTTAGGCTGTCTTCATTTCTCTTCATTCTTTTTTCTTTAGTCTGTTCGGCAGCAGTGAATTCCACCATTCTGTCTTCCAGGTCACTTATCCGTTCTTCTGCCTCAGTTATTCTGCTATTGATTCCTTCTAGTGTAGTTTTCATTTCAGTTATTGTATTGTTCATCTCTGCTTGTTTGTTCTTTAATTCTTCTAGGTCTTTGTTAAACATTTCTTGCATCTTCTCGACCTTTGCCTCCATTCTTTTTCCGAGGTCCTGGATCATCTTCACTATCATTATTCTGAATTCTTTTTCTGGAAGGTTGCCTATCTCCACTTCATTTAGTTGTTTTCCTGGGGTTTTATCTTGTTCCTTCATCTAGTACATAGCCCTCTGCCTTTTCATCTTGTCTATCTTTCTGGAATGTGGTTTTTGTTCCACAGGCTGCAGGATTGTAGTTCTTCTTGCTTCTGCTGCTTGCCTTCTGGTGGAGGAGGCTATCTAAGAGGCCTGTGCAAGTTTCCTGATGGGAGGGACTGGTGGTGGGTAGAGCTGGCTGTTGCTTTGGTGGGCAGAGCTCAGTAAAACTTTAATCTACTTGTCTGCTGATGGGTGGGGCTGGGTTCCCTCCCTGTTGGTTGTTTGGCCTGAGGCGACCCAACACTGGAGCATACCCAGGCTCTTTGGTGGGGCTAATGGCGGACCCTGGTGGGGGGGCTCATGCCAAGGAGTACTTCCCAGAACTTCTGCTGCCTGTGTCCTTGTCCTCACAGTGAGACACAGCCACCCCCCGCCTCTGCAGGAGACCCTCCAACACTAGCAGGTAGCTCTGGTTCAGTCTCCTATGGGGTCAGAGCTCCTTCCCCTGGGTCCCGATGCGCACACTACTTTGTGTGTGCCCTCCAGGAGTGGAGTCTCTGTTTCCCCCAGTCCTGTCAAAAAGTCCTGCAATCAAATCCCGCTAGCCTTCAAAGTCTGATTCTCTAAGAATTCCTCCTCCCATTGCCGGACCCCCAGGTTGGGAAGCCTGACGTGGGGCTCAGAACCTTCACTCCAGTGGGTGGACTCCTGTGGGATAAGTGTTCTCCAGTTTGTGAGTCACCCACCCAGCAGTTATGGGATTTGATTTTACTGTGATTGCGCTCCTCCTACCATCTCATTGTGGCTTCTCCTTTGTCTTTGGATGTGGGGTATCTTTTTTGGTGAGTTCCAGTGTCTTCCTGTCGATGACTGTTCAGCAGCTAGCTGTGATTCTGGTGCTCTCGCAAGAGGGAGTGAGAGCACATCCTTCTACTCCGCCATCTTGAACCAATCTGATAGTCTTTATTTTAAAGTCTATTTTGTCTGATACGAGAATTGTTACTCCAGCTTTTTGTTTTCCATTTGCATGGAATATCTTTTTCCATCCCCTCACTTTCAGTCTGTATGTGTCCCTAGGTGTGAAGTGGGTCTCCTGTAGACAGCATATATATGGGTCTTGTTTCTGTATCCATTCAGCCAGTCTACGTCTTTTGGTTGGAGCGTTTAATCCATTTACATTTAAGGGAGTCATTGATATGTATGTTCCTATTACCATTTTCTTAATTGTTTTGGGTTTGTTATTGTAGGTCTTTTCCTTCTCTTGTGTTTCCTGCCTAGAGAAGTTCCTTTAGCATTTGTTGTAAAGCTGCTTTGGTGGTGCTGAGTTTTCTTAGCTTTTGCTTGTCTGTAAAGGTTTTCATTTCTCCCTCAAATCTGAATGAGATCCTTGCTGGGTAGAGTAAACTTGGTTGTACGTTTTTCCCTTTCATCAGTTTAAATATGTCCTGCCACTCCCTTCTGGCTTGCAGAGTTTCTGCTGAAAGATCAGCTGTTAACCTTATGGGGATTCCCTTGTATGTTATTTGTTGTTTTTCCCTTGCTGCTTTTAATATTTCTTCTTTGTGTTTAATTTTTGATAGTTTGATTAATATGTGTCTTGGCATGTTTCTCCTTGGATTTATCCTGTATGGGACTCTCTGTGCTTCCTGGACTTGATTGACTATTTCCTTTCTCATATTAGGGAAGTTTTCAACTATAATCTCTTCAAATATTTTCTCATTCCCTTTCTTTTTCTCTTCTTCTTCTGGGACCCCTATAATTCGAATGTTGGTGTGTTTAATGTTGTCCCAGAGGTCACTGAGACTGTCCTCAATTCTCTTCATTCTTTTTTCTTTATTCTGCTCTGCGGTAGTTATGTACACTATTTTACCTTCTGGGTCACTTATCCGTTCCTCTGCCTCAGTTATTCTGCTGTTGATTCCTTCTAGAGAACTTTTAATTTCATTTATTGTGTGTTCATCATTGTTTGTTTGCTCTTAGTTCTTCTAGGTCCTTGTTAAACGTTTCTTGTGTCTTCTCCATTCTATTTCCAACAGTTTGGATTATCTTTGCTCTCATTACTCTGAATTCTTTTTCAGGTAGACTGCCTGTTTCCTCTTCATTTGTTTGGTCTGGTGGGTTTTCACCTTGCTCATCATCTGCTGCGTATTTCTCCGTCTTCTCATTTTGCTTAACTTACCGTGTTTGGGGTCTCCTTTTCTCAGGCTGCGGGTTCGTAGTTCCTGTTGTTTCTGGTGTCTGCCCCCAGTGGCTAATAAGGCTGGTTCAGTGGGTTGGGTAGGCTTCCCGGTGGAGGGGACTGGTGCCTGTGTTCTGGTGGATGAGGCTGGATCTTGTCTTTCTGGTGGGCAGGACCGCGTCCGGTGGTGTGTTTTGGGGTGTCTGTGGCCTTATTATGATTTTAGGCAGCCTCTCTACTAATGGGTGGGGTTGTGTTCTTGTCTTGCTAGTTGTTTGGCATGGGGAATCCAGCACTGTAGCTTGGTGGTCGTTGAGTGGAGCAGGGTCTTAGCATTGAGATGGAGATCTCTGGGAGAGCTTTCACTCTTTGTTATTACGTGGAGCCGGGAGGTCTCTGGTGGACCAATGTCGTGAACTCGGCTCTCCCACCTCAGAGGCATAGGCCTGGCACCTGGCCAGAGCACGAAGACCCTATCAGCCATACGGCCTTAAAAAGACCTGAAGTTCCCTGTGGAAGTGGGTGTTGAAAGCGTTTCAGCTTTTGAGGGACTATGAAGTGGTGGGAAAAGGGTTTATCTGAAATGAGACAAAATGTCATAACACAGACACCTAGCATGCAAAGATTCTGGGCAGCCGAGTGTGAATGGCGCGGGGGGGGTGGGGGGTGGGGTGGGGGGGGTACTTTATTTAGATGATCTGTCATGAACACTTTCGCAAGGAGGGAATTATTCTCAAACAGGATCCCCCAGCTAGAAGTCTCAACACTGGGACCTGACATAACCCTGCCTGACTCCAATTTCCATGTGTGTTCTTTTCAACTTTACCATGTTGCCCCTTGTTTCTAAAAAACATAATATATAAAGCCACCTGACGTCCCACTGGCGATGATCTACAATATGATTGATTCCTGAATAGCAAGATGCAGGTACATGGACGTGTGTTTCCGCAAGCGTCGGGGTGGGCTGGGGAGCAAAGGGAGAGACCCTGCAGCTTGATCACCCGTGTCCTGTTTTTGAAAAGTTAAGACTCCCTGAATTAATTCACTGACGCCGAGACCATGAAAGGAACAAAACCTCAATATATCCTTCCAGTGTGACTCTAAATATGACAAGGTTATCATTTTATACACCGTTGTTCAAGAATTGATTTATGGGCCTCTGGGTGTTCCCCCTTTGTACTCTCCTCTAGACGTACCTGGGATTATGGCATTCCTTAAAATCCCATAAATTCAAGTATCTGCTAGGTCTAATTCCCATGGAATAACACAAACAACATTTTAACGTTTCTGAGATGGAAGAATAGATTCTGAAACCTGGCTAGATTCTGAAACTCCTACTCTTGAAGGTTCTTTTTTTCCCCATTTACAAGCTAATAGTTTTTCCAAACACACATTTCACGCAAAGGCCCACGACTCCAAGGAGTACAGCCTCTCCCTTGGCTGCTGCTATTTTGTGTCTTCCTCTCCCACACGGACCTTGAGAAAGGGAGGGACCAGCCGCAGTCTTGCTGAATCATCTTCCTTGTTATTTGTGAAGGAGAGAGCACCCCGCTTGGGAAGGGAGACCTGGGAGGGAGGGGCGGTATGGAGTCCGGCCAACTCTCACCCGCAACACATTTTTCAGGAGTGAAATCAAATAGAAAGATAAGCCTGCGGGTCACTGTGTATTCTGTTTTGTGATAACATCTCATCCAAAATAGGATTATGTAAATATCCTTTTTTTATGATATCCTATACATCTCAGTGGTTCCATTTATGGCCAAGAATGCAGTGGTCTCTTGGGTTGGCATGCAGCCATTTACCCCTTTTCTGTTTCAAGGGCAACCGATCTTGCTTGCCAATCCACCAGCAGTAGCTTGTCTCTGTGCAGAGAACATGGAAATGCATCAGATCTTCCAGTGAGCGTATGGACTTGATCAGAGCCCACTGAGATCAAGACTGCTTCTTGCGCTGCAGTGGCTACAGGCCCAGTTTGGAAGCCCTCCAATCCTGGACCACTTCATCATGGTCTCATTGGTCATTCTGGTTAATGTGTTCTTTGCTTCCCAAATGATACGCCACTGAACTATCAACTCCGTGCAGGCAGGGTCAATGTCCTCTGCTTGCTCTGAGCATGGCTGGAGCACCAGTACACGATCTGTTCTGCAGTCCTGGTTGACCCCTTGGGTCTTAAGACTCAGCACAATGACACCTTCACTAGGAAGCCTTTAGTGACCCTGCCTGTCATGTAGAACTGACCCTACCCTGTTTGAGACCTCTACTTTGCTGTACTTTGGAGTCTCTTTACTTACAAGACAAATGCACTTATTTATTATTAGTACTAACTTGAGCGCTATACGTTACTTAATATTTTAACCAATGAAAATACTATATTTTAAGGGCTAATCGTCAGGCATCATACCAAGTACTGTGTGTGTATAATCTCATTTAGGCCCTCTGCCGTGTGTCCTATTAGAGGAAAAGATAAGGGTGCAGGTTCCAGAATCAGACACTCTGGGTTTGAAATCCTGAGTCCGCCAACCGGTGACCATGAGCTTGGGCAAATTCCCTTTCTAGGCCTCTTCTGTAAAATGGGGATGGAACTAAAAATGGCAACCGTATGGCGTTTTTCTGAGCAACACATCCATTGATTCACGGAAGGGGCTAACGCAGAGTAAGCACGTGATCAGTATTAGCTATTTTTATTATTTCTCTCCTGCAGATGGGGAAACTGAGACCTCGGAGGCTAAGCGAGCCACCAGAGGTGACCCGGCTAGTGAGCGGGGAAGCTCAGACTTCACTCCAGGCAGCCTGACCTTGAACTCTTCACCAATTCAAACCCGGCCATCCTTTTCTTCCCTCTGGTCATGAGCGCTCTGAGTGCCCAACTGTGACTCTTTGTCTTTGAAGCCCAGCACTTAGCACAGCGCCTGCCACACTGAAAGAGCCAGATACCCATTTAATTCATTGATTAATTAATACATTAACTTATGAATGGTTCTGATTTTAATAAATAGTTAAGCACAGTGCCAGGCACAGAAAACAATCTATAAAGGACTATTGGGAAGCAACTGGTGCGAGATCCATTGCATTTAATAATTTATTTTCAATGAAAGCCTTGAAATGGCCCTAGAAATCTCCCAGATGGAAGTCATCTTCATTATTTCAGCATAAATATAGCAGCCTTTAAAAATAAACTGCCATTTTCTGCAGTCTAAACGTAGCGTGTGGAGCTTTCAAAACACAATCATGCACTCTATTATTATTAAGAAATGCTCTTGGGCTTCCCTGCTGGCGCAGTGGTTGAGAGTCTGCCTGCCAGTGCAGGGGACACGGGTTCGAGCCCTGGTCTGGGAGGATCCCACATGCCGCGGAGCAACTGGGCCCGTGAGCCACGACTACTGAGCCTGCGCGTCTGGAGCCTGTGCTCCGCAACAAGAGAGGCCGCGATAGTGAGAGGCCCGCGCACCGCGATGAGGAGTGGCCCCCACTTGCCGCAACTAGAGGAAGCCCTCGCACAGAAACGAAGACCCAACACAGCCATGAATAAATAAATAAATAAATAATTAAAAAAAAAAAAAAAAAAAGAAATGCTCTTCTACTCACTTCGAGTGATTCTCCCTCTGCTTTTGATTTACCAAGAGCATTCCATATAGACAGACTGTACAGCAACTGAGTTTTAAGGCACTGAGAGGTGTGTGCCTACATAAGTACACACAGCAGAGCAGGTACCCCTCATGACACAATCCTGTAGCACCGCTGAGCACCCTGAAACAAAATCTTAATTTTGCGTTAGAGAGTTTGCAAGCATGGAACCGGCTGGCTTCTCTCTACTCTCTATTAGATGCATCCGGATACTTTTGAAGGCTAAATGGTAGAACAGGCCCTGTTGGAGACACCCTGAAACATTTTATAACCAGCATTGTTCGGAAGCACTGTTGTCAAGATCCGAACTTGCAAATTCTCAGCATCAAAGAAGATACAGAGTTCTTTGTCAGGACAATGAACTTGGACTGTTGTTTTCCAGTGAAAGGAAAACAAAATTGCTAACCCAGAAAAGTGACATTCGGCCCCATCTGGTGACGCCTCAGCTCCCATCATGTTGGGATTACAATGCCGCCTTTCTGTGGAGTTGTTAGAACATGCCACCAGAATCAGGCTTTACTGCCTGGGCAAATGAATGACCACGTTCATACTTTGTGGCTTTTCCCAGTCACATTTTGAATTCAAACATGTAAGGAGACCAAGCCTCCACCATAGGTTCTGTTATTCCCAACTTCAAATCGAATCCTACTGGCTCACAAACGCACTTCACCAGTTTTGGCAAATTCACTCCAACACTTTAGAAATAAATAGGATGCTGTTAAAAGATTAGAATTCCACAGTCAAGTGAAATCAGCCTTTGGGAGTAAATGCCCAGACCCTTCGGTCCCACTGTATTTGCTACTGAAGTCAACAAGTTATAAAGCTCGGGATTTAAAGTTAACCTGGATCCAAATCTTGGCACCAACGCCTAATAGCTGTATGACCCTGGCCAAGCTATTTAACCCCTCTGAGCCTTAGTTTTCTTACTAGTAACAGGAGAATGATAATGACTTTACAGGGTTGCTGGGAGTATTAAAAAGGCATTTTTTAAAAAGCATTTAAAACCTTTTTGGATCTTAGGGGATTTTGAACTAATAAAATTAGGTGCTTATCCAAATCCACAGGGATTAGAAGTGATAGGAAAGATTTCTGGGGGGGATCAGGAAAAAGTGGAATTGACGCCAAGAACTTTCAGCTCCTGTTCAAATGCTTTTGGTGGGTGGTGGTATCTTCGTCTGGCCAAAACTAATGCCTCCTGCTTAAAAACTCTTCCTCCCCCCCAATCCCCAGAGGTCCCTACTGGGTAACAGCATCAGGGGGCTGCCAGCGTCATCTTCAGCATCCCCCTACCTCATTCCTCACATGCAGAATCATCAACGATGAGTCTCTGCAATGTCTTCTCTCTCTCCTGTTCCTCTAGCAGCCCAGGCCCTTATATACTTTCATCTGGACCATTGCAAGCTGCCCCGCATCTGATGTCTCTTTTGTGGTCCTACTTCCATGCTCTCACCAAAATATTTCACCTTAAAGTACATATTGGGGGCATGCACTTGCCGCTTCCCATCCCCCATGTTCTCTCAGTTCGCCCGTCCACCCAACTATGGAGTACTTCGTTAGGAAGTACCACCCTGACCATCGTGCTTACTGGGAAAGTGTTAAATCAGAACAACCTCTGTGGAGGGCGATCTGGCAATATCTATGAAAACGCCCCAGAGTATCCTCTCTGAGCCAGCTCTGCTCCTTCTAGGACTCTATCCCGCACGGACACTCAACGCACACAGGAGATGATGTCAGAGCAAGGTTACCCGCGGAGGCACAATGTGTAACAGCAAAAGACTGGGAACGACCCAAATGTCTATCAGTGGGGAATTGGGTCAACGAACGATGAAGCATCCACACGGTGGAAGCCTCAGAGGTTGTTTAAAAAATGAAGAAATCATTTATATGCTGATTCGAAACCATCTCTAAGATGTATTGTCAAGTGGAAAGAGCAAGGTGTGTTGAGTGGAGGGAAGGGGAGGCTAAAAGAATATATAAACATGTTGTCTTATAAATGCATAAAAACGTCTAGAAGAATACACAAGGAAATGATAACAGTGGGTCAGGAGAGGAACTGTGTGCCAAGGGAAAGGGGTACAGGGAGATTTTAACACATATAAAGAAAACAAAATATATGGATTTGAGATATATATATATATATATATACACACATATACACATCATCCTCTAACTTCTACTTTTGACTTTGAACCACATATTACCTATTTGAAAGTAAATATTTTAATTATATACGTATGTGTATATATATAATATATATAGGTATATATAAAAACATATACATGTATATATAAAAACATATACATATGTATGTTTTTTAAAATGTAACTTAAAAATATCTAGGTTAGAACAAAAAGAATTGCCACATATGCCAGGCACCTATTTTCTGTCTTCTCTAGACAATGGTGATACACAAATGACATCCCCACCCCCGTCTGCTCTCCATCTTACACACAGAGACCTTATTACCTCCTTGGAATACAGTTTTGAGCACATCGATTTCCTGTTCAAAACTCCCCCATGGCTTCACAGGTCCCACAGGACGGAGTCCAAGTTCCTTAGCCCGTATTCACTGTTCAACCACTGACCCCCATTTCAGCTTTCCAGCCTGTCCTAAAGCTGAATGACTCATGATGACCTATGTGTTTCCACACGTTCTGTCCTTCCACTTGGAATGTCCTCCCACCACCCCAAAGTCCAAGCTCTACTTGATTTCAACTTTAGTTCAAATCTTCTTTCTCCATTGACTCATTCCAGAGCCCACCACTCACCTCCATCCCCTAGCTGGAAGAAATCCCCTTCTTCTTCGAAATCCCAGGGCATTATTTTTATTACCTGCCTGTGGTATTTATCACTTTATATGAGATCATCGTCAATTTTACACACTTAGCCACTCTCTTAGTAAACATTTACTAAATACCTACTATGTGTCATGGACTGACAGGGGTGCTGGGGACACAGCAAAAAGCCACAGTAGCAGGATTCCTGCTCTCATGGAGATTACAGTCTTGTGGAGAAGACAGGCAATAAAAACACGAAACCAAACCTTCAATGATCATTTTCCATAATTGCAATGTGGAGAAGTAAAAAGCTCAGTCAAAATGCCAACAACGTGCCCAAAGCCACACCTTCTTAACTGTTGCAAAGGCTGAGAGACCCATATTTAAATCCCAAGTCCACCCGAAAGCTATAATGATTCTCTGGGTCAGGGTTTCTCAACCTCAGAACTCTTGATACTTGGCGGGCGCTGGCTAATTCTTTGTGATGGGGCTGTCCTGTGCATTGTAGGAGGCAAAGCATCATCCCTCTACCCACGAGATGCCACTAGAACCCTCTCACCACTACCAGATATCCCTGCGGTGGCAGGGAGGGGTCTGAAAAACCTCCCCCTTTGGAGAACACTGCTCTAGGCAAATTCCTTAACATTACTGAGTTTCAGTTTCTTCACTGCCTGGTTCTTTGGAGGATAACCCAGTAAACATTTGAAAAATGAAAAAAGAAACCTATTAAACAGAAAGAATACTACCTACCTTAGAAGACTATGCTAGGAATTAAATACAAAAACGTGTATGGAGCGCTTACAAGTGCTTTTATCGTTAAGAACAAAAATACGAAGAGGGTCAATTTTTCTTCCCCAGAGCCCTCAGTAGGGTAGACAAGCTCCCTCAGGACCTTCTCAGTCTATACTAGTGTCAAATCCATGAACTGCCCAAATTGTGGACATGATTTGTGCTTGTATCCCAGAGAGATGCTCTAGAGGTATAGCCCAGAACATGACTCCTTGGGAGGATGCAGGAAAGGTCTCCTCAGGCTACATTTGCCAGATGGATGGATTCAACTCCAGTCTAAGTCCAGACTTCTTGAACTTGGATGTAGGAGCTGAAATATACTTAATCTGAGAATGGGCGTTCTGCATCCCATAAAAATGCCACATTAAAGATGGCGGGATTACATAGCTGTTACAATATCAGGCATTAGATAACGCAGTCTCTTTAAAGGCTTCATTTGCACATCCCCAATCATCCTTGTGAGCCATTTATTTTCCCACACTAGTGGATACTGTGAGCATTTAGGAAGGGTTCTCAGGGTGCTTGAAATCAACAAGGCAATTAGGGAGGTTTTAAAGGAATCAAAAATACAATCAGCAGTGCTTTGGAAATGTCAATAAAATGCTTGGCTTGGCAAACCACTTCTGTATTGTACATTAGTAAGGGAACTTTAAGATCATCTTAAAATACGCATCCTTCTGAATTCTAGGATTTATTTTCGAACTGGAAAGTGGGTAAACTGATGGGCAGTCTATGGCAGGATCCCTATATAATTTGGGGAGAGGTCTTTCCTTGGAGGAAAAAAAAGATGAAAAAATGGGTTTTAGAGTCAGACAGACACGGATTATAATTTTATTTTTTTATGTTTTTATCTTTGGTCCGTACCGCGTGGTACATGGGATCTTAGTTCCCTGACCAGGGATGGCACCCAGGCCCCCTGCAGTGGAAGCATGTAGTCTTAACCACTAGACCACCAGGGAAGTCTCTAGACATGGATTATAATCCAGGCTGTGTGATAAAAATGGGGTGAATTGGGGAAAACCATTAATGCTCTCAGAGCTTGGTTTCTTCAGCTTTAATGAAGACAGTAATACCACCTTAAATTAAAATATATGTGTCCAGCAAAGTGTCTTTGCAAACCTTCATTTTCATTCCCTTTAGGGAACAGAATACAGACTCATTGGTTTATATTTTTATAACACCTGCAAAATTGCACACTTTCTAACCAATTTAGTTCTCTCTTGACCAAAATGCTTTAAGACACAAATGTTCCACATCTGTTTTTCTCCACTAAATAAAATAAGCCCAAGCCATCACCTTTTCTTTCTTGCCCCCAACAGTTTCCCTTAACTTATTCATCATTCCACGAGAAATCTTGCTTACAGATAAAGGCATTTCTTTCCGGGGTTGGGGGAGGACTGTGGAATATGCTTTGGGTATAATAGGAAAGATACTCAATCCGAGTTAAGAATGAACTGTCCTTTATGTGGCCGGTCAGACCATCATCTATGTGTTGTACCACATTCCCTACCATCATCCTTCCTATCCTTAACATATCATGATAAGGAAACTTGGTTGTGTTTTCAAAAGCATAATAATAACTTACATTTCGCTATGGTTTCCAATAAACCAGTGATTTCCCCCCCCCCCCAAAAGTCCATGAATAAAACAAACCCCGTCACCATTGGAGATGCATTTTCATGCCAGCTCGGATGCTTTTAAGACCATTTGCCGATCGCTCCGCACCGTCTGACCAGTTCTGGGGCAGGGGGCACGCTCTAATTACTGATTGTGAAGTTCTGTATCTATAGCAACAGGCTGAATTGACAACAGGAAGCTTTACCCTCTGGGGCACCATCCAAAGTTTATAAAATCAACTTGAGGCCAAGGCTATAGTTAATCAGGAGGGCTTTCAGAACCCGAGGGCTCCGAGTCCACACTTAAGAGGCAAAGAAATTATTTAATAAGACAATCACAGGGCTCGAGAAGGCAGAGTTTATTTAGCTTGCCTTTGCAGTGCATCTTGTAGTAATTTATCCTAATGGTACCAATTCGCCTGTGATTTGATACACCAGGAGACTGGGGGTATCAGTTTAATCAAACCTCGGCCAAGGCTGCCTGTTTCTTAACTATTGTTGCCGTATATCAATCAGTTTCACTTGATTCACTAACCGCGTGGCACGAGGATATGAATTTTCCCATCATTCAGGGAATTGGGTTGACATAATTCTTTATAATGTGCCCGCTTTTAAACGGCATTGTTTCACCCCACTCACATTATTTCATGTTCCTAGAGCTGACGGGTGAAGGGTCTAGATTCTGGGAGGCTGCTGGCGAGAAGTATAGCAGGAAAAAAGCCTGGGGCATCGGATGTGACCATGGACAAGTTACGAAACCCTTCTGGGTCTCAATTTCCTTACTTGTCCCATCAGGACAAGAACTCAGTAAGTCACAGAGCTACTAAGAGGATTAATAAACTGCTATATGGATGAGTCTAGAACAGTGCCTGGGAAGCAGGATACAGGATCTCAGTAAATGTCAGTTTCGCTTCCCACCTGCCCTCATTCCCATCCCCAAGGAGGAGGGGGTAGAAGATGTAGCTGCATAATTTGTATAGGGTGAGATGTTAAGCTTTACAATATTTTATGGGCCTGGTCACACAAGCTTCGATAATCCTAGGAAATCATCTAAACTCAGTTCTCACTCTTGATTCTTCTGTCTCCACTGGGGCCAAGAATTCCCACCACGTTTTATACCCTTGGCACCGGCCTGGCTGTCGGGAAGGGTAAGAGATGGGCAGAGTTCTCCCTCACGCTAAAGGCGCTCTGTCCCTTTCCCATCCCCTCTTCTTTCTTATACAGCAGGGAATTTGATTCAAAACACAGTCCAGAGAGAAACCCTCGCACAGAAACGAAGACCCAGCACAGCCAAAAATAAATAAATAAATAAAAAGATGAGTTTAAAAAAAAAAAAAAGTAACTAGGATTAAAAAAATAAAAAAAAATAAAAACTGTCCAGGTACGAATAAGAAATGGTAAGATCAGATCTATCCCTTTGGCGGGCAGAGACTACAGAAAGGAGAGAAAACCCACCTTCATGGGTTGTTCGTATTATTCAAGAGGAAGGAAGGAAAAGGACAACATGAATCCCAGGGTAAGAGGCAATGACCACGTGGACAGCAAGGCCACGGACAGCATTCGGTCCCCACCCCTGACACGGAATAGTGGAGGGGGGCCTCCGCTGCTGCTTCTGTGAAATGGGTATATGAAGACCTATGTCAGTAGGTTGTCATGGCAACACAAGGAGCTAATCCACGGGCCTCCAGGCTATGAGTGGAAGGAATGTTAGCTTGCTTCCCAAGTGAATATGGGCAGGGTGTTCTGGTCCCTTTCCCGAAGGGAGAACGAAATCCGAGACTTTTCCTACCATTCAGCTCAGTCATTCACATTTTAACTTAGTTCTGAGCTTACAGTTTTTCCTGCAGATAGAATTGGTCACTCAGTGAGAGAGGAAAGTAAGAAAAAAGGCAGAGAGGGAAGGAGGGAAGGAAGAAAGGAGGGAGGGAGAAAGAAAGAAGAAAGAAAATAGAAAGAAAAAGAAAAGAGGAAGGAAGGAAGGAGGGAAGGAGGGAGAAAGAGAGGGACGAAAGAGAGGAGGGAAAGAAAGAAAAAGAAGGAAAGAAAGAGAGAAAGAGAGAGAAAGAAAGAAAGAAAGAAAGAAAGAAAGAAAGGAAGGAAGGAAGAGAGTGAGGGAGGGAAGCAAGGAAGGAAGGAAAAGAAAGAGGAAAGAAGGAAGGAAGGAAGGAAGGAAGGAAAGAGAGAGGGAGAGAGGGAGGGAGGGAGGAAGGAAGAAAGGAAGAAAAAGAAAGAAAGAAAGGAAGGAAGGAGGGAAGGAAGAGAGAGAGGGAGGGAAGGAAGGAAGGAAGAGAGAGAGGGAGGGAAGGAAGGAAGGAAAAGAAAGAGGAAAGAAGGAAGGAAGGAAGGAAAGAGGGAGGGAGAGAGGGAGGGAGGGAGGAAGGAAGAAAAAGAAAGAGCCTTGCTTTGTCACACCTTTTCCACTCTCCATTCCTAAGGCTGGAGGATTTGGCGTGGCATTTAGAAGCTTTATTGTTTCAATAGCGGGGTAAGGAGGTTAATGCCACCTTAACAAGGGAATCATTTCTTCCTCCCTCCCACCTTCTCTCTTTTCTTTTTTGGCTCAGCCTACATTTCTAACACTACGGCTGAAATGTAGTATACAGCTTTTAATTGTGCCCAGAGGCAGTACAACCTCACAGAGGTTTTTAAGCAAGTGGCGGAGGATTTGAGAAACAGCTGCGCTGCAGGCACATGTGCTCCGAGGTGGAAGAGCCCCGTCAGCACCTGCACCCGCTGAGCACACACCCTCACACCCGCCACGCATGTACACAGCTGGGACCCATCAGGGCTGGAAGGAATTAATACTCTTAACTTGGTATTTTATTGGACCTAGAGGAGCCTGATGCTATATTAAATCTGTAGCACGTAAGTAGGATTTTGCTCTATCTTGGAGTTCCTGGGGTTGGGGGCTTGGTGGGCTGGGTGGGATATTAAAAACACACACACGCACGCGCACGCACACACACGACCTCTTTTCCGATGCCGAGAACAAATTGTTTTAATATCCCAATGTTTGGTTTATTTATTATTAGAGATGAGTGGCCGCTTTTAAAGAGTAATGGATTTGTCCCGGCACTAACCTAGTTTTCCCAATTGAATCTAGCTCAGACTCCCAGCAACTGCGGAAAGCCGCCAACACGGATCGTTTTCTCCAAATCACTCTCACCAACACCCAGCTTCCCTTGGTGCAAGGCCCCAAAAGACATCTTCCATCTTTTGGACGCTGCAGTCAATCTTCAAAATCCTACTGCACTCAACCAGTCACAAAACACTGTCTCGTGTTACCCCACTGGACACCCACCTCGCCCCTGGAAATTCAACAAGGTGAGTGTCTGTGTACCTATTTTACAGTCGTGCAAATAGAGGTTCGGAGAAGTTACATGCCCAGGTCAAGGGCAAACCAACCCCAGACCTTGGAGTTCAGTCTACTGACCCGAAGTAAACACGTTCTCTCTAAATCATGTTATATATTCTGTCGTCAACACAACGTGAAAAGTTTATTCCAGGGCGGCTTGTAATGTCTGTGTACCTGCGTGGACAGGTAACATGAGGGAGTGTCCATAGATGTTAAACTCATGTGATCAGCAATGGGCTTCAGGGTCTGTGATAGGCAGAAACATGGTCATCCGAAAGATATCCATGTTAAACCCCTGGAACTTGTGAATGGGATCTTATTTGGGAACAGGGTCTATGCAGGTGTGACCTCATTAAGGCTCTTGAAATTTGGAGATATTCCTGGATTTTCTGGGTGGGCTCTAAATGCAATGACAAGTATCCTTATCAGAGAAAGGCAGAGGGAGGTTTGAGGCACGCCAAAGAGGAGGAGGTGTGACCACAGAGGCAGGGGTGGGAGGGATGCGGCCACAAGTCAGGTTCTGCTGACAGTCACCAGAAGCTGGAAAGGGCAAAGAACGAATTCTCCCCTAGAGCCTCTGGAGGCGGTGAGGCCCTCATGACACCTTGATTTCAGACGTCTGGCCTCCAGAATGCCAAGCACATAAATATCTGTTACTTTAAACCACTGAGTTGGTGGTGACTTCTTACGGCAGTCCTGGGAAACGAACACAGGATCTTTTGCTCTGGGCACCATGTTGGATTTTGCTGCTGGTGGGGTCTCTTGGCATGAGGGATACCTTCTACTCTGGGCATTGGTGAAATGAAGGAAGGATGCTGGCAGCTGCCCACGGGTACCCAGTCCTGCCCCACCTGCAAGGACGGGGCAGCTCAGCGTCAGGGAGAAGCCAGATACTGCGATCTTCATCGAGACCAAGCAGGTATCAGAGCAGGGCTCACGGGGAGGCAGAAAGCCTACTGTACTGTTCTCATCCTGCTGGACCACTTTCTAACGCATGTGTGGTTTACACAAGTCACTGAATTCACATCTCAGTTATCTTGCTGGTAAAACGAGATTCTCCATGTGGAAAAAAAACACCCTTTGAAAAACTGCAAAACATCATATGAATGTTGGTTATTCGCTTTTATATAGATATATTATTATTATTATTATTATATTATTGTATATAAAGCATCTCTGAAGCATCAGACTCAGAGTGCAGATGGCTCTCCAACTCTGGGAAAGGACCTAATCTCCAGAAGGTATTACTGCAAAGTTCTCCCAAATATGCTTCTCTCAAGTATCCACTTCTCGACCGTTAATATATTGAAACCTCTTTAGAAACCATGTAACTCCAAATGCAAGATTAATGGAGCTCCTACATTTAATGTCTGCTGTGTTTCTTTGGATTTTCCAAATTTGCCTCTTTCAAGCACTGAGCAAAAAGACTCCAAACCAAAAACAACATGCCACTTGTTTGTTTATCATATTAGTAATGAGTTGTTTTTTTTTTTAATGAGCACTCAATATTGGTTAAAAGAAAGTAGGCTCTCAAACGCTGCTTTTGATCATTTAAATTGCTGCAAACCCTTTGGAGTGCAATTTGGCAATATGTCTCAGGAACCTTTAAAAACTGTGCCCAACCTTTGACCCAGTAATTCCATTTCTGGGAAACTACCCTAAAGGCATAATGGGAACTATGGAAACTGCTTGATGCACAAAGATGTTTATCAGAACACTCTTTCTGACAGCATAAGTATTTAAACCATCTAAATACCCACCAACGCAGGAGGAGATAAATAAACGGTGAGGCCTCCCCTCCACGGACTGTCAGCTACTAAGAATTTGCAGTTAAGAAGAATGTATAATAATGTGCCGAGATGTATAATGTTAGGGGGAAAAAAGCAGTGTGTCACGTGGGTTTATGGAAGTGATCTTGATGTGACACAAATGCAGCATAACAAAGAAAAAAAAAGACTGGAAGAAACATATATTAATTGTTGTTACCTAACGCCAAAAAAATTATGGGTAATTTTTCTTTTTTTTTTTTTACATCTTTTTTGGAGTATAATTGCTTTACACTGTTGTGTTAGTTTCTGCTGTATAACAAAGTGAATCAGCTATACGTATACATATATCCCCATATCCTCTCCCTCTTGCGTCTCCCTCCCACCCTCCCTATCCCACCCCTCTAGGTGGTCACAAAGCACCGAGCTGATCTCCCTGTGCTATGCGGCTGCTTCCCACTAGCTATCTATTTTACATTTCGCAGTGTATGTAAGTCCATGCCACTCTCTCACTTGGTCTCATCTTGCCCTTCCCCCTCCCCATGTCCTCACGTCCATACTCTACGTCTGTGTCTTTATTCCTCCTGGCCCTAGGTTCATCAGAACCATTGTTTTTTAGATTCCATATATATCTGTTAGCATACAGTACTTTTCTCTTTCTGACTTACTTCACTCTGTATGACAGACTCTGGGTCCATCTACCTCACTACAAATAACTCAATTTTGTTCTTTTTATGGCTGAGTAATATTCCATTGTATATATGTGCCACATCTTCTTTATCCATTCATCTGTCGATGGACACTTAGGTTGCTTCCACATCCTGGCTATTGTAAATAGAGCTGCAATGAACATTGTGGTACATGACTCTTTTTGAATTATGGTTTTCTCAGGGTATATGCCCAGTAGTGGGATTGCTGGGTCGTATGGTAGTTCTATTTTTAGTTTTTTCAGGAACCTCCATACTGTTCTCCATAGTGGCTGTATCAATTTTCATTCCCACCAACTCTCCTTTTTCAAGATAAAAAACTTTGTCTACACTGAGCTGTATTACTTTTTTTTTTTTTTTGTATTACTTTTAAATAGAGAAAAACTCCTCTGTAAATGAGTCCCCTCATTCCCCTCACCCAACATATTCTAATTGGGTGGAGAAAACTTGTGATGCACGTTCTCTGTTCCCTCCGTGACTTTGACCATTTAGATCCTTCCTTGTGGCTTAAAAATTCTATACCAGGTCAAAGCAGTGTTGCAGCCCCATCTTACTACTCACCTGTCCTCTCAGTTAAAAGTGGGCCCAGAACAGGGGCTGAGAGAGGCCCCTTGCAGCCCATCACCAGCCCAGAAACACACCTTTATGTCCCTGTTAGATTCTTCGTGAGACGATGTGGGCTTTTGCTGAGTTACTGGCTTGTTTCATGTCTAGAGATTCTATAAATTGCATAGGGTTCCCCTGTTTGTGGGAGGCTGCTAGGAGACTCCGAGACAAATCAATTTGTCCCTTGCCTGTAACAAGAGCACATGGGTTTGGAGGTCCTGGCTTCACCCTGGGCTCCTTGTTCATTTCCATACTTTTTGTTTCTTTCCTGTTTACTGACCACCTGCACCAAGTAAGTCCCAATGGGCTGTTTCAAATACTCGTTAGAATGAGACAAGATACATACTCTTTTTTTTTTTTTTTTTTACATGAAGGATGGGCTATGTGCACCTCTATGAATTTTGCTTCCACTGACAGTTGGAGAGAATTCCAGGTAAGGCAGGGCCCAGTCAAATAGACCGAACCCACTTGAATCCACGTTGCAAAAGTTGTGCAGGATATCTAAGAGCATGGAGGGCAGGAAGGAGTTAAATCCATGTGGCAACAGAGGGTGGGAGCCAGGGGCACTGAGGGGCCTGGCCCCTCCCTGTGGTACAGGAAGACCGGGTCATTAGAGCAGGCAGGAACTTGCGCTTGGCTTTCCTGGGAAAGCAAATATTGTGCATATTGCAGTGTTCCTGTGGGCGAGCTAATTGTCTAACTGCCCTTGAGATGTGTATCATTTTGTCTGCAGTCCGGGCTCCTCCCTTTATGCCACTGCCAATGGGCCGGGAAACGGGAACAACATCTACGCCCATTAAATGGAGACAGTGGGCCACCTCTGCCACCCACGGTCCCCAGGTGAGCCGCCTGGGGCAGCTGCTTCATTTGGTTCAGGGCACGACTTCAGGTGCCCTTTGGTAAGTTGAGAAGGGGTGCTGAATCAGTTTCCCGGGACTGCTGTCACCAAGAGCCACAAACTGGGTGGCTTTAAACAACACCAATTTATTCTCTCACTGTCTGGAAGGCCGGAAGTTCAAAATCAAGGTGTCCATTGGGCTGCGCCCCCTCCAAAGGCTCTAGGGGACAATCCTCCTTTGCTTCTTCCAGCTTCTGGGGGTTGCCAGCAATGCTTGGCATTGCTTGGCCTGTGGCAGCATAACTTCAGTCTCTGCCTGCATCTTTACATGGTACTCTTTCCTCTGTGTGTGTGTGTGTGTGTGTTTGTGTGTGTGTGTGTACACGCGCGCACGCATGTCCGTGTCTCTCCATACTTTCCTCTCTTTTCTCTTATAAAGACACCGCTCCTTGGATATAGGTCCCATTCTAATCCAGTAGAACCTCATTTTTTTTTAATGTTATTTTATTGCAGTAAGACACTTCACACGAGATCTACCCTTTTCACAGGTTTTTAAATGTAAAATACATCATTGACTATAGTACAGAGTGGCAGAGGTCTCTAGAGTTTATTTATCTTGCTTAATGACCTCGTCTTCATTTGATTTCACCTGCAAAGACCTTACTTCCAAATTCCTATTCACAGGTGCTGGGGGTTAGGACATCAACCTATCTTTTTTGGGGGGAGGACACAATTCAACCCACAATAGACATGTCTGATGATTAAGCGGAACAAGAAGCAGGGACTCGGGAGCAGTCTCGGTTCAAATCCTGGCTGGACCCCTCACTAGCAGGTCACCTAACCTCTTGAAGCCTCAGTTTCCTTGGTTTGGAAAAGGGGCCCGATGTTAGCACCTGCCTCCTAGGGCCACTGGGAAGATTAAATGGGATCACGCACGTTGTGAGCATTCTGCCAGACACACAGAAAGTGCCTTTCGAGCGTGGGCTGTGACCCAGGCTTAAAATCATCACCAGCTGCGCCACCCCAACTCGAAGGTCACTTCCAAACACTGAGACCCTGGTTTAAGGTAACAGAGAGAAAGTCCTCTTTCCATACGATGTTCGCTCTGCCTAGACATCTTTTCCCCTGCCTTCCCCGACCCTCTCCCCCGTCCTTGTGTGAAAAGCTGGCTCCTTCCCAGCCTTCGGACCTTGCCTTAACTGATGTCTACACCCAGAGACCTTTCTGGTCACTCGGAAAGTGGCTTTCTGAGTAGCTTAGTCCAGCTCTGCCCCACCTTCCACAAGCAACTGTGATGCTGGGGGCCGTCTCTGGCTACAGATGCTGCTTGACCCATCAAAGGGACAATCAGGGGGTGGGCCTAAAGCTGCCCGATAAAATACAGGATGCCCAGTTAAATTTGGAATTTCAGATAAATTTGAATTTTAGTATCAGCATGTCCCAAATATTGTCCTGGCCAGAAGTCCTTGGAAGTAACTGCCCTGAGAGTAGTTCTCAACCAATGACAGATGGGGAGCTGGGGGGGAAGGACCCCTGTTTTTTTGCTTCTCCATGGGGGATAATTCAGAGGCAGTGTCTTCTACACCGATTCCCAGAATTCCCCAGGTGGATTCTGGACCACCTGGTCTACTGCAGCATCTGTTCGTTAGTGCACCCAATGGGGGCTTGCTTACCTTTCCAATGTCTTTTCCCCACCTCCCGGGAAAACAGGACCCAAGACTTCCCACCCCAGCCTTCCTGTTATGGACTTAATGTTTGAATCCCTCCCAAATGGCATACGTTGAAATCCTAACCCCCCAGTGTGATGGTTATTAGGAGGTGGGGCTTTGGAGAGGTGATTAGGTCATGATGGCAGAGCCCTCATGAATGGGATTAGTGTCCTTCCAAAAGGGACCCCAGAGAGCATTCTTGCCCTCTTTCCTCCACATGATTACATAAGGAGAAGCCAGCAGTCTGCAACCTGGAAGCAGGCTCTCACCAGAACCCGACCATGCTGGCACCCTGATCTCAGACTTCTAGCCTCCAGAACTGTGAGAAATAAATGTCTGTTATTTATAAGCTACCTGGTCTGTGGTACTTTGTTACAGCAGCCCGACGAAGACACCTCCCACCACTGCTGTCCTCCACGCAGACCTTGTTTATTTCCTTCAGCCCTTATCACAATTTGTCATCACACATACGTATGTCTGTCTATTGGCTCAGTCTCTGTCCCACTAGACTCTGCGCTCTATTACCGTGACCGTGTCATTCACCACGGCACTCCAGCTCCCAGAACTTTCTAGATAATGAAGGAACAAGACAATGAATAGGAAGGAGGCTTTCTGTGCCAGCAAAGAGCAACATGGTTTTCAGCTGTACAGAGCTGCATTCAACAGAGACTGGAAGTGGAGACCTGCCTTGGGGTCTCCCCTGTGTCACTTGCTCAGAATTTGACCTTGGGCAGCTGCCTGAGAACTCCTCACCTTGGTCTCCTCATCTGTAAAACGAGGAGTGGGGACTAGATGATTTCTCCCGTGTCTTCCGGCTCTAAAATTCTATGACTCAATATTCTAGGTAATAAACTTTACAACTGTGAATAAATTAATGGAAATGAATATTTAAATGATACGCAAACATCCGTGCGGGTGCTTTCTTAGTCTTTTATGTAGTGGGAGAGTGAGGAAGAAAACCGAGATACAAACGATCAGAAATAATTTGTGTTCCTGGAAGTGCGGTGCCTTACCCGTGTTTCTGCGGGGGAGGATGTGTAGGAGGGCATTCATTTAAAAACCCACAGTGGGGGAAAAGGTCAAAAGAAAAGCAGGAATCTGGGAAGCTGGAAGCCCCCAGATGGATGGATGTTCCAGGTTTGGATATTCCTGGAAAAGATTCTAGGGTCCAGAGAAGCAGCAAAGGAAATTGGGCTAAACACGCTCTCCTGCTCTCTTAGTCTGTTCAGGCTGCTGTAACAAAATGCCGTAGGTTGGCTGACTTATAATCAACAGAACTTTATTTCTCACAGCTCTGTAGGCTGGAACTCTGAGATGGGGGAGCCAGCATAGTCAGGTGAGGGCCTTCTGGGTGTCAGACTTCTCCTTGTGTCCTCACATGGTGGAAGGAGAAAGGGCGCTCTCTTGGGCCTCTTTTATAAGGGCATTAATCTCATTCATAAGGGCTCCACCCTCATGACCTAATTAGGTCCCCAAGGCCCCACCTCCTAATTTCATCCCATTAGAGGGTACGATTTCAACACTCAACTCTAGCACAGCACCATCTCTCTAACTCCTTGGGGCTGTCATGATTCTCAACAATACTCAGCGAAAGAGAATGGTGACTTGACATCTGAGTGCTTCATTTATTTATCAACATGATCTCCTACCTGGAAATAAAGCAGAGAACCTTCTGATGGGCCAGTAGACTTGAATCCAAAATCTTGACTTTCATATGCATAAATACTTAAGAGGAAAGAGGGACTAGATATTTAAAGGTGAAACCAGCTAACTTCTCACGTTGGTAGCAAGCTGGGAAGGAGGGTCAGAGGTAAGATTCTTTGACTGAGCCAGTGCTGTGTCTAGTACTGGGGTTCAGGCAAGTCTGGGAATCAGGTGTGGCTGGGCAGCTCACTGGGGCACCCACCATAAAGAACTGCATTTGTGGGAGGTGCCTAGCAGGGTCCTATGACACTACTCATCCTCAAGAAGGAGACATGCCTGATTAGCTTGACCCAGTTACAAAGCCTGAGTTGATGGGTGGGACAAGAATTTGAATTCAGCCTGGAGGCTGTTACACAAACCTGTTTCTTACCAGACCCACTGGACACACATCTGGGTTTATGGGAAGATGTGGTTGATAAATCAAAACCAGTTATTCTTTAGACAAAACTCTTTAATACGATGAGCCTGAGCTTGTGTCTTTGGGACACCTGGATCTTTTTCTATCCTCCTTGCCTGGGCATTACCCATGCTGATTTGTCCCCCAAATTACCCACTGCCTTTCTTTTAGGACTTTCCACTCTCTTGCCAATTGCAGCTCTTTTCTTTTTTCCTTTCTGGCTTTTATCCCCCCATCATACTTCTTCAAAGGGGGACATTCAAAAGAGAAACCATGATGATCACTGATTGCTAACCTAAAAATAATATAGAATACTGAGTACATGATTTCAATTAGGTATAAGTTTTCATTCCTAAATAATACAGAAAAGTGTCTTCTTGCTACTAAATGATTAGGCTAAAGACCCCCTGAAAAAGGAGTTACCACAAAGCCGGGAGTTCTGTCAAAACACTGGTTTGATGTCCTGCTATTTCCACAAACAAAAATAAAACATAACCGAGAAACAGCGACCAAGGGCAAAAAATCTACAGGTACAGAGTCACTATGTCTCCATGCCGGGCTGCTTATAAATCACAAACCCTTGTTCATATCACAAAGGCGCATGAACAAACAGGTACCCCTTCCCTCTAGCACTGGGGGATATTTACATGATCTGTCACATTTAGTCACTGCCATGGGGCCTTGGGACATCCTCCTAGGGTTGAGGTGTCTGTGACATTCTGTGAGGGCTGGAGGTACAGAGGATCTCTTCTGGTCCATTCGATTTTCTCCATATTTGCTGAGAAGCTCTTATGTATTGTACGAGAGTGGGGATGGAAGGCGACAGAATTACCATTTCTCGACCCTGTAAAAGAAGTTAGGCAATGGGCCAGGTGCTTCTCAATAACTTATTTCTCCTAACAATCCCCAAAGACCAATGACAGTGTGTGCTCATGTCACTGATGAGAAAAGTCAGAGAGGTTAGGTCACTTGGCCCACAACACCCAGCTGGTAAAAGGCAGAGCTGGGATTGGATTTGGGGACTGTCACACTCCAGAGGCCTTTGCCTTTCCAGTCTAACTTTCCTCCCAAAGCAAAACATACCATTTCTTCTTCAGACCTGTTCAAAGTGGTCCTTCCTTTTCCTACCGATGAGAAAATGAAGTATGAACAAAAGAAAAAAAAAAAAAGTCTCAGCAATGAAAAGGAGAGTGGTGGAGACAGACAGACTTGGAACGGAGCTTGGGGCAGGGGAAGAAATGACTGCTTCTCTCCTCTCACACAGGGATGGGGATGGCTTGGGGTACCAACGATGAAGTCTCTTCGCCAGTCAGAACTGGGTCAGATATTCTAGCAGCGAGAACAGCCTGTTCTCTGCTCCAGCTGTTATCTGAGCTGCATAGCTGCGGGCGAGAACTCCAACTTGCTTTTGGGCTCAGAGCTCAAGGTTTCCAAAGCTCTCCACGCAGTGTGTGCCTGCCTCTCCCAGCTTGAAGGAGGGGGATGGGGGAGAAAAGGGTGGGGAGGGGAGACCGTGAAGGGAAATGAAATGAGAAGGGTTCGACTGAACCTGCCTGCCTCATGGTTGCCAATCTGAGCATTTTCTGCCAGTTGTTTTTGGGTGAGAAGCTGAATTCTTTGAAAGAGATCTCCAAAAACAGCCACAGGGGATACCGATGAAATGGGGGTCCTGGGTGCAATGAGATGGCTATGATCAAAGTCCTATCATGGGGTCACCCCAGCACAGCACCTAATGGGCTAGCAATCCATTGGGATTTCCCAAAGCCGTAGACAGGTAATGATCTGGAGACACTGCTTTGGAGGGTGGACACCTACCTTTCGGAGATTTTAAGCTCACATTACCAGTCACAAGCTCTATTTCTAAACAATCCTGACACGCATAAAGCCTAATCTTGGACTCCACCAACATCCTTGCTTGGAAAACCTGCATTTCCGTGCATGTGCTGTTGAGTCTGTCTTAGATGCAACAGAGAGAAAATCACTCTGATGGCCTCCTACTTCTCCGGATGTTAGTGTTCCCTATTCCTGGGTTCTTGACGAAAAAACAAGGCATTGTTATATAAATTTCATAATTTAGAGATAAATAATGAACACCAAACTCAGAGCGAAATACCCTAGTGTTCATTTTATTTAATATTCTCCATTGGTGGAAATAAATTAAAAATGAACAAGGCTTGTTTATGCCTGCCTCACACTGCACTCCATTTTTGAATAGCAACCGCGTATTAATTTGCCAAGACCCCATAAATTATAATTAGCCCGGAGGATTAACAACATAAATCCTTGAATTTAAAACCAACCTGCCCGGCTCTCTCTTCCCTATGCCCTAAAGTGAAAAAGAGCCATAAAACCTATCACCGCTACTTGATCCATTAAACTCCGGAGACACTCTTATTTCAGCTTAGCTAGTGGAGGTGGTCTTTGCTCAATCTTTTTAAAGTTACAGTAGCTCGAAAGGCACTGGGAGACTGGGAGAGCAGTGTCTGCATTGACGCCCGGCCCCAGTGCGAGCTCACTCTTAGGAGAAGAGTGGAAACGGGTCAAAGGAGTAGATTTTGGCTTAGCACATTTTTTTTACGTGGGGTCCTGGCACAGATCTGAGATTAAAAGTGCCCCCTGACCCCGCACTGTATGTCATGTGTTGTCAAGAGTCCCAGAGTACGTGGAAGATGTACCTGGCCTGCATTCATGCGCGCATGTGCCACGGTCTGAGCTTGCATCTGCCCAAGTCTGTGCCAGGCTGGTTGGCAAGATAAGAAAGGATAATGTTGCTCCGATAACAAAGTATTTAACGCAAGACCATGGCGAAATCTTACATTACTGGCTTTCCTGATGAGGAAAACAGCAAACCCGTCTGAAGGGTTCACAGTATACAAGGTAGATCTGTGCACAGACCAGCCTGGACGATCTCTCTCCTCCTGAAGACTCCCCTTCACCCTGCAGTCACACGCTTTCACGTCCCCCTCTCCCCTTGGGCCGGCTGCAGCCCTTCAGCCTCGGCCAGGTGTGGCTAGAGCTGAATTGCTGAACAATATGTGGGTATGGGGTGAGCAATGCATGCAGCCTGCAACTCAGCTACGCAGGTGGCTGCGCCACGCCTTGGCTTGTAGAGGGAAAGGTGGGCAACCGAAATGCTGCCTGCCTGTTATTCTTCAGTCTCACTCCGCTCCCCTCTGCTTTCTTGGCTTTACGCTGGGCTCCCAGCCTGATCCCGCCCTCCCGGTGGCCTCCCTTCCTGCTTCTTGCCCACATGACTCCCCTTGCCCACCACTCCCAGGTGCCCTGCTAGACTGGCAGGTCGGGAAGAGGAAGAGGGTCTTATTCATCTCCTTACAGGCCCCATCTTGAATACTGCACGACAAACAGTAGGTGCTCAAATGGTATTTGCGAAATCCATGAGCTCAGAAAAAGGAACACAGATTTACACCACAAGCCAAAAAAATATTAAATGTTTGTCTTGGGCCTCCAACACGGCTGAGGCTTCTTACACGTGGAGAAGCCTGACCTCTAATAATAGATATTAGAAGGAGCCATCCTGATCTTCTCTATACAGAAACAATAAAGGTAACTAATGTTTTTTGAGCATGTGAATTTCCCAGGCAGTGCGCCAGGGATGTATATTGATTATCTGATGAGTTTTCACAACCACCTTGTGAGACAAGAGTCATTACCCCATTTCACAGATGAGAATGTGGACACTTATCGAGATGAAGCCACTGGCCCTGTGCAATAGCCCCAGGTTGACGAGTCCAAGTGGGAATATCCTCTGGTAAATGCAGTGTTTCCTGACCTCCCTTCCATCTTTTGCTGCAATGTGTACAATGATGTCTACCCCCTTCCAAAGGAGCCCCGGTATTTACAGGATTCGTGAAGCCCTGCACTCACTTAGGGAAGCACATTGGAAGCAAAAGGAAGTGAGTGATGCCATCAGAAGGCTAACTGCTCTCATTTGTAGGCTTGAAAACCTTTCGCAACTAGAAGCAGAATACTTGTGAAAACTGCCACCACGGTGTCAGGAGACGGCAACCACACATTGGTTTAAACCACACATGATTATTGGCTTAATACCTGTCTCCTGTCCCGATCGTGGGCTCAAGGGACCAAAACAGACTCTGGCTGCTCACCCCTCCATTTCCAGAAAGTCAGATCCCACCTGGTGCTCCAGACGTATCTGTTGAATGAGTGATGGAAAACAGAAACTACCTAACCAACGGAGATTAAGTATCATGGGTACAACTATGTTTCCCAAAACATGGTGTGACTCTACTAAGGAAAGATGAATAAAGCTTGTTCTATAGACACAGCAGAAGGTGTGACGTCAAATAAATGGACAGTTCCTGAGTATGGCTGGTGGAAACTCGCTCTTGAGCTTCCCGTCCCCCCAGGGGGACAGGACAGATAGGAAGCAGTCCAGGGACCCCCTCCTCCGCCCGCTGCGGCAGTGACTTTGATTTGCATGCAGGCCGATTCGAAGGGGGTTCTGGGTCACAGAACATTCCAGAGCACAGAAGAGGCAGCCTGCGTATAGGCCAATCGGTGCGCTATCCACAGTCATGTCTGCTCATAGCTCCCAGGGGATGCTGGAACTTCTGCCAGGAGCCAGCGGATCTCGCTGACACTGTGAAAGAAGGGCTCTGGGTCCAGCTCTGCTCCCAGAAGGGAAGTGAGTGTGTCTCGGTGTGGAAGGAGGCACCGCCTGCCCCTGCTGACGCTTCTGCGGAGGAGATGGTCTCCCTCGTAAAAGGGTCTAACGAAAACCAGCATCATAAGGTTAAAATCCATTTGACAGTCAGATGCTGGGTGGGTGGCCTTGGCGACAAGAACCATGGTAACTCTTTTATTGAACATTGTTTTTTATCCTGATTATATATCAATCGACGTTCAAGGTAAGAAATCTTGATAATACAGAAGAGAAAAAAGAAGAAAGTGAAAACGACGTGCAGGTCTCATTCCTCCCAGATATTAATACACATGCGGAATCAGGGGTAAACAGGTTCTAAACGAGATCCTACTCTTTTCACTTACTTAATATTATTCCCCGACTACTTTACCATGTCCCTAATCATGTTCCAAAAGTCCCAGTTTTTCTAAAAAGAATTCTAAAGAATTAATGGGAACTCTTCACTTGAATTGAATGAGCACAGGTCAAAGTTTGAGGTTCCAGGCCAAAGTTTTAGAACGTGCTCCCCTAAAAATCATTGTGCGGGGGACTCAACAGGCAGCCATATTTGTTCTAAACGTGGTTCTCAAACTTCAGCCTTCGTCAGAAATCACCTGGATGGCTTGTTGAAACACAGATTGTGGCCTGACCCCCAATCCGGCAGGTCTGGGGTGGGGCCTGAGAATCTGCATTCCTAACAAGTGCCCAGGTGACGCTGCCTCTACTGGTCCAGGAACCACACCTGGAGGCCCATTCGTTTACACCTGTGACTGCAAACCGTGCGATGAAACCCTATGCAGCCACGTGAAGTGACGTGGGATAATATCTACTGGTATAAAAAGATATTCACCATGTCCTGTGAACAAAAGAAATCAGATTATACAGGATTGTGTACAAAAGAATCCTGTTTCTGTGATTTTTTTTTTTTTTTTTGGTAAAACCCAAAATAGCTATATGTTCATTTACATAACTATATCAATTTAAAAGTGGAAATGGATCTAGTTACAGGTATACATATGAGGATGGAGAAGGGTTAGGGCTACAGATATGGGTATGGATGTGAAGACAGAGTTAACACGCCCTTCTTATAGAGTTTTGAGATTATGACTGCTCTGCTTTTGCTATTCTTGCTTACCTATATTTTCTACCTTTTCAACACTGGACATATACTGTTTCGACTATAATGAAAGAATAGCCCTGTTTAATCATTAGAAATGACAGCAGACTCCATTCCTTTGGCACGTGTACGTGTCACCACTCTAGGAGGTGCTTGCTCTGGTCCTGGGGATGTGGGGACTTCACGTAAGTGAAGTATTTGAACACCCTAAACTCCCCTAATGAATTAGCAGCATGTATGTTTTAATCTTTTCTCAGTGGGGCCCAAAAAGACTCTGAGAGTTACTCATACTGGGCCAGTGACTTTTTTACCTATAAAAAAGGAATTAAAAACTGTGGCATGCATTTTAAAATGCACATAAATGTATCTATGTATGTTCACATGTTCATATATATGTGTCCCTACACGTGGACATCTACAAAGGTGCATGTGTGTATACAGATATTAAATGCATGTAAGTTGATGACAGGATGACAACTGACCTTTCTTAGGAATGACTGCCTTCTATACGGAGATTATGGCCTTCTTATATTTTTAGCATTAAAATATCATTGATTTGGGCTTCCCTGGTGGCACAGTGGTTAAGAATCCGCCTGCCAATGCAGGAGACACGGGTACGAGCCCTGGTCCGGGAAGATCCCACATGCCGCGGAGCAACTAATTCCGTGCACCACAACTACTGAGCCTGGGCTCTAGAGCCCGTGAGCCACAACTACTGAGCCCGCATGCCACAACTACTGAAGCCCGTGTGCCTAGAACCTGTGCTCCGCAACAAGAGAAGCGACCGCAGTAAGAAGCCCATGCACCGCAATGAAGAGTAGCCCCTGATTGCCACAACTAGAGAAAAGCCCGTGCGCAGCAATGAAGACCCAATGCAGCCCAAAGTAAACAAATTTATTAAAAAAAAAAAATATCATTGGTTTTATTATAAGATGGATAGATGGATAAATATATGATAAAACAGACTAAAATGTTAATGGTAGTTCACTCTGAAATGTTTTCAATACTGAACTATGTTTGTAAATTTTCATAACGTTGGAGAAAATTATTTGTCTTATAAGATAGTGGTTATAATGATGGTTATTGAGGTTTGACAGAAGTTATTAATGTCCTTACATAACAAAATGAGATGTGGGCAACCCTATGTTACCTCACTTTTTAAAAATTTCATGGTATTTCAGGGTTTGAAAAACAATGCCCTAGAGTAGCTCCCATTTGTGGGCATGGGGTTTCCTCTAATTCTGGCTTTGGAGCCTCCCAGGAGTGAAACAGCAAAATTGCTGATATCTTGGACAAGGCCCTTAATAAACTTTTCCAGCAAAAAAGATGCCTCCACAAGCCTGCTCTTAGCTTTTCTTGGGAAGGGTTAGTGACTAAGAAGCCTAAATCACCCCGTTCATGGACTCCTCTCTTGGAATTTCACATGTCATTTTCAATTAAGGAAGCCTATGCCTACAGGACAGGGCCACCTGGTATGTCCCACAAAGCATGCCTGCAGGCACATGTGTAGACATGAGGCTGGTGCCATTAAAATGCCAACGCTCAGACGGGGATCCCTAATGTACAGCTCACCTTACCCTTGATCACACAGAAACCAATACCTAGGATGGATTTAATTGTTTAAATAACATATCTAGGATCAACAATAATAACAATAATAAACAACTTAGAAATAGCTATTACGTGGCCCAGGTGATTTTATTTTTTTTAATTTTTAAAAAAAATTTATTTATTTTTTATGTATTTATTTTTGGCTGCTTTGGGTCTTTGTTGCTGTGTGCGGGCTTTCTCTAGTTGTGGCGAGTGGGGGCTACTCTTCGTTGCGGTGCACGGGCTTCTCATTGCAGTGGCTTCTCTTGTTGCGGAGCACAGGCTCTAGGTGCGTGGGCTGCAGCAGTTGCAGCACAGGGGCTCAGTAGTTCTGCGGCATGTGGGATCTTCCCAGACCAGGGCTTGAACCCGGACCAGGGCTCGAACCCGTGTCCCGTGCACTGGCAGGCGGATTCTTAACCACTGAGCCACCAGGCAAGTCCAGTCCAGGTGATTTTAAATGTTACTGGATTTGTTAAGATCTTAAAAATTAACTCCATTAGCAAAGCTGAACTACATATTAAACCAGAAAGTATAGAGTCCACTGGGACTCAGCGATCACCCTTTTCCCTCTGTACCATAAAGAAACTGGTGTGTTCCGGCTAAGGTTACTCAGATGGGGGCCTCAGAAAAATGGGAAGAGGACCCAAAACCCAAGGAGGGGGTGACTCCCAGTGGTTTTTCCACTGAGCACTCTGAACATTTCCCACTAATGCTTTTTACTTTGTGACAGTCTAAGCATTTTTCCTTACAGAGGATTTCAGCTGCTGGATTCCCCTAAAGGTACTTTAATACCTGTGCTGGGAGGTGAACAGTCACTCCGTACAGAAATTAAATACATAAATTAATAGACGCCTCTTCAGAAAAGCCTTTCAAACAGGGAGTCCAGCTGCTTTGGAGAATCTGCAGTTGATAGGTCAAGGCCTTGGTTAATGTATAGGTAAAGGCAGAGGAGGGATTAAAATGGTCTGAGAGATGCAGCAGAGATCAACAGAGAGGTCCTGAGATTTAACCACTTAGGGGAATATTTGTCCTTTGTCAGGAAACTCTTAAGAGGATGATGCTGAGAAATTGCCAAAACTAAGAGGCAAATGAAAGTAAGGCCAGTCCTGTTTTCCTTATTGCTGTCTGTCAAGGGCTTGGTGGTCAGCTTGAGGAGGGGGGGGGGAGGGGGGAGGGGAGGGGGAGGGGAGGGAGGGGAGGGGAGGGGGAGGGGAGGGGGAGGAGGGGAGAGGAGGGGGAGGAGGGGAGGAGGAGGGGAGGGGGAGGAGGAAGAGGGGGAGGAGGAAGAGGGGGAGGGAGAAGGGGAGAGGAGGAGGGAGAGGAGGAGGGGAGGGGGAGGGGGAGGAGGGGGAGGGGGAGGAGGGGGAGGGGGAGGGGCCCTAGCTAGAACTGAATGCTGGTGTCCAATCACACAGGGACATTCTGCCCCTCACTCACCCTCTTCAAAGATCAGAAAAGAGTATCATTCCCAGAGAATGGCTTTGAGAGCTTCAGAATTACATCCAAAAGGCTTGAAATCTTTACTGAGTGGCTACAATAAGCCCAGTTCTTCCCTAAGCAGGCATCGTATGTGTTTATTTTTTTAACGAGATCATTTTCAGATGCTATCAGCATTTCCTTTCCTTGTTCATTACGAATAAAGCTTCTGGGTACAAGTCCCTTTAAAGAAGAGCTTCGGTACCTTTTAAAAAGTCTGAAGAGCACACTGTCTGTAAAATGCAACAGCCAGCCAGGTATTCTCTTACCCTTCCTATGGCCCGTGGCCTCTAACAGGGAATCTAGCACAGACCAGCTACACGCACAGATGCTGCAGATTCACAGGAGTGGGAGAACAGAAGGAGGTCTTAGGTGAGTAGGATGTCCCACCCAGACGTGCATTTAACAGATAAGGTAGCTGAGCCCTAGACTGGTTGCTCAAAGACACAAGCCACTAACTAACTGAATTGAGCATAGAGCATGCATCGCTTTATTTTTACTGGCAGATTATTTTTCAGAAGAGATTTCGATGAGATGTTCAGTGCAGCCCTGAGTCAGGTGTCAATTCTGGATGATTCTTCCAGAATTGTCTACCTGAATCTCCCACCTTCCTAAGCGTTCCATTCATAAGGGCCTTCCATTACCTCCAAGATGCTCTATTTCTTTAAAACCAAAGCCCTACAGCACGTTTCTCTTACATCTCCTACCTGTAGAAGGAAGGAAGTATCCAGAAGGTAGATGCAGAAGCAGTAACTAAATATTGGCACTTTTCTTTTGTTAAGGGCAAGTCATTTGGGGAAAAGAGAGAGAATGAGAAACCATCTCATGTAATTCCCTTTGGAAAGTTTCTATCGTTTGCTTTTTCTGGAAAGCACAGAGAGTTCTATGGACATTTATTTCAGAGCAGTATTCCCACATCTGCCTGAATGAAAAGACCCACCAGGGACACTTGTGAAAATATAAACTCCTAGGTCCTACCCTAGATGGACTTGACCACAGTCCGTTGGGTGGGGAAACAAGGAGTTTTCAGTTTTTTAAAGAATCTCCCCCCTTGATCCTCATCATAAAGTAATTTGGGGGAATTTACCGATCTTCCCTCTGTTGAGGGAAAATAACCCTTACCTGACACACCAAATCTCTCTAAAACTTGGAAACTCTCTTGTTTTAGTTATCAATTCCAGCAGGATTAAGATAGATGCGTCAATAGAACTCAGTTCACTACACAACACGGTACTGTCTCACACTTAACCTGTGTCTAAAACATCTCAAAGGATCGCTCTTTATACAAGACCATTTCAAAGGAGGCGCATTTCTGGGCGTTCCTATCCATTTATTCTTCCTATGCAGAATTCAGAACAAAGGACATTTCGGACTTGCTCTTTTGGAAGGATGGCTTCTAAAAATGGTCGTTGCCAAACTCCCGTCTGTGTTCGCCTGCTCCCTCCACCCGCCAAGACCTTTCTACAGGTACCAAGCCTACCGAAGAAATTATGTTCAACCTCCACGGAGGAAAAAACCCGCTGGTTGTCACATGAGACAAACAGAGAGTCAAAGTCTCGCTAATAAATTCCACTGCCCTCCGCTCTAAAAGGGAGATCTTGACTCTGCTCCGCTGGGGGACTGGAAAATGCACTGTGTGCTCCAAAGGCAAGAAGGACTATTTCTGCAAGCCCAGCCCCAGTTCTGAATTATTTTAATTGCAGCCCGGTGATGCCAAGGTACTGCAGCACCCCCTTAGGCTGCGTGCTTAGCCAAGAGGTACTGAATTAAACTGTCAGAACATGCAGAAAAATTGCAACTCGGCCTGTCAACAACATTTGTTAAGAGACACGGGTGAGGCTGGTGACTTGCGTAGAAAAAGAGCTGCCTGTGCAGAGCCATCAAAGCACAGCCTGGAACTAATGGGGTATTCAGAGGCCTTGTTCTACTTCACTGGTCAAAGCCAACACAAGCCTGTAAGATTTGGGCCCTTTTGCTGTTTATTACTATGGTAATAAAGGCCACTTAAAGATACAAACCCATCTTGTGTTGGCACAAACCCAGGGCTTCTTTTCTAAATCGGATCACTAATGCCTGCCCTCGTTTCTCAGGCTCTTTCAAACGATCTCCTTTTTTAAGAGAAAAAATAAAATTAAAAAAAAACTAGAAAAATTAAGACTTTTGTCAAAGGATGACATAGGAATCTTGATCTTACTTATCCTTGGCTGCCTTTTTTTTTTTTAACATCTACCCTGGAATGGTCAGTTTATGGGGTATCTTGGCTATGCTACAGCATTCCGTTATTTGAACATCAATCGGGATGTTGCCGGGAAGGTATTTTGTAGATGTGATTAAAGTCCATAGTTGACTTTGGTTAAGGGAGCTGTCCCAGGTAATCTGGGTGGGCCTGATCCAATCAGTGGAAAGACCTTAAGAGGAGAGATGAGCCTTCCTGGAGAAGAAGGAATTCTGCCTGTGGTCAGCAGCCTCAGCCCATGCTGGGAGTTACACCTGCCCCTCCAGGGTGTACAGTACGGATTTCAGCCTTTCCCAGGCAACTCCCAGAACTGCATAAGCCAATTCCTTGCAGTACATCTCTTAACATGTATCTCCTACTGGTTGCATTTTTCTGGTTGCAGCCTGACTAGTTCATACCCCACAGAGTTAGTCCGTGTCACTCATACATCAACAAGATACCTTTTCATCGAAAGTCTCAAATTGGTGATCGGTGGGTTGCAGAGGGTTCCTATTCTTTTTGGCCCACGCTTAGGTATCGGGCGCCGTATGTTAAAAATAAAAATAAAAATAAACTGAACTAGTTGCCGACACTGAAAACTCCTGACAATTTCATACATACACATACACACACAAAAAATCTGCATTTCTAGTTTTTCTTAGGAAATAAAGGAAAAAAAAAAAAAACCAGAGGACCTGACCACCCTAGATCTGTATCCCCAGAGAACAACAAGGAGCCAGAATGGGAAGTGACTTCCTCTTCTTAAAAAGCATGTGCTCTGTAATTCGCCACAGTCCCCACCTCTCCCTGCTGTCTCCCCCAGAAGTGAGGTTAACTGCCATGGGTCTGTATATTGTTTTTCTTATTGTAAAGAGAACAGTACAAAGTGTATAATACCCTTGACTCTATCAAAAGTAGAAAATTAAGACAGACGGAGAGGGCCATGCATTTCAAGAAAAAAGGGGATGGGGTATACATATTTCTTTGCAGAAATGAATACTATTTCCCTGCATTTAATTTTCCAACAAGGTCTATCTCGGTTGTTGTTACCCTCAGCTCATTTATTTATGTGGCCTTCCTGGTAAACATTTATTTTTGCAATTCCCGCTTAAAACATGCATATTCAAGGGGAAAAAAAAATCACTGTGAAACAAGTCTTTTTATGCTTCAACCAAAGGAAACGCTGACACGATCCCAAGGGTAGTTTGTTCAACACATCGGGACACTACGATAATTGTCGTTGGAGAAATTTATTGAAATGCAACGACGGGCACCAGGAAAGGCATGAGGAAGGTGGGCAGATGCCAACGCCTCTCTTTCCAGGCAATTCTGACATGCGTTCTTCGCCCACGATGATCCCTGAGGGGTTAGTGAATCAGGTTCCCCTCGGTTAAGAAGCAGAACCCGGTCCAGGGGAAAACGCCACACACTGGGAGTCTGGGAGTTGTGTTCAAACCCCTAACGTGCATCTCACACGCTGAGACTCAGTTTCCCCCTCTCTGAAGTCACAGGCATCCTCAAGTGTAATTCTGCCTCTGCCTGCAGCTTCCTGGGTCCAAACCTACAGCAAATGAATGTGTCTCTCTGGGGGATGAGGCTCAGGAATCTGTAGGTTTTTTTAAGCTCCCAGGTGATTCTGATGAACAGACAAGTTTGGAATTTGTTGGACTAGAGAATGTCTCAAGTTTCTTCCAGCTCCAAAACTTGATGTACCTAGGAATCAAATTCTGCAGCCCTGCTCTAGACATTGGACAGGCGATGTTCCAAACGTATTAATGCTTTGGGGCCACTGGGATATGGTTTTAAAGACTTGAAGCGTTGCCACGCTGCCTTAGTCACCTGGCAGGACCCAACATATCATTTTGCTTGTAATTTATCTTGCCTGGTGGTTTGGAAATTCACTCAAGGTTCAGATCGGAGGCAAGATCCAATGGTCAAAATCAATAGACTTGAACTGTGATTGCTGGACAAAAGATTTGAACCTACTCAGTTTCCATTCCAAGCCCCCCTGTGTTCCTGTAGCTGGTATCAACAGCTCATGTTAGGACACTTAAAAAGGGAAATATGATCACCTTGCCTAAGTAAAGGGAAGGGAGTGTCCTGTACTTTCCAAAGGTCATTTGGAAACAGAATCAAACTGCACCATCCTTACTCTTATAGCCCGCAAACGGAACCCCCTTCAGACTACATTTTGGAATGCCATCCTTCTCAGAACCTGATGGTCTCTCTCCGGTTCCCAGTAGGAGAGGGTTATGTTGTTGTTGTTTTTTTTCCTAATGCGAACAAAAGACATGAGAAAGCATGCAGAGCGGATGATAGCGCCGCGGTGCCACAGGGGGAAAGAAGTATGGATTTTGCTTTTGTAATGTGTGACTATTAGATCACAGTGTTGGTTGCAATAAATTAGCACTTTCAGTTCCTGCTAATTGCTAGAATCTTCTGCCATGGGCTGCAGCAATGTGGGCCAAAAAAAAAAAAAAAAAAAAAGTTTTGGAGCCAGATACAAATATGCATCCTGCTAGATGGTGAATGGCATCTCGTATCTTGAATAAATGCCTAAGGAAACAGCTGGGGATGAGGGCCTGGGAATCAAAGACATCATTATGCAATTATGGCGAAAAGTGGGCTCTGTATAAAAGAGAATTCTGACTTCCCTGTGAATCCACTGACCCAGGGAAGCCTCTGCCCAACATACATCCCTGTCGATAAGGAGGCTCTCCAGGGCATCCCACAACCAGGGAGATGAACTCCTGTTCAAGGTCAAAATAAATCCAACCTGGCCCTTGCAGTGAGGGCATCCTTCTGTGTTTCTGCCGTAGAAGTCGCCAAACCCACCAAATGCAGCAGCCCTGCCCCAGGTTTCTCCCTGGACCCCCCCAACATGCCTGCAACCCCGAAGAATCCCCGCAGATGTCCCCACCCCACTGCGATCCTTTCTCCTCCCCAGACTACAGAGAGGATCCAATGAAATCTTGTGAACACAGATCCCCACTTCAGGTTCCTTCTCATCATTCTGCGAGGGTCAAGTTCTACCATAAAGAGATCAAGTGTTTGTTGAGCAGCTACTAGGTCCCTGGCGATGGGAAAGCAGTAGTGAGCAAAGCGGATGGATGGAACCCGTGTGCTCCCTCATGGAGTCTGCATTCTCATGGAAGGAGACAGAAAACGAAACAAGAGGGTAAACGGTATGGTACGTTCGCTGGTGATGGTGTGTGGAGAAAAATAAAGCATGTGACGGGGACAGGATGCTGATGGGGGTGGTGAAGGCGCACTCATTTTAAGTAAGGTATCTAGAGAAGGCTCCTCAGAGGGTGTGCAAGAGAAGGAAAGGGTAAGGAGGCCTATGATTAATGAAGGTCACTCAGGCCAGAGGCAGCGAGGATGGGAGAGACCTCGAGGCCAAGTGCACCTGGTGGACTTGGACAGTGCAGGGGCTGGTGCAGTAGAACACAAGTGAGGGGCAGAGCCCAGGAGGGGCGAGGGGAGAGCAGGAAGGATACAGAGGCCATGGTTAAGACCAGCTTTCACTCTGAGTGACGCCTGAAGCCTTGGGAAGAATCTAAGCAGGGGAAAGATGTCATCGAACTTGTGTTTTCAAAGGACACTCTGGTTCTGTGCTGAGGAAAGACCCAAGGCCGGAAGAGAGGTGGTGCCAGGAGCCCCATCAGGAGGACAGGGCAGTGATCCAGGCGGGAGGCGAGGCTGCATGGACGGTGGGGCTGGGGTGGATGGTGGGACAAGGGGGAAGGAGGGCTTCCTCAGGCCTGCATTCCTGGTGCTGAGGTCTGTCCTTTGCTTCTCCCACACATTAACTCCACTGAGAAAAGTCTCAGGTCTGCCTCATTAACCACTGCATCCCCGAGGCCAGCACGGTCCCTGGCACACAGAACACGCGAAGCAAATAAGGGTTCCAAGAACACTGATTTCTGCCAGATGAGTGACAACTAAACCTGGTTCCATTTGTCTGATCATCTCTGCAGTTGGAACTCTCTTCCCCCGCCCCCTCCTTATTTGAAGAGGACAGTCTGACCGATGGCCCGGGACGGATGCCAGAAGCTCTGCAACCACTCACGCCTCTTCTGCTGCCTGGCTCTCTGACCTTCTACACGCCATTTATTTTGTCTGTGCCTCAGTTTCTCCAACCCGAAAATAAGAATAATACTGCTGAGGGAACAATATGCGGATGAATGAGGTAATAAGGACATGCCTGAAAGCACTTTGAGCCCCTTGAAGAAACAGCTATAAAATAGGGGTCCATTTCTCCATCTCTTCTCTCCTCTCCCGAGAAATAAAACTGCCAGAGGGAGAGGAGACAGCTCAGTTGGGGTAAAGAGGGAAACAAGAGGCACACAAAGGCAACAGGCGTTTCTTAAGCAAAGATCACCTTAAAGTAGATTCCAAGGCATCATGAAACCTCTAAGAGGAGCCCCTGTTACGATAAAAAGAATCGGGGGAACAGAGAACACTCAAGGAATTGGGAGGATTATTTTGCCTCAATTTGGGGACCAGAAATTGCCTCCAAGGGGCTTAGAAATAAGCTAGGACCATGTCGCCCCTCCTCTGTGCCCAAAGAATGCAGGAGCTGACAGGGCAATCTGGCAAATCCCCTCCACAGCAATGGGAGAAAAACTACCCAAGGCACCGATCTGGTTCGGCCTGATGGCACTCCTGGGTACACACAGTGTAAACCTGTTGGATCAATAAATATTGGGCTCCTTTTAATGAAAGAAACACTATTATTTTCTCTGACTGCCTCCCTGATTGCTTCTTTAAGGGTTCTTTAAATGAGAGAGATTTTTTTTTTTTGTCATTCCCTGTTGGAGGTGTATCTTCAGATGGTCACCGACTTTATACATTTGCCTTTGTACAGATTTTACACCCAGACTTTTAGAACACTTTTTTTTTTTTTTTTTTTAAGGATTTCAGATAAACTTTTTTTAAAGGGATACTCGAATACGGTGCGTTGTTGCTTGTTTGTTTTTTGTTGTTTCCTCCTTCGAATTCAGGACATACAGATCAGAGTGCTGGCAAAAGATAACGAAATATCAAGGCGACGCTTAGCTTTGAAAGCAGTCGCCTGGCGAGCTTGGTTGAAAATGAGGAAACGTGTTTTGTTACTCACAGGACTGAGGAGTGCGGAGGTGGGATGAAGTACATGTGCACAATTTACCACTCATCTGGAGATTAGGACGCTACTTCTGAGTGACTCTCGGGGACTCATTCATTCATTCATTCATTCCACAGCATCTGTCAAAGTTCTCCCACAGGCCAGAGTGCTCTGGGGTGGGGTAGGGGGCAGGCAGGGGAGAAAATATCAGTGGCCTAAGGAAGAGGAACAGGCCTAATCAACAGCTGGTTATCCTTCTGAAGTTCATTCAAGTTACCAAATAGGCCACAGTCCCTCCCTCGCCTCTGACAGGAAGTCTGTGGTACAGTGACTGTCGTCGTGTTTGTTGTGGATGTCACTGGACCTCCGGGGCACCGGGTGCTGGAGGCCCACTCAGAACATGAGAGGGGTCCGGTGCTCCGCCCGGTCTGGTTGCTGGGATTGTAAAATGGTTCCTTGTCATTTAAAAAAAAAAAAAAAGGGAAGAAAAAGCCATCATACGAACTGCACGCCTAATTATTACACAAACAAAAGCTCCACCTAAATTAAACAGAGAAAAATATCGGGTCCAAGTAAGCCACTGACTTTTTCTTTTTGATCTCATAATTAAAAGGACTCATTATTTTCAATGAGAAAATACAAAGAAAAACAAACCCAGAGCCTCATCCCTCAAACACAACGATTGTAAATCAACTGGTATTTAGTGGGATTTTTTTTTTTTTTTTTCACTCCAATAGCTGCCTCTCCTCCCACTCTTTCTGAACCATGCCATGACATTTTGTTTTTATCACAGATGCAAACATGTAATTTTTGCTCGGATTTTTTTCCTTTAGAAGTGTCATGCTTTGCCTTGATGTAGAATCATCTATTGAATGGCTATGTCACAGTGATTTAACCAACATCCTAGCATCTTTCTTTATAGTATAAAGTAGAAGACAACATTATACTTTACATTTTAGGGCCACAAGTCGTATGTCCATCCACTACATTGGACTGGAACCCAGACTCCACTCCTAGGGCACCGGGGAGCCACTGAGGAATGTATTTTAAACAACATTTACATCAGTTCCAGAGAGATCTCCAAAACCTGTCTTCTTTGTGTCCAGTCCTAGCTAAGCCATGTTCCTGAAATGTACATAAATCTGTCTGTTTCCATCACAACTCATTCCCTACCAACCACTTCTTTTACTGGACAAAGGACCTCACTGGATTGAAGGAGATCAGGCTAAAGGCCAATTACGGAAAGCAGTCAGCCTCTTCCCTTGCCTGCTGCTGAAACTCACAGACCTGGCTCCAGAGGAAAGAGAGCACGGTGCATGGGTGATGGGTACAGTCTGTGTGCTGGTGAGATTCTGATGAACGTGGGTTCACATTCCAGTCCTATGGTGAACCGATCATTCAGGGACAACAAAGTGACATGACCTCTAACTTGATACATGTTAAATAAAGAACAGGCTACGTGGCTGCCACGTTTCTGTTCTGTTTCCAAGCAAGCCAGCACAACTGATTCCTTGCCCCTAAAGGCTTCCCTCTCTGCGATCTCCTTGGATTTTAATATTGTGAAAGCCTTAATAATAGGTAGGCTAAACACACATGTAATGAATCCCATTCGTCATAAATAGCTCCCTGCACCCAAGAAAACAAAGGAAGAAAACTCTCATGGCACACAGAAAACCTCCCTAATTCAGAATACCTGAAAGGGAAGCTGATCTGAATTTTGCATTTCCTTTTAAAACAAAAATGTTGTGCAGAAACCCTCTGCAGAAAACTAAGTTTTATCTACCAAAGTCCTTACGTGAGTTGCTTAAACGAATAGGTGAAAATATCCTTGAATAAGTAGGAACTTCTAAAACATCCCAGGGTACTTTAACACTGCTTTCTCGCAAAGTGTAGACTTCTCCAGATTGTTCCGGAGTCTTCTTTGTTTAGTAAACACTTTCTCTTAGGTGAGTGCACAGGTGAACCTCAAGCCACATCCTGAATCGGAAGGATCATAAATTCCCAATTCCGTGAATGAAGATTGGGTACCATGGGCACCCTATGGGGGAGAAGGTATATGTTGTTACCACCTACCAGGCTTCAGGTTCACTTACGCTCACAAAAGCAATGGAAGGGCTTCAAAGCAGGAATGAGATAACAAAAAATTCTAACATTGAAGTCAGCATGTAGCAAGAGGTGAGCAGAGAAGAAAAAAAGAGCCATAGCATTCTTTAAAAAAAAAAAAAGCCTTGTCTACTACTGACTAGGGTAGTTTTTGTTTTTGCTTTTGTTTTTTGTACTGTTTGTGTTTTATAGGAAAGTTTGGGGGAAGGATATTGTTATAGAATTGGTGGCGGGCCTTTGGCAGAACCAAATAAAACTCTGGAGGGCCTCCCTGCCTCACGGATCTTCCAAAGACCTCCAAAGCTGGGCAGAGCCTGCCCCTTGAGAGCCAGTGCCTTCTCTGAGTAGAACTCCCAGGTCTCTCCCGTTGGCCCCGTTGGCTCTCCTAAGCCCTGCTGAGCACACACCTGCCCCAGGACCTTGGTACGTGCTTCCCCCTATGATCACCTATGTATGCAGGTCTCTGTTTGCAGGCAACTCATCAGAGCGACTTCTCTAGACTCTCACAGCCTCTTGTCTTTCCATCCTCCGTCCTCTTAACAGGTGTAGATTACCTTGACAGCCCTTTTCTTTCCCTGGCATGTCTTGCTTTGTTTAATATCTCTCTCCCCAACTAGAATGAAAGCTTCCTGTGGACAGGGGTTTCGTTTGTTCACAGGTATATCACCGGGGCTTTACACATCGAGGGCCCTCGAGAAACGTTAGTTAACTGAGTGAACAAACGAAAATACAAACGAATGAATGAATACATGAACTGTATAAATCTATACTGAGGGTGCTCTGAGACACATGTTAGATCACACACACACACACACACACACACACACACACACACACACACACAGAGGCACACGCGGAATGGGCAGGGACAGCATCTAGGAGGAGAGGATGGTAACCTGAGCCTGCCCCCCTCAGACCCACCAAGTCAAGAAACGACTCTTTCTGTGCCTTCCAGTAACATTAATTGTTGGTCATAAAACTTCAAAGAAACAGATATTTATAGCTTGATTCAAGCCTTTTTTTCCACACACACTCACCACAGCACTTTCCAACTCAGTTCCCATGAGCACAATGCAAACAGCCTCCTGCCCACTTCCTGTCGAGGCCAGTTCCTTAACCGCCTCAGTCCTGAAGAAGCTCTTTTTTTATTTTCCAGTGTTCATATCTTTCGGTTTCTCTTGGGTTTTCACAGTTGGGTTTTTTTCACTCCTTTTCTCAGGCGCCCGAGCCCCCAGTGAGCCACCCCCGCTCCAGCAAGACAACAGGGTGATGAAGAAAGAATAACCCCGATGAAGGGAAAATGTTCCTTTTCAAAACATCCTTCCCGGCGGCAGGGGGGGTGGGGGGTGGGAGGTGGGGCGGGAGGGGGGAGATGGGCAACAAGCCAAGGCTATGAAGTTTCACAAGGGCTGGGCGACCAGAATGGTCATCTGTTCACCCAAGCCTGATAATCTGAGGGACTGGAGAATATCCAGGGGAAGTGCACCCATTGGAAGAAGTAATTCCTGTTTTTATTTATAAATATCGGTACCTTGAATATTCATGACAGTGATCATTTATTGTCAGCCCTTTAACCAAAACTTCATAAATATTGTTTCTAATCACCACAAGGATCTTGTAGATGGTTAACTGATATCTCTGCGTGAAACAAGAGTAAATAAACTCCAAAAAGCTTAAGAGATCTGTCACACAGCTAGAAAACAGCAGAGCTGGCCTCTCTATCCACACACGCTGTCTTCCTGATGAAAAACTGCACGCGAGTTCTTCGTGAGGGGTATTGGTAGCATGGGAATTGTAGGAATTATCTAAAAGAAAGGACACGTATGTGTCCTAATTCAGATAAAACAGAATTGCCTCCATTCCTGGTAACAGCTACGTTCAACGTACACTGAGTTTATCATATACTCCCCTCATTACATTAAACATCAGGACACACACACACACACACACACACACACACACACACACATTTTAAGTATATTCCAACAGGAAGCATCCTTTGGGAGAGAAGTGATCAATAGGTAGGTTCAACTTTAAAGGAGGTCAGATTGCACCTGGGCTTCTATTCACATTGCCGTTTGGGGGTCTCTGAATTCTCTTGGAATATTTGGAGTCTATCTGTGGTGGTCCTGGCGGCCCATGCTAGGTACTAAGTGTGGTAACTAATAAGTATTGTGTGGTTCTAAACACGGACCACGTGTCTGAGAAGCGATGTACCCACAGTGAAAGGAGCCCCTCTGTAGATGTTATCATCTGAGAAAAATGGAAACTAAAGTGGTCTCCACGGGATCAAGTTAGAAAACCCCTTTTACTTTCACAAAGAAACCCCCAAAGAAAACACTGCACTGCTTTACGCTGTCATTTTTCTGACTCTGCATACGTGCGGTGGCCCAGATACTATTTGCTCCAGACCGTGAGCTTAGCCTTTGCAAATCTACCAATGGAGGATGGAGCAGCTTATCAGGGCTGAACACCACCAGACCCACTGTGCTCTGCAAACCTTGTCCTTACCTGATCTGGACCTGAAACTGAGGCTCACGGGGGCAACCCCAGCCGCAGAATTCCCACCACTGTATGGTTTCCGCATCGCTGAGCTGGAGAAAACATCCAACGTCCTGGGATACCCTGCCTCCTCTTTACCTTAAAATGTCCCACGCACAGGCTGTGCTAAGGATTCCCAGTCCAGGTTGCTTGGAGCCCACCACTTGGATTGTGCCCGGTTAGTCCACAGTCTGGCAGGGGACCAAGGATATGGCTTGGGGAGAGGAGCTGATCCCACCAGAATTTCTCTTTCAGGAATCTAAGGGAGGCAGTAGTACCAGATGAGGTCGTACTATAGAGGGGGGTCAAAGAGGCCAGGATTGGGATGTACAAGTCAAACTTAAGAGCAAGCAGAAGCGATGAATAAGTGGGAGGAACTGGAATGGAGAAGAGAATCCAAAGGAAGCTGGGACACGTGGTGGAGTCTCAGACTAAAGATTCGTGAACACATCCTCTGAGATTTCCCTACGTCTCCCTGGGTCCAGGACATCCTGTCCTTTCCAAGGCCTACCTGCTCGGCATCCCCCATGGACATGCAAACTTACAAAGAGCTGCACATTATGTGCAGTGACTTCAGCGATCTCCTTGTCACCAAGAGAGCAGGGAATCTGCCAAATTCCAGAGAAAGTGCTGGTAGAAATAATGTAAGTCTCCCCTTTCGGTGGGACCACAAACTCAAGGACTAGAGGCCGTTGCCATGGGCCAACAGCCAGCTCCAGGGAATTCTCCTCTCCATCCAACATGAAGTCAAATCTCCACCACTCAGAGCTTCTTGCCCAGCAAGGAGTCTTGCTCTGGCTTCCTGCCTCTTGGCCAGTTTCTTCCCAGATTCTTCTTCCAACACAGGGGTGAGATGAGGAATCTTAAACGTGTTACTCCAGCCCAGCCCAACTGGCTCTGAACATTGAGACCTTCCTACAAACCATCCAATTGGACTGTCAGACGCAATGATGCTTGCTGAGATAAGCGTTCTTTGACATGCGAGTGGCTTTCTTCTCTCCTGTCCATTCTAGCTCCCTCCTGCCCAACTCCTCTGAACTTAGGAAGAGCCAAGCTTTTCTGAGAACGTTCCAGATGTCTACATGCTTCATAGACTTCTGGCCAGGAGAAAGAAGCACCAGCCCACGTCCCTCTTAAAGACCCAGTCCAAGGGCTTGAAATCATGGAATTTCCCCAGGCTGTTTGATAAAGCTCATGAATTCACTCCTCACCAGGACGCCTGCTCTCTTACCTCCAAAGTACCACTCCCCCTTCCTTCCCACCCCATCCAGTGCCTAGTAGGGGGTCTCAGGGCCCTCTGAGCTGTCTTCAGGAGGCCAGCTCTGCCCCAGGACTCTGCCTTTCCTGGGCTGTATATCTCCCACCATCCTCCCGTTCAGACACGAGGCTTCCCATCCTCTGTTGAGCCTGGAGTGGAGAGAAATGACTTCTAATCTCACAAGACACATCAACTCCTTATCCATACCCTAAAAGTCAAGCCTCAACACCCAGAGGAGCAATGAACTCATTAGTTTAGAATTTGGATAGTACTGACAACATGTCCTGATTCTGCCACCAGTTTTGATGAGTTAATTTTCTTTCAGAAAGTGAACTTCGATAAACTTGAGCTCCAAATATCTTAACATCCTCAGGACACGTTAAGAACCATACGTACCAGCAGAAGACATTCCTTTATATCTCTAAGCTTGCACTGCCTTGCACAAACTTGACCTTTCTATACTGACCAAATTAAATCAATAAGCACAATTTGTAATAAAAAACCCAAACTTGCATTTTTGCTATCTACCTTTGGAGTTTTGCAAGTAAAATCGGAAGAGTTCAAAGTGGTACTACCTTCTCAGAGAAGGCCATTAACATTTATTATCTGCCACAGGCTGGGAATTTTCACATTCTCAAAGAGAAAGAAAGTGGCAATGTGACCATTTTAAAGAATGTTGAGAACTGGCCGCAGAACAGAATGTTAATTCATTTTCTTTTTTACTGACAATATTTCTGCTGATACTTCTGAATCCCTTCTGACTGTCGGGGAACCGTAATTATTAAGTAATTAAATGTAGAATATGATACATTTTTCTAGGTATAAACAGTTATTATCAAGATGGTATAACTCTGTAATCCAACTTTTAAAATTAGTTCCACTTGGATTATTTTTCCCTACCAAACCTTGAGCAGAATCAATTTATGGAGGGAAAGCTACATTCCCAATGGAATTTCCATTTTAGTGAGTTAGATCTCTATGTGTGGAGCAGCAAAGGAGAAAAACACACAACCTGAGTGTGTGCCCACATCTTCCCAAGGAGCTGGGAGGCTGAGAAGCTCTTTCCCAAAGCTCAGAAATGCAGACCGCCTAACGGGGACCTCTGGGCCAGGGAAAAGCATCATTTGCACACCAAGTGTTAAGACTTGACTCAACCCCACGTCGCTTCCTTGGCCACAGTGGTCACCACCATGGCCCAGAAAGCGGCATGCTGGGGCCGGTCACTGGGAAAATCTGAGAGGCCTGCAGAATGTGGTTTTGAAAGAGAAGAGAACCATCGGAGCTCCCAAAGGAGCCCAAAGAGAGACAGAGAGCATTTCATGCATTTGTTCTTAACCGTGTACATCCAGACATATTTACATATCAGTATACAAGCAAATGAATAGCTGAATGGGTAAATGAAAGCATGTTTGATTTTCTATCACTTAAAATACACTCTCTTATTCTTTATAGAAAAGGCAGCAAACCCTAACTCATGGGGCTACCGAGAGGATGAAAAGGGATAATACTTACAAACTGCTTAAGATAAGCCGGTGGCACTATGCGTTTTAGGAATTATTTTATTTTTATTCCTTTCTGGGTCTTATTTATTATTTTTTAATTTTATGACTTCTTTTTGCTATTATTTTTTGATCTCCACATCATATCTGTATTTAGATTTATACCTCTATATGGAAGGCTTTTAACACAGGGAGTCAGCGTCCAACCCAGGCTCTTTTGCCACGATTCACTGCTTCGTTCAAGCTGTCCCACTGCGCGCTGAGAGCCCCCCCAGGGCTGTGGCCCAGCTCTCCCTGGGGCTCCTGAAACAGCCCCTTCCTGTTTCTCTCCGGCCCCTCAGACATTCTCTACCACAGTGTAAATCAAGAAGTTCGTGGCGGTCTGGTTCTGCCTGTGGTGCCTTAAAGCTGAAGCGAGTGGTTAACCGATCCAGCCCCCACAGAAACTACAGGGTGGGCTCCCGATGGGGAGTCAGAAATTCTTTCTATGAAAATGCAAAGCACAGCCTCATAAAAGAAACCCACCGCAGGAAGATGAAGAAACGTCAGTTTGCATTAAAACCAAATAGGAGCATGAACATTTTAACCATCTGGCAGAAGACCTTCCTATACGGATACAGAAAAGTTGCCAAGGAGTTAGATGAGAACTCCACAGGGCTCCCCTGGTGCCTTAGTGAAGACTTCGCGCGAATTCAGGGTCCGGTGTGAGTGATCGGTTTACCGTAGCAGTACATCCCCTCTGTGCCATGCAGGTGTCTTTGTTTTACTTTGAATCTCACTGTCTTATCATGCATGAGCGCCTGGAATACGTTTGGAAGGAGGGCGAAGTCACAAGCAGGCATAAGCAGATGAATAAAGCAACCCTGGTGTGAAGTTTTGCAAGAAAGAAAAGAAAAAGGCATGATAGGCTAGGTTCTGCTGCAATAACAAGTAATTCCAAGATTGCAGTGATGTAACACAACAAAGGTTCGTTCCTCCCCCACCCCCCACGTCCAATAATGTTCAGCAGGAAAGCTCTGTTGACTGTGGTCACTCAAGGACCTAAGGCGTTCCATCTGGACATTGCTCCCCTGGTTGCTGGAGCGTGGGAAGGAGTCAAGGTGGAGGCCCTGGCTCTTAAAATTTTCTCCTAGAAGTCACATCCATCACCTTCACTCCCATTACATTGGCCAAAGCAAATCACAGAGTGGAACCTATTGTCAAGGGAAGCAAGGAAGTGCAGCCCTACCCTGTACCCTCAAGCTTGAGAATCACAATGTTTGAGACTAGCCGTAATGACCCGTACGGGGCCCCCCAACTCCTGAGTGCCTAATATGTGCTGGGTGCTTTATTCATTATCTTGTCTAGACTCATAACAAAGATGAAAATGGCCAAAAGCAATAGGTCCTGAATTCTAGTGCTCTATTTTTGGTAGGAGTTTAGGGAGCCCTCCCCCCCACCCGCCACTACTCTCTGATATAGATTTCAAAATTTAAGAGGTAGCTTCTTGTATCCCTGGTCTCCCAAAATGAGCCCCCCCCCCCCGAACTTGTTATTATGCACATATGCCACCTACTATGTGTGCCATGCTGGACCAACCACTGACCTTTATAAGCCTCAGTTGCAAGGATAAAGTATCCAGCTGAAAGTACAAAGAAAATGCTCAACAGATATTATCCTCCCAGCCTCCCATTCCCACACCTCCCTTCTCAAAAGTTTGCATCAAATGAACAATTCTGAACTTGTCATATTGACTGCAGAGGTGTCCATAAGCCCCAGTAAACCTCTAAAATACCAATGTGTGGATCTGAAGTAGCCTGTGCCTATTTTTATGTGGCAAAATCAAGACTGGGGCCTTTCCAGTTTGCTATGGTCCATGAAAACAGTTATATGAACCATGGTGATACAACCTATGAAGATGGGCCAGGGTGCCTGGCCATAGCTCCCTTGGGCTACTCTGCACATCCCCATAGGTCTATAAGAAGGTCAAAAAGGAGCCATTTCTGAGCTCCTGCTTCTCTCAGCCTTGTGCAGGGTGATCTTATGGTCCTCACCTAATTTAATTTTCCTAACAGATCCAGGCAGTTGGTATTACCTCCATTTTACAAATAAGGAGGTGGAGGCTTGGGAACTCAGCTGAGGTCCCCAGGTAGTAAGAAGAAGAAGAACTCAGTCTAAATCAAAAGTCCTTCTGACTCCTGAGTCCTGGGCTTTCTATTCCTGCCTTCCTTCCCCTGAGATGACACACTGCTTTTGATTGTGCTTAGTATTGTTTCAGATGACTGTCAGGGAACTGGATTGGTCACAACCTCCCCAGTGCTTAACCCACTAGCTGGTGTTGAGTTAAGAGGTTCTAAGGCCTGAGGATTCTAGTTGATGAGGCTATATTTCCACCTGGCATCAAATAGCTTCACTCCAACAGACTGATTTTGACATAAACCACACTCCCGGGCTTACGGAATTTCTCACGAGTGGGCTTCAGTTCTGGGGCACGAATGTGATATCAACCACGACCCTTTGCAGTTAAGCCAAATTTTGAGGTTTTGATAAGGTTTCACTCTGAGTGAACTTGCCAATCAGAGTGAAACTAGGATAGAGAAAGGGGTCTCAAGCCATAGAAGTGGTAGGAAGCAATCTGCTTTGTCACTCAAGCACAGCAAGGCTTCCGCCATAGACCAGAGGCAGCCAGACAGCGAGAGAAGCTGGCACGAGAGCAGGGAGCCTCCACTACTTATGCAAAACCTGTGCTTCGCATGGTCTACGTGTCTACATCTTAGTCTACTGGCTGCTCCTCACCTTGGGAATTGCCAGGAATCTCAATCCATTGATACAGGTTCCATTCAAAAGGAATGCGATGAGAAAAGTCTTGACCAATGAGAAGCTCAGAGAGATTCAGATTCTTGTCCAGGGCTCCACCAGTAGCAGAGAGCAGACTTGGAAAGGTCTGATTCCAAAGCACACGGTTCCACTACACTACTTTCCATGGACCGTATCACTCAAAGCTGACAATAACCCTTAGCGGTAGGTCTCATTAACACCATCTGAGGAAACAAAGACTAAGAGAGGTTAAGCGACTTGCTCCAGCTCTCACAGCTTAGTGGCAGAGGCTGAGACAGCATCATTAAAACAGAAAGTAAGGCGTCCATGTTGGCTGAAAGAGCCTATTCCAGCTTGATTCCAAGAGATGGGCCAGGAATCATCACAGCTGGGTCCGACTGGGCTATAAACGGTTCAGCTTCCTTCATCCACCACGTCTTTTAATTACATTCAACTAATTTAGTTCAGTCCAACAAATGCTTATGAAGTTTTCACATGAGGCTAGGAACTGCGCTAACGGCTGGGGATGAGCTCCTGGAGAAGGCAAATTCTACCTTCCAAGTTGCTCAGAGTCTCCTACAGTGAGATGGTCAACGGATGTATATGGTACTGCACAGTCAGGGTTAAAGATGGAGCTCTGGACAGCGTGCAAAGGGAGCCCAGAGGAAGAAATGCCGGTTGGCATTCGTGGGACTCTCCTCAGAACTTCCACGGCCCTGTCGTCACCACACCCACCTTTGCACACAACACACCAGCACGTACCGTGTGTGCGTACTTTCCTTCCTGAGCCGTGAGAATCAGAAAGTGATTCCAAAGTCAGGCGTGGCCAGAAGCAGACCCTCCCATGATGTCTGGTTTGCAAGTAACAAAGCCCAACCCAGACAAAGGGGAATTTGTCCATCTGTGAGATGCAGGGAAGAGTTGAGTAACCACTGGAAACGTCAGGGAGGGAGGAAGACCTAGGCAATACTGGAGCCAGGGACTCAGTGGTCTGCATCTCTGCCTTATCTTCTTCCTACATAGCAGGAAACCCAAGGTGTATAACACAAAGCTTCCACCAATGGAAAGAGATTGAAATTCCCCAGTTCTAAAACCCCGGCCGAAGGGTTTTCTCGGTTGAGCTTGCGGGCAGGTGCTACAGCATGGACTAATCAACAGAGTTCAGGTTGAGTGAGGCCAGACAAAAATGGCACCTCCCAAGGAAGCCACAGGGAGAGCAGGCAGGAAGAGGGTTTCTAGGAGAAGAGGGGAAACAGATGCTGAAAGACAACCCCATAAATGTCCACATGAACACCTGAGAGAGGTTTTTGTAAGAAAGGTCCAAAACGTTCGCGAACATTCCCTGCACTTTGCACTGGGCTTTCTTGCAGGAGTTTAGGAAAGTGCAAACGTCAATCTTTGAATTTTTTTTTTTTAAAGAATCCTATTAGTAAATGATAATAAAACAAAGGGATTTGGGGAAGTCATTATTTATTAGCTCTGATATGCTATTGGTGTTGGTATTTCATTATATTTCATCATATCTCCTATGAGAGATACGAATCCTCTGGTTTAAAAAAAAAAAAAAAAAAGTTGGGACCATTTGAGGACACTGGGTGAGGTCCTTTCAGCAACAATGGAACTTTAAGTACTCGACAATTTGTATGCTGTTGGTATGTAAGCACGGAGCCTCACAAACCCCACAGCTGCATGTTTACAGTTTAGACCATCTCTGTGAATTGCATCCTTATATTCTGTATTTTAAAAGGCCATTTTCAGCTCCTACTTAGCTTCCACTCAGAAATACCATTCAAATCAGGTCTGTGCGCATGCATGTATTTTTTTCAATCCACACAATGTGAGGACCGGCCACGGCAATTTTCCCTATTGTGTTTGCTCTGGAGACCCTGTTCCACGTGGCAATTCAGAATTTGGATGTCTGTCAAAATTCAAGGGCCCTGTTTGATCTTTGGTACATTTTAACGGTGGACATGGATGTGTAAAAAATGAAATGAACAGGTTTTAAGTCTCTGATTTCTGCCAGGAAGCGTGTCCAGTGCTTTAGAATTCAGTTTATTATGGAGAAGCACAGGCCTACGTGTCATACAGCAGTGGGTCAGACAAACCCTGGTTCTACCACCGTTTCTCTGAGACTTGGGCAAATGATTACCTTGAACCGTATGACACTGATGAAAGTTGACCATTTTTACCCACAAAGATGGCAATTTCAAACGGTTTGACCTAACAGTTCACCACTTTAAGCCCCATCTGTAAGAGGCGAATAACAATACCACCTAGCTCTTGGGATAACTATGAATATGACACAGGATAATATATGTAAAGTGGTAACCACTGACCTTGACACATGATAAACTCCTGATACATTTCAGCCACTGTTGTCATTGTTGCTGTAGTTTTTACATACGTTAAATAATTTCATCTTCATAACGACCCTGTCTAGTAGGTATTATTGTGCCCATTTGGAAGGTCAGGAAGCAAGAAGTTATAAAGAGGGCTTCCCTGGTGGCGCAGTGGTTGAGAATCTGCCTGCCAATGCAGGGGACACGGGTTCGAGCCCTGGTCTGGGAAGATCCCACATGCCGCAGAGCAACTAGGCCCATGAGCCACAACTGCTGAGCCTGCGCGTCTGGAGCCTGTGCTCCGCAACAAGAGAGGCCGCGACAGTGAGAGGCCCGCGCACCGCGATGAAGAGTGGCCCCCACTTGCCACAACTAGAGAAAGCCCTCGCGCAGAAACGAAGACCCAACACAGCCAAAAATAAAATTAATTAATTAATTAATTAAAATACTTATTACAAAAAAATAAAAATAAAAAAAGAAGTTATAAAGAACTTGACCACACAGTGACACAACCAATAGGCGGTGAAGCCAAGCTTTAAGTTCAGTTTGTCTGACTCTAAAGTCTGTGCTCTTTTCACACGGCACCTAACTTGTCACGGGTGCAGATAGAAGAAGCATTGTGACTCAAAGTCACGAAAAGGGTGGGCAGGGCTGGGTCCAGAGGCCTGAGCACACTGAAGGGGAAGCTTAGACAGCTCTCTGGCTTGGAGGCTGGGCTGGAGAGTGACTGAGCCGGTGGTAATATTTTGCTTCTCTGAAAAAGATGTTATCTTGATTCTCCCAGAGATCCACAATAGCTTCATGGAATTGTGATGAAGAAAAAGGGTGAGAGCGAATCTTTTGTGAATGAAGATGAAAGGGCTACATTTCTGAGTTTCCAAGAAGGCCCAGTAGATTGTAAGAAATCAAGTCATCCAGTTACTAGGAAAAAGTGATTCTTTTACTTAGATTTCTGTAAAGGGAGGAAATATGATATGTGTGGTTATAAGTAACCCACAAATTTCACTAAAATGTGACAGCTTATTCCCTAATATAAAGTTGGGATGTGCTTCATAATAGCCCTTTGAGAAAATTATGCTCAATATACGTTGGTGGTATTCATTGAGAGATTTCAGCAATACATCAGTGGCTCAAATCTTTTGACCAGAGATTCAATTTTCAAGCAACATTTTCAAGAAACTAGTTTTACATATAGAAAAATAAACAAAAAACACTTTGACAAATATTATAATGTTGACAATTGGGAACTCTGTGCTTTATCCAATATGAGAGTTGAAGTTCACTAAAGTCTGCCATTTACAGTCCAAAGCAACAAGAAAAATATAATTATGAAAAATAATACAGCTTTTGATATAGTTGCAATAGAAAGAAGCAGGCTGTCAAGGTGTCTGTAAACTATGTCTGGAAACATCTTCCTGCTTTAATTTCCTTACCTGTAAAAATGGGTCTAATAATAACCTATCAGACAGAGTTGTCATGAAGATGAAATTATTTAACACATATAAACCATATGACACAACAACAATGATGGCTAAAACAACATTATAAACAAAAACTTATGTACAGGCAAAAAAAAAAAAAAAAAGGCTGAAAGGAAATACTTCCAAGTCCTAAAACTTTTAGGTTAGGGTGGTAAAAGCAAAAGAGATTTTCCCTTCCCTATTTTTTGCTCAGGTCTTGAATGTATATGTGTTATTTTTATAGTGGAAAAAGATAGATTCGGAATAAGTAACTCTGTTGTCCAATGGTTCTCGAACTTTAGAGTTGACAAGAATCACCTGGGATGCTTGATACAGATGCAGATTCCTGGGCTGCACCCCCAGAGATTCTAATTCAGTCGGCTGCGATCTCCCAAGTAACTCAGGAACTATATTTTGAGAAACACCGTTATAGTGAGTTTCAGACAGAGTAACGACTATTACAGTTACATGGGGATTTTCATATTGAGTGTCTCTGGGGTCTTGGGGGTTCCCAAGCGGTGAAGAAGAATCCAAATAAGCAGAAGTTGGGAGGTTTGCAGCTTCCCACTTAAAACAATGCCCTTCACTCATATCTGTTGTATATGTTAGATTTTGGCAAAATATTTAGCTGTTTTTGTTTTTTGTTTTTTTTTAAGATTCTGTATCGACAAACCAAAATCAAAAACCTTAAAAACCATTTAACTCTATTTTCTGAGTTCAGAATGGAAATGATTACATCAGCATTTGATTTTGCATATAACTTTGGGTGGAGGAACGCCTGCCCAAGTTTTTTTTGGTTCTGTTTTTCATTAAGAAGTTTCAGATAGATAGGTGGATTTTAAAGATGGCGGTGGTGAAGGGGGTTGTTTTTTTGTTTTTTCTAATGCTGGGTTAGAGACCACCACTAATCCCTAGATGTGCACTGGCTTCCCCTTAGCTGGAAGTGTCTTCTAAATTTCTCATCGTTTCAGCCCCAATTCATGCCAGAAAACAGCTACAGATATTCTGGTTCTAAAGACAGGCATTTGAAAACAAGAAATCAAAGACTCAGCATGTACTAAAAACTAGGATTATGTTGTAAGATAAATATACACGCAGAATCGAGGACTTGCTGGATCACTTAAGAAAAAAGGCCCGATGATGATGATGAAAAGTTTAGCTAAATTTTATCACTAATAATATTACAGCTTCAATAATAATAATAGGGACTTCCCAGGTGGCCCGGTGGTTAAGAATCCACCTGCCAATGCAGGGTTCGAGCCCTGGTCCAGGAAGATCCCATATGCCGTGGAGCAATTAAGCCCGTGCGCCACAACTACTGAGCCTGTGCTCTAGAGCCCGCGAGCCACAACGACTGAGCCAGCGAGCCACAACTACTGAAGCCCGCGTGCCTAGAGCCTGTGCTACGCAACAAGAGAAGCCACCGCAATGAGAAGCCCGCACACCACAACGAAGAGTAGCCCCTGCTCGCCGCAACTAGAGAAAGCCCACGCGCAGCAATGAAGACCCAATGCAGCGCCACCCACCCCCAAAAAATAAATAAATAATACCCAATATGTGTAAAGCACTTGAATAAATTAAAAAATGTTCAACTTCAGAAAAGCATGTCAAAATTACTGCAGATGAGTGAGCTCTAGATGAATGGTGTGGCTTTCCCCTGCCCAGAAGGACTCTTAACTCTGTTCCCTGCATGAACTCTAGAGTCTGTATTACAGTACAGCAACAGCAGGGTACATACCAACTGAATGTTCTCCATACGGAGGCCTTGTCTCTGGAGGAGGCTGAATGGCTTTGCAGAAAATGTGACCTCTACCAGGACCGAGAATGTATATGGTAAGTGATTTTACATTAAAAAAAGGATGAATGAGTGAACGAAATGAACAAGTGAGCAAGCCCAAGCAAGGTTCGGCCACCTTACCACCCAATGAGACCGTGCAGAGAACCAGACAAGGATGGGATTGCCATGCCACTGACCACTGTCTCCAGAGAAGTGGACCTCCCACCAGCACACTCACCCCTGGGCAGAGTCTGGTGTAACTCCTACCCCGTGAAAGGTTACCGACTCATTTTTTTTAGGCCAAGAGATCGATTACGTGAAGCAATTAAGGGACCCACTAAAAGAGCTCTGTTGACGAAGCGAAGGGGAATGCAGGACTGGGGGCCAAGAACGACCCAAGAGTGGTTTAGGAAAACCAGCAGAGAGTTACTGGATGCAAGCTGAGCCTGCCTCAGGACGGGAGGCTGGCAAAGGGCCAGCTAGGCCCCTCTTTCGACTTCAAGGACCTGAAACAGTTCGCTTCAAATAGACAGGCAATAAAAACTCCAGGCTGCAAACCAGAGAAAATAAAATGAAACTAGGTTTGGGTACACAGTGAACCCTCTCGGGTAACAGGGGGGCTCTGAGAGGTGAGGGGAAGGGAACCACGCCCCCTCTTTCTGTACTTTACACCCTCTCCAAGGGTTGAAATCGTTTTCTGGCTTCCTTTAACAAGTGCACCAACTCCAAAACCTAAAAATGCGTTCTCTGAATTAAGAAGAAAGGGTCGCTGTCAGGCTGTCAAAATGCATGTAGGAAGTAAGAATAAATGCACTTAGGGGATGCGTGCAGTGTAAGACTTACCCCGATAACAAAGCTCCTTAATCGTGTGCATCAGAATAGAGCAAGCACACATTTGATTAAAAACCATTAGCCTGGAAGTATATGCCTATTTGACAGTCTAGGAAATACATAGCCGTGGAAAGAAAGGGCGGGTGGTTCTCAACCACATTCACACGTGGGACACCCCCCTCAACAGGACAATCTCTGAACGCCATGCCATCATCAAAGTGGCAGAGTAGGCAGGAGTAAGGGGTAACCTGCCCTGATGGTGCTTTGTCAAAAATTTCTGCGCTAAGGGAGGACGCTATTTGAAAAAGTTCCCACAGAGATGGTAATGACCTCACACTCATATCTCCCCCACTCCCTGATGAATACAGAATCCCCAGTTTAATAAGATGAGAAAAACCTGACCTGTGCAGCTTTAAAGCAACCAAACTGTAAAAAAGTTGTTTGTTTTTTTTAACATGATTTCTTTAAATTATCAGTGTGAATGCTGCACTATGGGCTAAATCCCTAAGCCAGCTAGCTCCCTGGATTATGGACCTTTTCTGCTTTATTTATCATGACCTGAACTCCTGTGCCTCCTGCTTCCCCTCCAGCAACAGCCCGAAGGCTACACCGGTCCAAACCTTTTCGCCTGGCTGTTGTGCACTCATGCCAAGGAGCTTTGATCATCAGGGACCAATCACGACTGAGGTCAGAGCTCCACCCTTCCAGACTATGGGGGTTTTCTACTGGGGGCGAGTAGAACTCCTAGCAGTCCGTCCAGAGATCATCCATGAAAAGCATCCGGACTGATCCGTCATTTCCGCACAGAGCCAAGAGACGCGTTTTGCTGGATAACGCTGCGTAAGCTCAGTTTGCTTCCCAGAGGTTATCCTAATTTAGGACCCTTCCCAGTTGGCTTCTGACAGTAAAACATAAAACAAACAAACAAACAAACAAAAAGACAGAAAACAAAAGCAGATACACATTCCTAAGAATAGATGAGAGCACAGAGTTCTCCTGAGGCAGGTGTTGGGTTCAACGTTTATGAGTTTTCTAAACACGAGGCACACCAGACCCTCTACTGCCTCGGCATCAGGGAGAGAGCTTAACTTTCCTCGTTGGGGTTGACCTGCTCACTCTTGGAAAGATAATTCTTTAGGAGGAACAATCAAAAGGTATTTGACTCCTTCTGCATTCCTTTGCATTTCTTTTTCATGGAAGATGTTTCTAGATAATTCTCGATGCTCAAATATTAATACTAGAATTAGTAGGCCTTGACTAATGCGCCTTAAAGGTTTGGGTAACTTTTTGGTCATGTAGGGGGAAAAAAGCTGGAAACAGGAGGCTTTTGAACCAACCAATCTGGTAATTTGGGCCAAAGTTGGTTTATATAGCTCTTACCTAAGTCTAACTAACTAGTACTCCTTACCAAAACTTGGGTCAACCCCAGACAACTGGTTCTTCCTCCCAGCTTCCATCTTCTCCCAGCAGCAGAGACATGGGCTATCCTGCTGACAACATACTCTTGTTTAATCTACAGCTGTTTTCCATTTGCACACTGAAATTTAGAAGACTCTTTATTTTCTTTTACAGTTCAGAAGCCCACTTACTTCTGATAACAGCGTCATTCCCATTAGCACTGTTTAATAGCTTTCAAAAAAAATTCAAATAAAGAGTCTTTTTCTGGGACCCTTTTCCTGCCAATAGGGTGTGATAAATAAGCCAGCTCCAAGTTCCTCGGTTTACAAAATTATGAATGACTATGGTAACGTGTGAACAAGACAGAGATGTAAAAGGTTTTTAAACCAGAGTTTAACAAAAAGGCCCTGTCAATGAAATAAAGCTGTTTTGAATTTGTTCCCAATCATTTGGCTCTTTTGCTGGGAGCCCGTGTTTGCTTCGTGGTGATTAATGCGAGGCGTGCGCGGCCTTCACTGAGTGTGTAAGGGGACTGGCACCTCCAAACGGCATTCATCATACTCAAGATCGGGCAGGTGCTGCACACCGAGGCTTTCTCGATTTTCCCCAGCCCAGGTCGCGGGGACACCTAGCTGCATCCCCCTCTGCCGTCCCTGGAGTGGGATGTCACACAGGTGGGGGTCAGGGGACCATTTCTTTCCAGGTAGTTTATCTGCTCTGCACTTGACTCATCAAATGAGTCTGAAACCTACCAAGTCAAGCGGTGAAATGTATAAAGAACGTTGGTGTGTGTGGTGGGCGTGCTAGATGCAGCTCTTACAAAGGTGAGTAAAACAACTGATACACGCGGGTGGGAACTGGATGTAGGCGAGCATCTGCCCCAAGGAACCCCTTTTCAGCAGCAGCCCCCTAGCTCCTCTCTCCCGAGCCTCCTATGCATGAGATGCTTTCCCAAGATCAAGTGAGGCAGAAGACAGAACTCTGCGTTTGGGAGGGGGGAACGGAGAAGGCAGTGGGGAGTGACCCGCAGGATCACTAGAGGTGGTCCACGTCCTGACTTTGCTGCTTATTACTGGAGGACTTGAGCAAGTACAGACACACAACACACGCCTGTTTCCCCGTATACATCACGGGGAGGCCTAACCATCCTCACCCACAAGAAGGTTACAGGTGTCAAGTGAGCTAAGCTGCGAGAGGCACTTGGCACCGTCCTGGCATTCTTAGGCAGTCCATAAATGTCACTGGTTACTGGCGCTACTCTTTTTATAAGGATGACAGAAACGTTCACTCAAGGCTCTTTCCTCAGGCACCCTTATCAGATTCCATTAACACTAACGGTTAGCCTGCACGGGGTTAAGGAATCTTCCACCACCACCCTCCGTATCCCCCGGGTGCTTGCACCAGCAGCTTCTGGTGCCAGAGACTGGCCGTGGCCAATGCAAAGCCAGGAAGATGAATGAGAAAATCTGTGGATTCTGCTTTTGTGTAGGTTCCTATCTCAAAGCTAATTATTTATTGGCTTACTTCAAATCCTCTGCTGGGATTTCGGGAATTCCCGGGAGAGGACCCTCTCATGAGGCTGGCTTCCTTGGGAAGGAGCAGACGGGAAGGGAAGGAAGGACTTTTCATTTGCAAATGGCTTCCAATGCTACGTTCAGCAACACTTGCATTCAATTCAAGCAACAAAGTACTTACAAGCACTTCTGTATGCTCGCCAGGCACTGTTGTAGGCACGGGGGAATGCAGCTGTCAATGAGTTTACCTTCTAGCAGGGAAGACCAACCATAAATAAACAAAAATATACCATGTCTACAAAAAACCAGGTTGGGGGGGGGGGATACTAAGAGAGCATGATGGTAAAAGAAAGTGTTATTTTATCTGGTGGTGTTTAAAGAAGGTCTCCCTAAGGAGGAGATATTTGAGCAGAGACCTACAGGGAGTGAGTCTTTCCAGGCACCTAGAAGAGCACCCCAGGAGGAGGAAAGTGCAACGGTGGTGCTTTTATGGGGTGTTTCAAAAAGAGCAAGAAGGTCTGGGGGGCCAAAGCAGAGTGAGTGAAAGGGCAAATGACAGCAGATGAGGTCATGGAGGAAGAGGGGCTCAGCCATGCAGGACCCTGTAAAGGATCTTAGCTTTCACTCTGATTTAAGGACGCTTTCATCTGGCTTCTGTTCCCAGATTTGGATGTGTATTTTCTGAAATGAACACAGAGGCACAGACTTCCTGACAGAAGATGGGGTTTGGCTCTTTGTTTTTTTACCGAGTGCTTTAGTTGATTCTGATATTCACCAAAGCTTCAGAACCTCTGTTTTAAAAGATTCATGCCGGCCACTATGGGGAGAACAGAGTCTAGGTGGCCAAATGCACAGGCACCATGTCCAGATGGGGGCTGCTCCAATAACCCAGCCTGTGGAACTGATCACAGCCGAGACCTAGGCGGTAGCAGCGCAAGTGGTAATACATGCTCAGATGCTGGATTTGTTCTGAAAGTAGAGTCAAAGCAGGTTGCTAACGAACTGGATAGGGGGAAAGCAAGAGGGATGGCTCCATGGTGGCTGGCCTGAGCAACGGAGCGGGATTCAGTTTCCATTCATTGAGAAGGGAAAGTCAAGGCATGGGGGAGTTTGGGATGAGGACGGGGGCTAGAGATCAAAAGTTTGGTTTTGGACATATGGGGTTCAGGAAGCTGACTGGGCAAGTAAATGAAGAGATTAAACAGATGGACAGACAAGTCTGGAGTTCAGGACAGGTCTGGGATGGGAAAAGCCCCTTTTGGAATTTATCACTATATGGTTGGCATTTACGTGGCTGGATGGGGTCACCCAGGAAGTGGACATAAGGAGAGGAAAAAAGTAGGCAGAGATGGAGAAACAGGGCTTGGAGCAACCCAATGTATAGAGATCAACTGGATGGGGGCGACCAGCAAAGCGATGTCCCAAGAGCCGAATGGAGAAAGTGTTTCTGGGAGGGGCTGTTCAGTGGCGTCAAATGCTGTGGATGGTCTGAGTAAGAGGAGGAGCCCCGACTGACCATCGGGTTGACCACTGTGGGTCAGGGTGACCTGTGCGAGGGCAGATGGGGAGGAGAGACAGAAACGAAAGCCTGACTGGAGCGAGTTCAAGAGAGGATGGGGAGAGGAAACGAGGGTGCAAAATAGAGATCATTCCTTCCAAGAGTTCTGCTTCACAGGGCCACAGAAATAGGGCATTAGCTGGAACGGTATTTCACATAGACGCACAACGAAGGAGGTGCTGACTGCCCATCTGTGTTGTAGCCTTTGATCAGACTCAGTATAAGCCCTCCCAGCTGCTTGCGGGCAGAGAGGGCAAGCATGATAGGAAACACTGAGGATTAAAGGAGGAGGACGTGGCATGTCTACTTGCTTAATTAGACTCAACAGGGACTATTTAATAGTCAGAAAGATAGAAATAGGAGTGTTCTTCTTTCATGTGATTTAACACCTTCTTTCATTACGTACACAAATACACACACACGCACACACACACACCCTTCCTCTGCCCCTCCCACCTTTCACTAGGTGATGGTGACAGCCTATTCAAACGTCTAACCTCTACTAGATGGACTGCTTGCCTGATAGGAATAACATGTCTTAGGACAGAACGAACGTAATGGGGGACAGAAGGGCACAGGGAGAGGACAACAGATTAAGAGATTAAGAACAGAGGTTCTGAAGTTGGAATTAGGACTCTAGCATTTGCTAACTAAATGACCTAGAAAAAAATCGAATCACTCTAATGCCTAAATCTTTCCCATGCTTGAATTACTCCATCACATCGTTTCCTTTAAAGTGTTGAATATTTATAAATAGCTAGTACCTATACAGCGTTTTTCTAAATGCTTTGTATTTTACAACTCATTTCACGTTGACAACAGTGGAGGAACTAACTTTATCCTATTTTACAGGTGAGGACATTGAGTCATAGAGAGGTTCAGTGACTTGTTCAAGGTCACACAGCCAGTAAATGGGAAACAAATTTTAAACGGATATGTTTCTTCTCTTACTATCTGACCCCCTACTTGACTGTGAGCCCCTTGAGGGCAGGGGCCACACCTGTCTTGCTCATCTCTGTCTAACAAGCTGCTAGCACAGAGCATGGCACCGAGCTTGTGCTTAATGAATATTTGGTGAAAGGATGAATCAATAAATTGATCAGGGTTTTTGAAAGGATCTCTCTTATACAACAGGCAGGCTTTTGACTTCTTAAAAGAAAGAGGGAATCTCCATAAGGAGTGTTTACTTTTTCACTGTGTTATGATGATCTTGCCTGGAGATGGGGGATACACCTTGCTTGGGATGTGTAAATACAATGGACACAGGGCCCCAAGCATCATTTTCCATCAGGATCCTTTCAGGGGATTCTGTAGGTAGTAGACACTCCTAACAGGCATCGTAATGACCACCTTCTTACTTATCTCCCCGATGCACGAACCCTCCCTTCCATCACCTTCCACAACAGGAACATTCAACTGAGGCCTGCAGAAGGGAATTTTGAGATTGTGCATGGATGGTGACCTGTCATCTCTGCCAAGGAGACAGCCCTGTCTGCCTGGGACCTGAAGAACGACCTTTTCAGCTGCAACTGCAGCCGAAATTAGATGGAGGTGGCGAAGACTTGGGGAAGTTAAACTGGAAAACACCGACAAGCCACGTTTGTATGGGACCTCCTTTGACCTGGACTGTTTCCAGCGGGCAATTCTCCAAGGAGCAAGGTCCTTCTGGTGGGGAGCAGGTGGTCCCCGGAGGGCAGCAGGCACCCATGGCACAGAGCCCAGAGAATGCAAATTCCCCTACTGAAATAAGTGGGTCCCTGAATGCCTGCTAATCTGGCTCCACGGTTCAGCTCTGCTGGCAGGGCAGCGGCCAAGAGGTGAGCCTTCCGGAATAAGGGGGAAATAAACCCAATGAGGCTTCCTAAAAATTCATGCATTCGTTCACTCAACAAATCCTTTGTTGAGCGTAGCTGTGTGCCTGATTCTGCAGTTGACGATGATATTAAGGTCGGGACCAAGGCTGCTTCTTTCTCAGCCCTGGAGGAGATTATGACGTTTCTGCGGGCATCAGAGATAATAGAAAATAAGTTAAAACAATCACTGACTTTGATAAGTGTGACAGAGAAAACAGGGCCCAGGGATTGAGAATCACCTGGGGAGCTACGGAAGAGGGGTGCTGGGAGGCTTCCCCAAGAAGGAAGTGGCCACATGCAGGAGTGAGGTGGGGCTGGGGGAAGGGTTTTAGGGAGAGAGGACAGCAAGCTCAAAGGTTACCAGATGAAAGGGGTCTGGGCCAGTTCAAGGAAAGGAAGGGCAGGAGATGGGATTGAAGATGAAGCCGGATGGAACTGTCAAAAGCTCTGCAGGTCATGGTGAAGAGACCAGATTTTAAGGTCCAGCGCGGTGGGGAAATATTGGAAGGTGGTACCCCGGGGAGAGATATGAGCTAACGAATCCTTCTCAGGGACTTAGGAACAATGGCTGTAAGGACTCAGGAAGATTCTGGAACCTTTATAACCCCGCCAGGTTTCTACTGTTCTTCTGTATTTTCCCAAGGCAACGAGCAGCAAAAGCGCTAATAAAAAAATAGGCAGAGAGAGGCACACACGTGCATACACCTAAGTGCTTGCCTAAAAGCTCTATCAACTCCAGGCGACCCATTCGTGCACGTGTGCATGCGTGCACGCACACGCGCGCACACACGCGCATCGTTTCTCCATCTATAAAGACACGGCTCCCTGAGGCCATGTGTATTGGTGATTCACCTCTCCATCATAAACTAAACATCTTCTTATCACGGTCTTGTCTCTCCACCAACACAACATGAGAATGTCACTCGCGGGTCAAGAGTTAATAAATACATTCAAGTTATTTTTATCCTTCATCACACCCTGTGCTGTGACTACATTTCCTGATCACTTACATGTAATAGTAGCCCCTGGGCTGCACCCTCCTCGCTCAGGGCTGACTTTCTGCTGTCACCTTCTCTCACTTAATCCTCCCAGGAACACAAAGAGGTCGGCAGTGCCCACTGATGGCTAAGTAGGTGGCTGGCTCAGTCTTTTCAGGAACACGATTTCCTGTGTACAATAACAATTAGGAGCGACAGCTCCCGAGGAGGGTCTTTGTGTTCCCACGTGTATGCTCCGAGGCACACTTCAAGTCCCACAACAAATGTGATGGTGATGGCGATGATGACAGCACCATGTCTGCAGGTGCTTTTCACACAGTATCTCATTTAATCCCCAAACAATAGGTATTATTCCTGTTTTACAGATGAGAAAACTGAGACTCTGTGTAACCCACCAAACTCCTCCAAGCTATGCCCTTAACCGTCATCTTATATTGTTTCTCAATCATGTTATCATGTTATCTTTCTAAATAACGAAGGTGTGTTTTGTTTTCTTTTTTTGCCCTGCATTAGAACACTTAGTACATGTCAGTGAAGGGATCCCACTACTGTGTAACGATCTTTTACGAATTGCATCTAGACCTACCCTTTAGCCTCTGAGGACATAAAACTTACCAGCTAGAAGATTCATAAAGATCATTTACACAAACACTAGACACTTCATTCTAGTGCCTTGTCGAGAACCAGAAAATTCTGTGCACGCTGGAGACTTCTAAAATACACAAATATGTGGCCACTTGTCCTCCGATGGCCTGGCTATCGTCATCTCCAGGAGGATCTGGGTTCACACTCTTCCAACATTCTCATTAACTGAAAATTGCCATGTGTTTGCTTCTGTACTTGTCTCATTATCTTTGAATTTCTGATTTAAAAATTGATTTCAGCCTGCGCAGCAGCAGCTATTGCCCGGCTATTTCGGCTTTCCAACTCCTTAGATCCCACGGAAACGGAAGCTGGTGCTATCAAGAGCTATTTTTACTCAGTTTTCTTCTGGCTCCTAAGGGCTTGTGGATTTTTTCACAGAGGATTTTTTGGGTTTTTTTGTTTTTTGGTTTTGTTTGTTTTGTTTTGAGGTGCTGGAATGCCAGTCAAGGCAGGAAGGCAAAACACCCCTCTACTGGGCTAGATTCGATTTTTCTAGTCCTGGCTGAAAGGCTAAAGTAGACCCGAGCTTATTTCTCAATCAGTTCTTGGAATTCTCCGTTTGCTTCGCCAGAAGTTCCTGAGAGGGTACCAGCCCTTTAGGGTTTGGTTTGGTTTGGTTTGGTTTCATTTTTTGCTTTTGTTTGATAGTGACTGTTCCTTCTCTAGCTGAGGCCAAGTTAACATGCAGAACTTTAACAAACAGTCCAGATTGGCAACCTCTGGACAGAATTCAGCCTGATGTGAAGGGAAGGAGCCAAGATATACATAACGCAAAATATCCAGATTTCAGAACCAAAAACAGGACCTTATTTCTTTGAAAACACTGTTAAAAAGAGCAGAGGCAGCTCAGGGCAGGTAACTATATCTGAAACGCAAAGGCTGTTTCTTGTCCCAAATACCGTGAGGTTCGCTCCACATACTGCAAGCAATGTTAATACTTCCTACTCTGTGTCCTTTGCCAACGTGAATCCTTCATCAGCAGAAGGGAAAAAGGCCAGAAGCACCTTACGGATTTGCTGGGGGCTTTGGCGCACCGCAGCGCTGAAAACAGCAAAATGGTTTATCAATCTCCCCTACCTCCCCTTCTTTTGCTGCAGTCAACAAGCAGCTTACCTGCCAAAATCCAGCTAAAAATGTCCTCTGCATCTGTAGCCCATCAGCCATCTCTGGCTTATTTGGGTGGGTAATTGACCTTTGGAGCAGGTGGAGAGCCAGAAATTTATTTTTTCCTGGATCGAGGCTGAGTTGACTTAAAACAGATGTTCCCCCAATACCGATCTGATGTTTCTAACGGAAGTACTATTGAGCGCCGTTCAAGGGACTGTTGGAAGCCAGACGCAACAATGAAGGCGCCCGAGTGCACCGGCGCGGAAGGGGTTAAGTCAAGCCACCATTCTCCCAGGGCTGAAAAGCCAGGAGGTGCCACTGGGAGTGAGGGTGCGGGAAACTGGGAAAGGAAGCTGTCAGTTCGTATTTCCAGGTTTGCAGAAAAGCCTTTTTTTTTTTTTTTTAAATGTAAACATTCATTAAACTAATTTAAAGTTGTCATTACTCTCCACCCCTGCTGTTTTATATCAGATTATTCCTATAGTGCTTGGTGAAGAATCCCATAAAGCCACACTCGATTCCTCTGCAGGGGATAATCGCATAGTTGGCACTGTGATTTACACCGTGTGGCACTGGGAAGTGTCCTCAACTTTGAAAGGCCTTGGTTTCCTGGCAAACAGTTGCCGCCTTCCCCAAGGCAATAAAATTCCAAAAGTCCCTCCACACGACCATGATGAGGTCCCCGTTACCTTTTCTCCATTCAGCTGAAGATACTTAAAAGCAGTTCAAAGCACATGACAGAAGGTATTGGTCATCTTATTAATATAAATGGAGAACCAAGGAAACGATACGTTCCGTGATGGTTTTAAAACATAAGACGCACGGATGCTCCTTTCTTGCTTTCTCTCTCCCCACCCGCCCCCACCTTGGGTTTGTGCTCTGAGATCAAATGAAGCAGGAAGGGATACTTCACCTTTGCAACCTCCAGCTGCAGCCCTGGCTGGAAGGGCATCAGGAAGCACACACCTCCCCTTGGAGAAAACGCTTCCAAGGGAGAGAGATGCTTGAAAAGGATGTGGGCACCAGAGTCTGAATTCCAGCTCTGCCGAGGGGATAGCCACCCTCAGTCACCCACATCCCCTAGACGCAGTGGGAATGGCAACCCCTCCACGGAAGGCTGTTCTGACCTTCACTGGAGGTGCTCAATATACCCACAGAGCCCAGCACAGGGCCGGCCAGGGAGGCGTACTAGCCATGATCCAAACTGCTATGGATATGCTCAAAACCGTAACAGCGATCTTAAGTAGCCCAGGGCAAAATTAGGACGTGGACAGTTTGTTTTCAGGGCAGCTGGACAGTGTGTTTCTGTTTCTTCCCTCCCATTGTGGGCTCCTCACTCCCAGGAACCAACGCTGTCATGGATTAGCGCCCCCACAGCCCCAAACATACCTGTCCTCTGCCTCAACCTCTCTGCGTCTTGCTTTCTAAATAAACTAACTCTTGTCCCGTGCATTGACCACCACTAGGGGCTGCATGTGTATACCTACAGGTAAAATCTGCATTTTTTTCAGAGATTCAAATGCTTTAAACCAAGAATGGCAGGTGCTTGGTACCTATACCCCTCCTGTGCTCAGTGCAGACATTTGGAATTGATCATGGGATTCAATCCTTTGGAGGCTAGATAGGACTTCAGAATCCTTCCTAACATTTCTGGCAGTCGAGGCAGACTGTGGGTTGCGCTCACAAAATAAAACATGGTTATCATTTCCGCCTTAACCTAAAGGAATAATGAGAGATTCTGAATGGACACTGCGGCAACTCAAGGTACCTCCCTTACATCCAAGAGGCATGTCCCTAGAGAAGCTGTGCGGTATAAAAGTTTATAAGTCGGAATACCAGGCTGAGCGCTCTGCCTTTTACTGGCTGCGTGACCTTCAGTGTACTCCTTAGCCTCTCTGTGTGCTTGTTTTTTTTGCATCAGTAAAATCATAATACTTATTTTCACAATGTTTTTGAGTGGAGGGAAGTCCTTAGAATGGTCCTTGGCTCACAATAAGCTTTGATAGACCAATGTCAGTTGTAATAATTATTTGCCACTATCCCTCAAGTCACAGCACACACCTAGCCCCCCTGAGGGCACCTCCAGAGAGGCTGAGAATGTCAAGAACAGAAAGAACACAGGCTAAAGAGTGTCAATGGGCTCACTGGTTACATTAAACAAAGACGAGGCTATAGGTTGGCGTGTAATTTAGTTTCCAGAGTGAGACTAGGAAATATTCCTCAGGTGCCCAGTTACTTCTGAAGAGGTAAGGGATTTTTCAGTGCATTCTTTTTGGTGTCCCAAGCCCTTAGAAGGAAGGGAGTCATACTGCTATATATTACCAGTCAGTACTGGTCAGACGTAACGAAGTTCTACTAAGCACAAATTGAAATAACCGAGGTTACACCAGCCATCATTGGAACAATCAGAATTGCAGGAGCTCCAAAAAGCAGGGGCATCCAGGACCCACACCGTCACTTTAGTTTTTAAGATCCCCACCGATGACAGGCAGTGGCCAAATGTCTCAGCCAGGAGAGAGAAGTTCGCCGTGAAATTTACATTGGTCTGTGCTCACAGTGCAGCGGGCAGAATTAGCACTGCAGTTTTCTGCGTTTTCCAAAACTATTTTTGGAAATTACTGCAGAGAGGCTCTCACCGGGTTCAAGGAAATGAACTAGCGCAGAAATCAGGCTTCGTTTGTTTTTTTCCAAGTGTAGGTGAGGGTGGGGGTAGGTGACACAGGAACAATGATGGATTAACTGCACATCTGGTTTGTATCCAGAAATATAATAGGTTGGAGCCTGCCTGGTCTCCATTATTTATCAGCTTTGTTTAAAAGAAAGAGAATAAAATGGAATCCGTTCAATAAAGAATTGCCAAGGACAAACTTTAAATGAATGAACTCTCAGTGTACAAGAGCAACATTTCTGGGAAAAAAGAAACTGAACATGATAAATTACTAAAGTTGTTAATAAAGCCATTTTTGCATCTGTGAAACAGTCCAAAGTATTTTTAAGTAGCAAAAAAGGTAATGTCTTCGATAAATGGGGTAGGATTATTAAGGGAACAACTTTTAAAAATGTTTCAGGCTTACTCGTTTCTCAAGGTCTCCATATCTTTGATAAAAATATTGCGAGCCCATGGCAAATTCTCAAATACTGTTGAGTTTCTACTTTATGCATTGCAGATGTCAAACTCAAACGCCTGTTGGCGAGCTGGTAGTTAAGGTATTTGAGAATAGGCAGTTGACAATATAGTTAGTGTTCTTACTTAAGCCATTACACAGTAGATTAAGGACTTTAACAGGAAGGTGTCTTTTACACTGTATTTTATGGTTAAACGGTGCATTTCAGGATGACAACAAACTGTAATCGCATATTCATGCAATTTGAGGATGAAATCAATTTCTTGCAAACACAATTATTGTTACGTAATTCTCCCACCTGTTTATGACTCCCCACGAATTAAATTAAAATGCAATTTCACATTAATTTAAAATGTCATTTCGGGGGCTTCCCTGGTGGTGCAGTGGTTGAGAATCTGCCTGCCAGTGCAGGGGACACGGGTTCGAGCCCTGGTCTGGGAAGATCCCACATGCCACGGAGCAACTGGGCCCGTGAGCCACAATTACTGAGCCTGCGCGTCTGGAGCCTGTGCTCCGCGACAAGAGAGGCCGCGATGGTGAGAGGCCTGCGCACCGCGATGAAGAGTGGTCCCCACTTGCCGCAACTAGAGAAAGCCCTCGCACAGAAACGAAGACTCAACACAGTCATAAATAAATAAATAAATAAATAAAAAGAACGTGAATTTCTTTAAAAAAAAAAAAATAATAATAATAAAATGTCATTTCAAAAGAAGACATTTCCTACAAAGCTAAACACTGATAACAATCTCCAGAAATCAGTGTGATGGACAAGAAACCATAAATCTGTTCAACAGACTCACTGTTTGAAATCAGATTTAAAGGTGCTCTATGCCACCTTCAAGGCTCAGTGTTGCCAGGTTTTGACATGTCCAAAGTGTCTGGAGAAGAATAAGTCCTTTCCTAGTTGTTCTATAAGCAGAAACAGAGAGCTAGCTAAGAAAAATATACCAGATCCCCAGGAGAATTTGAATTTCAGATATATAATGATTCACTTTTTAGTACAGAATGAAATAATTTTCAGTATAAGTATGCCCCAAATATTGCGTGGAGCTTATTACACTAAAAGAGAGAAAGAGAAATAAAGACTAATTTTTTACTATTGAATAAACTAATATTTTAGTATAAGTATGTCCCATGCAAACAATACTTGGGACATAGTTATATTTAAAAAATGATCCATGGCATGTCTGACATTCAAACTTCACTTAGGGTCCTGTATTTTCACTTGCAAAATCTGCCAACCTTCTCTGTAAACCTTCATCTGAGTGGGGTGGCCAAGGAGGGCTGATGTTGTTAGTCTTGGAGATCTGCACATCTGGCTCCAAATGCAGGTGTCTCCTTGCAGGCCCATAGATACTGCTGGGTAAACCCAGAGACGAAAGTTAAGCTTAGCCAAAGTAAGATCTAGTTGATTAATTACATAAATCTTACGCCTAAGGACAGTTTTCCTTCCAGGGATCAGGCCAAATTTGTAAAGGTCAAGTTGTTTTTGTTCACCATGAAGAGATGTGAATTTCTTTTCAATTCCACATAACAAGGACGATAAACTTCTTCCATCCCTCCCTCCCTTTCCTTGTTTTCTTCCCTCCCTTTCTTTCCTTTCCTTCCTTCCTCCCTTCCCTCTCTCGCTTGCTAAAGTCATCACTCATTTTCAATAAATGGTAAACATAACAATAATCACACCATTCAGAAGCGCCTACATTTATTGAGCCAAACATGATACAAAGGGCAACTTGTTTTATCTTCACAGCAATTCTGGAAACCAGGAATTATTTTTTTTTTTTTTCCTCCCAATTTATATGGAGAAAACAGAGGCTCAGAGATGTGAAGTGAGTTGCCCAGCATCACACAGCTTGTAATGGAGGTGGCATCTATGTCTGTGGGGCTCTCAGTATCCAGGGTTCTCTATCCTGGAACTGCACCAAGTGAGAATGAAGGAATGCAAACATTAAACAGTATATTTCCTACCCTGGAAAGAGACGTGGTTTCAGAAGTCACTTTTTTGCAGACTGAGATCTGTGATCACTATGCAAGAAGCATCACGAACGTGAAAAATAGCCACAGAGGAGGCAGATGCAAAGAGCAGTTTGAATGATCTGGCCATTTGTAATGATGATATATCTGTGTTTCTAGTAACGTGGAGAGAGATTCATGCCACGTTAAGGACACGGAAAGAATGCCGATGATAAAACAGGTGAGGAGATGAGGCCTGTGGGACTTGACAGGACCACAGAGCTGGGACAGGGCGGAGCTGGGATTCCAGGCCACGTCTTCCTGACTCTGACTCCAAGTTCTCCACCAGGGTGTCCCCTACCTCACCCCCGGAGTCTGAGTTCCCTAGGAATGCGAAACGCAGGCGGGCTCCCCTGGCCCCCGTCTGGCAGAAACTTGGGGGAAAAAAGCCAACTGGTCTTTCAAGGATCAAAGAACTTTCACTTGTGTCCCCAAGGAGTCACCCAACCACCTGAAGGAGATGAGGGAGTGAATGTGGATCAAACCTCCAAATTCAGTCCAGCTCCGTCACAGAAAACGCAACAGCGGTAATAAAACGGTGTTTACAGAGAAATTCTCACAAGAAGGGGCCCGAGAATTGGAACAGAACACACTCAACTAACGCTTAGCGAAAACAGTTGGTAAAAACGCTACGGCTAGTGAATGACAGTGGTCTTCTTTCCTTTCCGATAATTTGGGGCAATTGCATCCAAATGCTAGTCCACTGATTTCCACTCTAATTCATGCCCCCATGCTGGGGTGAGCGGGCTGGCGTAAACGTACGTTTCCTATGGGAAGACTGGTGATGCACTCGGAAAGAGATCTAGGCAGTTCCTGCTTCCACCACTAAAAACAGAACTATAACGCCGCCCCACGCTACCCTGGAAAGCACTCTCAGTGCGTAAGAGAACCCGCTCTAGCACTCCCAGAGCACCCATAACAGATTAGTGCGTTCAGCTCTTCAATTCAGCCCCCTGGCTGCCAAGATCACTTCTGGCGTTTTCTAGAATCCTTCATATTTCTCCTTCGTATTTGTGATGCTGAACGAGGATACTGACAACGATATTTTCAACAGTGACGGATGATCAACATCCGGTCCCGATAAACACACTACTGTACCCTCCTCAATTTTAGCACCACGTTTTGTAGGCTAGAAGTGCCTAGTCCATCTGAAAGGCTGTTGTGAGCTTTGAATTATTCCTGTGGCATTTGGGAGGAAGCAGACATTTTTTTTTTCCTTTAAAGAAAATCAAGTTCAATTCTCCCATATTTTCAAGGTCATAGACACCTAGTAACAAAGATTTGTTGAGTCAAAGGGATATAGGGAAGAGTGAGCACAGCCAAGAGAGTCAGGGGAGGGCTACCTGGCAGTGTCTGGAGACACTGTGGGTTGTCACAACTCGGGGAGAGGGTACCACCGGCATCTAGTAGGTCGAGGCCAAGGATGCTACTCAACGTCCTACAACACCCAGGGCAGTCCCCACCACAAGGCATTGTCCCCAAATGTCGCAAGTGCCTGTACTGAGAAACCCTGGACAAACATTAACTGAATAAACTTGTAACACCTTTGTCCTACGTAACCCTCAGTTCCAAATGAAACACACCTCCCCTTAAGCTACAGGACAGGGTGCAGACTTCATTGTGACACCGTTCTGTGCCTAGGTCCAGGCTCCTATCTGCATTACAGATGTTCTTTGATGAATATGACCATTTTCAGGGGCTTCCCTGGTGGCGCAGTGGTTGAGAATCTGCCTGCCAATGCAGGGGACACGGGTTCGAGCCCTGGTCTAGGAGGATCCCACATGCCGCGGAGCAACTGGGCCCGTGAGCCACAGTTACTGAGCCCGTGCGTCTGGAGCCTGTGCTCCGCAACAAGAGAGGCCGCGATAGTGAGAGGCCCGCGCACCGCGATGAAGAGTGGCCCCCGCTTGCCACAACTAGAGAAAGCCCTCGCTCAGAAACGAAGACCCAACACAGCCATAAATAAATAAAAATAAATAAATTAAAAAAAAAATGACCATTTTCAGAAAAATTCATCTTTCTTCAGGGATCCTATTTTCCACTCCCAAGTTTTTTGTTTTTAAATTTCCTTCTTTTTATTTTTATTTATTTATTTTTTTATTTTTGGCTGCGTTGGGTCTTCATTGCTGCGCGCAGCCTTTCTCTAGCTGCGGCGAGCGGGGGCTACTCTTCGTTGTGGTGCGCGGGCTTCTCATTCCGGTGGCTTCTCTTGCTGCGGAGCACGGGGTCTAGGCACGCGGGCTTTCGTAGTTGTGGCACACAGGCTCAGTAGTTGTGGCTCGTGGGCTCTAGACCACAGGTTCAGTAGTTGTGGCGCACGGGTTTAGTTGCTCCGTGGCACGTGGGATCTTCCCAGACCAGGGATCGAACCCGTGCCCCCTGCATTGGCAGGCGGATTCCTAACCATTGCGCCACCAGGGAAGTCCTTCCACTCCCAAGTTTTAAAGTACTGGGGTACCAGAATGTGGAAAGGAATGCTGATTTTCTTTGCCTAGTGAGCATCTCATTATTCGGCACTGAAAGACTAAAGAAGAGAAAACTTCGGTAAAAAGATGGATAGGCGCTGACAGGTGGTCTTACAAGATGAGAATTTAGCGAGGATAGTGGGTTTTTATTTTACAAGCTGAGCTGTGCTAAGCTATGCTATTAAAATTAGTAATTCTACAATTAAAGCCTTCTATTTCATGGAAAACACTTGCTAAATAGAAGATGAGGCAACAGATCAGAAAATGGGAGAATTACCAAAATGGAGCTCAAATATTTATGAGAAATGTACATCTGAGAGACTTCTCTCTCTTAATCCCTATTTCCAAAGGGAAAACTATAAAGTGAATATAAAGAATATAAAGAGCCAAGTGTAGTCCTCAACATCCGTAAGACTAAGGAATGAGTCGCTGTGAGTTTTCGGAAAGGAGAAATCTTTGGGTTTCTACAGATACTCTGTATTACCATAAAATAATTCCAAAGGCAACATCAAAAAATGAAATTCACTATTCATAATGACTTGCCCTCGGCGGGGTTTGCTCTGGTCATCTGTTCTTCGGTAAGAAAAACCCCAAACGTGGTATCTTAAAACAACAGCAATTTTTTTGTTGGGTGGGGGGAGGCTCATAAATCTGCAGTTTGGACAGGGCCTTGGGGTGCGGGATGAGGAGTGACTCATCTCTGATACCCACTCTCTGGGGCCTTAACTGGAATGACTCTCAGTGGCTGGAGGAAGGCCAAGCATCTCATTCTCCATAAGGCCTTTCTACATGGTTAGCTTGGGCTTCCTTCACCATGGCGGCTTCAGGGTACTCAGGCTTCTTACGTGGCGGCTCACAGCTCCTAGAGCAAGTATCCCAAGATACCTGGGCAGAAGGTGTAAGGCTTTGTATGACACGGCCTTGGAAGACCCACAGCATCATTTCTGCCACGTTCTTTTTATTTCTTTTTACACGTCTTTATTGGAGTATAATTGCTCTACAATGGTGTGTTAGTTTCTGCTGTATAACAAAGTGAATCAGCCGTCTGTATACATATATCCCCATATCCCCTCCCTCTTGCGCCTCCCTCCCACCCCTCTAGGTGGTCATGAGCACCGAGCTGATCTCTGTGTGCGATGCAGCTGCTTCCCACTAGCTATCTATTTTACATTTGGTGGTGTATGGACTTCCCTGGTGGCGCAGTGGTTAAGAATCTGCCTGACAATGCAGGGGACACAGGTTCGAGCCCTGGTCCAGGAAGATCCCCCATGCCGCGGAGCAACAAAGCCCGTGCGCCACAACTACTGAGCCTGTGCTCCAGAGCCTGCAAGCCACAACTACTGAGCCTGCGTGCCACAACTACTAAAGCCCGTGCGCCTAGAGCCTGTGCTCTGCAACAAGAGAAGCCATTGCAACGAGAGGCTTGCACACCGCAATAAAAGAGTAGCCCCTGCTAGCTACAACTAGAGAAAGCCCACGCGCGGCAACGAAGACCCAATGCAGCCAAATAAATAAATAAGTTTGGTAGTGTATATATGTCAATGCTACTCTCTCACTTCGTCCCAACTTCCCCTTCCCCCCTCCCCGTGTCCTCAAGTCCATTCTGTAACATCTGCTTCTTCATGCCTGTCCTGCCACTAGGTTCATCAGAACCATTTTTTTTAGATTCCATATATATGTGTTAGCATACGGTATTTGTTTTTCTCTTTCTGACTTACTTCACTCTGTATGACAGACTCTAAGTCCATCCTATTTGTCAAGCAAGTTGCTAAGGGCAGCCCAGATCCAGAGGGAGAGGAATTCAACGCCACTTCTCAACTGGGAAGTAGCAAAACATTTGCATTCATCTTTAATCTATCCTGATGTTAATTCAGCTAATGTATAATGTTAGTCAGAAAGGCTGGCTAAAGAAACATTATAAACCCAAAAACAGAAAAATAGGCAGTGCCGTGGTAATCTCTGTTATTGTTTGCTTTATTCAATTAATTGAACTGAAGAAACATTTAATTTAAGAGATTTTCTTTCTTCTTCTGCCTGTTGTATCTTATACTGATTATTTAGCTTCATAATCACTGGCTAATGTTGAACATTTACAACATTTCAGATCTCTGATGAAATATATAAACTCCAGGGGAAAACCATTTTCAGGGCATTTCATCAGCCTATATAGGTAAGTGGAAACATCTTACATAAACTCTCAAAATACAGAAAATCTCACTTGACATTTGTTGGAATTGTTTCTAATTCTAGAACTTCCTACTGCATTTCATAACATAAATTCTTTGGGTAATTTTCTATCACCCTGTACAAATCTGTAATTAGTTCCAGAAAATAACGCTTTCTGTTTCTCAAATCTGAAATTCCAGTAATTGCCTTTGGAATGGCTTCTTCCTTATTGTCATCTTGAAACAGAAATCAGAACAAAAGGTTTTTTTCCCCCTTCTTTAGGAAGCCACCGAATACTCTGTACAAAAGCCTGAAATTCTGAAAATGCCAAGTAAGAAAGATGAGGAATAGAAAGAGCCAGGGGATATGTTTTGCAGTCCTAACTAAAACAGTAGCGATTTAAGTAGCTATCATATAGGCACTTGATGAATCCTTTTATTATCTCTGAAAGATTCCCTGCTGTAGCATGCTTTTGTGGGTAAAGAGCTATATATTGGTATATGCAGCTCATAATTATGTCAGCCTAACCACAGCTAACATTGACAGCCTAAAACATTAAAGATTTTATACAGCTAGTGCCGAATACAGCTTCTTTTACTGGCTCAGAGAGCAGGTATCAATTATAATGAGGTAATAAAATTTGCAGGCACTGTTCGTGTCCTGCTCTGATTTCTTTCCCCTCCTTAAGATAATAAGAGCAGAAAAAGGAGAAAAATCCTCTTAGCTCTAACTTCTCACCAATTCCTCGAAAGCTCTCACTTTGTGTGGCTGGAGTGGTATAAAGCCGTTTGCTTCCTTGGGTTTTCCTGCTGGTATATTCTTCCTTCCTAAGTAGAAGCTGCAAATTCCTGCAGCACACCTAACAAGTCAGATCACCTGGGCACCAGGATTAATGGCTTTCATTTGCATAACCGTAAGTTGAAGGTGGCCCTCCCAAGCCTGCATCCTCTAAATGGCACTTACCGATGAGATGCAAACGCCTCTAAAAGGGTTCCTCAACCTAAACCAATTTGTAAAGTTGTTTTGTTATTTCACACATTAAAGAAATTAAAGTGATCGGAATATAACTAGATTAATATTCATATCTTCCAAGTTGCTTTAATTCTAATATTAAAAAGATTAAATATCCACTCAGAGGATTAAGCAAAAAGTCAAGCAGTAGCAACACATTTACATTACCTTACTGTGCAAATTATAAACCTAATTAATCTAAAGTTTCCTACAAATTGAATTGGATATTCATTCACTGGCTAACTTTAGGTGCTTAAAATTCACTTCGTTATTGTTTCCTTGGTGTGTATGGAGGAGCAGGGCCATGCTTCTGTGATGGACGAATCACATTAGAATGGCTTCATTTGGGTTCTAATTGGTGGAAATTAAATCTCAATATAAATTCGTGTAGGAAAAAAACCTGAAGACTTTGTAATTACGTACGTGTGCAAGAATAAAACACACTCTGCCCTCCCCATCTAGTTGCTGTACATAAAATCTCAAAAGCAATCCAGTTGCTTTTTTCATAAATGCTTTGAATTCATGTTTTCTTCTTATATTGCAGAGAATATGATTGAGAGATTTCATCCTTTTTTTTCATGGTCCATAACTAACAGTATCTAATTACTTTGTGGTTGTCTCCAGCCCCACCCACGTTGTCAGGTAGCTAGTCAGACAGGAGCGGGTCCGGGTCCGCCCCATCCTGGACGGTTAGGGCTTCCCTCCCCCACCTGGACACTGGTGGTCAGAGCACAGCCGGAGATCCTCCCTCTTGTGGTCAAGGACCACCACCAGGTTTGTAGCCATATCAGGACCAGGCAAGATAAACACGCCAGCTCAAGTGGGCACAGCTTCACCAAGACCTAAAAGGTGACTCGAGTTAACCTGGGGTTCATTATGCCATATTTGTAATAAATTAGCTTTGCAGTTTCCGGCCCTCCCCTCCCCCCACCCCCACCCCAGGCCCCGCTGTGGATTTCACTTGGGTGCTTATGGGTAAGCGCCTGTGCACTAGGAGAAAAGTTTATAACCTCAAGCTGCCAATCAACTTGTCAGTCAAATGACACAGGACACACAGGGAGGGACCACCACTCTCAAAAACCCAACCCTACCCCATTGCGGGGCTGCTCCTGGTTTCCAGACAGCCCGCTCTCATCCTTTCTCGGGAGTGTGTTTTCGCTCTGCTTAATAAAACTCCTGCTACTTGAAACTACTATATGTCTTGCGAATGAATTCTTTCCCTCGAGAGGGCAAGAACCAAGGAAATCGCTGTTCTGCTGGTGACAACTTCACCACTTCCCTCACCTCCCAAAATATCAAACACACTCCCAGGGACTCCCTGAAACAGGTAGATCAACTGTGTAGATTTCAGATCAAGTCCCGACATATTAGCAGTTCTCTTCTCGCCATCTAGTACTTGGGCAATGGAATGGAAATTGTCATATTTAGGCACTTCCTGTATTCTCAGCTCTATGTTAAGGGCTTGCCCTGCGTTACTGGGGTGAACTGATTGTCATTAGAACATCTTCCAATATGCCAGCTCTCTCTTTCCAAGCACACGGTAGGGGTTCATTTCCTGCCAACTTGAAGTGAGGTATGGTCATCCAACTCTCTTTGGCCAAGAAAAGGTGAGTGGAAGCGATAAAGGATTCTTTCAGGCGGACGCGTTAAGGAGCAGTGTATGCTTTGTTATGTTCTCTTTTTCCTCTGCCGTGGAAACCAGCAACATTTCAGAAAACAACTTTTCTATCAACCCAAGTCCTGGAGTTAACAGGATGACTCACGATGGGTAGAGAATACGAGCAAGAAATAAAACTTTGTGGTTTTTCAGTCCTGAGATTTGGAGTGTTATTTGTTATGTCAGCAAATGCAGCCTATCCTGACAGATGCAGCTTCTTAGGACTAACTTGTGAGACACGTAACATTGAACAGATGATAAAAGGAACTCAATCTTCCTAAACCTTTATTCCCTCATCTGTAAGATGGGAATAACATGGTACATTTTTTTTTTTCACAGCCGCCTGGGGATTTAATTGAGATAATATATATGCAGTACCTAGCTCACGAAAAACGCTCAATACATAGTAGCTCCTGGTATGATGACCACCCCCCGCCCCGTTCAGAAGTGAAACTCGGTACAAATCATCCACCTGCTGGAATGAGAGGATGGCATTAAAGGAATTTGCTGCGGAGACTGGCCAGCTATTCACTAATCCTGTTTCCTCACCTTATGGGATGCACAGCAAACTACATTTCCCAGCCTCCCTTGCAGTTAGGCATTGTCATGGGACTGAGTTGTAGCCAATGAAATAGGAGAGGAAGTAACTAGTGCCACTTCAAGGCCGGAGCCAATGAAGCTGACAAGCATGACCGTTCATGACCTTTCTCCCTCTGGACTGAATAATGTAGCAACACTCCAAAGGCTCTGTGGATCACGGTGAAGCCACAGAACGGAAGGAGCCTGGGCCCCTGAATCACCACTTGGAGGAGAGTGTCTTGCTGATCAGAACACTTGTTTGGGATTTTACGTTGACGAAAAACAAACTTTTATTGCATTTAAGACACTTAGGTTTTTTTGTTTTTCTGGCTGCGCTGCGTGGCTTGCAGGATCTCAGTTCCCCAACCAGAAATTAAACCCAGGCCCTCGGCAGTGAAAGCCTGGAGTCCTAACCACTGGACCTCCAGGGAAGTCCCAAGACACCTAGGTTTTATTACAGTCTCCCGTGCATAATGCAGAAATCTTTGGTGACTCCATTTCCCAGGAAAAGCTTCCTCTCCCACAGTAAACTAACACTTATTCCTCTCAAGACGAGTTTTCCTCCGAACAGATTCAAACGTCAAGCCACACAGACATTCACTTAGCAGCATGAAACAGCTCAAGGAGCAGGATGGAATGCACGTCTATTTACTTTATTGTTGCGATGACGACAAATATAATGGCTACGGCTTCCCTGGGAATAATCCCGCTCTGAGCGGTAACGGGAAAGTCCGTGACGTGCGATCTGGGTGAGTGTCCTGAGTTCACGGGGAACATTTCATTTCTCCTCCCCTACTTTGCTTTTTATGGAACTTACACTGACGAATGCAGGTGATAATTGTCAGCTCACCTGGTAAAAGCCCAACGTGAGAAGTTTCACAGTTCATCTTGTGTGTCCTGAGGAGGGAGTCGCTCTGGGCCTTCAACAAGTTCACCCCACCCGCATCTCCCACTTCCTCTCTTACCCTCACAATCTACTCTCCCCAGCAAGGTTTGCCAGATTCATAGTTTTTTCGTGATCAATCAAATCAAATCAAATCACTCCTGTTCTTAAAAAGCTTCAACAATTTCTTACCCAGCTCAAATACAAGCAACAAGTCTTGCTGGATCCCCGTCCTCCTGGGATCCACGCGCCCTCCTCTGTGTAACTCTGCAGCGTCTTCCCTCCCTGGGCTTGCCACGTGACTTGTTTTGGGCAATGGAATGCAGTAGAAAGCACAGGTCTGACAGTTCTGAGTGCAGACCTCAAGAGACCTGTATCGCACTTGCCATTTGTGCTTCTGCCACTGGCGTGAGAAATGTGCACCTGGTCTAGCCCAGCTAGGTCCCAGGAGGATGAGAGACATGGGGGCGGAGAACCACCCTAACTAAGGTGCCACGTCCAGCGTGGGGCAGAAGCCCCAGTAGATGCAAGGATGCATGAGCAAAACAGCCGCCTTAGAGACACAGGAGGAGCCCTGCTGGGGCCAGCGAGACCAGCAGAGCAGCGCAGCCAATCCCAGCCTAGCCCTGCTGAGCCCCACAGACGTGTGAGCAAAAAAACTGCTTGAAGCCCCTGATTTGGGGCACGCTTTGTTACGCAGGAATGGCAGCCCCAGCATTGGCCTATGATCCATTTTCTAAGCTCGTACGAGCTATTGAACTTCACCTCATCCCAGAGTTCCAACATGCTCTCTTTCCAACCACGCTGCCCTCCCCTAGGTTCCCACATGACATGCTTTTTCTTGCCCCGGAGGCTTTGCCTATCCAGGCTCCCCTTAATGGAGCCCTCATACTACTCCACGCCCTTTCCCACGGCTGCCTACTGCTGATTATTCATCTTTCAACTCAAATGTAATCCAGGAGAAACCCCCATGACTACGCCATCTAACCCTGGCTCCCAGGTCACTCACTACGTAGAGTCCCCAGTGAGATGCAAATATGTGACAGACGTGCCATGATACGGACTCCCCTCGCGGTGTTGGATCTTTGAGGTGCCAGCCCTGGGCAGCCTCATCCATTTAACTCAGTGGTGCTGAACAAATTCTGTGTGCGCCCTGGCGTGAAAAATTTGGCAAGTGCTGCTTATATCAGCATGCTTACTTCTTTCATATCATTTGCCACAGCCTAAAATTATCCTTTGGCTTCAAAAAACTAAATGATTTGCATATATTCTCTGCCCCAACCCACTGGACTAAGGGTTGGCAAAATCTGGCCCACTGCCTGTTTTTATAAATAAAGTTTTATTGGCACACAGCCATGCCCATCATTTACATATTGTCCATGGCTGCTTTCATGCTACAGTGATGCAGTCGAGCATTTGCGTGACAGAGCCCGTATGATCCACAAAGCCTAAAATATTTACTGTCTAGTCCTTTACAGAAGCAGTTGGCTGATGCTTACATTAGATTAGGAACTGTCAGAGGACAGAAATCTTGTTCGCTTTGGTCACTTTTGTATCTCCTGCACCTAGAATGGCACCTGCCACCTAACAGGTCCCCAATGCATGTTGGAGGATGGATGAATTGGGACTCCAGCAGACACGTGTGTTTAACTCCCATCTCTAAATGTCAGGACAGCTACAACGCTGGTGACCGCTAAGCGTCCCTTGGGTTTCTCAGAAGAAAATGCCGAGGCTGCCTCCACTGGTGACAGAAGGAGTGCTTGGTCTGCATCTGCGGCAGCCTAGACAATTGGAAAGTTTGAAGAAATGAGAAAAACTCAAAGTTCAATTTCCTCGAATAAGCAATTGATGCTTTAGAGTATAATTATCAGGAAAAAAGACGGTAAAAACCCCAACACATTGTTTAGCATACGTTATGTTAATGGCGGGTTAGGATGGCCCACTGTGCATAATTTAGCCGAACAATTGATACCAAATTTTAATATATATATATGTGATTACTGCTACAGAAACCAAGCACCAAGACAAAACACAGGAGAGCTCATAACAGGCACACGTGAACTCTGAAGGCCTAATTACATCACGGGGGAGGGGAAACGGACGCTGCTGAACCAAGCAGAAAACGGGGGTAATTTGTAAACAGGTACAGCGGAGGTCCAGGTGCACGGCATGTGTGCGGGGCTGGAGGGGCTGGAGGCCCGGACTTCCATCTGGCTTTGCAAGGATGGAGGGGTTCAGGATCACTTTCCTCAGCTGAAAACATAACCTCCAAGCCCCAGACAGGTCGGCTCCCTCCTGGCCTGCCCTCCGGTTCAAAAAAGAGAAAGCTGAGGACCGGCTTTTCCAAGGAAGCTTTTCCACGCTTCCTTGGGTAAAAAAAGAAAAACTGATTTTCCATGTCTGCAATCTGAGGCCCTTTGCTCTTGTGTCTCTGCCTGATGCCCTCGGAGACCTGAGTTCCTGATACTTGAGGGAGCAGAGAGAGGCCGGTCTAGACCCACCCTGACCCCTGGACTGACGTTATCACGAGTGCTTTCCACTTAGACATTCTGTAAGTGACTCTCTTCTAATTGCAGCTCCTCTGTAGATGGGAGATATTGAAATAGGTGATTGTTCAGGAACGTTCTGGTTTTAAAAACAGAGTCTGTGAATCTGAATCAATGACTTTTCAGATTTTGTCCCCCTCATTTAAGCAGGATTGCAAATCTGCTTACGTCATCATGGTCACTCCCTGCTCGGGCATCATACGCAGGCAGCAGGACCCAGTCATTCGACTGCCCCCAAACATCACCAAGCACCTGGAGTAGAAGGGCTCTGGGAGGGCTGCTCTGCCTCTGAGTCCACAACAAACAGACCAACGATCAAAAAAGCCATCAGGGCAGACTTAGGAGAAAGTCACCAAGTTCTCTCTCATTTCTCTTTCCTCCCATTCCTTTAATTGTGGAGGGAATTCATACCTATGGGAGTCTGAGTTGTACCGGGTTGAATAATATCTCCCCCAGATTGAAGTCCTTCCTAGAACCTCAGAATATGACCTTATTTGGAAATAGGGTTTTTTTGGTAGATGTGTAATTAGTTAAGATGGGGGGCTGGGCTGGTGTCCTTAAGAGAAGAGGAGGAGAGACACAGAAACAGAGACACAGGGAGAACGGCCATGTGATGGCGTAGGCAGAGATTGGAGTGACGTGTCTACGAGCAAAGCAACATCAAGGATGGCTGGCACCGGCAGAACCTAGCAAGAGGCAAGGGAGGATTCTCCCCTAGAGCCTTTAGAGGGAACATGGCTATGCTGACGCCTTGATTTCTGACTTGTGGCCTCCAGAACTATGACAGAATACCTTTCTGTTGTCTCAAGCCTCTCGGTTTGTGACACTTCGTTACCGTAGCCCTAGGAAAGGAATGCAGAGCCGTCTAGATAATAAAATGCTAGAGTTTTAGCCTTAAAGAGCCATCCTAGACACCACCTACAAACACTTCCTTTTTCTGGTTCAAGAAGCTGAAATACGGGGGCATTAAACAGTTTCAGGTGACACCTCTTATCTCCACATCTCCACTGGCTGACACCTTCTATCACATGCCTTTTTTTTTTTTTTTTTTTTTTTTTTGGCCACACCTCACGGCATGAGGGATCTTAGTTCTCCGACCAGGGATTGAACCTACGCCCCCTGCATCGGAAGCACGGAGTCTTAACCACTGGACCACCAGGGAAGTCCCGCATGCCCTTTTTAATGGAAATTCACGCTCATGACAAAAGAGCTCAGACAAGGACCGTATGGTAGATAGAATAATGTCGTGTCCCCCCCCGCCCCCAACGTCCACACCCTAGGTGTGTCTGCTGGCTGGCACCTTTGCGCATTTCCTGAGAGAATCCCTCGCAGACGCGGATCACAAGGCACATCTCTCTGGGGGGAGCCCGGCCACACTCCAGGCTACAATCAGGACAGTGGGGCTCATCCTCACCAACTGAAATGGAACTCCCCTTTCCCCGCCATTTAGGTCAAATGTCCAGCGAGTTTTCAATGGTCTCAGAGGCTGCATACTTGATTCTGTGCCCTCAGAAAGCTCTTTCCGACACAAAGTACGTATATCACCCAAGCACTTGGTTCTAATGTGTGATCATGGGTGAACACAGAGATCCCGCCAACTGTTAGAATTTGAGGCAAAATCACACTGATAAGAGCAGATGAGCCTTCCACAAAACTTGGCACCAACAGCGCTCACTGGTGCTAATTTTCACCTCTACCCTTTGCTGAGCAGTTACCACATATGTCTATCCTTATACACATCATCTCACGGGTTATCACACCAACACTATGAAACGGGCACTATGATTAGCCCCATTTTGCACATGGGGAGACTGAGGGCTTAATGAGGCTCATTAAATTTCTCAGGGTCACAGAGTAAGTTGCGGGGCTAGGACTTGAAGTCAGGTCTGCTGGGCTCCAAAATCCACAATCTTCCGTGTTCTTCTTCGCTGCCACCTGCCCCCTTCCTCGACACCCAGCCCCTCTATCAGATTCCTGCCGAGAGAGCGCCAGCTGCATCTTCACGTCTTTCAACCATATGTTTCAAAGGTACGTTTTCTTTTCCCTTAAGAAGCGTCTGCTGATTGCCTAAACTGTGAGCTCAAATATACTTCCCCGAATTCAGGAGACATGTGCTATTTGGAGATTCCTACCATTCATTCCCTTTCTTTTGCTTTATGATATCCCATCTCCTTTTAGTAGCTGATCTTCACTGCAGCTCTCAGGGCCATGGGTTTGGGTGACGCTGATGTCACTTCCTGGCTCCAACAGTGAAACAGAACTCTTAACTAGTCAAGGGAGTTTCATGGTCCCTGGCCACAGTGACTGAGGGGACATGTGTCCAGAGAGATCCAAGCAGAGGCAATGAGTGACAGACAGCCCTGGCCTTTTGCCCAAACTACTGGTAGCAGTGGCCAGAGGGTAACCTGTTTCTGGAATTTGCTCCGTACATCTCAGCAGGATGTGAGGGAAGGGCTGCTAGAGGGAAAAGGCATCTCTTAGAATAAAGCCAACATAGAAGAAATCAAAATTGAGAAATGGAGAGAGAATGTTTTCTGATCGTATTATTTAAGCACCTGGATCCAGCTATGCCTGAAGTTAGACCTACCCCAGGATGTATCAGTGACTGATCCAAAGCAGTCCCTTTTTCTCCCAAAATCTATTTTGACTTCTTGAGTTCCGTCCTGGCTCTAACCCTCACCCGTGGGCTTAGTTTTGCCTTCAGAATCCACAAAGAACAAGTCAAACTCCCCTGGAGAAAAACTTTGTATAAATCAAAAACCATTAAAAAGCATCTCTAATTTCCACTACCATGCCACCACCTCTATTCATCTGGTACCTTTAATTCACAAAGTTCCTTGTCAAGTTTCCTGGCACCCTCACGGGAAACAAATTATACATAGATTTTTGTTTTTCTTTTTCTTTCTAAACTTACATTACCATTCAAAACTATGTCTCGCTTATGTTCAGATACAAGTAGCTGAGATCAGCTCCTCTCACCTGCCCACGTGTCTAGGAAGCATCTGCCACAAAGGAAATAGCAGTGCCCAGGTATGATGGGAACTGTCTTTATAACAACAGAGGTTGTCCATGACATCACTGAACAGGAAGGCTCAAAAGCAAAGACTAAGAGCGAATCTTAGCAGACAGGCAAGAAGGATGAGAAAACAAGGGAGTCCTTAGTTGTTTAGCCATCATGGAATTCTGATTCATCATCCGAAAACCCAGGGACACATGAATGAAAGTATTAAAAGCTATTTTAATTTGAGCTATCATTCTCTGTGTGGGGCTATTTTTTTTTTTTTTTTGTATGTGCACGGTTCAACGTTGTATTAGATAAACGTGCATTTGAGAAATCCAGATTAAGGGGGGACAGGAGGAGAAAAAAAATAATCTGGGCATTCAGTTCCCCTCCCACAAATTCATCCTGCAACGATTCTTGCAAAACCTTCTGCCCACTGGAACTGTGTGTGTATGATTAACTGTACATGAGCCCAACAGCCTGCATATGTAGTTAATTTGCTCCAAATTTCCATGCTGCATTATAACCCTAATGATCACTAATAATAGACAAACCCACATTTTATTGAGTAAGTAATTTGAGGCATTATGATTTTTATCGTGTGAATAGGATCAGGCTGACCAATTTACACTGGGCAGAGCAAGATAAATAACTAGAGAATCAATCTCTCCAGTAGCAGGCTCCGTCTCTTAGCGAAATGATACGCACTGATTGGGAGAGAGGACCAGCTCTGGGCCCTGCTAGAGGAAGAGTCAATGAACTTCTGTGTTCCAAGCCAAAAGGTCGGGCAGGGAGTGCATTTCTACCCATGACATGATGCGAAAGACAGAGGTGAAGCCTCAACTTTGGGGAGAGTGTAGGAGAGAAGGGGCTTTGTGGTCAGCAGACATAGGTTTCAAGCCAGCTCTGCCCTCCACTCATGACATGACCTTGGGTAAGTCACTGAATGCATCTGAGCCTCTACCTGTGAACACACCTGGCTACGGGTGGAGGAACTGGGCACGCAGGTTAACCAGGAGGATGCAGGGGAAGGCACCTGGCACGTGGTAAGTAGACAGTGAATTAATCCTTCCCATGCATTCTGGACCACGACGAGAGAGGTGCATATTTTACATCCATCTTGCAGAACAAAGCAGGGTGAATTTCTCGTTCATTTTCATGAAAGAAACCACCGAGGTCCTTAGAGGGGAAAACAGTTACTGGGCTCCTCCAGGCTCTCTAAACATGGATGATAGAGTGGAGAGGAAGCGGAGCTTGGAAGTTCGCTATTTATCACTTCTAGAATATCTGCCTGAAATTTGTCTGGAAACTAGAGCCAAGCGATTGGGAATGAAAAAAAGAAAAGCATAAAGTCATGCCCAGGATTCAGATCCAAGGTTGAGTCCTGAACCACTTCATTCCCCTGCCATCTGTGGTGATGGGGCATGTCTTTCTGAGCTGGGATTGCTCTTGGTGGCCTGTTTCTGACCCCAGTCACTTGAAATTCCGATCCCGTGTTCCCGGGTGCCGGCTCTCTCCACCCTGGCAGACCTCAGCCCTCGCTGGCCTCCGTGTCTGCAAACTTAATGAGCTGACCCCCGCTCCAGCATCCAGGTCCCTCGTGAGAGCCGGGGACACCACAAGGCTTGGGTCTGACCGGAGCAGGCCATTCTCAGGGCACTCAAGGAGTGGTGGGCAGAATCCTTCCACTGGGGGAGTAGGCATTCAGCCAGAGGGGGCGAGATCTGATGGAAGGTGACAACCACAGGCTGGAGGACAGAGAGGCAGGGTTGACGGGGAGATGATGGACCTCACAAAGGAAGAAAGCCAGGAACTAAGAGACGTCAACCATGAGCGCGAGAGCGGTTTCTACCTTTGGTTTTCTATTTAAGTTGGGGCGAGACCATGGGGCAATATTTATACTGTGTCAGACAGGTTACCTTCCATTATGATTTACGTGATGCATTCCATGTATCACGGCATTGCCTTCTTGTCATGGTTCTGTTACCGATAAAAGATTGAGGCCCAGAAAGGTGAACTATACTTAACTGATAACCAGCTGGTAACTAGAGGTGTCTGGGTCCACACCATTGTCCCCCAGACCCCAGAGCCTAGGCTCCATCCTTGGGTGCAGCTTGGCCCCTTCCCCAGGCAAACCAGCTGGGCAACCACTGGCTACGTTACTTTCTGTCATCAGAAAAATATCCCCAACACAACCAAGGATGGGGTGTGGAGCACAGCCTGAGAGTCTATCAAGCGTGGCTTCCTGAGAGAAGCAACTGCTAAGTCAAGCTGTGAGTCAGGTGACCAATAGAAGAAAGGGTATTTCAGGCAGAGAACATCATGGACAAAGGTCCAGAGAGCGGGGAGAACAAGGTGAGGAAACCGAGGCCAAAGTCACTAGAAGTAGGACTCCTGGCTCATCTGTTTCTTATCAAGTGTCACCCCATTCTCCCAGGCATCCGAAGGAAGTGGTGCATGGGACAGTGACACTTTGTAACACGCTGAGTCAAGAGGCCAATGTTAGGATGGCAACGGGGAAATCAGACACCTGGACCACGGACACAGCCATGAGCAGGGGGATGGCGCCTGAGGCCCTACCAACCCCGACCTGCCTTTACCGTGGGCAAACGCATCTCCTCTGGTTCTGCGTGACCACGCGCAAGAGGAGGCCACCCCTCTGTTCCTGGGCTTGGCTGTCCTGTGGGGACAGCAGGCTCCTTTTAAACCTCCTCTCAGTAGATGCTCGATGGAACTCCCTTTCTGATGAGGTGAACTGGTTCCTGTGGCCAAGAGATGAGGAAATTTGAGGACCCCGGGAGGTCCTGGCTTGTCCACAAAGACAAAGCAATTTCCTGCAAAGCCAGATCTGAATTCTGCAACCTCTGGGCAAAACTGCCGCACAGTGTCTTAGGTTCAAAATGGTAACATGAGTACCACCTAGAAAAAGAATCCCCCAACTAAACGAAAGCAACCAGAATTTTCATTCTCTTAAATTTTTTTTTTAATGCAACACATCTAGTTCAGTTAAATTCAAGAACCCCAACGTAGAGGCTAAACACCAAGTCATATTAATGATAAACTATTAAAAATCCCCTCTGGGCAGGCAATAGCTTTGAAAAAAATCATACTAGAAAGAACTCAATAAAAACACGTGGTTATGAAATGCATGTTTATAAATTATCTTCTCCACATGTGCTACCTCTTTTTAAAACTTATTTTTCTCACTTAAGAGTTAGCAATACTTCAGAAAACTCTGACAATATAAGATATTCTAAAAAATCATAATTATGCTAATGAGAGACCAATACCATCTCAGTAAATTTCCTTCCAGTCTTTTTTTTTTTTTCCTGTGCATGTCTAGGACGTGTTAATATGTATTTTAGCAATTTTCCCATAATTAGAATCGTAAGGTTTTCCTTCCTTCATTTTCCAGCTAACGTTGTAACACGAGCATTTTCTCTCCTTTTTCATGATAATGAGCATCAACAATGAAATGCCCTTTTATGAACTTTATCTTAAGGAGACAATCAATTCCATCTTTATGAAAACAACCACATAGATATGAGTAAAGACAAATATTTATAAAGGGCCAACGGGGTGCTAGGTGACAAAAAAAAAGTGTAGATGGACTCTTACTCTGCCCCCGGGCTCAATGGGGGGGGGGGGAGCACATCCTTTCGAACTGCATACTGCTCTCTCCCAGTCGCTAATCTGAATTTATTGTTGAGGAGGGAAGCTAACAGAATGCTAAAAAACCTCCTGCACACGAGATCTGGCAGATACTGCAGGCTGGCTGCCATCACATGTTGATGAGCTTTTTCTCGTTCTGTAGGGGAGGAACCTTTCTAGAGAAGAAATGCGGGTTTTCATGCTTTTCTCGGATGGAGAGCCTGTCCTTGTAGCTGCAGCTGGCATTTCCACTGGCACAGCCAGCTACCCAGGGGGCAGGCAGAAGCCAGGCAGAATCCTAATCTCTGGTGGAAAGAGCTTCTGACCTTGGGGCTAAAAATGTCCTAGATGACCCTGTAGGGGATAAAGTAACTCAACCCCCCCTAGAAATGCAAATGAAGCCAACCTCTCCTATGGTCCCAGTAGAGCCTACTGAATCAGCTTGTGCTAGAAATTAAGGCTGCAGGCGACTAGGAGGATTTGGCAATGTGTCCATCCCGCCTCACCTGCTGGGAGGAGGCGGGGCGTGGTTTCTACAGCAGGGACCTTGTCAACAAGCAGATCTGGATTTGCTCCCTGCCACTCGCTAGTAGTGTGACCTTGGGTAGGTGGCAACTGCTGGGTTCTAGTCTCCTATACCAACACCCGTTCCACAGGCTTATCAGCCTTTACATGGGGAACCCCAGCCTAGTCCCCAGCATACAGCATCTTCAGTGAGAATTCCTTTCCTCCTCCAATCTCCTGGCCCTAGAAAGGTTCATCCTTCTTCTCCAGACTAGCCTTGTGAACCAAAACCAGTCTAGTTTCACCCGTACCCTGGCACTTGCCAGGCAAGGAAGAGTAAAGAAAGAGGTGTTTCCCTAGAGCTGAGAGCAGACCCAGAGAAACAACGGAAAGTTCCAGAGGAGAGATTGCTGTTGCTTTTCCGACGATCCTGGCTTTCCAGGCTCCTCTCTGTTCCTTGAGAGATGTAATAAACTGAAAATCACTGAAGTAAAGCCCCAGGCCCTGCCCTGAGTCTAAAAGAGGAGCCCCACATTCTCAACAGGGTGCCAGAGAAGCAGTAACTAGAAAAACAGCTAACCCATGAGCCATGATGTACAAATTGCCATGCTCATATTCCTTTTGTGTGGCTGAATGGAGCCAAGATAGTGAATTGAGAAAAGGTGACTTCAAAACCACTCACTGCCCATGCGGAACAATTCTTTTGGCATCTCCACTGAACCATAACCTCTCTTCTTGTGTCTAAAATCACCTGACACTAACACCTTCAAGGTCATCTCTTCTGAGATAGGATAAACACAGAGCCCATGGCAGATAGGCAGCATGCATGTCTATACTTCCTAATCCTCCACCCACTGCAGACATTGCTAATCAATCCCAGCACTCTTTCAATCAAGTACAGATACAGCTCTTCTCAAAACAGAGGTCCAGACAGCCACTGCCAATATAATGGAGTTGGGAAGCCTTTCCTGGATGGAAAGATTAAGGAGTATCATCATACGTTTTTCCCCTTAAACCGAAGTCTACAATAATTGAGACAGAGGGAGGCCCGGACTCTGGCACTTCAAAAGTTGCTGCTCAAAAAAAAAAAAAAAAAAAAAAAAAAGTTGCTGCTCAGAGCAAGCTGCACCAAACGAAGGCTTGTCAGAAGCCTAGCACATCATTAATAATGCAGAAAACCCAGACATTTATACGGAGATCAACTGGCAATAATTCTATGGGACAAGACTGGGACTGAAATTGCAAAGTTGAACATGAAGGGCACTGTCTGAATAACGCAGGAAGAGTGATGATGTTTGGATTTTTCAGCAAAAAACAAGTGCCATTTGATGGGCTCTGTCTGGTGGGAGTCTGGGTAAAGAGTGGGTCCAAAGGTGTGGTCACCCAGGTCGGGGGACAGCTGCAGGGGGTGTGGTGTTCGAGAGACCACCTGAGGAGGGAGAGACTTGAGCCTAGGAGATATTCAGTTTCCAAATCCAAGGGATCCTATGGGGAGTGAATGAGAGCCCGGGGAGCTGGCGAAGGAGAACTGGGGAGAGTGGGAAGGCAGGAAAATGAGCATGGAGCAATACTCAAAGGCACAAAGTAGTCCCCTTGTGACTGCTGGGCACGCTCAAGGAATCAGCAGAAGACAGACCTTAACCAGGAACTTCCCCAAGCAAAACGCCAAGGGACACTGGTGGTTACATATGCATGGCCTTCTAGGCTCCTAGGACAGCCCGAGGAGGCTCCTTGAAGAAGCTGTCACTTCTTGTCCCCAGACACTCCTGAACTCCCAATCAGAAGGCATTTCAGGAGCGGCCTGGTGCATACCCTCCACTTACGGATAAATCACAAACCAAGGGGCTAGTCCCCAGCCCCGCACTTAGGTGTGTCTCTCTCGGTCGTCTTTGAACGGGGTCAGGCTTTTGATTCTGGCTGCATACTCTAGACAGCCTAGAATTCTCCTGGATTCTCCCACCACTGGAACCCAAAGGAAGGGATAAGAAAGGACTGGGTTTTTAGTTGTATAGCCGGGGCCAACGATTCTAGAAAGGTAACTTCTTGCTTTTGAAGACTTACTGTGGTCTCTGGTGGGTATCTCCAAGGGCAATTCACGCTGCATAGGCAAAACTGAAAATACTGGTGTTGGGATAACAGGATTATAGGGTTCTTCCCCCCAAAAGTTTGTCGGTTTTATTTTCCTGGATATTAGTGTAAATGTTTAATGTAGAAAATGTGGACTCGTTAAAATAATCAGCAATACAATTAACCACTGATGTGCCATAGGTGATTTTCAGACTAAGTATACAGTCATCTTTACTATCTTTCAATAATCCCACCAGTGGCTCATTTACAAAATATATTTAATGCTATAGTTCCGAATCTTTTATCTTTAAAATAACCACGTAAAAGACCACGCTTAGCCTAACAGACTGCCCAGGAAAATCAAAGGTGTGTTTAGTAATATGATGAATAATTCCTTCATGTAATTTATGGCGTTCCAGTAAGCCAGGGCTTTGAGCACTGCAGGTATGCTCTGACAGAAAAGTAGTTTTATTTTTAAATAATTAAATTTCCTTTTTTTTTTTTTAATAAAGGAAATGACACAAAATCATTCACTATGCTAGATACTGAAAAGATAAATGCCTTTGGGAAAGTCCAGGAAAAGATAATCATCCCACAATAGAATAAATATCTGGGAATTAAGCCCAGAGGATTGGGGAAGCCAGTCTTAACGATCATTCAGTGAAGTCAGGGGACAGAATATTAAAGACAGCGGCGTGTCTGACCAGAGCCCAGAAGAACACGCGGCAGCTGGAGAAAAATGAGGGCAGCCGCGCACACCTCGGAGGGAATGCCTTTTGCGTTCTGATAGTTCGCATATAATTTCATTATTTATGTAATCCTATCAAAACATATAGAAGGCCCAAATGGATGTCAGAAAAATTATCGTTATTACTAATAATGGTGCTTTTCATTTATAGAGAGCGCCTTTTTCCGAGCCAGTGAAATATTGTTAACATTGGGCATGAGGCTTTTTAGGAAAATTAATGCTTAAAATACCCCTTTAGTGTGATATGTGGGAAATATTATAGATGGGAAAGAAAGATGATTAACAGAAAAAAGGTCAAGAGGGCATCATAAAAGACGTTCCAATCAGGTCCACACCCATCACCACCAGCCCACGCAGACCACGTGGGCACGGCTGCAGCTACAAGGAGGCACCTGGCTCTTCCTACCGGGTCTGCCTTTGCCAGGACTGAATCAGAGGTGCCCTGCACAGCTCCCTTGGCCGGGCCTGCCAATGCCACCTGGTTCTCACATCCCTGTGAAACGGACCAGACACACCTGCCTGGTAGCGGGACAGACAGTCCTCAGTCTGGAGGCTCTGGTTTAAAAAGATTAAAAAGCTACAACATGGATGAACCTTAAGGACATGAAACTAAGTGAAATAAGCCAGTCATGAAAGGACAAATACTTTATGATGCCACTTACAAGAGGTATCCAGAATACTCTTAATTCATAGCGACAGAAAGTAGAATGGCAATTGCCAGGGGCCGGGGGGAGTGGCAAATGGGGAGCTAGTGTTTATCATGGATACAGAGTTTCAGGTGGGGAAGATGAAAAAGTTCTCTTCTGGAGATGGATGGTGCTAATGGTTGCAGAGCAATGTAAATGCACTTTATGCCAATGAACTGTACACTTAAAAGCGGTTAAGAGCCCTGTCCCACGTTCAGACTTTCACTTTCTCAAGATTCTAACATAGTATAGCTTAAGGTGCGCTGCAGCTAAATGAACTTATCCCACATCAGAATCCCAAAGAGCTCAAAGATGTCTTGACAACAGTGCTGCCGGACATTCTGGGTTTACTGTGTACTGAGGGAATTAAGAGGCATTTAGACCAGATGCCTTTTTCTCAGGGGCTAATATGCATCTTTTTTCCATTTTGCAGCTGAGGATGTAAGAAGTGTCTGGCTCTTGCAGAAAAACTCGAAGATGTGGAAGTGAGTTGGTCCAGCTGTGATGGGGGTGGGGCAGAGTTCCCCTCGTAAGCATCTATATCCAAAGTCCCGGCCTGGGGCCTCTTGATCTGGGCTCTATTCTTCATCCATCAGTTGTCTTTATCTTATTGCTGTCCTGAGATCCCTTGGCTAGGCTGTTTGTCCAACTGTACCATTTAAAATACGTTTCCAGGATAATCAATCCTTTGGCAGGTCATCCTCAAATATAACTTTTGTTGTACTTATTTTTCGAGGACGTGGTGAACACTTTCCACATTCCAACGTTTGAGTACATCGGCCCACGTAATAGGTCTGCTTTCCTCCCTAACTTCAATGCTGGAGGCTATAAGTTCTAGGCCCACGTGCCTAGAGCCCGTGCTCCGCAACAAGAGAAGCCACCGCAATGAGAAGCCCGCGCACCGCAACGAAGAGTATCCCCCGCTCGCCGCAACTAGGGAAAGCCCGCACGCAGCAACTAAGACCCAGTGCAGCCAAAAATCATAAATACATAAATAAAAATAAATAAATAAATTTATTAAAAAAAAAAAAAAAAGTGCTTTGCTGAAACCCTTCAAGGAGTTTGGGGTTTTTTGGGCACGAGCCACCTTGAGTGGCCCTGCAATAAACCTTTCTCTGCTCCAAACTCCGACATTTCCGTTTGTTTGGCCTCACTGTGCATCGGGCATTCCGTAACACAAGAACAGCAGCGCCAGGATGGGGGCAGCCACTTGGTGTGCTGGTCAGAACCAAACACTGTCCCCCAGGGAGACACCCACCTCCCTCCACTCAACACCCCACACGCGGGCCTGCCAGAGATGGCAAATCTAGCTGGGACTATCCCCCAAGCCCTAAAAACCCCCCAACGGGAGGACAAAACCTGTATAACTTGTGAGTGGCCCTTCACATGTTAAAGAAACCCTAGTGTTCATATACTTTCCTGCTAGATTCTTCAGAAGATTAGAATCTGCACTTACATCCAGCTGTCACGGTACTAGATGACAAATGTCCTGGTCACAAAAGAGGCTGGTGCAAGGCTGCTAGCCCAAGGTTTAAGGACCCAAGTGCACGATCCTTCCAAGCCATGGAAATGTTGTACCGGGACGGGGTAGGGGTATGTCATCTTTGGAGGAGCCAAACCTAACAGCAGACGGGTAGAGATGGCGCTTCTTTGTGAGCTGGTGTGTCCTGCTCCCTGGGAACGTGCTCGGCCCACAGTCAGCTCCTTTGTGGCAGAGTTTGTGCAGGAACCTTAAGCCATCACAGCTAATGGGATTGCCCGTGAACATCAAAGGGCAGCCTTGTGAGCGCTTTGGGGAAGAAGCGACATGAAAAGTATTTGAAATGCTGGGTAGTCTTGGGGGCAATTCAGAAAAATTTGACAACCATACCTGTCAGCTGGCTTTGGAGAAGGTCCACGTATGCACTGGAGGAGAGAAGCCTTAATGAAGAAGTACTAAAGTAATTATGAAAAAAAATTAAAAGGGGAGAATGATAAAAGTTTCCTAAGTAATACAAAATCATTACAATGTCCTGGCAGACATGCATTTTTAAACAATGGCTATAATAACGGAAAATTAGACTTCATTACTTAGTCATAAAGTTCTGGTTAACACTGAACTCCATTTGTAACAGTTTACTTTTATAAACAGCATCTTTGGGGCAGATGCTACTTTTCAGTCACGCAATGTCCCAAACAATTGTCTAGTTGGATTACGGGGTAAATTAGTGCTTATCCTGGTTCGTAACAGTTGTTACCCGCCATCAGGATTACAGAGAAATTATAAAACATACAGGTTGATGGCCCTAGTATGCCATTAAAATGATTGTGTGCATTTTTACTTCTTTTTTTATTTAAAACATGGTTGAAACTTAAAGATAGCAAACAATGTTTGATGAATCTACAATCTTTGTGCTAAAGGGAGAGTCAAAAAATCAGTAAATCCGCAGTGGAATTAGTAACTGAGATTCCTGGAAGCTCTAAAAGGAAATATTAAATATGCAAAATCTTGTTGAAAAGCATAATTAAGTCCATCGATGCCTAAAGTTGAAAGGGCCAGCAGTTTCTCACGAAAGTTAGAGATGCCAGTTTCATATAAAAGTCTATTGCTCTAACTTTTGGGAAAACAACCAACAACAAAAGGAAAAGAGTTTTTAGAGATGAGCATTCCACTCTCAGTCCCCCCACTCTTGTGGCCTCCGCAACTCCAGGGCACCCCTGCATGAAATATGCCAGGGAATCAGGTACGTGTCTCATTTCTCCCAGAGTTTATACCAAGACGATGCGAGAAGCTGATCAGGGCTCTATAAAGCATTCCGAATCCAACAGAGAAATGCCATGCATAAATGCAAAGAGAGAACAGTAATTCTTGCATTACACTGCTCGAGAGACTTCAAGAAGATGGACGGTGGTGTTCCTATCCAATTGCTTTCAAGCTTTCCATTAGGTCAAGTGCGTGCCATATATCGAATGAAAAGCCCCCGGGTCACATTCCCTCTCCTTAAAGTGAATGCACAGTTGACCATGGCTGTTGCGGCTATGATTATTGTGGTTATTCTATGCGTTATTATTACTTTTTCAATAAGCCGACAGCACTGAGCGCTTGCTATATACCGGGCCCAGTGCTAAACTCTTCATTTACATTATCTTATTGGATCCTCCAAAACCCCTACGCCATAGGTAGTAGTATTACCAGATTATTTTTCAGACGAGGAAATTTACACGCAGGGAAGGAAAGTATTTTGCCATAAGGTTACAAAGCTAGAAAGCACAGAGCAGGGACTCCGTCTCCAGAGCAAGCCCTTTGGTTGTCTCTTCCACCAGACCCCCGGATGCTTCTGAGAAAATGCCCCTGACGTGTGCCGCCCCAGTTCCGGGCTTGGGGTGGGGAGCCGCTGCCTCCACTCGGCCTCCCTTCCCTCTTGGGCTCCAGCCTCTCACATCAGTGCTTATTATTTGGCATAAATCAGCCCCCCAATTACACGAATGCCATGGCCACGAACACTTGTAATTAAAACTGGGACTGACATCCTGAAAGTCTGTTCCCTTCCCCATCCCTCTCTTTGTCCTGCAAAGATATTATTGGAAAGAGAATGAACAATCGTCGGGAACATATGCTTTCGGAATATAATGGGACTCAGCTCCTAGGAGGAGAGGCTGTAAAAGGGCGCTGGGACGAAATTTAAAGTAGACAGCTTTATTTACTAGCTACTGGGGCATGTCCAAGGAATTACAGAGAAGCCAATAGGCTTGATACCAACCGGGGCGCTGTGGGGCAGATTGCCAGAAGGTTCTCTCACCCCCCTCACTGGCCCCCCTCACAGGCATCGGAGCAACTTTCCACAGCTGCCCACGTGTCCCAGGCACTTGCCACCCGAGCCCACCGGGAGCTGATGCCTGCCTAGAGCTCCGCCCCTCTCTCTCCTCTCCTGCTTCGTGCTCCGTGCTGCCTGGCCTTTGCACTCAGAGTTCCCTCTGCCTGGAGAGTACCTGCCACCCTAACTCTCTTTGTCTTTGCCTCTCTGGCTCCTATTCATGTGTCAAAGCCGGTCAATAACAATCGCTGAAATTTATCAAGCACTTACTATGTGCCTGCAGGGAGAGCTTTGCACACACGGATGGGTCTGCTCTCAGAGGACCCCCGTAATGCCGATGCTGGTCTTGTCCCCAGGTGATCCTGGCTCCAGGAAATCTCCTCGTGCCCCTCTGTACTGACATCTGTTACCGATTCCTTCCCACCACTTTATTATAACGAACAAACACAAACTAGAGCAGGGTATTTAACCTGAGTGCCCGTGGGTACAATTCTAGAGAGAGAGGGTGTACTGAGCCAAAATATTACATCTTTATTTTCACTAACCCCTAACCGAAACTTCCGTTTCCTTCATTTAAGCAACAAAATAAAATGAGAAGCATCTATGAGTTCATCACAAGAGAAATTACGCTATTTTCACCACTAGCAATGTTATTTAATGGGTTAGTTAGAACGTTTATTACTAGATCTCATGTTTTAATATTTGGATGACTGTATTTCAATACAACTGGTTTCCTTTGTGATCCTGTGCAATTTATTTTATGCATTTAAAAACATTATTCTGAAAAGGGGCTTATAAGTTCCACTAGGTGCCCAAAAGGTCCGTGGCACAAAACTGGTGAAGATCCCTGAATGAAGCGTGAGGTCCAGAGCAGGGACCAAGTCTCTCGCAGCTTTGCATCCTGCATCCACCTGCCTGGTGCCATGTGGCGCTTGAATACTCCAAGAGTGTTGATTAAAGGAAAGCAACGTGCCTAAAAACTCTTTTGCTGTATACAGATCTGTAGGATGGCTTTTCATTATTTTTAGAGACGTATCATTCACTCATTCATTCATTCATTCATTCATTCAGCAAATACAGGCATAACTCTGAGATACTGCAGGTTCAATTCCAGACCACTGCAATCAAGCAAATACCGCAATCACGCAAGTCACACGAATTTTTTGGTTTCCTAGTGCATATAAAAAATTATGTTTATACTATACTGTAGTCGATTAAGTGTGCAGTCGCATTATATCTAAAAACATAACGTACATACCTTAATTAAAAAATACTTTCTTGCTAAAAAATGCTAACCATCATCTGACAATGCATGGTTGCCACAAACCTTCAATTTGTAAAAAATTCAGTATCTGCCAAGCGCAATAAAACCAAGCACAATAAAATGAGGTCTGCCTATATACAATAAAAGCTTTCTATGTGCCAAGCACTGGGCTAGCATTAGAGATACAGCTTTGAACGGGACTAAAAAAACCACGTTCTGCCTTCCCTGAGAACACGTTTCTGAAGCTTCTGCATCCCCTTGGTCTTCTATCCGTGTTGAACAACTTGGGGTGACCTATTTAGCTACCCACCCTTCGATGCCAAGAATCCCCTTAGCTCCCTGTCAAGCTAAGCCCATCAACATATTCTTTCACTTAAAAAAAAATCTATAAACAGCAGGCAGCCAGCTTTTTATACTTTTGTGGGAGAATGAAACACATCAGACCTCAACGTGGCCACCTATTTTCCGAGATTCCAAAATGGCGGGCACAAAGAAGAATCCACAGGATGCGTGGGAAGATGCAACACACTTTCCTTATACCTGCATGTAGCTTTACATGACTCACAGTACTTTCCCCTCTTTAGTGTCCTGATTTTATTGCCTCATTTGCCTGGAATATCCCTTGGCCATCTCCCTTTTTCTACCCAGCAAACTTGAACAATGATTTGCTAATAAAAAGGATGATGACGATAGCTAATATTGGTAGATCACTTTCTACGTGCCTGGCCTGTCTTTTAATGCTGTGCTTGCTGCTTGCTGTGCTGTGCTTACTGATACATTTAATCCTCCTTAACTACCTGGTGGTGGGTACTGTTAACATCCCCATTTTATAGATGAAGGAACTGAGGCACAAAGAAATCTTCTTGCTCGTGGTGATGCAGTTAGCAAGGGGCAGGCGTTCATCAGTTGTCTCGTGAATACCAACTGTGTATACACAGTGCAGATGAGATAAGAAAGGCAGGCCTATCGCCATGTCTCTGATGACAAATGTTAGTGACTAGTTCCTCTCGTCGGCGGGGGTCAGTAGACAAGGGGAAGGCTAACCAGCCTTGACTGTACGCTTGGTGGAGACAGAATTACCCTATGAACTAAGTGTATATACCCTTGTTGGATATATGAGAACACTGTGGATCAGAGAGGTTGCCTAATTTGCTTAAAACCACCAGCTAGTTAGTAGTGGGTCTGGGTTTTGAATCTGATGCAGACATTAAAGTCAAGTCTTCCATCCTTCTCTTTTCTCTTTCCACTTGACCACTAACCAAGAGCTAGAGTCTGCCCCTCGGTGTGCTTGCAATACAATCGCACCTTTAGAGAGCAGTCTCCCTTGCTTACCCAATACACACATGGGGCTGTTTTCTGAGCTCGCAGATATGGAGGATACCAGCTTGTCTTCTTTTCTGCTTTGCTTTTTTCCCCCTAAAAGGGACTCTTTTGCGTCTTGTGTCATTCCAACTTTTGATTTGGATCTTTCCATCCCCCTGATTTGCGTAATGAATCATACCACCCTTGGGTCTACGGGGAACAAAAAAATTCAAAGCACTGTATTTAGCACGTAACCGTTTGCTGAAAATAGGAAAGACCCCAGTTTATAGCTCTCCAGAATCAATCACTTTCTGGTTGATTTCACGTGGAGAAGGCAGCCCACATTGACTGGTGAGCATCGTATATTTGAAACAATCTCTTTGGCTTTGAAACGGCGGTGTCTTATAGACATGACCTCAATTCTGACAATTATCTATTTAATTGGATCAATACAGGCAGCCCACTCCCCCAAACCACTGATTCAATTAATCAGACTGTTGTCAAATCTTTTCTCCTCTTGGGTCTGTGTAGACACAGACCAAGGGGCAATTTCTACCAAGATAGGCGTGGAAGTCAATAATCTGCTTTTGGATAAAGTATCTGATCACTCACAAATTATACAAATCACATTGATTACTGACAAATCATAATGTTTACGGAGCACTATTTGGCTTTGGCTCCAGAGCATGACTAGGTATTTAATTAACAGCCGTCAGATATAATTTACACCATTACAACGACCAGAAAATGGTTGATTATTGGTTTTATGTAGCAGAGCAAACATTCTGAGACTAGCCTCGGTGAGGGCAAAGTAAGTGGGAGCTCAATGATGGACAATGAAATCAAATTTCTTTACCATGTTTAATCCAGAAGATTCTTGAAGGCTATGGTACCTCTGCCTCCCATGAGGAATTGACATCATTTTGTCCTAATGGCCAGTAACGTATGTAATGGATTTTGCTTCCCTTTTTGCTTTGACTACCGGGAAACTCAGCGCCAAATCTTTAGTCCAAACACAACATTTTTGAATACTGCAGCCTAAATATGCATTTTACTTTATTTTACCTGGTTTTTATTTTTACATATAATTTATGATGTCTTTGCTATTAACCCTCTAGGCTAGGTTTTAGCAAACGATGGCCCACCGGCCAAATCCAGCTCACCAGCCTGTTTATTATAGCCCAACTGTGATTTGCTAAGCAAATGAGGGAGGAAGGAAATATCCAAATCAAAACATGCAATAACAAAAGACTCAGAGGCTTTTACAGAATGGTTTTTACCAAAACAAATAAACAAACAAACAAACAAATCAGAAGAAGAATATAATTCCATGACACATGAAATTCAAATTTCAGTGTCCATAAAGAAGTTGTATTGGAATACAATTTTACCCACTAATTTATGCGTGGCTCTTTTTGTACTACCAGGGCAGAGTTAAACAGTTTCAACAAAGACCATATGGCCTGCCAAACCTGAAATATTTACTATCTGGCTCTTTACGAAAACACTTTGCTGATCCTTTCCCTAGGCCACCTCCAAGTTTTGTGGACCAGGCATGGGATGGATGGATAGCTAACTAGCTAGATAACCTAGAGGCAAATTATCAGCCCAGCCTGTGGTTCATGTCAGTGTCTACATTATTCTTTCTAATAAGCTTTGGAACTAAGGGCGTCCAAACTCCATGTTTCTGAGAAAAAGTGCCACTTTAGAAGAAAGACACAACCCACTGGATCCACTTTCAGAGTACTGAGCGTAGCTGCTTTGGTCACTCCAAACCTCAAAGGGCAGGTGACAGGCCCACTGCGCCAGAAGACACATGGGTCGAACGAGGACTCCTTTTAGATAGTCGCGACTGGGGATGAGTATGGGTGGAGACACGGGAGCAGATCAATGGGAATACCAAACATGAGGAAAGGGAATTAACTGATGAGCACGGCCCTAAAGAAGGGCCACGGTAACCAAATCAAGCTCAGGAGTGGAAGAGCCAATTTTGGAAAAGATAAAATAACGAGGATGAGAAAAGGTACAAGGACGGGAAGTGCGGACTCTACTGAAATTCGGGTCACGTGACCTGAATCTCCTTTGAAAAAGTAGGAGGTGAGGTCATCATCTAAGAATGAGTGGGTGGGCCAAAGTGGGCCTGGAGTCTTGGGCAGACGGTGAGATCAGAAACAGGAATTTCTTGCTCATGGGAAAGAAAGTGAACATGAGACGGGAAGAGGATTCAGGGAGCAATAACCTCCTGATTGAGACAGCACCTCTGCTTCTCCCAAGTGGGAGCGGGGAGGGGAGTTGAACAGCAGTTTCAATCACAAGGGGAAGACAGAATCCCTAATATTCCATTACACCCCACTGGGGTAGGTGGTCGCACAGAAACCTTCAGCCCCTGCTAGTACAGCCTTTCTTTCTCAAACATTCCGGGCCTTTTGATATAATGGTTAGCTTAATCAGAAGATTTAAAAGGCATCTTGGAACTGGGGAAGATGCAGAGAAAAATCTCATGGTGGGTTGTGTTTCTAGCTCTTGCTGTAGATGAGAGTACCAACACCCAACCAGCAACCTGGGAGCTGAGCCAGGCCTCGTCCTGGTCTTCCCTACCCATCTGCTGTGGTTTTCCTCTAGGAAAAGTCACCGCTCACTGGAAGGAAAATAAATGAAGAAGTTCACGTTTACCGAGGACCTACTATGCAGCTGACACTCAGGGTAACTCTTGACTCCCCAGGGCAACTTGAAAGGAGAACATTGTTACTCCTTTATAAATAAGGGAAAAGGAAGTTCAAGGAAAATCGAATAGCTTGCTAATGACCACACAATTGGAAAAATGGGAAAACTGGAATTTTGAGGCGAAAGTTTGTCTGACTTCAAAGTCCTGCTTTTCCTCCTTAGCTACAAGCCCATGAAATCAGGTACCTTATGTGATTCATTCCTGTTCTCTCTCCAAGGCCCAAGACTATATCCAGAACACAGTAGAAACCCAGGAAAAGCACTCTATACTGTAACAATCCAACAGCAAATCGCAAATGGACAGAAGGGTCCAATGGCCTCTTATACAACAAATTTTGGGGGACTGAGGCTCAGGATGACAGTAGGTGAAAGAGGAAGCTCCTTTCAGGTGACACTTAGTCATCAGTTTTCTGCCTTTCTGTCTTTGATCACTTGAAGGTGCCTCTGTCTGGTGGAGCCATCATTCTCCTGCTTCTCACAGAGCATTACAACCTCCCCCTGGGTGCAACCATGGTTACTCCCTAAATAAATGCTGGTCAGAACAGTTGGCACAAAAAATAAGGACTTGTGAAAGAGAACTGGATAAATCTATGTTGAACAAAAGTAGGAAACGGAGAGGAATAAAAGTATAATTGGGGGCCTTGGAAACAGACAAATCTGGATTGGAACCCACTTTCTGTACACATGGGAGAGTGACCATTTCTGTGCCTCAGTTTCTCCACCTCTAGGATTAGGACAGTAACGTCTCCTTTGAAGGAATGCTGTAAAGCAGAAGTCACAGGAATTCAGGAGTTGCTCCAAAAGTAGCAGCCAGGAATTGGGTTGCTTTCACCGAGTCGGGGATGTTCCAGGTGAAAACATCTGTGTGACTGCAAACCTTAGAAAGATTTGCAGCAACTTCCGGATTCCCTGAAGCCCAGGGAGCAACACTGATATTTTTCAAATTGTGGAAAATTGAGGGATGATCCAGGAAAACACAGACACATCTTGAGAAAATCTAAAGGCTCCGAAGTATTTTTCCGTTCACGGACAACAGAAAACAGGAAAACATTAATAACGTGTCAGTCAGTACCTGACTGCCAGCAGAATCCTCCCCGGGAAAGTATCTTTTGGTGTAAAGCATGACTCTGGCATAGCGTTTGCAGCCCGATGTGTCATAACAACCCCTCCCATGACCACCTTTCAAAGCTGACAAAACCCAGGGCCTTCCTTTAACCAAGGCTTCCCAGAAAGAGACCTTGCTCTCTGCCAGCTCCAAGACCCAACTCGAGCCGAAGTGAGGAAATGCAGGCGATCGCTCAGCTTCCCAGCGGCTCTCAGAAATTGACAGTCTGTAAATTACTGCCTGGGAAGCATATCGCATGCCAGCTGACAAGAGGAGGAGAGGAAGAAATCCTTCCAGATCGCGCAGCCTCCTCTTCTCCTTTTTGGGGAGGACGTGTTTCTGGCGCTCACGCCACCGGACCCAGAAACCACGTGAAAAATATGTGATTATAAACACCTGGGAGGGAGGCAGCACGAGAACGAAAGGGAAGGATAAAGGGGACCCCCACCTTTCCCGTGGAGTAGGCAATTTGGCTAGAAAAATAAGAAGAAATGAGACAATAAAAGTAACAAATGAACCTGCAATGGCTTTGCTTCCGGGGGCTCCCCTCTGATTTCAGATTGGTTCTCCAACTCAACTTGGGCGGATTAATGTATCCACATGATGCAAAAGCCAGGTCGGGGGAGACCCAGACCTGGGCGGTGCAAGATTTAACCCTTGGCGAGTTGGCAGAGAGAGGTGTGCCCGAGTGGGAAGCAAAATAACAAGCAATATCCCTCGTCGTCAATATGTACGTGTATCGGATGAGCTTGTGACCGATGACGGAGCTTTGCGTTACTTGACGGAAAACTTGCATTTTACTCAAGAAAAACTCAGAGAAAAATAGGAAGGGGGAAAAAGAAAAGACAACACCAGGGAAGACAAAAAGAGTGATCAGAACTGAGGAGGGGCAAGATAGGGGTGGGAGCAGATCTATGGGGTTGGCTACATCAATGCCTCACTCCCTACTCCCCAGAAGGGCACGACGGCTAATCGGACCCTCCTGCCCATCCTACAGGAGGATGCAGAGGGGGGCTTATCCCTGCAGGCCAGATGCAGAGTCCCCTGAAGGCAGGGCCAGGAGACGAGGATGGGGTGGAGATGGAGAGCTGACAGGGCATGGATGGAAAGCCACCAAGTTCCTGCTGGATGGTGGCACTTTCTTTATGCCTTCCTTCAGCCAGGCTTACAAAGAGGTGCCCAGTCTGCCATGGACCATGCTGGGAGGGGATGTGACCTGGAGGAAAAGAGGACCCTGAGCTGAACACCTGTCTGCTGGCCAGCGGGGAAGGAAAACTGCAGCTTTACTTCCTGCCGTGTGGAACCTCTAGTCCTCTGCATACACTGTTCCTTCTGTCCGGACATCCACTCTCCCCACCCCCCCATTCATTCCCACAATCCCCGACTAACCGCAACCAACCCTCAGCTTGGAGCTGCATGGCCCCAGTACAGTGGCCACTAGTCCCATGTGGCTCTTGAAATTGATTACAATGAAGTACAATTTAAATTCAGAGGCTCAGTCGCACCAGCCCCACGCCAAGTCCTCCGGAGCGGCGAGCAGCTGCTGCACTGGATGGTGCAGGGAAAGAAGACACCTACCCCTGCAGAAAGGTCCACTGGACAGTGCGGGCCGAGAGCAATGCCGAAGACTCCTGACCGCCTCTCTGCCGCCAGCCTTGGCCGTGACGGTCTATTCTCAGCACGGGAGCCGGAGGGTCCCCTGAATGCTTCAGAAATGCCAAGGTCACGAGGACAAAACAACAGCAAAGAGACAGGTCCAGGTTAAGGGAGACTAAAGGCACATGAAAACCAAACGCAATGCGATTCTCAGCTGGATGCTGGTTCAAACAGCAATCCGAGCTATAAAGAACAACTGGGGAGATTTGAGTAGAGACAGCCTGTGAGATAATACTATTGGAATAGCGTGAATGTTCTCGGGTGTGATAATGGTATTGTGGATGTGAGACGATTATGCAGGAGAACGTCCTTAGCCTTAGAAGATGCCTGCTGAGGAGTTTCGGGGTGAGCGGTTAAGATGTGTGTAACTTTTAAATGGTTCAAAGAAAAGTGGGTATGTGTGTGTAGACGTATATGCACATATAATCACATATTATCAGATATAAAGCTATATCATCACACATATAGAGATACATATCCTGAACAACAGAAAAACCTAAAAAATATATGAAGACGTATTTCTTTTTTTTTTTAGCAGCATCTCAAAATTCAAAAATTCATCTATTAATTCTATTACATTTATTTATTCAGTTTTATTGTGTTTTTTTTAACATCTTTATTGGCGTATAATTGCTTTACAATGGTGTGTTAGTTTCTGCTTTATAACAAAGTGAATCAGTTATACATAAACATATGTTCCCATATCTCTTCCCTCTTGCATCTCCCTCCCTCCCTCCCTCCCTCCCTATCCCACCCCTCTAGGTGGTCACAAAGCACCGAGCTGATCTCCCTGTGCTACGAAGACGTATTTCTTATGTGCTTATGCAGAGAGAGAAAATACGGCGAAGGGTAGAAGCAGTCTCCATCACGAGCTGATCCTGTGACTCCTCTACTCGGGAACCTCCCGTGCCTTCCCATTTCCCTCCAAGTAGAAGGCCAAAGCCCCTGCCAGGCCCAGAGGCCCTACACAGTGCAGCCCTGCCCACTTCCTGCTCCATCCCCCCAACTCCCATCACACCAGCTGCCGGACTGTCCCTCCAGTGTCTCAGGCGTGCTCCCCGTGAGGGCCTTGGTGGCCCCCGTCCCTCCATCCTCCCTGCCAGGAACCTTCCCCCCCCATCACCTGCAGGGTTGGCTCCCTCACCTCCTTCCAGCCATCACCCAGCCACTGCCCTTCTCCCTGACCCCCTCGTAAAACAATGCCCGCTCCAAATCCACCCTCTCCCCCTTCTGGATTATCTCCCTTCAAACACTCACCATTTCTCGTCTACTCTTTCGTATTTATTAAATGTCTGTTTCTCTGCCCCACGCTGGCAAGGCGGGGGCTTTAACCTGCCTTGTTCTCTGGCGGGATCCCCAGGGCCTGGAAACTGCCCTCCGCAACCCCGTGACTCACGGACCTCCCCTTTCACCTGAATCACAAGTGCAGTCCTGTGGGCTCAGGGTCAAGGCCGTGCCCTCCCAGCTCCCTCTCTGAGCCTGTCCCCTTTGGCACGGGCACCCCCTCTGGGCACGTGCTGCTCTCCGATGTGACTGTCCCTCTTGTCTTGGACATGCCGCTCGTCTCTGAGCCCCCAGCTCCTTGCTCCCGCCCGGCACCCAGCAGATGCTCTGAAAACCTTTGCAGAAGCTCCACAGGGAAAAGCCAGACTCATAAACAGACACTTGCCTCATGGATTGATTCTTTAAAAAAAAAAAAATCTAGGCATGAGTAAGGAAGAGAGGAATCAGTAAGAGAGATTTAAAGACCAAAACAAGAACGGAGAGCTGGGCCAGCCTTTTTCGGGGAGAGCAGCTCGTTTAACATTCATTGAGCTCAAGACCCGTTATTTTTCTACTCCATTTTCTCCTGAACGGGACGCTGAGGTCCAGAGAGGCTCAGTGACTTGCCCAAGGTCGCATGTTAATCGACAAATGATTCGATTCCTCTCTTAACCTGATTAATGGCAAATCTCCGTCAGCTCAGGCCTCACTTTACCCAACAACCTTCCCAGACGAGGTCCAAGCTACCCTGTTAGGTACAGTCTCACGCGGATCTCTCCTCCACAGCGCGGACCTGGGTTGTGATATCACATTTCTTTCTATGAAGATCTGATCGATGTCTACAGCGAAAGCTCCCTGAAGCCGGGCCCCCTGTTTCCTTCTCGCCGCTCGCTCACTCTCCCGCCCCTGGCCCAGTTCTTAGCGCCCAGCTAGAGATCAGTGCATATTCGGTGCCTGAGTGGAAGCACCACAGCCCCCTCCAGCAGCAGCCCCAGCCAGCCAGATTCCAGAAGCCCCCAATCATCTGCAAAGAACAGGACAATCTTTGAGGCTAGAGAGCTCAAAACGTTTATAGCGCTCAAGTGCACGGGCATTCACATCATATTCCTGCTTTCAGCAAACAGCTCCAAAGAGTCCCCGTGGTGAGCAGGCCTTTTTAGCGGCTACAGCGATCACCTCTTAAGCCTGGAAGCGCAAGGCGGCTGCTGACATCAACCGCGTCCCTCGGCCAGCTCCGCCGATTCCTCTAAATAATACAAGACTTGTTGGCAATCAAGTTAAGATACGTTTAATGGTGAATACGTCTGATCCTGAATCAGGATAATTGCATTAATGTCACGGAGCTGACTCGATACCTGGCCAAGTTGTCCCTTTTTTAGAAGGTCGGGGACATTTTTAGCTGTCCCCTCTGCCCACGTGCCGCTCATTATACCAATGTGGCTCCATTTAAAGGCACTGGCACTTGTTCAGTTCCCTTCTGGTCTCCGGATGCAGGTGGGAGCTCGAGAGGCTGGAGGACAAAGCCTGGGGCGCGTGCGGCGATCTGCACTCCTCCAGCGGCAGCAAACGGCAAGGTCAGCGCCTTCGGGTGAAGGCCGGGGGGGGGGGGGGTGGGGGGGATGAGGGAGGGGGAGGGGACCGGGGGAGGGGGAACAGCCTGGCGCTGGAAGCATGACGAATCTGGTCCTGGATCCCAGCTGTCCTTGAGTGGCCTTGGGCAAACTGTATTATGCCTCTGAGTCTCAGTTTCCACATCAGTGACATGGGAATTCCACAGACTGCTGCGAGGCAGGATTCCAAGATGATCCCTCAGATCCCCACCCCCTAAAATACACACCCTTGCAATTCCCTCCAGTGTGGATAGGACCTAGGAATAGGATGGGATAGCTAGCTCCCGTGATTGGAATTACGCTCTCCAACAGAGGCGGACGGATTTTGCACGTGGGATTAAGGTCCCGAAGCAGTAAGCTGGATGTTCATCCAAAGGGAGAGGATCCTGGGTGGGCCTGACCTAATCAGGTGAGCCCCGAAAAGAGACTGAGCCCTCCCTGAAGAGACAGATTAAGATGTTCCTGTGGCCTCTAAGGAGCAAACAGTCACACTGTGACAGCATCGATGGACGGCGCCCCGCGGCAAGGACCTGAGAACAGCCCCTAGGGGTGAGAGCAGTGCTCAGACAACAGCCAGCAAAGAAATGGGGACCTCAGCCCAAGGAAATGACCCCTGTCAACAAGCACAGCCTCTGAAAAGACCCCAGCCCTGGAAAACACTGATTTCAGCCTCCTGAGACCCTGAGCAGAAGACAAAGCTAGGCTGGGCCTGGGCTTCGGGCCTGCAGGACTCTGAGATGGTCTATACAGGGTGTAAGCTCCTGAGTTTGCAGGAATTAGTTATGCAGCAACAGAGAGGAAATGCAATGAAAGTAACCACTCCTAAGGCTGTCAGGAGGAATAACCTGCCTGCAGAGCGCTCTGTAAAGAGCCTGGAATACTCTGTGGGATGAATAAAGGGCAGTTTCTATCGTGATTTACTGTCTCTATTACTAGTAGTAAAATGATACATATTAAAGAGCTTTTGTAGCCTGGAAAGACCTCTCAATTCCATCCTGGCTCAGTCACTGGGCATCTATGGATACTGGGCAAGTTATGGGACCGTGTCTGTTTTCTCACCTGATACTAGTGCCACCCAGGGTCATCTCTCTTTTGATTAGCTCTGCAGTGAGGCTTAAGGAGACAAATAATTTCGAAATGCTTCGCCTATTTGTTAAGGTTAAGACAGGGTGGTGATCACAGTAACTTCTCTTACCACTGCCTGGCCCAGAAACTGCCGGCATTTCAAGGCAGCGTCCCAGTGATGGAGAGGTGGCATAGTAAAGGGTGTTCTCCAGAGGATAAAACTACAGGGGCACTGAGGAAGAATAAGGCCAAACTGAAGTTTCCTTTAAGCATGGCAGGGTTTCATGGGATGTATTTTTAGACAGAAAGGTTAACAGAAATACTAGGCACTGGAGTAATCTCACTTAATTGGATGGTGCCACCATTTCAGGGGATTCCCACATGGATATCAATCGTGTCTTCATTCATTGGCTCAGTCACTCACTCATTCGTTCATTAATTCATTCATTCAGTGCTTAAAGTGTTTCAGGCCCCAGGCTTGAGGCTGGATCTTCAGCCCAAATTCACTGAGCTCCAGAACCCCACCTCCAGGGATCCGCGGGGCATCAGCCCTATGGCTCAAGCTCAACACACCCCAAACTCAACCCTCTTTCCTCCCTGTGCTTCTCTCTATCTCAGTTAACAACACCATCCTCCAGTCAGTCACCCAAGTTAGGGACCCCAGATCCACCCCCACTGGGGCCAAGTCCTGTCAATACTGAATCCTAAAGATCTCTTCAATTGGGTACCCCTCCTCTCCCTCCAAGGGCACACCCTTAGCAAGATGCATCAGGTTCCTACTGCTGCTGTCACAGATGACACTAGCTCGGTGGTTGGAGAAAACCACAGAGCTACCCTCTTCGAGTTCTGGAGGCCAGAAGGCTGAAATCAGGTTCGCTGGGCTAAAGTCAAGGTGTGGGCAGGGCCAGGTCCTTCTAGAGGTTCTCGGGGAGAATCAATTCCCTTGCCTTTTCCAGTTTATAGAGGCCGCCTGTATTCCTGGGCTCATGACTCCTTCCCTCAATCACTGCAACTTTTTGGTTCCATCATCACGTTTCCTAATTCTGTAGTCAAATCTTGCTCTGCTTCTATCACAAGGACCCCTGTGATTACATTTGCACAACCCCCCCACCCCTGCCCATCCCTCCTCATCTCAAGATCCTTAACTGACTCACATTTACAAACCCCCTTTTGCCACGTAAGGTAACATTCCTGCAACCTGGGGATTAGCACAAGGATACCCTTGGGTGCTATGATTCAGCCCGCCCTATAAAGCCTGTGTCGTCTCTCCCCTGAATCACTGCAACAGCTACTAACCACCATCCTGGCTCACCTTCTCCAATACAGCCTATGGAAAGCAGCCAGTGGTTATTCTAAAGGCCTCAGGGCCGCTCTGTTTGCTGTTCCTTCCACGTGGAACACCTTTCCCCAGTTGGCATGACAGCCCTTTTTCAGGCTTTCCGCTTCCTCGGGACGCTTTCCCTGATTATTCTATGAGGTAAGTCCCCCCCCATTACTATTCTCCATCACATCGCCTTGTTAATTTCACACACACCACTGACACTTCCTGGAATGTGCTTGTTGATTTCTCCATTGCCCTTCACTCTCACTAGTAGGTAAGTTTTGTGAGCACATGGCCTTGTCTGTATCATTTACTGTTGTGTCCTCTTTGCTGAGCACAGAGCCCGGCAGGTGACAAGGCACCTGTGGAAGGCAGAAGAGTGGCCCCCAAAGACGTCTCCATCCTAATCCCTACGACCTGTAGATATATTAGGTCATGTGGCGAAGGGAAATAAAGGTTGCAGACGCAGTTACGGTTTCTAATCAGCTGACGTTAAAATAGGAAGATTATCCTGGATTATCCAGTGGACCCGATGTAACCACAAAGGTCCTTGAACGTAGAAAAGGGACTCTGAACAGACAGCCAGAAGGATGTCAGCGTGAGAAGGGCTCGGCCTGATGTTACTGGCTTTGAAGACGCACAAAACGGGGCCCAGACCCAAGTGGGAGGCCTCCCTCTAGGAGGCGAGAAGGGCAAGAGAACAGATGCTCCCCCAGAGCCTCCAGAAAGAATACAGCCTTGACCACACCTTGATCTTAGCCCAGGGAGGTTCGCGTTAGACTTCTGCCTTATGCAGAACTGGAAGATCATAAATCTGGGTTGTCTGAGATCCTAAGTTGGTGATAATCCGTTACGGCAGCAATAGAAAGCTAACACAGTGCCCCACAAATATTTGGAGTGAATCGTCTATGCGCCAGTAAAGGTCAAGGGTTGCCAGGAAACACCAGAAGCTAGAAAGGAGCAGGGAAGAATTCTCCCCCAGAATTTTCAGAGAGAGCAGGGCCCTGCCCACACCTTGACTTGGAACTTCTAGGCTCCAGAGCTGTGAGGTGATGCATTTCTGTTGTTCTAAGGCACGTAACTTTGTGGCACTTTGTCACAGCACCGCCGGGGAACTCATGTATCAGGCCATCATCTGTGGCCACAGGTGACCTTGTTCCTGTGACTCTGGCCTTAGCTTGGGTAGTAAATGATACTGGGGAATAGTGTGTTCCTTCTCCTCTCACGGGTCAGCAAGCAGCCGTGAACTGGCTTCTGAGACAGGCTCTTGGGGACCTTAGCTGGGGGAGGGAGGGAGTGGCATCAAGAAGCCTCAGGTCCACAGGCAGAGAACAACGTGGTGCTCAGAGCAAAGAGTGAGCCTCAGGGACTTCCCTGGTGGCGCAGTGGTTGAGAATCTGCCTGCCGATGCAGCGGACACGGGTTCGAGCCCTGGTCCGGGAAGATCCCACATGCCGCAGAGCAACTAAGCCTCTGAGCCACAACTACTGAGCCTGCGCGTCTGGAGCCTGTGCTCCGCAACAAGAGAGGCCGCGATAGTGAGAGGCCCGCGCACCGCGATGAAGAGTGGCCCCCGCTCGCCGCAAGTAGAGAAAGCCCTCGCACAGAAATGAAGACCCAACACTGCCAAAAATAAATAAATAAATAAATTTATTAAAAAAAGAGTGCGCCTCAGAGGAAAGCAGGAAGCTTCTTAGCCTGGCCAAGACTCAGGTTCCTTCCTCAGAGGGCATGCTGAGGGTTAACTGTGCCCGTGTGCCCGGCACAGGGTCTGGCACCAAAAGGTCCAAGTTTATGCTGCTCTCTCCTCCTCCCCACAACCCACCTCACTTTTCTTTTATTAAATTCAACTGAAAACAACAGCAATGACTTCCTTGTGAAACACAAGAGGAGACCTCTAAAAGCATGAAGGTCAGAAATCAGCTGTGGACTTAAAACAACCCAAAAAAAAAAAAAAAAAAACAAAAAACAAATGCAAATAATCAAATCTCACCTAGGTGCGCGCCCCCAGCAAACTGAAGGGAAACGTAAGTCCCTGCTGTGCCTCTTTATGACTTGAGGTATGTGGAGTCTCTAATTTAAGGCTAAATATAAAACTAAAACACACACAGCTGGACTTTCAAGTCTTTTCCAAACACGTTTAATACCTTCCCGTGAAACTCCCCAAATCCAGGCAGCCCTCACTTTGCACCAGTATAAACAGAAGCTGGGGCAGACGGAACATATGGGCTTCAAGAGGATATTGCAGAGGGAAGAGGGACGTCCGAGCACAGGGCATCCCGAGGGATCGGGATGCTGACGCACGCTCACCGTCACACGGAGTCCTCTGCCCACCATGCCTATGATGGGACCCAGCAGAGCCGGGCCGGTGGGCCACCGCTAACAGGGTCTGCCTCTGACCGCAGCTTTTTCTGTCCCCCCGTACTTTTCAGCTCTGCTCCTGCGCTCCTGGGGGCAGCGGAAAATGAGAGTGATTCAAGGCTGCTTGGCAGGTATGAGTGGAGTCTCTGTTATCCCAGGAGTTCTCCCTGGGGGAGGTGGCATCCGTCATACTGGGCCACCATCTGGTATTGCCGGGCACCTTTAGTCACTCGACAGTTCTACACGGAGAGTCATCTGTGTGCTCGACGCAGCTCTATGTGTTGCACCGGGAAACGGCAAGGAGCAAGTCGAACAAAACCGGGGCCCGCATCTCGAGGAACTACCTGCTGCAGGTAGAAGGACAATGAAGATAGCGGCAGAGTATGGTTGGTGATGAGCAAACAATCACACAGGAGACCGCAGCGCGGTGAGGACGGGCAGCGCGGTAGCGTGGACAAGCTCTCTGAGGAGGTGACAGGTGAGAGGCGCCTAGAGGGTGAGGAGGGCTCAGCCGCGCAGGGCTCCAGGGGAATAACTTTCTTGACAAAGGGAAGAACAAAGAGCAAAGGCCCCATGACAGCTCTAAAATCTGCCCCAGATTCCTCCATATTCCTTTCATCAGGAGGCACAGCCCATGCCTTCCCTTTGAATCCGATGGTTTCGGGACTGCCTCCCCCAATGGGGTACAGTGGAAGTGACGCCCTGTGACATCTGGGGCGGGTCAGAAAAGCCACGTAGCTTCTGCTGTGTTGCTGAACACCTGCCTTACAGGAACGCAACCAGGCTGAGACCGCCGTGCTGGAGCCCACCTGAACGCCCCCTTCCTGCCAGCCCAACAAGGCACTGGACCTGGGGGAAAAGCCATCTTAGACCCTGTAGACCAGCCTCTCCCGGACGGAACGCCACTACGCGACCCCATCTCCACCGCCATGTGGAACAGGAGATCCAACCAGCTAAGCCCTATCCAAGTCCTGACCCAGAAAACCACGAGATCTAATAAAACAGTCACTGTTTCAAGCCAGCAAACTGTGGGGTACTTTGTTTCTTAGCAAAGGATAAACGAAAGAGGCCCCAAGCTGATAACAGGACGATGAAATGAAACATACATGTGAGCTTCCTGGCACAGAGCCGGCTCACAGCAAACGTTAGATCACGTTCCCTGTGACAATAGAGTTTGATTGCCTTTCTGTTTCATTGCCTATTTTTACACTACGCTCCATTAAATCATAAATTACAGGCAGCTTACCCACGTCTGATTGTTCCTGAGCACTTGGCTTTATTGGGCTCTCAAAGTTAGAAAATGACAAACATGTAAACTGAGGCGGTTTCTCTTTGCTCTCCACTGAGGAGGGTTCTGGAAGGAGGTTCTTCAGTGGGAAAGAGTGTGCTCTCGATTGTTCTGTTCCCGACATGTGTTTCAAGACCCCGTGGCACACACACCGTGGCAAGCCAGGTGTGTGTGCCAGGAAGTTTTAAAATGATTTTCTGAGCACTATCGTTTTTCTTTCCTAAACAGCATGGAGTTTTGAGCTCGAATGCGTTTCTGCACTAAGGAGAACGGGCAGTCTCCCTTGAAATGTTTCATCACGGAGTTATTTTTCAAATCAGCCTCTAGAAGAGGTTGGAGAAGTTACAGATCATGAGCACGCATTTTTGGAGCCAGGTGGGCCTTGGTGTGAAACCTGGATCCTCCCTTTGCAGCTGGAGAGAGACTGGGCATGTGGGTGAACCTTTATAAACCTCAGTTTACTCCTCCGTGAAATGGGAATAAACACAGTGCCTCCCTCCCAGTTTGCTTGTGAAGTTTAAATGAGATAACATCTGTGAAGCCCTTAACAAAGTGAGAGCTCAAAAGAATCGATCTAATAAAAATGGTCATTACGACTCCTGCTATGGCAGGAGCTCTCAGATTTAGCAAGTAAAAATACAAGACGCCCGACGACGCTTGAATTCCAGATCAACAATGAATAATGTGTTGGCAGAGTATGTCCCAAATATCCCATGGGATAGACTTACACTACAAGTGATTCACTGTTCATCTGAGATTCAAATTTTACTGGGTGTCCTATATTCGTTCCTAGATTATTATGTATGTTATTCACCGTGACAAGCCATCCCGATCGCCTGAGTATGTGGCTCCCCGAGACCCCTGATCACACCGTCCCCCATTTTCTCATCTTTAATAAAGCCTCGCATCTCTTGTGTTCTCCCCTCCAGCCTCACTGTGGACTGCTAGTAATTAAGACAGGCCAAGGGGCTGCTCTAGAAACGCAAACCCGGTAACTCTTTCTGGAGCGACAGGGCTGCAGTTATTACATAAGCAGCTCTCTACAGCAGCGTCCTGAGCTTCGCTGCGGAGAGGCTGCTGCTGTTTGTACCATTTCCAACCTCCTGCAGCACAGCCTCGTCTCCCGCTACACTTCCTCCCTCTCCCCTCCTTTCCTGCGCCTGAAGTCTGGCTCCATTTGAAGTCTCTCCCCCTGCCCTCGGCTCTTTTTTTTTTTTTTTTTTTTTCCCCCACGTAATATAGTGTAGTTTATTACATAAGTGATTTATCGCATGCACCTTAATGTATAAGGAGCGAAACTTGTTTAAAATAAACCCAACTGAGAGGATAATCTCTATGGGCAAAATGCACTTGGACTTAATTTCTCTACTGGGTATTACACACGATATAATTGCCTTAAACAGAAGCTGCACACGCAAATTTCGCTTGGCACCGGTATCTGGCTTCACAGAACACTCAAGTTGCATGCTGGGTTTTGCTACAAATCCTTCACTCCACCAGAAGAAACTCAACAGCATTCCTTAAAGAAGTTATTCAGCCTGACTCCCCCGCTGAGATGGGGGTAGGGGTGGGGGAGGAGCGCAGATGATTGTGGGCTGGATTTGTGTGTGGCGGGGAAAGGCCTTTGTCATGGGCGAAGAGGCAGAGCTGCCAGCCTGTGTCTAAGCAGACTGGGCTGGGGACCTCAGCCTCACTCCTTGTTCAGATGCGTGTTCAACAAACGAAATTGCTGCTCCCTGGCTGGCACTGGATGTGGGATATATGTTTAATTAAAGTTGATCGCGGCTTGTCCTTCTTTCTCCTGTGGATGAATTAATCAACGTGTTCATGTATTCACTGACTCCTTCACGTATTCATTCATTCATTCATTCATTCCACAGACACTGAGCTCCTCTTGGGCCCCAGGGCAGTGGTGGGTCCTGAGCTTCAGGAATAACAGTGAACCACAAACAACGCCTGCCCTTACTGGGGTGACAGGCAGACGGGGGAGAAGGGCGTTAATTAAATAATTACACAAAAAAGTGCACGATGACAAATGGGGACAGGGCAGTCGAGGAGAGGTGTGGGTGCTCTGAGAGCCCTTGGTGGGGCTGGAGAAAAACTCCTCAAGGAAGAAGCTTTTAGAGGATGTACGAGTTCCCTTCGGCTGCTGTAACAAATTACCCGAAACTTAGTGGCTTATTTTCTTAACAGTTGCGGAGCTCAGAAGTCTGAAATGGGTCTCACTGGGCTAAAATCAAGGTGTCGGCAGGGCTCTGCTCCTTTCTGGAGGCTCTAGGGGAGAATTTGTTTCATTGTCTTTTCCTGCTTCCACAGGCCGCCCGTATTCCTTGGCTCATGGCCCCCTCATCCGTCTTCAAAGATGGCAACATCAGGCTGAGCCTTTTTCACCCTGCCATCTCTCTGGTCGTGACTCTTCGGTCTCCCTTTTCCCCATTTAAGGAAACCTGTGATTACTGTGGGCCCACCTGGATCATCCAGAATACTCTCCCAATTTTAAGGTCTGCTGATCTGCAATTTTAATTCCATCTACAACCTTAATTCCCCGTTTGCTGCATGACCTCACATATCCACCTGTGTAGGGGTTCAGATGTGGACATCTTTGGAGCCATTATTCTGTCGACCACAGATGGGATCTAAAGAGCGAAAAGGAGGAAGAATATTCGAGGCAGAGGTGGAGCTTTGTGAAGTAGGTGTTGATGGCCTGGATGCAGCTGGGAAACAGAGTAATGGGGGTGTAGGGAGCTGGGGCTAAATGAGGCTGGAGAGGTGAGCAGGGCCAAACCCTGCAGGGCGTGGTAGGCCACAGGAAGGATTCTGGTCTTCATCCCCAAAGCACGAAGAAATCTTTTAAACATTTCTATCAGGGGATAAGATGCTGTGTTGTACTGAATCTAACACTATAGATGGCATTATTTATCTTGCACTAAAAAAATAAGTATGCCAATTAAAATATGGCACAATACTTTCTTATTACTTAGAATTTTTGTTTTATACTTATTTTTAAAGAACTCCTTGAGATTTAATTAGACTTCTATTTTTGTCATAGGTAACTCTTCCGCCGATAATAAAAATAAAAGCGAGGAAAACAATAAGGCATTCCTCAAACTTCTTCACAGTAAGAAAGAATCTCTCTCCCCTGAATAACATTTTACCTCTGAATCAATCACTGATGCCCGTGTTTCTCCACACACTGTCATCTGTGCCATCGAAAGCATGGGTGATGCAGCCTTTCTTAGACGAATCCATTGAAAAAAAAAATGAAAAGCACTGGCGCTGGGCTCTCGAGCTGGCTCTACAATTATGCTGAGCAAACCTACTTTTGCTTCCCACTTCCAGAATGTTGCTACACCCGCTTGCCCCTCCACCCAACAACCATTTGTTTCCTAGAAGGTTCCAGCATCATCTCTGGGATTTCCTTCCAAGCTGTTGACACCTACTGCGTAGGTTTCATTGCTGGCACTCTGGATGTTTCTTTATGCAGAGGCAATGACAAAACATCACTGCTGCCTGCCTCAGGGGGCCTCCGAGACGTGCACAGATTTCAGAGATGCTAACGGGAGAGAATTTCAGAGATACACCCTGAGGTCAAGGATCAGATTGGCGCCTTCAAGGGGCCCTTCAACAGAAGCAAGACTTGTCCCTACGTTTCAAGGTAGAGGTTGACAAACATTTGTTAATGACGATTAAAGGGCCTTTCATTTATTCTGAGCGCTGTGCTAGGTACTTTCCTGCCGCATCAAGTCATCTAATTCTTACCACAAATTCTGGAGGGAGGAGGTATTACGATTATACCCATTGTACATACTAAGAAACTGAGGCTTAACTAAATTAACCCATCTTAATAGCACCCAGATCATATGTAGTAGAGCCAAGATTTGAACTCAGAATGACTCCAGGGGTTAACCACCGTGCTTAACCATCTCTGTTTCTATATATTTGTCTCAATCCCTCATCAAAAAAGTCTTTAAAATCACGAGCTTCTGCAAGTCTACTCCACAAACATGGGTGCAGCACCTTCATGCAGGCAGTGGGCTCTGCGCTGGGCCTGAGGACAAACAATAAAACCCACAGATCCTTCACACAAGAAGCTGAGAGTCCCATGCAGAAGGCAGAGAGGTTGCCAGCAGTTGGGATGGGAAGGGGAGGACTGACGTGCGTGTCCACACATGGGGGGGCACAAGCACAAGAGGAAAATGTCCCCGTTTGACTCACACTGCGCCAATTTTTCTTAAAGAATTTTGGACGCTAAACATTAGGCTGCAAAATATTCAGAATTTTCCAGGAAGGCAGCGTGAAATCTGCATAGAAAGTCTATTCCAGTATCCACCCCATGCCTGGTTGACCTTACAATTGGTATCCTGTCTCAAGCCAGCCTGAATATTTCTTTCTAGGGGAATAATAGATAGAAAAGGGTCTAGGAGGGATGGGATGGGATGGAAAGACATAAATACGTGTACAAATCTCCCCTCCATTAGGCTTAGTGTGTGATCAGTATCCCGAGTCAATTGTACAGGCCCCACTGTATACACACGCAATTCTTTAGGTGAAATGCAGAAAGAACTAAGGACTATGAAAGTGCAAAAATAAAATAAAAAATCTGGAATGGGGAAGTTGGGGCCCATATGGATATACAGAGATAATAGTGAGCCTTTTTTTTTTTTTTTTTTTTAAATCCTGTCGAAGGTTACCAGGATAAGAAGGAAAACAAAACCAAGCCACACATCTAGATTACCTACAGACACAAAAGGTACATGGTTTTCGGAAGACGATCCCATACTAGAAAACTTCTTGCTAGGAGCACTCACTTGGGAATCATTTAAAATTTCATTTCCGTTCGGTTTGGGGTCTCTGGGAGAAACGGGCGGGGATAGGCGACCTCCTCCTCTTCCTCCCCGGGAAGAAAGCACCCTCCCCTGCCACCCACAGAAACCCCTCGAACATATGTCTGCGCTGAACGGCAGAAGATTGGAGAAACAGATGGCATAATGACTTCAGAATCTGACAGCCCGCTGCGTGGCAGCGCTGTCGGTAGGCACGCCTTGCCAGGGATGCACAGTTGAGCGAGGGGCTGCCAGGGAGAACAGACCCACGCCTCGCCCTCCCACCCACGTGAAACGCTGGTGTTTGAAAACAAGCAAAATGCTTTTTGCGGAAGCAGCAAGCGAGGACGCAGCTCTGCAGCACTTACGGCCCATATGTTGCAGACCGGGGGAATGTTCTGCAAGCAGTGGCTCCATAAACAGTGCCTACTTGGGGTGTTTTTCCACACGAGGCAGGCGGGGAGCGGGCGGGGAACAGTCGGCAGAATTGCAGAGCAAACTGTTTTCATGGGCTGTTTACTCTCTTTCACTGTACCTGTCCCTGTGGGCCTGCTTCACATTTGGGGGATGTGATACACGCAAGAAGCTCCCCGAATCAACGCAATCTTAATTCTAATCCACAGAGGGGTGTAAACTGACCGCTGTCTCTTAATCTCCTCTTCCTCCAAGTTCATTAGGGAGGATAGGCAGGTGCGGGGAGAGGCAAAAAGGGAAAACGGAGCTGACAATTATGCATCCCAACCCATGGGACCCTCTGGTCTCGTGCTAAGCACCTGACGTATGCATCAACTCACTGCAGACTCAGCGAACAGTTTTACAGGTGGGGAAGTCGCGGGCTCAAGGGTAACCAAAAATCAGGATAACGTAACGGGACTTGGAAGAGGAGAGCCTGGACTTGGAATAGAATGCTGTTGCGCTCTTTCTGCTTCATTTTTTCTGCCTGGCACTTTCTAAGAAGGTAGAAAGAACATCCACACGGTACCCAAACCATTCGGCGAGATCTGCCTTCTAGGGAGCGCTCAGCTGTAAATGGGCCTATCGTATCGCCGTAGGATGGCTCAAGTCTGCCCTTTTCAAGGTTCCCTCCTCTATCCACAAGTCTTCAAAATTTCCAAATGGAGATTTTATTTAAGGAAGACGAGAGCATTCTTTAAAAAGAAAAAGAAATCTATGTAGGAGCAGACTTCCCCTGAAGGAGCCACGTTCCCATCTCATTTTGTCCAAACAACTTTGGGGATCTGGATTTTGCATCAGCAGTTTCCTCTTCCTTCGGTGAAATGAAAATGTCATTTGCTCAAAACCACTGTTTAAGGCGCTGCCAGCCTCCACCTCCCTGCAAATTCACAGCAATCTCGTTAATAAATTAACCCAACTGTCAGAGATGTATAAATGCAAAATCATTTGGAAATGGTCCCATTTAAGAGCACACAATCTCCAAAACCTATTGCAACATTTTATAATTCCTTCAGGCCACCTCAGGTCTCCTTTACACTTGCAATGGTGCCCCTTTCAATTTGCATTTAAAAGACAGTAAATTGCAGGGTTCATAAACATTTTTATAGTGATTTATTGAAGACCGGGATGTCAGTGCTGTTCTTCACACTTTAGCAGTCCTGAGAATCAAATGCTGGCTATATGTGCAATCTTGCTGTCCCCGTAAACCACACAGGAACAAGCCAGGTTGGAACTTTATCATTTTCTTTTCTTTCTTTCTTTCTTTCTTTCTTTTTTTTTTTTTTTTAAAGACAGCAGCAACCATATTTATCGCTCAGTTAGAAAAAAAAACTCATTTTAATCAGCTTCCAAGTCCTAACTTGGGTTCTGTAATTTACAAAGAACTTGGATTGCCATTCAGCATTGTAGCATCGTGAAGAAGTCATTCTTTATCACGGCTGAGGACAAAAAAAAAAAAAAAAAAAATTAAAAAAATAAGGAGGGCTTTCTTTCCATCTTCCCATTCTGTGCCCTGCCCACGTGCACCCTTCTCCAGGGTGGGTTACAGACAGAGAGGAAGTCAGACAGAGCTAAGGCTGGCCACCGTGCTTCTAGATACCTCTGTCTTTCTTCCTTCCTAAAAACTGAGAGCAAGGATTGGGCATGGGCTTTGAAAGCTCTTATTTGAAAATAATGTGAGCACAGAGATGCTGAGGTCAGAACATACTTGTGCTACTTTCCAGCCAGCTGAGTCACAAAAGGCGCTGCCAGGAGCCAAGACAAACTGTTCATCTAAGGGCAGGGTGAACTCCTTGGCATCCTTTGGTCTTCTTACTGGGGAGGGGGTGGGGTGTGGAACACTCGAACCTTTTCTGTGCATAAAGGAAAAGGAGAGAGACTGGGAGAAAAAAAAGAAAAGAAAGAAAGAAAGAAGAAAAAAGCTTGCACCTCATTTGCCCTTCCAGTGTCCAGAAGGGAGTATTTCTTTCCACCTTTTTCGCATTACAATAATGGCTTCACAGCTCCTGAAAAGGGCCCTGGTGCATCAGCAAATGGTGCATGACACGGCCAAACCCTGGGCTTTGTCGCGCACCAGCTCCGCTCCAAAGAAAGTCCTCCTCTGCCTTCGTTTCCCTGCCATTAACTGAGATGAAATGAGTTTTCCCCCCCTTTTGATTCATTCCCCCGCCCCCCACCGTCTATTACGGTGTGACGCGACTGGGCTTCCGGGCCCATTATTTCACAGACGATTCTTTTATTCTGGTTTGGGAGTTTGCGCCTGCAAGGTTATCTGTGCGCAGAGCAATGCCGCGGTCCTCGCGTTCATTTTTGAAATCTGATCTCATTGATAAGAACAAGACCGTTCGCATTGCATTCGTCAGATAAGGAGCTCGGGTGCCGGAGTCATAATTTTTACGACTTTAGTCAGGGCTCCCTGTTAAAATACGTCAACCGATAAAAATGCAAGTATTATAAAAATAACCTTTGTATCAAAAGTCTCGTCCTATCTCCTCCTTCTCCTTTTTTTAAAAGAGCACATTATGTCCTTTTTTCACATCAGGCACCTCTTACACTCAGACGCCTGTTTCCTGATGTACATTTTTCACAATGATATTTGAAACGGTCTTGCTACCCCCAGGTCAGCCTTCAGCATGCTGGGAGAGGAAAACAAACAAACAAGAGGGCTAATAAGGAAAGAATCAATGTCACGCAGTTTGTCTGAAAGGGGTTCTGGTTAATTTCCCTCCGACGGTCTATCGCACGTGGAGAGGGAACGGGTCCCGGTCCTGAGAAGTAAATGAATCAGGTCCATGGACGTTTAGTCCCCTGAGCAGAGTCAGAGAACATTTAAGGACCAGGGTCCAGCGTGTCCCCCGTGGCAGGACTCCGGGTTCTCCGGGACAGGACTCCGCTGTCAGCTTGCCCAGGGAACAATTGGGCATTGTTCCCACGAGGGAAGTGGCCAAACATACTATGAAGAACACCCACCCCTATCGGACATAAACGGGAGTAGGAGAGGTCGGCCGGCTCCATCCTGGAGAAGAGGCTTCTCGCAGGGTCTGATGCCATCAAAGCTGCCCCCCTGGCAAAGCCAACCCCCACATGGAGGTGGCCATGGAGCCCGGCGAGTGTGTTACAGAAATATTAGCGCGAGGCAGATTGCCGGAGCCCCTGTGTGTTTCCGTCGCCACCCCTGGTGGCAGCCATACAAAGACGCCGGTGACAAAACTAAGAGACGGCCACGGGCTTGCGAGTGGCGTGCCAAGCCGCACGGCACAAGGTCCTGTCCCCATCCCTGTTCGGGGGGCCCCGTACACCCAGGCCTGCAGCTGATAACACTGTAATAGCCCTCCTTTGAGGACAGAGGCTCCTGCGTGCTGATTAGTCATTTATCACACCTGGCAGCCCTGCTGAACTATAATTACTCTTCTCTTATCCTGCCTCGCTGTCATGTCCGAGAGGAGAGGCGAGACACAGTCTCCAGTTAATGACACATTACCCTCTTGACAAGCACTTAAAGGTTTTATTGTAAATATGCAAGATAGAAAACATCCGAGATTCCCTTTTTAATTATAAAAAGCAATTTCAGGGCCTCCCTTCCCCAGCCTCCTCCCACCCCACCTCCCCGACCCCCAAATAGTAAAGTTTCCCTGCCTTATCCTCTCTGCTTACCGCAAACAAACTGATTTTCCCTTTGTCACGTAAACTCATTGCTACAAGTTAACTCAGTATCTCTCCGCAATTATCAGACATATTGCCTATGAAATTGGTAATTTAAACACACATCACACTGCCACAAAAGTTAAATTTCCGCCCCGAAAGAGGGGGAAAATGTGCATTTATATGAAAAATTATATATGAAAAAAAGCCGAAAATGCAGCATAAATAGTCCGGTTTTCCTCATCGGAAAGAGAGGGAGGAAGTCATTGAAATTTTTTTTTTTTTTTTTTAAATATGAGTCTCTAACTGAGGTTAAAGAAAATAGATGGACATATTTTTTTCATAAACTAAAAAAACTGGAAATGTGTGGGTCGTTAAATCCTGATTGCCTACTTATACGATTTGGGGAGAAAGCCAACTTAGCATTCAGTGATTCCTGGGGCTGTTTTTATACCTCAAGGAGTGTTCAGAGGACACTTCCCGTATGGCAAGGGGGGACCCTGGCAGGCTCACTGCATCTTGTCACCTTCCAGCTGATTTTTACAAGGCGATATTTCTGTTCTGTGCAGCCTTGTTGGTCAGGCTTGAGGCTGCCGTGGGCAAACTTTGATCAGAGTTATTAGGATGAAATAATGGGATGGGGTGGGGAGCTGACGTCAATAGAATCTTTCACTCTCATGGAAAAAAACAAATCCCACGTAGACACACGTTAAGCGCTCAACACTGGCACATAAAGACATATCTGATGTAAAATGAGCTCACCTCAGCCCTGTTGGTTTTAACGGCCCTCCTACACCTCATACAAGTGTTTAAGCTCAACACACATGGACGTTCAAGCGTGTTGGGTTCTATGTGTTTGAGATCATCTTCTTCCAACTGGTTGAATGCCATGGCCAACAAAAGCTGTTAGAGCATGGGGCCTTTGGGGTTGGGAGCCAGGAAGCAGAGATAAAGCAGCAGGGGAAGGCACGCTACCTCTGTCCTCCTTTGTTCCAGGAATCACTAGGGTTGATCTCTCTGATTAGGCCAGCTAGGTGTGTGTTCCCTTCTTCCAGCACCCCTTTCTGGCTGGACTTCCAAAGGCTTCCGTTTAGGATCATCGCCTTCCCAGAGAAAGGAAGGCCTTTTCTTTGGTCAAAGGTCCATGAGAAGTTGAAGTACAGGCAAGGGTTAAGAAAAGGAGCTGATGCAGCATTTGGAAATAACGAATAGCAAGATCCAGGAAGGCACATGGCGGCCAAACCAAGGATGTGAACACGTAAACAGCTGAGAGCCAGTCAGGGCTGGCAATGACTCTCCACTTGGTTCCTGAAGAGGAGACTAGTAGAGGTCTTTGGAGGGGAAATGGCAATAACAGGGAGAGGATGCGTAGGCCAGCAAGGTGAAAAGGCAGGCTTCAACCTTGATCTGAGCATCCTAAAAACAGAAGCACCTTGTGCGGCTGTGGTTGGCCACTGCCACTGCACGGAACACTATCCAGGAAGACACGAGAGCTGGTTGTGCAGAAGACAGAGACAAAGGCACACAAAGACAAGAAGCAAACTGACATCTTTAGAGTTCATGGTCCAGATCCCCAAGCAGGCTTCTTGAATTGTAAACGCCTCAAGGATAGACCACCTTTCATTCACTGTCAGTCTTCAGGAATGAGCACATAGGTTTTATGAATGAATGAGAAAGGAGAGCCCTGGAAAACAGGCAGTGGAAGGGGATCCTTGAAGATGTGTTTCCTGATCACTGATTTTCAATTCTTCCCTGCATCCAGTAACGAGTATGTCTTGAGGATTATTTTGCGGCAGGTATTGTGGGAATAAAGGAGACTTAACTGAGGTGATCTCAAGACTCTGGGGCCCCACAGGGACAGGAGCCTGAAGTGGGTGATGACGGCCATAAAGACAGAGATGGTGATTAAAGGTAAGGTCTACTGAATGCTTACGCGGGCAAGGTGATGTGTCAAGCTCTTCAGGACACTAACTCTTTACCTTCCTGTTGGAGCTTCACATCGACATTTGGAGGGGTGGATCTTGTGGCTTACACTTTACAGAAGGGGAAACTGAGGTGCTGAGAGGGCTGAAAGAACTTGCCCAAGGCCCCGCTGCTGGTAAGTGGAGGGAGCTGGCTTCACCAGGGACTCTATAATCCATGCCCTTAACTCCGGGCTTGCTGCCTCTTATCACCAGGTGTGGGAGGCTGGGAAAACCACATCTGGGAAATAGTTCAGGGTGACTCCCAAGCACACTGGCGAGAATTTCTCCAAATCTCTTCTTTGACTTTGATTTCAAGGGCTGAGTTTGCAGTCACTGACTTGGGAAAGTCCTTTCCTCCACTTTTCCATCTCAACTTCTCCCTGGGAAGCTGAAGGCTGCCATGTTTTGACTTGTCCCCAGAGCACCCTGCTCTTTTCAAAGGCATTTTATAAATCTAATGAAATAACAGGGATCCAAATAAGCTGTCCTTCCCAGGTTTGTGGTCTTGAGACTAGCTCCCCTTGAGATTTGCTCCCTTTTCTCAGCCTGACACCTCCCTCTCTTAAGGGAAAATCATCTGCACTGTGCTCATCACCTGTTTTGTCTCCTTTTAGAAAATGCCAAGTGCGCATCTCCATATTTGGTCCTCCAAAGGACCAGAAAGCCTGCAACAGAGGCTCAATTCAGACAGTGGAGGGGTCCTGGCAGGTCTGAAACCAGATGTTGCCCATCCTTCCTTCTTTCCTTCCTGCCTTCCTGCTCTCTCTCCCTCTCTCTCTTTTCTTTTCTCCTTTCTTTTTGTTCCCTCCTGTTTCTTTTTCTCTTTTTTTCCTCCTTCCTTGATTTTTTTTTTTTTTTTTTTATTGCACCCTGGACTGTTCACTAGACCATTCCACAACTTGGGTGGTGATGGAATGACTGTGGCTCCCCAGGGCTAACAAAGAGCTGTTGTCAGTGTGATGTGCATCTTGACGTTGATAAAATGCAGTCTACAGCCTTTGCAATAACACAGCTGTTGACCTTGAGTAGCTCGGGATTTTGAAAATCCACTGAACCTGGACAGTCACCTCCCCCCGGAACTAGGCCAGCCAGATTAGTTGGAGCTCCTTATGTGTGGACAGGAACCTTCCCAGTTAGGCCTCATGGAAAACAGAGCTGGGAACTAGAAATCCGGGAAGGAATGGAGGCCCTTGGTATGAGAGTAAGGCCGGTTGGTCTCAATATCTCCATCTCTCTCCAAGATACACACACACACACACACACACACACACACACAGTCCAACTTTGCTTCCTCCCTCTCAGCATCTCTACTTCCTCTCTGCACACCTGTTCCATTATCCTGTCTACTGGCCGGCTTCCTATTTCCTCATGGGTTCTGCTTTCCCATCACTCTTCCTTGCAGAGGGTCCCCATTGGATGCCCAGCCCCTGAGCCCACAGGACTTCCTGGCTTCTGCATTTATCCTCAGCTGACTGCCTTTTTCTGCGATGTCTATTCAAATCCCTGAGAGGTGAAGATCACAGCAGTGCACTGCTGGCCCCCCTTAGCTTGACTGCTGTGGGGAGCCGTTTATGCTGAGGACAGGGATCCCCAGCCTAAGGGCAGGTGTGGGCTGGTTGGCTGAATGAAATATCTTTGGTGCCACTAAGATTGTGCAGTGGGGTCTGATTATACACTAGGGCCACCCTATCTCAGTAATTCAAGCACACAGAGAAGAGTTCATCACACATAGGTGTAAGTTAAGGTATTTAGTTCATGATATTGAACTAATCAGATGAAAAAGAAGGTCTTCCAAATTGGATGAGAATTCTTAAAACCACTTGAAGAGGAAAGACAAGATGGTTAGGTGACGGGGCTGCTCAAAATGGAACACTTTTCTCAGTCAGTTATACATTCAAGAAATGTACAGGGAGGGCCCAGTACTGACATAGCTCTCAACATCGGATAATTTTGGAAAGGGAATGTAAAAAAAAAAACAAAAAACCATTTAAAATTGCACCCCCCAAAATAAAATACTTAGGAATAAACCTGACCAAGGAAGTGAAAGACTTATATGCTGAGAACTATAAAACATTAATAAAGGAAACTGAAGATGATTCAAAGAAATGGAAAGATATCCCATGCTCTTGGACTGGAAGAATTAATATTGTAAAAATGGCCATACTACCCAAAGCAATGTATAGATATAATGCAATCCCTATCAAAGTACCCATGACATTTTTCACAGAACTAGAACAAATAATCCTAAAATTCATATGGAACCATAAAAGACCCAGAATTGCCAAAGCCATCCTGAAGAAAAAGAACAAAGCAGGAGGCATAACCTTCCCAGACTTCAGACAATACTACGAAGTTATAGTAATCAAAAGAGCATGGTATTGGCACAAAAACACACATATGGATCCACGGAACAGAACAGAGAGCCCAGAAATAAACCCACACACCTACGGTCGATTAATCTTTGACAAAGGAGGCAAGAATATACAATGGGAAAAAGACAGTCCCTTCAGCAAGTGGTGTTGGGAAAGCTGGACAGCTGCATGTAAATCAATGAAGTTAGAACACACCCTTACACCATGCACAAAAAAACCCTCAAAATGGCTTAAAGACTTAAACATAAGACATGACACCATAAAACTCCTAGAAGAGATCACAGGCAAAATGTTCTCTGACATACATTGTACCAACGTTTTCTTAGGTCAGTCCCCCAAGGCAACAGAAATAAAAACAAAAGTAAACAAATGGGACCTAATCAATATCTGATAATTTTGTTTTAAAGCACCAGAAAAAGAGGGTCACTATTAGTCCCAAAGCTCTATAGGTTAAATGACTTATTTTGTGAGTCATCCAACTCAGTACTGATAACTTTCTGCTTGTTTTTACAGAGAACTCAGGTAACCCTCCTGGCTGATTTCTGACAGAAAATAAAACCCTTCACGTGAAGCTGAACCACACGCATCGGCTTTGCCTAACTGTCTGCCGGGCTTGTTTTTCCAGCTAGGGGCAGTGATAAATTGGTACCCACATATCGACATGCTGGCCCTGGTGATGGACACAGCACACAGCTGAGAGATGACAGGCTAGGGGTAGGGTACAAACTATAACCAGTAGCCTTTTTCCTGAGAGGAAGGTAACTTGACAGCTATGCTAGAGTCTTCCAATTTCCTGTGCAGGTTTATTCTCCACTCTTTTGTACTCGGCTCCATCCCCGGAAAAGTTGACTAATATGACCTATGTTAGTGAGTTCCTTTCATCATTGGGTTTCTGGGTGGGCTTGAATAATGGGGGAGAATGTTTATTACCCTGGGACCTTTCCTTGGGAGGGAGGGGTATCACCACAGGTAGGCAGAATTCCCCAACCAAAGGTTACAGCCTCTGCCAGGTGGTCCTCTCCAACCACAGACCCTCACCTGGCTCCAATACCTGCTTCCTCCTTCCTCTCCTTTCTCCGTCTGGTCCAGGATGGCAAGAGACACCCTCATCACTATTCCTGGGAAATTCCCCACCTCTGATGGTTGCACTTATACCCTGTCCCCACCTTTATAAATAGTCTCTTTATTAAACTCTCCTCAAATTACCCAATTTCAGTAGGTCATCTCTTTTCTGCCAGGATTGCCTCTCATAAAGAAGGGAAGGGATGAGGCCTCTGGCTGCATTTGGACCAGATGCTCTAAGTTGCAGGGATCACTGTCCTGGACTCACTGTTTAGATATTGGGGAAAGTCCTGATGGAAATTTTTGGAGAGTACATTTTTAGAGAATTGCCGAGTTCAGCAGCCCGAGAAGAAAAGGACACAGAGATTTTGGGCCCACGTACGGCAGCTCTCTCATTAACACAAAATGAATTCACTTTACTTTGCTTCTGAATATGGAGAGCCCCACACAGAAATAAAGACATATGCGCTGTCATACCAGAAGCATCTTGAAACATGAGGGAGCATACGGAAAAGTCCTTGAAGAGGTCTTTCCCAATTTTTCTCAACCGGCACATTTTACAGGAAAGCTCTAAACTCTCACTAAAACAATGGATTAAAAAAATGAGATACCCTCCAGTTTCGCCATCCATTTGTTTCAACCTTTCAAGATGTGCTTGGAAAAGGGACAATATAAGTTGCAAGGTTCCCAGTGTGAACCAACGTGAAATATCTTGCCTTTGCTGGGAAAATATTTTTTAATTTTCCAATGCATTCTGACCTACTGCTGCTACAAGGTAGGAAAACATCACTGTTGAAAAAGAAAAGGAAACCATTCACATGCCAAAGATGATGGTGTTTAAAACAATAAAGCCAGCACTGGGTTAATAAGCACAGCCCACTTATAAATTTATTCTTCTTTTGGTTTGTGATGCAAGGAGATATCAAATCATAAAGACCTTCCGTGTGCTTTAGAAAAACAAAGATTATAAATCTTGGAGACCTACTTTGCTGTCAAATTGGTGGGTTGGTTCTTTTTGAAAGCTGTCCTTGAATTACCATGGTGGGTATGTCCTTCAAGAAAGCCCCAGGGTTATTCCCCAAGAAGCCTTCTCTGACCCCTCTCTACTTAGTTTGGGATAAGTGTCCCTTCACTGAGTTCCCTGACCATCCTTTTTGTAGAACCTTGTAGCATGACCTTGAAATACTGAGTCTTCCTGAGTCCCTGAGGTCAGAGGGAACTCTTCTTGTTTACCCTGAAACTATCATGCCTAGCACAATGCATGGTATCCAAGAGATGTCCAATAAATTCCTGTGCAATTCATCTTTAATTCGAGAAAATAACAACATCAAAATAGCAGTACTTTAGAACCTCAACTGGAGATTATCAAGAAATGGCAAATAAGCTTTAACAAGTGGGCTAACCCTGGTCAATGGGTAACAATTTCCCGGTGGGCCCTGCATTAACCCAGACCCGGGAGTCACAGCCATGCTTGGGAGGAAAGGCAAATATTGATGAATTAATGATGTCAGCCGTGGACCCAGAATTGGGGAATGATGTCAAGTAGGCTGTGGGTTTGCCATTCCTGTCCTTATAGCCTCAAATCTCTGCAGATCACTTATGTGAAACCATCACAAGAAAATTCACTACGATGCAAAGAATGGTAAAATCAGCACTGCCCCAACCCATTTAGGGTATTGTGGGCCTGCAGTCTAAAAACAGAAACTAGCTCACGTCCAAACCAATTGTTCTTCGTGGCGCACAGAGAGCATATCAGGAACGGGCCTTCATAAAGCTCTGAGTCAGGCTGGTATCCCCCAGGTGACTTTGAAAGCTGTAGGTCTGGAAGCGCTTTTACCTATGGCTTCTTTGTAAAATTTGATTAACTATTTTCAATAAGTTTTTCGATCATCCCCGGTTGAAAGTTGCAAGCGTGTTGCATATGTAAAAATATAAATGTTTGACTCATCTCGCCTGGGGAAATGCTGACGAAGCCAGGGGGGTGTGTGCTCCTGTTTCGGTAGATGTCTCCCTAAGCCCCAGTTAATCTTGACATTTCCCCCGCATTTCCATGCCATCTCAGACAAGCTGGCGTTGGATAGCCTTCTGACCCCGGGACACCCCTCAAATCCACGTCAAGGAGAACGGGAGGTCGGCGTGGTGCATTGCTGGCTCTGAGCCATGACCTTTTGACACAGCATCCGCATTCCCGGGCCGGTCAAGGTCTTTGTATCAGATGGATCCTGGCTGACTGAACTGGAGAAGGCAGCCAGTTGGAGCTTGGGTTTCAGCTGTAACTTCTGCACTCCTGCTGGAGCGGTCATCGAGCCCGGGTGAGGATCTGGATGAATCGTCCCCGCCTGCTCTGAGCGTCGTCTGGGTGACACCCACCAGCGACGGTGAGAGATCTGTCGTAGCCGGAGATGTGAAGTGCTTTGTGGCACTGGGACCCTGACACTGCTGTGAGCCCTGTCCTCTTGACAAGCCCCACACGAGACAACACAACACCCTGCGTGCCAGGGACATAGATTCACAGGCTGAACCGTTTCCTCTTTCTTGACATAACGTGCTGTGACAGAGTGACAGAAGAGAGCATTTGTGTGCATAAAACCCCCCATGGCCGACAGGAAATGGACACCTCCCCAGAGTTTGCCTTCCTTCTTGGAAGGAATCACGGGCGGATGTCACAGAAGCCTCTGCTGCTGGAGCTGAGGTCACATGGACTTCAGCAGTTCTGAAATAAGGTCCCCAAAAATGGGTGGCCAGGGCTTGGCTCCTGATGGAGTGGTGGTAGAGGGGGCCAGGCACTCAGAGACACTTGGATCTGGGCTCGGGTGCAGGGTTCTTTCATTTTGCCCAAATATTAGTCCATATTCTCTCTCTTTTTTTTCTTTTTAAATTGGAGTACAGTTGCTTTACACTGTTGTGTTAGTTTCTACTGTACAGCAAAGTGATCAGCTATACACGTACATGATATATCCCCTCTTTTTTTGGATTGCTTCCCATTTAGGTCACCACAGAGCATTTCTTTCTAAACAATGGTTTATTTATTTATTTATTTATTTATTTATTTAAATTAATTGACTTATTTATTTGGCTGCACCAGGTCTTAGTCGTGGCAGGCGGGATCTTCGTTGCCGTGTGTGGGATCTTTTTTCCTTTTAGTTGGGGCATGCGGGATCTTTAGCTGCGGCATGTGGGATCTAGGTCCCTGACCAGGGATCGAACCCAGGCCCCCTGCATTGGGAGGGCGGAGTCTTAGCCACTGGACCACCAGGGAAGTCCTCCATATTCTCTTAAAATGACAAATCAAGTCAGACTTGGATACTGGAACCTTGATGAGCCAACTGTAAAAAAACTATCAACTCTCCCTCTGCGTGTTATCCCTTCTTCCTTGTTTTTCTTCTTTCTGTTACATCCCCTGCACACACGTTACCCACAACACCAGAGACTGATCGACAGACACCACAGAGGACATCACAAAAACGGACAAGGGAAACCTGACCACTTCTAACAGTGCTGTTCCAGATACATGAGGATTCGTGTGGTATTTTTGGTAGAAGGATCCTGAGGGTCAGCTTGTATATTGTTAAATAAGCCAGTTGACTTATTTCAGAGGTATATCAATATTGCTCTGAAAAAAGTTGATCCCAGGACCCTCTGCCAACCTGGGACATCACATAGGGCAGATGTTGGCCAATCACAGCCCAGGGGCCAATTCCAGCCTGCAGCCTGTTCTTGTAAATAAAGTTTTATTGGCACGCAGCCACACCCATTCATTCCTTTATCTTCGGTAGCTGTTTTCACACTACAGTGGCAGAAGTGAGTAATCAAAAACAAGAGATTACATGGCCTGTGAAGCATAAGATATTAGCTATTTGGCCCTTTATAGAAGAATTTGCTGACTCCTGAACTAGACAGTGGGGACTTCCAGTTTACCTGTTAAAGCTCCTAAGAAAGCCAAGCTCTGTTGAAGACAAACACGGCACAAGGACGTGTGCCATGTGGTCATACTGGACTCATGAAAAAAACAGACAAGGGCCAGCTCTCAAAAAAGATGGAAAGTTTCACCAGTCCCACCTTCCTGTCGTAGCTGAGATAACTCTACCTGCTGTAACACATGAACTTCGAAGTCACTGAGGCCTAACACAAGTTTATCTCTTGTTCCTGTAATGCCTTACTGCCTAGAGGGAGGCCTGCTCCATGCAGATATTCAGAGATCCAGGCTAGTTCCATCCTGAGGCTCATTCCATTGTTTAGAACTCAGTCACGTGACCACATCTACCAATCAGGGATGCGGCCAGGAGAAAAGGCAAAGAGGCTGGTGAACATTTAGCTATAGGACCTATCCCAAGACCCTAACCTGTCCCATCTCTCCTCCCCTTCCTCCTCCTTGCAGAGCATCATGGTCTTTCCTATCAGAAAAGAAGGCACAGGCATAATCCTTGCTCAGTCTTCACTGATAGACACATAATGTGTTATCCTCCCTAGGAGGAGATCCATCCTAACAGAATACTGTGTGATGCTCAACTCAGGAAAGAAGGCCATGTATCAAACATGTTCATTTTCATTCTACTTGGCTACATGTTAGAGTTAAGGATCTGTTCTGGGCAAAGAAAGTACTTAATACACTGTCCACTTTACAACCCATAGAGGCAGTTTTCCTATAACAATAAAATCATTACAGGTTTTTACTTGTAGCCCTCTTGCAAAGTGTTGGTCATAGTTGGTGCTTTTTTGCCACTGAATCTTTGATGAGGAAATAAATTCAATTGTAACATTTTAATAATTTGTTTTGCGAAGTGTTTTCTAGGAATACTTTTGAGGCCAAATGTGTCAGCTACTTATATTAGCTTGGTTTAAAGTAGCCGTCTCCTATAACAGCACTGCTCCGGGTAATTTCTTCCCAGGACACCTGGACGTCTTTCAGGTAGTAGTGCCTTCAAGTCTTCAGCTCTACAACCTAACTCTAAAAGCCTTGACCTCAGTCCATCCACGTTAGGGTTGATAAGACAGCTCACTTGGGAAGAATGAACACAATCAGTTACAAACATTAAAATCTTTGACAACATACACACTATAACAGCTAGGCAATATTTAAAAAATAAATAAATAAAAGGAGGCCATAGAAAGAGCCCAAGACCAGGAATGAGGAGACCCTGGCTGGAGAGTCTGCTTTTTCACCAGCTCCTTTGCTAAGCCCCTTCCTTCCTCAGCTCAGTGTAAATGGTGTAACCGTTTGGGCGTCCACGGTCTATCTTTCACAGATTCTATGAATCTGGGAGGAAATTCCTCACGGTGGAGTTTGATGTCTCAGTGGGAGATATGTTTTAGAATGCCATTCTCAGTTTTCAGTCCACAAAAGCGAAAGACAGGCCCACTTCCAGATCAGACTCAGGCTAAAGGAGAACCCGCAATAAATATTTCGCAAAGGAAAACAAAGGAATATATTATCCTGCCCCCCAAAGGGAGCCCCAATGACTGCTTCTCCAACAGCAAATGGTTTTATAAGCAATCAGCGTAATTTTATTATTTCAGGTACTGTTCACAACATTGCCACGAAGAAATCACAATTTGATGAAATTAATTTAGCCATCACAGGAAGGATAAAGAGAAGCTCAGAAGGGTATTCATTTGATATATAAAATATATTTTAGAAGAGAATATTATGGTAATCGCTATGTATTAATGCAAACTTCTTTAGGGTTTGCAGGATTTAAATGCACATTTTATCCCAACTAAATAAACATACATATTTGAGGAGCCTGGTCTAAAATATTAACAGTCTGTCTGCACCAGAAATATTAGTCCTTTCCTCCTTTTCTGCCTGCTTCTGTCAGGAAGCCACAGAGCATACAACGGCAGCGCCTAGCTAACCATGTAATTGATAACTCCCTACTCGACTCACTGTTGGAATCTGTCAGTTAAGGTCTAAAGATACATACACACCACTATGAAAATGGACTTACACAAGCCCGTCTGCGGCCCAGGAAGGGCCTGAATGCAGTCGACATCCTGCTACTTAATTGGTCGGGGCTGGCTAACCAGCACACACGTGTATTCTAGCAATGGCTTGCTGTACTATGACTCTTTTTGACAGACCTATTTAGTGAGGAGGAGGGTTTTTTTTTTTTTTCCCCCAGATAATTGCTCAAAATCATGCTTTCAAAGTCAAAGTGATTCAAACTTGCCTGTCTGTATTTTGCAAATACACAAGTTGGAAGGAATGCAAATGCACATCCCTATTTCTCAGGCAGATGCACAACAGAGGCTGTTTTTGTATTTTGTTTTTCCTCCTCGGAGCGATGAAGGAGACCGAATTCAAATCCCACAGGGTTTAGACCAAGCCTGGTGTGGCTTCTTTGGGGCCAGAACCCACAGAAGGCATGAGTCACCCAACTTGGGCCCCGGGCCCATCAGGGAGCGATGGTGAATCTGACATCCCGCCAGTGAAAAACCGGGACTCTCAATGCCCTTTGAGGGCTTCCCCAGCAGAGCAGAGGGTTGTAGCATTCAGATCTACTGGATGTTTGGAGGAGCCATTTAACTTTTCGAGTGGCGCCTGGCATAGTGAACAGCGCCAAGTGCTTCGAAATTAAACCATCTTCAGGGTAGTGCAGGGAAATGACTTCACTCCTGTACTCTGCCCCTCATCATAAAAAGAGAGCTGTGTGTATCTACCTCTAGGGGTTCTTGTGGATTTAAATGACACTCACCAGGAAAATCACCCTGAACGTGGATGTATAGACATCTCCTGGCTTTGTCCCTGCTCCCTCCGCTTGGCTCTGAAGGCTTCTGTCTGCATTTCCCCCTTCCCCCGCCTCCCTTGGCATTTTTGAATATTCACATAGAGACCATGAAATGGCTCAGGCACTAACAAGCACCAAGAAATTCTAATAAGGGAAGAAGAGAGAAGTGCTGGGAGGTGTGGATGAAGCAGTTTCTGACGGCGAGCACACCAGTGACGTCATGTATACCACGTGCGGATTTCAGGAAAGTCCAGGAGCCCAGGGTCCTCCCTGTGAGGACAAGGGCTTGACACCCCTGAATCCACAGGAATAGCTTTCATGAGGCTTCGAGGGCCCTGGAAAGTACTATTGCATTATGTACAGAAATGCCCCATGACCATGCAGCAAAGAGCCCCTTAGCGTAGATCCTTAGGATCTATGCACAAATCAAGACTCAAAATGTGAGGTCAGTCCCGGGACCTTATATAACTCTATCTTGACATTTCTGAAGGTAAATAAAACTGAGAAAATGTGACCTTTCCCCTACTGTAGGAGCACAACCCCACAGAATTATAGAACCCTACTCTTTAAAACTTAGAGACGACTTTCAAGAAAATACTCTCCTACTCTGCTTTTTCAGAAGATGGTGAAAATGAGCTCTTCCGCAAAAATACTTATTTGAAAGGCAGTGTGTTTAGTAGCTAAACCAGGACTTCTCTCTCCTTGGGAGAACTGAGCTGAATAAGGAGATCTGGTCCCACTTTCAAGGTCAAAATTTGGATCCTGACTCAAAATGCCACGCCTGGTTCCCATGACTCTTTAACTATGGGACGATCAGACGGGCTATTATCTTTCCCACTGCCAGGATACCCAAATAGGACCCTGCGAGATGGCAGCAGGTAAAAATGCTTTGTAGACCACTAAATAAATATATAAATAAATGATTAGTGTTTTAATTGAGGCTGGATTGCCGGGCAGTCAATTCAATTAACTGTGGCACAATTAATTGTAAAAGTTGAGGTTCGGCTCTGACATTGCCAATTCAAGCGGCGTCGCGTAGGCTCGGTTACAGCAAGAGAATAAAATTAGCCGTAAAAGTGTTTATCTAACATATTTGAAAACATGAAAAATGGAAACGCTGAGGAAAATCAGTCATGTTTGGCAAACTCTGCCTCAGTTTCTCCGTCTGTAAAACAGAGCTAATGTGACCTACTTCGCGATGAAGATGGATAACCCCAGGGGCTGTAAAGGTGAAGGGTAATGACGGTTCAGCATGGGTTTGGGGTGGGAGTCTGGAGTCAGCGTGGCCACGGGCTGACTGAGCCCACGTAATACCTCCAGTTCTATCAGTCACGTCTCCCGGACGAGGGCGAAATCACCAATGCAGTTGCTCTCTGGAGACGCCGACGCTACCGCCCAGGCTAAGAAAGAAAGGCAGAAGCTGTGGGCCACCAGGGACCCTCGCAGGCTCCTCAGCACCTCCCGTCTCAGCTGGGCTGCACGGGTATCGAGAAATGGGTGCTGCTTGTGGTCATAGGGACCTCTGAGGAGCAAGACGCCCCGCCCCCTAATTAGTAGAAGCTTCCATGTGACCCATCTCTGCTTGCTTCGCTGGCTGGAACTTTTGTGAAACCCCTCCAGGAGGCTCAGCCAGGTCATACTGATTCTGGGCACTGAGGGCCTTTAACCTGCCCCTAATCCAGTCCTAAGCCAAAGCTGGCTGGAGGGAGCATGCCCTTCCCCAACACAGTGGCTATGGCATCAAAGCACCTCCACGGAGGAGCCCATCGCCCGCTTACCCCGAAACAGATACACAAAGGGCTCATTGCCTCAGCACTGCCATTTTAAAAAATTTTAGAGAAACACTTCCGCTGCTAATTTTATGCTCACAGTGTCCCTTGGAATCATCTTAGTTCTTTATCTTAGCTGTAACCAAGTCTACCTGATGTGAGGTTGTGGGAATTGGCAACAATACTATATTGCTGTTGATGTTTGTAATAGTAGCTGTTTTTACTTGGAGCTGCAACAATTCCTAACTAAAATAAACAAAAAAAGACTAGAAGGAAATCAACTAAAATACAGGGGTTAATGTTCTTTGCAGCACTATTTACAATAGCCAAGTCATGGAAACAACCTAAATGTCCATCAACGGATGAATGGGGAAAGAAGACGGGGTACTTATATACAATGGAGTATTGCTCAGCCATAAAAAAGAACAAAATAATGCCACTTGCAGCAACATGGGGGGACCTAGAGATTATCATACTCAGTGAAGTAAGTCAAAAAGAGAAAGACGAATATCATAGGATGTCACTTATATGTGGAATCTAAAATATGACACAGATGAACTTATTTACAAAACTCACACACATAGAGAGGAAGACTGATGGCTGCCAAGGGGGAGGGGGGTGGGGGAGGGATGGAGTGGGAGTTTGGGATTAGCAGATGCAAACTAGTATATATAGAATGGATAAACAATAAGGGCCTACTGTTTAGCACGGGAAACTATATTCAATATCTTGCAGTAAACCATAATGGAAAAGAACATGAAAAAGAACGTATAACCGAACCACTTTGCTGTACAGTAGACATCAACACAACATTGTAAATCAACTATACCTCAATAAAATAAATTTAAAAAAATAAAATAAAATATAGGGGTTATCTCTGGGTGTTGGGTCTGTGGACGGCTCGTTTCACCTCTCTGGGTGCTTCTTGCTCTGTGTTTTCAAATGTTCTAAAATGACATGGATTCTTTTTGTTAGCCCTTTAGGGCGACCCACAGTTCATGCAACATAGAACAAAATGAGCCCTGCATGGTCATCTGGGGCAAAAATATACTTGCTGTGTCTGGATTCGAAAACGGGAGATTGGAGTTCTGAGCAGCTGGGACCAAGGCTGCCCACCAAGGGGGCCAGATGCTCCTGAAGGTGGATACAGTTTTTTATATCCTGATCTCATTCCAGCTTGAAGATGTGGTGGGGATAAGGGGAAGAGGAGATGAGAGGGAGATCAAAATGTAGCTGAGAAAATAACAAGGTTTGGAGAAGATGTGGGGAAATTGGAACCCTTGAACATGGCTGGTGGGAAGGCCAAAATGGTGCAGCTACTATGGAAAACAGTTTGGCAGTTCCTCAGAAGTTAAACACAGAATCACCAGACGATCCAGCACTGGGCGTATATCACGCCTAGGTCTCTATCCAAAAGAACTGAAAACAGGTGTTCAGACAAATACTTGCACATGAATGTTCCCAGCAGCACTATTCACAATAGCCAAAAGGTGGGAATAACCCAAATGTCCATCTATGGATGAATGGATCAATCCAATGTGGTATAAACATCCAACGGAATAGTACTCAGCCAGAAAAAGGAATGCAATACTGACACAGGTTACAACGTGGATGAACCTTGAAAACTTTATGCCAAGTGAAAGAAGACAGACGCAAAAGATCACATATCGTATGACTCCTTTTATACGAAATGTCCAGAACAGGCAAATCCATAGAGACAAAAAGCAGACAGGTGGCTGCCAAGGGCTGGGAGGAGGGAGGAACAGGGAGTGACTGCTTAATGAATAAAAATGGTTTTATTGTGGAGTGGTGAAATACCGTGGAACTAGATAGAAGCGGTGGTGGCACAAAATGTTGATGGTGCTAAATACCACTGAATTGCTGACTTCAAAAGGGTTCATTTTATGTTACGTGAATTTTACCTCAATTGAAAAAAAAAAGCAGAAAAAAATAGTATACCTGAAGTTTGCTTGCCTGTAGGTGTGTCTGCTGTTTCCCAGAAAGCACCCTTCCCAGAGGGGAGTTGGGGGAGAGGGTCAGCTGGGAGCGTGTGTCTGCTCAGGGCAGGGGAGGGGGGCCTGCAGGACGGCCACAGGCTCGCGGGTGCCTTCCCCAGCCTTGGACACCCAACGGCCAGGGCTGACCACCTCCTTGCCTCTGCTGGAATTTCCTTCCTCTGAGTCCTCCCAGCAGGTTCAGCTTTCACCATTTTCCTTCTTCCAGCCCCTCACGCCTACCAACTTGTGTTTATATAAAAATTATATATGAAGCTCCTTAGAGAAAAAGCAATGAAGAAATTCCCCCAGCTGAGGGCCTATGTGGAGAGGGGGTGGTCTGTGGTGGGTTTCTAGGAAGGAAAACTCAAGTCGGGGGAGCGGGGCAGGCTCATTCAGCCCGTCTCCTTATGGCTTCCGGTGTTTGATTTGATTGGGGGTAAGGGACGAGGACAGGAATAGGGCCAACCCAAGAGCTTCTGTTAGGCAAATAAATCTTGTCTGGAGGGTTTCAGGGCCGCTGAGGATCTACTAGGCCTCCTGGTTCCCCATGGGAGGCCGTTTAGAATCAGGGCCTGAAACTGTCTGACAATCACCGTTCTTCCGAGTCCTTGGTGGCTTGCCTGCCTGCGTAAGTCTTGCCCAAAGGAGTGCTTCCAGACAACCTCTTGATTCAAAGATGTGTAGGGGACCTGAAGTACCACTTAGAGGGGCAAGAAGAGGATAAAACGGCTGTTATAAGAAATTGCCTAAAAAAAAAAAAAAAAAAAAAAAAAAAGAAATTGCCTAAAGGCCGCAAAGAGTTGCTATGATGCACCGTGTGTGCCGACCTGATTCTCCCAGACCAGAGGCAACTTCTCGGATGAGCTTGGGCACTCCTTCAACAAAACCAAACCAACCAACCAACCAACCAACCAACCAACCAACCAACTGAGGGGTCAGCTCTTAACCAGCTGCTTCCTTTTGGGTGGGACTAAGATAAAGAAAGGGACATGGGGTGGGGCACACATATTTTGGAGATAACGACCCTCTGCCCTCCCTTCTCACGTCTGAGTCAGGCACTGAAGAGACAGAGCAAACATCAGCATGAAGACTGGCCTCGTGGAAAAGTACTGAAAACGGAAGTTGCAGTCACGAGACCCAGTGTCGGGGAGAGGGAAGGAATAAGTGTCCGCCACCCCTGCCCCAGTATGCCCGGGCATCTTCTCTTTGTTATTTCTTTTGGCGTCGTGCTACTCCAGGGGCGGGGGGCAGTCTCCCTGGTATGGATGTTAGCGCCTGGAGGTGCCAAGGCCACGGTGCTCACACGGTGAGGCTTTCCTGACCGAGATCCCCAACCCAGCTGCATCCTCGAGGCTGAGGTTTCAGCCCTGAGGCCAAGTGTGCCCGCCCCTCCCAAGGCATCAGGCTTTCATCCTCTGCCACGTGGGTCCCTTCTTCAGAAATGACTTGCTCTGCTGGCCTCCCAGGCTACCTGTATCGCGTGCCGTGTGGCTCTGTTCGCCACAGGGCCACGCACATCACGTGCTCCGGATCTGAGACTCTGACCACACAGCCTTGAGTGCTGGGGGTGGCGTGAGGACCCGGCAGACCAAGAGCAAAAGCAGCCTCACTGGTTCTCATTTCACAACTGCCTGAAAATGAAGGGCAGAAAGAAGTAGGTGTGCTTCACAAGATGCTGGCTAGATTAAAGCGTGCAAGGCGCTCTGCAAGGAGAAAAGCCCTTACTCATCCATCCATCCATCCAAAAAACAGTGACTGAGTGCCTTCCCTTGTGCCAGGAACTGTGCAGGACAGCCAAGGATGGGCAAAGAAGACCCAGTTTTGAAATCTGTATTTGCACAGAAGAGCGTTCCTTAATGTTGCTGGACCCTGGAGCGGGGGAAGGGGCCAAATGCAATGTTGTAAGGAAGTGGCATCTCCGAGGGGGGTTTTGCAAGGTCCCCCGAGCACGGGCAGCTCGAAGGGCGGGAGGACGTCCAGGGAACCAGGGCGGCAGGGACTCCGGGTGGGGGAGGGGTGACAGGTGGCTGCTGATATTGTTGGAAGAGGAGTTTTGCTCCCGATGGGGAAGGACCTTTGGATCTGGGAGCCAAGGGTCTTGCCTAATCCCTCCCACTCTCCACAAGGCTGCCAGGACTGTTCTAAAAATTGAATCCCATCACTGTGTAGAGTTCCTTGTTCATAAGTCTCCAGTGGCTCCATGTTGCTTATGGATAAAGCCCTTCTCTACACTATGCGTTCCGATGGGGGCGGTAACACCTCCGGCGGGGGGGGGGGGGGGCGGGGTGAAAACTGGTTTTGGGGGAGGCAAGGAAGGAGAGGAGAAAAAAATGTTTGCCGTTTGAATGTTTAAAGCACAGCTATGCATACAGTACAGAAACAGACATGCAGTATATCTGTGGTATTAAAATTTCATGGGCGGGGGCGATTGGGAAAATCATGTCGGAAAAGGCTCCTGGGGGTGGGAGGCGATAATGAAATACAACGCTGAGAAAGACTCTAGGCCAGGGTTTCTCACCTCAACACTATGTACATTTGGGCCGGGATCATTCTCTGTTGCTAGGCGCTGTCCTGTTCATTGTAGGACGTTAACAGGATCCCTAACTTCTCCTCCTTAGATGCCAGGAGCCCTGTCTCCTGACTTGTGACAACCAAAAGTGTTTCCAGCATTGCCAGACGTCCCCCGGGAGTAGGGATTCAGCCCCAGGTGGGGGACCCCTGGATTAGATGAGGTCCTTCTTGGAAGCGCTCATTCGACGATAACTAGATCATAAAGCTTAACAATGTTGGATTTTTGCGGGAGTTGGGGGTGTCTTTTATCGGCAGCTGTACATTCTGAGGGAGCGCCAGGCAGGTCTAGCGTTGAAATGGAGAATGACCAAGTAAAAGGAGAGACCCAGCCATACCGATGAGAGAGGCCTTTCCAGGAAGGTCTCATCAGGAGAGAGGCAGGGCTTAGGGAGCAGAGCCAGCAAGCCTAGAAATGTCCATCTCGCTCTGCGTCCGGAGAGGCCTCATTAAATTCCGTGACTGCACTGCTGCAGCTTCACTCGCAGCTGTGAATTTCAAGGCCTCCCTGGGCCTCCTGTGGGCAGGAAGCTGGGGTAATAAATTATCTCCGCTTCCTGGCTTGGGCTGTGGACCTTGGGAGGTTACACCCTAAACATCCCATCTGAAGGGCGGAAAGCTGGGGGACCCAACACCAGAGACGGGGCATGGGTCTCCGTTTTGGCCACGTGCAACTAACTGCCAACAGCGTTAGCCATTTAGGTTGAGCAATGTCCATCAGGTAAGGTTTCCTATGAGAGTAACATTAGGCTTTTGCTAAATCAAAAAAAAAAAAATGCAATAATTCCTCGTGCATCACATGATACTTTTAAAAATAATATATGGCTTATTTTGGTGGATAATCATAATACTGGGGCCTGGTTCTGGAAAATGAAGCCTCACCTCACTGCAGAACTTGAGTCTGAGTGATTTCCTTCTTTCCTAAGACCCTTTGCAAAGCGAGTGCAGCATGACGCAAATGTTAGGGGAGAACCCACGTGCTGTTCAATTACGACGTTTATTGATGTGACACATAAAACTCTCCTATTTCATTATCTGGACTGGAAGGTGGTTATTTCTTTAACTGCTTTGCTTCTGTGCGTCTGTGGGATCCTTAGAGATGGTTTTTCTCTTGCACAAATCCTAAAGAATCAGTCCTCTGATGAGTGAGCTTTCCTTCTTTTTTCTTCATTCTACATTCCTTCATTCTGTATCTCCTTCCTTCTTTTCCCTCCTTCTGTATTCCTGTATTAACTAGGTTGAGTTTTCTAGCTAGAGTTTGATTTGTGAAATCACACTGCACGTTCAGGGGCAGAAGTGGGGAGAGTACATATTTCAAAGGCAAGGTGTTTTGAGAAAGGTGAAACATTTTAGAAGGTCATTTTAAACATTCAACATGAATGTTGTGTGAGTTATGTCTTGCCAGGGAAAAAGAAAGCAAACTAATAATACAAGTATCTTGAAATAATCCCAGGACTGGTCATATTAAAAGAAATAAATGAGCCGACGGAAAAAAAAGAAAAATTCTACGCATGCGTATTTCTCCCTAGCTGGAAAAAGAAATTTCCCAATTCTGTTTACCAGCGGAGGTGCGGGCCCTCAGCTCACAAGGCTTGGGGCTGCTGCCCCCACCTTCTCGCCCCTGCTTTCCTATCTGCATACGAACCTGTGCTGCTGAAGACACCCAGAAATACGTTCATTTACTTCTTCCTTGGGGACAGATTTCTCAATCAAACTCAGAATTCAAACTTTCATTCGCTAAGACAGTGCTTTGGAAAACCAACCAAAGCAAAGCAAGGCAGACAATGACAAAACCCTAAGGTTTATTCTCATACAATTTGAGAGACTTAGCCAAAAAGAAAAACTCTAAAAAAAAAAAAAGAGAGAGAGAGAGAGAGACAGGAGGAGTCTTCCTGTGCACCAGATATATTATTACAGATATCTGAAGAAACTGACAGGTATTTTAAGAACATACAAGTTCCTTTTTGTTGGTTAATTATTTAGTAACTGCTCGCTGTTGTTTAAAAAGTGGAGATCATTCTAGAAGATTGTTTTTCTTCCCTTTATCACCTTCCCAGTCTTCCCAGCTGCTTCCACCAGGGAACTTAAGTACCCAAACACCAACATGACAGCCCGACTTCTGCAAAGAGGCTTAATTACTCATTATGAGATTCCATCAACACAAGCTCCGGTCTGTGGTTTTGTAATAAAGGCCGTTATCTTTCCTTGGATTTTTCACTCCTTCATAAAGGAGGATGTGGCAGAGATTTCCACAACCCCACTTTAGATGGGAAGGGAATGAGAGGATTGTAATGCATGAATTTGATGTCATTAACAATGCTGACAGCTGTTTAATCCCAATGGAAACAACAGCTGAGTCCCAACTGCGGGAAAAATAATTAACTCTTCAGTGCGTTGGGTGGAAGGGATCATATGAATCAATTACGTGTCTCGTGCCTTTACCTGCAGTTTTTGTCAATTACTCAGCCATTTGGTCGGGAGGCTCCGGCTCTAATAAAATGACAGGAGGCCCTTACAGGCTAGGAGACTTGTTAAGTTCAGAGACCAGATTTATTAAATGGGCCTGTTCTGAGTTTGCCATTAATTAAAATTAAGAACCATTTTTTTTTAATGCTTCCACTGAATCACGGAGCATAATGAACTAAAGTAAAAGGAAATAATAAAGGGGGAGACCTGGGTGACCCAGTGTCAGGGAGGAGAAGGTAGCTGAGCTGAAAGGGGAAGAAAAATAGGCTCTGCAGCCGAAACAGAAACGCAGGGTGGGATGTGCAGCACCCTTGCTCCGTTATGACATGTGCCATTTAATTTAAATGGAACATTTAGACACCTGCCAGTGACGGTAAATTTGCTACTTTTTCACCCATCCTCCCCCAGAGATGATCAGTCTCTGTCTTCTAGGCTTCAGGTTCTCTCTCTCTTTTTTTTTTTTTTTTTACCCCTGCCTGCTGACTGATATCCTTCCGGTGACTATTTCTACTGCTTTTAATTTGTAAAATATTACAGATCTAAATAATGTCTAATTAAGATCCTGCACTGTAATATGTGGCCCTCACTTCACAGCCCCCATCTAATAAAGCACTCCTGGATCCTTTCCATTCATTTATAATGCAAGACTCTGAGCAGATGTCTTAAGTATTCAATGTTACAAACAGCAACATTACATGAATTTAAATCTGGCTCTTTGTCTGAACGCCCCTCCGAGTACAGCAGCTGATGTCCGGGGAGCCCTGTTTCATCTGGAAACGACGTGGCTCCGCCACCTGCCCTAAGCTGCCTCTTTGCTGGTCCCCGGGGAACAACCTGCTCTCTCCCAAGAGGTCTGAGGGTGGAAGGGGAGACCTTCCATCAGATCAGTTTGCTAAAGTGACAGGTGGAGGGAGACAGCTCTGTGTAAGCAGCAGGTGGACACGCTCTGACCCTGCCTGGGAAGAACCGCAATGCTCGCGCTCTGAGTGAGTGCTGGACGTTCCCAGTGGATCTTCATTAAAAGCCGACAACGTCTGTGCTGTTATGACCATTTTATTGATGAGGCAACTGAGATCCGGGGAAGAGGAATGAATTCAACTCCTCTCTTGTTAATATTCTACCGAAATGGAACTAAACAGACGTGTGTGTCAAATCCTCAGGTAAGGTCTGAAATCCAGTATCACAAGAAAAGGATACCAGAGATGCAGCTTAACACCTGAACTAGGAATAAAAAATCCTAGGGGATACAGGGCATAAACTAACTGTAAGTTTTTGTCCATCCAGCACACTGTCCTTACTTTTTCTTTTTTTTCTTCTGGGAAACACACTGTATTCCAGTTGATCCTGTGGGTCAGTTAGGGTGTTCTATTCCCTTTCCACGATAGGAGACTCATGACCTTGGCTGGCTCATTGAATAGCCTATCTCTTTAAAAAAAAAAATTTTTTTTTATACAGCACGTTCTTATTAGTTCTGTATTTTATACATATTAGTGTATACACGTCAATCCCAATCTCCCAATTCATCCCACCACCACCATCCCCCCTGCCGCTTTCCTCCCTTGGTGTCCATACGTTTGTTCTCTACATCTGTGTCTATTTCTGCCCTGCAAACCGGTTCATCTGTACCATTTTCTAGGTTCCACATATATGCGTTAATATACGATATTTGTTTTTCTCTTTCTGACTTACTTCACTCTGTATGACAGTCTCTAGGTTCATCCACATCTCTACAAATGACCCAATTTCGTTCCTTTTTATGGCTGAGTAATACTCCATTGCATATATGTACCACATCTTCTTTATCCATTCGTCTGTCGATGGGCATTTAGGTTGCTTCCATGACCTGGCTATTGTAAACAGTGCTGCAATGAACACTGGGGTGCGTGTGTCTTTTTGAATTACGGTTTTCTCTGGGTAGAACAGCCTATCTCTTGAGCACAGTGACTGACTCATGGATAAAGCATGTGATCTAAACTGGGCTAGAATCTTCCCTGGGATACAGATATTCTGGGAGGAAACGAGGTCTGCTTTACCGTTATTAATATCATATGACAATGGGAGACTAGTCCTTCTGGCAGCCATCTCTTCCACCAGTAGACAAAATCTGCTACAGAAGTAAGCCAACAGAGACCACCATAGCCAAAGGATGGAAAGAGACAAATAATCTGATTATACATTTGAGCTCCTGGATCCAGCTAGGCCTGAAGCCATAACTCCAAGACATTCTAGCACATGAACCAATCCACTTCCTTTCATCATAAACTATGTTTAATTGCCACCAAGAGTTTGAGTAATATGGGATGAGAGAGGAATGAATAGCACTCCATAAAAGTTCTGCATATGGCATATCATATACTATTTTTCTAAGTTGTGGTCTCAAGTTAATTCTCAGCAAATTTCTCAAAACTCTGCCATCAGCCATGTTCTTTCTTAGCTCCATGCCCTTCCCCATGCTGTTCCTTCTACCTCAAATGGCTTACTGTTCTGCTTCCCTACTTGGTGAGTTTCTACCTAGCTCAAACATAATCTCTTGGTTGCAATCTTCCCTGGTTTCACTAGATAGTATCAGTTTTCCCCCAAATAAACTATGAGCTGTCTAGAGTAAGACTCACATCCTACTCATTGTATGTTCTCAACAACAAGTACCACACTGGGCAGGAGGTCACTATAACTGATATTATTCAAAAATAACTCACAGTGAACTGGAAATTCTGCCTTCAAGGAGGCTTACATTGTATTAGAGAGTGGGGCGGGGAGACAGAGAATCAAAATCATAACAGGGCACGGATAAATCCGATTCTATAATTGACAGTCAACACAATGATGCTGGTATGAAAAGAGCTAATGGCTTCAAAGGTTGCATTAACAGAAGTAGGATGCTTGGGGTGGAGGTGAAAGGACCATCCCATTGTGTGCTGCTCGGCTCCACCTGGATCTCTGCCCCAGCCCCCAGACTTAAATGGGGACACTGGAGGGACCTGAGCATCAGACTGGTTGAATTACATCACGGTTTTCGTATTACTGTTAATAGCTTTATTGAGATAATAACTCACATACTACACAGTTCACCCACTTAAAATGGACAACTCAATAGTTTTTACTATATTCACAGAGTTGTGCAACGATCACCCAATTTCGCAACATTTTCATGATCACAAAAGGAATCCTGTTCCCTTAGTTGCTATCCCTCCGACCCCTCCATGCCTTCTCAGCTCTAGACAACCACCCACCTACTTTTTGTCTCTAGTTTTGCCTCTTTTGGACATTTCCTACAAATGGAATCATATGGTCTTTGTGACTGGTGTCTTTCACCCAGTCTAATGTTTTCAACATACTATTTTGTTGTTGTTAAAGCAGCAGGAACCTCCCTTCTTCGTGAACAGTAGTTCAGGTGGAATCCAACCATGTAAGATAAATAAGGGAGAAATGGTACCGGTTGGAAAAGCAGGAGCGGAGTCCTGTGTTTTACTTTTTTGACTTTATCCCTTTGACATACGTATCTAAGGACAAGGGAGCTGGGACCAGGGAGCCGGGCCACTTACCAGGTCCCAGGCAGCCCATCTGTACATAGAGAGTTCTATTTTGTTGTACTTTTGAGAGCAGAAAAAAGCAGTGCTGTTTCAAGTCCTTTTTTTTTTTTTTTTTATTTTAAGAAACTGCCTTCTCCACGAAGGGGCATGATGTGACAAACATGCCGAGTCCCTTCTTATGGTAATACTGCACTTTGCAAATGGCTCGGATCCAATCCAATTGAACATAATAAAATGAAACAATCTGTGCTATCTCCAATAGCTTTAATCTTTACCACGCTAATGATTCCTAAAGCCCATGAGCACAGTTTAAGAAAAAAAAAAAAAAAATAGAAGAAGAAAGAAAAGACACGCTCTGCTCTGCTGTTATCAGCCTTCCTGGCAGCTGGGGCTAGTGCTTATTTCACCATCAACAGGGTCCTTGGGAAAAAAGCCCACCCCACTGCTTCGAGGTCAGAGTTTACATGTGAAGTGAACTGGTCACAGTCATTGTACTACCCCTGTGCTCCCGGATGGTTAATGAGGAAACTCAATGGCATCCATAACTAAGCGATGGCTGCCCCATTTTGCAAGGTTGGCGAGAACTCCCCGGGGACCTGTTTGGTCCTCACCAGGACCTGGCCTCTCTGGCAATTGGCAACGACATTGTCTGTCCATCCACGCAGACCGTTCACCAGGGCTCAGAGCTCATGGTCCCTGCCTTAGAACCTATATGGAACCTGGGACCTATATGGGTAGGGCTGTGGGGTAGAGTCTCTGGAGAATGTGTGGAAATAACTCGTTCACTCGCTCCCTCATTCACCCACATCCATGGATCATCTACAGACCATGCACGATGCTCAGGCCAGAAATGAGAGGATGAGTAAGATCCAGTCCCTGCTCTGAGAGAACCCAGAGGAAAGGGAAATTAAACAGAGAGACGGACGCATTTTTCACATGCTGCGGTAAGTACGGAATAAGAAGTGAAACACGAGACTGTAAGGGCGGGGGCGGAGGGAAAGTTCCCTGTCCCCTCCTCCTGCTCCTGTGGCAGCTGCTGGGTCCCAGGATGCTGGAATAGGGCCGAGTGATGCGAAACCACTCCCATCCTCTCCCATCTTGCTCCCTCTCCCCGCTTTTATAGATCCTCCAGATTCGGAACTCTGTGCCATCGCCTGCAGCAGTCAGCTCCTGACTTTCACCCTGACCCTTCATCCAGCTGGAAACTAACGCCCACCGGATCTCCTAAGTCAAATCTGTATGGTTTCCGTCTTGGCCGTCTCCTCTGGTCAGTTGCCCCTGAAAGCCTAGTGGGTGGGTGGGAGTGGTCACTTCCCGATTGTTTAGGCGTGGATTCATCCACTTGGAACATATTTTGGTCCATGAGCTTGCCTCTTCCCTTACGGGTACGATTCAGTGATGATGAGTTTCTCAGAGAAGCGGCTGAGCTGGGGAAAATGGGCTGAAACGTGTACTGGGTATTTCGGGAGCTGGTGAGTGACTCTGGGGAACGTTCTAGAAGGGGAAAAACTGCAATAGTGCACGAAAGGAAGCCTTTGGATGATCTCTGTGTATTCCATAGATCCTTCCTCCATTAAGGCAATAATAGTCGTTGGTAATAAAAATAATAAATGATTACTAAGCCCTTACTATGTGCCAGACATATCCTACATGCTTTACATACATTAACTCCTTCAATCCTCCCAACACCTCTATGAAGTTGCCATTATTATTTTCGCATTTCACAGATTGGAAACTGAGGCACAGAGCCGTGAAGAAATTTCCCCAAAGTAGGTCAGGTAGGACACAGGATTGAACCCAAACCATCATTTTTGAGGATACTGACATGCCATTAAAATAACTGTGTAATATAGTTAAGCCCCTTTGAAAAAAATGTACACTCTTTACTCACTAATTCTCCTTCTGGAAATCTAATCTTAGGAAATATTTGAATATTAGGTATTATATTTATTAGTCTAAAACACAAGTCACTTTTTAGCCTTATTTATGGTAAGTAAAATCTGGAAGCAATGTATATTTTCAATATTAGGGGACTAGTTAAATAAACTAGACTATTACCCATCAATGGAATTTATAGCCATCATTACAAATGACATTCATGAATAGTCAATAATATAATGCAATTGTGTTACAATGCCAAGGTAAAATGCAAAACTGAAACTTCTACAGATGGTATGATGAAATGTCTTTGGGTATCAGGGTAGGAGATGCACAGGAAAGAAAACATTTTCCATGTGGTTCCATCCAAAGCAGCCATCAGGAAACGATTCATTTCTGGGGAAATCTGTTATCTACTCTTAGCCCACAGCCTCCTAACCCAGTGCCTCAAGAAAAGTCAACCTGGTACTTTTTTCTTTTTCTGAGATATTTCACATGGAAAAATAAATGATATCAGAGGGTGTAATATCTCAGTTGGATGGGTAAAGCTAGGCTCTTTAGCTCACAGAAAAGAAACCAAGCAAAAAAGGTTTGAATTCTCAGTCCTGTTCACGCAGTGTATCCGGAATTGATGAGGCACACAGATAGCATCTGGAGATAACTTGTTTCTACTTGTTCTCAAGCTCAGAACCAAATCACAGCACCTTCCTCCACCCGCTCTGCTTTAGAGCAAATTGAGACCAAATTAGATCACCCGTTTCGTCCAAGTGTATAAACCACGGCAACATCGTTTGGGAAAATCTAATAGTCTTAATCTAAGAACTGCTCCTCTGCCCACAGTAGAATCAAACAAATAATCAATAAGCCTCTACATATTATAGCATCACTGAGGGAAGAGATAGGGAAGAGCAGAGTTTGTGTTTGCAGAGGGAGCTGCTTAGGTGAAATCAAATCACAATGCAGCAAGGACAAAACAAACAACAGCAACAACAACCGAACTGGGATGAGTAACACAGTTTGTTCTACAGTCTTTAGCAGTGCCAGAATCTTCTGGTGGGAAGTGTTAGATCATGAATCTGAATGAAGCAGGTATTTTCCTAGGCATTTAAAAATCTCATTCAATTGTCAACAACAACTCTATGGCATTGTTATTATCAACCCCATCTTATTGTTGAACAAATTTGAGCTTCAGAGAGGTTAGTTCGCTTGCCCAAAGTCACACAGCCAGTTAAGTGGCAGAGATAGGCACTGAAATCAAGTTTGTCTGTTTGTTTGCTTTTTAACTCAAATTAAAGTGAATTGCAGGCTGGCAAACTGACTTTGGAGTCAGCAACAATCCAAACCCACATTTTCTATAAACTTAGGCAAGTGGATTATATCTTCAACATTCAGTTTCTATATCTAGAAATGGAAGTAACTATACACACACACACACACACACACACACACACACACATACACATGTCAAGTGCTTATTTAGTGTAATCCATACTCGATAAATGTTCATTCTTAATAGCTTTATCATTACATTACTGTAATTATTTTTTAATTAATTTTTATTGGAGTATAGTTGCTTTACAATGTTGTGTTAGTTTCTGCTGTACAGCAAAGTGAATCAGTTATACGTATACATATATCCCCTCTTTTTTAGATTTCCTTCCCATTTAGGTCACCACAGAGCACTGAGTAGAGTTCCCTGTGCTATACAGTAGGTTCTCATTATCTAATTATTTTTAAAAAAGCATACTCTCAACAAAATCATATGCAAATATAAAACTCAAGCTCAACAACACAATAATGGTACACCTGCTTAAGTGTTTAGGAGTGAAGTGACCAATGTCTGCAACTGATCTTGAAATGAATCAAAAAATAAGATAGACTGATGGATGGACAGAGGGATGGATAAATGGGTGAAATGTAAGTACAGAGCAATATGAATTGTCAAATCTAGGTACTGCATATATGAGCGCTTACTATAGAATTCTTCCAACTGGTATTGACGTTTTTCATAATAATAAAATGTTGGAGGGAATGGCCTACTACACGGAAACAGAGAAGAACGGAACACTGTGGCTGAACCCCACAAGAAAATGATGAGCAAAAATGGCCAGACAAGAGTATGCAATGAATGATTCCATTTTTAGAAAACTCAAGAGCAGAGAGCTACGGTGATAGAAATCAGAACAGTAGTTGGCTCACAATGATGGTGGATTTACTGACTGGAAATGGGTACAGGTGAGCCTTTGGGGGTGTTGGAAATGTTCTCTATCGTGATCTGGGTGGTGTTTACGCGGGTGTGTAAATTCACTGAGCTGTCTGTAATACGTGTACACTTTACCGTAATGTATGATACACCTCAAGTTAGATTGTGATTCAAGCAGCTCACGTTTTCTGAATGACTTCCTCTCCCCGTGCCGGGCATTCTTTCTAGGCACTTTCTGAGGCATTCACTTGGAAAACCATTTCAGAGAATCGTCTGACAGAATACATTATTTAAGCCTTCAAATGTGATGTGAAGCAATCCCACTTTCTTAGAAAATGACTGTCATCCCCGAGAATAAACTTGACCTACGAGGAAATCACGAAGGTGTGAAACTCCTCAGCCCTCTAGAAGCCCTTGTCCAGCACCCTTGGGCCTTTCCTTCTCTCCTTCACAATCAGGTTACCTCCAGAAAACAGTGGATACCCCCTTGACCCCAAGTTTCTGCCCTCTGGTGTGAGATTCCGCCATCAGGAAGGAGAAGGGAAAGGCCACCTACCACTCACACCACATGGAGAGTCACCTACAGGGGGGACGTCCTTGTCAAAGGCTTGGCTCTCCCTCCCTCCTCTGGGAGATGTTCTAGTTCAGAAGACATACCTTTCCCTCTGGTCCACCCCGAGAACATCCCTTTCCAAAGCTTCTCTACGGCCTGGCTCACTGGCTCACAGATAGAAGGCACATTCAAGCTTTTTCAGGAGCATCCTGGGAGGAGGTCCTGAGGAGAGACTGGAGAGCTGCCTCTGGCAACAGAGACCTGGCTACCAGGTCAACCCACAGCCCCTTGCAAAGGGCCTTTGATGTGAACTTGAAAGCAGCACCTCCTGAATGCAGGCCACTTGCAACTACACAATGACTTCTGCACGAGCAATAAAAAAGAAGATGTACTAGAAATAGAGATGAATTAGGATCCAGCAGGGCAAGACTACCCAAGACCATGATAACCTGGGGCACTTGTTTAAAAAACACAGATCCTCAAGTTTCTCTCCAGATCTACTGAATGAGAATCTCTAGGGTTTGCACCCCAGAATATTCTTATTTTAACAAGCTCACACTGGGGATTCTCTTGCATGTGACAGTTTGAGGATCAAGGCCTCTTCGTAAAGAGTCCCTTAAGGGGAACAGCCCTTTCGTTCATCCTTATACCCAACCTTCCACACACAAACCCATCCATCCATCCATCCACCCACCCACGCATCCGTCCACCCATCCATCCATCCACCCCTTCATCCATCGATCCACCCATCCATCCACCCATCCACCCATCCATCCATCGATCCACCCATCCATCGATCCACCCATCCATCCATCCATCCACCCATCCACCCCTTCATCCATCGATCCACCCATCCATCGATCTACCCATCCATCCATCCATCCACCCATCCACCCCTTCATCCATCGATCCACCCAACCATCGATCCACCCATCCACCCATCCACCCACCACCATCTACCCGTCCATGCATCCATGCATCCATCCCATAACTCTCTACTGTGTGCCTTCTCTGTGACATGCCAAGGACTGCACCTTCTTTGATGGTCAAAGACAAAATTTCTTTACACCAATGAGTTTTACAGAGAACCACGCCACCTTAGACGTTTTAAATTATAAAATCATCAGCCCAGTCATATGATAGTGATTTTTTAAAACCGCACTGATCAGGGTTAATTTCCCTCGTTTTCCTTGCTAACTTACAGAAGCCTATTTTCAGATGTCACCACCATGTATGGAAGACTGCCTGGATTTTAGGAAGAGTAAGATCTGGAACATGACCACTAAGTGCTTAGCCTGAGTCTCTTTTCCAAGGGAACCTGTACCTTTAGCTGAGAACACCTGAGTCTCATGGGTCTGCAGGTCAGAAAGCACAGATCTATGGAGCTGATTACTTTCTGAGACGTCCAATTACAAGTGACTAATTTCTTCCCCCCGAAGATACTCTGTAGAGAATACAGTATAGATTCTTCTGCTGCCAGGAAGCTACGGGTATTTGGGTACCAAAGCAAACCCAGAGGTTCTGAAGTTCCCTACCTTTAACATCAAGTCTTTGAAAAATCTGTGTATGTGTGTAATAGATATGGCAACTGAGACAAAGGTTCAATAAAAGATGATGCCGACTTAACAAAAAAAATAAAAAATAAAAATAAAGCCACTAGGACTTCCCTGGTGGCACAGTGGTTAAGAATCCGCCTGCCAATGCAGGGGACAAGGGTTCGAGCCCTGGTCCAGGAAGACCCCACAAGCCACGGAGCAACTAAGCCCGTGTGCCACAACTACTGGGCCTGCGCTCTAGAGCCCGCAAGCCATGACTACGGAGCCCACGCACCGCAACTACTAAGCCCGCGTGCTGCAACTACTGAAGCCTGCGTGCCTAGAGCCCGTGCTCCGCAACAAGAGAAGCCACGGCAATGAGAAGCCGGTGCACCGCAACGAAGAATAGCCCCGCTCGCCGCAACTAGAGAAAGCCCACATGCAGCAACGAAGACCCAACGCGGCCAAAAAATAAATAAATAATAAATAAAGCCACTAAATTGAAAAGCTAAATATGCTCCTTTTGGATTAACTGCTGTATACCTCTATCACAGATTCATACAACCCAGTGGCTGATGACACAGGACATTATGATGACTGTTTTGCTGGATTGAGCTTCCTTATTTAGCGCTCTGTTCCCTCCAGATTGTAAGACGCTAGACTTTAAGCAGACCCCACTTTTCTCTTTCTTACCCCTGGATCTCTTCCATGCTTGCCAGTACTTGATGCAATAAATGTGTGTGAAATCATGGATGCGTGTCCTTCCCTGGTAAGAATCCGACAAAATGAGACAGTGGTTGCAATCTCCGATGGCTTTAACCTAAAGCAAGTGGATGATCCCCCTTGGGTAACAGCCTCCTTTCATTTTAAGTATTGATGTTGTCAGAGAACAAACCTAGAGAGCTGAAGAAGGGCAAAGACGGCGGTCACTCAGCAGCAGACACTGACTGGTTTTAGAACACATCGCACGCTAAGCACTACGCCAGTAGATAGGAAGCCCTGGTCCCATCATCTTCTGTTGTTCCAGGGTCAGGTGTGCCTTTGACGTGTGATCCTAATCATGGCCAGTTTGGAAGCCAAACATTACAAGTCAGGTATAAGCAGTTTGAAATACCAAACATGGGTGGCTGGAATTAGTCTTGCCGTCCCAGTCCCTGTTGTGAGATCAACAACACAGCCCCTTGTCCCTCACCCCTATGACATGTGACCTAACCAGTGGTCCGTGACACCAGTCCAGCCCACCCATGTACCGGGTACCCACTAACCAATAAACCTGAGGCACAGACCACTGGTGTTCCCTTTAATCATCCAGAAAGATCTCTCTTCACACATACCCTTTATTCCCAACCTTAGTTGCATATTAGAATCACCCCAGGAGCTTTCAAAAATCCTGACGTCTGGGCTGTACCCTAACCCAATTAAGCCAGACTCCCCAGAGGAGGAACCCAGGCTTCAGGGGTTTTGTTTGTTTGTTTGTTTGTTTGTTTACCATTCCCCAGATGATTCTAGTAGGCTGAGGACCACCGATGGAGCACATCTTCCCCCCACTTTTCTCAGAGTCATCAATCTGTGCATCTGGCTTTAGCAAGGTTTCCAGACCTTCTGATGTTGTATTTGTATGGGGTGTCATCAGTATCTGGACCTCTGTTTTATTCTATAGACTTGGACAAGCTCTTTGATCTTCAACCAAGACTTGTGCCTTCATATCACATTGAGATTCAGCACTGATGGTTCTGACATGTTACAAGTGAGTGGGTGGATAGATGGATGGAGGGATGGGTGAATGAACGGAAGGATGGATGAATGGTTGGTTGAATGGAAGGGTGGAAGGATGGATGGATGGATGGATGGACGGACGGACGGACGGACGGACGGACGGATGGACGGACGGGCGGATGGACGGGAGGATGGTTAACTGTGTGAAGACTATTAAACCTGAATTACTTTACCATTCTCTTCAAACGTTTGTGCCCACTATTAGACATTAAATTCCATAAGACAGAGACTTTGAACTTATCTGTCTTTGCTTTCTCAGAGTCTAGCATAGCACTTGGCTGGTGGCAGGTACAGCAAGAGGTGAAAAACATATGCCTTTTGAAAATAAATGACTTTCATTCAATACCCTTATTTCTAAGTCTACCCAATATCCTTCTAAGAAGAGAACTTCTTGGTAGGGAGAAGAATGGAAATCTTGAAATAGAGACGCTCCACTGATATTTTAGTTTCCTACTAGACAAAGAAACAGCTAGTGGCACGTTCTGATAACAAAAATTCTAACTGGAAGACGATATTATTTTTTATTTTTTTAATTTATTTACGGCTGTGTTGGGTCTTCACTTCTGTGCAAGGGCTTTCTCTAGTTGTGGCATGTGGGGGCCACTCTTCATCGCGGTGCGCGGGCCTCTCACCGTCGCGGCCTCTCCTGTTGCGGAGCACAGGCTCCAGACGCGCAGGCTCAGTAGTTGTGGCTCACGGGCCCGGTTGCTCCGCGGCACGTGGGATCCTCCCAGACCAGGGCTCGAACCCGTGTCTCCCGCATTAGCAGGCAGATTCTCAACCACTGCGCCACCGGGGAACCCCCTGGAAGATGATATTATTGATCTCAAGAGAAACTGGGTAGACAAGCATTTTTTAAATACTGGATTATTTTGATAGTACGTGTCGAGCTATCATAGAATTCCCTCTTTGCACGGATGAGAAAACTAAGGCCTAGGAAATAATTTATTCAACATTTTGAACCCAGCCCATGTTTCTCTCTGGAATCAAATGAAAGATTTTAAAATTACACAACCCTCTTACCCTTTGCCTCTGCCCCAAACATGACCTGTTTTCTGATCCAAGTATCCCAAGTGGCACTGATGAGTTGGTATCTTTCATCAAGCTATATGGATCCCAGAGACGCCTGCAAATACTGTGCTCTTTATATGTGGGTTGTTTGAGGGTACCAAGGGAAAACTAGTGAGTTCTGGGCTGTACCACCTGTGGTGTGGGGCTTGACTCCCATTTCTAACGGAAGGGAGGTACAGCGAGGTACCTCCCTTCCATTAGAAAGTACAAGGCACCATAACTTCCCAAACTGGCAGAAACTACCTGCTATGGATTGGAGTAAAGTGTGTTTTTAAATTATTTCAGAACCATAAAACCTCTCCATGGAGAGTGCTTTGAAACTGCAAATTAAATACAGAACATCTATGAACTGTATCCATTTTTACAGTAAGTATATATTTCCATAGGGGTTTGTACCATCTTTTTTGTCTAGTTACACTAGTTAATAATGCAGTGAATTTGCAGTTATAGAGTAAATGTTATTCTGATGACACCATTTGATTAAATTAAAGATGACATTAAAAGGACCATTTCAATAAAGAACCGAAATCTCCAGAAGTAGTGGGGCTGAGTGTTGAAGTCAGCGAGTCTGGCCGCCTTAAAAGGACCAAATGGAATTTCCTTCACCACCTGAATGATGAGGGAGTTAAGGAACAACAGGACCAAATAACAGATGGGAGAATATGAAGGCTCAGATTCCAAGACCCAGGCAATTTTAGTTATTTGAGGCAGGCGTGCCACTCGCAAGAAAACAGCTCAGGAGACCTTGGGAAAATGCAGAAGCACATTAAGTAAAACGAAAGTGAGAGGGCACTGAGATTTGCAGCAAAATGTGCTGATGTGGTGACAGCGAATTGAGCTGTTGCACAAACAAAAGAAAGGGGACACCTGGGATTAGTCATGGCCACACCCCCACTGCCCTGCTCCCCGCCATCTTCTCTGCAAATTCACAAATGCACATGTGGGCCACCCATACCGGTGCAGGGAAATCTCTGAGATTAAAAAAGGAGAAGAGAGTCCTAATGATTTCTTCCGGGCCTCTGTTCAGGTGATGCTTGCCAAATCAAAGTTCTTTTCCTGAGCGAGAGGTTCACGCACATAAATCAAGCGACTGTTTGAAGATCCCTTGACTTAAGTTCTTAGAGATAGAATCTATCTGAAGAGACATTCCGCAGCAACGTGACTGAGTTGTGAATCACGGGCATTTCAGCAGAAAGAAATTCCAAGATTAAAGGTGTGCAGTGGTGGAGGCCCTCCGTTCCCACAGAAACACCTGCTCTGGAGTCTCAGCCCCAAAGACAGGTGACATCTCTATTTCCACCGTGGGCCACTGACTGTTGACAAGTTCAAGCCCACAGCACCCACACTGGTGACTGTTTTCACAGCTAAAGAGAAAAACGTAAAGAAAGGAAGAGAACCTCGACTCAAGCAAATAGAATTCTTCCTAGTGATCTCAAAAGAACATCACGAGATGCTAAGTTTTTCTCAGGGAATTCATCTGATCGTCATGTGTGTCGGTATCTTGACATAATTATTTCCTCACAGAAAGGGACGGGGTGTTGTGGTTTGTTGGAAAAGTCATGTGTCCCATCTCAGTAAATATTGCCTCTTTAAGTGCAAACACCTCAGAATGCAAGAGTCATGGTGTATTTGACTTTCTGAATATAAACCCACAGTGTTTATTATCTTCCCAGCAGTAAATCGCTTAGAGACAAAGGATGACAGAAAACGTCACATCGGGTAAGGCCATTCAATAAAGCACATAGATAACAAACACTACAATGCTGACACTTTAAGGTTGGACAGAACCCTCCAGCTGCCAGCAAATTTGTTCTTATTGAAGATACCCATGAACTTGGAAGGATGGCAATTATTCAGAAGTGATGGCAAACTTTCTTTAGGAAACATCCTCTTTCTCAGAACTTTGAGCAGCTCAAACCCCCGTGTTTGACATTTGTCCCTTGACAGTTTCCAAAAGTGGCTTCAGCCCCCCTGCCCATCCCCTGTTGTTCTCTTTCTCTCTAAGGATCTGGGGCAATGCTTAGAAGAACCCATATGTCCTGTCTGTGGCACACTTTCAAAACTCAAAAGCTCGAAAATAATTTTTAACGCGTGCTAAAAAAAAAAAAAAAAAAAAGTGAAAGCAGATTTTTAGGGTAGTAAAACTACTCTGTATGACACCATAATGATGGATCCATGTCATGATACATTTGTCCAAACCCATAACTTGAACATCACCAGGAGTGAACGTTCCTGTAAAGGATGGACTCTGGGTGATCATGATGTGACAGTGTAGTTTCATCCCTCTGGTGGGGGACGGTGACAGCAGGGGAGCTTGTGCATGTGTCAGGGCAGGAGGTAGATGGGACCTTTGCATACTTTCCTCTCAATTTTGCAGTAAACCTAAAACTGCTCTAAAAGGCAAAATTTACTTTCAAAAGTGGAAACGGGTTTGATAAAAAGAATATTTGAAAAATAGGGTGGTGAAAACGTCTACTTATCGTACCTTCAGTCTGGTATCCCTACTTAAGGGGAACTTCGTACTGTCCTGACCACAGTCCGTACTCACGTGTCCCAGTAAAAACAGAATCTCTTTGGCCCAAGCTCTCTGGGACACTAGAACTCGTACCTCTCACTTGCCTCAAGTGTAACCCGAGGGTCACAGCACCCCCCCCACCCCCCTCAGAGCTGCTCCTGGCCAATTTCACTGACACACTACAGCTGACCCTTGCACAACACAGGGGTTAGGGGCGCCGACCCTCCGGGCAACGGAAAATCCACGTATAACTTATCGATGGCCCTCCGTATCCGCGGTTCCTCCACATCCAAGGTTCTACATCTGGCGGATTCAACCAACCTTGGATCGTGTAGTACAGCAGGATTTACTACTGAAAAAAATCCGTGTAGAAGTGGACCGGCACGGTTTAAACCCATGTTGTTCAAGGGTCAACTGTTTCCGTGGAAAACATCTATTCTGGACCGTGAGGAATCTTTGGCAGCCCATTCGTGAAGATACGCGGAACATAATTAGAGAACCAGTTCTCCAGCTCCATCAGAAGCAGCCCCTGCCTCTGACACCTACAGCCTCTCCTTCTGACCTTGACTGTAAAATCTCTCTTTTCCACGGGGAAAAAATCCTATACAGCCTTCGACTGTCATCCCTCTGCAGAGTTCCCTGATCAAGAAAGAACACACTGATGAAGTATCTGTGCTTCCCGTAGCGCTTTCTGTCATTTTTATTATTGCTCCCATCATCACCTTGAACTCCCATTTTATAGGAATTTGTTCATGTGTCTCTCTGCTCCTATACTGAGAGGTCCTTGAGGCCAGGGCTGCATCTTAATTGTTCCTTCTTATGGGTATTTCCAGTTTCTGGCATGGGCTTGGCATCTCACTGATGTGCCACAAGTATATAAGGGAAATTGGACGTATGGGTGACTACATTATTTCTAACAAGCCACTAGGATTTTCGGTAAAATGTAAAAATTTCACCATTCATCTATCTATGCATCATTTATCCATCCATCCAACCACTCATCTGTCCATGGATCCAATCACGCATCCATTCAATCCATCCAATCATCCATCCATCCATCCATCCAACCATTGAAAAAATGTGCCATAATACCTACTCTGCCATGCCTTTTTATGGGTGATAAAAAAGAAGAAAAAAGATGACTAGAAAATGAATAAGAAGATATGGTGCTTGCCTTGACATATGTTGCCACTGAATAGGAGAAATAATATGTGAAAAGCGAGGGCCGTGTCGCGTCCATCTTTTTGTCCCCTGCAGCGTCTTCCACGGGGACTTTAATTCGGCAGCGATCAGCAAATGACCGCAGAGCTAACGAATACAAACAAATACAATATAAGGCAAAAAGTGAAAAGCGTCAGATAAATGCCGCAGACAAAATGCCACAGAAGAGTGGAGGGGAGGTTGATCACGTCCAGCTGGGCACCTCACAGAAGGTGGGATTTGAGCTGCGATAGGAGGGCTGGCTGGCTCAAATTCGAAACAGTGACGAGGGCAAGGCATTCCAGAAAAGTCTACCCATTCATGCATGGAGTCTCTACTGTCACTGCCTATTGCAATGCCTGGCACAGAAGGGGTCCTCAAGAAGTGTTTCTGTTTTGATGTGGGGTACCTGCTAGGCTGAGCTGGGCATTAGGCAAAAGTGACGGGGACAGTTTCTGCCCTCACTGAGACTCGGGGCAATAATCTCTGGAGAAAGCCAATGGCAAACTGGGGGTGGGGTTAGAAAGATGGTTGTATGTACCAGAAAACAGCAATTTAAACTGCACAGAGTGGAGCAGAGGTCCTAAAGGGGCTGTTGATGAACAGGTTTCTAATTTGACTAGGTTGGAATCTTGTGTCTGCAATTAGCAGCATCTATTCCTATACAGTTAGTGTGCAAAGCCCTTAAGAAGAATCTGTTCCTTAAAGTGGGTTAAATATGTCCCCCTGCAATTGTGTCTGCAGTACTGATTCATTTCACAAATCCATGATCCTGTAGAGACCAAGGACCAAGGATGGACTTCAGCTCAGTCTAGGTCCAAAGGACAACACTTGGATTGTATCTGTCCTGTCTGATCAGAACAAGGGCTGAATTTCCCAAAGGTTCTACCTTAGGAGATCCGAGAGTCAAGAGTGGTCATCTATGGTTGAATTGAACGGTCAACTCAGTTGGTATATGGTCAGTTTCACGGCTGCCACCATTATCTCCGTCCCTCCCCCGCCAACTACTGTGTGGGTGCGGGGATTTTCAAGAAAACAAAATAACATCAGGGAAATGAGCGATGTGTCATGAGAATTGTGGGTCTTTGCTGGCCACGCATCCCAGGATGCAGGTTCAGGCTACCCACTGGTTCCTGCTTCCCTCTGCAATTCCAGAATTATTCTGGAAGCCCATGCAAGTACCTCTGAAGCACAGCCTTATTCCCTCCCTCACTCACTTATTCAGTAAATGTTTGTTGACTGATGAGCCTTCTGTCTGGGAACTAGGGCTACATTGCTGCCCAAACGTTTGTTTGGAACCAAAACAAACACATAGCCTATGGAGCTTATACTCTGGTGGGGAAAACGGGAACTCCTAAACAAAGACAAAAATAAATGGAAAACCGCAGCTCGGTGCATTGCTATCAAGAGAAAAAGTGTGGAACTATGAGAACTTACAGGAAGATTGAACACAATCAGGGAAGGCTTCCTGGAGGGAGTGATAATTAGGTTAAAATACAAGGAATGAGTAGAGGCAAAGAAGGGGAGAGGCCAGCATGAGTCAAGTCCCTGGGGCAGGGGGCAGCAGGGAAAGTTCTAGACATTGAGAGCAAGTCAATGCCGTAAGAGCACAAAGACTGAAGGTGAGAGGAGTGAGAAATGAGACCAGAGGGGTCTCATCTAGGCAGGGGCTAGATCACTGGATGGGGGGCTATAGGGGTTGCTCATGGGTCCATCTTTACCCTAAGAGTAATAGAAAATCATTGGTGTGGTGTAAGTGAGGGTGGGAGGCGTGGGAAAGGCACACTCAGATTTGAGTTTCCAGGAGATCACTCTGTGTTTGAAACATGGTTTGCAGGGGGCACCACTCCCTGCCCCCTGCCACACCCTCCCAGGGGAAGGACGCTGCTACCTGCCCTTGGCATGCTGGTGCCAGGAACCGCCCCTCATCCTGCTCTGAACGGTCCTGCCATCTGCACTCCTGGCCGGCCCCCTTCCTGAATACGTGAATGTCCCTTTCTCTACTCCCTTCCGTGGGCCCATGCCTGGTGCTCCCATCACCTGGTTCCCAGGTACAAGGGACAACTGTCTCCCAAGTAGAATGATCTCCAGTTCCACTGGGGATGAGTCTAGAGCAAGACCAACACCAAGTTAGGACTGCCACCGCCTCCTGGGATGGGTGTCGCTGTTGCAGTATGGCTGCCGTAATGGAGATCTGCGGTTTTTATCTTGTTAATATCCATCCTGCTTTTTTTCCAGCCATAACATGCCTTCTTTACTCCATCCCTCTCAAGTCTATATGGCTTGGGGCTAGCTGGTCCCATCCTGCAGTGCCAAAGTGGCATTCGTTCTAGGTCCAGAGAGGTCACAACGATTGGCTCAGAAATTTACGTATGACCCAGTAGGGGCCAACGAGAGAGTCAGACGTGGGACTTTCTGGAACTCTTGGGAAGGAGATGCTTTCTCCCCCCCAGCTCCTTGAACATGAAGGATGTGGGCTCACGGTGGCCATCTCTGCCTTCCTGGACTGACCCTGTCTGACAGTGAGGATTACACAGAGGAAAGCACAGCTGAAGGATGGAGTGAAATACAATGATGGCAGGGTCCTTTGATCACCTGGGTCAAACCACGTCAGATCTGCCCCTCAGCTTCCCAGTTCCAGGAACCAACAAATTCCCTTTTTCCTTTTTTTTTTGGCCTAAGCTGTTTTAGGGTGGGTTTATTGTCACTCACAATTGAAAATAAAATTTAAAACAATTCAGTCTCATCTGGTCTCTCCTCCTCATTGCCCTGCTATAATTGCTGCCACCCTAACCACTTCTGGCCTGTGAGGAAGCTAACTGCGGGTGAAATCAAGGGAGGTGTTTAAGCAGGGCTGGAAAGAACTCTCCGCAGTGCAGCGCTGGGCCTTCAGCTAACCCCCGGCGAACACCTCACTCGCTCTATAATATGAGGAGATAATCAGAGCCGTAACCGTGAAAGTCTGGTTTTCCCCAAAGGTGTCAAGCTTCTTCAAGTTTCCAAAGTCCTGGGCATGATGCCAGTAGATCATTTTAGATTTCTTTTGAAAACTGCCAATTTTATCTTTCCAAGTGTCTAAGAAAAACCATTATTAGAATGCTTGCAGAAAGTAGGACCCAAGGATGAAGGATCCCAGCTCGAAATTTCTGCCTCACGTAATGGAAGTCATTTTAAGTCTAATCATTTATGGGTTTAGAAATTCACAGATTTGATTACCAAAAACCTGGGTCTCTCTATGAGTGTATACGTGTGCGCATGTGTCTGCATGTGTGGTGTGTCTGAATAGAAAAAAATTAGACCTAGGATAGCTAGGGTTCTGCTTTGTCTCTTCTCAAATTCAAGTGTATCCACTGTCACTTTGCTTTCCAATCTAACACCCTATTTCATCAGGAGGGGATTCACAAATAAGCTCCTTCCTCTCAGAACAACGGCAGGCCACTGTCCTTTTGCAGTGACAAACATTGAAAAGTGGTCCGCTTTTCTCTTCCTTTTTCTTCAAGGAAATAACCATTGAGTAACTCCCCTCTGTGGAAGGACAGGGTAGGGCTAGTCAGTCAATCGTGGGGACAGTAGAACTACTCTCTACTGTCCCCACCACACACACACTGTACCCTGCATTTGGGCTGGAGAAGGAGACTGGGAAAAGACTGGGAAGGAGTATTAGAAAAGGATGGATGAGACAGGTCAGCTATAAGCTATCAGTTATATCTCTTTTTTAACCAAAACAAAACAAAAACATATGCAGTAGTCGTGGTTAAGAACATGCTTTCTAATGTCATTGCCTGAGTTTACATGCTGGATGATACTTTGAGCTGCTTGGGAAATCTACAAGCCTCAGTGCGCCCACCTGCCAAATGGGAGCATGATAATTAAGTTAAATAATGCATGAAAAGCCCTTCGCAGGTCCCTTGCCTGGCATATGATTCAACAATCAATATTGCTGTGACTATTAAGAAAGTCCGACGAGGGCCAGAAAGTTACACAGATGTGGAGTGACACGGGGAAGGTACACCTGAGATTTCTCAGGCCCGCACAGTGAACTCAACGCCATAAGGCTTTCGTCACTCAGGAGGGAAAGTTTCTCCTTGTGTTTGTGTCCCTCGGGGTGAACCTAGGGCAGCTGTGGCATGCGGCTTGGAAGAAGCCATCCCTGCACCTCAACGCTTTGCCCAGATGGAGTTAACACGAGACTTAGAGAGGGGGGATTCAAAGAACAGAAATGTGTTCATCTGTGAAATTAAAAGTAGTACAGCATGACATACAACATTATGCGGTGGGGTTCGTCAAAAGCAATAATTAGGCTGAGTATGACTCTGAACGCGCTCATAATCAAACAAAAGCAATTCTACTGAACGAGGAGAGCTGGTCCTCTTGGGAGGGGATAGAGGCAAGAGGCTGAGAAGTACCGCGAAGCGAGCTCGACAGACTGACGGCTGGTGGAGACCCAGCCGGGGGAAGGCCCAGGGGCAAGGTATTCGTTTTGTATCACGGCCACAGAAATTACCATCAACTCAAAACAATTCATCCACTGATTATCTCACAGTGGCCAGTGGGTCCCAAGTCTAAGCACAGTGCGGCTCAGATGGGTTTTCTGCTCAGGGTCTCCTGAGGCCAAAGCGTCACCGGGCCAAGGTCAGACCATCTTTTGGGGGGATGGTGACTGGTCTTCTGAACAGCAGCCATGAGTAAACAAGAGCTACCGCTGCCACTGCTTGCAGACAAGCCTCCTACTTGCCACGTTTTGAGCAGAACGCTGTGCTTTTAAGTTTCCCAACAAACAGTGAGGTAGGCGTGACTGTTCCCATTGGGAGCAAATTACGCTCAGAGAGGTTGAGCAGCGTATGCGAGATGACACAGCCACCAGGATGGATCTAAACCCCATTCTATCTAGTTGTAACGTCTGCATGCCTCCCCCGAAACCAGCTTTGCCGGCTAGTTGGCCCTCCATCTTGCATGTCTTAAGTTCCTTCCTCCCTCTGCCTTTGACTTCCTCTAGAATGTCCTTGGACCCAACGCCTAAGACATAGTGATCTAATTGCTGGTATTTTTTCAGTGACATAATTAAATATCCACAGTGAAGTCAATCAACCTGAACCCACTCGGAGAACACTTTGGAGCTGCCCCGGAATATTTTACTTAGGGGCTTCTTAATCACAGAGTTTGGCTTTTATGTGTCTAAAACTGGGTTTCCGATTTCGGCCCTAGAGGCAAGAGGTAAAAATCGTTCTAAGTAGCATCTAGGTGCCACATTCTTTCTGGCTCTTTTTAAGGGGCTCAGTGAGGGGATAAAGCAATTGCTTTATTGAAAAATGCAAGGGATAACCCTCTGGTTTATTATGATCCCGGGTCAACTGACCGCAGTGTGGAATGCAAAGATACTCCAGCGTTATCGGGAACCATCCTGAAAAGCCCAAACAGGCAACCCACCAGCGGAAGAGCTTTCCAGCCTAAAGGTTCCCACCCAGGTCTGCATTTGCCCGATTTGACACCACGCTCCTGCAAGCAGACAAAAGAGAGCATTTCCTAGCTGCTTTCAACATTCGAGAGCAAAATGCACCTGTGCTGTAATAAATGCAGGGACACAGCTGAGGTGGGGGGGGGGGGGAAGAGAAAAATAATAAAAAATGCAGCTAGGGGCTAAAAAAAGTGGTTTTGAAGCTAATGACAGTGTTTCTGCTTTTATTGCTTCGGGCAGAAACAGGAAGTTAGAAATCTAAGTGGCTTGAGAAAATATAACATTTAACAAACTCATTTGCAGGCCTCCAGTTGTATGATCCTAATTTATTTCATTGTTGTGCAGGTTCTTCTTTTGGGGACTTTTTTGATCTATTTTTAATGGGAGACTCATGTGCCTTCCGTCCCGCCGCCCCCCCCCCCCCCCCGCCTTTTTCTTCACAGCGATTTACTGAGCAGTAAGACATTTTTAAAAAGAACTTTTCTTTTTTAACCTACCCGTTTATGGAGGCAAAGACAGAACTGGGGGCGAGGGAGAAATCCCCACTTCAGGATCCATATTTAATGTCTGTGTTGGCGATTCCTAAAGCTTTAGTTCACGTGACTCTTCCAGGAAGGAAAACCATCCTACCAACTTGGAGAAGGTCATCGTTAACAACCTCCACCCTTGCCCCCCCACCCCGCCCCTTCCGCACTGTGGTTCTCACATCAGAATCTGGATTCCCGCTAGAGTTCCCCCAAGGCCCACTGCCAAGTTCCGTGGCCCACTTCATCCACATGGCCCCCCGACACTCTGATAAATAAAGGCACCACCCAGTTTCCCAGGCCAGCGACACGTCAGCAGGGTAGAGACACGGAATCGTTATATTTCTCCAGTGCCCCGGGATGAAGAGGGAGAGAAAGTACCTCTTCTGGGCTGATCGCTGAAATCTCTTCATTGTGTAAACACGCGCAAAAAATGAGTTTGGCCATCTTCTGTCAATCTAAGAGCTCCCTGACTCCTTCTTCAAATACAGAAAGAGAAAACAGGCTGAACTGTCTTGGCATTCTTGGAGTGGAGGAAGGAAGAAAGTCAAATCAGTAATCTGAAGAATTTCTTGAATAATCACCTCATTTAGGGGCTCAATTAGATGGCCGCGTGTTTCCAGAGCACAGCTTAATTGAAAAGGGCTCTACAGTTTAGCTGCTCTTTGAATTGTCCAACAAGCCCGTGAGGAAGGTAGGACAGGTATTAATTAGCCTGAAGGGACAGGTGAGAAAATGGATAGATGGAAAGATGAAATGACAGGTTCAAGGTCACAAGGGAAGTTAAGATAAGAGCCAGAACTGGCCCCCATGTCAAGAGTCTGAGATAACTTCCCCCCGACCACATACAAGGTTCAGCCCCTATTAATTAAAGCCAGCTTCTGTCTACGAAGCACATAGCACACATACACAATGAGGCCTGAAGAAAAAGAATTTTCAGGATTTTGGAAAGTAATGAATGAAACAAGTCAAAGGTATGTTAAGACAGTGGAGGGGGAGGGGCACACCAGGAGGGTCAAAAAAAGATGCCAACTTACAAAAAAATTCTTAGAAATAAAACCAGTAGTCCGATCAAACAGGGAACACAACCAAATGAACAAGAAGGGGGAGAAACTATTAAGATGAAAAGGCCACAGGATATTTGGGAAGGATTAGCAGGGTATTTAAGGAGTAACAGTATCACCAAAAAGAGATTTAAAAAAAAAACAGGAGTATAAATGAATCACTTTGCTGAACACTTGAAACTAACACAACGTTGTAATTAACTAGACTTCAATTTAAAAAAAAGATGAAACAGGAGTAAAACAAACAAAAACACAAACTTTTGGTCAGGGTATAGACTCTCAAACTTGAGTTTGATCTTTTTGGCGTGGAAGCTTCAGATGGATTACAATTAAGCAAAGGGTGAATTTCACAAGTATACGGACAAACAGTCTTCCTCTGAAGGTTGAGATTACATATTTAAGAAAATCAACCAAACGACGGACTTAAATTCTCAATTCAAACTGCTTCTTTGTTCCAAAAGATGTCCACTTCTTGAGGTCACCCTTTAAAATGAGGACTCGCCTGAGGACACCTTGATATTTTACGGGAAAGGAAAGAGGAACTGGTTCCGTTATTACTGTATCACTACTTGTTCTACACATGCAGGCAAAGGTTTTTCAACTAGACTTTCCCTCCTGTGTTTGAATCCAGTTGAATTATCAGGGAAATGGTAATGTGGTAATGTCAAGGTGTCTTTCCACCTTCCCCTACAGGGCCATGATCACTTATTTGCAGGAGTCAAGAGTCACGCTCAGAAGCAAAAGTGTAGGACTTCCCTGGTGGTGCAGTGGTTAAGAATCTGCCTGCCAATGCAGGGGACACGGGTTCGAGCCCTGGTCTGGGAAGATCCCACATGCCACGGAACAACTAAGCCCGTGTGCCGCAACTACTGAGAACCTCATGCCACACCTGCTGAAGCCCATGCTCCGCAGCAAGAGAAGCCACCGCAGTGAGAAGCCCACGCACCGGAACGAAGAGCAGCCCCCGCTCGCTGCAACGAGAGAAAGCCCGTGCGCAGCAACAAAGACCCAACGCAGCCAAAAATAAATAAATAAGAATAAAAATAAATAGATAAATAAATAAATTTTTAAAAAAAAGCAGAAGCGTAATCTAAGGATGTCTCAAGGTGGCCTGCCCCAGACACTGTGCCATGCAATCCCCATCTCCTTGAAACTCTCCACAGCAATTAGATTGGTGACTCAACATTAGTTCCAAATTAGGAAAAAAATCACTGAATTCAGAGCACTTACCAAACTCACTACTACAACGTGATTTGGCTACAGCAAGGACGAATCAAATATGGAAGATAAGGTATCTCAACTGCCGCATTTTGTAGTAGAAGATGCTCTAGGTTTTAATACTATTGTGCCCTCGGCTCTCATCCCCTGTTTAAAAATTGATTCTACTGACTGAGGCAACAGACATTTCTTGAGCAAAGGTAAGACAGTCCCTGTCTTCAAGGAGTTCACAGTCTAGTAGACGAAACAGACAGGAAATCATTTCAATTCCATGAGAGAGAGGCTGAAAAAGGTAGAAGCTGAAAAAGTACAAGAGAAGCTCAATCATGGCGGTCAATTCTATCTGGAAAGGGGGAAGAGAAAAAATTACCCAGAGGAAGGGTTGTTTTGTGCTGAGTCTTGAGACAAAAAAATCAACCCAAACTCAACAGTAATCTCATCATGGGCTCCCAGTACCACAGCCCAGAGAAACTCGGGAAGAATTCTCAGAAATCAGTAGATCCCTGGGTTTTGTTTTTTTTTTCTTCCAACCTCCTTCTCTTGATGAGCTTCTTAAATATCTGGCCAAGGACCCGGAAACAGACCCTGGAACAAGAGGAAATCAGGCCTCTGAAACGACAGTGGACATCAGCGATGCAGGGCTTAGCTGATAAAGATCCTGGGTTCCGCATGGCTGATGCTTCATCTCAGGGCCCACCTGCCACCCTTTCAGAAGCTACGCTAACTCTTTTGGGCCATCACGGGGCTGGTGACCCCACCTAGCAGTGATCTGTGGTGGGAGTTTCCCTTCAAATGGTGGAATCCAGAAAGGGAGCTGTAGGAAGCTTGAGTCTTGGCAGGGCTGCTGCACTTGAAATTCATGTGCCCAGGTCTTTCTTGTTTCTCCCTCTTGGAGTTCTCCAGGCCTGGACAGGTTATCTGACCTGGGGTAGTGGACTTGCATTCCCAGGGGTAGGGCGATGGGAGAGAAACATGTTGTCAGTAAGAGTACAACGTGTGATGGCAAAGAGATCTGGGTTTGGATCCTGGGCTTGATTTTTATTGGATGAGTGACTTACTGCCTGTACCTTAGTCTCCTCATCTAGAAAATGGGCACAATAAAGCCTATGTCACAGGATCGTTTTGACGATAAAAGAGAAAAAGGGAGAGGTTGCTTATGAAGGGCAAAAGGCAAGTCACATAGAAAGTCCTCAATAAATGGTAACTATGATCTGTTTTAAGCGCCTACTGTGTGCTGCCATCTTGATTCCTTATCCAGCTAAATCCTTAAAGGAATTTTGAATGGTTGTCAGCATTTTACAAAATAGGAAATGTAAGCAAGAGAGGTAAGGAAAAATGAAGGCAGGCTTCAAGCCGAGGTCTGTCTGGTACAAATCCCAGGCTGTTCTATATGACACATGCAAAGAAACATCTGACTTCTTTGGGTGAAAAGAGGGGGGAAGGCAGATAGAACAGGGACAGGCAAAGAATGTCTCGTTCTGAAGAGCTGGTTTTGACCTAAGACCTCGGCCATGGAATTTGGCATTAATGCCATTAATTCCTTCCAGGGAACCAGAGGGAAGAGCGTGAATAGATTTCTCAGTTTCTAGCTCAAGTTTACCTGAACAATGATGTCTCAAAATATCTCAAAAATAAGATGTTTTCCCCCCATGTCTTATGATGACCATTTAGCTCAGTTAAGTCAAGTTCGAGGTCCTCTTAAGTGTTGGTTCAATTCAATTTTATCTTGGCATGTCACATGTGTGAAAAAACGTGGCGCAAACCTTTAAAACGTTAACTTTTTTTCTGAAATAATATATATTGGCAAATTTTTATTCATTCTTCCCCCGCCCCACCTTCCCAAAGTTAGAGAGGTCAGTTTTTTCTTATGTTATATTTTTTGGGGGCTGGGGGCACCCTGTAGTGGTGGAGGTAGGCTTATTCTCAAAACTTTCCAAACTGCCATCATACATTTTCAGAACTTGCCCCCAGACTGTCGTCTGGGACATCAAAGGAAACTTAGACGCAGGGTAGAATATTCTGGAGACTCTTACTTTCAAACAGGATGATGACGTTGAACCTCATACCATGTAAGATGCAAGACGGGCTAGCAGTGCAGGAAGCAGCTTGAATTATTTAAGAAACCTAATTTTTTTATGGGGAACTGACTCTTACCAGGTAGCTTATGCCAAGGACACACAAAGAAGAATCCACTTTGCTTTTCCGTGCAAATTACACTGAGGCTACCAGAAAAGAAGGGACTCTCCATGTGAACGACACAATCATACATAATTTGGATTTAGGCATACGAGAGCATAATTACCCACCAGCCTCTACACAGGGAAAGGCAGAGAGAGAGAGAGAGAAAAGCTTAGTCAATATTCCCACCCATGTGCTTTCCCAGCTTAGCCACAATCATCTATATTATCCTACAGAAGATGGCACAATGTTTTCAGGGAAAAATAAAACCAAAGAACTTAATTAATGCCATAATCAAATTAAGGCCCAAATTAGCAGGCCAAAAAAAAAAAAAAAAAAAACACCACGATTAAAAAAAAACTACTAGTAAAAGCACAATCCTGAACTTACACAAAGTATTCTTTTATTTTATTACATTTCTTCTTCCTCTTTTTATAATTTCACTCTAAGGGGATTAATTGCCTTTTCAAACCCTGGAAAGGAAATCCGAGAATTTCTTCTTTTCCTCTGATGACGGGGAATGCAAACACAATACAGCGTAGGAATAACAAATGCTCTGTTTTCTGCGCGCTCGCCCGTGACTTATGAAAGGTGTACCTCACTGTGGGAAGATAATGCCATTTGAAATGGTCCATTTCATAAATCTATCCCCCTCGTCCCCAGCCACACACAGGACTACTATGAACTCCTGAATCCAGTAATGTTTTCATCCTCTATCGACAAAAAAAAAAAAAAAAAGGACTTTGGAGTGAGCGAGGTAATGACGCCCTTACAAAGCAGCAGCGGCTAACACGCCATCTCCAGGGCTTTCTTTGGCAATGGCCACAGAGCTTCCAAGGCGGGGACACTTGGATAAACAGAATGAAGAAATAATCAACACGCACGACATCCCTAATGTCCTTTTACTGCTAGAGGCATTAATTATAGCATGGGCCCGATCCTCCAAGCGACTGCAGAACCAAATGTTTTGCCTGAATCCCCTCTCCACCCCATGATGGATTTATCCTTTGGAACTGGGGTATTTCCTACTCATTCACGCACCGGTTCAGTATATCTGCTTGTTTATCTAACGGCAAGAATGCATCCAGAAGAGAATTCTGGGCCAGTCGGGAACCAATCATAAACTTCAGTGAAATTCACGGTTGTGAGTTTCTCTGGCCATAACTAGGAGGGAAGTGATATATACATGTCAATGCCATGCAGGCTCCAGAAGACCAGTATGAAATATGAGCAGGGCTTCCTTGGGAGCCCCTGAAATGGACAGCACAGACACGAGGGGTGACTACAAATACACAATGGATGCATCTTCTCAGACTGAAGTTGTATGTCAGACTGGGATCAACTCAGTCTCATGACAGGCTCTGAGAAACAAGCTGAAGGGGACACTAAGGTGACACACAGTGCCCTGGTGTCAGGCAGACTGAACAAAGAAAGAAATTAAACCCACTAGGCATGAAGTGCTTCATGTTCTGTACAAAGGCAATAAAGTCAAATTTAAAAGAAAGAGAGAAAGAAAGAAAAAGCATGCATGCGTATATTTAGTGGTGTTTTCACTTCAGTGGTGATTACTGCATTTGAGAAAACCCTTACACCCACCACTCAGATACTAATGGATTAAGAGGCAGATAAGGCACAGGATGTAAGACGCAAACGATGCAAAGATGTGATTTTGAAAGAACTCCCAACATAGGATACTGATCCTGACACTTAGGAATTTGCGTATTTTGACTTGTATTTAAAAACCAATTTCAAGGTCAGTTTCAGTGGAGAAACACTGAGTTAAGATGGGAAGTAACCCCATTAAAAGTCTACCAGTGTTTTGCATATTTATTTTTCTTCTTCTGTAGTGAGCAATGACGACTCATAAATCAAAAAAATCAGGGTAAACAAATACCAAAGAGGTTACTTTATACAAAATGTATACTTCTTATTCTATTTATACACACCAACATTTCTATTACTTGAATTTATAAAGTGTGTAATACATGCACGCATGCTTTAACAATTTGCATACATTTCCATAAGGTGGAAAAAAAATATATTATTGCCCCAAGTCTCAGAAGACCATGGCCTAAATAAAATGACGACCACCTCAGATGCATTTTTGTACAATGGGATGGAAGTAATGTTTATTTTTTAAAAGCTCCAGGCCTAGATTTTTTTTTTTTTTTTTTAGTATAAATAGATTTAAATTTTCCAGTTATGTAGATTCCATGGTCTGACCACGAATATCCTATACGGATATAGGCAGCTGAACAGGAATAACCTTGGGTCTTCGCAATAAGATTCAAGGAGCTTCAACAAAAGCATGTACAAATATGAAAATCAACATCCACACCTCTATACTAAAAGGACATCAGACTCATGTCACCCTGATCAAGGAACAGGAAGTGGGGTGGGCTGAAAAAGGGAATGGAATTTGGAGAATTGAAAGTTGCCATTGGAAGAGGCAAAGTTACCCCCAAATACGGATTTTCCCCAGCTGACATGGATGTTCCAAAAGTCTAAATACTTGTATGTTTTGGAAACTTCTCCTTGATAATTTGATATCTGATAATTTGACAATTTGATACAATGGCATCCTAGGCCATTTTAGAAGCCACCTACAAAAATTAGCCCTGTGTGTTTATTTGCTTGTTTTATAAAACACCGATCCCTTACTTCATTTTTTTTTAAAAATTAATTAATTTATTTATTTATTTTGGGCCATGTTGGGTCTTCGTTGCTGTGCACAGGCTTTCTCTAGTTGTGGCGAGCCGGGACTGCTCCTAGTTGTCGTGCAAGGGCTTCTCTTTACAGTGGCTTCTCTTGTTGTTGCGCATGGGCTCTAGGTGCAGGGGCTTCAGTAATTGTGGCACGCGGGCTCAGTAGTTCTGGCTCGCGGGGTCTACAGCGCAGGCTTAGTAGTTGTGGCGCATGGGCTTAGTTGCTCTGCTCATGTCGGACCATAGCTTGAACCCTTGTCCCCTGCATTGGCAGGCGGATTCTTAACCACTGCGTCACCAGGGAAGTCCTGATCCCTTACTTTATTCATTAGACTTGAAACAACTTTCGGCCACTTCCCCCAAAATTAAATCCATCCTCAAAGGATAAACATTTGCCACCGGTGAGCTGATGCCAAAGAAAGAATCAAGAATCAAGAATCAGAAGAATCAAGACCCGCAAGCAATTCACAAAAAGGAAATCCTTAAAAATGTTTCCAGCAATGGCAGAATCATGCTCTCCTGCATAAGGGAAGCACATGGCAGAGGACGACAGACACACTCTCCAGGCAGGAGTCTTTCGAGGCCAGGTACTGCCTCTTATTCAACTTTTTTTTTTTTTTTAATTAATTTTTATTGGACTATAGTTGCTTTACAATGTTGTGTTAGTTTCTGCTGTTCAGCAAAGTGAATCAGTTATACGTATACATATATCCCCTCTTTTTTAGAGTTCCTTCCCACTTAGGTCACCACAGAGCACTGAGTAGAGTTCCCCGTGCTGTACAGTAGGTTCTCATTAATTAACTATTTTATACATAGTAGTGTATATATGTCAATCCCAATCTCCCAATTCATCCCACCCTCCACCTTGCCTCTTATTCACCTTCAAAGTTCAGCACCCAATTTACATCTGACAGACAAAAGGTGCTCAGTGAATCTATGTTTGAGTGTAATACACAACGGTCATGGTTCTGAGCGGCAGTGGTACCAGCAGCAGGGAACGATTAGCATCCACTCTGAGGGACAGCAGATCTGAAGGGGTCTTTGTCCTGCCTAAAACCCTCAGTGGCGGCCCAATACACTCAGAAATTCCAAATTTCTTACTTTGGGCTGTAAGGCCCACCTATCCAACCTCATCAGGTTTCGCTCTGAACCCATGCCATTCAGTTTCAACTCCTATCTTTCTGTTTTTCAACTATGTCAAACTGGCATTGGGCATTTGCTGTTCCCCTTGCCTGAACCTCTTGCTTTCCAGCACCCCTTTGGCTGCCTCTGGCAATTCAGGCCTCAGATTCTACTAAGGACGTTCCGGACCCCCCAAATCAAATTAGCCTACTCTCATCCCCAGTCCTCCTTTATGGCTTTACCTCGTTATAACAGGCCATCTATCACTAATCTCTAACTTGTGTCTTGCTCACTCATTCGTTTGTTGAGTCTGTACGAACAAAGAGCCTTCGCCTGCCTTCAGTGCTATATCCCCAAACTAGTACATAGTAGGTGTTCAAAAAACACCTCTGGAGTGAATGAATGTACTAAAATGCCCAGAAAGGACTTTTCATATTTGCTGCATTTATGAGAATCCTGCTGATGGCGATCTCAAAGACAGAGGTGACATGGCAGCTCCAACAGCTGAACGACCAGCGGATCAGGCCCACCAAGACAGAAAAATGCTGGAGACAGAAAAGTGAATGAAGAAGAGCCCTTGCTTTTCAGGGTCTTGCTGCCCCCCAGAGCGGTGGTCCTCAAGCTCTCTGTGTTCATAGCCTCGGTTGATTCTTTATGTTTGATAAAAATCACCATCCCAGGAAACATCTTGGTGACATACACTGATTCTGATCTGGAGGACCAAGTCTGAAGGACGGTCCGTATCCGAGTCTGAAGAGGTAGAGTTTGGCAAACATTGATCTGTTTCCTGTCTTTCCCACTGTGTGTGTCTTTGGTTTACTTCCAGATGTGTGGAAAGCCACTCTCCTCTCAAAACATCAATTCTCTGTCTTTCCTGTGGTCCAGGAAGGTCCTGACATACAATGTCAGATGATGATATTCCAGGGACTCAGAATTTGAACTCAAAAAGTCTGAGTGGGAATCCTAGCTCTGCTGTTGGCTGCACAGCCTTAAGAAAGTTACCAGGCTCCCAGAGCACAATGAGGGTAACAGAGGACTCTGAGGATTAAATCATATAAGGACAATTAAATCGTACAAGACAATGCTTAGCACAGAACTTGGAGCATCAGAAAACTCAAGAAATGTATGTTCAGCATCTCCATAGGATTTACATGACCACAGAAAACACACACTCAAAAGAAAAAAGGGGGGGACCATTCCATTAATATTTAATCGTTATACCTAAGGATTATGTATCTTATGTATCTAATTAGTGTAATTAAAAACACAGGTGTATTGGTGCATCAGGGTAGCTCATACTATTCTGGTAACTTTTTGCTATATTTGAAATGTTTTTAAAATTAAAAGTCGCCCCCCCCAAAAAAAAAATCATCCTATACGTGTGCCCCTCTTCAGGGAAATTTGATATACCAAAATTTTTTAAAATCTAGGAATGAGGATAACTGACGAGAAAAGATTATTGAGAAACTGCCTTAAAGTCCCTGTAGTCTAAAACTATATTCCCACTTAATTTTCCAGGACCAGAGGCAGAGTCGAGATGGCGGTGTGGGAAGATGCGGAGCTAGCGTCTCCCCACAACTAGGGCACCTGGCAGCCGCTGGTGGGGACTCTGACGCCCAAGGAGATGGGAGGAACCCCAGAGTGAACCGGTAGGACATGGGGGGACCGAAGGGGGAGGAGAAGTGGACGCCAGACAGGATCGGTGTCCCTGAGGCAGGGGAGATCAGGAGGGGCAGGTGGGAGGGACTCTCCGGGAGGAACGGGAGACAAGCAGAGGGCGACTGCCCTGCTCACTGGGGCCCGGGGAGCCTGCTGAGCTCCTAGGCCGGTCCCCTGCCCTCCAAAGCCCCCTTCAGGCCACATGGGTCCTTGGGGGCATAGGAGGGAGGCCAGGGAGATCAGGAGCGGCAGGCGGGAGGAGCCGTCCGAGAGGAACGGGAGAGGAGCAGAGGGCATTTGCCCTGATATTTATAGAACTTTCCACCCAAAAGTGGCAGAATACACTTCCTTCTCAAGTACACATGGAACATTCTCCAGGATAGATCACATCTTGGGGCACAAATCAAGCCTTGGAAAATTTAAGAAAATTGAAATCGTATCAAGCATCTTTTCTGAGCACAATGCTATGAGATTGGAAATCAATTACAGGAAAAAAACTGTAAAAAACACAAATACATGGAGGCTAGACAGTGCACTACTAAATAACCAAGAGATCACTAAAGAAATCAAAGAAGAAACAAAAAAATACATAGAAACAAATGACAATGAAAACATGATGACCCAAAACCTATGGGACGCAGCAAAGGCAGTTCTAAGGGGGAAGTTTATAGCAATTCAATCTCACGTCAAGCAACAAGAAAAATCTCAAATAAACAATCTAACCCTGCACTTAAAACAACTAGAGAAAGAAGAACAAAGAAAACCCAAAGTCAGTAGAAGGAAATAAATCATAAAGATCAGAGCAGAAATAAATGAAATAGAAACAAAGAAAACAATAGCAAAGATCAATAAAACTAAAAGTTGTTTCTTTGAGAAGACAAACAAAATTGATAAACCCTTAGCCAGACTCATCAAGAAAAAAAGGGAGAGGATGCAAATCAATAAAATTAGAAATGAAAAAGGAGAAATCACAACTGACACTGCAGAAATACAAAGGTTTATAAGAGACTACTACAAACAATTATATGCCAATAAAATGGACAACCACAAAGAAATGGACAAATTCTTGGAAAGGTACAATTTTCCAATACTGAACCAGGAAGACTTAGAAAACATAAACAGACCTATCACAGGTAATGAAATTGAAACCATAATTAAAAATCTTCCAACAAACAAAAGTCCAGGACCAGATGGCTTCACAGGAGAATTCTATCAAACATTTAGAGAAGAGCTAACACCTATCCTTTTCAAACTCTTCCAAAAAATTGCAGAGGGAGAAACACTCCCAAATTCATTCAGCGAAGCCACCATCACCCTGATACCAAAACCAGAAAAAAGATATCACAAACAAAGAAAATTATAGACCAATATCACTGATGAACATAGATGCAAAAATCCTGAACAAAATACTAGCAAACAGAATCCAACAACACATTAAAAGGATCATACACCATGATCAAGTGGGATTTATCCCAGGGATGCAAGGATTCTTCAATATATGCAAATCAATTAATGTGATACACCACATTAACAAATTAAGGAATAAAAACCATATGATCATCTCAATAGATGCAGAAAAAGCTTTTGACAAAATTCAACACCCATTTATGATAAAAACTCTCCAGAGAATGGGCATAGAGGGAACCTACCTCAACATAATAAAGGCCATATATGACAAACCCACAGCAAGTATCATACTCAATGGTGAAAAACTGAAAGCATTTCCTCTAAGATCAGGAACAAGACAAGGATGTACACTCTCACCACTCTTATTCAACATAGTTTTGGAACTCCCAGCCACAGCAATCAGAGAAGAAATAAAAATAAAAGGAATACAAATTGGAAAAGAAGGAGTAAAACTGTCACTGTTTGCTGATGACATGACACTATACATAGAAAATCCTAAAAATGCCGCCAGAAAACTATTAGAACTAATCAATGAATTTGGTAAACTTGCAGGATACAAAATTAATACACAGAAATCTCTGGCATTCCTATACACCAACAACAAAAAATCAGAAAGAGAAATTAAGGAAACACTCCCATTTACCACTGCAACAAAAAGAATAAAATACCTAGGAATGAACCTGCCTAAGGAGGCGAAAGACTTGTACCCAGAAAACTATAAAACACTGAGGAAAGAAATCAAAGATGACATAAACAGATGGAGAAATATACCATGTTCTTGTATTGGAAGAATCAATATTGTGAAAATGACTATACTACCCAAAGCAATCTACAGATTCAGTGCAATCCCTATCAAACTACCAATGGCATTCTTCACAGAACTAGAACAAAATATTTTACAATTCGTATGGAAATGCAAAAGACCCCGAATAGCCAAAGCAATCTTGAGAAAGAAAAATGGAGTTGGAGGAATCAGGCTCCCTGACTTCAAACTATACCACAAAGCTACAGTAATCAAGACGGTATGCTAATGGCACAAAAACAGAAATACAGATCAATTGTACAGGATATAATTCTCAGAGATAAAACCCATGCACATATGGGCACCTAATTTACAACAAAGGAGGCAAGGCTATACAATGGAGAAAAGACAGCCTCTTCAATAAGTGGTGCTAGGAAAACTGAACAGCTACATGTAAAAGAATGAAATTAGAACATTACCTAACACCATTCACAAAAATAAACTCCAAATCGATTAAAGACTTAAATGTAAGACCAGACACTATAAAACTCTTAGAGGAAAACATAGGAAAAACACTCTTTGACATAAACCACAGCAATATCTTTTTTGACCCACCTCCTAGAGTAACGGAAATAAAGACAAACAAATGGGACTTAATTAAACTTAAAAGCTTTTGCACAGCAAAAAGCTTTTGCACATTTCACCAAGGAAGACATACAGATGGCCAAGAGACACATGAAAAGATGCTCAACGTCACTAATTATTAGAGAAATGTGAATCAAAACTACAACGAGGTATCACCTCATGCCGGTTAGAATGGCCATTATCAAAAAATCTAGAAACAATAAATGCTGGAGAGGGTGTGGTGAAAAGGGAACCCTCCTGCACTGCTGGTGGGAATGCAAATTGATAACAACCACTATGTAAAACACTATGGAGGTTCCTTAAAAAACTGAAAATAGAACTACCATATGACCCAGCAATCCCACCACTGGGCATATACCCTAAGAAAACCATGATTCTAATAGAGACATGTACCACAATGTTCATCGCAGCACTATTTACAATAGCCAGGACATGGAACCAACTTAAATGTCCATCAACAGATGAATGGATAAAGAGGATGTTTTGCACATATATACTATGGAATATTACTCAGCCATAAAAAAGAAACAAAATTGAGTTATTTGTAATGAGGTGGATGGACCCAGAGTCTGTCACACAGAGTGAAGTGAGTCAGAAAGAGAAAAACAAATACCATATGCTAACGCATATGTATGGAATCTAAAAAAAAAAAAAAAAAAAAAAAAAAAAAAAAAAATGGTACCGATGAACCTAGTTGCAGGGCAGGAATAAAGAGGCAGACATAGAGAATGGACTTGAGGACATGGGGTGGGAGGGGGAAGCTGGGGCGAAGTGAGAGTACCATTGACATACATACACTACCAAATGTGAAATAGTTGGCTGGTGGGAAGCAGCCGCATGGCACAGGGAGATCAGCTCGGTGCTTTGCGATGACCTAGAGGGGCGGGGTAGGGAGGATGAGAGGGAGGCTCAAGAGGGAGGGGATATCGGGACATGTGTATGCATATGGCAGATTCACTTTGTTGTGCAACAGAAACTAACACAGTATTGTGAAGCAATTATACTCCAATAAAGATCTCTTAAAATAACCCCAAATATTAGAAACCAACAAAACTGCTTTATCAAGGGATTTTGCCCTCTCTTTTTAAGAGTCTTTGTATACAACTACCCTCAGTGGGATAGGGAGGGTAGGAGGGAGGCTCAGAGGGAGGGGGTATATGTATACGTATAACTGATTCAATTTGTTGTACAGCAGAAACTAACACAGCATTGTAAAGCAATTATACTCCAATAAAGATGAAAAAAAGAAAAACAAATTTTCCAGGACCAGGTTTAGTACATATTATACCCCACAACGTATGACCACATTCTAAAATCCAAATGGATTACTAATGGATTAATATGCTTTAAAAAGCATCTTTACAAGATTTAACCATGAACAAAACTCCTTGCTTCTCTTGGCTTCCAGTTAACATGTGACACCCTGTAATACTTCAAGTTAAAGGGTTACAGAGCCTGGAATTTTATATGAGCCTGACAGCGATGGGTTAAAACCGTACTCTAGACACACCTAAACAGTACCACTTACTTTTTCTTACTTAAATCATGGTTGATCTACTGGAGCCATTTGCTGGAAACTGTAATGGCTGAGCTGCTGTCAGAAGTCTCTCCTTGCCTAGGGTGGGTTGGTTTCCAAACCAAGAGGAAAAAGCACAACCAAGACACGTTCCAAAACTCATGCAGCCTATGGACCTTGCCCAGTAAGGAATCTGAGAAGTTCTGAAGTTGTATGCCTTGCTCAGAAAGCAAGTTAAAATTCAACATGGTACACCCATGTTCAGAGTAGCATTATTTATAATCGCTAAAACATGGAAGCAACCCAAGCGTCCATCGACGAATGAATAAGCAAAATGCGGTACACACATACAATGGAATATTATTTAGCCTTAAAAAGGAAGGAAATTCTGACACCTGCTACAACATGGATGAACCTTGAAGACATTACTGTCAGTGAAATAAGCCAGTCACAGAAAGACAAATATTGTATCATTCCACTTAGACGAGGTATTTAGAATAGTCAAAATCATAAAGACAGGAAGTAGAATGGTGGTTGCCAGGGGCTGGAGAGAGGGGAGAATGGAGAGTTATTGTTTTAACAGGTACAGAGTTTCAGTTTCAAGAGATGAAAAGAGTTACGGGGATGAAGGGTAGTGATGGTTGCCCAACAATATGGATGTATTTAACACCACTGAATTGTACACTTAAAAATGGGTTAAGATGATGCAATTTATGGTATGTGTATTTAATCACAATTAAAAAAATAATCCAGTCGGGCATGGGTTTTAATGGGCTCCTTAATTGCTCTCTAGCATCCACTCACGCATTCATCACTTACTCACTGGGCAGGCCAGCCCCCCCAAGGAATGGGCTCTGGATAATAAGAGCCTTATCCATCCTGGGGAGACCGGGAAAGACTTCGGTTGGTTTCAGGAACTTCAAAAGGTCCAGAGCCGTCCAGGATAAGACCTGGGAAAACCTGCTTGGAATGGGCTGCTATAGGCTGCCACCTGGAGCACAGTCCAGGGAATTAGGACTGAGGTCAAAGGTAAGGACGACACACACTCCAAATATCAGAACTCAACCATGAAAACTCACCACCTTCCCCTAGTGCAGCTCCTAATCTCGCCTTCCCTGAGTCTGTCCATGGACCACCATTCTCGTGGCTCCCAGACCGGAAGTCACCACTGCCTCCTTTCTCTCACCGTCAACATCCAATCAGCCGTCCTCTCAACCCATCACCACTAACCGTTCCCAACCCATTTCTTCCTCTAGAAACGCACCTCGTCAACCAAGCTTAGAATCTCAGCATCCCTGGGCTAAAATACAATCATAACCCCTTAATTATTTCTCAGCCTCTACGTTCTTCTTCCTTGACATCTGCCATATATATATATTTAAATATATACATTTAAATCTTCCAGCAACACCCTTGTTATCACGTTATTGTCTTCTTAAAAAAACCAAAAACCAACACGAAACAAAAACAAAAGAAAACGCTGCTCTGGCCCCCCTGCCAACTAAACAGAGTTTAAACTTTTGGTTCTGGCATCAAAGGCCCTCCACAAATGACCCTGCAGAAAAAGGCCTGCAGAGTGGTTGGCGGGGGGAGGTGGGCACATGAAAACAGATGCCAGCCATCTAATCGCTTTCACCTTGGGCCTCTGGGTCTGAGCAGTGATGCTTCAAGGGAGGGGTTCCCATTGCTTCCTCTAACCTGTCCTAACCTAAGCTCTCCCACCACCTCGGTCTTTAAAATCATCAAGGCAACACGTCACCTTTTAAAGAACTGTTGAAAGAGTACCCCATGGGAGAAAGTACTCAGGCGGAGCAACTGATCCCTTTGACTACCAAGCCCTGCTTTCCTGACCCAGCTATCCATCTTGCAGAAAGTCTTATCGTTGAGGCTGATGCATCTTGTGCCCACGGCCCTTCAGGGTGTGGGTAGGACGTGGTCTGCTGTTTGGACACTGATGGTTCAACCCGAGTGAAGGGGACACAGTTCAACCTTCACCACGTCCTCTGTTGGCTGAGGTTATGGAACTCACATCTGTCCTCTGGATGCAGGGGCTGGGCCAGGTGACCACCAAACGGCTCTTAGCTCCTCACCTTGTCTGCTTGGTCCTCAGGAGGGGCTGGGACCAGCCTGAGTCATCTCCCTTCTGGGAAGGTCCCTCCTAGAAACCACCACTGCCCCAGCCCTGAGTGATGGGCCAGCTCTCTGTGATGTGGATTAGGTCTTTTTTAATTCCACCGGGTCCTCCCATCAGGGGAATTCACCCCAGAGGCCGCAGCTGCGGGCTTCTCTTTCAGGGAGGTCAGAGATTCCAGCATTTGGTCGGCACCGCTTGAACGGGGTGCCAGGAACATTTCGAGGACAGCATTTTCCTTGGCAGGTGTGCCCGCTTGGCGGTGCCCACTTCAAGGTTTGCGAGAGCAGGAAAACGGCATCTGGGATCTATCTGTGGTGTGGGTTTGCACATTTCGAGGGGCGAAGTGAAAAGGAACTGTCTTACACAGCATGTTCTCATCCAGACGTGGGCTGTGTCCACATGAAGAAAAACGGCCAGGGTGGCGAAACGGCTGAAGGTTGTCCCCAGGGCTACCTTGGGTCACCGACCGGTCAGTTTAAGAAAAAAATCTCTCTCCCTGGGGACCGTACCCAGACATCTTCGTGCCTCAGGAGGAGTTGGACCCAGCACTCCAGGAGCAGCTCAGACAAAAGGGCTGCCTCTCTACGTCTGAAGGGTTGAGCTCAAGCCCCTGGACATACCAGCAGCTTAGGTTGGTGCTGCCAGTGGAATTGCCTTCAAACTTCCGCCCAGGTGTCTTCTGCTCTGGGAACCCTTCTCCAATGTATTGCCCAGCTGGACAATTAAACAACTTGTCCTTCTGTACTGTAGCCAGGCCAGTAGATGATCCCATGGTTTCACATTCCGTGCTGTATTACACTTAATTACCTTTTATTTTATTTTTTAAATACACACTACTATACATAAAGTAGATAATCAACAAGGACCTACTGTATAGCACAGGGAACTCTACTCAAGACTCTGTAATAACCTAAATGGGAAAAGAATCTGAAAGAGAATGGATATACGTATATGTATAACTGAATCCCTTTGTACACCTGAAACTAACACAACACTGTGAATCAACTGTACTCCAATATAAAATAAAAATTAAATTAAAAAAATACACTTAATTACTTCAATATCTGCCTCCTCTATAAGACTACAGGCTTCTCAGCGTCAAGGAGCATATCCTAACCGTCTTCGGATCCTCACTTGTTCTCAAAGCAGATGCCCGGTGACCCTCACTGTCCTGAACTGGCCCAGGCCAGCAAACTGTTCCGACCACGTGCAGCTGGATATTCCATCTCTGGTTCAGCACACATGTGCTGGGTACCATGCATTTTCCCTCCATCCTTCATCCATCCCTTGCACTGCTTCATCACGGTAGGTACCCGCTCATGCTTCCCGTCTCGGAGTAAAAGGAGAACCTGCCTGACCACCCCTGCTCCCTCCAGCCCGGGTTGGGGGTTTCTGTACCTGTCTGCTGACCTGGAGGCGCAAGTCACTCAGGACTACTCCCCCCCAGCCCCTTGCCAGTTCCCCACTATTCCTGAGTGCGAGGGCTATCTGCTTACGTTCTCGTAACTCCGTCTTCCTTCTGAGACTGTAAGCTCCTTGACGATAATGATAAAACCTTTTATTATCATTTTTAAACCAAAGCCTTTTAAATTCTTACCTACCATATGCCGTACCACTATACAAAATAGTTCATGTGCATTTTGACATGTGATGCCCGCATCAACCACAGGAGGTAGATGTGACCATCCCCATTTTATGGACAGGGAAACTGAGGCTGCTACTGACATGCCTAGGTTCATAAGGGTACTAGTTAGTGAAGGAGCCTACGGGTGAATCCAGAAGTAATTCATAGCAAAGCTGCCACTACAGCTCACTGCCGTTCAGTTCAATTTGTCTTTGTCATCTCAGTGTCTAGAAACATGACTGACTCATCACAACAAATACGTGTGGGGTGGATGCCTCCACGGCACCATGGGTTCTTCCCAGGGCGTTTCAATTTGTCCTCCTTCACTTTACTCACTCGTTCTTTTCATTCTGCTATTTGTCCCCAATCAATCTACCCAGTAGATTTATCTGCAATTAACCAAAACCCCAAATATAATGCCTTCAATTGAGAGAAGTTTGTATTAAAAAAAAATCCTGGAATAATCAGCCTTAGGCTATGGTATGATACAATTTTAGGGACCAAGCCTCCTCTCTTCAAAATGCGGTTCCCCTGCCAGCCCTCACGGCTACATCCCAGACGGCAGGGAAGGAAAGAGGAGCATGAAGAAGGCAAGAGGATGAGCATCCTTCTCCTAAAGACATGCCCCAGAAGACCACATGGGACTTCCCTGCCATCCCATTGGCTGGAACCTGGTCACATGGTCACGGATTGCTGGAAGGGAAGTTAGGGCATGGAATTCTTATTCTGAACCGTCATGAACCTCTTGGAAAATTCTGTGACTAAGAAAGAAGGGTGGACGTGGCCCTGGGGGACAAGCAACAGCTCCTGCCCAATAGCATTTCCAGAATCCCTGTCTTCCTTACTGCATGGCCTGAGGTCACATTCTGGTGATCTTTGACAGACCCCCCACCTCCAAACCCCCCAGGCCTCATTCTTCTATTTTCCATTCAAAGCCATCTTCTAAAAGACGGTTCTTCCAAGAGCAAGCAGTCCAGGCTGGACTTTCAGTCTCTCTTCTGTCCCTCCTACCCCCAGAAATGGGAATGGAGTCTGGCAATCTTATCCTGCCTTCCTTCCCCACTAAGCTCAATAAACACTTTTGGAAGATAATGACTCAAGGTATGGCCATCTCACTCAGATCCCAGACCATACTCTTAAAGGATGCCAGGAGGTATTTTTTTTTTTCCCCCCTCTCCTTAGCACTGGAAATAGATTTTTAAGTAGCGTTATATAGCAGTTCCTCTTCAAAATCTTTCTTTCCTTTCCTTTAGTAATGTCTTTATAAATCACTGTTATAAAAATAAGGCAAGCAGAAGGAAAAATATGCAGTGCCTAGAAACTGACAATTCAAGTATTTGCTTTTTATGGGACACTTGAGCCTCTTAAAAAAGAGAACTGCTAGAAAACTTAAATACAAAAAATTTGCTGTATGATAACATAAAAGCCCAACAGAACTGAATAGTTTATGAAAATAATTTGAATATTTACACTTCAATTTATGGTCTGAAAATAACCCCCAAACCACGAACTTATTCTTACATGGACTTTTTGAGAGAGCGTTAAATACATTTTGATTATTTTGACACCATGTTGACGTGGATATTCTGTGCAATGACCTGAAGGCAAAAAGGAAATACCCGAAAAATCTAATGTAAGTATATGTGAACATACATTATATATATATACAGAGAAGTACATTTATATGCATGCATATATGTAAAGTTTAACACACATTTCAACTCAAAGGGGTATTTTGGTGTTGCTGTTATTGTTAGGGGAAAACATTGTAAATTTAACTTGAATGAAGCCTAGGGCTAAAACACATTGTAATTCTCTCGACAGGGAAGCTCGGGTTCAAGTTCGTATCTTTTCATTTTCTAAGACTGAGGCTGCATGCTCGCTTAAACTGTGTTTTATACACAACATTACAGAAACACAGCAATGCGGGTCCATAAAAGTGTTGATGAAAGAGAACCAAACATTCTCCCATTTTGACTTCCCTATTATTTTTTTCCCCAGTAAGTCAAAGAAACCCCTTCTCAGATTTTCTTACATTTTGTCTATTTAGGAAAAGTATTTACCATTATTTTAACAGGCCCCCAAAGCATCAAATATCTGTACCAAAAAAATCAATATTTACTTCCAAAGGGGAAAAATATTCAGTACAAGAAGAGTGGTAAAGAAAGCATATGTCCAAACACTTTACTATTAAATTCATGGGTTTAATGAAACTCAAACATGGGGGTTACATTATGTAAATACACATGGACAAAGGGCTTTTGAAGTCCAGGGGACCACAGCATCCAGAATCTGTGGCTATGATTTTTTTGGTTTGTTTATACATTCCTGCAAGAATTCATAACACACACACACACACACACACACACACTGCTGAGACTGTTTATTCAGTTTTAAGCACAAATCCCTGCAAACTTAAGCAAAAGGGAGGGCTCAGAATATGTGTCTGAGCAAAAGAATAATTCACTGAACTTCAGAGTTAAAAACAAAAATAAACATAGTAAGAGAAATCCCTACTTTATCTGTCTTCCAAAGAAAGACACTTTATTCAAGGTACGCAGGCAGATTCCTCCACATGGGGCACTGAAACGAAGCTAAAGTCAGAGACAAAAGATACAAACCCAGGCACCAAGTCGATAAATAAGTGCTTGATTAAGTCTGATAATTATGCCTTAATTACCTTCCTTCTCTCCACTTTGGATTTAAAGGAGAACACATGACCACAAACAGTACATCAACTCCTGTGGAGTCTCAGTGCTACTATTTAGGTGATTTCAGAGCTCAAATAGCCAACGTCCATTTATCAAATATTGACTGAGTGCCTGCCCTGAGTCAAGCTCCAGGCTGCATGTAAAACTCTGTCTCCAATGAACTTACAAACAGACATGTAAACAGACACATACGATCATGATAGAAGTAACAACATTTACTGGCAGTCTACTATGTACCAAACACATTGTTAAGCCTTGGCAAGTACTAGCCTAGATAGTCCCTGAAACAACCCACTAAGTATGTCTTATTATTATTATTATTCTGTTTTACATATGAAGAAACCAACGTGCTCAGGGAAATTAAATGACCTGCCCAAGGTCACCCCGATGAAAAGTGGACTGAAAGCCAGGTCTGCTGGGAGCTGGAAAAGAAGGAAGGACCACGCTCTTTCCACTAACCTCAAACTCAAAGGATGTCTACGTCCTAGTAGCAACTGGCCAGGCACTGACACGCCTACTCACAGGTAATACATACCTCATTTCCTCCTCAAAACAAGGCTCATTTTCTATACAGAAGAAAAGTCAGACTCGGGGAGGTGCTGCCATGACTTTCCCAACCCGCCCTCCCAGCCAGTGGAGGGCAAGGTCAAAATCGGCACTTGGCTGGCTCTCTTCCTGCCCAGACCCAGGCTCTCTCCCAGAAACACAGGCTGCTTCCATCAGGTCCTTCAAAAACAAAAACGATGTGCCCAGCGGCTTGCTGGAAGGCAGTGGGAGGCAGGGAGGAGGAAGATGACCACCCTGGCGGGTTGCCTAGTCCAGAGTCGAGAGCACGGCTGAGCAGGGGCGAGGTCGGCCACTAACACCTGGAGCCCCTTCTCCCGGCCCCCTCTATCTCCCTAGGCTTCCAAGGTCAGTGCCTTGGGTGGTGGTTTTGTCCGCCCTGCTCCAACCACTAAACTGCTCTGTTGCACGTTCCCCTGGCACCTTAAACTTCTGTGTTACATGTTCTCCACCGGACACAGCGCGACCGTCCCCTAGCCATCGCTGATCCGCGTAGAACGCGCCGTCTCTGAAGGTGGGGTCTGCAGGTGTGCTGATCGCGCAACATCCGCCAGCCGGCCTGGCATCCTTGACTCCATAAGCATCTGTGAAGGCAACAGCCAACCTATTCAAAATATTAACCAGCCGGTATGGTCTGAGCCCTGGCCATTCGGAACAGACACATGTAAATACCCAAATGGTGGAGCCCAGGCCCCGGCCAGACTGGCTGTAACCCTTTAGCTGCTGGATCCAGGAAGGCTGGTCGCAGCTCTTATTAACCCGGACTGCAGTGTTTTAACACATGAACCACGAGTAACGGCCACACTGGTGCACGCTGCCCAAACACCAGCCCTGCTGATCGAATGAACCAACAACCTACTCCAGCAGCTGCAGAACATCTGCAAAGAAGACTTTGTCTGCTTTCTGTGAAACGAGGGCCAACAAGTATCTAAATGCCCCTAGCTTCACTGTGCCATTGTCCCTCCAAGACACATGGACCCAAAACGATAGACACAAACTTACAAACTAAGTCAGCAAACGAAATTAAGTGTAACTACATTTCAATTGCATGCGCCGAGCTTTATCTTCTTAGAGTCTCTAAATGTCTATTAAGAACTGCCCTCTCTCCTTACCTGCACTCTCCCTCCACCTAATCCATCAGAGACTCTGCAATCTACTGTCAGCTCTCCCCTCCCTAGTCCCTTTGCCCTCCCCTCTAGGTTCAGATTCTGTCTGTCCAGCCACATTCACGGTTGGATTGAAATTGTTCCATATCTCAACCCCCTACACTGTTGGTGGGAATGTAAGTTGGTGCAGCTACTGTAGAAAACAGTATGGAGGTTCCTCGGAAAACTAAAAATAGAATTACCATACGATCCAGCAATCCCACTCCTGGACATACATCTGGACAAAACTCTAATTCAAAAAGATATATGCACCCCTATGTTCACAGCAGCACTACCCACAAGAGCCAAGACATAGAAACAACCTAAAAGTTCATCGGCAGATGAATGGACAAAGAAGATGTGGTACATAGATACAATGGAATATTACTCAGCCATAAGAACGAATGAAATAATGCCATTTGCAGCAACATGGATGCAACTAGAGATTATCATACTAAGTGAAGTAAGTCAGAAAGAGAAAGACAAATACCATATGATGTCACTTACATGTGGAATCTAAAATATGCCACAAATGAACCTATCTAGAAACAGAAACAGAATCATAGACATAAGAGAACAGACTGGTGGTTGCCAAGGGGGAGGGGGTTGGGGGAGGGATGGAGGGGGAGGTTGGGGGGAGCAGATGTAAGCTTTTATATACAGAATGGATGAACAACAAGGTCCGACTGTACAGCACAGAGAACTATATTCAACATCCTATGATAAACCATAATGGAAAAGAATATTAAAAAAAGAAAAGAACGTATATATATGTAAAACTGAATCACTCTGCTGTACAGCAGAAATTAAAACAACATTGTAAATCAACAATACTTCAATAAAAAAAAAACGAAACAGTTCCATATCTCACCTGCATTCTCAAGGTAGGCAAGAGTGTGAAAAAATGAAAAATAAATGGATCAGGAAGTGACCAAACCCTGTTAGGTCCCGTCCAGGGCTTGCGCCAGGCTCTCTTCCTGGAAGCATTGCTTTACTGTGGGCCAAAGCGTTGCTCTGCGAAAAGTAAACAGCACCTTCACCCTCTGAGAGAAACGCGAAGCTCTGGAAGGTGGAGACTCCCCCTCTAACATCTCCGGCAAAGGACACAGGTGAAAGTCTAGTTCTCATTGAGAAACGGAGATCTTTACAGACTGGTGAAGCATGAATATATGAAAAATGTGCATCTCCTCCCTGTAACATTATCCCTTCTTTTTCATAGTTATGACTTCCCAGTGGAAACAAGCAGAAAACAACATGTACCAGTGAGTTCCCGGTTAAGATGCCGGGAACTTGAAAGAGGACACTTTAGAAGTGTCAGGGCATTTCTTCACAGCAAGGAAGGCAATTATTGCCCCCGACTTCATTGACATATTTTGCCTGAGAGTTTTCCTTTCAAAAAGTAACTCAGAAGCATGGCTCTCACTTCGATGCCGCTGCAGAACTTCTGTGTTTATATTCCGAGCAGTGGAGGGGTCGTTTTCTCAATCCTGGTATGCTGCCACCCAGTGGCAGCAAAGATCAGCCTGGGTCACATGGCTTCCACAAGGCTTAGCCAATTAATGTATTTTTATAAGAGGAACAACGCATGAACTTTTAACAATAATAAACATTGAGAGCCCATGGTGTACTAGAGTCTAATGAGAGAGATATGCATATTCAGACACAAATCCACAAAACAATTCAATCACACTGTAACAAAGTGGTCCAAAGAGATGCACACCAAGTATTAAATACTTAAAACAGTTGATATCACATAGCAAACCTTATAGAATGACCAACTGTAAGCTTATTAAAGGCATAAATGGTTACACATACACATAGAAACCAACTAATAAACGTGAGATTAATAAGAGGGGAGGAAATTAACACTTCCTAAACACTCAAAAGGACTGTGACATATATTTTACCAATATCTCCTTTCTCATTCTCCTAACGACCATGGAAGGATTTTACAGATAAGTAATCTGGGTTGCTGAGAGTTTTAGTAATGTACTCAAAGACAACCAGTTATTATGTGGGAGTTTTAAGTGAGATATTTTGACACCAAAGTTGGATTCTTTCCATTATGCCATTACCCTGATTTTATCAATAAATAATTCCTGATAGGAACGGTGACAGCAAGTTCCATTTTTTAAACAAACTTTTAAAAGCACCCCCCCGCCCCAAATGCCAACTGAAAAAGAAAAAAGCACTGCAAACCTTAAAGTGTTATAAAATTGGTCTAACCACATTAGAAAGAGCCTAAGACGCCTGTGAATTCTTAGATTCAAGTCAAAATCCGTTCACAAGGCACGGGGTCTTCAAGGTGGCCTCAAAGACCTTGCAGGTATTTTCCCGAGGCTGCCCAGCCTGCTCCTTCTCTAACCAGAGTCTTGTCTATGGATTAAAAATTCCTACCAGTGAGTCCAGGCCACCGTTTAAGAAACCCCTAAATCTTTCCTCTGAACTTTCTGAAGCAGATAAAAACTAATTATTCTGGAAGAATAAAGTTCACATGACTGATTCTTTCCAATAGGAAAAAGCAATACACCACTCAATTCATAGAAGACTGACACATCAGCCCTCTCTCAAGAGATTTCCAGATAAAAGCTGCTAACGCTTTGTGAGTTTAAAGTTTATATTATTATACATATAGGTAGAATGTTCAAAGTTATTTGCTAAAACAGTTAAGGTCCTGCCTCTCACCACCCCCCACCCCCCGCAAAATAAAATATAAACTTGATATCAGAGAGGTAGGTGCAAAAACATAGCAGGGTGGATCAAGAACTCAGGCAGAAGAAAATGACGGCTCTCTTTTTGGAATGGTCTCAACTAGAAAGGAAGACGATGACGCTATTTTGGTGAGGGCTGCTGCCAGAGCGGGCAGGGTAGGAGGAGAGCAAGAAAAAGGAGGAGAAAGTTTGACTCCTGGCTGTGGAATATTTTTTTTCCCTTACAGATTTTAATATTTCTAGCCAAATAAAACCTTAGTTTTAAGTTCTTGTTTTTAGTACGATTCATACGCTCCTATTGAAAACAGGCCCTTTGCTTAGTGATGGTGCCCTGCCCTGAGATGCCCAAACTCCACGTCCAGCAGCTCCTCATCAGCTTTATGGCTTGCATCCAATCTGTCAGCCTCAGCTTCCTCCTCTGGAAACGGGAAGGCTGGAACCCAATGCCAGGAAGAGCTTTTCCAAATCAAAAAACTCAGTCCAGTCACACAGAGTATCTGCCTGATAGGAGTGTCTTTTCTGATCTGGGGGCCTTGGGTCACACTGGAGAGTCTGAAGAATGGGATTTAGGACAAGGACTGGCCACTCCCTCAGAGTCTTAAGGTGGAGGTGGGCCATTCCAGGAAGGTCCACCACGTGGCACGATGGGGACAATGTGCCCCGTGGTACCAGCTGACCTGGAGGCTGAGCTCAACTATGTCCACGATGGCTCGATCCTGACCACGTGACGGAGCCCCAGCGAAAGCTCCGAGCGCTGAGCCTCGGGCGAGCCTCGCCAGGTGGCAATCTCCGGGCGTGGATCTCACGTCAGTACTGGGAGACCAGTGTGTCCTGACTCCCATGGGAGAAAGGACACTGGAAGCTTCTTCCTGGACTCTGCCTCGTGTGTCTCCTCCTTTGGCTGACTTTAACTTGTGTCCTGTAATGAACCATCACCACGGACGTAACGGCCTTCAGTGCATCCTGTGAGTCCTTCCTTCCAGCAGATATCAAACCTGAGGGTGGCTTGGGAACCAGCCCGCACACCTGCCTGTTGGTGCCAGAAGTGAGGACGGCCTTGGGGATTGTGCCTCAATCTCTCCCATATCCCACTGCAGGGCGAGCCAGGCGTTCTGCTTACGGGAATCGTCGGGATTTAGAAAGAGGTGCCAGGAAGCCCATGCCTCTCCCTTCCATCTCTAACCTGCAGACGTCCAGAATCCTTATAACCTCTGAGCTTCAGTTTCCTCATCAGGAAAATGAGGATGCGAGGAAGTAGTTCGATCTAAACGGCAGAGTTCTTATGAGACTTGATGAAGGTAAGGACTGTGAAAGCTCTCTGAAAACGGTAACTCCCTTTTTCAAGGCTAAGAATGTGAAGAGCTACCGTTCCTATGAGTTTTGGAGTTTACATGCTTCAGAATGATATTACTCTGCTGAGTTTACCGTGTTTCTCATGGCCAGTGAACTCATCCGGTCTCTATCGTCAGGGGCAGAAATCATGTCAGCTAGAACTTTCCTCAGCAAACGATTTTAGTCAGTGAGGAGTAATGGCAAAACAAATGCGGCATTTTGACAGAGCTGGATCTATTCTGGCACAGTGCGGTGTCGAGGCTAATGTCGTTTCAAACAGCTCTGTTTTGCCCGCAGACTGGAATACCCTCATTATAGTGTTTGAGAAAAAAGTTCCCTTATGTTGTTTTAAAGAGCGCCATTCTTCAAAAAGATGTCAAGAAGCTCTTTTTTTTTTTTTTTTTCCCCCCTTGCTACAAGGTGTAATGTAGAGATAAGCATAAAATCTGGTTGGAAACGTGACCTATATGGGACTGGCAAAGCTTAATATCAAGCAAACAGCCAGTCTGGGAGCTGGTTTTGTCCTATCTTGCTGCTGATATTTGGAGAAAAGTACCACATATTGTTCACGGACAGGGAGAGCAGTTTGGAAGTCAATTATGGTTTTAAAAAAATGGGATCCCTGGCTCATGGAGTTCATCAGAGTTCTGAACAAGTCCCTGGCCTGCCTCATGACAGCCAAAGCCAGGTCTTTTGGAAAACATTTTATTTTCATGCTCAGCGTAATAAGAAGAGAAAAGCCATGTTTTTTTGCAGATGAAATGGTGCTGATAACAAAAAGTAGGTCACACTTTCTCTGTCTCTCTTTACTTTCTCTGAAAGACAAAGGAGGGTTTCAAAGACGTGAATCGAGTCAGGTCAAACCTCTGACCTGAGTATTCTTTGTACTTAGAGTAAAACTGGGAGCATTTTCAGTCTGACATGACATTTCACGGAGGCAGGGAAGATGGCAATGGGAACTCTGAGGGCTGGGGTGCGGGTGCAGATAGCAGATCATCCAGCCTTCTGAGAAAGGTGAGAACCACGAGTTCAAAGGACTATTGGTGGTTATGACCTTAGGGTTTGGGGCAACAAGACAGGAAAGAGGCACGAGGGAGAAATGTCACATTAGCACCCATGAGAGACAGCACTGTTGTGCACGATTATCTACTGTCCACTCCAGCAAGAGACTGTGCAGCCCTTCCTACGAGTGACCGGGTCACCTCCTGTGGCCAGTGAAACAGGGCTGAAATGACAGGTGTCACTGCCAGGAGGAAGCTTTAAGAACTCATCTTCTCTCTCTCCCCTGTGCAACGAGTCCTGCAGAGAAGCTGTGGCATCAGAGACGCTGAGGAGCAGAGCCAGCTCTTGATGGGTCTAGAGCATGTCTAAGAACTCACTTTTTTAATATATATATAAGCCATGGAGATTGGGGGCTTGTTTGTTACTGCAGCTTACCTAATCTATCCTGACGGATACGGTCCCCCCTCAGTCCTCTTTTTCTAAAAGGATGGAAGGATAAAAAGCATAAGCCTATGTGTTTGTTAGTCTCTATTTCCAAAGCACTTTCTAGCTCAAGAGAGGGCACTGCTGTAGAACTGTACAGACTGGATTGTGAACACACTGGCACATACTGTATCTCCAGGATCTCTTACATAAGAAAATAAAGCCACTTAAGAGTAATGATGCCTGTTAGAGGACAGTGATGGCTTTTAAAGGGGATATCTGATCTTAGGACACACAGTGGAACAAAACACATAGGGACAAAGATTCGGGAGTCAAACTGCCTGAATGCAAATTCTAGAGTCTACTGCTTGCTCTCTGTTTGACTCTGGGCAAACTGCTTAACTTCTCTGAGCCTCTGTTTACTTACCTGTTAAGGGTGATAATAAGGGTGTGAAAGGGTGATAGTAAGGGAGGCTCTGCCATACGGAAGTGCTGGGATGAAATAAAGCAATGCACATAAGTGACTAACACAGAGCCCAGCTGCACAGTAATTACTCAATGCCTGTTGGTTACCGTGGTTCTTGTTCCTGTTATTGTTATCTGCACCACTGTTAATACATCGCTACCACTAAATTCTCTACCACTGAGTTTAATGTAGGACCTCGGGTGGCTTATTAATTTGGGTTGGAAGTGATAAACCGGAACAGCCTCTTGGCTGCTCCTGCTATGACTGAACGTGATAAACTTGCACAGGAGGTGTCATCACAACTGTGTTTCCACCTAAGACGGAAGATCTTCCTTCGACCTGGGTCTGATCAGAAAACTACTCTTCTTACCACATGCAACAAAATTAACTACCCCCTCTATTCTTGGAGCAGCCGCTCAGGAAAGACGGGAGGAAATGTTCCGACGTGGGAGCAGTGGTCATGTAAGACCAGGCAAATTGAAGAGAGAAGCCAATTTAGGTTCTGGGACATAGAGTTTAGACAAGCAACTTGACTCTTCTGAGCATTTATTTCCTCATCTGTAAAATGGGAATATTGAGAGGAAATTCAGGGCCTAAGGACAGGCTTCGATAACACAAGTAGTGCTTCTCAGCATGGAGCTGATCCCATAAACCTCCATCAACATTGGCTGTTATTACCATGAGTAGTAAAACTAATAATACTAATCCTGCCCGAAAGACACAAAACAGCAGCAAGCATATTGCAGCCCATCGCAGAAGGAAAGAAGAGGTCTTCAGAAAAGCCAGCCTGTTCTTTCAAAAACCACTGAACACATTCATAGCAGAGACAAAGACAGGGGCCCTGAAACCGAGAATAACCAAGCCTTGTTCCAGCCCTGCCACAAAAGGATGACTGCAGGAATCTGCATCAGAACAAGCTGACCCAGAAGAGGGAGGGGTTTCATAGACACACATTGAGAATGTGCCCTTTAGAAAAGAAAAATAGCAAATGTGTATAAAATCCCACCTAGGATATCAGTATTTTGTGATCTATATGTGTTCCTTGCTAAATTTTAGTTCTATAATATGGGCATTCTCAATTAAAAAACAAAATAGTAGGGGGCTTCCCTGGTGGCGCAGTGGTTGAGAATCTGCCTGCCAATGCAGGGGACACGAGTTCGAGCCCTGGTCTGGGAAGATCCCACATGCCGCGGAGCAACTGGGCCCGTGAACCACAACTACTGAGCCTGCGCGACTGGAGCCTGTGCTCCGCCACAAGAGAGGTCGCGATAGTGAGAGGCCCGCGCACCGCGATGAAGAGTGGCCCCCACTCGCCGCAACTAGAGAAAAAGCCCTCTCACAGAAACGAAGACCCAACACAGCCAAAAATAAATAAATAAATAAATAAATAAATAAATAAATAATTCCTATTTGAATTTCTCCCTCCTCCATTTGAATAATAATTCTCTATTAAAAAAATAGTAGAAAATAATAAATGCTGAAGAGGGAGTAGAGAAAAGGGAATCCTCCTACATTGTTAGTGGGAATGTAAGTTGGTGCAGTCACATGGAGAGCAGTATGGAGGTTCCTTAAAAAACTAAAAATAGAGTTGCCGTATGATCCAGCAATCCCACTCCTGCATATATATCCAGAGAAAACTCTAATTCGAAAAGATACGTGCACTCCAATGTTCACTGAGCACTATTTACAATAGGCAGGACATGGAAGCAACCTAAATATCCATCGACAGATGAATGGATAAAGAAGATGTGGTACATATATACGGTGAAATACTACTCAGTCATAAAAAACAGTGAAATAATGTCATTTGCAGCAACATGGATAGACCTAGAGATTATCATACTAAGTGAACTAAGTCAGACAGAGAAAGAAAAATACCATATGTTATTGCTTATATGTGGAATCTGAAGTATGACACAAATGAACTTATTTACAAAACAGAAACAGACTTCCACACATAGAAAACAAGCTTATGGTTACCAAAGGGGAAAGCAGGTTGGAGAGGGATAAATTATGAATTGGGGATTAGCAGATACACATCACTATATATAAAACAGATAAACAACAAGGACCTACTGTATAGTACAGGGAACTATATTCAGTATCTTGTAATAAACCATAATGGAAAAGAATGTGAAATAGATGGATACAGACATAAAACTGAATCACTGTGCTGTACACCAGAAACTAATACAACATCGTAAATCAACTATACTTCAATGAAAAAGAATAATAACGAGGACGTTAATAAAAAAAAGAATTGGTCACGGGTAGAATCATGAGATATTAAATGTTCATTAAATAAACTACAAAAATGGCAAAAACAGTAGATGTTAATTAATATTTCTTATATGTGGGATGGTGGTAGGTTCTGGGGGCCACGATAATGAACTAAAGAAACAGTCCCTGCGCGTTTGTACCTTGCAGTCACACGGGAAAGAAAGACATTAAATAGCAAGCTGCAAATGTGATGGGTGGTAAAGTTCAAGGACATGGGCTTCGGTAGCAAGGGAACGGAAACGTGTTTCCAGATTGTGGCAGTGGTGGTTGAGAGGATGGGGATAATTCCCAACTGATGGCTTTGTTGTCTCCATAACGTCCTGAGTTTAAAAAAAAGAATCAGCCAGGTGTTGGGCTAGGTGGGTATCAGACCAGATGGACCTTGCCTAATTAATGCACACGTGCAGGTAAGTGGCTACCACTGGCTAACACAGCAACAGGAATTACATAGGTCAGGAGGTACATAAAGGATGTGTGTTGAGTTCAGTCCACCAGGAAACCATCTCCACTTCTTTTGATAATGGTTCTGTGATTTGATTTCAGGGAACCAGAGTCTCCTGAACTCTTAGTTCATAAGCTTTGGATGGTCTGCGGTATACGCACCGGGGTGAGTCCTATGACTCAAGCCTTGCCAAACTTCCAAATCTCTCTAGCTACAGAGACTAGTTCAGAATGAGCACGTGATCCAAGCTGGGTCAGACTGAATCCCAGGAAAAGAGACACTGGTCTTTTCCCACTGGGTTGAACCAGGAAAGATATGGCTGAGAGCTGCTGATACTTGTCATGACATCCAAAGAGTGAGCCTGTCAGAAAATGGAGCCAATGCTGAGGAAATGAAACTAAGGATAAAAAGATGGAAGTCAGGTCCTGATCATTTAGCTCCTGGATCAAGCTTTACCCCATCTCCTTGTCACGCCTACATTTTCCAGTCAGATAAGCCTGATTGGGTGAAGTTCTCTTTCACTTGCAGTAGAAAGTGTCTATGGTAACTCCATACAGCGAAAAACAGGAAACTACTTTCCTGACTCCGAGTTGTTACAATTTGACAAACTTTCCCAGAATCTATAAAAGATTTAGCTCAGAGTCTATCCCAGATATGACCACTTTGGTTCTTTTCAAATCTGTGAATTTTGTGACTGGGCTTGACTTCTTATTAACAGGCAAAGTGGTCATTCATCCCTACTGGTCTAGGACAATCCTAATTTATGCCTGTTTTCCTGGAATAATTCTTATTAGTGTCTCCTTTCACTTTAAAAAATATCCAAGACTGATTAAATAGTAAAGTATAAGGTTACCCTATTCATAATCCTCCTTTACAGAGCTTTTTTCCCTTTAAGAGTAGAATCCCACACCACTTCCCCAAATTCTTTTCAGTGATAATTGTGGCTAATTATACTCAGCAAATAATCTCATCTTGCCAGTCTTCCCATGTTTGACTTTTGGGGAATTAATCACAGCTTTCTGCTGTCGAGCGAGGTTCTTGAGAGCATGGCATTATTGTTTTATCTTAAGGAAACCCCTCTGAAACGGGGCCTCCATCCATCATCCCTCCTGGAGTAGAAAGAACTGATTAAAACTTCCTGGCCTGCAAACTTGTTTGCTAATGTGTGGCTTCCTCCCTGCCGTCAGCATAGGGTCTTCCTCGTGCGGTGTGTTTAGGACTCGGCTGAGGGTATTGTTTTATCAAGATGGGACGGTTATCCGTGCAGGAGAACCCTGGGCTGGGAACCTGACCACCCCTGTAAACACAATGATAACATCGTGTCCGCATGCTGGGAGAAGACAATGCTCCTGAATTCCCTTTTCCTAATTAGAGTTTGAAACAATAGGTGGGAAACCCAAGCTTCCCTCGGCCCCCAATCATTATCTATTGGCCTTCATTTCTGGGCATTGATTGAGCTCAGGGTATTTTGTCTGTGTGAAGAAACAGCAAATTAAAATTCAGAATTCTCCCATTTTCCTTCCTGGATCGTTCATCTTGTTATAAAGCTGGGGTGACAGAGATGAAAAGTTGGAAGTAGAAGATTTGGGAGCTACATACACTTGTGTGAACCGTATCAACTTCCCTTTCAAAATTAATCCAATAAGCAAATGTCTGATCAAGGCAGATGATGGGATGGGGGCTCATGAAGAAATTTCGCAGAGAACTGTTTTGGTCGGGGAAAGACACAGACAAGCGCCTTCCCCAAATGGTGGGCGAATACTTTGTCTTCCGAGTCAATGATTTTGATACATCACCTGTTATTTTGCTAATAGGAACCAGCGATGTCACAGTGTCATTTTTCATTTTTTAAAATCTGAAATGCCCAGGACCCTGGTGACATTTCGCGCAGGGTAGCGTCTGCCCACATCCTTCTGAGTGGCACTTACTGGCTGGCATCATCAGAGGGACAAAGTCATCACCAGCAATCAAGTCATATTAAGTTGATTTACATTTATGATTACCCTGTAGAGTAACAATCAAGCTATTTAGATGGAAAAATCTCCCAGGATCCTGCAAAAGGGATCTCTAGCATTGCAGATACACAACATTTAGTTCTTACAGAATTCAACCAGACAAGATAAAGACAAGGTGACCAAACTCTATGCTCAATAACTGGAATGTCCTGTAAAGGGAACCCTCTCAACCTGTACAAGCCAAATGAATAACTCCATTTGCAATTGCGGTTGGCAAGCCTCCATCTCTCAAGCTTCTCAGACTGACCAGCAGTATCTGAATTTGGAGCCATAATTCCTGGCCAGAAAGTAGCTGCGAACACGTGCACCAGTTAGGGTCACGGTGGCCGCTGTGATGTGATAAAAGGTTTCTCACTTACAGAAAATCCAGAAGGAGTATTCTTGATCAGTGGGGTGGCGTGGCTTTGTTCAGTGACTCAGGGACACTGGCTCTTTTCATCTCGTGGCCCTACCATCTTTAAAGTGTGGCTTCCAAACCAGCAGGGGGAGGGGGATGGAGGGTTGTGCACGGCAGGTTTGAATGGGGCAGACCTAGAAGGGCCAACACCACTTCCACCAATACTCCACTGGCCAGGACGCAGGCATGGGGCCACAGCTAACACCAGAGAGGGTGGGAAACCAAGTCTAGCTGTGCACCAGGATGAGGAAATGGCTCGGTGATGCTCAGGGCCTCTGCCCGCATGAAGCAATAAGCAGAGACACAAGCAAGCTCTCTCCCTCCAAGTTCAGGGTCTCAGACCCCCTTACACTGCCTCGGCTAAAGCAATTACATGATCGAAATCAAAATCTATTCTGGCAGGATGTAACGTGGGCTGTTGCATATGGGAAGCGAAAGCTAGGGCTGAAATCCAACGGGTTAATTCACTAAAGCAAAGAAATATACAGACCTGTGGTGCTCTCAGACAGCCCCAGAGCTGGAAGGCTAATCGTCCTTCTGGGATGCTGAGCTCTTTTGCGGAGCCCCCGGAACAGACCCTTTGACCTTTTGAGGTTTCTCATGGCTCTGATCTCTTGCTAATGGATAGTGTTTTCCGAGCTGATGGTGTTTTAAAGATACGGCATCTAACCAATGATAATACGTCTGACCTCTTCAGGGAGAGCCCTGTGCATCTCACTGTCCCAGCCTCCCTTCCTGGCTAATTACATAACTTGACTAGAAGTTGGTCTTAGGGAATCAATTTTGCCATTGCCTAATCACAAGTAAAACCATAAAGTTTTATGAGAGCTAAAGGGACTGCCTTTTACGGAGGGGAACTGGAAGGAAAATTAAAGGGAGTATAAAATGATAAAAAAAGGAAATTCCACCGAGTGTTTTTCCCCGGACTGACACGCTGAATTACAGTGCCAGGGATGTAATCCTGCTGGTTACGTCTCCAACAAAGCACCAAGGGAGAGGGGAGAAACTGGCATTTTCTGATCTCCGGCAACAGGATTGAAGGAGTTCTAGCAAGTGGCTTTAGGAGAAGGTACAGAAGAATACCCATCAAGCTACCACCTCCTAACTGTGTGTCTCTAGGCAAGTTCTCTGAACTTTAGATGCATCATCTACAAATTGCAAATAAGTACAACTCCTAGTAGCATTCTTGCAAGGATTCGATGAAACAATGCAGGTAGAATGCAGAGCACAATGCCTGACCCACAGTGGGTCTTTAGTTAATATCACCATTATCACCATTGTTAATAACAGAAAAAGCTTAAAGACAACTTAGGTCTCTGTTCAGTCTAGATGAATGAGCTAACGTTGATTTCATGCTGACTATATGTCATTATGCAACACATAATGGAACAATACCATCTCCGCTTTATAGATTAGGAAACTGAGGCTCAGAGACAGTGAAAAACTGGCCCAAAGTAACACAGCTAGGAAGGACCACAATTGGATTCAGTAGCCAGATAGTCTCTAGAAGGAAATACACTTGACTACCATGTCCAGTATTTTTCAGTGTAAGGTCCACAAATGAATCTGGGGTGCCTGGCCATAACCAGGATTTCCAAACCCCACTTCTGTTTACTGAATCTGAATCCCTGGCAGCTGGGGGCAATTATCTGCACTTAGAACAAAGCGCCATCCAGTTGATTCTTGTACACTCTGACCTTGAGAACCATTGATGCTGTGCTGCTTCTTGCAATATTGCAATTGGGGGGGAAAGTTCCTAGGAGCCCCATTTTGTTAAACTGCCAAAAGAGCAGAACACTTCTTTCTTTGCATCTCCTCCTAACTTCTCTGTCAGTCACTGTCATTTCTGGCACTTCTGTGTGTCCACAAAAGGCAGGGGTAGATGGACTGAGGCCACTGAGAAACAGAAAAGACTACTTCCCCAGGCCCAATAGGATGGCACGAGGATATATTTTACAAATATATGATTTATTGTAAAGGTCAGCCATGCACTGATATGGAAGCATGCACCCATGGGCAATTAAGGTAGTTGTGACGGGTAAAGCACTTAATTTAGAAGAAAATCACCCATGTTGCCCTGAATACGAAAGACCCAAACACACTGTACTACCATGAAATATCACACTCTGTTCTAGTAAGGATGGAAGAGGTTCTGCTGCACTAAGGAACAGTCCGCACATCTCAGAGACTCAACACAGCAAAAGTTTAACTCTTGCTCAGACTACAGGCCCAGAACAGGTTGGCAGGGGGCTCTGTTCATCTTAGTCACTCAGGGACCCTGGGTGATGGAGGACCCATCTCACTGCATGAGTCCACAATCATACTGTCAAGGACAAGCAGTGTATCACCATGCTCTGCCTTTAAATCTCCCGTTGTAGCAACACTTCTGTTCACGTTTCCTTAGCCAAAACAAGTCACCTATTTATGCCCGACTTCAAGGGATGGAGAAATGTGATCCCCAGAAGGAGAGGAGAGGAACATTTGGAACAATACCAAGGACTACCAGATCTACAAACAAACAAAAAAGATAACAAATTCATGATATCTGAGTTTCTCAGGCAATTAAATCAAATATAAGGATACTCTGCAAAACCTGATCTTGATACAAAATATAGGTGGCATTTCATTCTTATAGGTACCTGGGAGGGAAGATGAAACCTCGGAAAGAAGTAACATTAAAATTAGCTTGATATCTTATTTTGCGAAATGAATCTCTTGGAGCAATGGAGGCAGGGTACCGTTTGCCAAGCAGCGTTTACCACTTCCCAGACAGTCACTGGCCTAAGATGTGCGTGGCATCTTCTCATACCCTCGTTTGCCTGACGCTTTGCATTTGGACCAAGCTGATGTATGGAAGAACCCACATGCTTCATTTCAAATGGGGGTCATATGTTTCTGTTTGGAGAATGACCTGCATGCTCCTCGTAAGAAGTATATTGGCGGGATGGTCACAGAGGCTGATGAATATCAAGATCACATCCTTTCAGGAAATGGACCTTATGCCTAGATTTCTGAAAGGGAACTGTCACCTAAGAGGAATATCATTTTCAGAAAGCCTCCTGCATCAAATGGTGGGTTTTGCCCAGAGGCAAAAGAGAGGCTGAGGTAATTAAAACCAGCCAGAAGGCGCTCCCGGACTTGCAGCAGGCCAACTGTGTGTACTTCTCAGGCCATGAAATACGGCCCCTGCTTTGACACTCCCGTAATAGCATGCGTGCTCACTCTCCTTGTTTCCGTGGGGTTTATGGTCCATCAAGTTTAATAACGATCTTAACAGCTCTACAGAGAACACCCCGGGCTAGAAGGCCACTCTTACCAAAGGGGATCTGGATTTTTCCAGTTCCCCCCCACCAGCTCCACCCTGGCCATCTTGACTTGTACATGTGCCCATCTCTCATTTGGGGCTGTAAAGAACAACCACGTGGTAAGGGGGACACAAAAGGCTGCCGATGGCTCGGAAGTAGCGAGTGTGATGCATACACTTGGCCTTGGTAGTAGCTTGAGCCTTAAGGAGATCACGAAGCCTGCTTGCCCTGCAAATTTGGGACCTACCAACGCCACAGGGCTAGTATGTCAAGGCTTCATCCGGATAACCGGACACCTGAAATAAAGTCCAGATTCCGCCCGAAGGCTGCAAAGCTGGGCCTGAGCTGCTCCCAGCCTCCTCTCCTTTCTCAACTACTCACTGTGGTCCTGATCGAAGCCCCTTGCGGCTGGCAAACCCGCCAACCCCTGACCTGCCACAGGTCTTGCACTGGCTGCTGTGTTCCTTTGGGGGCTGGTCTTCTCCTGTCCTGCTGGGACTCGGCTCCACTTCATCCTCAGCCCTGGTTAAACGACCCCTCCTCAGAGACACCCTCTGGATTCCAGCCAAAGTCACACGCCCTCGTTCTATGAACTTACCCAGTTTTTGTTTCCTACACAGCACTTACCACCACCTGCAACAGGTTATTTATGTCCCTGTGAAACCCCTGGATACGGAGGACGACGGTCCTACCTCATCGTGTATAAGGGAACTGAGCATCCGCGGAGTTAGGTATTCTCGGGGATCCTGGAACCGATTCCCCTGTGGATACGGCGGGACCACTATATATTACAACTAGGGCCAGATTTTGCAGGGGACCATTGAAGGATCCAGGATGGGAGGGGTCAGGACACTCTTCCTGGGGAGAATATTCCAGTTTGGAAAGCAGGGGAATGAGAGGAAATCCTTATCAGGCTACATTTACATATCAAAGAGCCCTTCCTGCTGGGCTTGTTTTGCCCAGTAACAAAGTCCTCTCATTCAAGGCCAAGAGGCTTTCCTCTAAAGCTCAATTCTGCAGTTCCTCCTACTCCTCCCTGGTGGAGACAAAACAGCTCTGTTTCCAAAAGGCACAGGGAGATAATTCAGATCACCGCCAGTGGTTCGCTGCTACCCTAGCTGTCTCTAGACGGCTGCGTCTTCACTGAGGAAGCTTGGGTTTATAGGAGTTATGTGAGATTTCCCTCAGACTCCTGAGTTTATCCAAGGCCTGTAACCAAGGAGACAGAAATACTATGGCCTATGTTATTCATTCATTCATTCATTCATTCATTCACTCATCCATCCAGCCATCCACCCATCTATACACCCATCCATCCATCCAGCCCAGAGCATTTATTGAATCACTACTAAGTTTCTAGCACAAAGCTATTTCTCCTTTCTGGACCTTTGATCCTTTAGTTAGTTAATAATGAGAGGAGGAATCTGGGAGGGCTTGAGGTGAGGGGTGGGATGCTCTAACACAGATAACTGGGTCAAATTTGGGCAATTTGGGGGAATATGTTTGATACAACTGATGGGGTTCAGGACACACTACCCCAAAAGAAGGCACCTTGGCATATTGAATAGTAAGGCTACTCTGACTTTCTCCCTCCTTTTTCCCCTGACACAGGTCATAAATCCCTCCTGTGAGAGGTGGTCTCCCCAGACGCATTCTTATCTCTGAAGACAAAGGGACTCAGAAAAAAACAGGCTCTGCTAAGTTTCCCCCAGTTTCCTACACTCACCTCATGCTTTTTACCACACCATATTCCTCCATAACTGACTCTCTACTCTTCATCAAACCCAGCATAAAACCTCATTTCCTCAGGAAGGCTCCTGTGTCTTGTAAAACTTACATTAAATAAATCTTATGCTTTTTTTCTTGTTAATCTGTCTTTGTCAGTTTAATTTTCAGACCCAGCCAGGGACCTTAAGAGGGCTAAAAAAAACTTTTCCCTCTCCTACCCAACTAACATCTGAAATCGAGAGTCCCTTGGTCCATCTTCCTAAGAAGTTCTTTTTTAAATGAATTCTATAAATAGGATACTGTTCTTCTTACATTCAGGTGGCTCACTCCTTCAGTTCATGGTCCAGCCCTTTATTAATGGAAGGATTCTTTCAGGGACCATCATTTGATTTACATTTCTTTTTTTTAGAGCGGAATTTTCCCATCTCAGATTTTCTTTCAGTCGGAAGCAAGTACATGTGGACCCAACATACAACTGAAATTAGCATGCAGCTTGTCCTTCTCTCCTCTCCTGGGGCCTCCCACCACCCTCACGTCCAGGGCAGAGGGTATCGGGTACAACCTCTCATACAGGATCAGTCATAAGCCACTAAAGGCCCCACTGCACAATAATTTTAAATTGACCCCCAAAATACAGGTCTCAGAGATTCGCGCTTCCAGTTAAAAGCAAAAAAGATTGACGATGGATTTTAAGCAGTTATAAGGACACTGATAAGATGAAGTGCTCCACTGGGAAGTAGGGGGTGAGTGGGAAGATACAATGCAGAGAACCAATAGGATCACCAAGCAGGAAAGGGATGTGACACTAAAAACGATTAAGTGATTTTTCTTTTTAAGGACAGAAAGATGGTTATTTCCTTCCCCCAACTAAACCGAGAAGGGTGCAGTGGCATAACAGCAAACATTGCAAAGAGGCCAGATGCGAACTCCCAACAATTTCAGAAAGTAGTGAGTATGATGGGTTACAGCTAGGTTGACCAGATGTCCTGATTTATGCCCATCACCCCGGTGTAATTACCTGCCTCCTTCCTCTCTCAAAAATGTCTCAGGATGATCCACTCTATGGTCACTCCAATCACAAACACCTCAGAGGCAGGCTGAACCTGGCGGGGAAGGGTTTACCTTTTTAGTGACTGTTCCGCCCAAAGAGGACACTGACAAGACCATTTAAGGGATGACATCACAAGCTTCTATAATTGGCAGCTTCTGCTTTAAGGAAAAGTCATAACAATAGTTTGACTTTGTGTCTGTTGCTAGTTTAATAGCAGTTTTCTACAGAAAGGTTTTCCCTGCTTGCCTTTGTAGGTGACTGTCCCCTACTTTCCGGAAAGAGATCACGTTGATAAAAGGATACAGGTGGTGTGGAGGTAATGTTTCCAGCCTCTGGGGCGTTAACCCTTTCCCAGGCCCAGGGAGGCTCCACTCATTATCCATGTCACCTGGAGAAAACGACTCATCTACTCTGAACCTTCAGGTCCGCCCATGTAAATTGGGAACAACAACAGTTCCAGAGAGTTCTGAGAAGGAAACGGAACATTCCCCAGTGCCTGGCGTATCACAGAAACCCATGACACCACACGGGTGATGCTATCACAATTACAGGCAGACCGCATTCAAACGTGCTTTTGCTTTATTGCGCTCTGCAGATACTGAGTTTTTTTATAAATTGAAGGTTTGTGGCAACCCTGCATTGAGCAAGTCTGTCTATGCCATTTTCCCAACAACATTATTTTTAAATTAATGCTGTTTTTAATGCTTAATTTTTTTTTTTAGACACAAAGCTACAATTGCACACTTAATAGACTACAGTAGAGTTAGACGTAACTTTTAAAGGCACTGGGAAACCAAAAAAATTCGTGCGCCTCACTTAACTGCGATATTCACATTATTGTGATGGTCTGGAACCAAACCCACAATATCTCTGAGGTCTGACTGTATAATTTTTATTATTCCCATTATTACGATTATCCCCAATCCTCAGCATCCTTGTTACTAGCAAGCTTATTTTGCAGTTAAAGAAAATAAGCTCTGAAAAGTGAACACAATAAAGGGCGAGGTGGAGGAATGAACTAGTTTAAACTCTAGGGGTCTATTCTCATCACAGTGCCTTCCAAACTTGGATTAGACTGGAATTCTCGATGCCATAAAATGTGCAGGTGGTATGTTGCCAAAATCAATGCAGCCATCAATAATAACGGTAAGAGACGCTTATTGGTTTAGGAATCTTTAAAGTAATTACTGGCTAATAACCACCAGCCAGGTGGTAGGTGAAGCCCCTTCCATACATTAGTATCTCTTTGAATCCTCAGACTAGCCAGTAAGGTTGACACTATTACCTCCCCCGGCTGGGGGTGAAGGAGAAGCTTTGAGGGAAAACATCAAGCCGAGTTTCTTTTCTCAGCGAACTTCAACAGAGTCAGCAAAGCAACTGATGTAAAACGGACAGGCCTTTTCTCGTAGGCTGATATTTTGTAATCTTAACGCTTCTGGAATAAAGTGTCTGCTATAAAAGACAAAATCTTCAATATCTGAAAAAAAAATATTAGTGTTGGTCACTATTGATCGTTTTTTCTTCTTCGTTTTCTCGCTCATTCATCGCACGCTAACGCAGCAGGTAAGACATCGCACCGAAGCTCGTTTCCCTGTGTACCTCCATGGAGGGCTGAGATCTCAGGTTAGGACTGGTCTCCCTCAGCCCTTCCCTCACACCTTGGTTATTAGCACCGGTGTCTAACTCTGTTTGTATCACACCAGCGGGGCTGAGATATCCCCTCTCCATGTAGCTCCGAGCCTGCTTTTCTCTGCTTTGGCTTTTCACCTTATTCACCTCAGGCTCCCCCGCAGCTCTCCCGGGACACAGTACGTCCTCAATGAATGTTTGCTGAATGAACAATGAACACCCAAGACAAGTTACTCCTAACGCCCTGGCCCGTGAGCCTGGCTGAGCTAGAAAGGAACTCACAGGTGACCTATCCAAGTGCCTTCATTTAAGGGATGAGGAAACACAGCCTGAGGAAACTATATGCCCGGAATCAAGTCTCTGGGTGGGTCCAAAAGAGCAGACCCAGGAATCCTGAGCCCTGACCCAGCGGGTATGTCTGCTTTATAAGGTACTGGGAGAAATCATCTAGTCCCTACTCGCTTTTCCCTTATACTTCAGTTGGGAAGCTAAAATTAGATGGAGGGGAAAAAATAAAACCATGCAAGTCAAGCCTGAGACTAGAAGGAAAAAAAAAAAAAAAAGACCAACAGATTTGGTTTCATTCTTAGAAGGCAGTGGGTGGCAAAGTGGATTCCCACTAAGACAAGAGCTGGCCTTTCTCATCGAGCAGGAAATGCTAAGCTGCTTTGGTTTTGCAGACCCTGCAGAGCTTGGCCTGATGGTTGAGCCAGAGAATGCGGGCTGCAGCCCGAGAGAACAAGAGAGAAAATCTGGAAGCTGGTGTCAGATTTTCTGCTGGGGTATAGCTTTGGCTGGGGTCCCTGCTGCAAGCCTGCCGGGTGGGACAGCCTGATACTCAGCAGTCTAACAAGCTGCCTGGCATTTTGAAATGCCTTAACCTCGGCTCAGCACCCAACTCGGAGCCCTTGCCTTCCCCCCTGCCCTGCGTGCAGCTGCAGGACACGAGAGGCTTCCCACGTGAAGGGAAAAGTCACCATCCCCTTGTCCTTGAGGTAGTTAATCAGCGGTGACTCTTTACTCGCTGAATAATATTACTCTGAGCGTATTCCCTCCCTGTAATATCAATCATGCAGTGTAGAGGCAGTTCCAAAGGAGATACAAAGGGATTTGGTGGGGTTTCATGGCAAAGTTACGAGGCTAAGTCGTTGGCATGGGAGAGAGTACGTACGATTGCTCCCAACTCAACTGGCTCTGCTGCCTGTCTGATTTTCAAGGAGAGAAATTTTTCCGGCATTTCCCGTAGGATGTAGATGTAGGAACGGTCAGCCAGTCCTTAATATGCAGCAAACATTTAGCTGGACACCAAGGGAGCTTCCGCCCTCTCTCTACTCTGCCTTCCCAAAAGGGAGAGGCAGAAGGACACCGCAGGCTTGATGCCTGCTCAGATTTGGGGGTGACACTTGTGCGGGTTCTAGCCGGCCCTTCACTGCAGAGGGCAGTGACGGTATTAAATTGTACACTGGCGTTTAGAAGACTGACTACAAGCTAGTTCTGAACGGTGAAGGGGAGGGGGTGGGATGGCAGGGAGAGAAAAAGAAAAAAAGAGAAAGAAAAAGGGAGAACGGGAGGGGAAGAGGAAAGAAGGGGAAAAGACGCAATAATTCTAACAAAAATGCCCCATTCTATCTGATTAAGGATCTCTAAAGATATTCTATAACATCCTGGATATTCTGAAACTTCCATTGGATAGTCTGTCCTTGCAAATGCAGTAAGTCAGACAGAGAAAGACATACATCATATCACCTATATGTGGAATCTAAAAAAAAAAAAAAGATACAAATGAACTTATTTACAAAACAGAAATCGAGTCACAGATGTAGAAAACAAACTTATGGTTACCAGGGGGGAAAGGGGGGAGAGGGATAAATTGGGAGATTGGGATTGATGTATACACACTACTATATATAAAATAGATAACTAACAAGGACCTACTGTACAGCACAGGGAACTCTACTCAATATTCTGTAATAGCCTATAGGGGAAAAGAATCTGGAAAAGAATGGATATATGTATATGTATAACTGAATCACTCTGCAGTACACCTGAAACTAACACAACACTGCAAACCAACTATACTCCAATACAATTAAAAAAAAAAAAAAAAAAGGAAAGGAAAAAGAAAACAAAGGCAAGCCTTCGGATTATTGCTAAACCATTTCCTTCAAAGTCCCTCTCTCCATCTCCGTGTCACCTCCCTCCCCTGCTGTCACTGGGGAGGGACATGAGTCTTGCACTTTAGACCTTGAAGATGCACTTTAAATCCCCTGCTTGAAGGAGAAAACGAGAGCTTCTGGATGTGAGGGGACTCTTAACAGAGAGGATGGGTCAAGAAAGAGAGGGGTGGCCCGTGCTGTAGATTGAGTTCTTTGAAACTGAAAAATAGGAATGCTCATGTACTCTTCTGCAGGGATTAATCACTGGTCATTTTGGGAAATGAACGCTGAAGAAAACATGAAATGATCTGTATTATGGCAGTCTCCTGCTGTATAAACCTTTCTTAAAAAAAAAATGCTTCTGATTAAAAGTATAATTTTATTTAATATCCCTCAAATAAGAGAGGCTATTAAGTTAGCATGATCGCTATGAATATTATTGAAAGCAGTGTTAATAGAGTTGTTTTTATGATTCCATTTATTCAAAATGAAAAATGGCACTCACCAAACATCGGATCTGATGAGTAATAGATTTATAAAGCAACCAAAGAGGAAAGATGAACTGGAAAGAAAATCTATTCTGATTAGATGATTTTGTGGTTTTTGTATTGGTTACAAATAATCTGGCAGCCACAAAATACCCTCCTTGTCCTCCAAATAAGGATCTCTGTTTGGAAAACCAGTGGGAATAGGGACTACAGGGATTTTTTTTTTTTTTTTTTTTGAGAGCTAGAGAGGCTCTCTTCATTTTAAAATATTACTTCTCTATTAACAAAATGTCTCCTCTTTTAAGGAAAAAATTACAAATACAGATTACTTGGGCTCTGAGCAGATTTCATGCGTAGTTTTTAATGATAACAAAACACATTCTTGAGTGACAGTTCATTTGGGTTGAAGGCAACGATTTGGACATGTTCAGTGTATGTATGGAGAAGCCAGGCGGGAAACTGTCCACTACAGTGTCTGTGCTGACACAAAACAGCAGAAGAAAAGGCTTTGATCCCATCATAAACAAGTGTACAGATCTCCTTCAAGGTTTCCACCCAACACTGGCAAAAGGGTGAAGGGTTTGTCAGTGACTTGCTCTTCATTAAAAAAATAAAAAAAAAATAATAAAGGAATAAAATGGAAAAAGAACAGCAAAGCTCTCTGCAGCAAAAAAAAAAAAAAAAGCTGGGGGCTGGGGAAAAGGTTTGTATGTTGCACACCTCCCCCTTTTGGTAACCCAAAGAGGGTATATAAGCTTAAAGTCCTGAATTTAACAAACCTAATTATCAAGGCTTAATTAGTTCCAAGGGTACAGCTTCATGGAACACCTGCAGACTTAATTTATGTCCTGACAGAGAGGAACAAGTGTTAATGGGCTGTATTTATGTTAATACCTGAACCTTAGGAGCCAGTGGAATAAAACAGACCATGCACTAGTTTTCCAAGCTACAGAACAAATATAAAAGATTTTCATCTGAATGCTAGTTTGCAGATAATTCTTCAGGAATCACAGACATCTACTTTTAAAACTAGAGAAGCGGAATGGGAAAAGGTACAGCCATTCTGGTTATCTGTAAAAGTCTACCAAGATCAGCCCAGAAACTGGTGGCTATATTTTTAAGATCGACTGTGGCTGATAGGGCTGATGTTCTCAGTGTTCGAGATGAACGTTTTTCAAGATGCTGGAATATAAACCCCGTTTTTCCCCATAAATGCCATACTATTAAAAGAACACTAACATTTATGTAGTGCTCACTACGTGTCAGTCTCTATGTAAGGTCTTTGCATACATATTCCAGTTACAGATGAGGAAACTGACTCAGAGGAAATAAGCAACTTGCCCCTGGCTATGTTTCGAGGTTAAGATTTTGGAGTCAGATTCCCAGCACCAACCCTTTTTTACCAGTAAGCTAAACTCCCTTCAGTACACAGATAAGAGTAAGAAGAATATCAAGTATATATAAATACATATTTATAACAGAATTCTCAGCAAACAAGAAATAAATGCGAACTCTTCAATCTGATAAAGAACATGCACAAAGACCCTACAATTAGAGTCATCCATAACGGAGAAATACTAAATAAGGCAAGTATGTCTGCTCTCTACACTTCAACATTCCTGAAGGCTCTACCAGGGCATTAACACAAGAAAAAGAAACAAATGCAAGAAAAATCAGGGTGGAAGAGGTACAACATATTCAGAGACACAGAAAATCTTAAGAATCAAAAAAAAAAAAAAAAAAAAAGGAAGAAACTAATAAAAAATTTTAAGATAACAGGATATAAGATCATTTTGCTAGAATCAATTTTATTTCTACACAGTGGCAGCAGACAATTAGAAAAAGAAATTTCAAAATGTCATTTACAACAGCATAAAAAGCAAAATGTTCAAGAATAAGTTTAACAAAAAGTACAAGACATTGAAAACTATAAACACCACTGAGAAATTAGAAAAGACCAAAGTAAACAGAGAGATACAGGCTCATGGATTATAATACTTAATAATGTTGAGATTTCAATCCTCCCGAAATTGATCAATAGATTCAGTGGAAAAATTACATAAAATCTCAGCAGTCCTTTAAAAAGATATTGAGAAACTGATCCTAAAATTTCAATGGAAAAGCAAAGTAACTAAAATAGCCAAAACAATCTTGAAATATGGAGCAAAGTTGGAAGCCTGACATGACCTAACTTCAAAATTTACTGTAAAGCTGCAGTAATCAATACAGTAGGTACAGACATAAGGGAAAAAACCCTCAAACAATTAGATCAATGAAGTACAATGGAGAGTATAGAAATGGATGCACAAATATATAGTCAACTCATTTTTGACAAAGGAGCCAAGGAAATTCAATAAGGAGAAGAACAGTCTTTCAACAAATGGGGTGGGGACAACTGGAGATTCACATGGGGGAAAGATAAACCCCTATCCTTACCTCACACCACATAAAGAAATTCACTGAGAGAACATAGACCTAAATGTAAAAATGAAAACTATGGCACTTCTAGAAGAAAACATAGGAAAATATCTTTTTGACCTTGGGACTGAAAAGATTTGTCAGCACACAAAAAGCAATAACCATAGAAGAAAAGACAAAAGTTACAATGAACATTATCAGGATTAAAATATTCTGCTTTTCAAAAGCCATCATCAAGGAGTGACTGGAGAAGATAAAGATTAGGAGAAAACTCACAATACGTGTGAATAAACACTTGTATCCAAAGTATGTAAGGAACTCCTAGACCCAATAATAAAAAGACAAAAAAAATTGAAAAAAATGGCCAAATATGTGAACAAGCGCTACACAGAAAGAAAATATATGCATGGCTAATGAGGTCATAAAAAGATGCACTTGTCATCAGGAAAATGCAAAACCGCCAAGAGATACCATTTCACACCCACTAGAAAGGCTATAATTAAAAAGACTGAAAATACCAAGTACTGGCGAGGATGTGGAGCAAAAGGAACTCTCACACACTTCTTGTAAGAGTTCAAAATAGACACCCACTTTAGACAACTGTCCGGCAGCATCTTAACAAGTTAAACAGGCACACCTTAAGAGCCAGCAATTCTACACCTAGGTGTTCATCAGAAAGAAATAAAAATGTAAATGCACAAAAAAGGTTTATGCAAGAATATTCATGGCAGCTTTATTCATAGTAACCAAGACATGGAAACACCCGATGTTCATCAACAGGTACATGTATAAATGGACTCTGGTGCGGTTTTTTTTTTTCCCAGTGGAACACTACTCAACACTGAAAAAGGAAACTACTGATGGACACCCAAAGATGACTTTGAGCACAAGAAGCCAGATACACAAGAATAGGTAGGATTTCCGTTAAATAAGGTTGTAAAACAAGTTAAACTAAGTTACGGAAACAAGATAGAAATAAGAACATTGTTTGCCTCTGAGAGTGGACAGACTTATTGGAAATGGGAATGATGGAATTTACTGGGGTCATGAGAACGTTCTATATCCTAATTGTGGTGGCGATTATAGGGGTGTGTATATATGTACCTTTGTCCAAAATCCCGAAAACTATATTTTAAAATATGTTAATTTTATGGTATGAAAATTACAACCCAATAATATAGGTATATGTATAAATATTCTCTCTCTCTCTCACACACACACGCACACACACACAAACATTTGCCAAGAGAGTCAGTTCACAGGTCAAATTTCGTATTAGTAAAACAGACCTTACTTTTTAGGCTCAAAATCCAATCCACAAAAGTGCTAGGAAGTTTTAAGATGACTTATGAAATTGTTGATTCATTGCTATCTGAACAAATCGTGCTCTGTAGAAAGACAAGGGACTTTGGGGTCAGATGTCCCAGGTTATTATCACGGATTTGCTTCTCATTAGCAATGTGATCTTGTGCAAGTTAATTATCAGCCTCAGTAATTTCTTCACCTGAAGAAGTCGGGGAAGCAACGTGGGCCTTGAGAGACTGTGGTGTGGCTTCCACGTGCTAACGGGTGTATCGAGCACAATTAAGGGCCCCAGTTCTCGTTATGACCACCAGCAGCCCCGGCACATTTCTGATAACTCTGTGCACACAGAGTGGCTTTGGGAAGCCAGTCACTCCATAATCCTTTTACTATGCTCTTATTTCTGAGGATGACTGAATGCATCTCTGAAAACTATTTGGTGACTTTCTTTTTTAATGGATAAGTACATTCCGGAAATAATTATTTTGAAAACATAATTTAACACACCTTTTTCTTTTCCCTCTACTAGTATTTCTATTTCATTCTCTTATAAAACATGGTTGCTTCTATCTTTTTCTTAAAGAACAGTGGCTTGCATGTTTTTAGTGTGCTTACAGAATACCTTTGGTGATTACTCATCTGTGAAAACAAAATTTTTTTTGGCTATGCCGTATGTCATGGGGGATTTTAGTTCCCCAAACAGGGATCGAACCCATGCCCCCTGCAGTGGAAGCGCGGAGTCTTAACCACTGGACCTCCAGGGAAGTCCCTGGAAATGATTTTTTATACAGACTTTGAGAGCTGTCCTTTTCTTGAAGGAGGCGCCAAATCAAATATCTATGACCTGGGATGTTAAGTGCTTGTCAGGGCCAAATTCATGAGATCATTTTCTTCTTGAAGAGAATGCAGGGGTAACGTGAAAGAAAGACTGAGCTTTTCTGAAGTGAAGGTATCAGCTTCTTGGCATGAGACCAGGCCACGAGACTCGACACAGCCAGGTTCTATGAATTCCATTGACATAGTTCTGAAGAAAACTTATTTTTGTTCGAATCTCTGAATTTACCAGAACCATAGCATGTTCAAGTCTCGTATCCCTCAATCTATCCCACCAACGCATTTCGTAAAGATCAAGCGGGCAACCTCATAGTAGCAGAAGTTTAACACAGTAATAGTCTTTCATATTTGCCTTTGCATTGTCAGATTGGGCAGGGTATCAGTAGAATCTTTTCCAAATGTCCCCTATTAAACTTTAAAGATGAACAGGCCTTGTCCTGTGTACAGTGCAAACTGGACACCAAATTCGGGGTTGACAGAGTGCTGGATTGAAAGAATACCACAACAACACAGGATGAGAGGCTTGTGGTGAGAGCTAGGCCGCTGTCACCACCGCCATGTGACCGAACAGACAATGCCATGAGGCTCTGCCTCAACTTAGAAGACAACACACGAATTCTCTTTGGTGAACCACTGTGTTTCCAGGCTACCAGGAATCAGAAAGGAAGATGCCGCATGCATCGAAACTTGGGTCCTTTCTAAAATAACATTTCATTGAGAAAAGAAACCCACAGAAAAGTAAGGCAAACCCACTGATGAAACAGGCAGATTTTATTTCTCTTAATTGGGTAAGCCCAGCTTTTTAAAAGAGTTCTCAAGCCGTTGATGCTATCACCTTTGACATGTGGTTTCAAAAAGCGGATATTACACTTTAGCACATGTCTAATAACTACCCCCATGATGGAAACATTTAAGGCAAATCACTGAGTTTATTTTCCTAATCACCCGGCCGGCCGAGATAACGTGTATCTAGAACACCAAGAAGTTCTCGTAAACGGCGCCCGGTGGCGTGATGGGAAGCCCAGGCGGATGCGTAGGACCCTTGCCCTCTGCACACCTGAGCTGCCGGGGTGGATCGTGGTAATCAGAATCGGTCCAGTCATCAGATAATTTCTGATTGAAAATTCTGAGAAGTGAGTTAGGCACAACGCTCGGTTAGTCACTGTTTTTCTCAAAAGAGCTGCACTGTGGAAAACCGAAGCCCGCCCATCCTGGGGTCTGAAGGTCAACTTCATGTACTTGTACACACTTGCTAGGCTCAGTCTCAATCCTGTCGGCTTCTCTGTCTACACTCCCATCCTCTGCCTACACTGCCCGCAGCTTCGTTCAGCCTTGAGAGACACACGAGGGGCAGGCATGAGAACCACGCCGCTCCCTGGACATGCTAATCCATTTCTTTCGTGCAAGAAAACAAGAAGACAATCACTGTGGGTTAAAATTTAGAATCAGGCTGGACTGCAAGCTGCAGCAGTGAGTTAGGTAGTGCAGAAGGCTCGTCCCCAAAGCTCCTACATTCCCAAGTGGCAGAAATGTGGACAAAAGAACAGTCTAGGACTTTGTGATCTACATGCTTAAGCATCACTGAAAATCAATAACTCTGAGGTTCAACAGCACATTTAGGGAGAGGGAGGGGGAAGGGGAGGGTATCCTTCGCTTAGCTGGAGTTGACAAAGGAACCGGCTTGAGCCTGACCACAGCACAACACTGAGCTGCGTGTACGTGCTGCCTGATTTCTTTTTTTTTTTTTTTTTAATTAGAAGATAAAAGCTAACTGGGAAATGAAAGCAAACACTGAACATTGCCACAACAGAAGAAATTATTCCGTGGCTTTTGGGAATACTTGGTACTCAAGTACATCACAAGAAAGACATCTGTCTCAGCCAAGTGACAGATTTGTCAAGGAAAATATTGTGCAGCGAGCTCAAAAGACCTGTCTAGAAAATCTTCTGTTCTAGGGTACTGGAAACCAGAAGATACTGTTTGAGTTTAGTTTCCTCTCACCTGTGTGAACAGAAAGTGTGAAGGGGGTTAGATGTGAGAAGCAGAGAGAGGTACAGAGTGACAGAGGAAAGGCATTTTCTGAAACAAGGGGTGGGGGGATGCTAATGAGCCCAGAGCAGTGGGAGAAACGTCCTTCGGGGTGATGGGGTGTCCCAAACCAAAGAATCCCCCAGGCCTGGAAGAAAAGAGAACAGTCTAGGAGACAGTGGCTGCAAGGCAAGATTAAAAAATGGCAGCCGAATGGGAAAGAGGAGAAGAAGCAAAGTCTGAGGGAGGAATGGATGGGAGAAGAAAATGTCTTGAGCCATAATCCCACCCTTCTCCATTGAGGGCATTTGTTTTCGCCTGGGGATGGCTCCCTAAGAAGCAAAAGAAAAGAGAGAAGTCAACCTAAACTGTGCAAAAATGAAAGAACCATAGTGAAAGTGGGAAGCCCAGTACGATAGCCTTAAATACTCAACTAGATTCAAGAGAGGAGAGGCAAGGGGCTGACATCTTTCAAGCCCTGACCCTGTGCCAGGCATGGCCCTGGGAGCTTGACAGACATAAAAGAATGTCACTCCTCATTTCAGGCACAGGACGGTCAAGAGGGGCTCTGGGTTCTCTGGTTACAGTCTTAGGCCAGTCACTTCATGTCACTTCAGTGTGCCCTGGCGTGGGAGCCCGTCAACCTTGGAGAGTCCCTTTGTTCGTCTCGGTAACTGCTGTTTACCCACTGAAACGGAGGTGGAGTGTCCTGATTCTAGAAGCTTCTCTGACCTCAGGTCTGCTTTGAGGGCCCCTGCCCTGGATGCCAGAGAACTTTGGGGTTCCTCCATCAGCTTCTAAAGGAGGAGTAAAGGACATGGCCTGTTAACCTGTCTGTGGGTTCCTTGAGGCCAGAGATGACATCTCACCAGGTTTTGTACCCAAGCAGAGGGCTTGGCTTAGAGTATTCAAATCATGAAGTCCATTCTTTACTTCAGTGCATGGCTCAGCTCGTGCATCACTTCTGTGCCCTGAGTGCCCCTTGCCTCCTTAAATCAGACAGGAACCAGGGCTGCTAATGGAAGATGTCTTTCTAGTCCTTGAATTTCCTACATAATTGTCCAGATTCCACTGTTGTCACTGCCAGTAGAGAATGACAGTGGAAGAGGAGACAATACTGTAGAAGTGACAATGTTTAGATAGACACAGAAGGCATTATTTACGTAAGGAAAACAGCCCATTTTATCAGAGGCACATTTTATATTACTGGAGGCCTGGATTTTTTTTTTTTTTTTTTTTAAGATTGTTGACTGCTTCAATATCATCGACCATGATTTCTCAAGCTAGGTCAGACCTTCTCTAACTATATTGGCCACATCAAACAACTAAAACATCGTCAAGAAAACCAAGTCTGCTCATATATTTGTTAGACTTGATTAAAAAATAAAATCAGCTTCTTTAGAGACATTTTTTTCTTTGGCCTTCATAAATGAAATTTCTACTGGGGCATTTCAGTGTCCTTAGAAGATCAGCCAGCAGTGGATTCAGAATCATTCATCATCTTTCAAGATCTGAGAGTCTTTCTTGACCAATTTAGCAAAGAAGGATGTTACAGCAAACAGACAGCCTAGCTGCTAATGACGGGCAACAGTTCAATATTTTATGCCACCTTAAAAAAGTTTCAGTAACTGAAGGTATTCTCACATTAATTCTTTGCATCAATTATTGACAGAGAATTTAATTTAAAGGCAACTAGCCAGTAACCTAGGGGTAGTGCTTTAAATAATTTATAATTGCTGCATGGGTGTAATCACATGGCTATTGATTACCATCCAGTCACTTCCATGGGTCCGGCAGGTCTTATGCTAATTACTTTTAGTGAGATCACCTTTTTAACTCTGTATTCCCTGGTAACAGGAACTCATTATAAAATAATTTAATGAAGTGCAATCTTTCAGAGTACTTGGAGAGCTGGGGGTGGGGAGGAGGGAGACATGAACTAAGGAGAACGGCAGGAGTTGAAAGCATTATGCCGAGATTTACAGATAATAGGTCTGAAATTGCATATTATTATTCAAATACCATATGGGACTGAGTTAACAGGGGTGAGAAACTGAGGTATATTGTGGAGGGGCGGTACAAAAAAAGAAATAAAAGGAGAGAATTTAAATAATTTCATTTTTTGAGCAAAAATGTCTAAATTCCATTTTATTCATCCCCCTAGGATAAATGTTATTCACTGTGAAACAGACTAGCAATCATTTGGAGGAATTCGGAAAAAGGTAACCCGTGATTTACTGAAAATTTGGAGGAATGAGATCCACTGTGTACTCCCCTCTTAAAGCCTGAAACCATGATGAACCAAGGTGGCACAGGGATGCACTTAAACTCTGTACGATAATAGCTGTGAATGGGTTTTCCTGGAGAGTGGCAAAAGGGCCTGGAACCCATGATTAACTCTACAGAGTTTCCTTGAACAAGGCTAAAGTTCAAATTTAGGTAAAATAAACAGTGGGTGAGAAAGTGATCAGTAAATAATAGTATAGGTGGTACTCAGGTAAGGCATGATCAGGGTGCTAGTTTGGGGAATGACTGAATTTGGGAAATATTGGTGAGAAGACCAAATCCGGACAACATCATTCATTTCTCTCTCTTACTTTGTTCCCTTCACCAAAAGAGAGCAACTACAAGGGTTATTTGCAAAGGGAAGTGAAAGCATCAGCACCATTTCAGGGAATCCAGGAGGCCTGCCCAGTTTGGACAGTGACTTGTGGATGAGCCATTCAGCCTCAGAAGATCCAGAGAGGGTGGCAGGGATGCTCAGCAAGAAAATGAGGGCTGAGAACGATGGAGAGCCAAGAGGTCAAGTAAGAGTGTGAGAGGAAGACTTTATTTATTTATGTGCCTTTGAATTTTTTTTGTATTTCTTTTTCGGGATTTCATTTTTAAGCCATCAGATTTCGATTGCAAATTTGTCTCTTTTACCAAATGGGTGTGTGTGTGTGCATGTGTATATTTGCTTGAAAACTGTTATAACACCGATTTTGTTTAGAAAAAAAAAAGTGTGTGTGTGTGTGTCTGTGTGTGTGTGTGTGTGTGTGTGTCCGGGAGTAATTCTGTAATAAATACAATGTTTTTCTGCCACTTGGTTTCAGATTTCAGAATATTCCTCATATTAAAGAGAGAGAAAGAGAGATCTGTTTTCTGGAAGAAGAGATATAAGATGGTATACATCTAATTTAATCCAAAGAATTTGGGTGACTGGTGAGCAGTGGAAGGTAACAGAAAATTCATCCTACAGTATGGACTTTTTCCAGAGACGGCAATTGAAACCCTTTTTCTGAAGGTGAGAACAACATATCTTTAAACCTTGGGTGGCAGCTATTATAATAATTAATGTGGAACAAAACACGGACCTCTACTTGCAGAAGTTAAAAGAGAGGAAAAAAAAAAATACCTGCAAAAACTGTCACCTGCCCACACTGAGAGTTTGCTAAAAAACATAATTCTCACTTAAACCTAACGAAAAGGAAACAACAAATTTCTAGCTTATTCCGTTTCCTCTGGGCCCACTTAGTGCTTTCAGTCTTGGCCCGGTTTTCTCCTGCGTGGAGCCACAAGGACACAAGCCAGTTCTCATGGTTATTACAGGGTGCTTAAATATACTTATGGCTTCAAGAATTAAGCCTAAACTACGAAGAGCAAGAATTATTACTCGGAGACACACTGATTCCACTTGCGGTTCACTGCAGACCCTTACATGGGCGACCCAGTTTGCAGGGTTCAGGCTCCTGACCCAGGGTATAAATCCGGGGTCTGCAAACGTTTTCTGTAAAGGGCCAGAAAGAAAATATTTTAGGCTTTGTGGGCCGTACAGTCTCTGTTGCAAATACTCAACTCTGCCTTTGGAACCGGAAGCAGCCACTGACACAGAAAGAGCGTGGCTGTGTTTCTTTAAAATATGACTTATAAAAACAGATAATGGCCATAATTTGCCAGTCACTGGTACAGACCCCTATCACTTGATTGGTTAAGCTCTAGTCCTAAAGGATGGCGCAGAGCCTGGGGTCCACGGCACAGGTGGTGAAGTTGACCCAAGAGGTGAATCCAAAGAAAGACATCTCTATTGCGAAAAGGGAAGAAGCAGGCGGAGATAGAGGTAAATGCTGGTCAATTTCTGGGGGAGTTGAGGGTGGGAAGTTGGGTGTATTGTTGAGAGACTGACCAGTGAAGGTTTCTTTGATCTCACAGGCAAAGCTACCAGGAGGAGGTAGCTAGTGATAGGGCTTGGGGAAAACAGAGAGGCTTGAAATAGCCGCTAGGAGGAACAGAAGAGAAACCAGACTAAGTAAACAGGATTACCAGGCAGTCTTGAAAACACAGTTGAGACCATGAATTTAAAAAAAAAAAAAAAACAAAAACGGAAAATCAATATCATCTCACTACTGTACCAACAACCCCACGAGTGGCAAAGGGCATAGAACTAACTGCGGGCTATTTTGGGGGAGCAGATTCTGTTGTCTACGTTGTGTCTTGAGATGAACAAAATGATTTCACACCGAGCCACAGGAATATCTCAGAAGACTCAGTGGAGACATAAAAATAAGTGTCGGCTTCTTCCGTGGGGAGATGTTCAAGTCCACTGTGAGAATGAAAGCCTCCCCCAGCCTCAAAACAAATAAGCGAAAGTGATCTTTGAGATCAAGAAGAGAAGAGAGCTGGAAACAAAAAGGTTTATTGCCTTGAGCTGTCAGGTAGCACCAGCTAATGGCACTTCGTGGGCAGTAGAATGTTAGAAACAAGAATTAAAAAGCTACCAGCGACTCTAACACATAGATATGGAAACTAAGGGGAAAAAAAAAAAAAAAGGTCGTGAAGAACAGCAAGACGGGAATAAAGACACAGACCTACTAGAGAATGGACTTGAGGATATGGGGAGGGGGAAGGGTCAGATGTGACAGGGTGAGAGAGTGGCACGGACATATATACACTACCAAACGTAAAATAGATAGCTAGTGGGAAGCAGCCGCATAGCACAGGGAGATCAGCTCGGTGCTTTGTGACCACCTAGAGGGGTGGGATAGGGAGGGTGGGAGGGAAGGAGACGCAAGAGGGAAGAGATATGGGAACATATGTATACGTATAACTGATTCACTTTGTTATAAAGCAGAAACTAACACACCATTGTAAAGCAATTATACTCCAATAAAGATGTTAAAAAAAAATATATATATATATATAATATAGAAGAATTTATCATTTCTTCAGGAAGGGTCACTTAAAAATGAAAAAAGTAGATTTTTTTTTTTTTTTATATCTTCCTCCAACAAACTAGGCAAGTAATTTACAAATAGTTTAAGGCACAACAAAAAAAAAAAGCTACCAGCGATGATGCCTCAGAATAACAAGGACTCAGGGGCCAAAGTGGCTGCCACTGGGTGGTTACCTGGAATTCGAGCTCTGAGAAGAGAAGCAATGAACCAAGGGGAAGGGTTCTCCTTCTGGATGCTGCTGTGCTACATGAAGTGAGTTCTCAGGTCACTCTCAGAAAAGGGAAGGAGAGTGCCCTGCCCCACACAGGCCCGAACACGCCTCGGGTAGGGTTAAGCATTTTATGCAGGCATCAGCATCTTTACAAGGCTCACCTTTTATAAGGAGCCAGCTTTTCGTTGTAAGTGGCACTGACACTACAACAAGAAAGTTCATTTCACAAAGATGATTCATTAAGAAATAAAATATTCATGGCTGACAGCTTGAAGGATCGCCATACACTTATATTCTAATGCACCTGTCCTCTCTGTCAAGTCCAATGTGCGATGTCATGTCGCCAAAGTTTTATTTAGAAATTGTTTGTCAGAGTGAGCTTTCTCATGTGAATGAAAAATTCATCCCCTCATTAAGAAGATTTTACATGAAATGTCTAGGATTTTCAATGAACGCTAGGACATGAACCAATTACTGTTAAACACTTAAAGAGACAGAGTCCTAGGCTCACTCAGCAAAACCCTTAATTGCCCAAATGTGGAGAAAATTGGACATCCCGAAAGGCAAATGGGAATCTTGATTTGGAAATTTTCTTGTCTTTTGTCACATCTGGAGAACCCTCCTCTTTAAAAGACTTGGGGGAATTCAAACACAACTCTTATATGGAATCCACCTGTACATCATTATATCCGACCCGTTCCTACACAGGCACACATCGTGCCACGGAATTTGGGATTTTTAGCCACTTGTTCAATTCCCAAAGAAAATGATTAAAATGTCCTGGAAAGGTATTGCATTGTTTCTAGCTATTTCTTTCTTTTTTTTTTTTTTTTTAATTTTTAAAAAATACACTTTGTTGCCTTCATTTTATTCCTACCTTACTTTCGTAATTTGTGTAAATATCAAACAGGTACCATGGAAACAAATATATTTAATGATTCCAAAACGTTGGGAGTTGGAAGAGAGGGGAAAAAGCCACAACAGATTAAAATACAGTTGAGCTGCAGAGATAGAAGAAATCCACAAGGGAATTGCTTGTATAACGAAATAGCATTTTACACCTATGACAATGGATTAAGTTGACATTGAGACTCTTTTCTAACATATGGTCTAGTTCAGCTTAATCTATGGTAGAAAATAGTTCACTCTCCAAACCTAGTACTAGACTCACGCTCCATTCCATATATATATATATATATATATATATGTGGGTGTGTGCATATGTGTGTGTGTGTGTGTACACACACAGCTAGACTGTCACTTACAATTTCAGAAAAGGCTTGAGACTGACAATATGAAAACTGAAATTTCTCCTTCTCAACCCAGCAGACTATAAACTTTAAGGATTCTGTATTCGCTTTCATATTATGGATGCTTTAGTGAACTAGTTCAAGGAAAAAGCAGCCTTGACCCTATAGCTGTTCACTGCCATCCTGTAAGACTCTAATGATGCTTTCCAAAAGAGGGATGACTTTGAAAAAGCTCTTCACTATATAGCTGATGTAAGTGGGAACCAGAATTTCAGAGTCTTTCTTTGTGTTTGATTATAGCTGCCTCTGCAGTTTCTTTTATATATATATATATAATATACACACACACACACATATATACACACACACACATATATGTGTATATATATATATTTTTTTTTCTTTTCATTTACACATATTTCATCTTTTATATACACATGTCTTTATAATATTTTTATATTTTCTGGAAAGCAATTGGAGAGTAAGTATCAAGAGTCTTAGAACACTTTAGATGGGAGATTCCATTCCAGGCATTTATGTCTTAAAATATCTGCAATTCAGGGTTTCGCTGGTGGTGCAGTGCTTAAGAATCCGCCTGCCAATGCAGGGGACACGGGTTCGAGTCCTGCTCCGGGAAGGTCCCACATGCTGCAGAGCAACTAAGCCCGTGTGCCACAACTACTGAGCCTGCGCTCTAGAGCCCGTGAGCCAGAACTGCTGAACCCACGAGCCACAACTACTGAAGCCCATGTGCCTAGAGCCCGTGCTCTGCAACAAGAGAAGCCACCGCAATGAGAAGCCTGCACACCGCAACAAAGAGTAGCCCCTGCTCGCCGCAACTAGAGAAAGCCTGCGTGCGGCAACAAAGACCCAACGCAGCTAAAAATAAATAAATAAAATAAATAAATTTAAAAAAATTATTTAAAAAATAAATAAATAAATAAAATATTTATTCAGATATGGAATTTTTTTTAACATCTTCATTGGAGTATAATTGCTTTACAATGTTGTATTACTTTCTGCTGTATAACAAAGTGAATCACCTATACGTATACATATATCCCCATGACCCCTCCCTCTTGCATCTCCCTCCCACCCTCCCTATCCCACCCCTCTAGGTGGTCACAAAGCACCGAGCTGATCTCCCTGTGCCATGCGGCTGCTTCCCACTAGCTATCTGTTTTACATTTGGTAGTGTATATATGTCAATGCTACTCTCTCACTTCGTCCCAGCTTACCCTTCCCCCTCCCTGTGTCCTCAAGTCCGTTCTCTACATCTGCGTCTTTATTCCTGTCCTGCCCCTAGGTTCGTCAGAAACTTTTTTTTTTTTTTTTGGGGATTCCACATACATGTGTTAGCATACGGTATTTGTTTTTCTCTTTCTGACTTACTTCACTCTGTATGACTGACTCTAGGTCCATCCACCTAGCTACAAAAAACTCAATTTCGTTTCTTTTTATGGCTGAGTAATATTCCATTGTATATATGTGCCACATCTTCTTTATCCATTCATCCGTCGATGGACACTTAGGTTGCTTCCATGTCCTGGCTATTGTAAATAGTGCTGCAGTGAACATTGTGGTACATGACTCTTTTTGAATTATGGTTTTCTCAGGGTATATGCCCAGTAGTGGGATTGCTGGGTCGTATGGTAGTTCTATTTCTACTTTTTTAAGGAACCTCCATGCTGTTCTCCATAGTGGATGTATCAATGTACGTTCCCACCAACAGTGCAAGAGAGTTCCCTTTTCTCCACACCCTCTCCAGCACTTATTGTTTGTAGCAGATATGGAATTTTTCACAGAGATGTTCAATGCTGTATTATTTAAAATTGGAAATAACTTAAATATTCAAAAGAGGAGGAAATGTTCCTCTGCTAAGTCACCAATCACGTTTAGGATTTACTTTTCATATAATACTGAGTAAATAAAGTAGGATACCGAATGCATTAAATGTACTAAGAATTTCATGAGGCAAATATAAATGCATTAAAAAAAAAAACCCAAATGTTTAAAATGGGTATGGACGTATGGGCGATATTTTATTTCCTTTTTTTTGTTGTTTTTACTATTTTAATTTTCCATTCCCACTGGTCCACATGGATGTAATTAAAAGGCAAGTCTAAATAGTGTCAAACTCTACACACTGCGTATCTAAGTAGTAGAGAAGTGAGCTGTTCTTTGAAATATAGACTTAAGTAAGAAGGAAAAATAATCTAATCTTTTCTATTAGGTGAATCAAATTATCGGTTAAAAAAAGGTTCCCCCTTCATCTTCTGCCATGCTTGAGATATTAATGTATTGCGTTATCCCTATGGAAATTGCAAAAACTATTTACATAAATACTCCCTGTCTACCAAATGGCAACTTGTTCAAATAAATCAGACATTGAGCCTCTGGTTTCTGTGAATTTTGGTTAGCAGAACTCTACACTGGAAATCGCATCCAATACATTTTTCACAATCTGCCCATAATTAGTTTCACTGGGAAAACTGTGAAGAACTATTTTGCTGCTTTTAAATTCATAATTTTGGTTCAAGAGCCCAGAATAAGATGTTTAGACAGAGTGAAAACTATTTTCTAACAAATCAATATTAATTTATCTGACTGTTATGGTCTCAGGAGCCAAAAAGTGTTCTTGTACTGAGCTGACAGGAAAGATTTTATCCTGACCAAGTGTTATTCAAATATTTATAAGAAAGGATAATTTAGTAAAGAAAATACAGATGGAAGAAGGCAAGAGAAATTTTTTTTTTTTTTGGTGTTCCTTTCCCATTTACAAATAACAAGAACTGTAAAACAAACAAACAAAAAAGGTGGCAAATGATGAGTAACCCCCTCCCCACCTTGAATGAGCTCCTTGAAGAGCCTATTGACTATTTGGTTGACCATACTCCACAAACTAAAGTGGGTCTTGAGGCACTTCAGCCGTGGACGTGATACTTGCCATTGTACCATGGGCGCCATTTTGGTCAAGAACAAAACACTGTGCCGTAGGAGGGAAAGCTTCCCAATGACACAGCTGATGGTCAGATGGCAGGGTCTCTGGGGGTATGAACTGAGGCTGGGAGGGAAAAGCAGAAAAAGAAATAGAATGCACTGCCTGTGCTTTTAACATTCATTACCTTATTTAATTCCCCCAACAGCCGTGAGATAAGATTTTGTGTGTGTTTGTGAACTTTTTATTGGAGTAAAACATAATGCTCAAAACCAAAAAGAGCACCAAACACGCGTGTGTCACTAAATGAATTTTCACGAATGGAACACAGCCAGAAACCCTGACCAAGAAACAGAACATAAGCAACATCTGAGAGCCCACCCCATGCCCCCAGCCAGGCTCTCCCTACGACTTCCAAGATATGGATAGCTTGCTTTTCACTGAAGTTCTTACTCTTACAAGTACAGTCATATAGGGTGCTGTCTTTTGAATCTGCCTCCTCTCTCTCGACATAAAGTTTTCAAGGTTAATCCATATTGTTGGGTTTGGTGGTGAGTCATTCATTCTCATTGGTGTGTACTGTCCCGTTGTGTGAATATACCAGTTTATTCATCCCTTCTACCTCTGATAGACATTTGGGGAGTTAACAGTTTTGAGTTATCATGATTAACACTGTTATACATATTCCCATACCTGTCTTTCAGTGAACATATACTTAGGAGTGGAATGGTAGGGGGTCAGATTTGCTTATGTTCAGGTTTCTGTAGATAACTGTTAACAAATCTTCCCAAATGATTATACCAATTATATTATTGCTATGGTCAGAATGTGTCCCCCTGAAATTCCTATGTTGAAGCCCTAATCCCCAATGTGACTGTATTTGGAGACAGAAACCTATAAGGAGATAAGAAAGGCTAAGTGATGTCATAAAGGTAGGGCCCTCATCTGATAGGATTGGTGTTCTTTTAAGAAGAGGAAGAAACACCTGGCCTCTCTCTTCCTCTGCCATGTGAGGACACAGTGAGAAGGCAGCCATCCGCAAGCCCAAAAGAGAGCCCTCACCAGGAACCAAACCAGCCAGCACCTTGATCTTGGACTTCCCAGTCTCCAGAACTGGGAGAAAATAAATTTCTATTATTTAAGCCAACCAATCTGTGGTCTGTTGTTACAGCAGCATGAGCTAATACAATTAGGACAATTTTAGTTTTGCTGGAAAGTTGCAAAGACGGTACACAGTTCATGCATACCCGTCAGCCCATTCCCCCTCATGTCCAAGGTATGCTAAGAAATTAACATTGGTATATCGCTACTAAGTAAGCCAAAGACTCTAGGCAGATTTCACCAGTTTTCTGCTACTGTCTTTTTTCTGCTTCAAGATCTAATCCAGGATACCATACCACTGGCTTGCATTTAAGGCGTTTTATCTCTATTTCACTGACAAGAAAAAGAGTCCAGATGGGTTAAGAAGCTCGCCCAAGTTCACAAAGCCTAGCGGTGAGGCTAAGATAATTTCAACAGCAACAACTTCCATCACTGTTTTCTGAGTCCTTCTGAGTTCCAGGCATGATGTAGCGTCTTCAACTATTAAATCAGCTTTTCCTGAAGGCCGACCATTTTCTGGGCCTCTGGAACACTGAAATGAAAGGTGAACCACTAAGAAGGTTTCTGTCCTCAGGCCCCCGGTTTAGCTGCAATTCCTTGTATTGACAGCAGCCACAGATGCATATACCCTGAAGTTCTGCTGCTTCTTCCTCACCCTATCACATGCTTTGCCTGTGGCACCCATACAAAGCAGGCGCTAGGTAAATCTTGGCTAAATGCATGAATGCCCAAACATTTTTAAAAATGATGGCACTGTAAAAACTTGCTATTTAAGATATATGGTGTCAACATGACCCTTTTCCACATCTATGGGGTCTGAGATACTTTACCAAGAGGCAACTGTGATGAAAAAGACAGGAGACAGAAGATCATTCAGGCTCTGCCAGATCGCTGTGTTGTCTTGGGCAAGGCAGTTAACCTCTCTGGGTGGGTTACCCAAGAGCTATAAAATGGGGATACTAAGACTGTCCTGGCTCCCTAGATACACCTGTCAAAGGCTTTGGACACTATAACATACGCTACACACATTAGGAAGTACTGGCCTTACGACACTTTTCTTTAATAGGAAAAAGGAAATCACAGATGAAGTGGAGAACGCTATTTACCACCAGTTCTTTCTAATTCCAGAAGAAAATGCTTATATCCATAGAGTCACTATAGGAACCATCTGAGGAGAAGAACCATTTTGAGGGAGAAAAGCCAGAAGGAAAATCACTGATCATTCTATGACTTCTTGAGTGACCAATGGAGACCCGGCGTATCACACGCAAATACCGTCCATCCAGATTTCACACCGTGGAACTAGGAAGAATGCGATGCCGTATGACAGAAATACTCTACGGTGTTATGCCGTCATAATCAGGCTGGATTTTAAAGCTGGACAGTTATTGCCTCGAGGACACAGACCATTCCTTTGGTTCCCAGCAAGGAAGCCACCAAATTGTAGGCACTCCAAAGTGTTTGTGGAATGACTATTGCATCTTCCAGTCTAAATGGGTTGGGGACTTTGATCTCTGATTTTCCACAAAAATATATTGTAATCAAAACCTATAAATCAGTTTTCTAGGAGCCCTGGTCTTCAAGAAAAACCTGGCTAAATCAGACGGCAAAATTTTTGAGACTTGATCTGTGCAGTGGTGACTTTGTAGACAAAATTTTACAACAAGTCCCAGGGGCCCAAAGAGAAGACAGTGAATGAGACAAGGGCGTTGTGAAAAACAGGATCAGGGTTTTACAGATACCTCTGAGCAGATATCATACACAAGAAGGCAGGGCAGTTCTCTGAATTGTGAACCGAGCTTAACTTAGAAACACACTCCCATGTTGGGGAAACACACTGTCTTTCCGCTCTCAACATATCAAGTTCTTTGAAATCATCCGCTTCCAGTGGTAGGGTTATCAAAAAACAGCGGCTCACGCTTAACGTGAACTCTCAGATGGACCGCCCGCGAGAGTCCATCAGCAGGTTAGGCAAATGAATTCCCTCGCCAATAATAAATAAGGAGCAAAGGGAATGAAGATGGGCATTTTGGCTGGATTCCAAACACGAAAACCTGCCTATCCACCTTGAAAGCGATGCAAGATTGCAGTTTGTTTAATGTTCATCTCATGTGCTTAATTACCGATAGGGCTTGACTAATTATTTCTGGTTTCGTAGACTATTTAAACAGAGAAGGGAAGCAGCTACACACTTTTGTATCCTGAATGAGGATTTGTAACTCATTTTTTAATCGCACAATTCCCAGAGGGCTTCATTACAAACACGAAAGAAAACAGGATGCGAAATGCAGGTGACAGTCTGATTTCCACAGGTACGGGGGTAAAGCATTAGAGTGAAGTAATGGAAAATAAAATAAAAAATAGCCTTTAGATGTTTCCAACCATGTAAAGTGTTTTCATGTTAATAAGAGAGAAAACTGCAAAGGCAGCAAAGACATCTCTGTTTGGTACTGGCATCTTTTCTGATGCCCAATTTGATCCAACATCTCTGCAAGATTATCAAATAAGCCACAAAATAGACCCCATTTTCCTTACTCACTGAAATAAGTGTTTGGTGAGTTGCATATGGCACCATCAACTTGGATCATCTCTCTGTTTTCACTCTTTTAACTTTTCTACACTTGTAATAGGAATTCTTAGTCAGGCGAAACCACTGCACAAGATTTCGAAATGTTTAGAAAAATAAGAGGCTTAAACTAAATAACAGTATGACAGACCCTAGAGGTTCCAGATTGTTATAAATTGTTAGAAATTACTTCTGGGCATGACAATGTTGCCTCTTGGACAGAAACTGGGTTTAGTGGTCAAGAGATCAGCCACCGGTTTTGTTTTTTTGCTTTCTTCCGCTTTCTTTCTTTTTCTTTCTCCTTCCTTCCCTCCCTCCCTCCCTCCCTCCCTCCCTCCCTCCCTCCCTTCCTTCCTTCCTTCCTTCCTCCCTTCCTTCCTTCCTTCCTCCCTCCCTCCCTCCCTTCCTCCCTTCCTTCCTTCCTTCCTAGAGGTGACTCTACATCCAGGGTGGTATCAGACGTTTGGGAATGTGGGGAGAGCCTGACAAATTGTGAGCCATAATCCTGCCCTTAAGGCATCAATAAACTAATTGGGAATTTGAGAAGGGCCACCGTCTATCAAGCACTTGCTGTGTCTCAAACTGAGATGCAAACTTCACCAAGCCCACATTACCCCAGCAACCAGTGCAGCAAGTGCTATTGGCCCCTTTTCCAGGTGAGAAAACTGAGGTCTGTGACCTCGGAGGCTATGATCCTTGTCCTCAGTCTCCTCAGCTTTCCTCCCTGGGTTTTTCTGCCTGAACAAATACTTAGGATTACAGAAGTTAGAACTTGTTGCCAGTAAATTTCAAGAAAGAGATTTCAGTAGCATGCTTCGGATGGAAACCAGACTGCTGGGTGCTGGGGGGAAGGGGGATATAGAGAAAGTTAAGGAATAACACTGAGGACATTTACTGAACCCTTACATATACCAGGTAATGTGCTACATTTCTTTATACACATTCTCTCCTGTCCTCATGGTAACCCTATGAAATAGGTGTTAACAATAATCATCATAATAGCTAACATTTAAGCGCTAGTGTGCTTCAGAGAATGAACCAAGCCCTTTATACGTATTATTCCATCTGATTTTCCCCAAACCCTATAAAGCTGTTATGATTATTATCATCTCCGTTTAGCAGAGGAGCAAACGGAAGCTTAGAGAAGTTAATTTGCCCCAAAGCTGTGTCAATTACTCAATGATAGAGCCAGGAATTGAGCCCAGGGGCCTCCCTGCAAAGCCCAGGCTTTTCGATGCCATACTACACCACCACTTAGCATGCCACTTCTACTTACAGTAACTCAGAGAGGCTAAGTCACCTGCCCAAGGTCACGCAGCAATGAGTTCCCTTCCACCATCTGCCCTCCTGAACATCACGCAGCACCACCTCCCCTCGTGAGGACAGCTGCTCGAGAGCCGGGCAGTGATTTTCAAAACCCCAGTGGACACTTTTCAAGCCAGAGCCAGGTAGGCTAGGAAATCTACAGAGAGCCTTGTGTCCGGGAAGCCTCCTCTGTGGTGTCAGGGACAAATAAGGCAGGATCCTCGGGAACCTATAAAGACAAGTCTAATTCATTTGGTGTCGAAGACACTGACGAGGGGCATCTGGAATGGAACAGAACTGGTTTCTGATTCCCTCTCACCCAGTTGACTGTCTGTGGGATCGTGTGTCAGTCACTTAACTTTTTGAACTGTTTTGCTTTTTTGAACTGTAAATGCATATAAAATTTATCAAACTACCTATGTTGCTGTGATACAGCAAGTTGGTTATATACACAGGGATACTTCTAGACTCATTCATTCAACAAGTATTTACTAGCTGTCTATCTTGCGCTGGGCACCACAGCACACGCTGATGAGCAAAAAAGACAAACAGCCCGATACTTATGAACTTATATTCCAGAGGGCAGGGAATAAACCAAAAGTTCATATAGGTCTATGTCTATATCTACATGATGTAATGAGAAATAGAAAACAGGGGGTGAAAGGATCACGAGGCAGTTTGTCATTTTATAGTGAGTGGTGAGGAAAGACTGCACTGAGAAACTGACATCTGAGCAAAGCGCCGAATTTGGAGAGGAACAGTCCACGGTGTTAGATGAGAACATTCCACGCAGAGGGAGCTGCAAAGGCAAAGCTCCAGGGACAGGGGCACACCTGGTATGTTTGAGAAATGGCAGAAGCGGAACGAGAGAAGAGGAGATGGAGACAGGTCAGAGGGAGGAAGCAGGCAGAGCAAACAACGAGGCCCTCCCATCCTGTCAGGAAGACTTCACCTTTTAATCGGCCTGAAAAGGACGATAATGAACAGAGTCCTAGAGGGTTAAAGTAGGACTAACTTTTTGGGCTTTCTCCTCCATCTGGGTAAATTAGAAGACGAAAGAGGCGCCTAAATGCAAGATCCTCCCCGTTACTGATGGGAGCTCATGACTCAGTCCTGACCTGGGAGGGCTTTTAAGGAAAAGCATTTGTTGCTGGAAGAGTTATTTAAATGTCCCGGGGCTCTTCGAACCGGCAGAAATAGGAGCCACTTAAGTTAACAGGCAAAGTACTAAGACTATACAGAGGAAACTCACATTTTCATACTTTATGCCTTAATTTTAAGTAGAGTTATAAGATTTCCTGTAGGAATTCAGAGTGTTATTTTATGCCCCAAACTAGAAAGAGCATTCCACCGGGTTTGCCAAGCCGTTAAGATGAAAATATCTGTTTGAGCACAGCATAATAGATGGGGTGTTTAAGGCATTTTCCTTTAGATTTTTGGTTAATTTTCTTTTACGTAATTTTCTGAGATAAAATCCAGTTATAAATAACCTGAGGGTGCCCTAACTGGGCTGTTCTGAGAATGGCAAATGTCTAAGAGGCAGAACTTCTGCCTTTTAGAGATCTCTAGGGGGAAGCAGTACTCTGAAAATTATCCAAAGCAAAATAAGTCGAAAGCATTAACAAATTAAAGAGAGGGGGAGAGAGAGAAGAAAGGGGTGAAGGAGGAAACTTCTTTGACATTCATAAGATGGCAGATCTTACCCTTGAAACTCTTCTTTTTTTTTTTTTTTTAATAAAAAGTCAAACATTCAACATCTATTTGTTGATTACAACAGAGAATTGGTGAGTCGCTATCATAGGAGAGTAACAGGAAATTCACTCTTTTGTACAAAAGGAAAGTAGAGCAAAATACAGACAAAACCCAAAGTGCAGGAGAAAGGGCATGACCATAAATTAAGAGACATTATTTAGACTGACGTACAGTAGGTGCCATCTTAAAATGAGAAGTTTTAGAGCTGCTCTTAAAGATAGCCGGTGGAAGAAGAAAAGTAAGAAAGAAACAGAACCTTAAGTGTTCTTCAATGTTACAGTGTAAACCAAAATTTATAAAAGGATTATAAGGTAGGATGGGCAAGGACGTCGTGTAAACTAGCTGGAATATGAATACTTCGTCAGCACAAAAGAGAGGACGTTGGCTGCCATCCATCTGTCGTGTATATATTATCATGGAGACTGTTTATAAAAATAAGAGAGGGTGGGAGGCCCAAAGTGGGCATAACTCAAAACAAAACAAATCTGTAGGACTAGATAAGGGAGAGTCATTATTCCCGGGTACTCACAGACTAAAGCGTATCAGGAGAAAGAATTGGATCCAGTTTCTACAAAGCAGTAAGATGGCGGGAGAATTGTTTTTTTAAAAAAAAAAAAAAAAAAAAGAAGAAGATGCCCTAGAAACCTGTAAGTCAATAACCCTGTCACCAATTGTAAGATCATCCGGGACATGCAGAACCTCCTTGAACAAACATGTTGAAAGGGTACCCAGAGTGGTAATTGAGCAGGAAACTTGCCACTGTGGCTTAGAAAAACCAAGTCTTGCTTATGGGTTTGTCTCCATCTTTTTTAAGCTTCTGTACAAGGGGGTTGGTGAAATGGATTGGGATTTTGAGGATACCCACCTTGAGATAAAGGATACGAAGAATCAGGAAGATTATCAAGGCCAATTCCATATAGCCAAGAAAGAGAACAAAAAAGATGAAACAGTCACCAAATACCCTCTCCCCTTAAGGTAAAGCCTGCCAAATTGAGTTGCTATTTTTTATCCTCAGCCTGGCAGATCAGACACTTCAAAATGAGATAAATACTAATTTGGGCTAGAAACCAGAAAACTCTCATATACTGGGGGAATAATAAAGTGGAGGATGGCTTACAAAGCAAGACGGCTGTCACTGAGGCCAGCACACTGAGGTCTTTACCAGAAATCTATTACTTGATTTACCAGGAGCGGTGGAGACCTAAGGAAACAGTGAACACGGAGCAGTGAAATTAGAGCTGGTTCTTCCTCAGAAAGAACCTCTGACCTGCTTAATCTCATGCCATCGTCCACCATCACTGAACTCAAACTCAAGATGTAGAGGGCCGGCCCCAGGTCCTCACCAGAATCCTCCTAGTCTGCTGGGTAGGAAAAGACAGTGTGTTCAAACCATCTTACTGGAAATTAATAACATTCTCAGAAACACCGGCCATGGGGAGATTCCTTTAAGAGGCCAACTCCTCAAAGGCATTCGTGGAATGGGAAACCATTTGTGTAGAGACACGTGGTTCACATGCCCTTCTTCTTTTCTAATGGCTGGATCTGTGTGCTTGAAGGGGAGCTCTTGGCTTCATTGCGGTGTCTAAGGGATCATCTACCGGCTCGTCCAGAAAGGTCTAATGGAAATCACTTCTACACCTGAGTCGTGATCACATGCACACCTGTGTAGAAGGTTATGCTTGGAATGGTTAGGTAGGTATTCTGCCATCCCACCATTACCTTAACGAGTTACGACGTTTGGCCAAAAAATAAATAAATAAATAAAATAAAACAGAGAAACATTCTTCTGTATACAGACAGAGCATAAGGCGTTTTACATTTTCTCCACGATCCGTGGCCAGTATGTGTTTTAGTCCCTTTCCATCTGAACCCCGAGTGGAGAGTTCAGACACCTTCTGCCGCGAATAACACCAAGCCTGCCCTGCGTGCCAGGCACCGTAGCCGGCCCTGCGCAGGTGTTAGTTCAGGCTGCAGTTCAGGGGGGCATGACTCCCCACTTAGCAAGTGCCGCTCTTCCTCTCTGGTCTGCTCTCCCCCCACTCCCAGGCCCTCACTCCCCTGGGATCACAACTGTTCAGGCTTCAGCACTCTTTGCAGGTGCCTCACCCCAGGGCCCCCTTTCCTGACAGCCAGGGGGTCCTTCCTCATGCTCTCCTGGAGTCTCTTTCTTTACCTTTAGAACCCTCGGCATGCTTCCTGCCATGGTCGCGTGTGGTACATTTGCTAGTGGCACTAGAACGGAGCCTCCAGAGAAACCGGGACCTGATCTGTGGCCACCCTCCCGGATCTATTCCCAAAGCCTAAGCACAGGGCTTGGCAAAGGGAGAGGGCCCTCCAAATACCCTAAATGAATGGATATCTCCCAAGGACTAAGTCTGTAACTGGATGAACAATTTGCATTCTTGTCACTTCTGCTAGATGCCAAATACTTGTGCCACTACTAAAACAAAACAAAACAAAAATCAGTGTAAGAAGACAGTAAGTTTGCAGGGTGATGAACAAGAAGACTCTGGCACAAGGAACTAGTCCCGTCTTGATTCCAAAGAGGAGCCACAGGTCAGTAACTAATGGTATCTGAATCTACCTGCCATATATTTTAAAACACAATTTTTATGGAAGCACAATACACATGCAGAGAAGTACACATGTAGTAAGTGCACATTTCTAATTTTCCACAAACCGAATGCACCCATGTAATTAAGACTCAGATCAAGAAACAGAAGAGGGCCAGCAGTTAAACGGGGATTTGTGCGTGTGGTAATTACTGATGCTGTAATGACAACCAAGATGGCGGCTTTGGAGGGATGTTCAGAGAGTGAGTGGGGACGGTGTGTGTCTGTAGCCTCCAGCGCTGGCTCCAAGCAAATAGGAGATGTGAGTAGAAGAATGAGGGAAAGAAAATGGGAACTTACTAACTTCCTACTCTGTGTCCCATGATATTTTCACTAATACTCACTGAAAAAAAGAAAGAAAGAAAGAAAAGAAAAGAAAAGGAAAGAGAGAGAGAGAGAGGGAGAGGGAGAGAGAGAGAGAGAGAGAGGGAGAGAGGGAGAGAGAGAGAGAGAGAGAGAGAGAGAGAGAAAGAGAGAGAGAAAGAGAGAGAGAAAGAGAGAGAGAAAGAGAGAGAAGGAGAGAGAGAAAGAGAGAAAGAAAAGAAAGAAAGAAAGAAAGAAAGAAAGAAAGAAAGAAAGGAAGGAAGGAAGGAAGGAAGGAAGGAAGGAAGGAAGGAAGGAAGGAAGGAAGGAAGGAAGGAAGGAAGGAAGAGAAAGAAAGAAAGAAAGAAAGAAAGAAAGAAAGAAAGAAAGAAAGAAAGAAAGAAAAACACTAGTCCTGGTTAGAAGGGTTGACGCCATTGGCAGAGAAGGCTCCCTTCTGGCCAGCTGACTTTGGAAGAGTGACATTCCTGTTAAGGGCTGAGAGGCCACAGTCAGGGTCTCCACAAAACAGGAGTGGGAGAAAGAAAACAGGTTGAATGGCCAGGAAAGTCAGCCTGATAATAGCTGCTTCTCTAGAGCCTGCCTCCTGATCCATTTCCTGGTAAACCTCAACTGGGGCTTAAGGAGGAATGTCACCATAGCTCCAAAGTCGCCTAAGGGTGAACTGGGTCTTTTGAGGCTGGTGTCACCTGTGGTTTACAGGACTTATCTCGGACCCGGTAAGGTGCAGAAGCATCAGAAACTGTGGCGGAAACAGCCTTAAGCTTAATCAAAGCCCGTGCCAGCCATTCAGTTGTCCCCTCTGTGCTTTGCAAATATCACAACGAGGCTTTAATCCAGGCATCCGGGCTCAAGTTCACCCTCTCCCTCCTCCTGCCACCGTGACATGGTTATTCAGGAAGTTCAGCAGTGCATACAGGTTACAAGAACAAGGACGAAGCCACGGGGGAAGAGATCCCCTCGCTTCCTGTCTCATGACAGCAGCTGGGGTTATTATTCCTGGCTGAATCATTAAAAAAAAAAAAAAAAAAAAAAAAAGGCCCCAGGAATGTTGGAATTATTATTACATTCATTATTAGAAAACGTCATTTGTTCATTGATTCGATATTCAACAAATAGTTACTGAGTTGCTTCTGTGTGCCATTAGAGGTAATGTTTTTAATTGTTTTACCTCAAAATTAAATTCCCTGAAGATTTAACCATACCCAGGAGTCTAGGGGACCCTGGTTGGTGGGACACTTGAGACTTCTGAGGTCTTATTCAGGGAGAATCGGGCAGACATTTTCAGATTTATAAGCACTGACCAGATTGGACAGGGGTCGCGGGCGGTGGTGAGGAGGGAGATAAAGAGAGAAGAGGAAGAAGCATTACATATGTAAAAGATCAGATTTTTTTGAAAAAGTGTACAGAGACGATCTGACACAGAAAAATGAACACTGAATCATGAATTAGGAGATACAGTGTCTTTTCTGGCCATCACCATGATGGTAAGGTGTTCAAGCCTAGACCTCAGTTTGCCCATCTGTAAAATGAGAAGATCAGAGGAAATGTTTTTTAATGGGCTCCTATGAAAACTTGAAAAACTTCTGATTCTGAATTTATATGTGAAGCTATATGTTTTCATATATAGAAATATTTATACCTTTAATCCAAAAACTTTTTTTAAAATTTATTTACTTTATTTATTTATCTTTGGCTGCATTGGGTCTTTGTTGCTGCACACAGGCTTTCTCTAGTTGCGGCGAGCCGGGGCTACTCTTCATTGCGGTGCAGGGGCTTCTCACTGCAGTGGCCGCTCTTGTTGCGGAGCATGGGCTCTAGGCACGTGGGCTTCAGTAGCTGTGGCTCATGGGCTTAGTAGTTGTGGTGCACGGGCTTAGCTGCTCCATGGCGTGTGGGACCGTCCCGGATCAGGGAGCGAACCCGTGTCCCCTGCACGGGCAGGCGGATTCTTAACCACTGCGCCACCAGGGAAGTCCCCCCACCAAAACATTTTTAAGAGCAAAATTATTTCATATAAATATAGAATATGGGCTTTGCATGACATGCTGGTCTCTGAATTACTGAGAAAATTATTTGTATTTTCAAATTAGTGAAATGTATTAGAACCACAGATATTAAATTTCAAAAAGTTAATAGATATTGTTCTTTTAAATGCTATTTTAATAAAAATTTTTTAAAATATATTTTATTTTTTTTACAAAGAGCTTATGATTCTTAGAATGGACAGATATGATATGTATCTATATGTTTAGAGAAATGGGGTCAAACAAAGAAAAATGGTCATCAGACAAAACAGAAACCAGAGTGCTGGATGTATATGGAGAGAATCTTGAGGAAGGCTATCACCTGCCTTCCAGAAAGCCTCTGTTAAGAGAAGTAAAGGGATTTACCCTTCCTGTTTGATGCTGAAGTCATGCCCTGTCAAAGCACTTAGACCTGGTCTTACATATGGACGGGTGACAGATAAGATACTTTGATCAATGATTTGTACTTGGCGTAAGAAAGTCCCCTGGAGGAAGAGAAGACTGATGGGTCTGGGAGACTTTGATCTGTGTCACTGAGCTTTCAAAACCTTTAAGCCCACATAAACACGGACTCCTGAGACGGTGATGTAGATGACAACTGCCATGTTTTCCGAATGTGGCAGCCCCACGATTATTTGGTAGAGACCCTAGAAGATGGAAATAAATATACACACACAAACTCACCCCAAAGCAAAACGGCCAAGTCTTTGCCGGCTTCTGGCTCTTCTGCAAGGCTATCTGGGGGCAATGCTTACTGTGGTTTAGAAAATAGAAATCTACAACTATGCAGCACGTGTTCGTCTAAATCAGGGCGGGGAAGGCACTGCAAGTAGGCCCCAATCCCCACGTCCGCAGAAATGCAGCAGAATCTGTAATCTATCATGACATCCGTTCCCAAAGAGCTCGTGTGCCGCTTTAAACCCTTTCCAACACACCACGCCAACTGGACGTTTGAGTTGACCAGACTGAGTCATGAAATGAATCCGTTTTGCATCTTTGATCTAGACTGCTACTGGGTGAGGTGAGAGGAAGGTACGTACGTTTCTTGGGAATAAGCCTCTGTTGATGACTATGATCTAGTCGAATACAAAATAAAGACATGTGAAGTAGGGAGACTTCATGGCTTGGATGCCTGGGTAAGTGGGCACACCCAGGAGTGACTGAAGATCGTCAAAGCCACAACCCCCGGTCTTTCCTGGAGATCCTTGTGACGTTGGGTGTCCTCAGCCCCAGCAGGTACCAAAGCAGAACTCTGTGTTGACTGGTTTGTCTCCTCAAGGCCAAGAAAGGCTTGGACCCCACCCATGCTAGAGTCCACAGGGCCCTAGTACGACAGCTGACGGCTGACTGAAGTTTATATATTATTTTAATTATCTATACTAGTGTACTGATAAGTTCAGTCTAAACTAATGTCATCTAGACTAAAGTAAACAAATAAAAAATATTTACAGTGGCTATCTGAGTGATTTGAGAAATGTGGTTCTACAACCCACAGTTCAGTCTACCATCTCTAGGACTTTATGTAAGTAACTCATTTAACTTTGCTGAGTCTCAGTTTCTTGATCTGTAAGTTGGATGCTGTAAGAGCTACAGATGATGAAGAGTCACTGGGTGAGACAATATATGTCAAGGACTGTGTGCAACTTACAATTCCTTTCTAGAACAAAGAATCCACCAATAAATATGAAAATGTATGAGGGCTGTATCCTTTTTTTCCTCTTAACCAAGCAAAGATGTCCACTCGAGGGCTTCCCTGGTGGTGCAGTGGTTAAGAATCCGCCTGCCAGTGCAGGGGAAACGGTTCGAGCCCTGGTCCGGGAAGACCCCACATGCCGCAGAGCAACTAAGCCCGTGCACCACAACTACTGAGCCTGTGCTGTAGAGCCCACGAGCCACAGCTACTGAACCCGTGCACCGCAACTGCGGAAGTCCTTGCGCCTAAAGCCCATGCTCCGCAACAAGAGAAGCCACCACAATGAGAAGCCTGCGCACCGCAACTAAGAGGAGCCCCTGCTCACGCTGCAACTAGAGAAAGTCCTCGCGCAGCAGCAACAAAGACCCAACGCAGCCAAAAATAAATAAATAAAATAAATAAGTTTATATATACATAAAAAGACATCCACTCGATTTTCTTTTGTGCCCCAAATTCTGGCTTCATCCCCTCTGAGTAGTACGCAAGGGAGACTATTTGGACTTTACTTCGTGTCACCCTGTTTTTCTTATCATTGGCCCACTCCATCATGAAGCACTCCCAGTGAGCCAAGTATGTAATGGAATGAGTCCTCCGTCAACTGTGAACACTTACTCCTCACTGAGCTTGGAGTCAAGAAGGACTAGATCCAGCCTGCAGTAAGACCCTCTAGGAAAAAAAACACAACTCTGAAACCTTCTGGCTGTAACGTTTATGCAGCCTGTAGCCAGAGCACAGATCTGAATCTTCAGACCAAAGAAAGAGTTTGCTCCCAAACCCTGATGGCTCACGGTTGGCCTCTGAATGTGGTCACCTACTGACCCTAGTATTTGAAGAAATACTTGAAAAACACCAGTGACCTGGATGTGGTCCTACCTCAAGGTACATTACAGACCAGCCCCACTGCCCTGGAGAGATCATGGCTGGAAACAGTGTATTCCTGGTTCTCGGCCAGTGCCCTTGATCTGCATGTTCTGCCATTTGCTTGGGAAAATAATGCTAAGTTGCAAGACATGGCAACAAAAACACCGCCAGGAGCCGACCAGCTCACAGGGGATGCCTGGGTAGCTTGGTGGCCCTGAACAGTTAAGTGATTTTGTTCCCCATCCAATCTCCTGTGGTACATTAACTTTTATTGATAGCTCAGAGCTTCAGCAACTGGTCTTGATTTTACTAACCCGAAGGACAGAGGAACAAGAGGCACCCACACAGCTGACGTGCAAGAAAAAAACAGCACGGAACGTCTAGATCAGTCTCAATGTTTTTTTCCTCTTGCTACAGCTTTCCTTTAATGAGGGTGTCACAATTATTGCAGGTTAATCATGTCTCAGGCCCCCAAAGGGAGGGAGGCTGAAATGGCCATTTAGAAATCTGGCCACGGCTCCCTCCGGCAGACTCTTGGAGGCATGGCAAGGCATTTCAGGCAGGGCAATCAGAGCCTGAAATTGCAGGCTTGGATTTTTATTACTGCTTTGGAGACTGGCAAAAGGATTCTTGGGTTTCCATAATACACGTATTAAACAGAAGTTAAACCAGGGGCTGGTGGAAAAATCTATGTAATGGAAGACAGAGAGACCAATTTTATCATTGCTTCGAAGAAGTCAACACTTCCAACTAGAATCTGCATCTTGGAGTAACCTGGTGTGCTTCTGACTCACGGACACTGAAAAGGGTATAAATGTGTTTTCCTTTCTGCGTGGAATGCTATCAGCTTCAGCTCAAAAAAAAAAAAAAACACATTAATGTTAAAAACGAAACAACACCAGATATGATTTGTTGAGCACCTATTATAGGCCAGGCACCATTCGTTGCACTTTACATACCTTGCTTCAATTCATCCTCATAGCAATCTTAGGAAGCATCCATTTGTATTGCCATTTTGTAGCAAAAGAAATTGAGGTTCAGACAGCATCTATAAACTGTCAAAATCCTCAGCCAGGAAGAGGAAGAGTCAGAGTTAGAATAAAAGTCAAGGGAAAAAAAACAGATTGCATCCAAAATCCAACTCCTAAACATACCGCCATCTGTACATGTACGTGATCCCTACCATGTTAACATGTATGGTGTTGATTTTGACATATTAAAACATTAGTTTCACAAAATGGGGTTTGAAAGGAACATCGAAGCAACTCTGTTTTTGTTCATCCAAGATTCAGTGATCATTGACCATGTGTCAGACCCTGTGCTAATAAGCCCGTCCTACTCAGGGAATCTCAGAGCTGTGCCTATAGGACCTCAATGACCACAGCCTGAACCTACATTCTGTAGGCTGTGCCCAGCCTTGCTTTAAAAAAAAACCACATCCTCCAGGTCACGATGCTCATTCAGCCACTGTGACGTCCAAAGGTCTACAGAGACGACATGAAGGTGACCCCCCCACAGCCACATGAATGGGGAGGTCCGGGGACAGGTATTGTGCCAAACACATGACAGAATTTTGCTGAGTCTGCTCCTTCCAAGTCAAGATCCAATGAGTATTCTTTTTGCTATTTTTATTCTGAGGTCCTGAGGAGTGTGAAAACTCCCATCTTTAAAAAAAAAAAAAAAAAATTCTGTCAAGTGAATAGGCTTCATTTTGTATAATCTTCAAATATCCTACATCAAAAATAATAAAATGGTTCCTTGGTAAGTTAAACAGAATTAGCATATGACCCAGTAATTCCACTCCTAGATATATACCCAAAAGAAGAGAAAACAGGAGTTCAAGCAAACACTTGCACACAAATGTCCAGAGCAGTTCCATTCATATTAATCAGAGGGTGGCAACAACACAAATGTCCATCAACAGATGAATGGATCAAAAAGTTGTGTATCCATACAATGGAATATCATTGGGTCTTGCAAGGAATGAAGTACTGACACAGGCTGCAACTACAGCTGAACCTTGAAAACATTATACCAAGTGAAAGAACAAGATATGAGAAGCCATGTACTGTATGACAACACTCATGGGATGTGGGACTATCTTTTTGAGGGTCCCCATTCAACCCGCTGTAACTACTAAATCTGTGATCATTTGTTTATAGAGCAGTAGAAAACTAATACAGTGACCATTTATTTATCCACTTGTTGGTTGGTTTGTTGGTTCAACAGATACTTATTGAGTACCTCCTGTGTGCAAGGCACTGTGCTGGGCTCCAGAGGAACCTGAGTAAATGAAACAGACTTAACCTTGGCCTGGGTAGAGCTTACAGGCGGGAGAGTCACTTTTAGGCCCTTCTCACAAAAGCCAGCCACAAAGTGGAAAGGTCACTAGGACTAAGGATGGCTTCAAAGCACTGACACTAAATGAGCAGAGGCCAATGGGGCCATGAGAGAATCTGATGAAAGACAAGGACCCTCATTCCAGAAAAGTGCAAATGGGATAGAATGTTGCATATTATTTCAGAAAATTCTAGGGCGACAAGAGGAGTACCAACCCATTATTTCCAAGCTGAATCTTACGTGACATCACCACTGTGATAGTTAACTTTATGTGTCAACTTGACTGGGCCACAGTGTGCCCATCTATTTGGTTATCATACATGATCTCTGCGGGTGTCTGTGAGGGTGTTTCTGGTTGAGATGAACATTTGAATTGGGAGACTGAGTAAAGCAGATTGCCCTCCCCAATGTGGGTGTGCCTCAGCCAATCTGTTGAAGGCCTGAACAGGATAAAAGGTGGAGGAGGGAGGAATTCACTCTGCCTCACGACCTTTGAGCTGGGACACTGGTCTTCTCCTGCCCTTGTACTCAGACTTAGACTGGAACTATACCATTGTCTCTCCTAGGTCTGGACTTCTTGGCCTCCATAATTGTGTAAGCCAATTCTTATATATATATATATATATATATATATATATATATATATATATATATATATATATACACACATACATACATATACATCCGATATATATACATATATATACATATACATCCCATATATACACATATATACATATACATCCGATATATATACATCCGATATATACACACATATATATAACATCCAATATATACACACATATATACATATACATCTGATATATACACATATATACATATACATCCGATATATACACACATATATATATACATCTGATATATATACATATATATATATATATATACACACACACACATCCGATATATATATACATATATCGGATGGATATATATATATATATATCGGATATATATATCTCTGATTGGTTCTGTTTCTCTGGATAACCCTAATACACTAACACAACCACCAACCACCAGTACTAACAACAACCAAATTGTCCTCAAAACATTACTACCAGAAAGCAACTCTAGCTGTAGACTGGGTGTTACAGCCTCGACTAGAAAACATGGACATGTGGAAACATGGTGCATTTAATTCCTTTTCTTCTTTACTTATTTCAATATTTTCTGGATTTTTTACGAGAGCAAGTATTCGGTCGGCTTGAAAAATCAAAGCAAGAGATGAGTTAAAGAAAAAAAACTGGGGATTTTTTAACAACTGTTAAAAAAAAAAAGTGTCATTTATAATATTTTGGGGACAATTGGAAATATGCTCTTTCACTGGATACTTATAGATATGAAAAATGTGTGTTACTTTTTGGTTTTGATAACGATACAGTAGTATTTTTGTTTTGTTTGGCTTTGGTTTTGGAGAGAGCCCTTACTTTACAGTGACTCGTAATAAAATATCTATGGATAAAAAGATATGATGTCTTCCATTTGCTTCTGTAAAATATCAAACATGGGGGAAATGGGTTGGGGCGGAGATAAAACAAGACTGGCTACAAGTAAGAGTTATTGAAGCTGGGTGATGGCAGTTAATTATACTCTGTCACCTTCTGTAAATATTTTTACATTAAAAATAAATAAATAAGTACATGACAGAAGGAGCCAAACATAATTCTTAATACAACATAAATGATTTCATAGATAGATAGAAAGATAGATAGATAGATAAAACTTAAGAGGGAAAAAAAAAAACTTCCCTCAACATTCTATAATGGGTCAATAACTGCCTAATTTCAGCTGGTTTCCAGACATTTCTCATGAACATCCACAGACTTGACAGTGTGGCAGAGAACTAAAGAATGCATATTTGGTAGCACTGACAGAGAGAATATTTCTTACTCGCATGTATCACTACCTGAAATTATATTAAATATTTGTGTTTTGCTATTTCCTCTCTTCCCCGTGATAATGTAAGCTCCATGAGGGTGGGATTTTTCTGTTTTGCTGTATCTTTACCTCTCAGATACCCGGCCCACAATAGGTGTTCCATTTTTTTTCTTCTTTTTTGAATGACAAAAAAAATTTTTGTAAATGAATCAACTGAAGTCACTGTGCCCTTCACTGACTGCCCACTATATACTAAGTCTCATGTTAAGCATCAAAATAGTGGATCAGAAGTGCCTAGAACAGAGGTTGTACAAAGGACACAAAGTGTGGTAATTCTTCAATTACTTTCATAAAACCAGACTGCTATCCGTCTGTCCATTCATTCATTCATTGACTCACAAATATGTATTGAGCACCTACTGTGGTGGAATTGACACAGTATAAACAGCAGGGTAGAAATAATAGTATAATATAAATAAGTTTTGACAAAAATCTCTACACTAATGAAGTTGACATCTAGGATATGAGGATGGGGTGAGGATGAGAACTACTTCACATCCCACAATTCCATCCAAAAGTTTATATATTTGTTAATAACGCTATCAGGTGGCTGGGAATTCATTACAATTTCCTTTTGAGAATTAACTAAAAAGTTTACTCATGAAAATCCTATTTATCTAAGCCATTAGTGTTGCCTACTTCAGCTGTTGGAATATGTCACCAGATTAATTAAGTTCATTATGATTTCTCATTCAAGCAAGAGGAAAGTGTGTCTTTTTGTAGACCAGCTGTTTATAAGTTAAGTGAAAACAGGAGATGCAAATACTGTCTTTAAAAAGCAAAAAGGGAAATTTCAATGTTACATCACATTAAATTGTCCCCTACCGGTTTCTTTCCTTTGAAAAGAACTATCAATAACGATCACGTTTTATTTGCTAGCTGTTATGTCCTCTGACACAGAAGGCCATGGACTATGACTTATTAATATTACTCTCCCTTCTCCCAACTCAACAGAATCACAGAGGATCATGAGTTTCAGGGAACAACATATAAAATGCTGAATGCTACGGTCATTTCCCTAAAACCAAATCTACAGCAACAGAAGGAACTTAAAAAATTTAGCAACAGCAACTGGTCCTCTGGAATGGGTGCTAATGATTAAAAAAAAATGAGCTTTTACACATTCCATTTTTAATTAATTTTTAATACTAAAAAAAAGCTTTCCCTTCTACCACAAGACCCACTTCCTCCTGGTGAGATCCCCAAAGGGAGGCCTGCTCTTTTCTGGAAGGCATCACTCTTCTAATTAATTAGAAATTGTGCGAGGCGGGGAAGGGGGCAGAGGTGGAAATCAGCAGGGGGTGAAAACATCAAATTCCTTCCTGCCTTTTCTACTTCCCTTACCCCAAATCTCAGCCCCAGCTCTCTGTTTGGGGAAACAAACAGTTGAAGTCACTTGAACTGATGCCAGGCCACTTCATCTGCTTCTCTGCCAGGCTGGCCCAGTCTCCATGTCCCATTGGTATGAGAAGGTTACGGGGTCCTGTCTTCCCGAGGCCACTATGTGAGTTACATTTGTGCAATTTACATCTTTTGCACGCCCACCACCCTTTTTTTCTAATTTCCAAAACTGAACATGTTGATGGGGGGGGGGGGGGAATAAAAACCCCTCAAACATGACAGAATTACAAAAAGAAAGAAAATACAGTCCCCTCTTCCGCAGAACCCTCTCATTTCCCATGCTTTCTGTCAAGGAGTTACCTCTGTTAACCGTGAATGTCTATCATTACAATCCCAGGTCACAAGATAGGTGCACGTGTAAATACACAGGAAAATATTCAGGCACATGTAGAGCTTTCTTTAAAAAAAAAAGTGTAATAATGTATGTATTGTCCTACAATTTGCTTTTTCTCACTCAACATTTTATTATGGGCAGCCATCATCTAAGTATGTATATGTATATATATCCCATATATATATTTAGTGCTATTTCCTTTCATAACTTTTTTTTTGCTATGCAGAATTTAAAACTCTATAAAAACTATAACTCAATTAGGCATTACCCTATGGATAGGGATTCAGAATTCACAGATTAAATAAATAGTGTGTATGTGTGTGTGTGTGTGTGTGTGTAAAACGCTAACAAATATCACTGATTCTTCTCATTGGGAGACTGTGCACATTTATTCAAATATTTCTGTATTTTCTGGTTCAGAATGGAATTGCTCAACCTAAAGGTATGTTTAATTTGCATTGAAACTGCCAACTTGCTCTCCAAAATGACCCCAAACAATATATGTTCCTTTTAATAGTGCATGTTCTTTTTCCCTGTTAAGGAAAACTTTTTTAGAAAGTGGAGTTATGAGTATGAGTCAAAGTTTTATTGTAATTTTGCTACGAGGGAAAAGGCCTCTAGCAGGTCAATTCAAAGATTCACTCTTGGTGAAGACATTTTCTAGGGAAAGGGAGGGATAAGATAGTGAATGTTAGGCTAGACACCAAAAGAAAAGAACATTTGGTTGAAGGGGCCTAGATTCTTGAGTGCCAGTCAGCTGGCTAGATGGGTGACCGATTTTTCAGAACAAGTCTTAATCCCATTACAGTTTATCAGAAAATTGCTTAAGCAATTTATCAGGAATGAAGCTGCGAATTACATTATGCAAAAAGGTTCTATTCCAGACCAGATTTGGGACAACTTTTATTTTTCATACTCTTTTATATGCTACACACTCACCAACAGGGAGGTTATCTGTCTTCTTTAACTTTTGCCATGGTGCAGGGTGGTTTCTCACTGTTTATTTTCCATTTCCATTAATTAACAATAAGACTGAGGCTTTTTTCATGTCTGTCAATTTTCTTCAACGAATTTCTCGTTTATTGATGTCACCCAGTTTTCTAGTGGGAGGTTCACGTTTTTCTTTTTGATTTGCAAAAACTCTTTGCATATTTGGGGTAAATTATTTAAGTGTGTATGTGTATGTACATGAGTATGTGTCTATGTAGATTTTTTTCTCCTATTCAATCTCCTAAGATACTAAACTTGAAAAAGAAGAAAATCACTTACATGCCAGCTTCTCATGGTACCTGGGAGAGAGTTATTCGATTTCTACTTTAATATAAAGTCACATCAATCACTTAAAGCCTTCAGCGCCTCTCTCTCTGCTGTAAATGGAGTGCAGGCCTGTTGCAAGGCCCCTCACCATGTGGTCACTGCCTAAATCCTTAATATTATTCCTGATCTGTCTGCCCTGGCCCTTTGTGTCCCAACAACAGTATTTCTAGTGGCGCAGACAGACTGCCCGTTTCATCACTGCATACCTTTCCCATGCTGATCCCGCTACGGCATCTTCCCTGGATACTCTCTCGCCTTAATAAGCCCCCATTTGTCTTCCCTCTTCTGGAAGAGACTTTCCCTCATTACTCGCCTTGCCCCACTAGAGATAAAGTTAGTCACTCCCTCTTGGGTACCTTGCATGCGCCTGTTTTTCCATACAAAGCTCATTTTAATTTATTTGTTCCCGAGTCTGCTTTCCATAAAAGACTTTGAGCTCCTTGAGGGTAAGGAGTGAGCCCTAATTCTTCCTATACCACCTGAGCTTACTAATACAGGATCTGACTCATCCGGAGCAGAAGCCCAGTAAATAACTGTCGAATGGATAGAAATATCCTTTCTAATACATGGCTTGAGGGAAGGAGCCATAGTGGGGAGAGCGGTGGTGCCCATCTTTCCTCCACCTTCGGCCAACCGACAAAAACACACCCTTCAACCTTGAAAACGGACTTGAAATTGGAAGAGAGCAAAGGTTGTCTTCCCTGTTTTGTCACCCCAGTCTCTAGAATCTGATGGGCTACAACTCTGCATAGGAAGTATTAACACAAACAATATCGAAGTGCTGGGGGCAATTTTATTGTCTGCCAGATTTAAAAATGGGAATCGATCTTCATTCAACCAGCTTTGCCAAACTTTCTGCGAAGTGGATATAGCAAGCGATAGGTGCCTTTCAGATCACCTGTGATTAAACTCACTGCATTTGTCTTCAAACAAAGGTGTTTTTTCCTCCCTGCCCGCAACATATAATTTTAGTCAGCTAACACTAAATTAGACACCCACTCAGATTTATTATGATAAGAACATTCAGTAAGCTAATTTCAAGATGATGACTCCTATAAATTCTTATAATTTATTATTTAGTACTTTGGTTTTTAATCATTAAGTACGTGAAGACTCTGTAGGTCAAACCTGTATTAATGAAGACGGTAATCTATTTTTCAAACTCTGCTCCTCACCCACCTTTCCAATTGTAAATTAACAGAAATAGATTTAAACACACTTGTAAGAACAAAGGCAGTAATTGGGGGGTGGAGGTACCATCACCCCCAATTGCCTAATTTTTCTAGGTAGATTGTCAATCAATCATAGTTCCGACTTATTTAAGACACATAGTGCTGATTCTTTCAATGAAACAATGGAGTCCAAATCTGAGAAGGCATTAGTTCACTAAGAAAATAAAACCTGTAACCCATATTTAAAGTTTTGTTAAAAAAACAAAGCTGTTCAAATATTAGCCGATACAATTTCATTAGATTTTAATCTTAACCCAATGCAGCCATTTTTACTGCTTTTCTGTGAAGTGTTACAGCTTTAGAGATGCACACACAGGAAGTACTTATTTATTAAGTAAATAAATATTTTAGAAAGCTACCGATGTTACCTAAATGAGAGTCTTCTTTATCTCCCGAATTCATTGCCAAATTAGAACCTGTTTCATGATCATTTCAAACATTCAGCGCTAAAACACTTAAGGTTTTATTCTGCTGAACAAAGGGATGCTTTGCGATCAACTGCACGCAAACAGTGAATAAAGTTACCTACACGGTGACATCTTTTCATTTCCCCTACAATAAAATTAATTTTTACTATGTTATAATACAAGCTCATCTCAAGCAATTTGAAAAATAGAGTAGAAAGAAGAACAATTGCTCACTCATACTTCTAATTGAAAAAAAGTATCAGGATACAAAATGAGCCAAGTCTCCAACAGAGTTCACTACTATGTAAAAAAACAATGATTTATATGCTGAGAAAAATCTAGAAGGTTATAGAGCAAAGTGATAATAGCGGTTATCTTTAGGAGACAGTACAACAGACAATTTTATTTTTCATTTCCTCTGCTCATTTTTAGATCTCATATTCTGGAAATTCCTTTAGAAATAAAGAGACATATGTTTGCATCCATAATATTGAAAGCATTTTAAATTACAACGGTGTCTGAATCTTCATATGATAGAGAGACAGTCAGTGTTCATTTTACCCGAAGACTTACTGCTGAGGCGGGTTCTACTGAATTATTACTCCGAGGACCGCTCACGGCATCTCCCGGTTCAGTGAAAACCTCCCTGGGATATACACATATGTTTACAGGCTGGGCTTCAAAGCAGGAAGCCGGCTACATCCATCCACACCATGCTTTCAGAGTGCATGCTAAATTACTTTGGAAGTTTATTTCCTCCCCTCCTATCTACCTGGGGAAGGGTGAAGTATTGCAGGTTTTTAAATAAAATCCTTGATGAGAAGAGCACACAAAGATTCTGCCTCACGGTTGGAAGGATTCATGAGGGATGGAGACCAGGGACGGGGTTGTAGCAAAGTGGGTTATAGAAAGCTTACTAAAACTGGATTTCTGGATTTTACTTGCCATTAACTAAATAAATGAGAATAATGAAAGTAACAGTGAAAATAGCACCTACTATTTACTGTGAGTTTGCCACGGCTATGTGGAGCACTGAATTAAGCATCTTACAGATCTTAGGTCCCCACACTACCTAGATGAATGAGTCTCATCTTACAGATGAGGAAACTGAGCTACAACTTCACTAATGATCTGTGTGTAACCTTAGGCCAGTCAATACTTGGTAGAGCTCAGATATAAATTGTACCATCTGACTCATCTCCAAGATGTCTTTTCATCATCAGGAGAAGGAAGTCTGCCACCAACAACCTTTTGAGAAAGTGATAGATGCAGGGGGAAAATGGATTTATTAACTCGTAAAGGTTTCCATCCAAAAAATGTGTAATTGTTAAAATCATGCAACAGCTAAAAACATTTAGGTACTTCCAACTGTTAAGCTTTTGGATTATTTATCCTGTAGGCAGTGCAAACAGGCTCCGTATTAATAACTGATGAGTAACATATTACCCCAAAAATTAGCATCTTCTAAATGACAGTAAGAATTTAATATCTCATACACTTTGGGTGGGTCAAGCATTCAGGGGCAGTTTAGCTGGATGGTTTGGCTCAGGTTTGGTTTCAGCTGCAGTTATCTGAAGGCTTAACTGGGACTGGAGGATGGCACCCTCACCATGGCTGGCAAGTTGGTCCTGGATGCTGGCTGGAGGCTTGAGCCCTTCATCACGTGGGCCTTGCCACAGGACAGCTTGAGCATCCTTACAACATGGAGTCTAACTTCCCCCAGAGAAAGCAAGGCAGAAGTTTCAGTGTCTTTAGTCCCTGAGCCTCAAGAGTCATGCTCTATCACTTCCCCCTGCCTGTCACATCCAGAGTAGGAGGGGACTACACAAAGTGCATGAAACCCTGGAGGCTAGGGTCTTTGGAGGCCACCTTAGAGGCTGGCCATCACAGGACCTCTTCTCCCGTGGTCTAGATGGCCCTAGGGCTGGGAAGTATATAAGGTGGCACTCTGACATTTGAGCAACGAAATTGAATTCAAAGTGGGTCAAATGGGAGAATGCAAAGTCACCTTGAGAAACACAAGGGCACCCAGTCCAAGTCACCCTGGATCTCAGGACCAGCAGTCCACAGGATTCAAAAAGTGCTGTGCTTCACAGAGCTGGGGGAGAAGTGAAGCTGAGAGCTTTGGAGAACTCCATTAGATGGCTCCAAAAGAGGATGTAGTGATGATGCTGAAGATGATTATGAAGAGTGTGAGTAACAGTATTTTAAAAAATGTGAGGAAGAAAAACAACTCCAATATTTAAAAATTAATACATCGTGTGTGAAAATACATTCATAAATTAAATTCGACTTGAGAACTCTTGAACATTTCACCTACAGCCTCTAAAATTGATAAGTTGGGCCAGAAACTGGAGGGTACCTCATCAGGAAAATGAAGAATCACTTTGTATTTGGGGTCACCTGGTATTCTGAGACTCACTGGGGTTCAACAAATATGTACCAAGCACCTCTATGTGCCTGGCACTGTCCCAGGTCAGTGGACAAATTAATGAGCAAGACAGACAAGGTGCCCCAGATCCTAGTAGGGGAGATGGGCAATAAACAAATACAAGTGTGCAGTATATCCATACTGTGAAATTATTAGGCTTGTTGTCTCCTGAGGCGACCAAGCTTTTGAGTCATACAGCCAACTGACCTTTGCTTCAATTACTTGCCCATCAAGTAATGAACAATTTCATTTGGCTCAGTCCCTGTAATTCTACCGATAAAGAAACACTGTTCTTTCCAGTCAAATGAATAAAAACATTTCAAACTTTGTCATAATTATGGTCCTCTTTGAAAATTACTGTTTTGGCAATCTGTTTATATATCAATCAGTCTGTATGAGTTTGATTTTTTTTTTTTTTTTTATAGTGTCCAGTCTTATATTTAGGTCTCTAATCCATTTTGAGTTTATTTTTGTGTATGGTGTTAGGGAGTATTCTAATTTCATTCTTTTACATGTAGCTGTCCAGTTTTCCCAGCACCACTTATTGAAGAGACTGTCTTTTCTCCATTGTATATCTTTGCCTCCTTTGTCATAGATTAGTTGACCATAGGTGCGTGGGTTAATCTCTGGGCTTTCTATCTTGTTCCATTGATCTATGTTTCTGTTTTTGTGCCAGTACCATATTGTCTTGATTACTGTAGCTTTGTAGTAGAGTCTGAAGTCAGGGAGTCTGATTCCTCCAGCTCCATTTTTTTGCCTCAAGACTGCTTTGGCTATTCGGGGTCTTTTGTGTCTCCATACAAATTTTAAGATGATTTGTTCTAGCTCCGTAAAAACTGCCATTGGTAATTTGATAGGGATTGCATTGAATCTGTAGATTGCTTTGGGTAGTATACTCATTTTCACAATGTTGATTCTTCCAATCCACGAACATGGTATATCTCTCCATCTGTTGGTATCATCTTTAATTTCTTTCATCAGTGTCTTATAGTTTTCTGCATACAGGTCTTTTGTCTCCCTAGGTAGGTTTATTCCTAGGTATTTTATTCTTTTTGTTGCAATGGTAAATGGGAGTGTTTCCATAATTTCTCTTTCAGATTTTTCATCATTAGTGTATAGGAATGCAAGAGATTTCTGTGCATTAATTTTGTATCCTGCAACTTTACCATAGTCATTAATTAGCTCTAGCAGTTTTCTGGTGGCAGTTTTAGGATTCTCTATGTATAGTACCATGTCATCCGCAAACAGTGACAGTTTTACTTCTTCTTTTCCAATTTGTATTCCTTTTATTTCTTTTTCTTCTCTGATTGCCGTGGCTAGGACTTCCAGAACTATGTTGAGTAATAGTGGTGAGAGTGGACATCCTTGTCTCGTTCCTGATCTTAGAGGAAATGCTTTCAGTTTTTCACCATTGAGAATGATGTTTGCTGTGGGTTTGTCATATATGGCCTTTATTATGTTGAGGTAGGTTCCCTCTATGCCCACTTTCTGGAGAGTTTTTATCATGAATGGGTGTTGAATTCTGTCAAAAGCTTTTTCTGCATCTATTGAGATGATCATATGGTTTTTATTCTTCAATTTGTTAATATGGTGTATCACATTGATTGATTTGCGTATATTGAAGAATCCTTGCAACCCTGGGATAAATCCCACTTGATCGTGGTGTATGATCCTTTTAATGTGTTGTTGGATTCTGTTTGCTAGTATTTTGTTGAGGATTTTTGCATCTATATTCATCAGTGATATTGGTCTGTAATTTTCTTTTTTTGTAGTGTCTTTGTCTGGTTTTGGTATCAGGGTGATGGTGGCCTCATAGAACGAGTTTGGGAGTGTGCCTTCCTCTGCAATTCTTTGGAAGAGTTTGAGAAGGATGGGTGTTAGCTCTTCTCTAAATGTTTGATAGAATTCACCTGTGAAGCCATCTGGTCCTGGACTTTTGTTTGTTGGAAGATTTTTAATCACAGTTTCAATTTCATTACTTGTGATTGGTCTGTTCATATTTTCTGTTTCTTCCTGGTTCAGTCTTGGAAGGTTATACCTTTCTAAGAATTTGTCCATTTCTTCCAGGTTGTCCATTTTATTGGCATAAAGTTGCTTGTAGTAGTCTCTTAGGATGCTTTGTATTTCTGCGGTGTCTGTTGTAACTTCTCCTTTTTCATTTCTGATTTTATTGATTTGAGTCCTCTCCCTCTTTTTCTTGATGAGTCTGGCTAATGGCTTATCAATTTTGTTTATCTTCTCAATGAACCAACTTTTAGTTTTATTGATCTTTGCTATTGTTTTCTTTGTTTCTATTTCATTTATTTCTGCTCTGATCTTTATGATTTCTTTCCTTCTGCTAACTTTGGCTTTTGTTTGTTCTTCTTTCTCTAGTTTCTTTAGGTGTAAGGTTAGATTGTTTACTTGAGATTTTTCTTGTTTCTTTAGGTAGGCTTGTATAGCTATAAACTTCCCTCTTAGAACTGCTTTTGCTGCATCCCATAGGTTTTGGGCCGTCGTGTTTTCATTGTCATTTGTCTCTAGGTATTTTTTTATTTCCTCTTTGAGTTCTTCAGTGATCTCTTGGTTATTTAGTAACGTATTGTTTAGCCTCCATGTGTTTGTCTTTTTTACGTTTTTTTCCCTGTAATTCATTTCTAATCTCATAGCGTTGTGGTCAGAAAAGATGCTTGATATGATTTCAAGTTTCTTAAATTCACTGAGGCTTGATTTGTGACCCAAGATGTGATCTATCCTGGAGAATGTTCCGTGCGCACTTGAGAAGAACGTGTAATCTGCTGTTTTTGGATGGAATGACCTATATATATCAATTAAATCTATCTGGTCTATTGTGTCATTTAAAGCTTCTGTTTCCTTATTTATTTTCATTTTGGATGATCTGTCCACTGGTGTAAGTGAGGTGTTAAAGTCCCCCACTATTATTGTGTTACTGTCGATTTCCTCTTTTATGGCTGTTAGCAGTTGCCTTATGTATTGAGGTGCTCCTATGTTGGGTGCATATACATTTATAATTGTTATATCTTCTTCTTGGATTGATCCCTGGATCATTATGTAGTGTCCTTCCTTGTCTCTTGTAACATTCTTTATTTTAAAGTCTATTTTATCTGATATGAGTATAGCTACTCCAGCTTTCTTTTGATTTCCATTTGCATGCAATATCTTTTTCCATCCCCTCACTTTCAGTCTGTATGTGTCCCTAGGTCTAAAGTGGGTCTCTTGTAGACAGCATATATATGGGTCTTGTTTTTGTATCCATTCAGCCAGTCTATGTCTTTTGGTTGGGGCATTTAATCCATTCACGTTTAAGGTAATTATCGATACGTATGTTCCTATGACCATTTTCTTAATTGTTTTGGGTTTGTTTTTGTAGGTCCTTTTCTTCTCTTGTGTTTCCCACTTAGAGAAGTTCCTTTAGCATTTGTTGTAGAGCTGGTTTGGTGGTGCTGAATTCTCTTAGCTTTTGCTTGTCTGCAAAGCTTTTGATTTCTCCATCAAATCGAAATGAGATCCTTGCCGGGTAGAGTAATCTTGGTTGTAGGTTCTTCCCTTTCATCACTTTAAGTATATCATGCCACTCCCTTCTGGCTTGCAGAGTTTCTGCTGAGAAATCAGCTGTTAACCTTATGGGAGTTCCCTTGTATGTTATTTGTCGTTTTTCCCTTGCTGCTTTCAATAATTTTTCTTTGCCTTTAATTTTTGCCACTTTGATTACTATGTGTCTCGGCGTGTTTCTCCTTGGGTTTATCCTGTATGGGACTCTCTGCGCTTCCTGGACTTGGGTGGCTATTTCCTTTCCCATGTTAGGGAAGTTTTCGACTATAATCTCTTCAAATATTTTCTATGGTCCTTTCTCTCTCTCTTCACGTTCTGGGACCCCTATAATGCGAATGTTGTTGCGTTTAATGTTGTCCCAGAGGTCTCTTAGGCTGTTTTCATTTCTTTTCATTCTTTTTTCTTTAGTCTGTTCCGCAGCAGTGAATTCCACCGTTCTGTCTTCCAGGTCACTTATCCGTTCTTCTGCCTCAGTTATTCTGCTATTGATTCCTTCTAGTGTAGTTTTCATTTCAGTTATTGTATTGGTCATCTCTGTTTGTTTGTTCTTTAATTCTTCTAGGTCTTTGTTAATCATTTCTTGCATCTTCTCGATCTTTGCCTCCATTCTTATTCCGAGGTCCTGGATCATCTTCACTATCATTATTCTGAATCCTTTTTCTGGAAGGTTGCCTATCTCCACTTCATTTAGTTGTTTTTCTGGGTTTTTTTCTTGTTCCTTCATCTGGTACATAGCCCTCTGCCTTTTCATCTTCTCTATCTTTCTGTAACTCGAGTTTGATTATTGTGAGTCTCTATCTGTCAGAAAGATCTGCTCCTTGGTGGGTTGACAAAATCTAATTCCTGAGTTAGCAAGCTTGAGGGTGGGATTCATATTGTTAATGAACTCACCAAGGTAAATACCACCTGGCAAGCTTCTAGAAAGTCAGCCACCTGGCTTTCATTGTCCACACCTGTCCTCTTCTTTCAAAAGCCAACTGACATTTAATACATTAAAAAAAATTGCCTCTAGGAACTATAAAGAAAACACTACGCACAGACAAAGGCAGGATACTAAGAGAGCCATGGTGTATATGTGACTGCCATCCTCTGATTCCTCATTCATGGCTGATATAATTGATCACAGAAATCTTCTGGGTTGAGCCAATATGGCTTCTGAGCCCTGCTAACATGGTATCACAAAAAGACACTAACAATTGATCTGTGTTCGAAGATGGTGAGGCTCAAAGACGTGAGATATCAATATCTGTTTGTCCCAGTAAGATTGGGTTATTTTGTAAATTGAGCCCTGAGTGCACACACTTTAGGTTCATAGGCACTGATGTAAGAGGAACAGAGAGATCCTGGGTGAGGCTTATCATGACATAAGGCTTCAACAATAGTGAATGCAGAGGGCGATAGACTTTGATTACTAAGAGGTAAGGGTGTGACGCTAAGGAATCGTAAGTAAAGGAGGGGAGGGAAATAAACAGCTTTATATACCAGAGTTGCATTTCAACATCGTTTTAAGAGTAAAGAACTATAAATAATGCACATTCCCAATAACCAACCGAAGAGTGTATAAGCTACAAGAACTTTCACTGAATAGCTTTTTATCTAGCTGATGTCTGGCATTCATAAAGACTATGTTATAACAGGTGAATGTACTTGTGCTATAATGTTAAGTGAAAAACTCAGGATACAGCATCAAATATAATATAGTGCCAATAATGGTGTGAAAAAAAACAATACACCCAGTCACGGGGGGTAAATTTAAATGGGACTAACTGAACACTGACTCTGGCTGTTGTCTACATGATGACACATTAGCTAAGTATTATTATTTTTTCTCTTCCTCCTCCTTCCTTTTTTTTTTTTTTTTGTCATTTCCTGTTTGGTATTTTATACACACAGACACAAACACACAGAAACTGGTAGTGGAAACTGTAGAAGTCAAGTTCCCACTCTACTTTCTATGAGGTCCCTTGCATTTGGTAGCAAAAAAGTGAACTTCCTCCTTTCCTCACTGCATCGAGATTAAAAATCTAGTCTGGTGAGAAAAACAAAAGCGTACTTCGTCATTAAGTTTGCCAAGAAAGGCCCTTCTCAAAATGTGGCTGTGGTTTTTGACAACGCTGTGTGATTTCAAAGTTCCTAAGAAGGCATGAATCAGTGGCAATCTAGTCATGGACGACTGCTCCCCATGGTAGAAGAGGTCTGCATTGACCCCTGGCTCTGTGGACAGAAGGGTGGCTGGGCTGGGAGACCTGCATACTTAATGATCAGTTACTACACAGATTCTGTCGTCTATGGGGCACCAAGTAGACTCTGGGCAGCTGTGCCCAGGGTACTGACCTTCCTCTGGGCGACCAAGCCCTTCGCACCAGGGTGCCCCATCTGTCCTACTGCTGCTCGAGGGAACTGTGCCTTTGTGAGTTATTTCAGCGTTTGCACCTTCACCACTAAATGGAAATACAACCATGACTAGCAGAAAGAGAAGTACACTAACTTGTCGGCAAGAATTAAAAATTGTGCTAAATAGATGCATCAGGTCGTTAAGGAAACAGAGAATCTCGGAGGAGGGGAGAAATGTACGGGCCTCTTTGTCTAACTCCCATCTATTTTGGGAGTCTCCTCGATGAGACTGAGAGCTGGGGGTTCAAGCTCATCACTACTTTTATTGGGAGGAGGAGAGCAGACAGATCAAGGCTTCGCTTTCTGCTTCGGGGTCAGCCCTAGGCAAATCTGTTAATTAGGCTAAATCTGGCCTGCTTCGATACTCTTCAGCTTTCCTGCTCTGCACCCTCTCCCCTCTCTCCTCCAGGACAGGCTCCCCGTACCCTTAGGCGACCCCAGATAAAGAACTTTCCATTCCCCAGTGTTTACACTGCTCACTCCACCTGAAGTCCTGTACCTACTGAGCTCTGTCTCTACCTTGGTGTGAGCTGATAAATACAGAGTCTTACACTTCCAATAGGGGTTCTTTCTGAAGGCACTGATCCAGACCAAAGGACTGGTTCCAACAGTTGGCAAATGCCACCCGTTTAGTTAGATTGGCTGGGAAGGTATTCGGGGGCAAAGAGAACTTGAAGCTTTTCTCAAAAATAGCCACAGCATCAGTAACTAAAAGTGGCACTTATTCAGAACCCAATCTGCAAATGGGATACTGTGCTACGTGTTTTCCAGACATTATCTCCAAGTCTTCTTTATTCACTAGCATTTGCTGTATAACAAACCACCACAGAACTCAGTGGGTAAAACAATAACAACTTTTTATATAAAAAATTCATGACTCTGTGCATGGGCTGAGTTCCTTCTCTGGTGTAGACTGGCTTGACTGATCTCTGCTGGGCTCACTCTTGTGTCTGGGGTCATCTGTTGGCTTGGTTAGTAGCTGGATGACCCAAGAATGGTCTCACTCATGTACCTGGAGGTTGGCAGGCTATCTATACTAGGGCAACTTGGCTCCCTACATGTGGCCTCTCATGCTCCAGTGGACTAGCTCAGGCTCACGCATGTGGTGGTCTCAGGGTCCTATGTAACAAGAGAGCAAGCCCCAATATCTAAATGCTTTTCATGCCTGTGCTTGTGTTATTTTTGCTAAGGTCCCATTGGCCAATGCAAGTCACTTGGTCAACCTGATTTAAGTGGTGGACAAATAGATGCCACCTCTTAATGGGGGGGGGTGAACAACGTCATATAGGATGGGTGTGGATACAGTGGAGGGAAAAACTGCTTTTCTTTCTTTTTTAAAAAAATAATCTACTACCTTTACAATCTACCATACCTTCCCCAAACCCTAAATTGTGGTTGTATAGAAGAGCAAAGTGAGACTTAGAATGGTTAAATGACATCCCCAAGAAAAGCGAGACTGGGTTGGATTGGAATCAGGTACGAACTCATATCTTAAAATATATCTATATTATAAATACATATGTATTTATAATATAAATACATATTTATAATATAGACTATAAATATAAATATATAAATGCATAAAAATAATAAGCTTTGTTTAAATATAAATACCTTAAAATATATAACATACACCCACACAGAGTAGTAAGTAAAGATATATAAGTACGCATGAGTTAGTATAACCACATATACTTCCAGACTCTCCCCACTGAGAGGTCCTAGAAGCAATGATACTGCAGTAGTAATGAGCACACCTAGCGCCCAGATCTTGGTTTCTAAATATCATTCTCCAATAAATGGAACCAAGGCTCCCTGGAAAATGAGTTAACTCCAAGAATGGGACAGAGAAATACAAGATGACATGTAGCATCCCACAGTGCCGAAAGGTGAGGAAGTGCTCAAAAAATGATGGGGCATGTTGGAAGGGTACAGGAGCCAACCTGAAAGAGCTCTCATTGGTCAAAGCTGGCCAAATGATATAACGGTATTATTATATTATGCCCTATAGAACAAAATAAATATATGTGTCCATACTGATGTGAATGGATAAATAATTAAATAAATGAAGAAGGGACAGCCTTCCATAGAGAGGAATTCTGATTCATAAATGTAGAAGGAAAACAACTTATGGTTACCAAAGGGGAATGGCGGGGAGGGACAAATTAGGAGTTTGGGATTGACATATACAAACTACTATATATAAAAGAGACAACCAATGAGGACCTACTGTATAGCACAGGGAATTCTACTCAGTATTCTGTAATAACTTACCAGGGAAAAGAACCTGAAAAAAAAAAAAAAGATATATATGTATGTATAACTGAATCACTATGCTGTACACCTGAACTAACACAACAGCGTAAATCAACTATACTTCAATAAAAAATAAAATAAAACAAATGTGGATGACATGAGGGAAATGGAAAATTATCATTGGAACACCATAATATTAATTGTTTCAGGCAAGATCCATAGATAGATGCTAAAATTAATGGATGAAAATGTGAAGAGAAATAGTCTCAAAGTACCTCCTCTCAAGATATGTATTAATTACAAAGGGGAAAACAGTAACTTTCAGTGCATAAATCCAGCAGACAACACTTTAGCCAAGAGATCAAGGTTAACATCACCAGTTACAAGACATTTTCATGCCATGTACCATCTGATACGATGGGCTGAGCAGGGCAAACCGCGTCTGTGTATTCTTGCCAAAAATACATAAACTCAATCTAATCAGGAGAAAACATCAAACAAACCCAAACTGAGGACGTTCTACAAAGTAATTCACCAGACTCTTCAAAAACGTCAAGGTCATTTAAAAAATAATAATATTAATGAAGACCGAGAAACTATTGCAGATCAGAGGAGACGGGTGAGACATGACAATAAATGCAGAGTGGTACCTGGGTTGAATCCTGGAACAGTAAAAGAACCTGAGTGGAAACATCAGTGAAATGCAAATGAAGTGTTAGTTGAGTTGAGTTAATAGCATTGTGCTAATGTGAATTTCTAAGTGCGAAAAAAACGCATCAATGTTAGTATTAGCAGGAGCTGGGTGAAGGGTGCATTGGGAGTTCTCTGCACTACTGTTGTGACTTTTCTGTAAGCTGAAATTTATTTCAAAACAAAAAATTAAAATAACAAACAAACACAAACCTAACTTCCCCAAGGTCATAGCTCCTTGTGGCTGCTTGAATTCAAGCCCAGTTTTGCCTGGTCCCTGAGTCTATGCTTTTTTTCCCTCTGCCATACTTTCCCCACCCACCCTGCACAGACCGCAGCCTCAGAATTGGTTAAGACTGGACTAGGACACCCCTTCCAAATGAATTATTTTATGGGAAAAACCGGCGGCACAGTTAGGCATAAACCCACTTACTTCAAATGGGGAAAATGAGGCAGAGGCTCATTAAAATGTACATCGAGGATATCCGCTCTCAGCTCATTGTCCCAACTGCCTGGATATGCCACGTTATAATGTCGTTTCTTGATTCCCTGAAACTGTTAAATCAGTACAGCACTACACATCTCAACCTTCAACCATATTGTCACTTAAAATGAGTGTCTGGAAGGCCATCCTTCCGGGAATATTAGTTACCTTGTCCATTACTTACTTAATCATAGCTTGCAGTTATTTTTGCCTTGTGGAGACTGACTATAGATTATGGGCTACAACACAGCAAAGCCACACTTAGCAAATTACATGGCATGGGAAAACCCTTGCTTTGGGGCAAAAATTACATATTTCTTTAAATATATGTTTTAGCAAATTATATTAAGCCTATAAAACAAAATCCAGGAGCACATTCTGTGGCCTGTAGGACATATCTGACAACTGACTCAATCTCCGGCCCACTCCTAAATGGGGGTTGGAACGGAGAGGTCCTAGTTGAATTCACGTCGGTAAGGCCCATGGTCAGTGAATTTCTACTTGCAGACCAGTATGATGAAAGGCTAGAAATCTTCTTGGTCGTTGCACGTGATGCAGTAAATAAAGTAGCCAAACGGTCTTAAATTTCATTTTCAGCAGCAGTAGCACACGAATAGGTACTGTTTTCTCACTGCTGTGAATGGGTTCCTTTACTTTTATTTATTTCTTTTTTTAAAGAAGCCCATCGAAGCACCTTGGGACTGGATAAAAATGGAAGCAAGATAAGAAGAAAGTGCGTGGATGCAGGGTTATTAACCAGGAGGAGACAACGACCCTTTGGAATGAAGGTCGTCCATTTGTCTGTAGCTTTGCCAAGCGCTTCGTTGGGCTGTGTCCGCTGGGCCGGAGATGGTCTTTTAGGCTTGTAAAGGAAGTTAGACTTCGTGCCTCAACGGGCCAGTCTCTGTGGCTGTGAAGGCCGAATATCCTAAGGTCAGCCATCATCAGCTCTGATCTCTGGGTGGATGGTCCCTGGGGGGCTGGAGTGAAGTCATCAGGCCAGCTCATGCAATGACATTGTTAGCCAAGGCTGCAGCCAGCTCCAGCCAGGGCCATACAAGACTTAACGCAAGTAGGAGGGCTCTGGGGTTCCCGGATGTATCTTGTAAGGCAGCCAGTTGCCCAGCTGAAAAGTCTGCAAGATCTTGCTTCAAAAACGTATGTTTTAATTTGAGGATATTAATTACATGGAAATGATTTGACTCCATGATTTATAACCCCGCCAGAGTTCTGCGGTCTTTCCCTCCATATGTGCCGCTGCCATTTTCCCTTTTGTATACCTATCATTTCCCATTGTTTATCTTCCCTGATTGATGTTCGGGCTCGGGATGTTTTCCATTATGAGATTCATAATTATCACTGGTAATAGAGAAGGCTTCCCTATTATCTTCAGCGAGACTGCCCAAATTATTCACTGTAGCCTACTGGTACCACACCGCAGGAAAATAAGAATTTATTTCCCATCCCAGGCATATGGTAGATAAGAGGATGTATTTATTTCTCCATGTTTCAAAAGGATTAAGCTTGGAAAAAATAAATATCACTTAGGCTGTCAGTAAGCAGAAGTTTATGGTTCTGAGTTTAGAGGGCCTCTCTTGGGCTAGGAATAGCAAATCTAAACCCTGGTTTTAAAAAGAGGGAGAGGATAAGGAGGTGGAGAATCAATTATGGTTTTACTTGGCTAAATAAGTGAATGCTATATATTTCAACCATTGTATTGGTCTACAAGGCACCCAGTACCACCTTGGACCGCCATGTTAAATAACGCACCGGCTTATTTATAAAAATGTTACTGAATTCCAACAGTCCTTGACCCCTGGCTATTTCGAGAGCACGCTGAATACATCATCTGGGTTTTGCCTAATTACACATAATTAGGAAATGTAATTACGCTTTTCAGTGTTGCTCTGCCATTAGGAACTGAGTGGACAGCTGAAAAACATGAGTAAGGATTCAGTGCTTCAGAGAAAACAAATTAAAAATATGAGCCAACCTCTAAAAATAGGGATTGCACTGAAGGTTAGTAAATCAAACTTATAAAAAAACATAATAAAAAAAATCGCTCTTGGCTCTGGCTAAATATTTGATACAACAGTTATGCTGGCTGCCTTTGTATCGGGGACTTACTTAATGATACATCATTTGCATCCATGCTGAGCCAGGGAGAGGGAAGGAATTATTTCGCTCCTCAATTACTTTGATTTGCTAACTTTCTCACGTGTTTATGCCTTTTTATTTTTACTTCCTCCTTTACACTGGATTCCCCACTCTAGCTGAGCAAGAAGCTCCCAATTAGTCCACAGCAAAGAACCACAACATTTCATCCGTGAGTCTGCTGCATGCGAAGGCTGCTCATGTCCCAACACGGGCAAGTCTCAGCCCCTGAGCTGGCGCTCCCACGTCAGCAATGTAGGAAGGAACTCTTGGCTTTGCAAGTCTACCAGGCAGCCGCCATAATAATAACATAATAATAAACATGTCCTAAATATGGCTGGACGTCTACTATCAACCAGGCACTGACCTGGGTGGCTTCACCACCCCAAAAGCTAAGAATTTCACAGGTGAGGAAACTGAAAGGTTACCCAGCTTAAAGGTACAAGTTCACGAAGGATGTGGAATCGGGAGCCTTGTATATTCCGATCTCAGCTTTTGCTGAACTTCCCTCTACTGTCATGGTAGCTGACAGCCACAAATTAACACACTCCATTAAATGCGCTATTTACGGAAACACTTCTATGGTGCCCAAAAAAATTAAAAAGAGGAATGACTGCCAAAAGCAAAGGCCCAGACATGAGTGCAGTATCGGCAGCACTTTTGTTCCCAGCAGGAGACTGTGGTAAAACAGCCGGCCCTGCTAGAAGCTGCCCGTCTACTCACCAACTGCAGGACAGGGTGTGTGTGTGCACGCATTTCTATATATTAGGTTTCAGTTTCATATTTCTTCCTCTCTTGTGGAGTGAAAGCTTTCTTTCAAGCCTGTCTTCAGCCCGTCTTGTGTTTTACATGCACCTCTTCGAATCATATTAGATCCTGTTACACCCATTTCCAACTTTGTCTTCCTTCTCCTCTTCCTCAGTCCCTGTACAGCTGAATCTGTTTAGAATCAACTTCCCTTGGATTATTTTATGAGGCACACTTCTGCTCACTCCAACCCCAGATGGAGACACGCGTCCCCTGGCCACCTCGAAGCGGAGATGCTGATGATGACTTGACTTCCGATCGTGACTCTTAGTATGTCTTCTCCCCAAGAAAAGAGCTGGGTCCCCCACATGTCTGCAGGCCCTGCCTGGTGGTTAATTAGATCAGTACCACTCAAGCCCAGCAATCCAAGGCCTTCATTTAAAAATTTTTTTTATTTTACTATTATTATTTTTTGGCTGCATTGGGTCTTCATTGCTGTGTGCGGGCTTTCTCTAGTTGCGGCGAGCGAGGGCCACTCTTCGTTGCGGTGCGCGGGCTTCTCATTGCGGTGGCTTCTCTTGTTGGGGAGCACGGGCTCTAGGCATGCGGGCTTCAGTAGTTGTGGCTCGCGGGCTCTAGAGCGCACGCTCAGTAGTTGTGGCGCACGGGCTTAGTTGCTCCGCGGCATGTGGGATCTTCCCGGACCAGGGATCGAACCCGTGTCCCCTGCACTGGCAGGCAGATTCTTATCCACTGTGCCACCAGGGAAGCCCCAAGGCCCTGATTTTTAAAGAGATATTTTATACTTCCTTGATAAGGTCCTGAAATGAAATTCATGAATAATATAACCTATCCATATACACACAATTAACAAAAAAAATTAATAGGATGTCCTACCTTTAAAGAAGAGGAGAAAACTGATAAAATAATATGCACTTTTTAAAGGTAACTGCTTGGATAAGATGATACCAGAAGTCCATAATGAAACAGACAAATGTTGGCACCTACTTGTAGGTTGGGATTCAAGGAACATAAATCAAAATTTACCAAATTTTGTTGATATGTTCTGTTTACACTTGACATCTTGAAATAATATATTTTTATGCAGACATAGTATTGTATTGGTAAACCAGCTCTCTGGAAAGAAATACAGACACACACACCACCCACCACCACCCTGATTGGTAGCATTTGCCAATTTCCATGGTGTAAATACTCTCACCATGGTTAGTCTCAAGCTACCAACATGACATCACAGAATGCAAATTTGGGAAGAAATGGGCAAAATCTGCTCATATGAGCTGGTAGGAAGCAGCTCTGGCACATAAGCTATTTAATCACCATGAGTATAACAGCTATAAATGTAGACAAGTCTCATGTTATGATGACACTACAATGAGAGGCACTGCATGATTTTTCAAGATGGTGACCTAATCTTGCTAGCTTTGAATAAAACACAGTACAATCTTCTGTTAATTTACAAGGCCCTTGCATTTCTAGGAGAATCCATACCCATTGTGTTTCTGGCAAAACAGAGTGGATTCTGGGCTGAGATCACTGCAGACAGGTAGTTCACTGATGTGAATGTCTAATGGCACATGTGTGTGTTACCAGGATGCGGGCAATTTCTTTTTATAGCATTGAACTGTCTATGGCATCACAGGATGAATTTATGGACGCCAAGTGCTAAATACCAGAGACTGCCATAAACGCCTCCACAAACTGCCAAAAGTTTCCCTAACTGGCAGTCCGGCTTCTGTTGAGAACCACATCTAGAACTTTGCTGACTAAAGTGTGGTCCTTGGACCAACAACAATGGCATCACTTGGGAGCCTGTTAGTTTGTAAGAAACGCAGAATCTCCACCTAGACCTGCGAAACCAGAATCTGCATTTAACAAGATTCCGGGCCCCCCAGTGACTCGTAGGCACATTACAGAGCAGAAAGACCTCGGTTAGCTTGCGAACTTCGAGACTGACCAACTGTGCAGAAATCCTGCTTAACGATGATACAAACAATGCAACATAAACCACTGGCTCCGTAGAAAAGCTAAGTAATAAGCCTCAACTTAGTGGTGGCGCCATGCTCTGCCACCATCCCTCTTCGTTATAACCACACTGCACGGCCAGGAGCTCCTGTGCACCGACTGTCTGGAGGACTACTGAATGAGTCAACAGAAGACGTACTGAGTCCTTACTATGTGTGCTATCTCACACCTCCTCTCACCTAACCCATACATTGATCTCTCTTTAAAATAAGAACATGATGAGAGAAGCAAGGCACAGAGAGGTTCAAGACTTCACGAAGCGTCACACAGTTAGGAATGTGAACAGTCAGGATTAGCAATGGTAGTTATTCTATATTAAAAAAAATTATTCTGGATACTGGGGGGTGGGGGGGGTGGGATGAATCGTGAGAATGGGATTGACATACACACACTACTATGTAAAAAATAGATAACTAATGAGAACCTATAGTATAGCACAGGGAACTCTACTCAATGCTCTGTGGTGACCTAAATGGGAAGGAAATCCAAAAAAGAGGGGATATATGTATACGTATAGCTGATTCACTTTGCTGTACAGCAGAAACTAACACAACGTTGTAAAGCAACTATACTCTAATAAAAATTAATTTTAAAAAAATTAAGAAAAAATTATTCTATGAGTGCACAGTGAGTGTCAGCTGTGAGGTGCTGTAGGCAATGGGCTCCTTCCATCCCATAACGATGACAGCTTACTCTTTCATAAATCTGTGTATCTGCAAAGCAAGTTCACAGGTGTCAGCTCATTTGAACTTCCAAACGCCCAATAACCTACTAAACTCGACTGAAAGATGAAGAAACTGGGACTCGGAAAGGAAGAGTGAAGGAACTTGTCCACGTTACTCAGCTACTAAGTGGTAACAATAGAAAGACAACTGAGGTAGGTGTTGGCTTGTATTTGCCTCGAGGCTTAGCTAATGCCTGGAGTTGGGAGGTCATGCAAAAGGCGCCTTGGGATAGGGGGGGGTGGTACTGGGAGCTGGGTGTCTCAAGATGTCCCCCACCTCTTCCTTGGCTCTATTTTATTGTCCCCAACCAAGCATGTCATTTGGCAGGAACAACCAGGGATGTAGGTTAAATATCAGATATGCTGTCCCTTCCTCACCCACCCAACCTAACCTCATTCTCCCTTCCTCCCCCCAGTAACTGTGAGAACTCAGGGAAATTAAAATGGGAAAATAAACACGTACTGACAATCTGGGATGCAGTTCAAGTAACAGCCATAAGTAATATTTATAGCAAAATCTTAACACCTATTAGCATGAGCAAGGAGGGGGAAATAGCTGCAGCTCTGCACATAAAATGTGTCCATTCCTTATCCACAGCTCCTCGGCTCCTTGGAGGGTGATCTTGTTGCTACCTTTTCACCAAAACCAATGCCAGACCAACAGGTTTAAACATAGCCTCCGGACAGCAAGAGGGAGAGGGAAAGAGAGAGAGAGGGAGAGAGACCAAAATGGAAACGGTGACTCTCTCGGGGTGGAGGGCTCATGGGTGATTTCAGTGTTCTTCCTGGTGAATTGTTTTCCCCAAATGTTCTGCAGTTTTTTTAAGGTAAACTTTCAGTTTTGAGATAATTATAGATTTACACGCAGTTGTAAGAAATAATACAGAGATCCCAGGCATCCTTTATCTAATTTCTCCCACTGGTACTGTCTCTCAAAACGAGATAGGACAATATCACAACTGGGAAATTGACATGACGACAGTCAAGATGCTGACCATTTTCATCCCACCAGGATCCTTAACGTTGCCCTTGTATGGCCACCCCTACTTCTCTCCCGCCCCTGTTCCTCCTTACCCCTGGCAAACACTAATCTGTTCTCCATTTCTACAACTTTGTCATTTCAAGAGTGTTACGTAAATGGAATCATACAGCACATAACCTTTTGGGATTGACTTTTTTTTTTCATTCTTCTATAGTTCTTTTGCAGTCAAAGAAGATACGCTGCGTGTGTGTGTGTGTGTGTGTGTGTGTGTGTGTGTGTAAAGCCTCACCATTTTAAGGTGCAACTGTTTCTTGAGTTGTCTCAACAATGCGGATTCAATGTCTAGGAACTGCAAATGTGTCCTCTTCTTCTGAGATGTGATCCTTGACCTTCTGGGGTTTGGTTAAGTGTTTCTGTCCTCTCTTCACTGGGTTTAATGTCCCTGGGTTTCTGGCATTCTGGCTGAACTAGCCCCCCGTTCTGATGACAGTTGGTTTTGCTTCCTGGGAATGACCAAAGCACAGCCCCAGCTCCCTGGATTGCTTTCCTCTGCTTCTCCACCACCCACAAAAAGCTACTGTCCAAAGCACAGCCGCACAGAGTTACACAAGGAGGCTCCCAAGCCACCAGCCTTCCCTACAAACCTGGACGCAGAGGGAAAGGGTCATGGCCAAAAGATGGCTTCTGGCTTCTAATTTTGTAGGGCATTCTAGAAACCAGAGTGAGGTGTAGTAAAAAGAACTTTGGAGCCATAGGGAGTGAATTTTCCCACTCTAGGTTTTTCTGCCCTTGAGCAGGGGTCTGAGACTCAGTTTTCTCAACTGTAAAATGGGGACAAAACCACATGCCTTTATATTTATGGATTTTATCTATGCAGAGTGATTATGAAAATTAACTAAAGTAGGGGTAACTCTTACCGCCGCACATGTAACACGTCCAAGTCTGTGAGACCTCTGGCTATTGTTACGGCTAATAAATCAAAGTCATACAGATAAATTCACCTTGGGAATTCACTTTGGTTTCTAGTCACTCAATCATTTTCTCTCTCCTTCTCAGTATATAATACAAAATACTCGCTTCCCCAAGAAATGATTTCTAGGCAAGATCCATGCAGATGCCTCACTAAGCGGTCTGTATTAAATCCCCAATCTTGCGTGGCTTGGGGAAAAAAAAAAAGCGTCTCACTCCTGAGAAGTGTTCAGGCTTTGAGTGATGTCAAAGGCCTTTGAACAAGCCTTAGAAATGACATCCATATTTGTCCATTTTTGACTTAAATTGCTTTTGGTTCAACCACTGCCATGAATCGCCTTGATGCGGTATCCTCCAGAATGACACAAAACGCAGAGGAAGCAGCAAGTTGCTGGCAAGGATTAGGAAGTAAAGGAGTCACTGTCTCGTTCACTTCTCCAAGGGTTGGAAGCAAGGAAAATGAAAGTCGCGTTGAAAGGTAGTCTCCACAAACCATGATTAGAGCAAGTGACATTTTACACAGCTCAAGCCTTCTGGTTTATCCTAGCCGTTCCAACAAAAGCCATCTACATACAGCTCACTGTTTCTTGACGTTTCCACATGTTGCTTTTGCCTTCTCCTCCTCCTCCCTCCCTAAGCAGCAAGGAACAATTTGTGATTCTGGAATTTCTCATTAGTATAATCTGGACTCTGGCTTCCATGGTGTGGGATGAAGATGGGGCTTCTACGTTCTGAGAACAACCTCTACTTTCCCTTTCCTCTCTTCTACTCTACTTCCCCATCCATCGTTCATCTCTACCTGCTAAACCCTGACTCTGGTAAAAAAAAAAAAAAAAAAAAGTTCTTGGCAAAGGCCTATCTACTGCCTGGCTCCCTCAGCTAAGAAATTCGATTTCATCTCAGTCCTGTGATTAGGAATCCAAACCACAGGGGCTTCGGATGCAGAGAATGATTACGTCGATCTGAATTTAGATACAAGATCTTGGGTTCCAGTCTCCGCTCTGCCACTTACCAGCTGCCTGATCTGAGACGAGTTGCTATGTATCCCCGCATCTCACCTTCTGTACCAGGCAAATGGTCTAACACCATCCACCTTGAGGTTTGTTTTGAGGATTAAATGAGGCGCTGCCTTTGCAAGGCCTGAGTGCAGTGCAGGGGCTTATACTACTCACTCCTTTTCTTTCCAATCTGCATGCATGATGACATGCAGGGGGCAGAAGTGTCTGAAAGTACTGAGGCAGGATCCCTCCTTACTAAGCTCCGGGACGCTGCCGTTCAGGTGGGTCCATGGTGCTGAGCCCTTGTGCGAAGGAGAAAAAGGAGAATTCAGTCCCATGGGAGCCACTGTCCAAATTGCAAAGAAAGCCCCCGACCTCCGGCCAGGGCCACTGGCTTTTGCGAATGGAAACATGACTCTGGCCCCCACGTTTGCCCCCTGCCAGGCGTCCTCACATAGACCACTCCTGCCCAGCCTTACAGGAAGCTCGCCCAGAGTGCTCTGAGCTTTTGGAAAGGGAGAGTCAACCCAGGTGGGAAACAAATGCCTATTATCCACTGTTGTTCCTGTCTCTTTACAGAGAAGAGGCCTCGCTGTATAGATCTCTTCATTTTCATGTGTGCATACAAGGTCACTTTCTCAACCAATCAATAGAACGATCTGAACACACAATTTTCATGTCACAGTGTATTCTGGAATTGAAATACATGGATGGGAACAAGAATAGCAAGGCTTTGAAGAAGTGGCAGCCTGGGTAGGCACATCATTTTATATTGTCTTGTCGTTTGTCTCAAACATATCTGAGGATACAACTGAGATCCCTACCTTCATGGAAAGTCAGAAACAAAAAACAAAGTACTCTGAATGATTTAAGATTTGAATTTTGCCTCTTTTCTTACTAAACGATGTCCAAGAGATTTTTCTAAATGTCTCCTAGCGATATTTTCGCAATAGTTTCGTGGGGTTTTTTTTTTCCACTTTAGTTTCCCCTTCTAGCCAAGTCTGCCCACCTCTTCAAGAGGTCAGACTGGTGAAGGATGAATTCTCCAACTGCTGTGTGTTCTTAGACAAGTCACTTAACTCCTCTGTTTCTCCCTCTATGAAACGCAGTCATAATAACTGCTCTAGCCAATAGGAGTGCCATTAAGGTCCAAAGCCGATCTGTGTATGAAAATTATGTGAACATCTTTAAGGGCTCCAAATGTTTGACTGCATACCATGTCCAGCATACCTCCACTTTTTTTTTTCTTTCAATATACAAGTGTTTCACTAACACACTCATGGACACTTTTTATTTTAATGGATGTTTCCCTTTTAAAGTCACCTTTGTTATTGACCCCCTTTAAGAGGATTCGATAGTTATCAGTACATAGGTTTCGAGTCTCTATTTTACTATTAGGGTGTTTTGCACATCGCTTTGAATGTTGTAGCTAAAAGAAAAGAAGTTAGATTGAAATATTAAATAGTTTGGCTAGGCAGAGACATTTTACCGGAATGCTGGCGCTTGTTTTCTCAGTATTGAAAAGACCACTATAATAATGAGAGGCAATGTTGAACTAAAAAAAAAGCTTTGGAAGAAAATAAATTGGACTCAAATCCGTATATTAGCTAGCATTTCATTTTTGGAGCTTCACTTGCCTTCTCTGTAAAATGGGCACATTTACAGCAACCTCCAGAACTCCTGAAAGGATTGAGTCCTCAAAGAGACCAGAAACAAAGTTTGTAAGATCCTCAGCAGAGGGTCTGGTTCATGGTAGACCCTCGATAGATGTGAACTGCCATCATGATAGCTCAGATGAACGCGGTATGTACACATGACTGTTATAAATAGTCATGATAATAATAAAAACTAAACCTTCGTATTTATATATTCCCCAGTATTTTTGGTTCCACATAAACTAGTCAACTGACACACACAAAATACCAAGGTTAGCTTTCCTCTTTGTCTGCAACCCCTCCAGACCCTAAATTCGCTGCAATATAAAAAATCCTTAATCTATTTAGAACTCGGTAGAATGTTCAAGAACAGAACAAGGATTTCTGGAACCCAGCCTCTACCTGTAACAAACGAGGCTGTACCTAACGAATCCCAGGCAACCGGGATTTCACATCCTGGACCTTGCTGTATCTGCCAGCCTCCGTCCCTTGTTTACAGACCCCCTGAGGATGCACTTTCCACATTTACTGTGTTTCTTTGGATGGCAACCTACACACCTCTCAATAAATTGTGGTTTGCCTAGGAGCTGACGGGCGCAGAAAGCGAAATTCAATTTGCGCCAATTTATGAGACACACATACGGCAATCTTGGAAACTTTCCTGGGGCTCACTTTATAAATTAACCCCTTATTTCAATATTCTGCAGACTTAGCACAGGCCGGTGTTTGATGGGGACAGGGGCCCAGGTCAGCCTTTTGGGTCTCCTGCTATTTGCTGCCACAATACACGGGCCCCGCTCAGCACAGACTACGCTGATTTACGAGATTTATGAGAAAAGGGAAGTGTTTGCACCTCTTCGTCATTCAGGCCACAGGGTCCCTGGTCTTACTGGGCTCTGTGTGTACTAACTTCCAGACTTCCATAACCGAGGCAGCACACGCGAAAGCCAGAGTGTGGGATGCGTGTGTGGGCAGCGTTTGGATTTGACTGAAGATGGCTTCATTCATTCACTCATTCATTGATTCAACCAGAATGTTTGGCAAAAGCCAAAGGGATACAAAACAGAATGAGACGCGATACCTGGCCTCAAAGAGTGTATATCCCGCCTGTATGTTACGGTAGGAAAAGCATGAAATTTATGAGCCAGCAGAGCTTGACTGCAGGGCTGCCTCTTCCACTTATGAGCTGTGTGATTCTGGGTAACTTCCCGATTCTCTTAAGCCTCAGTGTCATCGCCTGCAAAATGGGTACCATCCTACCCAATTTCACAGAGGATGCATTGAGGAAATGATGCTCGGGAAATTGCTGTGAAAACTCTAAGCAGCATACAAGCGTTCAAGACTCTTACACATGTGCCAGCAATGCACTGGAGGAAGGAAGACAGCGGGCAGTAAAGGAACAAAAGAGAAGTCAGTGAAAATCAGACACAGGAGTGGAGAGCCTAGTGGGGTTATTCTAACTAGGTGGTCCTCGTTGTAAGTTGTGCATACCGTAACCCGATTTTCTTTCCTCGCAGTAAAGAAGAATGTGGAGGAAGAGGAATAGGACGCAGGGGAAAGAGGAGGAGATGGCCAGACCGCTAAGTGGAAGACAGAATCATGTCCATGTTGGAGGAAGAAGCGGTGGACTAAAAAGCGTGTGAACTGAGGATTGGTGTGAAAAGAGGAAAAACAATAAAAAGAGAAACTGCTGACCCCAGTCGCTTTGTTTTTCTAGATCCCACCAATGCTCAACTGAAGACTCTGAGGGTGGGACCCACCACACTGTCCAATGCAGTGATTCTTCATGGCAAGCTTCTTACTCTCGGGGCGGGGATAAAATAAAATTGATGATTTCAAAAGCTACGGCTGTAATGGTTATAAGTGGATGGAATCGGTCTTTGGAGAACTTCTCTAAGGAATACGATCAAGGGAGTTCAAGGTTCCCTCCCTGACGTTATCACCTCTGCTCACTCGCTGGCCTCTGTGACCCCACCGTTAAAGATGGACTCCTCTGGGGTGTCTATGCTCCAATCACAACCACTCCAGAAAAGGCGATGACTTTTCTGATGCACAGGGAAGGGATGGCTGCATTTCCCCACACTTCATGCCTCTGCCAACAGCTGAACCAGTGAACCTATCAGGTGTCCATGAGAGCCAGTGGACTGAAGTGGCAGATTGTGGTGATTTTAAAATATGCCAACAAGTTCCTGGTTAGCCCTCCCTTCAGTGTGGAGCCAGTTTCCCCTCTCCTTAAGCACAGTCTTTAGTGGCTCTTTTCCAGTGACTAGAATGCAGATGAAGATGTAGTGTCTGACAGTGTGTGATGTCCAAGATGAGCGTCTAAAAGGCATCGGAGGGACTTCCCTGGTGGTCCAGTGGGTAGGACTCCGCGCTCCAAATGCAGGGGGCCCGGGTTCAATCCCTGGTCGGGGAACTAGATCCCGCATGCATGCCGCAACTAAGAAGCCCGCGTGCCGCAACTAAGACCCAGCACAGCTTAAATAAATAAATGTTTTTATTTTTATATATATAAAAATTACATACATATTAAAAAAAAAGGGCGTTGGCGCTTCGTCCTCAAACTCTCTCTGAGATCACCCACGTGGCCAACTGCTGTATTGTGAGGATGCCCAAGCATCACCATGGAGAGGCCCACACGGTGAAGAATTGAGGCCTCCTGCCCAAAGCCATGTGTGTGCGCCATTTGGGATGTGAAACCAACAGCCCATGAAGCCTTGAGAGACCACAGCCCCAGCCAACAGCTTGACTGCAACTTCACGAGAGACCCCCAAGGCAAAGCCAGCTATCTAAGCTACACCCTAATTTCTGACCCACGGAAGCTGTAAGGTATTAAATGTTTATTGCTTTAAACCATGAAGTTTTTGGGGTAACTTGTTAGGTCGCAATAGATAACTGCTACAAAGACCTAGGGATGAGTGCATGAATCCAGGAAAGAGAGACAGAAGTAACCCAAACAGCTAACCCTGAAAACAAGATTAGAGGAAGGCCATTCAAAAAACAAAAGTTACATCAGGATCGACTATGTTAGAACCTGCCAAGTGTGATTCTCTCTCCCTACCAGCTCCTGCATCTTCTAGGACATTCTATTCTAGGGCTGGGAACGGAGTGCAACAGATAGGTGCTCACTTAAAGCTTCTGGATGTAATTCTAGTAATTGTTATTTTTGCAAACATTATTATGTCCAGGGATTATGCTTCAGGCTTTTTAAGATTTTTCTTTTTTGATCCTCTCAGTGCTCCTGAAAATGTAGCTAGCATTATGATCACACTTTCAAAGACAAGAAAAAAAATTCAAGAAGAGAAAGTTTAAGGGATCTGCCCAAGGTCTCATAACCTAATAGTGTGCAGCCCCTGTCCTACCGTGGAGGTCATGGATGCTGGCACTGTGCAGCTGGGGACACGCACCTGGGTTCCCAGGTGGGGTACCAGTGTACTTCAAGCTACAGGATAAACTCAGTGCATCTTCCTGGAGCATCAGTGTTCCTCACAGCTAAGCAAATTAAAACTTTATTTTTACATTTATATGAACATAGATATCTCGAGTGGAATGCAAACTTCCCCTGAAGCTTTTAAGATAAATCGTAGAGGTTCACAGTGGGCTACTTTCGGGGGTGTCCCAGACCCCCAGGAGCGCATGTGCAGTCTCTGTTGAAAGGGCCGACTGAGGCACAGCTTGTAGAGCAGGAAATGAAGGCTGGATAGGGGACGTGACCTCCAAAGTCACAGAGCTGGCGATTAGAAAGCTGGGGTTCTCAGCCTCCACCTCCTGGCTGAGTCCCATCTCTCCAGGCCCCTCCAGCAGCCAGGCTGCAGCAGCTGCAAGGTCTGAGGGGCTTGGAGCAAAGCCCCTCCTTCTCACACAGTCTTCACTCCCCAAATATCACGTCCCGCCCTCCCCTGCAACAAGCACTGTGATTACTGCTGCATCATTAGTGCCCTCAGAGAAAACACGGTTTCCAGACATTCCTAAATGTGTTTGCAATGACCGCAATGGCCCTTTTGATAAATAATTGAAGAAGAGGCGCCTGACCTGGAGGCTGCAGGGGGTAAGGATGGGACTGGAGGAGGAGGCCAGCAAGCTCTGCGAACAGAAAGCGTCATTTACAGTGGCGAGGAGGCAAGGCGCTCTCTGACTCCCAGGGGGCCCTGAGCTGCTCAGATGTTCCCTCCAATACAAGCTGATGCCATCCCGTTCGGCCAAATCGACCTGAACAGCCCAGAAAGCGCAGCCGCACCTGTCAGCCCCAATCGGCGCTGTGGAAATTTTGTTAGTAAAATAGATGTACCGAGATTCAATTTTTCGATTGTCTGAAGGCTTAATTTAGTGACCTTGGAGAATATCTCCTAGAGGTGAAAGAAGACACTGGGAATCTGCCTGGAGCGGGGGTGGAGTGGGGACAGGGCTTCCCTGGTAATGGGTAATTTGTTTACTCTCATTTTCAGGCCTCTTTGGGAAGCTGCGAAAATAGTCAGATAGGCACTACCATTTTCTTAATGAAAAAATCAAAAATCAAAAAGGCACAGGGGGTTGGGAAGATATGAGAGAGAGAAAGAGACAGAGAGAAAGAGAGAAAGAGAGAAAGAGAGAGGGGGTGGGGAGAGAGGGAGAGGGAGAGAACTATCAGCCATGCTGTGCTACTTTCTTAAGAGCAAGTAGACATTAAGATAATATATATACACATATGCATGGATGTACTTATAACTAGACAGAGATACGTTGACTGGGAAATTTTTAAACATACACGAAAGGAGAGAAAATAATAACCCCATAGAGCTGTCTATCATCTAGATACCAAAATTACTATGACGTTGGCACTGCTGCCGTCCTTCCTTCCTTTCTGCCTTCTTCTCCCTCTTTGCTTCACCCCTTCCCTCCTTCTCCTTATTCTTTTGTTGTTATTATAGCTGCTGTCACTGCTGCTGCTGAAGTATTTTAGGGTAAGCCCCATGTCGGATGGTATTTTGAGGAGGCTAGGTCACTCTGGTACCCACCAGGGTTACTTATTCACAACCCAATCCAAAGAAAGATGCGCACGGGATGGAGGGGGTTCTGGAAATGGCAGTTCCAATTCTGGCTCCAATCCTCACTTGCTGTGGGACCCTGAGATACTCTCCACCTCTCTGAGTCTCAATTTCCTTTGAGTGGAAAGGATCGTGGCTTGTACACCTGTCGGGGGGATTGAATGAAATGATTCTGTGTACTAAAAATGCCACCTACCATATCGGTAAACAAAGGATGCTGCAGTCATCAGCCAGTGCAGCCACCCTTGATGGTGCACCCCAGGGAGACCCAGGATGAGAAAGCACAGGATAGATGGTGGCCCCAGAGAGCTGCGGTGCACATCAAAGGAATGATTTCAGTGAGCCCGGACTCTTGCATCTTCCCATACAGAGAAAAGTGCTAAATTCCTTAACTCAAGACGTCTGGTTTTCTTTAATTAATAGTCATCTTCTGAGGTTCCGTCTACCTGGTCTTTGTTGCAAAAACTCCTATATATCCTGGCTGCTCCCTGACCTCTTTGGGACAACCTCTCAGAGCGATCTGAGATGCTGTGTCCCGGGCTTAAGTCCTCAGTTTTGTCCGCCGAATAAAACATAACTCTCAACTTTGTAGGTTGTGAATTTTTTTTCGGTCAATTACAAAATCCTCAGCGTGGAATCTGGTCCAGGTTAAGGGGATGGTCATCTGTTCATTTCTGCTGCTTGTGCCCCACACGGTTCCAATGATCCTCAGCCTGGGCCTCTAGAAAATCCTTTAGACCATGAACGGGCAAACTTTTCCTACACAGAGCTAAACAGTAAACATTTTGGGTGGGCGATCTCTGCTAAAACTACTCAACTTTGTTATTGTACCTTGAGAGTAGACAAAAGGTAGCCAATCAGGCAAGGCTGTGTTCTAACAACAATATGTTTTAAAAAGGGGAGCCCGCTGGATTTGGCCCTCGGGCCGTAGTTTGCTGACCCTTTTCTCTAGATCAGCTTTACTCAAGATGTAATCTGTGTATCACTGGCGGGAGAATCCCGTGCTGCTTGTTAAACACGCAGATCCCCGGGTCCCATCCTGGATCGACTACGTTTTACAGCATCTTTGAGATGAGGTCTGAGAAACGGCCCCCAAGCAATCCTGAAGCAAGTGAAGTTTGAGAACCCCTGTTCTAGTCTGACTTAGAACCTGTGTCCCTTGGTAGGTCTGCCAGACCTGGAAATAAAACCGAGGAGGAGGAAAGTGTGAAATAAAACAGGCTTTCCTAGGGCTCAATTCTCCTCCTTGATTCATAACTGGCCCGAGCGAGCGTCCAGTGTTCTCGGGATGCTATCACCGTAGGTCACTGAGTGCGCGGGACAGGAGCAAGTCTTTTTGCTTGTCCCTCAGAACTCAGGGGGCAGACAAACAGAAACAGGAGCCTGGGGCGTGCCGGGACCGGGAACTCAGGGAACGAATCTAAAGGAAGACACGTGATCATGGGATACTCTGGGGGTCAGAGGAGCAGGGAGAGGGGTGGCCGATGTCAAGAGAGCTGGGAGGGTTGCTCAGCAAGACTTACATCGGCCTGAGCTTCTGATTTAACACACGCCATGGGACACGTGCTGAGCATCGCTTCGAGCGCATCGCAAGTACTAACTTGCTTTTTGCTCCTCGTGGAAACACACGAGGTGGGTGCTGTTACGGTCCCCATTTCTAGGATAAGAAAACGGACGCCCAGAAAGGTTGAGTAACTTGCCCAAGGTTACACAGAACAGCGATTTGAACCCAGCAGCTCTGCTGCAGGATACACAGGATGTTGATTCCCACATCATACATATTTCTCACAAAAGCACTGCTCATGTGAATCAAGGGAGCCCTGATTTAGCCAGGACGAGATCACTGCTCAGAAATTATACCCGGTCCCCTTCCTCTGTATTGGAATGTCCGGAGGCTCGCCCGCCATGCCTTCTTCCCGACGAGCAAGCTTGGCCCTGGTTCCACCAAGTTCCAGGCCCACTCCCAGGCCTTCTCGAAGCCTTGCAGTAGCTGCCCCTCCAGCCGTTGGGGTCAGGGCAGACTCTCAATTTGCCAACCCTCTGAGCCTCCTATAAGCCTGGGGTAGCATGGCAAGGGGGGATGAGAGCCAAGGGTTTAAATCCCAGCTTTGCAATCCATGGCTCTGTAGCTTTGGAAAATTCCTTAACCTCCAGGGCTCTTGACTGCCTTATCTATGAAATGGGGAGAACCACATCTACATTTTAGGATTAAAGAGAAGTAGGCGTACAGAACGCACAAAATGCTGCTCAGAGGACAGAGGCAGGATCACCTCTGACACTTGGTTTCAAATCCAGCTCTGAGTTCCAAATTGCTCATTTGTAAAATAGAATTAATAATAGTACCCACTTCAGAAGGTATGGGGATTAGAGACAATGATGGTAGCAACAATTAATAAAAGATAACTGGCATACAATATGATATGGGAATTAATAGTGCAGGGTTTGGCATGTAGTATAGATTATACTGTGTTTATTATTCATACGTGTCTAATTACGTTTGGCACATAGTAGGACCTTAATAAATACGATGTACTGTTATAAATCAAATTACTATATATAATTATACAGTAAGGGTAACTAAAAGTGCCCAGTGTCGTGCTGGGCGTATTTAGACACCCTCCAGATTGCAGACAACGGTCACAATGATGGTGATGGTGTCAGCAGTCTGTGCTAGCAGGCGTTGCCCTCAATGTCGGTCCTAACCCTCTTCCGCTTCCCTCTCAGCCCCAGCCTCCTCCACCCACAGGAATGACTGCCGGTTTTGCATCCCAGTTCTGACCTCGCCTCTGGATCCAACCTGTCCTCTCTGGAGGCTGCTCTTTTGTTGTCATCATCTTTGCCACTGTGACAGGGAGCAGGAGATAGGCCTTGCTGTCCCCAGGCCCCCGGTGGGGCATTCAGATTAGATTAGCCGGTGGCCCTCTTTCCCTACTGTCACTGGCTGCCTCGTGTATTGTTGGCAGGGGTGTCATTAAGGCCTCATGGCCTGAGGAGCTAATAGAGACACCAGGACTTCCCCGGTTGCCAACGCCTGCAGCAGTTTGCACCTAGTGACACCCAGGAGCTAATTCCCCTTGTGACCTGACAATTTCCACTTCAACCCTGTCCCTCAACATGTCAGCCAGCCCAGTCCCCTCACTGATAGATAAATCCGCCCAGAGCCCGGGCCTAACAGGGAGGCAGGGATGTGCCTGGCTCCTGTCCTAAACTAACAGCACAGACTGGTGGATGTGGTTTCTACCTGTTCTCTTAGACCTTACTTTTCCGGGTCCTTTCAAGCCCTGGAGTCTCCCTGCCGGAAAATGGAGCCAGAGGACTGTTGGGGGGGAAAAATGTGGATGACAGAGGAGGGTCTTAGAAATTATACACCTGGCCCTGGAGTCACGCAAACCCCAGCTCCACCACTTTCTCAGTGACTTTATGCTGCTGACCTTTACTATCCTCATCTGTAAAATGGGCTTGAACATCACGCCTTCCCTCCAAAGACTGCTCTGATGTAACTGCCAGTGCTGGACCAGTGTCAGTTCTCACTGTTTCAGCACATCAGCCATTCTGGTCATCATTTATTTACCCTTTCCAACGATGCTGATGTGCTCTGCAGATAAATCTGCTGGAGCCGCACAGAGAGGCAGGCTGGGGTCCTGAAAGGACAGCCTCGGGGTCAAATCTCCCAGTGAAGCTATTTATCACGAGCTCTCCGGCTCCCCTGCCGCCATCTGTAAAATGGGGGAAAGCACTTGAACCTGGCTGGCTAGGCGTAACGACGGAAGCGACGTACCTAAAAACACTTAGCTTAGTGTCTGGAACATCGCGAGTGCTTGACGATTCCACTTAAAGAGACAGACAGACCGGGGAAGAGAGAGAAATAGCGAAGGCAAGGAATCCATTGAAGTGGGTAGTCTTATATATTTCACACCAGCATCCTCTTGGCTGTCCTTAAATGCACACATTTGCAGGAATATATGCACACATTTACGTTATCTCCCTGACACCAGGGGCCAGGTCTGTTTTACCAAACATGGTCTGTTATGCCCCCGGGGAGGCCTTTCTCCCGCATTTGTCCAAAGAGAGGAGTATCTCTGGAATGATGTATGTGATCATGCGGACAGGTGACTCTCTCCTTCTGTGGCACCCCGGCACGTGGGTCACCATGGCTAACATGGCTTCCCTTAACCCACGGCTAAGGGAAGCAGGCCATGGTGGCTTCCCTTACATCTTTCTACGTTAGGAAGCACTTGCCTCCCGTTTCAACGTGGAACGGCGGGATGGCATGGGATTCCTCATTCACAACGGCCACCGCACTCCAATCATGTGATCACTGAGCCTCTCCCCCACCTCAACCCCCCACTGCCCAGCTGCTCCGGCTGCAGAATGCAAAAGTCTGCAGCATCATTAAGGCCCTTCTACACAGCAGCGACCAAGGGCCGACGCTGCGACCATTTCCACCATTAGATTTGAATGACCCTGGCAGCAGGGCTGAAAGGCCGGAGTATTAATTCACAGAGAACCACAAGCCCAATTTAAGATTTAATTTGAGATAACGAAGAGCTACTGAAAGTGTATTCAAACTTCTAAGCGTGCAAGGAAAGGCCTTTCCCTGTTTTCGGAGTTGAATATGAATCCAATCTCTCTTTAACAGAATTTATTCACAAATTTACAAACAACGTGCAAGCTTCCTTTTCTTTTTTTCCAGTTCCTTTTGCTTAATCCAGCCCCCTTATGATGTTTCTTTTTGGTACCCCCCCCCCTTTTTTTTTCTCTCCCTTCCTAATTTGCAAATGGCTGCCCTTGAGGGATTACTTTTCAATTTGATTACATCCTTGAAGAGAAAACAGGTTTCTTTAGGTATCTCCCCCAACATTCTGGTTCCCTTGGATCCCAACTTAAATATGCTAAGTATCTGTTCAACAGTGATGCTGTCCTATAAAAATTTTTGGCCCCGCAGTGGAACTCTCTGAGAGGTAAAGCGACGGAAGAATGTAAAACGCTATGCCACCCATATGGAAATCTGTGCTTCTAGGTTCTGGTGTATGTCTAGACTCTGAAGATTTTATTTCTAAAATATTTACAGTTCTAGGTGGAGATGGGAATGATATGGTTTGGACTCAGAAGCCTGAACCTTAGATGGTATTTACTGAGCATCTACATTGCGTCTGGCAGTGTTCTGGGTACTTTGCATTTTCTCAAAGATTCAGTCACGCCTTAGAAATAGAGACACTTGCATTGAAGCCCTACCTTCCCCCAGGCCTCTTTTCTTTGTCTGTGAAAAGCCACATACCTTGGTGCTTCCCAAAGGCAACTTTGAAAGCTATAAACATATAAACACACTGGGTGCAAGAATATCGCTGGTCACCTGAGCTTGACCCTGTGACACTGTTGGAAATGAATAACCCTGCCTTGCAAACATTCTGGTCACTGTTAAGATGAGACAAGGGGCAAAGGCAAGGACCACAGCAATTCGCAATCCTGCCGCTGGTTTGCTTTATCTGTCTTCGGGTTTTCAAAAGGAGAAGCCACGGGGTCGGGGGCGGGTGGAGGGAGGGGGCACGGAAGGCCAGGCATGGCTGGTTTCCAGCTCAACCTCCCCTGTGACTAGCTCTGTGACCTGCGGCAAGTCAGCCTGCACTTCTGCGCCTCAGTTTCCTTCTTTTATTCGTGTTCTGCTCATCAGATACAGAGGAGGCTCACCATGAGGGATGTGTGGGTAGAGGTTAAACCACAATTCCTGACTCGCAAAAGATGCATAGGAAAAAAGGCTGAGAGGAATGACGCACACACCTGTAAGGCAGGGTAGTGAGTTGAACAGTGTTTCCCCAAATTCACGTTCATTCCGAACCTCGGAATGCGACTTTATTTGGAAACAGGGTCTTTGTGGACGAAGTTAAGACAAAGATCAAGATGAGATTATACCGGATTAAGGGCGGTCCTAAGTCCAATGACTTGGTGTCCTTATAAGAGACTGAAAAGGACACACAGGGACACAGAGATGAAGGTCATGTGAGGATTGAGGCAAAGACTGGAGTGATGCATCTACAAGCCAAGGGCTGCCGGCAACCACCAGAAGCTGGGAGAGAGGCATGGAAGACATCCTCAGAGCCTCCAGAAAAAAAGACCAACCCTGCCACTACCTTGATTTTGCATTTCTGGCCTCCTGAACTGTGAGACGGTAAACTCCTGTTGTTTAGGCCACCTAGCTTGTGGTAACTTGTGATGGCAGCCCGAGGAAACTCACAGAGGTGGTATGGTTTGTTCTGATATTATAACACGAGGCGCTTCCCTAGGCAAAGGCCCGGTGTTTTTTTTATTTTCACTGAAGTTCTCGGCATATCTTGGGGTGGAGGGTGGCAGATGTACAGTAATCCTGCCCCAATGATCCCAAGAGAAACTGCCTAGATTTTTCTTGGCAGTCGATGGTCAACTTTCCTAATAGCAGTGGGGCTTAGAATTTTCTGAGTAGAATTTCTCAGATTGACAGTATGGAACATTTTTTTTTAAGGGTGGAACAGTGATTTAGGAGTAACAAGCTGTCCCCAGACAATACCCTTGGGTCTTATGTGACTCCATCATTATCTCCTGCATACCGACGGGCCACTTTCACTGGTCTAGGGCGGGCAGAGCTGGAGGTGTCCAGAGCTTTGGGTCACAGGTGGGAAAGAAGATTCCTGCACTGCACACTCGGCTTTTTGGCATTAAGACTATAGGCCATCATTACTGCTCCTGTTCAATTTCAGCACTTAGGCTTAACCGGCTGGGGGCTTCCCTTATGCTTCTTTCCAGCGGGGACTGGATCTCTGTGCATCCTGAGAGCCCACAAGGGTGCCAGGTCCACAACAGGTGCTCATAGTGGTCACAGGAACGATAAAGGTTACAGTAGAATATAAATCAGAAGAAAAAGGCCTGACTTGCATTATCTTCTTTCTGCCACACTGACACCTTACCACCCCCATTTTACTGATGTTGCCACCAAACCGAGAGCAACACAGAAATAAATAAATCACCAGTCTATCTAAGAAGTTGCAGACCCAGGGTTGAGTTCAAGTCTCACGGATTTACAAGCCTGAACCCTGAATCATCATCAGACATGCCTCCAAGTTTTCGCTTAAGGATGAAAAGGCCGGGAATTTGCGGCCCTTGGGCATGTTGGGGTCACCAAAGACATTTAGTGACATAAATAAATGGTGGCTAATTGGACCTCTCATGACAACGACTTCCCTGCTGAGCTTGGTCCATTTCACCCAGGGAACCAGACAAGGCCGAGAAGATGTAAGAGAAGCCAGTGGAGTCTGTAGATGCCAGCCCACTGGGTGGGGCTGCAGAAGAGTGACGCCTGTTATAGAATGGTTTTCACTTAATTTTCACAACAGCCCTCAATCCTAGAGCTGAGCACTCCGAGACTCAGAGAGATTAGTGAGTGACTTGCCCAGAAACATTCCATTAAGGCACCAGATGCCAGCCCAGGCTTCCTGACTCGGCTCTTAACCCACACACTTAACCTCCACTTTATATGCCCTCTCTGCATGCTGATGCGTTTCTGCCAATCTTCTCACTTAGACTTCAACAACCTTTGGAATTAAGTATGACTAGCTCCATTTTAGAGAAGAAGAAACTAAGGTCCCAAACACTTAATGAGTTGACTGGAAAGCTAGGGATAACGCCAAAAGGATAACGCCGAAACCCAGGACTGCCTGGATCCAGGGCTTTCTACTGCACTTCAAGGCTTGGATCAACAAGGGCTTCAGACCAGCTCACAACAACCGTAATCCACAGAGGAGGGTTTTATGTGCTGGGGGAGGCGATGGTGTGGGAGGGTAGGGGTGGGGCAGGAGCCGGATGTACCCAGGCTGGAAAGGAGGTGATGGCTGGTGTGTGGCCCAGATCTCCCTTCCAGGAAGGCCTGTGGCCTTCAGGCGTCAAGCCCTTCAGGAGTGCCTGAAATGCAGAGAGGCACGTCCTTCCTAGGGCAAGGTCACATCCTTCCTGGGGCAGTCTACACAATGACTAGTCGAGGCAGGGGGATAAAGGCCTGGCCATACCAGCCCAAGGGGTGTTGACACTGATGGGCTCTCTCAGTGCCAGAGCCCTCCACGAGGTTGGCTGGGCCCCTTGTCCGGCTGCATCTCAGCCCAACTTCTCCCTCTGTTCATGCCAGCTTCATTCCACAGGTGCTGACCCTAAGAAAAGTTCTGCAAGCAAAACGTCCCCTCTGAGTCAGCTCCCTGGAAAAGCCAATGAGAAGCTTTCTCATTTCTAAGCAAAACCGTCAGTGATGAGAAGAACAGGCTGGGACCTGGGGAGTTCCTGGGAGTTTTAGGAGGAAGCCGGGAGAAGACGGAGCCCGTCTGAGCAGAGCCCGTTTACCCGCACGCCGAGACTCATCACCGACGCCCGCAAGTGCAGGACTTAACAGGGGCTGCACTTGAACGTCTTTGTTGACATAATTAGTGCTGGCTCCAAGCAAGAGGTTTTGTAGCCAACTTGGCGTGGGTAGGTGAGTCTTGATTGGCAAATTTGCAGCAAAGTTCAGCCAAGTTCCATATCTATTTTGTCGTGCGCCTTATGCGCATCTAAAGAAGCCAAGTCTTCCGATAGATTTTCAGTTTTATGGTTGTTGGGAGCTGAAGATATTAGCTCTTTAAGTGGACAAATGCTTCTGGCAGGCCAGGCTGCGCTCGGAGGAGGAGAAATGCCTGCAGGTTCCTCCGAAAATTAATGTAATAAGATGCATTAATCAGACCTCTATCAAGTCTCCACACCTGGCCTGGGCTTAAGAGGCAATACTTTGAAATTGCAGTTGGCTAAGCTTCCCTATTCTTTGCAAATCAGAATTGAAAAAAAAAGAAAAGAAAAGAAACAGAGCTAATGTTTAAGAAAAACCGGCAATGGGAAAAAGGTTTAAGCAACTTTTAATTCCTTAGCTCCACTAGGGGCTACAGAGGGCTCTGGACGATTTGACCTTTGCATTTCCACAAAGTTACTCCAGGCTGGCGTCAGAAACTGTTGGTCAGACCCCAAGCCCGCTCAGGATTGGTTTGGACCAATGTCTTGGGCCCAGGTTATTTACTTGTCGGTTTCTGGCTGACAGTAACTTATTTCAGGGCTTGCAGTGGCATCTTGGCTATTTGTTGCCTTCAGATGTTTGCAACCAGGTGATGAGAAATTTTGGAAGCTAAAATAGACGACACAGATGAGAACATTGGAACTGCATGACTTTTGTCTTAAACGTTACCTTCTCAGGAACCCAAAAAACATCGAGCCGCAGACTCAGAGCCAATACCAATTTCTTCCCAGTGGCTGTATGCTTTTAGGTGACACTCTACAATTTAAAGTGACATAACAGTGACCTGAACATTGTACTGCAATTTGGTTGTGCTTTTAACGGGACACAGCTACATCTGTATTTACTATTATAACTCAATACCCAAGAGATGAATATTTTTAGAGACAAAGGGCCAGGCTTTTGTGGAAACATTTTCTTCCCTTTTGTATCAAAAAAAAAAAAAAAAAAAAAATGTGGAAAAAGAACGTGGCTCCTTCTCGTCTGGTAGACTTTAGTAATTGGCAGGATTTTGAGTAAGCTCTTTCAAGAGCCCTCCATTTCTATTTTCACATTAAACAGACTTGCAATATCTATTAAAAGCCCAAATACTGAAGCACACACCAGGACTACCAATGAACTTACATCTGGAGTCCTCGATATATCAAGAGAGATGAAGTGAGCATTCATATAGTTTTATTTCTTTGGGAACTCAGAGTCGGAAGAGGAGAGGGTGCCTCTTTCTCTTGCCTCCTGGACCTGGCCGGTGTCCCCCATTTTATATCAATTCTACATCCAAGGTTTTTAGCAGAAGGGGTCAAGTTCAGAATTTGATTAAAACAACAAATACTGGATTCTGCCTTCAGCTCGGGGAGTATTTCCATTCAAGCCTGGGGGATTCCACAGGGCAAAGGCAGGACAGACGCGTGGATATTTCTGCCCTGTTCTGGCTGGGACCCCATGGCCTTACAGGTGGAAGATGATTGAGCAACATCCTAGGAAGGACAGGCGAGGTCACCCAGGGGACTTGGGAACATCTGGGAGAGAGCAGGGCCAGTGAGTGGGTTGGGGAGGGAGTCTCTGGGCCCCGAAGAGATCTTCAAAGTCATTCTCAAGGTTACATTTGGGTGCAGACGGAGCCAGATGTGAGCGTGGACTTGTAGGCAGCCATGCAGCAGAATGAAGGTCATTTAAACACAGGCAGCGAGGTGTGCCTGCACTTGCCCTTGGCCTCAGACCGACAGTTGCACATCTAACTCTTTAGCTCCTTTCCAGATTTCTTTAAAAGAACAGGAAGGAGAGAGAGGATGGAGGCCCGGGGGGAGAAAAAGGAGCCATAGCTCAGTGGAAGTCCTCTCTCAGAGTCTCTCCCACCCCCAGAGATGGGTGTTTTGGATGAAAGTTTATACACTGGGCAAAGACAGGTCATGGGCTGAGATCTCAAACCATATCCACTGGTCAGGGTCCTGCAAGGACACAGATGTACACTCAAAATGGTAAGTTGAGGAGCGTTCAGGAAAGGCGCTCTTTGCAAAGGTAGGTGCAGGGTCTCAGGAACTGGTGAGGTTTCATGCAGTGTCCTGGGTTTAGTAAGAGGAGGAAGAGCTGCCCGCCCTTGCCAGCTGAACTGGAGGGAACCTTCTATGGAGGGAGGTGGCCCACACATGCCCTGCAGGGAGTAAGCCTGGGGTTTGAACAGCCTCCTCTGGCTTTGTCTGAATTCCTGTTGGTGCACATCATTGCGAAATCTGACCTGAGGATGAGGGCAAGAGAGGCCACTGAGCTCAGCCTCCCCAGACACTGGGGCAGGGTAGGAGGGATCTGGAGAGGACGAAGATAACCAGGGCATAAACCAAATGCTGGAGGGCCTTTGCGGGTCTCAAGGGCCCTGCTGCAAGGGCAAATGAGAGGTCAAGTTTGAGGACATGGCCCGCGTTTCCCCAAGTTCAACCAGGAAACCTTGGCTGTGATGCTTTATATACTAACAAGTCAAATCAGGTGTTATATGAAGGTAGAACTTTTTTCCCCAAAATATCTGATTTGGAAACCTCTAGCGTAGATGTTTTCTCTGGTTTCTTGCAGGTTTGCAGTGCACGATTCCATAGAAAGAACAGGACATAACCTAGAGTGTGCATCTCAGAATCACGCATGTTAGCAAAGAGCACAGATGCTTTTTATCCAAACCATGGCTGCAAACCCTTTTGTTTGGTACATACATGGAAAAGCCAACATTTTGTGAAGTAGAGGCTTATTTAAAATTTTTTTTCAAGAGAGGCCACCACATCTTGCCAGTTTTATTTGTCGGTGGGACATAGGTGATCTGAGGAAGAGAGAAAAAATATTAACTAATTTTTTGAACATAGCTCCTTTGAATTAAAATGGAAAACAAGTATTTGTTTCAAGACTTTTAGGAAAAGAGAGATAGTGCAACAGGAGGATAAAAAAGGTGAAAGAGGGATGGGAAATCAAACGCCACGAAGAAGAAAAATTATTGCCTGAAAGACACACAAAGTGGAGGCACGTTTTTGCTGAAATTTCTAGGAAAAGGGGCTGGAATGGCTTCTCAGTAACTGACTCCTCTGTCCGGCAGGGAGGGTCCAGCCAAGCTCAATGACCTCCTGTGAAGGCACTTTGTTGGGCACAGAAATCTAAAGCCTGTGTGCCAGGGCGGTGTTATTCAGGGCAGATATGCAATCAAGAGGACAAAAGGAAACCAAGGGGGCTGTAAAAGCACCTGCAGGTGGGAAGGAGCAGACCAGCCTCGGGAAGGTGAGACTGGGGGCCTCTAGCTTTTCTAATCTAGATAAATGACTTGCTCAGGCGAGCAGCTACAAACTTGCCAAACGTGCTGACCGCCTGAAGTTAGCAAAGGTGGTGACCAAGGAAGGAAGAAAAATATAAAACGAGCTGAGTCTAAAGGAGCTCGGTCTGAAAGTATGACAATTGAAATTAACGGCGGGGCGGCAAAGAGAAAGCAACAAGTATTAGGGAGTAGAAAACACACGCGGAAGGAACGTGACTGATCTCCAAGGAGGCTTTTGTGGTTGTGGATGAGACCTTGGGATCACGACAGACACACGCACTTGCACATGCACAAACCCACCCCCGCCCCATTCCCACACCCATGCGCACAGCACAGCGGAGCACGGCAGAGCTGCGGGGGCATAATTATATCTCTTTTAACCAGGACAATATAAGTGTCCCCAGAAATGAGAATAGATTATCCTGGACTCTGGCAAAACTCAGCTGGAGCATCACACTCCGTTCTGGTCATCACCTTATAAAAATGTTACCAATCTAACACTTGAAAGGTATGAGGAAAAGCACAGAGGCTGATTCTCAGATTTAAAAGTCTGAGCGTCCTTAAAAGGGCTGGTTATGTACAGCTTAGGAGGGAAGAAAAAAGGAAGGGGGGACGGGGAGGGACGGGGAGGGAAGGGGAGGGGAGGGAAAAGCATTTAGGACCTGAAATATTTGTGGTGTACATGAATCTATGACAGCAAAATAGCAAAAATCAGAAGCGATATTAAAGGTAAATTTGAGTAGCTGAATATTCTTTTTCCAAAAAAACCTAAGTATCAACTAATTATGGAGAGCAAAAGATGTGTATACAAACAGCAACCAAAACAAAACAATACAAAAACAAAAAACCCTAACAAAAAACTCACTAGCAACTCAGTATTTTCCTCCAACACGATGGAAATAATAGACTAGAATACATTTACCCATTGGGATAGATTCCCTAATTGTGTTTCTCTCCAAGATTCATGACAATATTCTTATATTTGATTTTGTTTTTCCATTGTTTTACAACAAATTCAACAGTGAGTCAAAGTCTTTTTAAAAAAATAGATGTCTTTAAGAAAAACCATATGGAATGATGGTATGTTCCCCTATCTTATGATTACGATACACTATACATGAAGGCTTTGCTTCATCCTGAGACTTGTTAGTGAGTACTGACTGGATTAGTCAGTGCCTGTGGGTAAGGATCCATCCTTCCATCCTTCCTTCCTTCCTTCCTCCCTTCCTTCCTTCCTCCCTCCCTTCCTTCCTCCCTCCCTCCTTTCCTCCCTCCCTTCCTTCCTTCCTTTCTACATATATTTTCAAGAAGTTGTTTGAGATTACAAGAAAACACAAAACCTGCCATTCTGAATCCATGTCAGATTAAGGGTCTCATGGCCTGGCAGTACCAAGAGATGCGGCTGGGCATTGAGGTCCTCTGTAACGTTCACCCTCCACAGTGAAACGTTACTCAAATGTCCCCTGACTCCTTTGGCTGTCACCTGGCCTCTTTGGAAGACTGGCAGATGCATTTGCAAGTCAAAGCACCCAGCTCCATGCTACATTACCATGCATCAACACCTACTGCATGTTGGGCCCTGTGCTGGCTGGTAGCCTGGGGTTCAAAGAGGACGAGACTCAGTTCCCTTCCTGAGGACCTGATTGTCTACCTGGGGAAATAATGATGAGGGTGACAATGATGGTTTGATGCTACCATTTATTCGGTCATTACTGCTGGCCAGCACTATTCTTTGAAAGGCCCATGCATTCCTCACAACAAGGTAAGTCTTATTATCCTCATGAGTCAGAGGAAAAGATGTAAGCTTACAAAGCTTAAGTAACTTGACTGAATGTTTTCGGATGGATGTCTGTGTCCTCCCCAAATTCATATACTGAAACCCTAACCTCCAAATGTGATGGTATTTGGACGTGGGGCCTTAGACAGGTAATGAGGTTTAGAGGAGGTCATGAGGGTGGGGCCCCCACAGTGCGATTAGCACCCTTATAGGAAGAGGGAGACAGACCAGAGCTCTTTCTCTCCACTATGTGATGACACAGAGAGAAGGCGGCCATTTGCAAGCCAGGAAGAGAGCCCTCACCAGGAGATGAATCTCTTGGCACATTGATCTTGGACTTCCAGCCTCCAGAACTGCGAGAAGTTCAGGGCTGTCGTTTAAGCTGCCCAGCCTATGGTGTTTTGTTACAGAAGCCTGAGCTAAGACACCAAGATGACACTTAGGAAGCACAGAGTCAAGAGTCAAACCCAGCTGGCTTGACCCTACCCCATTATATAATGCTGAGATGGCAGAGTATGCGTTATCAGAGCAGGAACTACGCTGATACCCGGATTGAGTAGCTTTACTCATTGGCTGTGACATCATCCACTCCGAATGGTTGGTGCTCACCAGTTCAATTGTTAAAAAAACCGACTCTCTCCCCTTTTGGGAGGCCCTTGGTAAAGAGAGATGCCTCTAGCTCAGCCTTGGATGGTGAACAGGTAAAGATACCTAGATAAGGGGCAGGTCAGCCAGCGAGCAACACTGAGCACGCTGGACAGAGGGAGCAGCCTGAGAAAAGGCATGGGGGGGAGAAAAGAGCAGGAGGCATGCATTAGGCAACCACGATCCATTCTGACCAGCTGCAGGTCCAGCTGGCACGTGGGGTGAGAGGGCGGAGGAGGCAAGAAGGTGAGGTTCAAGAGACAGAAGCTTTGCGTATGAAGCTGAAGCCTCTGAACAAGAATTTGTGTCTCATCCAAATCCTATTAGATATTCAGTACAGCTCCACACTACGCAGAGTTTCCACCGACATCAGTCAACATTTATTAAGCACACTAGAAGGCTCCACAGAAATTACGGAACTGCGCAAGGGGTTTGCCACCTAACTTAAGGAGAGGTGTAACTGCAAAACCAAGAAAAATTGAGAGAGATGGATATGTGTTGATCTTAGGATATCTGAAAACCTTTAAAAGTCTCAGAGACCTTTGAAGGGCATATGAATCAAATTCAACTGATCTTCTCTTGGGAGAGAACAGAGGGCACATGGGTACCAAGTGGGAGCAACTTTTAGGAACCTGCTCTTTCCATGCAGGTCCTCTACACCCAGCACCCACCCTCATAAATCATGTCCTCACAACATCCTAATTAGAATGTGGCCAGTGTTTCCTGTTGGGAGGCAACCTGAGAGCTTAGCTGGAGAAACAAACTGAAGAACTCTGAAATTAATGAGTGATGCCTAGCATCTTCCAAAGTGATCTGAAGCTTTACTGCCTTAAAAGTTAATTAAAAATTTTAAAGGAAATAGAAATGAAGGAAAGAAGGAAGGGAGGGAGGGAGGGAAAGGAAGGGAAGGGAAGAAAAGGTAGCAGATGTAGTGAACGTACACAGTGACAGATGGCATTCTAGTTACATGAATGTACTAGTAAATATAACTCCCCAAAGTGGGAAATCCAAACCAGGGAGCCTATGAATCACAGAGAGGATAGACGATCATGAATCAATCAGCAATTGCAGAATTCTTTAAAAATACATACTCTGTACGAACGTATGTGTGATATCTGTGCACATAGGTATGTCCCAACTCAGAGTGTCAAAGAACACTCATTTTCCCAGACTGTGAGTTACCAAAGTCCCTTCATTGGTTGTTCACGTGCAATCCTCTGTAATTCAGAAGATGGAAGAAGCCAAATCCTCACACTAGCACACTGTTGGCCTGTCTCTTTCTTTCCAAACCTCTGAAATACAGTACAAGTTACTGAAAACCAGGGGAGCCCCTCCATGTGTCCTAAGTTCAACAAATATGCTCCTGGCATCACAAGTCCGCGCTCTGCCTGTGATATTTTCTAAGTGTCTGAATGCATAGTCCACGGGGCATTACTGTCTCTTCTGGCATTATGACAAAATGACAGAGCACCTGTCTTTTTGGATCTTGGGCTGTCATCTGTCTTTTCCTATGGAGTTTTTTTCTCCTGCATAGGATGATTTGTCTCTGAAAAGAAAGTCTTAATCTAGTTATTCCTCAGAGGAGAGCAAATATAGTTTATATCCATCCCCACCTTCCTCCACACTTGATATTATGCCCCACTTCAGCTGGAATTAGGCAGGCTTACCAATTAGAACCGAACGTCCTGTCCAGCAGGCAAGAGTCACTTGGAAGAGACAGTTGAAGGTAAAATTCTCCACTGCTGCAGAATTTGTCAAGGCAATCATGGCGGCCGTGAGTGATGCTTTAATCAGTTGTTGACTATTAATGCATTTTGCCAATAAGTACGCCTCCAAGAGTGCCAGGTGATACAAGGGGTTCCCCTAATACTTTGAGGGGATGTCTTCTATACTGACAAGTTGATGACTCATTATGAACTGCCAGGGTGTTGCCATTCTCAAATGTGGAAAACAATCATGGCTATTTGTGTGCACACAAATATACTAGCTTACCATCTGTGGTTGGGTGTGTTGATTGGGCAGATCCTGATATGTCTTAGGTGGGCTGCTATTTAACAGATCTAGGTGGACACTGCAAATCAGTTGGGAATAAAGCTGTGCTCCGATAGGAATTTCTTGAGTATCTCAGCATAGTGTTGAAAACTCAAGGCGGTAGGCACCCAAAGGTCTGAAGGAAAGTATCAAAGGACCTTCTAAGAAAACTGTATGAGGGCTCCCCTTCCTAATACTCAACTCAATGGTTAAAGGCTTCAGAGATTTGCATAAGGGCAAATGAGACCTCAACTCTTTCCCTCTAGAAGAACCATAGCTTCTCTGGTGCTATGACATTTGCTGGATGAACAGGATACCAAGGGTCCCTGAGGGAGAATGTGTCTTGATGGGAATGAGGGTGGTGGGCTGCTGATCCGAGGGAGAGGACAAGTTGAAATCCATATGTGACTGAACCACTGCACGTGGTGGTCATTCCTTGGGAACAGTGACCCAGGAGTTTACAAGAGCTCCTGCATGGGGCGCCTGCACGCATGGGGCACAACATCAATTGCCCCTTCCTTCTTACTTTCCCAACAAAGCTCTAAGAAACCGTCATCACAGCTGCGGGGCAAAGGAAGTCAAGGCAAGCTGTTAGCTGACCCATTTGTTCCCTTTCTAGAAGGCATGTGGAAGCTGGAGAGCCCTCTTATACTGGATTAAATACCTGGGATTCTTGCAAAAGCGACGGAAGGAAGGAAAGAGACGGAAGCACCAAAGTGCAAATGGAAGGTAGGAAGGGGTAAGTGGCAGGGGCAGCAGGGTAGTTACGGTGGAGGGATGGGTTTCGGTTATCGATGTGAAAATTCAGAATAGATTTTTACCTCATTTGTACCTGCTGGGGAAGCTAATCATACCAACTACAGTAAAAACGTTTTCATTCAAAAGATGATTGTTTTTCCTTCCCAGAGTACCACAGTGGATTTGTTCAGCTCTCCACTGGCTTTGCTTTGGTTTCTATTTTCCCTCCAAAACACCTGACTTGTAAAAACATTCCGCTCAGACATCCACTGCAAGTAAAGGACACACGGTCTAAAGCAAGCCATGCCGGAGAAGCATGTGTACATTTTCTCCTCTGACTTGAGACTGCCTCTGAGAAGGGAACGGGGGGGAAATGGGAAGAGATCGCTCCTTCCGTGCATGGACCACCACGTATCCCTAGTGCCCCACGGCGTCCGTAGCTCATTAGGTACAGTCAGTACGAAGCCTGCGACCCATGGGGCCATAAAACTCCCCATAAGAATTCATCAGGTCCTGAGAGTTCTCCTATGTACATTTAGATCAAGTGCACGACACTTCCCCGTAATGGGGCGCTGGCTAATAGCCTAACAGAATTTAGATGGCTCCACCAAGGCACGCAATTACATTACGTATGTTCCAATGAGGGGCGATCACTGAGGTTGATGGGTGGACACAGAATAGCAATTTAGGCAGGTAGTCAAGACCACACACAAGGGCACTGGGAAAATTAGGCCCTTCGGGCCTCAGTGTACTCATTTTGAAGTAGGGATATTATTAGTGACCGCTTAGGTCTGCTGTGAGGATTACATGGCATAAATGCTAGGCTCCGCGCAGGAAATGAGAGGCGGTGGCTTGTTTTCCTGTTGGAGCTTATGTTTAAATCAATGATGCACTGATGAAGAAATCTCTGCTTCCCACATCCATGGATAGACTTCAGTCTCCTTCCCCTGTTGGCTGCTGACTTTTCTAACATGAGAACACTTTTCTAACATGAGAAAAGGACATGATGTCCTTTTAGGACATCAGACATTCACAGACGCCCACACTTTTAGTAACCAATGACTAAATACATAATGATCAAATTCTGCTATCAATTCAATAATGCTTTAAAACGAATTTCTCTTTTACACATCACACTAGCTTTTCCCCACATCTGAAAACTATTTGCACCTACACGCAAGACCTGTTATTTATTCCATCTAGAATACAATACTCACAGCATCTATGGATTTGAAGAAACCTTATAGTAACCCCTGGGTACCAAGGGAATCCACAGTCCAGAGTGGGGAATCATTGCTTTCAAGGAGGACCGGAGGAGGTCTGGGGTCCTTGTGAGTGTCTAAGGAGGAGATTTAGAGAGGCTGGCAGAGGAGATGATCCTGAGGCTGAATTCCATGGGTGCTTAAGAAAAAGCGGAGGGGAGTTGCTGTAGGGAGTTCAAGTTGGTTGGGCCCCGGCTCTAGAAAATTCTCCAAATGGGAGAAGGGGATGCCTTTTGATGACACGCAGGATTCTGGGAGAAGGTGGGGTGTCTGAGCTGGCTGACTTTAATTCAGGAGTGAATATGGGAAGGGGAAAAAAGGGAGAACCAACCTCTAGAGCAGTGCTCCAATGAAACTTCCTGCAGTGATGGAAATGTTCTATTTATATCTGTGCCATACCCAATATGGCAGCCACACTGAGCACTTGAAACGTGGCCAGTGCAATTCATGGAGTGACTTTTAAAATTTTTATATAATTTAATTCATTTTAATAACTACAGGTGGCTAGTGGCTACCATCGCTCTAAAGTTTGTTCGGGCCTGTTTGAAGAGATCCTGATTACATAAGAGCAAATTCTCCTTCAGAGAATCGGCTAAAGGCTGTGAAAGGCTGGCAACCTGCAATCTAAGGAAATATGTCTTACCGGGAGTCATAAAATGCTCCTAGATAAAATTGAGTTGCTTTACCCCACGGCACACTGCTTTGGCCACCTTTGAATCGGTTTTTAGCCACTGTTACTCATTAGAAACAGTGTAGACACAGAAACATTTAAAATAAACCTGAGCCCTGGATGTTGAAGCTGTCATTTTTTTACATGGCCTCATGATTCAACGATTAATGGACCTTAAAACAATCATAAAACATCAAGGCCCTTGCTCAAGCTTAGAAGAACAGGAATAGTTTTACTTCGGCTTCAGTCTTCTTGTTTTAAATTCATGGGGTGTCACCGAGCTCTGTAAACACTTTTAACTATCCTGACATTGTCGTATGAGGTGCTGTTAACCTGTTTCCTCCCTGACCTTCGCTGGCCAGCAGCAGGTTGCAACTCAATGGAAAATTCATGAAAACAGCAAGGATGTACTCGGTGACATAGATGAGGACACAATAACCCTAAATAATGGCTATAATGCGCAGATCCCGATTCAATAAACTAATTCACCAAAGATTTACTGAGCGTCCAAGCACTCAGTGGACACGTGCACGTATATTTCATCGGCACAATCCACAGTGCAAAGGCGTGGGGTCAGCATTGGTGTCCCCCACTTTATAGATGAACACACTGAGGCCCATTCGTGCCGTCAGTAATGACTGGGCAGAGGTGGGATTCAAAACCAGGTTTTCTGACTCCCAAATAACACTTTTTCCAAAACACCACTTCAGGATATTAACCTTTCATTTACGACCTGTGGCAGACTGCATTTTTCAAAAGTGGCCAAAGTGTTATTCCCAGGCCTGCACTCTCTTCCAGAACCCCCATCGCCTGATCAAGAGGTGGAATCTATTTCCTCTTCCTGTAAACCTGGGAAGGCCGTTGTGACTTCCTGGACAAACGGAATGGAGAAAAACCAACCTCCGTGACTTCTGTGGCTAGGTCATAAAAGGCAATACAGAGTCAGCTTGGCTCTCCCTTGGGACACTCACTTTTGGAATCCAGTCGCCATATTGGGAGGAAGAGCAAGCTACATAAAATCCGTGTGTAGGTGCTCCAGCCAACGGTCAGGATCATGCCCCAGATTCATGGGTGAACAACGCTCAGATGATCCCAGCCCCCAGCTTTCAAGCTGCCCCAGCTGATGCTGATTGGAGCAGAGATAAGTTGTTCCTGCCAAGCCCTGCTGAAACTACAGATTCCTGAACAACATAAATGTCGTCATTTGCAACCGCTACATTTTGGGGTGGCTTACTATACGACAATAGTTACTGGAACACGGTCAAATGTGAATGAAACTCTACAGAAGAGGCAAATGCATCAATTCCCTCAGCAAAGATATCCAATGGCTAGATGATGAGTTCCTATGAAAGAAAGTCTGGGAGGAAAAGATAAAGATCTGGAAGGCTTCTTATATCTCAGAATTAAATGGAACATTTGAAGGAAAAGACAACAGAATGCCTAACGAACACATTGCATAGTTTAGAGTTATGGGATTGTATGCTTATTGCTTTGACTGGAAAGATCCATTTAGAGCCTCAAATGGCTTTGGACTAATTTACTAGTTTGGTTCTGAAACACTTCTTGGTTTAAGTGAATCTTCCACTTCCATCTCTTGTGGGTACCAGGTAGCACTGGGTTTATTCTACAATGTGCAGAAGATGAGAATAAATGTTGCTGGAATGCTAGAAAAGGGATCCAATAAGGCAGGAGGACATCCTACTTATTTCTGTATTCGCAGATCCTGAAAGAGCCCCTAATAGTTTTTGGAGGAATTGATTGAAAACTGGATACCCTCATGGAGATACAGCCGTACAAACAGTTAAAGGGGGTTGGCAAATCGTGACAGTGACTTCTACTGGACAATCACACGTTTCACCACAGTGAGAGGTTGTTTATGTCTCATCAGTGAATAACCTAGACTCCAAAGTGGAACTTACCATTTTCTCTACACCCTTGAGGTGGCTTCTATCTGTGTCATATTGTAGTCCACCGGCCAGAGGTGCTGGTGAACTCATTACATGGCTCCTCCAATACATTTCTCCCTTCCTGGTTAAGATTCCTTTGCCTATCTTAAATACTTTACAGTCTATGTCTTACATTTTGATATTTTTGACAGCTATCTTCTTAACTTCATTTATGTGACTATACACACACACACCTTTTGAGTTTCAAGATGTGCATCAAATATCAGGAGAAAGAGACATTTTGCACGAGCTTCCCAAATGCAGATGGAAACCATCCCTAGGTATCAGGAGCAATATTTAAATCTTTCAGGAGCTGTGACTTTTGAAGAAATTTAGATTAATTGGGTTGCTTTTAAAACCCATAGTACTGCCACGCTTACATCCTTAGAATCACAAAACGCCTAAGGTATAAACAGGATTTTTTTTTTCCTTTTTATTGATGGCTGTGAATTTTCTATGCACACCTGTACTATCAAGGTAACTTTTGCTATAAACAGCATTTTAAAATTATCACATAAAAAACTTTCAAGCACTAAATTAGAAAAAAACAGAAATTCGAAAGTGATAGTTAAATTTATGAAGCAATTCTGCTACACTCAAAGGCTCATTGCTTGACACGTAAAAAAATGTCGAGCTGCGTGGAAGGCCTGGGTATGAATTTCTCTCCAGTGGGGCACCGCAATCCACACCAGGCTCCAAATGAGAACCACACGCAGAACATATGGTCTTTGGATGTGCGCTTGTTTGCATGACTCATGAAGATAATATTAAAAGTCTTTTCTCATCATTTCGATTCTTTCATTTTTCTATTTTTTTTTTTAATTTGGCTGAGTGCCTTTTTTTGCTACCTCCAAGAGCTGTTAATTTTGCTCGCTGCTGAGCAGAAGTCAAAGTCAGAGTCTAAACAGCTTGTAATGAGTTTTCAATGGCCCATCTCAATGAAATTGAGGGCAAAGACCAGCCGGCTCAGGCAACGTCAGCCCTTGGAATTTATTAGCGCGGGTGAGTTGTGTTCGGGAAGGCGCGGCAGAGGAGGGGCTCGAGTTCCTGGGCTCTCCAAGAGGAGCCTGGCCCTTATTAAAAAGTGGTGACAGCAGACCTATCTGCCACCGACTGCCCCTGTCTCAGGGTCACACCTGGTTGGGAAATGAAGGAGAGAGAAGTCTCGTGCAAGAAAGAAGCGTTTCCATCCTGTGGTGATATGGTTACTCCTCTCTGCAAAAGGAGGCGGTATTCAGTCTGGAGTTCTGACTTTTATTGGTTCAATTCTGTTTAAGTTTCTCTTTCGCCCCCGTTTCCAATAGATCCCTTCTGATTTCACTTCCAAGAACACCCTTTAGAATCCCGTAATGCTTTTCTGCACAAACGCAAAATCTCCACATAAAACAGAATTCTGCATGAGCCTGACAAACAAGTTCCGCAGTTGAGGGTGGAGATCAATTTGACAATAGCTTCTTTGGCCAAGAGGAAGGCACTGCAAAGCCACTAAACGTAACACACCAGAGCAACGTGGTGGTTTGGGGCGCAGGGCGCGGGGAACACCTTAGTTCCGTGTGGCCACACGTTTTTATTTTAGCAGGAAGCCGTGGAGTTTGTGTTAAGGGCTGAAACACCCCGAGAGTGGAATAAATTAGGACTGTTGGATCCTCTGAGAAAATTCTTTTCTGTACTGGATGTTAACTTATGATTGATGCTTTTTTTTTTTTTTTTTTACAGAACACCTACTAAATGCCAGCAGCCAGAGTGCGAACCACCAGGAATTCTATGGCAGGCCTGGTGACAAAAGTCAACTCATCTCTTTCCCCCTCTCATTCACTGCTTCACCCATTCATTCATTGATTCTGTCCATCACTGTATTCACAAAGATTTAATTAAGTAGGTGCTGAGAACAAAGTTATGGGCTAGGCGCGGGGGGTGGGACAGGGACCGTATGGTCTCTATCCTCAAGCTAATTTAAACTCTAGCGGCACAGAAAATTCCAGATTAATCTAGTGGATTTCCAAAGCCTTCCGCAGGCCGCTAACTTCTTGTTTATTTAAATAGACGCGTTTTCCCAGCATTCACCTGGTCCCCTTCCATTCACAGAACTACCCTCACTCTCTGCACTCCATCAGGTCCCTTTCCACATCCCACAGCATTGCTGGGAAAATTAAACATACGCTAAATGTCTTACACAGAGCCTGTGTAAGAACGTGCTGTATGCATTCAGTAAATATCAGCCCCCCAAAAACCCTACACCCCCCAAACCCACTGCTCTTTGTGTATAACATACCTGTATATTTAAAAAGCTTGTCTGGTCTAAGAGTGAAAATCACTCATCTGCACACCCTGAGTCATTTTCACAATGACAATAATGCTAATAACCGTAACAGTAAGAGGCAAGGGGCAGCAGAAGCAACTTCTGTGCGCCAGACTCTGTGATAGGCCCTTTACACTTACTATCTCATTAAATTCTCATTGGACCTGCAAGTCAGGTACTATTTTTATTCCATTTTGCTGATAAAAGGTTGACAGAGGTTAAGTGATTTACCCCAAATCACAAAACCAGTGCATTTCAGATCAGGGGGATCTGACTTCAAAAACATACAAGATAGCAAAACCCTGTTTAGATTGTAAATCCTACACAGCTTTAATCTTTTAAGAGAAAATTGAAACATCCCTCTGTCTAAAGTGAAATGTAATTGATCCATATCCACTAAGGAGGGGGACTGAGGGTGTGGGTGCACGTGCTCAAAGTAGGTCTGCACCCAAAACTCACCACCGACTTTAAATCTGCAGGTAACTTTGTTCAGAAACAAAGTGAAGGGCAGAAACTGAACGGGTGGAGGGGGAGTTCAAGACTCTCCCTCCCCAATGAAGGACCACGTTCCTTACCCATTTTCAACTGCATTCAAATGCTGGAGGCATTAATATCTTCACAGGAAGTGTTATTTAAAAATGAGAAAGAAAGAGAATTGCATATACAACTGCACAGAAAACGGTAGCATGGAAGACATCAACTATTACACGGGGCAAGGCTTACATGCTTACCATTTTTGTCTTTTCCAAAACTTCCGTAAGAGAGCTTGTTGCTTAGTGTTTTATATTGGGGAACACCTCACTCTAATGTTCTAAACTATCAGTTCAAGAAGAAAAACAGTCAAGTGAGGGGTTGGGGGGTGGGGGGTGGAATGTAATCTCTGGTGAAGTTTGCTATGGTTGCAACAAACCCGATATAGACTAGACACACAGACCTTAGCCTACTAAGCATTTGGGTTTTTGAATAATTCTCTCATTCTCAAAAGTGACCTGAAATTAGAACTCCCACGTGAACCTCACCCTAAGTGTCTGCCGTTGAATCTTGGCTGTTTCTTGCCTCCCCTCTGGGTGCCAGCTTATGTTGCAAACCATTTAGCAAAGGAAGCAAATGACGAATCCTACGGGTCGGGGACAGTCTCTGCATGGCAGTGCATGTCACAGGCCAACTCTGATCATATGCATTTAACTGTTCCCCAATCCTCCAAATTCTTAGGAGAAGGAAGAAGCTGAGACTAACAGCCTCTTTGGGGGTGATTTTCACCCTCAGTGTCTAGAGGTTCCTACAGAATCAGAATCCGCAGGTATCAACTCCATCTGGTCTCCGCTTTCCAAGCAAAATCTCAGAGCAACATATGTGTCTTTATGCTGAAAGCACATAGCATGCATTGCTGGAAAGCCCAGCCCTTCCTTGGCATTCCTCTGAAATACCGTGGCTGAAAAGCCCGACTTCTTTTTTTGCCACGGAACAGGGAACATTTATACAATCATTAAAATCGCATCTCCCACCATATTTTTTCTCCTTCTCAGTTTTAATACATTTTTATAATTGCATTGAAGATATTCTAACCCTGTTTTTAGTGCAAAGATAAAATTTATGAACCGTGACAAACGTATCGTGTCAGAGCCAAAACGGAGGAGAGCAATGTGCGTGGCGAAACCCAAGTGTTAGCTCCCTTTTGCCACTTTAATGGGGAGGGAGAGAAAACGAGTTAATCTGAACCCCAATCCTTGAATTCCAGTGGGGGAGGTTCCCAACTCCTGCTCCAAAGCCAGGACGCATTTCAAGGAATAGCATTCATTCGCACAAAAATGTCTCTTTAGTTACATGTGTAAGTGGAACTACAGTTGATACGTGTTTTCAATGTTTCTGTCGGCTGTAATTCTGTCAACACAACCAAAGGTAACTAATTAGATTTGCTCTCTCAGTGACTCATCCACTTCCCTCTTTCTCTTTTTCATGTTTCCTTTAAAGTGTGTCTTTGGAGGACGTAAAGTGATGGGGCAGAATGGGGTAGCAGAAAGGACAGCAAGTAAGCATCAGAGAACTTGGGGTTCAGAGTGCAGTTGGGCCAACAGGGAGCTGAATGTCCTTGAACCATTTCCTTCATCTCCCTGGGCTTTGCTCCCCCTCATCTATATAAGGAAGGATTTGCAGTGGATTTCCGAGCTCTACAGCGAGATGTCACAAAGAGGTTATTTCAAATCAAACACCTCCAGCTTTCAGGCTGTATCGCTGGTGAGAAAAATCACTTTTACAAGAAAATCTGCCATGTTGATGAGTTCTTGAAAATTCAGCAATCACATGTGTGGGAATGTGTGTTTACAAACCCAGATGGACACCAGGAAATACAAAAACGGTTTTTGTAAGCATCTGAACTGAAGTTTTCGTTCCTCCTGGTAGAGGGTACCCTGGCCATGAACTCTCTGCTAAAAAAAAAAAAAAAAGAATGAGAGGGAAGACTCACTCCAGATGAACTTTTCTGCACTGCCTCCTCTTTTCTTTAGAAATGGAGGATTTTCGATATTTTCTAACTTTACACAATAGCCTTGAAGAAGACATAGATGGGAGAGGCCATAATGAAGTGGAGGTAATCTACACAATTTAAAAACACTTACTGTAACAAAATGGATTGCTGAGGTAGGGGCCATACAAGCACACATAAATGAAATGCATCCCACCGGAAAAGCATTTTGCTCACATTGTCATTTACGGCTCCTGAATTAATAGACCAAGAAAGACACCACCGGCCCCAACAAAATGCTGTAAAACCACTGGCAGCGAGTGGTGTCTCAAACTTTTAATTCCCCTGGGGAGAAAAGGACACTGTCTAATCTGTATTCAGTCCTGACATTGGCCACATCTGATATGGAACATTAGCTTCTAAGCCTCTCAATAGACTAGTGTCCTTCAGTTTATATTACTTTATGTTAATAGTAGAAGAATTACACACAACATCATTTATCATTGTTATACTCTGCTATATACATCCCATAGCTTATTTTAATATATTTATTTACCCCTGAGATGCTGAGAAATTAAAAAAATGTATGTATCAAGAAAAACCTATAGGGAGAGAACCACTGTAAATCTCTTTAAAAAGACAAAAAGATAAACCCCCAAAAAAACCTCCCTTGCGGGAAAATATATACCTAAGCTTGGGAATGATAAGGTGCCTTCTGCCTAAGGACTCAAGTACGGGCTGTACAGTAATTCCAAAGCATGAGTACATAACAGAAAGTGGCATATTATGATAACAGAGCTTTTGTTCCCTCATCTCACCAGTTTTTTTCATTTCTCAATTATATCCCTGGGTCCCTCTCATGCTGTTATTAGCTTTTTTGACATCTGACCTCTAGCCAGGGAAAGGCAAGATTTTTTTTTTTTTTCCTTTGAAAAGCACTGTCAATCTGCACCTGACCCGCACTCTTTTTGACCCAGATTCCACAAGCACTCAGCGGAACCTCAGTTTGGATTAAAAACAGCAATGATGTCCTTGCGTTTGGTGCCTTAACGTTCTGCAAAGTGGTTTTGCTGACGTTACGGACACAACGCCGTGGGTTTAAAGGAGCACCAACCTTGGTGCCATGGTCTTTGGGTTCCAGGGTAAGCTCCAGCCATCTCTCCTTATGGAATGCGGGCAAGTCACCCATCTCTCTGAGCCTCAGTTTCCTCAGAAACAAGAGGCAAACTTTGGACTTGCTGAATTAAGATCTGTCGAAGGGTCAGATCGAAGTGACTTCTGTCGAAGTGACGTTCGGGGGGGTGGGAGCAGGTACTGGCGACTTCTCTGTGATATTATTTGCTCTTCATTCCAGTCTCATGAAGCAGGACAGATGTCCCCATTTTTCAGATGAGCAAACAGAAGCTCAGGAATACTGACCTGACTAAGGTGGCCCCAGGGGCAGAAACAGGAGAGGAAGCGGGGCGGGGGGTGGAGGTCAGATCATGCTTAGCACCCTCGTCTGGAGGAAGATCTCTACCAATGAGGGTCACCGGGATGGATCCACTTCAGGGATCTGGGGAAATGAATATAAGCTTGTGGCTGTCAGGGCTGCCTCTTTATATCTGATTTTTATTTATTTTCTGCCATGTTGACAATTAAAAACAAAAATGCATACTTTGGGTAATGCATAGTTATACAATATAATCTTCTAATTTTGTCTTCTTGTTCAGGTGGGCGGGGGGGCTGTCTCGAGACAATCTCTTCCCTTTAGCAGGTACACCTGGTTACAAGGTACTTTCACAGATTATGTCATGTCATCCTCACCCAACACTGCAGGCAGTGCAGGTACAATTTTCCCAATTCTGTTGATAAGGAAATTTAAGACAGATATTCACTGAGCAGCCCAAGCTCACCCAGCAATGAATGGCTGAACGGCTGAGCAGGGAATTGAAGCACAGTTCTGGCTCCTAGCCCAGGCAGGGCTCCTTCTAGTACGTTTGCAATGATACTAATAAACAGATGTATGTGTGATGAATATGGACAATACTTAATTTTCTCCAAAAAGCAAAATACAACTGGTGTCATTTACACAGGGATGGACAATATAAAAGCAATACAGTAAGCGATGAACACTAGAGAGCAAGGCAGAGAAGGCAATCAGCCAGTGCAAACAGTTCTCTTGTCTCCTGAAGGCGTGCTGAACTACATTTCCCAGGCTCCCCTGCAGTGGGGGATGACCACATGAGTGGGTTCTGGCCAATGGAAAGTAGGTGGAAGTGATCTCACTGCTTCTAGGCTCGGCCCATTAAAAACCTCCTAGGAGCCTTGTTCTTTCTCTTCCCTTGCCTGATGTCTGGATTCTGAGGATCCAGCAGAGGATCTGGAGGCTCTAGGGGAGGGCCATGCCCGAATGTCAAAGCCTGGGTCCCTGAATCACGGTGTGGGCGGCCAGCTGCTGAACGTCTGCACTGACTGCTGTGTGAACAAGAAATCAACTTCAGTTTTGGGAACTGTTTGTTAAAGTAGTTAGCCAATCCCGATTAAAGAAGAAGGTTCCGGAAGAAGTGCAAGGAGTGTTTCTCAGTTGACAGCTAGATATATATTCAGAGCCATTCTCATCACCAGCCTAAAGCATTCACCATACCCTCTTTGAGCAAGCACTGACAAGCACTGTCCTCGCAGGTCTTGGATCCTGAAGGTTTACACATTTACAACAGGTTCTTTGCCTTGTCTTAGATATCATCTGCTTTTCTTTTTCATCAACTATCTTTCATTCTTCTCACTTACTTAAACTTTACATTTTTGCATCCATTTGACAACGACGATGGTGATGATGATAATAATAGCCAGCATTTGTTGGGCACTTACTATATGCCAGACACTCTACTAGATACTTTATACACTATATTTCACTCCATCCTCAAATGTATTTGGTAGGTGTCATTATAGCCCTTATTTTACAGATGAGAAAATGGTAGTTTAGAAACATAAAGGACCTGCCCACTAGACTATATCCCCAGGGCCTAGTCCAATGCAGGGTGTATATTCATTGGATAAAAGAATGACAGTTCAAGAGCCAAGTTTGGAAATTAATGTTAAATTGGTAGCGAGGCTTGGCGCTGTTAGACAGTATTTTCTGAGAAATCTGTGTGAGAAACTGTACTTTAAATTCTTTTTTAGAATCAGGAAGACCCAGCAGTAGTCTAAAGTCCCAAGTTTGATGTAGAGGCGCTTGTAAGTACTCACTCCATCAAGAACATTTTGAAGAAAACTCTTTGCTGCAGTTCATGGGTGGCCCTCGCATTTCAAAGGCTTCCTCCCTCCCCAACCCCCCGCATTCGGCCATAGAACATCTGGGCAGACAGAGGGGCAGAGCAGTAAAGAGGCAGCTTTCTGGGGTCACACTGCTGGACTTAAGACCTCCACTTGAGATCACGGGTACGTTATCTAAAGTGTTATCCTTGAATGTAGAAAGAAAGTATCTGCGAAGTGTAAATGACATACTCTCTGTAAAGCACTTAGCACACTATCCGCCATCTTTTGAGCACTCAGTAAATTCAGGCTACCCTAACCATCATTATCTTTATCAAAATCACCCTTGCCTTCACTGCCACCAGCACCATCTTTCAAAGAGGGGATGTCCTTAACCAACAACACATAAAATGGGTTGACTGAAGAAAGTGCCAGCTGTAGGCAGCCTGAAGACTCCAACTCCCATTATTTACAGACTTCTCAGAATGCCTGTATGATGATGATGAGATTAAATAATCAACCACGGATATTTGCAGTATGACAGGCAAGGAGTTAACATACAAAAGGAAAGTCATCTCATTTCTGACTCAGCCAAGGGCAGACAGGTACGAGCAGCCACAGATGACAGCTGTATGCCCCTTTCCTGCTGCTTCTGCAATAGACAGGTCCTGCCTGGGCTCACTGCCTGAAGACAAGGGTCTGCATCTCCCCTGGCCAGAGTGTCACCGTGATCTAGTGTTAATACTAACAGTAAGCGTGCCAACAATGACAACGATAGCAGTAACGACAGTAGCAGCTGTAATTGACTGAGGGTTCGACATGGGGCAGGAATTGTGCTGAACTCATGAAGACCTCACCTCCCTAAGTCTCCCAGCAACCCTAAGAGGTAGGTAGATACTATTTACCCTTTTTTTTTATTGGATGGGGAAATTGATATTCAGAGAGTTCAAGTATTTTGCCTACGGGGACACAGATAGTGGGATTCGAATCCAGGTCATTGCAACTCACAAGCCTGGGTTATTAAGAACTTGACCATATGGCATGAGCCTTTCTGAGCCCTGCCTGCTGTAAACCCTCTTCCACACCAAAAATGTCAGTGTTCCGGACCTGGATTCCTCTTAAGAACTGTCCTAGGCCATGTTTACCCCACTGAAACGATGAACTGCCTTTGGAACATTTCTGAATGAAATCATAAGTCATTTCCATAATGGCTGAAGAGTCTGAAAAAATACAATTTTGCCATGTGCTCTTTGAACGCGCCGCATAATTTTTAAACAATAAAGGTTACCTTCTGTGTACTATAGCTGTGTTTTATGCTAACAACCAGAATCATCTGATCATTATGGGCTAATGACCTGCAAAACTTCGTTTTAAAAATGAAGTCAGGGCTTCCCTGGTGGCGCAGTGGTTGAGAATCTGCCTGCCAATGCAGGGGACACAGGTTCGAGCCCTGGTCTGGGAAGATCCCACATGCCGTGGAGCAACTGGGCCCGTGAGCCACAATTACTGAGCCTGCGCGTCTGGAGCCTGTGCTCCGCAACAAGAGAGGCCGCGACAGTGAGAGGCCCGCACACCGCGATGAAGAGTGGCCCCCGCTCGCCGCAACTAGAGAAAGCCCTCGCACAGAAACGAAGACTCAACACAACCAAAAATAAATAAATAAATAAAATTAAAAAGGTCAGCAGCCTGGTGGGAAGGTGAGAGTGTCCCAGGCTGCCCTGTGTTTTAAAAAAAAAAAAAAAATGAAGTCAGAGCTGGGCTTCTGGAAGGCAAAACTGGATAAAAAATGAGGAAAGTCAATGTTCAATTTGTATTCGTGAGTTGGGAGCAGCTGAACAGTCTCTGTTGTATCTGATCAACTTTGAGTAGTAAAAGGATATGTGCATCTGAACTAGAAGCAAGAAGGAAATTCTGCATCTTATAGGTCTTACTGGTATCGCTTAAGCATCAACAGGATAAAGAGATCCCTGCTCCAGCATCACGGTTATCAACAGAGGTTTGGATCTATGTCTTTCCTTCTTTCTCCACACAGCCCTCCACCCTTCTAAGTTTGGGATTTGTTACTGCTAAACCTCAAAATGTCCAGGGTGAGCAGAGAACAGAGCTGTGGACGATCATAGCTCCCTACTGGCGATCGTGGTCAGTGGCATGGCCTTCCTGGGCTGTCCCTTCCCTGACCACTGTCTGCTCCTCCGGGAGAACCACCAAACACATCCTCAGTCATCCCACACTGCTCTGGTCAACCTTGATCTTAGATGTCTGCAGGTGAGATGCCCCTCACGGACTTGTGCCGTAAGCTCTGTTACTTGCCTGTCCCAAGCCTATCCTTCCACCTTCCTTGCTAACAGAACTGTGGTTCTGTTTGGGTGGCAAAGCCCTTGGGGGATGAATTGGAGTCAATCTAAGCCAATCATTAATACAACTGTATTAATGTCCCCAATTCTTCACTACACCCTTACCCATGCCCTCTGCCATACAAGTTTGCAGTGCCCACCATCTGTAGGTGGGACATAATTCCTCACCCCTGAATGTGACTATATGACTTGCTGTGAGTCTTAGATATGACACCCTAAACACAAGTAACAAAAGAAAAAAGAGATAAACTGGACTTCATTAAAATTTAAAACCTTTGTTCATCAAAGGACACTCTCAAAGACAGTAAAAAGATAACCTACAGAATGAGAGAAAATATTTGCCAGTCATATATTTGATAAGGTTCTAGCGTCCAGAATATTATAGGCCAACAACAGAAGACAAACAATCCATGTAAAAATGGACAAAGAACTTGAATAAACATTTCTCTAAAGGAGAGATGCAAGTGTCCAATAAGCATATAAAAAGATGCTCAGTGTCATTAATCATTAGGGAAATGCTCATCAAAACCACAATGAGACACTATTTCACATCTACTGAGATGGCTATAATAAAAGCAACAAACAAACAAACAAACAAAACTATAAGTGTAGGCAAGGATGTGGAGAAATCGGAACCCTCACACGCGTGAGTGGGAATGTAAAATGATGCAGACACTATAGAAAACCAATTTGGTGGCTTCTCAGAAAGTTAAACATAGAATTACCATATGATCAGGAAATTCCATTCCTAAGTGTATACCCAAGAGAATAGAAAATAGGTATTCAAGCAAAATGATGATAGCAGCATAATTCAAAACGTCCAGAAAGTGGACAAAACTCAATGCCCATCAGCTGGTGAATGGATAAATAAAATGTGGTTCCCCCACACAATGGAATACTATTTAGCCATAAAAAGGAATGGCATACTGATAGATGCTACAACATGAATGAAACTTGAAAATATTATGCTAAGTGTAAGAAAGCAGACATAAAAGGTCACACATTGTATGGTCCCATTACATGAAACAGTCTATTCAAAAACAGGTAAATCCATAGAGACAGAAAGTAGATTAGTGGTTACCAGGGGGCTAGACGAGAGGAAATGGGGATGGGGTTTCTTGGGGGCAGAGATAAAAATGTTCTAGAATTAGGTAGTGGTGATTGTTTATGAGAGACAGTATTACATATACTATTATTATTTGTAAACTAAGTGCTACACATCCATTCTATCTGTAATGTACATATAATAACTCTGTGTGTGTATATATGTGTAAATGCACACTTTGGTTTTTGTTTGTTTGTTTGTTTTTGCAGAGAGCCAGTTGTTAAACATTTACCAGCACACCACTGGCTGCAGGGCTGTAGGCTCCACAGCAAGACCTCCTTGTGCCTCTAAAAAGTCTTAACTGAGTCTCTTTCCCAGCAGCTGCTGCCCCAGGAAACATTCAGAGCAAGGTGCTGAACACTGCTGCTGAGAACTGACAACTCCTGCAGCCAAAGATGGCACCTGCCCCTGGATGGTGGGACGGTGCGAAGGTGAGAAGACAGAGAATTAACCCCGGTCCTTACTCTCCTGAGCTGGGAACGCCTGCTGGCAAAAGACACTTCATCTTACTTTGCTTAATTCCAGACAGCCAGTCACACTTGGTTATTGTTTTTAGTTTTACATACTAGTATTGAATTATTTTTTATGGATGTTATTTCTCAATTAGTGTATTCCTTGGAGACAGCGCAAGCCTCTAGAATTTAGCTTCTCCTTGCCTGTAATCACTGCTGCCACGTGGACCATCTGGGAGCTGATTTGATGTTCCTCTAGCCGCTCCTGCCCAGATGGACCCGAGGGCCCTCCTGATCAGCTGCAGAAAGGGGGACCTGGCTTATTCCAGGCGGGGTCACAGGCTGTGAGTGTGACCTCAGGCTTGTCGAGGGGTACTGGCCGGGCACTAAAGAGATGCCTGGGCACCTTTGGCCGTAAATACCCTTCAGTGGTCCCGGGGAATGAAGATGGGGGTCATTCAGTTCATGGTTGGGGGTTGACTTTGGGTCCACCGATAGGCTGTGATGGAGATTTCAGGGGGTTCACTTCCAGCTCATCATGCTCTCTGCCTCATAAAACCCTTGGCTAAGAGCAGCTAGAATCACAATAGCAATGGCAACCAGTGATCGAGAGCCTACAGAAGCCAGGCCCTCTTCTAAGCACCATGGATGTATCATCTCATTTAATTCTCACAACAACTCTTCAAACAACTTGCTAGTATGTATTCCCACTTTGCAGATGAGGAAGCTGAGGCTCGAGAAATGATGTAATTTGCTCAAGCTCACGGGACTGGCAGCCTGGCTCCAAAGTCTGTGCTCTCATCCACCACCTCACGCAACCTCCAAACGGGTCAGAACCTCACTCACCAGCTTCCTGCGGGCTCCTGGATGGGGAACAGCCAGATCGAGCCACAGATCTCTCATTCTTTACCTTTCAGCTCCAGTGAGGGAGAGCTGTGGCTCATCAGGGCCACAAAAGGAGTCAGGTCTTGACTTGCCCTCCCCTTTCTGCCTGTGAACTTGAGCTTACCCTCTCTGACCTCCGTGTCCTCATCTATAAAGGGGGGGATAATAGTATCTACCTATTGTGATACCTGGGTGGTTCTACGATTTGCACGTAACATGAGAACAGCAATGGCTCTGCCCTTATAGGACTGTTGTGAGGCTCTGATATGTTACTGCATGTAAGGAGTCATGAACATTGCATGATGTAAGGGAAGTGCTCAGTACATAGTGCCCACTGATACCACCATCATCCCCCTCCCACCATCACCATTATCATCATCATTAGTTTTATTTAGAAGACAATACTGATGTGTTTGTAAAAGATGTGGGGCATGCCTGGCACATCATGGGGACCCAATAAATATCAGCTCCCTTCTCTACCTCCGTAGGTCCCAGGGCTCCCAACGCCATGCCCACCAACCTCTCAAAGGCCCATTCGAGCCTCTCCCAGCTCTCACTGGCAGGCCTTCGCTTCAGTGAAGAGAGATCTAACTACCTCCCAGAAGGAGCGCACACAAATCACACCTGGGTGGTGGGGGTCAACTCCTTTGTCCCCCCTCTCTCTGCTGTGGTGTGCAGGAACGCATCTCCTCCTCAAAGCCTGGCCCCCTGGACCCTCTCCATCAGCCCAGGCCTCTCCCCACTCACCGCAGCAAGGTTCACTGAACTGTGTAATTCCACATACACAGTAAAGAGAGCTCAGGGGAAGCCTGGTGGAATCTAAATGTCTGATGATTAAAAGAAGAGTTAAGTACAGTCTAGCACATACATCTCACTATCATGCAGCCATCATAAATGATGGCCCACCTTTCATGCATTTTTAGACATGTTTTTTCCCTACGAACTTGGTCAGCTGAAATGTTCCACATTTCAGTGGAAGTAAGTCCACTGTAGGTGCTGTCCATGTTGAGTTTAACTGACATTTTAAATGTTTTCAGAAAGATTAGGCAATGATTCAGTATGGTGAACCAAATTCACTATGTGTGCAGAAGTGGAAACATATGGAAATGGCCATCTGATACATGATACATTTATTGCCTAAATGAGTTAAAAGAGCCTTTTAAAATAGACATGAAATAACAAGTTCTGAGAGAGAAGAAACCTTTGGATCATTGTTTAGCTGACAATGTTTTTCCCTTTCTGAGTGGAACATAAAATAACAGCACAATCTTAGCACTGACTGAAGCTTATATTCATAAAATACCTCATATTAAGCCTTTGGAGTGCTGCAAAAATGTCAAAAAATACTTTAAAATTGCATAGATAGTATGATTATGATCATAACTTGGAAAGTGCACAACAACAACGATAGAACAGAGTATAGAAAAGAAAGACTGGAAAGAAATAAACCTAAAAGTTAATGGAGCTTGTATTTGGGAGGTGGACTAAAGATGGAATCCTCTCAAGCTGGTGGAGAGAAGGAAATGCATTAATAATTTTCGGTCCATCACTCTTGAATTCAATTACCAAGCAGTTTGGATGACTTCTCCTTCCCAACCTAGGAGAGTATTTAGAATCTCCGGAGTGCTGAGGAATACAAACGCTGGAAGACTTGTCCCAGGAGAAGAGCGGTGAGCTCCACGCTCTCTCCTAATCCACGGAAAAGGGTAACCCTAGAGGGGACAGCTGGAGGCCTTGGCAAAAGCAGTGCTCAGAGAAAGGAAGGAAATGGAGACGGAGCACGAAGAATTCACCGGAAAGCTCGTGTACCTTGATTGCAAAGGCAGCAATCACTGGAAGAGAGATGAAAACAAGAAGCAAACACCTGAAACTAACACAATATTGCAAACCAACTACACTTCAATTAAAAAAAAGAAAAACCAAGAAGCAGACAAATCCAATGGAGTAGATCAGAGGGGGCAGGGTGGCACGAGGAGAGCATGGAGAGGAAGGACAGAGTGAAGGTGAAGGCAAGAAGGTCAGAAGAAGAAAATTAAAGTAAGTGAAGGTGATGCTTTACATCTGCGACCAAGTCTACCGGCCCCATCCATTTCTTTCCAAAAGAAAAAGACAAAAGATCTCACCAAAGTCTGGAAGAGGTTGAGAGAGAGCAGGCTTTGGAACCATATTCTTGAGCTCCGAGCCTCTGCTTCGGTTTACGTGTAAAAGGAGGACAGTAACAGTACTCTCACTTTACGTGGCTGGTGTGAGGATTTCAAACTTATTACATCTAAAGAGCCATGAATGGAACAGAGCAAGTGCTCAGGTCATGTTACCCACTGATATCACGATCATCACAGCACCACCACTATCACCATCATAATCACCACCATCATGATCATCGCCATCATCATAATCATCACCACCATCATCATCACCACTATCATCACCATTACCACTACCATCACCATCATAATTACCATCATGACCATCATCGTCGCCATCATGATCATTGCCATCGTCATAATCACCACCACAATCATCATCATAATCATCATCACCACCATCATCACCATAACCACTACCAACACCATCATACTTATCATCATCACCATCATCACTACCATCATCATCATCACCACCATCATCACCATTACCGCCATCATCATCACCATTACCACTACCATCACCATCATAATTAACATCATCACCATCGTGACCATCATCATAATCACCACCACCATCATCACCATCATAATCATCACCATCATCACCATTACCACTACCATCACCATCATAGTTATCATAACCATCATGACCATCACTAGTACCACCACCATCGTCATCATCATCACCATCATAATCACCATCACCACCGTTATTTTTATTTAGAAGATAATATTTATGTCTTTGCAAAAGACTAAATAGCTAAAGGGGGAAAAGATCAAAACATTTTACATAAGTACACACAAAAGCACCAAGTTACAACTCATTGCTCCTCAGAGGGTTAGGCCATCTATACCTTGGGAACACCAGGTCATGCACTAAAAGCAGTTCTTAACATGGACATGGTCTGCTTCCTGGAGACCAGGGTGCAGTGGAGGTGGGAGGGTGGGGAAAGGCTAATGGAACACCGCTGGTCGAGAGCAAGGTGGGGTGTGAATTTCTGAGATCTAAAACACAGCTTCCCTTTCCTGTCCTCCCAAGTTTTTCAAAGCGAGATGCAGAATTTCCAAAATAGCTGTGTTTATAGCCAAGTGCTCAGTTACTGGCAAACACTAAAGAAGTCTCAGACATGTGGGCTACGGAACGAGCCAAGGGTCCCAACACGCCCGATAAACACTTCAGTTGTGGTGAGTGTGTCATCGTTTCCCTGTCTTGATTTACTTTTCAGAAATGATAGCGTTTGTTTGTTTGGCTTTAGAACGCTATCTGGTAACTTGGGAAGTTCTGTTTTCAAGAAGGCTGCAGCTACAAAGAATCCACCAGAAGGAGAAGTGGCAGAGGGGTGTGGGCAGTTATTTTCCCTGTCCAGTCCCCAGCCTGGCCCTGACGTCATGCTCAGTCATCTGCGTACTTCTATCGCTCTCTGAAGCCACGCTCCCTGAGGCTGCCCAAAAGATCTTTTGAAAGATGTCACTGGGTCCTGCCACACCCCTGCTTCAAACTCTTCAGTGTCTTCCTTTATTCTTTAGAATAAAATCCTCGCTGGTGTCCACTGCTCTCTCCCATCCCATACTCCCTCAGCCACATCTGCAAGCTCTTTCCTGCCCCAGGGCCTTTGCACTTCTCTTCACCTTGCCTGGGATGTTCCCTCTCACTCAGCCCTTCCAATTGAAGACTCTTTTTCATTCCCTGGCTTTCAGCTCAAATATCACCTCCTTAAAGAGCTCTTCCCTGACGTTCCTTCTCCCCTCCTTTTGCTACCACAATGCCAAGTTTTATTCCATTATTACACTCAATCACAGTCTCTATTTGTCTTGCGTATTTACTTGTTTACTTGCTATTGTCTTCTTCCCCCTCTGTAAGCCCCCTTAAGGCAAGGGTCTTTTTATTTTTGACTTGTTTGCTATATTATCCCAGCTATATTGTCTGCATAACATCCAAAGGATGACAGCTTAATGAATCACTCAGCAAATGAATAAACCAATAGGTTCATGAATGAATGTGGCCTTAAGCCTCTTGAGCTGGGGAAGACAGGTCCTCTTTGGATCCCCCCCGCCCCCCCACCCGTCACCCCACCCTCCTACCCCCCATCCTGGACCCCAGCCTCCAGAGATGAAAAGAAAAGAATGTTGTGGGTGTCTTGTCTTGGGAGGGGAAGAGAGACCCAATAGACTGCACCAGGTAGCAGGGCTGGAGGGCAGGAGACCCAGGTGAGAAGAACCCAGGCTATAGGACCCCAGGAGCCTGACAGGGACTTGACCTTCCAGGAACACTGGCCACATCATTAGTTCAACAACTGAGAAAAAGCATGTATTGAGCTCCTACTGGGTAGCGCCACTAGCTGTTCCATAAAGACTTACAATGAGGGCGTGTAATTAGACTTGCAAAGACTTAGCCCAGTGGCTTCTTATTACTGCTTTGTGACTGCAATCCAGAGTCTCTGTTTTAAGCAGGAAGGGTGGAGCTGGAAGAAATAATTTTCTATACCCACCCAGTTCCAAAGGTCCTTCTTCCCCTCCCCTCCCAAGGGGCCAGAGATGGTACAAAATGAGAAGCTCAGCGTAGATCCCACCTCTGCCACCAAGTGGCTGCATCAGACAAGGATACCCTTACACCCTGGCTAGAAGAACAAGCCCCTGAATCAGGCTGAGCGTGTGCGATTCGCCACTCCCATCATCTACTAGACGTGTGAACCAGGGCTACCAGCTACAGCTCTCTGAGCTTTGGTGTCCTCGTCCTTAAAATGGAGATAATAATACACTCTATTCACAGACTTGCCAGAATTGAATGGTCTGGACAGGGCTTTGTACAGAGCAAAGAACTCACGTCAGCCATCCTCAGCGGTGCCAGCAGCACCCTTTTCTGGGCTTTAATATTTCATTAAAAAAAAATGAAGTGGGTTGGAGCCACATGGGTGTTGCCCAGTGATGGGATATACGTAGACGAGATCATTTTAGCTGATACTGTGATCTCTATGAATCCCATCCAGGTACAATATCCCGCAAGTATTTAGATTGAGCTCACTAGTTTAATCCAGACCTGTCAGACCTCCAAAAACGCTAGAGATCTGAAGGAGGATTTGAAATGAATCAAACAAGTTGACTGCCAAGGCGGGGGGGACATCACATCCGTGTCGAGTGCCACCTTGTAGGGAATTGCACGCTGCTGGGTAAATGTGGGTGTTTCTTGGAAGAGGAGACCTGGAATTAAGAAGAGATGCCAGGGGGTTACGAGCCAGGGGATACGATTTCCCTTGAATGAACGGGGCAGAGCTGGCTCAGGGCTCAGAAAGACAACGCGCTGGGTCACACAGCTTCTCAAGAGAAGTCTTCCTTAAAACCAACCTGCAAACAAACCTTCGATGGTGAGCAATGTTCTCACTTTACACGTTCAGAAAACACAGCAGAGAAGCTGTTAAATAAAATGACTCTGAGACCACACCTTGAATTTCATACCTTGAATTTCTATTGCGTTGGTCTTCTGAGAAGCTTGGAACACTCACCCCAGTTGTGAAATGACTTGGCCCCGACCTCACAGTCATCCTGAGACCAGGATCAGAGCATGAACATGTGACGCCCTCGTCAACAAAAGATGCATCAATCATCCTGAGGTCTGAAGCTATGTAGATGCCAGTGTACTTATTAGTTTGTGAGCTTGCTGTCACCTCGTTCCTTGCCGCGTGGTAAGCCAGTTACGTGAAATCTGGCTTCAGTCGGAATGTGTATGATGGGGGTGTATCAGCGGCCACCAATCACCAGAATATTGAAAGGAATCCAACCGAGGAGACAGAGGGGACAGAGGCCAAATCAAGAAACAGGCAGCCTGGTGTGGCCTGGGGGTCAGGCAAGCCATGATTTACTATAACCTAAGCTGTGTGACTTGGTGGGGAGAGTCCCCAGTTTGAATCTCAGACTTCCCATCTCTGCAATGGTGGCAATAGCAATGATCAATGGTCAAATGTGACGGCATCTATAGAAAGTGTTTGTCCTCACATCTGGCCCCTAAAAGGTGCTTAGTACGAATGAGGATCTTTCCCCGCTAGGGGTCCTTAGGGAGAGGCCAGGGGGCTGTGCTAGAGTCTTCGGTGACGTCGTCCTTGACGGTTCTGGCAAAATGAGATACTACTTTGTCCTGCTTTCTCAGCTCCTCGTCCACGTCTCCATGGTAACACTCATCACACCCTGACTGTCCAGGTAAATGACTGGCTCCCAGTATGACCAGGAGCCCCTTATGGGAGGCACAGTGTCTTTGTATGTCTGTATATCCAGGGCCTCAAAGGTGCTGTCCAATGTGACGGCCGCTAGCCCTGTGTGGCTATTTAAGTTATATTTAAATTAAAATAAATTAAAAAGTCAGTCCCTCAGTCATACTTGCCACCTTTCAAGTGTAGCTGCAGGTGGCTACAAAGACACAGAACATGTCCCTCACTGTGGAACGTCCTGTGGGACAGTGAAGACACGGAAAGGCCAAGGGCAGAGGGGGGAAACCGGGGCATGAGGGACCAGCCCTGGGGTCAAAACCTGGAAACAGCGATCCTCACAAAATACTCACTGAGACTTTCCTAATCTTACCTTCAGCCTCAACTTTCCTTATTTTCTCCAGGTTTACCTTAAAAGTTCAGATAAAATTTGAAAACACTCCTGCTGTGTAGAAATGGGATTTGGTGCGGTATGCATCCACGCCGACTCCGGATCTCTCTCCATCCGTGAAGGTGACACTCCTTCCACAGCACGCACCACTGGTGCCAGACGGGTAATATGATCAAACAGCCTAAGCGCTGGGTTGGCCAAAAAGTTCATGCGGGTTTTTCATACGATGTTATGGAAAAACCCAAATGAACTTTTGGTCCAACCCAATGCTACTTGTCGGGCATGGCTCGGGTATCATCATATTTAATTTTCATAGTAGGTACTGGGGCTCCCATTTTACAGATGAGAAAACTGAGGAACAGGAGGTGTGAACTGCCACAGGTCACACAGTGAGCAAGTGTCAGAGCCAGGACTCAACCCAGGGAGGCCTGGAGGGATGGTGCCGAGGCTGCTGGGTCATTTCTTTGAAGTCGCCAAACCAAGCTCTGCCTCCCCCCCTCCCCCCCACCCCCGCACTTCCATATCATGTCAGGTTGGAAGGTGGATTCAAGCTTTCCGAATCAGCCATGACGTTCTCCTACAGACCCAAGACCATGTGTAGGACGCAGCTGGGTCCTCCAGAGAGAAGTAAATGAGGAAACAAATGAGCGTCATCGAAGGATCCAACGAGGAGAGTAGAGATGGCTACCCACTGACCCTGACTCAGAAGGACTCAGACTCCTGAAGAGGGTCATGGTATTATTTACCAACGCCCAATGAGACCAGGATAAAACCGAGGTGCACGTCCACTTACAGTTCCGTAGAAAGCACTGGACCAAATGCCAATGCTCCACTGACTGAAGGAAACAAGAGGTGGAGAGGAGGAGAAAAAACGAAACGGCTGCAGTAATGATGCTAATGATTATTATAATAATACCCTCATCAAATGGAAATTGGTATAGCCACTATGGAAAACAGTAGGGATGTTCATCAAAAAACTAAAAATAGAGTTGCCATATGATCCGGCAATCCCACTCCTGGGCATATACCCAGATAAAACTATAATTTGAAAAGATACATGCACGCCTATGTTCATAGGAGCACTATTCACAATAGCCAAGACATGGAAACAACCTAAATGTCCACTGACAGATGAATGGATAAAGAAGATGTGGTACATGTATACGATGGAATACTACTCAGCCATAAGAACGCACGAAATAATGCCATTTGCAGCAATGTGGATGCAACTAGAGATTATAGAACGAACGAAATAATGCCATTTGCAGCAATATGGATGCAACTAGAGATTATCAAACTAAGTGAAGGAAGTCAGAAAGACACAGACAAATATATGATATCACCTATATGTGGAATCTAAAATATGACACAAATGAACATATCTATGAAACAGAAACAGACTCACAGACATAGAGAACAGACTTGTGGCTGCCAGTGGAGGGGAGGGGAGGACTGGGACTTTGGATTAGTAGATGCAAACTATTACATATAGGATGGATAAACAACAAGGTCCTACTGTATGGCACAGGGAACTATATTCAATATCCTGTGATGAACCAAAATGGAAAAGAATGTGAAAAAGAATATATATAACTGAGTCACTCTGCTGTACAGCAGACATTAACAACACTGTAAATCAACTACACTTCAATAAAATTAAAAAAAAAAATTTTTTTTTTAAATACCCTCATCAAATGGGCACCTATTCCCCGTGTGAAGCGCTGATGGTATCACACAGCTACAGCCCATGTCCGACTCCCAAGGAAGAACCTTCCATCCTCACAGAGGTGTGTGCTGAAGGCGCTCCCCATCAGTGCTGAAGGCACTGATCTCTCCATGCTCTGCCCCCTGACTCTACAGCACATGACCCCCAGCATCCTATCTAGTTGTGGGGTAGGGGTGGGAGGCTATAAGCCACAGCCTCCAAGGTTGTAGAAGGCGCGAGCCGTCTCAGAAAACCTGTGTATGTCCTTGACCTTCCCCGTGGGTGCCGGGCTGACTTCTCTGTTTCAACAAGATATGAGGAATGAATCTGGGTATTTCAATTCTTGGAGCAGGCAAGCTGCAAAAGAACATCGCTTTGGGGCGAAAGTCAGGCCCGGGTTTACTCATCAAAAAGCTGCCAAAGAACTCCATGGTGGGGCGGGGGGAGAGGGCGACACACTGAGACTCTCACAGGCTCTGCTGTGAGCAGTCAAAACACTCCTAGGTTGCAAACCCACGAGATATTTTTGTTTCGTGATATTACTGGAGAGGGCGTTATATAGTTCTGATACCTTTCAGTTCACCGAACAGGCAGGGGAGAGGCAAGGAGCCGGGGAGCCAAGAGGAGCAGAGGCATTCTGAAAACCAGACACTTCCAGAAACAGGACTGTGTTTGGTGGGGTGATCATGTCACTCCTCTCCTCCGAAGCCTGAGATGGCTCCCACTGTCGCAGGCGAGGGCTATGATGCCATCTCTGGCTTCCCAGCTTATCCATCTTTCCAGCCCCACCTGGAGCTCCTCTCCCAGCAGGACCCTGATACCCGAGCCCTGAGGGACAACCTGCTGTCCCCTGGATGTGTCACATGTACTCAGGGCTGGTTCAAGCCTCTGCCTGGAAAGCCCTTTCCCTCCCTTCTCTGACTGGAAGAAAAATCCATTTATCTTCCTGGAGTATGCAAAGTCTTCCCCAAACTCCCCATCTGTGCCGAAGGCATTGCTCTCTCCATGCTCTGCTCCCTGACGCTACAGCACGTGACCCCCAGCATCCTATGCAGTTGTACATGAGTCTGTCTCTCTCTCAAGACCACGAGTGCTTACAGGCAAGGGGAACATTCAATTTCTCTTCGTACTCGGCAGTAAATGTTTGCTGAATGAGGGAACAGATTTCTTGGATGTCCATGTGATAGGAAGCACAGTGTCTTGGGGGTATCATACAGTCCAGAACAATGCACATTCTAGGAATTGCCTTTTTCTATGGCATGTGCACACATGTGTGCACACACACATACACACAATACACACAAACACACAATGAATGGTCTTTCAAAGAACTGGCTCAAGAAGTTACAGAAGACATGGCAACATGGATTCCATCACCTATCATAACTCAAAACTCATTTTGAATTAAAGTCTCCAGCCCTTCTTTTCACAAGACCTGGGATGGCTTCTTTCAAGGGACAGGAAAAAATGAAGGGGGACGTGTGTGCAGACACCAACACATCCATGCACAGTTTTCAGCATTTTGAAAGGATCTCATTTCAACCACACACTTTCAGAATCACATTTTCAAATTTCACGAAAGGCCTGGGTAAAATGTGTTCAGTTCAAATTCTGGCTCTTGCACCGTAGCCTGTGAAGGATGCCAGCAAAGGTTGAATACCGTAATTCTTGTGCAGCCCAGCTCCCTGTTCCTAATTCACATGCAAACTATGGGTTCATCCCAATCAGCTCAAACTTGTTTTTGCTTTTCTTTGTCGCCCGCTGCCCACCTTCCTGGGACTCCTCGTTTTGGGTTATTTGTTCAGACTTCAGCTCCAGACACACCACTGTGATTTCCTTTCTAATAAACACAATCCAGTGAGTAGCGGGAAACAATGAAAGGCACCTGCACTCTATTATAACTCCGCATTCCACCCACGAGCGCCGGGCTATGAATAAGTGAGAACCACCACCCGTCTAAAAATAGTAACAGCGTTTTCCCATCAACACAGCACCATACAACTTCAGCTACCACGAAGGACAAAGTAGCCCGGTGCCCCACTGTTTTAAACAGCATAGGGATGCCACTGGGAGAGCCCACTGTTGGCTGTCTGCGGCCACTGACTTCGTTGTCCTGGGCAGGGCTGTGGGAGAGTTCATTCCACGCTAGCAAACAGCTGGACATTCCAGAAATCTTTGGGACGGGTAGTGCTCATTAATGACAGACCAGCAGCTGGAGAGGGCTGAGCTGTGGTGTCACGAATGTATATCCAGGTTCCATCTTATGCAATATATCGAATATCCACTGAGCACCTAATATACGCACGGGCCCTGTGCATGGTGCTTGGGGGTCAACACTGGTGAACGCAGCGGTCAAAGACCCTGTCCTCATGGAGTTGACAATCTAGCCAGTCCCTAGCTGTGCAACCTTGAGCACATTACTAATTTCACTGAGCCTCAGTTTCCCACCTGGGAAATGGGCTAAAATCATGTCTAAGTCTCAGCTGTTAGAAGCCTGGAACGAGCTGCTAAAAGCCATGGCGATCACAATGACCGCCTTCCTCCTTTTTTTTTTTTTTTTTTTTTTTCCTCTTTTTTTTTTTTTTTTTTGGTAAAATCTCCTCCAAAGTATTTATCACCTACAAACAGAAAGCTAGTAACTTTACAGAGAAGGACTCATCAGACACCTCATTGACGGAGCCATCAAGAGTAGCATCACTGGACACAGCAAGAAGGTAGCTGTCTACAAGCCAGGAGGAGAGTTCTCACCAGAAACAAAATTGGACACCTTGATCTTGAACTTCCCAGCCTCCAGGACTGTGAGAAATAAAATTTCTATTGTTTAAGCCCCCCCAAAAAAAAAAAAAAAAAAGAGTAGCATCACCAACGAGGAGACCCACGTACACTAGTAATCCCTTGAAAAGACGCATAATTTCCATAATACCTTTTTTGGTAGGTTTTGAAATTGTGGCGATATATATATATATATAAAATAAAATTTGGCATTTCAACCATTTTAAAGCGTTCAGTTCAGTGGCACTGAGATACGTTTGCAATGTTGTGCAACCATCACCATTATTTCCAAAACTCCTTCATCACCCCATGGAGAAATGGAACCACTTTTGAACACATACTTATGTTGGACACCAAGGTTCTTCAAACAGAGGTCTTGGTGGCAAGGACATTCATTCAGTCACTCAAGTTCAAGATCTCACCAACCTCGTGGATTCCTTCCTCTCTCTCCAATCCACTTCCAACCCACTAAAAAAAGCCACCCTCCAATCACAGCCAGCCTCTGACCCCGTCTCACCACTGCCATTGCCACCTCTCGCCCAGGCCACCGCCACGTGCCTCTGGGGTACCTGCCTCAGTCCTCGTCGCCCACACCCCTCACCACCCACTCTCAGCACAGCACCCACAGCGATCCTTCTGAGGTGTGAGTCAGTTCATGGCTCATCTCAGCTCGGGGTTCTGCAACAGGAGACCCATCTCTCTGAGCCCATGTGCTCTGGCCGAATGCTAATGGCCAGGCCCCCCCTCACCCCTTCCCCTGCTCCGCTGTGCGACAGTTGCCTTCCTTGCTGCTCTTCAAACACGCCACACCAGCTCTGACCTCAGGGCCTTTGCACCTGCGGTCCCCTCCATCTGGAAGGCTCTGCCACCAGCCTATCATCTCTTCAGGTCTCTGCTCAAACATCACCTTCCCAGAACATTCTCTATAAAACATCACACTTAACATTCCTTATCACCACCACTCTACATATTTTCCAACTGCAATCATTAGCATCTGCTCCAGCCTTCAAGAGATGAGCTCTCATCACCAAACCCACCTACCACTGCCCTGCTTGAGACCAAGGAGGTTCCCCCCACCATGGGGCACCACATTAGGCATCTCCAGTAGAGGGCGCTGGGGGGGACACTGGAGGAGTCCGGTCTGGTCTCTGAGAAGGCATCTCCCCTATGGGCAGTTTCTTCCTACCACCCACCCGCCACCCCCAGGGAGAGTTCCCAGCACACCATCCCCACTGGCCGATTTCCAGTGGCACCACCCACAGACAGCCTTCCCTGGCACCATGGAGAAAAGCTTCTCAACAAGCCCCACCCTCATGCAGCCCCACCGAAAACTTCTGTGCCATCCAATGGACCACGGCCGGCTGACCCCAGTCCTGGGGAGTGGGGTCCCTCTTCGTGATCTGTTTCTCTCTGGGGTCTGCTGCCTCAGCCCTCAGGGTAGCGGCTGCTCCCAAATCTGTATTCCCTTAGTGGCACCAACACGTCCTTCCTGTAGTTCATACATCTTTATATCGAACTTTCCCTGTTAAAATCACCGTGTAGTTTGTCTCCTGATTGAATCCTGACTTACAGTATCAGAATGCAAGCAGGTCTGAGTCTTCATGTCATCGGCTGTTTTTACTACTTTACTGAAGACTTTGTTTATCTTTACTTCTTTGTTCACTACTATGTGTTTGACATGTCGATAAACCTTGGTAGGTAGGTGGATAAGAAGGAAGAAGTGAAGAAAGAAGGAGAAAAGGAAGGAGGATGGATGATGGGATAGTGACCCCCAATTCCATGTGGCATCGTGGTCTGTAACAGCACCAGGGATGCAGTAAGCACTCAAGAAAGAGTCACCCACTCATCTCCTTGAAGCCCTCCCATGACTTCCATTTAACCCCTCCATCCTTCCCCCAACAATCTGCAATATTGAAAAATCTCACTATTAAATGCCAGAGCCTAAAGTCTGTGCCTGGCCCTGCGACACTCGAAGAAAAATAATAACAACCACGTAGGCAGAGGCAGAGAGAGGAAAGAAAGCATCTTTGGACCAAATCTGGAACTTCTGGGGCTTGTTTTCATTCTGATGATCAAAGCAGGATGGAAACAATGTACCACTCCCACACCACTGGCACCGCTACAGTTTCCTGCCTGTGGACAGTGGCGGCGGGTCATGGTCTCCTTTCTCTTTGACTGGAAAGCCTGTCTAGGTCAGCACCTAATATTTCTGGTGTGAATATTCATTTTCCCATTCTACACAAAGACCTACCAGTAGGCTGTGAAATGAGCATTTCACAAAAGCATAAAATGCGCCTGATAATTAAAATGCTCAGCAATTAGAGTGATGAACTACACTCCAATCTACTGAGTTAATTTCATAACCTCAGAAAATTTTAAAGAAAAACTATTTGGAGATTAGAAAGCTCTAAAGGATTTTTTTTTTTTTTTTTTTTTTTCTTTTTGACTCATCGATCATTTTTCAGTTTGATTACAGTTTCGTTCTCCTCCAACAGTTTCTCTCCTATAGCCCAGTGGCTTCAGAATCATACTGGCCACACTTGTCTGCTTACAAAATAAACCAAGAAGAAAGCCACAAAATCCCAAAGCCAGGAATTACCATTACCTGGTTAAACCCATAATAAGAATATAATACAGCTAATAAAAGAGCACAGGGGTATTTAATACCAACCCCCCAATGTAAATAGCAACTGTCTATTTCAATTACTGTTTCCTTTTACCTCCAATTCTAAACGGTACTAGAAGAGACTAGCACAGTAGAAACTCATGGCGCTGGACTGTAGCAAAAATAAAAAGGCATCTGAGTGTGAGAATGGGTGTCACTTTCTCCAAAGGACATACACAAATGGCCAATAAGCACATGACAAGATGTTCAACATCTTCATTAGAAATCGAAATCACTACGAGATATCACTTCACATCTCCTAGGATGGTTATTTAAAAACAAAACAGGGACTTCCCTGACGGTCCAGTGGGTAAGAATCCGGGCTCCCAATGAAAGGGGCCACGTTCAGTCCCTGGTCGGGGAACTAGATCCCACGTGCAGCCCACAATTAAGAGTCCGCATGCTGCAGCTAAGAAGTCCACATGCCACAACTAAGAAGCCTGACGCCGCAACTAAAGAGCCCGCGTGCTGCAACTGAAGATCCCACGTGCCGCAACTAAGACCCTGCGTGCCTAAATTAAATAAATAAATAAGTAAATGTAAAAAAAACCCAGAAAATAACAAGAGTTGCTAAGGATGATGGAGAATATACTGCTGGCGGGAATGTATATACAATAGTACAGCTGCTATGGAAAACAGTTTGGCAGTTTCTCAAAAGGTTAAACCTATAAGTACCATTTGACCCAGCAATTTCACCCTTAGATATATATCCAGAAGAACTGAAATCAGAGACTCATACAGATATTTGTACACTAATGTTAATAGGAGCATTATTCAGTTAAAAGCCAAAAGGTGGAAGCCATCCAAGTATCCACCAACAGGCGAATGGATGAACAAAATGTGGTATTATATACACAATGTAATAGTATTCAGCCATAAATAGGAATGAAATTTTGATATATGCTCCAATACGTACAGGACTTGAAAATGTTATGTTTAGTGAAATGAAACACAGAAGGACAGCTATTGTATGATTCCACTTACATGAGATACCTAGAAAAGGCAAATTCATAGAAGCAGAAAGTAGAACAGAGGTTACCAGGAGCTGCAGAGAATGGGGAGGGGGGACTTATTGTTTCATGGGTACACTGTTTATATTTGGGATGATGAAAAAGCTTGAGGTATAGTTAGCGGTTATAAAAAACTTCCAATGTAGTTAATGCCACTGATTTATACATTTACAAATGGTTAAGACGATAAATATTATATCAGGTACATTCTACCGCAATTAAAATAATGGATGCCACACACACACGAGCACTAAAATCCACGTACTGTCTCATAGGAGATCTTGCCGGGCCCTTGTTGTGGGCCTGTTAACTCTTATTTTACAAACAATGCTAACAAACTCGATTAACTGGATTCCTCTTCTTAGAGGTTGGAGACAGCTCACCCATGAGGCCTCTGCACATTTTAATAAGGATGGCAAACATCTGAGCGGGATGAAGAAGAGCAGGGTGATTCAAGTTTCCTTGATGGAATCCTTTCTAGAATACCCTGGGAATTAGCCGAGGGCAAGGCATGTGGTCTGTCTAATCTACTGCACCTGGCATGTGGAGTCGGACCCAGACGGTATCCATCCCAGAAACTGTCAGGAGACCATCTATGTGGGCACATGCAACCTCTTGGCCACAGGTGTTATCCACAATGGATGGGCTTGGAATGATGAGTCCTGGAGAGGTGAAAGGTCTGAACACCACCAACAAGATCCCCACTGGTGACCAGCAGAGACAGCTCCATGCAGGACAGGAATAAACCAGAGCAGAAAGACCAGCGGGACAAATGGGAGAGGCACATCAGGCAGGAGGCAGGTAGGATAAGCCTGCAGGCTGGTCCAGGTGGAGCCACAGCCCCACACGCCATCCCTCTCTGGCAGCTTGTGGGCGCACGGCAGAGGCACTCAGGGGGCTGCGAGGGGCCAGGCACGGTCTAGCGCAGCACTACTCACAGTGCCGTCTCCGGGGACTGGCAACTGAGCATCACCCAGAAGCCTGTTAGAAATGCAAACTCATGGGCCTCTTCTGAATCAGATTCTCTGGGGGCAGGGCCCAGGAATCAGTGTTTTAATAACTCTCCAGGTGTGCTTCTGATGCCTGCCAATGGTGTTCTTAGGGTTGCGCTCTTGAGGAAACCCTAGCCCACCTTCTAAGCGTTTCCTAAATGCCTCTGAGATGCTCCCTGCAAACGGTCCTCCCAGTCTAGTGCGGGCCGCAAGGCTCCTGGACCTCTGACCACAGAGGGCCCGCCTTCCAGCCCACCTCTTTGGAACTGCTCAGGACACCTCGTGCCTATGCTCTGCTAAGCTTTTCCATGCAGACTTGCATCTCCACAGCCGTATTCCCCCAGAGAAGGGTTCTTGGCTCTAGTCATACTTTTACATCACCATGACCCCCAGACACCCCTCACTACTTATAACCCACTAGCACCCAAGTCAGGTAAATTTCTACCTCCACGAATTCTCCCCGCCACCCCCTATGGCTCCACCATCCCAGGTCAGGGTTGGCACAGTGCAATGGTTTCTCCTACAGAGGTGGTTATCTTTGTCTCTGGTTTCTCTCTGTGTTAGTCCCTCTTTGGTGTAAATGCCGGAGTGAAGACTAACGTTCTCCTTTGCTGTGATCCAACTCTACTTAGAACCTTCAGTGTTTCTAGATCTCTAAGCAGATAGCCATGTCCTGAAGGCACAGCCTAGACACTTAAGCACTGGCATTTGTGAAAGTGAATTCTTTAAGAACTCTGCTATCCCCAAAGTCAGCCCAATACATCTTTGCTGTGAACAGCAATGGCAAGAGATCAGACCTCTGTACAATGTTTACCATGTTCCTGACACTACACTGAGTACCCTGCATACACCACCTCACCAAATCCTCACAAGCTCAGGAGGCAGGCACCAGTCTTGCACCCATTTTGCAGATGGGGAAAGTGAGGCTTAAACAGACTTGAGCAACTTGTCCAAGGTTATCACAGGTAATGTGGGGGAGCCAGGAATCAAAACAGGCAGCATGGCTTTTGAACCCACCCTGTTATTCACCACTCCACTCTGCACGCCTGATTAAGTAAACGGAAGAACAATGGAAGGTATGTCAGGGCAAGAGGCAGAAAGGAGAGGATGCAATTTCTGTAAGTAGGTAATTGGTTTGGATAGAAACAGCTATGATCCTCCAAACCCACTCCCACAAGAGGCATCTCCCCAGAACAATGAATTCCCCTCCAACAAGAGGATAAGAATGCCTGCCAAGAATGGGGCTGGAGGAGTAGGCATCTCGGGTCAGGCTCCTCTAAGAATCGGGACTTGCCGAGTTCGGATATGCTGAATGAAAGGGAATGCCGGCTGGGGTAGAAGGCAGCCCCGCTCCCACGGAAACAACCCTTTCTAGCAGGAACGGGGAGCTATTTAACGACACCCCGCCACATTTCGAAACAGGCGAGGGCCGGAAGACTGAAAACAATATGGCACCCCATAAACTGCTGAGAGCAGGAGAAACACGGTGACTTTTCAGCAAAGATGGTGAACCGATTTTTATCCTGGAGCACCAGCTGATCCTACTCAGATGGCCACTTCTGGATCCCTCGGAGCAAATACTGCACGTGTCTTGTACAGCTGGTGCCACTCCAAGCACGATCTGGGCAGAGACCCAAACATACATCCCAGCCCACAATGGATAGAAGGCAGAGGGAGAGAAGGGCTTCTCTGACTCAACAGTGGTAAAGGAAACAGACACGAGTCTTGGAGTGCTGCGGTCTGTGCAATCCCATACAAACGTACCACTCTGCAGGACAATTAGTGAGGGGAGAGACAGCTTCATCTGCGTTAACAAATATGATTTCGATATATCTTAACTAAATATTAGAGACATCTGTCAAAATCAGATGGGTTTAGAGAATAACCAAAAGAACTGGGACAAAATGCATGAGTACCAAACAACAACTTTGTTGAACAAATACTGTAATAAGTACCTACTATGTGCAGGGCGCTGTGCTAGGTGCTGGGAATACAGTGGTGACCAGGACAGGCTTTGCTTCAAAGGCAGCAATCGAGCAGTGACAAATACCTTGGGAGTCAGAAAAACTGGGGTTGAGAGATTTGCAACAGAGACTTCTTGTATTCTACGTAAAAAAGTCGAGTTCCTGTCTGTCTCCCCCAACTAGACAGTGGATGCCTCTTTGTGCTACGAACTGCTTGAGGTCAGAAGCTGTCCCTAGGCCACTGCCTGGTGCATAGCAGATATTCAGTGAGTGTTGGTTGGGCTGAAAACAAATGAGTAAATGCTACAATAAATATGTGAAGGTCAAAGAAGAAATCACACGGGAAATATTTCGAATGACTGAGAATGAAAATACAATGTATCAGAATTGGTGGGACACAGCTAAAGAGGTACTTAGAGGGAATCGTGTAGCTTGGTAGTAAACATATGGCTAAGGTCAGTGGTTTTCTGGCCCTTGACCATGAGGCCTCCAAGTGTAGGAACTGTTTTTGTAAAATTTAACGTCGTATCTTCAGAGCCTAGAACAGTGCTTGGCACAGAGTAGGTACTTGGGAAATACCCCTTTATGGAATGCAAATGTTCCAGTGTGTTTCCCAGTTGCCACACTCAGTTGTGCTTCTGCATTTGGAGAGCTATTGTTCATCTGTGGCATAAACCCTTCCAGGCCTTTTGTTGTTGTTTGTTGTATACTCAGCCTTCAATAACAACTGACATGTTAAGCTGAGTCTCAGCCACTGTGTTGGGTCCCTCCCCAGTGTTGATATCATCTCATTTGATCTGTACAACAAGGGGATACTATTATGATTCCCCTAAAACCATAATAGTACTTGCTTGTTGCGCAGATATAGAAACTGATACAGAAACTAAGGTGCAGAGAGGTTAAGTAACTTGTCCCACATCACACAGCTGGGAAGTAGCAGAACCAGGACTTGAAACCAGACAATGTGAATCCAGAGCTGCTGTTCTCAACCACAGTCAATGATGGCCTCCCACTCAGGTTAGGAATAAGCATCAACAGACAGTCCTCCTGGTAAACTGCCCCTCCTCTGTGTTCTCCGAACACCCTGTGACTACTGTTATTACTGCACTGCCACTCCCACAGGGCTGGTGGTCTGCTGCCCTAGGCTCTGAGTTTCTCGTGGCACGGGCTGGGTCTTATTGTCTGTCTTTGCAGCCCCACCAGAGGCTCAGTGCACAGGCAATGCTCAATTACTGTCTACTCAACTCAGCTGGAGGTGGCGGTGGAGGGGACCAGCTCTTCTTAAACTGCAGTGTGCACGCCCATCACCCAGAGATCTTGTGAAAATGCAGATTCTGACTCAGCAGCTCTGGGCCTGGCGCGAGATTCTGCATCTCCAACAACTGCTACTGCGGTGCTGATGTTGGGTGGTCCACAGACCGGGATTGGAGGAGCGGGGCGGGGGGAAGTGGGGGGAGATGAAAGGGTAGAGTCCAGTGACAAAGCTGCCTTTGGCTCTCACCGGAAGAAGTTCCTGACTCGGTGATTTCAATTCACCGCTTTTGACCTCAGTTTCCTGATCTATCAAATGGGAACAACTGAACCTACCTTATATTTATCGTGGGGATTGAATCAGATGACTTGAGTGAAAAGGCCAAAGCAGATCTGACACCAAATAGGGATAATAGTTCTTCAATCTGAGAAACTCCCTTGACATTTATTTGTTGATTTGTCTTCCTTGTAGGGTTTCTCGAATCTTTCTTACATTGTATTTTGCATCCTGTATCTCTCTCTCTCTCTCTCTCTCTCTCTCTCTCTCACACACACACACACACACACACACATACACAGAAATAAAGCAGTAATGACCTCATTTTAAGGTAGCCTATCTTGGGCTGGCTTTATTGCATTATTTCCCTCCCTAATCTGTTGATAATTCTCTTTCTCCTCATACCAAGGGGGTTAATACCTAAATCCAACAAGGAATGTGGGATTTTGAAGAGGACCCTGAGATGCCAACAAACGAGATTTCCAAAATGCAAGGAGGTGATCAGCACTTTTTGTCAGACTAAACAGGGGTGACCCAGATGTCACAAGAGTGTCAGCTGCTCCAAACAAACCAATCTTGCCTAGACCGGTGACAGTCCTGAGGGCAAGAACTGTGAGCCCACCACAAACCACAGAGAAACTCTGGGGGTAGCTGAATGAAGAAAGGAAAACAGCAGGCCAACCGCAGACTTAGCCAACGCAAATTTCTCCCTGGTGACTAGAGGCGTGTGTGTTGGTCTGGGAGCCGAGAGGGCATCAGACAAGTAAAACTAAACAAAAACATCTAAACGCTAAAGAGTTCTCCCTGAAAGCTCATTTCGTCTTTTAAACCTATGCGGAAATGGGCCAAGAAAATCCAAACAGATTAATAAAGACAAGCAGATCAGACTTCATGAAGGCTGTTCTTTCTGACCTGTTCTGCTAATGGATTACTACAAGCCAAGTCCGGAAAAGATGAGCCTTTTAAACTCTTGGGTAGCAATGTTAGAAACACAGTTGAAAACCTTTTTGGAACAGAAAAGAAAATGTAATAATTGTGATCAGAAGAGAACAAGAAATAATCCCATGCTATCATTAGCCCATCATGCTTTCCAGGCATGCAAGGCACCACACCTCAAAAAGTCTCATGTCCTACACAGGCCAAGTACATTCCCTGGACCTGGGAGTCTGAAGCACAGTGTTGGACCCTGAGGCCAGGATCTTGGCTCTTGGCCACAGACAAGGACACGTATCTGTTCTTGGAGGGGAGATGCAGACACAAAACCCCCAGGCCGCTGTATGCATCCCCTCCTGCCTGTGAGATTGGGAAGTGTGTTAAGCTGAAGAACGCACCGCCAAGGGTGCCCGTGTCCTAATCCCCAGAACCTATGAACATGATACACGCATGGCAAGAGGGACTTTGTATGTGTGATAAACTTGAGAACCTCGAGGTACAGAGATTATCCTGAATTACTCAGGTGTGTCAATGTAATCACAAGGGTCTGTAAGAGGGAGCTAGGAGGGTCGGAGTCAGAGAAGGAGATGTGAAGACAGAAGCAGAGATTGGAGGGATGTAGCCGTGAGCCAAGAAATGCCAGCAGCCTTTAGAACCCGGACGATGGAAGGCACGGATGCTTCCCTCAGCCCTCCAAATGGAACCACTCCTCCCGATGCCTTGATTGCAGCTCTGCCAGACTCACTTCAGACTTGTGACCTCCAGAACTGTGAGATAATCAAGTTCTGTTGTTTTAAACCACTTAAGTCGGTGGTAATTTGTCACGGCAGCAGAAGGAAGTTAATAAGGTTCACGTTTCTGCTCTGCCTCTGCAAATGGCTGTGAGCATGTGGCTTAACCTCCCCGAGTTTCCGTTTCCTCAGCCACAGAATGGGGACTCTGTGGAGGGTTCACTGTCCAGACCCAGTGAGGACCTAGGTTACTGCCTCACTCACCAGCAGGTGCCCTCCACCCACTGCTTCTGGTAGATACAGTTCGTCAGAGGCTTAGAAACCAAATTCTCATTGGCTTAGTGTATCACGAGGGGCTCCACCCTTAATGGCAGCAAAGAAAGAAGGAACAGAGAGAGATAAGAATGGAAGAAGAGAGCCTGTCCATTAGCAACAGAGGAGAACACTGTACCCTGCCTGGCTCTTTAGGGACAGTCAATGCACGCTTAGGAATTCACTTCTCGATGAGCTTGGCACTTTCTTATTTCCCTACCCTGCCCTCCTTCAAAATCCCTTGGCATTACATGAAACGGTACCTGTTCTAACACTTCTTCATGTTTCTTCCCTTAATCAGCACTAAGCATCACGGATGTCCTCATGGAAGAAAGTACTCAGATCAGCCAGGAATGTTCTGCTGGCAACAATAAACAACTTGTACGGTCTTGAATCAGAAGTGGGAATGCAGTGACTGACATAAATAGAAGCAGCTGCCCTAACCTCTAGCTAGGCAGGCAACAAGAACTGGGGACTCAACACACCTACACTGTGGCCCTGGGTTTCGTTTGCACAAGGAGCTTTTTCTTCCTTTTTTGAAAGAGAAAATGCAGGTCTGGGAAGAAGGTTCTTGCCCCAAAACCTGAACACAGAATCTTCAAATAATGAGCGACGCACTTAGGGCAACTCAGACGTATCCTCTTTACACCAAACGCCGGTGTCTTCTATACATCGTCACCCCTGACCCTCACAATAACCTGGTGAATGTATATGATCATCTCCACTTCCCAATGGGCTCAGAGAGGTCCATCCACTGACTCAGAATCACACAGCGAGAAGCGACAGGACTTGAACCAAAGACAGACTTCTTAATCGCCAAGCGAAGAGGACAGCACCCAAGGTGGATGCGACCACGCAGATGTGCAGAGATGATCCTTGGAATGACGCTGACAAGTCTAAAGACACTGGCATCGCAAATGGAGCACACCTGGGGGACGCCTGCTTCGGATCTGAGGCAGCAACCGAGCCTGCCGGACTACAGATGAGCACAGCTGGCTCGCGGACCCCACGTTAAATCATTTCGATGAGACAGTTACTCCTTCTGTCTTGATCGATCCTTCCGATTGAAAAGAATCTTAGTTTGGTTTGACTTTATCTTCAATGCCTCTCTGCAAGTTGCTAGTCTCGTTTACACAAAGAGAAGACAGGCCTGGGGCTTAGAATCTTCTCTGGTAATAACAGCTACATGGAATTAACAATATTGTTCTATTTTCATGGTATGTAGTTTTATCCTTACCTTTTTTTTTTTGTGGCAAATCATACTGATTTTCCCTTTATGGTGGTGATAGAAAATTTCCTCTTAAAACAAAGTTAATGAAACTCTGAATTGATTTAAAGATAAATTTTAGTATTAATTGCATCTTAAGAGTTTGAAACGTTAATTAACTAGTAAGAGGGGAACATCGTGAAGGTGGGAGAAGACTGACAGAAGTCTGGGAAGGAGCAGCCAGACCATTCAGCAGAGGGTCTACTACAGCATGGGGCTCTGACGGTCATGAGGTCGTTTATGTTTTCCTTCAGGAAACGGGTGAAGAGCAGACAACAGGCTGGCACAGGAGAGGGCATGGAGAAGGCCTCCAGGGCCGCTGCAGGGGCCAATATCCCCATCCTTATCCACAGGGTGTGTCTATGCCCCGTGCTGCTTGCCCCTTTGGCTTCAGAGTCACCCTACAGACCTCACAATGATGGTAATCCAGAGTCACCAAGGCTACCAAATGTATTCTGTTTGACATGGCAAAGAAGCAGGTAGTACATTTTAGAAAGACGTACACTAAAATAAATTTAAATATATATAATATGGCGCTTTGAAAGGATTAACCCAACCGTTTGTTAAGCAGTTAAACCTTAACGATCTGCAGACTTTAACGGTCTCAACAGGCTCACGCAGCCGGGGTCCTGGATGGTCTTTGCCATATTAACACTTCACACTACAAACCGATTAGGGAAGAGGTCCAGAAGCAAGGTCACATATGCCAAAGCAAACCTCACGCTAAATGGGGGGGGTGGGGGGAGACCCAATATGTAACTCACTTTTCATTCACTTGGAACTAAGTAGTACTGAATAAACAGTCAGTACCTTGGACTCTGACCGGGCAGCTGAAGATTATTTTCCCAATTGTATTAGTTATCTCTTGCTGTGTAACAAATTATCCCAACACTAAGTGGGCTGAAACAATGTTAAGCATTTATTGTCTCATACAGCTTGTGTGGGTCAGAAATTTGGAAGCAGTTCAGCTTGGTGGTTCTGGTTCAGGGTCTCAAATGTAGTTCAGGTTAAGATGACAGCTGGGTCTGCAGTCATCTGAAGGCCTGGCGAGGCTGGAGAATCAGCTTCTAAGATGGCTCATCACGTGGCAATTGGCAGGAGGTCTCAGTTCCTCCCCACAGGGCTGCGTGAGCATCCTTACAGCACAGCAGCTGGCTTCTCCCAGAGTGAATGATCCCAGAGAGAGTAAGGCCAAAGCATCAATGTCTTTCATGGCCTAGCCTCAGAATTGACATACTCTGATTTCTGCAAGATCCTACTGGTTACAGGTCAGCACTACTCAGTGTGGGTGAAGACTACCAAGAACTGAGAACCACTGGGGCTATATTCCTCAGCTTATATTTAATTCCTGGCCCCCACTACCTTAAATCTAGGTAAAGAAGTTGCTGAACTGTGATTTAATGGAAAAATGAATTAACAAACAGGGTGAAACTGAAGGGTGTTTAAAAACAAAAAAAACCCTAAAATTTACCCAATCGGTACTGAGTGCCAATGACTAACAAAACTCTCATGGGAATATTAAAGCTTTCTCAGAACACTAAAAATAATCCCTTCCCCCAACTTTTCTCCTGGGTTTGACAGTCTGTTTTGGCTAAAGTCCATCTCATAATGGTCTAAGGTAAACTACTGCCTAACTAATCATTTTTTTTTTAGAATTCCAGGCTGAGTAAACTTCAGAGCCTCCTGAATAATCTCTAAGATTCCTACGGGGTTCTGTCCTTTCTCAACTGCCTTCACTCTGCCTCCCAAAGCTGTTCATCTCATTGATTTTTCTTTGTTCCAAATCCACATGAAATAAACTGAGTCTTAAAAGTGAACAGAATTGTTCACAAATATGACATCTGCTTTGCCACCTGAAGCAATGGGGCCGATTGGAAAGGGATAAAAAGCACATGTGCTCAACGTCCTTATGTGTCAAGGTTCAGGTTTCCCGTGAGCCTCGCCCCTGTTGCACATATTCTCTCCCCCCACCCCCCCCACTTCCCACTGTCCTTCCCTTCTTCAAACAGAAGGCTGAAGATGGGGTGAGTTTTGAGACTTTTCAGACACAGGAGGTGGTGAGTGAAGCCTTCTCTTCGCAGGGGGAATTTGTCATACAATTTAAAGGTGACCGTTTCTGTCAGACCCATGATATGCCAGAAAAGTGTTATTCTTGGCATGTGTTTTTCTCTTCAATTGGTCCTGAGAACCATCCCATGATGTTGTAGTAATTATCACTATGCCCAGTAGGTAGAGGAGGAAAGACGCGGGGAGCTAAGCCGAAGTCCCAAGGCTATTGAATGGCGGAGGTGGGACTGGAACACGTTGTGTTTCGGCAGTTCTTCCCACACCCTGGATCAGCGATGACGCGGAACATAGTCAACAGACAGCACTGACCAATATGAATGGACGCTGGTCCTGTCGCTGGAGCGGGGTCCTGAAGGTTCCCCTTCCCCGACCAAAGCAGGCATTACGCCTTCAGGTAATGAATCACCCAGGAATCCCGGGGGTATGTGGGCACCCGAGGGGCTTGAGGCAGGACTGTTCATCAACGAGCGTGGAAGCATTTGATATTCTAATACCAGTAAGTGCACCCTGGTGGATACTGGCCGAAGAACATCCCTGCTCTTTCTGTATCATCATGCAGCCGTAACATGAACAGTATCACAAGACCCTCCATCCTGTATAGAAGGACAGGGTTCAAAGGCACGGTGGGAAGTCCTGCTTTACCCAAACCTGGGGTCATGGGCCACCTACCACGTTGTTTATCACCTTCGGCAAATGTCTAAGGCTCTCTCCTCAAACTCCTGGGATTAAGTCCTCCAAGGAAAGGCTTCCTTTTTGCTTGTGCATTCTTGGACAGTGTAAACAGTGAGTTCTTTCTGGGCAGCACTCATCCCCGGGCACAGCAATATCACCCCAGCAGACAAGGGACACTGCAGGACCCAGCAGTTAGTACCCATCGGCTGAGCTAGTACAGCTCCAGTCATGATCTACAAGAAGGTGCCTTAGAGGTATTCTCGTCCGCACTGCCCAACTCAGAGGCCCCAGCCACGAGGGGCAAGACCTCTTTTCTCTTCTTCAAAAAAACATAACCAGGGGCTTCCCTGGTGGCGCAGTGGTTGAGAATCTGCCTGCCAATGCAGGGGACACGGGTTCGAGCCCTGGTCTGGGAAGATCCCACATGCCGCGGAGCAACTGGGCCTGTGAGCCACAACTACTGAGCCTGCGAGTCTGGAGCCTGTGCTCCGCAACAAGAGAGGCCGCGATAGTGAGAGGCCCACGCACCGCGATGAAGAGTGGCCCCCACTTGCCGCAACTAGAGAAAGCCCTCGCACAGAAACGAAGACCCAACACAGCCAAAAATAAAAATAATAAATAAATAAATTAAAACAAACACACAAACAAAACATAACCAAAACAATGCATTTATTTGCGGCAAGGCTGTGGTCACAGCCCAGTTTCCGTGTTTTTGGAATGCCCAGTTTCCATGTTTTTGGTTATAATTAAAACATTCGCAAGTGAAATAAACCAGACAGAGAAAAACAAATGCTGTATAGTATCCCTTATATGTGGCATCTAAAAAATAAAATTGAACTCCTAGAAACAGAAAGTAGAATGGTAGTTGCCAGGGCCTGAGGGGTAGGGGAAATGGGAAGATGTTGGTCAAACGGTACAAACTTTCAGTTATAACATGAAGAAGTTCTGAAGATTTAATGGACAGCATGGTGACTATAGTTAATAATACTGTATTATATACTTGAAATTTGCAAAGAGAGTAGATCTTAAGCTTACACACACACACACACACACACAAGGTAACGATGTGAGGTGATGGATGTGTGAATTAACTTGATTGTGGTAATCATTTCATAATGTATACATATATCAAATCATCACATGGTATACTTTAAATATACACAATTTTACTGGTCAATTATCCCTCAATAAAACTGGGGGGGAAAGAAAGGGTGTGCAAGGAAAGTTGCTTTCAAAAAAGAAATTCAAAGGCTGGTTGACACATGAAATGAATTTGAATTAAATAAAAACCATTTATTTGGAGAGAAAAAAACCTTAAGAACATGGCATCCAAGAAGGGTGAAGAAAGAAACTGGTGTGTGCCATGAGAACGTTGGCTTATACATTCTGGGCCAGCTTCCTCAAATTACTTATCTAGGAAGTCTTAAAATACCTAGTCATTCATCCATCCATCTATTCGTGTATTCATTCATTCATCCATTCAGTAAATATGACAATGGCTACTCAGTAACTTGCACGTTGATCTCGGGCTGTCTGCGATCAGCCTGCATGCCTTCTTCCCTGAAAGGTCACTGAGCCTCATCCGTTGACTTTACAGACCAAGGAAGCACAGATGCTGGGAAGGGAAGTGATGCTCCCAGAGTTTCATCTCCAGCCAACGAACTTAGGAAAGACGGTTTCTCCAGAGGCCAAGTCCTCTAGAGAAGGAGCTGCCACAGAGCAAAAGAGAAATGCCTGGCCAGACACATTTATAATCACAATCTAATAATGCTTAACAACGCCCCATGGGATGAGCTTAAAGAAAATTACGAGAGTAATTACAAGTGTTCACATTAGTGATAATTCAATAATCATCCTCTCCTTGGCATATCTTTCTTCTTGAGATGGATAAGCTAGATTGCGTTAGACAGACTTCTGCCACTTATAAGCCACGTGACCTTGGAAAAGTCCCTTCAACTCTATGCTCTTTTACAGTTTTATCATCTGTAAGGAGAAGGATATAATGTAGTAACATTCTACAGTAATACTGGCTGTGATAAAGACAATTGTGAAGAATCTTCAGAAGTAGGGATGGATGGTCCCCCTGTCCCCAGCATTCCTCCTATTCATTTTCTCTGCATCTGGCTGATGAAATGAGATTTCCCTGAAGATTCCTGGAATCACTGCCACTGTCCTGGAAGAACCAGCCAACTGAAAGACCCAGAGTTACCCCCACTGATATTTAAGCTGGGGCGGGCCGTCGCTCCCAAGCAGCACCAAGGCAAGCTAGGACCAGCACCAATCTGGATCAGGAAGCCTGACCCCTAGAATTGCTGGCCAGCGAGCTGGGCTGTCTCACCAGGTCATTTAAATAATTACGTGATTAAGTTTATTAGTTGCCACTTATAAAGTTACAATAAAGATTAAATGAAATAATGCCCAGAAAGCCCTTAGCACAGAGTAAGTGCTCCAACAAATGTTACCTAAGGTGGTTATTGTCATGAGAAAACAGAAGACAAATGTGTTTATCTTACAGATTTTTGATCATGATTTAGGAGTGGGTTTAAAATTTTGCTGAGCTTGCTGGCTGAATTATATTAGAAATAACAGTCTTGTGTTAATCTGATATTCTCCAACACTTACGCGAAGACTACTAAATAACACCAAGATTTCCGAAAGTCACTCAAGTACTTAAAGGTATATTTTCAATTGTATGTCCAAGTGAATTCCTCAAGAGCAGATGCTACACCAGAGATGCGGGGCTTTTCTTCTGTGGATTGAGAGATGGGTCTTTTGTTTGTTTTAAATAATCAGCCAGAATTGTTGACTTCAAGTGGATTCCGTGCTCTCTCCTCCCCTGCCCCCTGCTGCCTCCCCCTCCTCTTTCTCCTCCTCCTCCTCCTCCTCCTTTGGTTTTAAAGAAAAATGCTGATTTTCTTCAGAGGCAATGTGGCAGCCTACTTCCATGTAGGGGGACAGAGGTGAGTGTCACTCATTTTCGTTTGAGTGACTACCGTGCCTGCGGTCTTACTCTAAAACACGTGGATTAATTTCTTTCTCCCTTCCTCCCACCCTCCTTCCCTCCCTCCCTTTCTTTTCCAATCACAGAATGTTGGCATGTTGGTAATGAACGGGGCCTATATATTGTTGAACTTTTTGCAGAAATGGGTCCCTTCACTTACAGTTGAATATTACACACTATTTTTACTCTAGGTAAAAAAATAAGGCATGCGTGACAGATAGAAGAATGTTCTATCTCTAGTAAACTCTATTCTAAGAGCTCGTATCATTATCTGAGTCTTTCTTTTTTTTTTTTTTTTTTAAACAACTAGGGGTCTACCTGATAAATTCTTAGGATTATTCCAGGATAAGGGTTTGTTAGTATGCACCTACGCTTCTTTTTATTGGTTAAAGAGAATTTTTTGTTGTAGACTCCCAGGCAACTCAGTTAAACGTTTTGTTTTTTTTAGTTTTCTGGCCGCGCTGCACGGCATGCGGGATCTTAGTTCCCCGACCAGGGATCGAACCCGCGTCCCCTGCAGTGGAAGTGCAGAGTCTTAACCACTGGACTCCCAGGGAAGTCCCAAACTCAGTTAAATTTAATGCTAGTAGACAGAAATAATTTATCTTTGTTTGTTTGTATATTCATCTCATTTTGTATTCTAATTAGTTTCTGGTATATTGTTCGAAACGTAAAATAAATATGTCTAATTGTCTTTTCCGCGTAGAGTACGATTCCCTTGTGAGTCGCTTTGAATCTGCTTTGGAAGAAAGTGTGGTGTCAATTGTTAGAAACAGCACCGTACATGTTTGGCTTTTTCTAAGCCAGCCGGCACCCCCTAGTCCTAGCGGGAATTTTCTTTGCAGGTCCCACAGCTAGGAGTCCTGGCGACGCCCATCTCCCACAGCCCTTAGGAGTCCTAGAACAGCGATGACATTTTGGATTTGGCATTTCAATCCTTCAGGTGAACTGAAGCACGGAATCAGGATTAAGTGGAGATCACCTACCAGCCAACCTGGACCGTGGCTACTCTTCCTCCTTCTGGATAAGGCAGCTCAACTATCCAGAGACGTACCCTTTCAGAGAGGAATGGCTAATTTTTCTCTTTTCTTTTGTTTTCTTTCTTCCTTGATTTTAAGATGTGGAAAGGACTTTCGGAAATGCTTTCCATATGCTGCCTTTTTTTTTTCTCTCATACTTGGGACTGTTCACAGTCACTCTGCAGAAAAGCATTTGACTACAGTGCCAGACTTTTAAAAGGCTCCTTTCTGGTCTTCTATTTTGAGGACCCTCAAAGTGAAGAAAAGTCAAACTCGGCATTAAATAACCACCCAGGATGTAGCTGTCAGCTTAAGGTGTTAGGAGCAATGGTTTATAAAAAGCCTGGTTAAATATAGGAAGTACAGTTGCCTTCCAGGGAACCCGAGATTCGAACACCCAATACAACTTTAATGGAGGCAATCTATTTGGCCCATTTTCGCAGATATCTAATATACCACACCTATTTTAAGATCTGTCATTATTCCTCCTTAGCTATGTCTCAACTTGACCAGAAAATATTTCCTCTAGCCTAATTCACGTTCCATGGTGATCCATCTGTATCTTCCTCACCTCTATTTTTTCCCTACTAAAATATATACATTCTTAACTATTATACATACTCCTAACATTAAAAAAAAACAAACAAACCCAAATGTTAAGTATTTCATTATCATTTGATATTCTACCACCAGAATCCAAAGTTTGAGTGTTTTTCAGTCTATTTTTTTTTTTTTTAAACTTAAAATGGGAATTTTAATGACTAGCCTGTGTGGCATTTTTTTTTTTTTTTTTAATAAATTTATTTATTTAGTTAGTTAGTTTTCGGCTGTGTTGGGTCTTCGCTTCTGTGCGAGGGCTTTCTCTAGTTGCGGCAAGCGGGGGCCACTCTTCATCGCGGTGCGCGGGCCTCTCACTATCGCGGCCTCTCCTGTTGCAGAGCACAGGCTCCAGACGCGCAGGCTCAGCAGTTGTGGCTCACGGGCCCAGTTGCTCCGCGGCACGTGGGATCCTCCCAGACCAGGGCCCGAACCCGCGTCCCCTGCATTGGCAGGCAGACTCTCAACCACTGCGCCACCAGGGAAGCCCCCTGTGTGGCATTTTTTAACATTTGAATGTGTTATAATTTTAACTGTCTTAAAAATCTCATTTTTCCCCTTTCCTCTCTCTAGGGCAGGGGCTTTAACTTCTCTGTGGCTCTGTTTCCTCATCTGTAAAATGGGGCCACTACCTGTGTTGCAGGTGATTTTAAGGATTTAAAGGTAGTCTACATTTGGGGCCTGGCACACAGAGAGTGGCTAATGCACAAAGCATTGCTGTTTTGCATTTGCTCACCCACGCAGGCAGCCCTTGGTCATGGGGGGGCCAGCCCACCCCAGCTCTGGTCCACCCACCCCACAAAACCTCCACCACACCCAGGCTGTGTGATGGGCAATTAGTAATTTTAGAAGACATTTGGCTAACTTCTCTGATCCCACTACTACAAATAGTTGCAGGTTTTGTCCGGGTTCAAATTTCACTGTGGCCCTAGGGGTAGAAAGATGAATTATTTGATTGCAAGGAGAAATAGGAGCCTGTGTGTCAGCCTGCTTTGCAAATCAATTCGCCTCCCCCCAAAGATGCCCATTCCTACTGAAGATATACAGCTTTACAAGGAATTTGGCAGCATTCGTGTTTGCCATGTCAGAGGGCAAGGTGCAGGCAGATGTAATATCACCAAGCGGTGTCATCTGAGCGTGCAAGAAAAATAACTGCAGAGGGCACGCCGTGAGCCCGAGGGAACCCTTTTGCCACGGGCCGTGACAGCGCCTCAAATAAGCACCTTACCTAATCTCCCTTGTTGATGCCTATCTGCGCCCAGTGATTCCATGCAGCTGCCAGCAGCTCACCGGTTAGGGCATGTTGATCGCGGCTGTAATTAGAGCCTGGGTTTCTGACGGTAACCAAGGCCTGCTGCCCAGATGGGGCAAGACCCTAAGGAAACTGGTGGGAGGGCGCCTAAAGGTGAAGCTTACAGTCCGCAGGGTGGGTTAAGCTCCTCCTGTTTTATTTAACTCTGTACCTCCAGGGCTTGGCACGGAGGAACACCCAGTACATGCTAGAGATGAAAATGACTGAATGACTGTCCCCAGAGCATTAAGCCCATTCACCACTGGGCAACCGTCATGATTTGCATAGTCTTTGGGGCTATTTTATAAATATTTGTGACGAGCCGTTCATTCATTCTTTCATCAAATACGCACTGAGAGGCCACTCTGCCCGAGGTCTGGTGACTTTTGTATTTCAGGAGTTCAACACAGACGCCAGGACACAGAGTACGCTAGATAAATGTCAGATACAGGAATGGATGCATCAGATCTGGGGGAGGAATAGCTGAGTCTGTTGGAAACATGTACTGCATGACAGTCAGGCAACTCTGCTGTCACCCTCTAGGGCCTGCAGAGCCCCCTGGTCCAGGCCAAGTTCAATCTTCTCTGGTGCAGATGGCCTCGGGGCTTCCTGGGCCACTGTACACCAGAGCTGCCCTGAAGGAGTGCTACTTCGGCTACAGGGTCTTTGAGAACCCTAGGACGTTCAGGCTCAGAGGGACGCAAAATAGATCAAGGACAAGCCCCTCCTCTGACAAGTGGGAAACAGGCTGAGGGAAGGGCTGCAGTTTTTCCCTGGGTACGGAGCAGACACAGAACTAGGACTGAATGGAGGTTCCTCAAAAAATTAGAGTTGCCATACGACCCAGCAATCCCACTCCTGGGCATATACCCAGACAAAACTATAATTTGAAAAGATACATGCACCCCAGTGTTCAGAGCAGCACGATTCACAATAGGCAAAACATGAAAACAACCTAAATGCCCATCGACAGATGAATGGATAAAGAAGATGTGGTGCATTATCTACAATGGAATATTACTCAGCCATCAAAAAGAATGAAACATTTGCAGCAACATCGATGGGCCTAGAGATTAGCATACTAAGTGAAGTAAGTCAGACAGAGAAAGACAGATACCATATGATATCACTTATATGTGGAATCTAAAATATGACACAAATGAACCTATGTATGAAGCAGAAAGAGACTCAGGGACGTAGAGAACAGACTTGTGGTTGCTGAGGGGGAAGGGGTGGGGAAGCAAAGGGATTAGCAGATGCAAACTAGTATGTATAGGATGGATAACCAACAAGGTCCTACTGTAGAGCACAGGGAACTATATTCAATATCCTGTGATAAACCATAATGGAAAAGAATATGAAAAAGAATATATATATATATATATATATATATATATATATATATATATATAACTGAGTCACTTTGCTATACAGCAGAAATTAACACAACTTTATAAATCAACTATACTTCAATAAAATTAAAAAAAAAAAAAAAAAGAACTAGGACTGAGGAGCTCCGGGACGTTGACTATCTATCCCCTGTCTGGCTGTACCCGCAGCACCTCCCCTGTACGCTGTGCAAGCTCATGGGCTGACTCTCTAGGGAAGAAGAGACAGACAGTAAAGGAGGGAACAAATGCTTACATATTCACATAGTTCTAAGTGCTCAGAAGAAAAGAGACAGAGTGGATAGGGAGGGCAGGGTTTGAATCCGACTCCATCATTTACTAACCAGGTAACTCAAACATCTTGCTAAGCCTCTCTGAGCCTCAACACCTCATTTATACAAGAGGGAGGCTAATTATAGTATCTGTATCACAGGGCTGTTACGAGACACTGAGAACATAGTCTGGCATATAATGGAGCATTTAATAAATAATGAAATGGTGATTGTTGCTATTGGTTTTATTTAGATAGGGTGGTCAGGGCAGGCCTCTGAGGAAGCGATAATTGAATTGAGTCAGAAAGATGAGAAAGAGCCAGCCACGGCAAAAGGAGGCACGTGTGCAAAGGCCCTGAGGCAGGTATAGGCTTTGTGTGTCTGAGGAATAGAAAGAAGACCAGAGTGGCTGGAGGGCACTGGGCAAGACTGTGCATGATGTGAAATAAAGTCTGTGAGGCAGGCAGGATTCCAGTCCTGAAGGATAAGCAAACTCTGGTAGGGAGTGTGGATATTTATTCTAAGTGGAACTTGAAGCCACCGGGGGGGGGGGGGGGGGGGGGGGGGGGGGGCGGGGGGGGCGGGGGCGGTACATGTAAGTTAGCTACTGGCACGATACTGCTGCAATAACAAGCAACACTGAAACCTCACAAGAACAAACGTTTCTTGTTCTCACTCGCTGGAAAATGGGTTGGTTGGAGGTTGCCTAATATTGACTGGGCTTGGCTGAACTTGGCTCCAAGTTGAAAGTCAGGTTCAGGTTCGCTTTACGTGTCTCATCCTGAGGCTCCAGCTGCAGAGGCCCTGGCTGTGAGAAAAGCGCGAGGGGGCAAACACCGTGGTGCACCACCCATCACGAGGCCACGGCAAGGCCGGTCAGATGCAGGAATCCCCTGCTTTCTGAAAGTTTGGTTTATACCACTTTGCTTTTACAGAAGACCTATATTAGTACCTGTTTTCTCTCACTGAAAGAACTCCCCAAAGGATTTTCACTTTTACACCAAAAAAAAACGATGAAGAACAAAATTCTTGCTCAGTGTTCGTTTTGCAGAGAGCAATCAGAGGCAGCAAGAGTGGCCTTGCCAAGCTCCTTCCCCGGGGACCGCACCCAGCATCAAGCCGCGGTAGCTCTGAACTGTGTCTGGGAGCATCTCTGCTTTATGTGCACGGGTTTTGTGCATCTGTTAGCAAGATGTGTCCTAAGGTAATGGTTTCTTCGCTTTATGTCATCTCAGCTTACGAGAGGCTTCCTAGGAAGCTCTGCTTTGGGGTAGTGGGGGAACCTGTGTGGTATTGCTACTGTGGGGTGTGACAGGGCGAAAGAGGTCATGTTATCCATGGTCCATGGGAAACCGGTGCACGTTCCCAGGGCATCCAGAAGACCCAGCAGGGTCAGAGCTTAGCAGGGCTGCGACCATCACCACTGCATGCACCACCCCACCCGCTGGCCTCTCCGCCCCAGTCTCATTCTGCCCCATTTTGGATCAAACTAGGTCAGCTTTCTGCTGGACCTGCCTTTGAAGAGGAGCCAAACCACCCAGGGATCATCGAATCAGAAGGGAGGGGTGCCCTTGGACAAATCACAGGCTGGCTTGTGCCATCTCGGCGCTGGCCTTCTGGCATCGTTTAGCTTTCTCAGAGGCAGCCCTCCTAAGCTCCGCTTGGGAGAGGAGACATGTTTTGGACCTGCCCGGTAGCCTCTGCAGCCTTGGCACAAGGTTCGGCCTCACGGTGGCTCATGTCAGGGCCTGGAGGGAGCAGGGACCCTTTGCTTTCCTTGGCAGCGTTCTGTAACCTGCACATTCCTCGCTGGGGTGCGATACAACGTGCTTTCCCGAACTGGATGACCGAAGTCGTCCGTTGTATTTTATCTGTGATCTAGCCCCACTACCCACCCTCAGCTCTGCTCCTGGAACTATGTGAGGGGAAAAAGAAAAAAGAAGGAGGAGGAGGAGGAGAAATATATGAGGAGGGTGTGGCAGTGAGGGGCTGGGCGTCCATGAAAATTTATGTGCTAAAAAACAGCTGTAAAGCGTTTAATGTTCCAATGAACGTTTTATGTTTACAATAAAAAATCCTCCAGCCGAGAAGGCCTTTAAAATGTTACACTTCCTAGCAGATCCAAGAAAAAGAGGCAAAGGGAGAAGATTCCCACCAACCCCTCTCTGGGGAGGAACCCCCAAACAGGAACATTTAAAGGAGGTCCCCCCAGTATCATGCGTTTCCATACCTGGCTCAGTTGTGAGTGAGCAGGGAATAAAGGCCAGGATACACACGAGCATGAAAAATATGCTCATTTTTCTCAAAGCCAAGTACCCATGGCGAGAAGCCTTGGAAACTCAGCCTCTGGAAGGGGGTGGCGGAGGGACTGGGCGGGGGGAGGGGGGAAAGATAGCCAGCTCAGCCAAAGCTGGCTAAGAAATCTGGCTGTAATCAATCAGTCCACCGACAGGAACTGATCAAGCGCCATTAGGCTGAGTTCTTCCAGGAAAGAGCCTGGCTTGAAAGGACTCTGGCTTTGACACAGAGACACACAGGTTCAAGTCTAAATTCCGCTCTGAACTGGCTCAGTCTCCTTAGGTAAGTTCTTTATCCTCTCGGGACCCTAGTTTCTTGATCAATAAAATGCAAGTGGAAAGCGTCACCGGCGTGCTCGGAATAAGCCGGGGAGCAGGCAGGCGCTGGGGAAGCCAGCGCTGGGATGGAATCGGATCATGGCTGGCTGTGAGCATCGGGGGGAGGAATTAAGTCTGGATGTCGCAGGAAACTGGGGGCTTGTTATAGCTTTGCGAAAAATGTCAGCTTTGTTCTTCTTTGCTTCACTGATGACTTTAGTCAAATGGGCTTTCAGGTCAAGAAGCCCATTTCGCTTTTTATCTCCTTAGGAATTCCTATTTTCCACTTTGCCTTCAGGTACTAGAAATACAGTGTAGCCCACAGCCCCTCCCTAATCTGGTCCCTTCTTGCCTCTCCTGCATACAATGCTCGTGCAGCTACTCCAACAATAGATAAAAACCAAAAATCCTGTGCAGCAGCTTCTCAGACACACCCTGCAGTTTTGAGCCCATGAGCTTTAGAGGTCCTATTTCCTTCTGCTCGTTATGCCCTTCCCCACTCCTCTTCTTCTTTCAGCAAACTCCTACTCAGGCTTCAAAGCCCAGTTGAAGCACCACCTTCTCATCTGGGTCAAATGCCCCGGCACAACGCTCCGAAAGCACACACTGCTTTCCTGTGCCCCGATACCCATCACGCTGCCTTAAAAATGCTGATTACTTTTCTGATTTCTCTTCTCAACGATGCTTCTTGAGGGTAGCTAACTGAGTCTTAATCATCTTGGCACCCCCTGTGTGTAGTTGCAGGCAAGAAGTGGAGTAGATCCCCAGGAAGGATTTGCTGGTGAATGAAGAAATGAACGGTGGAAAACACCGCTTCCTTTCTATGATGAAAGGAGATGGCACTGCTGGCCTCCAAGGGACAAACAGGGCCACTGTTCCCCTTCTCAACTCATGACTGTCACCTCACCCCCAGAGAGAGCAGACACCCTTTGCTCTCCTGGACAGGAAGAGCGGCTCTCCTCTGCTAGCCTTCGCCTTGTCCTGGGAACAGACAAGAACCAGGGGCTGACTTGCCACGCCGCTTAGCAAGGAAGCCATTCAGACCTCTGCCACGTTGAGAGAAGAGAGAAAGATGCTCAAGCACCTCCTCCCAGGAGAGGGGGGGGGGGGCGTTTCCTTCGGGGGCTGGACCAGTTCACTTTCCGTTCAGGTACAGGCGCGGGCCGTGCGTGTTGGGGGATCACGCTTGGGCGACACTAACGAGGTCCCTTCTGTTCTCCCAGGAGCCAGGGCCCTGTCCTGCCTCTCTCTGGACGCCCAAGAAGTGGTCACTGACCAGCTGGATGCCACTGCCCCGGCTCTTACCATGAACCCTGACAGTCACGGCGGTGGGTGTTGACTGGACAATTTCCAACGAACGCCCGCAAAGTTTCGCAAGAACGCCAGCTACCAAAGAGGTGAAGGGTGGAAACTCACACAGTAAACCAAAGTGAAAACAAAACTGTGTCGCCAAACCCCATGTGAACTGAAACCACAGGCTGAGCCCTCTGACTCTCGAGACACACAAGCAGCCCACCCCCTGCGTGAGTCACCGGGGTGGCCGGGACGATGTGAGAGGGAGAAGGCCCGATTTCAGGGAAGGTTTCTCAGTGTTCTGGGGACCCTCTGTGCTTTCCGTTCCCCGGAGATTTATGTTCAGCAGAGTAGAAGGAGAGAGAACCTTCATACAGCACTAACTACACACCCCTTGGGGTCTGGTCAATGCTGGAGATACAAACATCCAACGGGTTTTCACAATAATCCCGTCTAGAAACAAACTATCATCTCCAGATCCATATGACGACAGAGCACCCAGGGTGTTCACACAACTAGACCAGCCAGAGCAGGAATGTGCATTCTTTCCTTCTGCCACGCTTCACCAGAGGTCACAGCGGAAACCCGGATTGGCCATGTGGGTGGGAGTTTTTCCTGCTCTCCTAGCGGTCTCCAAACCGCTTTGATCACGCACCACTAGCAGTAAAATTAAGTCCTGAACATACCCCCCAAGAGCTGTACACTTACATATCCATAAATGAGGTATATACCTCTAGGTGGAATATTACAAAACATTCAAAGAAATGGGAATTGAAATGGGATGAGATGAAAGATAAAGATCAACAGAAGCTACAATGTTTTCTTCCCATATCCTACCGAGTGCAGGGGTCACAGCGTAGCCAGGTCAAAAAATACAGGTGGCCCAGTTAAACGTGGAAGGCAGTTTTGCTAAAACATTATTCCTTGTTTCTCTGAGATTCAAATTTAAAAGAGCTTCCTGTATTTTTATTTGTTAAATCTGGCAACCCTAAGGGGTCAGCAATTGTACTCTACGAAAAGGCCACAGTAAGTCGTCTGGGCTTTGTGGGACAACTACCCAGTTCTCCGGTGTAGTGTGAACACAGCCCTAGACAACTACTAAACAAAGGGCGTGGCTCTGTTTCAATAAAACTTTATTTATAAAAACCAGACTTGGTGGTGGGCTGCAGTTGGCTGACCGCTGCCTAGTGGATCATCATGGGTACATGCCACTCAGGAGAGCCCTGGTCTACGAAAGAGAGAGCCTGTATTTGCACAGCTCTCCAATGACACGACAGAGAAGACAAACAAACCCTTGTCCTGTTTTCTCTGGGGGCTTGGGGTGCGGTCAAGTGAGCTGGCAGAGGATGGGAATGACAACCCCTGTGTAACAGAGGGGGTAAAGGAGTAAAAGCAGGAGCCTATCGGAGCCTCATACATACGTGTGCATGCACACACGAGCACGCACATGAGCACACACTCACATGCAAGTGCACACATGCACGCACACTGAGAAATTGCTGCCACCAGGTCCAACGCTGGTGGACCTGCATTCAGTGCGTCAAATTAAATGCTTCTCCTGCCCCAATTACTAGCGATTCAATCGGCCAACTGGCAGCCGTGACAACGCATTAGCCTTTTTGCCAAATCAATTCCAAGTCCCCTTCCAGCACTAAGAGGCATTCACTGGCACCCCCATGCCCGGGAGGAGGGGCACCCCCTGTTACACGTCGCATCCCGCTCTGCACCTGGACCTCTGAATCCCCTCCTCAACGGTGGCCTTCTAATCTGTCCTGCGGCCGTTTCCCCCCACCTGCAGCCCGCGGGGGCATAAAAGTCCAAGCTCACGGTTACTGCCGACCATCACTGCCAGTACTCTCTTCACAAATCATGTCAGCACTGGCTCTGCGCCAGAGGAAGCTGCAGGACTCAACGTTCCGCAGTCCCCATGATGGGTAATTTCACACAGAAGCACACAGGCACGGGGGACAGGCTGAGTCAGGTCAGCATTGCAGACATGCCCTGAAACCCAGCCCTTCCTGAATCCTTCTTTCAACTTCAGGCTGGGGGTGCTGGGGCTTCTTTCTGAGAAATGGGGTTCTCAGAAGACCAAACTGTTTTCCAGCTCAGAAGCACTGGGTAGAACAGAGCGCTGAGGCAGACACTGGCTGTGCCTGGGGTCAGCCGAACAGACGCCGGGGCGGAGGGGCCCCAGATGGAGTCACGTCGGTGGTAGAAGGTGGGGACAGTTGGCGTGGACCTTAGTGCTTGGCTCCTGAAGCAATGTCTCCTTTGGGGAGACAATGGGAGTGAGCTGTCTAACTATACTGAGGGTGTGTGTGTGTGCGTGTGTGTGTAACAAGAAATGTACAGTTTTCCTGTTTTCTCTGACCCCAGTTATTCAATAACACAGCCCACTTCTTCAGGTGTAATAAGGGGTCTCTCCACACCCGTCCCAGCTCAGTCCTCTGTTTGTCAGGCCTATTGTTCTCTGACTGTAACCCTCTCCCAGGGTTTGGGGGAACCCTGGAATTCTGGAGGTGGGTAGTTTGCTTGCTGAAAGCATACAGCACCCAGCAGCCTCCTCGATAATTACTGCCGAAACAAGGTCCTGATGGTCTAAGTGTGCAGAAGGGTCTGTGTACGAACCATCCTCCCTTGAACCATTGCAAGAATGGTCCTCAGGATCATGCATTCATTCAGCAAACAACCCCTGGAGTCAGGTACTTGAGCATCCAGAAGAAAATTCATAGCCTCAGCTCTGGGGAGGTCACAGCGCAGCTGGGAAGTCACCCGGTGTTACAGAGGTTCCTGGTGACCTGCCTCAAGTTTCCATGACTTTTCAGCCGCAAAGTAGAATGCTGGACCCTCTGCTTTACTCCAACAACGGAAAAAGCAGAGTCAACCAGGAAGCCAGGGCTCCTTGCCATTGAACTTGGCCCATCACCTATGCCTACCTAGGGCCAGGACTAAATTGGCAACACAGGATGTGGCCTTTAGGGGGTCCCCGTCATGAGGGCAAAGAAATAGCATGGTCTCCCGGGTACGAAAACATGAAGATGGGACAACGTTTAGGGGGAATTTTCTGTCCATCCTCTACCTCCTGATCTTCAGGGTGAGGGCACCGTGGCTCTGTGGTTAAGGGCACGGGCGCCAGGACCAGACAGCCCTGATCGGAGCCCCGCTGCGGCCTCTGTCCGCACTCACATCTGTCAAATGGGCAGAGTCCCATCTGGCTCACCTACTGCCCATTTCAGGGGGAGAAGCAAGAGTCCATGGCATCAAGGAGGCTTCAAAAACCACGAAGGATAATAAAACCTGTGGGGGAGCGTTAAGGGACTAGGCAGACGAGCAGCGGTTTTGTGCAAACTCATACTCGTCCAATGAAAGCGAGAAAAGTACAGATGCCTTCATATTTTAATATGCCAAGCGTCCCAAAGCAGTGGATGTCTGACTATTTAAAAATCCCATTTTCTTCATGACATTTCATTGGCTAAATGGAGCCAGATTTTCACTTGTCAATCCCACAGTCTCACACAGGGAGACTCTTCAGGTGACAGGTCACACATAAACACTGATTTTGTGTCTAATTATTATAATAACAAAAAAGCAATCATGACAATGACTCGATCTCAGAGACTCTATCCCTGGCAACAGCACACGTGATACACAGTACGAGGAAGGGGGAAAAGCATCTATTCAACTCCAGCAGCTCCTGAAATCTCCAAACGATGCAACCTCCCCTCCGTCACAACCTTCTGAACTTTCATGTGTCAGGCACACACCAGGGCTTTCGAATGTCACTTTTACCTAATAGAACTGTTTTTCAGAAGGACACAGTCAGAACCTGGAACTATCTGGCAGATGGCAGCTGCCACTTAGGGACCCACCTTGAGCTGCTTAAGGCCACACAACCCGGCCAGGCTCTGACAAGCAAGGTCCCTGTTACAGTAGAACTCAGAATCACGGGAGCACCCTTTTCCTGGGATGGAGGACACAGATTCAAAACAAGAAATTCTGATGAAGGGAAATGACTGACTGGGAGCTCGTGGCCTTTGGGAGGCCAGGTGAGGGGAAAGAGTGACTTAGAAGCCATCCAGGATGTAACCTAAAGCCTTGCAGGCATTTCCTCTTCAAATGCACTGCGCACGTCTCTGCAAGATGGAAATCAGGTAAGGAAGGGCCACGGGAGTCAGCCAAGGACTAGGTCATCATCTCTGATGCCTTCGTGTTTGTACCCTCTTTCTCTCTCTTAACATAACCCAATAAATTTAATTACTTCTACCCACCCCCAGCACTCGGCGAATCTAGTGTCTGTTCTGCAATCTGTTTTACGGGCCTTTGTGATGAAGGAAATAATAAGATGTACAACAGATATATCATCCCTTGGTTGATGTCCTTGTTCACCTGATGTCCAAGACACCTGGGAAGACGCAGCCCCCACTGGGGGATGGCCTACGACCACCTGATATGGGGGTAAAATAGCCTGGCCCTCTGGCCTCAAGGTGGGACAACTTTTTTTTTTTTTTTTTTTAATTATGTATTTTTAAAATTTATCTTTGGCTGCCTTGGGCCTTCGTTGCTGCGCGCAGGCTTTCTCTAGTTGCAGTGAGCGGGGGCTATTCTTCATTGCAGTATGCGGGCTTCTCACTGCCGTGGCCTCTCTTGGTGTGGAGCACGGGCTCTAGGTGCACGGGCTTCAGTAGTTGTGGCATGCGGGCTCAGTAGCTGTGGCACACGGGCTTAGTTGCTCCGCGGCATGTGGGGTCTTCCCGGACCAGGGCTCGAACCTGTGCCCCCTCCATTGACAGGTGGATTCTTAACTACTGTGCCACCAGGGAAGCCCCGGTGGGACAGCTTTGAGGTACCATTTACACATCAGAGTTCCCCCTGAGCATCAGGTCGAAGCTAGCTATCACTTGAGGTCACATCTTCTCTTGCCTCCTTTCCCCTTTCCTACCTTGTTTTCCTCACCCATTCCAGGCTTCCCCTGAGAACACTCCCTCAATAAAACAAGTGCAGCCAAATCCCTGTGTCCTGCTCTCCTTCTAGGTGACTCTATTTAAGACACAGAGTTAAGAGAATCAAACAAGGCCAGAATCTCTTGAGGTAGGTTTTCCAGTTGTCTGGCAGGTAAATTGAGAAGGCCAACCAATGGAGAGGTCAGAGGAAGACAGCGAGTGTATACAGGACTCACTGGGAGACAAGCACATATTTAGATCCCTGGTCCAGGTGGGGAAGAGGCACTTGCATGGATTCTGTCCACACAGCACAGGGTGGGGGGCATCCGACGGCTCACAAGGCCTCACAGACACCCTACCGAGAGCAAAGCAGGTGGGGAATCTTGGGCTTCAGTCTCGAACATTCTGTGACGTTGGAGACCCCTGGTGCCAACATGGAAATGCACCAGGACGTGGGCCAGGTACTACGGTGGCTGAGGAAGGCACGGTGCCTCCAGGAGAAGATGAAGATGCTGAGAGCAAAGAACCCATCTGCTCTCTCCTCAGGGACAGGGCGGGCCTGTGCCTGCAGACACCAAGCGGCGAGCAGTGAAGGAGGGGCTCTGGACGCCTGTAAGACTCAGTGTCAAGCTAGAATGTTTACAGGTCCCATCTGAATCATGCCTGGAGCCAAAGCACCTCAAAACAGAATCTTGCCGATGTATTAATCAGCGTTCTCCAGAGAGACAGAATCAATAGGATATACATGTACAGTGATTCAGTAATTTATTAATTAATGATAAGGAATAGGCTTATGTGATTATGGAAGCTGAGAAGTCCCGAGATCTTCAGTTGGCAAGCTGGAGGCCCAGGAGAGCTGACTGTGTAAGTTCCAGTCTGAAAACTGGCAGGCTTGCTCAAGAAGAGCTGATGCTTCAGTTTGAGCCTAGAGGCAGGAAAAAGACCAAGGCACTCAGGCAGGAGGCGTTCCCCCTTGCCCGTGAGAGGGTCAGCCTTCTGTGCTGTTCAGGCCTTTGACTGATTAGATGAGGCCCACCCACGCTAGGGAAGACAATCTAATTTACTCAGTCTACAGATTCAAATGTCATTCGCATCCAAAACACCTTCACAACACACCCAGAATACAGTTTAACCAAGTATCTGCACACCCAATGCTCAGTCAAGCTGATATATAAAATTAATCATCACAGCCCTAGTTACATATAAACCAGCTCTGTCCTCCAGCTGCACTAGATTAAGGGCCTGACGTATTTCCCAAGTAGGTATGGAGAGAGCTCCAGCCACTAGAAATGATAGCCAACAGCCCTTTAAGAATCCGAAAGACAAGCAGGTTCATGAACACAACAAATATTTATGAAGTTCTGATTAAGATGATTATGGAAAGTTGCTATGGGCAAAACTGACATGCAAATACTATAGGTAAAGTCAAGACTTCTGAGGCTATACTCCTGAGACATACATGGAAGGGAAACAAATTCCCTTTTCAATTCTCTTATAATCCTGTGCTTATTAGGAAAAACAACAAGAGTCTGGTGTTGATGCTTCCTTTCAACAACAAACACTCCAATTTCAGACTCACTGGCAACTATAAGTGTCTAACTAGAATTTAAAACCACTGTTTGGTGTTCAGTAACTTTTAATGAACATCTTGTATTTATGATAAATGATACTGGTCTTCCATTTATATTAGAAATATAAAGCTTTCCTTATAAATAGCTGTAATTATGAATCTACACATATACAAAGGTAAATTAAAAACAAGTAATATAACAGAAAAGCAAATAGGACAAAAGTTGTGAAGGTGGTATAAGAGTGAAGTTTGGGAAACACTGTTTCACATTATTAAAATGTGAAAAACCACAAAAAAAGGAGGTGGTCGTAAACGAACGGGTCTTGAAAAACTCTAGCGAGAGAAGATGAGGCGACAACAATCAGCCATCCACTCAACGTCAGTGATGACACAGAATGAATGCCACATCTTTATTCTCGTGAAAACACCATGCTCATTCTCGGGAAAGGAGGAAGTCAGAGCTAACGGAGATAATTCCTGAGCCCTTCCTGAGAATTACAGAAACAATCACTCCCACCTGCCATGGGTCCAAAAGCCATGGGAAAACAGGCTCGGTCAGGGATACCTCAATGAATTTCCATGAATTTACTTCTATTTTATTTAACTTAACTAAAGGACTGAGTCAAGTTTCCTTAAACTCAGATATGCCCACAGGTGGTTAATTAAGTATAAAGGTTTAATTTCTGATTAAAAAAAAAATTAGCCAAGGATATTGATTAGAACATAATCCAGTTATATGTTATCTGTGCATCAAATTGTCTCAAAACGTAGAGGTGTAAAACAACCACTTCTTCTGTTCGTGGATTCTGTGAGTCTGGAATTTGCAGAGGGCGCCAGGGTGACGGTGGGTCCCTGTTTCACAACGCTGGGAAGCTGGAATCATCTGCAGGCTCACTGGTTCACTTCGGGTCTGATGGTTGATGCGGCTCAGTTCCTATCCACGGGGGCCTCTCTACGTGGTGTCTCCACGTGGGCTAGACTGAGCTTCCTCACGGCATCGTGGCCAGGTTCCAGGATGAAGCATCCCATGAGTGAGACAGGAACAGATGGAAGCTGTATCATCTTCTATGACCTAACTTCAGAAGTCCTACAATGTCCCCTGTACCACATTCTAACTAGTTCGCAGCAACTCAGTAAGGGCGGCCCCATTCTAGGATGGACTTAGACTCCTTTACTGGGACAATGTCAAAGACTTTGCAGGCACATGTAAAAACCACGACAGAAAGGATTAACAGCAGAGGAACACTACACACCCTGCATCCTGCCCTCATCTCCCCTTCTTACAGTCTCCCCACTCCATAACCATCATGACGACCATGAAAACCGTCCACATTATCACCCAAACGCCAAGTTCTAGTGCTTTATGCTGCCTCTTCTTAATTTCAAGGTAATGACTTTCACAACCGAAAACGTCCAAGGAAACGAGGAAGGAAAGAAGGTGAGAAAGGGACAGGTGAGAATGGGATGAGAGAAAGGAAGAAGGAATTAACAAAGAGAAAAAAGGCAGAAAGAAGTTTACATTCCTTTCCTTTGTCACAAGCCTACACTGAAACACTGCGATGCTCAAAGGAACCAATGCCAGAAAAGATTTCCCGAGGAGACACAGTGTAAGTATGCATCTTTGAAGTCACACATTCTACGAAAGGGTTTGGAAATCACTGAGCCGTCCCTTAAAAAGTAGAGCAATCAGCACCTTATTGTGGGTGTGCTTCTCGGTTCCAAGTTCTAACCTCAGCTCTAACCTTGGACATGTCACGCTGCTGTGTCAAGTACCAGCCCTATCTCTAAGGAACACAGGCAATTAAACATCGACCGAGGTGTGAGCCACCTGTAAGTACTCCTGGGGCTTCCACAGCCCAGTCAAAACAGATTCACTTCAAAACAAACACAAAAAAACAACCAACACAACAAGCAACTTCCTACAAATGATACCAACTAATTTCGACATTATCTTAAATTAATACCAAACATAACGTGTTGGATGCTACAGGGACACCAGTGTCAACTGGTCTGCAGTTGATTTGATACTGCAAGTCGGGTGACTTTGTTAATGATGATAATCTGTTATTCCGAAGGGAACAGAGTGACTGGAATTTTAAAATCACTGCCCAGTTTCTACCACCTCCTGTGGCTACTGAGTTCCCAGGATCCTTGGATTCCCGGTGGTTCCCTAATGGAACAGACTCCCCACATCTCATCCGATAAGCCAAAAGAGAAAGTTATTCATGGTTTGTTTTTTTTTCCCCCTGAGTGATTTATTTCTCCTGGACTTGTGTGAATGAGTCCTAAGCAAGAAGGCCATCTCCTTGAAGAAGCCTTCCCTAAACACTCAAGACACCTTGTTAATTCATTGGTTTGTTTGTTCCTTCACGTTTTATCCATCAAACCTGGATGAATTCGGGTACCGCATGAAATATTGGGACTCAAAGACTGATGAATGGTGGTGCTGCATATTATGGGGTGAACTGTGTCACTCCAAAAGATATGATCAGGACTTCTCTGGTGGCACAGTGGTTAAGAGTCCGCCTGCTAATGCAGGGGACACGGGTTCGAGCCCTGGTCTGGGAAGATCCCACATGCCGCGGAGCAACTAAGCCCGTGCACCACAACTACTGACCCTGCGCTCTAGAGCCCGCGAGCCACAACTAGTGAGCCCGCGTGCCACAGCTACTGAAGCCTGCGTGCCTAGAGCCCGTGCTCCACGACAGGAGAAGCCCGCGCACTGCAACGAAGAGTAGCCCCCGCCCGCCGCAACTAGAGAGAGCCCGCGCGCAGCAACGAAGACCCAACGCGGCCAAAAATAAATAAATTAATTAAAAAAAAGAAAAAGATATGACGAAATCCTGGACCCAAGTGCCTGTGAATGCGACCTTATTTGGAAATCAGGTCTTTGCAGATGATTGAGTTAAGAATAGAATGAGCCCTAATTCAATGACCGGTGGGTGTCCCTATAAGAAGAGAAGAGACGGACACACAAGGAGAAGGGGATGTGAGGATGGAGGCAAAAGCTTGTAGGTGTGATGCACCTACAGGTCAAGCAACTCCAAGGGCTGCCAGCAATGCCAGTAGCAATACCTTTCCTAAAGGAAAGGCATGGAACAGATTCTCCCCTAGAGCCTTCTGAGGGATCAGGGCCCTGCTGACACCTTCATCTGGGACTTCTAGCCTCCAGACCTGGGAGAGAATGTATGTCTGTTGTTCTAAGCTGCCCAGTTTGTGGTACTTCGTTGCAACAGCCCTGGGAAACCAAGATGGCACATGAATGCGACCAGCACCTGTAAAACACCTACTAGGTGTCAGGGGCTCTTTACAAGGTACTCAGCCTCCCGAAATGCAAACGGAAACAAATAAAACACACTGTTACCCTTGAGAAACTCTTAAGGGAAAGAAGTGAGGAAGAGATGTATCTGGAAAACTCCACATATACATAAAACCTCACCAAATCATATTCACTGCTCCCCAGAAAATGTCTCCTGGAGGGTGCAGGAAATGGTCGTGCGGTACTCATGCACAGCTTACAGAATGCAGTTTTTCAATCCCAAGGGCAATGAGATGATTTTGATGTAAGGCGAGAGGGAACTGCATGGAAATGCTTTCCCAGCTCCGGGGATTTCTGTCATTTCACCAGGGGGCTTCACACGAGTGGGTTTGATTCTCCAAATTCCCCAAACCAAGGGGGCACTGACCAGCCTGACTGTATTAAGTAAGGATGCGCCAATAACTCTGATAGTTGATTACGGTGATGACCCTCATAGTGGGTACCATATGCTAAAAACTATGTGCCTTGACTGCTTCTGGAAGAAGTAAGGACGTGAATGAACGAATGGACGGTTCTTCTTATGAGTTGCTGCTAAAAGTTACGTCAACGAGAACTCTCATTTTCATAGAACACAGTGAAAAATCAACCTGCAAGGTACTGCAGAGATAATACAATCCAACTACTTTATCACCAGGGACTTTGTTCATTGCTGGCACCCAGAGCCCCTGGAAGAGTGTCCCATCTGTGACAGGCACTCCCTAAAGATTTAATTATAGATTATAAATGAAGGGCTGAGACCCAGACAGGGGGATGAGGCGAAGGCTGGTTAGATCCTCACTAAACGCACTTCTCTCTTCTTCTAGGACATCCTTAATTCTTGCCAGTGGAATGAGGGTGGACGTGAGGGACGCTGCTTCCAGGCCCGGCCCAGGAATATCCCACGTGGTGATGCTTCCTCTCTCCGCTCTTCTGCTGGGTATGGATGAGAGGGTACCATGGAGGCCGTCGGGGGATGGATGGTGAAGGCCCTGGATGGATAAAGCCTAGGTCCCTCAATGACCCACAAGAGACTATGACCAGAGCTATAAATAAATCCTTATTATATTAAGAATTAAGTGTTCAATCACTGAAATTTTAGGGCTGTCCGTTACATCAACTAGCTTAGTCTGACGCCAAGGAATGAAGAGCAAGGTCCATTTCTGACCTTAGCAGAGATGGGAAAGCAGTGAGCAACTGGCAGGAGTGACCCCAGAGGTGGCTCCCGCGGCCAGATCAGCAGCAAGGCTGTTGACGTTACACAGCAGCTCTCGGGATCTGTGAGAGGTGGGAAAGAGAAGGTGGGGGAGAGGCGTGAAAGAATAAGAGGAAGCAGGAAGGAGAGACATGCGCAGAGAAGAACAAGGCGCAAGATGTACTTTGTGGCTTATGTTCATTTATAATCACAGCCTGGAGCGATCGGGCATCCTGCAGTCGCCCTTACCTCTGCTGCCTCAATCCTCACGGAGGGAAACTTTTAATAGCAAAGGCCACTGTGACAGACAGTGACTCCAAAAGCAAGAAACTATGCTTTATGGCACTGGGATGTCTCAGAAGCTTCCTAGGCGATCCTAATATGTTACCAGAGTTGGGTACCACTGCTGGAGAGTGAACGTGAAATATAAAGAAGAACGTAGATGCTCTGTAGCTACTGAGAAAGCGTGACCATCCTGGGACGATGCCCTGTTCTCCACTTGTGTTGGCCAACAGGGCAGCAGCCCACCTGCATGGCTTTTACCTTTACTTTTCCTCACTCTCCTCTAGTCCTTCCAAATGTTTTCTGGTTTAATCCAGGTGCACACAATTCCCAGATTCCTTGAATCATTTTCTATGCCTTTGTTTACTTAAAAAAAACCCAAAAAACAGAAAAACCCCACCAAACTATAGTTCCTTTAAATCTTGCTCCAGTTTTGTCCCTCTTCTACTCCTGTAGCCTCTCCACCACACTAACCAGCTGGTGAGCCCTCACAGCCATCAGACGTACGACAGAGCTGTTGGAGAGACAGAATGACTGCGGGCGTTGTTCACAGTACTCCGTGAAATAAAATACGGTGGCAACCACGAAGCTGCCACTATTTATAGGGTGCTTCCTACATGCCAGGAACGGTGACACCTGTTGTCTATTTCATATAGTCACTTTCAGATGTTATCGTGATCATTTGATCCTCAAACATCTCCGTGAGTTAGATACCGTTATCATCTCCATTTTATAGATGAGGAAACTGAGCCGAAGAGGGCCGAGTAAAATTGCCCAAAGTCATGTCATGCAACTGGGTGACAGAGCTGGGATGGAACCCCAAGTCCATATGACCCTGGAGCCAGTCACCGTAACCACTACCAGAGGCCGTGGTCAGTCGGTCTCTTCCACTGGACAGACGGGGAGCATGCCCTGTGCTAGCTGTCTCCTCAATCTCTTTTGCCTGTCTTGACAGGCAGATGCTGAGCGAATAAATGAATCGATGAATCATCCTGGTTATACCTTTCATGGGATTAGGGAATGCATGATCGTGATCTTAATCAAGGCATGTGAAGGAAGATACGATATTAGTCAAAACTGCAGCTTCTTAATTTTAAAAAAAAAGGACTAATAATATACAAAATGCCTCCTTTAAAGAAAAAAATGGCTGGATTCTAATTTATTTAATACTTTAAATAAACATCTCCTTAATGGGCAATAAGCACCAAAGGACAGCCACATGTATGTAGATGGGTTTCCTGGCATTGTCACGATATCGAATAGTCCAGCTTCTCTATATAGGTTTGTTTTTGCTCTACATGCCTGTTCGTTGGGACAGAAAGCAGGGCCCAGTTACTTGTAGGAAAGAAGAATGGAAAATCTACAGAGCGCTGGCTACACGATCAGCACTGTGTACAACTTCCCTCATCAACCCCCAGAGCACCCCGCGAGGAAGTTCAATCACCCAGTATCTCAGGGCAAAGCCTCCAGGAGGTTAAAGCCACACCGTCAGCAAGTAGTGGGATGAGGTTATGAACCCAGGTGTCTCAGACTGCAAAGCACAGATCCTTTCTTTATACGGGACATTTTTCTAAAATGAGTGGTTCAGGCTGCCCTGAACTTAACACTTACGACTTCTGAAGAAGAAAAAATACCCTGACCTCTGGCCTTAAACATCTTCAGACAATAATAACAAGAATAAATGTTACCACACCACACGTAGTTTTTCAAAAGGACCTAGGAATGAACAAGTAAATGGGAACAGTATTGTGATGTAGTTAAACCTTGAAGGGGAAAAGGGGCACTGGGATATTGGAAGAAAACAAATTCATTCTTTTCATTATGGAAAAATACTTTGTTTCTTTCTTCAGATAGACATGGGGGCACGTAAGTTAAGGATACTGTAGAAAGGATGATGGGCTGTAAGGAATTTATGACACTCGCCCAGTGTGAGACACAAACCACGTGGTACCCAAATCAAGAACCACCGTATAAGGAGATGCGGGGCTAAGAGATGTATATAAATGCACATCTACAAGTGATCACTGATGAACTACCTCCATCACGTGGGCTAATAAAATGCAGGAGCTGGCAACAGCAAATCCAAAAACTGAAAGGGAGACCCCCTGGCACATCCTCCTCAGCAGTCCCGACGGCTTTTCTGCCGCTGGAGATGAGCTCTGGGTTTCGTTCTGAGAGCGGGTGGACGGTGGAGGGGATGTACTTGTCTTTTGGTCGGGACCAAATGAGTTTTAGACGCAGCTTTGTGGCTCCTGTTTAAACAGCTGTTTATTCTCTCCCCCAGAAATTATCTAATGTGCTTTTGGAGGCAGCCGCTTGGACGCTGCTTGTCTAATAGACTTGGGGAATAACCCGAAACCCTGCCTGCAAGAGACCAACAAGCGGAGACCGGCGGAAATTTATAGCGTAACCCAAGCTTATGGAAGCATAAACGGCGAGGGTTTTCTTTTATAGAGTCAGAGCCTCACGTTCAATTCCAGGGTCAAGAACATGAAACACGGGCAGGCTTCCTAGGACAAATACGGGGGTCTGAAATCCTGAACATCTGGCTCTGTTTTTCAAAGACACATTATGATATAAGATCCTGAGGTAGAGCAACGGGTTCCTGAGGACTTTTCCAGAACAATGGTGTCATTTTTAAAAAAGGAAAGAAAAGATGGTAAATTTTGAAACATACAGGGAGGTAGGTGTAAGTGCTTTTTTTTGTTCTGTGTTGTTTTGCTTTTAAACAGATATGGCCACTGGCAAGCAAAAATTTCTTGGGAGAAAAAAGAAAATAATTTAGAAAGAGCTATATACCTGTCATGCTCAGATTATTATGAAGATTCTCTGTGTCTCACACGTGCACATAATCTTCAAGTCTATCAGACAAATCACACTGGGCCTGAAGTCTTACTGGTGGGGTCTAGAAGGAACACATCAATTCTCAAATACTAACAATTTTAAAATGAGGACAAGAAGGAATGTTGTTAGTAAGACGGAGAACAAGAGGGAGGCATTTTCAACTTGCAGAATAACAATACGATTAAATTGAGATCGTTGTTTCCTGACCCCAGTCGGTTTATAAAATGTACAGTGATGCTTTTATATGTAAATTATCTAAACTCAAAAAACCTTTCTCTGTAAATTGAATTGAGACAGGCTTAGAGTAGAACACTTTGGTGAAAACGTGCTTAAAATGAATAAAACAGTAAAGCGAAACAAATATTTTGCAGAAGAATACTGCAAATAAATGCTAGGTTTTTCTTTCCTTTTTTGTTGTTGTTTATTTGTTTTGTTTTTGACTGATGCCTGTTATGCCCAGAGAAACAGATAAAACTCTCACCTACAGATTCATTTTTCACTTGCGCCTGTTTAAAGTCAAGTGATATTTTCCATTAGTTAAATTACAAACACATTTCAGATGAGGGAAGTATATATAGAAATATTATGAGCCAGCCTAAGATAGGACAGACTAACTTATCTGAATAAAGATGCCTGTTTCAAAATGCTCTTGCAATGTGCCCAGGGGTCTCTTTCCTTTTTAAAAAATCATATTTAAAATCCTCCCCGCCCCCCCCCCCCCGCCCCCGCCTTTCCTTATTTAACAACACGTGTGTCTCCCGTTTACCAGCATTTCATCTTGGCGCTCCCTTCCTTGGATGGCTGCTGTAACATCTGTAGGCTTTTTCACTGCACGTGCGACAATATCCCCAACGAGCCCACGTACACTTTTTTTTTTAAACATCTTTATTGAAGTATAATTGCCTTACAATGGTGTGTTAGCTTCTGCTTTATAACAAAGTGAATCAGTTATACATATACAATATGTTCCCATTTCTCTTCCCTCTTGCATCTCCCTCCCTCCCACCCTCCCCATCCCACCCCTCTAGGTGGTCAAAAAGCACCGAGCTGATCTCCCTGTGCTATGCGGCTGCTTCCCACTAGTTATCTATTTTACATTTGGTAGTGTATATATGTCCATGACACTCTCTTACCCTGTCACATCTCACCCCACCCCCTCCCCATATCCTCAAGTCCATTCTCTAGTAGGTCTGTGTCTTTATTCCCGTCTTGCCACTAGGTTCTTCATGGCCTTTTTTTTTTTTTTTTTTTTTCCTTAGATTCCGTATATATGTGTTAGCATACTGTATTTGTTTTTCTCTTTCTGACTTACTTCACTCTGTATGACAGACTCTAACTCCATCCACCTCATTACAAATACCTCCATTTCATTTCTTTTTATGGCTGAGTAATATTCCATTGTATATATGTGCCACATCTTCTTTATCCATTCATCTGTCGATGGACATTTAGGTTGCTTCCATGTCCTGGCTATTGTAAATAGAGCTGCAATGAACATTTTGGTACATGACTCTTTTTGACCTATGGTTTTCTCAGGGTATATGCCCAGTATTGGGATTGCTGGGTCGTATGGTAGTTCTATTTGTAGTTTTTTCAGGAACCTCCATACTGTTCTCCATAGTGGCTGTATCAATTTACATTCCCACCAACAGTGCAAGAGTGTTCCCTTTCCTCCACACCCTCTCCAGCATTTATTGTTTCTAGATTTTTTGATGATGGCCATTCTGACCGGCGTGAGATGATATCTCATTGTAGTTTTGATTTGCATTTCTCTAATGATTAATGATGTTGAGCATTCTTTCATGTGTCTGTAGGCCATCTGTATATCTTCTTTGGAGAAATGTCTATTTAGGTCTTCTGCCCATTTTTGGATTGGGTTGTTGGTTTTTTTGTTATTGAGCTGCATGAGCTGCTTGTAAATCTTGGAGATTAATCCTTTGTCAGTTGCTTCATTTGCAAATATTTTCTCCCATTCTGATGGTTGTCTTTTGGTCTTGTTTATGGTTTCCTTTGCTGTGCAAAAGCTCCACGTACACTTTTAAGGCAAGCTTGGTATCTTTTGATTTTCCTTCTGTCCTTGAACTGACACCACCTAATAGATTTAGCGAGCAGTGGTCTCACAAGAATGAATGAGCAGGGAAAGTTAAGCACACTAGCAGTGGGGAGTCTCCCCAGAATAACCCATCGGACATGATCACTGGCGCTGTGTCGATGGCTAGGTGCCAGGCACCGCGCTTAACCCAGTGAGTGCGCTGACTGCTGCTGTGATGATGTGATAGACCAGACAACGAGCTTTGAGGGGAAAGGGACTACCCACAACCAAACAGATGATATGTGACGGGGCTTGGATTTGAAACCAGGTGTGTGACAGACAGGGAGGACCACAATCTTAACCAATCCCCTGAGTTCTGTTGGACAGGAATTCTGCTCAACCATTTACGCCCTCAACACTACTGCTTTCTACAGTGCCTGAGACCTTACACATTTTTAAAAAAATGAATGAATGACGTTTCAGTTCCATGTATTTCGAAGGGACCCCAGTTGCTATTTTCCCCAGATCTTGGACTGGTACCCCCCCATCCCATCTCTCTCTCCTCAGCTCTATCCATCCCTTTATTCATTTCTCCCCCGTATGAATCAGCAGAACATTCCTGGCGTGTATTAGGGGCTCCATAAATATTTGTCACCTAAAATAAACACTTCCTTTTCAAAAACTTTCCTTAGAAAAACTGGGAGTTTTCCTAAGCTATATATTTTTCCCATCAAGATTATGGAGAGGGACACAGAACTTATCAAGGTAGTCATTCGTTAATATTTGTGGCAAGTATTCAAACATGATGCTTTCCATTCAAGTCTGGAAAACAGGTGGAAACTTCATACCTAGTTATAAAGTTTGACTCCAATTCTAAAGTTAACCAAAAAAAGCATCAAGTTTATTGAACTCCAAACACTGTAAAAACTCAGGGATAACTCCTGAGCCAGTCTCTCTCTCTCTCTCTCTCTCTCTCTCTCTTTTTTTTTTTGGAACCACAATAATTCTTTTATGATGGTATCCAGTGAGAATCCCTCATGGAATTTTCTCTTAACATGGAAATGCATATGGCCTCTGTGGTATGACAGCTGCGTAACTACATTATTGTTTACAAATGTGCAAAATAAGTACCCAAACCAATAAAAACTAATAACTTGGGCATCCATAAAGAAGAGATACTATAAACACGCAATGGCCCATACTTTCTCTACAAATAACTGTTGAAGCAAAAATACAACCAGCAAAACACCCCTTATTTCAAATCCCTTCCCATAAAGCAAATAGGGTTGGCAGTCTGGCAGCTAATACCACTGTGCTTTCCCAAGTAAAAATGCTTTCTTATTAACATTTATCATTTAGGTGCCATTAAAGTAATGGCAGTCAAAGTGGATCCATTTACAATAAGCCACTTGGTGCTGAGGCTACTCTGTTTTGAACGGGTTTCAAACCAGCACACAGCTTCCCCACATCACCAAAGAGGTGGGAAGGACAGAGAGACAAACATAAAGAGATGGCGGGAAGGAAGGAGAGGAACAACATGGAACCTTCCAAATATGCTGACAACCACCATCCACCGCAATCCTCCACCAGATCCACCAGAGACCAAGCCGGAGGAATCCTGCATTTGAGTCTCCAAAGCAGCAATGAAGTCTTGCCCTTCCGGGCTTCTGCCTGGAATACTCCTCTCCCCTCCCACTCCACCTCCTCAGTATGTCTAGGGAAGCTCCTATTCACTCATCAAAACCCAACTCAACTCTCTCCTCCTCCAGGAAAGCTTCCTTGCCCAACATCAGAGAGAGCATATCACAGCAGTACCTCTGAACCCACTATCAAGTTAAGCACTAAATGCACAGCTGCTGACCACCTCCCAAGAGCCAAGCACGGTTCAAGAGGCACTAGGGATACAGCGGTGAGCCAGACGGACAAGAAACTTGCTCTCTGTAAACATGTCCACACATACATAATGTAACACCAGGTAGGGTTACATTAGCACATTATTTCAACTGTATTCTGTTGGGTTCTACACTTACTGCAATTACGATGCTGTCTCCCACGGCAGACTACGAACTCACTCATTGTATCTCTGTATTCACATGGTTTCTCAGTTCAGCCGTGTCTGTGGAGTTGATTTACATTAAAATTTTAAAACCACATTAACTATTACTACAGCTGGCCTGGGGAGAGAGACTAAATTTATACTAAACACCTGTGCCCTCGAGGAGCTTAGAGCCAATGCCCAGGCAACTTGTATAATGATCATAATACGAACAAAAACGCTTACCCTTTTATACTTTTCAGGGCAAACGTCACTTCCTGTCATCTTCACAACAACTGTAAGAGTTGTTATTAGCCCCATTTTACAGCTGAGGACACCAAGACATTTCCCTAGCCCCTGATTTTGGTAAAAGGGGCAGGACAGACCTCTTCCGAAACGAACACAAGAGAAGCCTCATGAAGCTGGCGAGGTCAGGTAGAGGAAACCTGGTTCAAGAAACGGGGACACACAAGAAGGGTGATGGGTTATCGGGAGGGTAAACTGAGGCTACCGACTAAAAAGACCCTGGGCCATGGTTATCCAGCAGTTTGATAAGGAACACTCTTCCTCGGGACCCACACTCTAAGGAAACCTCCCGAGAGGGGGTCCCACGGGATTCTATCTCATGTCACAAGAAGAGCAGCACAGGGATCTGAGGGGGCGGGGGGGGGCCTCACCTAAAATGGGGGGTGTAGGTGGGACGACGGGGGGCGCAGGTGGGACGAGGGGGGTGCAGGTGGGACGACGGGGGGGCGCAGGTGGGACGAGGGACTAACTCCAGTCTTGGAGGGAAGGCGGGAGTTAGCAGCTGTATTAGTTCCTAGAGCTGCTGTCACAAAGCACCACAGGTGGGCTTAGAACAGCAGAAATTAACTGTTGTGCAGGAGTAGAGGCAAAAGTCTGAAGTCCAGGTGTCAGCAGAGCCATCCTCCCTGCAAATCCTCTCGAGGAGGATCCTTCCTTGCCTCTTCCAGCTTCTGGTGGTCCCAGACGTTCCTCGGCTTGTGGCAGCGTTAATTCCTACCTCTGCCTCTTTCTTCAAATGATGTTCCCTCTGTACCTCTTCGCATGGCCTTCTTTCTGTGTGTGTGTCTGCCTCTGTGTTTAAATTTCCCCTTTACATAAAGAAACTAGTCGTACTGGATCAGGGCTCGCCCTAATGACTGCATTTGAACTTGACCACCTCTGTCAAGATCGTACTTCCAAATAAGGTTACATTCTGAGTTACTGGAGGTTAGGACTTCAACATATCCTTTTGATCCTTTGTGGGGGACATGGCAGCAGGGCAGTGGGGGCCAAATGACACAGTTAGGAAAGAGCGTCTGGTCCCTGAGCGGATGCTTTGGTCAGCAGCCCAGCAGCCCTAGCCCCTGCAGACTCCTGCTTGCTGTCCCAGCAGCGCAGGTGGCCACGTGACACAGTCCCTGCCCGTCAGACGCATGCAGAAGTCCACTGAGGGCTTTTCCGGATAAAAGGGTTAGAGCCAGCTGGTCCCGTTCCTTTCTCCTCCTTCCTACCCTTAAGGTGATGTCTAGGGTTGAGCGGGCCAGCCAAGACCCCAGGGGGATGACCTGGAGAATCACACGGCTGGTGACCCACAACTCTGACAAGTGTCGAGCTGCCTCGCGCCAGGTGACCCAACGCCAGCGACCACCGCCCTCTGGGCTTCTTACGAAGCCAGAAAAGAAGAGGCCCTGATCGTTTGACCTAATTTGACTTACGTTTCCCCTAACTTGCAGCTGAACTCATTCCTCATTGATAAACCTTCTAATTGGTCACTGTGTTTCCAATCCTCATCCAGCACCATCCATTCTCTACCCAGCAGCCAGGACATTGGCATGAGTCCTATCATGCCAATGTGACAATTTCATATGTCACATCTCATGTCCAACACATGTCATATCTTATATATCCAACATAGATCATACATGATGTCACATCTTACATGATATCAAACATACAGTGTATCATATGTCACATACCATATACCAGTCTCTCTCTAGCTCGAAACTAGCCAGTGGCTCCTTATTCCAACTAGAGTAAAATCTCAAGCCCTCACCGTGGTTTGCAAGGCTCTGTGAGATGTGGCCCTGGCCTGCCTCTCAGCCTTCTTCACCTTGAATTCCCGCTTCATTTACTCTGTTCTAATTCCACTGCACCTCTTCAGTGCCTAAAACATGCCAAGTTCTGTTCCTTCTCACCAAGCTCCAGTGGTGTTGACTGTTTCCCCTGCTCGGAACACTCAGCCACTGCATCTCTGAGCAGCTAGCTCCTCATCATTCTCAGTGTTAGAAGGATGCTAGGGCTTCCCTGGTGGCGCAGTGGTTGAGAATCTGCCTGCCAGTGCAGGGGACACGGGTTCGAGCCCTGGTCTGGGAAGATCCCACATGCCGCGGAGCAACAAAGCCCGTGGGCCACAACGACTGAGCCTGCGCGTCTAGAGCCTGTGCTCCGCAACAAGAGAGGCTGCGACAGTGAGAGGCCCGCGCACCGCGATGAAGAGTGGCCCCCGCTCGCCGCAACTAGAGAAAGCCCGCACACAGAAACAAAGACCCAAGACAGTCAAAAATCAATCAATCAATCAATCAATCAATAAATAAATATTTTTTAAAAAGAAGGATGCTAGAACAGTGCCCTTGCACAGGCAGGTCGAATGAAGGAGAGAAAACCGAACGTTCCTTGAGCACAATCGTGTGAGATGACCACATTCTAGACAGAGACACCACGCGAGAGCTTTGGGTTCACCCAATCCCCTAAGGTCATCATTTTGTCTTCTGTTTCCCACTTCCCTTCCCATCCCACCAAACACAGTCTCATGGAAATAAAACAGGAACATGGGCACATGTGTAGGCATGCAGCCCTCCCAGTTGGAGGGAGAGCCAGGACCACAGCTAGGTTCCTTGTCCCCTCAATCCCAGGCCTTAGGGCTGTCTTTCTTTCACACTACCACATACGCAGATCAGTACCCGGGTATTAGTCTGCCAGGGCTGCCGTAACAGAATGCCGTAACAGAATGGGTGGCTTAAACAACACAAATTCATCTTCTCACAGTGCTGGAGGCTCGATGTCGGCAGTTTGGTTTCTTCTGAGGCCTCTCTCCTTGGCTTGCAGACGGCCACCTTCTCTCCGTGTCCTCACGTGGTCTCCCCTCTGTGCGTGCCCGCCTGGTTCCCCTGTGTGCCTCCAAATTTCCTCTTCTTATAAGGACACCAGTCAGATTAGATTAGGTTCCTCCCTAATAGCCTCATTTTAACCGAATCACTTCTTTGACCGCCCTATCTTCAAACACAGTCATAATCTGAGGCCCTGGGGCAGAGGGCTTCAACATAATGAATTTGGGGGAGCACAATTCAACCCATAATAGGAGCATAGATAATAATAACCTCAAAAGGACAGAACTCTGCTGGTCTGGTTACCAGAAATGGTCTGTCTATTCCGGCTCACACTATGCCCTGTCCAGAAGCTCTGGAATCTGATACTGGCTATTTCTGTCATTTCCTGGCAGTCGGTCTCCTGAGACCTCTAGATAATGTTTCATTATGGAAATTTTCAAGCGTAGCCCAAAATAGAGAAATTAGTTAAAGAAATCCATAGTTGACCGAGAATTATCAACATGAATCAACCTTGATTTGTTTACCCTAAGCCTCCAGATCGTTTTCAAGCAAATCCCAGGCATCACATCATCTCAACTGCAAATGTCCCGGTATATATCTACAATACAAAATGAGTTTTATTTAAAATAGTATCCCACTCCACAAATCAACAATACTTGCTTAATACCATCTAGTACCTAGTCCATATTCAGGTTTCCCCGATTGTCTCAGAAGAATGTCTTTGACAGCAGGTTCATTTAAATCCAAATGAAAACAAGCTTCACATGTTACACTTGGAGGCTATGTCTCTTTCGTGCCTTTGACCCATGTAACATTTTGAGGTCAAGTGCATGTTGGCTCCGCACTCAGAGCACTTCCTCACTTAAGATGTCAACATGGAGCATCCATCATCCAAGGTACAAGAACCCAAGGGCTCGGGTCCCCCATGACTGGGAGGGTGTTGTCTTCTACACCGACCTAGCATAGGATCAACGAGTGATTTCACCTCGGGGGCGGGGTGCAGCTCCTGAAAGAGACGCTCTCTCCCTTTCCAAGGGAGCTTTGTTCTGAATTTGGATTAATTCAAATGGCGCGTGCACAGAGGGGATTTGTAAGATGTGGTTACGGAGTGATCGCGACCGACACTCATGCGACGCGTGCGTTTATAAGTGGGAGTGTGTGCCCAGGAGGGCTTTGAGGGGGCTCCTGTGTGCCCCCTCTTTAACGTTGATCAATGCAGTCATTCACTAACGAGGGAATTGGGGTGCACATTTATATTCAAACTGTGTTGGGTCCCCTTATGGAAGGTTCTTTCATTTGGCCTGTTCGTCGCAAATACATTTATCAGGCGATGTTATTACATAGGGAGAGGAACTATAAAAACACATTTTCAAGCGTTAAGGTTTACCATGCCGTCATCTGTTCACACTTTAATCACCGAGATCTTTGGGGCTGGTCTTTCAAACTGTTATTCCTGAACAGCTGTATGCTCTAAAATTGATAGTCTTCTTCGTTGATGGATCCACAGAAAAAATTGTTAAATATTCAACAAAACTCCGAATGGCTGCAGCCACCTAGTCTTAAAATTTCCCTCCAAAGCATATATAACAGCTTGATATGAGCATCTCGTTCCTGTTTACTGAAGCAATTATTCAGTCGTTGTTACTGAGTAAGCCCCAGAAACGGTACATCTCCTCAAAAGGAATAGTGATATGTTTTTAAATGCATATTACTCCCTATCACTTTGAACATTACAATCTACATGAAAGACTGGAGGATTCATGATATATTTGTTTCTCAATCACACAAAGGCCAGACTAGCAAGAACAGCGCCAGACACGTAGAATCTCTGCCTCATTTAGCCAGCTGGCTTTAAAGAAATTCGTATGAAATATTCACCTGTCGTGACTTGTCCCCTTCACTTTCTAAAATCCCTGTTGAGTGGTCATTAGGTCCTAACATCCGGCCTTGACAAACAGATAAGTTACTCGTGGTCCAGATGTCAGTAAATGTATGAGCAGAAAATAAGATTGTGCAGAGAGATGCGAAACACACACACACACCCTCAGGTCCCTTAACTTTAACAGTGTCAAGAGAACAGGTGAGCCCTGGCACGTACCAGGTGTGAGCAACACGGCAAAGCGGTGCTGCAAAGGCTTGGTGGGATGGGTGTGCACGGGGGCGGGGAGGGGGCAATGCAGAGGCAGAAGCAGCCCCCCCATTTCTTGAATGCACTGCTTCCGTAAGCAAGTCTCTGGGCAGTTAACTGTCTATTCGATTTGGTGCCTCTCTACGCCATTTGGGAAACGAGTCCCCAACCGCCTCAAATGCACAGGCCATTGGGTGATCGGGGGAACAATTAGATGTGGGTAAAAGAAACCTGTACTCAGGGTTCCAGGTGGGAAAGACGAGCAGGTCAACCCGGGGGACGTCCATGCAGGAAAGTCACTGCCAGAGAAAGAGAACGCAGGAAGTGACGTAAAATAAACCACAAGTCCCGGCCCTGGCTGGTAAGACAGCAAACTGGCTCTTTGGAACGAGAGGCCTGACACAAAGCAAATTCAAACTCCACATGAACCAACAAGCGCCGAATGACATGGCAGTTCGTTTTTATGGCGTGCTGAGAGGCCCAAAACATGAGGGACACGGCAGCACGTTGACCCGAGAAGCTCCTGGAAGAGCTGCACAGACAGCCGAGTGGTTCAGAAGATGCTGTGATGAAGAAAAGACGTACACGGTCTTCATCAGATGAGGGGGGCCACGTCAGAGACGAACCGAATTCACCTGTAATATCCAGAGCTCGGGAAGAAGGACTCCGACTGGGCCCGACTACTTCCCTGAACCATAGGGGCCGGGAACCTGCAGGCTTCCCTTCAGCCAAGCACCAGCCAACACACTTCTCTCTGTGATCGCTGCCTAGCTTAAATGAGTTAATCTCGTTTTCCAGATGAATTGTGATTTTTGTCTCCCACAGGCTGTGATTACAGGATAAAAGTATGGTGTTAACTGGAGGGCTGGGGGGCGGCAGGGGGCGCTCTTCAGGGCCACATTCCACGCACACGGAACCGGAACCGGCCGGTTTTCATCCTCCCATTCCCCGCCCCCGTTTCTATTTTTAATGGAGTTAGAAGAACGCAAAGAATCTAATCGTAGGGAACTCTGAAATGACACGCACGGCGATAAACCTTTCGGATGAAATTATGTCACCTCGTAAGAGGTCAGAGGCCCAATTTATCTTCGTGTTTGGAAACACAGTTTATGGTCCTGACAAAATTTAAAACACATCTAGGGCAAAATAACTGTGTAAACGGCACTGCGTTTTCAACTCTCTCCCCCTGTTATTTTTGAATTGCTCCTGAAACATCAGTCAGCAAACAGGTATGTGCAGAGAACCTGTTAACACGGAAAGCATATTCTGCTAGGTGCTGTGAAGAAAAAAAAAATTTCAAGCCAACACCTAGGTTCTCCCTGCAAGGCGCTTTATACCTCTAGGTGACTATGCACATCATTTTTCTTCTTAAATTAAAAAAACATTTTTTGGAGTGCAGATGCCCATAATGAACGCCCTTGGAGGCACAGACCCTGGTTCTAATCCCAGTTTTCACCTTTATTAACTAAGAGGTGTTGAGCAAGCTGCTTACCCTCTCTGAACCCGTGTTTTCCATCGGGGAAGGGGTACCCAACTTTCACGGTGGCTGCAAGGAGATGTAACACAGTATGTGTAGCTTTTAGCAGGTGACAAGTACTTCGTGAGGCGTAACTTTGAAAATAATAATGATTTCCCAGGGTACTTACAGAATCACAGAATGATATCCAGACCATGTGGTAGAGTGGGGTGGAAACAAAAAGATGCCGTAAGTAGGGGCCTGATTGAACAGAGAAAAGTACAGGATGCCCAGTTAAATTCTAACTTCAGAGAGACAACACATTATTTCTTAGTCTAAGTATATCCCACACTATATTTTTAAAGTATTGATGTGTCCCAAACATTGCACAGCCTACACTTATACTAAGAAATTATCTGCTGTTTATTTGAAATTCAAATTTAACTGGGTGTCTTATATTTTATCTGGCAATGCCAGGTACAGGATTTGAGTCTTCCTAGCTATGAAACTCGGGGACAGATATCGTAACTCCCGAGGCTCAGTTTCCTCATCTATGGAACAAGGCTCACTGTAAAAATAACACCTGCCCCATTCACATGGCTGTGGTCAGAGTCCGGTTGTGTACGTGAGCGTGTTTTGTAAACTGTAAAGTTTTCAATGTCTGCATTTTAATAAACAAGGTGTGATTATGTTTATGATCAAATATGAGTGAATTCAGTTTTTAATAGAAACCTGCCATCTGTGACTGCAAAGTATATGCCACTAGGCAGTAAGCTTCCCGAGGATACAAATCTATCTGACTCATTTCTATATCCACAGCATCTAAACCATGCTCAACACTCAATAAAGGTTATTTAGTGAATATACAGATGAATGCCTATACCTAGAAGGTCATATTCTTTAATCGAGATATACTACCACCACCTGGTGGCAAAGTACCAGAATTGCAGGAATAGGGGTTTGGTTTTGTTCTTATTTTTAATAAGTATGCACAAAAGCAGCCCTCTCTGATGGTGTACGTGGCATTCCACAGAGTCACCAAATACAAAGAACTAGAGGAAGTAAAAAAGCAAATAAATATTAAACTGTTTTGTTCTGATAATCCCAAACAACATCAGCTTTTCCCAGTCCTTTCCTGTTATTTTAAATATTAGTTTCATGACATCCTCCCTGATTTTTTAGGCTGCACAACTTCAGGCTAAGAGCAGAGCTGGGTTCTCACATTAGCTTAGCGAGCGTGTAAGGGGGAAGGGGTGCTTGACTGACAACTGACACACTGATGACAGAACAAAGGCAGAGCTTCCACTCAGCACACTGCTCATTTTTACAGCCACATTTGCCTGTCCTTGTTTTCCTATTCTCTCACAAGAAGACCCTTTGACTCTGTCTGCTTTGTTTTGTTCTACGTTTCACACAGGCCACGTTGTCAGCTAAGTCTGGAAGCTACAATGAATATAAAGTGCTGGGCAGGACAACGTTTGATAAATGTAAACAACATGCAGAGAGAAAACCTCTCAGATGAAAAATCCACATACGTTTTTAACGGCCGTCAGACTGAATGCAAATGGCTTTGGAAAATCTAAGTGGTTGGCTTTTTAATATCAAAGAAAATCACAGCCTTTTCTCTAGCACTAAAAACACCGCTGCACTAAAAAGGAATCAGTAACCAAACCTTCAGCACGCAACAGTCACTGCCGCTGCCCTAACCTGAGAAGCAATGTTGCCCTTCTAGAAACGTCAAATGGGGCCTAGGGTGAGCAAACTGGGAATGCTGCTATTTTTTAAGGCCCCCTCTTACAAAAATAAAATAAAATAAAATAAATAAGAGTTGGCCCGGCTCACAAATGAAGCCACGTGATGTCAATGCTTGGAAACTGCTGGGTCTCAGTTGTTTTCCAAGTCACCGCACTGGCAGTCTTGCCTGAAAGAAAGGAGTCAATAGGGAGAAAATAAATAGAGCATTTCCAGAACTCACTCAGCAGCTTGGAAAACTGTCTGCTTACCATTACACAGTTTTAACATGTCATAATCATTTTCACAGTTAAGACACCCTTCCTGCAGTTTAGACCAAGAATGCATGACTAATTTTAACCACTTGTGCAAATCTCCTAATGGAAATTTCAAACAGCTTTTATGGATTAGAGTTTCGTAAACTGTATGGAGAGAGCCCAGCAGATACCAAGCCGGAATCCTCCTCATGTTGACCTGTCGATACCTAACGAGTTCCTGGGTTAACACTGGGCGATCACACGGTCCTCACACGAACTGTATTTCTTCTCGGCACCGCATCTATTATACATTCACCGTATAAAAAGTAGAACCAAGTCTCATGACAATGCAGACAAATGAGAAGGGAAGGTAGGTGGTGTGTTACCATCTCAAGCCTCACCAGAAACTTTTGGTGATGAGCAAACTCTAGAGGTCACCCCACCTGTGGTCTCACTAAGCTCAAATCACACAGTGTTAATAAGGTGGGGAGCAGTGTTCCCATTTTACAGACCGAAACTGGGGCTCAGAGAGGTTGGATCACTGGGTAAGGGTAACACAGCTGCTAGCGGTTAAAAGAAAAGGAAAAAAAGCCCCAAACTGCCCCTTTCCACCATGACATGCTGAGTTGAACAGCATCTAGAGATCTGAAACACACGGCTGGGCAACTGGAGAAGCAAGTTCCCTTGGAGATGGATGATTGCGATGGTTGTACAACAACATGAATGTACTTAACGCCACTGAATTGGACACTTAAAAATGGTTAAAATGGGGGCAGGACAGGAATAAAGACGCAGACGTAGAGAATGGACTTGAGGACACGGGGAGGGGGAAGGGTAAGCAGGGACAAAGTGAGAGAGTGGCATGAACATATATACACTGCCAAATGTAAAACAGATAGCTAGTGGGAAGCAGCCGCATGGCACAGGGAGATCAGCTCGGTGCTCTGTGACCACCTAGAGGGGTGGGATAGGGAGGGTGGGAGGGAGACCCAAGAGGGAGGGGATATGGGGATATATGTATACATATAGTTGATTCACTTTGTTATACAGCAGAAACTAACACACCATTGTAAAGCAATTATACTCCAATAAAGATGTTAAAAAAAAAAAAAAGGCATTTTCCAAGTGAGTTGAAAATCATACTGTTATTCAAATATTCACTAAATATGTATTGAGTTCATACTAAAAAAAAATGGTTAAAATGGTAAATTTTATGGTATATAAATTTGACCACAAGTGGCAAAAAAAGAAGAATTAAGTTCAAAAACTGCTTTTCACTGAGATTGAGAAGAGGAAGATGGTGGTCAGCATATGTCTGAAGAATACTCTGTCTCACCTGCTGTGCTAGAAATTCAGAGCGTTAAAAAAAAAAAAAAAAAAAAAAAAAAAATTAAGGAAAAAAATCCTCCCTTTTAGGAAATCAAGATCAGTGGGATAGTCGGAAACACATCTAGGTTTCTTTTTTTTCTCTGTCCCCAGATTCAAGCATCTGGAGTTTCTGGGGTTTTCTAATCACCTTTATGGTGACCCCAACCCCTCCACTATTAGCACTTTTCACAGAAGATGGGGGAGAAGCAGGGATTAGGCTCAGAGGCGAACAAGGTGAAGGGCTGCCCGGGTGCCTGAGTTACGATACACAGAGAGAAGGAGTAGGAAGAAAAAAAAAATCAAAATTAATGTCCTCTCTCCCGGTTCTTGATTTTCCTCCTGGCTAAAGTCAAGGTCCTTCCAGCCCTCAGCTTAACACCCCATCCTCAGGTGAGGCTTCCCTGATCCCACTAATCACCGCAGGGTCCCATTAAGTCCAGAGACTTGCCTTTGAGACTGATTCCCTTTGGAAAGAGCAGAAAGGTCTCCTGGGCTGACGTAGGAGAGAAGCTCGGGGGCAGGTGTTTGCTCTGGAAGCCCAGGATTCCGGGGGTGGGGTGGGGCGGGGGGCAGGAAAGGGGGAGCGCTGGCAGCCATCGGGCCGCAAGGACGCACACTCTGGTCCCTTTCTCCTGCAGTGAGCACGGCGGAATTAAAAGGGGGGTGGAGGGTACAGCTGCTCTCAGGCAGCACTTTCCGTGGCCCCAGAGCACAAAGCTCTCCTCTACACATGCTCTGAAAAACGTGTCCAGGAAACACTGGACACCTCTTCGCTCTTTCCTTGCCATTCTCAAGTCATGTTCTGTTTCTCCGCCGTTGGCTTTCCACCTGGAGATGCAGTCATGCACCTGCTCCTCCGTCTACGAGCTCCTGGCTGTCAGGAGGCCCTACGGGGCCATTTCTTCCTTTGCCTCTATTACTGGGGCTTTCCCCTCCCGCTCCCCACACCAGGAGTAGAGCCATCGCCGAGGGCAACTCCAGCTGCATCCCCAGCAGGCGGCTCACATCAGATGCCCTCTCGGAGTGAGGGCCCGAGCTGCCCAACCAGGTCCCAAGGAGCCCTAAACCTAACTCTCTCGTTTACGACGTAGTTCAGACACGTCACCTTTGTGTGTTTTCTTCAAGCCCTTCTCCTCCTCTTGGTTCCCAAATCCCCCACATAGAAAAGAAGGAAAGAACAAGGGAGGTGGGTGGAGGGATGGGAGTGGGTGGAGGGCTGTGGAAAAGGGTGGGGAGAGGAGGTGGAGGGAAGCCGGCCTGGGTTCCAAGTCCCGGGCTGCCACCTGCTACACGGCCATGAGATCTGCGGTCTCCTCATCTGTCAAGTGGGGATGCTGTGGGAACATTAGGAAGAAGTAGGGTAACTAAATAACCAAAACAAACACCTATGCAGTGCTCATTACCTGCCAGGCCCTGTTAAAGTGCTTTCTGTAACATTGTACATTTCATTCTCACCATCACCCTGTGAAATAAGTACCATCATTATCCCTCCTTCAAAGATGAAGAGATTAGGCAGAGAGAGGTTGACTAACTTGGCCAAGGCCACACAGCTATACCTGGCAGAGTCTGGATGCAACCCCAGGCAGCCTGGCCCCAGGCTGTGTCCATCACATGACACTGTACTTTCTACTACGGCACTCACTGAAGGCCCTTAATAAACACGGATTCCTTGCCCCCTGCCTTTTGAAATTCTTTTTCACCACCGTCCTTTGGGTTGATTTTCAAAAAGCTTCAATCCTCTGGGTGTTGTACTCTTTCAGCTTTCTTCAATTAGCTGGAAATCATTCAATAAATATTCATTAAGCACCCGTTCTGTGCCAAGCACCATGCTAGCGATGGCCGCTTCTCCAAGACCTGGCCCTGGTGGCTTTGGCCAGCATGACTCTGAGGTGACTGCAGCCAGGCCCACTGCAGGTCCATAAATGCCGGAAGAAATACTACACAGAAGCACAGTAGGGTGGCAGAGCAAGAGGCGGTCCTGCAGGACAGAAGGGAGACCCCCGTGTGCCAGCACGGCCCCTCCCCCAGGCTCATGGTTTCCTTGGTCCTTGGACCTAGTTTCTACGTGCAGCCTGCGCTGACTGTGAACTTGGGCACACCTCTGTAAGTGTCCTCGGTCCACCTACTAGTGCATGTCACAAAGATAACCCTAGGACAGTGTTTCTCAATGGGGGCGTTGCCGGCATCCTGAAGAAGGGCATGTCTCTGTCCTATGGGAAAGGCCACACCTGGCAGAACGCTCAGCATCCTGCCTCCCTAGGCACCTACCCTCCCTGAGGCAGACGGCGCCCTGGTTACCTTGTAATAAAAAAATGCCCAAAGTGCGAGGAGGGAACAGCGCCACGCTCAGCTAAGAAGCATTGTCTTAGAAGATGTGACTGCAAGTCAGATGACCCCATGTGCGATGCCCCGATATTATTTTCTGGTCTGGAGAGACAGAACATAGGGGAACAGGGTACAGAATTCCATCAGGTTCAAAGGTGATTTCGAGCTGGCCAGAAGATAATTACAGAGAAGAGCCCGAAGAAATGCAAGCCTCAATTAAGCGAGGTGCCACCTGGTGGAGGGTGCGGGTGTCAGTAATCAGAGAAAACAAGTGATCTGTCCTCTTTAAGAAATAGAATCAATGATAATTGTTGCATCTATAAAAAGGCGGTTGTCCTGGAAGCACTGGTGACCATGAGAAATGAGTTCACATGTCGTCCAGGAGCCTCACTGGCTGTAAAGAAACCTCAGAATGATGAGAAGCAGACCTAAATTTACATGGCAGGTAACCCCCACACCGCTTGGCAGGACATCACCGTTTCCTTAGTGCACAGACATCATTTAACCACAGGAAGACTTACATAAAAGGATGAATGCCGTCTTCACAACCACCCTATGAGATAAGTACTATCATAATTCCCTTTTAAAGGTGAGCAGTATAAGCACAGAGAGGTCAAGTTACTTGTCCAAGGCCACCCAGCAACATATGGCCACATAGCAACTAACTCCAAACCCAGGCAGCCAGCATTTGAATTAAACCTAAAAGTATCATGCTTTTATGTGAGAATTAAACCTAAAAATATTGAGATAATCAAAATGAGAACAATAATGCTACTGTGTTGGCACAGCTTCACGCACGTGGTACCTTACGAACCTGTAATGTTTGAGCTGGGCCTTCGGGAGCAGGGTTGGCAAACTATGGCCCCTGGGCCAAATCTGGCCCACCACTTGTTTGTATAAATAAAGTTTTACTGGAACATAGCCAGGTCCACTCATTTATGTATTGCCTGGGGCTGCTTTCCTATAAAGGGTTAACTTGTTGTGACAGACACCATCTGAACTGCAAATTCAGAAATATTCCCTATGTGGCCCTTTACAGAAAAAGTCTGCTCCCTCCTGCTCTAGAATTATACATTAGCCTAATGGTTTCAATTTTAAATGCATAAGTAGTAATCACTACAGCACTGGGACCGTAGACAAAAATATCACTGAATTTGTAAAAGTGTCAGAACACTAAGTAAGCTTAAGGTTCACCATAATTGAAGTTTATTACATAAATATGCAAATTACTTACATTCTTGGGAAGTTTGTCAGTAAAAATACTTGAAAAGGAAATCAAAACATTACATTTGTAAATGCAGCTTCATGTTTTCAAGGTCTGTCCCTAAATGCATACATGAGCTGAAATATTATTCTACAGCTCCTCCAAAATGACTGCTAAAATTTGTCAGGCTTGCAAGCAACATAATAAGAATTGTAAGTTGAACTTACAAGCCCAGAGAAGAGCTAGGATTTGGAATCTGGTCACGTGAATAAAAGAACTTTTCATTTTAAAAACCGAGGTAAACCTCTGGACGTTCTCTTCTGCTCACAAAGGCCACCCTAGAAGCTTTCAGAAACCCCCAGTAATAATGTGGATCTCGAATCTTCTACCCTCTGCTTGTCGGTGGGAAAGGTGAGTCGAAGTATTCCAGAGCAAGCCTAAGTCTTAATTGGCACCAACGCCTGAATCCAGACCCAGTCTGCGTTGTTTGACCCAGTTCAGGGTGTGAATCTCTTTGAGAATGGGGGCTGAGCCAGGCCAAAGGATCCCACACAGGAGAAACACCAAGGAAAGATGCCAATGTGAGTTAATTTTTAAAAGATACATACATATACACGTCCACATACGTTACGTGTGTGTGTATATATGTATACACACACACACACGGTGATGACGATGGTCAACACCACTCCATATTATTTTATATGGCATTTATAATTCATCGAGCCCTTTCAAACGCACTATGTCTCCTGATCTAGTGAAACAACGTAGCCGTTCGGGGGGCAATGTGAGCTTTAGAAGGAGGGTGCTCCAGAGTGATACCCGCCTACAAGCAGCACGGCCTTGGGCTAAACACCCAGCTGCTTGGTTTTCTTGACAGCAAGCCAGCGGGGATAGTAATACCTACCTCACGGGCAACTGCGAGGATCAAAACAGAGAGTGTTGTGAAACGTGGCCTTAGCACCCGGCCTGGCACGCAGTAATGGCACCATGGTTCTTCCCTGCTGTCACCGTGACCAGCATCATTCTAGAAAAACCCTGCGAGGTCAGAACGCCAGGCACTCCTATCCCCCTCGGGGAGGAAGATGCCAGGAGCCGAGAGTTTAAACGACTTGGCCGAAGGCCTGCATCCCCAGGCAGTGGCACCGTACTTCTGACTCCCAGGCCCCGTGTAGGTAATGTGTACTGTGTTCCCTGCCTGTCCTGCTGAGCGTCTCAGACTTGACCACCATCAGAATCAACCCACAGATTGCAGGCCCCACCCCCCGGGAATTCTGCCTCAGTAGATCTGCAGTGGGGTTCAAGAATTTGCATCTTTAACAAGTTTCCGAGCGACCGCAAGGCTGCTGGGTCCGGAGACCCCACTTTGGGAACCAGTGGTCTGACTCGGTACAGCCCCGTCAGGGAGTCACCGCTGCCCTCCCTCCCACAGTAAATCTGGTGCATACTCGTGGGCCACTGAAGTGTCTGTCACCTGCTCCATGCTTACTAGATGGCTTTAGTTGATTCTTCTATTTTACTTTATTTTTGCCCTGGAGCCATTCAGTCTGGCTTGAGTCTCTCAGCCAACAACTCCGCCCCGATTTCTTTGATCCATGTGAGCACTGCCCCCTTGGATTTGGAATACGCTGTTTTCTTTCCAGCTGTGACCTTGGCGGCTCTCCACACAGACTGCCTTTCCAGCTCGGCTCTGCTGTCTCTGATCCAGCCCTGGAACCACCCCCCCTTAGCAGGCCACAGACTCACAGGTGGGACCCGCGTTCCACTCTCTGATGGAGCCGCCTAAACCCCGCCCCCTGCGACCTACCTCTATCGTGAACGACAAGCGACCCTGCTCGCAAACGAGGGCATCAACGTGCCCCGCCATCAAAGCAACTACACACAGCCAGATGCGGCAGGATGGACAAAAACTCATTCTCTGACTCTTTGATTTCCTGTTTCCTGCTTGTAAAATGAAGAAGAGACACAAAAGGCACAGGAGAGAATTAAAAAGGAACGGGGGGGAGAAGTGGGCAGGGGGAGCTTTGCTCCCTAGAACTCAGAACATGTGAGGCTTGTGGATATAAATACTGTAATAATAGGAGGAGTAGTAATAACAATAAGTGGAGCTAGTACCAGCAGGGCTTTCATAGCTGAACAGTATTTTGACAACAAATGTTCGTATTTCATGTGAAATTTATGAAACCTTTGTGCCTGCAATCCCATGAGCAGCAACGTGGTAAATGAAAGTAGCAGGCAGCCCAGATTAATAATATTTTGCTTCGTGTTGGAAGGGCATTTGAAAGAAGAAGCTGGCTTTATCTGTCCCCCGTTTTTAAGGTCCTGGTATTGGAACAGACTGAGGCTTCTAAAATTGGCTGGGAAATATTCGTAGACGTGTTATTAATTTATGGGAACCTGAAGGACCCACCTCAAGGTTTAAGTAGGCCATTTAGAAACAGCCAGGAGGAGGTGTGAGATTCCCCAGCAGCATGTGGTGACAAAAAAGCGTGGTGGGGTGACTCGGGGCTTAAATCAAAGGCGGGAAGACTACCCTCCGTAAGCTGTAAGAGTTGATATTCTAATAAAGCGTTCTTACGAGAAAAAGCAATCTGTTCACATATGAATTCTGCCATATGCTTCCATCTTTTCATGGTCTACAAGGCCATGTCAGTAATTTCCAGTAGTTACACGGGCACGCAGGATGCCTTGGCTGGTTAATGTGAATAAATGGATTTACTGGATTTACTGTTTTTCTAATGCTCAATCGACACACCGTGCAGGCTGCTACCAGAAGCAAAGTAGGATTTATGGGTTTGCACTGAATTTCAAACGGACGCAGGAGCAAAACAACGGAAAGGCAGCCTGACATGTCGTCTAATGTTCCTCAGGGAAGGCTGCAGTTCCCTTGACAAAGCTAAGGGTATTGTCTGAGGAGACGGAGGAAAGGCCCCCTAAGAATGTGGCTCTTTCTGTCCGAGTGTTCGCAGACGCACTCAAGGATGTGGCCACAGCTTGCACACAGGCGCACATGCCCCACAGGTCTCCTGGGGATTCCTTGGACCCCAGCCCTAACCTATGACCTTCCCATTTCTAAATTGTCTTTATTTTTTTTAAGTGTTCATTGAAACATAGTTGATTTACAATGTCGTGTTAGTTTCAGGTGTACAGCAAAGTGATTCAGATATACATATGTGTGTGTGTATTCTTTTTTCGATTCTTTTCCATTATAGGTTATTACAAGATATTGAGTATAGTTCCCTGTGCTATACAATAGGTCCTTGTTGGTTATCTATTCTATATAAAGTAGCGGGTATAGTTTAATCCCCAAATCCTAATTAATCTCTCCCTACCTTTCCCCTTTGGAAACTGTAAGTTTTTTTTTCAATATCCGTGACACTATTTCTGTTTTGTGAATAAGTTCATTTCTATCCTCTCTTCAGATTCCACATACAAGCGACATCATACGATATTTGCCTTTTTCTGTCTCACCCCCAATGTTCACAGCAGCACTACTCACAATAGCCAAGACATGGAAGCAACCTAAATGCCCACCGACAGAAGAATGGATAAAGAAGATGTGGTACATATACCCAAAGGAATATCACGCAGCCATCAGAAAGAAAGAAATGATGCCACGTGCAGCAACATGGATGGGCCGAGAGGTTATCATACTAAGTGAAGTAAGCCTAAATCATCTTTAAATCCTGATGTTTTTATGTAGGGTTGCCTCCCTGCCAGCCGCGAAGAGTACATGTCTCAGATCAATCAGCTCCACTCACTGGTTCTAATATCACAGGATTTAACTTTGCGTATCTCACACCACAACTTTAGACGGGGAAGAGAGGGTATTTCCATCTTGACTAATAATTCGCAGTGGCGAAGAGAAGAATTAAATCTCTTAGATCAGCACTGCTGGCCCCTGGCACTACTGACACACCAGGCTGGCTAATTCTCTGGTGAGGCTGCACTGTGCATCATGGGACACTCAGCGGCCTCCCTGACCTCTACCTACAGATGCCAGTAGCAATGTCTCCCCAGCCCCGACCTCCTGTGACAACCAGAGATGTCTCCAGATGCTGCCAGATGTCCCCAGGGGGGCAACATCGTCTGCACTGCCCCATAGGAGTGCCTGCCTCCTGAAATACTGCTGTACGACTATTCGGTTCTAGGTACATGTTAAACAAGATGCATATCCGTTACAGCATATATGTGTCACCCAGATGGGGATAATGTTAAAAGAAAAACAACAACTGCAGGGCTTCCCTGGTGGTGCAGTGGTTAAGAATCCGCCTGCCAATGCAGGGCACACGGGTTCGAGCCCTGGTCCGGGAAGATCCCACATGCCGCGGAGCAACTAGGCCCTTGCGCCACAACTACTGAGCCTGCGCTCTAGAGCCCGTGAGCCACAACTACTGAACCCATGTGCCACAACGAGTGAAGCCCGCGCACATAGAGCCCGTGCTCCACAACAAGAGAAGCCACCTTAATGAGAGGCCTGCTCACCGCAACAAAGAGTAGCCCCCGCTCGCCGCAACTAGAGAAAGCCTGCACGCAGCAACGAAGACCCAACGCAGCCAAAAATAAATAAGTAAATAATAAAATAAATAAATAAATAAATTTATATTAAAAAAACTGCAAAATTGGGACTAAAACAGGGATATGTGTATGGTGGCTGACAGAACAGGCAGCATAGTTTTGCAGTGGAACTTGGAAGTGATAAACAAAGGGAAAATTAACTGCAACACAGAAGTGTCCCCCCATGGTATAGAGAGGGACATGCGTGTATGCTGGAGGGGGGCTGGACTTCTAGAATGGCAATGAAACACAGGAGGTGTGTGTCAACAACCCCAGGCCACAAAACCAGAAAGAATATCTGAGTTGCGGACCCAGGAGGGGGGCAAATGATCGCTTTTCAACATGCACATTATCTGCAACAAAGCAACATACATTTAACAAGCATCAAGCTGCACCTTCAGGAGAGAGAGATCTGAAAGGCTGCTGGCAAGCTCTGGATGACAAATAAAAATGAATAATATGACGATGTCCATATGGCTGGGCTTTCAAAATCTTCCATGGACATCTCATCTCTCTCGTAGCAAAGAAGATCCATGGGAGTAGACGTGTATTTAAAGACTCGTGTTCTATTTTTAAAAAAAAAAAAACAAAACAAAACAGACAAAAGAGGGATTCTACGAGATAATATCTGTGTGTGCCTTCCTCTAAACAATATGGTTTAGTCACCCAAGAAGTTGACTTTTTAAGAAAACGAGCCTTTGATCTCCTGTGACTTGTGATAAACTCTGGCACTGACACTCCACCAGGGAAAACTGGGGATATTCACACCCCGATTTAAGGAGCATGAAATTAAGATGGTCATCTTGGTTTGTAGGGATCATAAATAACATATTTATGGGGCACCACTAGTAATCTCAGTCCCCCGACCCACTGTGTCCTCAACTGTAAGTGTAATAAACATGAAAGTGAAGGATCCGGGCGTATGGCCCTTGCAGTTGCAGAGGAACAACTATAAATCTACAGGTGTTACCTGTGAGGGTTCATTCGATGTCTTGGAGCCCAAAGGCCCGCATTCTTCAAGACCAGATGTGAGCCTGTAAGGGTTCATTCGATGTCTTGGAGCCCAAAGGCCCGCATTCTTCAAGACCAGATGTGAGCCAGGTGCTGGCAACTCCACAGTGAGTGGGCATCGCTCTACTGTGCTTCATTGTGAACCAAAGAATTGATGAAAACCAACCTCCGTAAAGGATGTGTGCGCTGTGGGGAGGACTGCACCTTTAGGAATTGGTAAGGAAGCCAGGGTTTCTGCTCACTCTTGAAGAAAACCTTTCAAGTACTTAAAAAATCTGGGAAGGCAAAAGTTGATGCTTCTCTTCCATTCACCACTATGACTGAGAGCAGCGTGGAGAAATGGACCACGTAATAAAGCCTTTGAAGTTAGTCCAGGGTGCGAGTTGAACCACACCCTCTGCCTAGCACAGTGGTTTCCTCATCTGCAAACTGGGAGCTCCTAAGAACTCTCTCCAGCAGGTCTGCTGCAAGGATTAAGCGAGAAGATGCTTTTTAAAATACCCAGCAGGCCCATTCCGGGTTTTCCTTTCTGTCTTTGTCATCTGATAAAGCTATTTTGCAAATGAAATGACTGTAAGCCTTTTGCAAGAAAGGAATTCACCAAAATCAGACAGACGTCTGAGAATCAGGGGGTCCCTTCTTCTGCCAGGCAGCCTGAACTCTGGAATCACAAACAAGAGAAGCACAGCTGGAATTCCAGGCCCTGGGTGTACGTCTATTCCCCTGTTGTACAAACATCAGGGGAAGTACTGCTTTTATGAACTTCTAAAGCAGTGAAGACTTGTATTCAAAGCACTCTTACTTTGAAAAAGAAGTCATTAATACATTTTATGAAGTCAGAACCCATTAGTGAAGATGTATTGAATGTGTCTGCTCAGTGAGGATTATCAAAGGGGGTCTAGAGATGGCATTGGACATATAGATTGGGGCCTGGTTGTACAAACCTTTAACACCTGCAGAAGCCTGAACACAAAGGCTTCAGCCACCTGCACTATCTGAGAATACCCGAGTATTGATGCGGCCCTGAGAGAAAACATCAAGCCATCCTGGGTAGGCTGACAGGTGCTCTTAAAGTGCACGCATATGCAATACAATCCACTGTACCGTTTATATAAAGAATCACTGGCGGCGCTTAAATAATTCAGGGACTTAATGGTAGAGTTTATTCATACATGCATCCAGGCGGTGGCTGGAAAATGCCTGGATGGAAGGGAGAAGACAAAGAACCGGGTCAGGTGCATCCTTGGGAGTTTGAGGCTATGCATGTATTGATGTATGTGTCCTCTTTTCCGCCAAATGCTTTCAGATCTTCATTCAGCAAACATTTCTTAGGTAACCACCACGTGCATGTCTGGCCCTAGACAACACACGGTCCTGACCTCAAAGAGTTGGCAACGTAGCAGGTGGGGTGTTAGGAAGAAAGAATTATTCTGACAGTTGTTAAAATGGTAAGGAAGACTTTATTCAGGGTTGTAGGGGTCAAGACCATAGCAACAGTGGGAGAGGTCAAACTCAACTCCGAATACAGTGAAGACGGCTGTGGATTTATAGCCAAGGAGTGGGGAAAGGTAGGGTGGAGTTGGTGGATAAAAAATTACTAAGCAGAGACATCAAGGGTAGGGGAATTCTTGCTAAACTGACTTAACAGGATTCTTACTGAGGGCAGGCCTGGGTGATCAGATACCAAGGGTGGAGGGATTCTCTCTCAACTGACTTAGGATTCTTGCTCAGACTGGGCTATGCAGACGTGGCCAGGACGGGTCCAAGGTCATGGTCTAGTCGAGAAGTGGGCTCAGAGGAACGTGACTAAAGTTTGGTCAAGAAGAGCCTTTGTTCAGGGGAGAAGCGAGGGCAGAGTTTGTCCCAAGACACTATAGGGCTGAGCAAAGCTTTCTTAAAGAGACATGATGCTTGGGGTGGGGGGGTCGGGGGGTGGTCTTTAGAAGCATGAGCAGGAATTAGCAAAGGGAAGTTCAAGGCAAGCGGAGAGCAGAGCACCTGCCGAGTACCGGCTGGTGACCGTCCCACGGTTAGGTGTAGCTAGAAGAGGGTTTCTCAACAGGGACATTATTGAGATTTGGGGACTGGATAATTCTTTGTTGTGCGGGGCTGCCCCTCAGGTCGTAGGACACCAAGCAGCATCCCTGATGTCTCCCCACGAGATGCACTCCCCATCTCCCACCACCTCCCCAAGTCCCGACAACCAAAAATGCCTCCCAACACTGCCAACGTCCTCTGGGGGAAACTGTCCCTGGGTGAGGAGCACCGGCCCAGAAGTAAACCCTGTGACTGGCGTGAGCAGGGAGGGCAGCTGGCCTCACCGCGGACGACACAGGTGGCAGGTTTTAAAGTTTATCTAACGAGGGCAGAAGCTTCTATGCTCTACATATGTAGGAGAAATAGAAGTGAAATTAGTTAGTGCGTGGGGACCTGGAAAAGACAGATGTGTCAGAATCTTTCCTAAAAAAAAAAACTAGCAACTGATACACTGACTCATCACGAATAATCTTCAGAAATTAAGGTTTCCAGGTAAGTTTCCCATTTCTGATTAACAACTAAAGATGAAGATAAGGCAGCAAGAAGCATAGAGATGTTTTCCAGGGGTTAAATTACTTTCAAGATATTTTCATGTCTTGTCACTTTTATCTGTAGTGAGGCCTTACTTTTTTTTTTTCCTTTTTCAGTTTACATTCAAAATGCACTCCTATTGTAGAAAACTTTAAAGCATAAAGAAGAAAAAATAACCATTCCTGGTTGGTGTGCTTGGATTTTGGCCCCGTGACATGCTACAGAGGTTTCAGAAATTATTTCCTAGGTTAAATAAGCCCTATTTCAGCAGCAGCAGCAAGCCAGCACGTGCGCCAGACCACATCTGACCTCACTTGCATGTTCTTCTTCACTTCTGCTAGCAGGATTAGCAAAGGAAAGGGAGTGGACTATTTAACATGCCTTCCTAGCTAATTTTTAATCTGTTCCAACACAGGAACTTTAAAATGCCTACTTGGGAGCTTCAGGGACGCTAAACAATAAACCCTGAAGGTTCCAAAATCCGGTTAGTAGTCAGACCTGCAGATATGAAATATGGTATTAATTTAGGATAACATAAATGCCTAAAAACTGAAGCAAGTTAGGTCTAATTGAGCTATGACCTGCTTGCCTTGGATTGTGTAATGGAGGCTGTGCCCATAGAGGGTGGCTAAGCTATAGATAACCATTACTCTTAGCAAATATGTTTATTGGGGTCTCTCTCTCTTCATTACCCAACCTCGTAAAGTATATGCCTGTGTATTCCGATAAAACAGAAAACGGCAAGGCAGAGTCACAATTAGGACGCCCTGAGAAGCTGCATCAATAAAATGGGATCTGTCTCCAAATGATTGTTCATTTAACCATGATAAATATTTATCAGCGTGCAGGAGAACGATCCTGAAACAACCAGAGCTCACGCGGAAGATGAGGGAGGACGCTTACATTTTCAATTTTCCCCTTTCGAGGAATACAACCCTTTCACCTAAGACCTATGATTTGATACGAGGACTTTCATTTTAAATTCTAAGCATGCCACGGGAACGTCAAGAACATATTAGGTTTGTATGTCCATCATCTACTTAAAGCGACTCGGATTTACTAGCATGTGGGAAGCAAAGACAAGAAAACTGTGCGAGTGGATGGAAATGAAACAGCGCTGATTTGGGTGGTCATTCAACACACAGCCTTTTACGCTTTGCCAAACTTGCGTGGCTCAGGCCTTGGCTGCTGGGATATGGAATCTGTCTGTTACCGTGGGGCAGGCATCACGTGTGGTCCAGGGGAAGGGGATGCTGCCTTCCTGGGTGAATTTCAGAAGTGAAGAGACAACGGTTTCTGTGCATCAAGCTCTGCTTCTGTTACAGGCTGAGACGGCACGTGGATGACGGGTGGAGTCCCCTATAAATACAAATACCTTCTAACTGCCAGGCCATCCCTACAAACAGTCTGAGTCCGAGAAGAAGGTCCTACCGCAGTGGCTCTTAAACTTGGAGGGCTTGTGAAAAGGCAGGTGGCTGGCCCCCTCCCCTGCTTTGCTGATTCATGATGTCTGAGGTGTGGCCGGAGAATGTGCATTTCTAACAAATCCCCAGGTGATGTTGCTGCTGGTGTGGAAACCACACTTTGGGAACTGGGTTCTTACAGCAAAGGAAGGATCCGAAAGGTGACGCCTGAAGGGCACACGCGGTACTGACAGTATCCATGTCTACTCCCAGTCTATTCCCCAAATTTATTTTCACTTTCTTTTCCTTTCCTTCTTTGTCTCATTCCCTTTATTTCTCTCCCCCACCTGTTCCCTTCTTTTTTATTTACATTTCCGTTTCTAATTCCCAATTTCTCTTTCTCCTTTTCTTCTTCTTCCTCCTTTGGTGTCCTTGTCTCTCTCCCTTTCGTTCTTTCTTCCCCACCCTCAACCCCACCCTGAGATCTTTTCTCCCAGCAAAAATTAACCTCCCACCAGGCTCTCAACAGTGACTAAGATTACAGACAGACCCCACGCAGGAGAAAGACACAGGCCAAGATCTCATTCCCCGGCAAGCAGAACGAGAGCAATTGTCAGAGCGGTTTCAATGAGGGAAGCTATGAATTTTGTGCTAAGCACTCGATGGCAGAAGCTTCTCTGCTTTTGTATTTAGTACCGTATAAGCAAAAAAAAAAAAAAAAAAAATCACTATGTGCAAAATTATACATAGGACAGTTATTACTGGTAGATGGAGGAGCTTTTCAGCATTAATTCTCATTTTGGGGGCTATTCTTACATTTTAGGATAAATAGTCCCTAGGTCTCCTTGTAACTTGCACTTAACTCCTGTGCTGGATAAACATTTACAACAAAAGTGACTATTATGGTGAAGAGGTACCTTAAACAGACTTAGCTCTTTATAGCCTTATTGTGTCAGACTCCGAATATTAGACACATACCAAAAAAAAAAAAAAAACAAATCTCACAGTGAGAGTTATTAGGCTGCAGAATAGCTTCCCAAGGGAGGTCCCGGGGCCTCATCACTTGAGTCATTTGAAACGAGACCCAGACCAAATACTTGACTGCACCATTGGGGAACCATCCTCCCCGCGCTGAGGACAGACAGGATGACCTCACAGATCCCTCCCATCCCTCCCAGGGTCATAACATCAGAATGGAAACTGTGACAGGTCATCTTGCTGCTGCCAGAAGTGGAGACTCTAACAGGTCGAGGGGCAGTATCTCAGGGGGTGGACCAGGTGACAAAGGATGTCAAAGAGAAAGAAGTCCCCTGCAGGGACTGTGGGCAAAGGACAGCCCAGAATAAAAATCAAAGTGGGGACATTCCCGAAGGAAGTCCATGATGTGCTTTTTTGCAGACACTGGCGTAAGACAATCATGCGGTGTGTCCCCAGGTTTCTGGTACCTGCTAGTGAGCTTGTCCACGCTCCGCCTGTAAGAGGAGGGAATCACCAGTTCATTTCCAGGCTCCCTCTTTTGGGAAGATGTGACTGTCCCACTAAAACACAGGTGGCAACGAAGAGAAGCACAGGCATGACTGTGGCATCTCTGCAGCTCAATATAAGGGCGTCCATGAGACTTAGAGCTCAAACCAGCTGTACCTGAGACTGTGCTGCAGACAGAACACTGGTGCCCCTCACCCCAAAGTCAACTACTTGGACAGAGTCCTTCTGAATCTTTAACAGGGAGGGAGGGGGGTCCTAAGAGGCTCCACGTGACTTCTCCAGCCAGATGGAGGCCGCAGGCGTGCTTTTACCACATCGAGGTCCCATAATAAACCTGAGACAACTGCAGATGGGTGGGGCAGAGAGGAATTCTGGACTTGATCTGACCCAACATGCTACAGCTGCCGTTCCAGTTCAACTCGCCCTAAACTGCAAAACCTCAGGACACTGGATAGGACCAGTCACGCCTGCCCACCCACTTGCCCTTCCCAGGGGAATTCCCACGGTCCGTGGGCCCTCCTACTGAGGTGGGCATGTTTTGTATCACCTGACACCTCTCCCTCCCCACTCTGACGACAGCTGAAGAGATCACAGGCCCGATTATACCCGGGCCAAAGGCAGTCTATCCGAAAGTTTGGTTTGCAGTTTACCGATGGAAAGGATAACTCATGCCAATGGCTTCCTGGACTGGGGACTGGCAAATAGACTCTAAGCCTGTTGTACCACAGAGAACTGATGCCAAGATGCCATGAGATGGAGCTGAGTTGCCCCACTGTGAGCAAAACCAAGAGTGGGTGAGCCAAAACTGCAAGGGAAAAGAACAGATAAATCTAGCAGTGTCTGGCGGAAGAAGGCAGTCAGGAAAAAAAAAGAACACAGCGAATGTGCAGGAGGGAATCATCGGAGACAGGTACCCGAAGCTGCCTCGTTTCCTAGCTTGCCAACATCTCTTACAATGAACCTTTTCTTAGAAAAGGTGACGTGAGTAGGACTCTCCGTCCCCTGTGACCAAAGAAGCCTAATTAAGACACTCAGAAAATCTGAATTATACATCGTGATGAGCTCTTCAAACTCAAACCACTACCATTTGATATCTAATATCAAAACTCCCTCAAGTCCTTAAAGACTGTGGCTGATCACAGGGATTGAAAACAAGAGCCAGGAATGCTCGGCCTTTCTCCTGAGCTGCCATTTTGGAAACTGAAAACAGAATCTGGAGATTCATTTGTTAAAATTTCTGATCCTAAAACAGAAAGGTCATCCTCATAGCCTCCTCCACTTGGGGAAGACCTGTCTTCCCCTTGGAGCTGATGTTCAATCACCAAAGCATGTGTGATCTGCAAAACACCCACTTCGCAAGGTACCCAGCACACTCTTAGCAGTGGGCAAGTGCATTAGGCAACGTCCTTCTTCCCCCTCCGGGCTGTGAAAGAATGAACAGTGTAAGCTCTTTTGGTTGCAAGCTACTCCGAAAGGGAGAAGTGCTTGATTAAAGAGAGACACCGACTGCACACATGGAGATACATCCATCCTCACTGGTCCAGAAGGACTTGACTTTGGGTTGAAAGGTTCTTTAAAAGTTTAAATCCAAGAGTGCTAGCTCATGGTAGGAGAGTGGTAGAGTGCACTAGGCCCGATTTCCAAATATCACGCGATTCTAGCAGATCCTGACTTGTGGATATAAAAATAATAATGGGTAAAATAAATAATAGTAACAGCAGATCCCCTTTGCTGAGTCTCTATAATGTCACTGGCTGTGGACTTTATACATATTCATTTTCTCAATTCCCACAGTAATCATGCGCTCAAAGCGCATTTCTTTACAAAAAAAGAAACTGAGGCTTCAAAAATAGCTGCTCCAAGCGTGGTCCAGGGCTGGCAGCATTGGCCTTGTCTGAGACCGTCTAGAAATGCTGAGCCCTGGGCCTCAGCCTAGAACTAGAGAAGTAGAGGCCCTGGGGCTGGGACCCAGGAACTGGGTTTTAATAAGTCCTCCAGAAGATTCTCGTGCCAACAAAAGCTTAAGAGAAGAAGCATTGACTTGGTAACTTTCCAAGGCCAAATAAGAAGCAGCAGATTTAACACGCAAAGGTTTGTGCTGAGTGCTGGAAACTGTCCCATCCACTTGAGGTAATTAGCGAGGAGCCAGGCTTGGGCTAATCAGGTTAACACCTGTAATACGGGACGCCCCTGAGATCAGGATCGGGGACCCTCAAACCCTCGTCTGTCCCGAGAGACTCTCTATCTGGATTGCCTAACTCTGCTTCCTTCCTTTCATGTATATGGAGGGACTCTTAGGTGCTACTAACCCCAATTTACTGAAATCATGATTACGAGGACTCTGATTCAAGGATGTAAAACACCTTCTTTTATTTCCTTATAGATGAGTGAGAATAAAATTAAGGACCAACACAGCATACCCTGTACCAGACACTGAGCTAAGAGCGCTAACACAGGGCTGGCCAACAGAACTTTCTGAGGTGATGGAAACAATCTCCATCTGTGCTTTGTAACGTGCTTGCCACTAGCCATGTGTGGCTGTTGAGCAGATGAAATGAATGACTGAGGGACGAATTTTTAATTTCATTTAAATTTTAATTAATTTAGACAGCCCCCCCACATGTGGCCAATGGCTACCTTTTGTGTTAAAGAACCCAGTGCTAGATGCCTCTTCTTACTTAAACTTCACCCTAAGCCTATGAGGGTAGAGCCCAACATTATGCCCATTCTACAGATGACAAGACTGAGGCTTATAGAGGCAAGATAATGAGCCCAAAGTCACAGAGCCAGCTAGTGGTGGGGCTGCACCCTAACCCAGGTCTGCTCTGACTCTAGATCTCCAAGGCTCGAAAGCACTCGGCTGCCATCGGTTAGGTGGGTTTGGGGGCCAATGCTCAGAGCTCTGCCCCAGCAAAGGCAATGGCACTGACCATGTGGCCGGTGAAAGAAGCTGCATCTGAGCATCTCGTTCTCCGGGCAACAAGCAGCACTGGCATTCTCTCGGCAGCCGTCAACGAGCCGACGTTTGGACATTATTCTCCTGTTATCAAATGTGCATTTTCCACTTAAAAATAAGGAGCTTCTATCACAAATTATTTATATGGAAATGATACTACTCCTGGCAGAGAAACAGGAAAAGGAGCTTTCTACTGTTTCTTTCAAGATTGAAGAAAAAAAAAAAAAAAAAAAAAAGCCTATACCGACGTTACATTCATTCTTTGTGCTCTTTGAAGGTTGCCCCACCTTTGTACCCTGAACTTAACCACTGCTGTGGTGAGAAATGGGCCCTAGGAGCTCAGGCACCTATAAGAAACCTCCATCTCTGTACACACAGCAGGCCAGCAGGAGACACGATCCTCCCCAATCCTTCCCTGCATCCAAGATGCTGGTACCTCCACCCAATAACTTCACCAAATGGCATCACTGAGATTCCAGGAACACACTCCAGACTTGCCTCCATCCCTGCTCTCCCATCTCCTGACTGTGGGAAGCAGCATGGTACAGAGGGAAAGGTCTAGACCTTACAGGCCAGGCCCACTGTGCCCAAATGTGCTGTGCCACCCTGGGGAGGTGGCTGACCCTCTCTGAGCCTCACTGATCTCCGGGGTAAAATGGGAAGAGCAATGACTCTTCACGGAACTGCTCTGAGCACTTGACCCTGTGCCTGGCCTATAAGAGGGTCTGGGGAAAGGGTGAGTTTCTGATCATCCCTCCTTTCTAGCCCTGAGCCAAACGCTGACCCGCTATTAGGCCTATCCCAGATCTAATCTTATCCAAAGGACTGCTGGGCTCCAAGTCTACATGTGTCTTCCTGTTTTCGTATTTTATAGATCCGAATCCACGCCCATACCAGTTCAAGGATGTGCATTGTGGTTCTACAAACAGCCATCACGTTTTTGGCACAGACCATTGGCCTGGACTTGCTTCCCGAGCTTAGCATCTCTGCCCTGTCCACTTCTTCTTCCATGTTGCAACCAGCACATGGCCCTGCACACAGTAGGTGCTCAAACAAATACTTGTTGAACGGAATTTCTGTAAAGACTGAGGCCAGTGTATAATAAGCAAATTCAGCCAGCCCTTCTTTCATTTATTCAATTAATATTAAGCTCCCACTACATCTACTAGTGGCAGGCATGGGTTGTGGTGCTTGGGACACGGCAGGGACCAAAAGGGACAACACCCTGGGCCTTGCTGGCATTCACCTTCTAGCGGAGAAGGGGGATGAGACAATTACCAAATGAAAGGATAGAACAGAGAAAACAGTGCCCCTCAGATGGTGATACACACTAGGAGAAAACGAAAGCAGGGAAGATTCAAGAAGGGCAAAGTTCAAGAAGAAATTTGCCATTTTACATAGGGTGGTCAAGGAAGGAGTCCATGAAAAGGGGGGTATTTGAGCACAGATTTAAAGGAGCTGAGAGGGCTACGTTTTAGAAATAAACTTAATTTTGAAGATAAAAAATTATAAGCTCAAGAAATGCTTGGTTTTATATTCAGAAAGATACATCACAAAAGAACAAATCCATTTATTTCATGGACTAACCTCAGTTCTCATGTCCTCATCTACCTGAATACCAGCTAAAGCTTACTGGGTGTTTATTACGCACCAGGCGATGCACAAGCACTTTATGTACATGAGTTCACTGCCAAGAGAAAAGGTACAGACCAGCGGTGGAAAAAATAAGTGATGCCTGGCAGGCAGCATAAAGGCTAATACTAGTGGCACACAAGATGGGGCGGTGGGGACTGCAGCGCCCCGGAGGACCCGTCCCACCCAGCGTAGACGGCTGCTGCCCAGCAAAGGGTGACAGAACAGGCTTAGGATTGTCTGATCTTCTGCCTTTAGGAGAGAGGCCGGAAATCTGGATTTTTATGTGAATTTCCCAATTTCAAATTTTTAAATGTTGGCAAGCAACTAGAAGTTTCCAAAACATCCTGAGGGCCAAGACACTTATTTTTAATGTTTTCAGGACAGAGTTGGTCTGAACAGAGGTTTTCAACCTCTGGAAGAGATGGGAGGTAAAGAATAGGCAGGAACCCAAAACATGTGAGGATCCTGTCAACTGGCCACGGTACCCGTATCCTGAGACTAGGGTGTAATTCACATCGGAAAACATCCTGATTTCCTGGGACCTCTTGTGTGCCTGCCCAGTGGTCAGTGAGCTTTGGTATCTGGCAAACACTGTGTCCTTGTGTGTGGATGGAATATGCCCGCTGGGATTTGAATGCAAAAATAGCTGCTCGTTCACTTAAAAAAAACAATTACTTTTTGTGGCTTATTGGCTTTTTTTTTTTTTTTTTTTTTTTTTGCTTACGCTCCACCAATAAAAATGCATTTGGCAAAATCGTCCTGAGGAAACACCTTCTTTATTCAAAACTGTTTTTCATCCCCTTTCACTTGTTATTTCTAAATTATCTTATCAATAATGTATTAAAGTAATACTCGAAAATGGAACAATACTGCACCTTTAAGAAAATATTATTTTTCCTGAGGTCCTATCAAGGTAAATTTCATCAGTATTCAAAGAATGAGCAAAGCACTTCAACAATTTATTTCAATAAAAAAAGACTGAGCTGAAAGGAGTATAAATGATGAGAACTTGCTTTAAACTGATTTATTCCCTGCAGCAATAAAAAGAATGTTTCTTCACTCAGCTGTTTAATATGCAAATATGCAGAACATCCAGCCCCTGACAGCACATCATTAATAAAACCTTGCACTGAGCACAGCACCCGATATTTCATTCTGATGAAAATACATGATGATGATTTTAGACTGCAGACTTTTAGAGTTGGAACAATGTGCTTTCCTGGTGATGAAACCCCACCAGTCACTGGGGGGGACGGAAGCTTTTCAGATAAGCGATCTGATTTCTACAACAGGAAGTCCCAGGGTAAAGAAAATAGTAAAAGACTGAAGGCTGAGAACAGCTCATGCAACCGAGGCCCAAATGACACGATTTAAACGGGGGAGAGTGACAGAGGGGCAGAAGGCTTTTGGGGGGTGCTGGCATGCCGATTTTTTATGTTTTGTTTCGGACTACGTAGGAAACGTCCCCCTGGGTGATATCTTCGATGCTAGTTTTATATCCACATGGAAGAAGACAGCAAGCTGTAAAAAGAAGATACAGGGCTCAGGAATTTGAACCCCTGGCAGGCTCTCCGTCCAGTTACGGCCCTTGTTATGATTAGTAGTAACTTCTGAATTACTCTGAGACTCTTAAAGCAAGCAAAGTGAAGAAGAGGCTGGAAAATACTCCTTGTACTGGACCACGTGTTCTCTCTTTCCACTAAAATCTTGGATTGATGTTAACAACGTGCAGAGGATTACAAATCCTTGAAAAACTTTTTTTCTTCCTTCCAAACTTCCTGTAACGAGTATGCCATATGTATGAACAGAAAAATCATGTTTCAAAAAATGTAATTTACCTTTTTTTTTAAAAAACAAAACAAAAGCATATATATGGGCCAGTGCCCAGGGACTTAGAAGACTGCAAGCTCTGGGGAGGGTTCTTCACTCCCAGAATTGTAGAATTCTCCCATAAAACCCCATGCTTTCTCTCAAAATAAATATTTATTAAATGGTTAAATGAGTTACTAGTTATAAGTGCTTAGGACAGTGCCTGGAACATGGCAAGCCCCATAAAAGTCCTTGTTAAATAAATATCCAATAAGTCAGATTAAATATTTAAAGTATTTTAGTCTACAGAGATGAGTTTTCTGTAAATATTATTTATTTAAGTAGATAGAGAAGGGACCGAGAAATGCCGGTTCTTCTCCCTCCGTTTAATATTAAGCTTACTATATTGTATGGCTCTTGTTGAAACTACCACTCTAGCTTAGACAGCTTTTGGATTAAAATCCCAGTTCCCGTGCTTTCTCTTTGTGACCTTGGGCAAGTCACTAATCACCAGAGATCACCTCAGCTGTTAAATATACACTGTAGTAATCACACTTACTTTGATGAGTGTTTTGAGTGTATGTTTCAACGTGATCATCTAGGTAAACATTCGGCTCAGGGGTTGGCCTAGGATAGAGGCTCAAGCTTACCATTCAATCACCTACTAGATACTAACCACTTGATATACATTAATGCTAATTTTTATGACAACTCTTCAAGGTAAGCACTGCCAGCCATGTTTCACTGCGGGGAGACTATGGGTAGATGGATTTGGACAAAGCCACACAGCTTGGTCTTGGACTCGGGTCTACCTGTCACCAAATCCTCCACTATCCTACTGGCTTTCTCCCAGACCTGCCCTTTCCTCCAGAAAGGAAAAAAAAAAAAAAATCAGAAACAGTGATTATTCAAAAATACATGGGAAGAGTAAGTTTCCATCCATTGACCTCTATTTTTAGTTATAATTCACATGCAAAGAGTCTCCTTTTTTTTTTTAAATAAAGTATTTAAAAACATGGTAGGTTACGGGCCAGGAGGCAGAAAGATAAAGGCAGGCAGCAGAGAGGATGGGATCTACTGCTTGGGAGGTGATAAGCGTGACTACTACAGTCCCCGAGGTTGCACTGCTGTTGTAAAAGCTCATTTATTAGAGGAAGGACTCTCGTTTCTGTAATTTGTGAGATTTTCTCCAATTCTAGACAACTGTGAGAACAAGACATCACCAAAGCTGATCTTCAAGCTTGTGATGGTTCCTCTTTCGCTGAAGATGAACCAGTTGAAAAGGATCCAGATGGGAAATGCTTTCCCTCCTCACATACCCACCCGTGTTTCTCCTTCTCTCGGTCATCTGTGTTCCCTCCATCCAACCGAAAGCATAACTCTCTGTGCCAAAGGAAAGAGGGCTGTTGGGTTTTATTTCCAAATATTTCAATTATAAGTCAATCATTTAGCAAAATTCAATGAACTCCGCAAAATTTCCTTTTGAATCAGCTCCCACCGAGAATCCAAAAAGTCTGGGGGACAAAATTTCAAGCGGTCTCTTGCAGGTTTCAGTAAACTTCTCCAAGCTAGTACTTTCCGTGCTTCTGATTTTATGTGCTCTGTAATACGCCCTCATAACTCAAATGGGATGAACCAATTAAACATTTCCCTGTAGTCTCTAAAATAGCTGCTCTTGGCATGTTTTTTGCATGGCACAAACCTCTGCGGGAGGATACGATAGAAATCTTGCACTATTTAAATATAGAATTGGGACATCAAAGAAAGGGTTGTATTGAAATAACATGGATAATTAAGGAAGTGGAGAACAGTAATAACTGATTTACATAAAATGCTAATGAGTCTCTTGACTTGTTTGGCAATTTGCACTTTAGGCTTGGTGACTGTGACTCCAAATTTATGATCTAATTTTTATTTTAATATTTTCTTTTAGCGAGTTGTAACCAACACTAATGGGCGCCTGCCAACGTCTAACTTCTTCCAGAAGAACCACCCGGAAGCTTCTTTCCCCCATCAAGCACGCGGGGCTTGGAGATGTGACTGGCCCAGGAGCTTCCTGGATGCCCTGTTTTAGTCGGGTTTCTTTTTCTGTTCCGGTATTGGCATCTTTAAGGATGCTCAGTGGTTTTCACAATATTCACAGCCAGCTGAGCTATCTGGGTTGGAGAACTTGGCAAACAAAGGCAGTGTCACAGGGGCTGAGTGGGTCCTTGTGCAGTCTGCTCCGTGCTATTCGGAGGGAAAGACTGGGGAGGGCGGGTGGGCAAGGCACCCTCTCGCTCTCAGGGCAGCGAATATTCCGCGCCAGCCTCTGGTACCTTCCGCTTCTGAGAAGAAATTACACGCGCCGGAAATTCCTGTTTCATCGTACTCTTCCCCTGATCTCGCCTTGCAGGGCCACTGCCTCCTGTGAATGCGAATGAGGGCTGGAGCTGTTCCTTGAGGATGTGTCTGCCTTGACCTTCAGCGTACCCTGTTTCCCTCCGAGCCCTCTAAGCATGATCCATTGCTATCTCCAGCCATTCCCCCGTCACCCCATTGATGGGTTTCAAAGCTACTTAAATTTCCAAGTCCTGATGCGCCACGGCGGTGACCAGGGCTGTGCCTTGCTCTCTTATGGATTGCGCAAGGTCACTGCTGGGGAGAGGAAGGAGGCAGGAGGAGCATTTATCAGGATGTATTGCTTTACTTTTTCTATCCATCACCACGGCGATGATTCTATTTTAGCGAAAAGCCATTGAACTCCGATCAAGTCAGATGGCTGTTATCATTGGAAACTCAAGAGCTGTCAGGCCGTAATCAGTACAAATGTGGGACCCAGAGATGGCGGGCTCCGGGCCAGTGCTGGTCTTCTGGGGGATCTCTGTGCTCTTTCCGGTTTTTAAAATTTCATCTGACCATTTTGCTTTAAGCACCTTTCCAGCTGTTCTGTTTGCAAGTGATAACATTTGGTTATGCAAGGTAGAATGGACTGATTACAGGCCATTTAGGTGGAGTGTGGAGATACGATGGTTTCTCGTGCTGCACTGCTTACCAGGGTGCTATAACGCAGCTACCGTCAGAATACAGACACACACCCGAGTCATCACAGAAACTGGAACAGGAAAAGTGCACGCACACATTCCAGAAATTGCCAAACTATAACTATACTATTTTGTGGCCTCTTCAATATATAACTATTCTGATCACCACAGCTGGCTATAGAATACTATGTTAACAGGCACTTTGGCATTTTTATGGTAAATGCCCCAATCTGCATTTGCATATGTTTGGGAAGGCTTCAGTCCACAGTTACCACCTTGAACATGAGGTGTGGATGGAGGTGGGAAGACAGAAAGAGAAATTCCCAAGCTCCCTGCAAAATTCTTTTTAGCCTGTCTTCTGGTGATGGATTTAATGAAATCCGCCATTTGAAGAAAGTCACTTAAACATACCTGCTGCCCTGCCAGTATTCTAAACTTTTACCAAAGGGAGGGGGTGTGAAAAAGGATGATGCAATGGTTTTTAATCAGGATCATGGAGCTCAGAGTGACATTTAACTCTTAGCTATCCAAAAGCAAGTTATTTTCCCTGTAGGATGTCAGGGATCATATTTCTCCCACTGGCCCTTTGCAGGCCAATCCCTGCTGGGGTGGGCTGAGTAGGAAGGAAGTTAGGTACCCAAAAGCTTGGTGCCTGTGTGTGTTTATGTCACCGCTTTAAAATATCCAGCAATCTTTCCGTGTAATTGCTATTTTGCAGTCTATAACTCTATTCCTTTTTCTTATTAGTGAGCATAACTGAATACTGACTGTGCATTCTTAAATACATTTCCATTCTAAATAATAACAACGCTAATAAGGGTAGTTATTTCTTGCCCGCTTGCAGTGGACCAGGCTGTGTGCCAAGTGCTTGACATATGCTGTGCCTCATTTGAGTCTTAGCGCCACGTCTCAATGAGATCGGGACATCTCCACTGACAGACGAGGAGACCAGGCAAGTGGGAGCACCAGCCATTAACCAGAGGATGGCATGATTCAGTAGTGGCAGACGTGTGACAATAATACCGCTGTTCACCTCATGCAGTTGTGTCACCTAAGCGAAACCACTGAAAGTACCTGCATTTGTTCCCTCGAGTTGCACACTAGGTGGCTGAAAAACACGGCAATTTGTTGGCTCAGAGTTCAGGTGGCCACAGGGCTGAGGATCAAGGTGCCGACGGGGTGGGGGCCTTCTGGGGGCTCTGAGAAACCATCCCAGGCCTCTCTCTCAGCTCCTGGCGGTTGCCGGCAATTCTGGGCGTTTGTCCCTCGACTTGCAGACATGTAACTCCAATCTCTGCCTCTGTCTTCACGTCACCTTTTCACTGTGAGTTCATTTCTCTCTCCTACGAGGATACTCTTTGGGTTATGGGGTCACTCGAATCCAGCTTGATCTCATCTCGACCTTGACTTTAGTTACAGCTACAGAGAACCTATTTGCAAATAAAGTTGCATTCTGAGCTTCGGGATAGCCATGAATTTGGTGGGGGGGGGGCGGGGGGGCGGGGGCAGGCACTGTACCACAGCGCACAGCATCCATCTGGAATCCAAATCTGGTCTGTCACACTCTGAAGCACTTGTACCTAAATGTTATACTGTCATCCACATGGAGAGGGTGATGGGCCTCTGATTATTCCGTAAGTTTATCAGAGGTCAGATCTAATACTTCCCATAAGGCAACGTACCAACGCAACATGTCGTGTCATGATGACCACCACGGTTTTTCTGCATATTTCCAGGATAAACTAGCATCACGGGGGGAGGTTGGAAAGGTCTTTCCTTCCTGAACTGTGGGAAGGTCAGAAGAGGCAGATGCACAGAAAAACACCCAAGGATATAACCCTGGGAAAAGAGTGGCTGGGAACTCATCACAGTCTGCCTGTCCTTCCTAAACCCCTGTGGGCCTGGCCATGGTCGGACCGGGACCCGCGGGTGGAAGGGAACCGCTGGGGAATTAGGGGTGTGCCGGAGCTCTGCCGCACTCCACTGATGCAGAGAAACCCTGACATCAAAGAAGGAGCTTCTAGAGGCGACCAGGAGCAGGAGTTTCTAATTCTTGGCCATCAGTCATTCCTCCTTCCTTCCTCTGAGGGGAAAAGAAAAACAAGCCAAAGAATAGCTCAAAGGTACTGGGTGGGGAGGATGAAGGGAAAAAAATTCATCCACTTTCAGAGGATTTCTTCTGATAATAAAACTCTGCTGATGAAAAAACAGTATGTGCACAAGAAAGAGATGTAACGTGGAGAGAAAGTCTGTTTTTCCTTCTCCTTAAACAAAATCTTGTCAGAGATTATTTCGAAGAAAGAATCTTCTGAGCCACTGAAATCATCAAACTGGGTAAGTCACGCAGGACGCCGGGATGCAAATTTGAAGGGGAAACATACTGAAGGAACTAAAGTCAACTGTCTAGTAAACAGTTCAAACCAGCAAAACTTTCGATACTTCCGGAATGGAAACAAACGGCATGTTTGTGCTGGATATTTAAGGCTGATCCGTGTGGTCCATTTTCAACCCTCCTTCTGGGTCTGAGTTTCTCAACCTTGGCACTTCGACATTTGGGGCTGGATGATTCTTGGAGATGGGGGCGATCCCGTGGCCTTGTAGGATGTTGAGCCGCATCCCTGATCTAGACCCACTGGAAGCCAGTACCATCTCCACCCCCTAGTGGTGACAACCAAAAATATCTCAGACACTGGGAAATGTCCGCTGAAGGGCAACATCGCTCCAATTCCACTGTTCTAGTTGGAAAAATCAGAAAGCTCAGTACTACTTTCCCAGGACTCCCTGGCAGCTACATGCTGGACACAGAGCTGTCCCACCGATTGCTAGGTGCTGGCACGTGAGACATGGACAGTAGAACTGAGGCAAAGGCCATATATAGGCCTGCTTCTCCGGGGCTTCTCGTCCTGGCCAGCGAGGCCACGTGGAGATGAAGCTTTCTGTCTTCCTGCTCTGGTGCCCGGTAGGTCTCCAGCTTCCTGGTGGTAGGTATAGGGCTGCAGCAAAGGAGGTGGCTCTGGCTGATTCGTCTGGCTTAGCTCCAGCTGTGGCTTCAGCTCCCTGGAGGGTCGCTTCTGTGTTACTCAGGGAGAAGACCAACCTCAAAGCCGCTTCTGCAGCTCTTCCAACAATTTTGTAAGCGTCCAATTTTCTTTACCGAACCCCTTCCTGCCAAAGTACATACAGAGGTTCCCATTTCCTGCAGCAAGTCCTGACGGAGACAACCCATCTGGGAGTTTCGCAAGTGACTCTTGTGAGTCTCACAGGGAGACTCAGGCGTGCTCCGAAGATGCCCACGGCCGGGCTGCTGCACCCACCGTTCCCTCTGCTAAGAACCTACTTCCTTCCTTCCTCCCTTCCGCCCTTCCTCCCTCCCTTCCCTCACCACTCAGCTTCCCAGGACAGTCTACCTACAAACACTCATTTCGATTCCCAGGCCCATCTTATGCCTTCTCCGAGGGAAAGCTTCCTTCTATACACTTCTTTCTTCTCATCCCCCTACACTGTCCCACACACCTGGCAAAGATAACCACGCCTTCCTCTCTCCTGCTTCGCTTGGTACCTTTGTTACTGCACTTACCACACTGAACCCTCCGACTGTGTGTTCATATGCCTGTCCTAGCTCAACTGTAGGATCCTAACTCATTCTTCTGCCGCCAGCACCGGCTCAGGTTAAGAATATAATGAGTGGTGGTTGAATGATGGATGAGTGGAACCTTGTAACATCATTCCTATCTGCCTAATGGCATTTCATCTCATGGCCCCAGCCCTCGAAGTTCCCATAGGGGGAACTCCCAGGGGGAGTCAAGACTAATACGGGGGAAAGATACGTCTGTGTGGGTTTGATGGCCAGTGTATTTAAGAAGAGCTTTGGCTGAGGGCAGGGCAGAGTCCAATGTGCTAGAATCAAAGTGTACATCCTAGAGACCAGTGAGGAACATACTCAGAGGGCAAGAGAGGGGTCCCGTCACGGGTGCTTTACAGGACAGGCAAACGAGGCTCCATCTGATGTGAGAGAAGCTGACACAGGGAGAAACAAAAGAGACTCTCGAATGAGTTCATTAGAACGACAGAGCACAGTAATGAGTATTCTGATCAGTATCCTGTTACCTTCGTCATCATTACTTCTAATATTCTACAAGACAAACAGGACCCAGAACAGTATATTTATATCAACATAACTCTATTGTAATGTCAACCTGCCCAAGTCTAATAACGGTGTTCAAACAGACACATGGCTCTGCATTGAGAAAGACGGTCTGCTCTTCGGAGCAGAAGACTAAAATTTAAATGCCAAAGGTTTATAGACAAGGTCACCCATGGATTCTCAGGGAAGATACTGGGCAAACCTATAAAGCAGTGTTTTTCCCTGCCGTTGAACAGAACGAGGAAATTTATAAGCAAGGGGCTTCATAAGAGTGGGATAAACTGAATTCTTTTCATGACAGATTATGTTCGTATTAAGCAGTGATGTAGGTTTTTAAAAGCTATGGCTCTTGTGAACCTATTTTTAATTAAATATGAGAGCAAGCCCTCTGTACAATTTTCCATGGCAGAGGTTGTGGAGTTCTGGCACGGGAAGCGTGCTGTGGCATGAGACCAACTCCAGTAGGAGTTTGAGCGCCTACCCCATCGGCCACCACATGAGTGACACTGAGTATACATCGCCTACCTTCTATGATACCTGAAGACTACGTGTCAGGAGCAGTGATGTGCAGTTAACGCAAGCCTCCTTGACTATGACCCCATTCTATGAGATCAGCAATATCGCTGCGTCCATTTTATAGATGAGAAAATGGAGGTACAGAGAGGTTAACCCACGGTCACAGAGCTTTCAAGCTTTGGCAGCTAGGACTAAGGTCAAGTTCTGTCTGACTCTGTAGCACACACATGTCTCCACTTCCGAGCCCATCACGGACCTATCACGGAGGCGTCCATCGTGTGGATGGCGAGTCACAAGGAGCACGGGCCCCCAAAACCACCCCGCCAGGAGCTGCCCCAATCAGGCCTCTGGCTGTTGTGAGATTACACATCGCTTCCTTGTTTCAGATCCACTGAGCCAGGATTTTCTGGAACTGGGAGCTGACAACATGCCAAGTGCTGTACTTCCAACCGGCTACTGGGGGATTTCAGGGCAAAGACCACGCCCCCATCACCGCCTCCATCTGTACAGTCACTAAGAGGAAAGAACCTTTAGTGAGGTTGCCCTTAGTGGCAGGGGCTGGGCTAAGCGTACAGATGGCATTAGCTCATCTATTTCTCCCAAACACTCAATGAGGAAGGTGCTAAGGTGCTACTTTTGCCCTCGTTTTATGGGAAGGAAACTGAGGCTGAGAATGACTACGTGACAGGATCAGGGCTGCTTGGTGAGTAGCTGGCAGAGGCAGCAGCACCAAACCCCGATCTGCTGGACAACCAGGAACCACGGCTTCTCCCCGGCTGCAGAGGTAACGTTCACACACTGCTCGCTAGTCACTGCCCTAAGTGTTTTAACAAAACTCGCACTTAACCCCTGCAATGACCTTCTGAAGACAGAGGCTGTTTGTTGTAGGTTTGTGAAAGACCACAGCCCGTCAAGCACAAGCCCTACTTGTGGCACTGAAGACGGTGAGGACTGCTGGGGAGGGGGAATAGGGAAGAAACTATGATTTTAGGCGTGAATAAATTCAAAAAACAAATACGTGAGGATTCTATGTTCAAACCCCCAGTGATAATTATGTAAGGACATTTTAATTCGGCCGACAGCTGGGGTTCAGGGTTAAGAGATAATATAAAGACAGTGCAACTTGCCTGAAACCCCTTTAAAGCCTCTTTATTATGGAAATGTCACCACCTGGACATCAATACTGTCTTTAGGAGAAGCCGTCCTCTGGCTTAAGTCTGAATTTACCATGGAGCCTCCTTAAGATGCCTTCTTAGGAGGCTGCATGTCACGAGAATTAAATGCAAACTTTTATCTCTCCTTTCTAAATCTCCTCCTTTCCATCACTAACCTCTCCAGGAAAGAACACAACCGAACAGTCCCATTAGGTAAGAGGCAGATAGTACTGATGTAAATCCCCCCCTGAGTTAATGGGCCTGCTGTTTACTCCACAATGGCCCTTCCCAAGATGACCCTGCCAATCAGCAGATCTTGTGTTGTCTGCAATTTCCAATGACTCCCGGCTACACTCACAGCGGGAGGAATCTGCTGAAGTTCTCCAACGGGCACCCCCATCAAATGGCTCTAGAGGCTAACTGAAATTTACTGACATACACAGATCTTAAAGATGATTTTGTTTTTTAAAGGCAAATTACAATATTCCAACATTGCAAAAATAGACTGTCAGTGTGTTAAGAAGTGACCCATTGTTCTCGGCTTTGGTTGTCTCTTTCTGTGCCTGTCGACGGGTGTTAAGCAGTCAGGATGAACCTGGTGGCGAAGCTGTAACAAGCAACCCCCCACACCTTAGCATCTTAGGTCAGGGGCAGAAGCACAATCTATTTCTCTAAGTCTATCTTGGGTCAGTTGAGGCTCCTGCCTTTGTCTTTTTTCCAAGATCCACCGCAACAGGGCAGCTGGTGTCAGAAATCTTGCCAGTCAGCATGGCAGAGGGTGTGGTGCAACACACACTAGTGTGTCTCTTTGACGCATCACTTCCACCCAGATTGCACTGGCCAAAGCAAGTCGTGGGGCGGGAAAGTACAGCTGTACCACATGCCCAGACGGAGACACCCAGTAACGGTGAACAGCCCAACTGACCCCACGAGGGGTAAGGAGGTGCCGAGGATAAACGACACCTCCCCTCTAGGGTACCATAGGATGTGCATATCAGGACGGGGCATAGCTAGAATTCAGCCCAAGACCCCAGAAGCCCTTATGTCAACTTGGAAACATGTTGCCCCTAACCAGGGCTTGCTCTTCCAGTAACCCAGACCACCTCAGAACATTCCACGAGGCCCTGGCCTCTGCTATCTTTTGTCCCCATGACGTTTATCTAGTAGATGACCCTACCAATTCCCCTTGGCAGCCCCTCGTAGTGTAATGAACAGGTTGCAGGCTGATGAATGTGGCCACTGCACGGGAAACGTCAGTTCTTTCATTAAGCAAACCTTCCCAAGTTCATTGTATTGAACCAGGGTTTAGGCTGTTAGGCTGACACATGACAGAGCCAATTCTAGTCACATTGTAAGTGCCCGTTCACGTTCAGCAAATTCCATTTTACGTGCACGCACACGTTTAGAATTGGGCTCTTGTTGCCTGCGACTTTTTTTTTTTTCCCCCCCTTGAAATCTACTTGCCTATTTTTAACTGTTAATAATTAAGAAAAATCCCACTTTCATAAGAGAGCCTCAACAAGCCTAATTCAGGGAGAACATAATGGATCCTCAAGCCGAGTTTCTGTTCTGCTGGCTGCCCAACACTGCCTGCCCTTCCCGGATGCACCAGTATTGATAAACTGTGTTCATCTGTGAAAGCGTAAAAAATAAGTCATTTGCGTGTGGAGCTGTGTCACCGCCGGCTCCTCTTTCTGCTCACATTGTAAAAGGAAAAGATTATTTACAAGTTCGGAGTCTCTGCCAGCATAAGGGGACAAGGCTGAAGGCATCATTCCAGGAGACAGGCTGTGAACGAGCCCGCTCACAGCATCCGTAGCCAGGAACCCCTGGCAGCTTTAACTCCAACCTGCCACCTCCTACATGGGTGGTCCATCAACAGCACTCAGGCAGCCAACATGCCGTGGGCGCCTGCTGGGTGGCCGGCCCACACCAGGTATCAGGATGTGGACAAGAAGGGTTAGGGTTTGTGGTCCAGTGGGAGAGAGGCCAACAGCCAGTTACATTCAAATGTGCTCAGTGGGATTACGTATCCTGAACGTAACCTCTCACCTCCATCTCCATTATTTTCACCTGGTCTGAGGCACCATTTCTGCTCGCGTAGGTCCCTGGGCTACCTCCCCAAATGGTCCTTCCCCTTGCCTCCTACAGACTGCAACCACCTCTTCTTAGAAGCATAACTCAAACCATGTCGCCCTCTTGCTTGTAAACTTCTAATGACTCCCATCATGATTAGAATAAAATCCAGACTGACAGTGGCTTTACAACCTGGCATTTTTCTCCATCTCATTGCCTATCACTCCACTTGGTTCGAACCACAGTAGCTGCTTCCTCTCCCTTGAACAGGTCAAGCATATTTCTACCCCAGGACCTTTGCACCTGTCACGCCTCTGGTTGGGACTCTCCTTCTTGAGATGTCTGCACGGCGGTCACCATCCAGGATTTCGTTTAAGTGTCATCTTCCTCAAAACCCACCTCTGACCACGTACACAATCACTACTTCCTTCCCTTTCTCCATTCCCATGTGAAACAATCTAACGTATTCGTTTCCCCCGACCACTTAAACGCAAGCTCCATGAGGGATGAGATTTTGTCTAATTTAACCTAGCATCTCTGGATCCTGGAACAGTGCCTGACACCTAGTAGGGAACAGCAGCAAAAACGAAACAGGGGTAATAAAAATAATATTAGGCGTCACTATTAGAGCAGTAATCCATGTTTACATACTCCTGATTCTGTAAGATCTTTACGTGCACTAACTCATTTAGCCCTCACAACGGCAGGAAATCACTATTATTAAATTCATTCTAAAGACGGGAGAACTGAGGTGCCGGTAGGTTAGTACCGCACCCAAGGATGCACAGTTAATATACAGGAGGCCAGGAATCAAACGCAGGCAGTGTGACCTCAAAGTGCTAACAGGACTCTACACTCTAGACTCAAAATATGTATTTGCTACACAAATAAAGACAAGAAAGTGCCAGGCAAAGGGGGAAGCTGAGTTGCTTAAGTAATCTAAGACTCAATTTCCTCTGCTCTACAATGAGATTTGTAGTGTGGGGTCTTCCCCCTCCCACCCTCCATCCTTCACCTAGTTGTCAAGTACCTACCATGTGCCAGCAACTGCTCAAGGGACTGAGGTCACAGCAGTAAACAAAACATGAGAAAAAACAACCCTGATTTCATAGAACTTACACTGGGGATGAGGGCAGAAATGGGGAGTTCGGTAAACAAGTAAACTAATAAGCAAGTATCAGACAGCTGCTGTTAGCACATCGAGCAAGTCGGAGTACTGGTAACTATATTTGTAAACACACACATGGGGTCACAAAGGGAATTTCCTTGGGAACAGTGGCGTCCCTACAGAATATGGGTTTTCTACGGGGTTGCCATCACTGTAGCCAGGGCATCGAGCATGGTGTTTGTGGAATAGAAATGAGGCAGTCCAGCCATGCAGCATTAGAAGATGTTCTGAGTCTAGGAAAGCATGGCTGTGTTCTTTAGAAGAGCTTCAAGGTCAGAGATTATGGGCCAGTTCTATGTGACATCAGTAGGAACCAGGGCCTTTCCCAACAAAAGTTACCATCAGTGATTCTGCAATACAAAAACACACATGCTCGGAACACCCGCCGTAAAATAAAGCAGAAATAAACACTCCTAAGTAAACCCAGGGCCCACATCTCCATAAAGAAGAGTACTGAGGAGTGAACTTGGGTCTGCTACTACACAACGTGATGCCCTGGGGCTAAAAACACAAACAAAATCTTGGACCCGCCTCAACTCTATTAACCCTAACACGGAAACCGCCCAATGCCCCCAAAGGAGTCAACTGAGGATTAAGAAAATACTTGCACGTCTTCACGCTCACTAGGAGCTATAATGAGAAGGACAGACAACAAGCGTTGATGAAGATATGGAGACACTAGAACTCTCCAACACTGCTGGTAGGACTGTTAAGATGATGCAGCCACCTTGGAAAACAATCTGGCAGTTCTTCAGAAGTTCAGCACAGAGTTACCATATGACCCAGCAATTCCGCTCCTAGGTATACGCCCGAGAGAAGGAAAACACATATTCACATCAAAGCTTGTCCATGAGTACTGGTAGCAGCATTATTCATAAGAGCCAAAAAGGTAAGAAACATGCCAAACGTCCATCAACTGATGAGTGGATATGATATATCCATATAATGGAATATTATTTGGCTGTAAAATAAGAATGAAATAATGATCCTCGCTACAACATGGATGGACCTTGAAAACCTTAGGCTGAGGGACAGAAGCCAATCGCAAAAGGCTGCCTATTGTATGATTCCATTTATATGAATTGTCCAGAAGAGGCAAATCCATAGAAAGAGAAAGCGGGCAGATTAGTGGTTGCCAGAAGCTAGGGGCAGGGAATGGGGGGAGTGACTACTCATGGGTATGGGGTTTCTTTTTGGAGTGATGAAAATGTTCTGAAATCTGGTAGTGGTGATGGTTATACAACTTCGAAAATATACTAAAAAACCACTGAATTGTATACTTTAAAAGGGAGACTATTACAGTATTAAATAATATCTCAGTTAAAAAATAAATAAAATGATGGATTTTCACTTCTGAGATCAAGTCCCCCCAAGACTCTGGCTTCTGCCTTGCTCGCCGTTTCTTGCTCTTTTGCTGGCTCACTCAGATGAAAGGCAGCTGAGCTGCCATGCTGTGGGCTACCCTTTAGAGAGGCCCACATGGCAACAGCCAACAACCAACAGCCAACAAGCAACTGAGGCCCTCAGCCCAACAAGAGCCAAAACCCAAATCTTGCCAAGAACCGTAAGTGTGAGCTTGGGACGGCAGCTCCTTGATTACGGCCTGAGAAATGCTGAACCATGGCCAAATACTTCATTCACAGAACTGGTGATATGACAGATGTGTGTTATTTTAAACAACAACAAAAAATTTCTCTAAGTCACCCAACAATGAAGAGTTGGGGTGCAAACCCACACTGGTCTGGCCACTCCCTCCATGCTGCCATATTGCTTTATTCATCCCTGTGTCCTTGGAATTGGCTCCAAGGGCATGATGCTCGACACATAGTAGGTGCTCAATAAAGCTTCCTAGAACTGAGTGAAATGGTCCAACCCTCTTTTCTCTATGTGGACCTAGAAAATGAGCTCAACAAGAAGGAAACAGAAAGAATGAGAGTAAAATATGCAAGTCTCACTGTGTTCTGTTATTCTCCAATCTCTTGTCTGCAGATTAAATTCCAACCAAGACTCTTAGTGAATGCCGGTGACCCTGCCCTGACCCTGACAGGGACATTAATCTATGTGCAGACAGGAGGCGGTTCTAAGATTTGGCCTTGGCTGCACCAGCCTCACTTATGTACTAGACGATTCACTGTCAGGGCAGCATCTTTCCGTGCTTCCCGAGAAGCAACCGATCCTTAGGTATGGCAAGCCTCGAAGTCGGGGCATCAGTTACAAGTATTAAAAGAGGACTTTGGTCCAGAAACAACTCACACTGCCCCTTCTTGAAGCTTTCCCTCAAACAGCCCAGGCAGAGCCCCCCCCACCCCCACCCCCTGCCCTCTCGCCACCCTCTGCAACACGTCTCTTTCAAGAGAGATTTATTACAGGGCTGTCGACACAATCCTACCTTTACGGAAAAAGATAAATATAAGAAACACCTTACAAGAAGAGGCCGTGGTGGTGAAAGCTAAATCATAAATGTTTGATAAGGAATGTTCAAATCCAGACAAATAACTGTTCAATCCCACTTTGTATTAAGCAGATAAAGTCATACAGAAAATCAATGTGGTGCATTGAAAGGGGAGGGAAAAAAAAAAAAAAAAACACAACAAAACGCCACACTTAGGGATTGGGCTACACGGTGTTATGAAGTGGTCGCTTCAGAAGAACCCTATAACACGACGACCAGATAAATTTTTAAAGTTGGGGTGCTGATTATTGACTAGCTGATCTGTCAATGGTGATCTAGCCCTCTCTTCTGCTTCTTCTTCTTCTGTGGCTGCTGGGGACAATTTCTGACAATTTCTGGGGCGACACACGCATTCTCCGGGGCGATGGTGGAGAGGAGACTGGTGCCACTGTTTTAAAGGACAATTAGGCAAATCCTATGAAACTAACCATTTCGAAGATGCACGCAACCCTTGCTCCAGCACTTCTGCTACTGCAAAATCGCCCTTCTGATATCCTGGCACAAGGAGATGAAGCGCACATGCAGGAGTGTTCGTTACCGAATCGTGCGTAAAAGCATAACATGGGTTCAACGTACACGTGTCCAGAGAGGAGTGAATGAGTAAGTGACAGGACACCACGTGGTAGAATATTTCGCAGTCACGGCACAATGGGCGGCCGAGCTACCTGTGCTTGCACCAAATAATCTCCAAGACATTATCACATAAAAAGGGCAGGGTAATGAACAAAATGTATTCAGTGGTCTCGGGTGCGTGCATTTTTTTAAACGCTATACATATCTACATCTGATGGTAAATGCATATGAGGTTTCTGGAAGAATCCACAACAAACCTTTCTTTAACAGACGGTTTCTTTTGGAGAAAGAATTGGAGATGAGGGATGGAAGAAAACTCTTACTGTCAAATCTTATCGAAAGTTTGGAAATTTTACCATGAGCTTCTATTCCTTTTAACGTTTAGTTCCCTCAAGTGGGCTGGCAAGCAGCAATACAGACAATCAGAAATGAAACGAAGCTTCAGGTAAAACTCTTCCAGCACGAGGAAGGCCTGGCTTGTTTTGTGAATTATCTGAGAGGAGATGCAGGGAACGTTGGACGTTCATCACTACATCTCCGTCCCAGGACCTCTCCCAGCAGAAACTGAAAAGCCAGCCTGGATCCTCCTCCTGTGCTGAGCGGTCTCCTTCACCTCCAGGGAGAATATCAATGCCTCCAATTTCCTTCTGTTTCCCCCAGGCCCACACCGAACCTCCTCAAATAAATGGAAGGGGTTTCTGCCAGAGAAGTGGGACCTTCACGTGCACAAGCGCATTTCAGAGGTGGGCTCAGAGTGGCCAATCTACTTTCAACGCTTTCTCTGTAAGGTAATAATCTCCTTCCTGCTGATGGCATTATTTTATATAATCTGTAATTAAAAAAAAAAAAAAAGTGAAGTTTACAAAAGTAAACAGATGGGGGAAAGGCCTTCCTAAACAGAGGATAATAAAAGCTTGCTAAAAAGAGTAAATGCTTGCACAGGGAAGATCAACAACTCGGGTGTCACCATGGTGAGCGATGTGCTGGTTTTGAGGTGAAATAATAGGAAATGAAGATCAATTAACAATGTACTGATGAGCCTAAAACGAGTTGACTTTATTACATGCATGAACAGAGAGTTAGATTCCTCGGGGGGAAGGCCCTGGGGATGGGTGAGAAAGCAGCTGATGAAAGGGAACTGGAGGTCTAGTGGTTTGCTCTCCTGCAATAAACATCTAGGAAGAGTCAGGCTGTACGTCTAAGTAAGCAGAGTGACTGAGACAAATGAAAATACTTTTCTCAATTTATCTTTGACTTGGCGCTTTCTACCTTCATATAGGGAAAGATCAGATCAGTGTGATTTTTCAAATGCTTTTGGGCACTGGTGAACTAAGAGAAAAGATCCCATTAGACAAATACACAGAACTCTCCTGCCCAGCCTTTTGGAGTAAGATGTTAGTACTGTGCTTTGTAAGTGCACTCAAGCAACATTTGATAATTGATTAAAATGATGTCTTCAAAGATATTTTTCTTACATTGCACTTTCCACCAGACTTTTCAAACTTTAGGGTGCCTCAGAAGCCTCTGGAGGGCTTGATAGAACAGGATGTCTGGAACCCATTCCCAGAGTTTCTGACTCAGGGGGTCTGGGGTGGGGCCTGAGAACGTGCATGTCTAACAGGCTCCCAGGTGATGCCAGTGCTGCTGGCTTGAGGACCACACTTTGAGAACCACCAGTGCAATGGTTATAAGCCTGGACTGTGGAACCAGCTGGACTTGGTTTGAATCCTTAGCTCTGCCACTTGGTTATCTGTGATTTAAGTAGTCAGGTCATCCCTCTATGCCGCAGTTTCCTTGCCTGTGAAATGGACGTGAGAGTAAAACCTGTTTGTACCGGGTTAAATAGTGTTTCCACAAAGTTTAAGTCCACTTGGAACCTCAGACTATATTTGGAAATAGGGTCTTTGCAGAGATAACTAAGTTAAAATGAGGTCATACTGGATTCTGGTGGGCCTAAATCCAATGACTGGTGTCCTCTTAAGAAGACAGGACACACAGACTTACAGGGAAGAAGGTGGGTGAAGTCGGGAAGAGGGAACAGAGTTCTGCCACCATGAGCCCAGGAACACCAAGGATGGCTGGAGCCCCCCCCCCCCCAGAAGCTGGGAGAGAGGCTTGGAACCAATTCTCACTCAGAGGCCCAGAAGGAACCAACCCTGCCAATGCCTCAATTTCAGAATTCTGGCCTCCAAAACTGTGAGAGTATACATTTCTCTTATTTTAAGCCACCCAGTTTGTGGTACATTGTTAAGGCAACCCGCAGAAACTAGTCTACTGCTTTATGGAACTCTTGTGGGGATTAAATTACTGAATACATAGCAAGTGTTTGGAGTAGGCTTGGCACATACTGAGCATTACTGAAGCAGGAGTTCATATTACTATTTTGGTTTTATTCATACTTTCTTTTGTTCTAATCTATAAGAGTACAAATACTTTCTCTTGGAAAAAAAAAAAAAAAACACATCAAAACTGTAGAGAAGGGCATAAAGCATGGGTTCTCAACTAGGGGTGATTTTGCCCCCTGACCAAGGGACATTTGGCAATGTCTGCAGATACTTTTGGCTTTTCAGGATTGGGGAGGCAGGTGGAGGCTACTGGCATGTAGAGAGCAGAGGCCAGGGCTGCTGTTAAACAAGCCGCAATGCACCCCACGACAAAGAGTTAGCCGAACCACAAGTCAACAGCGTGAGGGTGAGAACCTCTGGTACCAGATGAAACATCAAAGTCACCTGGCCCTTGAGTCTGGCTTCCCAAGTGTGTCTAGCACTACAGGGCCGAGTCTTCCTGGAGAGAACAATCACCACCAACATCCACACTCTACCCACAAAAGAAAATAATTAATAATAATTAATAATTATAAAAAAAACAATAGTATCATCATCAGCAAATCAAGAGTCGAGCGTGGCCCACGGGAGGGAGCCTCCAGTCGTTCTCTGCTCTACCTCCCAGGCTACGGAGGGCACGGTGGCCCCCATCTCCAGCAGGAATCACAGGCTGGGAAAAGCAGGAGGGGCCCGTGACCCGTCCCCAGGCCCTGGCCGCAGAGTGCAAAGGCCGAGCGCACCGCGGGCCCAGGGAGGAAGGAGGGTAACGACCCAGGCAAGGGACGACGGCAACCAGAGCTAGGGTGCTGATGGTGGAGATGACACACGTGCAGAGACCCAAGGCAGTAAGCGACACAACTCAGCGATGGCAGGACACACGCGAGGGTGAGGCTGTGGGGGGTGCCAAGAAAGCTGCCCGGTGTCTGGATTGTGCGGGTGGATGAACGGAGGCGCCACTCATCCATCCGGAAAGCACCAGGAGAGGCCTGCGCTGTCTCCAGAATTCAAGGCATGCGTGACCCAGAGGGGAATCCTGCTCATCAAGGGCACGCTCGACCGCCCTGACGCCCCCGAGTCTGGGGGAGAACTGAGACTGTCAGAGCGACCCTTGGCATGGCTGCCGTGCACATCCTTTCTCTAAGTGCCCTTCTGCTTCCCACGAAACACCTCGGACCAAGGACCCATCAATCTTCCCGAGTCAGAGGAATCTACGGAAGGATCTCGGCCCCTGGCTTTGGAAGGAGTCACATGGAGGGAGAGTTAAGAAGATTCACGGGGACGCGCCTTGTGGATGTGCGTCACCCAGAGGTGACCGAGAAAGGAAACGCATGTCCTGCCGGTGACTGCACACCCGCAAAGGCTTGATCACAGAGTGTTTATGTGCCACTGAACGATGGCGGGGCAGACGGAGGCATGAAGAGGTGGCCCTGCTCTGAACGCACGCACAAGCACACACGCACATGCCTGCGTGTGCTCAACGTTAAAAGAAACAGCAGAGCTTAACCGTCATTCTCGAGCTGACATGATAATTTTGCTCCTCTGTCTCCCCACACTGTGATAAAGCAAACCAGGTACGGGGAAGAACAAACCATGACCCCCTCCCGAATATGCCTTCGGTACTGAACCGACATCTGACTTGATGTTGGTTTTGTTTTCCCCTGGCAAACTGAGGTGTCTCCCCAGGGCTGTGCGTCAAGGAGCTTTTAAGATGCACAAAGATAACCATATTCAAATTCAGGGCTGGTGGGACCGTGAAAGGGGAACACGCATAGCCCACAGGGTCCGTGAAAATCAAGCCCGGAACACCTAAATATAGTCTAACGTCTAAATAAGGCTTCAGATCACAGATTTGTTTACTTTCATTTGGTGATAATTGTTCACAGCAGAACATATCAGAAAATTCTATAATAGGAACCACAGCCAGGAAATAGTAAATAATTAATCACCCTCCCTCCCAGCCTCTTGCATCTCTGTTGATATAAATGACCGTATAATTCCAAACCCAATTATCACTACTTAGCCGTTCCATTTTGTAGTTAAAATCCCACAAAATTAAAGTGCATCCATTGTTAATGGTAATAGACCAGACAAGGGATTAAAGATTATTTTAATGTTTATTTCCTGTCAAGAGATCTTTTGGCAGGAAACACCGGAGACAAGAGGCGGCACACTCAGATGAGATTCATATATTTAAATCTTCTAACTTCTGAAAACATTATGGATATAATTACTTGTTTAATTTACTTGTTCCCTCAAGATACAGGCTGGGGAGATCAAGCCAACTTTATTATATCAAGTTCTCAGAAAGGAAAGGCGTTGCTCTGTAGCATCTTATAAGCTGGTTTACCCTCAGCAATCAAATCAGATTTAGTGCCCGTGTCCCACTGGACGATGCTGACAGAGGGGAGAGGTAGAGGCTGGGGGGGCGAGGGGAGTGGGGCTCAGGCCAACTCTCGGGCCTGCAACCAGAGGGCTGTGTGGCCCAGGCACAGCCTTGAAGCTCCCCTGAGCCTCAGTTTCCTCTTTGTAAAATAAGGTTGGCGAGGACCAGCAATGCACACTGGATAGGAAGATGTCAGAAGACTGGGGGAAAACAGCAGAGTTAGGCCACAGCCACCACTAACTCAAAATGCAAACACAGGCATTTTGATGTGTTTGTGATTATTTTTAAGGTGGTCACCCAGATGAACCATAGATGCTTAGTTAATCTTTCTAGGTCATCACTGAGATAAACACGTATGCACATGCTCACACATGCATGGGCACACCCCAGAAAATACTACTGCAACACTCAGGGGTTCTTGGAACACAATTTAAGAAACACTAGTCTATTTCCAAAAATGCAGACAGTAGTAAAAGTGCGTGCTATCCCAATGTCCAACCAATTTACTTAGGACGTAGGTTAAGAAAGGTTAAGAAGTTCAAAGGCAATAAACAAACAAATGGGGAGAGAGATGGACAGACAGATAGACTGATAGACAAAAAAAAAAAATAATTGCTCACCTAAAATTATTATTTAGATCATGGAGAAATCAGAATCTAGAATGTGAAATATGTAATTTTATACATATCTATGAGAGAGGGAGACGTGAAGGAATGAAGGAAGGGGCAGGATGGTTGGATGGACTGACAGACAGATAGATACATAGATATAGACAAAAATAATAATCGCTCACCTAAAATTACTATTTAAATCCTGGAAAAATCAGAATCTAGAAGGAACTTGAGTCCCTCTTCCCAGAGCACTCAGTTTATAGTTTTACCTGTTAATTTCTGCCACCTTCATTAGAATATAAAAGTCATGCGGGCAGAGGTAACTGTTCACTGCCATATTGCTAAAACGTAAAATAGAGCCTGGCGCATAGTAGGTGCTAAATAAGTATCACTGGAGTGGACAATGATGCTAATTGTGTGACCATTTTCTATTTCTACAAAGGAATTCAGATCTCATGATTCTCGTGTCAGTATATTAACTTCGTTTACTAGTAAGGGGCCTGGAAACTAGACCAGTTGAGAAGCTCTGCCTAAATCACACACCCAGGTGAAGGGTCAAAGCCAGTTTGAAATAACACTTTCTGACCCTCCATCCCAGGCTCATTTCGTGATGTCACTCTGGCCCTGGGACAGCGTCTCTCTACCTGAGGGTGAGGTAAGGCACTTTGCTTTAAGTAGCAAAGACGTGACTTAAAAAGAAGTTTCTGCAACAGTTTGGGTTCCCCAAAGAGTGTGCGACCTTGGGCAAACCTTCGTCTCTCTGCATCTCCGCTTCTCCCTCTGTAGGACTCTTTGCAGTGTGAAGATGTTATATTTGCTCACCCTACTTAAATGATGCGGGATGTGTCCACGTGCAAGTAACAGATAGGTGATTCAAGACCAACTTAAAACAGCTTATTCTCTCAAACAAAAAAAAATGATACAAATAAACTTATTTACAGAACAGAAACAGACTCACAGACTTAGAAAACGAATTTAGGGTTACTGGAGGGGAGGGACACATTTGGAGTTTGGGATTGACATGTACACACTGCTAGATTTAAAATGGATAATCAGGGACTTCCCTGGTGGCGAAGTGGTTAAGAATCCGCCCGCCAATGCAGGGGACACGGGTTTGAGCCCTGGTCTGGGAAGATCCCACATGCCGCGGAGCAACTAAGCCCGTGTGCCACAACTACTGAGCCTGTGCTCAAGAGCCCGTGAGCCACAACTACCAAGCCCACGCACCACAACTACTGAAGACTGCGCACCTAGACCCCGTGCTCTGCAACAAGAGAAGCCACCGCAATGAGAAGCCCACGCACCGCAGCGAAGAGTAGCCCCCGCTCACCACAACTAGAGAAAGCCCGCGCGCAGCAACGAAGACCCAACGCTGCCAATAAATAAATAAATAAATAAATAAATAAATAAATTTACTTTTTAAAAAAGAAAGAAAACTTATTAAAAATTAAATTAAATTAAATGGATAATCAACAAGGACCGACTGTATAGCACAGGGAACTCTGCTCAATAGTATGTAACAACCTAAATGGGAAAATAATTTGAAAAAGAATAGATACATGTATATGTGTAACTGAGTCTGCTGTACACCTGAAACTAACACAACATTGTTAAGCAGCTGTACTCCAATATAAAATAAAAAGTTAAAAACAATTTTTTTAAATAGCTTCTTCTCTGACCACGGAAGTCCAGAGGTGGACAGGCCACAGGTACAGCAGAACCAGCAGCCCTATGATGCCCCATTTAACCTGGGTTTCTCTACTTGTTTCTCTGTCCCCTTTGGGGACAGCTTCCTCTCAGGCTGGAAGGTTGCTTGAGCACAAGATGGCTGCAGAGCGTCCAGGCTGAGTCAACGTCCAGAGAAAGCAGAAAATCTGTCTTTTCCTCGTGCAACACTTTGAGGAGTAAGAAAACCTTTCCCAGGAGTGCCCTCCACTTTCACGCATCAGGATTGGGTCACACGTCTGATTCTAAACCAGTCTCTGGCAAGACACGTATGTTAGCTTGATGGGCTTAGGTTAATCAGTGGAGGTGAAGGGATTATCGGGGAGTCTGCCGTCATAACCGCTATGCTTATGTAACACAATATATGAGGCAAAAGTAAATAATAAAATACACCTGAGTTCTTATTTTTAAAAGTACAGTGCCCATTTCACGTGTTATGTAAGTCAAATCATTATGCTGGACACCTTAAACTTACACAGTGCTGTCAATTATATGTCAATAAAACTGGGAGAAAAAAATAAGTTTTTAAAAGAAAGATAAATAAATTTTCTGAAAAAACAAAATAAAAAGACAGTGCTCAAACTGCAAAACAGCCTAACTATCCAAAAACAGAGAAATGGTTAAACAAAATACAATTCATTCATATGGTACTTTTTCTAAGCAACGGTTAGTGACATGAGAAATTCTTATTCAAGAATATACACACACACAGACACACACACACAGATTAGGAGCCCCATTTGTTTAAAACAAAAAAGCCATCACTCAGAAGAAAGAAAAAATGAACAAAGAACAAAATATTAAGAGTGATCATCTCAGGACAGTGGAGTTAATAGAACGTTTTAATTTTCTTCTGCCTCAGTTCCTAAATTTTCTTCTTCTTCTCCTTCTTCTACCATGCACGCTACTGACTAAATATTCAAAAAATAAAAGTTGGTTTTTCAAAGTAACAAGTGACTCCTGACGGGGAAAAAAAAGTTGAATCAGGGCTTACGCTTGGGTCCAGTCAAAAAATTTACTAAGATCGTGAGTTAACAAAGGTTAAGAAATTCACAGTCCAATAAAAACATATACATGTATAAGAGAAATATCTGCCTATCTACCAACTCTGTTTTCATCACAGAGAAGTCAGAATCTAAAAAGAAAAGGAATGTGGCATCTTGTCTCCAGCACCCAATTCTTGAGCGTGATAAATCCTGAGTCCTGGAAGGAGGGGGGAGTCTTGGCTGGGAGTTGATGATGGGAGAGCTGTCTAGGTGACTCACAGGGAAACCCTGAACAGGTTGAGAAATAGCTGTGCCTGGAGCGCTAGGGAGAAGAGTGAGCTGCGGAGGGTCTGAGTGATTTATCAGGGCTTTCTTTACAGCCCCTTGTAGCGTCCACAACTGCACTTGGCACTCATGGGGCACAGCTTCCAAACATGTCCTAAGTAACTCGGAGCCTTGCTTGCAAGCCACCTTCTGGACACCTGGCTTATCGTGAGGGCTTAGAGATACTTCCTTTAAAGCAGTCCCAGGAATGCCAATCATACATTCATTCTTATACCCGATCTCGGCAGGAAATGATCATCGCAAGAAGGCAACTGATAACTGTGACCATCTCTGTGCCTGGCACTCTGCCAGCCATTTTACCTACAGAATATCTCACTCCATTAGGTAATAGCTAACAAGACTTCCCATTCTAGAGGTGATGAAACTAAGGCTCAGAAAGAGTAAGTCTGTTACGAGTCCAACCAGTTTGGTAGAAACCAGCTGGGTCTGATTCCAAAGCATGTGCTCTTTGATACTTCTTTTCAGGGTTCAGGGTAACTGCAGCTCCACTCCTCAGCCAAGCACTGATGCTTCCCATCTGCAGTGGTAGCAGACAGGGTGGCAGGGGACATGGTCTGGGGAGGTGAGCTGGGACTCTGGAGGTATATGCGCTGACGTTCTTTGGGAAGAGAAGGAACAAGCAAGCATGTAACAGGTAAAGGTAAGGGTTTAGCCCTAGACCTTGGGTGAGCACCAAGGGTGCAATCTGGCATCACTCTAGCCCATCTTTGATACACTTTTAACGATCTGCTCACACTTCCAGGGACCTGCATGGCTTCCCACCTCCAAGGGACTTGTTCTCCTGCCAGAGTAAGACACTGAATAGCTGCCTGTATTCAACCTGACATCCACAGATACTTAAGAGTCTAATTCGATCGGTACTTCTTTTCTGTAGACACAAAGCAACCACAGCCTTCTGGGCATCTTGGGGCCCTCTCTCTCATTCGCCTTTCCTGTTTAAGCTTGCTGGGGATGCACACACATGAAATAGGGCAGTTTAAGTAAAGACGGTGTACAGCAGTGCTACTTTGGTGCTTAACAATGTAAGAAACCTTTGTGGATCCTGATATCAACCAAGAGATGCCAGGTACCTGGGCCTCGGGTGGGGGGCGTCCAACTTGCTCGTGAATATGAGAGCTAAACAGATTGGGCAATGGCTCCAGCCTTCAAGGGGCTATCAACTGAACACAAGAAAAGCCAGATTCCCGTCAGTCCCAGGCTTACAAGACTCTCCATTAAGGAGACGCACATTGTTATAAGTGTTTAGGATATAAACCCAACAGCCAGCCCACTTTTTCCCCCACCCCATTTTCACTGGAAGGCATGTCATGTAGGTGATGGTATAAACCCTGAAATTTTCTGTGTGCAATAGGTGGCTGGCTTGAAGAAATCCACAGTGGAACGTTTGTAGGCCAGGTGAGATGTGGCATGGAAACCCATTCCATAACCCTTCACCAGGCCTAAAATTTACTGTGAATGGAATTCCTAAAAGTCCGTGTTGGCCTCTGATTTAAAACTATTAAATCTGGTTCCCTGAGAACACCTCCATTATAATAAATACATCACTAGGACAACATATGCTAATTGCACAATCTCAAAGACTAGCGTGAACAACCTATACATGGAAAATGCATCGGAATGTAGCTGTCCTGGATTCACACCACCGAGACTTTAGAATTGGGCTGAGTCGCTGGGTGAATATCAAACATCTTATGAACAGGCTGCCATCATGGCGGACGACAGTGGGAAGCAGGGCACCAGGACCCTAATTTCACACAGGTGACAAAACTGAATCTGTGTTCATTTGGAACACAGGTGGTGTCTCCAGCTTAAGGAATTTGAGGAAATTATCTGTAAATGTACACATATGAGTATGTTTTTCTGAAAGACAAAATATTACTCAGCCATAAAAAAGAACAAAATAATGCCATTTGCAGCAACATGGATGGATCTAGAGATTATCATACTAAGTGAAATAAGTCAGACAGAGAAAGACCAATATCATATGATACCACTCATATGTGGAATATAATTTTTTAAATGGTACAAATGAACTCATTTACAAAATAGAAGCAAACTTAGATATTGAAAACAAACTTATGGTTACCAAAGGGGAAACATGGGGGCAGGGGGGATAAATCAGGAGCTTGGAATTAACATACACGCACTGCTATATATAAGATAGATAACCAGCAAGGACCTTCTGTATAGCATAGGGAACTCTACTCAATATTCTGTGGTAAGCTATATGAGAAAAGAATCTGAAGAAGAATGAATATATGTATACACATAACTGAATCACTTTGCTGTACGCCTAAAAACTAACACAACATTGTAAATCAACTATACTCCCATACAATTTTTTAAAAAAGAGTGCTAAGCAGATACACACAACTTTTCATCTTCAAAGCATGTCCTAAAATTAGAGAGACACTATGGTCACTATATGTAGTGCTATATTAAAAGGAAAAAAGAGATCATTTTTATGCAACTCAGCCAAACACTTTCTCTTTTTCTTCAATTTAATCTGTGTTCATTCTTCCTGTTTTTCTTCTTCTTCATCCCTCTTCCCTCCTTCCTCAGACATTTCAGCCAGTTGTCCAAGCCTCTAGCTGCTCTGAGGAGTACACAGATAAATGATAACAGAACCTGCCCTCCAGGGGACTACAGTTAGATCAGAGACCTAGATCAAAATGGCAGCCAGGGCCTTGGATTCAACCACAGATATGAGTTTGGATCCTTCACTGCTTATCACCTTGGGAAGCCAAGGTCACTTAACTCCTCTGGCTGTCCATTAACCTGACCTGTGAAATGGGGGCTGAGAATATATTTGTGAGGTTCCCCTAAGGGTTAAATGAGATGACGGGTGAACCCACCGTGCGCACTGCAGACCTTCAACACATAAAATACTCACGCAACAACGGTAACAGATTATTTTAACCAAGGTCAAAAGTGGGCAGAGTCATAAAAGAAGGACCAGTGGGAGAGGAGAAAAGGAAGGATGGGGGAGGGAGATCAAGGTCTTGGTGTGTGTTGATATACAGGGGAAGAGTTGTGAGAAAGAAAGGAAGCCAGGGCAAAGTCAGCCTAGCATAAACCAAGGCCACCCAAGTGAGATTAAACAGCGGCCATTTATTCAAAGCTTGTTATCGCAGGAGATTCAGTCACCATCACTGGTGTTTGGCAGAGATGGACGGGCAGGGCAGGGGAGAGGGCAAGTTTCCTAGTGAGAAGAGGGAAGGCTTCAGTGTGTTCTGACCGGAGGCTGTCGGCCCGGGGAAGCTGAAGGCAGGCCAGCTAGATGCTGCTTGGCTTGGGAGCATATTTGGCTTTCTCTAACTGGTCCTGAGTTGGAAGAGAAGGCAAAAATGAGGGATGCTGAATGAGAAGCCCGCGCACAGCAATGAAGAGTAGCCCCTGCTCTCCGCAACTAGAGAGAGCCCGTGTGCAGCAATGAAGACCCAATGCAGCCAAAAGTAAATAAATTAAAAAGGAGGGATGCTGGGTGTTACGGACCAAGTCCTGACCATTTTTGTTTGATGGCTGCAGGGCTTGTGGGTCAGAGTTCTGTGATCAGAGACGCTCTGGCCATTGTCCATTGGTATGTTCAGTCTCTCATTAGCAAGACCATTTGGTGACCCGTAACCGTCTACCCCAGAGTTGTCCACGAAGAAGACTGTGATGAAAACTCGTCCCCCAAGCAGGCTGTGCAGGGGGACGGGCTGGCTGCAGATAAAGGGGGTGGCCACCCACAGCGCCTCCGGACCACAAGGGCTTCGCGTTCTCAGAACGCTCCCCACAGTCCAGAAACAGGCTCCCCGTCGCCCTGGGCCTTTGTGCAGGGATACGCATGAATTAGAGAGGAAAAAGGTGCTCTGGTGTCCTACGGAAATAGCCATTTTTCATACAGCTCCTGGGAGGTGGTAATTTATTCAGTCATCTTTCAACATAATTCCTGTCTGACTGATTTTCTCTCTGCCTCCATCTTCTCCAAGGTGCCACACACCTGTCCTGGGTGAATAAGAATAAGTATGGTGTATGCAGAGGAGGGTTCAAGAAGCCGAATGAATAATGGAAAAGACGAAGCTAAAGCAAATGAAAAAGAAACGCTCTCTGTTCGTATAAAATTTCTGCCAAAGTAATCACTAACGCTGCTCTTTAGAAAAATAGCAGTAAAATCCTCTAGCTCTTTAGGGTTGGAGGGGGGAAAGGGCTGGGATCCCCCAAAGCAGAAATACTTGGTTTCATGTCACCAGTCTTAGCCAACACATTTTTGGCCTGTGCTCTAGATGCTTCTGTTTGGGGTCTAGGGTTTAAACCGTGGATCTGCCACTTCGCGGCCGGGAGATGCTGAGTTTCACTGCGGGTTGTTTTGAGGAATAAGGGAGGTGATATTCTGAGGACTGGTGTGATGCCTAGTGCGGAGTACGCACTCAGGAAATGTAGCTGTTATTTTATAAACTGCGGAGGACTGGGCCTAGTCTCAGAGAATGATAGCTGTGAAGGTTGATACAATGGAAATTAGGCCTACAAAAGCAGGCTGAAGTCCGTTCCCTTCCCTCACAGACCCAAAGGTGCTTTGCAAAATATTTGATTACATATTGAAGAGGGACCATTATCCTATAATCCTGTGCTAATTTGTGTAATGATGTAAATGTGTAGAAAGGCAGAAGAAATCAGAGTAACCAGCCAGTCTCCAAGGTGGGAGGAGAGGTAAGCCAGACTGTAAAGGGAGCTATTCCACGTCCTTTGCGTGTGCCCGGCCAGGGTTCATTTGCCTTTCCAGTAAAGCATCCTGATTCATGAGGGAAACATCCCTACCCTCGGTCCCAATCCACGTGTTTTCGAATGTCACGGTGGCACGTGACTTCTGCCGTGCAATCATTCCTGCAGGCTGATTCAAGGATCTCCACCCCCACCCAACTAGACCAATGACGGTCAACTGGTCAACTCCAGGTTTTCACAAAAAGTGCAGCTGGCTTCACCATCATCAAGGAAAGACGTTTCTGTGTCTGCAAAGGGAAAAGCTGAGCCACAAAAGGGACGAGACAAATTCTTGATGACGTCTTCTGAATACCCGGGTCCAGCAAAGGCTGAACCCATGATAGCCCTGGAGTTTTCACTTATATAAGGTAATAACTGCTTTTTGTTTTTGCTTTTTTCTGTAGCCAGCTGAGTAAGGTTTCTGTCACTTACAACCAAATAAGCCTGACTGATTGGCTGAAGAAACAGAAAACGAAGGAGATTCTAGACATGGGTCCCTGCCTTCAAGAAGCTTATGTTCTAGTTAGAGAAGCACACACAAACCAAGTAAACCAGAAAATAAAATTTTAAGTACGTAAGGTGAGTATTATGAGGTTAGGGAGCTGAGGACTGAGCTAGAGGAGCCGTACTTTATTTAGTTAAGACAGTGCAGCAGACAGAATAGTGGTGCCAAAAGGTGGCTGTGCTCTAATCTTTGAAACACATAAATATGTTAGTTTACACAGCAGAGGGAACTCTGCAGATGTACACGCGTTACAGTTCTTGAGGTGGGGAGAGTGCGCTGAATGAGCCAGGTGGGCCCAACGGAAGGTCCTAAAAAGATGGAAAAGTCAGACAGGAGGAGCAGAGAGTCAGAGAGACTTAAAGATGCTATGTTGCTGGCTTTGAAGATGGAAGAAGAGGGCCGTGGGCCAAGGAAAGCAAGCAACCTCTAGAAACTGGAACAGACCGTTCCCTAGAGCCGCAAGGCCCTGCCAACACCCTGAATTCAGCCCAGTGAGACCCGTTTCAGACTTTTCATCTCCAGAGCAGTAGGAGAACACATTCATATTGTTTAAGCCATCAAGTTTGCATTCATTTACGACAGTGGCAATCAGAAACTAATGCAGACACTCAGGATTGGCCTCTTTGAGAAGCTTTTATACTAAGAGCTAAAGGATGAGGAGATGGCCACACCAAGAGGGAAGAAGACCAGGGCAGGAGAGGAAACGGCATATGCAAAAGCCTGGGAGAGGAAAGAGCTTCACAAGTTCTGAGAACTTCAAGATCATTGTGGCTGGAATGATACACATATATATATTGCTTATATATATCGCTTAGCCTTGAGGTTTACAGAATTTAAAGCACTATAAATATTCAATGCAACCCAACTTTTGTGGAAACAAGGCACTCTTTAATGATTTCCTTGATTTTAAACTCACTGAGGAGTAGGACCAAAACTATACAAAACTTTCCTCATATGTTCTGTCCTGCTGTACCAAGCAGTATATTCATACGCCTGACCCATAAGAGGCATAAACATGGGTAAACATGCCTGGGGTTTCTTGGTTTGAAAATAGATTCCCTGATGCTATATATCCCCCTATGACTTGTTCTCCCAAGTCACCCTAGAAATAATTAAAATATTTTGGCTGCACAGGCAAGTGACACACCCAGGGGTGAGCATCTGGTCCACCGGTACTGCTGGTCTAATCAGAAGCTTTGCGGGTGGGGCAGCAGGAGGTGGGGGGGCGGTGGGAAATGGGAGAGAGAGGAGTAGTGATTTTTTTCATGAAGTATCAAGATATCAAGTGAGCTGGCGGCTACTAATTATGGCAACTGCCTCGTGCTGGGGAGAAAATATTTTTTTTGTTTTGGAGGGGGCTGTCCCCTACACCACTTCAGCTGCTGAGCGAGCGAGCAGAGAGGAATATGAATAAAGTCAGTGGGCACAAGAAGTCCGGGGCTTCCTTTTAAATCAGTTCCTAGAAGGCGAGGAACCAGTATATCATAGTGAGACAATCATTTATAATGGGACCATTATTAGGAGCCAGGGTATAAAAACTGTACATGAAACAGCCTTATAAGCAGATTCGGTGCGTGGCCGATTACCCTCCTTTTCCCACGCGGGGCTGGATGGCTCCGGGGAGTGGTAATGATTCGGGGAAGTCATCCGTCTCCAGGTCACAGGTTTAAAGCTGGTCATGTTCTAAGGGGCCTAATTGCTTCTCCAGAGCACAAGGGGGCACACGGCTGCCTCATGGGCTCGGAGACACAAGGACCAGGGTTCGAATCCCTGCACCATCCCTAAACCAGCTGTGCGATGTCTGCACCGCTCACGAATCCTCCGGCAGCTATGGTTTGCTTTTTATGTTTGGTTTTGTTTTTGGATAAATATGAGTATGCCTGGCACATGGTAAGTATTTGATAAATGGTAACGGTTTTCTTTTCAAAGAAGACACGTTTTTATTTCTCAGGCATGAAAAGGGCAGGAAGAGGCTGTGAACATCCCAAGTTCCAGCACTGTGAGATCTCGGGTCTGGATGGCTGTACAGAGAGGGATTTTCTGCCATTTCAGGCAAACAAAGAAGAGGCCCTTATCTTGGCTTATGGAGTCTGGGTTACCCGGGGCAGGGGTCACTGCAGGACCAACATTTATTGAGCGCTTACTGTGTGCTAGGCACAGTTTTAAGTGTTTTACCTCCGTGAACTAATTTAATCCTTGCAGAATCCCCATGCAGCAGGTACTGGTAATAGTATGAGTAACAGCAATGGTAGATACTCGTAATGGGATTAATATTAGAAGCAATAACCCCAGGGTTTTACACCTAAGTAAGATAAGGGACAAAACTTGAACCCAGACAGTAGGATTCCAGAATGGGTTAACTATGTCCCGACCCTAAAGGGCTGGGCACGGTTAGAAGAAGAGATGTTTTTCCTGCACCTGTGATGAATGTGCCTCGGGCCCAGAAGTCCCCACTGGTGCATCCTGATGTGAAACTGTCTCGGCCTGAGCGAAAGACATAGTGGTCAAAGTGGGAAGTGGCCTTGGACCTGCAGGTGTCTTAGCTGGCAGGAAGAATGTGGGGACGTATTGTGCCCATGAAATCTCATCCATCAGGCAGGTCTTAGGGGCGGGAAAATCACAGAAACAAATGAGGTGAGAACTGATGGCCTGGATGACATTGGACTTGACCTGGTGCACACAGACTGTGCTCCACAATGTTGACAGATCCCACCAAGGCTGGAACGGAAGCAGGGAACCCAGAGAGGAAGGAACTTAGAGCGAAAAAGAAAAGCGACACGGGGAAGAAAGAGGAACTTGGAGATTGAAGCCCTGGGTTCAATTCCCATCTCTGACTTCTCCCCCCTCCTCTCTCCCCTGCACTCCCTCCCCTCCACACCCACTTCCTTATCCCTGAAATAAGAGTGAATGCTGTCCTGATGACAAGGGATGCGGAAGAATAGTCACAAATACCCCTCGATTAGGAATTCCAATTTGCGTATGTGTAAAAGGGCCAGATATTTAATTTAATTTTTTTGCTAAATGGAGAGGAAATCGTAAATTATTCGGGCGTGGGGGACAGGAGATCTCCTACCCAGGTATATCACACCCAATGTAATGCAGCACTTAAGTGTTAACTCTCCAGTAAAACTGGTGGTTGTTTTTCTTCTCCCCCGCCCCCGCAACTCTGCACCTTCCAAGGACCTAACGCTCTTGATGAAAAGGGAGGAATAATCCTTTCTTTGGTGTCTGCGATCAAGATCTATTTGGTAACCCACTCCTCTAATACCGCCCGTGCAGAGAAATAATTTCGGCTCCCCGTTAATTTGAGTATTGAACTGAAATTCTGCAGCTGCTTTCTGCCAAGCCTGAAAGCAGAAATTAATTTCAATGACCCAGGCGAGTGGAGGGGAGCTCTGTCAGGTAATTAGTCTTCGTCTTTTGCTACTCAGGGTCTATCACAGCGCTAATCCATACATAAACCCGGGCATTCCCCGAGTCACTCGCAATCTGCGGGGCCATTTAACTGCCTCTTGGTTGGGTTCATGAGAGCAGGGGCATTGCAGGCAAATGGATGAAGCCTGCCTTTCAGGTCTCCCCTTCCTTCTACCTATTTAGGGCCTGTGGAATTAATGCAGCTGATTTACATGTTCTTTTCCTGTTTGATCCAGTCTGCCGTTGATTAAGTAGAGCTTGGGGTGGGAGGGGGAACGGGGGAGGGGGTCCCCCCTCCTGCAGCTTCTGACTTGCCAGTTTATTAATGAAAGAGGCACCAATATTGATAGCCCTGACACTACAAGTGCAGCAATTAGAGGGTATGTCCTTCCAGGATTCTAATTAAAAAGGAGCTTTTTTCTGCCCGGGATGGGTCCTATTGTCATATATGCCTTCGATTCTGGCTTGGGCTGGGGGCTCCAATGCCTTTTCCTTTAGGAAAGTCTCCTGGCAAGTGGGGGGAATAAACACAAGTTGAAAAGCTTTGTTCTCAGTGCGGGGGGTGAAGGCGTCATTGTGAAATCCAAGGAAAAGAACGGTTTTTAGAGAAGGTACGTACCTCTTTCCAAAAGCAGCCCGCCTTCCTCCAGCCCACTCCCAGATTCTCCTCTGGGCTTCGTGTTTTTCATGCTTTTAACCCTGAAGGACTGGGCGGTGGGTGGGGGTAGGATGTAAACAAATAAAATAGGTGCTGTGATAATTTTCTGAGCACCTACTGAAGCACCTTACATCCACTAGCATCGTTTACCCTTATAGCAACTCTGTCGTATGGCTTTCAGTGGTTCCATTCTACAGATGAGAAAACTAACGCTCAGATCAGAGAAGGTCAGGGGCTGGTGGTTCTTTCTGATCCAAAGTCCTTCTTCACCCCACTCCAGGCACCGAATACTCCCAAGCCTACGCGGTCAGGCAGGTAGCGTAAACGGTGATGCGGATGAATCTGGCCCTTACTCCATCCAAAACGGCAGCCCCAGCTCACCCCTCCCTGTGCCTCCCTGCCAATTCTGCAGGCCAGAAGGCCAGCCCAGAGCAGCGGCCTTTGGTGGCAGCTGATATTATAAGAGAACTCAAAAATCTGGTATTTTAGGTGGACTACCCCTTAAATGCTGTCAACTCCTTAACGAAGTTCATATTTGCAACTTCAGGGACACTCTACCTGCTTCCTTAGAATTCTTTAGATTCATTTTTGTTTTCTCAGTACTTTGTATTTTTTTTTTTTTAATTTTGAACCCAGCTTTGCCATTTCACTCTCCTGCCTGGGTGGCCACAAGCTAGGAAATGGCTCCAGCACAAGGCTGAATTTAAAAAGGAAACAAACTGTGGGCCCCCAATGCCTTCCTCCTAGTCCCTCCAAAGCTGACATCAGAAACCCTCTCTACTTTTCAGCAGGTCTCACCCCTCATCCAGGCCAGATGCAGAGAATCCAAGCCTGCACACCTGGAGCTGGGGAGGACGTGCTCCCCTACCCCACCTCTCCTGCTCAGTCATCTTAAACCACCCTGGCTTTTTACTCCCAGGTCACTAATGAACAGACTATGTGACCTCGGACCCTTTTATTTTTTTTTCTCTCCTTCTGCACATCAGTTTTCTCATCTGCAAAATGGGAGGATAATTCTGACCTCACAGGTGTGTTGTGAGGTCCCTACGAGAAAAAATATATGGGAAAGTTTGGGCGCAGCACCTGTCTCCTTGTAAGGAGGCCCACCAGGCTTGACCGTGTGGCACAAGTACCTTTGCCCAAGTTGAGATCCAAGGCAGCCAAACTACACAGGCTCGTGGATTGAGTTTCTTCCCCTGGTCTTAAAAGAACAATAATGACCACGCACTGGACAGCAAGCCAGTCTTTCAGCCTCCGTTATTCTACCCGTCAAGCAGGCTTTACATACCTCCCTCACAGGACTGCTTGAAGATTATGCCCCCAAAGCAGGTCTGACACTTAGTAGGCCCACAGAAAATCAAGCTCCACTACCAGCTCCCCAGATGTATGAATTCTCTTGCTTTGGACTCAATATCGCTCAGGTTTTGTCCTTCAAAGTTCTTTATTCATGCTTAGGACTAAATCTTGAAAATGACAAAAACAAACAAAACAAAACAACAACAACAAAACCCAGACTCTTCACAGGAGCTACAACTGTGAAATCTCCTAATAATTTCTCATTTTACTGCGAATTCCAACAACATCCACTCCCAAACGAGAGAGAGAGAGAGAGATGGACTTGACAAATAGAAAAGCTCTAACGCTCTAAAGTATTTTGCTGGAATCAGAAGTGCTCTGTCTTCGCTCTGACCCCCCTGTCCCCTCCAGCCTCCTGCTGGGGGCACCAAGGAAAAGTCAGAAGCATTAGTCCGGTGTCAAGTAGCACTGCCATCCACATTCTGTGAAAGTCAATTGCAATTAACGGGGCCATTCAGAAAAGGCAGGTACAGACCAGACAAAGGGAGCACAGCTAGATCTTATCAGAACCCAAGGCCAGTAGGCTGGGCCTTTCAGATGTTGTTTGCACAGAAAGAAAAAAAAAAAAAAAAAGGAAAAATGCTGGTGGAGGAAGAGCTGGGTAGGGAAAGGTAAGCTGAACCAAGGTGGAAGGTAAGGGCAGGGAATGAGAAGAGGCAGGCACAGAGCAGAGAGGTTTAAAAATAGCAAGGCTGACTCCTGAGCCCAGCCCTTGGGGTTCAGATCCTGACTCTGCGCTTGGCTACTTAGGACACTCAACCACTCGGCCCTCCGAACCCTGGCTGGCTTATCTGTAAAACAGGAAGAGTAACAGTACCTTCCTGTTTTTTCAAATTGACATGTGAAACAATGTTTGCAAAGTGCTGAGGGTAGTATCTGGCACGGGGCAGTTATTCTAAGAGAAGAGCTTAGCCCGGAGTGGGGAAGGAGGCGTGGACAGCTAGGAGAGAAGCAGATTCCTTAAGCAAGCATCCCAGGGCGGAAATCAGATACTACACAGATACAGGTGACCGACCAGGCTGAAAGTGACTCCCTGTGCGCCCGGTAGAACCAGGCCTGGGGACCCATTAGGAGGGCAGTGCCAGGATGCTGATACCAACCAAAACTCTCCTACAAGATCCTGCAGGCTGGGAAGTGAGGACACACACACACTGCAGGCCCTGGGCTGGGAGAGCATTAGCCAGGCCCCAGTGCCCCACCCATCGCTCCACTGTGACGCTCCCCCCCCCCCCGCCACCAAAAGCGCTTAAACTTCTTTACAGAAGGAGGCTTGACCACCTACTACATGCTTAGCTCTGTGCCATTTACCAAGGGATACCCAGAAAACAACCTCTCCAGACCCCTCTTCTTTCTTTTTTTGTTCTGAGAATGATGTCGGGGACCAAGGTAGTGCAATGCGGTAGAAAGTTCCAGAGAGACTGGACTTCAAATGCCAGGTGGCCCACTGATGAGTCACATGACCATGGACCAGTTGCTTGGACCGTTTAAAGCCTCATCTGTAACGCGGGGGAGGGAATATCTATCATCACAGGGTTATTACGGAGGAAGCGTGAGGGCTGTTCGATGCTTGCTATTTATTTTTTTGTCATTCCAGGGTCCCAGGTGAGCCCTAGATGGACAGGCGCCCTGCCTGGAATTGGGCAACTGAGGGGAACAAGCCCAAACCACACCAGCCTCTCCAACCAGATTAGGGAATTCTCCCCAAAGCACAGGCCCTCACACTGGTCTTATGGATTCTTTAAATGATGGGGCGCATGCCAGCACCATGAAGAAGTTATCTGTAGGAATATTCACTGGAGGTTGACTACTTCTAGATCCTCGCCGGCAACTAACACACGACTCCAAGGAAGGTGGGGGACTCCTCTTTCTCTCTGCACTTTCCTAGCTAAGCTGCCTACTTTTGTTTTCATGCCTTGGCAATTGAGCCCTTACCTTTCAGGCCCTCTTAGAATTCCAGAAACTTGAAGCTAAAAAAATCCACCAATTTAGGCTTTTTAAAGCTTCTACAGAACCAGAAAAAAGGGGGTCATTATGAGTAAGCAAAGGGACTGAGAACGGTGAAGGGGGAGAAGAGTCACTTGATGTTCTATCAGAAAAAAATAATAACACACGGCAAAACTTCATTAAGTCAGTATTGGTCTAGTCAAAAGAGCTTATCATTTGCAGCAACTATTCCCCAATCAACTGGATGCCTCTCTTGTAATCTTCTTTAATGGTGAATGTCTGCTAATATATCGGAGAGGCCAGACTTGATTTATTTGAAGGCATGGGGTATTTTGTAGTGATGTCTCTAAGTGTCCAGCGGAGCAATCAGTGCATAGTAGGTAGTCAATAGCCCTTAGCTTCCTCTCCTTGCATTCTGTATTATCGAGGCTTTAATCTGATTTATAACATGTTCGGTCCTTATCAATAATAACATGTTTCCATTTTAATATACTACCTTTTATTAAACTGAAGCCACAAACTTAATAGCAAGGGCCTGTCCAAGGGACTTTAATCACTACTGGAGCACAGATGTCTCTCCTAGGAAAACAGGGGCAACGCTCGGCCGCAACGACGGGGACCGTCCATTCACCTTTGTGTTGGCAGAATGAGTTAAGGGACTGTATTATCAACGCAATTAGGCCAGGCTCCCTCTGCACATCCACGGCAGACCTCTCGGCTCTGTACAATAAGAGGCACTTTCCCCCGTGACCTGGTTTCCAAAACATGTTTTCCCCTAAGGAGACCACCACTGATGCCTGCATGGAAAGGCTGACCTCTGGGTTCTGTGTGTGCCTGTCACTCACAGATTTTCCCAACATGGACCCCCAGGTCAAGGGCAAACTGAAACGATACGTAGTGCTTTTCGGGATGACAGTGATGTTAGTGACGTTGATGATGGTATGAGATGGTATGAATAATGCTGACAGTTACTGATATTGATGATGATGGTTTGAATGATGTTGATGGTGCTAAGTAGTGAGCACTTAACGCGTCAGTGAGTGTGTGAGGGCTGTACCAGCATTCTCAGCATTTAATCCTCTCAACAACTCTCTGAGGAAGACTGTTAATGCCCCCATTTGGTAGATGAAGAAACTGAGGCTTAGAGAAGATGAGTGACTTACTCAAAGCCCACAGAAGATACCTGGCCAATCCATGATACGGACCCAGGTACGCAACTTCTAATTCTGCAGGTCATACTATGCTAAGCCCATGTCTTTGTCTGCTCAATTGTTGTAAGAAAATACCACAGGGCTTCCCTGGTGGCACAGTGGTTGAGAATCTGCCTGCCAATGCAGGGGACACGGGTTCGAGCCCTGGTCTGGGAAGATCCCAGATGCCGCGGAGCAACTAGGCCCGTGAGCCACAACTACTGAGCCTGCGCGTCTGGAGCCTGTGCTCCGCAACAAGAGAGGTCACGACAGTGAAAGGCCCGCACACCGCGATGAAGAGTGGCCCCCGCTTGCCGCAACTAGAGAAAGCCCTCGCACAGAAACGAAGACCCAACACCGCCAAAAATAAATAAATAAATTAATTAATCTTTTTAAAAAAATTAAAAAAAAAAAGAAAAAAAGAAAATACCACAGACTGGGAGACTTAATGAACAGACGTTTATTTCTCACAGTTCTGGAGGCTGGGAAGTCCAAGATCAAGGTCCTGGCAGATTTGGTATGTGGTGAAAGTTCTTTTCTAGGCTTGCAGAGGGCCGCCTCAGGCTGTGTCCTCACATGGCCCTTCCTCAGGGCATACAGGAGGAGACAGAGGGAGATCTCTGTCTTCCTCTTCTTACAAGGGCATTAATCCCACCATGAGGGTCTCACTCTCATTGCCTAACCTAAACCTTATTACCCCCCACCCACAAGTTCCACCTCCAAATGCTATCACATTGGGGGTTAGGGCTTCAACAGATGAATTTTGGGAGGACACATGCAGTCCTTAACAACCCATTTCAAGCAATTCTGTCTCCCCTCTTGCTTGGTCAGGAACCACATGTTAGAAACCCTCCCCTTCCTTCCAGAGGAAACGCTTCAGAGGTCCCTTCATCAGGATCTAAGTCAGTGTGGCCAAGATCCAAGTCCACCTGCCATCCTTCCTCAGGCCTCCTGGACGATGGATTAAGGGATCCATTCAACAGGCAAAATACTTGATGCACAGAATGAAAGGGTTTCACACAGCCAACTCTAGCCCAGAGCCAGCCCCCAACAAACCCTGAGTCAGACAACATTCAACTGCAGATACTGAGGAGAAAGAGCATGGTTTTGGCACCAGACACACTTAAATTTGAAGTCCAGTGAGGTTGGGCAAGGCTTCCTATGCGTATGGTGGGGAAACAGGTACTGCAGGGAAGCTGTCAGGATCCTATGAAGAATCTCAAGGGAAGTCACGGCACTGAGTCTGGCGGCTATAGAAGCTTTATGAATACTGGTTGCTTTATAGGTTCTTTCCTGCTCTGAGCCCTTTCTCCTCCTCCTTGTTCACAAATTCAGCACTTACCCCAACCCCACCTACACACACACACACACACACACACACACACACGCACATACACACACTCTCTGTCTCTCCAGTCTAGGACTGAACTCTAACCCATTGGTCCTGAGCCTTGCTCCTGCTGGATGATGTTTACAGGCAGGACCCATTCTCATTGCTGCTAAGTCCCTAAAGCTTGAATGCTTCTACTGGCTCTTCCAATCAAAGATTTTTGGTGCATGAATGAGTAAGTGATAGTATAACATCAGTCAAATATATACAAAGCAGAGGCATATCATTTCAAAACTTGAGTATTTCCACATCCACCTGTAACAAAATAGTTGTTATACACTAAACCAGTAGCCACCTCTTAGGTGACAACAATTTATGGCGTTCCTATCCCCTGGTCATTAGTATTTTAAAGTAAAGATCCCGACGACTCAAAAGAATGAACCTCTAAGAGAGATGTTCTTCCAAATGTAAAAAAAGGTCTGAGGTCCAGAAGAATACGGCTGGATCCCCAACCCACAACTACTCTGGGTCGGGGGCACTGGGAGGTAAGATGAAACACAAGGTACAATCCCCATGGCTAGCTGTCCGCTGGTCTGGGGGTTGCTTTTTTGGGTCTCCCTAGGGGATCAGACTACTAAAAGGACAAATGGCCCTTTGGTCAGCAGTGTTGGAATTGTTCTCGGCAATGAGAAGCCTGAAAAAAAAAACCCAAAACAAAACCCTCTGCCGGACAGTTCTTCCCCTGCTCCCTTAGCTGACCTACATGTGAGTGGAAAGTGAAGTGGGTCCCAACCCCCTTTTGATGCTCTCAGGAGTGCAGTCCAGGTGGCAGCGCACACCCCACGACCTGCCGAGTTCTCTTTATGAATCATACATAAAGCAGAGAAGAAAAAGAGGCCTGCCAGCTCAACTTTGCACTTCACAGCAAAGCATAAAAGCACACGGGAGGCAGCAGAAGTTGCCTTCTTGAGAAGCGGCCTCGCAGCGATCTGTTTATGAAAAGCAGGGGACCTTTGTAGTGGCATCGCTCAAGCCAGAGGCCTGTGTGTGTACTTGTCAGAAAGCTGCACAACGACAGGTTGGGAGCCAGTGTGATGGCGTGTGTTCCGTAGAACACAGGAAGGACTTAACCAAAGTCCTGGGCTCGTGGTTCTGTTTTAAAGGCATGCGACATGCACAGTCGCTGGTGCTGGCTTGCAGTTAGCAAGGATGGAGACTGACCCCACACGGGGGACATGGAAGCTCTCCACACCTCACTGTCTTCACTGTAAAACGAGGATAACAAATACTGGATCTCGCCTCCACACAGCCCTGTCTTTCCCTTAGACTCAGGGAGTGATTAGGCCAAAATATGGCCAAGCGAGTAACTGGGTATCTCAGTCCCTTCCAGCTGCTAGAACAAAATACCACAGGCTGGGTGGCTTATAAACAACGAAAATGTATTTCTCACAGTCTGGAGGCTGGAAGTCCAAGTTCAAGGTGCAAGTATACTCACATACCAATGAGGTTTACAGCTGGGACCTTCTCACCATGTCCTCATGTGGTGGAAGGGGCTGGGAGCTCTCGGGAGCCTGTATTATAAGGGCACTAATCCCATTCGAGAGAGCTCCACCCCATGAATTAAGCATCTCTCAAAGGCCCCATCTCCTAATACCATCATCTTTGGGGGTTAGGATTTCAACCCATGAACTGAAGGGAAAACACTGATTCAGACCATAGCAGTGGGAAAAGAGAGGATCTTTCAGTGGTATGCCGGAGGCATTACAGAGTTTTTATCAACACCACCCTTAATTTCTCCTCCCTTTCTTGACCTTCTTAGATCTACTCCCACCAAAAACCAAAAATCAAACAAACAAACAAAAAACCCTATCTGCAGCACAAAGAGTGGAAGAATCCAAAGGAAAGGATTAAGGGTAGAGGTAGCCAACCGGCTCACTGATGACTGCTAATACTCAGAGCATGCTAACCTACTATGTGCCAAGTACTATGTCAAGGGCTTTAGTGAATGATATCATTTATTCCTCACTTCTTTCCAGAAAGTCCAAGGAAGAAGATACAGAGAAGAAAACACAGCTTAGAGAGACGAAGTAACTTTGCAAGTTGCTGAAAATGATGAGCCAGTGGAGCCCCTAAAGAATTAGAAGGTGTTTATTAGCTAAAGCAGGAGGGGAAGACTACTCCAGGCAGTCAACAGCCTGTGCAAAGGCCCTGTGGCAGGTTGTGGGGGGGGTGGGGAGGGGGAGTGGGATGAGAGTAGGCTACAGAGATTGGCAGGAGCCTTGCAGGGTCTGGTAAGGATTTCAGATTTCATCCCAAGGGATATGGACAGCCAGTGAGGGGATTAAGCTGGAGAGTGGTGAATAGGGTGGTGGTGAGACTGGATTTCTATTCTAGAACAATGACTCTAGCTTCTTCCTAAAGAAGGGATTTCAAGAGAAACAGGAAGGGAAGCAACATGCCCATAAGAAACCATACTGACAACACAACCATAATCTTAATGGCATTAACTCTCAGATACAGAATTGATCCTCCATTGCTACTAAGGACACTGCAGGGAGACAAAGGCAGACAAACCCCATCAGTGTTTTCTGTACCCCATCCCTTACGGAGGGGGAAAAAAAAGACCCAAGTGCAAAAATCTTCCTGTTTTTAGAGAATCTTTTAAATGGCATAAGAACTCCAAAGGGAAAAGTCCAACACGGGAAAGCAAGCTGTAGCGCCCTTTGAAAAATTTTAATTTTATTTTAACTTTGCTAAATCTACTTACATTCACATTTTGAAATATGTATGCACGATAAAACACTGCAGTTATGGTCTATTGGGTTAAAAATCCACTTTTTGGAATGGGTTCAAGGGAATACTTACACAAAAGACCTCGGAATGGAAAGTAATTCTGCAGATAAAATAGAATGGAAACATCCCTAAATCTGCTCCTTGCAAGATAAATGCACAATGAGGAGGGGTCTCGAAACCATCACTAATGGGAGGTTCAAAACATCCGGCCTCTTAATCCCTCATGGAACCTGCTGGAAGGGAAGGGCCTGGCTAGTCCTCAGCATCAATATTCATACTTTTCCAAGGGTCTCTCCACTCCCTTTCATAATTCAGCTGAAACCGAGAAAGTAACCCCCAATTTAAGACAGTGAAATTCCGTTCTAGCACGCAACCAACAAAGCACGGGGCGAACGTGGGGTTTATTTTGCAAAGTTTCAGACAAAGAGAGCTAAAAAAAAAAAAAAAAAAAAGCTGTAATAAATCCACCAACAAGCATTTCTGTGCTTCTTCTATGTAATTATGCTTGCATGGGGAGGCATACAAAAAAGGAAGAGAATATGTATCTCATTTCTTAAGGAGGTGCCAATTCTGTTAGGAGGGTGCTTCTCGGCTCCAAGGGTGTATCAGAATCACCTTGGGAGCTAGACAGACATACAGAACCCCGGAACCCACACTGCCACCCAACTCCTGAACTAAGTGTCCGTGACAGGCCAGGGAATCTTCATTTTAAACAAACAAAAGGGCTTCTGGTGGGGGTGCGGATTCAGGACCAGCGAACTGAAAAGGAAACATTAGCACCACGGAATCTGACAAGAGGAAAAGGCTTTGGTGCTCACAGAGGCACCCCTCAGATGGCAGCTGGGCAACCAGACTCTGCCTTTACATCTCTTATAAAGGGCACTTGTCCTTCATGTGAATTTCACTCCCCTGTAGGACAGCCATCTACTGCCCTTCGAAGAGCCTTCAAAAGCTGGTGCCTCCTGTATCTTCGTCAGGTTGAAAACATTCCAGTTTGTCATTAGTATAGTCTTCACGGGTGATGCTCAAGACAGAAAATAAGACTACAGACAGTGTGACCAATGCCAAGCCCATAGGATGTTTGCCTTCCTCGACCCGGACATTACATGCTCATTAAGGCTGTTTCAGTGCCCCGCTCGTGTTAAGCCACATACCAGAAATTACTATATACTCTATTTTGTATCTTTTATTTGCCTAACCTTTTTGAAAATGACATAAAATTAGTAGAGATGCCACATGTGTTGTTGCTTAGGGGTCTCCACTTTCTCCACTAAAATTTCAGAAATCCTGGATTTAACTGTCTGTTCCAGAATTTTCACAGGGATTAGCATCAAGGTTACTTCTTTCTTGTCCGTGTCAACTCTTCTCTCTCCAGCCCAACCCCACATTCATTCATTCTTCTTTCTTCTCCTGAGTCTTCTTTCTTCGTATTTCTCTCCTTTTCTCCATGATTTCACTAAGATTTCCCATTTCTCATCAGTGACTCTTTTTTTTTTTGGCATCCTGAGCCATGACTCAAAGACTTGGAGGTGCAGAGAATGTTAGGATTTGAAGGGGCGTTGGAGACCAGCCAAGGCAAACCCCTGTTTATGAAGGTGAGGAAACAAGGGCATCAAGAGGGCACAGATCAACCTGAGAGGCCCAAGTTGGGGACTGAGCCAGGATGAGGACTCAGTTTTGACAGCCTGCCTTGTTTGGAACTTGGAGACCTGGCTGTGTGGCCAGGAAGGTTCTAAAGTTCATCCGCTGGGGCAGGGATGGTGGCGAACACACGAAATAAGAGACGGCCCTGTAAGATCCCTGAATTATGTACAGTAATAAAATGTTAAATGATAGTGAACTCACCCACACTCCTTACTGTTTCAGTGTGATTTTTCATAAAGGAGGAACTGATGCCACTGTGATACCAGAGATCACAGCAGCATGCTGGCCTTGGTGGATGTGTGCGGGACAGGAGGGGGGTAGAGGAGATGGGCAAAAAACAAACAAAAGAGGAAACGAAAACAAAAACAAAAATAAAAACACACCCTGCCAATGATGGCAGTATCTCAAAAAGACACTGGAGCCAACTCAAAGAGTTCCTGATTGGAGCAACAAAATAAATAAAGTGGTACTGGGTTATAACCCAAAGTATAAAAGAAATATCCACGAGTCCACACTGATATAAATAAATGACTGAATAAAGTAATACATGGCAGGGGGAAGGGGGAGAAGAGACAAATCTGCCCTGCAGAAGAAGTCTAGATACTTTACGTAGATACCCTGCCCACAAGGAGTGAGAGCATACGTCTCCACTTCTCAAGTATGGGCTGCACACAGCAATTTTCCTCCAAAAAGAACCGTCTGGAATGGAGGGGAAAAGAGTAACTGCTGAGAGGAAAAACCCGGCAAATCCTAGCTTGGCCAGGTGAAGAAGGCCAACATCAAGAGTGATAAGTCGTGCGGACAGTATGTGCCCTGCATGTGATGGGGTGAGACGGCACATTACCTCTGTGGTCTTCCCCCCTGAAAAACGATATACCTAGCCTAATCGTGAAAACAAATCAGACGAATTCCAACACTGGGGCATCCCACATAAGCCGGGACGAGTCCTCCTCAAAACTGTCAAGGTCACAGAAATCAAGGGAAGTCTGCCCAGAGGAGCCGAAGGAGGGCATGATGACTAAATGCAATATGGTGTCCTGGATGGGATCCCGGAACAGAAAACGGTCAGTAGGGAAGAACTCAGGAAATCTGTACCAACCATGGGCTTCAGTTAATAACGTTAACAGTGTCGGTTCTTCGATTGCAATGAATATACCAAACAAAAAATGGAAGATGTCAGTGATAGGGGCAGCTGGGTGTGCGGGTGTATGGGAACTCTGTACCATGGTCTCAATTTCTGTGCAAATCTAAAATCAGAAACAGAAAGTTCATTAAAAATTAAAAAAAAATACGTATGCTCAATGAAATGAAAGGCTAGTATATAGAAAAGCATATGACATTCTAGAAGTGGGTTGGGGGTTGTTTTTTGGGGAGGGGATTTTGGGGTCCCACTTACCCTGGAAGGGGGCACACAAGCCCCCAGGAATTCCTCTCCTGGGGCGAGGGGGAGGGGTACAGCTAGAAGGGAGCCATGGAGGGGGGCAGAGCACAGGGCCCAGAGCTGGGGTCCTGGTGACCCTGGTCTACGGATGGAACTGCAGGAGACCCCCAAAGAGCTGAGATGTCCGTGGCTCCACCCGCACGATGTGCGATGCTCTCCGGTAATGGCTAGGAGCTCAGGAGTGGAAGCCAGGGCTTTTTAGGCCACCTGGGATCTGTGATGTGCAGGTGGCAACAAATTAAAGTTGGGGGGGGGGGCGGGGGGAGTCTCCTAGAATGTCAGCAAGAACACTTTCTCCCCAAAACAGGCTCTTGTTCCAGTGATAGAGGAAGGACTCTGGGCTGGCCAGGCCACAAACCAGGCTTTGCACGGGGCCACGATTGTCCTCACCTTTTTTTTTTTTTGGCTGCCACGCAGCATGCGGGATCTTAGTTCCCCGACCAGGGATCGAACCTGCACCCCCTGCAGTGGAAGCACCGAGTCCTAACCGCTGGACCGCTAGGGAAGTCCCTGTTCTCACCTTTTAGATTCCGGGATGGACACGGCTCTATGCGCATGCCCTAGAGGTGAGTGCCGTCTTTTATAACCATGCCAGCGTTCAAAGCTGTGTTCATATGATCCCGCTCCTTTACGCAAACGGAGGCAAGCCAGAAAGTGTACTGGGAATAATAGTTTCTTGTTCGCCATTGTGTCTTTCTGCAATAAATAATTTCCAGGCAGGGTGCTGGAGAATTTCAAAAGATAGACATATTATGTTCATGAAAGACAACGTTAAGGAAAATCTTTCTGCCATAAAAGTGAGGGTTCCCCCTCCTTCTTGGCATCCCAGCTTGCCACAGAAACGAGTGCTTTTCCGGATTTCTGCCAAGCTAGATGGTTCAGCATGCTATCAGAGTAGTCTGGTTATACAGAAACAGCCACAAATCGGAAACACACAGAAGCTATTAAAGATACTGTCCTGTGAGGGAAAGATCTGAATGGTTTTCTCACTGCAAGTGGGAAAGAAGATATGAGTCCGTATGAATGTGATAAAGAAGTTAATGGCCTTCTAAAGCAAACTGTTGGTTTCTTCATCTTGTTTCAGAGGTGACAATAAAAGGAACCTACAGACAATTATTTAGGGTTGGGTGAGCACGGCAGGCAACAAGGACTCTTCACAGCCCAATCAGGCCTGACAGTGAGAAATACATCCCTTTTAGAAAAAAGAAAAAAGAAAAAAAAAAAAAAAAAAAAAATGCTGGGGCCTCCAAGGAGTTTTCAAAGGAAAGGTGATTTCAGGCCAAGAAAAAAACTTTAAAAATAAAAGGTATGGGCGGGGTTTTTAAATAAATATATAAATAAAACAAGGTTTCAGATATTCACAAGTGAAATTCCAATTTCACTTCTGCCCTTGGGTTGCTCTGTAAATGCACGGAAATCATATGACCTCTTAGGTCAATGTGATTCAAGACAGAGGACTTATATTGACTTCCACCTGAGAGATGCCATAGATTCTTCCTTTCCTCATCCATAAAGCAGATGGTGTGACCTATACCTTGAAGTCACCTTGCTTCCCCTCAGTGAGTCATGAGATGACTCATCCTAGCCACATCCTGGCAACGTGAGCTGCTCCTGACCATATTTTGGGATGGACAACATGTGACTGTAAGTGCAAGTGTGCCTAAATGCTCATACAAAGCCCGGTACTACATAATACGTAATTTTCCCCTTAGTGTATAGTTGAAAATCACGAAGAAATACGGCTATCTTACAAAATACATATTTATTCTGGGGTCGTCAACTACCTGGCTGTCTCCTGACGCCTGGTAAGGAACTCAGAACTTGCTGTGCAGCAGAATATCAAAGAAAGGTGAAGTCTCTACTATCCAGAATGTATTCCTTTTCCACTGCTGTGTAACAAATTACCACAAATTCAGCAGCTGAAAACAGCATACATTTTATACCACACAGTTTCCAGCAGTGTGGGCACAGCTTGCTGACCTGGGTTCACCACTTCAGGGTCTCACCAGGCTGAAATGTGGGTTATCAGTTGGGTTGTGGTCTCATCAGCGACTTCACTGCGGAAGTTCGACCACCTCAGCTTGTTGGCAGAATTCATTTCCTTGAGGTTGTAGGACTCACGTGCCCATTTTCTTGCTGGCTACTTCGGGCCACTCTCAGCTCCTCGAAGCCACCTGCGGTTCCCTACCACATGGTCCTCTCATAACATGGCAGCTTATTTCTTCAAATCCAACAATGGAGAGTCTCTCTGACTTGACTCTCTCTTTTAACAGCTTTCACCTAAGGCAGGCCCACCCAGTATTCTCTCCCTTCTAAGTCAACTTAAAATAAACTCATTTGGGACCTTAATTATTTCTCCAAAGTCCCTTCACTTTGCCATGTAATGGAGCCTAATCAAGGAAGTGACATCCCATTATCATTTCCACTTTCCACTGGTTAGAAGCAAATCACAGGTTCTGAATCACACCAGGGCATGGACACCAGGAGATGGGGAATCAGTGGGTCCACCTTAGTTTATTTGTCTACTTATTTAATTTTTGTCTGCATTGGGTCTTTGTTGCTGTGCGCAGGCTTTCTCTAGTTGCGGCGAGCGGCGGCTACTCTTCGTTGTGGTGTGTGGGCTTCTCATTGCAGTGGCTTCTCTTGTTGCGGAGCATGGGTTCTAGGCACGCGGGCTCAGTAGTTGTGGCACGCGGGCTTAGTTGCTCCGCGGAATGTGCGATCTTCCCGGCTCGGGGCTCGAACCCGTGTCCCCTGCGTTGGCAGGCAGATTCTTAATCACTGCGCCACCAGGGAAGCCCTGGGCCCACCTTAGGACCCATCTGCCAGACAGAGGAAGAAATCAGTACATCACTTCTAAAGAAAAGAAAAGAATTACTCCATTTATAAGCCTGAGCTTAGAATCTTGGTGCAGGGCAAGGGGGTGGTGGAGAGAAAAAAGACAGAACACCAGATTTCTTCCAAGTAATCATATTTTTCCAAGGTTTTCCTAGAACTAACCACTGCCCAGGTATTATGAAATAAAATACAGGTGCCCTTAAAATGTACAGTTAAATGTCAGCAGCTGATACCTGGGCAATGGAAACCCTCCTTCAACCAGTGCAACAATGAACTTGGACCTCCAGGAGCACAAAGCATCAAGAAAAGCCGAGGCAGGTTCAAGGGCAAACCCACATCACCTTGTCTGCGAGACGAGAACAACACAAGCTTCGGCAAGGACAATGAAACATCGAATGTTATACGCCGGCCAATAAAAGCCAAGTCTGAGACTACCAGGCATGAGAAAAATAGGAATGTGTGCGGTAAAAGGAGAAACGAAGCTGAAAGAAGAAAAGCACATCAATGCCAAGAGGGAAAGAGAAATCAGTCAAGGAGCGACACGGAGGGGGTGAGGATGAGGACATGAAAGGAGAAGAGGGAGACAGGGCAGCAAATTTCATACAAGGAGGAACTGGGTGGTGGAGAGAAGGGCTGGGGCATGAGCCAATGTAGCTATCTGTTAACTGGAAAGTTCAGCTAATCAGAATGCTACGCAGGTTTAAGCAAAATCCCACTGAGCTTGGCAGCCCTATTCTGGCCATTAACTTTAATCTTCTTTCAGAGCCCCAGCACTTCCACAGGTGTGAGTTAAAACCCTCTGGTTTCTGTGCTCTACCCCGCCGACTGAAACCCAGCATCTTCAAAGATCAATTGTGGACCAAGGTGGGGAATGGGAGGAGAGATGGGAGGTAAAAGGCTGTATGGACCACACGCTTTATCTTCACCAGAAGGAGCCTGTGAACAACCTGTAAATGGGATTATTTTATTTTGAAACTGAGATGTAAAAAAAAATAAAATCTGGTGAGGTGCTTTAATATACAGAAACACAACCTGGGCCAAGAAATTGCTCAAAAAACAAAATCCCAACCAAATAAATCCAGTGCGTGGTGACCCAGACATGACAAATGAAAGAAGAAATAAACTGAGGAGGAAATCCAGATCCAAAAATATGTCTTTACAGTCGTGATGTTTACAAATTTGACACACTTGCAAGAAGAGCTCACTAAAGGTTATTTCTACGCAAATGTGCATTTTGCCAACCCAAGTGTGTGCAAGAAAAAAAAAAAAACAACCCTAAATATATTTCTTGAAAATCAATTCTTGTGCAGTACAAGTGCATCAAGAAGCAGGGAGAACACAGATAAATATTAAAATGTTGGGCCAAATGTGAACTTGGAGGACAATGGTCCTGGGTACAGCTGACAGGGGACAAGAAACTGTCCCACCCTGCCCAACGTCTGGTGTGTGGTCTGGATAAGATGCTTGACCAAGGCACATGTGCCAACAGTGCAGTTACTCTCTCCCTTCCAGGAACAAAGCTTGAGCCTTGAAAGTCCCAAGCTCCCTCGTCCCTTCTGGTTGATATAGAAAGTGCTATACAAGGCTGCATGCAACAAACTTGTAAAACACAGAGCATCCTGACTGATTGGAGGTGCTACCTAGGGGTTCCAAAGCCAGGCGATCAACACGTCCTTAGTGAAAAGCCCTGGGCCTCCCCCCTTTAGCACCTTAACTACCACCTCTCCTAAACACCGAATTAAAATTGCCTGTTGTTTCCTGGCTAGGCCAGTTCCTTTGATTTCATATTCCAGAAAGCTATAAGTATAATATTCTTTATTATTTACCCTTTTCACCATTAGCTAGTTAAGTGTACCATCTTGATCAGCTGTGTGTCTAACGCTGTCCTAGGTATCCACACTCGTTATTAACTAGAGGTGGTCTTCCCCCTATCTAACAGAAAAGCAAAGTGAGGTGAGAGATGGATCTGCCTTTGCAGCAGCCTGTGGTTGAGGAAGAGAGCTGGGTCTAAAGGAATCCAGAAAAAGATAAGGTGTATGGCTTTTCTACTGTGACCTGGCCTCTCTTTGCTTTGATACGTGCAAACCGTACGCAGCTGAGGTTAGGAGCTTCGCAGCAGCAAGTGGCTAGAAGGGGACACGAGCGGCTGGGACTGCGGAAACATCCTGTCAACGTGGGGGCCGGTTACACACGTGGGTGCAAAGCGGCTGAGGTACACGTGGAGAGCGTATGCCCCTTTCTGCTTATGTTACACTTACACAAAAAGTTGAGCAAGCGTTGCCCTGCAATGACAGTAGCCTAGATAAGGCCTCTGGGCCCACAGCAACTCGGAGGACTGTGGATTTCTCTAACTCCAGGCCTCTGACTTGGGGAAGATCCACGCTGGGCACATCCCAGGCGCCAGTGAAAAGCCTGTCAGCTGAGCGCTCAGTCACAAAGTGACACGTGACACAGGGAAGCGACTCCAGGCTTTCTTCCCTCTCTCTCAGCCCTCTCTTTGGTGGAGGGAGGCTCTCATGTGAGTCATTACGCACAGGACAAGGCTAAGAATGCATTCAGAAGACAACTACGTCAGTATTTCTGGGGCGTACGTAAAGTGCTTCAAGGCAGAGCCTGTTGTCAGGACCCCAACCGTCCCTGGACTAAGGTGGAGCGGGGTCCTTCATCTGCCGTGCACTCCGTCCCCTTTGGCCCAAAGGCCCACATGCTTCCCTGAAGTCGAGACGTGTGCACTGACAGGTACAGGGGCAGATCCCCCGGCTCAGCTTCAGGGATGACGTGGAAGCAAGCCCAGCAGGACACACGGACATAAATAAGGTGGTTCTACGCTGGCCCCAAGGGCCTGCCACCTCCACCCCAGCCGGGGTACAGGGGATGCCTCAGGGCCCCAGGCTGGAAGGCAGCAATCTGGACTCAAAGAACAAAGTGTGTTGGAGATGATAAGCTTGATTTTACTACTAACAAAACAAGCACACACATAAGAAACCACCTCTTCTGCTGCATTCCTGCTGCCCACAGGGTCAAAACTGGAAAGGACCCTATGAAACCAAAGGGTGCTGAACACAGAAAGTTCTTGCAACAAACATTTGGTAGAAAAACCGTCAAGAGCCAACTCTTAGGTCATTTATCCGAGTGTGAATATCCACTCATTTTGATGCAGAGATAGTCATGTGTTTAATTACAAGGTGCTGCCCCCCAGGGAACAGAGCCAGATAGTAACTATTTATGCTTTGTGGGCCTGTGCTCTCTGACCACTCAGCTGTGCCACTGTAGCTAAAAGCACCCATGGACAACACTGAAACAAATGGGCGTAGCTGTGTATCGATAAAACTTTATTTTCAAAAACAACCCTCAGACCGGATTCGGACCTGGGCTTTAAGTTTGCCACCCTGTGTAATATACACAAAATATGCAGCATATCATCTTCCTGAATTTTGAAAAATTCAGAAACACATCTAGCCCCAAGAGTTTCGAACAAGGGGCTGGGAGCCTGTAGTTCCAATTTTGGAAAAGGTTCTCTGCTAAAAAGTTCTTTCCAAGGAGCTGGGACTTTCCTGCAATCACTGCTTGGTAGTCTTCCTAAGTATTTTTTAGTCACCTGCTGTAACACTCACACAGCGATGATACTGGTGATTTCAACGTCAATCTGGAATTCAGGGGTGCTGAACTGGTGGAGAATACCTGTATGGGTCAAATTCCCCAGAACGACTTGCCGTAGGTTTTGCAGGGAGAGAAGGGGGGTGAATGCCCCTCGTGAGGGGGCAGAGAACTGGGAGGACAGTAATTTCCCCAAAGGTAGGTTTACAAGCTGACCCCACAGACATCCAGCTGTTTTGATGAGGAGTCCTCAGAACAGGGGGGCACGTGAGCAGCTCCAGGGTCCAGAGGACCAAGCGTGAAAGAGCTTGGAGCCATATGGAACACCCTGGGGCTTTGATGCACTGAGGTTTCCAGAAGGTTCTCCCTGCTCTAGCCCCTGAGGGTGTGGCCATGCTGGAAGCACTGGGAGAGGGCGCTGGGCACAGGCGTGAGTCTGGTCGAGGGTGACGAGCACCAGCATCAGTGGTGCTGATGAGGTTCCCGTGAGCATCTCTGTGAACAGCAGGGAGAGGGAGGGCCTCCCGTGAGAGAAGCTGAGCACAGGGACCATGAGTTCATCAAGAACAGTGTCTAAGAGCTTCTAAGCGACCTCTTGGGGAACCCGAAAGTACTCAGTGGGGCTGTGAGAAGGACAGACGTCATACATTCACATGTGGCAGCGAAAGGGAGGCTCACCAGTGACCCACAGCTTCTGAAAGAAATGAGACACGTACTAACATGTGCTAATTCACGAGTGCTCACGCTACCCCAGGGACTGTGCTGAGTGCCTTAGAGAGGGGTGGTTCTACACTTCACTACAACCCTGCAAGACAGACACCACAGTCTTCATTTCATCAGTGAGAAAATGACATCAAGACCCATGCCCAGGGGGCTTCCCTGGTGGCGCAGTGGTTGAGAGTCTGCCTGCCAATGCAGGGGACACGGGTTCGAGCCCCGGTCTGGGAAGATCCCACATGCCGCGGAGCAACTAAGCCCGTGCGCCACAACGACGGAGCCTGCGCTCTAGAGCCCGTGAGCCACAACTACTGAGCCCGCGTGCCACAACTACTGGATCCCGAGCACCTAGAGCCCGTGCTCTGCAACAAGAGAAGCCAACACAACGAGAAGCCTGCGCACCACAACAAAGAGCAGCCCCCGCTCACCGCAACTAGAGGAAGCCCACGTGCAGCAACGAAGACCCAACGCAGCCAAAAGTAAATAAATAAAATAAATAAATTTATAAAAAAATTTAAAAAGACCAATGCCCAGGGCTGCCTGTTCTGTTAGTGCAGAATGAAGGCTAGGCTGGACCCCAGCTGTCTTTGAAGCCGACACCACACCGCCTACTATAACAGAGAGATGGACCCTCCCCGTCAAATAACAATGCATCAAATGTTTGGGCACAAAGAACTTGTCTAACTTTAAACTTTTATTTTCTTCAGAAAAAAGCACCCAAGTAACTTCACCATCCTTCACATACCTTCAGGGGTCCGTTCCATTGCTTTTCACCAGTGTCTATTTATACATCTTCCCTGAGATCACTCTTGGGACAGTACTCCTGAAAAAACACCTCAGCACCATGCTGTAAGCAAGGTCTGGTCCATAAACAGTGGTTGACCCATGCTTCCTAACCACCACCTATGTCTCCAAGACTGTAAAGAATTATAAGGCAGACATGCCGGTGCTTTCCAGGATCCAATTCCCTTCGAAAGTCTAAGTCTGCAGTAATAGTATGTTGAATCTTCTCGACCCCATCTGTGTTTCCTGTATTACTGCTCTGAGTTATCTGCTGCCCTCCCTGTACAAGCCCATTGACTTCTGGCTTGGAGATGTGATTTGCTTTGGCCAGTGGAGTGAGAGAAGCCATGCTATGCCCCTTCCAAGACAGAAACTTTAAGAACCACTTTAAGGACAATGGTGTGGTTTGACCATTGTCCTTTCTCTTTTCCATGACAACAGCATGTTCCCACTGGGGACCACGCCTTCAACTACATCCTAGAATGAAGACGGTACTGGAGCAAGAGCAGAGCAGCAGCCAACCCACAGGCGATGCGTAATATACATGAGAAACACACGTGCATTGTTGAAGCTACTGAGATCTGGGGCTGTTTGTTCTGCATAAAAGCAAGTGAAAGCTGACGAATACATCATTCAACTCATTTGGACGGAAAACACTGTTCACCCCTAGACTGGCTAGTTGGTGAGCATGACTTAAAATGGTGGGCACACCAATAGTACCCTCCAAAATTGAGAGTAAGCTTCTTGGTTTGCTTAGGGCTCTAATGGCCACAGAGCGGAGTCACCCCATGAATATTCATGGAAGGAAAAAAGGCAGGTAGGCCTCCAGGCAGGCAGTGCAGCCATATAACCAGACACAGTTAATAGAAGAAAACTCATCTAAGAATTCCCTCAGGATAGAGTATTTACTCATTTCAAACCAACCCCAGCTCTAACCTGCTTTTGTTATTTACTTATTTTTATTATCTTATCATGTCGACAGGATTTAAAATAAAGGGACAGGTTAACGTCATCAATGATTGCCTAAATCCATGAGTCGCAGATGACTTTCACCAGAAGTTTCACAAAACAAACGTTGCAAATCGTAACTACTCCCCGGTCCGAGTGCAAAACTTCAACAACCGATTTTAGTCTTCTCAATAAGCAAATCTCTAATTAAATGATGAACAACTTGCCATTATGCTTTGGTGACCACACACAACTGGGGATACACATTTCATCGCTGAATTCAATTAAACAACGTATAACTGAAATTGTTCTTCATATTATAACTCTGCCTGGCTCCTACTTGGTTTAAAAAAGAAAAAACAAAACATGTGAAGAAGCATGTCTCTGAAATTGCGTTGGTTCTCACTGTCTCCTATTTACTGAGAAAGTATACACCTTTGTCATCAACTGCAAGCATACATGGCTCTACTCGTTACCCCATTTGCAAATATAAACTAATAATAATAGAAAGGACCCCATTTGATGCCAAATTCCATAGTTCTAGATTTCATAACGTCAGGTGCAGGCCATTAGTCCTGACAGCTTGATTACGAGAAATCCGGAAGTTAGATTTCTTGTTTCCTAATTCTCAGACTTGGTCTAAAAGTGAGAAACCCATACCCACGTTCTCTTTGTTCATTTGAGGGTCAGAGGAAATTCAGAAATTCAGATGTAAACAGACTCTCAGAACTGGTGGATGGAGACTAGTTAATAAATGTACCGGGCAGTTTTTTCAAGCAAAATTTAAAATTAGTATGTCTAGGTAAGACAGCTTCCTTCCTACCTGACTACTAGAGCTTTAAAGGAATGAGTATTGTAGGTGACCTTTTATCTTTTAAATAAGAATTGAGCTACTCGTTCAAAGACAGATTTGTTCTTCCTTTGATAGAAGAAGAAATAGTTATCTCCTTTAGGATACCACCTTCAATATTCTCACACATGAATAGTAATGAAATTGAATCTTTTTTTCCCCCTCTGTGGATAGGTTTTGTGGAAAAATTAAATGCCACATCTAACCTTCTACTGTACTTCATATCTCTGGGAAGAATTATGAAAAGGAGGGTAAAAGGGATCTTTATCACAAACTGAATTAACGCACAAAGTACTCCATTTGGAAGGTATATCAAGCGAATCCATTAAAAACCCTTCAAAAGCACCAAGTGAGGACACCTTGAAAATGAAGCAGGGACCTTGCCACAGACCAGCAAAGAAACCTTGCTGAAACAGCAGTCTTTCCAGTGAGATCGCAATCAGACATTCAGCGGATTCGAGGAGCTACCTTCTGCTAAATAAAGGTCGTTTGCGTCACTGTTACTTAAGGGGGTGGGGGGACAGGGGTACCTACCGAACCTGTTTGTCCTGTGCTACCCCCTGCACACGCGCAAGCATAGGGCAAGCACAGCTTAATAGAGAAACGTGGCAATTAATCACGACAGCATGAAAAGGTTGGGATTATACTGGAGCTAAAAAAAAAAAAAAAAAAAAAAATCAGGGATTATCAGATAAATGTGAAAATATTACACTATTAAATATTTATATGTTGATGATACACCCTTCTCCACTTCAGACCCACCCACCCCCTTTATTTTCCAGATTAAATTCTACTTACAGTGTGTGTGTGTGTGTGTGTGTGTGTGTGTGTGTGTGTGTGTTTTAATTACTGGAGTATAGCTGATTTACAATGCTGTGTTAGTTCCTGGTGTACAGCAAAGGGATTCAGTTATACATGTATTCTTTTTCAGGTTCTTTTCCATTATAGGTTATTACAAGGTATTGAGTACAGTTCCCTCTGCTATACAGTAGGTCCTTGTTGTTTATCTATCTTCCAGATTAAATTCTATGTTTTGATAGTCCAGGCTTGCAAAGGAAGGCAGATTCCCGACTTAGAAGGAATGACCAAAAACGGATAATGTCTTAAGAGTGAAAGGAACCCCCCAAGAGGCTGCCTGGTGGAACCAGGGAATCTCCGTAGGAGGGACAGGACACGCCTGGAAAGAAACTTCATGTTTCTCTTTGCGTTGTGTTTTTAAACGTAAGTCTGGAGTTTTACTGAGAAAATAGGACTACCCCTTTAAAAGCAAACATACTTCAACTCTCCTAGTGGGGAAGCTATAGCTATTCTAGGGTTTCCTTTCTGAACAAGAAAATAAAAGGTGTCAGCACTAAGCCTCCACTTGAAAATGAGGTTATCAAAGAAAAGCTTAAAAAAAAAAAAAAAAAGTTGGTAGTTTTACTTCCAAGATGCAAACACCAAATAAATGGCAGAAAACAATGGTACTCATCAACCACACTTTGTCATGTTCACCAAATATATGTTGGGGCAAGAATCTAAAGATTTTAAATATCCCCTATGTGATGTTTGCTTTTAAAAATAAATCTGGTGAGCAAAAATATATCTGAAATACTCCTTTAACAATGGATGGATTTTTCTATCATTTTAATAAAACTTAGCCTTTAAAACAGAGACTGATAGGAGAAACTGTACATAGTTCCCCAAATATGCTAGATTATTTGTCATAAAAAAAAAAAAGTAGAGATTTTATCGCTGGTAGTTAAATCGGTTCAAGTATATAGAAAGTTAACTGAGGTCACACTATTCATGTGACCCGTTCTTGAATTTGAGACCACCTGACCAATTGTCATGTCTATAAAGGCTAGAAAAAAGAAGGGAAGGGAAAATATACTTCAACCCAGGAACCCCTGGAGGTCAGGCGACCCCTGCTTCAGTTGTACTGGGTCCAGAACGCTCTAAATGAGCAGCTGGAAACCGTAAAGGTCCCGTCATGTCAGTTATGCCTGTTCCCTTTGAAACCAAGGGTGGACACCGGCTGACAGGAAGATGTAACTGCTGCTGACGCCGCACTTGACCCCCTCCACAGTGTGGGACTGCGGAAGTCTCATGAACTCACCTAACTTAACTCCTTCTGGGCATTTCTGCACAGCGAAGCCCCTGACCCTCCAGAGAGCACAGAGACTCAAGTTCCCCTGCAGAAAAGGGAAACGGCCCTAGCAGACCTCGCAGCCTTGCCCAGACTAGACGTCCACGCAAGAAGCCTTGCCTGGGGCAAGAGCACAGAGTAAGGTTACAGAGTTATTTGGCACAAGCATTTGGGGGATTCGCACAGACTTGCAATCTGCTTTTGTAAATGGGAAGGGCTTAGAAAGAAAAGGAAACAGGATAGCCCTGACTGTTCTCCTGTTGAGAAACTAGACTTTTGAGCTTAACCTCATTACTGTTTCGGTATCCTGGTCCGGAGCACACGTTCGCTGTTCTATGTCAATTTTGTCTCTTGCAGCGGTACGTCCGCCGAGATTTGTCAGGAAGAGCCCCGTGGCAGGGTCGAGGTACACTCCTCTCACTTGGAGGAAACCACACCACTTTGTATCAAATACACTAAAACGATTCCAACCCCAACATTAAATAGGATAGAGGTACAATGACATGTGAGTCGCAGTTGACTAGTGGCAGGATATTATCTTTCGTAGATATTTAATTTTACGTGGATGGATTTTGACTCTGTGATTTTCTTTCCATAATTCAGAGCCAATAATAGTTTCACAGACCTCTGATACTCCTGGAGGTCCCTGACAATTCTGCACCTTAGTAAGCCACGTGTCTACTGTACCTTATGGGCAAACCAGCCCCACTCCCTGGCACCAAAAAACACACAGAAGAGAAGGGAAGGAGATTATGGAAATGCAACGAAACATCTGGAAACAAAACGTCCTGCTCTGGACCAAAACCAACACTCAAACTCTCCTCTTATTTCTCTCTTAAAGGCCCCTAAGATCCTTCTTCTACATAGACAGTCAATAAAAGAAAGAAAAAAAAAATAGACTAGACGCTCCTTTTGCGCCAGCTGAATGCCTGGGAAAGCATCTATTTAGATATTTCGCCCAGTCAAGGAGGAGAGTTCACACTCTAAGACCCTTTTGGTTGGCTTCAGGTGCAAGGCCTTGCTAGATTTCAGCCCTTATAACCAACAACAACATTTCAAACAGTTCTCAAAAGCCACAACATGCATGGGTAAGCTCGTAACTTACAAATCTGAACTCAGATAAAAGGGGAGGGGAGTAAACACTGCCTGTGTTTCTTTTATATACTCACTGAGCTTGGGTATTCTGACAGCTACTTCTATTGTGTATGTTTTATATATAGTTAACAAAGTTTAGCAAATATTTTACTTATCGTTTTATAGTAAAATTCTTTCTTCAATATATATTTCATATATTATATATTTTGTCATTTTATACTTTAAGTGACTAATAAAAGGAACTCTTCATCAGAAATGCGCTACCCCATTCATGTTTCCTGGCTCTTCTGTGGCCCACTGGCCACCACTCAGACTGTTTTGAGAAGCGGGGGAGTCTATTCATTTTGTCAGGTCACGGACAGATAGACAATCACCTCAGTCCTGCACAAAAATCATCATTGGACGTAATTAACCAGCGATGTGCACCGCTGTGGACATTTAAAGACAATCCTTCCAATTGTCTTTTCTTCCCCAGAAAGCCCTGTTCACTCAAGTGTGTTCAGGTACTCAGTTACAATCAACACAGACTAATTCGCTTATCCTCAACAAGTGGGCTATTGATTTTTGCCCGTTTTCAGAACAGCCCTGGGCGACAATAGCGTCCCCTATTTAAAAAAAAAAAAAAAAATCCTTCGATTCCGGGGCAAATGCCCTTTCACTCCTCATAATCAGGTTTGCTTCACATTTGTCTGGACCTACTCCTATATTCAACTTGGAGCCACTAATTTCCACAATCCTTTTTTTTCACCTTGCTACATCAGAATCTGGTGTGTTTCTCGCCTTTTTAAGCTGGGAGGTCAACAGGATTCGCCTTCATTCAGTAGGGGTTTATATGAACAAACATTCCCCGACATAGCAGGAACAAGGCATCAAGCACTCCTATTTTCTTTCTGTCCCTCTTTTTTTGGTAATCAAGTTGTGAAAAACAAGTAGCCTCACATTCGAGTTTTCCCAAAGGCAAAAAGAGTAAATCCGAGTAACCGTCTAATTTGTACTTCTGTATGTATGGGAAATACCATCCTTTACCTAGAAGCAAAGCTAAAAAAGAACTGATAAAAAAACATGACACAAAATTTTAAATGTACTAAACTCTTTAAAGGAAAGTACTGAATATTAAAAAAAGGAGATTATAGAGTCAATTTTTGTTGAAAAGAATGATTTGTTTTATGTTAACTACATTACGCGTTAATGATAGTCCTGTGGTAAACATTGACTTCCTTAAAGAAACCATGATGATTGGCTGTGGACTATTATGGGGACAGCCATAAATTCTAGGTGTAAAATGAACGAAGCCCTTAATTGGGGGAAGGGGGGCAGTAAATACCCCTCTTAACAGATTTTGTCTCCTAACAGGGATATATTTGGACAAGAGGCATTCACATAGCTGCTGTACAAAGAAATAAAGCTGCCCGTCCAATTCAGATGCTGAGTCTATTAGAAATGTGCTCGTTTCAGCTTCTTTGCTCACTCAGACGCATTTGAACTTGCATGTTAGTTAGGGGGTCAAATATGAGGCGCTGAGGGGAAAAAAAAAAAAAAAAACATGCACACACACAACCACTCCAGTAGAAGGAGGGTTCAATTTAACCAGTGAGAGCCTCAACCTTGTTTCATCAAGGCTTCTTCCTGCTGCTTTGATGAAGAGCAAAGATAGCTGGACACATGCAATGCTCAGGAATGCTGCAAAGCACAGAGCTATGCTTCCAAGTGCAAAGCCGCCAGACTGGGGATTCCGGCTAGTGCTGAGTCTCTAAATAATGAAATTAAACATGTTTGGTTGTTAATGAGGTTGCTCTGGAAAGGACCGTGCACTGGTGATTTTGAAACTCCAGGCACATTTTCGAGTCTCCAGTGAACACAATGGTAAAAGAACACTGGCTACCCTTTTTACAAGGGCCAGGGGAATGAAAAACAAGGGGGGGAGGGCGGCTGTCTGGAGTGGCCTTGCCTCCCCTTGGCTGAGAATGAAGAAGCGAGGGCTCCCCTGACAAGAGTCCTGCCTTTGTGCTGTGCACCTGGAGACTTTTTTTTTTTTTTTTTTTTTTTTCGGGCTAAAAAGTCAAATCTCCAAGTATTGATTACTTACAGCATGCCTGAGCGTGACACGCCTTGAGGTATCCGGAGGAGACAAGAGACTGGAGAGACAAAGCTAACATTTAAAACATAATCGGGGAACAGTGAAGCGTGGGGTATCACCAGGTGGCAAGCTTAGGGGACAGGGACGCCCGAGACATCCCTAGACTGTCAGGGTTAAGGTCTAGTGAAATTTGAAAGGAAGAAAATAAAACGGGCAGGCTGCCATGGACTCGTCAACCTTTTATTTCGCCAAATTAGGGACTTTTAAAAGAAAGCAAGATCAGAGAACATAAAAAAAAAAGAAAGAAAGAAAAAAGGCAGGCAACAGGAACTATCACTTTCTGTCATCTTTATTAAAAGAAAAGACATTTTAGTTCTAAAAGAGATGACAGTTTAAAAAAAAAATGGATACAATGCGCTTGATGAGAAACTCACTACCTTTGTCTCTCTTTTCCCCATTTTTAAACAGTCTGGTGAAAATGTTGTCACAGATGGGCCTTTGGGATCTGACAGATGACAATTTTCTTCCACTCATCCTGGTACCGGGTCTCAGCACCATCCTGGCACTCACAAGCTCCCTGAATATTTGCTGAATAAAAGAGGGGCCGTATTTACAAGTGAACATCTGCCGAGGAGAGCAATCCTGCGGGCCCGGGCGTCGGGGATGGGAGGATGGTATGGCAGAGTGTGAAGGAGTTGGTCTGGTAGAGAAAATAAGGAAGGGCATCCCCAGGAGTTATAATGTGTAAAAAAAAAAAAAAAGTATTTCAAGTCCACCCAAAGGTCGAAGCATCTGAACGTTGCTGAGTGTCTCCCAAAGGCAGGTTCTAATTAACCCACTGAGACTGGACGGCAGTTACTTGGCGTCCTTATCCCAACCCCACCGGGTCCAACCAGAGAAGCAACAAAGCAGTGTTAGAGAAAAGGAATGACTCATGACACTCGCTAAAGAACAATAAGGCAGGCTTTACCCAGGGGGACGGTAGTGGCTGGCATAGGGACCGCTGCGATGGGGGTTTGCAGTAGGACAGAGATGGGGCTCAGCTTCACAGCCAAGGAGCAGGGTGAGGAGGGTCAGGGTGTGTGCGGGGATTGGCAGGAAGGTAGGGTAATTCTTGCTAAGTGACCTAAACGGATTCTCTCTGAAGGCAGACCACGGTGATCAGGTATTACCTAGGGGACGGTGGGCGGTGAGGAAAGTGATACAATATGGAGGGTAGGGGATTCTTGCTGGAGCGACTTGACAGGACTCTTGCTAAAATCGAGCCGCGCAAAGAAAGGATGCAGAGGTCTCAAAGTCGAGGACTGCCTGAGAAGAGGATTCAGAGGGGGATGACTAAAGGCTGGTCGAGGAAAGATTCTCTGTCCCTGGGCTCTTTCAACTTCATCTCAGGGCATAAACTTTTTTTTTCTTTTTTTTTTTTTTTTTTAACGCTGGTAACCTGAGCAGTGACCTCAGACACCCTGTTGGTGTGACGCAAACAGTAACAGCATGTCTCTCGGTGCTGCAGAGAGGCTGAGAGAGGATGACGGACATCACACACAGCACGGAGCCTGGCCCTGGACGGGGACCTGCTATACAGCAGTTGAAAAAGAAACAAGAAAAGATCTGACTGCATTTAGCACACCACCTCAACCCCATTCACCATCTCCGAAAATGTGCTGGAGACCCGGGAGGCAAAGGGTGTCCAACCTTGTTAACTTCAAGAACACACAGAAAGGTTCTAATCGGGGAGGTGAGGAGAGACGTGAAAATGAATCAGCATCGATAAGTCGAAAGTATTACAGACCGGACAGCAGAGGTGCAAGTCCCTGACCAAGTTGTGTGACCGAAGCCTCAATCTTCTCATCTGTGAAATGGAGATAATGATAGTATCGACTCCCAGGTGGCCTGAATGAGGAGCCTACAGGATAAGCCATGTAAACCACTTTCTGTACTACCAGGTGTAAAATTATCATTAAAGAAATATGATTATTATTATCACTATGACTATCACGACAATGGTCAGAACAGAACAGCTGCCTGGAAAACTTGGCAGGAAGGACAGAGCTGCTTTAGAACTCATTTCATCTTTTGAGTGCAAAGAGGCAATGCTGTTAGCACGCTGCCTCTCATTGTCAAGCCAATAGGATCTATCCAGAAGAGAACATGAGGATAAAATGTGAATGGAAACACGCTAAAAGAACAAGTAACTCCCACAGTCCTCCACGCTCTGACAAAAGAGGGATTCTGTCAGTGTGATTAGTTCAAAACAGTGTATTAATAAGCCCAATGGAATTGTTTTAAAATAAGACTCTAATTTCAGGAACCTAAGGAAGGCTGCATTTTAATAAGATACTTCATTGTACCCCAAATACAAAACTATTGTTTGCCTGACTCTATAATTTATTGTTGGACAGACACTGCGCTATTACTATAGCAAAATGAAACACGCAATGATGCTGCTAATAAAACAATTGGATCATAAGGCAAAGCACAGCTCGGCAGTTTAAACAGAGCAGAATACCCCTGAGTTGAGATCTACATAGTCTAATATTCCCGGTTGGAATTTCACCTTTCTCTACTCTTCCGCGGAGAAAATCATTGAAATGGTCTGCTAACAATACCATTACTGTCTCCCTAACTTAATCCTTTGTTCTTTCCAAAGAAAAGACTGCCGCTGATTATGAATATTCTGCTCTACAATTTCCATCAATTAATATACTACCGTGTTCTTATTATGGTATTAATAGCTTCTTGACTTATATTAGAGAGTATATATTTTACACCATGGGTAAAGCTATTTTTTTCCCCTTTAACAGAAAGTGCTTATAGAAAAGGAACTTACAATTTGGAAAATGGGAGGTGCGGGGTGTGGATAATTGCTTGGAAATAATGTATTCTACTCTCCTTCCTGCTTTTTCTCCTCTCTGCTGGGGAATTCCTATTCCCTAGTCAAGGGGTGGGGTGGGGAGGGCAGGACAGCTCCCCCGAACCACCTTTGTCCTTCGACCTTCCATCTGGGAAGAGACATCCTGAGCTGAGCTGGTGTTTCTCCTCGGGTCTGCAGAGTCTGCAATTTGTGTTTCACAAAAAACAGGCAGAGAGAAGCCCAGCCCCCTTCCAGGTGAAAAAAAAAAAAAAGAGGCAGGTGGTAGTGAAGAAGAAAGGGATGGTGGAGATGAAGGGAGAGACCTGAGCCTGGAGACAGGCCGACCTGGATCTGCCTCTCTATCCTTGCAGGGAACCACCTCACCTGGCTGTCACTTACATCCCCGGAGCCCTGGACACCTTGCCTGTAAAATCACGCATTCACGTCCACTCCCCGGATACTGGCTGGGAACCGAATGAGGCTGTGTGTGTGGGCAATGCTTCTCAAGGTGGCGGATGGGTGACAGAGGCTCTGGAAAAAAGGGAGGTGTCCTGCCCTCTTCCCAGGTATGTCCAAAGCCACAGACGCCCCTGCAGGACTGAGATGGGCGTGGGGTCAGCATGCAGGCTGCTCCCAGCCACCTCGGGCAGAGGCTCCCAGGCCCGAGTCACCCCCTCGGGGACCGTTCAGTCTGTTCTAGACCTCTGGCTCTGAGAATTGACACCATCAAGGTGGCTGTTTAGAGGAGTCGACATCTAGAACACCCTCAGTGGCCTGTGCTCAGAGCTCCCGCTTTTACTGCCCCCACTGTCCTGTTATAATTTCTGGGTGGTTTCAACCGCCCCCAGGATTTACTGATGCGGCCCGAAGGTTCTAGTCTCAGTACCGCCACTGTGTGGGCACCAGGGGCGGCTTCACCTCTCCGGACTGTCGCCCCGTAAAACGAGGAGGTGGGTTCCGAGGGGAAGTCACAAATGACCTCCTGCACACCCCACCCCTTCCACAGAGGCTGGGTCCATGGAGGGTTTAAAAAAAAGGTGAACTGGTTGCCGGTATTTAAAAGCAGAGATACTTCCTGCAAAAATCCTGAGCCCCCCTTTCTCTTTAAAAACACCCTCAGCGACAAAAAGCTGGAGCTTGGGAGCCGTTACCCTCACACCTGAGTGTCCACTTGGCCCACTTCTCCTTTTATGTTAACTTACAGGGGATCCCACAGCACCTCTGAGTCCTAAAAATGCTAGAGTCCAGGCACTGTCACTTAGAGAGCCGCCTGTCCTTTTCCAAGACGGACCCATTCCCAGGACACGTCTGCAAGGCGCCTCATAAAGACTCCCTTCAGCATCTCGTAGGTCGTTCTGCGAAATGTTAATCCTCCCCCCTGTCCCGCTGCCTAAACCTAAGTTATCCGGGAGAAGCTCCTTTTCCCGCCCAGGCCTTCAGATGCTGCTCTGAGACGCAGGAGCACATGACGATTGACAGGGCTGGGTTTTGCTGTATTTCTCGTAAAACTGTGTCAGGAACGATTAAATGGCGAGGGCTGGAAAAGAGACGGATGGACCCCTCCTGAGGCCGTGTCTACACATGACCGGAGCCGTCCACGGGGCTGGCTGAGTGAAAAATACCAGTCAGAGGGGCCGCGTGATTGAACTGACAGGCCGATTCCCCAGCCAGGGAAGGCAGCCTTGGGCAGTGGCTGGGAGCAGGGCAGCTGGCCCTTTGGTTTTTTTCCCCATTTAAAGCACTTTGCAGAGTTTCGAGCCCACGGTAGAGATTCAGTTCAATGTCTGTGGATTGACGGATGAACTTAAAGCTCCTGAGAGATCCTGCAGGCTCACAGATAAAGCTAGACAAGCTGAGAGTTTCCCCGTCTTCCTCAAAAGGAAAATGTTCAAGAAGCAGCCCCTTAACTGGAGATGACTTACATTTCTGTCTTGATCTTAGAGTTGGAGGAGCGCGTGAGAGGCTCCATCGGCAACCACTGGAGTCTGGCCCAGAACAGCTGCGGGGTCCAGATTCTTGCCTGACACCTTCAAGACATGGACCAGCTCTGGTGGCCCCAAAGTGTGACTTGGTTGTTTAGACCGTGGGGGTCAAATAAGTTTTGGCCTTATTGCCGACCCTGCTAAGCAGGTCAATGAAACGCCCCGTGCCTCAGTTTCCCTGTTGAGAAATGGGGATTCACGTGAGCTACGGAGGTCAAGTGCTTATTAGCACAGCATCAGTCTCAGAAGAGACGCTTACCAAAAGCTACCTATTACCATGGAGGGCACTGTGATGATGCCAGACGTGATCTCACCACGCGTGCGAGGTAAGCCTCCAGGGGCTGCTCTAACTCGCGTCAAAGGACCCCCAACGCCCTTTCGGGGTGTTCCAGAGTCAACTGGGTTATTAATGCCTTTTGCATTTTAGTGGAGTGATGCCTCACTTCATCCAGCACTGCAGTTCTGAAAGGAGACTTCCTCTTAGAATGTTTGCCTGCTGATTACCAGAGAACACCCCAACCCAACGGTGTCTGCCTGTGAGGAAGCCTGGTTAAGGGATCCATGGGTCCCCTAAGTCTCTCCCCCACATGAGGTCTCTCACCCTAGAGAGAGGTCTCTGGCTATTTGCTAAATTGTATCAGAGCAAAATGAACCAAAGGGTATAGGGAAGGGGGGGCAGAAGGTGTGGACCAGGATGTGAAGTTAGTAACACCTTATAGATTCAATTTGCATTCCCCTCTCGATTTTAACCCAATCTACATGAGCTTTCCAAAATAGGCAGTCATTTGAAATCCTCCCACATGACAGACAGTCTTAAACATGTTAAAACACCATCCCTTTCACAGACCACACCACACAATGTGGTTTTAACTGGTTCTAGAATATTCTGATAGTGAAATATTTTCTGTTTCTGGGCCAGAACTGGTCATTTCTTCTTGAGAATATGATGTTTGAAAATCAGTTCCTCCTATTATAGATTTCTCCCTCAGCTTGTAGAAAATCCATGATTCCCTAAACATTGGTCTTTGAAAGCACATTGACTAAAATCTTCATGCTTAATTCATGAAGCGCAGTCTGGAGATTAGTGGAGCTGGACATAGACCAGGAATACTTTATCATATTCTAATAAGCGGAGGCTGAAAATTGCATTTCTAAAGCTACAGTATTAAAGGGCGCGCCACAAAACATGACCCAAACATAACTCAGTAGTTTTACAGTGTCTGAAAAGGCTTTGATATGATAAAGTATGCTGACGAGGGGAATAAACACAACTAGAAATTTCTGAATTTAAAAAGGAGAAAAGGGGGGGTGGGGGGGTGCTTGGCAAACATTCAGTATATTCGTGGAAAAATATATATTATAAACTCATATGTTGTGATTCCTATTAGACCAGTATTGACTACTGAGTCACGCTACAGAAGATCACTATAGCACCACAATTTAGGTGTGTGGAAAGCGTAAAAGCATGAGAGAGGAAAGAAAATAAATAAAGCAAGCCTAATGAGGTTAATTTGAAGATTTCCAGAAAAACTTAAGTGCTGGCTTTTCAACCTTTCTTAAAACAGGCCACCAGCATTGTTTCCAAAAGCAGGAGGCAACAAATATGGGGGACAAATGCTTGATGGTACAGCAGGGACACTGCTCAGAAAATGGTGCAGGATAAAAGCCCTCCCCCATGCAGGCAAAAATTATCTGCAAAATGATGGCGACGTGTAAAAGCAACCGTAGAATCCAAATACATAAATCAGTAGGGCGTATACACCCTGTGCAGTGCCTGGCACAGAGTAGGTGCTAACAAGGATCTGTTTGATCGACTGATTGATTAATGTGTGAGAAAGACAGCAAGCAATGGAAAACAGGTCCTGTGCATGCCACGAGAGCTATGGAGACTGTTGGATCTACTCTACTGAGTGCTTGCCAAGCTGTTTTCCCTTTACAAAGGCAGCCACTGATTAAAATAAACGAAGCATTAGGCCAGGAACAGTTTTCACAAAGTCAGTAGCTTCCAGCCAGCAAGCACTGGACCCAGTGGTGGGCTCCACTGTTTCTACGCAGGAGAAGGTGGAGGCGAGTAGCAGCAATCAGATCAGAAGGGAACGCGGTGCTAGGGGCCCAGAGGCTTTGTCTTTAAACTGGGGGAGCGTGGGTATTACTTAGACTGCGTTGTTTATTGGGGAAGGTGTCGGGGGATGCTTTGGAGATTTGGCCCATGGGGGGATGTGTGTGATCCCTACCTCTCAAAGCCAGCTCTCATCACTGCTGAGATCAGAGTAGAAAGATCAGAGCGGCCAAAACCTGCTGATTTCTATGATTTTCTTTTTATGGGTGTGCACTCACCACGATTGCTTCACTCACTTAAGGAGGCGGAGTTTACCCTGTTACTTTCAATCAGGCCCCGTTCACCCCCATCCCAATCTCCCTGCTGGCCTCTCGTGACATAGCCCATGCTTCCACCACCACCCCAAACAGGCCTCAACATCAGCAGACGTCAGCAGAGGAAGAGTCCTCTTCAGCTGGCTGGTCCCACTGTCATCCAGATGACACCTTAATTACTGCACACCTACCCCTACTCATGAAGGGCTAACATCTTGACAGGTGACCCACTGCCTCTCCAGGCCTAGCACTGAGCCTGCCAACGTAGGATCTCACAACCTATTCCTTGCGTGAAACAAATGAACAAACGAAGGCGGTGACTCCAAAACATCCACTCCTAAAGGGGGACTGCGGACATCATCTGTTTTGCATTCCACATTCACGTAAAAAAATAAAGTCTATGGTGTCTAGTATGTATATATACCAGTACGACTACAGAAAATTTGACTACTATAAAAAATGAACAGAAAGAACGAAGAATGAAAAGCTACCCATACCATTTAGCATTCTTCTCACTTTGAGTGTAAATTTCACCCCTCTGAACACTGAGGGTCTTTTCCATCCTACTGAATTCAGATTCTGACTGCAGTACCTGACACACCACCCCAAAGCTGTTCTGAGCACGGTTCACCGGCCAGAGGATCCTCACTGGCTGACCAAGAGGCAGGGGGTCCCGCTGGCTCTCTGGTGATCACACCGTTTACCTCGGAGAGGTCAGTGTGGCCAGGCGGTAGGGCCTGGGGACCCCACTCCTGAGAGGTGTGGCCTTAAATATAGCCACTCCAAGTCACGAATGGACATGTTGGTTGCAAAGATGCGGTGCGGGCTCGATCGATGCATGGCCCCAACCAGAATTACATGTCACGTGCTGGAGGGGGACAGGAGTCACGCAGCTGCCAGCCTGGGGCCACGAGAAGACTCTCAGAGGTGAGCCAGGAGGAATGGGCTTCCGTTCCAGCTTCAAGGGCGGGGAAGAGATACATTTCCAGGTGCTGATGTCCTTGTAGCCTCTCTCGTCCTGCTGCTGCCAGACCTTCCACCGGGAGCACGTTATCTGACTCCGCGTCGATTTCGGCAGCAGCTGTTGGCAGTGAGGCACGTGTCCACCCACCCTCAGTGGCTGCTTCTGCAAGGTTTGCAATGTCTTTCCCTGCAACTGCCACTGCCGCAGCAGTCCCATCTGTGCGGCCGCCTCCAGCTGGACGCCCCCGGGCCTCCGGGACAGAGATTACTCCCCTAAACAACGCTGGATCCCTGGGCCAGCTCCCTTTTCCCGGGGCCTTCAACGGTAAGGATGGGGTCATGGTGAAAGGGTACCACTGCTTGCCTGAGAGACCGGCCCTTCTTGCTCCCTTAATTGTAATTCCTTACCTGCAATATGCATCAGTCGGTATTTTAATAAACAGTGAGGGATCTGAAACAGAGAAACTATGAAAATGAAACTGCTTTAATTTACATCCCAAGTGACTGAGGATGTAGAATTCTCTGAATGCCAAATAAATAAAAACTGAAGTAAGTGTCAAGTCAGGGGTAGTCTTTGAGTTGTACAACGGGAGAAAGGAGTCAGGCGTGGCCCACGGCAACTTATTAGTCTCTATGCTCCCCCTGGGTTGCCCAGGGTTCCTTTAAATATAGAAAAGAGAACTGCACCAGAAATACCAGCCCCTTCTGGAAGGGAGGTGGGCATGCCACGGCTGATATGACCGGGAATGATGAGTCATGGCCAGCTGAGGACTGAGACTTTGCACGTGGGTTTGGCACTAGGGCGGGGTGGGCAGGGCCAGCTGTGTTCCAGCTGACATAAACAAGCCAGAAGGCAACAAGACGGCTTCGGGGTCCATCCTCCGCCCGCTCTGTCAAAGAGTCAGGTGACATGGAGAGAGGTCGGACCTTGTTCCAGCAAATACAAAAGTATGAGCTGATCTGAGGATCTGCTGCTCCAGAGTGTGGCTGAAAATAAGAGCCTAGGGAAACCTCGGGGACTGACTTCGCATTGCTGCATGGGGTGATGTGAACGGATGCACACACAGATGCCTATGGCTTCGCTGTGTGGGGGGGGTTAAAAAGGCCCCGAGGATTCCAGGAGATGAAACTGAGGACAGGTTAAAGGATAGGCATTAATAAGGCAGGGGAAAGAGCAGTTGAGACGCGGCTTTATAATGCTCTTGCAGCGGGACTTCATAAGCATTATCGCCTCTCATCCTCAAATGGACCCTCCCCATCCGGGAGAAGAAGAAACTGATACACAGGTGTTCCTGATGACACAAGCTGGAGATGGTGACGGTGGGACTCAGACGCTAAACTCAGGTCACCTGCCGCCCCCTCCAGTTGCTAAAGGAAGAAACCCAAAGACCATTTTTGTTTGTTTGCAGCGTGGAAATGTACGCACCAATGGATCCAGGCCCACAGGATACCATCAGCTTTCCCTCTCACCAGCCCTGTCTTTGTCTCATCTCTCCTTGTCTCTGATTCTCTTTCTCTGTATGCATGCGTACCTGTCTTCCTACACCGGCCCATCTCTCTCTTTTCAACAGACTGCCTTCCTCCGTGCTACGTGGGGAGACGCTACCAAGCAGCAGGGCCACTGGCTTAGCTGTGTAGGGTGAAGGCATGCAGAAGCCTTCCTCACCAGCTAGAGCGCAGAAGTCCCTGGAAGGACTCAGAGCGTCCTGGTTTTCTGCATGCTCAGTCCTCAACCCAGGGCTTCCGCCAGGAGACAGGCACTGGGATTGGTCAGACCTGGGTCAGGTGCCCATCCCCACGGCTGGGGGGTCGTGGGGGTCATTTTGAGACCAACAGACCTATCTTCACCACGAATAGTGAGACAGGTGCACCCCAAGCAAGAGAGGGTGCTGTGAGCAGTACAAGGGTGATGGGGAAAGATGCTGGACATCTTTAATTACAACAGTAAAAAATCAGGATAAAGCCCTGTGATCCTCAAAAGAATCGGGATACAGTGCAGGGGAGAAAGGCAGGCTGAGAGGCAGTGAACGGTAGGATGTGGCAGTGTTTCCAGGTGCCTTAGGCCACGGGGGCTGCTGTAACAGAACGCCACAGGCCAGGTGGCTTATAAACAAGGGACAGCAATTTCTCACACTTCTCGGGGCTGGGAAGTCCAAGATCAAGGCACTGGCAGATCCGGCATCTAGTGAGGGCCTGCTTCCTGGTTCACAGATGACTGTCTCCTCATTGTGTCCGCATGTGATGGAAAGGGCTGGAGAGCTCTCTGGGTCTCTTCTCTATGGGCACTACTGCCATTCATCAGGCTTGGCCCTCATGACCTAACCACCTTCCAAAGGCCTCACCTCCTAATACCATCCCATTTGGGGAATCGGTTTCAGCATATGAATTTTAGGGGACACAAACATTCAGTCCATAGCAGAAACCACCGGTGTGCCCCAACTATTCTTTTTCCCTTCTTCCTTGGCTACGGAACATCCGTATTTATTTATTTCCCTATTTATTTCCCTAGGCAGGAGTCAGGACTGAAGGCTGCATTTCCCAGCCCACCCGGCCATTGAGCCGCTAAACTGTGGCTATTGGGAAGGAAGCACAAGTCCTGGGAGGGACTTTCTAAAAGGCTCCTTGAAAGGGAGGAGGGTGGATTCTATTCCACGTTTCTCCTTCGTGCTGCCCGTCGTTCTGGACGGGGGGTTACCTTGAAGATGCAAGCAGTGCTGCCGAGCAGAGAGGTGCAGGCGGGGTCGCTGACGACTTCGTGGGGGGGCCAGGCCACCTGCAGGTGGCTCGTTTCCACTCCTCTTTGACGTGAAAGAATTTTACCACCCTTGTTGGGTCCTTGTTACCAGCAGCCAAATGCAATTCCTGATTTATCCACCTGGGTGCCAATCCAGGCCCGCCATGACCCTCCGGGCCCAGTTTCCCAACCTGAGCTGCCAGTAACAGCAGAGCTACCCTGGCTTCTTCGTCTCTCTCTTCGTCCCCTTGCTTCAGCCACCAGACACTCTGAGAATCCAGGGGCATGAGAAACAACGCCCTGTCTTAACGATGTAAATACTTCCATCGTCACATCTGTAATCCACGTGCACATCTACATTCCCATAGCTATCATTTAACTCAGGAACGCTCAAGCAACTGTATTTAGCTCAATATCATCAAGTGCTTGGATGTTTATTTGAGATTCTGCTACCCTTCCCCAAGTACCAGCTCTGGGCAGAATATACCTATTTTCTATTTGGGTAAATTAGAGTCTGACCTCTGAACAATGACACAGTAAAAACAAAACAAAATGGAACAAAGATAAGACATCTATTGTGCAAGAAGCTTCTTGACTACCAGACTTTTTTTTTTTTTTTAAATACCATGGTGTTCTTTATCTTCTCATAGGTACATCATATATTGTAATACGAAATGGATATTGACTGCAGCTGAGGTGGATATCCACGTGTATTGACCTCAGAGGTAAATATTGACCGAGACAAAGGTAAAATCGATGCTTACCTTGAGGGATAATAAATCTGGATATCTATTGAAATAAGAAGTCAATAGGTGCATTGTTACAAACACCGATGGTTATAGTCACTTGAGCAAATTTGTACAACGAGCGGTCAGTGGTTGTTTTCTAGAAAACTAGAGGCAGTGGAGGCAGTTCACAGAGGCTGCACTGACTGGCCATTTGCCTATTTACTCCTGTCTGTTTTGCTGCCAGCTAGCATTGGAGAGGGTAAATAACACCCACCCCCGCCACCCTGTCAAAGGAAGCAGCTCAGCCTCCATGTTCAAGAGGCAGTTACTGAATTAGGTGTTTGCATTGGTTACTGGAAGAAAAAATTGATGTGGGTATCCCCATTTTACAGCCTGGTAAACTGAGGCTCAGAAAACTTGAGAAACTCATCTGACAGAGATGATAAAGGGTGAAGCTCTAAATTCAAAACTAATTGATGTTAAACTTGTTATCTTTCTAACACATCACTGTCTGCTGATAACTGTAATAAAACTGGGACTTGGGAGATAGAAAGGTCAGAGAAAGGTGAATGCAGAGATCGGAGGGAGTGAGGAAGGGTCTGTTTGCGACAGAAAGCGACCATAACAACTTCTTTGCAAAAGTGGACAGGAAATTTCTGTGACTCCCACTTCCCATCACTGCTGTCAATCATTAGCATCATTACAGCTGAGTTTTGGTGAGTCATGACTATGGGCCGGGTACTGTGGTAAGCATCTTACAGATCTTCTCTTGATTAACTCTCATAACCCTATGAGGTCACACAGTAGATAACTTGGCCATCTATCCAATATTCATTCTCCATTTCTCCCTTGATGGCTGAGCCCTATTTTGGTCACTCATCCCTCCTCCACCACACAGACTAAAACTGGGCCATGACTCCTCAGGGGCCTAAGCTCCCGGTCATGGTGGGTCCACATGCTTCCCTAGAGACTGTTGATACACAGCCATTTGATACAATTCTGGCCAATGAGATGTGAGCGTAAGTCTGTTGAGGGGCTTCGGGGAAAGGTCTCCTTGTTCCTGAGAGACACAAAAGAGAAGAGAAGGTGTCTTTTCTTCCAGCACTGTGCTTACTGGTTCCCGTGTTGGGAATTGCTGTAGCCATTCTGAAAATGTGAGGGAGACTCTAACTGCGGAAGAGACTGATGGACACCTCAGGGAAGTGGAGCCAGATCAGGACGTGTCACCTCTGTGACCACCCTACTTCTGGACTCCAGATTAGATGGGATAACACACTTCCATACTACTGAAGCCACTGCAAGTTGAGTTTCCTGTCATATGCAACCCAGAGCACCTCAACTGATACACGTAGGGGCCATATTATCCCCCTTTTAGGCAGGAGAGATCTGGGCTTAGGGATGTTAAGCGTTACATGGGGCAACTAGTATGGTCTAACTCCACAATCTGAGTTCTTAACTGCTCCTCTGCAACCTTCCCAGGCATGCTTCCCATTTGAGGATAACACCGTAATCTAGTGGACATCGGGCCCTGCAAATGAAATCACCAGGACTGGCACTGATCCCCTCTATCTGACCTTGCAACTCCTTTCTGTAAGCATTGTATAAGAGACACCCTCCCAATACCTACTCCCTTCAGAAGCCCTGGGTTTCAGAACTGTTTTACTGAATAATAAGACATTTCTCCCTGCCTTAACATATAAACTGCTAGAGAACTTGGTTATGTTTCCTCAACACCCAGCGATGCAGTTTATCAAAAGGCTTCCGCTCAAGAAGCATTCCGTGTGCTTTCAATTCTCCTTGTCCAACCTATTCTTTCTTCCTCACTGGAACAATCCCTTTTATTCTCCAATGTGCAGCAAAAGCGACAGAATTAAAGGGCGTTTCCTCCACTCTCCTTGACCATGACCGCCATCTTGGATCTACCTTCCACACCAATAAACTACCATGATGAACCTCCTATAAGAGTATCCAACACACTGGATTCCTTCAGTAATCCTCCACTGAGTTCCTGCTAGCTTTTTCCTGTATGTGTTTCTCTCCTTAAAGACAGGAACTGTACTTCATTTATTTATGTAATCCTAGGACCCATCACAGTATCTGACACATGGGAGCAAGCACAGAATTTGCTTATAATTATAGATCTCAGGTAGGGTAGGAGGAGTCATGAACAGCTGTCTTTTCCCAGAGATCCCTAGGGAAAATTCCAACGAATAACAACTTCCAACAAAGACCCTCTTCCCCTAGAGTTTTCCATCTTTTCTCATCTTCTAGCTAAGAAGTAGCATCTCGGTTAATCCCCTGGTTTCTTATTCTACAGAAAAAAAAGAAAGGGAAAAAAAAGCCAACAGACAGGTTATTGCACAGTTAAACTACGGGAAGCCAAAAGAAAGTGAAGAATCACACGCTCTAAGCTCCATCTCGCCTTCATAAGTCTGTATTTTTACAGGAAATCAGGGTACCTTATCATCCATTTATTGGTTATCTTTATGCCATTACCATAAACTCACACTTAAGCAACAGCCTCTCTACTGTAGCTTCTCTGCAGTGTCCAGGGGCCCTTGCGAGAGGCACGCCAGGGGAGTCACTGAAGAGTCCAATCCACCGAGGGCCCACATTCAACAAAAAGGCAAAGACCTTTGGACGCAGACCGAATTATACCACAGACTTTCCATGGTTCTCCCACTTGTAGATGGCAGACTGTGGGACGTCGTGGCCTCCATAACTGTGTGAGCCAATTCCTACAGTAAGTCTCCTCTGTTTGTCTGCCTATGTATGTATGAGTGTGTCTATCCATCCATCCATCCATCTATAATCCTATTGGTTCTGCTTCTCTGGAGAACCCTGATACAGGTAGTTGGGTCAGATGAAATAAATGTATCAATATGGCGGCCACATTCGCAAAAAGAGACATCGCAGCGTGGCTACTAAATAATACAGATGGGAGACAAAGTAGGGAATGGTCATTTCTTCCTGGAAGGCTAAGGTTCTCCCCCTCCTCCTCCTCTTCCACCATGACCACCACTACCACCACTACAAGGAAACCTGCGTATCTCCACAGGGACCATTCTGGATGTCTCTATCCCCAGCACCTTGCTCAGTGTCTGGTACATAGTAGGTGTTCAATCAATTGACGTTAGGTAAGGTGTTAAAGGTATGAAGAGGTACCTAGGACACCTGAGCAGGAATGAACACGAGACAAGGGTTCAGGGGACAGAATGACCTCACTTTCTCTGAGCCTCTGTGTCCTCAGAAAAAATGAACTAAACCCATCATGCAAGTGGCTTTTGTTAAGTTTCATGATTCTAGTAATATGAGCTTCACTCCTGTTCATGACCTGCTTCAAGCAAGTTACGAAGCCACTTCAGAGTCCAAGAAAGGGTGGATTTTGCTGCTGAGCCAGAGCTTCCTGACAGCCAGGCTCATCTGAGTACACAGCAGCCCCATCCCCATCCCCCCAGGATAGCAACTCAGCGGTTCACCAGTGGCAGCCTCAGGAAATCAGGCTGCTAATTTAAGGCGATGGCCTGAATCTTCATTATCTGCACCCAAAAACCATAAGTCAGGTCTCCTTCTGTTTGCCAAATGCTACAACCCATTCGCATTAGGGGCTATCGTCACCTGGAGAGTATTCCAAGGGCTTCAGCTGGAGCAAAAGAGCCCCCCAGGGAAAACCTGGCCCTGCACCTCACCAACACTGACCCTCCCTGCAGCCGTGCAAGGCCCGCCAGCAGCAAAGCAGCCAGTGCCACAGTAAAGTGCAGTCATAGCCACACAGGGAACAGACATAAGGCTGACTTTAATTGCAGGGTCATAGGAGTATTTTATCTAATTGCCACAACTACAAAAGAAGAGGTTAAGTCCCTTGAAGACACTCATCATTTCCAAGAGAGAGGCCCACTTGGTTTACATAACCACCAGCGAACATGCAGAAAAACATGCACTTAAGAGACTTAATGTTTCCTGACAGCAATGAACTGGCATTCACTGGGACACTTTGCACATTTCCCAGGAAGAAGTCCTGGCACGAGGATCATGCAACAGTTCAAGACCGCACCAGCTAACCGATGAAAGCTTGGCTCCGGCTTCTCAAGGACAAGGCGATGGCCACGATTGAGCGCCCCCCTGTCTGGGCCACTTTGCTCCCTCTATTCCCCACACCGATGACTCCAAACACCTGGTGGGTTCAATGCCAAAGAAAGTGACAGTTCTTCTGATCAACAGCTCTGTTTACAGTAATCAGGGGAGGGCAGTGAGCTAGTCTCACGATGCCAAGTGATCGCATGTTTTCAGGATAATCAATAAGACACTTATCTTGAAAGATTCGTGCAAGTTTGGAATCAATTATGAATGGGATGATGATAAAACTCCAGGAGAGACTTGCTGGATTTAAAAAAAATTCTCATCAGAGAGTCAGGCTCCATTTCGTTAGTTTCTCTGAAATGTTATATACATTTAAAAATGAACACTCACTCTACTACTATGCGATTATCAAATAGCGAGATTACCTCATGATTTAGGAGGGATTTTCAAATTCAGACTCTGTGGAATCTTGGGATAATATCTTTCAGGTTTAAAAAAAAAAAAAAGGAGGAGGGATTTCCCATCAAGGGTATGAGGGGTTGCAATGTCATATACAGTAGAAATGGCCTGAATTTTAGACGCAAACGAACGTTTACTCTGAAAGTAAGGTTCTACCAGTTAAAGATAGATGGTCTTGGGCATGTTACTTAATCTCCCCAAATCAAAATTTCCCTACATCAAAAAGAGGACAATGGCATCGCAGTCGTAGGGTTACGGTAAAGTTAAAATGAGATTCTCCATATGAAAAGTTTACCATAATCCCAAGCAGTGCAATAGGCACTCAGTAAAAGTTAGTTATTCCTAATGTTGGAGTCCTGACTTGGTCACCTTGAGCAAGTGACTTCATCTTTCGGGTCACCACTGTCTCATTTCTCAAATGGAAATATGTTGCAACAAACATGTTGCAAGGCGGTTGGGGAATTAAATTAGATAATGAACAAAATAGCATCTGATCTTACAACTGGCACATGATAGATACTAAAAATGATAAGTAATGGTATGGAAAAAATTCGTTGTTTTCCCTTTACCCTCACACTTATAAATCTTCTGACACCAGATGAGTGGGGTTTGTCCCTCAGCAAGTGAATCTCTGAGACCAGCTGGGTGTCCTACAATTCAGTTCCCTTCTGACACTGATAACCAGAATAGAGCAGACCTCAGTCCCACAAGGCTGCCTCTACTTCAGATGCCAATCTCGAACAGTTGGTCCCAAGGTCACCCAAAACTTCCGTCTGACTTGCTTACAAATGGGAGGTTTCCACCACCTCCTTCTTAGGTTCCACGATTTGCTACAGTGGCTCACACAACCAAGGGAAGCAGTTTCCTTACTATTGCCAATTGATTACAAAGGCTATTGTGAAGTGTACAAATGAACGGCCAGATGAAGAGATGCACAGGGTCAGGTCTAGAAGGGCTCTGAGCACAGGAGCCTCTGTTCCCCAGGAGTTAGGGGTGTCACCCTCCCAGCTCATGAATGTCTTCACCAACCTTTAATGTAGGGATTTCTCTGAACCCTGCAATGTAGGGATTTTTACGGAGGCTCCATCATGTAGGCAAGATGGATTACTAACTCAATTTCCAGCCCCTTCCATCTCTCCAGAAAACGGAAGGTGGGGCTAAAATTTCCAAGCTTCTACTCACAGCTTGGTTTTTCTGGTGACCAGATCCCATCCAAGGGCCCATCATCAGTTGCCTCATGAGGACAAAAAATGCTTCTACCACCCAGAAAAGTCCAAGGGATTTAGGAGATCCCTGTCAGCCACTCCTATCACTAAGGAAATGACAAGGGTCTCGGGAACCCTGTGTCAGGAACCAGGACCAAATACCAAATGTTAGCAGGAGCCAGGGGCAGAGACATATATATATGTGTGTGTGTGTGTATATATACATATACACACACACACACATATATATACACATATATATATATATATATATATATATTTCTAATTATTCCACAATAATATTCGACTAGAAAAACTTGAAAGAGAAGCAAGAAATCTAGTCTCACCTCTCCGTTTCACAAATAAGGCAACTGGAGCTCAGAGAGACTTATCTTGCCTCAGGTTACCTGGAACACTTATTTCACAGGTGGGCCTGGACCAAACCTCTCGGGAGGAAGGAAAGACCTGTGGCTGGGATGGGAGCACAGGACAACAAGAGATTCCAGAAGCTGAACCATAACGCAGGGCCGTGGAATCAGGCCGAGCTCTATCCTAACTGGAAATCTGCCCATCTGGGGATAAAGGGGAAGGGAGAGGAGCCAGGCCTCCAGGAGGAAGCCAAGGCTGAGCCAGGCAGAGGAAAAGAGACTGTTATGTGAAGTGACTTTGAAGAGGGAGCTACTTAAGTCAAGCAATCGTGGTGAGACCACCAGGCGTGGCAAAGAAGAGAAGAGAAGAGAAGAGAAGAACGTGGAAAACAGGGAGCCATGTGGGAGCCCAGGGCCTGCCTGACTCACACCAAGCCCCTGCCCCCCGCCTCTGGCCAGTGGAAGACCAGCTGGGGGCCCATCCGTGGATCCAGCCTTGGGGAGCTGGTCGAGGGCTGCATGAATAAACCCCACAACTAAGAGGCGGGTCCCCAAAGAGACAGAGGGCGAAGACATTGCCAGGCTGTGGTGATGGTCTCCATTCAGCTCAGGATCCTACCCCCGGGGAGCGGCCGCCACGGCCCGGCTCCTCTTGGCCCCGAACAGATCAACATTTGGCCTGAGCTTGCCAAGGACATATTATGGGCCACCCCGCTTACTCTGTCCCTGTGGCCAGAAATAGCCCAGGGGTGGTCAGAACCACAGCATTATAAATGTGACACTGTATTTAGTTCACACGGCCACGGCTGAAGAACTTCTTTTGAGGTTCAGGTTTTAAGGGATGGAGCCCTAAACTGCCCCGAATGGGCCTCAGCAGAATCCAGAAGCAGCCCAGCGGTCACCTCTGCCTTCCTCCAGCTTCACTGCCCCACCCTTAGGCACCTCCTCACTCGTTGGGGAAACCAATTTTGTGCTTTGACCGTGGCAGGAGGAAAACCCTCTCCAAGACTGGCAAATTCTCTCAAATGATTTCCGTTGAGGTACTGCTTCCATGCAGTGAAGGGCGCAGCTACGAAGTGTACAGCTTGATGGGCTTTTACGTGTGTACACGTGCATGTAATCATATCATCAGATCAACACAGGGATCACTTCCAGCATGGCAGAGGGCACCTCCTGCCCCTTCAAGATCAGCGCCCCTCCCTCACATGGAGGTGTCTTGGCTGCTGTTGACCTTTACATTAATGGAATCATACTCTGCACCGTTCTGAGCGTCTGGCTTCTCTCACTCAGCCCTCAGCCTGACTCCCAGACTTGATAATGTCTATAAAAATAGCCCATCCGCTCACCTGGCTGGGGCTTCCGTTGTGCGCTGGGCTCAGAGCAATCCTCATGTTTAATCCTCGCTGCAATCTCAGGAAATGGCGTACTATTCCAGTTTTACTGATGAGGAAATGTTAAGTGACCTGGTGGCCAAATCCCGAGGCTGGAAATCAGCATCTTGGGATCATGGATTCAGAGAGTTTGGACCCCAAAGTCCATATTCTTTCTTCTCGGCCAATTTGCTATTGACTCTTGACACCAGGGTTGTGAATAATTCACGGGAAGCCCTCCTGACAGTGTCTGACACACCATATGTAGCCATAACTATTAGCTAGGGCGAGGATGACGATAAAGGTGATGAGGACGATTACTCCGGGCCTTGTATTAATGCTGGGGAAGCAGAAAGGAACAAGACAGACATGGTCTGGGGCCTCAGGGATCTGACAGCTCGGTTCACAGTACATGCAATACACAGGTAAGTAACTTTGCAATGATAAGTTGTGATTATGCAGGGAGGGGATGGGTTGCTCTGGGCCACAGTGCACGGTGATGCTCAGGCAGCATTTCCGCAACAGTGTTTTTCTTCTTGAACCGGAGAACAAGGAGGCTGGGGACCTTCAGCAATGTCACAACAGCAGCTACTGAAGATGCCTAAAACATTTCCCCCAAAAGGTACGCAACACTAACCAGCTTTGCTCTAATAAAGCTCCTCACCTGAGAGGCTCAATTACATCTGCAGTGGTCTCTTCAGAAACAGCATTTAAAAGGCAGCTTTGCCCTTGACTCTTGATTCTGCATGTCAGAAGCACTTAACTCAAAAACCTCTGGATTACCAACACCAGATCAGGGCATCTGCTCGCAAGCCAGACCGCCCCCTGTCTGACGCTCTGACACCAAAGGCACTTGCATTATCATGTTATCACTGAGACAACTGCAGCTTGGAAAGGTGAGCATGGGACCCTGATATTCCCAGGCCTCCTTTCAAGGAAGCACTGCCAAGTACATCTTCCGCGAAACCTACGATCCCTGTTCCATTTTATGACCTGGGATTCTGCTTCAGAAAAACCAAACCAAACCAAAAAGAAATTTTTTAACTCCTCTTACTGGATTCACTGTGACTCTAAATTTCTCTGAAGATGCTGGAGTGGGATCTCATCTTAACTGATGAGGCTAGGTTCTAGAGTCGGTACATAAAAGCAAATCTGAATGTCGCCAGAATTACTCTTGAAATGCTAAAATATCCTTTGGTGCTGTCTCCATCTAACCAAGAGAGCCAGTGTTTGTTCCAGCGCTGGCTCAGATCCACTCCTCTGGTTGAACTACTGGTTAAAGCAGCTGCCTTAACCGGTAGTTTAACCAAACTACCGGTTAAACCAGTAGTTACTACAGACCAGGTTACTACACAATTCACATGAGCACCTCACGTTCAAGATGCTCCAACTAAGAGACGCACAAGGACACAGATTCCAAAAACAAAAGATTCCCTTCTTCTTCGAGCTCTGTGCTCAGTGTGGAGAAGGGAGAAGGCCACCAGCACTATGGGAATTCCTGTTCGTCTTGCCTAGTTAAATCAGGGTAGGTTAAATGTGTACTGAATGGAAGGCACCGAATCTCTGCTTAAGACTGGGACATCTCAATGGCAAGGTCCTTCTTTTCATCATCGCCATGTCCTCAGAACCAGCAGACCTCCTGCACACAGAAGGTTCCTCCTTCAACGTCAGTGGAACGCCCTCTCATAATTAACCTACCAAATGACAGGCCATCAGGACATTCTGCAGTCAGGGGCAGGATGAGGATACACAGATGAGAGGAGCTGGGAGCCAAAGTCTGGCTCAACGTGACGAAGACCTTTCGAAGAACTATAACTTTGCATAGTAACAAGTTTACTACTAAGCAGGGGTCATTAGTCATCTACCAGATATGATGCAGCAGAGAAAAATGCACTGGGCTGAAGTTGGACTAGTCAACAACCAATGGAACAATGATATTTTTGTGAATATGGTCAGTGGTCAACAAATAATAAGAAATACAAGGACCGCATATAGTTTTCCATAAGGCTAAATAGCTCTGAATTTCTAAACTGTCCTTACGCAACAAAAGACAATGTTGGCAGGCCAATCAAGGTCAACTCGTACGAAGTATATGACTTTTGACAAAATAAACCTCAAATATAAGCAAACACTGGTATTCCCTATTTATAACGGATATGCTTGGATGCTACATGTTCATCTATGTTAATACAATTAACATTTTCATCTACATCCAACAGTAACCTCGGACTGCAAGCATAACATAGCCCAACAGCAACTGCTATCAAAGGTATAGATCTTACTTTATTTTTACCTTCACCTGACATACTATGGCCGTGTATTGACCACTTAGGAACATTCTTCTGGCCGTAAATCCAATCAATAATTCACTCGTGCAGAACATATAACTGTACATTTTCTGCTCATACAAACCCGTTGATGATGAGTGCCGATCAGAGAGCAGAAAACCAAAGCCATTCATGCACCCAGTGTCCCTTCTCGGAGGACTAGCCTGAAAATGATCCTCGTCCTGCCTACAAATGAAATATTTAAAACAATGTTTTGATGCTCCGAGTTATACCTGACATATTTGTCGATTTTCCCAGACGTTGGGAGTGATTAGATTTGGGGGTCAGTTGCTCTAAGGTCATGTGCAGACCACACCTTTTAATTTCAAATAGAGGATGACAAACCTGATAAGCAAAACTTTATAAAATAAAAGGATATGAAATCAACTTACACTACTAGTTGGTATGGGGAAAACTTTTGTATTAAGTCCCGTCACCTAAAGGTACGGAACCCGGTGTTACAAGAGTTAATTTTCGTGACAAGTAACCTTGATAAGTTAAGGCACCTAGAAAACGTACTGTTATAAACTACTTCAAACCATGGAGAACGTTTATTCTCGATGAGGGAGGGGGGCAGAGGGGAAAGAGAATTTGGCTTCATGTTTACAGGCGTTTATTGGTAAAGAACCTATTCTTAGGGGTTCACAATAAATCTGGAAAGATCATTACCCACGATCGTGCAATGGACAAGACCGGCAGGCGGGTGGTCAGAACTGCAAAGGGTTAAGCTATAAAGACAATGAAACGGCCTAGAAGTTCTTTAAAACTCAATTAAAATAAAACCAGTTCCTGTTAGTTTTTCCAATCCAGATTTAAGACTCATTCTGTATTATCTATTCATATGAAAAAGGGTACAGAAATTGAATTTTGAATTATGCTAACCCATCTTCTCAGCTATAGAAAACGGTGGCTTCCAGCCCGATGAATACAATGGCTACATGTTCAAGACCCTTAATTATCTAATTAATGTAGTGTCATTTTAGCAATTAGTTCAAATGACCATATGTAACTTTTTTCTTTATAAGATCACAGCTGTAAATATTTTTTAAAATACTTGTTATACGTGCCATATCCTGTGCATTAAAGATATATAATTCCGATTAAAAACAGAAAATGACCAAGAAAGCTTTTAAACTAAAACAAACACCAAACCAACCCTAATATGGGCAATGGCTGTTTTTCATACGATTAAACTCATATGGTAAGTTCACAGATATCCTATTGAACTACAGTTGTGACCAGGAATTACTACCTGGGTTGGCAGATATTATCAAAGGAAATTCCAAGGCATGTTTGGGGTGGGGTTAAGAGCAAGATGAAGGCCCTAATAAATGGCATTATAAAATGAATAATAATTAGAAAAACTCTTCACAGAAGACTGCTCTTCCTCCCCATCTTCTCCCACTGTGGAGCTGAATTTTAACTTTAAATTCTTCATTGACTCTGCAACTCAGAGAGTGCACAAGTTGCTTCTATAATCTACTAATCCCAGGGCTTTTGGATTCCAAAGCTAATGCTGTAGAAAAGTATACTCATTCTAAAGAAATCATTTCAGGGACTTCCCTGGTGGTGCAGTGGTTAAGAATCCGCCTGCCAGTGCAGGGGACACGGGTTCGAGCCCTGGTCCGGGAAGGTCCCACATGCCACGGAGCAACTAAGCCCGTGCGCCACAACTACTGAGCCTGTGCTCTAGAGCCCGCAAGCCGCAACTACTGAGCCCACGTGCCACAACTACTGAAGCCCGCACGCCTAGAGCCGGTGCTCCGCAACAAGAGAAGCCACCGCAATGAGAAGCCCGCACACCACAACGAAGAGTAGCCCCCGCTCGCCGCAACTAGAGAAAGCCCGCGCACAGCAACGAAGACTCAATGCAGCCAAAAATAAATAAATATTTTTTTTTAAAAAAAGAAAGAAATCATTTCTGTGCCACTTGTCTGGTCCCTCTATTTGGCAATCCGTCCATGATGGGATCATTGGTTAACATCTCTGGACATCTGTCATGATCTCTCTCGTTTCTGATGGGCCAAAACCGGGTTCTAAGGAGATGTTATTTATTTGGGAACACAGAGACAGTCATCTGTAATTGGTGAGGATTAACTGAAATCCTCCGTTGGGGGGGAAAATTTAGCAAATATGACCCTTGCTTTTAAAGAGCCTGTAATCTGATGGAGAAAGCCAGGGCGTGTGTGTGCGTACACACACACACACACACACACACACACACACACACACACACACAAAAGAGTAAGCCCAGCACACACACACAAAAGAGTAAGCCCAGAGTTCTTGGAGGCTATTGTGCCTTAAGCGCTGTGCATTATTTAGAAAACTCCTTCACAATTCCTGGAGTTTTACCATGTAGAAGTGAAGTCTATAGTTTGTAGTGAAATGGCAATGCTTTCCTTGGGTCTCAGGGAGGCTTCAAGGCAGTCTTAGTTCAAGGAGAGGAGAAACTGCCATTTTTCAAGCACTATTATAGTCCAGATATCACTGTAAGGGATTTAAAGATATTGCTACCTATTTCATTTCTCACAACTATCTTGCAAGGTCGATGGTGTTTGTTTTCTGAAGAGGTGGAACTCAAATATTTCTCAGCCCATTTCTCCATCTGTAATGGAGTAGAGGGAGAGGCTCTCCCAGACCCCATCAACTCTGAAATTCCACACCCTGCAGCTTAGGGATTGCCTGGCTGGCTTCCGCTACTAACTGGAATTCCGCCACCATGGTCCCACTGCACATCTCTGCTCTTCTCTTGACACCCTTCTTCCTCACCAGCCTCATCTTCCGCTGCTTCCTACCCCATGGTGCATATTCGATTAAGAGTATAAACCTGCATTTCTCCAAAGAAGACATACAGATGGCCAAGAGTCACAGAAAAGATGCTCAATATCACTAATTATCAGAGAAATGCAAATCAAAACTACAATGAGATATCACCTCACACAAGTCAGAATGGCCATCATCAAAAAGTCTACAAACAATAAATGCTGGAGAGGGTGTGGAGAAAAGGAAACCCTCCTACAGTGTTGGTGGGAATGTAAATTGATACAGCCGCTATGGGGAACAGTACGGAGGTTCCTTAAAAAACTAAAAATAGAACTACCATAAGACCCAGCAATCCCACTCCTGGACATATATCTGGAGAAAAACATGGTTTGAAAGGATACATGCACTCCAGTGTTTGTTGCAGCACTGTTTACGATAGCCAAGACATGGAAGCAACCTAAATGTCAATTGACAGATGAATAGATAAAGAAGATGTGGTACATATATACAATGGAATATTACTCAGCCATTAAAAAGAATGAAATAATGCCATTTGCAGCAACATGGATGGACCTGGAGATTATCACACTAAGTGAAGTAAATCAGACAGAGTAAGACAAATATCATATCACTTATATGCAGAATCTAAAAAAAAAATGATACAAACAAACTTATTTACAAAACAGAAACAGACTCACAGACTTAGAGAACAAACTTATGGTAACCAGGGAGGAAGGGTCGGGGGTGGGGGGAAGATAGATTGGGAGTTTGATATTGACATGTATACACTGCTATATTTTAAATGGATAACCAAAAAGGACCTACTGTATAGCACAGGGAACTCTGCTCTATACTCTGTAATAACCTAAATGGGAAAAGAATTTGAAAAAGAATAGATGTTGTATATGTATAACTGAATAACTCTGCTGTACACCTGAAACTAACACAACATTGTTAATCAACTATATTCCAATATAAAATGAAAAATTTTTAGAAGAGTATGTACCTGCACGGCTCCGAGAATCCCATACGTTTCCGTTTCTCTGATCCTTCTGCCTGAGTAGCCCTTCCTTCCTTTGCCTGCCTGGTGAACTTGGTTCACCATTCAACTTAGCTGAGATACCACCTCCTCCTGGGAGCCTGCCCTGTTGCTCCCTCCCACTTCTTACTCTATGTTCTCCATATCTTAAGCACACTTAGATACTTAAATAAATTGCAGCAGAGTGTGACCTATCTCCCTCCTTGACTGACCTGTGAGTTCCTTAAGAACAAAGCAAAACCCGCCCCTTTATCCCTAGTGTTTATTACAGTAACATCCATACCACAGGAGCTTCATAGTTATTGCCGAACTGTTAAATGGGTTTTTAACAGCTCCAAAAAATAGGAACAGAAAGAAAACCAGGACTGAGGTGGGAGAGCAAATGTGATGAAGTACCTGACAATATGAAAAAAGAGAGAAAGAAACCAAAACTATGAAAAGCACCACCCCCCCAAAAAATGCAGAAGAGGTATGATGTGACCTTCTTAATGTTATGACTTCTTTTGCGGTGTAGGTTTCTGAAAAGCAAGACGTGTCATAAGTAATATTAACAATCAACAAAGCTGTAACAGCATTACAAATGACATCCATTTGTGGGGATGTACCCTCACCATTAAACCTGTTTCCAAACAAGCATTCTGCAGGAGATAATACACATTCTAGGTGTCAGAGCTGCAATTCTGGAAGCCACACAGAAAACCAGGTTTTCAGAAAACCATGAGGTTGCATTCATTTTCATTTACTTATAATGTTGATGTATCATATTGATTTTTTTCCAAATGACCCATAGCTGGAAGTGAATTTCTTTCACACAGTTCATAACAACCACATATCTATCTATCTGTCTATCTATCTATCTACCTACCTACCTACCTACCCACCCACCCACCCATCCATCCATCCAACTATATATTTGGATTTGGTATATACGTACATACACCAAATCACTGCATGCTAAGAGACTAATCCAATGGTATGAGACTATTTTTAATTGTCAGAAAGGTAAAAAACCATCAACAACAGCTTTAACTGTCTTGTGTTAGGGTCAGACAGCAACTAAGTACTTTCTGAAGCAGGTGGTCAGTGATGTATGCCCAACCATATAATAAAGCGTCTACAAGAACAAAAGCTCCATATATTTTTTTCCTTTGAAATGTGGATCCATGGGGTAAATGTTCTTGTGAAAATATTAATTAGCGAGTCTTGGTTGTTGGGAAAGAACTGTGGCCAGAAGGGTACAAGTGATAGCAAAAAACATATTTGAATACATCCCATCAAAGTAAAACCCTGAAACTGAATTACCAATGACACAAGCCCAAACAAGGTCTCCTGTGCATGTGCTAAATTGAAAGTCATACCATTGACATTCCCTAGACACAGATTCTTCACAACGTGGCAGCTTCTCCGAGACAGCCAGGGTAACACAAAGAGAGGGCCAGCACACGGCACTCCAAAGCTATGAACCGGGACTTATCCAAAATGTGTTGATGGGGGTGCCAAGGATGAATGTGGGGTACAACCTTACCCATTTAAATGGTTTAGTAACTAAAGCCGAGAAAGGTTAAGTAAATTATCCAATGTCACAAAGCTGGGAAGTGGAAGAGTATGGAGTTAAACTCTAGCTGGTCTGGCTCCAAAGTGAGGAGTCATACCCAGTGGTGTTTGAACTTCCTTCTTGGTGAATTCGGGGCTGGATGAAAGGAAAGCCTCCAGACGAGCTGGTGTCGGGGCACCTATACTCACAGTGGCAGGGCGGGAACTTAGGGGACAGGTGCTGGAGGCTCTATTCTAAAGAAGGCTAATGTGAACAAGCTATTAAAACACTTTAATTTCATAAAAGTATACTTTATATTTAAAATATTAATACACTGAAACCCAGAAAAAAATATATGTATATATTTTGTTTTTGTTGTTGGATATATATGTATATATATATACACATATCAAATAAATCCAAAATTTATATATAATATAAAAATATATTTTTACATATCAAATACATGCAAAAGACTACACAGAAAGTTTATTCAGCAAATATTCACTTTTCATCCTCCTACCTCTTTGGAAGGTGTAAAATTCACCACCTGAAGTTGGGCTTGGCCACGTAACTGGCTTTGGCCAGTGAAATGTGAATGAAAGTGATGGGCTATGCTAACCCCGAGTCTAGCCCTTCCAAGGCATCAGGAGCTACTGTTCCCACCACGGGAAGAATGTGCCCTAACTCACCACTTGCAGCCTGAGCTCCAGAGCGAAACTGGTGAGGCAAGGCCACTGTAGCCGGACTAGTCACTCCATTTTGGGTGGTTCGTTACACAGCAATAGCGCAGAGTAGAGACGGGATGGAAAAGACAAGGGTCAAGTGATATAAAAGTGAGCAGAGAGCAGCACGGATAGGGCGGTAGAGGGGCAGACCTCAGAAGCATTCTTGAGAAAGGATTCAGATGCTCAAACCAGCATTTTTGGTCCCTGATCTCATAGGTATGCACCTTCACCACACGCATTTACAGAGACTAAAATAGAAAGACACCTGCCTCGTGGAGAATGAAGAATACTAGTACCGTTCAAGCCCAACACCTCCAAGCAAGAAAAATACGCACGAGGCATCAACAAAAATCACACCATAGCTCTATTCTGAACTGACAGCAATGTCTTTTGGGAGGAGAACTTCAATTGTTGGGTATACATTTTGGACCAAAGAAAGAAAACTGGACATCTCGTGAGTTCTGGAAAATCATGGAAGCATTATTTGTTGCAGAGAAGTTGGTGAAACGTAGAAGAACTGGAAAGAAGGCCATTTAAGAGATTTCCCAAGATTATGGCGATTACTTCTTCCCTTTAAATGCAGAGTATATTGAAGTTTCTTTTAAAAATTCATACGGGAGAATCACTCTACTGCAACGGTACGAGGGAAACTGTCAGACAACATTCCCAATTCAATATTATATTGTGCGTCAAGAAAAGATTTCCATATATTCTAGATTAAAAAAAACCCTCATAAATAAATGATAATCCAGTGGCATGTTCTGAAAAATGAAAAAATAATTTTGTGTTTTCATTTTACTCCACAGAGGAAAATTTAATCTCTCTTTTAATACAGCATGTTTTATATAAACAGGTAAAAGATGTAACCTTATGAAAATTGATTTTTTACATGCTTAAAAATGTCCCTTGCAGTATTTATCTAGGCATTTTCCATCCAAGGGTATAAAGGCATCACACGTTGATAACTTCACCATGTGGGGTTAAAAGCAAATGCAGTTATTGTGATTTGATTTGACAAAATTTTTCTTCATAGCGCTAAGAATAATCAAGACGAGACAGCGGTGTTGGCAGTGTGCTGTCCATTATCAAGGTTATGTTTTCAAAATGGCATCATCATCTGCAACAGTGCCAAGCACAAGGTAGGCGCTTCCTAAATGTTTGTCAAATGCAAGACTTAAGGGAAGCAATGGAGAAAAATTAAATGCCCCTGTCCAAAGCAAAGTCGACGTCACAGGATATTAGGATGGGGTAAAATCAGACCATCTGGGTCTGCCATCAATGCAGAAATCCTCTTGCATCCGGGTTTCCCAAGCATCCCTTGTTGAGTACTGGATTTCAGATTGACACCACACCCTCAGGACATCTCATATTGTGGAGACAAGCCTATCACAGTCTACTGTCCTCTAAACAAATATCTCCTAAACACCCATTTTAGAAATCCCAAGGAAAACCAAACCAAACCAGTTCTGCTGTACTGTCTGTCTTCTCCTCCAGGGGCAGAACTGGCGGAGAGATGACTTCTCATCCCTGCTGAAAAGAGGCTTCAGGACTGCAGTTAACTTAAAAGTCTCTCCTTCAAAATCTTCCTGCTTTAACCCGAAGCCTTTAGGTGGCAGCTTTTGAAAGCAGACCTGGCCCTGAGACTCCGCTGGCTTCTTTGCCGCCCCCAGGGAGGCAGCTATCACAGACAGCCCGAGGTGGGATTCCCGTTTTAGAGGGCTGGTGGGCATTAATTGGCAGCAAAAAGGAGCAGGGGCACCTCAAGTTGTGGTGGACGAACTCTACTGAGGCTGCACACAATCCCTGCCTGCTGTTTACACCTCTGGGTACTTCCCTCCCTCTGCGTGCGGGCAGGACCTGTGATGTGCTTCTGCCCAGTAGAGTACAGTAAAGGTGACTGGATGGCACTCCTGCGATTACATTATGCTGTATAAGACTTGCTCTAGAGTCTTGCTGCCCTCTTGGGAAAGCCAATACGGTAAGGAACTGCAGATGGCCTTGAGGAACTGAGGGTAGCCTCTAGGAGATGAGGGAAGGCCTCCAGCCAAGACCCAACAGGCAGCAAGAAGCCAGGGGCCCGGAGACAGACAGCTGAGTGAAAACGAAGTCTGCCAGTCATCAGACTTGGTGACCTTGGAGGTGTGGAGGTGACTGTGGAAGCTGATTCTTCCCCAGTGAAGCTCCTCTATGGGAAAATGGCCTGGCTGACACCTGACTGCAGCCTTGTGAGACCCTAAGCAGAGAAGCCAGCTAAGTCAGGCCCAGACTTCTAACCCACAGCAACTATGAGACAATAGGTATGTGCTGCATTAAGCTGCAAAATCATAAGAGTAAGTGATGCCCAAGTAGAGAACTTGGAGTTCTCCTGCAAAGCGGAGGTCAAGAGGGAGCAAATGGTGCCGGGACGACAAGACACAGGAGAGCTCGACGAAAGCCTTGGGTAGAGACTGTGTTTTAGGAAAACGCATCGGACACATAGGATAGACTGGAGCGTGGAGAAATTAGAATCACAGGCGGCAACATCACTCTCCCCTTTTTTCACCAGGCAGGAGCTCAAAGTGGGTCAAAGCCCAGTAGAAAAACAAAAACTAAAGAAAAGAGCCAAGCATTTGACACCTAATTCAGTTTCAAGATACCAGAGCATGTTTAAACTTTCAATATTATGCAATGGGCAGACATAACCAAAGAGGTCATAAAAGTAATCTATACATCTTTTAAATAGTGATAAATAGAATGACTACACACCTGCCTACTGCTCAACTTAAGAAACAGAACTTTGCACCACCTCCCCTGCCTGACTCTAAGACACCACTCTCGTTTCAAAGATGCCCAACCCGAACCCACCCCTGCACACCTGGGGAAGCAATGGCTCATATTTTGTGTTTCTCCTTCACATGCTTTTCTTTACAGTTTTAGCACATATCCTTATTTTCCCCAATGATTTGTTTCATTTTGTCTATATTTTGAACTTTATATAAGTCGCATCATGCTGCATATATTCTCTGGGTTAATTGCTTTTTTAATCCCACATTATGTTTTCAAGATTCTTTTGTGTTGATGCAGGGTACGGCAATTCATTCATTTTCACTGCTCTCTAGTACTCTATGGTGGTATGAATATACCACCATCTATTTCCCCATTTTATCACGGATGCCCTTTGGGGAATTCTCAGTTTCCTACTATGAAAAGTAATGTGCCAGAAGCATTCTTGAACTTTTTCGAGTTCTCAAGAGTTCCTCAAAGGCATGTTCGTAGGAGTAAAACTGCCTGGTATTAAGTATTACTTTACCAGGTCATGCCAGAATATTCGTCAAAAACGGCTTTATCGGTTTTCACTCTGAGAAGGGATGTCTGGCATTTCCTGTTACGCCATATCCTTGCCAACGCTTGGTGTCGGCAGACTACTTCAATGTTCCCAATTCAGGAAGCGTGACATTGTTTTTCATTGTTGTTTTCGTTGCCATGCCTGCAGGGTGATGAGTATGAGCATGCTTTATAACAGGACACTCTTGGCCGGATGCTCACAGTTATGAGACAGGTACCGCCCTTTAAAATCTGTGTAGCAGGTGGACAAAATAAGACATAAGCCAAGGAAAAGTTATTAATGCAGATAAAACAATGCATCTGGTGTGTGTGTGTGTGTGTGTGTGTGTGTGTGTGTGTATGAAATGGGAAATTTCACAAAATTACATATGATTGATCCTGGCTCCCAAGCCTACTGGCAGCATGACCTTGAGTGAGTCATTTACCTTTCTAAGCCGTAACTGGCACATAAAAAGCTATCTACATTTTTTTTTTTTTATAACTGATACAAAAAGAAAAGATTCCCTGTGTTCCTAACACTTAGAAACTATCACTGCCTCTTTCTCCTCATGGGGTATTCAGAAATGTACGTTTCTCTTCTGCTTTGACTATATACAGCTTTCCCAACCCACTCAGACACAGAGAAAGGATCGATATTTCACGTCAAGCACAGACCTCAAATCTAAATTTAAAAAGCACAGGGCAGATGAATGAGCCCTCTGTTCAATGCCATCTCTTCAACAATGTATAACGTTTGCCTTCGCAGGGCACCTTTTCACTTTCGGTTCCTTCTGCATGAAACACTTTTCCTCTGGCTGTTTACATTGCTGGATCCTACTCACCTGTGAAGCCTCAACTTCAGTGTCACCTGGGCATTCATTCTCAGGCCGGCCACCCTCCGTCCCTGACCTTCCTTCATTTCCCGCGCACGCCATGTTTGCTTGCTTCTGAACATGCATCACCACCAAAGGTATCTTATCTAGCCCTTGAATTGTTTCTTGTCTGCCCCCCACCCCGCCCCAACTGGCAGGTAAACTCCGTGAGGAGAGGCACCTGGCTTGCCTGACGGGTTCACCTTTGTGTCCTTAGCACCTTGAACAACACCTGGCATCTAACAGGACGGTGGTAAATAAATAATTGTTGCATTACTTCACCTACACCGAGTTTCGGAGAGGACTTTGTGGTGGACGTGGAGATTTATATGTGAGTTTATTTGTAAATAAAACACTGGGACTCCAGATCCCTAATCCATCAGCCATTCTCTCCACCTCACTGCTTTCCCCCTGAGTCTGATGCCAAGGGGATCAATTTCTACCAAGTCAAACAGGAACACAAGTCATTCCTGGATTCTCACCCATTTCCCCTTTGTTATAAGCATCTGCTAAAGAAACTATATGGACATAAATCAACAAACGACTCTATTTTCTTTATCTTTATATCCACTGATAGTTTTAGAGTTTTAATCTTGCCAATAACCATCCTGTAAGCGCGTAAGCATGGAAACCATCTCATCATATTTGAAATTCAAAGAGGAAGCTCAGAGAACACCACATGACAAAAGGTACCCAAGGATATTTATGATTAAGGAAGATGATCAGTTAGAAGCAGGAGTCTGTCAATGAGGTTACATCATATCACGAATATGGTTTATTACCAACGCGCAAAGATGTGCCTTCTCTTTGGTCAATAAGGGAAGGATAAAAGGTTCAAGATAAGGAAGAGGCATTTCATGAATGAAAATGTTCACTAATGAAATTAGTATCGTTATTGCAGGAAGTGCTAATTTTCCTGCTCACTGAGAGTTTAATAAAAATGTTATATCTGCTCTATAACTGTGATTAATCAGTGTGGTATTGAGAAGTGCAGGGATTCTTTCTCAACAAGGCAATTTCCGAAATTTGAAAAGGTGTAAATTTCATGCAAATTGCTTCATAATCATATATGTACAAAACGGAGCCGACAAAATTGCAGTTAGGAAAGGAATCATTAACATCTAAGATTTTTTTTTTAATCTTTTTTTTTTTTCCAGCTGCTCCTGAAAAGGTATATTGCAAAAGAGAAGATATGACCAATTGAAAAAGCGTACAGGTAGGAATGCCAACAAAATGATAAACATTTTAAACAAACTCAAATGTGGATGTCAAATTTAAACAGCCATATGAAACAGGAGGCTTTATAAAGGAAAACACTGCTTTGATGCCATGAAAACACACCCACTGGTTTTAATCACAATAGAGAGAGGCAATGAAACACTTTGCTGTGTCTGACTCTTCTTGGTGGGAAACAGCACCTCTCGGCTAAGGAAAATCACATTTCTGCGCACATGATTCCTTCTTAAAAAGTCCCAAGGCCTCTTGTAATTTTAAACAATGGTTTGCAAACCTGAGGGCTCCTCAGACAAAGTGGTCTATTCAGTAAGCCCTCCTGCCCCACTGCAATGGCTTACCTGGGACGCGCTCCCCTCCCCCATAAGGAACATGCCTGAGAAGCTCACACAGGACATGCCCTCCCATCTCCTGGAGTCCGAAGCCAGCACCAGCTGGGTAAATCCCAAACAGTTTATTCATCTGTTTATACAGCTAAGGGAAGGATAATAAGACCTCAAGTGTAAATATGACAGTGTTACGGTGATTAGACCCTTCAACGGATGGCCCTTAAAACTCGTAAGACACAAGCAGAAAACTAGCAGGAATATGGTGACAGGTCACTAACAGCCGATTGTTTCTGGAGTTTAAGAAGACGGAAGCCTATTCTTATGTTTTAATATAGAACTTAGAAAGCAGTGGTTAGCAATTTTGGGCTAATAACTCACAGTGATGAGTTATTGGACTAAGTATTGCCATGCTTCCTTGCATTGGGCGGATTTTTTTTTTTTTTTTTTTCCGATCAGGCATTTGGAGGGACAATGTCATGATAAGTGGGAACCATTTTCCTCCCTTGTCTCATCCCGTACCTCATACATTTTCTAAAATTACAACCCTGCTCAAGGCAGTTATTATGCACAGTCGATGTTCTTCAGGAGAGTTTTTCAGAGGATGATTTTTGGTTAAAGTGGTCTACTTTAGGAACATCTGGTCACATGCATTAACGCACACTTCCGCATTCTGCACGGATTTTTACGACAGCGAGCATCCGCCCTGAGTGCCTCTCCCGTGGACAGCTTGTAAATAAGACAAAGACTCCTGCTGCCTTGGATCCGCTGCGCAGTGAATGGGGCTGAGACTACGATTCCATTTATACGCTAAGATTCATAAACCTCGAGGGGCCCTGAATGAGCTGCTGGGAAACAAGGGCAGTGGGTGCTCGCTTCTGTCCCATTAGACACAGGATGAGCCACAGGCGGCCACACTCTGTCACTCCAGCCTGGTAATGGGCCCCGGGCAAGACCCACACCCACACCCACCCCCCACCCCGGGAGGGAGGGAGTCTCAGCTGAACTTTTCTGCTTTTCCTTCCCCTGACTCAGTCACAGAGAAGGCCTGGGCCACCTGCAAGTTTCCACGGTCAGCGGGGGGCACCGGGCTGGTTCTCCTTTACCCTAGTTTTGCAGCAAAGGCCACTCTCTAAAAAAATACATCAGTCTGGGGTGGCGGGGAGCAGGGCTGGGCCTGGGGACTTCTGAGCACAGAACCCCGCTTCTTGGCAGTGGACGAGGAAAGGCTCTGGGCGTCAGCACAGCCTTGTGAAAGGGGTCAGGAGATGGGGACTCCAATCCGGCTGCTGCCAATCACGGAGGTGGGGCTTGTGATCATCCCTGGGGCCTCGCTGAACCTCAATGTCTTCAACTGAAACCGGGCATGATGAGCTTACCTACCTCACGGGTGGGAGAGATGAATAACGGAAGTCTAAATTCAGTCTTGCACCTGGCACACAGAAGGCCCACAATAAATGTGAGCTCTGCTGTGATAACTCCGGTAACTGCTACGATTTTAATGCAAAATATGACTGTCATCAATACTGTTACCACCACCACTATTCAGAGATGTAACCCCTCTGATCTTCAATTCCCTCAGCCGTAAGGGGCAGACAATCGTGACCCCCTAGGACTGAGGAATAAATTAAAGCATAAAAAGTAACCAGCATGTTCCTGGTACATCGTTGGTACTCAGTTCATTGTCTGTCTCTACCTTTGTTGCAGGAATTCTAGGAAGTAAAACTCACTTGAGTGCCAGGAACATTCCCTGATTTGCTAACTGTACCATCGGCTATTGAGAACCACATCCCAAGAGGCGTTTGCCCACAGGAGGGAAGGGGCTGGGAGTCAGAGGCCGTGACCTCCAGCAGCTGCCCAGCACTCACATCTGCCCACAGCTGCCGGGTGACGAGAGCCTTGGCACAGGTGGCTTCTCTTGATCCTCAGAACCATCCTGAGATGGGGGTACTCTTATGCCCCACACTTCATAGCTGAGGAAAAGGACAAACTACTATTCATCTTGCTTTACAATAGCCTGTGAACAGTCAAATTCGTAAGTAAGGTCTCTGTTGACTTCTACTGCGCAAACAAAGCATCCTCCAAAGTAGTGGCTAAAACAACAGCTGCTGATTTTTAGCCCTTGATTCGGTGAGTCAGCAATTTGGGCTGGGCTCCGCTGGGCAGGCGTCCACTCTCAGCCAGGCAGTGTCGTCCCAGGGGTCGGCTGGCTCTTGGTCGGAGCCAGGTGGCAGCATGGCTGTGGGTCTGTCACCACCCAGCAGGCCAGCCCAGGCTTGCGTGAGCCCAGAAGAGGAAGGTTCCGAGCAGTGAGTAGGGGTGCCCCAGTGCAGAAGCACTTTTCAAGCCTCTGATTGTGTCATGTTTAGGAATGCCCCCTGGCCAGAGCAAGATCCCTGAGGCCTGCTGATTCAAGGGGTGAAGAAACTGACTCCACCTTTTGAAGGGAGGTGTAGGACATCACAGGTAGGGGCACGTGTGCGGACAGAGGGGAAGGAATTGTGGCCATTTTTATAATCCACTGCAGGTATGAAGTGGCGGCATTTGTGGACTTAATATCTCTCAACCAGGACACACTCAGAGATAGTTCCTAATTCCAAGGGATATTATCTGAATCAGATAACTAATCAATTCTCTTGGACAATTTACCGTTACTTAACCCAAAGGCAGGTGGGCAGAAGAGACATGGCTCCCAAAAGTTTTCTGGTTCCAAAAGTCTCTAAGTCTTCTTTCAATTGGGGGAAGAAAAAAAAAAAGCGTGTGCATGTATGCTAGACACACAGTACGTCTGAACTCTCTTCTACGTTGGTATCGTTCTTTTTTTTTTTTTTTGGCATTAATGGTTGTCCGTCGTATTCTTGAACCCACCCCACATCGCCTGAAAACTGCAACTGCTTCAATGATATTCAGAGCATTAAAAAGAAAGAAAGCAAGAAAAGGCAAGTTTCAGAAGGGCAGCACTTACCCCATTCACAGGAAAATAGACTGAAAGGAAAGTATTGTCAGAGTGTTTTGCGAATGACATTTTCAGCCATATAAATTGTGATTTATTTTCCCATGTAATCATCTTGATTGCAGACACCCTTTCGGAGAGATCGCACCGCTGTTGGCTAGCTCTTTCAAGCCTCACAAGACAACTTTCAAACCTGATTAGTATGTATGATGGGAAATCAGATACATTATATTTAGCTTGAAGTGCAGAGCGCCATGGGTGCAAAGAAAGAAAGATACGGGGAGGGATAAAAGGGGAAAAAAAAAAGAACATCTGTAATCCTTTTCAGAGGACTCGGTGTGCACGTGCGCCAGGGTAAGGAGCGGAGCTGGTGGGTGGGGGTCTGTGCAAGCTGCCCGATGTAATTAACCGATTGGGGATCATCTCCTTACCGGGCGGCTCTCAAGTTGCTAAGCTGCAGGATGTGATGCCTCTGTAAGCAGGACAGACTCATGCTTTTCTGTTACGACATTGAAGAGCTCATCGCTCCCATCAACCCGGTCTCCCCAGCGTCAGGGGCTGTGACGCGTGGTGTGCAGGCTTACCCGCCCTCAGAGTGGAGCTGTCGCCTGGTCAGTGGGCACAGTGGCCTACAGGCAGGCTTGGCCTCAGCGTGGCCACCTGACAAAGAGCGACGCTCCAAGTGCGGTGTGTAGATGTGGCCCAGCAGCGCCGAGACCAGGGTGAGGCAGGAGGGACGCCGGGGGCAAACGGGTCAGCAGTGACAAAAGCTGGGGGCCCAGCAAGCGCAGGATGGCACCTGCATGGAACCTGGGAGAGCGCGTCTCCTCCAATGGAGGATGCCTTAGGTGTCCGCTTGCTTTTGCCCTGGCCCTGACACCCTAGAAGCAACAACAAGATGGAAACACATACCTCCCTGGGGGGAGGGGGGTGGTGAATGGATCCGGAAGGTAATCAAAACCCTAGTTCTTGTGTTAATAGAACACAGCTAGATTAGAAGCAGAAGGAAGGATGTGCAGGGGGTTTGAGATAAAGTGAGATTTCTGAGGAATTCTGTGTGTGTGTGTGGAGGGGGGGGTGGTTCGAGGCAACACCCCCAGGTTCCTCGAGGCCCGTATTCCTCTCCTCTGCCTTTTGAGCATCCACCACGGGAAAATGTGAGAAGTTCGTAGTTTCCAGAGCGCCTGAATCAAAGCTAGGCGCTCTGATTAGATTACCATCTAATCTGACTTGACAGCTCTATCCAGAGAAAAGGAAAGGAGAAGGACGTCTGCCGAGTGCCTACTGTATGCCTGAACAGGTCTAAAAGTTGAACATCCATTGACTGCTGCTTCACCATCATAGGAATCTTGAGTGTTAACTGATTCTGGGTGGGGACCCCGAGGCACAGGGAAGATGATGAGTTGAATCAGGTCGTAGGGGAGACCAAACTTCTTCCACTCAGCTCCATCTGCTGGTAACTGAAGACCCTGAGCTACATAAGCCCCCTTTCCCCGACCCCCATCCTACCAGGCTGGGGTCACAGGGGAAGGAAGGCAGGTCTGCCCACGATCCAACCTCTGAGTCCATCCGGGAGGCTCTACCCTAAGCTTCCTTTCTTTGTGTTTTATATCACCCTTTATTTAATGCTAAACTTTCTGCCTCTAAAAATGTCTCCGAAAAGATCTAGGCTTTGTTTTCTGTTATTAAAAAAAAAAAAAAAAAAAAATGTGGCTTTCGTTGGTAGAATACTAAGTTGGTCCCTAAGGTTCCTGCCCCCAGTGAACACCTAGCCTTTCCCAGTTATTCAATCACTAGTCTAGGTACTGCTGTGAGGGAGTCTTGCAGATGTTAATTAAGCCTCCAGATCAGCTGACCGTCAGATAAGGAGACTATCCTCATTGGATGAGCCCTTTGAACTCGGGTCTAGATGTCAGAGTCAAGGACAATCAGAGAGGCTTGAAACGTGAAGAAGATTCGAGGCGCAAGGCAGCCTCTGTTAAGGGCTCTGCAGATGGAGGAGCCTGTGACAAGGACATGGGTGGCCTCTAGGAGCTGGGGGTGTCCAGCCACCGACAGAGTGACGCAGTCCCCAGCCTTACAACCACAAGGGACAGAATTCTGCTGACAACCGGAATGAACTTGGGACTGGAGTCTTCTCCAGGGCCTCCAGAAAGGAAAGCAGCCCCAGCCGACACCTTGAATTTGTCCTTGTGAGACCCTGAGCAGAGAACCGCGTCACGCTGTGTCCAGGCTCCTGACCTACAGAACTGTGACCTAATAAATGGGCGCTGTTTCGAGCTGCTAAGTTTGGGGTGATTTGTTACTCAGTCATCAAGAAACAAATACGGCAGCATACAACAATCCCAGCTTTCCAAAGGAAACTTGCTTCTATTTACGTCTGGCTTTCACAGTCACTATACCTTCAGAGGAGAAAATTCTTAACACAGGAACCTAAGCACCATAGCTGTATTATTATTTTTTCTTTTTTTTTTTTTTTACTAATTACTAAAGGATTAATTCCAAAACAATATTTCTCACTAGTATTACTCATGATAGTAATATGATATTGGAGCCGGGGAATCTAGACCAGCTGCTCTTGCGATTATTTTTCTATGCCATGTCCTACACAAAGTCAAGTGAAAAAAAACTTCAGACCAAACAGAATTTTGAATTTCTTCCACAAAAGGCTCCCGATCGGGTGGCACTGACTTATTCAAAAACAATACATGGAGAAAAGCCCTACCGTGGGCATCTCTGCATCAAATATCATTAATACAATCTCCCAAACTTCAGAGATGGGAAGAAAAAAAAAAAGCAGCTTTGTAAATTTCTTCTTATAACCAAAATCACACACAAAAAAGATGAGAACCCTTCAATGTCACTAACTTCTCTGAAGCACTATAACGGCAAACTCCTGAGACCTCAGCTATTTCAGACAAAATAGAAAAATGTAGGTTCGGGAGGAAGCTGGGGAGCTGGGCTTTCTGCAACAGACTGTGAGCCAAGTCATCAACTGAGGTAAAAAGCGGAAGAGAGCTAGCGAGTGGGAAGCAGCCGCACAGCACAGGGAGGTCAGCTCGGTGCTTTGTGACCACCTGGAGGGGTGGGATAGGGAGGGTGGAAGGGAGGGAGACGCAAGAGGGAGGAGATATGGGGATATATGTATATGTATAACTGATGCACTTTGTTATAAAGCAGAAACTAACACACCATTGTAAAGCAATTATACCCAATAAAGATGTTTAAAAATAAATAAATAAACTGAGGTAAAGTATGAAATCAGGGGACGAAAAAAAAAGGATGGAAGTTGTGGTTTTGCACCCGTCCACTGGGGGTCTGAAAGATAAATGGGCTGAGGATTGCCCTGTCCATTTTGGCTACACATTCACACCATTCAAGTCATCAGAACACTCCACCAAGAAGCTACTACTGCGAGAAGGCAGTTTCCCTTAAGGAGGAGGACTGAAAAGAAGAAAAAGAAAGGCAAAGAAAATCCACGTGGAATAGACAAAAATACATGCCCACTAAAACCCAAGCCACTGGATGTTTGCTGATAGTACTGCTTTAAAATCCCATGCTGCTCTGGGAGCCATTGCTTCCTACAGGTTTTAAGAAGAAACTGTATTACCAAGGTGATGCAGGCGGTGCTCCAGGGGAGGGGAAAAAGTGGAGTAGTTATTTTTATCAATTCCTTGGCCAGGTAATGTCTTACCTCCCCCCTCCCCACAGCAGAATGCCATCTACTTGCCCCTCCGCACTCAACCAGCAGCCACATCTTATTTCTACATCCCTCCCTGGCTTTGACTGCCGTGATCTCTTGCCTGGACAGTTCCGGGAGCCCCTCTGCTGTCAGTCCTGCAAATCCGTCCTTCTCACTGAAGCTGGAGGACTCCTAACTGCACACTTAGTCCCCTTATTATGTGCAGGGTACCAAAATACCCATCAACTTTCCCAGGGCTTTCCATGACCGTGAAGATAAAACCCAGAATCTTGCTGGAATTCCCAAGGCACCTGGGGACTTTAGCCTTGTTTACCCTTCCTGTCTCACCTTTTGTCACCACTGTCCCTCTCCCATGCCAGGCTCTAGCCAATCAGAACCAAGTGTCCTCTCCCCCAGTGGCCAGACCTTGTCTGGATGCCCAGAACGTGACCATGAGCAACAAGGTCCTTGTCGTTGGGGGGATGACAGTCTGAGGCGGCCTGCAGAGGAGTAACCAGATGACCACAATGCAATCATGGTTGCAGTGAAGGGTGGAGGGGTACCCACTGCACTCAAAGTTCGTGTGGATGGGGCAGGGGGTGAGGTTCAGGCCAGGCTTCTGGAAGAGTCAAAGTTAGCCTGGAGAAGGAAAAAAGAACATTCGAGGCCGAAGGAGCTCATACAAGGATCGCCTATTCAGATCTGGGATTGGGGAGCTGAGATGCTGGCCAGCTCAATGAATCAGAGGTCGAGGGTCGGAGGGCCTAAGAGAGGCCACCGTGATAGCTGGGGTATGCGGGGGTGGGCTCAAGAATCCGTGTAATTGCCGAGCAGGGGTTACAAACGCTAATGCCTGGGAGGGCTGGTGGGCACCATCCAGAACCAGAGGGCACGTACCCCAACTAGAGAGGGGACAGCCGCTGCTCCAACCCAGCCCACTGGTGCCATGCGGGAGCACAGGCAAGTGATGCCAGCTCTGCTTTGTCAAGAGAAGCAGGAGGTCCCGACTGTGACGTGAAGTCTCCCAATTATTAATAGGTTGGCAATGAAATGATTTCACTGAGAAAACAAAAACCCAGCAGCCCCAAAAAAGAGACATCTGCAAGCCACCAATCTCCAACTTCTGGGAGAAGAGCTGGAAATGTGGATGGAGTGTCCAAGCGTTGGAAGATTTTCTTGCTTCCTACCTGGGGGTCCGAAAGCGAAAGTGCTGAAGAGAAAGTTGATCCCCGGGTTGGGGGATGGGGTGGGGTGGGGTGGCAGCAGCAGGCGGGGGCCAGAGCCGCTCAGAGGGGAAAGGAGGCTCCTCTGGAGGCTGGACACGAAGCCAGGTCCTCAGAACCACAGCCCCCCGGCCCCGGCCCCAGCCATTAGTCCATATTGCAAAATATTCATTGAGGGCCTACTATGTGCCGGGCACTGCTCCAATACTCTGCAAAAGCATAACAGACAAAGTCCCTGCCCTAGAGGGATGCACACCTCTGTCTTCTTTCTGAGGAAATGATAAAATGGGACAGTTTTCAGGGGTTTTATTTAGCAAAGGCTCCAAGACATACAGGTTCACACTTTCCAGCTTCGATCCCATTCTCTTTTTTTGAAAATCAGGCAGGACACATGGCCTGGTAGTGAAAGAGGCCCCAGAGGCCCGGGGCTCCAGCACCCCACGACTGAAGGGCAAAGGGCCGTGCTCTCCTTGTTCCCTGCTGGACCCCGACATCCAGAATAGTGCCTGCGCACAGCTAGAGCTCAGCAGGCATCGCCAAATACATTTGACAGTTTGGAGCTCAGAAGTATTACTGAGATCCCAGAAAGAAAAAAAAAAAAAAAAAATCACGAAAGTTGGAATTGGTTTTTGCATATCATAAGTATTTCTCTTTTGCTTCCAGATCTCTAAGTGATGGTAGATAGGGCTCTACCATCTACTATCTCAAGGTAAAGAAATAAAAGCAACTCTGAAAATAAGTCAGACACAGAAAGACAAATACTGTATGATATCACTTATATGTGGAATCTAAAGAATACAACAAGCTATGAATATAACAATAAAGAAGCAGGCTCACACGTATGAAGAACCAACTAGTGGTTATCAGTGGGGAGAGGGGAGGGGGTAGGGGCAGTGGGGGGGGATCAAGAGGTATAAACTATTAGGTATAAAATAAGCTACAAGGATATATTGTACAACATGGGAAACACAGCCAAATTTTATAATAACTATAAGTGGAGTATAACCTTTAAAAACTGTGAATCACTATATTGTACACCTGTAACTTACATAATATTGTACAGCAATTATATTTCAATAGCAAAAGAAAGGATAATAATTTGTCCATCATCCTGTTAACAAGACTAGGTGTTCGCAAATGGGCAGAATCAAAATCTAATAGCCCGCTTCAAAAAAGGAGGAGGGGGCTTCACTGGTGGCACAGTGGTTGAGAGTCTGCCTGCCAATGCAGGGGACACGGGTTCGAGCCCTGGCCTAGGAGGATCCCACATGCCGCGGAGCAACTAAGCCTGTGAGCCACAGCTACTGAGCCTGCGCGTCTGGAGCCCGTGCTCCGCAACGGGAGAGGCCGCGACAGTGAGAGGCCCGCGCACCGCGATGAAGAGCGGCCCCCGCTTGCCGCAACTAGAGAAAGCCCTCGCACAGAAATGAAGACCCAACGCAGCAAAAATAAAACAAATAAATAAATACTACGCAATTGATTTAAAAAAAACAAAACAAAAAAAAAACAAAAAAAAAAGGAGAAATGGTACGTGGAATTCTCCCAGTCGCCCTTCCACATTTGCCTCCCTGCCCCTCCCTCATGACAATTCCCTTCCTCTTTTGATTTTATTCTAACATGTTTCAGACTTTGTTTCCGCTCCCTGGGAAAACAAATAGAAATCGGTGTCACGCAAAAGCGTACTTACATATTTTAATACTTAGTTCAATTCCTTCCTGAACACTGACACCGGCGCACGGGGGCCAGTGGTTGAGTGCCCCGACCCACATGCCTGTCAGACATCTACTTCAACTGGTCTCAGGTACCCTTTCACTTGCAGATACTTCCTGATTGTGCCCTCACGCCAGCGCGGTTCAGCTCGGGCCCAAGACGAATGAATCACTGTGGATATGGGAACAGACCACTCCATCACAGAAATCCCCTGGCCGTTCCTGGTGCCCTGACACCACAAGAACGCTGCCCCCACAAGTCTCGGGATCAGATCCCCTCTGTCTCGCCTGAGCCACAGCCTGACAGCCAGCCATATGTTACCACGGGCCGGCGCCTCCATTTCTCCTTTTGTTCCATTTTTTCTTTCTTTCTTTTTAAAAGAGGAGGAGGGAAGTTTGTTTCCAAACTCCCTTGCATCTGATGCGCGATGGGCTGGCATTTGCTGTTAAAGCAGAAAATTATAAGGAGGGCCTAATTGACCCTCCTGTGTCTTTGGAAAAGCCTGTCTGTGGTCTCTAATTGACCCTCTAGGTACCCATGGAACAATGAATGAATCTTCAGGAAATAATGGAGGGCGATGATTAATAGCCTGGGTCTGGCTGGACCTGTGTCTCTCCCAGCTCTTCCCCCTGCACTTTCCTTCTTCCCTTCATGACACTCGAGTCCCCGGATTTCATAAGCTGCGATTTGTTATTATCGCTGAATAATAAATACCCTGCAGGCGACACTTTAAAAAATCGGACACATCATGATTCTGCAGAGATTGGGATAACATTTATGTAAGCTGGCATTCTCATTTTCTCCTTGGCTAATGCTCGGACGAGTCTTCCCCCCTGCCGTATTTGTGGGCCGAGTCAAAACAGGAGGCTTCTCTCCGGTATCTAGTGAAGTCACTGCAAACTTGAAGCCCTTTGGAACTGGGAGGGTTTTTCCTATTCCCGGGAACCAAGAGTCCCCATTCTGCCTTGTTCAGGTGAGGAATAAAGGCCCTTCAGGAGTGCAGCGAATGACAATACTAATAGTAACAAGTGACCTCCCTTTAGGGTAAAGTGCGTAACAGCCCCTCATACATATCATCTTGAGATAATACTCCCGCAAGCCCTGAGACACAGTCAATGCTATTATCCCCATTTTTCAGATGAGTAAGCTGAGGCTGCAGAGAAAGTAATTTGCCCAGAGTCACAAGGTCCCCATTTCTGTATGTCTCACAATATTCAACAATACCTGTGCCAAATGTACAATATTAAAGGGAAAATTTTTTGAAATAATGGGTAGAAGAATAAAAAGGAATGCCTTTCCTTTCTTTTAGTTTGCCTTTAAAACGCTCCTTTCCCCTAGACAGATCAGGAGAGTATACTTAAACTGAAAAATATGCATGTCTCTGGAGGATTATAAGAGGCCAGAGGGATTTTTTTTCCTGTTTTGCAAATTCATAGCATGGACTATACTTTTAATTAAAAATTATTAAAGAGGGAGGGAGGGTGGAAAGAGGGAAAGAAGGAAGGAAGGGAGGGACGGAGGGAGGGAGGGAGGGAGGACAGATGGACGGATGGATGAACGGATGAATAAAAGCCACTGAAACTCAAATGGCAAGGGAGCCTCAAGCTGCCAGCCAGGCCCCACTGGGTGTTTCTTCTTCATCAGCGCTTCTTGAGAGAGGAGGCTGCCTGAGCAGGATGAACGCCTGGGTAAGGATCACACCTTCTGTGAAAAGCACGGATCCTCTCCTGCCACAGGTCTCACCTCCATCATCAGAAAGCACGGACGGGGCCACCCTTCAGGGTCAGGGGCTGGGGCTGGGGGCTTCTCGGAGCCATCAAATCCAGGAGTCACTTCTGAGAGTGACTCCAACATAGAGAAGAGAGTTGAATAATCAAATCCATGTGCACTGAACGGAGAACTGCCATTCAAGGTCATAATTTTAAAATCAAACAAGACAATCCGGAAGACTGTTGGCCCAAAGGCAGACCCCTCCCAGGGCTAGTCAATTCCCAGACAGACCAGATGGGAAACAACCCATGCAGGAGCACCCCTTTCAAATGCAAACCAGCCCCTCCAGACCCCACACCCCCAATGCCTCCAGCTCTAGGCTCTCACACCCCACACCCTCCCACCCCATCACTCCACAGCTAGGTGCCAGACACCCAGGGGCAGCCCCTATAGCTCAGAGCCTGTGGAAGTTACTCGGACCAGTCAATCCCAAGCCTTCTTGCCCTGCGTCTCCTTCTGACAGACACCACAGTGAAGGCTCCTGCCCACTCCCCACCCTGGCCCTCTGCCTTCTGACCAAGCTGGTGCCTCCCCGTGCACCCCCTATGGCATGGCCTGTGCCCTCTCTCTTGAGATCTGTGAGTATAACAAACCACCTTGTTGATGGCAGTTATCTCCCGATCTCAATATCTAGACAGTAATAAAACCTATTAAAACAGGAAGAAAAGAAGGGAGGAAAGAGGAACAGAAGGGTGGAGGGAGGGGGGGAGGGAGGGAGGGAGAAAAGAAAGGAAAATGATTGAAGAAGGAACAAAGAATGAATTATAATTAACTTAAAACCTGCTTTTCCCTTTGAGGAGAAAACTAACAGAGCTGTAAAAGAAACCCTCTTCTACTCTGGGTGGAGATGTGCCCATTAAAGATACACGTGGATGCTGGGTACGCAGGAGCTCCTAATGGCAGAACTTGACTTCCCGTCCAACGCTCAGCGTCCAGTGGGCTCCCAGACCCTCCCAGCTGCTTCTCTGACCAGGGCCACCTTACTCAGGAAATGAGCAGAGAAGTGAACTTCCTTGCATGACTGACAGTAAACCCCTAAGGTGGAACTGGATTATAAAATGGTATCAAGCTATAAATAGAATCCTACTCATCCCTTTTAAATCACTCGCGGTGCTTTTATTCATTAAGATTCAGACGCTATGGAGGGTGCAGATGTGCCTTCTCTCCTCCTGGATCCCAAATACAACACCCCATATGCAAGCAGATGGCTCTGTATAAATCAGATGACAGTTTACAGGGTGAGATGTGGCTTCATCAGAACAGTATTACAGTCTAATCTGCTTGGGGGGAACAGGGTTAAGCAAATCCAGCTTTAATTGGAGGTCACATTTACACGTGAAATTTTTGGTCCGTGCAAGGAGTGTCTTGGTCTTTGGGTCACCCCACCAGTGATCTCTCTATCACTTTCCTCCCAGAGGGGGCCCCACGTAACGTGTAAGGAAGTAATCATGTTAGGAAGCCAAGGATGGCTAGGCCCCCTACTAAGAGCTGGTTCACACAGACAGTCCAGGGCACTCTCCCATTCAGTTCTCAAAATCTCCCTGCGTTTGCTGTCACGTGTAAAAGCGGGTGGTTTTGCTGATTGGAAACCACATGACTGAAACAACACTTGCTCGGGCACTTAACCCAGGAACGGGAAAAGGTGAAAGTGGTTTCTGTTTATTTTTATCTCGACCGTAAAACGGAAGGGCAATCATGTCTGTCCATCTCGGCGGAAGAAAAACCAAGCTGATGGACGATGACAGAGCTGCTCTTTCAGGGGTGCTTGGTGGGAGGCTGGGGCACTAAGTGCTTCTCAGCCTGTCGGGATCCGAGGAACGAGCAACGGTGGCTGCAAGTGCCCGCCCCCTGCTTTTGGCATTCACCGTGCAAGGCAGAGGTGCCAGGGGCAAACAGCTACCAGGCGCAGTCATCTAACTCTAGGATATTCCTTTCCTTTGAAAGAGTGACAGGAGCAGACCGCCTAAGCCCTGCCTCCCTGGACCATATTCCAGCACTTGCATCGGTATGATGGCTGTCCCTGTCTCCAAGACGGCAGGGAGGTGCTCTCCCGTTTCATTACTACACTGGGTCAATTTTATGGTTAACATTTTAAGGAAATATAAATAAACATGAGTTCAAATGACCACTAGCCCCCTTCTGCTGAGAAAATTTAGGCACTGATACAAAGGTGTTTAGAAGACAAGCCACATAAGTAACACCCAGGAAAAAGTCTGGAAGAATTCTGTTTTCCTTAGGTTTCTTCCAAAACCAAGAGTATGATTCCTTAGTATCTGTATCATGGAATATACTGCCTGCGATTCAGAATCCTAACTACCCAACATCTGCCCTCAAAAGGCTTTGTAACACATCCTAATAACACATTCATCAATTAACCTTCAGCCTCCAGCCAAGTGAGAAGGTAAATCATCTCCCCTATTCCTTTTTCTCATATTTCTTAAAAAAAAAAAAAAAAAAAAAAAAAATGCTGTCAGCCCTTAGCCTTTTTGTTCCAAATTCTCATTCCAAATTCTTTTTCCCAAGGTGCCCAAGTATGAAAAGTATCATCTCCAAGCTGGCCCCTACCCCCAAATCCAACCATTTCAGCTCTGTTGCCATTCCCCACAGACCCAGGGAGTAAGGTATTTGACAAGAAGTTCCAGGGTTAACAAGAAATTCCAAAGCAAGGGCTTCTAGTCATGTCAGGAAGAAATAAAAATTCAAAAGATGGGCACTTGTCCACAGTTGAAAATGTGTTCTTAGACCGTGAAAATTAAAAAAAATAAAAAGAGCTTTGAAATTATATATCCCAAAATATGTGCTCCAGATGCCAGCAAACATCAACCCACAGGCCAAATCCAGCCCATTGCTTGTTTTTGTAAATAAAGTTTTATTGGCACACAGCCATATCCGTTTGTCTACATATTATCTAAGGCTGTTTTCATGACACATCACAATTTGGTAGTTGTGATGGATGCCATATGGGCCGCAAAGCCAAAAATATTTACTATCTGGCCCTTTATAGACAAAGTCTGCAGACTCTGTTCTAGACCAAAAATTAGTTTATGTGACCCTCAAATCCTTGGATCTGCTTTGTCATCCTTTGACTATAAATGGAATGACCAAATAAGAACATTTTAATGAGAACACTAATGAATTATTAATTTGGGTTTAGGGTACAAGAGGAAGTCAAAGAACTCTTAAAGAGTTCGCAACCATTATTTTTGAAATAAAAAAAAAATGAGATCTGTACCAGGTAATTCAATTCAACCACCTGTATTTATTACGTAGTGTCAGGTGGTTTCAACATGGGTATTTGCCTTGATTGTGAGGGAAAAAATTCTTCCTTCCTTCCTTCCTTTTTCTTTTTTTCCAATCCACTATGCCCTTGTTTACTTTGCCTGGTCAAATGAAAAATGCTTTAAAGAGTCCCCATCTCAGATAAGTGTCCTGCATGACACAGGTTACACGTGTATGTTACAGGTATTTCGGTAACACGGGTCATCTGAGAAGTTCATTTTACCCCTAGGCTTGGTATCCAGACTGTAGGATGAAGCCGTTTAGAATGTACTTGATTCCTATAATATGTAGTGATTTTGCTAATGTTGTTCAGTTTTATTTCCTTGCCCAGAATGATTTCCATTAGCTGGCTTACAGATTAGCCGCCTAATCTCCTAACGAGAGCTCTTCGATCAAATCGTCTGGAGAGGCCCCATGTCCTGCCGTTGCCAAGTGACTGACTTAAGAGGTGGACAAAAAGGAGACACACCCAAGTCCAAACAGTGTGATGAATGGTGGATCCAACTTTCTCTGAACTGCGTATCATGAATTAATGGGAAACCCTGAAGAATTAAAGGGGGGGGGGGAAATTACATTACCATGAATAATATAAAAAAAGTGATATTCTGCCGAAAAAGCTTTTGAGTGCAAGTGACTCGAACAAATATATTAACAGAGCTTACAGCAGATTCAATCAGGTTGAACGCTCCCCGGAATTTATTTTGAAATAAGCTTTATATATCCAAGATGTGAAGAATGAATCTATTTGTGACTGGCAGGACAGCTATTAACATGCAGATTTTACTTCTGCCTTAGATTCTGTACCAGTTGCATTGTCACCCTCTTACTTATGGCAACCTCTCCCAATTACAGACGGAGCACACCTCCCCAAATCTCAGTGCCATAATTATGCACCAGCGAGCTAAGATTTATTTTTCTCACTTTATTCTAACTTCTAAAAAATCACTTCAAATGTGTATTATCAAGGCGCCGAAGGAGCTATTACATTTAAAAGTATGTTACATCACTCCAATCCATCCATCTGTTGGAAACGCCAATACAGGGCTATGTTTGGGGGACAAAACTTAGCAGTTAGGAGAGAAAATCTGCTTTACGAAACCTAGGCGCACATTAACTTACAATTAAGCCGGGATGTTAATGAGGTTACGGGGTGTGACGGGTTTAACGGGCTGCAGCCAAAAGGCAAATATTGAAGTGAAGGCGTTTATTTTAGAACCAACAAGCCTGAACTGAACCACTACAAGAAGTCCCATTAGCATTCTCGTTATTGGGCAAAATCATTTCATCTCTAAAATTAATTAAATAAATGGGAATGACCTGGAATCGTTTCAGTGGCAAGCAGACACGGCAGCGCCGCATGAAAGGCAAACCCATTCAGAGTCAACAGGCCCATCCATTCCTGGAGAGGTGACACGGAAGTTGACAGGAAGTGAAAGTGAAAAATACGAGGCATCCAATAAGGCCGTGACATGCTTTGAAGGAGTGGGCAAAGCAATTTTTTAAATAAAGTCTATTTTTTATGATTATTATTATTTTTAAATGTAGGGAAAGCATGCTTTTGGATGGAGATACAAACTAGGTTGAAAGGCTCATCATTTAGAAAATTCCGATTCTGTCCTGAGTTGTCCGTATTGATTTTTCCAAGCCATCTGGATTTTTTGGGCAATGAAGATTCATAAACTATATGGCAAGGAGAAGTTAGAGATGAGGTCAAGGGCCATTGCCAGGGTTCTGAAGAGAATCAACAGCACACCCTTGGTTCAAATCAGATCCACTCCCCAAGAATCTCTGGATCATCTAATGAATGAGGAAGGGAGGTAGGGGAAGCACTGATCAACAGGTGCTACCCAAGTGCTGGCCGCTACACCTCAAGGGCACATGCTCCACAGCGCCGTTTAAACCTGGTGTCTCGGTGCCTCCTGTCGCTTACGAGCCGTGTGACCTTAGAAATGCATCTAGCCTCTATGTTCCTCACTTTGTTCATCTGTAAAACAGGGATCCTTATGGCATCCCCTCTAGCAGGATTGTTGTATTAAATGGAAGGGGCTGATATTCACAAAGACGCTAACTATAGTGTCTCCAATGCAAAAGGCTCGATAAAGATTAGACTCACCCATCCCCGTGGGTTGAATCTGGTAGACATTCCAACAGGTCTGGTAATTCTTTGCAAGAACCGTTATGCCCAAACTTTTCTAGGCTTTTCTAGGTAACACCTGCTGAAGCAGATCGGACTTTCTCAAAACGTGCTCCCTGGACCATCTGCACCAAAAGAACCAGAAGGGCTTGTTTAACATGCAGATTCCTGGACCCCATCCTGGACGGATCGAATCAGAATCTCTGGGGAGTGGGGCCCAGGAACTGATGTTTTTAAAATAAGTTCATGATAGAGTCTTAGGGACCTAGAAGTTTGGAGAACTTCTTGTTTCAACACACAGGATGTAAGCAACGGAATCACAAACTTTTCTTGAGCAAATTCGCTGCAATCCCACAGCATTAGACATGATTACACACAAAGTGATGCAACTACGGATCCACTATTCTTTTGAACCATCTCTCGCCCCCATTTTCCAGGCGTGGGCCGCGCAGGCTGCCTTCCAGTTGCTGGAACTTGCTGGATACAGGACAGTGCCTTAACGTCCTCATCACACCTACAGCTTGCTTTCCTCCTGGTCCCAGGCCTGTCTCCCACCTGACAGCCTGCTTGCCTTTTTCATGCCTAATTCCAACCTCACCTCCTCCTCGGGGAAGACTTCTCTACCCCTAAACAAGGTGAGAGTGGCCTGTTCTAAACTGCACTAGTTAGTACCTTACACCCTTCGTCATATCATTAACCATCTAGCAATTATTTAATTATGGGATTTAAAAAAAAAAAAAAAAAAAAGACCCTCTTTCCTGAAAACTGATGGAGGGTATGGACTGTTTCTTCCTGATCCACCATAAGATCCCTCATGCCCAGCATGGAGGGTTTATGGACTGAACTGTGTCCCTCCCAGATTCGTATGTTAAAGCCCTAACCCCCAATGTGACTGTATTTGAAGATAATTTAATTTAAATTATCTTCAAAGAGGTAATTCAGGTTAAATGAGGTCATAAGGATGGACCCTAATCCAATAGGATTGGTGGCCTTATAAGAAGAATATATGCCAGGGAGGTGCCCAACGCATAGAAGGATGACCATGGGAGGACACAGCGAGAAGGCCGCCATCTGTGAGCTAAGGAGAGACATCTCAAGAGAAACCAACTCTGCCATGACCTTGATCTTGGACTTCCAGCCTCTAAAACCGTGAGGAACCAAATTCCTGTTGCTGAACCCACCCAGTCTGTGGTGGGCAGCCCTAGCACACTAATACAGAGCCTGTTCCAGAGCTGGGAGTCAAGAATTGTTCGATGGCCAACCAGGACCACTGGGCATCGCCACGCTCTCTCCACCCTCACTATGCTTGGGGGAAATCAGAAACAATCTGCAGACAGTCCACAGGCAGAAGGCCACAGGGGTCATGCAGGTAACGGCTTCCTCTTAGAACCATGCTCTGGAACTTGATGTCAGAAGGACGCTTGTTCTCACATGCAGGGGACTGGTCACCAATACGGGTACCATGTGCAGTACCCTGTGGCAGAGGCTGCTGGCTGCCTGCTCAAAAGCCATCACTCCCCCCTTCACCCCTGCTAACGAAATTCCTGTCTCCCTGCGCTGGGACCTGGACTGTCATTTAGACCAAACAGCTCTCCTGATTCTTGTAAACTGCACCCCCTGGCCTGCCCGTGGGAAGGAAGTCACTGCCTAATCAAACCACTCTCTCGAGTCCTGGGGAGCTGAGACTCAGCCTTTCTGGAAACCAGCACACACTGATGATTCTTTGGTATCTGCTTAGCAAGAGAATCCTTAAAATGAGAATGAAAACTGAGTTCCCATTTAGGTCGTCGCCTTATTCTAGAAATAATCTCGTTTTTAATAATCTCATTTGAGGGGCTTCCCTGGTGGCGCAGTGGTTGAGAATCTGCCTGCCAATGCAGGGGACACGGGTTCGAGCCCTGGTCCGGGAAGATCCCACATGCCGTGGAGCAACTAGGCCCGTGAGCCACAACTACTGAGCCTGCGCGTCTGGAGCCTGTGCTCCGCAACAAGAGAGGCCGCGATAGTGAGAGGCCCGCGCACCGCGATGAAGAGTGGTCCCTGCTTGCCGCAACTAGAGAAAGCCCTCGCACAGAAACGAAGACCCAACACATCTAAAAATAAATAAATAAATAAATAAAATATTAAATACGAAGATGTTTTAAAAAAAAATAATAATAATATCAAAAAATAATAATAATCTCATTTGAACCCACTGTATACTGCAGTGAGTTGGAAAATGCTCTTTGATGCCACACAGATCTGTGTTTTTACAGCTCTGCCACACCACAGCTCTCAGGCTTGGGCAGTCACTTAATTCAGCCACGGTTTCCTTATCGGGAAATGAGGAACCATTTAGAAATTGGACATGGTATCTACGTAGTAAGGCTGTTGGGAAGAGTAAGTAAGACAACGGAGACAAAGTGATCAGCACAGTGCTGTCAATAAATCATAACCACAACTGCATTACTATTGAGTCAGATTTTATTATTAATTAATAAATGTTAGCCCTTATTGAAAGGCATCTACCGTTTAACAATTACAAACAGAGAGAATGCTAGTATCGGTTCTCTGTGTCCTTACCAAAATATTTGCTCTCAAAACTCAATTTTTTATTCATTGGAAAGAGCCTGTGCCAGATCTTGGTCAAAATATGCAAATCAATTAATTCCTCAGTTTTTTTCCTGAAAGGAAACGTGGGTTTCTGCTTGCGAGGCTTTTCTTACTGTAGTAACCTCCAAGCCTTACTACTGGAGGTTTTAAAACTAAGGGATGTAAGTCTAAGTACAGATTATCTTTCATCACAGTGTTCTAATTTGACAAGAAATTTATGGCAGGCTGCTGAAATGCTAGTTTATTGATGATCAAGGTATCAACTGTCCTTGATGCAAATAAACAGCGTTTCTGATTCATAAGCAGCGAGACAGGGCACCTACTGGTCCTGGGGGCTGTGCAATTTACAGGCACTCAATTCTCATCGATGTACTGTCAGTATATTCAAGGCATCTGACAGGTTCCTGTTTCCAGGATGGATGTTCCCTCCACAACCCAGGGAGCACAAAAGCTAAGGTCTGGCCTTACAGGCTCAGAGCCTCAGTTATCACTGAGGAGTTAATAATGGGAACTGTCCTCGGCCCCAGATTTTTCTATTCCAGGCCTTTTGGGATTGGGTACATTCAATACAGTACTTAGAACAGGATTTGGCAACCACTGAAAAGTTTCCATGTCAGGGTCCAGACCTCTGTGGAAGGTGCTGGCTAGAAGTTTTTCAACGGCCAAGCAATGACCCTCAGAGTTGACGCTGAAAAGGAGGATCGTTCTCACATGTAGGAGACTGGTTGCCAGTATGGATGCCACGGAGGACCCCGTGGCAGCGGTTATTGGCTGCCTGCTCGATAGCTACCATTCCTCCCTTCACTCTTGCTAACAAAATGCCAGGCCCCTCCCAGGCCCAAAGAAGGAGTCTTAACTTGTGGGAGACAGATGTGGTGCTCTCATTTTTCTTGCTGAGACACAGGCAGATATGTGAGTCATCCTGGTCCATGTGTCATGAGGAGGGTTCTATTGGCAGAGGTGTCTGGGAAGAGGTCACTTCCTCTTTAAATGGTGCACAAGGTAGGCACATTCTTATCTCTTTCTGCCTCTGGTCATGGTTATCTGCAAGTGATTCTGGGGACTTGGGCAACCATTTTGTGACCATGAGGTGAGAGCCTGCCTACGAGGATGAACCAATGTGCTGGGGAAAGCAGAGTAGAAAGTCAGAGTTCACCTAGGGACTTGAAGATTAAGTCCTTGAATTAACCAAATCTGAAACTTCTTGACCTCCACACTTCTTTTGACGTGAGATAATACATTTTGTCATGCTGGTTGTCGTTCAAGCCACTTTTAATGGAGTTTTCTGTTATTTATAGCCAAAATGACTCCACCTTTCCCCCAGTGTTTGAGAACATCCCCTCCTTTAGCCCCAATACCTGAAATTACACAAAATACTCACCTTCTAAGTGGAAAATGCCCACTGAGTAGTATCGGGAATGGGCATCCTAATTTAACGTGGCTGCATTTTAACTGTTTTCTTCTTACCTGAGACCAGTGGGATAGCCCGAATAAAGAAGGAAGGCATGCCAAGTTGGGAGTGCAGGCTACTGGCAGGAGGGCAAGCCTAGCAGGCACCATAGCACAGGACTTGGAAAAGACACCATTAGGTTCCTGGGAGGAATCAAAAAATGTAAGAGATGTATACAAAGTCTGGACAGAGGTTCCAAAGATAAGCTTCCCCTGCTTCCAGTCTCCTTCTGGGGATAGATATCTGGGAATCTTGTGCCAGGTGTGGGAGAGGTTCGTTCTCAAGGGGAGTGGGCAGCCCTGTGGGTGGCAGCCCTCAGCACCAACGCCAAGCAGGTTCTTGTGAGAGGCACAGTAGGAGAGAACGGACAGTACTCATTCCCCGCCTTTCCTTAGCCCCAGAAGGCTAATGATGCAGTGGAGTAATGCCCCCAGTTAAACAAAACAGAACTACTTCCCAGCCTCCCTTGCTGCTAGGTGTAGTCACGTGACCCAGCCCCGGACAATGAGATATGAGTGCTGAGCTGTGCTTCCGGGAAAACTCCTTACAGGGAGCTGCCTCGGTGGGAAGGCTCAGCCCTCCTTCTGCCTCCCCCTCCCTTCTGCTTTCTGTGGCTTGGAACTGAAATGGAAGTACATGTAGCAGTTCCAGGAGCCATCTTGGATCAAGAGGCAATCTTTTGAGGATGGAAGCCAAATGGCTGAGAAGGAGGGAAGAAAAAATCAGGAGGAATCTTTGATGCCTTAACAGAACTGTCAAGTCAGTCCTGGACAAGCTGCCTAGTCCCGGACTTCTTTTAAGTGAGAAAATAAGCCCTTAGGTGTTTAAGCCAGATTCAGGTTTCCTGTATTATGTCCTTGAACCAAGACCTAACTGAAACAGTGGCATTTTTGCTATCCCAGATGTCTGCTGCTGTCATTGGACTATAAAATTGATGACAGTACTGCCTTAAAATGTCTTTAAGATATTTTAATTCTCATTCCTCTGCTGAAAGCCTGTGGATTCCAGGTTCAAGTGCTTCTTTTACTTTAATAAGAACTTACAATGCGTGAGACCAAAGAAAAGTTACCCTCACACCAACGCACGTTAGTTTGCACCTGTCACACCAAGAAACACCTCACGAGGGGACGTAATCTTCCTCCTCAAATCAGGAAGATAATCTCAGTCATCTCACTGTAAACCTACCGCTCATAAATTCATCTTAATTTTATTCAAAAGTGGCTTTTCACGCACGCTTTTCCAGTGTAAGTTTCCTAAATTCACTGTTCCCTGCATATGGTGGCATTTCCTTCGATACATTACAAATAAGCCTCTAGGTCTAGTATAATGGGGTTCTGAACAAAAGCATGTCTTTTTCTCTGTTCCCAAGATTGATGGTATTAAGCAACAGGCTAGCCCATTAACTCATTTCTCTGTAGGCAAAAGGAGCATCGTTTGGGTAAAGACTCAGAATGTGCACACGCATCCAGTTTCCTTCTCCTTCAGGGCACATGGGGCCATTATACATTCCCACCTTCCACAGGTCAGGTGATTGGTTCAGACCAACAGGCTGTTGAGTGGAGGTGACAGGTGACATTCCAAACCAAAGCACAGAGTTGCTGTCATGACCATGTCCAGTGGTGAACAAGAAGGCCACGTGTGCCAGATGGTGCAGCTAGGGGACAATGGAGACAACATCAGCGTGGGTCCCTGAGGGACCGTGTGTGCAGGGACCCTGCCAAACCACATTGGGCATATAGTGTGAGCAAGGAATAAAAAAGGTGCACTGTGTTTAAATGGCATCCTTCCCCATTCACGACCCTTATCTGCACACACACACAGCACACACATATACTTCTGTACCAGGAAAGAAAAAATGTTTGCTATTTTGCTTCTGCTATCCTCCTATCATTTCACTATTGGTTCTGGCTACAGAAAGAGATTGGGCTAATGGCCTCTGGGATTAGACTCTGATGACTCCCAGGTCCTTCATTTGGGTTTTAACTGAGCATCCCATCTTGACTTTCCCTGCATTAAGAAAGAAAGACAGAAAATGAAAGCACTTGGAGTCTACTATCTTCCCTTCTTACAGAAATGCTTTCACTGAGTTATGATTCAGGGTTATGTCAGCTTGGGTGGGGTGATATAAGAATTGTCTATTCGAAATGTATTTCTGTGTCTTTTATAAAATCGCAATTGAGCACAACTTTGCTTGCCGGATTACCCAAGGCCTCACGTGTGGACCTGTGAAGTAGGCACCCACTGAAGTTCAATTCCAGCGAAAACATTCACCCTTGCAGACTGGCTTGAGGGTCTCAGTTTTCATTCCCTGACATTCGCGGTTTGCTTCCAGCCTCAACTATAAGGGAACCTGGGACCAAACTCAAGGCGCAACCAAAGACACAGGTTTATTCTAAGTTCTTGCAGTGTTCACTCCTGGCTTCTTCAGACTGTCACCCTTTTCTCCTGATTTTCACACTCGACAAGATATTTTATGTTTTCCAGCTTGAAGAACACAGAGTCCATCACCTCATACAAAGTTGGGAGTTCTATCCTTACCCAAGTGTCCACATTCAGGAAAATGGCACCGGGAGGTCATTGGGTAGGATCATCTAGCCAGCATCACTTACAGGAGGACCTGAGGTGTACCGGTCGGTGATTTGCACCTACATCTCACATCCTGAAATATTTAGTGCTGAAGGAAATTGGGAGATTGGTCTAGGAAGCATTACTTCTAGAAAAAACCATGAAGTTTTTAAACCCAGGTGGATAGCTGGGGTCTGCCTGATTCACACTTCTTCTAACCCGTTTAGAGCGGCTCCCTGGTAACTGGCTTCAAGCAAGATGCAAATCTGTGAAAAACAGTCCCACCAGTTCTTGGCTGATTCTTAAAAACAAAACAAAAAACCTTACTTTTTATTTTTCACATTACGAAAGAAATGCACGTTCATGAAAGGAGAAAAGGCAGAAAAGGAAGGGAGGAAAAAGCAGAAACAGCAATAAATAACACTTACTGGTACATTTTGCATATAAGCCTGGGAGGTGGGTACTATTACAGCAATGACTGCAGATAAGGGCTTGGACAGGTACCAAGGCTAAACTGCGTATCCAATGTCACATGTCTCAGCCAATTAGTCAGGAGGGCAGAATCTGAATCCATGGCTATCTGACAAAGTTCATTAACTTATCCTTGAACAACTAAATTACACCTATCCAGCCAGAGCCACTGTAGATAGCTCGGTGTGTTTCTTGCAGAGTCTTTTTCTATGTGTGTACCTATGTGTGTGTGTGTATTTATAACAAAAGTAGATCTTAGACAGTACAGGCAATGCTGTGAATTGCTTTTTACACTACAGGCAATGCTGTGAATTGCTTTTTACACTTGAAATAAACTGAAGTTCTTGGGACTTCCCTGGAGGTCCAGTGGTTAAGACTCCATGCTTCCACTGCAGGGGACGCAGGTTCGATCCCCGGTCAGGGAACTAAGATCTCGCTGGCCGTGTAGCACGGCCAAAAAAAAAAAAAAAAAAAAAAAAAAAAATATATATATATATATATATATATATATATATATACACACACACACACACGCACACGCATACATATATACATGTGTATATATATATATGCATATATATATATACACACACACATATATATATATTGAAGTTCTCAAACTATGTTACGTTCTCTGAGTATTTTCAAAGGTGTTTCAAAAGTCTAAATTAATTTTATCTACTCCACCCCTACCCCGACCCACTCAGCCAACAGAGATCAACTGTGTAACAGTGGGGTACGTAATTCTCATACCAATCTCCATTGGATGAAATAAGTGAGATATCACAGGAACCCACAGAAACTCACTGCTCAGACAGGGAATAATAATCAGAACCTGGAGAGGACCCACTACACACAGATGTGAACGGAGGTACTTTCCATGGTCAGGGAACATGGTAGTGAACACCGGCATGAATGAACAATTGGCAAATGACGTCTTGTTTGTATGCCAAAAACAAAGCTAATTCTTTGCTTCTTTTCCCCCAGATCAGTGGTTTTCACGGACACCACTTATGCCCATGACCGAGGACTAATATACTTGCAGTCAGGAAACGTGTTTGAATATCACACATTACACGTATGTGGGAGAACCATGTTCCAAGCAACACAACTGTAATGTTTGGCACCAAAGCTCAGAGTGAAGATTGTGCTTAAATGAATAAATGATCACCCTTCACAACTGACATATAAAAACTTTTGGGTTTGTGATTCTCTTTTCCATTGTTCCCTGCTGCGGGATATTAGCCCTGTCTGTTGTCACTGTTTTGCTTTTTTCAAACATATCTACGTATATGAATATGTCACTCTCTCAGACAAGACACTGACCACGGATCAGAAGCCAGAGAACTTGCGTTGGTGGAAGCAGAAAAGAAGGACTGTCGACTCTACTTCTTAGGTTGCTATGTGGCTTGGAGTGTGTGTGTGTGTGTGTGTGTGTGTGTGTGGCCAGAAAGACTCTGAACTGGGAAATGTGTGTATCTAAATCTAAGTGTGGTGTTATAAATTTATATTGGAGCTGATCCTATCTATGAAGAGAGAGTAAATTGCTCAATAGAGGTGCATTAACAGCAAGATAAAGAAAATGAACACATTCCAGCATCAAGTATAGACGTTCTGGGGGTCATCGCCTGTGTTAGATTATCTCTTGCACCTCACCCCAACATTAGCATTCGTAATTACCAGCTGCCTCTCTTTAGAGGGAAAACATGCTTTGGCGAAGCACAGAAATTTCATTTCCCAGAGAGCCCCTGCAAGTACAATGTGTACAGATATCGCATGTGCAAATCTTTCCAGACATGGAAGAGAGTTTAGAAGTTTTTCGAAAGGCATCTGTGTGCACTGTAAAATATAACGTCTTTGGACTTGAAGTTCTATTTCTGTCAACAGGAACTAGCTAAATATTTTGCCCTTATTCTGTGCCCACTTCTTATCAAGGCAGGACTGCTCACCGGAAGAGAAATACACTCTTTAAAATTCTACTGTAATTTCTCCCCCTAAATAATGCCATGAGTTTTCTTTCTTGAACTACAATAGGTTCTGTGACAAGAGTGGCTACCACATGCCGAGCAGAGAGGCAGAGCGCTGAGTGTTTGTGAGTCATTTCAATTAAACCTGGCAAAAATCCTCTAGGAGTAGAACGAGGCTCACTGAGGCTTCGAAATGAGTCCTCGTGTCAGAGAGCTGTGTGATTTTGCACCTAATTACTAACCTAAATGCCGCAGTTCAGGCCAACACATATTTACTGAGCACCTACTATGTGCCATACACTGAGAAACTGGAGGAGAAATGAAACAATTTCAACACCATATAATTAAAGGGCTATGAGACAGGCAAACACGAGATGCAAGGGGTACAATTTCTTTAAATGTTTTGCAACACAAGATGGTAACTCCTGTCTCGAGGTGCTTCTGTGGTCTCCAAAGTGCTTCCTTACCAACACTCCTCCCCAGCCCAGTGCCCCCAGCAAAAGGACATGGCTTTGCTTGCTGTCCAAAGCGTCTATTTCAGCTAATGGAAGAAATTGCAACAGAAGAAAACACAGAAACAAGCTAAGTTTTCAAATGCACCTCTTAGGGACCATTTGGGACAAAATGAACAGAAATAAACAATCCTCCAATATCAGGTGACATATTTTATACTTTCCACCCTGCGCTGGAGGAAAATCAGATGCTGGTATGAAAAAGAAGATTAACCCGGTCCCTTAACAATCAAATTTATAACTAGTAAAGGGTTATGAAAAATTCTATCTCCATGTGGAGCGTAGGAAAGTACAAAGTCTTTGGAGGCATCGGATGATAAACTACAGCTTGGGCAATAAGCTCAGGAAGGGAATGAGGAGTTCAAGAGTTCAGCACGTGTGTGTGGAAAGGTGTTTAGTTAAAGAGAAGGGCCAGCTCCAGACAAAGGCACGGAAAGGTCATCCTTAGAGTCATTTCATCTTCATTACGACGGGCAAGACCGTGGGCCAAAGTGCACACGCCAGGCCTCCTCGTGCACACCGCACAGAGGTTTTAAGACTCACGGGGACATTAAAATATGCAACAAAAGCAAACATACAGAGTGCTGGCAGCAGTGCCTAGATATTGTGATCTGGGCAACGCGGTCCCGGCCACCCAACATAAGTGTGATATGAACATTTCTCCCCCTGCTTCACCTGCGCCCCTGCCTTTTTTTTTTTTTTTTCAGGGTGAGTGATAGATTAATTAAAGATTACAATCTATCTTCTTCAGAAGGCCAGAGAATTGGACTTGCAATCAGCACCTTAATTTTCTTTCAGGTAACTGCCAAACTTCAATGTGTTCGCCCAAATAAAATAATTTCCCCCATCTGTGCAGCTTGAAATTCCCGTGCTCGAGTAAGACGGTGCTCAGGATTTGCCCTGTGACTCAACCCTCATCTTTCAGTTTTCAGGAATTGGGGGAAAGGTGAATTTCATTTACTGATTACCGGAGGGCTCCGGAGAGATAGGCCAGGGCTGTCGTAATGGGAAAGCGGGCCCTGACTCGGCCTCTGACAGCCTTCCTGAGAAGGCCAAGGCCGGCGGATTGCCACTCTGGAGTGCCGTCCACATGGCAGACGATGCTGACCCTCCCTCCCCCGCCCCCTCCAAACCCACACAAAACCAGCTGTCCCAGTCCAGCCTCTTCACCCGTCAAAAGGAAACCTCGTCCATCCCTGCCTGCCCCTGTCCCACAGGGACTGCGGCAATGGGGGTCCCGCTTCGAACGCAGTCCCCCAAACAGCTGCAACAGCAAAGCGTAACGAAACTCCCTTTCCCTGCCTGTGTACGAATAGGGTTTTAATAGGTGGATGTGTTTCCAGTTACAGGGTACATGGCTTAAGCCTCCCTCGCCCCGCCATGTCAGAGTAACCAGTCGGAACATAAGACACAAGAGAAAAGGTAAATCACCTAATGGCAATGAGGACGAAAACAACGACAGTTTGTCGAGTTGAAAGGCAGTGGGTCCAGCGGTTACAGGCTCAGGGTCTATAGTCAGTGGGAAAAGCGACTCCACCAGTTCATAGGAACTGTATGACTTAGGAAAGGTTATATCCTAAACCTTTATGTACCCACCTGGAAAACGCACATCACTCATCACTGGGGTGTTTGGGGATTAAGGATTAAGTGGCAGGATGGATGGATGGATGGATGGATGGATGGATGGATGGATGGATGGATGGATGGAAGGAAGGATGGAAGGAAGGAAGGAAGGATGGAAGGAAGGAAGGATGGATGGAAGGAAGGAAGGATGAATGAGTGGATAGATGAGTGGATTGATGGATGGATGGGTGGGTGGATGGATGGGTGGATGGAAGGTATTGACATCAATATTTAAAAGACTTGGTCTGCAGCCAGCACAGAGTGCCCAATAAGAGGATTCTGGTGTCGTTATGTTGAGAAATCTGATCAGACTACACAGACGTGAAAATTAAAAGAGAAAAGAAAATCCACACAGTCTAGAGGCAAGTCACCTACTCTTCCTCTTCATTGCCATCATTCTGCTCTCCCCTCCCTCCCCCCGTGATGATCTTCCGCATCAGAAGCCAGGCCTTAGCTGGCTAAGCAGGCCCCACCCCGTGCCTGCTGGCGGTTGCGCTGGGTGGTCCGGGACTGCACTGATTCCACGGTAAGACGGGAAGGGGAAGATGTGCCTAGCCCTGTCCTTGGATGCCGTCTGCACTGGGATGCAGGAGCAGCGGGAAGGTGCTGGAAGAGAAGAAGAATCGGAGCAGGCCTGAAGCAGGCAGCGCGTGGCTCAGCGGCAAAGCTGCATCCCAGGGTCGCCTGGGCAGCCAGTTCCTGAAAGGACAAAAGGTCGCAACCTCCCAGACCGGCCGGCAACACAGCTTCTGTGTCACTGGAAAGATCACCCTCCTTCCGGAAGGATTCAGTCATCACGAATTCATCTGGCTGAGAACCTCAGACCCTGAAATTGACCGCGGATGAAAACACTGAGTTCCAGGAGGATAAGCTATTTACACTAAAAACTTAATTTAGTGGAAGCGGAAGCGAGGGGAACAGGGCCCAAGCACACCCAATGGCACTTTCAAATGCCTGTGTCCTCCCTGGGGGAAAAACGTCTGATGACAACGTTTTATGTCAGGCTGTGTGTATGGTAAACTTACGGATAATAATGCCAGCCAGCATTTAATGACTGCCTAGTGTATACAAGGCACAGTGGTGGGCAGTTGAGAGATGAGCTATAAACTTGCAAACACCCCCGGGAGGGGTCCCGCTGTCTCTGAGGATACAGAGAATATTGAGAGCTACCATTCACTGAATGCTCGGTGTGTATCAGGCGCTGTGCCAGGCATGAGACTTTGCCTGTGGGGCGTCCCGGTCCACTCCCAGCTTCTCATCTCCACTTCACCACTGAGGAAGCACAGTCCTACCAAGCCCGAATTCTTTGCTCAACGTCACACCTTGGGGAAGTGATAGAGATGGATTCCCTGTAACCCACATCTGATTCTTTTCTTCCTCTGCCACGACTGCCCACGGAAACAGCATTCTCGGGATTCCTGAAGGTGCATCATAACAAAGACCATATAGTTAACAATTACTGGGAAGAAGAGGTCATTTCAATTGCCCTTATTCAAGGACAGTCAGAAGATACCAGCCAAGGTAGGCCTTCTCTTCAAAAATGAAGCATCAAGACACAAATGCATGTAGCGTCAGACACAAATGAAGTCTCATTTCTGAGGGTCCCTAATGTCCCCTTCCCCCTCTGTTTCAAGGGGTGTGTGTGTGTGTGTGTGTGTGTGTGTGTGTGTGTGTAAAGAGCTATGGAAGCAGTGTCTGTTGCACTCCTCTCCTGACTTCTCTTTAGAGAAATGGAATCCTGCAATTAGCTCCGGAACCATAAAAGTGAGTCGGCAGAGCTGCAGGAAGGGGTGGAGAGAAGATAAAGCAGGGAGTGGTTACCCATATCATCCATCTCCCAGACTCAGAAAGAAGGGGCCATGAGAGAGACCTAATCCAGCTTTGGGCCCCATCACTGATCATTCAGATTCTGATGGCGGAGGAAGAGTTAGCAGGTGATGTTATCTCCTTGAGCAGACCCTGTCCATCTGCAGCCTCTTTGTGTGGAACAAGACGTCCCACGAGATGCTGGCTTACTGAAGGGAGGGAAGAGATGATACAGGGAGAGGGAGAGAATGAGACAAACTAGCTCTGCAGTTTCTCCCGGCTGACATGAACTTGGGGGCTGGGGAGGGGGTGGTCTACAGTCACGATATAAAACAATATCGCAGGGCATGCTCCCAAAACGTGAGGTTTTAGACTAAAGGGCGGGTGACAGCTGGCCTCCACATAGGTCCGTCATCCTTTCAGTTCACCTGAATTTCCTTCTAAGATTCCAGGATGCTTTTCTTGGCCTGTGCCATGTTCTCTTCCACTCTTGGGTCAAATCACGCCCAAACTATCATTTTGAATTTTTTTTTAACGGTGGAAATCAGATGCTGTGGACACCCAAATCAAAACTGAGTCACCAGGGAAATGACAATGGCCATCTTTCACCGTGAGTATCTTGACAGTTTCCAGTTGGTTGCGTCAATGAGTTAGGACTTAAAAATGCAAGCAGGATTTATATCAGTAATAACAAAAACCAGTTAGTGTTTATTTAGCACCTATATCGTGCCAGGTACCGTGCAAGCTGATTTTTTCTGATTGGTTGACTTAATCTTCATAATATTCTGTGGAAGAAAGGATTTTTCCAATTTTGATACAGGAAGAGACTCAGAGAGGTGAAGCCTCCTGCCCAAGTGTGAACAGCCATATAGCTGGGACGTCCACACTTTAGATCAGGAGCAGACAGACAGTTCTAAATCTCTTTCTAACTCAGAGATTCAACGATTCTAATGTTGAAATTTTTTCTAATGACTTGAATTACAACACTGGCTTATATCCACCTTTTGAGCATTCATCTTTTAATTTTGGCAAATACTTGTAGGGCTATTATTTTGTATCTGACCTTACACTCATTACCGGGTTCCCACTGTTAAGGAGATTGATGCCTGTCTGCCCTCATGGGGCTCATGGAGAAGATACACGTGTAGATAAACAAGATGATCAAGTATGCTAAGAGTGACAGGGATCTGGAAAGTTCTGAGTGAACACTCAGGAGTGGCCCAACTCAGTCCTCCAACACAAGGAAAGGCTGTCTGGAGGAATGACATTTCAGCTGACACCTGAAAGATGAGCTGGAGGTAGACTTAGGGATAATGGAGTTAGGACCACATAATGGAGTAACCAGATAATGGAGTTAGGAGTTAAGACAGAAGGACCACATTCGGGGAGTAGAAAAACTGCAGGTCTGCCATTCAGAAGAGCCTCTCACACTAGAAGTATTTCCGATACTCGCACTAGAAGTATTTCAGATACGCAAGCTCACCTTGGAAAATCTGTTAAAATAATGTATTAGCTGTGCTACTAATTCATTCGGAATCTCAGACACCAAATGTGCATGATGATAAGCGACCCCTCTGTCTGTTCCAAAGGGGGAAAGGATGGAATGCTCCCTGCAGAGCCAGCTCTGTGTCATTCGCCAACCAGCTCCCACCCATGGGGGGGCCACCTGGTCCATAAGAGCCTCCAACAGCTCAGGGACTTGACCACATCAACCCCAAGAAGCCAACGGGCTGCCAGAGAAGAAGCACTCCTTGCATCAGCCCCTCTCCTCTCCCTTGCTGGTTTTCCATGTAGAGTGAAGGAGATAATAACAACCAGCTGTGAGTCCAAACCATGTGATTCGAGTATCCTGCTTCCTGGTGATCTTGCCTGTCCTGACGATCAATTTTAGAATATAAAAAGGGATGGATGGATTCTCTGCAGGTAAAGTAGACATTTGATCAATACTAGAGTGCAGGGACCTGAAGTTATAACCCCTGGCAAGAGGTGCCAGTGCAGATATGCTCTATTGCCAAATACAGGCAGAACCCATGAACATTTGGCAACTGAATGAACAGAGGGACCATTAATAACCTCTTAAGAAAATGAAAGAGGCTAAGCCAGAATATGCACTTCTATCGATTACCTACTCATTTCTTCATGGAGGTGTCCAAATGGAGTGCCCCGATTTCCCCAAGTTTTATTTCAGAAGGAGCTCATCCCAGGACTTCCCTGGTGGCGCAGTGGTTAAGAATCCGCCTGCCAGTGCAGGGGACACGGGTTCGAGCCCTGGTCCAGCAAGATCCCACGTGCCGCGGAGCAACTAAGCCCGTGCACCACAACTACTGAGCCTGCGCTCTAGAGCCCGCAAGCCACAACTACTGAGCCCACGTGCCACAACTACTGAAGCCCGTGCGCCTAGAGCCCATGCTCCACAACAAGAGAAGCCGCCGCGCCGCAACAAATAGTAGCCCCCGCTCGCTGCAACTAGAGAAAGCCCACGCGCAGCAAAGAAGACCCAACGCAGCCAAAAATAAATAAATAAATAAATAAATAAATAAATAAATAAAATATATTTTTTTAAAAAAAAAAAAGCAGCAGCAGAAGCTCCTCTCAAACTCAGCGTGGCCACCTGGTGAGATGTGAAAGAGCAGGCATCATCCCCAACTCCAGAGACTCTGACTCAAGAGACCCAGAGCAGAAGAGGGAAATCTGCGTTTCTAACAAGCACCTTCACGTGGTTCTGCTTTAAATCCAAGTTTAAAAGACACGGCCAGTGTTCAAGGTAATTTTCTTTGAAGGGTGGGGGCAATGAACGTTTTGACTGATATTTTTTGCACTTGCAAGTACCCTTTTGTTTAGCATGTGTTAATGTGATTGCATTTGCAAGCATGTATTTTTTAGATGTTGAGTGTGTATACCCATAATTTATAGTACTGTGCTGGGCATGTCACACTTCACAATGCTTTCTTAACCTTAAGAAGCCCTTTCCTCTCTAGATAGGAAATTCACACAAAAAAATTCCAGCATTCCTTGACTAACAGAGGCCATGCCTATTGTTAGCTATCTTAACTTCTGCAAAACATTCCTAATGTGGGGACTGACTGGCTGATAGATCCATCTATTACTTGAGTCCTGCTTTGTTCCCTTGAGAAAAAGAACAATGTGTTTTGAAAACATAAAAATGCATAACAGTGAAACCAGGGGCCTGAAGACCTAGACCATGTTCTTTTAAATTCAGCTACTCAACATTCAAATGTATTCTGCTACTAATTTTGTCCAAAGAAACACTTGTACACCTGGAAATCTAAACTGAAATCCATTACCTGATTTTACCAGGAGAGTTATTAACAAGGGCAGGGAGGTTGTGGACAACAAGGGATTGAAAAAGTCACTGTAACTGGCAAGTTTCAACCATTTGTCTCTAATTATCCAGCTTCAGACATTTGGGGAAAACTGAAAGAAATGGTAGCAAAATACAAAAGATAATTTTTGGTGTAAGATAATAATGTATTCGATTAGGCGGCAATGTTAATAATCACATTCTCAATGTCTGATTGCTTTAACCAAGCAGGCTGCACAATTTAGTCAACTGATCCATCCTAACCTAAGGGAGGTCTGGAAAAGGGTTTCACTCCCTTCCTTCTCATCCTAAGGAGGAACATAAAGGAGACACTGATGAAACTGCCCATCTTGGAGAATGGAACTGCTGCCCTTGCCTACTGCTGTCCCTGAAAGTAAACACCCAGGATTTCTGAATGTCGAAGTCTGCATTGGCGCTGGGAAGCTGAATGGAGATCTTTGTTTTGGTTTGTCTGATTTCAGCCTATCAGCACCTAGGTTCCTGGGAACCTAGGAAGTTTCTCTAATAGACATATGCCAAGACTCCTAAGCTATAAACAACTCCAAAGAACCACACTGAAATAAAATACAATCAGTGTTAATGAAATGAAGACAACTGACTGAGAAGGGATTAAGACCGAGCACAGGTTTGAAATTCGAGTTCCAAACTTGGATTGTAATGTTATTTCTCTGAGCCTACGTTTTCTCCCCTGTGGGATGAGCATAACCTACCTTATAGAGACGTGAGAATGAAACGAGATAAACGCTGTAAAAAGGTTAGCACGGCAACCAGAATATTATAATCAGTCTAGAAATATTAAAAATCATTATTGTCACCAACAGCTGGACCAGAATGAAGTTTACAGGGTGAAGAATTTCAGATAGCAACATAGAAACATCCACAAAACTTCTCTTGGAGTTTGATTTCTAAAACTATGATTACATCACATGGTGGTTTTGCTTCAATACATGCCTTGGGGTCACAGACAGAACTCTAAGTATAATTGGTGCCTCTTATTATACCAAGTATTTTACAGTATGCATTTGAAAACATTCTGTGAGACGCCTTCATCAGACTGCCATGGGACAAAAATATAAAACAAGCCAACAAAATGTAAAATGTAAAAATAAAACAAAACATACCTACAAACACCAAATAATTCAATAGGTGAGCACATCTGCATGAGGCTATGTTAGGATACATTTGATGAGGGGGTCACTTAATATCAGTGATTTTTATTAAAATGTATATTATAGAAAGTCCTTCTCTGAGCAACTGATCCTTCATCAGCGATGTGAGGAAGCTGGGGCTCCAAGACCTCCTAGTTGCCAGGTTATCTGACTTCTATTCTACTGCTCCCTAAGGCTAAGCATGAAAAACCAGCTACTAAAAAACAAATAGGCCGTTCCATTCTCCTCAAACCCCTAACTAAAGTTCATTTTCACAAGCCGAATTTAGACATCAAGTAACAAATTACCACTGCCACAGAATGTTAAAAAGCCCAAAGGCACCTAAGAAGAGCTTAGAAGAAACTAAGCATTAAGGTTGAGATGAATGGCTTTGCTGGGTGTTCGCTGCGATGTTGACTTAGGATCCCAAAGCAAAAATTCTCTCCCCTCCACTTACCACTGCTTTGTGGGATAACAGCAGCATTAATTTTAAAATGATCATGAATCAATCATGAAATCTGACTCTCGTTTTCACTGGCAACGGAACACTGTAGTTAGCACCTTGAATAAGAGTGCTTTCTGCCTGGGTGATGGTGAGGGCAATCTTCTGCCGTTAATTCTTTCCTAATTGTCCCGAGTAAACGAGGGTGAAATACTACTGGGCTGTGTTAAAATCCCCACCCCCTCCAAGTTACTCATCCTGTGGCATCATCACCTTGAATCTTTCAGGACAGATCAGAGGGGACTTTCTCAACCTTGGCACGACTGACATTTGGTCCTGGGGGCGCCATTCTGTGCACTGGAGGAGGTCTAGCAGCAGCCCTGGCCTTGATCTGCTAGATGCCAGGATCACCTTCCCTCCCTCACTGCAACACCCCCCCCCCCGCCATGTGACAACCACAAATGTCTCTAGACACTGCCAAATGTCCCCTGATGGGCAAAACCACCCCAACTGGACAGAAGAGTACCTTCTACATGGGGTTATTATAACAATTAAATGTAATAACAAATATTAAGTTCTATCAGGTACATAGTGGGACTAAAAAATCCGTTAATTAAACATAGTTAAAGCTGATTAATCTAAGGGATCCAAACCGAATGGAAAGGATGCTTCTGCCACCAACTTAGAAGGGTGAGTTGAGTCACTGTGGTCCTCAGGTCCCACAGAGTATTTCATCCCCGCAGAGTGGTTTTTTTTTTTTTAAGTCAACTGTGTTGAAGTGTAATCTCCATATAACAAGCCGCATCCATTTAAAGTATATACGCTCTGTGTGTTTCAACAAATGTTAACACCCGTGTCACACATCCACCTCACCAAGCGCGGGAGGGGTTCACATTCTGATTTGCTTCAAACTCACTTCCAAATAAGAATAGCCACATGTCATATTCTCAACCAAAAGCTTTTCCATTAAATTCACAAGCTTGTCACTTGGCCTCTTCTTGGAAGCCATTAGTTGGAAATGTTTGCAGGTTGCACACCATGGGTAAGCTTTCCTGGGATCCAGAGCCAGGGCAGTCCCCAGGGCCCCATGCTCGGGCCCTAACGCTCTGTAGTCGCCATCTGGCAATGCTTAATAAGTTTACGTCTGAATTTGTGCTTTGTAAGTGAAGTCCGATGGAACACTGGAGTCTGTAGTCAGCTCTTGTCTGTCTGCCCCGCCCTCATGACCACCCCCCAGGACAGGTTCTAAGCCAACTGCTCTCTGCCCACTGCACCGTGGGCCAGGCCAGCCCTTCCCTCCCAGCCCCACCTTGGGACCCCTGTCACCCTTATCCCAAGTGTCCCCAGCCGCAGACACCAAACGCCCTGCAGCCCTTCACTATTGGAGGGAGCCTGGGCTTGGAGGTGGGGACAGCCAGAGGTCATGACCGCAGCCCTGCCCTGTCCTGGGCTGACGACTGGGAAAAGGGCCTCTTGCACATGCTAATCCAGGTCCCAAGTATGTTTTCCAGAGTGGAGGCTGCAATCCTTGGGAGGATACCTGCCCACACAAGGTTGGGATGCTGGGCCCATGGCAAGGGGAGATTAACTTCCCCGCCCCTGGCTGGAACCTCCCATGTTCATTTTGCACTGGGTCTGGCATATTACACAGTGGTGCTGGGACCTTTCCTACTTCAATGGGTACCTGTGAGGAGTCGCTTGCATTTGACCCCTTGCACTGGTGTCCTTACTCACGATGGTCAGAGGAAGGATGGCTCAGTGCCGCCACGCTCCCTGATGTAAGGATCCAGAAGGACCAGCACCTTCAAGGCTGTCAGGTGAGCAAGGGGGCCTGAAGCAATGAGAAGCAACCCCGCGTCGGCCCTGCACCCGCCTCCTGCGCCTGTTCCTCTCCCCCTCCATTCCCTCCTTCCACTGTTGGTGGAGTGCGGCCCTTCCTCCGGGTGCTCTGAGCTCCATCCCTTTGCTCCAGCACACACCCGGAAGCACATATTCACACCCAGGGTCGTGTGCACAGGTGCCAAAACACTGTCACGGAAGCACTTTTCGTCAAAATCACAAAAGCCAGAAGCGCTTACTGGATGTCAGAGACAGACCTGACGGACACATGGGCTCTGTGACTATAAAATATAATGTTCCGATCAAATGATACATCACACTTATATGATTTTTATATCTCCAGTTAGAAGGAAAAGAATTATACTTTTTCCCTCAGGCCTTTTTTTTTTAAAGCAGGGCTCATCTTCCTGAAACTTCTGGTGAGTCTCAAGCCCGGATGCCCTGTGTCAGAGTCAACACAACTGGGGACAAGAAAGAGGAGTTGGAAGATGTGGCATTTGTACACCTTGTGATAGGTTCCAGGCAGGTAAATGCTCACTGCAGCACACCACTGCCCTTAGCCCTCTTGGGTCCTAGGAGTGAGGAAGACTGTTTAAAAAGAAACAACGTATTGTTGCAATTTCCTCACCACTGGCCCCTGCAAAATGCAATGAAGGCTGCAAGGTATTGCTACTCACATGTTCAGTCCCTGACTGCAAAGCAAGAACCACGAGGACTATTTCTTGCAGGCAAATATTTTCTGTTTGGCTCGATAAGAAAACATATGTGTTGTCAAAAGAAATTAAGTAATTCATGTATGTTAACTTCCACTGATAGGCATTAAATATTACTTGTTAAAATGCTAATAATTCATTAAAGGACAAATGTGGAATCTCTAAACAATTACATGTTACCAATCAAGGGGGATTTTAATAGAGAGAGATTGAGAGGAAAGTGATGGAAAACAGTTTTAAACAACAAAAAAAGAGTACCATATGCGGCTGCATCCCTAATGGCTGTGCCTGGTTCCCATGTCAGGCGTATCATGACAATTTCCCTTAAAAACCAACAATAAAAATGGTAACGTAAGGTAAGGTATTACCTTAGCAATAAAAATGGTAACTTTATAAAGAGAAGGGAGTCAGCCCAAATGCATCAGAGATTTCCAAAGTGAGGACTGCAGGCTAAAAGATGGTTTGCGTTATTTGATGTCAGCTTGATAACCACACAAATTGGAATTGCCACAATTTAATGAAAGTTCCCATGCGACGCACAAGAAACACAAGCCTAAGTGAATTGGGCTTGAGTACAGCAGCAAATGTTAATAAAATACTCGAGGAAAGAAAAAAAAAAAAAAAATCCACTGGTACGTCTTAAAATGGTGATATGCTCTTATCTGCAATTTCTTAGCCTGAAAGTCCTGCTCCTGGCTGTAGACTAGGTCTCCCAGGAGGCCTGGCCTCCTGCAGGGAGAGCGCAGGCAGGTGTTTTCTGATGCCCCGAGGGTCATGTGCTCATAAATCAGACACCCCATGCCGGACACCACGTATGAGGGAAAACGGAACGTCTCTGTACAAGGAAGCCTGACTGATGTGCTGAAATCATTTCCATTTATCGAAGGTTGGTTCCCCACTACATTACGAACAACAAAAGGCTTTTCACCCAAGATGAAGAAAAATAAATATGGAAGAATAACTCTTTTTCCTCCCGTCAGACTGTCCAGTCAGAATTAAAATACCACCACCCGGATATGGAATGCAAACATTTGAAATGCGTAAGGACAGACTGCACTTGCTACTAAGCCCGTGACCTTCAGCTCCCCAAACATTTATGATTTGGTAATTACCGGATGGTATTATTACTGACGGCTATAGTACTTCCTCTCTTCTCGAGCGATTTGAATACAGAAGGGCGAGCGGAATTCTCAGCCTTTGCTGGGTTCTGCAGAGTATCCGGTCTACAGCTGTCCCTTAATAACCCTGAATTTATACATAATGGTGCATATTAAATACGACATGAATTAACATTTTAGCTCCTCTGCTTTAGATATGTGGCTTTCAATGAAGGTAGTAATTATTACTGTTGCAATGACTACTGTCAATAAATTACATGGGTAAGCCACTGCTCAGGGAAGGATTTAGTGCTTGACTCCTCTCACACCAGTGTTAGATTTTAACCCTACCAGATATTCGCTTCAGACACCTGACTTTATTATCCGGAGCTCTTCGCCTGTAACCTTGCCCGTACTTTTTACCCAAGCTAGCAGGGGCATCTCATCTGCTCCATTACTTATTCGTGTTGCTAGAGAATACCATTTCCTCTTGCAGCTGATAAAATATTAATCAAAAACAGGAACTGAGCGATTTCCCAGTGTAGATGTCTTCTAATGGTAATACAGGGAGTCGAAGAGAGATCTGGAGGTCATATAATAGATTCTGAAGAAGGCAGAGAGGAGTGACATCAGAGGCAGAGGAAGAAACTGCAGCCAGAGCCCAGGACTTGGGTGAGTTACCACCACTCGACACAGAAGGAAACTTCCAGAAGTGTGAATGGAGGTGACTTGTAGGGAAAAGCTAAGTCTAAGAAACACTCAAAGAGTAAGGTTTTTTGTTTTTCTTTAATATAGAACAAGCCTTTAAAGATAAGGTTTTGTGTTTTTCTTTAATATAGAACAAGCCTTCAATGAACCAGAATGGTGGCCTGATTTAACTGGATTTTTTTTTTTTTAATTCTAACCCTCATTTTTCAACTACTTCCAGGTTTCATGAATCTACTTCCTGCCTTAGTAAAGAGAAGAGCACCCAAGTGAATGAATCTCAGATCGACTTTTGAATTTAAAAAAATGCCTTCTCTCTCTTCCCCACTCTCCTGCGGTCTTCTGTACGCAGAAGGAATGGGGCTGAGGCGTAGACAGCTGTGGGTTTGCCCCCCAACCCTACCACTCCCTACAAGGTGACTTGCTGGCATATTAATCTCTCTGAACCTCAGTCTCCCCCAGATTTGCAAAATTTGTCATGAGTTTTAAATGTTCCCTTTCCCCCTCTCCAGGACCAAAACTATATACACACCATTAAAATGCAACAATCCTCCATACCCTACAAGCTAAACAATACACACTCTTGTAACGTGCATGCACACACATACACACACACCAATTTTCACAGATCTAGAGTTTAGGGTAAATTGCTTTTTCTTGTGCATTTATTAATACTAAAAAAAAGGTTTTTGTTTTTTTTTTTTAAACCATTAGCTAAATACTACTTAATACTTTGAGAAGGACTCTTTGCAAAGACTAGTGAAATAAAAGGACACTTGTAAAGGTAGGCATCTTGACAACACCAACAAACTGGACAAGTTTGGAAACCAATATGATGAATCCCATCTCTTTAGTTAATATTTATTCAAAATGTACGTAAGTTAGCACATTTAGTTCATTAAGCTGCGTGCAGCCCTGTGACTTAAGTAGAACTCTGCCCATGTGTCAAAAGAGGAGGCCTAAACAGTAGGTGATTCACCCAGTTTCACTCAGCTGGCAGATACTGGCATCAGAACATGCCTTTTAAGTCTCTCTGCCTCTCCCACATTCCACTAACTCTGATACACTCCTGGAATCTTCCCATCGCCACTTACTAGTCCCCAGTTAAAAGTAATACCTAAAAGCAGAGGAGATGCACAAAATGTACCTTCCAAGATCCGATGGGATCAAGAATTATGTTACGGAAGGAAGCTGTCAAACACTTTAAATCAAGGAAATCGTTTAATCACTGTGCAGTTAAACAGAGTAACTCAATTCTCCTCCAAGACTAAGGAAGTGTGTTTCTGGAAGGGGCTGGAAGCACTCTCTCTCTCACCCTATAAGGTCAAGCCTTCAGCCAGTGCTGCTTGCTCTGATGACCCCCCACGCTATTACTTATGTTGAGCTCTTCTGGTTCCTTCTACTTGCTAACACCTTGGTAAAATGCAAACTCATGGCTCACCCACTGGGCACGACCAAGACCCTCCCGTAGCTGAAAAGGCGGTCCACGTCACAGACGTTCCGTTATCCGCCGCTGAGATTTGGGAGGGTGAAGTGTCCACTCTGCTACAGGAGTAGTGAACGCGTGGATGTGTGATGCTTTCCCACACACCCTACCCTTCACAACAAACCAACCAACCAGGGTCCCCTGGTGCCCCCACGCCCCAGCCTGGGCTCAGCCTCGGCATCTTTGTCCACTGCACAGCCCGGACAGCCAGTGACCATTTGTGCTTGGCATCTAAGATGATACTTATTAGTGATGTTCCTCCTACAAAAACACTAGCAAAGATAAGCTAGCTACTCCCTAATGCTCGCGTGCAAAATCTGTGGGCATAACTGGTAGAGTTTCCACCTGCTTCCCCACCCTCAAATATTGGAATCTAAAAGTCTTCCAGACATTATAATCATTTAATACTGTGATAACGCTGGTCAAATTACTCTTTTTAATGTGTGTGCGCTTAATTACCATCCACTTTTACATCTAAAATATTCACTCTCTGTTGAGTGTCTCTATCAAGATTTTGGCTCTCGTCAGCACACTCCATTAGATTGATAAAAATCCATTTTAAAAATTTAGAGTCTGGCCCGGCAATCCCATACCTGGGAATCCATCCCACTGAAATAAAAGCATCAGTCTGGACATAGGAACAAAGATGCTTATCATATCGCTATTTGTGGCTGGGCAGGCGTGTGCGGAGAAACCTTTGGAAGCTAAATGGATGCCCTTCAACGCGTTCAAGATGGGGCATGACTGCATAAATCACGGTACGTCCACACCACGGAACATCATGCCTTAGTTGGATGAGAAAAGAAATATAAAGGACAGTATGCATAGAATGATTTCACGTTTAATCAAGCAAAACTACCAAAAAGAAAAAAACAAAAACCCTAAGTACGTACGTGTATCTGTATATATCCATATGGAGGATTCATATAAATGTATATGGGCACAGAAAAAAATTTAGAAAGAAACAGATTAGATTGTTAACCTGTTTTACCTTATGTGGAGGGCTTTGATGGGGTACAGTGAGTGAGAGAGGGTAGAACTAAGCCAAAATGTGATAAAAAATGTTCCAAAGATGAATATTATTGGAACAATGCATTTACTCATAAGAAGAAGAATAAGCAAAAGCAAAGAGTTGTGTAGCTCTCACCATGTCCTACGCTTTTCCCTGAGCATTTTAATACATAAAACTTTACATCCTTACAACTCACTGAGGTCTGGGATATTACGATCCCCATTCTACAGGTGATACAACTGAGGCACAAGGACCACACAGCTAACCAACAGAGCCAAGCAGCCCTGCTTCAAAGACTACATCTGTATCTACAATCTACCTCATTGATCAGATTAAACTAGGGAAAAAGTTAAGCAAAAATCAGACTTAACAACTTTGGTAAGTGCTAAGAAATCTAGCAAAGAAAACAGGGATTAAAGGAGGTTTTGCCGGACGGCGCCACAGGGCGCAAGCCACCTTATCCTACACTGAGCGGGAGCAGAGCTATGAACCACAGGGCCCGTGGGCACCAGTCAGCGCAGATGGCTGCCCCTGGGCAGCGGATGAAATGTCAGTCTGTGCACAGTGAAACCAGGGGCAAAGCATTCCTCCCGTCCTGCCTGGAAGTCAAGCCCCGCGCAGGAAGTGGGCACCATCCTGGCGGGATGGAGACCTCTCTGAAGGTGGGACATGTTCCTCTTTGCACCAGAATCTCCTTCCCTGAGCAGGTGGGATTTGCATCCACTCCCCTGGAAGGTGACCTCTGTGCTGGGGGGGCCGCAGGGGGACTGGTCACGTGTGGCCGGCTACTGTTTCCCAGGGCCGAGCACTCTGCCTCGGTAAATACCTCTTAAATGAATGAAACTGGGGTGCTTGGTAAACATGTGCTGCTGACGCTAAGAACGTAAGTTCCCATTGTGTAAAACCGGAAGAAAACCCTCCTCCTAAGGGAACTGTGTGTGTTTTGTATAAAGAGAACATTCACGATAATAATAAAAACAGACAAAACAGCCACGCCAACTGCCACATTTTAAGCCATTATTTAACAGGCACTTGCTAGACCCTTAACGTACCTATTGCATGTGAATCTTATAAGAATATTGGTAAGTACAGAGGATTATTTGTTCGCAAGCAACATGAGGAAACTCAGGCTCAAAGTGTTTAATCACCTGGCTCCAGGGCACACAGCTAGTAAGGAGAGTGTCAAATCCAAACTCAGGACCACCTCTTTTCACTCCGCCTCTGTGCTCTACACATAGGCTCACTCACAAATAAAGACTAAATAATAAGGTAACCTAGTCACTTCATTTAAAGGTAGGCATTCAGAATAAGAAAGGAAAAAAAAAAAAAGTCTGTACAGCCTTATTCTTAGTCCAGATTAATGCAAACTCAAAGCCAAGTCAGGCAGCTCCATAACATGACTGGTGTTTGTTTATTTCACACCTGTCCCGACGCAGAGCTTTCTCCGGCCGCCCCACCTCTCACTCCCAACAGATGAGACTTGCACAGAGGGCTGAGGACGCTTGACAGATGTGTTAATGCAGGGGGATACGTCAGTTTCCGCCCGTCTCGGACCACAGCATGACAGAGAATTCAAATCCATTTGTATCCCCTGCTGAATCCCCCATAATTCAGCAGACATTCATTACGATGCCATAATGATATCACACGGCCATAAATACATATGCTAAGAGTCGAACAAGACATTCATATTTAAACATAGCTGGAAATAATTTCAACTCTGACGATTTTCTATTGCTCATTCTATTACTTTTCTGTGGATGTTTAAAATGTTAAAACCAAGAATAAAGATGTATATGCGTGTACGTGTGCCACAGCTTCTAGTTTAGTAAGGAAAGGAATTTGGGTATCAAGTTACATTTGATAAATATTTTGTTTGAGGAAAAGGTAATTTAATAATAGATGAGAAGCTCCCTGATATGTCGATTTCAGGAGAATCATTCACGCTGCTATTAATGCAGGCCAAGATTTTAATATTCTGAGATATCTGCTTCATATTTGAAGAACGGTTGCCCTGATTTCATAAGTAAGAAACGCCGTGTGAGAGTTTTTCGTACAACTTTTAAAAATATATAAGGCAAACAAGTAACGCAGTCCAAATTAAAACCACTTCAAATTCTCCATTCCTAAAGAGGAGAAAAAATGATTTCGCAGGAATCAGACCCGTGCCTCCAGAAAGGAGCAGGTAACTCAGATAACATACCACCGATAATGACAATGTTAATCTTGATCTTTATCTTAGACCTCTCAGCTGCAGACGGAATAACACAGGTTGTCTTCAGCCTCGATGATGTTTCCATTAACAGCTCTCTTCCCCTGGTATTCAGACACCTTGCAACAGCTCTCTGAATTATTTAAATGGAAGTAGCATTAGAAAACCCTCATGTTTAAATTATGCTAAATAAGTATTCTTTCAGCTGGACTTTTGCCCATGCAAAAAAAAAAAAAAAAAAAAAAAAGATATATTCCGCAGGCATTTAGGAAGGGCTCAGAGGAATAAGAGGAGATGACACACGTGCAAAACGGAGACAAATGTTTGGGGAATAAGAGTGTACAAACAAGCCACGTGGCAGGGGATTCTAAATATCTGGACGTTCCAGGGGGAATTCGAGTTCGTACATTTACAGAGATGATGTCAATTTTCTAAAATGCTTCCAAATGTCCAGTAAAGCTCTGAACATGAGAATTTAAAATGGATGGAAGTCCAATTGCCATAAATCATGGAACATCCATACTACGGAATATTATGCAGCTATTAGAAGAAATGAGTTCGCTCTTCCGTCTATTGACCTGGAGGGATGTCCGTGATGTGTATCGGTCACGGAGATAAGCCAGTCAGGGACAGCACACTGTGCGTACAAAGGGCAGCATTCTTGTAAAAGCAAACAGAAAACAAGAGCTGGGAGACAGTGCGAAGGGCTCCTGTTGGGCTGTGAGCTGTGGTCCCTGGGTAGCTGGTATGGCTGGGGGGGGGGGGGCTCCAGAAGGAAAGGGGGACGTCATGGACTTTGTTTCATGTTATTCATTGGCATGGTTTCACTGATTGTGGTGAGCACATGCCACCATTTAATTTGTGGGAGAATATTTTTAAGGGGGGAGGGGTAGGAAGGAGACAGAGGGAGAAAAATAAGAGACCGAAGTGGGAAGAAAGAGAGGAGAATGAAAGCGAAAGAGAGACAGACAGACTGAAAGAACAAAGCAAACAGTTCCTGCTGGCCAAAGATGGGTCACTATCAGGAGCCTTTTTACTTTGCCAGGAAGCCAAGCTCAGAGGGTTTTCTTCTTTTCTATGTTTGTTTTTTTCCTAAAGTGAATGTGCTGATGTGTTTGGGAGAGGACCCTTTGCCCTCTGCAAAGCCGCCTTTACAGAAGAAACCTGCTGCGGTGCTCAGTGTGCAGTCTTGCTGGGCTTGGAGCCTGGCAGGTGTGAAGGGAAGTGCAGAGGGAGCTGTAGGGGCGAGGCGGGCAGAGAGCAGGATGTGATCGAGCTGATGGAGGCCGGCGTCTCACCCGGCCACCACCTGCTCTGGTCAGTGATGGCAACGTGAGCCCGCGTGGTCCCACCAGTGGCCTTCCCGAGGACAAGTCCACAGGGCATGTGCCTGTCACCCACCTCTCCCCTGGGTACCTCCAGGTAAATGAATGATCGCAAAAGGGCAAACAAATCACGAAAAAATAAATAAATTTAAAAAGCCAGTGTTTGATCTCAACGTTGCTTTCAAAGGCTAATATAACTGCATTTAACTCAAGAGGTGTTTATTGAGCCCCTATTATGTGCCTAGCCTTAGGCTTGTTAGGAACTTACAGTATCTTAAACTTTTTTTTTTTCTGATGATAAAAGGGGCAAATCCATTCCAGAAGTGGTCAACTCTAGAAAAACAGTTTTTAAAATAACAAAATGCCTTCCATTTCCAAAACACAGACAATAGCCATCTTGTTATATGATATATTCACAGCACCAGCACAGGGAGTGGCACAGAATCGATATCTCATCAATATTTCTTGGGAAAAGGAAGGCAGGCAGGCAGCTAACTTATAGTAATATTATTTATGTAAATCCATTTTATATTTTTATATAACAAGGAAACCACTCTGTATTATTTTTTAAACTGCGCATTCCACTTAATAATATATAACAAGTCTTTTGCCAACATTAAGTGCATTTTTCAAATGCATCAGAAACCCCTTGCTCTCTGGCCCTGGGGCAGGCAGTAACCTAGGGAACATGGTTAACTGGCAAGGGTGGTGTTATCAGTGCTGAGAGCCCCCAAGGGGCAGTGATGACGCTTTCCTCTAAATTTACCAGGGCGGCCAGAGGAGGTTAGGATCATTTCATTTTTGTTCCTTTTTTAGTTCACTGCACTGCCCTTCACCTCCACACGTGAGGAAAAAAATAGTGAAAACATGCCAAGAAGAAACACTTCACAGGTCTAATAGTGAACTCACAAGCTGTTGCCAGGCGGTTGTACACATACACACACACACACACACACACCATCAACTGCAGCTGTTGCACGTAATTGATGTGCTAATTATACCTAATTATCTAATTACTAAAGGAGGGAGTTAAAGCAAGTGCATTAGTAAAGATATTAAAATCGGCTCCTTTTAGAATACAATATAGAGGATCTTGGTATTTCTGAAAGTCACTCTAACTTTTTGTCTGATAGTTGAGGGCTCTGTAAACAGAGGAAAGTCTTTCTAAATGTTTTAGTGCTATTATGGGTTGGATGATCTTGAGTCATTCCATTAACAGGGTTTTTAAAAAATATCACATGGGGAAAAATGTGTCACATAATTAACCTTTGCAGTGTTGAGTGAATCAGGACTTGTAAGGGACTTGGGAGACCAAAGGATGTTCCACATAAGGCTGGTCCCACAAAATAATGAAAGGGCGGAAAGTAAGGGTTAAGTGGCAATATAAAATTGGAAAACACTAAGTATCTCTTCCTTGGGTGTTGTATATAACACTGTCCCATAAAATATAAAATAAAATGTGGGGGGAGGATGGTAAGTGGTCATGAGGTAAGTTTGGAAAATACTATTATTCTTTTCCTTTCTTAGGTATGAGAAATTTGCATGTAAAAGGCTCTGACAGTGGTAAAGAATCTGCCTTCCAATTCAGGGGACACAGGTTCGATCCCTGGTCGGGGAACTAAGATCCCGCAGGCCGCAGGGCAACTAAGCCCGCACGCCACAACTACTGAGCCCATGCGCCCTGGAGCCTGCGGGCCACAGCTAGAGAGAAGCCCGCACACCACAACAAAGAGCCCACGTGCCGCAGTGAAAGATCCCACGTGCTTCCATGGAGATCCTGCATCTCGCAACTAAGACCCAATGCAGCCAAAAATAAATTAAATAAATAAATAATAAATAAATAAATCTTTGGAGGAAAAAAAAAAAAGGCTCTGATGAGTACTGCATTTCTGAAATAGTTTTGATCACAGAATCCTTCTTTATTTGCCCTCTCTGTGCATCACTAAGTATCAGTGGAATCCATAGACAACCCGTACCCAAGGCCAGGCTACTATTTCCACCTCCACTAGATCTCTGATTCATCCATCATACAGCGCAGCTTCGTTCTGAACTTGGTCCCTGCCAACAGGAACTACCTTACAATACAGTACTTCAGAATCCGAAACCAACCCTCAGATGAACCTTCAAGGAGCATGGTTTTCTACGGATCACTTCTCTCAGGGCTGTGAATGCACTATCCAGACATTTATTTTCTTTGATCAAATAATTCAATCTTTTACGGAATGTTGCCCACAGTATTTCCTGAGAATGTTAAAGCTGCCACAAATAAATTCTGCATCGAAAAAGAAAAGCCTCCTACTTACAGAAAAGATATAAATTAGCATCTTTGGGGCACAGGTTATTTTATTAATTTGTTAATTCATACACTGTCTCCTTCCAAAAATGATTTGAGGCATCCTTTTCTTTCTTTCTTTCTTTTTTTTTTTTTTTGATGCTATCATCAAAATTCAATGGGCCTTGACAAGCGGAGGGAATGAAAACACAAACCAGTTGGGTCCTCCAAAGGCACATCTTCGTTACTTTTACTATTTAACTTTTAACTTTTAATCTTGGGCCATAAAAACTGTCCTAATAAAAGATCCATAAATATCTCCTGAATGTGCAAAGGAGTGACTTTGACGACCCATGAGCATATGCTGGGCTCTTTACGCTGATGGGCTTAGTACCTGTGACTGCCTGAGAAATAACACTGAGCGAGATGTAGATCTAGATTCTCCCAGGAAGTGAAGGGAATCGCTTCTGTTTCCATTTTAAAATTCCATTTCAAAGGAATGAAACTATATCCCTCATTTATTTTTAAGCCAGTTGGACAGCTTTCGGCATCACTAGTTCAAGCATTTTGGAAAAATTAATCAAGGCACCACTTCTATATAGTGACAGGGTAGCCTGGGACATGGGTCTCATTGAAATCCCACCTAGAAATCTCTTCTCATCCAGTTTTGCTTTGTACAGAGTAGGGACTCAATTCTTATTTGCTAAACGAATGAAGGAAGGCACCCCAATTGACTATTCCTCTTTTCAATTGCTTCTAATCACATGTTGAATTCTAAAGTAAATACAATTAATTGCCCAAGAAACAGTTTCAGATGATAAAATGGGTTTTCCTGAACACGTTTAATTCAACTGAACACATTTTAAAAATTACAAACACTCAAAACTCCACATTATTTTCCCTCAAACCTTTCTCAAATTAAATTCTAAAAACAAATATACTTTTAAAATTGTATTATCATCATAGTGCATTTCTGCATGAACAATAGCGTAAGGATAATGGCTTTTACAATGTGATGCAGAAATGCGAGTTTACAGGAACCAGCAATTTATAATATTAAATACTGGGATTTTTTTCCTCCACTTACGTGGCTTTTTTCCTTTTCTGCAATGCACTATTCTGAGGAAACAATATAAGGCTGTGATACTTGATTACACTATCTTGATTACCATTATTTTTCTAGCTTTCTTAAATTAGATCCAAGGAGCATTTCTAAGTTTAGAATATTGGATAGAATATCCTGTGTTTGAAGCCAGCGTTTCTAAAACTCTTTATTTCTTATGCCCAGAGAGTTTTATACAACTTCTTTTCATATGTAAAATGGATCTGTGCCATCCTATCTTACACATTCAATGGAGAAGACCGTGTAAAGAGAAGTAGCTGCGTGCTTTAGCACTAAAGGAATAATCTGTCATAAACAGTGCGCTGTATTTAATATTCAGATCGAGACAGCTCTGTCTCATTCTAGCAGACCCTCCTGATAAACGCCGTCCCACGGCTGCCAGGCCTATCGAGTCCAGCTGAGGACAAATTTCAAGATGAACCTGAAATCAATTTGCCATCAAATTTTCACGCCTCTCCCAGACTATCTGTGGCATTTTAATTACAGGCACCCCAGGCGAGGGGTACAACAGATATTGACACGCGGCGCCTACAATAAACTTTATTGGCAACCTCTGTCTGAATGCAGTACTCAACTAGAATAACAAGAAATACAGGCGGGTATGGAAGTGAGGAGGTACTGTAATCACTCTGAAACCGTTTTGTTCCATGAGCCTGGGCCTGTCTTAGGCAACAGGCCTAGGACACAGGACGCCGGGCTCTCAGAAGTGAAAGTGACCTACAAATTAGACGCTCCCGCAATGTCTAAGAGCTCTGCAAGGTCCCGGGATCCTTTTCCACAGGACGGCCAGGTGTCACCTTGTTCCCTTTGTGTTTCCAGGTGGATATTTCAGGTTCGCATCATTTCAGACCTCTCAAAAGATTTCAAATCCTTCTTGAAAGGTCAGGGCCTCTGGGCAGAAGGGGTACCTGTAAACCATGCTGAAAGGCTTGATTTAAGGAGACGGAAATAGATGGTCCCTGATTGTATCTGGAGACCAGGTGTGTGCTGGGGAGAGATGGGCCGCCTTTACACGAACGATAACTGCCCCCTGCTTCTTCCTGATGTCTGTACAGTCTGTAGGAAGGGCCGTGAACATGAAGAGAAAGGGGAAGACTTGAAATTTGCCAACCACAGTAGATTTTTGTCCTGGGAAAATGAACATCCTGGGACCACAGGCACGCAGCCTCAACCAGGTGCACGGGGCAGTCCATCACGCTGGGTGAGTTTGCTCTTGGACACGCTACGCTGGCACTTGTCATCTTGCTCCCTCCGATGGTGACAGGGATGGAGACAGTACTTACGACCATGGCTGTCCTTGTGGTTTTGCACCAGTCACTGCAGCAGGCCCGTTCGCACACGCCGTCTCAAGGAACCCTCCAACATTTCGCAAGTGAGCAGCTGACTGAATCCAGGGTTCCTGCTCTCCAAGAATCGAAGCATGCCTATAAATACATACACAGCCATACCTCGGATCCTCCTGGGATTGGCTGCAGGACCCCCGTGGACATCCGAGGATACTCATGTTCCTTATATAAAATGGCACCGTATTTGCATATAACCTAAGCACACCCTCTCCTATACTTTAAATAATCTCCAGATTACTTGTAATACCTAATACAATGTAAATGGTATATAAACAGCTGTAAATGCAACACAAATGCTATATAAGTAGTTGCCAGCATGCGGCCAATTCAAGCTTTGCTTTTTGGGTATCTCTGGAATTTTTTTTTCCGAATATGTATGATCCAAGGTTGGTTGAATCTGGGGACACGGGACCCGTGGATATGGAGGGTCAACTCTATACAGGTTCATTACAAAATTGACTGATATAAAAGATGTTGGCACACAACTTACGAGCGAAAATATGCAACATTCTTCATTATAAATTCCACAGAGCCAGCTGACTCTCACCCAGCGCTTTCACTGATTTTTGCCTAATTCTTGCATCCACAGCCAAGAAGCAGTTGATGAGCACTGGTTGATGCTTTTAAGTTCACCAGTAAGAATTTTTTAACTTAACCAGTAGGATGAAAAGTGAAACAGTCAAAACAGTCATATTTTGAAATATCCCCCATTCTTCAATGGCACAAGCAGCTTCTTTGCTGAGGTAGATAATAGTTTTTCTTTCCTATGCTAAGGGAATATTTCCTCTTTTTTATAATATTCTTAAGGTAATGACTACAGTCATGATACTCTTACATTTAATCTGCATTATTAACACTGTAATTACTTTCCTAAGCCAAGACAATATAAACAAAACAATCAACCAAGGCTTGGCTTGTAGTTTTTGCCTATTTCCGTGGTGCAAATACTCCCAACCAAGGGCTGCTTCAAGCTAGCAAGGTCATGTCAGTGGTCGCAGGGCTGGAGCATTTCTGCCATCCAGACCCAGACCACCTCAGGAGCACAGATAAAAACAGGCAGAGGTCGTAAAACGACTAGGAAGCAAGGAGTTTTAATAACTTTGTTTTGAATACAATTTGTTTAAAGGTAAGTTTATGTAATTTAAGTTTTAGTAGTGACTGTGTTTAACAACTAGGTCACAAAATTTCTGCCAGCCCCAGCTCACTGCCGGGTCCCAGGTCCACAGGAGGGGAGGGCTTTACTGCTCGCTGGAAACAGTGCCAACTGTGCACAAGCGTGTACACACGGATGTGCACATGCACGGGCACACACACACCCTAACAGGAGATCCTGCTGGCACAATCCCTTCGTTTTCCTTGAGAGGGAGGTAGTTTTGAACACAGCTTGGGGATCCAGGATCGAGATGTAACAGTAGCAGGTAATGAAACATCTGTGTTCCTGGAATGAGTTGGTAGGTCTGACAAAGACAAAGGAGGTGGAGGGACCAGCATTCGCCCTTCCACCCGGGGAACCACAGCACGGACACGGCCCCGCGGAGGGAGACGCGCCGCAGTTACGGGCACAGCGACACCTGTGCAGATGGGTCCCTGTCCAGCACCCCTGCTCCAATTTCTCCCTCCATCCCTGGGACCAGCAGCTTTTCTTCCGTTCATTTGACACGGACGGCATGGCCCGCCTTCCGTAACGTGTGAGAGACAAGCCACGTTCTTGCGCTCTGAATCTTGTTTCCAAGGCAAAAACTGATCTGAGAAATAAAAGAGCGAGAATCCGGGTGGGCGTGAGTCTAGAAAACACAGGGACGCCCTGATGCCAAGGCAAGGTGAGCCAATCCTGTTCCGCAGAGCCATCGGCTGCGTCCTGCACTTAGAGGGCCGTGGCATCTTGTTTAGTGTAAGGTGGTGAGAATCCCGAGGCTCCTCCACACCGTATTAAGGGGGGACACAGGGAGCGGCACGGGCATGGGATGGAACAGCCAGACGGCGCCTCCCCTGCTACATGCCGAAATTCAGATGTGTTCCCAAACAGTCCAGCGCATGGGTCAGGAAGCTCAGGGCTGACCTGGCTAGACACAGCCCCAAGACATTTCTCGAAGGATGCTGGGGGCGGGGACGGTACGTGGGTGACACGGATGCTGCCTGCTGTTTCCTCAAGGATAAGACACCTAAGGTGACATGCTGTGGGCTTCTCTGCATGTCTTTTCAAAACATAAAAACACAGACGGTTTTTCACGGATGAACCGGACCAGAAGCATTCCAGAGTGTTCCCTAGAAATGCCAGAGCTGTAAAATAGCTGCGAGATACAAAATAGAACATCCTATGTCTTGTCAGTAGCGCGGCTTGTTTCCCTTTTCCTTTTTATTTTTATCCCTGAGGGTCAGTTGCTTAAAATAAACATCGGTGTTTCCTAGGCACGATTTACGTTTCGAATGTGAAATCTAATCTACGGTGCTTGGCCGGAAAGAAATATTTATATGTGTGTATTTCTGTTAATCTTGTCTTTCGAAAAGGAGTCAACACACAGAGATGGTTCATACGCTTCCTGCTCCTGGTTCTGACTCTTTCCCTTCTCTGCTCTCTGTTGGTTGAACATAAGAGCACTCTCAGGGTCTATCCTTTTATGCGAGGTAATGTTGCCCTTGCTAGAAAGATCTCGCTTCTCCCGTATTTACGACAACGGCACAGATGAGGAGGGACCTGGCCCGAAGGAACTGGGGCATAGCGTAAAACAGGCCCTGGGTAAGAAATAGTCATCACAGAACCTCCAAAGGGGGTCTACCCCCTAACGCCCTTCCCACCCGGCAGTGCAGCACCCCTGGATCCAGGCATCAGGCAGGTGTGGGAAAGGGGACCACGGTCTCAAACCTGCCCGTCAACATGTGGGTGGGTGGGTGGAGGCATTTTTGGAGATTCTGGCTAGACCTTCTGGGGGTGCAGGGAATCAAGAAGGAGAGGGCTCAGGCTCTCTTTCCTTTTATCTTCTCTTACGTTAAAATAAAATGTTATGCGCGCCCGAGTACTACTCTTCATTTCAGAGAGTGGCCAAGTCGCCGGCCAGATTCGTTTCTGGGGCGGGAGTGATACAGAAAGTCTGCGCGTGCCAAGAACGCGTGCAGGCAGTGGGCCAGGAGAGCGCGGCCTTTCTGTCTGCAGGGAGAGCGGGAGGCCGAGTTATGTTTGGAGGGATGCCTCCTGCCTCTGATGTCGTTTTTTTCGTGTCCACAGAAGCCACTCCCCCCAGTCCTGAAGCCAGAGGCCTCCCTCTCTAGGCAGACCCTGCTTAGCCGAGCCACCCTCTTTGGGGCACCACCCAACCCGATGCCCAGGAGAGGGGCCAGGAGCCTGGGGGCTCTGCGAGAGGGTAACTGGACACAGCGTGCCTGTGCCTTCCCTCTGGATCCTTTCTCCCCTCTGGAGCTCGGCCAAGGAAATGCAGTTTGCCGAGCCAAGCCCCTGCTTCCCTCTCCAAATCACATCGCTCATGATTAGGGGGAGAGAGGCCTGAATCTTCCTCCCCAGCCCTGGAGTCCTCTCCACCCACTCCTGATACAAAATCAGTTCATCTGGGTAATTTTTAAAGCACAGCGCTCGGGCCAGCTGGAACTAGCTGCCTCTTCCTGGCCAAATGCTTCGGGTTTCTTCCAGCCTCAAGCCGACGTGCTCCGGGTACCAGGAGAGCCCGAGATACGGCCAGGCCTGGAATGAGGCACTGGCTAACGAGACTGCCCAGCAGCTAGCTGCCCAGGTTGGGAGCAAGCAGAAAGCCTCAGTTTTTGGTGCAGCCCCTCAGCCCCGAGAGGCAGGTCCCTGAGATTCCAGGGCTCTGAAACCCCGGACAAGCTGGGTATCCGGTGTTGGCCGAGGCCCTCTGGCTTCCAGGGCCAAATCCGTGGCCTAGCCCAGAAAAAAAGTAAGATGATTTTCCTGGAGAAACAGATTCGCTTTATTTGCTTTGGTCTCTTCCAGCTCATGAGTGACCTGAGTGCCACTGAGAGGGCCCCAGGGGACCCTGACTTTATTCTAGAAACTAGGCTAGTTAAATAAGGCATTGTCAAGCCAGAAGCCGCCTCGGACTCTTGGCAAGTGTGTTGACTCAGTATGAAATAATATAAACAGAAAAGAACAATATTCCCTATTTTCTCACTCCAGGCATTTTCGAGGCTGGGAATCGGTATTCATTTGCAATGGGCCAAGAGGTTGCAAAAATAAGTTCTGTGTATTTAAAAGATGTTTAGATTTGAAGTTCTGAAGCGTGGGGGGCTGCCAGGTGTGCAGGTTCCAAATGGTACCTATTGTGCTCTGGGGACTCAGAAAAGCTCAAGGAGAGCCCTGCGTGGAGAGAAGGGATTGTGTAAAATACACCCTTTGTCTCCTTTCAGGCCCAAACACACACACATAAGCATATACAAAAACACATACATTTATACATTCTTCTTCTGGGGGCCCTGCAACTCTTCCTAGTCATTATTCATGTTAATTAATGTGTGTTTGGTTTCTAAACTGGTCGGCTTAGGAACTCGAGATGTTCTAGAAAGTAAATAATCCAGCTGTGCCTACCACAGAGGGCCCCAGGCATGAACCTGCAGACCCTCCGACATGGGGTGGCTCGGGGGGAGGATTCAGAGTCCGGGCCAAGCCTGCAAGCCCCTGACGAGCCTCACTTTTGCTGTTTGGAACCTAGAATTAATTCTTCTATCCTCCCGGATTCACAGAGATGCTTTGAGGAAGAACCGAGTCATATTTCATCAGTTTTGGGTGCAGAAGGAAGAAAAAAAGATAGTATTACTAAAACCCCATACCACTCTTTCCCACTTCGGGGTCCCAGCCAGTCCTTTGAGCATTTATAAAACAGCAAAGCAACATGGCACTTTCCATGCCGGATGAGCCCGGGAAGAAAACTGTGACAAGAAATTCTGAGAAATACTTGAAATTTTGTACAGAGATGCTTAAAAACCCACAATGGATAAATGCATTCCAAGAGAATAACCGCCTTGCTGATAAACACTGTTTCAGAAAATAATTCATTTACATTTGTGAATCTTAGAGAGTACCTTTCTCAAAGGATTTTCTTTAAGAAAGACAATCTTCTTGAATTCACTGTTCTTCAACTCCCCCCCCCCGCCCTTCGGGGATATTTGACTCTCTTCACTTGCCAAAGAGCTGTTTCCTGATACATCCTAGAGAATATCTGAGTTCATTTTTCCACAGATGCATTTCTATACACCTGGTACTTCAGTTATTTATTAACCATGCCTAGTTTTGTGGTTTCTAGCTTTATATCTTTAAAGTCATTAAAACTTAATAGGAGAATTAATCATAAAAGAAATCTATCAAACACAGTTGCCAAGCACTTTTTTTTCCCCCTGACTGACATCTTTAAAATGTATTTCAATGTTATTTATTTCATCACACACAGGGAATAAAAAAAAAAAAAAAAAAAAAAAACTTGCAGCTTCCAAGTTCAGAGAAAGCATAAAAATGTGATTTACTATTTATTGTACAGTTAGGCACATGCATATTATATATTGCATGTTAATCTTCAACTGCTAAGTTTAGCAAATTTGACAACACTAACCGTTTGCTAGTGAGGAAAAAGAATCAACATCTGTTCTCTTCCAGATATGAGTCCTTCTTGGGAGGAATCAGAAATACGCCCAGGCCTCCTCTTTTCTGGGTAAACTGATAGAATGCAGGCTGTTTAAATGGACAGTCAAACCACAATGCCCCCTGGTGGTGAGATAATGCATAAACATTTGTTAGTGTTTCTGCACGCTGTGAATATTTGCAAGAGAAACTTAATTTTTAATGATGTGGAAAGTTTTAGTTTTAAAAAGGCAAATGCAAAAAAGCATGGCACATTGATGGTGTTTAAGTGGAAAATAGTCACTTTACTGTTAGTTAAATTAGAGGCATATGTAATTTAAACCATCTTGATCGAAGTGTTTATTTTTTATTTTTTTTTTTACAATAAGGGATTATATTTTAATCCACACTAAAGACTTGGAGTATGGGGGGGATCAGAATTGCAGTTTATGTAGTTTTTAAACTAAATTTACAAGAGTGCAACTGTCAGCAGATACTCACAGGTAGAACTATGGGTCTGTTAGCTTATTGTTACCACAGTTAAAATGGAATGAGAGCAGATTCCATATTGTACCACGGGACAGAAGCCTCCATCTTCCCATCATGCTCTCAGCATGCACCTCCGATAAGCAGCTTACAGGGAATTTCCTCGGGTCAGACATAAATAGTGATTCTCAGGTCCCCTTAATCCAGACAGACATTGCTTGTGAGTTAGGCCTCATCAATCTCAAAACAGTCAGCAACACGTGAAAGACGAGGCTGTGAGAAGGCGCCAAGTACATTCAGTGGGAACGTGTGAGACGTGGACACATGAATCACACAGACGATACTGACGTCTTGTAGGAATCAAGGAACACGGCCCCTTCCTTTCTCAGAAACCAGCTCATCTGCTATCTCTGGAAGCGGGAGTTGCGGGGGGGAGGAAGATGGGGGTTTATGGTGGGGAGAGGACTAATTGGGACTGCTTTCCTTCTTCTGCCGAGAAGCTGAGCCATTCACAGTTCCAGGTCACACAGCAGGTGCAGAGTGAGAGGCTCCCAGGTACCCTGGCCCCTGGTCCGGAGCTGCCCACTTTGCTAATAATGACTTGTTTCTGATGCAAAGCATTTCGAGACACTTCCCTGATGGCTGAGGTGATACTGCCAAGACATGCCATAGAAGGATGTTGCAATGAAAATATAATCCATGCTAAAACCTGTACGTGGATGTTCATAGCAGCATTATTCATAAGAGCCAGAAACTGGAAACAGTGCGAATGTTCAACTGATGAATGGATCCATGAAATGTGGTATATCCACACAATGGAATATTATGCCGTCTTAAAAAGAAACAAAGTAGTGATATATGCTACAACACAGATGAGCCTTGAAAACATTATGCTAAGTCAAAGAAGCCAGACACAAAAGACTACGGATTACGTAACTCCATTTATAGGAAATGTCAATGGCAAATCCATTGAGACAGGAAGCAGATTAGTGGTTGCCTAGGGCTGGGAGAAGGGGCAGTTGGGGTAATGGCTAAGGAGTGTGGATCTCCTTGGGCTAATAAAAATGTTCTAAAATTGATGGTGGTGATGGATACACAATTCTGTGAATATACCAAGAAACACTGAATTGTACACTTTAAATGGATGACTTGTACAGTTGGTGCCTTATGTGTGAATAAAGGCTTTTTTTTTTCTTTTTTTAAAGGATATTGGAGGGCTAAGGACAGGCAGACCCTGTACAGTTCCAATGGACCTAAAAGTGACCCAGGGAGAAGGAAAACAAGGAAAGGGTAACAGCCTCCAGGGAAGCACACTACAACCCTGGGTCGAGCTGAAAGCCCAGTCGCATTTCTTCAAAGGGGATCTGACCCAGCTCCACGCCCCCAGAAACCTTCCACCTAAAACTCCAGGAGGACATTATCTCTCTCTCCAGATCCCGACATCTAAGGATGGAGCGCTCTGGGGTTTTCAGCCCTCACTGCCACCCTGCAGCCCCGTCCAATAAAAGCCATCATCCTCCCCCCACGAGAGATCTGGATTCAATTAGTCTGCAGCATCACTATTTTTCACGAATTTCCCAGGCGATCCCAGCGCACAGCCGAAGCGAAGGACCACTGTTTGGGAGACAGCCAGCTAAAAAGCTGGAGTACAGTGAGAAGGGAAGCTGGGAGAAATGGGAGCCAGCATTCCACTTTGCATGAAGCCTCCACTTTTGATTTCTTCCCGTCTCCCAAGTTCGTATCAAAAACACTGTGCGTGGCTACAGCAGGCGGGCCGTGGTCATCCTGGGCCCTCCTGTCCGACAGTTTTTGCCAATAATGCCAAAAATGTTTACACAAACACAGATACCCGAACTGACTTGTCTGCTTTTTTACAATAGGCAGGCACTCTTCCAAGAATGGTTTCATTATACCAAAAAAAAAAAAAAATCCCTGCAGAGGGGGAAGGCGCTTATGTTCCAAGTTCAGACTTCTGTGGGTATTGACTAAGAACGCCAACTGCTGGCACCTGGCCGACCCTCTGTCCTGCCCGCCATTCTTCACTGTTGAACGTTTGAGGATAAAAGCCTCCCCCCTCCCGCTCCACGCCAGCAGGGCTGCGTGTATTTCCCTGGCTGGGTTTTAATCCAAGCCAAACATCAGCGAACCTGAGTGTGGTACCTGCACCACTCACTGCCCAGAGAGGGAAACACACTGGCTCTGAATCCTCTCTTTGGGAACTTCTTTGAGCCAGAAAATACCGACTCCTCGCAGGCCCGGTGCAGGCGTGGTTATACACGTTCTCTCTGGGTCTGTACTTATTGATGACAATTCTGGAAAACACTGCCTGAATAATTCATGCTAGGAAAAAAAGCTCTGGAATTAAATGACATGACTGGAGCTTCCAGCACAAACATCCACGTGTTCCCAAAAAAGCCAGTCCAGCTGGAAGGCGGCTGGGAAATAAATAGGAGGACACCCAAAACGAGCTCCCCATTTTGTAAATAGTCATGAGGTGTCCACCCACCCCCGTCACACAAATGCTCAGGTGTCTCGGCCAGGTGCTCTGACAGCATGTGCCTGGCACATCTTGCCGGGGTTTTACTCGATGTGGTGAATGGTACCCAGTCAGCGAGAAACGTGTGGTATGTTTAAAAAAAAAAAAAAAAAAAAAAAGACAGATGGAGAAAGAAAGGAATGAAAGAAGGAGAGGAGAGAGGGAGAAAGAAGTGTAAGAATCGTGGCTATGTTTTGTGCACAGTGAAACTGAACGGCCATGGGGATGATTCAATTTAATCTTGGCAACCGGGATGGAGATTTAACACCCAGGGTAAATGCCAAGCAATCCATACAGTTTTTTTTAAAGGCCCATCTTCTCCCCGCTGCACACGTACTCACACACACAATTAGTATTGCACTGACTGTAAGCAGCAGCTCACCCAGGCTGGCAAAACCCTCCACTGGAAAACTGCAAGGGCACCACACACCAAAACCCTCAACAGGCACTTACAAACCATTCTTGCCTGCTCTTCTGTTTGTGTGTTTTTTTTTTGCTTGTTTGTTTTTCTTTCTCCTTGCGCTAAATCAAAATTTCAACCCACTTCCTCCCCATCTGCCTCTCTTACCTCCTTCTTAAAAGACTCAAAGCAGTGAGGTCTCAAAATAGTAAGGATTTGGTACCACTTAATCCTAGGCAGCCAAAAGCAGGAATGGCTGTTTATAGCATGGAAAGATGAAACGTGAGGGAAGAGCCCAGCCCCGTGGCATGAAATTCAAGTTCTGAACATCCAGAGAAAATGGCACCTACATTGCCTTGACCTTATTCTTTTCCCGAGCCCATTCCATGGATATAGTTTACCCTGGCTGCTGTCAAATCCTGTGCTGGATACGGGGCTAGAGATAAACAAATAAAACCCAGTCCTCATTCGTGAAGAGGCCAGGCCTGGTGGGGAAGAGAATGAAGGCAGCAAGCAGTTGCTACACAGTACGAGCAATGGTCTAAGAGGAGGTGGGGAGAAGCTCTGAGCGGCAATGCAGGGAGCCCTTCCATAACGCAGCACGTGGACCCAAAGACAGCTGCTGAGCGACCCGAGGTCTCTGCCGGTCGCCGAAGGACAGGAAATCCCCACGAGTCCCACCTGGTCCTTTAGGAGGTTTCACCACGGTGAAAAGCAGAGATGTGGAACAGGGGCCAAGAGAAATAAAAATAGAAGGGGCTGGTAGACAGCCAGGGGTTCCCCACGGGCCGGTCAGAGAGACGGTGCAGTGTCCGTGCTGCCCCCCTTGCAGGAGCAAGGCCAGGTGGAAAGGAACATCTTGTTGCCTCCCCCAAGCGAGGCCATTACGATGAAGCCGGGGCCCTGAGTCTCACCCCCATGCTGGATGCCGTGAACTGATCAGAGACGAGAACTCACCATTTTTCATATGGAAGGAAAGAGGCCCAGATGGTTTTTACACTTAGTAAAATTCAGTTTTAATCAAACTCGGTTAATTATTGACTCAGCGAGGATGAAACTAGAATATAATCATTTTTGCCTTAAGCCAAACTATTAAGAAGCCTCATATAGTTAATAGACTAAAAGTCCTCAGAATTATTCCTTTTGCCTCCGTGATATTCAACCTTAACTCAACCATTACTGCACTTATCTCTCAATGACAATGAAGGAGAGACAACTGAAGACTTTGAATTTGTATTTAAGGAAAAAAGAATCCCGAATCATCCTTTCAAACACTGCCATGCTCTTTCACTGAATCAATAAGACAACATAATGTCCCTTCTGAATTTTTCTTATCATGGAAAGCTCCCGATTTTTTGCATGCCACCAATTTCCCTTGAAGCCCAATGTATGCAGCCTTTCCTCTGTCTCTGAATCATTCGCACTCCCAGCAATACCATTATACGTGGGTCGTGATTCTCAGTAGGAAGACATGTTTTTTGGGTTTTTTTTGTTTTTTTTTTAACGTTTTTATTGGAGTATAACTGCTTTACAATGGTGTGTTAGTTTCTGCTTTATAACGAAGTCAATCAGTTATACATATACAGGAAGAGTTTTTATTTTATCATAAACTTTGTGAGCAGGGCATGTGAAGTTTGGAAAAATGGTCCCTCCCGCTAACCTTGCCCTGAGGTGGGCAGAGACGTGCCTCCCCAACCCCCAATCCTATAAGCTCTGAAAGGACTAGAGTGAGCCCCCACCAATGATGGGGGGGGGGTGAAATTTACAAAGCAACACGAACAAACCTCAGAGGACGGGATAGGAAGTCTAACAAAGTTCCTGCTATTCCCTTTATGTTGATGACCTTGGCGATTTCCTAAAAATAACATATTCCCTTAAGACGTGTTTTCCCCAAGTCTCAGTACTTCCAGTATATAATTAGTCTACCTTTTAATTTTTTTTTTCTTTTTTGAGATATAGCAGCACAGCCTCTGATGAAAAACAGTCAAGGGTGACACCTCCGGACCCAGCCACCGCCCCTGCAATGCAGTGCCAAGTGTCCACACCATGAGGACTCTGTAATAATCATGAAGGCTGCTTGGATTCAATCAAATTAGTACATTAAATATGCAATAAGGTTTTGGTGGAGGGCATTACACACACACTATGTCTGCTCACAAACCAATTATCCTAATGCCCATTCACTATTTCAATAATTATTGTCATTGGTATAGCCCCCAAACAGACCCATAGCTTAAAATTATTTGGCCGCATGAACATAAAGCATACAAACTGAGAACCCACTGCCTTAGCCTCAGATCTCTCCTGATGGCCAGGAGTCACAGTAAGATGTTACCAGTGGAGGATTCCAGCTTCAGTTATTAGCAAACTGCCAGACGCCTCATAGATGTGCTTGATTCAGAGGTAAATAAGCTCCTCCACTTACCTCAGGTTCTTATATTCATGTGGTGTAAAAAATTATAATTAAAAACAAATCTTGGTAAAACAAGAAGATACCACTACGCTTTCATCAGAATGACAACAATCCAGGACACTGGCAACACCAAATGCTGGCAGGGCTGTGGAGCCACAGGAACCCTTGTTCACGGCTGGGGCGAACGCAGAATGGGGCAGCCCGGGTCAGACAGTCTTGACACTTTCTTACAAAACTAAACGTCCTCTTAGCACATAATCCAGCCATTGTGCTCTTCCGTGTTTATACAAATCAGTTGAAAACTTATGTCCAGACAAAAACCTACACGGGGATGTTTACAGCAATCTTATTCTTAATTGCCCAAACGTGAAAGGAACCAAAATGTCCTTTAGTAGGTGAATGGATGAATAAGCTGGGGTACATCCAGACAATGGAATACGATTCAGCGCTAAAAAGAAATGAGCTATGAAGCCATGAAAAAGACCTGGAGGACCCTTAAATGCCTATTTCTAAGTGAAAGAAGCCCATGGGAAAAGGCTTCTAACTATAGTTGTATGATTCCAACTATATGACATTCCGGAAAAGGCAAAACTGTGGATACAGTCAAAAGCTCAGCGGTTGCCAGAGGTTAGAGGTGAGGGAGGGACGCACAGGTGGAGCGCAGAGGATTCTTAGGGCACTGAAACTATCCTGTGCAGTATTATAGTGGTGGATACGTGTCATCGCACATTGGTCCAAATGCATGGAACGCACAACACCGAGAGTGAACCCTAATGTAAACTATGGCCTTCGGGTGACAACGATGTGTCACTGTAGGTTCATCGATTGTAACAAATGGACCCCTCGTTTGGTAGGGGTGCCCACAGGGAGGGAGACTGTGCAAATGTGAGGGCAGGAAGTATACGGGAAATCTCTGTACCTCCCACTCGATCTTGTCGTGGCCTGAAAACAGCTCTCAAAGAATAAAGTCTAAAACAAATGAAAAGATCTTGGAAAGGAACAAATTCTGAATGATACTGAAAGAAAACCTGCTAGCGGTGCAAAAGGTGGGTCTTCTGTGTGGACCCATACGGTTACGGAATCGTTTGGTCCAGTTTCCCCGTGTGCATATACCTTCACCCCCAACCCCCCACCCCGACCCCCTGCAGCTCCAGGCCTGAGTAGAAACGTATCTATCAGAGGGTTACCAGTTATTTTACGCCGAGGCCAAAGGCGTACACAGTGGGTTTCGGGCCTCAGCATCTGATACCCCCGTGGCTCCCCGGAGAAACATTCCTGACCGCGCCTCCTTCCAGAGTTTGCCACTGACATCATTCTTGGCAAAAGTTAACTTCCTTGATTTCTGAGCGTTTCATGCTCCTTCTGGAAGGTTTGACAGAGGCTGATGAGAGAGAACAGATGAGTGATGGCATGTGTCTTCAGCAGCGACCTCTCTCCTTCCGTGCAGATGGCCTGGGGAAACGTGTCACAGGGAGGCTGGAGTGACCTGTCCACGTCTCGAGCCCTGGCCCTCAACGAGCCTCCCACCCCCCAGGCTGCAGCAATCACAAACTCATAACAACAAAGCTAATACGGTGGCCTTACATAGTGAGTTGTCAGCGATACGGTCCAAACGGGCCTCTGTTAGAAGCAGACCAGCAGCTTCGGGGTGTGCAAAAGCAAGTCCTTACCTTCCAAGACCACATGCACAAAAGCAAGCGGGACGGAGCAGCCCATTTACCAGCACACACCCAGGGACATGCAACGGTCCTGGAGCGGCACGGACACCTCTTACAGTGGCTGAGTTAGCTGAACAGAACCACAGGACGTGGGTTCCTCCCTTAAATTCCACCTTTGGGTCATCATAGACACGGAATTCTCCCCTTGGGCTACATTCCACGAGGACATCTTCTCCATTTGTTTATAGCTTTAAGAAGGCAGAACACCAGCAATGACTGCAAACATGTGCTTGACTTTTTTAAGCCACAGGGAGATGAAGAATGAATGGGGGGAGGCAGGGTTCCTCCCTTCGGAGGAGAGAGATGGCGCTTCAAGCTCACAGAAGGCATGACAAGGACGGGGGACAAGGCTGGGGACCAGGGAAGCGGAAGAAAACCAGAGGGGGCTGCGGGACAAGGGCGGCCAGTGAAGCGAAGTAACACCAGGTGGAAAAATAGTCCAAACGAGGGATGAGCTCTACTTGGACCAAAATTCCAAGAGCAAAAATGAAAACCAGATTCAGGCACCCAGTCAAGTGTTCAGAAGACTTCATGGTGTTCCATCTAAAATTTTCCTGTCTTTGATGGAGCTGGCGTTTGAACCAACATGTATGGGTTCATCACAATCCTACAACATAAGGATCACAGATAATCCTCCAAAAATAACCATAAAAAATCATAAATCTTGAAAAAAGAACTAATGACTTAAATTTGAAAAATTCCAAACGTATACTGTTTTGTTTTAACATTTTCAGAACTCAGTTTTCTTACTTATAAGAATGGACACGTAATACTGTGTGATCAGGATGTCGTAGGGAAATGAGATGAATCAATAATTAGAATAATAACCAGAAACATGTACTCAATAAATACAAGCTGGTATTGAAATAAACTATATATGTCTTTTAAAAAAATAAAATTTTCCTGTCTTAGGGAATTTCTGATAATTAGAAATAAGTTTACTGATTCTGAATCTTTGATGACATCGTCATCTGAAATTGTAAGAGTAATTCATGGTTATTGAAAAATGAAAAGAAAGAAAATGAAGTCCAGGTTGGTCTAAGGTAAAACATGATTCTTTTCCCATAGCTTCCTACCCAAACCCACCCCCCAGGGGTAATGCCTGATAAACTGTCTGCCACACATCTTCCTAGATCTTTTCCTATGTGTACACAGATGCATATTTTAAAAATGATTCTTAATTAAAAACAAGACAAATCAATGAAACATCTCTGCTTTGCAGTATGTCATGTCTGAGGGCCCTGACCCCCAGGTTCAGTCACGGAATAAGAGGCCTCCATCCATATGATGGTGGCAAATGGGGTGGGGTAAAGCAGCTAGGGAGGAAATAACAAGCCTCTCAGAGGACAGGCCTAAAGCCCTCAGAACCAGCTGTCACCCTGCAATGGACATCAGCCTCTTACTCCACTGACAGGCCTTCCTCCGGCTACAGGATCTGGACTGTAATTACAGGCAAGGCCATACCGTAAAGATGGGGGGAGGAGCTAATTGACCAAAAGTTCAATGTGCTGACTCAGGGACCGATGGCCGAGCCTTAAATTTCTTTTCCTCCAAAAGCCACTGATGTACAGTCCATTAAGTGGCGACCATGCAGACCCAGGAGATGGGGTGCTTCCCACAAAAGCACATGCGTGAGTCTCCACCAGAGACGCCTGGCCTTTGCATCAGAAAGGTCTTGGGAGTGCTGCCGGACAAGAGGATTTTCAAGAGGCACGAAAGTGATTTTTACTGGTTTTATGTTCTTTTGTGTGTTTGTTGCTTTGTGTTTGTTTCATGTTTGTTTATTGACCTGCCCAAAGTGAAAAAGCAAAGACACTGCCCTGAGATCCAGACCTCCTCTAAGGCTCTGGTTCCCAACTCCATTACCTTCCTATCATCATAAAAGACTGGAATCCTTGCCCTGCTTAGGAAAGAAGTGTTACCATTAATCGATCCAAATGGAGAGAAATTTTCAGATGATCCCATATCATGCAGGGGGTAAGAACACAGACTTCAGAGGTTCAGACAACTATTTCAGCTGTATGCACCTGGCCTGGTTACTTATCTTCTATGTGTCTCGGTTTTCTCATATCTAAAATGAGGATAAGGGACTTCCCTGGTGGCACGGTGGTTAAGAATTCACCTGCCAATGCAGGGGACATGGGTTCGATCCCTGGTCTGGGAAGATCCCACATGCCACGGAGCAACTAAGCCCGTGAGCCACAACTACTAAGCCCACACTCTACAGCCTGCAAGTCACAGCTACTGAGTCTGTGTGCCTACAGCCCGTGCTCTGCAACAAGAGAAGCCACCGCAGTGAGAAGCCCGTGCACCGCAACGAAGAGTAGCCCCCGCTCACCGCAACTAGAGAAAGCCCGCGTGCAGAAACAAAGACCAAACTCTGCCAAAAATAAATAAATTTAAAAAAATTTTTTAAATGAGGATAAGATTGTGTTGAGGTGTTCGTTTATGTAAAGCACGCAGAAAGAGTGCCATGGTTATACATACATATATACATATAAGTGCACGCCAAGTGCTATATAGGTATTAGCTATATTTATTATGTTGTTCACACTGTTATGTCATCGATCAGAACTCGTAAAGAATGACTCTCTTTAAACACCCTGAAGATATTACAAAATAAACCACCTGACACTTTAGGGGCCTAGAATGACCGAATGCAATTGCTCCTCTCTGCTGTAAGAGAGACTAACAGAAACACATTAATTACTCACACAAGCAGACACAGCTTGATGCAACAGCTATGTTCCTGAAACTCTCCGCGCACAAATCAAATCATATATCCAATCAACTTTGGTCAACTTGCCACTGCAATGGATCTTGCGAGGAATCCTCTCTGTTCCAGGAAAAGCTTCTAGACCACAACAATGCTAACCACCTGTCCTAATACCCAAATTCTTAATGGAGGACATTTTCTTATGCAGCTCCAGCTTCCCGTTGGAGAATGAGGGTGAGGCCCGAGCAGACAATGGAACTTGGAAACATAGATCATCCCTTTAGGTAACTGGCTCAAAGTTTTCCCAGCCATCTGCCAGGAGGAGGGCCCAGCTGTGACAGCGAAACATCACTAAGATTCCCAAAGGTATGACTGCCATGCAAGAGGCCAGTTTGTACTCTGCAGGAAGGACTATGAGGCTTTTATCAAAATATCACTTTGTGAGGATGGTAGATAAAGAGTATCTCCCACACTGACCCCAGATGATTAGTCATAGCCACTTGGAATCGTGGGCTGAGCATGATTCTGATTGATTAGTGATGTCTGTCACGGTTAAAGGACTTGGGAGTAGATGCACGCACGCCGGTACTCACCATTCCCATGCTTACGGTGCACAAGTAAACAGTATAACAGGGATAAAGCTCCTGGTTCATTTGTCAAAAGGCTACAGATTAAGGGAAAACACACATTTGGATATGGTGTTGCACATTCTCTCGGAGCCACTTATTCCCTGAATTATAACTCTAGGTTGTTGCAAATTATTCAGGGCACAGAAGCACCCCAATAAAACTTCCCTTAGCCCAAAATATATATAGAAAATTTCCACACAAACCCAGTCTCCCTTGGGAGGGAAGGGAAACATGGACTCTGTAAATACCTCCCAGTGGCAGGCCCTGGGCTCTCTTTCCAAGGTCAGAGATCATGTCTTGGTCACTGCCAAGGTTCCAGACAGACGTAGCAAAGTGTCTGACGTGGTACACAATCCATCCAATGTGGGTTGGATGTTGAACATGTTTGATTCCAACAGAGCGTGTGGTGGGCTTTACACACGATGATAAAAGTGCGGCTATGAAGTCAGAGGAATGGGCCTAACTGCTAAAGGGTCACTGAGGTGGACCCTCCAGTGCACCATGTCATGGGTGAACCTGCCCACTGGCTAGAGAGAAAACGTAAGTAACTCAGTTTGGAGACACACACAGGTGCGCATGCACACCTTCAGAAGACACGTGTCCTTCGTGATTGTGGGGCTGATAACACAGCCCTCCTTCAATCTCTGCTGGCCTTTGGCTCAAGCCTCCCCCTCACTCCTTATCAGCTGTGCACACATCACTGTCACCTCATGGGACCATCTGCTGTACTCGCTGTGGAAATGCCACCACCTATCTTCTGGCTGTTCATCTAATCGTGACATGAAAGCAGCCAGCCAGGGACCTTCAGGGGAGAATGACAAGTTTCAGAAATCTCGAGAACGACCGCCAAGTGCACCCCACACGTCCTACTCTGCATTCTTACAGGGGTACCCCCCGCTATGCTTGAGACATTTCAGTAGCTGGGAGAAAGCCAGGTGAAGATATTGATCAGCAGCCCCGTGGGCTACAGAATCTCGATGGAGGTAACTGAGGGAGGAGGGGGATGGAAAGGAGGCGCAATGGTGGCAGGTGACACTTGGGTCCCCAGAGGCGTCTGTTACCCGCCAACCCCCCCCCATCCTCAAATGACTGTTTTTCAGAACAGCTTCTTAGGCTCACATTTTCCAGGGGTTTCAAGTTCAGCTCTCATCTTCCAGCTTGCAAATAAAGAAACTTCAGGTGTGAGTCAGCGATTTCCAGTGTGATTGGATTTTGTAATCGCTCCCACACACATGCAACGCACCCTCTTATATACTTCACCCAAAAACAAGACACTGAATGCCGTTAGATGTTAAATACAGACCAGCAGGAGGGGAGGGAGAGAATTATATCCAACCACTGTTCACCTATTAGGTGCCAGGCCTCGGTTAGAAATGGAATAAAACATGGTCCTTTTCCCCAAGAAGCATGCCATCCAATGGGAACAATGACTGTGTAACTGAACAATCATGATACAGAAGCACCCATGGCATCAAGGGAGGAGGTGACGTCGTCTAGGTGAGTAGAGGTCTGGGAAGTCTTCATGGAAGAGGTGATGCCAAGAGCTGGGTTTTGAAGGATGAAGAGCAGTTTGCTGACAGATTGGTAAGCCCAGGATGGGAGGGGGAGCTTGGGGAGATGGCACAGCTGGAACCGAGGGTTCAGCCCGGTCAGCTCAGTTCAGGTCGGCTGAAGCACAAAGTTGCTCCAGGAGGGGAAGTGGGAGGGAAGGAGGCCAGAGTGGTCAGCCGGGCCAGGTCAGGGGCCCGTGAGCCGAGCCAAAGAACTCACGGTGACCCTTCCGCAGGAGCTCATTGCTAGTTACATTTGAGCAGCTCCCCTGCTCATGAGTCCTGTTTTGCAGGTAGAGCATTTAAATGGCAACGGGTAAGGTTCTCAGAGCCATTTTGTTCACTAACTGGGCGCTTAGTTTAGAGGAGAGAAGGAGTGGCGCGTTGCATGGCAAGGGAATCCCCACATTGGAAGAGGCACCAAGGGGAAGACAGGAGTGGACTTGGTTTGCTGCAGGATACAGAACGGAGGGCAAGATGGCTGGATGTTCAAGTGGGCGTGCTCTGCAATTGAAAGACGGGCGTTTCAGCGATGAGAGGGGCCCGCGTTCCATTTGGCCTCTGCACGAGGCCCAAAGTCCCTGGCTTCCCTATCCTCTGTCCTACGACAAACCAGGAGTCAGAAATCAGTCCAACGCTGGAAACAAATGAGTGTTCCTGCTCTTCTTGGGCAGACCGTAAATCAGTTTACAGGGACTGAGGCAAGGCGCACAGGAGAATGCCACCAATGATGAGGGCCAAAAGGAGCCTCGTGCAATGACAGAAGACAGAGGGAACCACGTAAATACGAGCACACACACATCAATAACTGATTATGTCACTGTAAAGCAGCTAGTTATACCCGAAAGTTAGTACAATGCCAAATTACTCCTAGGTCAAACAATTTCGAGCCCTTTCAGGATGCTTCTATTGGTTCATGATGGATGATCAATCATGACTCTATACTATCACCTATTTACCTTGTGCGTCCTTGATTAGGAAAAGTCGAGCAACCCTAGATAAAGGCAAAGACACACCGCAACTACAAAAAAAAATTTTCCCCCCAATCTGAACAAATCGTTTAGTGTAAAAATAAACAGAACTGGAAATTGTCTCTAATAAACTAATATTAGTCTCCCCAGAGGGTTAATTATGTCGCTCCGTATTTTAAGAAGAACATAAATTGCCAGTTTCAACAGATGTTCTTTTAAAGGAATTGGTTATCTGGGAAATGATGGGTCTTTGTTAGAGCTTACCCCAGTGGAATATAAACATTGAAATCATCCGACTATCTGCCAGCCCCCCTCCTCCGACAACTGTTACCCACACCAGTGATACACCCTTTCGTTATCAGCAGCTTTACGGACAAGTGTTCCAGCCAGAACCGTGGTCTCAGATACCAGACAACCGGCTCTGAGGATTTCCAAACTCCCCTTCGACCACTGCCAAGACCCCAAAATGGCACCTGCCCAACATTACAAGCCCTGGCTTGGATGTTCAGCCCAAGGCCATTTTCATCCCATTCTTTTACCCTGGAGAGCAAAAACTAGGAGATCACAAAGAACCAGAGTTAGAACATTCTGGAAATACAAGGTCTGTCCAAATTCAAAGGTTGACATTCAAATGTGCATAATGCACATTAAATACAAGCATACATACATATGTGAAAACTTCTTCTAAGGAAGGAATGAGAATTTAAGTCTCACTGTGAAAAAATCATTAGAAAGAAAAAAAAAGAGATCATGAATATTCCTATGGTTTTGTCTCAAAAGGCATTTTGTAGACACTGAAAGGTATGTTATCAGGGACAGAGAGTGAGAGCTTCAGCCGAGTAAGGAGAGAGAAAGTCCTCCATGTTGGCAGTTAGTTATTCCAAGTCGAACGTGAACCAGGCCTGGGGGTATGGAGAGAATGTGGGACCTTGGTGTCTGACCGACCACTTCACTTGACCTAACATTTCGTTATCACCCTGCTTAGACTCACTTCGAAGACAGGGAAACTGAGGCTGGGGGAGATTAATGACGCCTACGTAAAATTTCACAGAATGTGCCTTCACTATTGATCTGCTGGTAATGAGCATGAAGCCTTGTCTCGGCCAGAACGGTAAGCAGATAACGACTGACCTCCTTCGCTGTTTCTAAAAGGGCCCACTCCTGTAGGATCAGGCACTCTGAGGAGACTGGGCACTTTCACGTCCCCCAGGCAGGAGGGGACAAGGCAGCCGAGGGCCATTATTTGAGCGGATGACCTCAGTGGCATTAAGATAAGAGGACAGTGAGAGCAGACAGAGCTTACTGAAGGCCTGCTCTGCCTCTGAGCTAAGAAAGACGCTCAGTGGTCATTACTCCATCTGAACACCCCGCAACTCTGCCATGGAGACAGCACTACGTCCGTTTAGCAGGCAAGGAAACTAAGATTCAGAAAGGTGAAGTCAACTGTCCCAGGGTCACACAGTCCCTAGGTGGCCCAGAAAGAACACTCCAGTTCTGCCTGACGCACAGCCCACCTCCTTCCACCTCACTTGCTGTCTCACCTGATGCCTGAAGACCACAGAACACCAACATCGCCCACTGCAGCGGCTCTGAAGGCCCTGGGATCAGCTATCTTAGGGCCCAGGGGCAAGGTGAGGCCAGCAGGGGATCGATCTGGTCATGCTCGGAGGCCATAAAGGCAGACCCGGCTGAAAAGTCAGAGAGCCCCATGACTGCAGAGGAAAACTCAGGAAAAGCTCCGTCTCAGCCCTCTTGGGCCTGAAAAAAAAAAAAAAAAGGGCTCAGGTGTAGCACTGTGCAGGATAAACATGATACACATTCCAGGGGGTGCCCTTCACCTAGACTGGATACAAAGGGCCTCTAGAGGTGAGCTGGGCCAAACCTGCTTCATTGATGGGAGGGATCGTGGAACGTCCACAGAGCAATCCTGAAATTCATCCTGCGCTAACTGCTCAGACTATGTCACCTTAAGGGCCATCGGGATAAAGAACTTCCTCTGAATAAAGAACCATCTCTCACATCCCCTCCATCCCCAGCCAAGGGTGGCGGGAACCTTTCAAGTCGTCCACAAGGCACGCTGCCCAGGCCCCAGTGAGATACCCACCCGCCCTACAGGTAAGAAGCGAGCCTGTGACCACAGCAAGCAACAGTCAGAGAAAGAAGAAAAGGCCCAGCCCCAGCCACTCTAGAGATCCCATTTCTGATGCGTTCCTTCCTCAGGAGCCCAGCAGATGTGGGAGAGTGGTCCTTGGGTAGAAATACTGCTCCACTGCCTCCTGGCTAGGTCCCCTGGGCAGAAATTGATCTGGTGACATATGGATGCCTTCCTCCCAATTCCAGTGTTCTGGGGGACTGGATGTCCCTAGAAGCCAGGTAAAGAGAGGGTTAAACACAACGAGAGGATCTCTATTTTTCCTTTCCTGTACTTTTAAGTGGTTAAGAACTGTGGCTCTAGAATGCTGGTTCTCAACCCCGGGCAATTTTGCCCCTCCAAGGGCATCTAACAATATTTGGCTACATTTTTTTTTTTATTATCCCCTCTTGGGTACAGGGGTTGCTACTCCATCCAATGGATCTAGGCCAGGAATGCTGCTAAACATCCTATGTCCAACACACAGGACAGAGCCTCACAACAAAGAATGATCCAGCACCAAATGCCAACAGTTCCTGGGTTAAGAAACCCCGGACTAGAAGGAATGCCTACAGTAAGTCCCAAACAGACAACCAGGGGGCCATGACTTTTGAGTGTTCAAAACCCTCGGCGTATGACGGTCCTGATGATATAATGACACGCAAAAGTGTCACTTCAGTGAGTGACTCACTTCAAAAGTGGGGGCAGATCCTAACAGATCCTAACAGATCTCATTAGTCCGTATTAGTAGATGGGATGCGGGGCTGTGGAAACAATTCCCAGAAGCTCAACTCTGCTGATGCATCTTCTTTTTTTTCAGTGGTGGAGGAAGTAACCAAATCCTTGCTTCAGTCATTCAGGAAAACCTAGCACCTGTCTATATCAACATGCTGGAGATGAAAACAAAACAAAACAAAAAAACTGAAAAAAAGAGATAAATTATTTATCCAGCATAAATATTAAAGAAAATTGCAAAACAGAGTGTGGTGTCACCATGCTGTTGTTACAGAATCATCTCGTTATAGCTTCTGGCAAAACACTGTTATCCTTAATATCAGCACAACGGAATTGTCTGGGATGTACCAGCCAGGGTACCTGTGTCTGCTTGCTGTCGAGGATACTCGACAGCCAAAGGGGTCATCACGCCCCAGCCAGCCAAAAGGGTCATCACGCCCCAGCAGAAAATTGCGCAGGGATGCCCTGTTAGGAATAAGACTGAATTAGGAATAGACTATGATCTTCATCTGAACACAGGATGCAATGTGAAACTGGCAGTCAATCAAACACACACAGTGGTGTGGCGGCACCCTGGTCTGACCAACTCAAGGGAGCTCAATTTCCGAGAATTGTATGAGCTGGCTGCTGGACACACCCACTGTTCAACGTTAAATTATATCAGCTCATGATTAAATAAGCTATAGGAAAAAAAAAAAACAATAAAGGTAAGAGAGACTCAAAATCTAATACTTCTGAATAATTTTAGTGTGTTTATAATACTAAAATTTTTACTAAAATTTTACTATAATCTTTAGTACGCTAAAAATTTTAGCATATTATCTATGCTCTTGAGGTCATTTGCATGTCTCTTTATATAATGTGTCTGTATAGTGGAAGTATTATATATACATATATGATATAAATATATATGTAGTTGTAATATATATAAAATGGTATGGGCTTGTACATCCCATTTTTAGCTGAAAATTTTATACTAAATTTACTAAAATTTTCACACAATTTTTAGTATGCTAATAATTTTAGCATATTATCCATGCTCTCGAGGTCATTTATGTGTCTGTATTTCCACTGCGTACAGTGGAGATATTACATACATTCGACTTGAAGAAATACCCAGTATTTATCTAGGATACACTGGATTGGCCCAAAAGTTCGTTCAGTCTTAAGTAACAGTAAAAGACATTTTTCATTTTCACGAAGAACTTTATTGAACAATGTATTCACTAACCAAACGAACTTTTGAGCCAACCCAATAAACAGATAATGATAAATATACTTTTAATATATATAGAATGGTATGGGACTGCACATCCCATCCCAACTCCATGTTTCCTGACTTCCTGCTGGCCATGGCGTGAGCATGGATACTGCAATAATCAGGAAACACTAAGAATCGGAATCTGTTGCCCTCTCCAAGAGCTGGTAGTTAACCATCCAGCAGCACACCACCCTCCCCAACACACACACAGACACGCAGGCACCAATGGGACTGCAGTGGCAGGCACAAAGGGATTTTGTTTTCGAACAAAACATCTATTGTTCCAAGTTTAGCAAACTCTTTGCGGCAGCTACATGGACTCCTATGTAACCAAGAAGTTTAATAAATCTGTACGATGAAAATTAAACACTGTAAATAATGTATCTGCTGAGACTTCTTGGCCGGCCCATTGGGCCTCTGTGGAAAAATGATCCATGCTGACATTCTGAAGAAGGTTGGCAAAATAAGCTTGGGGAGGAACAGCGGAGAAAAGAAGGTTTCCTCTCAATAATGGATGGAGCTGCACGCTAGGGAGAGGGAGCCTCGGGGACAGGGCCCGGCAACCTGCTCTTCTATCTGGAGCCAGCATCCCAGCATCCCAACCAAGGTGCAGCCCCAGATCAGCAGTGCAACTGCTCACCTGTGAGCAGATGTCCTTCCCGCGACGGGCAGCGCGCTTTCAAGGCAGCTGAACAAACACACGCTCCCCCCCACCACCCCGTCACCCCAGAACACAGGGTAGATGAATTTAGCAGGTTGTCAAATGTCTGGGGGGGTTTATGTTGTAGAAAAATGACTTTCCACTTTTCCAGGCGGGGGAAAGGGGGCTTTGGACCCCACAGAGGATGAAGCGGAAAGAGCCTGAGGGTTCCCCGCCCCCAGGAAGAAACTTGAATCAGGCACTTCCCGAGGAGTCCAAAATCGCCGCGCTGGGCAGGACCCACGCAAAGTCGTCACTTGACATCCACCACTGGAAAGACTGTTTTAACTGAAACACAGTTTGATTGTAAGTGCGGAGCCGGGGGAGGTGGTGTGTGCGTGGAGACTAGGCGATAGGGAACTCTGTACTTTCTGCTCAGTTTTGCTGTCAGCCTAAAACTGCTCTTAAAAAGAGTTTATTAATGAAAAAAAGTGCACGTAGCCCTCAGAGCCCTGTATGCAACTCAGCTGTTTCCTTTCCGCATGGGAGTCCGCATGGAAGGTCTTCCCACGGTGGCCCCAGGGTGTTTCGTGGGGCAGGCTGGGCTCCCAGGCAGCCTCACCAGGCAGTTGCTTTGCACATCTGCACCGGGTGTGTCAGCCTCACTGGAGGTCAGAGCGGGAGTGTCTTCCCAGGTGCATGAGCTTCATAGTGTGTGTACGCCCTGAAAACCCAGTGGAAAGACCCCCAGGCCTCCCATGAGGTAGCTTTTAGAGAAATGGAGGCAAAGGCATCATCCCTCCCAATTCTCCTCCCTCCACCCACATCCATCTTCCAGAACCGTGATGCCGGGACGGCTTCGGAAAACTCCATCACTTCTTTGAGGCTGACAGAATTTGGTCCACTTCCTATATTTCATTCCGGCAGGGGGAGGGGCAGGGGGAAGAACTATCTATTTTACCTAGGAAATGTAAAAGTAACAATCTGCTCAGTGAGCCCAACCTTTAAAGCCCTGCATCCACTCAACTGTTACATGCAAACACTCCTGCTTTCCACCTCAATAATTATTAAGTTCTAATGTAAAGCCCAATTTCTGCTTAAGTATGCGTGATTATTAGACTACAAGTCAATTGTGGATAACACGCAGATATAAATGCAGCTAATAAGTCTTACTGTAATGATTAATCAATTTATGAATACATTATTTAAACTAATAGCTCAGGTAGGGTATCTTAAACAACTTACAGAGCACATCGACCAATTCAAATACCAGCTGCCAGATCAATAGGAAACTGTAAGTAAACTCTGGGGAATAGGTATACTTGCAAAAATAAAAAATAAAAAATCTGTGAACAAAAGGGACGTGGATGAAGGAAATCTACAACAATTTCCATTTTTAAGACAAATGTAGAGACCTGTAATATATGCCAAAGCTTAAAGGGAAAGGTTAAAAAAAAAAAAAAAAAGTGCACTGCTGCAGACTGTGCTCTTTTCCCATCCTATGCAGTAATAATAATTAAGGGCAGGTCATACAAACATATGTTTACACACTTTTGCATACTTTTGCAAATAGACTGTATATTAAAGTTAATTTCGATTCCTAAGAAATGATTCATTGGGTTCATTTCGTTGCAAGGTACCACATTATCTATGTATCTATAAATGCCCCTTTAACAGAAAAGAAAAAAAGGTGAGATTAGCAATTTGCCTGAAAGGGGGCTCATGTTCCAACTAAGACACCAGGGGACACCTGTCCTGTTAGAGCCACAGAGGTCCCCCCACTGTTAACCACAAGGGGGGAGCGGGTGGAGTTGTGAGCCAAGCAAACCCTCAAGTTTTAGCTCTCTCCTTTCCCAGTTTTTTCTTTAATGAAGGCTAATTAATGTGAGTTTAATAAATAAACCAAAAGGACCCTGATTTCCAAAGGTATGATATTTTATCACAGCTTCAAGTGATGCTGCATTTTAAACATTTAATTAGGATCTTGCGAGATCGGCCACACGTTATTGAGTAAGTACCAGCAGCTAAGTGAAGCAGATGAAATATTGGTAAGCGATGCAGCCCACAGTATAAGTATGTGAAGGGGGTCAGAGGTTAATCCCTATTGATTTTCTGAGTCTGCGTACAGCACCGCTGGGAGAGGCCAGTTCTGTTGGCAATCAGCTCCCACAAATACATTATAAATCTTACTGTCCGCCTTCACTGATCAGTGTCACTTACTTCCTTTGCTAAAGACCATTAAGAAACTACTGGAAAAAAAAAAAAAAATCTACCCAGATGCGGGCAGAAAGGAAAGCATTTTCAAAGTCTCCCGTGTCAGAGAGTGCTTTTGGAGATGGAGGACTTGCCTGGAAGCAGAGGCACACTTCCGGGGGCTGGCCTCACTCACTGAAGGCGACACGCGTAAACACAGAGTGTTTTTCAAATGACTTCAAGGCCAAATCAAAAATGGTAGAAGGAGCTTTCATACTGGAGTGCATGAAAAAAAAAAAAAAAAACCAGAATAAAATGAAGGAGGCAAACACAATCACTGACATAGATGAGAGGCATCTCCAACTTGGTGCTGTGAAATTTCGTCCTTGGTGCAACCGTGAAGAGTAACCTTCACAGCCCCTCGTGACCAGGGGCTCCTTCCAAGATTTTGCACCAAATGTTTTACTCTCTCCTAAAGCCGGCCCCCAGTACGCATAAGCCTCAGCCCTCTCAAACCTGGGTGCCCACCTCCAGTGCACATCCAGAAACATTTGTGAATGACTGTTTCTTTTTCATGCCTTTCTTTCTTTTAATAGATTGTATAATATGTCTCCTGTATGCCTGGCACTCTTGCTAGGCATGAAGAACACATGAATAAGACAGTGCCCTTCCTAGAAAAATGAAACACATGTCCTTCGACGTACCATCGACTCACATACAACACAGTCCTGAGAAACAGTCATGGTGCTACTAAGTGCTCTGCCAATGACTGGCTGTGTGACACTCCACCAATTACTTAACCTCTCTGAGCCTCAGTTTCTTCACCATTATAAAGGTGGTGGATAATAATAGTGAGGATAATAATAGTGGTTGGGAGATTAGAAGTCACATGAAAAGCACTTAGCACAAGGCCCAGTAAGCATTCAATTAATGTTGCTTAATTTTTTTTTTAAATTGTGGAGCTATTTGACATTGAGAAAAACAAGTGATCCCTTTCAACTTCTGTTTCTCTAGTGCGGATTATGAAATTACGACCTAAAAAGATACGGAGCCGTCGGATCTACCATTCCATCCAAACACATGTATCATATCCACAACTTCTCAAAGCAGGCCCGACAATAACAAGCAGGTTCTAAGTTGTTATTGTTTAGAAATAGTTTTTTTTTAAAAAGCCCTCAACAAGCACATGAAAGCAAAACCTACCAGAAATCCAGATGTTGGGTAGCTCAGCATTAACTAGGGATACACAGAAAGTTAAGCAATCTTTGGGCAAGGAAGGGTCCCCTTCCTGCACAGAAATCATGCATTTTATTTTAAAAGGCCAGCCCCAGAAAGATGAATAGAAAAGCTTTGCAGAAATGTGTCATTCCGGTACAGTGTTCACAAACACAACTCTCCTGTCATCTCCACAACACACACACACACACACACACACACACACACACACACACACACACACACACACTTCCCCTGCCCTAAGCAAAAGACTTGGCAGGCTTAGAAAAAGTTCTAGAGAGTATGTCCAGAATGTTGGGGAAACATTCTGAATCTCTGCAATGTTTCAGTGCAGCCATGTGCTGATATCAGGTTATATTTGAAAAAATTTTACATTAAGGAGTGGAAGGTGAGGACAGCTCTTCCACGGTTAATGATAAACAAAGGCACACCCCACACAGTCCCCATCAAAGTTCAGTCTCTGTGCCATGACTCTTTGTTTCAATCAATGGCGGGTTTTTTTTTTCCCCTTACAAAATACTTTTCATTTCAGGATTTTCAACTCTGCTGAAAGGACGTTCTTCTAGCAGCCAAATGACGATGAACAGGGCAGGATCCCAAATGAACAGTGAAAACCAAGACAGGCAGCAGCCACAGAGTCTTTTTAAAACCTTAGAGGCTCCAGACTATTTTAACTGTGCACCTTTGTTGGTTAGAAAAATGCAGGGCATATACCTGATACATATCTACTTATTCATTTATAAATTATAAACTTGGATCACTCTATTAGCTACTATCTCAAGGTGTGGTACAGGATTAGAATGATGCAATTTCACCTCGTTTTGCTAACTTAGATTTCTGCTTTTTAAATGACTTCTAAGATCTGCTCAAATTGTCACCGCGTTTACCCTTGGAACGGAGGAAGGGCTCATATTAGGAGTAACTGAAGTGCCAATGCTGCCATTTCCTTCCTGCTCACTGGTGTTTGTGTTATAAGTATTATGCTCAAATGCTGGTCTCTCTGGCAGAAATCGTTTTAAGCCTTTTGTTCATTTCGTGAGGGATGCTTCAAACCACATAATCTAACATCTCAATCCATTCGACTGGGCACACATGCAAGACTACGGTGCATTTTCCGGGGCTGAAAGGCCACAAGGAGCAGAGGCTGCACAGCGGACCCTCGGCTTGGAGAAATACCCAGCCTCACTCCAGAAAGGCTTGCATATCATACAATGCTCGTGACCATGTGAGGTCTGGAGAGGGTACCCACATCAGTCAGTGCCTCTGTGTAACACTGGGAAAGATCAATGTTTCTTAACTGAGAGTGAACACCACGTAGCAGTTAAGAGTGCGGACCCAGAAGCCGGATGGTGTGTGCTGGAATCCAGCTCCTTGCTCATCTGGACAATTTGGACAACAACAGTACTACCACACAGGACACTGGAAAGGATTATATGTGTAGATTCATGCATCCTCCACACTTGGAGACTTCTGCTCTGGAGCAGTGCTGTCCAATGGCACGCTCTGCTGTGACGGAAATGTTCTACATCAGCACGACCCAACAGGGGAGCCACTAACCGCATGTGGCCATCAAGCACTTGACGTGAAACTAGGGTGACTGAGCAACTGAATTTTTTTATTTTAATTCATTTAAATTTAAAGAGCCACACGTGCCCAGTGGCTACCATCCTCAACAATGACGTTCCAGAAGCTTAACTAGTTCTCTGCAAATGAACTGTCCTCTCCAAGGTGGAGCTCGATTCTGTAATCCATCAACTTGCCTCAGAGAGGACAAGGCTGCTTAGATGAGCTCAAGCCAGCCTGTTTCTGGGCTCTGAAGCCAAGAGAATCATCCCCTTTAGCCCCTAGGTTCTCTGGTCTCTTAGATGCTCCTTTTCTTTGTCATTGGGTGTACTGTCCTCAGGAAGGGGCAGTGATTGGGGGCACCATTGGGTCAGCATTACTAGAGGCCTCTAATTTGTGCTGGCTGGGCTTCTCCTAGCTCAGCTTGGCTTTTACCCCTGGTATGGGTCTTGAGTATTGGCTCAGGGAACTCTAAATCCTGCCTCTGACCCCTGCCGAAGCTCCCAGGCCAAGTACTTACGCTGCTTTATTTGTTGCCCTGGCCTCTGTCCTCACCTTGTAAAGGACTGCCCATACTCTTACAGATGGACCTCTGTGTCAACTCTCCCTAAGACAATGGCCACACGATTCTTTGGGGGCCACCAGACTAATGCCAAACTATTCTAGAGACTGGGGTGCATCTTATCTCCGTTTTCACTATATAAAGTATCTCCTTTTATGCGATAATGCCACAATGAGACTTCATTCTAAAAACATGTTCTTCACAGTATTCAGTAACATGGTATTTACCACCAATAGTACTAGTTTTATAAATTATAAAGTCCAGATAAACTATAGTCATAAGTAAAAAAAAGCTTTTTTTCAACATTATAACGAACATTAGAGCCCACGGTTGAGTTAACCCAAGGATGAGTTAGGTTTCTAACCCAAGGTTGAGTTAGGTCTCTGTTTCCACTTGTTAAAGTCATTTGCAAATGTCTTTGACTTCCCCTCTAGACAGTGAGATTCTTGAGGGCAATGGCTGATCCAAATTCAAATTCACATCCATAATGTCTGAAGTACTGCCTGACATACAGTAGGTACGCAGCACATACTGGATGGATGGGTGCGTGGGTTGATGGATGGATGGATGGATGGATGGAGTTCTACAGTGCTGGACTGCTTGCTAATCCAAACTGAGAGAAAGGAAACAATTCCAAAACTCCACCCCTCTTATCAAGGTATTTTTTCCTTTCTTTTCCAAACACTCTTACCATACGGGAAACAAACAGAGCATTGCTAAACCCTACTTATGTTTTAGGGAGGCTGGATATCCAAGATTGTGACCCCTACAGCCACGGAACGATGTTCCATCAATCCTAACAGACAAGTTCGTGACGTCTATAGAACGACAAAATGAAAGGAAGAAAGAGGCCACGATGGAAACATCAAAACCAAAGGAAATACTGGAAATAAGTTAATGAAATTACATTACAGATTCAGCTTACTCAGAAAGGGCTTGTCCAAGGGAAGCAGAGAGGAAAAAAAGAACGGCTAACCACCAGAACCAGCTGTCTAGTTTGAACTGCTAGATTGCTGAGCACACACCGTACGCATATTCATAGGTACCACAGGAAATTAAGCGCCACTGGAACCGGTGTTAAAACTCTCTCCCGCCAGCTACTGCAGTGAACCGGCAACTCAACAGCCCCCTTGTGGCCCAGAAGAATTAATGCAGCTTCCCCAGGTGTGAATGTTCTTCTTGGGGTGAGGTGGGATATGGGGGGGCAGGCATGGAGCCCTGTGGGCGGGGGAGAGTGGGGTCTGGGGGACACTGCTGAACCACATGTAAAGGTGTTAGATGTGGCCCTGTTTCCTGGATGGAGGGCAACGCAACATTATCAACACTTCTTTTTCTTTCCAGGATCCAGAAAGGAACCTGGGTGTGCACGCCTAATCAAACTAGCACATGCTTACAGAAGAAACAGATCAAATGAGCTCAGTATTTCCATTTAAAAATATCATTTAAGGGAATTTTAAGCTGTCTGAAAAGATGGATACACTGTGTTTGTTTTCTACATTAATGAGCTATAAAAAGAATGGAATGGGCCATAAATACAGTATTTTGTGACAGCCTTTACTAAAAACGCTACTACTTGTGTTTATCATTTATATCCTTGTATACAACCTCAAAATTGATTACGTTTTAAACCGTACATAACTTGCTGTGTTTTTCATTTTGTGCTGTACTGCGAACATTTTTATAACTCAGTTAATATATTCCATATTTTGTGTTCTTATTGATTATGAATATTTCTTTAGGGGATTTTATTGCTTTTAAAATAACAAATGTTGGGTATTAAAAAATAGAAAAACCTATTGCAGCTTTTATATTTTTCTTTCCCCTGGTAATTCTAATACATACATTTGAGCATGACCATAACCAGAATATCTTTCTGTATCTTTACAGATATCTGTATCTTTTATACTTCCTCACATTAAAATTAAAAATCGACTAATACAGGGCATAGTAAAAGAATCAGATTTTTCAAAGGAAACCCACCATTTAATGTGTTTGACTTGAATTCATAATCTGTCCCTTCAACAATTAAAAAATTAAAGTGCCAAAAGAGTATCCGCACGTAACATGATGGTTTTACATCAAGTATATATTATCTTTCCTAATTGCCATTTCAGTTTATAGGCTACAATATGATTTATATATATGATATGATTTCACTATTAATTATCAAATTGAAAAAAAATAAAATTTCACATTATAAATTCTCTCCTGGGAATTAGTTTTATTATTTTTTCCATAATCCTATCACACAAGCTGTAAGTGCATTGCGGCATGAACACTTTAATTTTTCCAGTTAGTTTTAAGCAAGCCCAGAGGTGAGGTTTAATAAGGATCAATGGCACTTTATCTGGGACAGGGCCTCTTCACAGCATGCAAATTACACAGTAACACTTAAAAAAAGAAATAGATTTAATTAAAAAAAAAAAGTAGAACCACAGGCTCTGGAAATTCAATTAAAGGATTTATGCAAAGGTTTGCTAGGTTTTTATATGCAGTTACTGCTTACATAATGAGCTTTTCATATTAAAAATCAATAGGTAATCTAGACTAGAAGATCATCCCCTTAAATACATTTTTGAAATCAATTTGAAAAATAGTCCATCAACTGCTGTGACTACCCTTGCTGCTTCGATTACACTAAAAGCAATATTTAGATTGTAAGACGTGCTATGGAATACCTATGCTTGGATATTGCTTTCAAGGGCTCTCATACTTTTGAGTGCCTAAGATGATCCCTAGTAATTCTAGATTGTGTTAAATGTATAAATTATTTAATTACGAACAAAAAGCCCACAGACACAACCCCGTTGTATTTATAAGGGTTAAATGAAAGGAGGAGAAAGACAAAAGGAGGAAGGGAGGAAAGGAGAAAGAAAAAGAAAGAGAAGGAAGGAAAGAAGGAAAGGAGGGAGAGAGAGAGGCGAGAACAAAAAAAAAAAAAAAGAAAAAGAACAGAACAACCTTTTCTAAATTAGTCTTTGCTATCTCAATTGCCTATTGTGTGTTGGCTACTTAGCACGGGGAGATATGCATTTCACTTTAAAACTCATTTAGGTCTTCAACCAAGAAAGCAATTAGCTAGCTCTAACTTAAGCCAACTTGCCATCCTCTGTGATAATGGGGGACAGGTCTTGAAACTGAAAGCCGATGCTCCAATTCTACCCAATGAGTGAACCATCGGTCTCACAGCCAAGATCGGCCGGGATGTGGTAACAACTAGAACACTGAAAAGGCTTCCACGGACAAAGTGGAAAATGACCCTCATACAAGGGGAAGCACTGGGAAGGGTGTAGGAAAGGGGAAGAACTCACGTAGGTCCAAACCTGAACTCTTCCCATTTGTACGATAAATTAATAAGAGAGCCGTTCTTTCTTTTGTTTTAAAAGTTCTTGTTTCTAAAAGGTATGGTCAGCACTCGACGTCCATCAAGATGAACATTGGGCCTCAAGTTATCTTCAATTCAAGTCAGCCTTGGAAAAGCAGGCCTAAACTTTATAAAGGACTCATTTATAACAAAGCGGCACCTTCCTCTTCTTCTGCAAAACCTGGGGAAGAAATAAGCAAAAATACTGACAAACCCAAATTTATCCATCTACTCGAAGGTCCTATTCCCTGCAAAGGTAATACTTTCAGAAGATGCTGAGCCAGCCAGCCTGGGTAACCGGAGAGCCCAAAGCAGCGTAAGGGGGTCCCTGCTCTCAGTACACAGAGTGGAGAAGAGGAGGACAAGAGGAAGAAGAAGATGAAGAGGCACCTTCCATTGTCTGAGATACTGGAGGCGTTCACACTGTGCTTCCTAAAGCAGGATCCTGGACGTGATCCTATGCTATCATGGGCTGGCCTTTCTTTCGGATGTGCCTACAGGGGAGCTGAAGGCGGTTTTAAGGGCCGAGGAACCAGCACTCGCTTTATCAGCCATGCATGTGCGTACTTGGCGAGCACTGCGGAGCACCTAGGACGTGGCTGGCACTGCCAGGTGCGGCGGTGACGACAAAGATGAATCCAGGAGAGCCAGTGTGCTCAAACAGGTTAAATGCGACTGTAGGCACATGTATTCTGTCTCTAAAATCTTACATTTATAAGAAAGAAATAACAAGCAAGAAGCTGAACAAGGAGGCACTGTACCTGGAAACCGTGATGCTCAATGGAAGAAGCCAGTCACAAAGGACCACGTGCTGTTCGATCCCATTTTTATGCAATGTCCAGCAGAGGCCAAGCGGTGGAGACAGAAAGTAGATTCACGGCTGCCTGAGGCTGGCGGGGTGATGGGGGTGTTGGGAGGTGACGGCTGGGGGCTGTAGGCTTTATTTTGGTGTAATAATATGTCCTAAAATTGATTGTGATGGTGGGTGTACAACCCCGTGAATGGTCATTAGGTTGTGCACTTTAAATGAGTGAATTGCATGGTGTGTGAATTTTATCTCAATGAAGTTGTTATGAAAAAAAATGAGGTGTGGCTATGGACTGTAGTCTGAATAGCAGTAGCGTTAAGAAAAAGCAAATGAAATCTGCAAAGGAAGGAATGAGGTTGGAAAAAAAAAAAAAAAAGCCTTCGTCTTCCACCTGCGCCAATCTGGCAAATAAAACATTTCAGCTTTCTCCTTCTCCACAACATGCTTTCTGTGACAGTCAGTTTACAGACGTGCAAACATAAACAACTGGCTTCCTATAGCAAGGTACTGAAATCAAAATAAGTAGAACCTTCTGTCACATGGAAGGAGTGCTTCCGGCGTCAAATGTCCCTGGTTAGTATGATCAAAATGTCAAATATGGAGCCGTTTTGTAACAGTGTGAGAGGTGGTAGTAATGGAAGATTGAACAATGTTAACACTTAAAATTTCAGCAAAACCATTTCAATCCATAAATGTATAAAAGTCATTTTACAGTGTGCTTAACAGTCAAGACCAAGAGCTGTTATAAAAGAAGACACCCTCAATGTCACTTCCTTTTCTTTTATTCTTATTATCACATTTAAATCTCTCTGTAAAAGTGGTCTTGATAGGTAACTTTATTACACATTTCAAGACTATTCATTCTGAACAGAGCTTCTCCTCCAAGAAACTAACAGCTAAAGAGAGCCCACTTTCCCCTCATCATCCCTAAATTATACCCTAACCACAGAGCGGCAGAATGGCAGCGTGCATGTGACAAGGACGTGGCCTGCCGCGCCACGCGATGGCTCAATAAACTTAGAGGTGACTGTTTTGGTTGGCTGCAACGTTCCTTAGCTAACACCTTACTGTTTAGCTTGCAAAGACCTGGGAGTGAAGAGTAGGGGAGGCAGGGAAAGTCAGAGTCAGGACTTAGTGAAGAGAAAGAATTCCAAAAAGTAGGCATGAGACCTGTATCAGCATAGAGGGCAAAAGCACAGTCTGACCTTTTCTCATTTCTCTGGGAGAAGAGGGGCAACAATCTCCCGTCCATCACCTCTGCTCACAGGTAAGGACATCTCCTGAAAGAGGGTTAGCCAACTTGTCTGTAAAGGGGCAGTTAGTAAATAGTTTCAGCTTCACAATCTGTATCTCATCTGTTGCAATTACTCAACTCTGCCATGGTCATGCTATAGCAGCCACAGACAACACACACCTGGATGAGCAAGGCCAGCTTTCAATAAAACTTTATTTAAAGACAATTGAACTTAAATTTCATATAGTTTCCGTGTATCGTGAAACACTTTTTCTTTTGATATCTTTCCAGATGTTTAAAAACGTAAAACCAGGATGCACAAAAACAGGTAGTGGTTCAGATACAGCCCAAGGACCATGGTTTGCTGTCTCTTGGGCTAAACCACAGACCAGCCAGCAAGGAGGTAGACCAGTAATCCCATCTTGACTTGGGATTCATTTGGCAGATACCCTATCTGGTAACAAAATGGTGTAATATTCTTCAAGGTGGCAAAACCTGATGGCACGCATTCCAAATTGTGTACATTTTACAGAACAGCAAGACAACTTAGTTTCTATGGACTGAAATTTATATTCTAAACTTTCTGAATTTCTTCCTTAGGAAACAATTATAAAGGCCTCAAAGTTTTCTAGTATTTAAAAATGAACAGAGGCTTCCAGAGCTAATAGCTTTGGAATACTCAGCAGTGAAGACACAATGGCCTTGGCTCATGAGAACTGAGGTTGACCGCATTCCCTCTGGTCCTGCTTAGGAATTCCACCGTTAAAGGGCCAGGTTACAAAACGCAACATGCAGCCAGTTCTTTGCATTCATGCCTCTACCTGGTTGGGGTTTAATCTGAAATATAAACAGGGACTGATATTTACGGTGTTACTTTTCCCTCATTTGACTTTGATTTTTCACCAATCTTTTGACCACTGCAAGCACAGGTGTCTAAGAAAAATATATGCACAAATTGGCATCATAGTAACTAACTGGAACAATGAAAGGAATGACTTGACTGAATAAAATGAAAACTCTAAACTGTGTTATATTTCTAAAAAAGCATATCTGTAGTATTACAAGTACATGTAGAATCAGAAACTAGTAACTATTATCTGGAATAGTTTTGGTGAATAAGGAAAAAAATGAAAACTGATATATTAAAAAGCTTTTAAAGTTCATTTAATAAGTCACACACCGACCTCATGATGATATTTATACTATTCCTTGGCAGGGAAAAATCCTTATTATTAACGTTATTATTATTTTGATTAAGAGTGATAGAAACTGTAGCCTAGTACAGGTCAAATGATGTTGAGGCACTAGTGTTTATATATTTTTATCTTCTAACCAATGTGGCCCAAATAAATTATTTTTAAAAAGCATGAGGCAATAACCATAATGTACATGGGTCTGAGGACAAAGTCAAAGGGGCAACAGTATAGGAAAGGTCAGAAGTTCAGATACCACTTCATAGATTTCACACATGATGCCAAGTTCTGAGGTCATCATATCCCACCCACATCACCGCAACAAAAATGTGCTGCTGGGACTTCCCTGGTGGCGCAGTGGTTAAGAATCCGCCTGCCAGTGCAGGGGACGCGGGTTCGAGCCCTGGTCTGGGAAGATCCTACATGCCACGGAGCAACTAAGCCCGTGCGCCACAACTACTGAGCCTGCGCTCTAGCGCCCGCGAGTCACAACGACTGAGCCCACGTGCCACAACTACTGAAGCCCGCGCACCGCATCAAAGAGCAGCTCCGGCTCGCCGCAACTAGAGAAAGCCTGCGTGCAGCAACGAAGACCCAACGCAGCCAAAAATAAAAAATAAAAATAAAAATAAATAAATAAGTCAATTAATTAATTAATTAAAATGTGATGCTGAGAAATACCCGAATGGTGAAGAAAGGCTTCCTATGGTAAAACTGGTAACTTTCTAGAAACACTGCACTGGAGTGGTTCTCATATGAAGCAAAACGTAATTATTATTTTCAAAGAGACAAATGGGGTAAATGATTACCGTTGTATTCTCGCCCCAGAGGATTATCCAGAATCCCTCTAAAAACTGTATTCCATATTTGCATCCATATGTTTACTGGTGGTTCATTAATGGGAAGGAAAAGGAAAAGCAGATCTAGGATGAAGAAACATGCCTGACTGTCGTGCAGCTGCTAACTCTAGTCAGTGGTCCCACGACGGGAGGGCCATCCTCTCTGCCATTCTTTTGACTCCCCCGCCCCAGTTTGCCATTTCATGATGGCAAGAAGGTGGCTGTAGCTGTTGCCATCACATCTGCATTCGGAATAGGAGGAGGAGGGAGGGAGAACACCAGCAACACCCTGCCTTTTCATCTGAAAGCAAAACGTCCCCAAGAAGGTCTACTGCAGATTTCTGCTTTGACTTGTTGGCCAGGACTGTCACGTGGCCACCCTCAGCTCCTAGCGAAGCCGTGAAGGTGAGAGAACCATCATCCTCTCCAGCCTCTAGAGAAGAAGGCAGACATGGCACCTGGCACACCAGACGGTAAGAATGGAGTCTTGCTTCCCCAAGAAGCTGAGACTGTGCAGGGCAGGGAGTTGAGATCGTGGAGGGCTTATTTACCTCTGGCTCTCTCCGGAGTCAAACACGGGAAGAACTTTGGCATATAAGGAACTGAGAATCCAAAGTGATTTAAAACAAACAGGCAAAAGGACGTCATGCAGGGCAAAGGCGCGCTATTGGTTCCTTTTCTTCCTGGGCGCACAGCTGGGCTGCATTTCCTAGCCTCTTACATTCCATAGATACGTGCTACTCCCAGGTTTGGGTCTTAAAAACACCACCACGCATGGTACCCCGTGCTCTTGCCTCTTCCACCAGCTTGAATGCAGACAACCAAGGTGGCCTTGGAAGCCAGATGCAGAAGACGGCTGAACCATGGCATGGAAAGAGTTTGGGTCCCTGAGAAACCACTTGGAGGAAAGCTGCCTGCTAATCCAAACGGCCACTTTGGACCTTATATACTCAAGAAATACACTTGACCATGTTTGAGCTACTGTACCCACGTGGGCTTATTTTTTATAGCAGCTGGTGTTACCTTTATAATACAACAATCTCACACTGAGACATCTGTTAGAGTCTCTGAGAACTTTATTGACATCTTTGGGGGTCTAATCCCAGGTTACGAATATTGGTTTGTTTTGGAGTATCTCTTGGTGTCACCCAGCATCACCTCACCCTGGCTTCTGGGGCTCACTCTTCCTGGAGCTTGATCTTCTCAGGAAAAGCATGCCTGATGACACTTCTGCAAACCAGGAGAGGGAAAGCACAAGCCCTTAGGTCCAGCCTGGATGTCCACATGTGAGCTGAATCCACAGACTCTGTGTGTGAAGTCTTCAGAGATGTCTTAGCAGCCTGCCATGCCTGTAAGGTTCAGTTTTTCACATCTCTTAACTAGGCCCTTTTTATCAAGAATCCCTTCTGCACACTCCATGGTATGCTGCCAGGGGAAGTCTAGCTTAGTACTGAATGGGTGATTTATAACTCCATCACCATGTGGCATTGTGGAGCCCTGCCATCTCAATTTCTGAACCCTGGTCCCTTTTCTGTTTACTTCTTGTTTGCCTTCAGCCCTTCTCCAGGTGCTACTCTGAAGAGATGTATTTTGTAGCTTCAGAGTTTGGCGTTTGATAAGTTACTCTGAGCCTTATTTTCCTTGTTCGCCTGCTCCTAGATGGGAAACAAACTGCATAAGGGAAATGGCTTTATAGCACCAATCATTAAATATTTTACAGGCAGAGATCTTGGTGGGTGGCTTGGAGGCTCAATTACCCTCCTCAGTAGAGGGTATAAATATCCCTGAGGGTTTACATAACAAACCCTCAGCGACTCCGAGCTACTGAACAATCTCATCATTTACATCGGCCTCTGAAGCCTAAGACTCGATAGCATCTGAAACTGGAAAAAGCATAAGGGCAGCAGGTCTGCATAGGTGTTAAAGCACAATCTATCCATCCATCCATCCACTGAAAGCCAAGATAAAGAGTCTTCAGAACTATTAGGTGTAAGACGTCATAGTATTGAAAGTTGCCCTCTTGAATATGCTTTTTGGGGGAAAGAACAGGGGGAAAGGGAAGTCATTTCAAGCGTTAGCTACTTAAAAAGAAGATAGAGCCAGAGCAGCTCTGCTGTAATGCAGCACTAGGTGGCTATGGGTGTTGCGAAAATTGGAATATGGATTATAATGGCACGTCGCTCTACCTCCCTTGATCCATCCACAACTTTCTGAAGTAAATGCTATTATCCCCATATTACAGATAAGAAAACTGAGGCTCAGACAGGTTTGGCAACCTACCGTAGGTCAATTAGCTGATATATATAGCAGACACAGGATTTATACCTGTTTTATCCCAAGCCCTGTGCTTTTTCCACTTCACCATGCTGTGTCCTCTATCAGGCCACAGGATTACTGGTGAATACAGGGAAGAAAGGGCTCAGCATTCCTTCTGAGAGGAGCCGAGAATGCGCCAGGAACTGCATTCCATGGAATGTGTGGAAGCAAAGATGGGAACTTGGTTTGAACTTGGACGGGTGGTACTCCAACACACAACTCTCCCTTTTGCTATTAATAATATGGAAAAAAAAGAGTAACGGAGCCGGTATGACCAGCAGACTTTCTGAAAGAGATGAGTTGTGACTGGTGGCTTAGGAAGGATGGGGGAGAGGGTGGACTTTAAGGAGATAGAAAAACAGATCAATAGATGCCCCTCCCCCCAATCCTCAATTTCTAAACCAGTGCTGGAAACAAACAAACGAAAAAGAAAACGAAGTCAAAGGCAGAGCCAGGGTGATTGGTGTCACTGGGTCTGGAGTCATTTTATATCCAGAACGACAGGGGGCTTAGAATATTCCAATACTGTTCATAACGTTATACGAAGTATATTCTTCTACATTCAAAGAAAGGGAGGAAATAACTTTCAGCGCTATGCGTATTTCAAGCTTTTATCAGCACTCATTCCAGCCCCCTTTTCCCTTATAATTCTGAACAGAGGGAAAAGAGACATTAATTAAGCAAAGCTTTCTCTCTTTCTACTCTAATGAAAGCCAAGTTACAACGATATTTTTCCCCAAGATTTTTCTCCACTTAATGAAGACATTATCCCCGAGTTCTCACTTTACAAAAGAGCATTCTAGAAACATTAGAGTCAGTTTAAACTAAAAAGTCTTTTTGAAGTCAATAAACAATTAAAGAACAATGAAAAGAGAGCCTTTGATTGTGCCTTAGTCTAAAATCTTTAATTTCTGTTTTAATCTACGAGGCAAGTCCTGTATTCAAATATTCCTCACCTCTAGAACACAGTAAGCTTGAAACAGATGTTGGCTTTATAATTCTCTCCTTAAAATACATATGTGTGTGTGTGTGTGTGTGTGTGTATGTATATATGGGTGTATATATTTGCATATGTATATACATCACACACAAGCACATACATACACACCATATTAACACGGAGGTCTCCACTAGAAAGGGGAGAGAAAAGTTTCCAAATTATTTCCATTCTCCCTCTTTGAAAATTAAAAAAGAAAAAGAAAAAAAAAAAAAGAAAATGGAATCTTTGGCTTTGAAATTCGTGACCAGATCAAAGACGATAATGCACATAGATTTTTCAAGGTATACATTATTAATAACACAGGCAAACACACGACTGATCAATAGCGTGGTCGAGAAATGATAAGGCAGGCACGTGTCCCCGAGGCTCTGCACGTAACACCACACGGAGCGCGGCTGGGCTCCCTGAGCTCTGTTTACCTGGGCATTACACACGGCCTGATCATTTCCTCCCTCCTGTAACGGTGGCACTGTTCAGCACAGACGGAAGTAAAGAAAAAAGAAAACAAAAACAGCTGAATCCGCCCCATTTGGCAAAACGTCTTTCTTATGTGTTACCCTCTCTTGTTCGTTACTCGGGTGAAATTCACCTATCATACAGTTAACCATGGTACAGTGTATAACGCAGCGACACTTAGCGCATTCCCAGTGTGTACAGCTACCCCCTCTATTTAGTTCTAAAATATCATCACCTCAGCAGGAAACCTCACACCCATTAGCAGTCCTTCCCTAATCCCTTTCCCTGCCAGCCCCTGGCAACCACAAATCTGCATTCTGTCGCTAAGGTTTTGCCTATTCTGGATATTTTATATACGTGGAATCATATGCGATCATTTGTGCCTGATGTGTTAGCCTTTTTTATTTTAAAAATAAATTAAGCCTATCTGAATGCAACTCTGATTCTAAAGATCAGTTCTTCGAAAAGAAAAAAAATCCATGAAATACAGGCTACTTTAAAAAACAAACTGATGACACTACTGGTGCCCACTGATGATGGGTATTACTTAAGAAGGAGCATTTATATGGGGAGCTTATGGGGCGGAGGGATAATTTAGGGGTATGGGATTAACAGATACAAATTACTATACATAAAATAGATAAGCAACAAGGATTTACTGTGTAACACAGGGAACAATATTCAATATTATGTAATAACCTAAATGGAAAATAACCTGAAAAAAATATATATATATAACTCAATTACTTTGCTGTACACTTGAAACTCACACAATGTTGTAAATCAACTTCAATAAAAAATTATTTAATAAATATATGGGGAGTTCATTACCAATACAGGTTACGTAAGTGGAAAATACTAACGCATTCCTGGAAAGCATGGTAAATTAAGAAATTATGAGTCCATGTGGTTACTAGTGAAAAGGTGCATTATCCAGGGATATGGCCCCAATCTTTGAGCTTGCGGTCATGGGATAAAACAGGTAGTTCTTTAACAAGTCTTTCCTCAGGGCCACTTAGGGAAACGACACAGTAGCCTCAGTGGTTTATAAGTCTAAATCAGTATGATTTCCAGCCCAGATTATTCATCAATTTAAGAAATAGGAATTTTTATAATTATCTTTCTCCTTTCCCTGATTTTCCTTATTGATGGTCCAAATACTTGTCCCCAAATCAGAATGGAGAGTGCAGTGTCCATCTGTCCAACAAGGGGACTGAATGGGAGCCTGCCCTGAAACGAAAGGGGGAGGGGGACAGCCGTTGTCAGACCTTTAGAGAAAGGACGCCTCCCCAGGAAGAAAAGGGCAGGAGCCCCCTGAGGCGGTACTTCTGTATTCAGAGATAGAGGGGAAGTGCAGACAGATCGGGGTTCAGATCCTGGCTTTGCTTTTGACGTGGCTTCTAAACTACAGCTATATCACCTAGAGAATGGGGATTGCCATTAAGATTAAATGAGACATGAGCACACAGTGAGCACGCAAGAGATTCCAGCAGGGACTCTGGGCTATGCTCTCAATGAACTCTTTCCTCCCTCCCTTTCCAGCTTGCTCCCTTGCTCCCCTCCTCCCTCCCCACCACTTCCTCTCCCTCTCTCCCTTACTCTTCAATTCTGTTTCATACTAGACACGCCAGTGTACCCCTCCGCCACAATGCTCAGCAATGAGCCTTACCTGTGAGCATTCTGTACGCCACATCTGTCTGCGATAGAGCAGCCAGAGCCCTGGCCAGGCTTTTGCTGGCGAGGGTGTGCTCTGATCAGCTTCATCGACTCCATGACAGGTCACTGCCTGTGTGTCCTAGGCTGTGATCTCCAGACCAAAAAGCTGATGAAAATGGCAGCTCGGCCACCATTACAAACTGAACACGACTGTCCTGAGGCCCAAAGGTCCACACTGGGAAACTGGGAAGTTTGGCTCACTCTTTTTAGTCATCCCAATGATCAATTGCAAACAGAAACCCGTTATAATAAAACGCTCCTTCAAACTCTTCATTTGACCATAAGTAACTAACCTAACACATATCAGCCTGGGGGTGAAGTAAGCATTAGAAATGCCAAGTTTCAGGGGTCAGGGTAAGAACCCAATGATAAGACTTCACCCAACAGATTCTAGGACCGCAGAATCAAAAAAGAGTTGAGGACCTACTATGCGCCAGATGTGAACCTTGTCCGTACACATTGTCCCATTATCGCCTCTCACTGTTCGCTTCTAGGCATCCTGCCCGGTCTGACCCCACGTGACACAAAACAAATGACCGGTCACCTATACTTATCAATAATGACAGCTACTCGGCATGTCTGGACAATGCTAGATAGCGTCCTCTTTTACGAATTTAAACAATAATCACGCTGCACAACGTAGAAAAGTCTCCAGCCAGGTATACATTTGCAGTTGGACACCTTGCTTTTTCAGGGGTGTCCTTTCAGCCAGCCTGACATTTCACGAAGCACTGTAAAGTAATTTCTTCATGAGCCTTTCCCACGGATGGACACCACCTACACATACCTGGGAGGGCACCTCAACCAGGTGCACTGCACCTGAAATAGCCTCATGCGTCCTAAAAACGTCAATCTCAAACACAAAATGCCTTGGTGCCACGCCTTTATCTTCTTTCCTGTTTTCCTCCTGGCACTGCAAGACCAAATCTGTTCCAGTGAACACAGGATTGCAGTGGGGTACGGATTTGACACCAGGCAAATACCTCCCCTTAGCAAAGGCAAATACAACAAAAGTTCGGCAAGCCTCCAAGCCAGTGTGTATAAATGTCACTGCACCTGGGAAGAGGGGACATCCAAGGCCACTTATGGAATCCGGGTTCTCCCACGGCGGTGGGAAAAGGTTGCCGGGGCGCCTTCCGAGGGGGACAAGCGCTGGGGCCCGAGAGAAAACGGCTGGGACGGGGCGAGACTCGGGGCCACAGCCACAGTTTGGATGCTCTCGGTGTGGCCTCTGCCTGGATCCTCATAGCTAATCAAGGGGAAACATAACTGGTCCAGGCGGCGGGGTGAGTTTACAACAACTGACAGTAACTATAACATACGCCAGTTTGCATTGAGATGTTATTGCACCTTTCCAGTTCTAATCACCAATTATGACTCTATTACTCCTGCTTGGCAGTTCATCTGCTCCTGTCTCCGCTCAGGGCGACTTGGAGACGGACCTCTGATCTCCCGGTTCCACTCTAGTGAGCGCTCAGCACGGAGGCTGTCATCTGCAGACGCTGAAGACGGGAGGCCTTGCCTGGGCTGAGATAACTGTACCTGACCTTACAACAATTTACTAAGGAAATACCTGCTTAATAGCGGTGCGAGCACAGCTTCCTCTATGCTCACCAAGGCCCTGCAAATTAGTGACAACGGGATAAATCTATGGCCGGCTCACCAGACACTTCATTAAATCACTGTTCTCTTGCCTTGTAGCGCGCTAATAGAATCACAGCCCTCGTTAGCTACTGAATAAAAGATCAATCACAGACTTTGAAAGCTCTTGCTACCAGCTTCCAGAGGAAACGAGCAGAAAGAAAAGAAAAAAAAAAAAAAACAGGAGAGCGAGCAAGAGAGAGAGAGATTCAGGATCTTCGCTGAGATTCTGAATGGTCTCGCTGCAAGTTGCTTCAATTACCTTTTCCACAACTGGCTCCAAGTGCAATACTCAGAGGAACTTGTTAAGCCTGCTTTCAAGAACAGCACTCTAATATATGACTGTTAGACCCTGGTCAAAAGTTCATAATGTGCATACGTAAAAAGGTACTAAATTGCCTGAGGGCTAAAACCAGAGGAGTTTAATTGTAGCAAAATGCTAAAAATGGTCTGTTGAGGGTCCTTCTATGGGGATGCTGCTGGCTCTGGCTGACTGAAGTACAGAACATAAAAGCCTTACAACAATATTTCCTTAAATGCTGGGGCAACTGCCAGCAGTTGCTGTTGCATGAATGTTGCGGTTAAAGGAAAACATTTTCCTCCCCTAAAATAAATAGAGTCTTAAGAACTGCTCCAGCCCATAATTCTAAGGCGTGATGGAAAAAGGGAGGGCTCGATGATAATAAATAAGGGATCATTCATAGGGCATGTCCAATCTCCTCGAGGTGTGTTTTTACACGGGGCACATGGAAGGGATTCAGGCGGAACCAGGAAGGGTTTGGGGGCTGTGAGAGGCTCTGATTTTGCAAACAGCTTTGCGCTGAAATGACAGCTGCTCCTGGCTGCCTTGCCCGTCACCGGGTGAGGTGTACTCACGTGGGGATCCTCGCAAACAGCCCTGTTGGGCTTGTCTTTATTTCGTCTTTCGTAACATGAGATCAAGTCCCAAGGACACACAGCTGGCTTACTTGGATGGGTTTCTCCTGCCCAGAATTCTCTACCTTCTCAAAACATACTAATTAGCACCTCATTTGGATAAATGACGATACAAGAGCAGGGCATGGTGACTCAGAATGCTAGGAGGGCCTGTGTTAAATACAGGACACCCAGGGGAAACTAGGATTCGGTAGGTAGGCTTTCTGATTTAAAAGAATCATTTGGGAAAGTTAAGGTCGGCTTTCCATGGGTAGTGAAATATGTACTTGTGTGTTTCTTTAATCAAGTTTTATATGTATATGTGTGTGTGTATATATATGTGTATATATATACATAAATACACATATATATATATATGTATGTGTATATATACACACACACACATCTCTCAGACATGAAATTCTACACATTTCTTGTAGCACCAAACTCACACAGAAGACAACACAGCAATAACCAGATGGTTTGACAACCACCAACGCTGGGCTGGATGCCCACTAGTGAAGTAGGAAACTCGGGCTGCAGCGCTGGTTACATATGTGGCGAGAATTTGGTAAACAAGATGAGCAACACCCATATCCCTACAGCTATCTGGGGGCCCGATTTCCTCCACATTATTCCCCAAGGAAAACAGTTCCAAACTTGCAGTGACGTACAAGTGATGCTTCCTAATAGAGCAAATTCAAAATTCAACTCTAATAAAGCATCCATTTAGTATTTACTGTCACCTGAATTGCTCAAGGATCCTTCCACCTTGAAGGTCCAGTCCTTGCTACGTCACCTGGATTGGTTCGGAATATATTGCATTTCATATTTTAAGACGGATCAAGTCTACTCTTTAGTTCTTGAAAAGGTCATTGGACAAGTCTGCCCTATGCCATGCCAGTTTTCTCTCTGACAAATTGCAAACCGGAGTTATTCAGGCCAATGTTCCACAAAAGGAACTGGCCACTTCAGAATGCCTAGTTCAGTTTGATCTCTGTTCTATTCTCCAGTAGGTTTGGAGAAATCCATGCACTTGAAGCACTAGTATTCCAAGAGGAAAGGACAGAAAAGGGCTAGAAAGAGTACACTGAAAGACGGCTGGTTAAACTGATAGCAACTGAGGAAAAGATAAAGCACAAACTGCCTCCATTGCAATCAGAAATGGCAGCCCACTAATCCCCTCCATTCCTCGATTCTTCCCAGGCCTCGGGTCACACACGTCAAAGAGCAGGACTGAACCCATCCTTACAATGTGTCCCTGTCCTACTCCTGACCACAGATGGTCCCAAAGGACAGAGGAGCAGGCCAGCTCCTTGGCAATATGTCACACTTGACCCATAGGACAAAACCCACAAAATCAAGCTCAGCCCTGGGGTTAGGGATGGAACCCACAGAAGCCTTGGCATGCACGGGGAGCTCGTGCTTCCAGAAGCACTAAGACGCAATGAGCAGGACACACGCGTTTGGGTCAGACGCTCAGCTCTGCCGCTTACTTGCAGTAGGACTGAGGCCAGTCATTCAAGGCTTCCATTTCCTCATCTGTAAAATGGGTATAATAATTCACAACCCAATAGCTTCCTGTGAAAGTAAAGTAAGTGCAAGAACATGTAAGAAATACCTGGCCCATTGCCTGACACTGAACAAATGCTTCTTCTCTGCCCTCCCACACCACCGTGTAACTCAGAAAACAACCCAAAGGATACTCAAATGAGAACACTTCAGACAGGACCGTCCTAAAATATGGTTCCCATTTTCAATACGATTTCAACAGAAAGCCATGTGGACTCTCTGGGGAACAGGGTATTCTGGGAATGACTTCATCTATCTAACAGTGTCACCCACGCTTAAGAGTCATAATTTAAAAACGGGAACGAAGGAGACTGATTATAAGCTAATAGTGTGCATTCAGGTGCAAGTTTACAAGCTGGTTACCCAGAACCCACTGAAAAGCATGACAATGATATTGGTGACTCACTGCTTCCATTCTAAGCCAGCTTCTTAAAGACAAACAGAAGACTCCAAAGGCTACCTTGAGAATTCATGGGCAGCTTTTACTGTCTCGGGTTACTGAGCAACACCTCACCTGTGCTGTATGGATTACCATTCCTACTTTGCTGCAAGCACATCCCACCCCTACCCCAGCTCCCCATGTGAAACCTAAGAATGAATTCACACCAAAAGTCACAGTGAATGTGCTAAGTGACAGCGGAGAGGCCCAAGTCAAGAGGGTAAAGTGACATCCAGAGAAATGAGGGTGAATTCCTGCTGAAAATGCGACAGTCTAAAAGTATATCCTAAAATATCCTAACAACAATAATAATAAACTAGCTCTGATTTTTAAAACCATCAGCAAAATGCCCATCACCCACGGATCAGGCCGCTGTGTGGATCTGGGTTTATGGGCACTAGAGAAACACCGCCTGCTGCAGGGTTACCTTGCAGGGAAGTGCGCAGCCTGACGTTATGAGAATTCTGTGTCACCTCCATACTTGGGAGTCCCTGTGTTAACTCTCTGTGCATCGCGTGAGCCTGGAGTCCCGGGAGCTGCTGGGTCACAGCTGAGCAAGTTAAGGCACCAACCATGCTTGATTAATTCCCAGAGAGGGGAGGGAGCCGGCGTGGATATCTGGTCCCTCACCACAAGAAAATGACTTGGGATTTACATAAGGAGAAACAATTACGTATTTCTCTATGTCTTGAAGTATCAATACTTTCTTAAATGCCACTTTCTTGAACTTCCCCTACTGTGTCTGTCAATAAAATATGTGTATGGGGCAGGCAGACGTCTGGAGTGATGGGAAATCTGCCTATGGGATGCCTATACCACCCTACCTGCAACACATACCCCCCACCCCCCAGAGCTTCAGTACCAACCCTGACAGAGGTCCCGGAGTTGTGTACTTTTGTCCTGGATGGACAGAAATTGCTGAAACTGACAGGTAAAACTTTCAAAAAGAAAACGGCTTCTAGAACTGAACAATGAAGATCTCTTGGGTATCAGAGCAACACCCAAGTTCCTATGTGGCTAAACTTTGGGTAATTCATTAACAAAAAAAGGCAAAATAAGAGCAAGCTAATCAAACGTGGTTCTAAGATGGTCCAAAATCAGTTCAGAGGAGCTCTGTCATGCACCAATGGGTTTGGGAGAGAATTACTCATTATTCTATTATACACAACTTCTTGAGTTTCTAAAACTGAATCTGGCCATGTTTCATTTGTAACATCAAGCAGGCCTTCAGGCTGAGTGAGAATGTAAACAAGCTACTGATATGACTGTAAAATACTTAACTGCATTTAAACGAGAAGAATATCTAGGCAAACATCAGCAGCCTTTAATAATGGCACATGCAAGTGCAGAAAGTAAAATCTGCCCCATAAAAAGCCACCGGAGATGGCTCAGGATGCCTCAGTTCACCCCACCACGCAAGCTGCTGGCGGATCAGTTCTTCCAAGGTCATCCGCTGGCCTCCATTTAAAAATACTATAATCTGTTAGTTTACTAATATTATCCCTCCAGGTTATAATTAATATGGGCAACTAACCTGGGAAAACTTCAAGTGGTCATGTAAGTGAAGTAAATTAAATACCGAGGTGACACGGGGAACGGAAATTGTTGGAAATGAAGGATTTTTTAAATCCGCTCAAGGCCCAGTAAGGATGTACTAATCATTCCATCGCTCTTTTCCCCCACGTTCTACAAGCTAATTCCACCCCAGCCCACACACGGGCGAAACAGAACGCCACCTACTGGCATCCGCTGGTACTCCCGTGAGCTTATATATGTATTTTTGTGTGTATATACATATATAAACACACATACATTTTTAATATCAGACTGTCTTTCTTACTACTAATGCTAAAAATTAGTTGATTTATATTCTGTTTATTTTGTTAAGTGCTGCATAATGATATAATTTAAAATGACCACATATGCTCTAGATGTGGGATAAGAAAATAAGTAAACGTTTACGTCAAATAATGCTACACCAATGAAACAAAACAACTGATTGGCAGGGAACGGGAGAGGGTGGAATAAATACTGTAATGGAATCTGTAGACCACGATGGACCAGATCAAGCTGTGCACAGTTCACCTCTGGGGGATTCCTCACTTTCCTCATCGAGAAACAAGGGACAGTAAGGAAAGTTCCCGAGTCCAGTGAAAGCGGCTCAGTTCACGTTTTGTTTATATGTCCCCCTCTGTGCTCCCTATGAATGCTGTCAAAGCAGAGACTCTCATTAAGAAGGGCTATTAAGATTTCCCCAAAGAAAGCTTAGCGTTTAGGGAATAAAAATTTGTGAATTTTTTAAGAAGTCAAGAAAAAGAGTTTTTGTATTTCCATCCACTAACTTTAGTGGAATTCACCTTCACTCGATGAGGACAAACGTGTAAGTCACAAAGCAACACTTACCTAGTAAAGCTCTGTACCCCAAGACCTGTAATTAGTCATTACCTTGAAAGTACCAAGAGAACAAGTAGCAAATCTGGACCAAATGAAAAAGCTTTGCATCGTTTTATTCACGGTGGGGGAAATGGTATATTTGCAGAAGAACTTTTGCTGCAAAAAAGCGGGATAATCCTGCTTCAAAAGAGCCATGATCTGAGACCTGAGGAAGGGCCTGGAAAGGCCTTTAGTGAGGCCCACAGTAACAAAATGAACAAAAAAGGGACAGACACACACAGTCAGAACATTACCAGTTGGTGTGAACATATGCCAATTCCGCTAAGCACAGAGCAGATTAAAATCATAGGATGGGCACACATCATATGGCATTTCAACATCAGATACACCAACCTTCCAGGGGCATCGTTTCAGACAACGCTTGCAGAAATGCTGCCAGCCCACGAGAGGATGTGCATCTTTGCTGTTCACAATGCAAACAGCTCTTTACAAGGATGATCAGTCAGTGCTATGGGTGCTAACTCGATAGTTCCGTCATCAGATGGCATTGCAAATTGCATTACATATTTTAAACCATGTCAACAATGGTTTGTTAATGTTGGTACTCACTAAAAGGCCACAGCTATTTAAATCATGAATAGGCATGATAATTTTTATACAAAGTATGGGGGAGTGACACATGTGGATATTCTAAATATTCTCTTCCTAAAATCTGTCTTACATCATTCGTTAATTGTCATCACCAAAAAGATAGAGCTAGATGTTTCCGAGGACCACAGGCTCACGATTCTAGTGATTATTTACTGAAATAAACAATGCACCTATTTCAAGGAAAAATATTTTATGTCAAAATACAGTCCCATATCGACTTCCCTGGTGGCACAGTGGTTAAGAATCCGCCTGCCAATGCAGGGGACATGGGTTCGATCCCTGGTCCAGGAAGATCCCACATGCTGCGGAGCAATGAAGCCCGTGTGCCACAACTACTGAGCCCGCGCTCCAGGTCCCGCGAGCCACAACGACTGAGCCAGCGTGCCACAACTACCGAAGCCCACGCGCCTAGAGCCTGTGCTTTGCAACAAAGACAAGCCACAGCAATGAGAAGCCCGCGCACCGCCATGAAGAGTGGCCCCCGCTCACCGCAACTAGAGAAAGCCCGTGCACAGCAATGAAGACCCAATGCAGCCAAAAATAAATAAATCAAGAAAATCAAGAAAAAAAATATATATATATGTATATAGTCCCATACTACCTCTATCAGATATCCTCAAGCAAGAATTTAATACAACTGCTTTAAAAAAGACACGACAGGATAATGTTTTGTTACGCCTCAAATAAAACTTAACTATCAGATAGTTTACTGTCCTTATTTGTTTATGCATGCACGCATACATGGGCATTTCAACAGATTCATACACAGATGTGTATAGCCCATAGGCAGGCTTGCCCATTTATCTCCCATATTCAGTTACCACATCAAAAGTTGTGAATCATCATCATCATCATCATCATCATCATCATCATCATCATCTTACCACCATCATCCATCAGTTTTAATATGAGATTGTGCAATCCCAAATCGGTAGCCTGGACCACACTCGAGCCTTTGCTATAACACTGATCCTACCTTGATTTAAAATTTGAAACTTTGTTCATCATGATTTTTTTGCACTGATTTTAATTTTTTGGCAACACTGCACTAAAATCTTGCTTATCTTGATTACTGAGTTTTTTTTTAGCACCCCCTTCAATTCTGTCCCAAGTCCTAGACCCGGCCCTACCATTGCTGCAGTCTTTTCTCCTTTTTGTGTTTACATGCTTGGTAAAGATGTCCATTCTACAACTTCATCTGACGACTCTCATGTCTGCCCCCAAGGCAGAAAAGCACTGTGTGCCCAGTGGTGCCCGACTCCCTTCACCCTAATGTTCTTTACATCTCCAGCCCTTTTAACATAAGCACCCAGAGGCCAAGGAAAGTGACTTGCTCTCTTTCGAATTTTCTACCCCTTAAGTCAACACACGCAGTACTCAATGAACGTTTATCAGATGAGACCAGACCAAACAGTTTTAGAGCAGAAATTTTCAGAGGGGAGATTTTGATAGAGTGCGTGGTGAAACCAATAGTGGCTGGTAAATATGGGTCACAATGAGCGCTTTAAAAAATGAAATACAACCAAAAGAACAGCAGAGGACACTGCCCATAGCTGGAGTACTATTTTGTAAAATCTCTGTTTCAGATACAGGCATATTATACACAGACAGACTTACATGGATATGCGTAAGTGTGTATGTACTGGTTTGCAACATAAAAAACCTGGGGAGTAACCCAAAAAAGCGTTTGAAAGACACTGTTCTGAAACAGCAATAGGATCCCCTGATCTGTCATCTACCACTCGCCCTGCCACGACACAGAAAAGGCAAGAGTCCCAAAGTCATCCAAGTCTTCGGAAGTTTGAGAAAGAATCATGTTATCAACGTGTTCAGAGACCAGTCCTGAATAACTGAGAAACCCTACAGTGGGCTCCACTGGAGTGGAATTGCTGCAGAATTTCTTAGGCATTAGCTAAGAGATGAATATTGGCCTTTTATCAAACGAATAACATTTTTCTGGTTCAAAGAACCATTACAAATATATATGGAAAAAATAGGCGCTGGTGAAAAGGATTTCATGAAAATAAAATTTTTTTTAAAAGCAACTGCTTTAACTATCATTGTACTGTTTAAAAACTCGATCAAGGTATTTAATTGACTTAATGGAATTCATCTTGTATTGGACCCCCATGGAAAAAAATTGATGTGTTGATATAGTTCTGATTAAAAAGTTTTATTCATCAACAAAGAATTTTTTTTAAAGCCTCAGGATCAAAATAGTAGGCTGAAACTGCTGGCTTTAGCTTCCTCTCCCCCCTCACAGATTGTCTAAGTGTACATGCCGATCTGCATGATACAACAAACAAGCCCACTTACTGAGTCTTTACTGTCTGCTAGCATCCACGTGCATTGCCATCACTAGCTCTTATCGTCTTTATAAACCATCTTCAGGTAACTGAATACTAAATACATAAATTCCTCACAAAGATATGTTTTAAGGTATAAACAGCTTACTGGAAAACAACAGTGGGCAAAGGGGAAAGAGAAAAGTCAAGAAATAAAAAGAAAAAGACCAAAAAAGGAATAAATAAATATTTATCAGGACCTTGGAGAACTGTGATTAGATATATACACATACACAAACACATCCATATCTGATTAAAAGCTTACCATCCGGGCAGCTGGCATATTGCTGGATAGCAATCAATAACTAGTATTATGTAAATCATATGGGAAAAAAAAAATGTAAAAAGAAAAAGGTGAAAACTTTCCAAAGTTCTGAAGACAGGCTGTTTTTATTATACTTTTTTCAAAGGGTGTTGCAAAATCTCTTTCCTTGAGCATAGACAATACAGACGTATGTCCTAAAGTACAGACCAAGATAAAGTCGCTTTTGGTCTGGTGTTATTAAGAGATTCAATGGAATATGCCTCTGCTTTGAAATAAATCACTTTATTAATTCCTATCTGACCTGCTCCAAAGCAAGGATTTAAGGTGACTTAAGGAAAGAACAAGCACAGAAGAAGGTGAACAAAATGTATCGGAGTCATTAAAGACCAGAGGAAGTTGATATGCTACCATCAGCATTAATATGATTTGATAAAGCACAGAATTGGACTAGGAGCTCCGACAATACATTATGTTATAACTGCGTTATCAAGAGGAGGGTATTATGGTAGCTCCGGGGTCTTGCTTGGAGTTCAGACTTAAAGGGCATTTCTCACGAGCAGGAGCTTGATATGTTTTGAGGCCGAACGAGAGTAAAGATCTTTGACAACAGCTTCCTATGTGTCCTCAGAAATCATTAAATTTCAGGAAAGTTCACATTAACCGGAAGGATACAAAGAAAACTACAATGTGCCCTAGGGTTGAGCTGTGCCTTAATCTTCCAATGATCTTTTAAAGATGTAGGAACTATGTCCCCTTTTTACAGAGAAAAAGAGAACCCAAGGCCCAGAGAGGTAGTGTGACTTGCCCGTGATGACGGGGGTCACCAGGAGGAAGGGCTGGGATTCGGAGCCTGGTTTCTTCAACTTGGAAGCCCACGCATGGCCTTTCTGCTACAAGGCACGGCATTCTTGTTTCACAAAACAGGCCAACATGCTCTTCTCAGCTCTGCCCACCTCATTCTGTTGGGAGTGGGCTGTGGGAACGGAATGAGTGGGCCGTGTCATGTGTTGACGCACGAGAGGTACTCAGAAGAGGGCTCTCGGGACAGGTGGGTCCTGAGCGATGTGACCTGCTGCTGCCGTTGTTGTTCTCAGCTGCCCCGGTCCTCGAGGCCTACAGAACACACACTTATTCAGGGAAAACTCACAGTCAATCCCCCATCCTGCACAGAATACAGGTCAGATCTGCACATCACAGCCCAACATGGAGGCGTGTCAGGTAGACTTGGCAAAGATAAGCTAAATTTTTAATTTTGTTTTTGATTTTGGCTTTGGCTGGAAAAGGCCTTCACTCTGGGTTCAAATACAAAGCCGACAGAGATGAAGCGACATTGGAAGATGTTATACACGAGCTTGAGTTTAAGCGGAAAGCAAATCGCAGCAGAGAAAAGACCGTTCCAGGTTCAGGATAAAGAAGTCTGGTGTGTTCCCCTACTTTTCATCCACAAGAAATACGCCAGCTCATTTCTAATGGTTGTAACAGAGGGAATAAAAAGAGAGGAAATCTATATTATTTTCACGACTGGATATACTCCAGGTTCTACTTCTTTGAAATAAGTTGCTTTTTTTTTTTTTTTTTTTTACTTCTAAACATCTTCTTAATGCCTTCTTTATAGGAAATGTGCCCAGGGTTAATGCTGAGATTTCAGCCGTTCTACCCATTACTTGGTCTTTGATGGTTCTAAAGAGTCAACAAAGAGACAAATGGCACATAGCACACACCCAAGCCAGCCAGGGAAGTTATGTTCTAAGAAGGAAAAACAGACTGATTGCATTCACCTGCCTAGGAATATTAAAGTATCCCCCCAAATTCTAAAGTTCCCAGATTTTACAGGGTTTTTTTTTTTTTCTTCTGAAGAGTGAGAATACTAAGAAAACATTAGGAAGGTCTCAGTAGTTGATATACAGTATTTTTTTTGGATCTAGCAAATAGACTTTTTATAACTTTTCTGTGAAAGGAGGGCCTCTCTGGCTCAGATTACTTGGACACTCGTACTGTTTATTCTTCCCTTTTCTGAGTAGTCAGAAGAGATTTCTCTCAGTACTTCAAATAAATAAGATATCCAGCTGAACAAACACCACGCACTCCTGTGGATTACTTTGGCTTCATAAAGAATATTTCACTTTCTTTTTTTCAAACATGTAAATGATTAAAGAGACCCCATCATATGAAACCCAAGGAAAAAATGTATCAAGTGATGTAGATTCTATACATGGTGGTAGATGGAGAAGCAAAAATCCCCAGCTGGGGAAAAGGGCATGATCTTTCACAGGGGAAATTAGAATATTACTAAATGAGATATTTCACATATTGTACATCTTAACAGGAGTGGCTTTGTAACATGAAAATCAAACTGCAGCTTTCAAACTCAATCTCTTTTTTCCGAAAACAGCAAAGTACTAGTTGTTTTTCTTTCTTTCTTAGATTCCTACTTAAAAACAGATCCCAAAACTACAACAATGACAAAAATTCTGAAGACTATACAGAGTCTGGAATAAGAATAATATTCCACGTGGGCTTTGAAATGATTGGTGAGCCTTATCTACCTTTATGGCCTTAAAAAAAAAAAAAAAATTCCAGGATCTCTGGACAATTTTTGAAACTCAAAATTCGGCAATAGGTGTTTCTTTAGAGAGAAAATTTGGGCCACTGATGAACATGGCCCCCTCTCAAGCAGCATGAAAACAAATACTTGACTTTAGGAAACACAATCCATACGTTTCTTTCTTCTTTTCATGAGACAAAAATGCATAAACAGCCATGTATTTTTTTAAAATGGTTGCATCTGGTACCTCTCAGCCCAGAAAGAGGAAAGACAAGAATGCAGAAAGGATGAAACAGGAGAACAGCAAGGCAAAGACACAGGCATCAATAACGAATGCTATGGCTTAAGGCCAAGAACTAGCAAGACCTATGAGTAAATCTGCCACCAGATAGCTTACCAAAAGGTGCACGCGCACACACACACACACACACACACACACACACACACACAAGACTAAATAAAACTGAATTTGTAAAGTGTGGTAGGCAGCCTCTAAGCCGCTATGCTCCCATGCTTCCTGGTATTGACACCACTGTGAGATCCTCTCCCTGTGAATGTGGATCACACCCACTGATTTCCTTCTACCAAACAGAATGGACTAAAGTTATGAGATATCCCTTCTGGGGTTTGGTTACACAGGGCTGTAACTCCAAAGAACCGAGAGAGAGGCCCACGGCTAAAAGGCAGAGAGGAACCAAAGTCCTCAGTATTCTAGGCCATAAAGAACTGAACCCTGCCAACAGGCCCACAAGCTTGTAAGTGGGCCCTTCCCCAGCTGAGCCTTGAAACGGCGACAGCTGGGCTGACACCTTGATTGCAACTCACAAGTTGACCCTAAAGCAGAGAGCCCAGGTTCCAGACCCACAGAAACTGGGCGATAAGCAGATGGGGTGTCATAAAAGGGCACAGGCTGAAATAGGTGCTTATGAGGAAAAACAATCCGATGTGTTAGATCAGCGTCCGCCCTGATTCGACCCTCTACTGCTTCACTTTCCTTCTCCCCACTCTGGCGAGGCTGGATAGGTCTGCATTTCACAAACGGTATCCCCACATGCTCACAAATCAACTGCAATACAGTTAGAGTTACTGAAAGTTTGGATCCTGGGATCTGAAAGATGCACAGAAGAATTCTGGAGCTGAAAGAGTACCTTTGGAATCTTCTAGGCCCAGCATTTTCAATAATGAGAACAATGGCCAAAGGAGCAATGAAATGGTTTTCCCTGAAGTCGAATGTACTCAATTGAAAGGGCTGTTTTCTGTCCCACAATCATGTCCTGCCTACAGTTTTTGGCATTTAAATGTCTATTCTTTTATAAAATTATGGTGACAGTCTATGGTGGTGGATTTGTCTTTCATCCAGAGTTTTCAGAATAAAGCATATGAGCCTGGATTAGTCTCCTTTTTGAAAAATTTCCTTTCAAATTACACTGTAAAATCCAAAACCCATGGGACAACTAATCTTGGTTAAATGACTCATTTCACAGATAAGAACATGCAGGCCCAGAAAGGGGATATGACTTGCTCAGAGACACACAATTGCTTGATTACGGCAAACTCTAAAACTACATTCAAAAAGCCAAGATACAGGGACTTCCCTGGTGGCACAGTGGTTAAGAATCCGCCTGCCAATGCAGGGAACACGGGTTCGAGCCCTGGTCCGGGAAGATCCCACATGCCACAGAGCAAATAAGCCTGTGCGCCACAACTACTGAGCCTGTGCTCTAGAGCCCGTGAGCCACAACTACCGAGCCCATGTGCCACAACTACTGAAGCCCGTGCACCTAGAGCCCGTGCTCCACAACAAGAGAAGCCACCTCAATGAGAAGCCCGCGCACCGCAACGAAGAGTAGCCCCCGCTCGCCGCAACTACAGAAAGCCCGCGTGCAGCAACGAAGACCCAACGCAGCCAAAAATAAATAAATAAATAAATAAATAAATAAATAAATTGATTCCCAACCCACACTTTAAAAAAAAAAAAAAAAAAGCCAAGATACAAAGACGTAAACCCACGAGCGTGGAGCCTGGCACTTAGTAGGTCCTCAGGGAAGATGAGAATACATCTTCCACTGATGTTCAATGTATTCGTTTCTCTCAGTGTAGTAAGAAGGGGAGAGTGTGGATTTCAGCGTCTGAAGAATTCGGAACCCCAGATTCGAGTTCTCCTTATTGCCGCTGGAAAAACACTACCTTCCGCCTCACGAGGAAAAACCAACATGCCCGGTGAGTTATAAGAAAATCAATGTTCACAGAAGAAACGTTTCAGAAACATCATCGCAGGGCAACACCAACTCCTGGCATCTGTTTAACCGTGCTGGCCTCCAATATCGAAACTGCGCGGCAGCCAAAAATCATTGGAAAGAAGTATGAAATTGGAGAAAAGGAAACTGGAGGGGGAGGATCAAAGAAGCCTCCACTAACTTAAAAGTAATAAAAGAGCTAGGAAGAGAGTTAAAGAGAGGCAATGCATTACCCAAGAGCCAGCGGGGACACAGAAGAAAAGGAAACGAGGAAGATAAAACTAGGGGAATTTCAAATCTTGGTTAAGTGTTCATTAAAAAATTTGTCACACGTATTAAGGCCAGATAGTCATTTCTTTCCCCCTCTCAGGCACTCATTCGGGAACAAAGGCCTAACCAGACTTAAAACACAGAAAAGCGAGGCAGAGAAAAATACAGCCATGAAGAGCCCTGGCCTCACAAAGCCAAGCATACTTTCCTCCTCCTCTTTGTTTCCAACAAGAAAGGGGGGACTCTTTCCTCAAAGCTAAGGGGTACTTAAACAGGCCGCCAGGAGGGCTTACACTATGCACTGTGGGTCCAGGCCTGGTTACCGTTCTGTATGTTGTCCAGCTCTTACTCGGGGTTGTATATGGTTTCTTTATGCCTAATATTCACAGGGAAAATTAGACCTTCTGTGACAGACACAGGGCCGTCATTAGGAGAGTGGGCATTTCCAAGCAATGGGAAGTAACACAACCCTTCCCTTGCTTGAAAAAATAATGATGATGATGATAAAAAATGTTTACTGCATATCTAGCCTACTCTGAATGCTATACACTCATGATCTTCTACTCTCAACGCAGGTCAACAACAGCAATACCAGTGAATGTTTACTGAACATCTAGCACATTCTGGATGCCACACATTCATGATCCCGCTCAATTCTCAACACGAGCCCATACACAAGGATGTTAACCAGGGTTTGAAGGGTGCCCGAGAGTTAGCATGGGATGGAGCTGGGGTTGGATCTGAGAGCTGCCCGGCTCTAAAGTGTTTCTTTCCCACGCCTTGCTGTTCTCCTTACGTCTCTTCCCTCCATACTCACACCACTGGGTGGATCCCTCGTGTCTCTCCTGACCAGGGGTTCAGGGACGGGGGGCTGGGTTCTGACCCCATGGACCAGCTGTGTGACTCTAGGAGCAGGGGATCCCCCTAGCCTCATCCGTTTCTGTACCTACACCTTCTGAACTGCAATCCCCTGCCCACCTCAGAGAGACTCATGAAAAAGAATGGATTCAATATTGTCATTCATTAAGCACCTAATCGTCTTTCGTTTATTTATTTACAAGTATTTACTGAGCATGTACCTTATGGACCAGGGATACAGTAGTGTGAAGGCAAAAACAACACTTTCAAGACGGACACTAAACACAAAACTATGGGAGTTGTTTCTCTAAATTGCATTTCTGTTAAACGTTACGAAGAAGAAATTCTGGGGTCCTTCATTCATTCCCCCGGCACATATAGATGGAGCGTTATGATACATCAGACAGTATCGCATGATAAGCACTGGCTCTTATGAGAGCACAAAATGGAGGGTCCTGACCAAATCTTGATCTAAGGAGGCTTCCTTGAAGTGTGATGTCTGGATTGAGTTTGGAAGGACGAGCAGAAAGTAACTAAGCATGGAAGGAAAGGTGTGTTCCAGACTGAAGAGCAGTGCACTTCGGCAACCTGGAGAAGGAAGGAGAACGGCGCCGGAAGTGGCTTGAGGTAAAGCTGGGTGAGTGGAAGGGGACCAGATAAGGCCAGGTGCCTCCCATTTAATTCTCACTTGCTTTCACAATGACCCTATAACATAGACAGCATTCCCATTAGACAGATGAGCAAGCTTTATGTACACCTGTTCAATAGGGCCTGCTCAAAAGCCATTATCCTACCCTTTTTCCTTGCCATCAGATCTTGCCTCCCACCCCAGAAACACAAAATGCCAAAATGCACTCTTTCAGCCTCCCTTGTACCCGGGATCTGGACGGGTGGCTCAATCCTGGCCAGTGGGAGCTGAGACGTCTACGAGGGAGGACAGTTTTGAGACAGAATGTTCTCCTCCTTGATAAAGGAGGCAGGCATGCAAAGAGGGGCCTCATCCCTCCCACCCTGACTTCAGACTTTATCACACAGGATGCAATGGTTGGTGTTGCTGCAGCCATCTTATAATCATGAGGAAAAAGCCAAGACAATCACAGAGGAGCTGCCTCAATATTAGCTAAAGAAGCCCCTGGCTGCCAAGGGACTTCTGGATATATGAGAAAAACAAACCTCTGATACACCAACCACTTTTAACTGGGTGTTGAGTCACAGTCCAAAACATCTAAACTGATGGTAGAAAATGAGCCTGAGAGAGGGTGAATCATTTCAAAATTATACAACTAAAAAGAGAGGGGAAACCTGAATTTTGAACACATGCCTAATGATTCTAAATCCTATGCTCTTTTTCATTCGACCATATCCCTTAGACTTCAAATTGGGCAAACACTGTAAACCTTAAAGCTCTGGACAGAATCGAGAGATGATGAATAAAACCAATGCTAATGATAATCCTGGAAAGTAACAAGAATGTTTGAGGCTGCGGGGATGTGGCTTCGGCGAGGGGAAGAACCCACCATGGAGGCGGCGGGGGTGGGGGGTGGGGGGAGGGCTGGGTTTGCAGAAAAGCCCACGTGTGGCGCAACCACAGAGAGGTCCTAGGAGTCTGGTTTTCTGACATATCTGGCCTGGCAAGGGCAAGACAGCCAGAGAATTCAACCCTCACTCAGGAGTCTCAAAATATTTAGATTAGTGAAGAATATGCTGAAATTTCCACTTTGAAAATTCTATTTCCTCCTCCCAAACGCAGAAAAAGGCCCCCGCTTTTCTACTCCAATGTAACAATAAAGATTCAGACAGGGAGTTTTGTCCTTGATAGTATCCAGAGTGTAGTCAGCTGCAGGTATTTAATGGGGAGGGGTGGGGGGAGTATTTTTCTAAAATACTAATTTAAAGAACAAATCAACATCTATTATCTCCTTCATTATGTTTTAAATTGTACAACTATAAATCACCCTGCAGCGGGTTATTCAAGGGCAGAATTACCAGGCTTGGCTTTCCCGAAGGTTAGAAGAATGACACTGTGTGCTTCTTCCAGCTATAATTTATAACTTTGCAACAGAACCAGCATTGCAGGCCCATCCATTAGCAGGGTAGCTGTGCATCTGTTAAAACTCAGCACAATGACTGGCTTTGCGCGGCCTCAGGAAATGTAACCCAATCGTTTCAGAAGTTCGACAAACTTGAGCCCTTTTTTTTTTTTTTAATGTAAAACGATTTGAAAACGCGGTTCCCTAAAACATCTGCTAAGCTCTTGCTACCCTAACACATGATACTCTTTCTACCCTTACCTGCCATCTCAAACATCTGGTTGCACAAAACACCCTAAGAGGCACGTGAGGGGGCTCAGCTTCAAATTTACATACTGATGGCAAAAGGCTGGCTTGGACCTAGGAACTTGAGCTAAGATGTTGTTTACCAGCACTGCAAGCTTATGCGGGGGAGAAAACGGGGAGAGGGTTCATTTCATAAAGGTGCTTTCAAACATTTTAAAAAGGAGACACAACCACAGGACTGGATCGATGTGGCAGGGGCGGTGGTGTATTTGACAAAGAAAATGAACTTGAACAAGTAGCTGGCAGAGGGTCTGCCAGCTGATATTTCATTTTCTTGAACAAGTTGCGTAAGTTCCCTATGCATTTTAACTGCAAAATAAGGGGAGTGATTCTAACGTCAAACTGCTGTAAGCAATAAATGAAGACATATGTGCTGATACATAAAGCACCACAATGCCTGGCCTTACCTGCCAAGCTGCATCTTACTTGGGTGTATGGCAACAATAGCAAATAGCCAAACCTACCTTTAAAAATCTCACAGCACAGATCACCAGATAATACAATATGCCTGATTTTGTGAAATAAGCCCCAGAGGGTAATATGTATGTATGAATACATTACATACACTAACATACAATATATATTAGTGCATCCATATGCAAAATGTAATTTTAGAGTATTTAAATAAACAGCAAGCTAGAGAGATGGGAAAATAAGCATATGACACACATATGATGGATGTGACTTCATAACTAGAAGGCATCCAGCAAAGTTTAGTTTCCTTAAAGCAAGCAGCTACGGAACCCTGCATCTTTTTTAAAACAATACTTAAGACAATCCTATTCCCATTTTTATCTATTACTTTAATTTTATTATAAATTGGAGGGAAGAGGGAAAAACGCTTTTCCCTCCGAAACCCCCATATACCTGTCCTGACCTCTGTACCACAATAGGAAGAAGTGTCAGAGACATGGCTCCACCAGTAGGGGTCACTGTGCTGAGAATTAATCCCTAAGAGTTTCTCATTAGTGATTATTATACTGCAGGTGGGCAAAATGGAAAAATTAATTAATTTCAAAGTGATAATGCATTTACAGCAACAATTAGAAATGTATAACTGTAAAAGGGCAACATTTAAAAGACAGATTACATTTAATAAAGTTGCACAAGAATATCCAATTGTAAAATTACTGATCTGCCACAATATTCCTTAAAGAGGCACTTAAAATAGCCTGACTCCATGAAGGGTGACCTAATTACTATAACTAAAATCACTGCAGTCACAGCAAGTCACAGCAAATAAAAAAGGGACGTTGATATTAGAATACTGCTGTTTAATACTTAAGGGAGCCAGCTACAGCGGAGAAGGAAGGCAGGGCTCCCAGCACAAGGCTGGTTGTGTTTCTTGTTTCCTTGACCTTGCGCAATGGAATGCACACTCCAGCAACCCTCAGGTCAAAAGGAAAATGCTCTGTCTGAAGTGAAAGGCAGAAAGGGCAAAGATGAAGCACAAACAGAACACTAGCCATTGGGAGAGGGGAACCCTGAATCTATGCTCAGGTTCTCCATGAGCATTTAGGATCCAACTCCTACACGGGGTGGGAATGGGGATGCAACCACATGGCTTAGGTCCAAAAACATGTTCACATTAAAATGGCAGAAGTGCGCCCTTCATCCACAAAACAATGTCTTATTGCGGTGGAAGCAATGCCAAGCCCTGTATGGAAGGACAGAACATGAGGTTGGATCTGTAGTTCAGTCTGTCCTACCAGTGAAACAGTAGATCGCAGGTCTATACTGGTACTGAGTCCTCTCCCACATACAGAGTCCTACATTTTCATCAAAGAGAGGTGACTGGCCGTGAGTTTGCCAAGTCCAGGGCTCCCGTTCCACCTCTTTATGAACCTCAGTCGTATGGAACTCTGGGGTCTAAGAAACCCCACCAAATACCTAAATATATAAAGATATGACAGACCTTGAATCCATTACTGTCGATCCTCATGCCAACCTTTATCGCCATTTTGGTTACGAGGGAACAAGCTCAGAAAGGTCAAGTGTCTTGCCCAAGCTCTCCCAATTCCAAGGGTAAGAGCTGGGGCTTGACCGTCAGGATCATAAGCAAGAGAGTCAGTAGGTCCACTGTCCCAGGCAGCAGCTTTCTCACAGTTGCCACCACCAGGAAGCCATGTCAAATCCCTTTTCTAACATAGGCTAAGGGTTTATGTCCCCTGCCCTTTTATGGAACATTCCACCACTGCCAATACAACTTAACCAAATCCGGGGGGTTTTTTGGTGACGTCTCCACTTCTCTCCAAACCTTCTCAAGGGTTATCTGCTCATTTTCCCAAACCCCCCTCTCACCCAGGGCCACAGAGACCAGTTCTTGTTTTATATGTTGCCCAAGACTGCTCCCAGCGGGCACTTTCCCACTGGGAGCACTGGGGACCAGGTTGGGGGGTGGCCGAAGCCTCTGTACACTGGCTGGTGAAGGAGGAGGAAAAGAGCCACTTAGGCTGGGCATCGGGCATCACTGAGACCAGATCCCGGTGTGGTGTGCATTCAGTGGGGACCTTCTCCTAACTCCCTGTGCTGCCCAGCTGTGTGGTGACACTCTTGCCTCAGTTTCCAACTCCACGCTCTTGTTTTCCCGTTGGCTTGAGTCTCGAGCACAGTTACCAGCCAAATAGCAATATTCTGTGACCACAACACGGTTGCCTGCCTGACTTAATTTGCTGGCACTTTCAGAAATCCTCGTTATGTCCAAGGAGCAGACAATCCAGCCTGACTCGGCTAAACACGTTTATGTGTCGTGTTCACGTTAACTATTAGACAACGATCCCCTCCCCAAGAAACAAAACCATTCACTCCGCCTTTTACTTTCCCAGAACTAGTCTTCTTCTTCCTCCCACCTGCCCTTGCCCAGGGTTTTTCAGCCCTGTGGTCCCATCGCAGAGTAAGAGTGGCTATCATTTTCCATCAACAAGCCCTCATCCACTGGAGACCTCGCCCAATGGTGAGACGGTTTCACCGCCCTCCATCATAGTCCTTGTGGTCACAGACCCGCCTCAGTTCTCTCCCTCCACATTCCTGTGATTAGAGAAATTCCAGAAGAAGAAAAAGCAAGACTCTGATGTCACAAAAGGAGTTCCTTAGCTTCCACCAATGATCAAACACAAGTGAGAAAACTCAAGACCCAGAGATTACAAATCACACGCGATGATTGGGCTGTTGGTCCTGAAGGTACAGGGCCAGCAGAAAATGAGAAAGGACGCTGCTCTCTCCTCTCCCCCTTCATAAACTTGAACAACAGCTTATCCATGGTACTGTCAATGGCGCTGACACCAGTCCAGGCCCATATTCTCCCTTATCATCTCTACTGAAGGATCCAACTTAAGACAATGAGCCGAAATCATGGTCAAAGTTGCCCTCGCGGAGAACCGACTCTCACGCAATCATGGACAGCCTGCCGATGGGGAAGCTTCAGAACCCTGGGACGCAACACGCTTTCTAGTTTTCCACCCGCCTTGGCCTTGGAGAACTGCTCTCCAGAGACCCTTCCACTTCTTCTGTTCTTTAAGTATTCACCTCTTGGATTGAGTCTATATGCTTTGCATAAGAACCACCTGGTTGATTAAAATTAAAAAAGCACTTACTTACTTTCTCCTATGCAGGTCAAAAGATTTTCCTTGCAGCTTTAAAAGCCATCCACAGACATGAAGCTTAAGGATGGTGGGTGGGAAGGGCTGCAGGAGAAGGCAGCACACTGTATGCAGAGGCTATGGGATCATTTGCCCAGAACATTGGAGGTTAATGACTTATGTTACTCCTAAAAGCCAAGGTGTTTCTGAGGATTACATGGTAGGTTTGGTTAACTGGAACACTGGTGTCCACTAAATAGGAAAACATTTTTTTAAAGGCCTGTGTTTTAGAAAAGTACCATACCAAATACATTGTGTAGAAATGTGCATTCTTCATTCAAATGACTTCCTCCTCAAACTTCTTTCATGGAAGAAGTTTCCAGATACAGTTGTTATAGGACCATCAAAAACAGAAAGAACTTCACACTTACCTTTGCGAACATTTCCAAATCTAATCACAGTCGTGTGATTCACCCAGAAGGACTTACCTTTGGAGAAGTAAAGAATAAAGTGCACCTGTAGCCCAACAAAGGATTCTTCCAGGAGAGGTTTACACCCATTAAAAGAAGAATTTAGAACAACAGATACAGATTCTCAATGCAAACAAAGGAATCACATCTGCTAATAATTCAAAAGGCATGAATCCATGTTATTCACCTACTAACAAAAAACAGTTTTGAAGGACTGTGCTTACTGGAAAAAAAAAAAAACCACATCGAAAGCAAACAAATCATCTCCATGAAGACATTCAGCCACATATTAACACAATACTGAAAGAGCACGCCTTCTCTCTGGCCCTCCAAGACACCTCTAGAGAAGCAGATGCAATCTCAAGTCCACTGAAATGTGTCCAAGAGCCCTAACAGGCCTGATGCTGTGATGACCGAGACCCGACTCATCCTCACAAGAGGTGAGAGGCGCAGAAAGCGCGTGTGCCTGGGTTTCTCTAGGACCCTTTCCGTAAAGGCGCGCTGGAGGTGTGTGCGGCGACGGCGGCAGTTCACTTACCATGGACTTGGTGAAGGGTCTGGCCAAGGTGAAGAGCAGCGTGTACACCCACCAGCCGCGATGCAGGGAGGAGTACATCATGTTCCCGGGGTGCACCGCGTTCGACGTGACCCCGCGCGGGGACAGGCGGCGGTGCAGCTCGCTGGAGAAGAGGATGTTACAGAGTTTGGACCGGTTGTAAGCCAGCATGGCCCAGTAGTCATTTTTCGATGGAGAAAGGCGGCTAAAGTCTAGTTTCCCAGAGGAATCGTTAATATCTGTAAACCTTAAACAAAACAAAAAACAAAAAATATGATACGAAACGGCCAGTCTCTGACTTCTGATATAGCGTTGTGTTTTTATTAGAAATCTGAGAAAAACTATGCAGAGATGATTGAAAACTCAATTGGGCAAACATCGAAACAAAGTCTCCTTCAAAACAGACAATGGTGATTTCACGATATAAACCAACTGGGTCCAAAGGCACACTTAATAAAGGCCCAAACTCATAAATGGAGCAGTCTTCACATGCTGAAGCCCCACTCCACCACCCCCTGCCTCTAACATATATTTTTCAAAACCTTCAACAGGAAGTTCAAGGATAATTAAATTAAATGGAAAAACATCTTAAGTAAAGGGCTGCTGCTTTTGGAAGCAGAAACATATCGCATTCCTAACCTTTGACAGAGTTTTCCTGGGTTATTTTAGCCAATGCTTGTGTCCTGTATATTTTCATTCGAGCATCCAAGTAAATATAGATGAGCCTTGCTGCCTCTAAGACTCTTTGGCAGATTAAAAATTAATGATTATAAAGGAGTTATAACCTTGGTGAGGTGCCATCAATAGTCTTATACGTTTAAAAGATAAATGTAAACAAAGCCAAAATAAGTTCTGGCAGAGTCTAATGTTTTTAAGTATATCCATGCCATGGATATACACAAATCAAAGTAAGTAGTTGATGTTTTATAATTGGGTCTGATGGAGTCGTTAAACACCAGCTGTTTGTTTCTTTCCTTTCTTTCTTTCTCCTTTTTTTAAATAACAACAAAGTAGTGACTTCCCTAACAAGCAAAAAAAAGATCATAACAGAAGGAATTTTCTAGACCACAGTCTCATCTTCATTAAGGACCCCTTGGAGTTTGCTTCATTAAATTAACTCTGGGCATTTGCCCCGAGTAATAAGGGAGCATAACAAGGGCACTGGAGACAACCACTGTGGAAGAGGAAAGCAAAAGGTAAAACGAAAATGATGGAATAATCTGGTTGTTCCTTAAAGGAGCAGTTCAGATGGAGCTATGACCAAGAAGAGCATCCCAGGGGCAGACGAAATGCATGTCTTAATGGAAATTAAATACCCCTTCTCCAGGACTCAGTCAGTGACATCCCATTTCTGGTGTTAACCGACCTTGCCGAGCCGAAGTCATCAACAAAGGTCATGGCCAGAGACGCTGGCGTGGATAAGGCAGTGAGACTCCGAAACGAATCATCCGCTGCCTGTTTCCAAGTCCCCAGACCACGGGAAGAGCCCAGACTTCCGAGCTTAATCCTCTGAGGCAGTGAAACTTAGCGGGAAATTTGAAAATTTATGGGAGCCTTTTTCTGGTTGTCATAACGACTGCCGGCGGGGGCCGGGGACAGGAGATGTCCTGCCACGCACTCGGAGCCTTGCTCAAGGAAGATGGCCCCACTGGACATTCAGGCAGATGAAAGCCTGTGTGTAATTATCTGAGCCTAGAGCCGAGCTGTGCTTTACACAGATGCACAGTTGTAACAGCCGCTGAATTTCCAGGAGCAGCGTGCCACAACCATGTAAATGAGGAATGAGCGCGCTTTGGGATTTTTATGGGATTGGGTGGCGGGGAGGTGAGGCTTGACCCGAGGCTGGTGGCATTTGAGGCTGCAATGGCGCACACCTGTTAACAACCCACGTGTGCGAGGATCCCAATGGAGGGCTGGGCTCTCTGATGACTTACCTTCCCTGAAGTCCCTCCCAAGCACTGACATGTTGGAACACACGCTATTTTGCTTCACATTCATTTTTTTCCTTACATTACACGTAAGCTAGCACACTGAATTACAACATATGTATGCAGGGAGGTTATATTATTGATATGTCTTAATTTTATTTCAAAATAGTAATAAGGTGTTACAGAAGAGTTGTCACCAAAAAAAAAAAAAAGGACTGTTGAGTTGAGGAGGCAATGATCTAAGCTATGGCCCAGAAGTTCTACCTGCTCTGAGTAGAAAAGAGCATCCAGGATTTAGACAACATCTAACAGGTACGGGACGAATATAGCATCCTTCACTCACTCTCCATTTCGCTTTCATCGGCTTTCTTGGCATCCTTTGTTTAGCCCAATCCAGCTCAGGTGTCCACTTCTTCCAGGAAGCTCTCCCTAACTAACTCTTCCACTGCTTGCTGTCACAGTGCTTTCTAGGGTGGCAGTGAGGGATAGACTGAAAGAAGCCACGCAGAGTAGATGGAAATTAAGTATCCACTTTCTGGGACCTGGTCCATGCTATTTCTATTGTTCAAGGACCTGCCACCCTGCAACGTTAGCAACAAAGCAAGTCAGGCCACCTTTGTACCTTGTGCCTCTGTCCTTACCATACAGACTGCAAGTCATTTGTTCATTTGCTTCCAACCCTAGACTGTGAGTTCTCGGGAGGTGGGCAGTGAGCTCCTTGAATGTTGCCTATGACACACAGTAGGGCCTAAATTCGGGATTTAGAGGACTGAAGTTTGATCGTGGGTTTGCAAATCCAAACTAAGAGCCAAGTTTCCTTTATTACAAAAAGCTTTGTTTTGAGCTTTGCTCAAAAGGCAAATTTTACCATTCTGTTCAGAAGCTTTATGTTCTTCATGAACATTTGCATGTAGCACTTTCTAATGTTTAGAATGATTTCCCTGCTTTGGCTTTTAAGGACAATGCAGAAGTATATCATGACCTGGGGAACACTGGGTAGATTCAACCCTTAAGAGAAGGTATTCACTCCTAGTCCCCAACCTAGAAACAAGGCAAAAACAAAAACAAAATCCACCATGATGAGAAATTAGATGCAACCAGGTTGAAAGCAGGTTTGGAGATGGAGAAATGGCTACTAGATATTAGGCCCGCCCTCTGCAAACAGCCCTCCCCCATCAGCGGACCCCTGAGTTCCTGACCTGCTGATCTCCTGAGCAGCACACTCATTTTTAAGGCCTGATTAGCTTGTACTGACAGTCCTCCAGGGAGGAGAGAGGGTGGGCGAGCTTTTTGATTCCTCTGAGCCGGGGCCTGCTTCCTGAAAAATGACCGCGCTCACCTCTCAGCTCAAGAGGCAGCAAAACAAGTCTACAAAAGCTGCCTACCCTGTTTTCAAGTTGAAAAATTGACAAAGCTAAACAATAACGTCTTAATAGAGTTATTCTCCTACCAGGACACTCAAATGTTAACATGTGCTCTCTGGACATTAACATCTGCTGTTTGAGAGGACCTCTATCTTGTATTTCTCTATATACTGCTCCTTTATTTTTTTAAACTGAGGATTTTTAAATAACCCAACTAAAATAATTAGGCTGGATTCTATGTAGACAAAAGCCAGTATGTTCAAAGAATAGGACTGAATTTGCATCAGAGGCTGTGTGTCTCTGTGTGTGTGTGTGTGTCTGTGTGTCTGTGTGTGTGTGTGTGTGTGTCAACTTGGCACTCAACACAGCTGCAGCCATTTACAGCCCTTCAGCCAATACTCCACTCTTTTCATTCCATTTTAATTGTTATCTGAAAATTTTTTTCACAGCAAGGAAGTTCTCATTTTCATATGATGGATTTCAATTCACTTGCTCTGGTTCCAGATAAGTAACTAAAATACAGGGAAGACTCAGGGAGGCTAAAAAATATTTTGCCTTGGGGCAGTCTGGTATAATATTTTCTGCAAACATCGGACTTCATTTTTCCCCTAACAGGGGGTCCTGACTCCAACGAAGAGATTCCGCCAAGGTTTATGGAGGTAATTAGATATCAACCCTTCCGTTTTACGACATGGTTTAGGGCTCTGGGTCCTTGAGCAGCAAGTGAGTGCTTTCCCAGGACTGCCCGCCCAGTATTCACTCGGGCTCTGGGGTGCAACACAAGTGTAATAAACAAACCAGCTTGGGAGAATTAACATTTTGTAAAAACACCCTTTAATACGGGCAAGAGGTCATCGGGAAGTAGAAAACCGCTGCCCGTCGCCAGACAGGAGCGGGCCTGATAACACCCACTTCAGGAAGACCTGGTCTGGAAACTACAATGGATCGAACTCAAGAGACCAGGGCCCTGCCTTCCGATCCATCTTTTAAATGAAATCAAGATTCAGATCTCCAAGGTAAGCGCGAATTACACTGCAGTTAAGGAGAGAACAAAGACGTCCCATGAAATACTATTTGAGATCCAGATTTACAAAGGGAAGAAAGCAGCTGACAATTCCACAGAATCTCCCATTAAATACCAGCTCATTTAAACGTATCCCGTGGTGCCCTCCACATCTGGCAAACGACTGGGGCTGGCAGATTTATGTCCGGAGCTCTCTCCCCATCGCCCCCGCAGTAGCCTCCCTCACGCCTGAACAAGGCCACTCCACTTTCACGAACCCGGTGTGATTTGCAAAGATAAGGATGTCCCGATTTTGTTACCACCTAATTACGAGATGTTTCATGTCTTTTAACGCAGGGGAGGATTATTACCGGCATTTTCCTTTCATTTCGGCCGTCATAAATTTCAAATGGTAAAACTAAATCTATCTGCAGTGTGTCATTTCAACCATAAGCCCCTGTGTTTGGGAGTGATAAAGGGTTCAGACTAACCCTTGGCTGGTCTCTCTCTTCCAAGTCCCAGGGGTTACATTTTATGGAAGCATGATTTAAAAAAATAAGCTTCATTCTGGGTCACTAAAACATTTCAGGACTTAAGACGAAGAGAAAAAAAACAGGCCCTTGCACATTATTTTTCTCCAGCTACTTTGGTAGGAGTGAAAGCTCCCAACCACACCAGGAAAATCTCCCTAACATGTATTAAATCTAGCCTCACCCGGCAAGTCCTTTATCTTCTCAGGGTACCTCTCTTTAGACAAAGTTGTTTATCCAACTCTAGAAATAAACATGCTGAAAATACGAGGAAATTTTCAAATGTCTTCTTAGTCGACTGAATATTCTCCTAATGGTTAACAGAAAAGAAGTGCCATCTGATGTTTTAATTGAAATTTTAACCAAAAGAGTCACGGCCAGATTTCTAATATGTTCTAACTACAGTACTTCCCTTTCTACAATCACACAGCTAATGTCTGCATTGAATTCCCTAATTTCTCATTATAAAACAACTGGATTTCACCTTGCAGTTTTTAATTGCATTGTTTCTCCTGCTAGAATAACTGCGCATTCTTCTTCATGAGATGGTGAAGTTGGTGAATGACAAATCAATAAAGGTCAGGAATTCAGATTTAATCAATTATTATTCCATCTCAAAGCAAAATCAATGAGGGACCTGAAGTATAGTTACAAAAACAATCTACCTTGCTGTCGACACTACCCCCAAATAATCGCCCACCATCACGCGCACAGACACACAAAAAAGACCTCGATAAATTCAGTAAGCCAGGTTGAGTACACACTTTCTGGAGCAGGACTAATGAAAATTATTTTCAAAAAGAGAGGCTGGGGGGACCAGCAGCTGGTGTGAGGAAGGCGGTCACGTGAACAGAACATCCAATTCTAACCCACCTATGGGACTCCGAGGAGACCACGACGACCCGGGCAGGGGCTGAGCGGCACAAGACGTCCTGGAGGAGCTGGACAAGGTAGAAGTGGCCCAGGTGGTTCACCTGGAAGGTGGTCTCCAGGCCATCTTTCGTGAGGCTCCAGGGGAGAGCGAACACTGCTGCATTGCACACAAGCACGTGAAGTGACCTGAAAAAGAAAACATCCGACGTTGTGCAGATCGAAACGCTCTGAAACCAAGGCTGATCCACGCTCCCCCGGGAATAACCAATTCTTCAATATCTTCAGGACTACAGACAGCTGGAAATAGGGTGCCCTAGAAGGTCGCATCTGAGACCATTCTGCTCAGGAAGGGCTTGGACTCTCAGTGAGCAACTGTGCTGGGCTGCTGGGGACGAGGGGGTTCCTGGGATGCGGGACTTTCAGTGCCAAAACCGGGACCATACTGGGCAAACTGGGATGAGCTGGTCACCCAGGTTGGAACACAGGTTCTACCGCCTAGTTGAAGCTGTGCTTCCTTAGCTCATTCAGTTCTCAGCTTTGTCATCTATAAAATCGAAACAGCCCTTAAAGTAAGACATAAGGAATAAAGGAGAAAGTGCGCTGTGAAAAAGCCAACACCAGACCAGCACTTACTAGGTATTAAGTAAAACATACCAAGGTGGAAATGTTCTGTCTAAAGAGATAGGCACCAACTGTTCGGATATATTCCTTTTAGAAGTCAAGTTAAATCTACATTTTAGAAGTCAGCTTGGGGATAGGTAAGTGGAGGTCTGTTATATTTTCTCTTTGTTTGCACATAATTTCATAATAAAAAATTTAAAAATAAAAGCCTTTCATGTGAATCAAAATCCTAAATCCTAATCAAGAAATTGTATTTGTAAGAAATCATCCTAAGGTACTAATGAGAATTGTATAAAGAAATATATTCAAGGCTATCCACAGTGTTTGTAATTGCAACATAAGAGCAACACATTACAAGTAAACTAAATGTACAACTGGGGAATCGTTAAATGAAATGGAATATATGCATATGATAGAATACTATGCAGCCATTAAAATAACAAATCTATTGACCCTGTAAAACATTCATGTTTAAAAACAAAATATATAATATTGTATGATCACACACACACACACAGACACACAATGCTAATGAAAGATAGACAAAAATGTTAACAGTCATTGCCTCTAGGGGTGGATGGAACCCAAAGTGTCTTAAATTGTTTTCTTTCTGAGTTTATTCATATTTATTTTTTCCATAATTAACATGTGCTGTCTTTATAATAAGAAAAAAATGCCATAAATAAATGCTTTGTAGGAAGAAAAAAAAAAAGCGTTTCGGGAATTTAGCTAACACATGAAACACGAGAAAAAGAGACGGTACGGTCTTACAGGACCACTGCTTTAAGAGATAAAAGATCAGCGTTTTGTCCCAGATTCAAGCAAATCACCAAATCCTCTGAGTTTCTGATTCTTGCTTGTAAAATAAGGGGCTGGAAACTGATGGTGTTCAGATTCCACACCAGTGGCATGGAATATGTGATATAGGAAATGAAATATTTCCTATCTTTCATTTTAAAAAACTTAAGTGTTCTTTTCATAGAAACTTCTCATAGACCTATTACTACTGCAATAATCTGATTTTGTTCCATCCTCATGGAAGAATGTAGGTGAAGAATCGTGAGCTTTTAGAAAACAAATACTGGTGCGCAATAAAGAAAAGCCTATCTAAAAACTAAAATAATCTGTTATCTAAATAAAGTTTAAAAAAAGGCAAAAATTTGCAATCCTATAAAGAACCCATATTTTCACTACGTAAACAGTGTTTACAAATCAACAAGAAAAACCTATTCTGAGTCTAACAGAAATACTGACAATGATATTTTTAAAATTCATAAAACTTGATTATAAAATAACCAGCGCAAGAGGTAACGTGTTCAACTCCACCAGTAGCAAAAGTTAAAATGAGATATTTTCTGCCTATTAAATTAGCAGATTTATTTATATTATCATATTGTTATTACCTTGTATAAAGCTGGCAAGACTATATATTCCTACCCCGTGGATATTAAGTTGAAAACATTTATCATGAGAATTAGAAATGTCCACATTATTTCACCTAGTAATCCTGTTTCCAAGTAGTGGGTTACACAGGGGGCAGTGCAAAGGGCAGCAGCTCATACCTCTAGGGAGGAATAGTTTATCACTGATAAAGTTTAGAACTGCCACTGCATGATGATCATAATAAAAAGCAGAGCAACGTTTAGTAATTTTACTATTGTTTTGTTGTTTTTTTTTTTTAATAAATTCATTTATTTATTTATTTTTGGCTGCATTGGGTCATCGTTGCTGCACGCGGGCTCTCTCCAATTGCGGCAAGCGGGGGCCACCCCTCACTGCGATGCACAGGCCTCTCATTGCGGGGGCTTCTCCTGCCGCGGGGCACGGGCTCTAGGTGCGCGGGCCTCAGTAGTTGTGGCACGCGGGCTCAGTAGTTGTGGCTCGCAGGCTCCAGAGCACAGGCTCAGCAGTTGTGGCGCACGGGCCCAGTTGCTCCGCGGCATGTGGGATCCTCCCGGAGCAGGGCTCGAACCCGTGCCTCCTGCATTGGCAGGCGGATTTTGAACCACTGTGCCAGCAGGGAAGTACTTATTATTGGTTTTGAATTTTCTACAAACAATGCTCCCCCATTTTGCCCGTGCATGGGGCAGACTATCCCTACAGCCACCTGCTACCCCCTTGATATGCCACTGCTTCTGTAGGGGATTAAATGGTGAACCCAAAAGATAGGTCCACTAGGAACCTGTGAATGGGACCTTATTTGGAAAAAGGGTCTTTACAAATGTAATTAAGTTTAGGACCTTGAGATGAGATCACGCTGGATTAAGGTAGAACTAAATCCAATTGACAAGTGTCCTTACAAAAGAAGAGAAAGGCAGAAGACACACAGAGAAGGCACTGTGAAGTCAGAGGCAGAGAATGGAGAGATGCATCTACAAACCAAGGGCTGTCAAAGAGTGCCCACCTGCACCAGAAGCTAGTGAAGGGCACAGAATGGACCCCTCCTCAGAAGGCACCAACCCTGCAGACGCCTTGATTTCAGACTTTTGGCCTCCAGAACTGTGATAGACTGAATTTCTGTGGTTGTAAGCCACCAAATACGTGGTAATTTGTTACAGCAGCCCTAGCAAACTGATACAGTTTCCAAGATTCATTCCCATAGAACTCCTCAAAATTTACATAAAAGCTTATGCATAAGAATGAGTAATAATTATATATAAATGAGGTAGAATTATAAAATTGTATATGAACTAGAAGCAACTTAAAATCCAACAGAAGATAAGATAAATCAGCAAGGATTAAGTCAGAGGTTCCCCAATTTCTCAAATCAATTGAAAAAGGAGGAAATTAAATGTTATGTGCGCAATTCATATCCCTTCCCAGCACCCCCCCCCCAAAAAAAGATTTTTATACGTACGGTCAGCAAGACAGGAAATACAGAAGAATGTTAGCTCTGGATGTGCAGGATATCATTAGGTTGCTTAGTTCTTTTTTACTGTTTTTGTTATTTTCCAAATTTTCTATATAAGCATGGATTTCTTAAAAAATTACTGAGATGTAATTCACAAACCATACAATTTACGCTTTTGAAAGTGTGCACTTCACTGGTTTTTAGTATGTTCACAATTATACAAGCATCATCACATTTTAATTTTACAACATTTTCATATCACCCAAAACAAGCCCTGTATCCATCAATAGTCAATAACCGCTCCCATCCCCCAGACACCATTAATCCGCTTTCTATTTTATAGACTTGCCTATTCTGGATATTTCCTATAAATGGAATCACACAATATGTGGTCTTCTCGTGAACAACTTTTCTCACTACACTTAACGTTTCCAAGGTTCATCCATGTTGTAGCAGGTATCAGTACTTTGTTGCTTTCTATGGCCAAAAACTATTCCACTGTATGGATATATCACATTTCATTTAACGATTTGCCAGTTGATGGACATTTCGGGTTTTTTTTCCCACTTTTCAGCTATTAGGAATATTGCTGCTATGAATAGTCATTTACAAGTTATTATGGAGACATATGTTTTTATTTCTCTTGAGTATACATGGAGAAGTGGAATTGCTAGGTCATATGGCTAATTCTATGCTTAACTTTTTGAGGGACTGCCAGACTGTTTTCCAAAGTATGGTTGTACCATTTTACATTTCTACCAGCAACGTATTATGATCCCAATTTGTCCACATTCTTGCCAATATTTGTCATTAAAACTGTCTTGGGTTTTTTTGTTTGTTTAATTTTAGCCACGTTAGTGAGTATGAAGTGGTGCCTCACTGTGATTTTTATTTCCATTTCCCTAATGACTAATGATGTTGAGCATTAGTATTTATTGGCAATTTATGTATTTATTGGCAATTTGAATCTTTTCTTTGGAGAAACATTTACTGTCTATTCAGATGCTGAGCCAATTTTTAAGTGAGGTAATCATCTTTTTATTATTGAATTATAAAGTTCTTTATATATTTTGGATACAAGTCTGTTGTCAGATATACAATTTGCAAAATCTCCCTCATTCTATAGATTGCCTTTTCACTTTCCTGATGGTGTCATTTGCAACACAAAAGTTTTAAATTGTGATGAACTACAATTTATATATATATTTTTTTCCTTTGTCACTTGTGCTTTTGGGGTTGTATCTAAGAAAGCATTGCCTAACCCAACATCACAAAGATATATTCCTATATTTCTTCTAAGTGGTTTATAGTTTTAGCTCTTACATTTAGGTCTAGAATCTATCTTGAGCTAATTCCCATGTATGGCAAACACAAGCAATCTAACTTCATTCTTTGGCATGTGGACATCCAATTGTTCTAGCATCATTTGTTGAAAACACTATTCTTTCCCCCATTGAATTGTCTTGGCATTCTTGCTGAAAATCAACTGACCACCTGTAAGAGTTTATTTTTGGACTGTCGATTCTATTCTGTTATCTATATGACTATGCTTATGCTATGACCACACAGTCTTCATTACTGAAGCTTTATAGTCAATTTTGAAATCGGGAAATGGGAGTCCTCAACTTTGTTCTTTTTGCATCTATTGACATGATCCTTTTTTCCACTGATATGATATATTACACTGATTAACATTCAAATGTTAAGCCAACCTTGAATTCTTTATATAAATTTCACTTAGCCATGGTATAAATTTCAATCCTTTTTATATATTGTTGCATTTGGTTTGCTAGAATAGTGTAGAAGATCTTTGCATCTATATTCATAAGTGATACTGGTCTGAAGACTTCTTTTCTTGTGACGTCTTGAGTGGAGAAGTATTCCCTCTTCTATTTTTTGGAAGAGTTTGCAAAGAATTGATATTAATTCTTCTTTAAATGCTTGGTAGAAAGCATGAATTAATCTTAACTAGAAAAAAAGAAACCACTGTTTCTTCTAAAAAAGTATTCGTGCAAATCTCATTATCACTGGGCAATGGAAGTCTCACAGGGAAACTGTCTCATTCTTTCTGTTGTCTGATCTATTTCCAAATCATCACCTATCTAAAACCTAAAAGTGGTGATGTAGTTGGGGTCAGCTGAATATATGACTTACATATGGGCACTTTGCAGGTTGCATCTCAAATATTTGGTCCACCTTTTCAGAGTTGCTGATACTTTTTTTTTTTCTTTTTTTTGAGTGTTAAGTATGGGTTAAGCACTTATTAAGAGCTTTGTGTACATAAGAACCCTAGGTGACATGTTTATTATCTCCATTTTATGGTCAGGAAAAAAAGCAATTAGAAGCAAACTTCCTATAGTCAGAGTAAGTAACAGAAACAGGTAAAATAGGGACTTCCTTCGTGGTCCAGTAGTAAAGAATCCGCCTTCCCATGCAGAGGACACAGGTTCGATCCCTGGCTGGGGAACTAAGATCCCACATGCTGCAGAGCAACTAAGCCCGCACGTCTCAACTAGAGACCCCGTGTGCCACCAACTACAGAGCCCACGCGCCACAACTAGAGAGAGAACACCCGCACACCACAACTAAAGAGAAGCCCATGGGCCACAATGAAGAACCCACGCATGCCACAACAAAAAAAAAGATCCCGCGTGCCACAGGGAAGATCCTGCATGCCACAACGAAGACCCGATGCAGCCAAAAATATAATAAATAAATAAATAAATATTTTTTAAAAAGAAACAGTGAAACTCCTTATCAAAAAAAAAAAAAACAGGTAAAATAAGTAAAGAAGCGAATAAATGAATAAGAACAAAATATAACAAAATAAAAAGGTCCTCTGACTTCAAGGACACTACACAGTACCTTCTTTGTTAGATACGCTCCCTAGAATATGGCTAGAGTCAAGTGCTGAGAGAAACTCTAGCTCAGCCATGTTATGATACTTACCTGTAAACTGAGAACAGCCGCATGCACCCTACCCAAAGCTGTGACGGGCAAAGCCCCAGTATCTTGCTAGGTACCTGCCAGGCCTCAATGGTTATTACTCCCTTTGTCTCTAGACGCTTCCTTTTTATCCACAAGAGAAAATAAAATTCTCCAAAGTTGGTTTTTTTCAGTGTTTCCCTATTTTTGAGACAGCCTGGGCATTTGGAATGTTGGCTCCATCTCTCTCAATAACAACTACCTTTATCCTTGCCTGCACATTGTCTCAAGGAATTGCAAACAGCATCAAACAAAGAAACTTGCTATACCTAAGACCTCAGCCTGGAGGCATGAACCCACAGAGAACCTGGGAAACCCTTTCCTCTTTCACCAAATTTTAATACGCTTCATTAATGTTAATTGCACAACCCCAGAGGCAAAATATGTACCACGTACCTAAAGCTTGTCCCCTCTATTAATTAAAAACAGGCTTATGGAATATGAAAGTATAAAGTGCTAAATTTTTTTTTTTTAATTGTAAAGACACTTAATTGGCTTGTACCAAAGGAAAAGAATTCCTTTTACCTCACTTTAATGAGGTTTTTATTATTCAAATGGCATATTTTGTTCAGTTTTGACTAAAAGCCACTGCAATTCAAAAGGCTCTGAGATGATGAATATTTACAGAATATCAAAAGGAAAGTTCAAACTATAAAGACAGAATGGAAACAAAAATAGTATCATTCCAATTCCAAAGTTGGTGCTATTAGTCAGCATTTTCAGGGACTGATTTTTTTTTTTCCTTCTTCTTCGATGGATTCTGGTCTGTAAGGGGTAAGTGGGGACCCGACAGGTTGACTTCTGTGTGTATAGAACTGGTGATTCCAATAGAGGGGAGCGTGCTTGTTCTCTGTGGTTCTGATACACCCATGGAGAAAGCCTCTATGCTTCTCTGTTGAGTGCACCCTGGATATTCTCTGAGCCTGCTGGGGATGACGATCCCATCCTCCAGAGCTAACACATTCCCTGGACCAGAGGACAACTGTTCAGTGGTAAGGAGGGTGGAGTTCCAAAGATTCACCAATGGGTATGGCTGCTTGTCATCAATGGGAGTGACAAGGGACCAAGATTTCTTATTTTTTTTTTGGCTGCACCACGCGGCTTGCAGGATCTTAGTTCCCCGACCAGGGATTGAACCCGGGCCACGGCAGTGAAAGCTCAGAGTCCTAACTACTGGACCACCAGGGAATTCCCTAAACCAAGCTTTCTAGACAGTGTAGCCGTAAATGATACTTCCTACTGGAAACAGCAATGAATGGTGGTAACAGAAAGGAGGCTGAGCCCAAAGGCTGTCACTAACCGGCTTTAGACAGCTGATCTCCAAGTTTTCTTCTCGGTCCCCTCCTTCTCATTTTAGGTACAAGTGACATAACACGTTATTTAGTTGCAGGTGAGCATCCTTCAAGCGTGCCATCCATTGACGACCCCCTCTCTTTCTGCCCTCTTCAATCTCTCCATCTCCACTGCTGCCTATCAGGCTAATCAGATTGTTCAGACCAACAACTAAGAGAAAAGCAGGAAAGAAAGTGGATAAAATAAAAGTGGAAGAAAGGAAGACAGACAAGAGAGAGAGGGCTGGAAAGACAAAGAAATGCCTGCTGGACACTGGGGCTCTTTCAAGTTGCACTGAGCCTTCCTCTTCCCATTTATAGACCATAGTTTTGAAGTATTCGTCTCCATTCATAATCTCCTTCCTGGCCCCAACCTCTCTTCTTACCACCAAGCTGACTGAGTTCTGCCCCATCACCATCCAGAATCTCTCAAAGCTGCCTGGGGAGCAGTGGTGTCTCAATCTCTGTGTCCAAGGACCTCCCCTCTGTTGAAACTGGACTTCTCTGTGGCAATGGACCCAGCTCCTCCCTGGCTCCTGGTCCTCTTCCCTATCTCGGCTTCTGAGATACAATCCATTCTTGGACCTCCTCCTAATGCCACCACTGCCTCATCTTCCGTCTGCTCCACCCCTTCTTCTTCTGCCCAGAGTTCCATTTCCAACTGCCTTTGATTCCGTCTAAAATCTCTTCCCTATAGCGATTTCATCCAGCCAGGGACTCCAAACAACACCTCTATGAAGGTGAACTTCACACCCACAGCACCAGCCCCTACATCCCTCCCAAGTTCCAGAATCTCATCCCTACCCACCCCAGATCTCAACTCTTCATCTTCTCTCCTCAAGTTTTCCCCCCTTTCCTAACATCCTTATTTCTGCATCCTTATTTCTAACATCCTTATTTCTACTCTCTAGCCAGTCACCTGATAATGAACACTTAGGAAACATCTGCTATCCTGTCTTCTCCTAGAGTCAACGCCAGTATGGCTGGTCAACGCCAGTAACTCTAGACCCTTCAGCGACTATTAATATTTTGTCCAGTCCCCTATATTTCCAGTGAGGCGAGCGGTGTGGTGTTCTGTCTAGATATCATTTACGGGCCCCAGTGTATTCATTCCCAACTGCCAAGAGCACTGACTTCTCCAGAAAATCATCCCTGAGCGATGGGTGCCATCATACCTGGAAAGTCATGCCCCGCACCCAGATGCTCTCCTAACAAGGAGGACCGACTCTGGGGTAATTCCTTCTCCAGAGCTCCCTACACGGGTCAGGCTGAAGCTGGTCTCCAACTGAATATAACCTGTTTCCCTCACTCTTCTTCTGAGAGCACTCTCCCAGTAAATTATCTGAGCAAACACCCCTGTCCCAGACCTGATCTCCAGGGAACTCAAGCTAAGGTCACCACTGTTTCTCCAGGCTTTTGGTTCTGTTGCCTTTAGCTCTGGACACTGCAATAGCCCACACCTGGCCTTGCTACCTTTGCCTTCTCTCTTACTTGACCCATCATGAATACTGGGACCAAATTAAACACATTCTAAGAGTCTAACAGAAAAACTGATGAAGACATTTCAAAAATTTATAAAACTAGATTACCAGTAAACAGTTCAAGATGTAAAGTGTTAAATTCCACTAGTAGCAAAAATCAAAATGAGATATTTTCTACCTTTCAAATTCGCAGATTTTTTAAGACTATTATTATATTTTCATTACGTTGTATAAAGCTGGCGGGAACATACGTTCCTGCAAGCGGATACGCATTCTGTTCAGCCAGTACATTTGTGGTAAGTTATTACGATGGCAGTAGGAAACAGAGTGAGGGAATAAATGTTTGCTGTTTGAAGTCACTAAGTTTTGGGGGTAATTTAACAGCAACAGGTAACTAATACATGCATCATGCTACATGAGAGAAGCCAAACTCAAAAAGCTCCACACGGAATACTCCCATTTATATAACGTTCTGGAAAAGGCAAAACTCTAGGGACACACACACACACACACAAAAATCAATGGTTGCCAGGGCTGGGTGTAAGGGGCACAGGGGAAATTGAGGGGGTAATGGAACTGTTCTATATGTGGACTGTGGTGGGTCCACGACTGTGTGTGCGTTACAACTCACAGAACCGTACAATTAAAAGCGTGAGTTTTACTGTATGTACAACACACAGTAATAAAAAAAAACAAAAGGAGAAAAACAATAGTGTGCTGTGTGCTTCCAATGGCTCTGATCACATCCCTGGCATGAGTCATGTGTGTATGTGTATATAACTGCATCACGCGGGTCTCAGTCATACGCGTGTCTCTGGGGCACCTTGCAGAGTACCGAGCACCTGACAGGTGATTAGTACAAAACTGGGGCATCTAACTGAAAGCGCAGTACACTTGATTCCCACGCTCCCTGGCATTCAGGTCCCTACCAAGGCACCAAGCTCCCAGGGACACCAAACATCCTTCACAAACACTCACTGCCAATCCCAAGGGTGCTGACTCTTGGGAAGGCTCACCAGGAACTGGCAACAACCCAACTGCAGGGCATCTCATCTCAAGTGTTGGTCGTAAACGGAACATCAGCTCCTGGGGGCAGCATATCCCAGGAAGCCTGGTCTTCAATGCTGTCTGGGGCGTGTCCATTCCTACATTACATAACATTTTCTACCACAGGCCACAATCCGTATGGACAATTGTTATCTCTGCCAGTAGACAACAATCAACAATCAAGAGGTCTTTGTTGCCAAGGTCTTGCATGCGTTAAGACGGAAGCCTTAGGTACACACCCGAACGCATACATCTGAATCAGTGCTATTTTCCCAATGACATCTGGTCTATAAACCATCACATAGCCAGATCTTACGATATATTATTACCTCAAAGATGGCAGCAGAAAGCGGGAAAAAGTGGATCTGTTTTAGCTGATCAATAAAGAGTTACTTATGCTTTGGAGACAAGACCGTCCCATTGTGACTCAAGAAACCTAAGAATCAGATATGTAAGTTCAAACCTGAGAAATAAGAAGCCCATTTCAAAAGAGCCTGTGAAGAGTAGTAGCCACAATCACGGGGCTGAAGATTTGTAAACTGAATCGTAACATGCCCCCCCAAAACGAGGCGGACTCTTAACAGGTTAAATAAACACCCACCAGAACCTTAACACAATTGTGCCTTTGGGGGACTCCACTTCAGACACAGCAGAAAAATGAGCTAAGTGGAATGTTATGTAAAGCGAAATACTTTTCAATTCCTCCTTGAAACAGAATGGCACACCATATGGGGCATTTCTCAACTGAGTTGCAAGAATTCATACTATTTGGAAACGCTCTGAAATTCAAGAGAAAGGGCCTGAGGACCCAAAGTCCCAAAAGCAACTGTTTTTTAGTCTGATCTGGTGTTCAGCTGTCCTTTTCTCCCACAACAGAAAGAGGGAAAAAAATTATTATAGAATTCCAAGGTGGATCCCTGCTTCAATAACGAGTGCTGGTTTATCTCAAACTCCTCGATGGCAGCATGAAAGTGAACATAGTAATTCTCTTCTACAGCTACGCCGAGCCCAGTGAAGGTCCTTCACACTCCACCAAGTAATCCACCAAGACCTCAACTGCCCAAACTGTGGTGTTCATGCCCCTAGTAAAACTCAGGATGATTTTAGGTGGTATAGGGGCAAACTTTTAAAAAATGCTTATTTGCTGTGATATACAGAAAAAATATATAATCAGCTTCTCAAACTCACAATGATAATAACGATAAAAGGAAATTATAATACCCACCTTGTTTGATAGTTGTGAGAATCAGAGAAAAATGTGAATTGCCCAGCACCAGCCATGACACAAAGGGTACCTGAAACAGGCTATTTTCTTTTCTCATCTGCCTGTTTCCTGGACCTTGGGCTACACTTTGGGGACATGCCATCCATCAACAATGCAGAGATATGAAATATGTATATAATTGTCTCCCACATTTATAAAATACATATATAATGTTTCCCATGTCCTTACTCAATATCTCTGGCAGATGAGATCCGAATAAATACGCAAGGAAATAAAGCAAATAAAACAAGAGAAACATGAACACGTGGAGTCAACATCAGCTCAGGTGGGCAGGGACCATCCAGCTGCTGTGCTGCTAAATTTTAAAGGACCCACATATTTCAAGAATGTGAGGGACACTATCAAATATTAAAATAATAATTAACCCAGAATGGATTCTGCTGTCAACATAACCTAGCCACACTAGAGCCACACTTTTCTTTTTTTAAGTTGGAAAAGAGAAAATAATCCAAACCAATCAGCAGGAATAGAGCCGAGAGCTGGATGTATCCCAGGAGACCATCAGGAATTTTTCATTTCATGCACCATTTACAACTTCTTATAGTGAATGCCAGAACATCAGTACATACACTTAACAGAAAATGGCAACACTCTTGTTTTTATTTCCTTAAATTTTTGCCTCATGTCCATTATCTTGATTCTATTTTCCCATCCTAACACATGCGGTCCCTGCAGCAAGATCTCACCCCCACTGACTCTAAGTGGGGGGAAACGTAAAACAGGAATATACCCACAGTTTCTTCCAAGAGGGGTTTCTAGGAACAATGCATCAATTTGATAATTATGCCACCAAAGGCACTTAATCCAATTGACACAATGCCTCAAATGCAGGTCTGACTCTTTGGTGTTCCACCTCCTGTTGTTTCCATTTCTCTCTTGAACTCTCCACTTAGTACTTTACTTCCCTGTGTTTGGTTTCCTGGAACATTTAATAAAATGGACAATCAGAGATCAGCACAGAGGGATGGGAGAGTGGAGGGAGTTAGAATAAATAATTTCAACTGCACTCATAACCTAGAACCTCACGTGAACATAGCTCCCACTGATAGGGAAAACACAAATTAACCAACGTCCCTCTTGGCAAATTCCCATTTGTTCATTTGACAAATGAATCGTGGTTATGGCCTAAAGAAATTCACTTGGGATACGGAAGAAGTCTTGGGAGGCCAAATTGGAGCTCAGTAAACTCTAGAAGAGAACTCAGAGAATGTGAATATTATTCACATAAATGAAGAAGGGAAAAAGCTGGTAGATCGGGAGAGTTAGGGATGGCATTATTTATTTTTATTTTTTTATATTTATTATTATTGAAGTATAGTTGATTTACAATGTTGTGTCAGTTTCTGATGTACAGCGAAGTCATTCAGTTATATATATTTATATACATTCCTTTTCATATTCTATTATGGTTTACTATAGGATACTGAATACAGTTCCCTGTGTTATGCAGTAGGACCTTGTTGTTTAGCTGTTTTATATACAGTAGTTTCTATCTGCTGATCCCAGATTCCTAATTTTTAACACCCCCACCCCCTTTCCCCTTCGATAACCACGAATTTGTTTTCTATGTTTCTGTTTTGTAAATAAGTTCATTTGTATCATATTTTAGATTCCATGTACAAGTTATATCATATGGTATTTGTCTTTCCCTTTCTGATTTACCTCACCTAATATGATAATCTCTAGGTCCATCCATGTTGCTGCGAATGGCATCATTTCATTCTTTTTGATAGCTGAGTAGTATTTCAGTGTGTGTGTGTGTGTGTGTGTGTGTGTGTGTGTGTGTGTGTGTGTGTGTGTGTGTGTGTGTGTGTGTGTGTGTGTGTGTGTGTGTGTGTGTGTGTGTGTGTGTGTGTGTGTGTGTGTGTGTGTGTGTGTGTGTATGTTCCACATCTTTTTTTTTAACTTCTCATTTTCTACCACCTCATGTCTTTCTTAAACATGTGAATTTCAGTAGATATCCTATAAGGGTCAGTTTTGGGTTTTTTTCCAAAACTTGTATTGAATTATCACACACACACAAATCCAAACACTGAGAAATCATGACTTTTCAGAAAATACATACACCGGTGTAACCGACACCCACATCTTCTTTGTCCATTCATCTGTCGATGGATATTTAGGTTGCTTCCAAGTCTTGGCTATTGTAAACAGGGCTGCTACGAACGTTGGGGTGCATGTATCTTTTCAAATTAGAGCTTTGTCCAGATATATGCCCAGGAGTGGGATTGCTGGATCATATGGCAACTCTGCTCTTAGTTTTTTAAAGAACCTCCATACTGTTCTCCACAGTGGCTGCACCAATAAATATTCCCACCAACAGTGCAGGAGGGTTCCCTTTTCTCCACACCCTCTCCAACGTTTGTTATTTGTAGACTCTTTAATGATGGCCATTCTGACCGCGGTGGTACCTCACTGCGGTTTTGATTTTCATTTCTCTAATCGTTAGCAATGTTGAGCATCTTTTCATGTACCTATTGGCCATCTGTATGACTTCTTTGGAGAAATGTCTGTTTAGGTCTTCTGCCCATTTTTTTGATTGGGTTGTTTGTTTTTTTGTTATTGAGTTGTAAGAGCTGTTTGTATATTTTGGAGATTAAGCCATTTGCAAATATTTTCTCCCATTCCACAGGATGTCTTTTCGCTTTGTTTATGGTTTCCTTTGCTGTGCAAAAGCTTATAAGTTTGATTAGGTCCTATTTGTTTATTTTTGCTTTAATTTCTATTGCCTTGGGAGAATGACCTAAGAAAACATTGCTATGATTTATGTCAGAGAACGTTTTGCCTATGTTCTCTTCTAGGAGTTTTATGGTGTCATGTCTTATATTTAAGTCTTTAAGGGGGTGGCATTATTTAGAGAAGAGGTTATTTTTCGCTACAACCCATAGTTTCACACACACAAAGTGGAGAAAGTCATAACAACAGATTAGAAACCTCTGAAGGGCTAAATCTGCATCTGGTTACCCCTATGCTCCTACATCCAGCACCATGCCTGAACAAAAGAAGTGTGTTGAATTACCAAACCCCTAAGAATTATATAAGATACCACTGTGAAAGCTCTCTGCACCTTTGCTCACACCCATTCACTGTCATTTGGTTTTTAACGTACCGCATGCCTACAGTCCGCACTTTTATTTTAAACCCAAAGAGTCTCTTTCTCAGCATTAACCACAATGCAGTTGTTTATGTACCATTTGCCTAATTTTTGTCAAATTTATGGAACCCCTGTATTTACTTTTTTTTTTTTTTTTAAATGCACTGGAAACCAAATCACCTGTATTTCTCAGCCTCGTGCTTTGCCAAAACATCAGCAGTCAGTTGCTGCTCTGGTTTGGGTTTTTTAAACTTAGTACGTGTTAAGATAAATACAATACTTGCCTGTGTCCATCTTATATATAAGCGGTAAAATGTGAACTTTGGGGAACTCTTCTCTGTGGCTCACAGAGCTTGTGCAATGAGGCTGCCTAGCAGTGGTGGGGGGGCGGTAATTAAATGAATAGCCCATGTGGACTTACAAAACACACCCATTACGAAGAAATCAGAATTATCCAGGAAAATGAGGGAAGGACTAGAGCCGGCAGTAAGTCACTTGCTATGCCGACTAAGAACACATTTACCTTTACAACTGAAAACACTGTCTCCTCTCTCTATGATTTCCCTGTTGGAAGGTCCTAACGGCCACACCAAGCAATGTCTAATACAGGACCGTATGCACACGGGGTTCCTGGCATTTGTTGACAGTGCTTCTAGTAAAATAATACCTGGGCAGGGGGCTTCCCTGGTGGCGCCGTGGTTGAGAATCTGCCTGCCAATGCAGGGGACACGGGTTCAAGCCCTGGTCTGGGAAGATCCCACATGCTCCGGAGCAACTAGGCCCGTAAGCCACAATTACTGAGCCTGCGCGTCTGGAGCCCGTCCTCCGCGACGAGAGGCCGCGATAACGAGAGGCCCGCGCACCGCGATGAATCGTGGCCCCCACTTGCCGCAACTAGAGAAAGCCCTCGCACAGAAACGAAGACCCAACACAGCCATAAATAAATAAATAAATAAATAAATAATTAAAAAAAAAAAACAACTGAGAAATTCCCAAATATTTGCTTATTAAAAATAATAATAATAATAATAATAATAATACCTGGGCATTCTCTCTAAGCAAAATGCATCCCTCCAAGCATTTTACTCAGTTGATAAGTGGGGACAATAAAGGCAATATAGAAATAACTAGCCTTCCCAGAAATGCATTAGCACTGCTTCAAATTAAAATAATATTTTGTGGACATGAAGCAATATTGAGCATTACAAGGCATTATTTACAAGCTTCTGCAACACCAGGGATGCATACGTTCTGCTGAAAAGCACCATGGGAACATTCATCTCCTATGTATTTATAGAAGAGCATTCAGGACCAGATGATGATTTCATTACCACTATGCAAAGAGAGCTTATTTTAAAAACACCTTCTGCAGCTACAATGAAGGGAGGGAGCTTTAACGCGGCGCAGCAGAGGTGGACTTTCAGGGACAATGGGAAAAAAAATTACCTGGGGAATGTGCTTAAGCACATGGTCAAGTCACTCAAACAATGAAACACCTCATGCATTTTGTACATTTCCTTGCCAATGAGGGCTCTTTCCTCTGTTTTGCCTAGAGATATATGGAGCTGTAACAGAGTTCAGAAAGCCCCTGACAGCTGTGTGCTGCCATTCAGACCTGAAAGATTCCATGTTATGATAAAAATTAATGTACTCTGACATCCTCTGGGACTCCCTGGGCCCTGGGAATAGCTAATGAAGAAATACAACCTTGCCGGAGAACAGCACGCGGCTCTGGAGTTGAGGATTAATTCAGATGTGGTAGCCGTGTGGCCCCGTCTGTCATCAGCTGTAAAGCAAGTGGACCCTGGCGCCAAAGGGAGTCGGCACTGATTGGTTAGAATTATTTTCTGGGTCACGGGAGGTCAAATAAACAAAGAGCTTTACGAAATAATTGAGCCCAAGTTGGATTCAGCCTGTCACTTTGTGCTAATGCCCTCTTCTTAAACCAAACAAGGATCAACATCTTGGGTCTCTTGTTGGCTATGATAGGTGTGGACTGGAAAACTTCTCCCCAGGAGACCTGCTTCCTTAGTGATTACAAGACCACTGGGCATGTCCAATGGACACTCATTCAAGAGGGGCTCAGAAAGGGTCTTGGTGTTGAGCCTGGGAGGAATGCTGATTCCCAAAGAGATGCTTCACTGTCCCCACCAGCCTACCTTCCAACACCTTTAGCCTCCAAGTATCACCATGTCTTCCCAGAGGGCAGAATGAGAATAATGTTCATGGCAGCATTATTTACAGTAGCCAAAAAGTGGAAATAACACACATGTCCATCAACTGATGAATGAATAAACAAAATGTGCTCTATCCATATGACGGAATACTATTCAGCCATAAAAGGCAAGGAGGAACTGATCATGCTACAATGTGCATGAACCTTGAAAACATTATCCTAAGTGAAAGAAGCCGCTCACGAAAGACAACACATGGTGTGATTCCATCCATATGAAATGTCCAGAAAAAGCAAATTGGTAGAGAGAGAAAGATGAGTGCTTGCCTAGGGCTGGAGGGGTGGAAGGATGGGGAATGACCGCTAACCAGTACGGGGATGGGGTTTCTTTCTGGATGTGAACACAACTAAAAACCATCAGACCGTATACTTCAAGGTGGTGAATTTTCAAGTATGTAAATTAAACCTCTACTAAAAATAAAACTAACTTCCTGGGCTCTGAGAAGCCTGCTGTACATTCTCACGACGACTTAAGTGGCCACCATCCCACCCACACCCCCCCCGCGCCCCCTCCCCTGCCGGGCAGCTGTGGCTGACAGCTCTCCTGTCCCGTCCACTTTTCCCCACGCTTCCACCACGAAGGGAAACTGGGACTCAAGCAAGATAGAGGCAGTTCAGAGAAAATAAGGTTGCATTTCCTTTTTCAGACAATAGATAGGTTACACAAAGGTACATGATTTTAGTCTGTGACATTATTTCAGCCTATTATTAGAATTTTACCGTGTCAAGTTGAATTTATTTCTCCACATCCGAATTTTAGCCACTCTTTCAAAGATTAGGTTGAAATTTTTAAAAATCTGTTTCTTTCCTTGACATATTATTCACTATATTTTCTCTGACCTTATCATATTATTTTGCTGATTTACTATCTCCACTAAATGACTATGGAAAACCTTGAGGAAAAATGTATTAGAAACATTTTTTTCAAAAATATTTGAAGTATATCTTTATACACATACATATTTAATGTCTTTTCTATAGAACGCCTATCATTCTATTAAAAGTAAAAAATCAGAAGGTGATATTCTAAGATACAAACAGTGATAATAAAGGGGTAGTCATAGCGTATTCATGGATGAATATTTATGTTGTCTTAGATTTGCTTTAAAATAATCTAGCGGGCTTCCCTGGTGGCGCAGTGGTTAAGAATCCGCCTGCCAGTGCAGGGGACACGGGTTCGAGCCCTGGTCCGGGAAGATCCCACATGCCGCGGAGCAACTAAGCCAGTGCGCGACAACTACTGAGCCTGCGCTCTAGAGCCCGCGCTCCGCAACAAGAGAAGCCACTGCAACGAGAAGCACGCACACCGCAAGGAAGAGTAGCCCCCGCTCACCGCAACTAGAGAAAGCCCGCACACAGCAACGAAGACCCAATGCAGCCAAAAATAAAATTAATAAATTTATAAAAATAAAATAAAATAATCGAGCAAGAGAGGGGCTGAAGATTGAACAAAACTGACCATATGCAGATACTTACAGAAGATGGGTGAAAGGGATGGGAAGGTCCATTATACCTCTTTTCTTTCTTGTGTGTATTTGGAAAATGTCCCCAGAAAAAAATTTCAAGAAATAAAGACAAATTAAGGGAAGGCCAGGAAAATGGACAGTTTTCATGTTCACATTTACTCTTGTCCGTATTTTTTCAAACATTCTACAATGGGCATGTACTATCTCTGTGGTCACAGAACTTGTATAAAATAACATTTATACATAATGCCAAAATAAATACCCAAATAACAGCAATATAAGTACGTTTAACATCTGCTTGAAAAATCATAAAGGCAGTTAAACCTTTTAAAACAAAATAGAATGAAGGCCAATGTGATTGTATCAAAAACCACCCCCAAGAAGACACGCACAATGAGAAACGCAGGACGGGAAGCCACAGCGGGAACTGAATGGCAAAGCCCCCCTTCCGACGGGGCAGAAGGGGACGAGCCGCAAATAAATCAGAAGTGGACCTGATGCAAAACTCCACTCAGCTTGGAAAACCCGCCCACAGGATGAGAGAAAAAGACGAACTGCTTGGTGCAAGACACCTGAAGGTCAAACAGGCCTGAGGAGCCTGGGACTGAAATCTACTTTGGTACCTGGGTCTTTAAAGGTCACAGCAAGCTCTTCTCTAAGATTAACATGTGAAGCCTTCCCCCTGATAGAGAGGCAAGTCCTGCTTCAGAGCACAGCTGAGTCAGAGGAAGTTCTGGAAAGATTAGCAGAGTCGCATGATGGAACTGGGCTTCTACTATTGGAAAGACCCGAGCAGGAGCCTAGGGCATCACCATCCAGGACAAAGAATGACCAGGAAACGATGGTGAGTGATAGAGCTGGACAACAGCTGGTCCTCCCTGACTCCCGGTCCAGCGCTCAGTCCCCCTTACCCACTGCTCAGCTCCACGGGGCAACCCCACGCCTGCGCACCAGGGAAGGAAACCTAAGGTGTCTCCTTCTGTCCCCACCAAGAAGTGGTTTCTCCTCTCCATGACTGCAATGGGCTCAGATGACATGACAAAGCAACTGAAAAAAGAACTTCCCTGACTAATAGAGAGAAACCTTGTATTCTGTACTAAACATTTGACTGTAATTAAACGCCACTTTTACAAATACTTTAGATCTAAACGGCATTGCCTACTGTTTGATGAAGAGATGAGAATTACATGTAACTTTTCTGGAGAGTAATTTGCTTTCACAGATCAGAAGTAGAAAAAGATAGTCATATGCTTTGACCCCACAACTGCTCTTCTAAGAATTGATCCTAATAAGAGAGCCAAAAAGAGGTATGTGCAGGCCATCTTCATAGTGCTTATAATAGCAACAATAAAATTAGAAGGGACCTAGCAACCGATAATTCAACATCGGTTAAATGCTTTTACCTATATGCAACAGATTACTGGATTCCAGCTGATTCCACGCACAGCCAAGTTGGGAACCATGGTGACAGTCTCTTGGGAGTTTGCTGATCTTACATGAGAAATCCAGGCACTGCTCTCCTTTTAGCGGGAGACATTCCACCAAGATCCATTTCCCAAACTTCTATCACTGGTTGACTTACCTATTACTTGTACTTCTGAGACAACCTTTTTCTTCGTTCTATTTCTGGTTATCAACTATTGCCTAATGTCAGCTCAAATACCTGTTTGATTATGACTCAGTGACTGAACTATAACAGCCTATGAAGCTTAGAAGGCAAACTGAAGAACTTTGCCACTAATCGAGAGGACTCGTTTATATTTTGGGGGATGACAAGATATTGGGTATTTTCTCACAAAATGAAGAAAAAGAATGACTCACAACATTAAAAACACAGTGCAGTGACAAGTGGATCAACTAAAAATATAATCTTCCTCAGGGATTTTCAGCAGGCTGCCACAGTGGAGCACTGTTGATTTATTTCAAATGTATATTCAAGTTTTTAGGCTGACAAGAATTAGCTTCTCAACAATTTACTGGGGGAAAAAACAGACGGTTCCCAAGTTATTAAAATGCGATTTCAGTGTGGTTTAAGCACAACTTCCCAACAGGTCAATTACGTGAGAGGAGAATTCCGACATGACAATGGGGGTGGTTATTGGTACCAGGAGGAAAACCGAGCTGGATTCATTGGCCAAGCTGGGAAGTAGAATTCTGAACCACAGGCACTGAAATGGTTTTCTTCCGAGACTTATGTAACTCAAGAGTTCTCTGAGAGTCACCAAATGTTAACCCTAACATCACGGGTTTGCTGTGTCCATGGCTGTGTGGGTCAAAGAACAGCTTGGTGATGTGACCCAAGCCCACACCAGGTTAGAAGGGCAGTTGTATGTTATGTGCCTGAAATAACTATTATACAGGATGACCTTAAAATTTGTTTCCCAAGATTTACAAACGTATAATCTCCGTACCACCCAAGGAGGTACCAATTCAACAACTTTGAACGGCTGAGAATTGGTACCTTAAAAGCAAAGTTCAGATCACCAAATGGAACAATGTGTTTCCATTTTTGGCTTTCCTCCCTCGTTCCCTGCCCCCACCCACCCATCCACCTATCCATCCCCTTCCTTGAGTTTACTATATGGCAGTAAAGGTAACAATCGCCACGGATGATGATGATGACGACAAAAAAGACGGATGACGATGATGACGACAAAAAAGACGATACAACCTGAAAATGTATTAAATGTTTACTAGGTATCAGGTACTATGTTTTATAAACATTTTGTTATTTAATCCTTTCAACCACCCTGCAAGGGTATTACCATCACCTCCCACTTTCACTGATGAAGAAACTGAGGATCAGAGAGATTAAGGAATTTGCCAAGGTCACCATCTTAGTAATAAGGTGTGGAACAGGGATTCAGAGCTAAGACAAAGATGAATTGGCCAAGGTTTCTGCTTCTCTGGGGCTCAGTCTAACAAAGAAGAATCAATATAGAGAAAAGCGTCCCCAAAGTATTCCAAGCACGATGACTGGGTGTGTGGTCGATGCTCCGGAGTAAACGTATAGAGGTGATTGCAAATGCGAGTAAATAGCTGCCACCTCTGCTTATACAGACTCCATGGACAGACACCTTCCAGACACCTGGTAGAAAACAGTTCTGGGCACCTTAGTTGAGGGGATGAGCCTCTCTTCGACTGGGTTTGTTTACCTCTTTTAGGCATATTTCAGCAAAACAATTTCCTCTTGGTGATAGGATATGGCTGGAAGAAGCATCCTCCTCAACCTTGAAGTGACCTTAACAATTGTCCCAGCAGGCAGGCGTTGTCATCCACCTATTGCTGGGACAAATCTCCTTCAGAGGCAGTGAGTCTTACATGATGCATTTCCCAAATGAGACAGATCTTTCTGATTTCCCAAACTACCACCGAAGCTGAGCTCAGCTCAGCAGCACAGCAGATTTTGGACTAAGTTCTAGCCTCACCACCTACTAGCTGGCATGACCTGGGTCAAGGCCCTTCATCTCTGTAAGCCCTGATTTCTTGATCTATGAAATGTGGTTGATCATCGTATCAGGCTGAACCCTATGACACTGCCTTTCTTCTACAATTTTTGACCTACCCCCATGAAGTCCTTGTGGGGATAAAATGGGATGGCAGATGAGCGCTTAGCTGTGCATGACACATAATAAATAGGTGATAAATATTAACAATTACTATCATCATCATCACTTTATGGTTCCAAGTCCCAAGCGGGGCTTCAGTGTCTTCATTATTTAAATAATATCTGCTTGTCTTAGTTGACCTGCTTTCCCATATGGTGGTATTTCCACAACTCAGCACAGCACACTGTTCTACTCAAACTCTTATCTCTTCCCTCAGCCTCTAAGGAACACAGAGGGCTTTCTGCAGAGAACTGAAACGAACCATGCACACACATTGGCTATATATACTTATTTATCTGGACCAAACCTAACATAATCCAAAATGGAACATGTTTCTCATAGTGAGACAAGATGCTCTTCAAGTGAGTTATTGCGTTGGCCAAAAAGATCGTTTGGGTTTTTACTGACAAACCCGAATGAACTTTTTGGCCAACCCAATACGTTGCAAGGGACACGGGGTTCTAGTCCAAGGGTTAGCGAACCACAACCCCCCAGACCGAATCCCCAATCCAACTCACTTCCTGTCTTTGTAAATAAAGTTTTATTGGAACACGGCCTCGCCCAGTCACACATTATTGGTGGCTACTTTTGCATTACTGTGATTACTGTGGTCTCACTCTACACTCGAGAGGCACTCAACACTAGCTGAGTGGCTGCTACCGAGACCATCTAGCTCATAAAGGTCAAAATATTCGTATAGATATTTATATAAATATTTATTTATCTGATTCTTTTTATAGAAAAACTTTCTCAACTCATGGTCTAGTCCAGTGCTTTACGTGATCACTGTTGAACGCCAGCAACAAAGTTCAGATTCTTTGCTGGAGATGAAGACAAAACGCTGGCTATATATGCACTGGTGAGCTGGTGTGGGGGTGGGAGAAGGCAATCACAGAGTAATCGTATCTACTCTCCAAAGCCGGGTGTTTATTCTTCCTGGAAGGGAAGTTTTTTTGTGTGTGTCTTCAATTAACATACATCACTTTGATTTCCGGAAACATGATAGTGATGGCTGAACCTAGAATTCTGTTGGGAAATCAAAACTGTTTATTTTGCAAACATCGCTGTGGTTAATTCAAACACATTTTCACGTATTCCTTGGCAGTGATGACTTTTAAGGATGGCAAAAAGGCTCACTGAAGTTTTTTTTTTCCTAACAAATTTAATTGCAAAGTGGTCCTTAATTTATTTAACAATTATTCTTCTCCAGTAAGGATATGTTTTTGAAGATAGTCATCATTGTGTAAAGTTATCAAAAAATCCTTAAGCTTCATGAGTATTTTAAGCGAGAGAGAAGGCACAGGAGAAGGAAGATGGCAAATGGTTTAATTCCGATGTCTAGCCCAGTTCCTGGCACTGTTGTTAAGCACTGAATAAATAACAACATGAAGGGGAAAAAAAATTTAAATAAACCAAAAAAGGAGGGGAGAAGAGGCATACGGAGTGCTCCGGCATCCCAGAATACAGAGGTTAATGATTTTTACTGTGTCCCACTATACCTCACTTATTCAAAGCAGGCTGCCCTTCAGGCCAGTCAAATCATCTGGAAAGAAACCAAGGCAAACAACAGCAGCAATGGCAAAGGAAACAGAGTCAAGCCATTTGCTCTGAAAGAGAACTGTGAAGAATCCCTCAAGTCCATGTCTTTGTGAAGAATAACAAAGAACAGGGGAAAAAAATACTCAGTAGAGTACTAAGTACTCCGTGATCCTCAGTGGAACACCACTATAGGAACAATATTTCTGCTCGGTGCTTGTCATGCTTATAGCTTGTGGGCAACATGAAGCTCAAGTCCTCTGTGCCCTTGGTTGCGAGCAATCTCCAAGCTCATTCCTAGGCTCAATTTTTTAATGACTGTAAAGACTTCATGAGAGCCACACCTCCTCTGGGATCACATCTGATTAGTCCACTTTGATCCCCTTCCCCTGTTTAGATAGATCTCTTATTTGTATTGTATCATACTGCATGCATTTTTAAAAACCTCTCAAATCATTTTAGGATCAAGATAAGAACAAATGCACACACAGTCACAGGCACAGTGCACTGAGATGTGTCTAGTTTTTTCACGCGTCACAGCTTTTCTCCTCAACAACCCTGAAAAGTCTATGCAAGAATCTACTTTATGTAGACTTGGAAAGTGAGGCCCAGGGACACGGAGTGCCCAAGGCCACACAGCTAGTAAACAGTAGAGCTTGGATTTAAATCTAAGTTCAGTTGATCCCAAAAAACCCTGTTCTTTTCACTACACCAGAGCTTGGCACACTATGGCCGTTGGACATAACCAGCCCATTTCCAGCCTTTGTAAATAAAGTTTTATTGGAACACAGCCATGTTCATCCATTTAAATATTGTCCACGGCTGCTTTCATGCTACAAAGGCAGAGATGAGTAGTTGCAACAGAGATCTTATGGCCTGAAAAGTCTAACACATTTACTCTCTGGACCTATACAAAAAAGTCTGCTGACCCCTGCACTTTACTCTTTTGGGTTAGTATTTTTGTTTAATAAGGGATGACAGTACATAATCTGTTTTAGAAATATTTTTTAAAGAATTATATAAAAACATTTGATGCCTAAAGAGTTAAGTTTCAGAAGGCAAAACATTTACTTCAGATGGAAGCGTTCTTCCCTGATGTTTCTAGATACAGTAAATGTTTCACAATATGATTTTTTCCAATACCTCAAGGTGGAAAATCTATGGGAGGGGGAAAAAATTCACTTGTAGATTTTTAAAATTTTTTCTTAAGAAGTCATAATTAAGATCTAGATTTAGAGAGTTTATTACAGCTAAAATCTGCCCCTCTGGTTTTCTTTTCTTTTAGTTTTCATACTTCCTAGAAAAGCAAAGCAACATGATACTCTGTTAGGCAAACCAGAAATGGATTTCTCATGTTGAGCAAAGAGTAACACAGATACGTAGGCTAAAACATTATTCTTAAAATTGAGCTGAGGAGAAAAAGAAAGATTAAGCTGTAATTTACACATTGGTCTTCAGGGTAATTTATCCCTCAAAATTTAGAATTTATTTATAATTTATAGCCCACCCACTTCCAAAGAAGGATTTGAGACAGCAAGATTTGGAATAAGAATCCAAGAACATTAAATCTGGGATTAGTAGATTCTCAAAGTCCTGAACTTTCAAGTTCTGAAAGTAATTTAGTAAAAAGTGAAAATAAATAGTTTTGTTAAAGATTTCCCCCCTCAAATGTGTAAACAGTAAAGAGGGAATAGAAAAAGTATTCTTTCATTTTTTTTTTTTTTAAACATCACTATCCTACAGTATTTTTAAGTGAAATAAAGCTTAATTTCTTTAAATTATGCTGGAGACAGAAAGTTGAAAGGAGAAAGCAGAAATCCACGACCAAAAATGAAGTTCTAGAAATCTTTAGATCCATGTTATTTTAATATGATCTTACTACCAATTTCAATTAATTTTCATGATGAATCCAAGCCCTTGGTCAATATTGTAAGAGCTGATTGGTAACCGAGATCCAAGCAATAAATTTTCTACATTATGTGCCACCACCAACTTTTCAACTTCCAGGATTGGAATCCAGATGTCCATTATTTCAGGAGTATACAGGACGCAAACTATAAAACAGTATCTGATAAAGGAAAAAATATTTACAGAGCTCAAGAAGCTCTTGAACTGCTGTTCCAGGCCCTGTTCAAAATGAGTGATTTTCGGTAAACTAAGCAGCTAGAACTAGGGATGAAATTGTGCAGCAGTATCACAAACAACATACTGCTGCTGCAGAGCCCATTACAGAAAATCCCGGCACTTGGTCTGAATGATTAGTAAGGGTCCCAGCTCTTCATACTCTGATGGATACCTCAGCCTGCCAGGCAGCGTGGAGTCTGGCTGCTCTCCAGGACTGCAGTTTCCACAAAAATATCCTTCAAAACTCAGTTTGGTTGGGACTTACCACAGGCTTTGGTTTGGAACTTTCCAGTAATGCCCAAAATAATTCGACCTGAGACACACTGGCCGACCACCACCACTGATGTTGGGGAGGACTGTCTGAAAGCAGACTGAGGCTTCCTGGGCTGACCACCCAGAAGAGTGAGTGGAGCAGAACAGAAGAAATGGATGAAAGAGGGGGTGGGCAAAGAGAGAGCGGGCACAGGAATGGGTTGGTCAGGGCGGGCAGAGCCTTAAGGAAAAGCTTTAGCAAGCAGGCACGCGCGTCCTCCTGATGGAAGACTACACCACCACCGACCGAGTATTCTTGCCAAAAAATGAAACAGGAATTTGACCAAGCCTCTAGAGTCAGCTACCTTTTCACGGGAAACGTAGAAGACAAAAGAACAAGTTAAAGGACACCACAGGGATGCAGTCACTGAAGTACAGACCACAGAAAACTCCAGAGGACACACTGGTTCTTGAAACAAATATGTTGCATTAAAATTTTTTTGTAAGAAATTTAGAGAGGGAGGGAAAACCTATAGGTTAAAATGCATTGACCTTATTTGATTCCGGATTTAAACAAACTTTAAGAGAGAGAGAGAATAGAAATACTTATTGTCTTAAATGGTGTTAAGCCACTAAATTTGAGTAACTTGGTTCTCAGCAATTCATACCAATCCAGAAATCCACACTGAAGAAAACGCCTGAAGGGTGAGGTGCAACGAAAAGAGGGGTCGTTGTGGATTCAGACAGACTTGGGTTCGAATTTGGGATCCACCACTTGCTAAAGTTGGGACTGTGAGTTGGCCTCTCTGTGAAAAGCTGGAGCCTTTCCATTTGAAACAGAGATAAAAATGACTAAAAATGCCTGGGGTTATTGTAAGGAATTACAGAGAGAGCACATGAATAGGTGCTCAGCACGTTGCCTTGCACGGAATACACAGAAAGTCGAAAAGGAGCTATGATTTGTATAATCACTGTTAGCGGTGCTCATTCGGAAACGACTCAGTCCCCACCCCGTGCCACCAACCACCCCCGGCCCCTCCAAAATAAAGGAAGAAGAAGAAATCCCAGAAGAGGCTGAATCTACATCCCCTCCTGGTAGAAGGCGGATAGAGGGCGGCCCGGCCTTTCAGTGAGCTAGATCTTCCAACAAGGTTTGCATTTACATCTGTTTCTACCTTTTCAGGTCTCGGGCTGTACACGCTGCTGCCCCAGCCCAGGTGTGGGGAGACACACCTGGGCTGGGGCGTGAACCGAGGGGATACACAAGGTAAAAAGAGCCGGGTCATACTTCCGCTGTGCTCGCAGACAGGCTTCAGAACAGCATTCCACGTGGTGGCATCCAGATGGCATTTCAGGGTAAGAGTTTTTCCTCACCTCAGTCCAACGGCATCAAAAGGGATGGGTTCGGAACTGGCAGCCTTTCTTTCATTCGTCATTATGTTTTACACACAAGGAAATTTTGATGCCGAAAGATGGGAGGGGATGACGAGCAAAGAGTGACACGTGTTTTTTTTTTGGCAGCTCAGTCACCAGCACCTAAACTCACCTCTGACAGTTCTCAGAATCTACAGACCTGTAAGGACTGAACTGTCAGCTACCTATCCAGGAGAGATTTCACTTTGGCAGTGTTTCAAAAGGAAAGTCGCTCGCGTCTTTTATGCGTATTTTCACTACCACGCTATTTCTCTAAGCCCATGAAAAATGCTGGACTCTCGAGAGACGGATAAAAGGAGGTTTGTGGTACAGGGTTGGCTAAGAGGAAAATCGCCTTTGTTTCTGAACCTAGGAGTACAAAAATTCAGAGTCGTTTGCTAAAATCTAGAATTAGGGCAAAATGGCTGCTAGCTTTTCTCCAAGAGTTTGGGCTTGTTGATTACAGAAGGCAGCTGGATTTGATGATTTCTGAATTACTTAACGGTTAAAAACTAATGGTCCCGTTAAGACTTGGAAGATAGTCCTATTATGTAACAGTTGGCTCTCCTCGGCTAAATGGTTCCCTTCCAATGTGGTCTGACACCAGGACTGCAGGAAGCATGAAGAGGCAGTGCATCTCAGCTCCCACTAGCGCAGCATGGTGTCAAGGAGAAAGCGGAGAGTCACAACGGATGAAAATCCTACATCTGCCACCAGCCTGCCAAGTGACCCTGTGAAAGTCACTCACTCTCTCTGATCTCGGTTTCTGGCACATTAAGAACGACAGACAGTGCAGCGTGCTGGCTGAGGAGGGGGGCCCAGGCATGCCCGACTGCACGGGATCTCAGCCCCTCTGCTCCCTGGCCACGTGCCTTCAGATAACTCACCCTCCCTGGTCTCATTTTCCTCATCTGTGTGATAGACATAATGACAGCGCCCACCCCGAGGGTTGCTTTGAGGATTAAATCAGAAAAAGCACGCAAAGGGTTCTGGGTATGGGGCTCATAATAGGCACTCAATAAATGAGCTATTACTGCTGCTGCGGCGGTGGTTATTATTATTCGCTCCCAAACACCCACAAAAATATGAGGTTGAGGAGAGTCAGTCACTAGCAGGAAGACACTGCCTGCTGGCTGGCCACTGAGACAATGGCTCGTGTGAGGTCAACTGGGCTTCCGCCGGCCACCACTCTCTTCCCAGAGCCGAGAAGAGAGCCTGGGGCTTTGGAGGCACGTGTTAAATGCGTGTTAAGTGGATGAACAAGCGGATAAATGAATCAGGAAGGGATAAAAGAGCAAATGTCTTAAGAGCTGCTGCTCTATCCTGACGAGAGGTTCTCGGAGAGCACTGTCACGGGCTCGCAGCTACCAAACGCTGCCGAGAGCGCACGCAGTAGGGCTCGCCTAGGTCTGCTGGCTGCATGTGGACGGTACCCAACTGTTCCTAGGAGCGCAGGGCCGGCACCTAAGGGGATGGTGCAGCTCCCACTACAGGCTCTGAGTTCACATTTCAACCTCAAGGACTCAGGCTACGGGCTTGCTCCAGAAAGGGCTTTAGAGAACAGGCCTCTCAACAGTCTCAAACAACAGAGTGAAAGACTAAGGGAGAAATGAGAAGAACTGGCTACTGGACAGCACTGAGGGGTCAGATCGACATCGTACCACCTGAATATCTGGTTTAAGATACCTCCCCTTACACCCATCATCTGCGTGGAGAACTATAAAACCAACGACCCCGACAGAGGCGAACCCCCAGACAGTTTGTCATTTTATCAGCGTTCTCCAAATTCAGCCACTCAGTGCCCCTTTTGGAACTGTTTTATCCTTGGCACCTCCTGGACCATTATTAACTTAATCCCTGTGTTTAAATCAACTCACTGAAAAAGAAAAATTAAATGAAGTTATTTGTTAAAGAAATTTAAACCACTGTGTTAAACGAGAAACCAGTATTGCTTGCCCTAAATAATATGAGGGAACTGTAAAAATAAACACTTGGAAACAAAATATTGTAATGAAAATGAAGCTAACCACCACTGCTTTCCTCAGCTCTGGCTCTGAGGGCCGCTCTCCCTGTTAGAAAGATGTTGGCATGTGATGGCAAAAAAATCTGCCGGTCCCTAGCGAAGGCTTCCACCTTCAGGCATTTTGCAAGTCTGAGAAAGAAGAGGGAATAAAAAGGAGGAAGTTTCTCATGATGTGAGTCCACGCTTTTGGAACCACATTCACGCACCACGTAAAATCACCGCAGGTTTGCGACACAGCAGAACCTTCTTGCTGTGCTCTGACGTTCAGCCCCCTTGCAGGACTGGAGAGCCGACCTTACTCGTTTCTGAGTGCAATTAAAATACACTTTTCCTCGATTCTGGGAGGCACTGCAAAAATATCTGTAATCAGGATGCAGCTTACAATCGGGTGGCTTTTATGAGCCACTTTTACTGCTGCTTGGTACCGTCTTTTCCTTTTTATCTGGGAGGCTGTTATGAGATTGATGATGCGTCTCAAAATGAGGGTGACTCAGAGTCAAGAAAATACGGTACACCTTCACTGGGCCAATATAAATGAGCCTCCCGTCTGGACGCCAAGACAACACAATAGCCTTCCGGCCTCCCCATTGTGTTCATCTGATAAAGACATTACAATAGCAAGATATTATGATCTATAACCCTCCACTGGAACACTCACAAATTCTTGGCCTTGAACGCTTGAGCAAAATGCTGCACGCTGTGGAGCAGAGCGAGGTCCAGGGTCATTGCTTCTACCTTGGCTTTATGCTGGAACAAGAGAAAATAAAAAGAAATTATAAATAACAGCAAGTTTAGTTCATGGTATCAAGTTACAGTAAATGTGTTATGGAACATGTCAGAATTCCCCTGTTTAATATTAGACGCCCAGAGAGAATATAAATCATCGGAATGAATGGAAGAACGGGGCGTTTTACTGCCAAGTTGAGGGAGGATGGGAGGCTGGGACTCTGCTGAAACTCCATGCCGGGGGGTTGTGCTGTTTGACTCAGCGCACAAAACAGGGTCCTAAGGGTCCTCGGGCTCACATAGCTCCTCTCAATGTGCCTCCTAAAAAAACTGTAATGATAGGGCAACACCAGGACAAAGCCTGGCTCCTGCAAGAACTCTGGAGACCACATGTTAATCTCAAAAGCTGCCCTCTGGTTCTGAAATGATTCCACCAAGCCTGCATGAAAAATGAGAGAAAATTCATGCACAGAAAGTACAAACGCAGGCAAAACTCGTTTATATCAACGGAGCCTGACTGCTCAACACCCCCCTGGTTTAGTAACCCTGTGAACCCTATAGATGAGCAGGGCACATACGGATGGCAGTAATGATGCTATTAATGAGGCCATTAATGTCTACGCTGAGCCGATGGTGGGTGGGCACTTACAGGCATCATCTCGTTTCATCCTCAGGACAACTGAAGGATAGGTTTGTAGTTTGCCTGTTTTACAATGAGGCATCTTCTAAGAGATTGCAGAGCTAAGAAGTGTGGACGGCAAGACCTCAAGTCAGTCTGACACTGGCTGGAGCCCAAGTGCCCTCCTGGAGAGACACCAAAAGGATTGCAGGGGTCAGGATCTGAAGCCACCCTGGTCCACTGCAGGGCCTCCTAGCACACTTCTGGAAAGATCAGGGCTGCCTTGTATTTATAGAACCCGCCCAATTTTTGAGTCTGGCTGGACTTTGGAGTGTGAGCTGAAATGCTATCACTTCTTAGACGTCCCTCCGCTGAAGGACAGACTGCCAGGCCACCTGCCTGTTCAGGTAAACAGATCCCCATAAAACGAACGGTGAGCTTGGGAATTCTTGTCTAGACTGCGATGTTAAAGTAAGACTATGGAGACTAACACGATACTCGAATATTATGAAGGGGGATGCAAACGGCACCGCTGGGGACGTCCTCCACCCGAATGGACGCAAACTGTGCTGAGAAGCGTCGTGTGTCTACGGCAGTTCACCTCTGCCGCCTAGGTCCTGGGCTCCGACCCAAGTCCCAGGCCTCGAACAATGAATATCAGGCAGAGGCAGCAGGAAAGCACACTGACTTTGGGCCATGTAACCTTTCTGAGCCTCAGTTCCCTCATCTGTAAATGTGAATATTATCTACTCTCAGAGTTGTGAGATTAAGTGTAAAGCATCTAACATCCAGCCTTGAAGAGAGAAAGTATTTCATCAGTTTAACGAGGAGGAGATAAGATGCCCGTGGTGACAAATTCTTCCCCTGAGGCCACTGTGTAGTAAACCATGGTTCGGGTGGGCTACAGAGCAGCAAGGTGGATGAAACGACGTTGAAAGCAAGCAACGGTGCCCCCCGAAGACCACATCGGACCAAATCGCTGTTGGCTCTTGGAGGATCCAGGTCCTGCCTACTAACAGAGCCCAGTTTTAGGGAAAGGGCGTAGAGAGGGATTCAGTGACCTCCCCAAACCCCAAGAGCTTATCAGTGGCAAAGGCAAGTTGGCCAAAGAAGATTTAAATTCCTCAGGTAACAGCGGCGGATGCTCAAACCTGCAGATTTTGGAAGAAGGAGAAGTGTTGAACCTGATGCAGGAAAAGGGGAAGTGCCAACACATGGGTTCTGTTAGGGAAATATTGCACCTGGAGGGTCCAGGTAAGGCAGGGCCACGCCCCTCATCCTAGAGGGAGGGAAACTGCCCCCAGGAGAAGAGGATGCACCTGAGGGATACTGTACCCCATGCAGAGCGCTTGGGTCTCCAGATGGGGAGCAAAACCCCACCTGCTTTCTGTCTGCATGACGGATATTTATCTGTGGCTAAAATCTCTTCTGAGTGGGAAGTCTGCTAATGGCTAACTTTTCTTCCCCATAGATTCTTATACCTCCTAAATGCTCAACTACCCAATCTGATGTTCAGAGTTAGCGAATAAGGTGGCCTTTCACCCTCATCCTGCCTGCTCCGGCCCCAGCCTCTCCTGGCACAGAGCATGACACTCACCGCCAGCACAGAATCTTACAGAACTTTGAATGGATCACAAGAGGAAAGTCAACTATTTAATCTATTAAGGAAGGGGTGGTAAAGACATTGCTCCTCTCAGCCGAGCCCCCGACGGAAACCCCAAGGGATACGCTGGCTACATATTAGAAAAATGGATGTTCATTCTTCCCCCATAAAACAGGGAGAACATTCCCAGATGGTGACCCCCAAAGCAATATTTCCAATGAAAATGATGGCGCAGCCAAGTGGGCCAGTACATTCTTCTAAATGTGCAGCTTACACGTGGTAAGCTGTCTTTTGGTCCTCCCCCTTCACTTGAAGATAAAGCACAGGGCTGCCACTACCAATAAGAACAAAATCAGACCATACACATCCAGGGGGAACAAGGGGTCACAAGCCATCAAGTAGTTCAACAGACGAATCCACAGGCTGTGTGTTACTAGGCTCCTGGGGACGGTGGTTCAAGTCCACACGCAATTACTCAGGTAACTCTCCTGCCCTCGGTATCAGGTTTCCTGTTTCTGCTACTGACCCTGAGAAACGCAGAGAAACTGTGTGCGCAATGCAGTTAAGTCCAGTGAAGGAACAACACAGCTTTTAGAATTAAGGTGTGTGTATGCGTTGATGTGTGTGTGTGTTGGGGCGTTTGCTCTTCTGATTGGCTGACAAACTTACGTGATAGAAATGTTTATCTTGGGACATGCTCTAAATGAGAAGGCAGGGGCTGACGCACTGCAAACAGAAAGCATTTCTGAGGGATAAACTGCTGATTGCTAGGTGAAAGCAAGAGGCCCCATCTGCCAATGTGAGCTTTCCCGCTGAGTCTGACTAAGAACCTGGGACTCACCACAGTTCACTTTCTTGGTATACCTCACTTTTGCTGCTGTTGTTGTCGTTAACTTTAATTTGGAACGAATTACAGACTCACAAGAAGTGGCAAAAATAGTAGTGAGAGTGCCCACGTACCCGTCTCCTAGCATCCGCCCAAGGGGGCATCGTATCCAAGTATATAGCACATTACCAAATTAGAAAATCGACACAGTCACAGTGTAATTTATTAGACGGCAGACATTACTTGGATTTCACCAGTTCCGGGATGCACTCAGTTCCATATACTTGGAATATCTGTGTGTATAGTTCTACGACATTTTATCACATGCACAGATTCAAGATACAGAACTATTCCATCACCACTAAAGAACCGCTGGGTTTTTTATTAAGATGTTAAATCAGCATATGCCGCTCAGGACGTGAAAAGTTCAGGCCTGTTTGGCCAGAGTGTGCTCTCTGGATTGGCAACAGACGCCCATATACAAAGTCCTAGCTTAAAACGCTTTTGTAGCTTGGAATGGCCAACAAGATATGCTCCTAATTCCTTAGTGTGGCTCACACAAGTGCCTCTGTATTCATCAGGATGAGCTTCAGTAAGGAACAGCCCCCAAACCTCAATGTCTTAAGACAACAGAGGATTATTACTTGCTCACACTTCAGGCCCATCTCATGTCAGTGGGGTCCTGTTCGTTGTTGCTGGCCAGGGGCCCCATCAGGTGGAGCCTCCACCCTCTGTAACATCACCAGCCTCTACAGCGTGGGGAAGAGAATGTGACGAGGTGCACGTGGAATGTCACAGGCTTCCACCCAGTGGTGACACGTGTCACTTGTGCTCACGTTTTGTTGGCAGAGCAAGTGTTGTGGCTGTGCTTAGCTTCGAAAAGGTGCAACCCTCCCTATGCCCAGCAAGAACAGAAATGCAAACATATACACAATGAATAACGGTAACGACTAACACTCAGTCCATGATTTTGCCCCATCAACCTCTCTAGGCTCATTTCAGGCCACTTCCTGCTTCATGCTTTCCATTAATGACAGAAAAATTTAGAAATGACAGATGAACATGGACAAAAAAAGCACCACCCCAATATTAACTGTTAGCTTTCCATAGGTCCCTCCCCTCTTCCCTTCGTCTCTATCTATCCATCTAACCAGCCAGCCAGCCAACCGTCCATCCACTTAGCTTTGGTTAACAGAAACAACTTCTTACTAGAACTTTGAATCTTTATAAAATGCCTCTCTCTACCCTTCCCCAAATCCTCACCCTTCTCTTTAATCACACCAGTACACAAATTTATCATCTCAGGCAAAATAGGAATGTAAATTTATTTTAAATTATGTATACAGATGCTGGCACCCATCGTTTTAAAAGAGAACTGCACAGGTGGCATTCCACACAGGAAGCATCAGGCAACGTCTAAGTAGTTGAGAAGCCCACCTGCTCCCAACACCCCAGGCTCAGCCAGAAAGACACAGTAATGAAGCAACCCACACATTCTTCTTCCATTTCCCTGTAAGTCAGGGCATGCTCAGTGGCAGAACAGTCCACCGACACTCTCAATAGACCAGGTCTTCTTGGTTTGTTCTTTATTAAGTTCAGAAAACCTGGCTTAGTGATTCAGGAGTCTGCAAATGCAGAATCGAAGGGGTTCTTGCTGTTGTTACGCAACGGGGATCTCTCATACCGTTTTACGACTATAAATTAGCCAAGTATGACTCAGATGTGATACTGCCTGAAACCAAAGGAACCATATAGGGACTGTGCGGTATTTAAAGGGAGAAGTGGGAAGATGTTGTCATCCACAGGAGACGGCAGAGTTGGGATGACCCGGAGCCACAGACCAGCATGACCACAGTGCTGACGGTGTGACTTCAGGGGAGCTGTGTGACTGCTCTGGGCCTTAGCACCCATGCCAAAATGTGCATTTGCCTCGCATGATTAGGGTAAAGATTAGGTATGATGTATATAAGACATGGGGCACATAAATAATAATAATTATTTGTAAGGCCACTGCTAAAATGTGATGTCCATTGTTTGTTTTTCAATCATAAAGCATATTAGCAATTGCAGTCTCCCCTCTTTATTTCACAAATTTATCTTAAGTAGCTCAAAGTATGAACAGCAGCTCTGTGATGGAGGATGGATGACACATGACCCCAGAGCAGGAGGAAGGAGGATCACTGCATCCCCCAGAGGCCAGGGTACCCCAGTTTCCAAACTCAGTAAGTGTTCTGAACCTGAAAGGTGTTAAGACCATGGTGAAGGCCATGGACTCAAGTTGGACCTCCTGGGTCTAAATCCCACTTCTAGCACTTACCAACTGGGCAAGTTACTTCTTGTGCAATCAGTTTTCTCTTCCGTAAAAAGGAAATAAGAGCACCTGCTTTATCAGGAAATGAGGTGATATATGTAAAATCCTTAGAATAGCGCCTGATACCTGAGAAGTATTCTACAACTGTTACCACACCAAGGCCAATCCCAGGGGAAACCACCAGATCTGGAATAGCCTCATACAGAGGCAGCATGCTGTCCTGCTCCTGGTCCACAATAAGAGAGACAATATTTACAAGACTGAACTCATTCACTCATTCATTCACTAACTCTGCCTCTAAAGGTAAACATATATTCCAAAGATCCCATCTCCTTTACTTCTTTTCTTTTATTCCCCATCATTGCAACACCACGTAAGAGGAAATATCTCACACCCATAATCCGCTTACCATCAATGGAAGAACAAAAAAGGTAACATCTAATGGTAATAGGCCTTTGGAAAGCTGTATATAAATAATTTCAAGCGACCAAGCATATTTTAAAAACAGATTATTCCTTAAAAACCATTATTAATTGTAAACTGACTATGAATTAGCTAGAGTGTATCAATGACTTTTCTCCACTATCCCGTAATGAACCAGAAGTAGCTGGTCTGGGAACCAAGCTGTTGTGTGTGATGGGACCTCACAGTGAACTCAGGTGGGCACACTTCAAAATACTCTCATCTAGTCCAGGAGTCCTGTTTCCTCCACTCAGCTGGACCAAAGCATCCCCACTGCACTCTTCCTGCTCAATCCTAGCCTAGCGGAAGGTAAGATCAGCTCTTCCTCCTGTTATGATACAAGCGCCACCTGTGAGCTGGTCAAAAAGAAGAGCACACGGTAACAATTGTTGGAGATGGAAGGATAGAGAAACCCAGATGAATGAATGGGAGCAGGGAGCCCAGCCTCCAACACACCCAGAGGAAATTCTCTTTTAGCGGATGGGGACTCACCCTATGGAACCACAGGGGTGAGACTGACCATGGACCGTGAAGGTGCCAATCTATGTGAATTTGATGGGTGTGCGCCTACCCTCTCTTACACTTAGAGAAGAGTTTGCTTCAGAGTTTCCCTGAAAAAAAGCTCTCACGTACATATATTTATGGATAACCAGAGCCAAAAGAATAATGAGCATCTATGACATGCTTGGCATTTATTTTTCATTAAAGAGTCATAGGGAGAAGTCTTTTGAAGTATCTATCATTTCCCCCATTTCACAGACTAGAAGACAGAGGCTGGTATGGTTTAAGTGGCACAGCCTAGTCAGACACAGATCCAGGTTCCCAACTGGCTGGGGTGGTTCCAGTGCTCGTGTCTTCACTGGAGTACCACACCGCGCTGAAGCCCTGTCCTCATATTCTTCAACAGATGACACTGAGACGCTATGAAGAAATTAACATCCTCTATGTATTCTTGTTTGTGTCTATTTTACATCATATTTATCTCATACACTTCAAATTTACAAGAGAAGCCTAGTGCTGAAAGAGAAAATGTAACCAAGGCAATAATCTACGTTCAGAGCTTATTGCTAATGGCATCCTGCAAATTCTAATCCAATGGGCCCTAACTGCATTATGCTGATGCCTCTCACCCTTCCACTTTATACACACTTGGTCCTGACTTTACGTTCTGAAACCTTAAATAGAGGAGTTGTCACATTTACAACAGCAGGAGACACTGGTGCTGAGCACGTTATTGACATGACAGTATTCACTGAACTACAATACAGACCGAACTACACTGGTTTCATAATTCACCAACATCCTATGCGGGACTTCAAAACGCTAATTTCTCCAGTATCTTTTAAGTGATGTTAATGGTGGCCACGGGTGGCGGCATCTTCGCTGGGAAACGCAGGAGTAGATAGAGACTTGCATCTCCTTTCAGCTCTTGTACCTCTCAGGAGAATAACCCAAACCAGCCTCGTGAGTGAGTCTGAAGGGGAGTTTGCCCAATCTTGGACAAGCCTAAAGATTAAAAGGACGTACTGATAAACGCTCTTTCTGAAAAAAGCATTTCTCCCCAAGGAGAAAGCAGAGTTTAAAGAGTCTCTTTTACAGCTCTACACACCTGTACCAATCTGTATACCACTGTGCCTTTAACAAGGAAAATCCTCTTCGGGAAGAGTCCAATTTCGAAATAGGGAACCAAACCAAAAATGATCCTTAGCAAACCCCTGGATTTTTTCTTACAGCCTTGAAGGAGAGGGGCTGATTTCGTCATTCCTGACTTTCAGATCAACCATCAGGCAGCAACCTTCACTCCTGAGCCCTCACAACTGCCCTTCAACTCTGCCCTCCCCACTAAATTCGTAAACATCCCTAATAAGAAAATTATGACAACACTTTCTTCATTATATACAGGTCAGAATTTCTGCCTTGGGTTGCTGGAACTCAATTTGCAAAATAACTGTATCAATATCTACAGGTAATTGTGAGGCTGATTCAAGGAGAAATTGCACCGGATAACAGCTCATTTAATTTGGTGTATGAGTTAACGCACCACGTAAAGCAAAACTATTAAAAATGCTTAGACGGTAATAGGCAATATTTTGCACTCTGGATAAAAAAATGCTTATCTTGCCAGAAACTAACAAGAGAGTGAAAATATTCGAAAACCTTCCAACTTCCCTCTATGCGACGTATTCACTTTGCAGCTTAAAAACAGTGTAAGGAAGGACAGCAAATGGCAGGGGAGTTTGGCAGTCAACGTGATCGGACATTTACGCCTTGCTATTGACGAAAGAGCCTTTTTTTCATAGTGAATTTTTCATTCTAATGTAAGTGATGATTTACATTAACTATAGGTAAGGCATGGTTACATTTTCCTGAAGGATTGCAGGCAAGTAAAGACTAGTACAATAAGTCGAAGCGTAAAAGCTTTCTCTGTCATGTTATTTATTATAATGGCACATAAAATAGCTGAAGTAAATAATAGATGACTAAAGGTAAATTCATATGATAAAGAATCCTTCAGTAGACACCATTACTTTTGACTGTTCTAGTTTTATACACAGTTGAAGACTCTTAATAAACAGGCCCTATATCTTACATAAGCGTTGGAAACATCAACGATGTGCTTTAAAGGCAACAGACTGGACATCAGCTAATTTACTGTATAATTAGATCCTCAACAGGAACAGTCTATATATTTTGAATATTTAATAGGTGGGTTCCTTAATGAAACTTGTTAAGGAAGGGGCACTGGAAGTCCCTTCTTTGGGGAAGTTGCTGATAAAAGAAAAATCAGTGATCCCCACCCCCCCGAGATTCAGAACGGTGTATAGCTTAAAACACAGAGATGCGGGACCTGTTGATTATCTGGTGACAGGTCAATGGTGGTTAGTTAAATTGACTAGAGAGAGACAAACAAGATTTGTCTGCTCTGGTTGAAAGGCTTCTGAATTCCACCTGAAGGACCTGTGAAGCCTGAAAGATGCTCAGATGGAGAGAGACGATCTTCATTACGACCCTTAGGATGGAGAGGAACATACACTAACCAGTGTCTGCCTCAGGGGTTCTCACCCAGGGACATGCCACCCCCGGGGGACATCCGGCAAGGTCTGGAGACATTTCTGGTAGTCACAACTGGTTGGGGGGTGGGGGGCTACTGGTACCTAGTGGGTAGAGGCCAGGGATGCTGCTGAACATCCTACAACTGCCCCCAGATGGCAACGGCGCCGAGGGTGCATGTGTGAGTTTAGCGAGAGGAACCGTGATTCACTTAAGTGGGCTTCAGCGACTTAAATTTATCCTTATTTATAAAAATAAAACTGGCTCACTAATGAAAGTATAAATAATACAGAAGTGGATAATGTATCAAGTGAAAATATCTCCGGAATCCCGCTGCCCCAAGATAAACAGAGTGACAGTGATGCAAGTCCTTCCAGAGTACATTTTCTGCACATGTAAAAACACTGGGCCATGATACATTTCTACAAACATAGTATCGTACTTCATGGGTTATTATATAATCTGGTTTTTCCCAGTTAACACATAATTGAATACGTCTAAATAGACTCCACCCACATTCTTTCCAACCCGTAGGTTTAGCCCATTGTAGGGGCTGTTCAAGAATTTATCAAAAACTGAGCCCCTTTAGATTCCTCAGCACTCCTCCACACCCTTCACTAGCTTTGTGAACGTTTTACTTAAATTCCCGATGCCTGACCTTCCTTACCCGTAAAAATAGAAATAATAGCAGAACCTCGTCCTGGGGATTACTGTGAGAATTCAATGAGATAATAACCATGGAAAGCACCTTAAACAGAGATGCTCTAAGTGTTAACTACTGCTGTTGTTGTAATTAATATTATTTTACGTAGTTTCAAGGTTTTTGTTACTAAAAGCAATGCTGCAATACCTATGTTTCGTAATAAATGATTTTTTTTTCTAGAGGATAAGTTCCTGGAAGTAGCATTGCTAGGTCAAGAGATATCTACATTTTAAACTTTGATAGATTTTTTACTGGGTGTCCTCCTAAAAGGTTATATCAATTTCTATTCCCAAGAACACTGCAGGAGACTATGAAAGAAAACCAAAACAACCAATAATTCACACTGACAGTTAAAGTAAATTAAAATGCACAGTCTTATATCTGTCTCTGATTCCTGGTACAAAGTGAGTGGCACAGAGTAGGTTTTCAAGACAGGCTTTAATTTATAAAATGAATGAATGAATATATAACACACCACCAAACTTGGGACAAATTTGTAAGTAGAAGTAAAAGCATGTTAGTGATGTTGGCAACAGTGATTTCCCATAAGCCATTTAGAAAGTCAGGCTTTCCTCCTGGTGCATCAGAATGGCTGGCTGAGGGCCTGCCTCTCAGAAATTGGCCGCACCGCATGATGACAGATGTGAGCCTGGTATGCAGAGCATGCAGTAAACATGTAATAGTATCATCACGCTTGGGGACTGACCACGACAGTTATTTTTAATTTATGGATGAATTGAAAGAGAGAAATCTTTCAGAGGTTCTGCAGAAGCCAAGCAGGATATTCAACAGATAAACTAGAAAAGATTAAGAGTATATGTGCTTCCAAGAGAAATGAGGTTTCCTGCTTAAGTGGCATCGCCTAAGAAGCCTCTAATAAGTTCCAACGAAAACACCCAGAAAGGAAGGAAAGCTGAGAACTCAACATAATACGCACACACACACACAAGTCACAGTCAAGTTATCCCCAAATGTTGTGCACCTTTTACATTAGCTACAAGACCAAATAAATTACTCTTAAAAAGTAATTGAAGACAGAATTGAAACAACAATAACAAAGAAGAGGTTTTTTCTTGGGGGGGGGCGGCGGGGCAGGGGTTTCATCGAGCCATTAAATCATGTATGGCCTGGTTTTGCTGGTTAAAATGATAGAGACAGTAAACAGTTTTATACTAAGTAAGAGAAAATTTAGATATGTATGTGAAAATTTCCAGAAGAAAGAAAAATATCAGAAGAGAGGGAGGGAAAAGAAAAGGGGAGGAAGGGGAGGGAGAGGACTAGGACAGGAGGGGAGGGGAGGGGGAGGGGAGGGGAGGGGAGGGGGAGGGGGAGGGGAGGGGGAGGGGAGGGGAGGGGAGGGGGAGGGGAGGGGAGGGGGAGGGGAGGGGAGGGGGAGGGGAGGGAGGAGGAGGAAGAAGAATAAAGTAAGTTAGTTTTTAGCTTCCAAACCAGCAGTAGCAGGATTAAAAAAAAAAAAAAAAAAGATGCATGGGGTACACTGGATATAAAGGAACTGGATAAATGCAAAAATAATATACAAAAAAGAATTAAAAATTAATAATAAAGGAAAACACTTGGACACTTGGTAGAGAGGAAACACAAAACTAAATTCATAAATTAGTACAGGTATATACATAATCACAAGAAATAAAAATGGACTTAAATTCACACGTTAAAGGCAGAAACCAACTAGAATTTAAGAATCACCTCTACGGTGTATAAATAGTGTGGATATAGAGAACCAGCACCTCTCAAACCAGTCCTCCCTGGTCCCTAGTATGCGGCTGTGCTGAGAAGAGACCGATCAGGCAGGAACTACAATTCCCAGCCTGCGGTGTGGTGGGGGCGGGGCCTCTAGTTTTCCACCAATGGCCTGTGAGTAGAAGAGTGTGCCGCTCCTGGGCTACTCCTCATGTGAAATGGGTTCCCTACATTCTTTCTCCTTCCACATGATGGATGTAGATTATAATGATTTCCTCGGAGACAGTAAGGCCACTAGATGAAAGGAGCTTCGATACTTTATTCACTAAATGGGCCACAGCCCCCTGTCAGTCGGGGGCACCCGATGTGGATCTGTGTCATACACTGGAAATCACTTGGTAAAACTGTTCTCTCTCACAACTTCAAGTGTCAGTGCGGTTGACTGCTCCATGCTACCTTTTACCAGGGAAGGAGAATCATACTGTCGGCAAGCAGAAACGAGATCTGGGTCATTTTAGAGTTGCAAAATCCAATTGATTCTGGAGCCCAAACAGCAGAAAATAAGCCTGAAGACGTCTTTGAGAGACAATAGCCCATTACAACTTCTGAATTAATGCAAAGAATTCAGGCCAGTAGCATGTATCAGATTAATGATACCGCTTACCACCCAAGCCCTTTATTCCAGACAGTGGCCTGGTAGTCACTATGGAGTACAAAGAAAGAGAGACAGAGGTAGACAGACAGACAGACAGACTGAGATTGAGAAAGATTCAGAAAAAGAAAAGAGTCAGGCGTGCCTGTCCTGTGAGGTTTCCAGGGCTTTTCTGACAGCTTCACGAGGACTGCTTCTGGAAACAAAGTCCTAACAGGAGGAAAGAGTGGTCCGTAAGGAGGGGCAGAGTGAGGCCAACTCGGACACGCAGATCCAAAGCAGGGAATGGACGTCCCTGTCCCTTCAGTGCCCAAAGCATGCAGGTGGCCACATTCACATCCAACTTGCTCTGTGGTCTACTCTCTTGTAGCCAAAAGGGACGAACGAATCACGTCAGGTAATTCTGTTAAAAGCCAGCTAAGTTACAGACTGCGTGTTTTCAGAAGAGCAGCGCAGACAGCGTTAGAGTCGGGGGGAGAGGGGCTGCGCGGGGGACACCACTTTATACATGTCCATTAGAAGCCGTTTTGGAACGGCATGCATGTGAAAGCAGCTCGGCCTTAGTGCCCGTTCTTCCTGCCGCTTCAATATTTATAAACAGGGCTTCCCTGGTGGCGCAGTGGTTGAGAATCTGCCTGCCAATGCAGGGGACACGGGTTCGAGCCCTGGTCCGGGAGGACCCCACATGCCGCGGAGCGGCTAGGCCCGTGAGCCACAATTACTGAGCCTGCGCGTCTGGAGCCTGTGCTCCGCAACAAGAGAGGCCACGACAGTGAGAGGCCCACGCACTGCGATGAAGAGTGGCCCCCGCTTGCCGCAACTAGAGAAAGCCCTCGCGCAGAAACGAAGACCCAACACAGCCAAAAATAAATAAATGAATAAACCCAAAGTTTAAAAAAGTAAAAATAAAAATAAATATTTATAAACAGCATCTTTCCTTCTCCCTCTGGCCCGATGATGCAGATGTTCTCTACAGGCAGAGCTTCTGCTGATTACGGTGGGACGGGGTGGCCAGAGCTTTCATCTCTGTAAAGAGAGGACCAGGTCCACTTGGTCCTTTTTTTCTCAAGGAAAGCAGTCTTTATAAGGCTGCACTCCTTTCTGGGGGTACCAGGTCTGCAGGGCAACCACCAGAAGGATTTGGGGGTGTTATGGCTGAGGGTCACATTTTCTAGTTAATCTAAATGTCACCTCTCATCACACATCTAGGACCTTCAGCCTTCCTGTCCCTGTATACATTTACAAACTCCAGTCCAAGAGGCAAACACTCACAGTTAATTAAATATTTTTGAGGTCTTACTCTCTGGCTGATACTATTCAGGCAAGGGCTGATTATGGACTTTGCCACATTCTACCCTGCTGAGCCCTTACAAAGTAGACCTAATTACCTGTACTTTAGAAACAAAACAAAGGCTGAGAAAGCATCCAAAAAAATCTGCTCGAAAATCATATAATTAGTACCTGGCAGAACGGGGATTTCAGTTTTTCCTCCACACTGATAAGCCATTTCTCCTTACAAGATAGTATTATTGTTTTTGGGCCAGAACTTTCTTTCCAACCCTGAAATTACCCCTAAATCCAGGAGATTATGGTGGGGTCCAAAAGTACTTCACTTCCAAGAATGTTGTTCTTTCCATGAACCCAAAGCCTTTACACTTCTTTCTTTTATGTTGACCATTAAAATTTTAACTTTATGATTTAAAAAAAAAAACAAACAAACAGCTGACTTCCACCTCTCCCCTCACCCCATCCCCCAGGCTCTGAAAGAGCCAAGTTTGATAACTAAGTCATGTGTAATTTGAAATGTTTTCATATGTGTGGAAATAAGATACTAATCTAACCACCTGCTCATTCTAATTTGGTGAAACAGACTTTTCTTTCCAAATTGCCATGAGTCCTTTAGAAAGTCAGCAAACTTTTTCTCAAATGGACCAGATAGTAAGTATTTTAGGTTTTGCAAGCCATACAAACTACTCAACTTTTGCAGCATGGAAGCAAATGCCGCCATAGATAATGGAAAGGAATGGGCATGGCCATTTGCAATAAAATTTTATTTACAAAAACAGGTGTTGGGCTGGATTTCCTCCTAGCAGGGCATAAGTTTGATGAAACCTGTATTAGGACAAGAGTCAAGAAAGATGGCTGTGTTTCCTTAAGTCCGACAGTCCTGTACTTAATATTAGCTGCAGATTCCACTGAATGTAGGAGAAAGAAGAACATCATACCATGCCTTAAAGTATGTGTTGTCTGATCACACAGGCCATCAGATAAAGATACAGCTAACACACGGCATAAAGAGTCCCAAGCAGTGTGTACAATGGACTGAGTGGTGAGTATCTGTTAACACTGTTCATTGAAAATAATTTCCTATTAAATAATCTGAATTTTGGGAGTATTACACTTTGTAAGTATCAGCACTAAATGGTTCCTGCAATTCCACATCTGCTTGAACACAGGTTTTTTGTTTTGTTTTGTTTTGTTTTTAATTTTATTTTATTTTTGGCTGTGTTGGGTCATCGTTGCTGCACGCAGGCTTTCTCTAGTTGCGGAGAGCGGGGGCTACTCTTTGCTGCAGTGCACAGGTTTTTCATCGCGGTGGCTTCTCTTGTTGCAGAACACGGGCTCTAGGCGTGCAGGCTTCAGTAGTTGTGGCACATAGGCTCAGTAGCTGTGGCTCACAGGCTCTAGACCACAGGCTCAGCAGTTGTGGCATGTGGGCTTAGTTGCTCTGCAGCATGTGGGATCTTCCTGGACGAGGGCTTGAACCCGTGTCCCCTGCATTGGCAGGTGGATTCTTAACCACTGCGCCACCAGGGAAGCCCAGGATCTTTTTGAAAAATACTTTGGCCACTCAAGAAGTTCATAAAAACCTGTCGAATAATTGAAATATAGGTTTCTAGACATTTTCCAAGTATACCAATCCTTGGGCATTTAAGGGTGCGAAGGACAGACGTTTTTTTCGTTGGGCTCAAAGGCGTGTTCCCAGGTCTGCTAAAGATTCTCTCCAGAATCCTAACAACAAGCATCAAATCAGAAGCCCCATCTTGTCCACTGGGTATGTGAACATGATATTTCTGTCTTGTTCGTATGCATTTATAGTGCAGAAAAACAAAAACAAAACAACAACAAAACACCACTTCTCTTAATGAAAACAGAACTATACACTTTGTTTTTTTTTTTTTTGCAGAGGAGAGGTGCAGATGTAGACGCAGAGTTTGGGTGGGGGGAACCATTTGGGTGCGATAGGCAGTAGTACACACAAAATACCAAAGCAATGAAAACATGAAATAGAGACTGCTCATAGGAGAGTTACTAATGAGGCCATTTCTTCCATGTCCTGGGATTTTTCCAATCCAGATGACAGCACTAGATAAAGGGTGAATGAGAGACTACAGCCATTCCCTAAAGTAGTAAGAATTACAGCTCACATTATCATGATTCGGGATAAGTTCATGCCTTCTGCTGGGGAGGGCAAGGATGGCCCTTTCAGCAGGTATGTGAATCATTTTGCCAATGGTGAGGGATTTAAATCCCTCAATCTTGCTAGGAGTCAGTACCAAGCCTTACTGAGAACCACAGTTTCTTACTGGCAGAATGTTCTCTCGGGCAAGAACCCACCAAGCACCTGATTTACAGGGATATAAATATTTCCAAACAAATACGAACCCCACTAACAAGAAAAATGAAAACCAAAACAGAATCGTAACCGCCAGCTGGCTCATGGCCCTGGGATCCTCCAGTGGACACTTCGAGGGTCATGGACCACGTCAAGAAGAGCCATCAGGCCGACAGTGACGGAAGGTGGGGCAGCCCCACCAGTTACTCTGGGCCGGGCACTCGTCTGAGTGCCTTGCATCCACCTAAGATTCCCTTCTTCACCCTCCGTGCCTTTAAGAGGTAGGTATTCGCATCTTCATTTTGCAAGTGAGTAAATGGAAATTGAACAACTTGAGGTCCAGTAAATCAGATGAAGGGAGGATTTGAATCCCAGTCTAACCAACCCCGGATTATCTGCCCCTGGTCACCCATAGTGCCTGTAAACTACGATCACTATGACCCTTTCTATGAAAGGGAGAAGGAATATTGGGGACTAACAGAATCCTTGCAAATGATGAAATTCCAAGTACCTAAGCAGAACAGGAAAAGGATGAGAGATCAGGAAAAGGCCAGAAAGACCACACGCGTAGGAAAAAGCAGAGAAAATACCCCATTCTCCTGTTCTCCCAAGATCCATAATCATATGCTACACTGTTCCCTGCAAGCGCAGACATACACAGGGTAGCACATTAATCCTTCAAACACTAACAGATGCTGGCAGGGATTTAGACTGGAATGTATTTACAAAGTGACAAATTATGTTCTGTATTATAGAGAGAGAGAGAGCACCCACAAACAGGCTGATAAATGTCAGCTGCAGTCACGACAAACGGTTTATTTTTATTATACTGTAACCACAAATGTTTTTTTTCTTTCTTTTTTTTTTTTTTTTCCAGGGAGTCCCAAAGACTTATTTGTTGCAGGGAAAAAACAAGATTATATATGACACAAAGTAATAACTGTAAGATCAGTGATATTCCGGGCACCCTGCCCTCCTAGAAAGCTATATCCAGGCTGCACAGTGCTACTAAAAACGCTACCTTCTCCCAAGCACAGTAAATGGTTAATAAATCAGCACCGATACAACGCCTTGTAATTAGATACAGCCTTAGTTCTCAGACTAGCCAATTGATAGACAATATCCAATTCCCCCTTTACTGGCTATCAGGAGGGTAGAGTAACTATTAAAATAAATTTAATGGCTGTGACAGGTAAGAAAATATACCAGAAGCTAAAATGTAATCAGTATCTCCAAACCCAAAACAAAATTATAGTCTTTGCTGCAAACATGGTCCCTGGAAAGGAGGCTTATGGATGGAGAGCGACATCCACAGGCCAAGCAGGGCAAGGTCACTAACTCGAAGGAATGTTCAACCTTGAAAACAAGATTGGGGCGGGGGCAGGATTTGGCCTGGGGCCAAGAGAAAATGTAAGCATTTATTATTAAGAGACCATCCTGAAGAATTCCTTTCACACACTTGGCCAGTCGAATGTTGGCAGGCATTCTTGAGGGAGCTCCAAGGCAAGATGACAGAATGGCAGCCTGGAGTCCACTGCCCTGCTTCTCAGTCGGTCCCCACCCTTAACTCCTTCTGTGACCCTGGGCAGGCTCCTGCTCCCCAAGGAGCCTCCATCCTCCCAGCTGTGAGCTAGAGGGTTTAGAGCTCCTGGTATTGCCAAGATCTCTCCCAGAGACCAACCCTCTGTCTGACAGGTTGAGGGATGGTAAATACAGGAGGGTGGGCAGAAGAAAACACACGCTGGTGGCCAAGCTGATTCGGTAGAAAGAGGAATATTTTCTTCTCTTCTGGGATGCAGATTTCTCATGAAATCACTGCAAGTCACAACTCCCCACACTAACACACTCTAAAAGCAAACTTTTGGAAAGATATGACAGGAACACATAAATATATTCAAATACACAGATTACACAGAAGGGTGAAGAATCACACACACACACGCGCACACACAATCCCAGTGACGACTACACAGAGAGGTGATTCTTTCTTCCTGATAATGGATAGAACAGACTGCTGTGGTGGGGAGTGGGTGGGGGTGACCCTGTCATCACAAGGCAGGCAGGAGCTCTTCTCTCCTACCCCTGGAACTCACTGCGGGAGGAGTGAGAAGGAGGCAGTGGTGAGAAGTACACAGTGACAGTCCCTGGGGTCCAGGGAACAAGATTCAGTCCTGACTCAACCACCTCTTCAATGTGTTTTGACCTCTTGGAACCCTGGAAAGTCACTCTTCCCATCCCTGGAACCATAATGTTAATATCTCCTTCACTGTGGGAGGGTTAGACAAGATTACGCTTGCAGCCTAGAGGGCCCAGCACCTGCCTGAACGTAGGAAGTTATGGATGAACCGTGTCTATTATTTTTAAGCTCGGGCTGCTCCCTGGAAACCCACCCCCCGACAAAGCCCCTTCCAATCCTAAAAGAAATACCTGCCTTTCCCACAATACCATGGCAGTTTATTTTTCCTTTATCCTAATTCACATCCCATCACCACTTCCTCATGTCTTCTCTTATTGTTTCTAAAGGGCAGGGGGTGGCAGGGGAACAGGACACAGATTCAGCACTGAGCATGCTCCCAAGAGTTCCCTTCTGTTCACTAGGCCAGTATGTCCCAAAGAGCAGGGCTCTGTTCTCAGTAGCCTGTGGTGACATGAAATCAAAGGTGGGGAGCAAGGAGGCAGACAGTGAAAAGGGGAAATTCACTCCATCAAAATGGCAGTCCATCACAGAAGCCAACCAGAAGAAGGTCCTGAAGAAGACGGTCCAGCCAAAGCTGCAACAATTTGAGTAACAAAATAAATGATGATATTACTGGACTATAAACTATAGAATAAAATACATACCTGTGAACCTATACTAATATAAATAAAATAATTGAATCAATCAACAAATGGGGAAGACAGGATCGCTCTTCCTTCAGAAGAACTCCAGTTAATCAATGCAGAAACCAAGGCAAGAAATACAAAATCACCATTAGGCAAACGCCACCACTGTAATAACTGCTATACGCAAGATGTACTCATGGATGTTGAAAGTCAATGTGTGAATGTTTAAGGAGAAAGAGAATGCCAGCATAATCTCAAAGCATCTCCCCCCAAATATTTATGCAGTACGAAGAAAAAATTAGTAACAAATTGATGCTGGAGAAACTCAGCAGGCATCACCTTCACCAAATGATCAAAGTGACTTCACCATTAACATCACCAGTGAAAGACGTACCAACATCATGCACCACCTGACCTGCTTCACTAAGAAGGACACAACATCATTTCTAGGATGCTCTTGCCAAAAATCTGCTTTAACTCAATCTAATCATAAAAAAAAAAAAAAAAAAAAAATCAGATGCACCAAAGTCTCAAGATCAGGAAGGACAGGGAAGGAATGAAGAACTGTCAAAGACTAGAGGCGACCAAGAAGACAGAATTAAAGATAAGATGGGATCGTGGACCAAATCCTGCTCTAAAAAGAAGACAGTGATGGAAAACTCATAAAGTGTGATTAAGCTGGTATAGTAAATATTAAAAACTAATGCCAATCTCCTGGTTTTGATAATTATATTATGGTTAGGTAAACTGTTAAAATTAGGGGAAGGTAGGTAAACCCTCTGTGCATTTTTGCAACTTCTATGTAAGCCTAAAGTTATTCTGAAAAAAAGTTCATAAAATACAATGAAATGACTGTCTTTTGGAGTTGGTGTTCCGTGTTAAAATACCCTTTCTTTTATAAAGTAGTGTTGATTATTGATGGAGGCATGTTGTAACATTTGTTGATTTTGTTGTTATTTTTTTTATTAGTGTCCTTTTTAGGAAAAGAACCCCCAACACTTGGCAAACTTAAGTTGGTGTCCTCCTTTTTGTTTTCTTTTGAAAAAGTTTAGGGGATCCTGAAATCCAAAAATCTAAGAACCACTAACTGCGCTCATCTAGAAGTATTTACTGGAACTTCCCTGGTGGTCCAGTGGTAAAGAATCTGCCTTCTAATTCAGGGGACGCAGGTTCGATCCCTGGTCGGGGAACTAAGACCCCATGTGCCGCGGGGCAACTAAGCCCACGCACCACAACTACTGAGCTTTCACACCACAACTAGAGAGAGAAAACTTGCACGCCACAACTAGAGAGAAGCCCACGCACCGCAACGAAGAGCCCGCGTGCCTCAACAAAGATCCCACATGCCACAACTAAGACCCAATGCAGCCAAAAATAAATAAATAAATAAATCTATCTTTAAAAAACAAATAAATAAATAAACACTAGTTTTAAAAAAATTAAGTATTTAATGATGATTGGATACTGACGCAAGGAAAGTTTACAACATGAGCACTGCCCTCTTCACAGAATACTATCAATATTCTAATCACAAAATTAAGTCCCTGTGCTACTGCAGTGTCAAACCAAAATGAAGGTCATGGTAACCTCTTCCAGGAAGTGCCCCCTGATCACTCCGGGTCAATCACACTTATCTCCCACTGTGGGAAGCAGGGATCTAGCACAGAATCTTTGCTTCTTCATGTGCTTCTCACATCAAATTTTGAGTTTCGTAAAAGCAGGGCCTCTCATTCACATCCCTGTATCTTCTGAGAGGTTTTTCCCCCCAGTGAAAATTCAAGTTATTAAAAAAATAATTTACATGCATGTCTGTAGCTTTTGAATGCAAGTTAACTGTTTCAATATATAAGCTATGAAATGCTGAGAAACTCACAACCTAACTCATTTTAAGTCTTTCTTTCGGCCCCAAGGTTGGTTTAAAACAAACAAACAAACAAACAAACAACAAGTTGTTTCATTTATTTCCTAAGTACCAACTATTGAGCCCTTATATTTTCTACGTGCTCTCCTTATAGCAGTTTTGGCACCCTGGTGATTAGTGCTTTAATAAGGATTAAGCACAGCAAAAACCGCAACTTGTACACGCTACATTTCAGATTAGCCTGAGAGCTTTAAAGGTTTTTATGTGAAACGTTATAAGTTTTTGTTTAACATACTTCTAAAGTTGAGAAGAATACTGGGACAAGTGTACTCGGTTATCAATCAAATGCATGCTCATTCAGCAAGTAATACAAATCATTAGAAAATGATAAATACACAGTGAAGGTGAAAGTGTGGAAAAAGAGCCCCTCTGACAAGGCTGAAAAAAGAGTATAAATGGGAACAACCTTTCTGAAGAAGAATGATCAATTTACATTTAAAAGCCTCCCTTGGCCCAGGTAAATCAGCAGCACTGCTGGTGACTGTGAAAAATTGAAAACAGCATCTGTGCCCAGCAAGAAGGGATTCATTTAATAAGTTATGAAGGCATAACGTAGAGTCACTAAAATGGTACTGCCAAAGAATACTTACTAATATGAAAAGATGGCCAAAATATGTTAGGAAAAAAAATCAGACTACAGTGTGACAGCAATTTTAAGAAGTATAGATAAATATATTTGAATTTTAAAAAAGAAGAAAGGAGACACACCAGTGATTGCTTCCGAAACTCAGAAGTACTTACTCCTTATCTGTGTATGTGTAACTACGATTGTGAAATCTGTCAAAATAACGACGTTATTTTTCAATCAGGAAAAAATTAATTAGCAGAGTTCTAATTTCATGAAACAGATATATGATACGTGAATATATAATATACATGAATGAATTTACAGCTAGCGTAGGCATTTTATTTCCTGGAAGAACACACAACAGATTATCTTTTGGTAGCAGTACTGATGTTTAATGGATGTTTAAAGGGAAGAGACTTGTCCCTTAGATTTTTCTGTGTTATTTAAAATTTTACCATGGGCATAATTTTTTTTTTTTTAAATAAAGAAGTAGTTCTAAGAGTAAAAGATAAGAGGAAAAGTTAACCTTGCAAGTGTACTCTGCCCAGCCCTAATGCATAACTCAGTTCCTCAAGGAAACAAATCCTCAGGCACGTGAGTGACAAAGAAGGGAACAAGCACCAACCTTCTTGGGATCAACGCGTCTCCCCCTCTTCGGCGAGGAACCACAGGCAGAGAAATCAGGCCTGACCAAGTTCGAATCCGAGTTCTACCACACTTAGCTCTGTGATGCCAAGTAATTCACCAAACTCTCCAAGACCCGGTGACATGGGGTAATTATATATACCTAGCAAGAGTGCGTGGGCATTCAATTAGGTAGTGAGTATAAAGCATGTAGCAATGTGCCTGGATGGGGAGGAGATCAATAAGCTTAGCTAACATTGATAATAGTAACAATCATCACAACAACAATGATTATAGTATCTCCAACCCCACAAAACTGTATTGAATATTGAGAATAACGTATGTGGAAATGTTTAGCATAAACAGTCTATGACTGTGTCCCAGGGCATGCTCTCATTATATCCAATCCTATTCCCCCAATCAAGGTTATGACAATGCCACAAAGACAATGTTTCAGAGAGGTTACAGATGAAAGGGAAGCCACCCTCTTACACACACTGATTTAATTAGCCAAAATACAGCCACTGATGGGAAGAGAGGTGGCCTTGCACAGAGGAAGAACATGGCTCAGTGGAGGCGGCCTATCTTTCCATAGTTGTGTGTGTGTGTGTGTGTGTGTGTGTGTGTGTGTGTGTGTATCTGTGTGTGTGTGTGTGTGTGTGTCTGTGTGTGTCTGTGTGTGTCTGTGTGTTAAGAGGGCTATCCGCGGTCTTCCCTAAGCAAGGTCTCAACAGAATCTAGTGGTTTCCATATTGACATTACAGCACTATCCAGAGGACCTCACTAACCAGAGGATCCCAGAGGACCCCACTAGCAGCCCATTTGCCTCCTGTCACAAGGAGTATTGCGAGACATCAGGGACTTTTGTGCCACCATTCAAAGTAGGGGCCATCCAGGCCATATGTACATCAGGGGAGAGAAAGCAGAGCCTGCATCCAGCGTCCCCTGCCTGTAATCCCTTCCTCAGCCTTCTAAAAACCCCTTCCTGTATCTCTGTAACCGGGTTTCAGAAAATGCAAAAGGAACTGAGGCAAAGATATACAGAGCCACACAGTCAAGCTTCCTGTAGAAGTCAGCCATCTAACCTCTGATGGGGCAAAGTGCCCAACTCGTGTCACATGCCGTGCCTGGGAACTTTTATTTCCACGGGATCCTCTTCCACATAGCACCTCTTTGCCCCACTGCCCTGCTCCTACGTCTGCTTAATTCAGAGCACTGGAGATGAGGTTTCGGGAAGCAAGACTTAAAATGAGGTGGAGATGCATGACGCCTCCTCCTTCCCTGCCCGGGGACTACAATTCTCTCATGTGCCCACAGATCCACAGGAAAATCAAGCGTTTCATTACAGAGCTTTGACTCTTCACTACTTAGAGGGGTTTTACTCTTATTTTAAATAAAATTTGATTTGAACACATGAAATGTAAACCACCATACAGCATATGCTAGAAAAAATATGTATGCATGCGTGTGTACAGACACACACACACATATACATGCGTACAAGGATATTTATGTACACACACACACACACGGGAACAATGACTGAACAGGGAAAAACAGTTTCCTAATTGTTGAAGCAGGGTGACTGGCATATGGGGGCTCATTATCATCCTATCTGCCTTACTTTTGAATATATTTGAAATTTCCATAATCAAAGGGGTTTTGTTTTTTTTTAAAGACAGGCTACATAAGAAAAAACAAAAACATGAAAAACAAAAAAAACAGAAATGTAACTGAACAGAACTGTACGGAAATATATCAATAATTACAAGAACATTTAAACAGTTTACAGAGTTTAAATAAGAACATGCTTACACTGAGTCAAAAAACAAAAACCCATATATTTATTGGCAAAGATATCAGAATAGATAATTTGGAAAGATAAACGATAGAACGCAAAAAAAAAGCAAAAAGTAAGTGGCTTGCTGAGTAGCTCTGTGCATCTGAAAAACAATGGTCTCTCAAAAATGGAAATGTTTTCCAGCTGTAATTACGGGTTTCCACTGTTGTTCAATATGTCATCAACATCGGCACCAAAATTAAACCGGAATGATGAGCTGATTACCAGGCTGCAGAGCCATTAATGAAATAAAGTGCCTGATTCCCTCTCCAAAGCCGTTTGGCAATATATGAGAAGTACAGGGGGTTTCGGTTAAATAGTCATATACCTGCGCACTTGACCCCCTCCAAAAAAAAAAAAAAAAAATCAGCCGACACCCGGTCTTATCCCTATGCCAAGCAAAAAGAGATAAGCCCCTGTACTTCTGGGGTAGTGGGAGGGGTGTGGGGAGAGCATCAGCAAACGTTTCCTAACAGATGTTTCCAAACAGAAGGTAACGGATAAAGACCCAAACACAATGCCGCATTGTCTTCCGCGAGTCACAGATGAACCCACTGGAGCCACGGCAAAGAGCCTTCCTGGAAGCCATCCAGAAATTAAAAGGTGCAAACAAGCTGCCTAATACCCTTGCGTAGACTGAATTCTTAGGAAGAAAATAAAGTTTATTGTCTGGAAAGAGAGAAAGCATGAGGAAAGCACTAAAGCAATGGAGGTGAACAATGAGACAGATGTTCACTTCAGGAAATAAAGAGAACAGAAGAAGCCATCACCGAGGAATTTTATGAGGATCCTGACAAGTTGGCCCGGCATCAAGGGCACCAGGTGAAGTGAGAAGCAGCAGAGCCGGAGGCACCGCTTCCCGGGAGCTGCCGACCTCGTGGAACGGCATGCAGGTGACGCAGCCCCGGCTGAGGCCCAGGGCACCGTGCCTTTTAGGGAGTTCTCCAGTTCTTCCCAAACCCGCAGACCATAATATTCGTGAGGGCAGAGAGCTGCATTTCTTACTCTTAATAATACCCCCCAAATAAAAGCCAAAAAGAAATTAAACATCCCCAAGTCCTTGCATATTAGTAAATGCCCTCTCGTGCTTCAGATGGACCGCGAAGAAAGCACCGGCTCAGAAAGACACCGGGTTGCCCTTCCTGCCCCACCTGGCTCCCTGGCAGGAGGAAGGACAGAGAGGTGACTACTGATCGGACATCTCGTAGTGGCACCACTGCTCGGTGATTCATCCTCTTTGATGGATTCGGTGGGCTGCATCCCCCTCTTCCCTTGGACCCTAGGAGGCTCTGAGGAAACAGCTCGCCAGCCCAGATGCAGCATCTGGTCACAAACTCATAGCCAAGCTATTTGGATGGTGCTTCACCCCTCAATTTACCTGACTGCCTCTGAACCCTAAAATCCTCATCTGGGTCCTTTTCCTCTTCAGATGATCATACATGGATCCTACATAGGCAATCTCAAATCCTCTGCGAAAAGTCAAGGACATTCGATGAGATGGATGATTTGACGAAAGGGTAGAAAAAGGGACAGGTGGTTCACTGGTGGGCTGGCTGGCTGGTGAGGTTGACCACAGATATAAAGAAAGATGAAGGGAAAACAGGCATTATTTTACTCATCCCCCATACAAAGATCTTAGGTACTGTTACTATTTTACAAAAGGAGAAATAGGAATAAATTGCCCATTCCAGTTAACTTCTAAGAATGCTTTTCAATCAAGTGAGGGAAGTACAAACATTTTTTAAATCTTTAAAGAATAAAATAAACATAAAATCTGTTACGATTAATCTCTTGTCTACACTCCTATCCCACTCCCTTGGGGGGTGGACACTCAACCATCAACCACTCCAGAAAGATCTATGTGCTCTGCTAGGCACTAGGAGGATGCAGAAAAAATGTAAGATGCAGGCCTTCTTTAAGGGGCATGTGCGCTATGGGTACTAGGCAGAATAATGCCCCCACCCACCAAAGATGTCCATGTCCTACTCCCTGGAACCTGTTGACTACAGCAGGTTACATGGCAATGGGGTAAAGAGGCTGCAGATGAAATCAACGTTGCTAATGAGCTGACCTTACAATAGGGAGATTATCCTGGCTATCAGGGCGGGCCCAGCGTAAACACAGGGTCCTTAAAGGTAGAAAGAGGCAGAAGACAGAGAACTGGAGAGGTAGCAGTTTGAAGGAAGTGAGCAGCCATTGCTGACTTTGAACACAGAGGAAGGGGCCAAGATCCAAACAGTGGGGGCGGCCTCTAGAAGCTAGAAAAGGCAAGGAAATGGATTCTCCCCCTGGAGCCTCCAGAAAGGAACGCGGCCCCATCCACACAGTGGGTTTGGCCCACGGAGACCCATTTCTGACATCTGACTCCAGAACTGTTAAGTTATTAACTCTGTGTTTTTTAAAGCCACTCAGCTTGTGAGATTCTGGTTTAGCAGAAATAGGAAGGGAACAGAGTTGCGTAACATTTTTAATGGGAGACTTCACCATGTAAATCCAAATTTCTGGCTCCTCTTGAAAAATCAAGAGCAAGGCCAATGCCTGGCCCGCAGGTTCACACTGTGACAACCAGGTGGGCTGAGCTGCAGCTGCCCTTGACACGGCCCCTCCTGTTTGTCACAATCTCCACCACTCTCTACTGTCTCCCCGACGCCCATGCTGTGGCGGATGAGGAAATGATGCTATCAGATATTTGGGTTGCGAACCCTTGGTCTAAGAGATTAAAAACAAAAACAGACAAACAAAGAAGACATGCACAGATAAGCAGGGCTAAGTTCACCAGGTAGGTACAGTTTAGAGCCAGCCTCTGTTCCCATCGATGAGTCAGGACCCACGTCATAAACAGCTGTTAAATATTTTGAGCAGAAGCAGGATGCTTCTTGAAACATTCCTGGTTCTTCAAACATTCTTGAAACAGACCCACCGCTCGGCCTCACCTAATAGATTCTATGATGTCCCGCCCCTTCCCTGCCCCCGTCCTTGAGCCAGGCGCAGTTTATGGCCACAGTTTTGCTTAAACCGATGCAGTCAGGCCTCCTCCTGCGGCTTCTTACATTTCCACAACTGCTTGACAATGAATGTGGACTTGTCTCTACAGAATTATTCCTGCTCTTTCCCAAGCTCCAGTGGCACAAACACGTAAAGAGGTCTAAAGGAGTGGTTTATGGGGACTCTGATTCGGCCTCTCTGTACTGTAATCCGGGAGCGATCTTCGTTGGGATGTGAACCACTCCTGCTCAAGCCTTCCCTGGGTGCGGGGATCCTCTCAGTGGCAAGCCTGGGGTGATAAAATGCTTGTCTCTAACACTTAGACGGTGCACTCAGAGGCCTGAAGGCCCGCTTCAGACCATTTATAAACATAAAACGAACACTTGTGAGTGGAGAGCATCAGCTCAACTGCTGCCTCAGCCTCCAGGGCTTCGCGGGGAAAATGTCTTACGTTCCCCACATGGAAACAAGTAAATTCAGTAGAAATCTCTTCGAACAGCCCGACAGTCTCAAGAACTGGAGAAGAGAATAAAGAAGGAAAAAATCTTAGGGTACTCGTGAGCCTCAGTTCACCCTTCTGTTTACAAGGCGTGACTCATAACTTGAAACCGACATGCAGGTTACTGAGAACGAGGGAAGGGCACCCAGGACGCGGGACGGGAGGCAATTCTGAGCACCAGCAGTTCTCACTCATCATTCGCTCCTCAAGATGTAGCATCTTTTCATACTATAGACAATTATAGTATCATTATCACACCAAATGTTCCACACCAGTTGTGTCTCATCCATACACCACTGGCCAGGAGAGGTTTAACACGGGCCTCCCCATCACGCCCCCATTAAAAAAACGGTGATCTGAGAAAGTGTAAATAATTCCCCCACTTTAGAGAGGCATGGATTTAGGTAAATCAGAAGTTCCAACAAGTCGTGTGGTAAAGCAGTTGCCTTAACTTTGCTTTCTATAATTTTGCCCCAGTGTATCCAATCTCAGAACCCATTTTCCACAGAGTATCATTCTGGAAAATGCAAACCCTCCACTTCCTGTGTTAAAACTTTAAACAGTCACTTTACTGTGTGTGAATCCTCCCCTCTATTATTTCATGGGTTTCTCTCTTGAATATTCTCAACATTTTCCCTGCCGCAGCAATACAGATGTTAGAGACGAAGAGGAGGAGGATGGTAGTTCTGCTAATAATAACAGTGTAACTACTACAACTACTCAAGCTTCATTATTAGAATCATGTTAAATAATATTTTAATTATTAATAGTACTTAATAATTTAGTTATTAATGGTAATTTAGAATTAATAACACCAAATACTACTAATAATTAATATTAATAATAATGTACTACTAATAGTAATCACCATTATAAAGATAACATTAACTAAAAGTTTAGTAATACAAGGAACTTGTTCCAAGCACTCTACTTATTCAGTCCTCACAATGTCTCTATAAGAATAGTATGATTATTATGCCCATTTCACAGATGAGCAAACTAAAGCACAGGACCATTAAGTGAGATGGCCCTACTAGTAAGTAGCAGATTCGGGATTTGACGTGAGGCAGTGCCTCTACCAAGCCTGGCCTCTAACCAACAAGTGATCCTGTCACAAGAGCCATCACGAAAAAGTCTACAGATAACAAGTGTTGGTGAGGATGTGGAGAAAAGGGAACCCTCCTGCGCTGTTGGTGGGAATGTAAATTGGTGCAGCCACTATGGAGAACAGTATGGAGGTCCCTCCAAAAACTGAACTGTACATTTTAAATGGATGAAGTCTATGGTGGGTGGATTATATCTCAGTATAGTGGCTTGAAAAGTAATGCACAAACATCTGTACTTGAAGATTTCTTGGTAACAAATTATTTAGGACAAACCTCACAAGGGATGCCAACATATCAGGTGGCTGCTGGGATTCTAACAAGATTATTGAATGTGAAAAATACGGTATATCCATATGAGAGAATACTGCCTAGCCACTGAGGATCATGTTAAGAAAAAATTTATTGGCATGGGAAAATGTTTACAATTTATCACTAAGTTCAATAAAAAGCAGGCTACGAAAAAGAATGCACAGCACAATCTTATCTGGCTTAAAAATGTGTATAAGTGGGTATACATATTATATGGTATTTACATAACATACAGAAGAGTAACAAACTCGCTTCCTTGACACAGACCAAAATGTTAACAGGGATTATTTCTGGACAATGAGACTGAGCCTTGATTTTTTTTTTTTTAGGTTGTAAATAAAGAATATATTATAAAGATATACACATATTTAAACTTCATATCCGTTACTTTGTATTGTAAGAAATGAAAGTCTTAAACAGCTAAAAATATGAATTAATGATAATAAGGTAAATATTTTGGAAATAAACTTTAGGCAATACTGGAAGAAAAGAGACCTTTGAAAAGAATTGAACAAAGTATGAAATAACTGGAAAAGTCTTCACATTTACTACAGGAGATTGATGTTGCCAGAGCCAAAGTACCCCTGAACCGCCATTATTTTTAAAAGTTGACTGTAACAAAGGTAGATATAACAATGTTTTCATGCTTTGCATCTGAACTACTCTTAATTAAGTCATGTCTGAAAAATGATTTTTATATTTTTGCCCTCAAAATATCAAGAAAAGCAGATCTGCCACTATATCTTAATTGCTAAACTCTTTTCTTCTACAGAATTTAAATCGAGTTGAATTGATAATTTAATCTTTTATAGCTGAATACATTCTACGTGTGAACAGTATTTCTGCTCAAAACAACAAGCACATGTCAAGCTGAGCCCTGATTTTTAAAAAATCAATATAGCTCAAACTTGGGATTCATTGTTTTCCAATTACTGGGCTTACCGGAATTATTTCTACACTGTACTCGTCACCCCAAAGCATTACTGTTTCATCCATGGCAGCTGCACACCGTGCATGTTTTTAAGCGCTAGAAACAACTGCATATTTGGTTTGGCTGACAGAAAATCTGTGAAGGGTGAAGAAATGTCATGAGTGGGCACCGCTCGGGCTTATGCCACTCCAGGGCTAAAAGGGGGACAGGATCAGGCAAGACTATGACGGCGGCCTGCGGAGCACTGGGTGATATCACTGGACCATTAGTGCGGTGTGATCACATGATCAGCTGACCATGACCTCATCAGGGCAGGAGTAAGTGAGGTAGCAACAGAGATGCCTGCTGACAACCATCATAGCCCCATGTAAATGCCAGGCAGTGGCATCTGTTATATCCTCATCCCCAGCCATCAGGGGCCCAACTGTGTCCCCCTAAAATTCATATGCTGAAAGCCTAGCCCCCAGGACCTCAGAATGTGATGTATTTGGAGGTAAGGCCTTTCAAGAGGTGATGAATGTATCGAATACTAACACATATATGTGGAATCTAGAAAAATGGTACAGATGATCTTATCTGCAAGGCTGAAATAGAGACACACACGTAGAGAACAAACGTATGGATACCAAGGGGGGAAGGAGGGTGGGATGAACTGGGAGATGGGGATTGACACACATACACTATTGAGGCTACGTATAAAATAGATAACTAATGAGAACATACTGTATAGCACAGGGAACTCTATTCAACGCTCTGTGGTGACCTAAATGGGAAGGAAATCCAAAAAAGAGGGGATATACGTATATGTATAGCTGATTCACTTTTCTGTACAGTAGAAACTAACACAACATTGTAAAGCAACTATACTCCAATAAAAATTTTTTTAAAAGAGGTGATTAAGGTAAAATGAGGCCATGAGAATGGGCCCTAATCCAAACTGACTGCATTCTTTTAAAAGAGCAATTTGGACACACAAAGAGACGCCAGGGATGTACACACAAAGGAAAGACCGTGTGAGGACACGGCAGGAAGGTGGCCGCCTGCAAGCCAAGCAGAGAGGCCTCAGAAGAAACGAAACCTGCTGACACCCTCATCTTGGACTTCCAACCTCCAGGAAGAATAAATTTCTGCTGCTCAAGCCAGCCAGTCTGTGGTATTTTGCTACAACCACCAGAGGAAACTCATACACCAACCTCAACATACAAGGTGTCCCAGGTCTGGCCTTCCTCTTTTCTCTCCTGCTGGGGTATCTTCTTCTCATGGTTTCTCTCATTCCTGACCCTCTATTGCCCCATTAACCCATCACCACCACCACCACCACCCCCGCCCCAACACACACACACCAGACACAAACCTTTCTTTTCCTCTTACATTTGGGTTACATACCTGACCCTCTTTTTCAATTCTCCAATCTAGACACCAACACATCTCTGGATTAATTTACCTCCTTGCCTCCAGAACCCTTCTCCTATTCCCGTCCAACTGCCAACAACCTGTCCTCCTCCCCCACCTCCTGGGCTTCCTGTTAGGATGGCTCTTTGCCACCATCCTCTCCTGGATCTAAGTGACATTACAGAGGCTGCTCTGGTTACAGTTAACCTTTCTGATTCCAGCTTCTCTACCGACTCTCCTCTCTCCTATGGTCAGAGGACATGAGATCTCTGTGGGGCTTGTGCCGTGCTAAGACGAAACAGAGCTATGAAGAAGATACTTTCAAGTGGTCTCTAGACCTAAGGGCTTCGGCTTTGCTCCCAATGCCAAGCAATAATACAAGAACTAGACTTGAGCTTTGTAGGTTAGGAGATGAAATCAGAAAGGTGTACTTTTTAAAGAGAAAGTTTTATGTTCCTTTAAAACTTGGACATGATTTTAAGAGAGTCTTATTCTTGTCCTTTCAGGTAAGCCTTCATACTGTTAAACAGAATGAGGCCATAATCCATATTGTTTTATGGGGAATCTGCTTGTAAGATATGTGCAACATTTAAGGAACATTAAGAAAAAGCGGAAATTGAATTCCTTCCAGAAAAGCTTTAACTAGAGATATGAAAAAAGGCCAAAGGTTAGAAATAGTTCCAAAATTATCATCAGAAATTGCCAGGGCAACTGTTTAGGAGCCTCATGAATTTCAGCATGAATTATTTTCCTCAACTTTTAATAAGGAAGTAATGCAATTAATGTCCAAGGAAGATGAAAGTGAAGCACATTCTCAGGCCATCTGGAGAACACAAGTCCCTTTATTCACTGGATGACTATTTACTCATGGTCTACTTAGGCATGGTACCGAGAAGGATACAAAGATGTATAAATCCCAGGCAGCTGATGAACACGTAGGAGGTGAGAGGAGGTACGGGCAAGGATGATGTGATGACGTGTGTATGGGGGAGGGGGGCTACTGTGGGGGGAGGTGACAAGATGACTTTATGGCTGGTTGAACGTCCGCTGCAAAAGATATATATGGTTCTGAATAATCTGGGAGTAATAAACTACGCACAGATGCTCACAAATGGACATAAAGATATGGGTGTCAGAGTGATGGTTGAAATTTGGGGAGTGCATATGATCTCCAGGGGAAAGAATATAGGCAAAGACAGAAGGTCAAAAATGGATTTGTAGGGGACAGTGAATTTAAATGATAGAAGAAAAGGGAGCGAGTGGTGGGGCGGATGGGAGTGAGTAAAAACACAAGTGTTAGAAGACATGGCTTGATTGTAGAAATGACTGCACAACTCTGTGAATATACTAAAAACCATTAAATGGGTGAATTGTATGGTATGTGAATTATATCTCAATACAGTTGTTGCCGTCACCAAAAAAGGAGGGGAAAAAAAAAGGTATGGCCCATAAGCATACTTTGACTCATTTTCATGAGTCATCGTTAGTCATTTATTTTACAAAATAAAATAAAACCACAATAAGATCCCACCACATACCCAAAGAGAACATTTAAAAGACCGACAACATCAAGCATCACTGAGGATGCAGCACAATTAAAGTCAGCAGAGAATGTAAAATGATCCAACCACTCTGGAGAAATGCCCACCAGCCTCTACCATGTTAAACACAGTCCAACTACTCACCAACTCATTCTATTCCAGGGTATTGTCCCAAGAGAGCTGAAGACTTATGGCCACACAAAGATGTATGGTGAATATTCACAGCAGCGGGATTCACATTCACACCCTTTCACAGCAGCTTTGCTCTGGAAACAACCCAAACGTATAGCAGCAGGTAATCGTATCAATAAAATGCAATGGAGCAGCACGGGGGAATACTACTCAGCCGTGAAAAGGAATGAGCCACCAATAAACACAATGACATGGGTGAATCGCACACTCAGAATGTTGAGTGAAAGAAGCCAGATGCAAGATATATACTGTCTGATTTCACTTCTAGGAAATTCTAGGACATGCAAATGAATCAACAGTGACAGAAAACAGACCAGTGGTTTCCTAGGCCAGGGCGAGCTGGACTACAAAGTGTCATGAGTTGCAAAAAGAACGTAAGAAATCTTTGCAGGGTGACGGAAATGTTTCTTCATTGCAGTGGTGGTTTCATGGGTATGTGCATCTGTCAAAACTCATTAAACTGTATATTTTAAATGGATGCAGTTTACTGTACATAAATTATACCTCAACAAAGTTGATCAAACCAAACCAAGCAAGCAAGCGAGCAAAAGGCACGTGTCAAATGCCTCATCTTTTCCCTTTAAAAATTACCAAAGTGACATCCAACAGCCCATTCTGCTTTCAGGATGAATGAAAACATTATTAATGGCCACCTTTCCTGAGTGTCTACCCATGTCACCAATCGTATAAGGCACTTCCCAGACATTATCTCATTTGATTCTAGCAACCCTATTAAAGAGGGTGAAAATCCCCTATTTTACAGTGGAGAGAGGTTGGCTTGCTTGAGATTACACAGAATTTCTGCGGCTCTGAGGTCAACACTCTACACTCCGGCTCACTGCTTTTCAACTGGTTGGCTAATATGATAGTAATATGAGCAGTAATGGTGATAATAAACTTTTATGGGGCAAACTACATGTCAGACAATCTCCTAGGTCCTTTAGGTGCATTACACCATATATTTTCCACACGCCACCAGATGAAGCAGAACTATTACTAATCCCTTTTCCACAAGCTCTGAAACAAGAGCTCAAAGAAGTTAAGTCGCTTTCCAGAATTCCCACAGCCGGGAAGTGACAGGGTCAAGGTGGGAACACAAGCAGTCTGACTCCAGCATCTGCAGTCATCAAATAAACTTCTTCAGAGGTCTTAAGAAGTTTTCTTGGTGGTGGTGGTGGGGGAGGGGGGGGGCTGACATTAGCTAGAATCTGAACTGCTTTTATCCATTTTCGATACAAAGAAAGTAAGGGAAAGTAAAGCTTTATCACATCCAAACACCAAGTGAGTTGGGAAGGTGGGATGGCAATGCTTTTCACTCAATTACTGCTTTTTAGATGAGACGTGTGTGCAAGGAGCAGGTAAGTGCCCAGCACACAGGTACTCATTACAAGTGAGGTCCCCTCCATGCCATTTCCACCCATGGAAGTAGGGTGGTAAGAGCCGATCCTCTGTCTATTCACACGACAGAATCACAAGCAGTGATGCCTATTAAAAGGCAAAGATGAGTCAGGTGGATGACAGTTTCTGTGGTCATTCAGAGCCCAGTAAAGATTCAGTCATCTAAGCAGAAACATAGGAGAACAGGTTCATTTTGTAATCTAATCTTCCTTGCTGGAAATTACTTGAAAACAGATCTTATAAGTTAGACTTATATGGCACATTTCTTCAAGCAAGTTCCTTTTCCATAAGAAAATACAAATTTAATAAATGCAGATTTTAGAGAAATTAAGCGGTGAGTCCCATCACTTACAAGACCACCAAGAAAGGTGCACTGTCGGAAGTCCTCCGAGCCCGGCATATTTGTTCATCGCTCTGTCAAAATGCTGACATTCATTCACCAATACAAGCCAGGCCCACCCCCCGCACCTGGCCAGGGATTCTGTTCAGTCTGGTGAAATGCATTAACGACACACCTTCTCCCTCTGCCCTTAGGGCAGTACGCTTGACGGTGGCAGAGGAAGAGAAATGATGGCGTTCTGGAAAATTTCTTCATGGTGGGGAAAAACAAAAAGGTGGGGTGACCTGGATGGAAGAAGCAGGCATGAGGGAGAGAAAAAGGTAAGTGAAGAAGGTGGTGAAAGAAAGAAAATGATGGAGCCAGATTGAGACCTCTGCGCTCAAACCAGCACTTCCGCTGTCAGTGGAGCCGTCATCGCCACCATCACCATCATCATTCTAGGCAAAAGGGAAACTTTTCAAAGCCAAAATTAGAGTGTCATACCAATATTAAAGCAGCCTAATGGCAAATAATTTACAACAAATTCCTCCTTTATCCATTACTATCCTACCAAGGAGACATAGGCCTTTTCTGTTCCCAAACTTTTGGAGTCAAAGGTCACATCCTGACGAAATGGCCATTAAACTGGCCTGTTGCTGGGGGCACAGCCAGACACAAATACACTGAAACACTGTCCACAAAACCATGATTCCATGTCCTGTCCTTTTAAAGATGCATCTCCTTTCAGCACCTGCACCAGACCCGCCATTCTGAAGGCTCAAGGGGGCTGCACCCAAACGCATTAACACCTGCTCAGAGCAGCGTTTTACGCCACAAGATGCGAGGAGTCTGGAAACAAGGGATATACATCATCGGGTCCCACCAAAAATGGTGCTGTTGACAGCTGGCCGTCAGTGATTGATTGAAACTATGGAAATGGAAGGTTGAGAAAAATGAGAACCGCTGTATACCAACCGCTTAATTGGCCTGGAAGCAAGTATCCAAGGCAAGTGGCTGTGGACTATGAATTAGTTTACTCAGTCAACACAGAATCACGGGTGACAGGCAACCTGATGAAAGCTCAGGACACACACACACACACACACACACACACACACACACACACACACACACACTGAAGAAGACCCTCCACATTGAGGGTGCTCCTGAGGGCACACAGAGGACACCAGATGGCAGGCAGAGTCACGATGTCATGTCACAGTCCTGGCATCCCTCTGTTGGCACATGAGGCTCAAGTTGAAAAGGAAACAGCAAAAAACAGACAACTGGACAGTGGGGGGGGTTGCTTGGCCTACAACATGGCTATAATTTATGTCAAAGGGATCCAGAACACTGGGCAGTTCTGAGAAAGTTTCTTGTTTGTGCCAAAACACCTTTCTTGCCATCTGCAAGCCCCCGCTCCATGGTGAATTTATAGCTCCAAGAAGATGCTTCAGTTTCATGAAATGAACTGAGATCCTGGAGCACAGAAGGGCTCACCCTGGATCAATACTCGAAGGAATTGCTCCACTGAGGCTCTGACACGTCCATGTTGATGGCAGAATGGCAATGGATCGAGGGCCACCTGGCAACTTGTTTTTAGTTATCAATTCAAACCTACAACTTCAGGAAGCGATGGTGTTACCCCCCTTGGGTGCAAATGTATTCAACACCAACAGCATTCAGTATCAAAATTTAAAAAGCACAAAAATTTGGATGCTGGGAAGCAGATGGACAACAGTAAGGGACTTAACAGACTCAAGAAAGCTGAGTCTTCAGCCAGCAATGGGGACAGCCAAGAAATAACCCAATTCACATCACAGAACCACCAAAGGCTCAGAAGCTCGCGGAAGCTGGTCCCTCTGGAAGTGGGCGTGAAGGTGGACCTGTCTGCAAAGTGTGTGCAGCCTCAGAACCCCTCCCCCTGCAGCCCAGCCGGGGCTTTGCCATTTCCCAATGCCAGAAAAAAGACAAGTTCATTCTCTGAAGAGAAAATAGTTGAGAACAGTAACCATACTAAAAAACAGAGATTAAGTAAATGCTTACGTACTGAATGCTGAGACTCAGCACTATTCCCTCACTTGGCTCAGAGCTACACCTTTCCCAAGCAGAGTATCGGAAGATCCTTCTCTGGGCAATCTGACCAGCCAACAGGAAGTATCTTAAGATTCAAACACAGTGGTTTTCCCCAGAAAACAGTCCAGCCAAATCACCCTTCAGTGGAATCCACAGTTAATCTGTTCTTTCATATGCTAAGAGTTGGCAACAACTTTTTGAGTCCTATTCCTAAACACAACTAGACATTCACAGATCAGACATCAAGGGAAAGACCTTAACATCAAAAACAGTGACCAAAACAAATGCAATTTTGAGGAGGCAGAAGTTATACAGAGACGAGAAAACCTAAGCAATTATTGTTAACAACAGAAAGAAAAGAAAGTCAATTTCATCCTTGAAACAAGAATACAATGCTATTAAAGTAAAGGAAATATTGGGAAAACCAAACAAACCAAAAAAAAAAAAGTTTAGAAATTTAAAATATGCCAGCAGAAAGGAAAAACTCAAAGGAAATCTTAGAAGAAATCTCCTACAAAGTAATACCAGAGACAAAAATAATATATAGAAGAGAAAAATAATTATGAAAAAGTCTGGGAGGTCCAAGATCTGAATAACAAAAGTTCTTTAAAAAGAAAGCAGGGGGGAAAATGAGGGGAGAAAAATCACCAATGAAATATTTAAAGAGAATTTCAGAGAACTGAAGGACATGTATTTTGACATGAAAAGGTCACAGTGCTCAGTACAAATACTAAGGATAGACTCAAACCACAGCATGTCATGTAAAGTTTTAACTCCATGTTTTAACTGAGGACAAAGAGAGCATCCTTTTCGGAGAGTATCTGGAGAGTAGCAAGGGGTGGAAGACACACCTCTCCTGCAGCACTTCCAAGAAAGAAGCAGAGAGAAATGGAAAAGATCAGAAATCAAATGGCACTGTACTTCTCAAGAGCAGCTCTGAAAGCCACAAAACACTTGAGTAATATCTTAAAACCCTGAAGAAAAAACAATCAAATAAACTGAGGGTAGGAACAAAAACATTTTGAAACAAGTAAGGTTTCAAAAATATATATGTACATCCCATCCTCCTTTTCTAGAAAGCTACTGGAGAATATGAACCCAGAAAACAGTAAGCAAACCAAAACAGGAGATGTTAAACAGGAGCTCAAACTCAGGACAGAGGTGAATGGACTTTCCGGGTTATGTGACGTGAAGGTAGCTCTGAGTAGAACACCTGTAAAGCATTCTTGTGCACCAGGTTGTGAGGCCAACCAGCCCAAACTATAAAAGGTCCAAAGACTCTAAGAGAGATATTTTTAAACATGAAAGTAGTACAATGCTTGCTACATTATAAACATTTTGAAAAGAGATGTATACAATCAGATGAAAGTCTGAGGTTAAATCAGTGACAGATAAATGAAAAACTAAGCAAACAAGAATATGACAAGTATGAACTCCAGGGAAAATAAAAGACTGTGCAAGAATGAAAAAGTAATCTTAGTATGCTAACATGGCTTAGCTGTGAATATATTTACTTACACATTAACAGCATAAAAACTAAATTGTCTTCTTAAAAATCATGATAGAACTCTAGTGAAAGGACAGAGGGGAAAAAAAAGGTGACCTCAAGGCAGAAGTATAAGAATGAATGAAAGCTATATTCTTTTTTTCTTAGTGCAAAGGCCACAGATACCTCTAAAATGAGACAATCTAGAAATAGCAGCTTAAGTGTGATTATTTAAAGCTATATACATAAAAACCAAAGGAAGCCCCTAAAGGAGTAAGAGATGAAGAAACAAAATCCAGGACTGCTTTAATTTTTCATATAAAAGCTTAACAGAAAAACATGACTGATTTTAAATTGTGTGTGTGTATAATTTTTACAAAAGAAGAACAGAAATAAAGAAAATCATGAAGAAAACGATACAGAAAAAATGACGGAGCCAAACCAAAAAAATAAAAATAAAACAAACAAACAAAAGAGGGAAGAAAGAAGAAAGTGAGAAACTTTAAGCACACAATCACAATTGTATCAGCCTCAAATTATGACAGAACATGACCCAAATTCCTAACCATTTCTGTTCTCCAAAATGAATTCATGATAGATTATGACATTACTGTCTTATGTCCAACTTAAAGAAAATACTCTATGGGGAAACGGGCATTTTTAAAAATAACTATCTTCAGAGAAAGATTATCTGGTTCTTTGTGGAAATGGCAGAAGATCTCTGTAAGAATATTGTCTGTGTCCTTAACTCCTTTAAGGTAACAATAATAAAACAATTTAACATTAAGACACTGTATCCACCAAAGGGCAAAAAACATAGACGACAATCTTGCAGTGATAAAACTGCTCACTTTTCTCATGGCTGGGGAAAACAACAGATTTGTCTCTATGGATTCAACAAACGATTCAAACTCTTAGGATCTGGAAGTCCATAAGGGCACTGGTGTCTACATTTCTATCTGCTTACCAGGCAGTGTTAGGCAAGTGATAAAAATCTGGTTGCCCTGGAGATTATAAGTTTGTATAATTCACAAAATTAAATTGTTCAATGTTTTGTTTACGTAGGAGAACTTAACAGTAATGAATACACCATGTGACTACAAAACACAGGACCTAAACGATTAGCCATCTCTCTTTTCTAGAAAGCTTTTGATCTCTGTCATTTTTTTAAAAAATTTATTTAATTTATCTATTTTTGGCTGTGTTGGGTCTTCATTGCTGCACGCGGGCTTTCTCTAGTTGTGGTGAGCGGGGGTTACTCTTCGTTGCGGTGCGCGGGCTTCTCATTGCGGAGGCTTCTCTGGTTGCGGAGCATGGGCTCTAGGCGCACAGGCTTCAGTAGGTGTGGCTCGCAGCCTCAGTAGTTGTGGCGCAAGGGCTTAGTTGCTCCGCGGCATATGGGATCTTCCCAGACCAGGGCTCGAACCCGTATCCCCTGCATTGGCAGGTGGATTCTTAACCACTGCGCCACCAGGGAAGTTCAATCTCTGTCATTTTTGATAAAAATAATTACACATATGTAATATATATATATATATATATATATATATTACACATATGTGTGTATGTATGTGTGTGTATATATATACACACACATTCGTACAAAAGACACCGCCATCCTCATTTACTTGGCTACTGGGTGACCTGGTGCAACTAGCATCTTGCAGGATCTCTAAGGAAGACCCAGCAAGAGGCTGAACGGTAGAGAAAGGGCACTGCTCGCTTCAGAGGGGGCACTTCTATACCAATTCCACCTCTAAGGACCTTAGACCGGTCACGTGGGCCTCAGCTCCTTAACTATAACATGCAGGAAGGGGAGGGTTGACAGCCAAGAAGCTCTAGCTTCAGGCTTCAATGATACCTGCTGGAGGCACCTTGGAAGACAGGGGTGTCTCATTCTCAGCACTGAGACCCTCCAGTCTGCAGACCCTTAATTCTCAGAGGGACTTTGCTAGGGGAGATGGTGACACAAATAGATGGAACTTTTAAAAACACTTCCTAGGGGGTTTTTAGGGTAGTGAAACTTTGTTGTATGAAACGGCAGTGGTAGATACACGTTCTTATGCATTTTGTCAAAACCCATAGAATGTACAACACAAACAGTGAAACTTAATGTAAACTATGGACTAAATAATAATGTATCAATACTGGTTTATTAATTGTAACGAATGTGCCACATTAATACAAGATGTTAATAATAGAGAAAACAATACTGGGGGTAGGGAGTGGGGGTCAGTAGGTATATGGAACTCAATGGATTATCTGTTCAATTGTTTTGTGAATCTAAAACTGTACTTTTAAAAATCCCTCAACATATTCTCTCCAGGATTTCTACCCACCTCTGACCTTGCTAACATACTTAGGAGACTTGCTAAAAGGTACAAAAGTCTTACACATATTACAAACTGGCTATCTATCACTAACACGTTTTCTTTGAACTGAAGCTTAAAAAAAAAAGATAGTTGCCAATAATTTAAAATCAGGAAATATCATTTAAAAGAGCCAGATTGTTTTAGCCTCTGGTAAAAAACAAAAATCAGAAATCATGGCTGCACTGCATTTCCCCGTGGCAACAGGCAGTCAGCACCAACTGGCTGTTACCTCTCAAAGATCAGGCGGGGATCTTGTCCACTAGTTTGACACAGGTCCTCACCACTCCCTACTGTCTTCCACAAATGCCCTGTGATCCCTCTGTGATCTGCCTGGGGACTGCAGGCCATGCATCTCATTGGCCAGGATAAATAGCATCAACATCACCTGGGTTCCTTTTAGAAATGCAAATTCTCAGTCCTACAGAATCAGAACTTCAGGTTATCAATCACGAGCATATATCAAAATCCTCAGAGGAATTTGTTACAACTCAGGTTTCAGTGGCTCAATCCCATCTCCCCCCACCCCAAACACACACAAAACCCCCTTCCTTCCAGCTTTTGATTCAGTAGGTCTGTGATGAGGCCTGAGAATTTCTATCTCTAACAAGCTACTGGGTGATACTGAGGCTGCTGGCCTAAGGACTACTTGCAGAACCTCACGTTTCCATCTTAGGGGATCCTGCAATAAATCCACACCTCAACTTTTGCTTCCTGCGGGGGTGGGGGGCGGGAACAATTGGCATCTCCTCAATGAATGTAATCTTCTTGATCTGGTTTGATATGATTTGGTGATTTTTTTTCTGAGGTATTTTCCTTTTTCCTGGTGGGTGGTTTTAGTTCTTTGGAAATTTCTCCCACATGGGTGAGTATTTTGTTTAGTTAGCTATTTAAAAACAATGTGGCTTTTTTCTCTTTGGAAACTGGGTCATTTACATTAATTCTTGGATTTATAATACATATAATTAGTTCCAAACAATATACAACTCTATGCTCTGTTTGGGAGTATCTTGATGACACAAATGTGAAAATAATTGAACAGAATGATGGCGAGAAAAACAGCATTTAAAAAAAAAACCCGTTTCTGATATTTTTTGGCCATTAGGCTATGAGTTGTGTAACACCTAACCGAAAGTGCTTGCTGGATTTTTAATGGTTCACCCACAGCTCAGAGTAAAGTCTGAACTATTTGTTGTTGGCTGTTGTTATATTCTGTTCCAAGGTTCATAATTTGAAAATTGACTTTGGGGACTTTTTCCTCGGTCTATTAAAATGATTCATGTTGCATTCAACATAAATTGTGCATTCGCAGAGGAGGGTGAGCGCCCATATTCACAGCATAATAACTAAAGTGAATTTTGTACGAGCCGCAGTTTGTGGCAGCAATGTGGTATCATTTGTCTTAATTTTTCTTTGGCATTACATTAGGCGAGTGCATTTACATTTCCAGGTATGGCTAACCACTTCAAAAACTTTGTTTTTACAGCCCGGGTAAAGGGAGAATCAAATCTGCATGTTTATGTGATGTAACATCAAATAATGCCATTTTACTGTCTGGAGTATGTGGGGATTTTACATTCCATTTACCTGACTTCACAAAGGGAACTCGGGCTGATATGCAAAGTACATGAAATATTTGCTATCAGTGGATCATGCCAGGCTTCTAGGAGAAAAAAGAAGAAGGGGGATAGAGATAATACCCTTCTGCCATTGCTGTGTTTTTCTTTTAACAGAACCGTAACTAATAACTTAAGTGGATTAGCCACTGAAAATTCAAATGCATCTTAATATAAAAATCAAACTCCAAATAACTTAAGCCAAAACTTTAGGTCACATTTGCAGAACAGAGTAAACATTTGAAACTTTAATGCATATATATATATATATATATATATATATCTCTGTATCTATGAAGACATACATATGTACATACACATATACACAAACATGGATGCCTCCTGCTCATGAAATATTTACTGTGAAGAACTGAAATGGATCTTATATTGCCATTAATGTCATTTAAGATGCATATGTTTATGTATATATTCATATTTTTTTTTACCAGAAGAATTCTATACATGATAAACTGAATTCATTATTTCAGTTTGATGGAGAAAGTAAAAAGAATATATCTTAAGTTCTTTCTATCAAAGTATTTTTTTCAACAAACTAATTGTCAGATCAGAACAAATTATACTCACTAAATCCTATGATTACAATAATGATGAGGCAGTTATTTTTATTTAAACATGAAAATAAAATTTTAAAAATATAACACCTATACAAAACATGGTCATTCTCCCATGCTGCTCAGAATATCCAAGAGAAGAATCTCAGTTGAAAAGATTTTTCTGTACTATCAGCACGCAGGTTATCAGCAAAAGAACATGGTTTATGATAATATAGTTAAGAGCATAAGCGATGCTGACAGATCTCCGTTCACACTTAGACTTCGCCCTGAACTAGTTGTGTGACTTTGGGGAATTTAAATTCGCTGAGCCTCAGTCTCTTCGTCTGTAAAATGGGGATAATGGTATGTCCTACGTAGCCCATGAGAACAACATACATGGAGTTCTGATCTGAATGCATACAGAGCAAAAGGAGTCCTCAACAAATGTCAGCGAACCTCATCAATCACCATGATCAACATTATTATTAAAACCATAATGAATGGGGGATCATTTGGGCAACTGTGAAATCATTACATCTGATCATAGCGACATAGAGGAAAAGCAACAGCTCATTAGCCACCAAAAAAATCAGTTTATCAGCCCATTTAATTGAACTCTGTAAATACTTGGGGTAGATGAATGGATATGCTCTCCCTTGGCTGAACTGGAATCAGCCTTTCGGCTTACAGAGTGGACCCCAACACCTTGATGAACTCTCGGCTCTCCTCTGACATCCACCGTTGAGCTCACGAGCTCACTAATTCATTCAGCCCCACGTATCACAGGCTACACTCTCCTCAAGGCCCGCGTGAGGCCCTGAGACGGTGGAGAAGAAAACACCTCCCTGGCCGCAGCTTTGAGGCGCTCATGGTCTACAGGGGTGTTTCTTCCACTTTAACTCCCCAAGGAGTTACCTGCGGAGGATTTCAGAAATGCAGAATCAGAGACCCTAAACGAGGAGGACCACCAGGGACCTGGGAGTCGGCCTCTTTAGGGAATGGCCCAGGCTCTCTGGGTAAAGGGGGGCGAGCAAGGCTCGTGCTGGGGGAAAGACACAGCCAGGATAGAGGTGGGCACAAAGCAGGGTGGGGACCCAAGAGACCCAAACCCAAGATGGCCTGGGGGTGCCAGGAAGGCTTCTCGGAGGAGCGGGGCTTGAGATGGGCCTGGACAGGGAAGTAAACATCTGACTCCCTTCCTGGGTTGAATGGGATTCCAAATTCCAACTTCCTCCACTATGACCAAGTTCTTAAGAGCAGATCCTAGAATTCAGACCTCCTGCTCCAAATTCCAGCTCCACCCTCCTACTGCTGGCAAACTATGTAACAACCTCTCCATGTCTTAGTCTCTGTGCCTGTAAAAAGGGGACAATTCTAGTAGATATCCCAAAGGCTGTTAGAAGCATTCAATAAAGCAATGCATGTAAAAGCATCCGACACAGTAGGCACTTTATAAAATACCGTGAGTATGGACAAACCAAAGTCCATGTAACGAGGGGCGTTTAAGGATGAGTCTTTCAGAATAACAAAACTCCATCTCACTTCCATAGGCCACATCCAGTCATTTTATGCCCATTGCTCATGACTGTGGTGAAATAAGCAGGGATGGGCAGTATTATTCCCATTTTACACAAGCGTGGTTACAGGGTTACATCTCCATGTGTCTGGCCCACTCTCACAGTTAAGCCTACTTTGCATATGGAAGGTAAAGCAAAAAGAAGGAGCAATAACTGGTTCTATCATAAGATAGTCTCCAAGGAATCTCATATCCATCTAAACTAGAAAAATAAGCCACTCTCATGAGACTCTCTATATTAGTACGTAACTGCTTTTATTACCTGGTCGCCTAACTGTGCTCTTTGGAAGGAGAAGGGTTATGTTTGCAAAAAGTACACAAATAACAGCTAAATAGTAATGGTATTACCTTCACTCTTAACTATTGTTTTGGGAATTGATAAGACTTCTAGCTGAACATTTCATTTAATAACAAATGCAAGCAACTCAAGTATAAATAAGAAAACACTCTCAGTGATGATTTCTGCAACTGGAACATACTTTAGTTGCAAATAAAAGCCCTCCCAAATTATGGACACGAATCTAAATCAAACATATTCAGGGACTGTAGGTGTTAACAATAATACAGAGTATGAAAAAAATCTATATTTTAATCTTTTTGGGGCAGAAACAAATTATCTTCTTTACTACATGAATGGTTTCCTCAATTTAACACCAATCTTCAGAGTCAACTTCCACCTGTCTGAATAAATAGGCTGCACAAGAAAAGACCAGATTATTTATATTATGAGGTAGTATTTAAAAATAAAGTGGAGAGATTTCTTTACCTATATTGAAAGTAAGAATAACGTGCGTATCATCCTGGCTTACAAAAAACCTAATCTCATTCTCTTCTGTTTCCAGGAGGAAGTTTGAAAAGTAGACATGAAATAGTAAATTAAATTCCGCTTTGAGGGTGAGTGAAAGGAGAGAGGAGAATCTTTAAATTTTCCTGGCATGTTCAGAAAAACACACCCATACGTAGTGTACACAAACACTGCTCCAACTCTGTTTTCTAGCTTAATAACTAGAAGTGGAACATTTGACCACTAGTGAAATTTTCTTTCAAAACACCTTCATTTAGGACATTTTATATAGTACTTTGGTTGGTTTAGAATCAGTTATTGTTTTTTTCTTTAAATTTGTGGTAAAATACACCCAGCATAAAATTTACCACTGTAACCATTTCAAGTGGACAGTTCAGTGGCTTTAAGTACATGCGTGCAGTTACTGGTTTGTATTAAAACAGCAATGACAAAAACAAACATCTGTAATCAAGGGACAGCTTCAATTTTTAAGGAATGTCTTTAAATGCTGTTTAGACATTAGGGATTAAAATCTACAGAGACCATCAGGGGGGAAAAAAAAAAGATGCTTCACTTTTTAAGTCTTGGCTATGTTGGCCAGAAACAGTGGAGTTCTTCCCCACAACTATCTCCTCCTCCCATGAATGTATTCAGGAAACTGCTTATGCTTGACACAGGCTATATTTGGGGACACTGCCAAATGCCACAGAATTCGCCCAGGGACCTCGCTACCTGGCCTCGTACGCCCCAGTCACATGCTTCCGTGAGAGCTGCAAAGGGAGGTCACGCTTGCCACAAAGCCCCAAGAACTATTTTTGCTGCTCTTACGGCCTTTAGTGCTAGAATCAGCAGATACTGAAGCATCCCTCTTTCCAGAACCTTCCAGGGGGGAGACTGCTCTAAGAAATAAAGCCCTTTCTTTTCATCCTGTTATCATTGCCTATTTCTTGCAGAGAGCCGTTCTCCAAATGCCCACAGAGCAGGGCTGGCTGGACACAAGAAGCCAAAGGGGGAAATGCCAGCGTCTGGAGGAAACCAGAATCCAGTGCTCAGTCCACAGATGCCCTGAGGCTGCAATTTCACTTGAACTATTTCTTAGGATAATTAAAAATACATCACATGGGCAAAGGTGAGCTGTCCCAGGACGGGAGCTGTCCCGGGACGGGAGGGAGGGAGGGAGTGGCAGTGCCGCAGTGTGGGAATGGTTTTCAAGAGTGTCTTTCAACAGAAGGCACGGACGGCTTGCTAGCGCTCCGGTCACACCTGCATCATCAGTAATGCGTTTCTGTTCTCACTAGTAGCTCTTGTTGTGAAAGCACTGAATTCGGCAAACTTCCTCACTTAATCTTATTTCTGCATCTTGCTCTTTGGAACCCCAACACTGAGCACAGCAGGCCTCCAGGAACTATTTGTTGTTCCTGAGGAAGAACCAAACCTTCCCAAAGTTCTTACAGGACCATTACTTCTATCATCAGCACCATTATCTTCTTTACCACCAATCTGTAGAAAAGTGAAAAATTAAACAGCTTGCCCAAGGCCACCCAGATCAAGATCTGTATTTCTTTATCTAAAACCTGTGTGTTGCAGGAGTCTGAATCTTTTTTTTAAGAAGCCTAAAACAGTTCCTTGGCCATGTGCTATGAAACGCCCCCTGCACAGCCTGGACCCACACCCGGACGTCAAACACATTAATACTTCTGCAGCTAAAGAGTCACATAAAATGGGTAACTGGGACAAATGAGGATTATAAACAAGAATGATGTAAATGGGAGGATTATGAACGATAGTTCCACTCAACTTGTGATGCCCCCTCGAGTTTGCCACCAGCTTAAAAAACATTTTTCGTTTGTTTTCCAAGCTTTTGGATTTTTGACCTGCAGATCAGGGAGTCGAGACCTGAAGAAATCAGGACACATTCCGGTTTGCTGACTCCGAATCTCTTGCTCTTTTAAGGTTGGCTCTGGGTACTAAGAGCATTGCTGAAGCCTGACAACCTTTGCAAGGAACCACTTTAGGGTAAATACTGAAGGCACAGTCAGGGACCTGGAGGAGAAGACTTCAGCTAAGCGCTTACAGAAAAAAAAGCATCCCTACTGCACAGAGTAGAGAGAACTCTTTAAGTGGAAAAAAAAGAAAAAAAAAAAGTTGGTGGGAGCCCCATGCCATGCCAGAGAGAGGTTTCCCAGTGGGAATTAGAGTAGAGGGAGCAGTGATTCCCCGAACGATGGAAAGAGACAGCTGGTGGCTTTTATTTGCTGAGTGCTCCGTGCCCTGCAAGCGTGATGCAGCTTTGTCCTTCCGGAAGCCTTACACCCCATGGACGGTGTTCTCTCCTTCAACACTGGGGTTGCTGGGGATCACAGACCCATCCCCGGGGAGGTGCAAAACGAGATGGGAAATCAGCCAGCCCTGGAAAGCTGCACACTTCTCACCCCCATCTGGACTTTTAGGGACACCAGTGCACACAAATCAAGCCAGCCTGGCAGATGATGACAGAGTGATTTCTTTCCCAGTTGACATATTCATTTATCATCTTTCATAAGACAGACCTGGACTATAATTTAGTCCCATCGCTACTGCTTAAATGAACTCCCACTCTGGATGCATTTTAACAGATTCTTCAGCAGGGGGTCACTTAGGGACTCGGATGTCAAAAGGTCAGGATTTGAGCCCAGGGCGGTGGCTCCTGGGGGCGGTGCCTAGCGCTGTGCAGAGGATCCAGGACGCCAAGGATGACTATTAATTGATGGTGTTGATGATAATGAGCCCCCAGGGGCCATAAGAAAATGCAGCAAGAGAAATTCAGTAGAATTCTACTTGGAAAAGTAGAATTTTTGCATGTATTTTTCATCCCCAGAGTGGGCAAGTTACATTCCATATTCAAATAGAATACAACCTAAAAAGCTTCAGAAACTGTTTACTGGAGAAAATTTTTTTAATGAAATTAAATACGCTTTGGCAGTGAAAGTTCTGTCTACATTTTAAATAAGTCGTGCCTTTAAATGCCTATATGAGATAATGAGGTCTATGAGAGTAGCAAGGAAGAAGACAGAAATGTTGGTACTGATGATGAAACAAAAGTATAAATTACAAATTAAACATGGGGTGGGTGCCAGAAACTGTGCTTGATGTTCTTTTTCAGGAAAGCAACAACGCTGCCAGAGACTACAAAGAAAACAAAACGAAACAACCAAGAAATGAGGTCAGAGGGGTTAAGTAACTTGTCCAAAGATACACAATCAAGCAGCCGTGGAGCTGGGGTTTTAATATTTATATTCCTTCATGAAGCCAAGCCTCTTCTGTGTGATGATAACATTCATCGGCCTACGTCTCCAAGGGAATGGTTACAACGTGGCATTGTCATAGAAAGATCTGATGAGGTGGCAGGATATAAAAACAAGACTGATTAGGCTGCCCTGGCACACTGCATACAGCCTTGCATTTTAAGTTTCTGCAACCGAGCATATGGGCACTGAACAGAAAACATAAAATGACACCATCAGCTGCGTTCTGCCCATGTGTTAGGACCTCATCGGCCAGGGTGCTCCACGGAGACGGAGCTGCGTGGTCTGGGTTACCCTGCTCCTCAGCGTAGAGAAAGAAGAATGCAACGTTCCAACATGGGATAAGGGGGGGCCGTGGACTTCCAGAGGGGAGCCTGAAAGTTCAGAGGCAGACGGGGATTCAAATTCTACGTCCCCACTTCTTAACTGTACAACTCGGGGCATCTCTCTGAGCTTTTATTTCCTCATCTGTAAAAGGAGCCCCACCACCTCGTGGGGACTGAGAGAAGGGAATGATATTGTGTGTGCCAAGCGCCAGGCCCAGGAGGCATTCAATGCCGAGCATTTACTTTGATTAATTGTTATTTTATTTTTAAATCCTTCTCATCATCCAAAGCCACTGATGAGTGTTCGACTTGAGGCCACAAAAATCAAACAAACTTCTAACCCCTAAACCTTCTATTCTAGGGCAATGGACCGGCTTCCTTGCCTATAAGGCAGTCACTCAGGTTACAGGCCCACGGAAAACACAGGGTGACAAAAGCCCCTTGCAGCAATCTCCGAGAAGGAGAAATAAATTAATCAAGCTGCCAAACGGAGAAGGCCGGGTTGACCTCCTTCTGATCTCATTACTTCTCTATTACCCTTTTGAAAAACATCCTCTTACAGAGATCACTAATTGAAGATTATGTGGAGGGAAATCGCACCTCTCTATCACGGTGGTAACTTTGCCTCATTTGTCATTCTAATAATTCACTTCTTTTCTTTTCTGAAGAGACACAGACACTAATGGACTATCATCAGTTAAAAAGGCAATTTTTCCATTTAATTGCACTCATTAAATACTGCAATAGAACAATCGGAAAAGCAATATTCTCAATATTTAATCATAGTATAGGAATAATGAAACATTGCTTGAAAATAAATCCCGGAACATTTATAAAGTCGTAAAAGAGCTGTTTTAACAACACCTGTAATCAGAGGCAACATATTTAAAACGAGACACGTGATTCTTCATTTCTCCTGATTAGAGCTGGTAAACATTTGCACTGCAGACGGAAGGATTCAAACGGGCTCGTTACCCTGAACGGCTAGCTCTGGCTTTAACGGTCTAAGCCGTTGTGTAACCGGCAAACCGCTTCCCACGTGTTATGGAGTTGAAGGCTCTTAACACAGGCCAGTCTTCCAAGCGAGCTTGGCCAAGAAATCTGAGAAATGGGCTGCTGGGCCCGTGAGCAGTTCTTGCCCGGAGTGGGTTTTCTGAGAACAAAGACTAATCGCCACTTTCACATTTTAACAGCCTTATTGAGATAGAACTCACGTACCAAACAACTCACCCATTTAAAGTGTACAATTCAGTGCTTTCTAGTACATTCACAGAGTCCTGTATCTGTTGCCACAGTTGATTTTAAAACATTTTCATGACTTTCAGTTACTCCTATTCCCCCCACCCCCGCCCCACTCCCAGCCCTAAACAACACTAATGTACTTTTCTCTTACTCTAGACTTCCTTGTTTGGGACGTTTCATATAAATGGAATCATACAGTAAGTGGTCTTTTGTGACTGGCTTCTTTCACTGACCATAATATTTTCATGTTCCATCTATGCTGTAGCACATGTCAGGACTTCACTCCTTTTTTATGACTCTATAGTATTCCCCTGTATGGACATACCACAGCTTATTTATACATTTGTCCATTGATGGATTTTTTTCCCCCACCTTTTGACTATTATGAATAGTGCAGCTATAAACGGACCAACCAAGTAGTTTAAACCAAGCTCAAAGAGGAAGACAGAAAAGGTGGGAGCTGTTGGGTCTTCTGATCCTACTGTGTATCCTCAACTGAGCTTCCTGCACATACTGTTTGCCCCCCTGCCGTTAACAGAAGATTCCAGAAGTCATGTGAGGATGTGGACAAGGACTGCCTGTTCTATCATCTAATGTATAAATATCATAGTAGGTGCTTCAGTAAATACATGCTGAACAAGTGAATGCACGAGTGAATGAATGCATCTGTACTATCAGTGATGCCATGGGACAGTCTGGACGCCTCCCCGACCACCACGAGAATTTCCATGAGTGCATAGAAAGCAAGTTAAAACAAACAAATCCAGGAAAACACCTATCATGTCCTAAGCTTCAAGACAAATCCCACACACTCTTCTGTCCATCAGACGGCCACTCCCAGACTCTCCTGAGCAGACCGTCTGAAGCAGCCCCTTAATTCTGCACTCAGGTTGTTAAAGTACTTTCTATGATTTCTCCATAGCAGACATCAGCAAATCACAGCCAAATCTAACCCATTGCTAATGTTGGTATGGCCTGGGGGCTAAGAATGGCTTTAACATTTTTAAATGGCTGGGGAAAAAAAAATCAAAAGAAGAATATTTAGTGTCATGTCAACATTATATGAAATTGAAATTTCGGTGTCCATATACAGGGTTTTTGTTGTTGTACGTTGGACCGCCACCATGCCCATTCACTTACATACTGTCTATGGCTGCATTTGCCCTGCAAAGGCAGAGGTGAATAGTTGCAACAGAAACTGTACTGCAAAACCTAAAATATTTACTGTCTGTCCCATTACAAGAAAAGTCTGCTGACACCTGCTCCAAACTAACTTTATTAACATGCACGCAAGTAATCTTTAGGGGAAGCATCATCCAGGGACAGAGAGTTAATTCAAAAGATTTAGTCAGACCCACTTGGCATCTGCATCCTGTCTCTAACACTCATTTGCATCTGATGCAAAGGCAAGTTACTCAACCTCTCTGAGTCCCCATTTTCCCTACCAGAAATGGGGCTAATGATATCTATGTCACTGGGTTGCTGTGAAGTTTAAAAAGAGATAAATGTGAAATACTCTGGCACAGACTTTGACCATACTCATGACTCACTAAATGCTAGCCATCAGGATTATATACCATGACCCTAAAGAAGAAAACTTTGGAAACGCAGAGGAACGCAATTACATTAGAAAGGGAATCAGAGGCCAAATGTCATTCCCCCCCTCCCGCCCCCAGAGGCTGGCTAATATCCAGAAGGTTTGGGAGATGTTAAAAACAAAAGGACAACAAACTGTATAATCAGCATATAACCAAATCCAGATGGATTTGGATCATTTGCTATTTTTCACTGGTTGTCCTTCTCTCCCCCATAAACCCCATCCCACTGGCAGGGCAAGTGAGAAGCAAATACACAATCGTCCCATTTATATACGACAAAATTGAAACCATTTGTTTTTTTTGTAAAATTTGGAGCTAAATGTTCGGGAGAGACATTTGGGGTTGGCCATTCAAGCTGCTGAATCGATGCGCTCATTCAAATCTGCCTTCTATCCACAACCTGTCCACGTGGGTCTGTCACTTGCAATATGTTTCAGAGACACCCCAAAGGGAAATCCATTTGCATCCATTTGGCATGAAGAACTAATGTCACTAAGCGTCACCTGGAAACACGGGCCCCACCGCCAAAAACTGCTCCCGCACCTCCGTGTGTTTAGGACTAAGCCTCAAAGCTGGAAGCAGTCAGACCACAGCCCTCGGCCGGGAACGCGCTCCCGGCGACGCAGAAGCTGACCCTGCGCGTGCGTCCTCACTCCTCGTTCAGGGTCTTAACTGCTGGACCACGCGACTTCCTATCATTTACTTTTCCATGCGCTCTGGTGTACCACTCAAGACAATGAGAGAGTAATAAGATCACACACAAATGCAAGCCCCACGTCTTTATTCCCGGTTTGGACATCCTGTGAAGGACTGAATATCCAATCCCACAGACCCACAAACATCAGACTGGGATGCTTGTGGCAGACTACGAAGAGGTTTCATTTCAAGTTCCAATAAGACTTCCAGTTATGTTACTCTACTCCAGCCTTAATTTAATTTTTAAAAAAACATATTAACTGTGATCTTATGCTTAGGCTTAAACAACAGAAAACTGGGGGTGGGGGACAGTGGGTGCTATACAGACTCTAAGATCCCTGCTCCGGACAAGGAACATTTTTCAATCAAGGCTCATGAATTCCTATTTACACTAGAAATTTTAGGTACCAAACTTTTTTCTCTGATTTAAAAACCACAAATGCCTAAGCAACAGGCAGCTTTTTCTCAGTGCAGAATATCAGCATTCTTACATTCTATTTGTAAAGTTACTGGTTAAGGTGTGAATACATTATAAACAGAATAAAACTATGAACAACTTAGACTCTGATGGTAAATGAGACAATCTAAAAACTTTGCAGTCTGGCAGTCACAGCAAGACAACAGCCTCTGAAAGCATATGCTATTTTCATCTTCTGCAATCAAATCATAGCTTCAATTAAAGACATATACTGTGTGTTAGTACGTATGGGATGGCATCAAAATTTTCCAAGAACACTACTTCTCTCTTCTGTTAGATTAGGTATACCATCTTCCGCAAAACAGCTGGATCATTTGTCAATAACCAAGAGCGCCAGATGGTTAGAAACATCCAGATACTTGAAAACGTCTGGTTATTTCATCCTTCATCCAGATGTTTGGAGACCCCTAGATGCAGCCTGCTATCTTTGGTTACATAACTCTAAAAAACATTTGGCCAAGAGGTAAGTTTTCTTCATCCATCCCTTCTCGGGATAATTATGTTCAGCAAAACAGGCCTATGTTCTTTGGGGAATAATGCTGATATGGGGATTTATTTCATCAGTATGAATTAACCAAACTACTTCTGGGGAAAGAAACTGGGGGATAAAAAACAAATGCAAAATTCTCTTGCTGTGTAAGGCAGGTTCAGTCACGTTCAACTATGTACTTGGAGTTCACAGAAGTATAACTACCCCTAGACACCAATCAGAGCCAGAGTTTAGCATGACAGTTCACACAGAAGGTGATTAAAAAAAAAAAAAAAAGTTTGTTAGGTGAATGCCGGTAGAGTTTGTTAGAATGCTAGTGTACTCTTCCACTGGAAGATCCAGGTGCGATGTCAGATCTACATCTTGAATACTGTCATTCATTCATTCATTCAACAAAGATTTACTTGGCTCCTATTGTCTTCAGAGTGACATACATGAGGCAGAGGAATCAACACTGAGTAAAACAGATACGGTTCCTGCCCACATGGAGTTTCCAGACTAGTTGGAGAGAAGAGATTAAGCAAATACTCTCACCCAAATAAATATACCATTATCCATATGCCATGGTAAGTGGTATGAAATAAAGGTAAAGAGTATTGGGAGGAGGTCTTATTGAGATTAGGAGGTCAGAAAGAAAATACCTGAAGTCTTAAAAGATGAGGCTTAGCAAGGAAGGTTGGGGAAAGCATTCCACCCAGAGCCGACAGCATGGTGGGGCGGGGAAGCACAATGCCTGGAATAGCTTCTCTTCCTCACAGAGCACGAGGGAGGCTGAATGCATAGAGTGGTAGGTATGACTCCAAAGGGGCAGCTCGAGGGAGATCTCTGTGGTAGTGGTTACGTGAACCCACACATGTGAGAAAATGGCAGAGAACTTAAATCACCAAAAACTTCATGGCTTAAAATCACACAAATTAATCACCTTCCCATTCTATATATCAGAGGTCCAACACGGATCTCACTGGGTCAGCCCCAGGCGTCAGCAGGATGCACCCCTTCCCAGCATCTCTAAGGGGAGAATTCACCCCATCGTCCTTTTCACCTTCCAGAGGCTCACTTCCCTTAGCTCATGCACCCTCTCTCCACCTGCAGAACCAGCGGTGTCTGGCTGAGTTCTCACTCTGAGTGCCTCATCTGATTCCCTCTTGCACTTTTAATCATCCTTCTAATTACACTGGGCCCACCCAGATAATCCTGGATAATCCCTCTATTTTAAATTCAGCTGATTAGTAATCTTAATCTCATCTGCAACCTTAATTCCCCTTTGCCATGTGACCTAACATATCCACAGGTTCATCTTTGGGGCCAGAATTCTACCCGCTGCAGTACTATATACTCACATTGTACCAATGTCAGTTTCCTGGCTTTGATGTTGGGTTGGCCCAAAAGTTCCTTTGGGTTTTTCCATAACACCTTATGGAAAAACCCAAAGGAACTTTTGGGCCAGCCTGATATTTTACCATAGTTATATAAGATGTAAGCATTGTACAAAGCTGGATAAAGAGTCCATGGATCCTCTCTGCTGTTTTCTGTAGCTTCCTATGAATCTATAATTGTTTCAAAATAATAAGTTTTTTCAACAATTTTTTTTAAATAGCCAACACTTAAAAGACATATATATATGACACAGTTCAAAGTACTTTATATGTATGATCCCATTCAATCCCCGCAACTCTATAAAATAGGTACTATTCCCATTCTCCAGATGAGGAAACTGAAGCCAAGATAGGTTTTATTAATTAACTTAATAATAGGTTCTATTAATTTAATTTGGCCATTTGAATCCAAATAGGGTGTCTCTAAAGGTTGTATCGTAACATGTGTTTGTTTTATGGAGTCGAAGTTTAATTAAAGTGCCAAGTATATAAACCATACCCCAAAAAGAGACTGATGAGAATTATTATCACTAAAAAACAAAAACAAAGCCCTAGAAGACAATAACCCTAGATGAGCCTTAAAAGGCCATTTGGGAGGCTAAGTGCTGGCCTGTCTCAGAAGAACCTCCCAAACAGCTCTCTCCATTGCCTAAAAACATTGAGTTGGAGCCAGGGTAAAGATTGAGAGTACATGGGTTAATCCACCATGCTTTGGGAGCCACTGCTTACGAGTTAATCTACAGGGCAGTTTCCTACTAAATGCGAGCTACTTTTCTTTTCCTCCCTTTCTCCCAAACACATGGAGCCAAGAACGAATGGGGCTGTCCACATAAATCCTTCACTTTTGAAAACTGTCTTCAAGGATGTGTGGCACAAAGCACCTCTTGTTCATTCCGACCCTTTCATGGTTTCAGCTCAGGGGAATGGATATTTGACCATGACCAGGTCCAAAAGACAGGCAGCCTGGATTCTCTCCTGAGAATCTAAACCTGCAGCTGAGACACAAAGGCAGGAGATTAGAGCTGAATCATCAACCCAAGGACAGTTCATGAAAATAGACTGTTCCGTGAGTTGGTGGCCATGGTGACCACAGGCCCCCAAGCACTAGGATGAAAGCTACACACTTAGGATGACAGTCTGAGGTACACTGGGTCCCTGATGCACCAACTCTGGGCTGCTCCCCTCGGAAAAATAAGCCACGGTGTGCTTGCCTTTTTGTTACATGCAACCAAAGTCATACCAGATACAGTATCACGTTTTCCTTCTCAAGTTATCCAGTCTTCTCTGTTGCTTGCAACCGAAGAGCCCTAAGGTATGCGATGCCTCCAACCATAATAGAAAGCTGGAAATTCTCCTATTCTTTACGCTCTCCCTTCTCATCCCTCCACTCCCATTACCTTCAAAACGAAAACTTTTCTAGAAATCTAAATACACACATAGCAAAAAAACAAAAACAAACAACAAAAAAAAACAATCCTCCCAAGCCCAGGGCTCCTAAAGGTTTCTACAGACTGCTTCTCAGTTGCAGGAGGGCCACTCAATTGTCACCTCCTCTAGGAAGCAGGGATCAAGTGCATGTCATCCTCTAACTCTGAATCTGAGGGACGAAATGCCTCTAACACAAAGGGAAAATGACTCACATCCCCTCGGTGTTTTCTAAAGGGATATTGTTAGAACCAATTTCTACTCCTGGATCTTTTGTGCTCCAGGATAGAAGCAGGCAGCGGTCCAAACGCTGTGTAACCTTTTCAGCAGCCATAAGGAAAAAGTCACTACCACTTTGCTTTTCATACCAAGGTTGAAGAAAGAACACGCAAAGCCAATGCACGAGGGGATTAGCGATGTCTTCCAAAAAAGAAACAGAGAACGTTTATGGGGAGTGAAAATGAATGATAATCGTCTCACTGTCCACTCTCATTTCCTAGTGGTTGCACCAAGTCCCTGGATGTCATAAACACTGAAAGGGGAGTAAAATGCTCAAATAAATCAAGGTGAGGACACTGGGAAGGGAGCCGGCGGTGAGGAACACCTGCTGAGTGTGCTTCACTAACTCTCGGGCTGGTGGGTCAAGGAGCAGAGAGCAGCCTTCCAGAACCTACATGGGGGCGGCCCCCAAGCAGAGGGAATACGGACTCCTCCTGCTTCACGCCAGTGTGAGCGCACACAGCATGCGTGCATGCACACGCACATTCTCTAGTTCTAAGAACGATGGCAATGCACGCATCTCTGATATCTTCCCACCTTCCTACCGCCACTTCTCTGTGCTGCAGCCCAGTGTTTCTTAACTCAGCACTGCTGACACAATTCTTCGCGCGGGGATATCCTGCACATTGTAGGACGTTCAGCAGCATCCCTGGCCCCCCCAACCCGCTAGATGCCAGGAGCCCCTCTCCATTACACTGTGACAAACAAAAAATGTTTCCAGACTTTGTCAAATATCCCCTGGGAGGCAAAATCAATCCCAGGGAAGGACAACTGCTTTGCCTGAACTCACTCCGTGTGTGTGTGTGTGTGTGTGTGTGTGTGTATTTACCCAAAACCCCATCAGCACTCAAGTCTCTACAGTTGTTTATCCAAACCTCCACCTGGGTAACCTCTACTCATCCTTCCAGATTCAGCCTCAGAACAACTTTCATCCAAAAGCCTTCTCTGACTCCTCTGTTCCTTGGAGGATGTAAATACCCCTTCTCCAGGTGTCCCCGATTTCCTGGACCACAGGAGTCCCAACCCACCCATGGACTCCTCTCTTGCCAGGCTTCACCTCTAGATTCTACCTCTCTTGCAAGCAGGAAGTACATTTATCTCATCTTTTGTGTCCCCAGCGCTCAGGAGAGTTCTGGGTCATAGCAGATGTTCAATAAAGGCTTGTTAGAAAAATGAATAATGAATGAACAAAGAGACAAAGGGAAGCATCAGCAGGAGGCATGTCACGGAGGATACATGAGTACAAGATTCTACAGCTTTAAAAGCAGCATGGAGAAGTACTCCAGCCAGGAGTCTACTACCTGGGATGGAACACAGAAAAAAAAAAAAAAAAATTACATCATCATCATCACCGTATAGAAACAGAATTTCACAGGTTGTAAAGGCAGATGAAGCAGCAGAGAGGCAGTACAGGAATAAAAAGGCCCCATTTTCCAGAGTAGAAAACTGAGGCTCAGAAAGGTCAAACATCTTCTCCAGGGCCACACAATGGAGAAGTGAGACAACTGTGAGTTGCAGGTAAGCCTTGAGGTCTCTGTACCACCAACCAGGAAACAACACTGCACGTGGGGTGAGAGCTGTCCACTTGCATCCTATGGCCAAGGGAAACATGGGAAACATTTTAAGCAGAAGACTATGCACATCTTGGGACCTCCCAGGCGGTCCAGTGGTTAGGACTCCACGCTTCCTCTACAGGGGGCACGGGATCGATGCCCGGGTGGGGAACTGAGATCCTGCTTGCTGTACGACGTGGCCCAAAAAAAAAAAAGAAGAAGAAGAAGAAGAAGACTACTTGGATCTCTTGCCAAGATGCTAAGTGTGTGACAAGAGAGGCACTCTCACTCACTTTGTGGCGGTGGGGGGAGAACGGACACGGTCCTCTCGGAAAGGAATGTGACAGCAGGGTCCTCTTGGAAAGGAATGTGACAGCACATGTTAATAGACCATGTGATGGTTGAACCTTTGAACCAGCTGTTTCACTTCAGGGAATTTAACCAAACAAATCCATCTAAGACACACACACACAAGCCCACGCCTACTCAGTGCACAGATGTAGACACTGTGCCCTGCACTTATAACAGCAAACAACAACAACAATAAAAGTAGAAACCCCCTAAATATTCAACAATAGGATAATGGTTAAATAAACACAGATCCACTCCACTGAATACTATGTTACTATGTAAAATGGTGTTTATCAGGAGAGTGCTAAAATGGGAGGAGATATTTGGTTAGAATGTTGCGTGAAAAACCTAGGGGTCATATTTTTTAAAATGCAATCACAACTTAGATAATTTGTAGCATATGTGCACAATGGAATACTGGACAACCAGGAGAACAAATGAGCTACAACCTTATGCAACACTAAGCATAAATCTCATAAGCATAACGTTGAAAGAAAGAAGCCAGACACACAGGAGTACCCACTGTACGATTCCATTTATAGAAGGTAATTCCGTCTACATAAGATCAAAGGCAGACAGAACTCATCTTTGCGGTCCAAAGGCAGGATAGTGGGGAGCCTTGGTGGGGTCTGGGGGATGATGATTGAATGACGGCAGAAGTGGGCTTCAGAGTTATGTTTTCTTTCCTGATCCAGTTACTGACTGCCTGGGTGTGCTCTGTTTATTCACCGTCATCCAGCAGCAAGAATGCCCACTTTTCACGTGAGTGTGTTTTATTTCCAGAGTTTTAAAACCACAGTCACAATTCCATAAAAACAAGAAGCTGCCTCTGAGTTGGGAGAAAGTCAATCACGGCATTAATGGAGGTCTTTCGATGGAGACACCATGGAAATTGTCTTATCCTCTTTCTACTTCTCTATATTATCCGAACAATTCAATAATAAGCATTTTTATGGGGGGGGAGGGAGTAAACAGTACTTAAAACGAGTGGCAGGATCACACGAATATACCAACAGTGTTCAAAGACTTGAGATGCGGATGTGTGCGGGCACGCGTGTGTTCTACCATGAGAAACACTGCCAGGCAGGAGGAAGGAGGTCCTTCTGATCTCCACAGGAATGTTCTCTCTCACTGGCCAGGCTGGACAACTCACCACAGAGAGACAGAGTTTAAAATCTGCCGGGAATCATTAAAGAAACACTAAAGATATATCACAGTAAAAAAGTATGAAAGCACATGTGCCAAAATACTGTGGCTAGGTAGTTGGGGATTTTTATTTTCCGCTTATCTGTATTTCTATTTTTCTTAAGTACTGGAAATGTACGTATTATTTGTGCTGAGTTACTCCTCTGAAAATGGGGATAACAGAAACTTGAGTAACTACAAGGATTAACAAGCACTAAACCATGTAAGCACACACCGAGTGCGATAAGCATATTTAAGAAGTGATTTTTTTTCTTCTTCATATAATTATTTTCATGTTGTATAAAACTTGCAAAGGTATCTTTAAGAGGACAGGGTGAAACATTTTTCTTCCAAAAAACAACAGTTCCACTTCTCATTCTCAACGTTTCTAGTACTATTTCCCCAATGACGTTAGGTACTAAATTTTAAAGAAAGGTAGCCCTTCTAGGTAAATCTCTACTTTTGCCTCATGTTTAATGCTTTCTTACATAAGAAAAATTGCTTTTTATATAGCAGAGAGAAGGAAAAGAGACAACATCTGACACCAAGAAATAGACAGAGAGAGAGATTGGGGTTGGGGGAGGATGGAGGAATGGATGCATGGAGGGACAGACGGATGGATGGATGGATGGATGGATGGATGGATGGATGGATGGATGGAATGATGGATGGATGGATGGATGGATGGAATGATGGGTGGATGGATGGATGGATGGAATGATGGATGGATGGATGGAATGATGGATGGATGGATGGGATGATGGATGGATGGATGGGATGATGGATGGATGGATGGGATGATGGATGGATGGATGGGATGATGGATGGATGGGATGATGGATGGATGGATTGAATGATGGATGGATGGATGGATGGATGGACGGATGGAATGATGGATGGATGGAATGATGGATGGATGGCTGGAATGATGGATGGCTGGAATGATGGATGGATGGATGGATGGATGGATGGATGGATGGATGGCTGGATGGATGGATGGATGGAATGATGGATGGCTGGAATGATGGATGGATGGATGGATGGATGGATGGAATGATGGATGGATGGATGGATGGATGGATGGATGGATGGATGGAATGATGGATGGATGGATGGATGGATGGATGGATGGATGGATGGATGGATGGATGGATGGAATGATGGACGGATGGAATGATGGATGGATGGATGGATGGATGGATGGGATGATGGATAGATGGGAGGATGGCTAGCTGGCTGGCTGAATGGCTGGATTGGTGGGTGGGTGTGTATGAAGGTGGACGGATAGATGGATAGAAAGCTGGCTGGCTGGCTGGCTGGCTGGCTGGCTGGATGGATAAGAACTAGAATAAACTGCCCAGAAATGGTCAAGACATTCAGATGAAACAGGACGTCTCTCTCTGTGACAGATGCCAGCAAGAATTCCCATCCCATGCATGGAATGACTTCCCAGAGGGCCCCCAGCTGACCGTGAAAGTGGGAGGAAGCTGACAGAAGAAACGGAGATGGCTTACTAAATAAGAATAATAGCGTTAACGGTGGAGATGGCCGTGGTGGCTGTGGTTAGGGGCTGGCAGCAGCGGGAGTAAATATTTAAGGAGTCTCACCTACATGCCCAACACACTCTTTTCGAAGTGCTTTCCATTCTTCATCTAGTAAAGAGGAGTGAAGACTGCAGATGGAATTAGGACTGCTAGTTTGCGGACCTTAACATGGAAAAATTGTCCTTCACATCAATGTGATCACAAGGGCCTTAACATAGGAAAAGGAGGCGGAAGAGACAACGAGAGACATGGGCATCTGAGAAGGACTTGGCCCAATGCTGCCGGCTTGCACATGGAGGAAGGGGCCACAAGTTAAGAAATGGGGACAATCTCTATAAGCTGGAAAAGACAAGGAGATGGATTCTCCCCTGCAGCCTCCAGAAAGAACAGGCCCTGCCAACACCTTGATTTCAGCCCAAGGAGACCTGTGTTGGTCTTCTGACCTCCAGAACTAGAAGGTAATAAATCTGTGTTGTTTGAGGTCATTAAGTTTAAGGAAATTTATTATGGCAGCCATAGAAAACTAATACCCACCCCAGGCTACTTTTTAAAAATAATTTTTATTACATAAGCCATACATGAGCACAATTCCCCCTTTAAAGTCACCTAAGCATTGGGACTTCCCTGGCGGTCCAGTGGGTAAGACTCCACGCTCCCAATGCAGGGGGCCTGGGTTCAATCCCTGGTCGGGGAACCAGATCCCTCATGCACAAGTAAGAGTCTGCATGCTGCAACTAAAGATCCTGCATGCTGCAACTAAGACCCGGCACAGCAGGAGCGAGGGAGGGAGGGAGGGAGGGAGGGAAGCCCCTATTTTAAAAAAAAACCCAAAACCAAAAAACATTTAAGCATCATGAACAAGGCTAAAGGCCCCCGCGGCTCTCAGTCCTGGCCCTTTTCCACATGCCCGCCCCCTACAGGGATAATAATAATAATATATATACAAGAAGCTGGGTGTGCACTTCCTAGGTCTCCTGGTCTGCGTTTCCTTCCATATACGTGTGCCCGGGTCACAATGCATGCAGATTCTTTCAGCAGTTCCAGGCATCCGACAGCTAACACCCTCTCACGAGGAAGGAAAGCAGCCCACCAGGCCCACACGGAGGGAGCCCAGTGTCTGCTGGCGCCCCTGCGGGGAAGCGACAGTTCGAGGGTCTTTCACATACCTCCTGTCTCCCTTCCAGTTATAAGTCCCCCCATTATGGAGCTTGGGGTCGGAACTGAGTTCTCCAAGCCTGAATCTGTTAAGTGTTCATCGCTTAGAAGATCAAGAAGGGAATCTGTTTATACATGTTGGACCTTGTATTACCATAAAAAAAAATTAGCTTAAGACATACAGGGAGCGTGATCGATAGCAAAACAACCGGTCCATGGACGCCAACAAAGCTGCCAGAAGTGCTCACACCACACCTTTTCCTCCTGTTTTGCTAACCCTCAGGTCATCTGGCATCTTTCACAAGTCTTGTATCTGCTTCCCAAGTCTTCTGGGAGACAGCCCGCAAATCACAAATTAGTTCAGACTTTTAGAGCCCCAGGTGTTTGAAATCCTCCTCAAACCCCACGCAGGCAGCTGGCACTTTGCCACACTCAAGGTCCATCTCTCGGGGGCTTCCTGAGTGTCCACTCTGATGCCACGCCCGCCTGGCTCTTGTTCATACTGTCAACGGGGTGCCCCTGCCCTCAGAGGGGGTTCCTGATCTCCACTAGTGAGATTCATTCCTCTCTGGAAATTTTACTGGGTTCTCTCAGGGGCTAAAACATTGGAAAGGGGTGGGGATGAGCTGAGAGGGATGTCAGAGCAGGCGAGGGAGAGAAAAACTCTGTTCTCACCAGCCCTACCCTCACTGGTGGAGGCCAAGACCCAAGACCAAGGTTAACGCATGGAAACCCCATCCCAGAGAAATGCCCAACGCAATGAGGTGAGGCACGGTTTTCCGCCGTGACCGGCATGCAGACTGCACCCTGTACTTGCTGGGGGCAGGGGCTGGGGTGGCTGCAGCATCACGATCACCGCTATTGTTGTTACAGATTCGGGTCCACTTATCAGCTGCGATGGCAAGTCCTTCTGATATACAGCCAAAGCCATCAATCTGGAGATGTGGCCTTGCTCTCAGACAGGAAAACAAATCAGCTCCACGAGGAATATACTCAGCTTGTGTTTGTTATTCAGTGAAAAATTAATTCATTTGATCAACAAACATCCTGTGTGCTACTGTGCATGTGTGAGAATGTGCACAGATTCCTGCCATGTGGTGTGCGCAGAGCCCAAAGGACCCTTTGCCAGAAAAGGCAGCAAAGATTTCGGTGTAGCTTAAGGAAATTAACGAGTAGATGGAAACACAGTAAGTGAAGTGTTCTTACGGGAGATGCTGTATTACTTTTGGATATGTGATCACAAAAAAAAAAAAAAAAAAAAACCCACCAATCAGTGTATCATGGTGGGGTGAGGGAGGAGCTATGGATGGCGATGGCGATGGCGATGGTGATGGTGACAATGGACGAAGAAGAGCTAAAGGAGAAAGACAGGAGGGAGGATGAGAAAACAGCGACAACCACCACAATGCTCACAGCTCTGACAGTCACTGAACGCTGACTGATGCCGGTCTAAGCATCGCACACATCTGACCTCATTTAATCCTTTCAACAATCCTATCCTAAGTCCAATTATTATCCCCATTTTACACAGGGGAACATTCAGACTGAGAAGAGTTACGCCATGGTCCAAGGAGTGGACCAGAATTCAAATCCATGGCATCTGCCCGACTCTGGCGACCGTGTTCACAACCACCGAGGCAGACGCTGCTGCGTGCCCCTCTCTGATCACTCCCTGCCCTCTTTGTTAACAGCACCCCAGTTTAGTTCTGAGTAGCCACGTACCCAGTAAAGACAATCACTTTTTCAGACTCCCTTGTAGCTATGGGTGACCGTGTGATGGACACGCTGCCGTGCGCCTCTTGCCTGCCCCCCTTCTTCTTGTTAAGGAAGCAGATGTGATGCCTGGAGGCTGAGCGGCCGCATGTTAAGAATGGCTGTGGTTTGGGGGGGGGGGGGTGGTTCCCTGGTGGCGCAGTGGTTAAGAATCCGCCTGCCAATGCAGGGCACGTGGGTTCGAGCCCTGGTCTGGGAGGATCCCACATGCCGCGGAGCAACTGGGCCCGTGAGCCACAACTACTGAGCCTGCGCGTCTGGAGCCTGTGCTCCGCAACAAGAGAGGCCGCGATAATGAGAGGCCCGCGCACCGCGATGAAGAGTGGTCCCCACTTGCCGCAACTAGAGAAAGCCCTCGCACAGAAACGAAGACCCAACACAGCCATCCATCCATCCATCCATAAATAAATGAATGAATGAATGAATGAATGAATGAAACGTCAATCTTTTTTTAAAAAAAAAGAGATAACACCTAGAAACCTAAAATGAAGAAAAGAGTGGGCTACTCAAAAGACCACACAAAACACCACACAAGTGGGGTTCCCCTGGAACTGTGGGAAGAAATGGGGCTCCCTGGGAACTGTGGGAAGAGGTGGGGTTCCCCGGGAATTATGGGAAGAAACGGGGCTCCCTGGGAACTGTGGGAAGAAGTGGGGCTCCTCAGGAACTTTGGGATGAAATGGGGCTCCCCGGGAACTGTGGGAAGAATCAGGGCTCCCCTGGAACTGCGGAAAGAAGTGGGGTTCTCCAGGAATTGTGGGAAGAAATGGGGTTCCCAGGAACTGTGGGAATAAGTGGGGTTCCCCAGGAGCTGTGGGAAGAAGTGGGGTTCCCCAGGAACTGTGGGAAGAAGTGGGGTTCACATTTCTAGACTCTCTGATGTGCAGTAAGAAATGTACCCTCTGGTCACAAATGAAGCAAGCCCAACAAATACACTGAAAAGACATTACAAATGGATGAATAGCTGAGGCTACACAGGGGCCGGTCTTTGGGAAGAATGCCCGATGGACTCTCACATAACTCTGGGAACTTCTGTGGGTGCCATAAGAGAGGATTCTAAAAGAGCTACTGCCACAGGGGAAAGAAAATCTCCAGTGGGACCCTGATCGCTTGACCAGCCAACACATAACAACCACTGGAGACTTAGCTGGAAACAGCTGGGCTCACCCTTCCAGAATCTTCTACCATAAAATGTCCAGGGATACCATGGATATTATTATTCTATACTGCACCTCCCCAAATCCTTCCTATCTCACATTTTCTTTGTGTCACTTGTTCCATTTTTGGATGAAGGAAGAAGAAGCCATCTGTTCATTACAAAAGCACCTGAGCTACAATATCATATATTACTAAAAGGTAATTCCTAGAGAAGACTTAGGCGGTGACACACAGATGCTTCTCCAAATGTGGGCAGCTGTCTATATATAAACACAGCTCGAATCAACTGTGGGGTGTACCAGCCAAAGTCGACTGGTCATGTGAAGCACATCTGGATTAAGACCTGTTCCCAATCAAAGGAAAGTCATTCTTCTTGGTGGTCCGACCACTTAACTTAAACAAAAAGAACTGAGCCAACTTTCATCAATGAGCCTTTCTTCCAACCGAAAAGAAAAAAGAAAATAAAAAATGAGAGTTGGCTACTGGTTATGTCGATGCTTTGCCACAAGGTTAATAATGATGGGTTTCAGGTCACTGGCAATTTCTCATTTCAAACGAACTTGAACCATCAATCCTCAAGGGCCGATTGTTTAATGTGGGCTGTCTGCATCCACAGCCCTTCTCGGACACCCAAGTGGTGGGTGGGTGACATTCTGCCACTGTATCATTACCAAAAACGAGAGACTTTTCATCCTTAAAATTAAACAAAAGTGCTCATATGCTTGAGCTCCACGGAAGACCCATAGGCTTGTTCCATTTCATGATGACTGGAACTTGAATTAGTTAGAGACGTGTAATCAATTCATGGGAACTGGGCTCTTTCTTCCAGAGGGAACTTGGGAGGAAAAAATTTGAAATATCCCTGCCACCATTCAGAAGACTCCACAGCTTTTTCCTCCATACTGCCGGTCACTTTTTCTCAGATGCTCATTTCACTTCTAAGTGGCCCAGCCAGAGGGCTCAAGGCTCCCCCTTCCCCAGTACTGAGAAAGCAGGCTGGAGGACAGAAGAATGAATGAATAAAGCGGCTTAAATTGGGAAGGGAAACACTGGGGAGTAGTGGAGATGATGGAAAACAAGAAACCACACGCCCTTCGGTTGTCTTTACTCAGCTCCAGCTAATTGTTGTCTCCTCCTCCAATTTTTAAATCTAATGGGAACGCCAGCTTTTTACATGACATCTCCCAATTTGTATATGTATCTCGGCCATTTTTTAAAATTAATTAATTTTATTTATTTATTTTTGGCTGCGTTGGGTCTTTGTTGCTGCATGCGGGCTTTCTCTAGTTGCGGCAAGCGGGGGTTACTCTTTGTTGCGGTGCGCGGGATTCTCACTGCAGTGGCTTCTCTTGTTGCGGAGCACGGGCTCTAGGCACGCGGGCTTCAGTAGTTGTGGCACACAGGCTCAGCAGTTGTGGCTCGTGGGCTCTAGAGCACAGGCTCGGTAGTTGTGGCGCACGGGCTTAGTTGCTCCGCGGCATGTGGGATCTTCCTGGACCAGGGCTCAAACCCGTGTCCCCTGCATTGGCAGGCGGATTCTTTTTTTTTTTTTTTTTTTTTTTATTTTTGGCTGTGTTGGGTCTTCGTTTCTGTGCGAGGGCTTTCTCCAGCTGTGGCGAGCGGGGGCCACTCTTCATCGCGGTGTGCGGGCCTCTCACTGTCGCGGCCTCTCTTGTTGCGGAGCACAGGCTCCAGACACGCAGGCTCAGTAGTTGTGGCTCACGGGCTTAGTTGCTCCGCGGCATGTGGGATCTTCCCAGACCAGGGCTCGAACCCATGTCCCCTGCATTGGCAGGCAGATTCTCAACCAGTGCGCCACCAGGGAAGCCCGGCAGGCGGATTCTTAACCACTGAGCCACCAGGGAAGCCCTCGGCCATTTTTTAAAGTCACTGTGTGAGCAAAACAAAACACGTCTGCCAGCAGGTGATGTCTACTGATGCAGAGGAGCAGGACACTGAGTTTTCTCCTCCAGAAGTCACATCCAAAGCCACGGCTGGTCCCTGGTCTGGGCCAAGACAAGTGTGAAAAGGGGAGGCAGAGAGGCAGGAGGAAAATCTGGGAGCTGCAGGCTGGTCCGCAGACTTTCCTCAGTGATATACTGGCCTGTCAACTTTCATGACCTGGGGAGAATGATAAACCCACTCGAAAACCTCATCTAATTTTAGAGTAAGTTACTCTGACGCATGAACCAACTTGTGGGCAGATCAGCCTCCACACTGTGAACTAAGCTATGCCAAATACCCCCGAAGGAGGGAGAGGAAGGGCTCCATTCTAACACGCTGCACCGCACTCGTGAGGCCAGGGGGAGTCTGTCATCCGGGGCCCCCTATTCCCCAGGTGAGCAGGCAGCGACAAGAGGCAGTCCCCATCTACACCGCTCCTTCTTGCGTTCTAATTATAGGCAAAGAGCCCTGAGGTCTTGGAGGGTTTGGTTTCTTAACCTGAGACTTGCATCTGCCTTCCCACAGTTTTTTTTTTTTTTTGTCTTAACTGGCTGTGGCACAGAGCCCTGGGGAGCCTTCTTCTGCCTGAGATAAACACAGGGCACCCTCACAGTCCTAATTAACAGATTTTTTTTCCTCCTCCCAAGTCTCACCAAAGGAAGTCCTTCCCACCGTCAGTCTTAGCCGGGCTGGAAGTCGAAACCAGATTCACAGAAGTGCAACAAGATGTATGAGAAATTAAGTTTCCTTGATAACATAAAAGTGCTGAAAATTAAAGAAAAGCCTTGCTAGCTGGTAAAGGAAACTGACAGTATCCACAGTAACTGGACAGGAACCAAACCCCCCAAAACAACCCCCTCTATTAAAGCAGACTAAAAAATACAATACAAATGTCATGTGTGAACCTCGACTGACCGCAGACTGACTGAAAACCAAAAGCTATGAAAGACATTTTGAGGGTAACTGGGTGAATCTGGTTAGAGACGGTACATTCTTTCATGTTAGTGAATTATCATCAATTCCGTAGACATGATAACATTGATAAACGTGATTATGTAGAACAAGGTCTTTAGCTTTAGGAGATGCCTGCCAAGGTACTTAACTGTAAAGAGTGTCAATGTCTGCAACTTACATATACGGATGGATGGACGGATGGACGGATGGATGGATGGACAGATGGATGGATGGATGGATAAATGAATGAATGAATGGATGGGCGGATGGATGGATGAATAGGTGGTTGGATAAATAGGTGGGTGGATGGATGAATGGATGGGTGGGTGGGTGGGTGGATGGATGGATTGAAAAGATGGCTGGACGGAAACACGTTAAGACATTAGCAATTATTGATTCTAGATGGTGGGCATGCGCTAATTCACCGTACTACTGAAGTGTTGTTTGAATTTTCTGTATGCTCAATAATTTTTACAACAAAAAGTTAAGAAACCTGTTACTTTCAGAATTTCAGTGTTTTAATTAACCTTTTTAAAAATCACACTTTTTAAAGTATGTCTTACAAAGAGTCCCATGTCACAAGTGGAGATAAAGTGAGAGTTACTCCAATTAATATTATAGAGAAGAGGGTCTGACTGTTGAGATCCCAGCTTGAGGGTCTTTTTCAGGGCATGCCTAGAACACTAAACCCATTCCTTCAACTGACTGATGAGGAAACTGAGGCTCAGAGACTCCCCCACAATCACCAAACAAGTTAGCCACAGCTCAAGGGACCTCATGGATCCCAGGGTTCCTCTCTACAATGTACAGAACCACGGAGTTGATTGGCCTTGCCTGATTCATAGCCGATTTTCAGGAGGGTAAAGGATGCCTTAGTGATGGCATTATCATTCACCCTTCGTTATTTGGAAATGATGTGGTTTTCTCAGAACCACATACTTCAAATACACATTCTCCTCTTTCCCATTCACCCAATAGACTCTTCACCACGCTTACTGTAAAGGGCATTTTCCTGGGCACTTGAAAAAACACACAGATCTGCAGCCCAGGGCCCCTGCCCTGGAAATACTGACACCCTACAAGTTATGTGCTGGTATAAAGGACAAATCCCTAAGAGCTGTCCCCCAAAGGGTCAACTTCTAAAAATGGTTTCCAATCATTATATCTCAGTGACAGGAGAAAAAATGTTATCTTGATAGTAAAGGATTTAAATTTATCGCATGGCTGAAAACGGTTAGTGAATTGAAATTATAATGTAATGAATCACTTCCTGAAAAAGTTGAGCCGCTATGCATGCCATTGCACGAAGAACTATTTAGGGATGTCGAAAGGAAAAAAGGAAAGTTAGGAAGCCTACCCAGGAAATTATTCCGATATGTATATACTTTCTTGAGGATTAAATTACTTTTTCAAAAGAATAGAAAATTGAACAGACTTCATGATTACTGCTGGAAAAGAATTAAGCTGTCTCCTAATTTCTACCCAGTTCCTTCTGTTTTAAGCACTGCCCTTTATAAGGGATGGTACCATCTGGATTTCACAGTTTCCCTCAGAGGCAGCCCTATAGATGAAGCGATACAGTGGCCGGGACTTTTACACTCTCTCCTGGACTCTGTGTTCCCACCAAATCTCGCCACACAGCAGTTGAGACCATGTGACCCAAGTCTTGGCCCACGTTCTTCGATGGCAACAAGGACGGCCTGCTTGATAAGAAAAGGGATTTTCAGCCACAGCTCAACAGATATGGAAGAAACCAGAGCAACGTCATGAACTGATTCTGTGTGCTGGTTTGTACTTTCAGGTCCAATTATTCTTTGTTCTCAGTTGTGTTTCCTAATAAATGTAGGCAATCAGGATTCACTATATTCAAGCGATCAAGGTCATGTGTATACCTAAGGCTCTGAAGGTGAGAAGGTGCAGGGCCCCCGAAGGAAGAAGACCTCATTCCTGGGATTACAGAACAAGAAGGCAGTGTCCGCTTTCACTCAACTGTGCCACCGTGTGTCACCGACTGAGCTTCACCCTGGCGTTCAAAATCCTCCAGGCAAGGGCCTTTCTTTCAGGGACTCATTCTCCTGGGTTCTGGGGACGCTGAAAAGGATATAGCTCCACCTACCCCCAGATACTAAAGGCTCACTACTCAGCCAAATCTCAGAATATTCTCCCACCTACCTCCTAGGCTCCTGTCACACCAGAATGCTGACAGTGACACAACTCATCTTTTCTGGTGCACATCTTTATCAAAAGGTGGAGGAGGAGGAGGAAGAATATGAGGGTTAGAAGAAGAACAGTTGGGACTTCCCTTGTGGCACAGTGGTTTAGACTCCATGCTCCCAATGCAGGGGGCACAGGTTCGATCCCTGGTCAGGGAACTAGATCCCACATGCATGCCACAACTAAGAGTTCGCATGCCACAACTAAGGAGTCTGCGTGCTGCAACTAAACAGCCGGCAAGTCTGTGACAACAGACTACGTCCCAGGGACATGTTAAACAACTGACATACACTGTCTTATTTAATTCTCACAATCTCAAAAGAAGAGACTATTTTTTTTTCCCCTGGGGGCCATGTCTCACAGCATGTGAGATGTTATTTCCCACACCAGGGATGGAACCCGTGCCCCCTGAAGCAGAAGTGCTGGAGGCTTAACCACTGGACCGCCAGGGAAGTCCCCAGAAGAGACTATTACTAATCCCCTTTGATGGGTGAGAAAACTGAGATGCATTAAGATTAAGCAAATGGCCCCAGATCACACAGACAGTAAACGACAGAGCCAGGATTCAAACCCAAGTGGATCTGAATCTGCAGACCCCAGAGTCTTCTCTGCTCTGCCATACGTGGCCTTCTATGTTGTTCTTTCTGCCTGGAAAGACCTCGTCTCATCTCTGAGCTCAAAATACTGTCTAGGCATTATGGCCCAGCCCTGTAAACCATTTATGATCACCCCATCTGGAACGATGGCTCCCTCTCCAGAATCCCCGTGCCTTCCTTGCGTGAAGCCTTTAAAACAAGGACCAGACTGTAGGGACAGGAGCCGTGACTTCTGTAAGCCCCACAAAGAGGCACCCAGTTTATTAAATGAAAAATAATGCCATGCTGCACCAGCCCAAAAGCCTACCTCCGACAGAGGTATCAGGCCACGGTTTATGGAAAGACTGAACTTTTCAGGAGTTTAAAAAAAAAAAAAAACCCACACTGCACTTGTTCCGTAAACATTCATTCAGTCCATAACATGTTCAAGTTCCTCAGACTCTCTCCATCTTCTTGAAAGTGTCAGATCACCTCTTAGGAGGAAACTAAATGGCATATCTTTTGGCATCAAATGAAAATCACTTCTTAATACGGCCCTACAAACAACAGGCTTAAGGTGCTTCTTCCAAATTCTCCACCCAAGGTCTCGGGGGATGCTGCTGGAAGGCTCCCCACTCAACGCCATAATTAGCAGAAAATGGAAAAACCCAAGAGATACAGGGGCCGTGGAACAGGGTTCAGGGACTGAGGGCAACTGCTGGTCCATGCAAAGATCAAAGCTGTGCAGAAACCCCTCCCAGGTTTACACAGCTGTAGGCTCTGTGCGGGAGCTGTAAAACAAACACCATCTGGACGGGAGGGAAAGGTCTTGTGATTGGGACTGTATGGGTGTCAAGGACTCCCCAGGACATCAAATGAACCAGGAGGCTAAAGAGCCACCTCACTCCGGGCCTAGAAAAAGAAGCTTGTACCCTTTTCCAATCCAGGCCATATTTTTATTGGGCCCAAAGATTTCACCAATTCAGCCTTCGAAAACATAATAAGAAAGAGGGAAGAGAACCATTAGCCTATCTGCAAAAAAAAAAAAAAAAAAGTTCTTGAGTTTAATAAACACCACCACCAACAACAACAAAAAAAAGTGAACTGGTCAAATCTTAATAACCTGGGGCTGAGGAACTCCCCGCTCCAGCTTATCTTGTTTAGTTGCTGTGTACAACATCTGAATGAGACCCAGAGCTCTCAAAACTCCTGCAGGTGCATAAATTCCTAAACTAAATAATAACAAAGCCATATGTTACCATATTTTTAGATATGAATTGCTATATGAGGCACAAACACAAGAGCAGCTCCCTGCTATCATTTGGATGCATTAGAAATAAAATCATCTCATAAGCCTGCAAATGTTTTTTTGTTTTGTTTTGTTTTTGCATCACAAAACTTGCATATTTCCCCTGTGTACAGAAGTATAATTTCTTTACATGGTTGTTCTCAATGTCTTAAACTTGATATACATGTAATATTAGGAAATGAAAATAATATATATATGTGAACTCCTCGCTTCGTGTATTAGAAAACAATATGTTTTGCTCATTAAAGGCGCCAATATAAATGCTATAAACCATGAAATTACCTTTGAGCCCTTCCTGAAATAACCAGTTCACAAACAAATGATCCATGCAAAAAAGGCAAGGCGAGATTACAATAAGACTAAGTTACGTTTTCATTTCAGGATTTTTTTCTTTTTAACATAGAAAAGTATTATTACTGCAAAACCAACAGTGGCAGCAGGTACATCCAATTTATGTAGAAAACACTGAACAGTACAGGTAGACTGAACAAAATGAGTTCCAAGTGGGGCTTTTCGTGTTTTCCAAATGTGATGCAGAACTCATATTTACAACAATTATCTCAATAAACAAATCTTACTTCTGGTTTTCTCACTTCAGAGGGCTACTTTAAAAGCAATGATGGCAAAAGCATTTTACTAAAATCACTGTGGTGTTTTTCAAACTCAGAAAGTAAGATTCTGCCCTACGGATGACCAAAAGAAGCTGTGGATGGCAGAAACCTTATCCCATGAGTCAGATATTCTCGAGCTGAAATTAGCAGAGCCCGTAATCCAGTGTGATCCCCAAACAAGCATCATCCACACCACCTGGGAAATTCCTAAAAATGCAGATCCTTGGGTCCTACTCTAGAAGTTCTGGAATCAGAAACTCTGTAGGTGAAGCCCAGGAAGAGGTGTTCTAACAAGCCCTCCGGGGGACCCTGGCGCATGTTCCAGTCTGAGAACCAGTGTCTTTGTCTGCGAACGTCAGTCACCAGTGTTGGAGACAATGACGCTATTTCCGCTAAGATCCCGCACAGAAGCTCCAGTGGTTCCAACAGCCTGTTCCTCCTGACCAAGATGATCTGCACATTTCTGTCTGGATTAATCCCTGCCCCTCTTTCCATGGCAGCATCTCTCATCTGTAAAACTGTAGGTGACACATCTTTAATCTAGACGACATGAGAGCCCTGACTTTCCCTCCTGCACGTTCTAACCACCAGCCCTGTAGTGGCCCCAATGACACTATGAAACAGGCCAGGATGAGAACCTTCTTGCATGAGCCCCAAGTAGAAAAAGCTACTAGCCAGCTTTGGGCCAGATCTTGACTCATTCATTTGTTTGTTCATTTAATTAGTGAGCCATTCACACAATCATGGAACAAACACTGATCAAGTTGTTCCTCCTTCCTTCCTTCCTTCCTTTCTTCTTCTTTCTTCCTTCCTTCCTTCCCTCCCTCCTTCCTTCTTTCTTTTTCCGCTTGCTTCATGCTGGAAACACAAAGCTGTATTAGACTATCCCAACTCTCTAGTCCAGTGGGGGAACACACATACACAAATAGATAATCATAATACAATGAGGTAAGTACAAAATGGAAATCCACGTAAGGAACATAAAGAATGGGTGACTGGGGAACTTTTTTTTTTTTTTTTTTTTTTGGTGGGAGGGAGTCAGTGGCTTACACCAGAATTGAATCTTATAGGAGGAGGAGAAGCTGCAAGTTGGAGAAGGGAAGGCAGGGAAGAAGGGAAGACAGGTGGGTTCCAGGCAGTGGCAGACCCTGAACAACACGGACGCGCGGATGGGGCTTCCCAGCTGGGCGCCCTTTAAGGCAGGGAGTTTGCCTCAGTGTCTGTGCCCCCCTGGGCTTGGCCCAGACGGGCAGAGTGAAGGCACTGGACAAGCGGTAGGGAATCCACCGGAGGATGTGAGCTCCTAAGGCAAGAAGCACATGAAGGCTCCAGCTGAGTGCTCCAGATAAGGGGCGGAGGGAGCTGACCCGCCCAGGGGTGGGCGGCAGGCAGAAGGACGGGGCTATGTGGGGAACCACGCTGCTAAACGTGAAAGGATCCTGCAGGCAGCTGGGACCCACCTTTCAGAGGGATAAGAACGAAAACACAGGCTCTCTTGTGCCTGGATAAGATCCTACCAGGATTGACCAGACCAGGACAGAGCAAAGAACACCCAGTTAAAGGCTTCCACTCCATGACCTACCTAATCTTCCCCCCAGCCTGGGACAGAGGAGGGGGACTGCCGACCTACGACTGGAGAACCACGGCAAGGAAGAGGGAGACAGAAAGGAAGGAAGGGAGGACACACACCCCAGCAACATGGGGCTGGGCTGTCCCAGGAAATGTGCGAGAGACGAGGGGACCACTTCTCTAGATTCCTGTTTCTAACTCAGTGATAGGAGTGACAGGAGAGGGAGCAAAGATAAGGAATCCTTAGCGCCTGCTTAGTACACACCAGACAGCTCCCTGGGGGGTCTACCAATGTCCTCCTTCTTCGTCTGTGCAGCAACACTAGAGGTCGGTATGAGATCCCCATACTGGCTGCTGAGACAACCAGCGGCTCAGGGAGGTGAGGTCATTTGCCTGGAACCACACAGCTAATAAGTGGGGGAAGCAAGGTTTATGCTTGGATCTGACTCCGAAGTCCAGGATGGACCTGGCCTGAGTCAGACAGGAGGAAGGTTCAGATACCTTGGAGGCTGAAGGGGCCAGCAGGCCAGGCCAAGAGCAGGGGACCAGCAAGAAAGGGTGACTTTGCCAGAGTGTGCCCACAAGGTGGAGGTGGGGAAAGTGTCTTCATGAGACTCTAGGATTTTCTAACATCTTGGCAGAAAATATCTGGCCTACATCACTGGTGTGAAGATTCCGAATTGGAGTCCTCACCTTTCTCACCCATCCCTGGAGACCTTACAAAGTATTTTGACGAAGGGTACATTCGGTTCTGCAACGGAGATCTGTCTCAATCCATCTGGTTCTTCTATGAATCCCTCCGAATACTTTAGGGTAAGGGCAGCGCATTTAAACTTGATGGAATTTCCTGCTGTACTGTGTAGTGCCAGAATTGCTCCATCCCATAAATAAATTTGGGAAGAACTATTTGTCTTCCTCCCTTTAATGATATAGAACATAATCGTTCAAGTAAATCCTCATTTAAAGTACCCTCAGTCCAAAAGAAAATTATTTGGACCTCAGAAATAACTGCATGTGGGTGATGTGGATTGCATGCATAGCTATTAAAAAAAAAACAACAAAACTTGGCTCTGTAGTTTTCTGAAAAATGCTGTGTTGCTGCCATTTTTTTGGGTTAATTAAAAGACCATAAAAATCAATTCAAACATGTTTGGAGACAGATTTTCAAATTTTATAAACTCTGCTCTGTTGCTGGGTCAAAGATAAGAAAATGGCAGACATCTCTGTACTCGTAGCTTTGGGGTGGTTTCTTGCTTTCTTGTTTCTTTCTCTCTTTCTTTCTCCCTCCCTCTCTCGCTATCTTCTTTTCTTTCTTTCTTTCATTCATTGATTCACTCATTCATTCATTCATCCAACCCAAATCCCCTACCCTGGGCCAAGCACTAGAACAGGAACAGACCCTGTTCTCATGGGACTGTCATTCTGATAGAAGACAGAAGCTGAAGGACATCATTTAGATCAGGAGTCGGCAAACCTCTTCTCTAAAGGACCAGACAGTAAATATTTTCAGCTTTGTGGGCCACAATATCTCTGTTGCAACTACCGAACTCTGCCCTGACAGCGTGACAGCAGACACAGACAATACACAAACAAATGGACATGGCGTGTCCCAATAAAACTCCATTTATGAACATTATAATTTGAATTTCATATATTTCCATGTGTCATGAAATGTGCTTCTTCTTTTGATTCTTTTTTCAACCATTTAAAAAACGTAAAAACCATCCTCATGCCATACAAAAACAGGGGGTTCTTGGACCCTGATTTATACTGTTACACAGGGAAAGACACCAAGGTATGTTTGACCCTGTATCCAAAAAGATAATGCTGGGATTCTCGACTGCTAAGCCCAGAGGGCCACTGGCTACTGTGTCAATCCAACAGGCATGGCGAGGGCAGAAAAGAGGCCCTCTGCCCTCAGCTGCTGGCCATCAGAGATCCCTGCTCATTTCCACAATGGCTTCCTGCCCAGGTCTAAGCAGTGGTCTTTGGTGACTCGCTGCTCCCCGGTGGCCTTGGCGACTGGCTCCAAACTTGATAAAGTGCTAATTTTGCTTTTTACGGCTGTTGTGTAACGCTGATGAAAAGCCAAGCCAATCCTTTTTGAAAATCTGGAGAACTGTTAGCTCACAAATTGAAACCCAGGGATCTGAGTTACAACCAGGAGGCAATTTTCATGGTCAGCTTCTGCAACTATCCGAATGGTGATCTCGGATGGAAATAATGAGAAGCCTCTGTGTTATTCCCAGGTCCCTTGTCCTGCCTTGATTGCTGGAAGTCGGCCACCAGCCAGCTCCGTTATCATGACAGAAACGTAACGTGGTTCACGCGAGTGGCCTTCGGTGGGCAAATGTTCAAGCACATTTAGGTTTTAATATAATTATAATTATAGAACATGTTCAACCAATTAACCACAAATACGCTGTTTATCTGAAAGGCTGCCAACACTGTGAACTGCAGTCAAAATAACATTAGGCTGTAGTCCTTAAGCAAAGAATACACACTGAATCAAAAGAGAGATCAGAAGGAAAAGGCCAAAATAAATATTTTATCTGATATTTTATGAATATTTCCTCAAATGCCAGATTAAAATATGTCATCTCAACTTCCCATATATTTACTTGATGAAATCAGATTAAGTGAGTTCATGACACTGCTGAAAAACACCATAAACCAAAGAGAGAGAGAAGTGTGTTTTGTAAATCTTGGCAGTCAAGCTCCCCCAACATTCGCCGGAGTAGAATGTGAGTAAGAAATGGCAATTGGAACAAGTCATATTTTTTAAGGCATTTAGAAACTTCTCATTACCCCTTATATCTTTCTTAGTTACAGCCTCGAGGACTTGAAGCAAAATTAAACTTTGCCTTAGCAACGAAATAATATAAGCCTTCTCACAACTTTCCTGAGAGAATTAAAAAAAAAAAAAAGAACCTAGTTGTACAATTTGTATATACACAATTTGTACTGCTGTAAAAGCATATTTTGAAAAGTGCTCCCTAAATAATTAAGCTATTCCTTTTACCATACTTCCCATATTACAGAAGTCATTTTCCCACCAAGAATCAATAAGTCATTCCAAACGTCAGTCATTTTTCTCCATTTAACGGAATGGACTGAAGTCCGACACTGCAAGTTACATTACCTTTGAATTATGTGTGTAATTTAAAATTCAAAGTACTACACTAAGGAGCTTTTTAGACTGACCACTCTACTCTCTCTTCATAAATACGGTCCCTCGCAGACCCTTCTGACAGATTTACCGAACAACAGGAGCTCGAAAACAGTTAAGGCCGGGAGCCCTACAGGAAAGCTGTTCTCTCTAACGATGCCACAGGAACAATGCTCTTTTCAGAGGCAACACAAAGCAAATGGTCATACAGGAAATGTCTCTGGGTTTTTAGATTTGTCGTAAAGCTGTACTAAAGCATCTTAGCCTTAATTACATATAAACACGTGGGCACACACTGACAGGTCAGTTCAGAGAATGCTCCCTAAGTAAAGGCTCTCACGTGATTTTTGTTTGACCAGACCCCAGGCCTCTGATAAAATTTCAAATGTAGAAATCCCAAACAGGTATGTACTAAAGAGGCTCTTTTTCATCAAACACATCATGGGGAGAGAAAAACATATATATATATATATATATATACAGAGAGATGTACAAATGAAGATGTGTTTAAATGTGCATCGGCAGCAATTGCGTTGTAAAGAATTAACAGAAGAGGCTGTACATTCTTTTACCTGAACTCATGGGTTGATGTGCTTCTGATGATAAATAAAATACAATTACCTCATTCTTCAGAGAAATAAAAATAAAGTGACTATTAAAAATACCAATGACTAGCCTTAAGTTCGTGATGTACTGACTCACGCTGTAGGCTGGTAAAACTTCACACACACACACACACACACACACACACACACACACACACACACACACACACACACACACACACACACACACACACACACACACACACACACACACACACACACACACACACACACACACACACACACACACACACCTGTCAAGTAAACAGCATTTTTCTCAATAGCCCTGATTATTTGATCCAGTATGTCCTCAAAAGAGCCAGCCCCTCCACACTAGTATGAAAGAAAATGAGACTTTGCAATATTGTCTTTTCAAATATTGGTTATTTAGAAAATACAACAGTTAAGTTTGATTTTCTAACTGAAATGTATGTATCGACTTGACTCTCTTACGCTTCTCTCTGCTCATGAAGCACCTCATTTACCTTTACAGGAGTTTTGTTTTTCAACAAAACTCCTGTAAAGGTAAATGAGGTGACAATGGAACCCATTCAAAGCACTGCCTTGGATCCCCAAGGTGGACACTTTCTCAGAACAGTTTGTTGTTCATTCCCACTACCCTATAGCCAAATAATCTTCCTTTTTTCCCCCTTTTTTTCATTAGTAAGAATCTCTGATAACTGTACACGTTCCCTGACGTGGAACAATTTTAGGCCCCTGGAGCCTGACTTAATCACTCGAGGACATGCCTTCTGTGGGTCATCAAAAATCAACTCTACTTGCCTAGGTTTTATTCTTGCCAAGTTAGCATTCCCAACACAAGTCACTTTAAAGCGCCTTAAAAATCATTAGCTCTCATGTATTCAACTTGAACATCACCGTGGCCTGGAACGTGAAAAGAGGCAGACTGGCAAAGTTAGGCGTCCAGCACCTGGGAAAGCTGTCCCCTCCAGCACCCCAGCAATTCTGCAGCTGGAGTCACCCTGCACTGCATCTCAGCCCAGCACCCGGACCCTCTCCCTACCACCTGCTAACTGTGCTGAGAATCTCTGAGAAAAGCAGAACCTCCCCACCAGGTGTTAGTTTTGCATGGCCAACACTTAATCTCAAACGGTGAAACCCCAATGATGATTTCTTTTTTTAATTCCTGTCCCCGGGATGGATTTTTTTTTTTTTTCCTCCTTCCTAAACTTGTTTGGATTTCTTCCCACTTGAAAAACATAGCAACCTTCACTCAACTGATGAATACTTGCTGGTAAATTACTGTATCTGAGCCACGGTACACTGATATGACCTATAAATTATGATCTAACGTGGTTAGCTCAAACAAAAGGAAATTTCATTGAAGGGAACTGACATTCTGAGAATGGTCTCTCTCCAAAGGATTCTACCCTGGGAAGTAAAACTTGCAAATATAAAGGAAGATGTTGCAAGTGTATCAGGCTCCCCTAGGATATAAAGGGTCAGGATAATTGTTCTGGTAATATCACCACGTGGCAGTATGCATTACTAATGAAAGATGGACCAGACATATAGTCTTCTCCTTTGGAAAAGAAAAGAAAAAAAAAAAATACCGCACCGTGAAGAGGCTTATTCTTTCCAAACACATTTTATTAAAATGACCACCACAACAAACATCAGACCAACCTAGGTCAAATTGCTAGGAATAGACCTAAAGTTATTTTATTACCATAGGCACTGCCCCCACCCCCCGAGTCAGGCTCTCAAACACTAAACCATTTCCCTGAGTCATTTGTCTTATATCACTCAGTAATGAATTTCATGCATGTATGTGCTGCTAAAAAAAAAAAAAAAAAAAAAAAAAAAAGATAAAACTCATAAATAATCCAATACACTGTCTCCTGCCAAATGACCATTTATTGTTCATGTTTCACCTGCCATATTAAATAAAAATTTAAAAGTATTTCCTTTTTCTTTCATAAAAAAACCCAGGCTGTATTTGGAAGTGACCACACAAAGTCAAAACTTACTGCTTAACCTGCACGGTTAAAACATATTCACTAAGAGTGACTAAATTATAGAGGGAAGAAAAGTTACTTAAATCTTAGATGTCTTCTTAAATGGTGTCTCAGAAACTGCTTCACTATAAAAATCTCTACTGGTTGCCATGATGAAGATGAAAGAAACAGCTCCAGCTCAAACCGAGGAAAGACAGGCTAGACTAGTTTCTGTGGACTTGTTCTAAATATGCCAGCACTGTAACGCTTCTTTTCATGCCTTTGTGGATAATTACTACTCAGTTAATCACACACACACACACACACACACACAAATTAGAAACCTAGTACAATGAAATTATCAAAAACAGTCTACCTTTGTTGCTCAAAGATGTAACTTGGTAAATCAAAATCAGAGGACATGACCTTCTTGGCCTGGTCTCTGCCTTGTCCCCTGTATTTTGACTGAACTGGCCCCTCGTTGAGTCACTGGAAAACAGAGCACACTTAGAGCCCTTCGAATGCTTTAGACACGGAACAGAGAAAGCGAGCAATAATCATACGACAGCTAAGAGACGACAGCACGTACTGCTGTTTTGCTGGATGCTGACACAGTTCGTTTTGAACTAAGGACCTCTCTAGACCAGTGGTGGGTCAGAGTTAGGGACATTGTTTGTGACTCTTGGAGAGACAATCTTCTATTGGCCAAGACTCAGAGGACTCAGAACAGTCTGACGCCTGATTCAAGACCATGCTCTAACCACCTGAGCTAAGAGTTCATTTCAACAGACGTCAAGATTTAAGGAGAGTCATACGATGCCTAGGCAATTAGAAATTGAGTTTCAAAAGAAAAGAAAAAACAGAAAAGCTAAACTGTATGAAGCATCAAGCCACATTCACCAAAGTGGAGAAATGTGATTTATTCTATATTCCTTACAGAGTCCACCACCGGTTCCTACATGTTTTCAAAAGTTCAAGTGGTTTTTCTGAATACCAAGGTCAGACCCACCATATCCTGTCCTATTACCAAAGGGCTGATGCTCTCCCAGTGATTGGACAGAAAAGTCAGAGCAGGTTCCCAGCAGGACAGTGACGTAAGAGGATGGGTGTCCAGCATGACAAGGAGCCATAAGATAAAACAAACGTTCTCATTTATATTTTAAAAAAGGTAAGGAAACTATAAATTTATTCAAAAATCTGAAGCCGATTTTTTTTAAACAAAGGAGAAATTAACTGAATATCTTGAGTGGTTATGAAACTAATACACCTTAGGATAACAGTAGAGACAGCTTAAACTTTTCTATGACACTCATATAGTTAAATTCATGATGATCTAATTGGTATGGAGAATGTAATTTATAAGAAGCTATTCACTGACTCATTTGTTTTGTTTTGTTTTGTTTTGCTGCTTCCTTTTAGTTTTAAAAGTCTGCCCAAATGTATAGCTTATAAATCATACCAAAAATGCATCAGTTTAAGAAAAAAGTTATGTTTCTTTTTAGGGGAAAAATCAAGAATCAAGTTCTAGGGTCCAACTTTCACATTTTACTTAATTACAAACAAAGACATAATGCATTACTTTTCTGTACCCACAAGAGACAGGCAGACTGTAATTTTTATTGCATGTTAAGTTTCCACTGGATCCCAATATTATTAAGCTTTAAATCAGAGGGTTGGTTCCTTCAGCTAAGTCTAACAATACTAGCAAGTAAACGGAAAAAAAAAAAGAAGAAAAACACCTCATCTGGGGTTGTAATATTTGCTGAAAAAAATCTACTTCAAAACATTAATCAAATTTTTCGCCTACTGGGCAACCATATGGTACAGCAGCATGTGAATCTCACAAACTTGCTGATCTCCTGTAACTGGGTGCAATTAATTACGGTGGCTGCATCCATCTCTTGGATTTTCGCCTTGTGAAAAAAAAAGTATTTATTGCAACAGCTTTTACAAAACAAGGGAATGAAAATCACAATTGATTAATGAGCTGAATGGAAATATTTCCGTTAGCAGATTTTTAAAACGAATAAGGATTAATACCATGGATGGAAAGGAACACACGTGGAGACCTCCTTGTCCTTTCCGGACCCCCCAAAAGGTGGAGGCAGAACGGGAAGTAAGGGTGCCAGGAGCTCCGACATGCATAATTCACCAGCCGGCTTTAGATCGCAAGTAATAAAGCCTTAAACTGGTGAAGTAATAAAGAGGTTGGCTTTACAAGATACTATCCTGGGATACAAAAAGCTTGTTCTTTGATTTGAAAACTCAGATACTAAATACTCAGTGGGTGAGGAACATCACCTGCCTGACAAAGAACGGAAAGGAAAGTGGCTCTTAGAAGGCAGCAATCTACTTTGTCCTTGGCTATTAAGGAGCAAAACGTGCTGCACATATGGTCCATTTATGGTTTTAAGACCCCTCCATAAAAGCAAGCGTCTGAGAGTAAGTCAGGATGGTACCACTGTCCTTACCTGTTGGCTAAAGGTACAAACAATGCATAATCGCAGCATCTTTCCCACCAGAGTTCAGCCCGCATACATCTTACTTTCCCTAACCATCAGAATGCTTTCTGGGGCTAACCCATCCCTCCTGCCTTTTGGGAGCTGGCTTCTGGAAATGCATGGGGGGGTCACAATCTTTGCCTCAATAGGCAGTCACAGACCCACGGCTGGAGGTCTTAGTAGACAAGCAGAAGCAGTTGCACTCTGCCCCTTTTCAGAAATGCCCTCAGGGCTTAAGACCACCCAAGCATTAATGTCATCATCTTCTCAGGCACCTTTATTTCAGGAAGCTCAGCTCCCCTTTCTCTGAAAAGACAGCAGAAGAGACTGGTCCCGATACTGGCCATGTGTTAAAATACTTATCTTGGGAAAACAGACCAAATACTGAACGTAAGTGGAAGACATATATAAGTTGGAGAGTTCAGATACCATCACTTTTACCACTGATAATGGGAAACGCTGTAAAGAACAAGGCTTTGCAACTCAACTCTTACGCCAACCTTTCTCTTGACTGTGCCTACTGTAGTTAAACTTTTACCAGGAAATTCTGCAAAGAGCTTTGTTAAAGAGAATTTACTATCATCTTACTAATGTCCACATGTTCTGTGTGGCCAATTTGGTGATTTCTCCAGCTGTCTTGTTTGTTTGTTCTGTGGAACTATCCAGAGAAGACAAAGTCTTTTGCAATCACCTAATAAACAAGAGCACCCAGAAAATGAGGAATACATTTTTATAAAACAAAGGGTTAGTGAGCGCGATAGTTTAAATGACAATATCTCATCTCAAACAACTCACTCCTATGTTTATGTTAACATACAGGCATACATCGTTTTATTGTGCTTTGCTTTACTGTGCTTCAAAGATACCGCATTATCTACAAATTGCAGGTTTGTGGCAACCTTGCATCAAGCATGTCTATTGGTGCCATTTTTCCAACAGCATTTTCTCACTTTGCACCTCCGGTCACATTTTGTTAATTTTCACAATATTTCAAACTTTTTCATTATCACTGTATTTGTTATTATGACCTGTGATCAGCGATCTTTGATGTTACTACTACAATTAGGTGAAGGCGTGGGTGACGGTTAGCATTTTTTAGCAATCAAGTATTTTTTAATTAAAAGATGTCATTTTTTAGACATAATGCTTTTGCACACTTAGTAGACTACAGTATAAAAATAACTTTTATATACACTGAGAAACCAAAAAATATTTTTCATTTGATTTATTGTGGTATTTGCTTTATTTTGGTGGTCTGGAACCAAACTGGCAATATCTCCAAAGTATGCCTATATAAGTTTGGAGATTCTGATGTAATGGAGGGGAAAAAAATGTGCATTTCCAACTAGCAGGCAGATCTAGGTGGGTAAGAGATTCGGAAGGCCACCATTTAGGGTGCTGGAAAGATAACTTCTAAAAAAATCTTATTAAAATCATTCCAGTTGAGGATCAGAGCCACTTTACAATCAGAGATGTTTTGAAGAAACCATCATCCAATGAAAAGTAGGAGGAACGTACCAAGAAAATGTGTTTGGCTTCTGGAAGAAAACAAACAAACAAACAAAATCTAATGGGAACTGAGCGATCCAACTCCTTAAACCAGTGACCCTATGATGTATACCACTCCCCAGCACCACCTCACAGATGATATCCAAACCCCTCCGACAGGCGATGGTCGTTGGCTTAAAAGTTTAAAGAGCTAACAAAATGTTTTAACGAGATACAAATCTCAGAGATCATTAATCAATATGTTCAATGTTATTTGTGATAATTCATCATGACGTGATATTAATGGGTTACTGTACCCTTCAGAGGTGAGATTAATGCAAATGAGCCGCCACAATTAACTTTACTGCTCCCAACTCACAGGAATGGACAGATGATTATAAATGACAACTATATGTCAATTACAATATCCAATAAAGTGAAGCTTAGAGAGCAATCCATCTCCTTTTATTGCTCTTTCTTGACGGCGCTGAATTTAGCTCAAGCCACTGTTGTCACAATGTAGCCATTGTTTGGGGGAGGGGAAAGCATTTTTCTTTTCCTTTCTTTTCTTTTTTTAACTTTCCAACGTCTTAAAAAGTGCTTCCAAAAAGTCCGCGTAAATACATTTTCTAAAGGAGGGAGAGCCGCGGGACACCAGGAATAAGTACCACATTCATTCTCGGTGAGTTCAAGAAAACTGTATCCACGTTCAAATTGCAGCAGCAAGGCCAGCAAGCAAACAACCTACCCAGCTGTGTATAATATATTTACGCAATTAAAAAAGGAAGACATTAGCACAGCGTCCTGAAAAGCCTTGAGTTTCTCGCTAAACAAAAGTTACTGGAGGATCGCTCCGCGAGGTAAAGAGGCTGCAAAGTGGAAAGGCAGGTTCGAGGCCAGGGCAGGAGGGTAAAGTCAGTTGGCAGACCTGCACTTGCGGGGAGGGGGGTCAGTAACACCCAGGTACAGGCACTGCCTGCAGAGGATTTCGAGGCCTGCGTACTTCTTCCTACCACGGGTGGAGCGCTTTTTGAGAGCTGACTCTCTGGCGCTGACTGGCACAGTGCAGTGGTCCCTCCTCACCCCAGGTCCCTTTACTGAGCAGGTACACCCAGGGCTTTGAGTGTCAGCTGATAACTCACAGCCTGCTACCCCCTTCTGCCCCAGCGCCCCCTTCCTTGGCTGATGCTGGCCAATCACTGACTGTCAGCCAGCCAGGTCCGTGTCTCAAGCAGGATCCACTCTGAGGTACCATTCATGCTCTAGAGCTCCCCGGGGGCCAGGCTGAAACTGGTCACATCCTCGTGCAATGTTTTCCCTGCCCTGGGCAGATCTCCGCACTTCCCCCTCCTGAAAGCGCAACCCCCAAAATCACTGGAACAGGCAACCTGACTTGGGCTCTGCTTCCAGGGAACAGAACCTAAGGCCAGGTGTCCAGGAGATGGAAACAGGAACTCTCGTCCTGCAGTGCAACTGACGAGGAGACCCACTCTTTGCTAGGCAGTGATGAGAGAGCATCCAACATGCTCCCTTTTGAAGCTACATCCAGAAAGGATTTCTCCCTTATGTTTCCCAGAAACATCTAAAAATAAAATTACAACGTAAGACTGTAACAGGATCACAGTGGATTGAGGAAGCTACAGTTTTATCTGTCCAGGATGTATTCCCCATGTCCCTTCTGCTGCCAAAACGGAGCTCATCTTTCCATTAGGGAACTGGGCCTCCTTGACTCCACGTAGGGGCAGGGGTCCTGATTCCAGCCCCATCCCCTGGACCATCACTTTCAAGGATGGTGCCGGCCTCAAGTCCGGCCAATCGAGTTCTGCCTTTGGCTTCTGTGCCAGGGACAGTGTGGGGATGGGCTTCTTGTTGCCCAGGTTATTGGGATGCTATTCATCTGTCAGTGGCCATCTTGACCCCAACTCAGAGAGAATACTCTCTTCAAAGGATAGAACAAATAAAAGATCATCAAAAGCAAGAGATTAGACAAAGACAGGGCCCTGATGACATATGCGAGCTCTGGAAAAAGCCAGACTCTAAACCAGGGGTTGGCAAACTATGACCGCTGGGCCAAATCTGGACCTCCATCATCTGTACAGCCCAGGGTCTAAAAATGCTTTACCTTTCTTAAGTGGTGGAAGAAAAACAGAAGAATGCTTTGTGACACGTGAAAGATTAAATGAAATTCAGATTCCAGCATCCATAAATGAAGTTTTACTAGAGCACAGCCATGCCCACTGGGTTCCCTATTGTCTGTGCTGGAAGAGGTGAGTACCTGAGTCAGAGACGCCCGTAGCCCACAGACCCAAAAATATTTATTCTCTGTCCTACTGCTGAGAAAATGTGCTGACCCCTGCACAAAACTCTGCATTTCGAGAGCCCATGATGACCATTTCCGCTTATGGTAGTACGCATTTGGGCTTTTTCCTGTGCAAGGGAAACATCCTGATGAATTACCTGAGAAGTCTGTCCTCAACTTTTCCCACAAATCTGTACACTTCTGCCCACCCTATCTGTTGAGATCGCAAAGATAAAAACTTGCTATCCGGGTGGGTGATTTCACTTCCCTGATCCCTAGAAGTTACTGCGCTCTTTGCTGAATGCCACGAAGTGCTGAACAAAGTGTTATAAGACGTGAAATATATAATATCGGGACTTCCCTAGAGGTCCAGTGGTTAAAACCCCGCGCTTCCAATGCAGGGGGCGCGGGTTCAATCCCTGGTCGGGGAACTAGGATCCCGCATGCCACACGGTGTGGCCAAAAAATAAAAAATATTTAAGAAAATATATATAATATCAATCATTCCGACTGATGGGAGATCCTAAGCCGAGCACTGAAAGAAAAAGTACATTAAAGGTGGGAAAGAAACTTTTTTGCTTATTCAGGTACCTGAAGAACATATTTAGTTTGAGGGGAAATCCCACCGCTGCCAAAGTGCTGTCCCAGCAGCGGGGAGCCTGCCACGGTGAGCAGCGAGGGACCGGAACACGCCTGTCTCGCTCAGGAAGCTTAGGTGCCTGGTGAGGACAGTGTGATCTTGAAGACTTTTACAGAAGATCACAAAGAGGGGAAATGGATTCACTCCCTTCGCTTTGGGTTTCCTGTTTTCCATGAGGAGATACTTCCGGGTTTAAATTTCTCTCCCCTGTTCCCTCTGCACTACTTACCTCGGTCTCGGGACCGAGGGAGCAAGCATCATGAAAACAGATTCCTGCTGCCTCCCCTGATGCTTGAGCTCAGGCTGGTCGGGAAGGTTAGCCAAAAAAAAAAAAAAAAACAAGTTATCTTGTTCTGTGAAGATTCAAGGGTATCTCACTTTTATTTTAACACTATGAAGACAACTTTCAGTTCTTACTGGAACGCATCTCCTACACTAGATTCTAACAGCTCCATTACATTTTCCATACATTCTCTTGGCATGGGGTATAAACAGGCAAGACAGCTCTGGATAAATCACGGCCAGCAGCAAAGGCATTTTCTTCAGGGAATGAAGGCTCCCATTTAGCATTTTAACTCACTCCCTTCTTTGGCAACACCCAGTCGTAAATGAGTCTCTCAAACTGAAGAAATTGAAATTGATTTCTTAGGGTAACAGTTAACCTCAGAAAATAACTATGAAAGGTTGCTTATTAATTATTTTTGGTAATATACTTCGGGAATATTTCTTTTTTTCATAAAAGATGGAGACAAAAGTAGACACATTTTATGATCATATAAAACGTTATTGGATTCATATTTTATAGGAGAATGAAACTCACTTAATTTGCAAAATGCTCAGTATGAGAGAAAACCACCATCCCCCCAGACACATACACACACTGTTTTTTCAAGTCTCTTAAATCCGCCTTGTTAAAACAACACCATCTTTCTGTTCTTTATTTCTTCACACATAACTGCCTTAGTTTCTAATATATTGTTGCTATTTCAGTCTTCTGTGGTTTTTCTACTTATTCAAACGAGAAAGCGTTTTTCATTTGAATAGTAGTTTACAGCGAACCAGGGTGATACCCTCATTCTTTCTTGAGAAGGACTTGTCTCCAAGAAACTTGTTACTATTCCAGGGGATCTAGCATCTCTCATATAATACTATAGAGATGGACTGTTGTTCTGCAAGCAGTTTAATACACACACACACACACACACACACACGAGTGCAAGACAACTTTTTTTCCTTTAGTCACCTGAAAAATCCTGCAACGTAAACACACACTAATTGAGGCACAAGTTAAATCATCTACAGGCATAACTCGGAGATACTGCAAGTGTGGTTCCAGACCACCACAATAAAGCTAATATTGCAAAACTGAGAGTCACACAAATTTTTTGGTTTCCTAGTGTATATAAAAGTTATGTTTATACTACACTGTAGTCTATTAAGTGTGCAATAGCATTATGTCTGAAAAAACAATGTATGTACCTTAATTTTAAAAATACTTTATTGCTCAAAAATGCTAACCATCCTCTGAGCCTTCAGTGAGTCGTAACCTTTCTGCAACAGTAACATCAAAGATCACTGATCACAGGTCACCGTAACAAATAAAACAATAATGGAAAACTCTGAAACATCGCAAAATGTGACACAGAGATACAAAGTGAGGGAATGGTGTTGGAAAAATGGCACCGACAGACCTGCTTCATGCAGGGTTGCCAAAAAACTTCAATTAGTAAGAAAAAAAAAAAAAAAACCACTATCTGCGAAACACAATAAAGTGAAGGGCAATAAAACGAGGTCTGCCTGTAACAGACGTTGCTCCAAATACTACACATCTGTCAGGTCACCAAGGCAGAAAACCAAACATTACCAGACCAAGAAATGCCCCGCAAAAGAAGATGTGATAGATAAGATCATTCAAGGTGTTTTATTTTTCCTTTCCTTTGGTGCTTGAAAACATTTCATTCTGCCCAATTTTGATGGAGGGGGAGGTACTCTGTTCTCATTTCTTGAAGAGACACACAAGCAAAAAAACAGTGGTGCGAAATCAAGTTACAGGGACAACATGGACCCGGTTTCTTGACGCATTCCAAATGCACGTTTCTGCTAATTAATTAACAAACTCAAGCTGGTTAAATAAAACCTTCTTCCAACACCTCCTATTTAATTGCAGTTTGGCACCAACAAATATATATCAAAATTATAGTATTTCCCCTGACAAGAAGCTCCTTCCTTCCACATACTCTTATGACTCTCTGCAGAGTAAGCCAGAATTGCTGACAGCCTTGAACACTGCTACAACAATATTACTATACTTGGCAAAGAAGTACCCTTGCGGCGAGAGAAAAGCTGTAATTTTGACTGTCACTTCATATTACACTAGATATTATTTCACTGTATACACACGCACACACTCACAAACTCTTAACAGACTACAGTTTTCGCGCTGCCTGCCTTTCCAATATAAATGGCAATATAATACCAGCCAACCGCCAATGGGATCCCGGCGAGAAACAAATGTTTTGCATTATGGGAGCATCGTTGGAGGAGGCCTTTGAAGGCATATTTCATTCCTTTGTCCCCCACTCATGCCGCTGACACCCCAGCATCAACTCTGAAAGCTAATTGCTTTGGTTATCAAAAGGATTCCACATTTTTTTTTTTTTTTAACCCCTTTGGAGGACAAGGTTTTCATGAACAAATTCTTTGCTGGAAAACACCCGTGATGTGAGGCGAAGGGGGTACCATGCGATTCTTCATATTCTGGACGCTCTTCAGGTCCGATGCCTGATGTGTAGAATTTCAAAATGTATCCTTTCTGTGCATTTATTCTGCGTTTCTTCTCACGCGGAGGAGTCCATTCGACAGCGGTGGCTGCCGGCCGTGTCACACTTAAGCCAAACTGGCAAACACGAAACAGCCCTCCCGCACCCAAACCTTACAAAATCCACGTCCTGTCCCTACCAGACATCAGCGCCTGTCTTTGCAGAGAACTGAATACAACATATGCTTCCCTCCTAAGAGGCTTAGGCTGAAGCAGATTGGGTCAGCTTCCCCACGGTGCCCTCTCCCCCAGCTTTGATTTACAAGATGGTATGTTAATATCGCCTCTGTCTGTCCGGGGCAAGGAATTCTGTGATGTTGGTAGGAGCTCCAAATGGAGAAGGTCCCGGAATCCAGAGCAGGGGTCAGGAGGATGAATGCCTAGGTGGAGAAAACTGCAACTTGCCCCCAGAGGAGAAGGCCAGAAACAGCAGCGGGAAAGGCGACAAGGGTCTTTACATCACCTTTCAGTTAAGACTCTGACCACGGCCCCGCCCCCCTGCCAACAAACCTGGTAGGAAACCCACAGAATGCCTGGGAAACTAGGCTATTCAACAAGACTTCATCTTTGCCTTCCCCCCGCTTTTTCTTTTCTTCCTTCAAATTACTATTTCAAAAGATTTAAGTAAGATTTACACTTGTTTCACTGCATCAAGGAACAGCCTCAGCAAACTCTTTGCCCTCTGTTCAGAGAATGTATCCCAAGCTTCCCCGAGTCTGCTGACCACACCAAATTTAACAAGGTTCACCAACGAACTCAAGTAAGTTTCCCACAGTGACACGTTAATAATAAGTTCCTTATCCCACCTATCCCAAGCCATGAATATGTAATGTTATCAAATGAGTCCTTTATCACACAACAGAACCTCGGACGTGAATAAATAAAAACGATCCATCACAAGACTGTGAAAAATTAATGAGGGTTTGGAGACGCGAGGAAAAATGGGGGCCGAGGAGAGATGGGCCAGTTCATAAAAGCCCCCCTAACTTTCAGATAGTAAATATCCTCGCCCCCATCGCCACGCATCCAGGTGAGCGTGTGAAGGACCAGATTTTATTTTTCATCGGCTGAAGGCTGCTCGTCACCTCCAAGTGGGGATCGCTGAGAGGTCACGGCTTCGGATATTCCACCCGTGATCCCGACTCCGGCAGCACAGCCCGAGTGTGTTTGCTTCGTTATTTACAGCTCATAGCCAGCTTGCTTCCGGAAGGATTGGAGGGTGCTCACAGCAGTTGGGAGAAAAGTGGGGATGGCTGGGCTGCTGTCGGGATGAAACCGTGTTCGCCCCGTCGGCTAGAATGCGTCACACGATCAACGCCACTCGCTGGCTGAGCGCCCTCTGCCAGGCACTGGACAGATTCTAATTTTCTCCCACTATTACTCCACCTGACTAATGGGGAAGCCGAGGCTGGGATGAGCTAATAAGTAAACTTGCTCAAGTCTAAGAGCTGGTGGGAAGGAGGGCCAAACAACAGGGGTCCCCTAGCTCCAGACCCCCCCACCCCCGCCCTTCCCACCTGCGGCCACTCCTTATGTACTGGTACTGCTTCAACAGCCTCCCATGGGCCTTTAAGGGGCAAACCACTTGGGGTGAATGCCTTTTTTTTACTGGCTTTTCTTCTCTGGCGTTGAAAATGTTACCTTAACGGACAATCACCCTGAGGAAGATTCCAGAATGAGCCACTGGGGACAACCCCGTTGATCCCTCCAAGCCCTCCTCTTCCACGTTCTAAAGATGGGAGAGCAAGGCACGTGATGAACACCAGGACTGCTGGGAGCACGCCATGCCGTGTTGATTTTAAGTGTGTGCTTTCGCCTGGGCCATTCCTTCACCTGTGGTGCCGTGCCCACCTCTGTCCACCTGCCTGAATCACTAATCCTCTGAGATGCAGCGTAGCCTCTGTGACACCCCTCTTCCCCCATTTGGGCCAAAGAGGCCCAACAAAGTACCAACAAAGCCAGAGGCTGCAGGTGATGGGTATGGACCAGCCAGGTAATGTCAATGAGGAAAGAGGGCCAGGTGTGAAATAAGAGACCGTGGGAGGGAGCTGACCTTGGGAACACATGCCCCCGTCCTTCCAGCTCCGACAGCCACCGCAGGGCGGGCCAAGGGCTGCTCCTGGGAAACGCGGGGCTAAGGCTGGCAGATCTCTCAGGTTTTCAGAGAAAACCAACAATCAACATTTTACGTGAACTTTCTCCACTGCAAAAAAAAGGTATGTGGGCCAAAGAAAACATGTCTACAGGCTGGATTCAACCATGTTTTACATCTATAGTCATGTCAGGTTTTAACGCTCTAGGCTCCTTAGAGAACGCTGCACCGCCCACACCCAGGAAAGGGCCTGCCTGGCTCATGGCGGGCCCTCACCGCCTGATGAACCGGATGGATTCACATCCCAACTCGCAACTGATGAACCAGAAGCGTGGGAAACTAAAAAAACCAAAAACGGGCCAAAGAAGAGGAAAAGCACTCTGACCACTGCTGAGAATTCTGCCTTTAATCAGCCAGTAAGGACTCAGTGTTCCTCCGTGCAGGGCTGCTAGGGAACCCACCAGGCATCAAGGGAGAAGCAATGTTTGTGTTTCTTCGTCTTTCCCAAAGGGAACACCCAGAGCGGGGCCAGGTCCAGAGCAGAGCCGCTAAGGTGGTCCTAGGAGCCCTGGCCTCGGGAAGGACCGCAGCGAGCAGGTCAAACACGAATAAGGGAGGTAAACAGGCTGAGAGGTGGCTCGGCAGTTAAACTCCAGAGTCTGACAGGGCGTGCTCAACACGCCAGGAAGGACACAGAGCCTGAAGCCGAAACGGAGGACTAAGTTAGAGAGTCAGCAACCCCTTGTCTCTGAGGGACATGGACTGAGCGCTCTTACTCTGACCAGCAACACAGAGCGTCAGCTGGGTCCACCCAAATACAGTGAGATCCACTCCTGCCCAAATCCTGCCGGGCTCCCTGATGCAGAGAAGGGACAGTTCAAGGGAGATACAGACTCTGCACAGCTCGGGGTTTCCTGAACGCCAGCCCTGTGTGTCTGCATGAGTCACTAAATGTACAGAAAAGAGGCGAAGCCAATTCCGACCTCAATGGAGTTTACAAACTGGTAGGGGAATCAAGATGAGCTCAGAAAATGCTACATTAAAATTTTTAAAGTGATAAATGCATCACAGACACAAAAAGCCGAACAAAGGAAGGGGTAGTGATAACTCTCGGCACATGCACTCTTGAAATGCAATGGGTTTCAAAGTATGGGCAGGAGTTGGGCAGGAAGGGATTGGAGGATGGTGAGTGGAAATGGGGGGTGTGTTCTGAGCGGAAGGAACAGCAGGAAAGGAACGGAAGCTTGAGGTGTTTAGGGAGACCAGAATGTGACTCCAGTTTAGCTGAAATGCATGGTATAAAATAGGGAGGCTCTGTTGAGGTTTTGGGAGTCGACTTGTTTGTAGTTTGAAAACAGCTAAGCGATTTTCAAGGCAAGCAGACGACCTCAGTCAGATGGGGGGGTTCTCCAGTCCCAATCTGCCAATATAACCATGCCCGGTCAAACGCCATCCCGTCCATACCCCTGAGGGCCAGGTCTAAATCCAGATGCCAATGGATTGCTCCCATTGAGATGACTTATGGGAGCCTTGAACTCAACAAGGCTAAAATGGACACTCCATCTTCCCACCACATCACTCCTCCTCCCATATCCCATCTCCATGGACAGTCCCACCACGTCCAAGCAGCTTAGCCACTCATCCTCCCTTTTCCATGGACCACGCCTATCATCCCCCTACCGTTATTTACCAAATCTTGTTGGTTTCACCTCCATTCCCTCTCTCACAACTACCTCCTCCCGGTATTCACTGCAAACACGTCTGTTCAGAAACACATCATTTCTTGCCTGAGTGACTCAAATCCTCTCCCAGCAGGTAGCCCACCCTCGTTTCTCATGCAGCTGCCAGAATGGCCTCCTCAAAGGCGTGTCTGATAATTTCACAACTCTGCTCTAAATTCTTCCTATGGCTCCCCATGGCTGGGATGTAATAAATGTTTATTGAACGAACGAGCTCTCCAATTACACGCTGTTCTCTGCCTGGCACGGCGAAAGTCAGGCTTATGTGAAACATACTTCTGAGCAGAGTTGGACAATGAACAAAGTGGTTTATTCTGAATTCCACACCACCCTCCGCAGGCTGACCCCTCTGGGGAAACTTAGGAGGTACAAGTCTAGGGGGAATGAGGCTGGAAAAGTAGGCTGGGACCAGTTCACGGAAGAGTTAGAGGCTAGGAAGTTTGGATCTGACTGGTGCTTTACAAGATCATCTCGTTTAGTTTTCAGAAAGTTTAGACTCATTACTGTAGGCAATAATGACGTCAACTCTATTATTACCCACTGCAGCATTTTAAAGACGGCCACAATTTCCTTGACACGTCTGCCATCAGAAAGTGGGGCAGATATCTGCTCCCCTTGAATCGGAGTGGGCTTTGTGACTGCTTTGACTGCAGAAGTGATGCTACGCCTGTTTCTAGACCCAGGCCTTAAGAAACTGGCAGCTTCTACTTCCTGTCTTTTGGAACACTTTCTCTGGGAGCCCTGAGCCACGACATAAGAAGCCTGCCTGGGCCACAACTGCCAAATTGGAAAGGCCATGTGTAAGTGCTCTGGGCAGTGGTCACCCCGGGAAGGTGCCAGGCATACAGGTGACCACCCTGGACCAGCCGAGGGGCGATCCAACTCACCCACCAGTAGAGAACCACTGAGTGACCTCAGCTGATGCCACGAGGAGAAGGACCACCCAGCTGAGCCCCGCCGGAATTCCTAAATCACAAGCCAAAACGAAACAGTTGTTGCCTTAAGCTTCGAAGTTTGCGGGGTGATTTGTTAGGCAGAAATAGAGAGATTGCAATACCCTCACATTACAGATGAGCTACCTGTGGCTCCAAAAGGTTGGCTGACTTTTACCTCTTGTCACTTTATAGTCTCCTGGCTGGAAAGCTGTGCACGGCCTGGATTAGAATCTCACTCTGCCTGACTCAGATGCACACAACGCTTACTAAGCCATCCCTTAAAAAATAAAGCTAGATAGGAGGGTGGAGTAATGCTCTTTGGATTGTGTGAGTAGCACCACAATGTCTCACTTCTCCTCAAGTGATTAACTTGTTGGTATAGCTAACAACTGCAAGGTGTTTCCCCACCCCTCCCCTCTCCAGGCGGTCTCACGTCTCATTGCTGCAAAGACTAATTTCCATGACGACCAAGAAACAAAGATAAATCGAAGGAGAAGAGTCAACCTTTCATCCCAAAGGCTCTCCTCCTCACTGGGGTGAACAAACACTGGACTCCTATCACCCCAGAAAGAAAACAAGAAAAGGGGACATTTAATAGAATTGCTCTAAGGACTCCCTGCTTAAATCTAGACTTTGGAGGATTCAGAGCTATAAAAATCTCATGGTTGGTTCCCAGGATCTTGAGAGACAGCCAGTAATATTCAAACACTGAAACAGCCCAAGAAGGTGACAAACAGGGGCACACTTGCAGCATCTAACAGTGTGAAACTTCAGCAGATCGTGGCTCATGTTTCAGTGAACGAGATGCTGGGAGCAAGAGTGAGTTTACATGGGCTTGTGAATTCCTCTGACAAGATACACGCGCTCATTCCTTCGACCTAAGCAAAATTCCCAGGACGAAACAGACTGGAAAGTCAGGTGGACAAGACGACCATCTGTGGATGAGATAACGTACGAAATCACCAAGAGTAATTTTTTTAAAAAATATGACTCAAAATGACAGAAGAGCATCCACAGACCTATATTCGCAGTTGCCTGAAAATAGGATTTAAAGTAATTCGCCTAAGTCTTGACGTACTTCTAGAGCTCTATAGCTCTAACAATCTTCATTTGATATCAGATTACCCCAAATTAAACAAACAAACTGGAGGCCACTACAGATTGACAGAATCATAAGACGATGAGGCCTTTCAGAGCGACTGTTTTACTTGAACAGAAACATGGAATTTGAAAGTGAATCTGTTTAAGTTTCCGAGGAAAAGGCGTTCCACCCTGTCTCGTTCCCCGCCCTTTCATGATGCATCGAGGAGGACGGAGAACTTTCAGATTATTCCTTGGTTGGCTTTTATGCCCCATTTCAGCATATACATCATCCTCAGAGCAGCCAAAATACCCAAAGACCAGGCACATGTCCCCAAAATACACAGGCCCAGCAATTTAAAGGGAATGGTTTACAACTCACATGAAGTATGCATTTAAGAAAGCTGTAAAATATTGCAGCTAGTCACTTTGAAAATGGGCCAAAATAAGACTGCCTTCAACACAGAATAAGCTATGAAAAGAACACTGGCTTTGGGGCCAGACGGGCTTGGATTCGAATCCCAGGACCAATGCTTATGGTGACACAGCTTTGGGTAAGGCTTCAAACTCATAAGGGTCTCCATCTTTTCATCTGCATAAGGTAGAGCCCACCTCTGAGGCCTAATAACAGGGCCCACCTAACAGGGCAGGGGAGGGCACCTAATAGGTGCATAGTAAGAACTCCATGTTTGGAGTGTCTATCACAGTTCACAGTAGGGCAGCAGAGGGTTAAGAACACAGGCTTCAGAACCTGGTAGCCTGGGTTCTAATCCTACCTCCACCACTGACCCGCTGTGTGACCTTCAGTGAGTTAGCCAGTCTCTCTGTGCCTTTTTTTTTTTAATTTATTTTACTGACATATACTTGATTTACAATGTTGTGTTAGTTTCTGGTGTACAGCAAACTGATTCCGTTTTATACATATATACACACATATATACATATATATTGTTTTTCATATTCGTTTTCATTATGGTTTATCACAGGATATTGAATATAGTTCCCTGTGATATACAGTAGGACCTTGTTGTTTATCCATTCTCTATATAATAGTTTCCATCTGTTAATCCCAAACTCCAAATCCATCCCTCCCTCAACCGGCCTCCCCCTTGGCAACCACAAGTCTGTTCTCTATGTCTGTGAGTGTGTTTCTGTTTTGTAAGTAAGTTCATCTGTGTCATATTTTAGATTCCACATATAAGTGATATCATATGGTATTTGTCATTCTCTGACTTACTTCACTTAGTATGATAATCTCCAGGTCCATCCAAGTTGCTACAAATGGCATGATTTCATTCTTTTATACAGCTGAATAGTATTCCATTCTATATATGTACCACCTCTTCTTTATCCACTCATCTGTGGACAGTCTATGCCTCCTTTCCTGTCTGATGGTAATAAGGGCACTAGAGTACTCACCTCTACGAAGGTAATGGGAGTACTCACCTCACAGGGCAGCCGTGAGGGTGAACAGCACTAATGTGTGTGAAGTGCATGTAGTTAGTGATATTTAATAAGTGTTTGCTGATACTAACACTGTACCTGCTATGGATCCAACACTGCACAAATAGCTTTCTCTGAATCTGTAAAGGGACAGAGAGTAAATACTTCAGTCTCTGGGGCTTCACGTGGTCTCTCCCACAGAGTCTTCTTTGCTTTTTATTTTTTTATGGGTCATTTAAAGAAAAAAAAAAAAAAACAGGCCGTAGGGTGGATTTAGCCTGCAGGCTGTTGTTTGTTCACGCCTAGCTCTTTCTGATGTCAGTTACTGGGTGGTGACTTTCAAAACTGTGAAGGGTCTAAGACTTCACCCTATTTGTAAGCCAAGAAGCTAACTGCCACGTTTCATGGAAGCTACCAGAAGACATAAGACTCCAAGCTCAGATACAAAATATGATAACACGCACAGCATTGCAAACAGCATGAAGCACATTTTTGTATCAGTTCCCATCACCCCCAGCACCAGCCCCGCGAGGCTGAGGCGGGACAGCCCAGGTGGATACTGTGCCCGGAGTGGGTTTGGGTCATGGCTAAGGACGACGGAGCTTAGGACTCCAAATCTTTCATCAAGCAAATCTGCCTCGACTTTGTCCTGGAGGAAGAGATTATTACACTAGACAGTAAACAGCCCTGCCCCTCTGCTCCTGTGGAAACAAGATCTCTACCTTCCAATGTTTCCTCAGAAAGACAGTCCAGGGCTTCCCTGGTGGTGCAGTGGTTAAGAACCCGCTTGCCAGTGCAGGGGACACGGGTTCAAGCCCTGGTCCAGGAAGATCCCATGTGCTGTAGAGCAACTAAGCCCGTGTGCCACAACTACTGAGCCTGCACTCTAGAGCCCGCGAGCCACAACTACTGAACCCACGTGCCACAACTACTGAAGCCCACACGCCTAGAGCCCGTGCTCCGCAACAAGAGAAGCCACCTTAATGAGAAGCCCACGCAGCGCAACGAGGAGTGGTCCCTGCTCGCTGCAACTAGAGGAAGCCTGCGCACAGCAACGAAGACCCAATGCAGCCAAAAATAGTTAATTTTAAAAAAGTCCAAAACGAAAGCTGTGCCCAAGCTGTGCAAAACCAGAAGAGCTCCTGTCAGTCTGCCACTGCCTTTCAACAACAGAAGAAAATGCCAAAGCTAACACTACCTTAATCTGAAGGTTCTTTCTATGAACTAATCAAGCAGACTTATCAATTTTAAAAAGCGTCCATAAAAAAAAAAAAAAACAGTTGGCAATTTCGCAGCTGAAAATTGAACCCCACTGAGATGAAAAGTTAGACCTGTGACATCATACACATCGTTTCTGCTGAAAAGGTGCCTTTAGTTAAAAACAGAAACCGAATTGTAAATGTGAATTAAATGCATACTCCACAAAAAGTATCTGTTGAAAGGGAAAAAAAAAAAAATCCTTACGTGTAGATACAAACGTTTCTTGACAGATGTAAATGAAAACTAATATGGTGACATTTTTCAAATTAGCCACTGTAAAACACTGTTGGCTTCTTTTTTTTTTTTTAAACAGCCTAAGCATTTTTCAGTTATGTTGGCCTCGGAAAGTATTTATGAAAAGGATAATAAATAATTAATTCCACTGGGTAGGAGCTTGCAACTCCTTTCTGCTTCGACAATATACATTGAAATGCTGTTTAAATTACAGGAGCAAATTGATTCAAAAGGCTTCCATTAGTGAGCTGGCAAACAGGTTCGAAGCCGGCTAATAAATTTTAGATAAAGATGGAGCCTTTGATGAGGTTGGCAATGCCGGAGTGCTGATCTCCGAGTCACCAGTTTGTTAAATCGGTGGCTAAAGTCTAGCTTTCTCCCTGTCTCATAACTCACTGTGTTAAGCATGGGCAGAGTCAGATCTGAGCGCCTACCGTGTGCACAGTGGCTGCTCACAGGCCTGGGAGTAAACTACAATCCCGGTTTCCAATTTAGTGTCCCTTTCTGCAGCTCTGTTCTAACGGGTTTCATAGAACATTAATCAAGGATAATCAGGCCCACCTGTGATATTAAAAAGTTCCCCCTACGATGCATCTTGCAGCCTGAAGTCACGTCTGAGATACCTACTATGAAAAATTCTTAATCAAAATCAAGAAGTTATGCGTGAAGGTCTTCCATTCAGACACACGTCCTCTAAGCAGGCTGCGACCTGCTGCTCGAGATTGTGGAATATTACGCAGCTATTAAAAAGAATAGGTGTGTTTACTGGCCCGGAAGGTCGGTATCATATTTGACCTAGGGATGCTGAAGCAAACACTCACTTACTTTAAAAAAAGCGAACAAAGCCTTACACATGTGTGTTACATATGTTAATGTGAAGAAAGGTGTTCAAGAACATAGAAACTACTAACCAAGGTTACCTGGGGGCAGGGGGTAGTACAGGAGGGAGGAGTAAGGAGCAAAAGAGGGTAGTTTACTGTTCAAAAAAGCATGCGTCTTTTTTGTAACTGAAAAAAATCTAATACCAAACAGTCAACACAAAGGTTCACATAGCTTGCACAAAACTGTAAAATGGGCAAGATGCCTTTTCTTTTAGTTTATTCCTACCTGGCTCATCTGGGGAAGCTTCTCAAGGACTGATCTTTCTATCCACCCACCTTTCCACCTGCCCAACCAAGAAACCCATCCTAGGACATGGTGGGCTAAAAGTGTGCAGCTTGGGAATCAGCTGGACTTGGAGGGAGATCCTGGCTCCACTCACTGGCTCCCTATGCAACTTTGGGCCACGTTCTTGCTGCCTTCCAGGCGTAAGATGACTGCAAGAACGACGGTGACTACGTGTGACTCGACCCACATTATCTCTTCCCCACCGTGTGCATCAAGATCTCGGTGCAGCTACCTCTGCGCGTGATACACCATGCTTGGCCATAATAGCACCCCAGCTCGATAACATCAAAACACACTACAGGGAACTGATTACAAAGGAATTCAAGTTTAAACCTCCTCCAGTTCGTACCACTTACCAATGGGGGGAGAAGGGCAGTGTTTTTTTTAGAAAAGGAATACCATATTTTCCTTTGACTCCTTTCAGAGAGTCACTTTTTAAACGGAGCTATTGTGTGCTATTCCCAGCCTTTGCCCTACCAATGGGAAAAGTGGAATTTACAGATGAAAACCACAGAGCTGACACTTTTCCTCAGCACACATGGATCTGAAGCAGCCGAGGTGAGTAGGATGAGATCTCCCAGGGCCAGTTTCTGAAAAAGAGCGCCATCAGCCGGTCGGCTGCTCAAGGTCACGGGCTTGGGGTACAAGCCCCGGCTGTTGAGTGCTCCCAAGACCCTGCCGACGCCGCCCCAGCAGGACGGAGAAGACACACTCTGGTCAGATCGTTCTCGTTTAGGAAAACTCAGGAGAGTCACAGGCACCTAACACTCACTTTCCAATTTTAATGGGCTACGAAATAAAATATCCAAATTGTGCAAATGGAGAAAATGGAGTGAAAAGTTAGAGTTATTTATTTTTAATTAAGCTCTTAATTATATAACAGCAAAACAAGCAATTAATTTCCGCGTGGCTACATTAAGCATTCCACACTGAAATGAAGCAGAAAGAACTAGGAAGTATTTTCTCTTCTTTCTTAGATAAACATAAGATAGAAAATTGTGTGTGTGTGTGTGAGAGACAGAGACAGACAGAGGCAGAGAGACACAGATGAAGGAAGGAAAGAACTGGCATTTATCGAGTGCTTATTACAGACCAGGTGATGTTTGCAGTAACAAGTCCAGCTACATTAGCTCAGTGAATCCTCACGCATCCCAGGCACTGGCTACTCTATTACTTCCATCTGACTGATGAGCAATCTCCAGTTCACAAAGACCCGGGAGCCCGCCAAGTCCCTACCAGTCAGTGCTGAGCCAAGACTGGACTCCAGCTCCCACACAGTCTTCTGGCCACAGATATGCCCTCCTGCCTTCAGGGAAAAGCAGCAGGAGAAGGAAAGAACGGCAGCAGACGGGAAGGCTTCAGGAGGGGCCACCAAACCTTGTGGAAAAGGCCACACAGTAAGTAGTACGTGGGCTTAGCAGGTCACACAGTCTCTGTCCCAACTACTAACTCTACCACCCTGGTGCACGAGCGGCCACAACAACGTCTAAGGAGTCACGTGCTTTAACAGCGCAGCACCAGGAATGTCATCTGTACTCCTGGCTGAGAGCAACCCTGCAATGAACCAAAGCCCCAGCTCGTCTCAATCCCTACAGGTCCACAGGAGTTCCTCTTCCTACACTGAAAAGGTGGGGATAATTTGCGGAGAAGGAAAAAAAAAAAAAGAAGAAAAGGCTGTCATCTCCCGAGCATGGCTCAGGAAGGCATAATGTCTCCACATGTATAAGAATAAAACTCCTGAAGTCGTCTCTCAACTCCCTGGTGTCGTGGCCCAAACAGCCTTTCAGGCCGGTCACCAGGAGGAGAGTTGCTTTGTGGGCTATAACTCACCTTCTCCCAAGTGGGTCCCTGGGGTCCTCCATGGTGACGAGCAAATTAATGCCAAACGTCACTTCAGAATGATGGAAACCCAAGAAGTGAACTCCGTCACAGCATTTACAGCTACACTTAGAGCAGATGGCCAGAAACAAGCTATGCGGAGAAAAATGCATTATTTCACCGCTCCACAGCAGAAAGGTATCACAGCCAAACACGTACTTCTCTGCTGCATGATGGGAAAAGTCGTGGGATGGCAGGCAGGCTGGATTTTTGAAGGATGAAATATAGCAAGGCTGTTTCCACTCTGCCAGGCCCGGAGAACGTGCTGGCAAGTCCATCCCAGGGAGAGTCTTCTAGAGCCTGGGAGCTGGCCTGACTGGAGGTGGGGGGGAGCTGATATCCTTTCTACTTACTCCAGATAAGTGGCAGATAAATCTCAAGGGAGTCCTGGCTCAGGCATTCTCATCAGTAATTACAAAACTCAAAAATTATGATCTACCCTTGAGCGGAACAAAAATGGGCCAGCGGTCCTTTCTTTTCCTCTCTCTGTTTTAAAGTCCCTCCCACACAGTCTCTGCAAGGCTATGAAAACCTCACCGTAAGGAACAAATTGGCTGGAGCCAAGGAGGATTCATTGGAGGTGTTTAATGACCGCAGGGCTGTATGGGACATCAGCTGTTTTTACCTGTTCTGCAGCCACACCCCTTCTTCCGACAACAGGGGTTTGCCCATTCACCCCTGAGCAAACCCCTCCCCTCTCCCATGCACTTCTGGGGAGCCTGACCCCACCTGCTGAATCGAGGTGAGCACATGACCCAGGCTGGACCAATCGGAAATGGCCACCATGCCTGGCTCAGAGACGGCCCTATGACTCAAGCAGGTCCACTCTGAGTGACGGCCTCGGCACTGAGTGGGGCTACTGGGAGGAGAGAATCACTCTTGTCTGCGGTCGCTGAGGGAATAGGATGTAAACCCTTAACTGCTGGCTCATGACAGTGTGGAAAATGTCACCCCAGGAGGGCCAACATGAAGAAAACACAGCCGAGGGATGGACAGAGACCAAAGCCGGAGGAGAGGCCCCAGGGTCAGCCGGGCTACATACTGGTTTTTGTGGTGGTTGTCTGATAGTCCTTCAGAAGTCCTCAGAGAATGATGCAAAGAGGCTCCTATAGAAATTGCATCCACATTGCATACACATATCCCATACGTATGACTATCAGGACAGGGCATCTACAAACGACATTTCTCTCGGCCTGTCATCTCCCCACATCCCAAACTGGCCTGTCACTGAAGGCCCAAGACCTGGCAGTCCCAGGAGCTATTAATCACAGACCAGCTGTGGGGCCTTATGCAGGGGCTGTCTTTGATTCTGAATATCACCTCCTCCTGTTTTCCTGTCCCTTCCCCTTCATCTGGCCCTCTCTTAATGCTTGCATTGCATGATATCCTTTGTTGGGGGGAGTTGTGCCTTACTGCTAAAACAGTGAGCATCATGGGGACATGGGTGGTATCCGGAAGCAGCCGACTGCATGGCAGAATCTACCCCCGTTATCACCTTTGAATCCTTAGCATCTAGCCCAAAGGCGGCCATATAGGTGGCCCTGAATAATATTTACTGAATAAATAAACAAGGAGATCATCCCAAATAGACTGCAGGCCCCTCGAAAGCAAAGGTGGTCTTCCACAGCCCTGAATCTTCCAACAGGGCCTGACAGAACACTCTGCACGTAAAATGCTCAAAATACATTTGTTGATTGACGATAGATACTCCACCACGAGTAAGAAAGCACTTCCAAGCTCACTTTTAAACAGCTGGTACTGTTTATAATTTATGGGGGGAGAGAGGAGGAGGGAGCATGCATATTCCCTATTTCTTGGTTTCTTAAAGGCCTAATCAGGTATGATGAGGCCTTGGGCTCTACTGGGTCTTCCAATTTGCATTATTGATCTAAAATATAACTTACACAGGCAAAATTCTGAATGCAAATTATCAGAATTGGTGGAGACAAACGTGAGGAGTTACAACAGTGATTCTACAAGACCCTGCCTGATATCATTGTAACACTGAACATAGGACTACATATGACACATTTTAGAAATTGCGGTATTGCAACTGCAGCCTCAAACTGAGATCTGAGAATTGGGGCTTTCACAGTCTCCCTTATTCATCAGCATAGAGTTTCAATCACAGATTTTTTTTCTAGAGTTAGAAGGCCTAATGATTGCAATTATGTATGTAAAAATTCATAGGCAGTTTAACGCAAATAAAAGGCAAAACTAAGGGGGAAGAATCATTGTGTAAGAGGAATAGAATTTGGGTGACTTTCCTTTTATCCTTTTACTTTCATATAGTTATGGCAACAGCTTTTAAACATAAAGCACTCTCTCTCCCATCTCAGCCATCAGTGACTAGATGCCGAGTCTCTTGGGAGACGTTATTAACAGGGCAGTAAGTAGAGGTAGCAGTTTTACACCAGCTAGACTTGGAAAAGGGAAGCTACAAATCCAGCTGCAAAGATCAGGACAAACAGAGAAGCACTTCAGCAAATGTGACAACGTGGACAGCCTAGAAGCACAGACACAAGAATCAGAAAAGAGCTAAATTTGAGTTTATGGAGGGTATAAACCCTGGATCAAAGACTCCTAGAACAAAGAAGGGAGCCAGGAAATTTCTGAGCCATCCTCATGCACGATCCTAAAGGGCTGGGCTCTCCACAGCCACTTTTGCTGCCTTGGGTACAGGAGCAGGTCATTAGCCCGTGGGCATGGAGACAAGTAAAGAACCACTCAGGTAGAGCCACAGGCCAAAGGCAGGCCCAAAAGGACAAAATGATGGCACTTCTTTCAATACTATGCAGATGTACCTGGAATGAGGGCAGTGGTGGTAAAAGGTGGCCACCACCTTCCTAGGGCATTCTGACTTCTAAGGAGTGATTTGGAATACAAACCTCACTTCAAATTCTAGGCAGTTATCATAACTTCTCTCGTCCTCAACTTCCTCCCCGGTAAACAGTCCCAACCATCTTGCAGGAATGCTAGGACGAATACATGAGAATCTATGTAGAGCACCCAGTAGACATAAAGCAAGCAGTAGCTTAAATTATTACTATCAACATCATCATCACCATCGACAAGTCACTTAGAGTCAGGATTGACTTATGCACCCACCAGCTGAAGGTTGACTATCACACCATTAACACATCATGAATTCCTAATAAAATAGAGCCTTGTTACCCCGGAAATGAAGAACCATTTCTCCACAATCCACAGATGACTCAAGAGACCCCAGGAATTCATCTTAAAGATTTCTTATCTTTTGCTAATAGTTTTTGAGACACTGTACTTTTCAAGATCAAATGCTATTTCCACAGTATGTCCCTGGGAGCTTTCTACATTAAAAAGAAAAGTAGCTTAGCTAAGTTGTATGGTCCATGCTAAAGTTCCAACTGAAGCAAACAATATGTCAAGCAAGCAAAATATCATCAAAGCAAGACCCCATTCTGACTAATTTCAAAGGCTCAGTGGTATATAAGGGATGCTGAGAAAGACTAGCCCAAGTGTAATGTAGCCTGCCTGCTGTAGACATGAAGAAGTAAAAAGAGCACTGACCTTGGGCTCTTCCTCTGGATGGATGACTGTTAATAGCACAGTCTGGGAAGTACAATGGTTCTGCCCAGTGCAGAGCCAGTTTTCAGGTGCAACCCCGAACAGAACCTGTCGCTTCTAAACAAGAGCAGTTTAAAGGTCCTTCCTACTGCCCCAGGGTGGACCACTGCTGGGCAGAGCAGCCTGTGCACAGAACTCAGTGAACTTGGGACTCACTCAGCACTTAGATAAAGCAGGAGGCCAGCTTTACATATGATGGGGATGTAATTGGTAAATGGAGGTTACGAATCATCCATAAATGACAATGAGGGATCAGAAACAAAGACACCACCAAGCCCAGAACAGACAGTGTGGAAGAAGGAATTCATGGGCCCTTGAAAAAGGTTCAACAGACTCAGCCAGATAACAGTTTCAGACAAGAAACCTCAGAAAAGACCAGAACAAGAAGCTATATTACTAGTCACAATAAGGCACTCACCTAGTGTCTTCATGAAGATAAACTAGAAGGACTGACCGGAAGTCACTGTATATCATTTGTAGTAACTACCAACTGGGAGGTTCCAGTTGGTCCTTTTGTCGTCCTCCTAAAGGTGAAGAACTCTTGTAGGTACTGTACGTGAGATATTAGTACCCAGGACGGATACACATCCTTAAAAAACATGTGGGGTTAGGCCTTACGGAGACACATTTCTCTCTGAGCTGCACATTACACAGACCTGCAGCAAATGAAAGATGTTCCCCTAGAATGAATTCAAGGTGATCCGCCAAGGCTGGGCTATTGGCAAGGGAAAACGTGCAGGAGGCCATGGTTTAGTCAACAGGACATGGGATATACTCACTACATGTACTCGAATGATTGACAGAGAGCTCCTGCTTCCTAATAATGCTCATTGACTCTGTATTAATAACACCACCTGCTGATTTTAGAAGGCACTATCTGCCAGGAGGACTTCTAAGAGCTATTTAAAGAAAACATGCATATTGTGGTCATTTTAATCATCACGGAAATAAAACACCGTTTAGATGGAAAGAAGTCACTCTTCGCCAGTAAGTCCCAGAGAGAAATGGGGAATTTATGATCCACAACACGACAATGACAGCAAATGTCTTTCCATGACTGTAGCATCAAGTTGACACAGACGTAAGAGCCAAAGTAGTCATCTGAGGGGATAATTTAGATGAACTGCACATGATATATACACTGTAATACGACAAGGAATGTGGTGATAGCAATGGACAGCAACCACTCGGAATGATACGCCTTTATCACTTTCCTTTTAAAATAGTTTTAATCTAAAAGAAATAAAGCAGTGGTAAATACACCACAGCGGGATACAAACTAGAGTACTAAGTGCTCCTAAGAAACCTTCCAATTTTAATTAGGGTGCCAGTAAAATTAAATTTTCCCAATTTCTTCTACTTGTCAACTCACCAAAAATGCTCAACTTGCAATCTTTAATGTTACACACTGAGTCATGAAGCTGAATACTCATTTGTTGATATGTTACTGACCCTGACCCAGCCCTTTCAGGAAGCTACAAAAAAGGTCAACTGTCTCCATGAAATTTAAGGTATTAAGAATTTCAAATTAGGAACAATGGTACATTTTGCAAACACTTTAATGATCTTTGAAACAACTGGGCAAAATCAGTTGGTCCACTTGTAAGTGGATAAACAGAAAATGAAACAAAATTGGTGAGCCCACAGTTATTGAAGCAGCCTATTAACAAAGCTTTTTCGCCAAAGCTAACCTCTTCTTTTGCCACCACTTACCAAGACACTCATTGTAGGAGGAAAAGGGCGAATCCAGTATTATTTTTTTTTTAAGTGTCTCCCCCAATGGGTCTAAAACTGATGTGGTTGAATTGTAAGCTTTGAAAGCATTTAATTAATATTTTATCCTCACAGTGAATTTAATAACGACTTCACAAAATATTGTTAAATAAATCTTTTTAAAATCCTGCTTCTCCAAATGGCTAATTCCCTATTTCAAATAAAATAAAATAAAAACAAAAAAGGCAAAACAATTCACTAACCCCCCTGCCAAAAAAGTTCAAATTCCTAAAATAGACACTTATAAAGTCTCCTTCAAGCTGACCCCAACTCACTTTCCAGTTTTGCTACCCATCCCTTAGAATGCAAACTCCATGAGAAGGGTCTTAGTTTCATCTACTGTTGCATCCCCAAGGTCTGGAAAAGTATCTATCTACACACACTGAGTTCCATACTGTTTGAACGAAGACACGTTAATTATTACCCTTAGACCTAAGGAAGATGGCCCCGGGTCCTAGACCCCAACCTTTAGAAAACACCATATATCAAACCTCCACAAAATAAACGTATTGTTAAACACATGGCGCCTCCATCACTTGAGGTCTGCTGCTGAGCACGGGCACCATGTGACACGAGACCCTAAACATCCCCTTGTCAGGCCCCAGGAAACTGCCACTCCACACTTCTCACCCTATATCCTGGAAACAAAAAAACCCTGCAGCCCAACGTCCTGATGGGTAATGGCGTGCTGTTCCCAACCTCAGAAAGAGAAAATGTTTCCGGGTGCCAGGAGGATTTGAGTCTTGTAAGCTTTTAGATAACAGAAAAGACAAATTAATTAACTTGTCAAATCCTTTCTCTCAGATAGCCTGAATCCGACAGATTCTTGTATAAAAGTATTGTGTCCCAGAAGTACAGAGTATCTGTTTCCTTGTGTTCCAATTCATGATTTGAGAGGTACTTACTGCTTGGCAGGTGTTCACAGCAGGTGCATAGGGCAGCTAATGATAAAGGATCTGTATCACTCTTAAATTTGTATATTTGCAGGACTAAAAGTGGCACGCCTATAGTATGATACCCATTCTATTCACTACCCACCAGATGGACATTCCATTCCAGATTTTCAAATTATTTTATTTTTACAAAAATACCTGATATGATTTAGTTACATTAAAAAAATAAGCTTCAAGTTTGAGTAATTTTATTTACAGTTATATATTTGTTGTTTGATAAAGACAAATATTTTACGAATAAAAATGTTGATAATGTTTAAAGAAACAGTTTGAAAATATCCAATAATAACTCGAAATTTTCCATTTCTTACATGTCTTAGTTTGTATTTTTATAAACCATGTGGTCCTTTATACTTTAGATCACCATAATTTAGCTCAGTTATTAAATATTTTCAGTCCTTCTACTTTTTTTCATCATATAAATAATACAGGTGCACACACCACTGTTTATAAATCTGTGGGTATATCTTTAAATATTCCTTTAAGACACTTCCTACCTACGAAAATCCTAGGTGAAAAAAGAATTTTTTTTTTTTCACTTCATAGACATCTCCAGATTAAATCTCAGAATTGAAATCCTGAACTGTACTTCTCACCCACAGGGTATGAGAATGCCCACTCCTGCTTCACTCTAACACAGTGCAGTAAAAGTTTAACATTTGTTACTCTTACAAGTATAAAATCTGAATACAGTTTCAATGCTAAATTGATTCTTCCTTGCTAATAAACCTCAGTATTTTCCAAATATTTATTGGTCATTTGAATGACACTAGAATTTTGCAAATTGTCCTTTTTTTAAAAAAAAAAGATTGTTGATTTGTAGGAGCTATTTATTAAGCAGATTAAATATCTGGACAGCTTTAAAAAAAAATCCTACTACTAACTCAAAGACATACTTACAGAAATAATTGAAAATTGTGCTATTTTATTAATGTGGTGCTAAATTACTTTATGAGTTCTTAAAGATTCTTATTTTTGGCACGTTTGAGGAAAGGAAAGAGAAGTTCCCTGTGTTTTCGTATGTGAACCGGGAACAGTATTTGCAGGCCAAACACAAGTTGCAAGCAGGCAGGGAAGTGAAGTCTGTAAAGTGGAGATTTGTAGAGTGTGATAATGAGGCAAGTCGTTATGTTCTAACTGGTCTTAACTGTTCCATAAATGTTTCCTTTACCCTGTAAACTTTAAGGTCAAGATAATATGAGGAGCACTTAAAGTAAAGACATGTGGGCCTTGGCTACGCAACATGCCGTTTTGTTTTGTTTTTTTTCCTTGGTTGGGTGGGGTGGAGGGGGGTGGCGTGGATCTGGAATACTCTTTAACTGCTGTGCAGACACATAAAAGTTCATTTTCTACCCTAGCATGATTGCCGACCTTAGACACAGAACAACTAGGGTGTCGCAGTCACCTTGCAGGTAGTTCCTAGGAACGCCATGGGAATGTCAAGCCCCCAAAGGGATTTGTTTTGTCCTCCAAAGCAGAGCCCTGGCAAACACACCACAGGGGCGGTACAGCCTATAGAATCTATCAGATAATCTAGTTTTCCAAAAAGCAACATCGTCTACTCAAATATTTGTTTTTCACGCCGTTTGTGATACGTTAACACCAAGAAAAAAAAAAAAAAAAAGGGCATGTCATTATTAAATCTTCTAGCAAAACTATATTCAGATGATCTAGCCTATTTTGTAATCCTTTTTGAATCCCAGAAAATAAAGAGCTACCTGTATATGGTAGAATTTACTAGTACCTTAAATTAACAGTGGTATCTCCCCCTTACAGTTTACTAATGCTGCAATACGACTGATTTCTTTTTGTACAAGTGGCTAATTTTTTTAAAATTTCCTTCAAGCATCATTAGCAAATGTGAAATCGATGGATTATTGGTGAGTGTCTGAAACATCCTGAAAGTCACAAGCCACTTATTTATTTAAGATAAAATATTGTTTAATTATACGGAGGATATTTCAATAAATGGGCAAGTCGGGATGCATAACTTACACAATAAACAGTTTTTCCTCCATCAGAACTGTATATACTATGACCTGGATTTACATACAGTTGTTTTTCTAGGAAACAAAGTTTGTAACACTTTGTATACATTGTCTCAGTTTTTTTTTTTTTTTTTTTTTTTGGAGAATAAAAAACAAACAGTGGAAATATATTCAGTTCCTATTTCAAGAAAGAAAAAAATCTCCTATTGCACAGAATGGTTATTTATCCCACGTCACACAGCAGGTGAAGGGGCTGAAAGGAACAGGATCTAAGCCTTAGAAGCCAAGAGGTCCAAAAGTTGTCAAATCACTTTTCCACTCAAAGCAGCAGAGCGTGTGTGATAATTGTTCTAAATCTTTCGGAAAGAATAAAGCAGCTGTGGGCTCATTACAAAGCCTCCCAGTGAACAAGGAATGGGGGTGAGAGAAAACCCGCCTGGCCGACTTCCTTCTATTTCTCGGTTTTAACCGCGAGGTTGCAGGGGGGCTGGGGAGACTAGACAAGACTGCCCTCCGTCGAGCTGCTGGCAGGTTCTCCTTGTAGGAGTGAGATTCTGCCCGAGGTTTATATGGTTTGAGTCGCACCCGAGGAGTCTCCTATCGCTCAATCCCCCCTTCCACAGCTGGCTCGTAGGAGCCTGCACCGCCTCACATAAGCCCCTAACTGTCGAAAGGCCTTCCCCAAATCCATCGGTACCGCCTGCTGCCAAATGAATGCCCTGCTGCTCTACAGGCCGCAGACCTGCAGCAGCATCTGAGCAAACCTGGAAGAAAACTCTTGAAACCTGATGGCTTTACTTACCCTTCCAACGTAAGAGGAACACACACGCCTAAACCTTCACTTTCCCAATGTTTGCTGGGTGATTAGAAAAACAACAGATGGCAGCCAGTGTGACAGCCTCGAAGAATCACAAATATCCTTCTTTAAACAATCTAGCGGCCAGATGAAGACCCCAGGCCGGGAGCCCCATGTGTGTTTAAGAAGTTCTCGGGGCCTGCATTCCTTTGGAATGTGAAGAAATATAAAAGACGTAGCCTCATGTCCAGAGCCAAAAATGCACAGAGAGAGGACTCCCCTTGGCCTCACGTGAATCAAATGTACCGAGATCTCATTCTCTGAATCAGAATGCAGGAAGCCAGGGCTGCCATGTATGGCTGCTCAGATTGTGTACTGAACAACTCAACAGGTCACCGTTTACATAGAGTACGATGTGAATGGAGCCTTGTATAGGTTTGCAATCACAGATAACAGCCTGCAGGATTGCCAAGAGGGGCATGTGAGCCAGTCCACCACCCACCGATGTCCTTCTCGGTCCCCTGTTCATATTTACGAATGAACTCATCAATCATTCATTCGTTCGAGAAAAACTCACTGAATGCAAATGAAAGGTGAATCTCAGTCAAACCTTATTGGGTCAACACTCTTCTTCCCACTCAGCCAGTGATAAAACCGAGGCTGAGAGAGGTTCATTTAGTTGTCTAGGAGGGCCACAAAGCTGTGTCTTCTGAGTCCAGTGAATTTCACTCCTGGACGCCATTGCATGGTTCATTAGAGCAAAAGGTTCCTTTCTCGGCAGTGACTGTAAAAGTCAAGTTCGTGGACAGAAGGAGCTGGAAGGCAGGGTCTGGGAGGACATGGTGAGGGGACTGAGGAGGCGAAGACAGCAGGCTTAGAAGCCAGTGCTGGAGGCTGGTGGAACGGCCATTCCCAGTATCTGCTGACCCTGTTGACGATACACGCGGGGCTCCGCGGCGTGCTGGGCGGGCCCCAGGCCTGCGAGCCAGAACAGCTGTGCTCACATCACAGTAAGTTACTAATTTCCCTGAACTTTAAGCTCCTCATCCATAAAATGGGAATAATAAAACCTCATCGGCTACCGTGAAGAAATAATATGATGATGGGTTTACAAGGACTAGAAAGATGTCTGGCCATCGTGATGACCAGTGAACTGGGAGTACTGTTATTATTCATTGTTCTGGGATGTATGATGCTTGCTTAGGTCTCTAGCATCTGAAGGATACACATTCTTCCTAAGTGGGGTGCGCGGGTGCAGGAAGAACTGATTCTCTCTCCTTTCAGCCTCTCCTTCCCCAAAAGGACATTAGGAAAGTAAATGTGTCCCCACTCAGGAATATCACTTCTCCCTCTGCCCCCTCTACTGAAGTAACAGAGAGAGAGGTAAGCGCAAAAGCTAATTTACCCAAAAGTAGTTATATTTTTTCTCTGTCGGCAAATACAGTTTCTTAGCGACTTCCAAGTTTTTACACCCTTTAGGTCTATTCATTCTGTTTCTTTTTCCTGCTCCTAACAAGTAGCTGTTCCTGCCCACCGTTTTGGAGGTAGGAAAACCTGGGGACTGTCTTATCAACTCATAAAGACCGCGGGCTGGAAACCGGAAGGAAGGACAGCAGGGAGTGGGGACCGATCGTGCCGAGCCGGCTACGCCCTTACAGGTTCCGGCAAATGTTAAACAGTCCAGAAAATCAGAGGCCTTGGAAAGGACTTGTGAAAACAGTGATGTGAGGGCTTAGTGTAAAGGCGAGGACCATGAAAAAGAGAAGCCGTGGGTGGCACGTGAAACACGCTGGGGATGGTGCTGGAAAGATGCCCCAAACGGCTCTTGCAAGGCGAGGTCTCTTTAGAAGTTCCCCTGCTGGTCCCCGTAACAGGCGGGCCAAGATGTGCCCCCGACCACGGGCAGATGGAGGGTTTTCAGGTCCCTGCCTGGAACCGAGAGATGAAAGGCGCAAGCCACAGACGGCATGTGATGCTTTCCAAGAGGGCTCTCGGAGAGGGGCGGTGGACAGCTGCCCAAAGCAAACGTCTGCACGATGGAGTTGAGGTGTCAAGACTGGGCGAGAAGACAAAAGGGATTTTTGGGGGGTAACGAGCAAGATAATCCTTCAGGGAAGGACATTAAAAAAAACAAACAAACAACAAACAACATCACACAGAGATCTCACAAAAGCGAGCCTAGCTAAGTGAGGAGAGGTGAGCGGATGTCCTGAGGGAACGGCTGCATGGAGGAGCCCTGCTCCTGCCCAGGACCTGGGCTGTAAAATAAAAAAAAAGGACACTGAGTTGTTCCAAAAGCAAACGAGGGCAGAGCCGGGCTCCACGCACGCTGAGCACGCCCCTGACTTTAGCATCTTGGAAATCTCACCCCCGGAATCACTGTTACATAACTCATACAATTGGCCTCTCGGGTTTTATTTTTCAAATTTCATTTTAGTGAAAGTAATGTTGTTCACGTTCTCTGTGACGACTGAAAATGAAAATGAAGTTTTATGTTTACGAAGTTAACTATCTTACATCTCTGGCTTTGAGGAAATCTACAGAAGACTAATTTGAATCAACCATCGAACCGACAACTGATAAACACATTCATGAAACCATGGTTGTCCGGAGGCATGAGAAGGAAATGCTCCGTGAACGCCCAAAAGTGTGAGACTTGGCAAATCCTGGGACACGACGCTGTCTTTCCTAGTCCCAGCTCTGCCACGTCCGAACCCTGAGATTCTGAGCAGGGTACTTAACTCCTTAGTGGTCCCAGCTTCTTCAACTATAAAATGAAGTCAGTGGTAACACTTATTCTTAGAGTTCATGTGACGACTGAAAGCCACAACACATGCAAAACACTTGGGACACGGCCTGGCAAACAGGAGTTGATACATATTAAGACATGATTATTCTGATTCTGATAGTCATCATTACTCTTATTAAGGAATTACTGGTTTCTGACACACTAACAGAGCCATGTGACGAAAGACTATACATGACCTCTGGAGGGTGACCTTCGGCAAATTATTTCATCCATCTCAACCCCAGTTTTCCCTCTTCTATGAAATAGGATAATAGGAATGTCGTGGGGATTAAAGGATTTAAGAAAGTAGATGCCAAATTTACCTCTGTTCTCTGGCAAAACAGAGCTGGAAATTTTGAACAATTATTCCAATCCAAACAGAGGGTAGGGTCCGATATTTATAAAGAGCCTCCGTAAACAGATGATATTACCGCCACTGTTTGCGTTTCTATCAGCCTCTACGCTGAATAATCAATAATAAATGTTGTTTAAACAAATGGTGTAATTTTCCAATCTGTGTTGTTCTAAACCGACCTTTCCTCCTTGTTGCCATCTGTAATGCATACATAATTCATTGATGAAAGCAGAAGGAGAAATAAGCATGTTGGTCTAAGTGGCCCTTTTCGAGCTGCTTTTGATGATTTCTTACAAACCCTATAAATAAAACAAAACTTGTCACTGTAAATATGTATTCTGTTATCTAGAGGTATATTTAGTGGGTAAAATAATAAAAGCTAGCCTGCCTCTCCTGGAAATCTCAAGCTATAATTAATTGCCGGCAAGATTTATTCCAGAACTTGAGAGCACCTAAGAAGAAAGAAAAATAAAGGCCACTGTCATCACAAACACTACAAGAAATGCCTAAAGGGCAGGGCCATCGGCCATTTGTGGGAAGTGTTTGCTGGTGCTCTTGGCTGGGAGGTAAAAAGGGTGATTAAGATGGTATTTTTGTTCAAATGGAGATATGTGTGGGTATCTATACATACATGTATACCTTTTAATAAATCATAAAGCAAGGGGTGTGCAGAGCTAACTACTGTCAACACCAATTGCTGTCTGTTATTTGTTCACACATATACACCCCCCTTCCACCTGGACAAAAATATGTTTACAAAAATGGGGGGGGGGGGCTTCCCTGGTGGCACAGTGGTTAAGAATCCACCTGCCAATGCAGGGGACACGGGTTCAAGTCCTGGTCCGGGAAGATGCCACATGCTGTGGAGCAACTAAGCCCGTGCGCCACAACGACGGAGCCTGCGCTCTAGAGCCCGCGTGCCACAACTACTGAGCCTGCCTGCTGCAACTACTGAAGCCCCCGTGCCTAGAGCCCGTGCTCTGCAACAAGAGAAGCCACCTCAATGAGAAGTCCGCACACCGCAATGAAGAGTAGCCCCCGCTCGCCACAACTAGAGAAAGCCCACGCAAGCAACGAAGACCCAACGCAGCCAAAAATAAAAAATAAATTTTAAAAAAAAGGTGGGTGTGTGTGTGTGTGTGTGCGTGTGTGTGTGTGTGTGTATATATATATATATATACACACACACATACACCTTTTTTTTTTAATCAAGTGTAGAGCCAGAGGTTTTCAGAGCTAGCTTCAGTCAACTCTCACCCAGTCTGCTATTTGTTCACCCGCACACACTCACTGTGCAATGAAACCCTTTCAATGTGGAAGATGAGCAAGACGCCCCTCTGTCCCCAAAGGGTCCCTCCGTGTGCTCCCTCAGATCACAGCTGATGACATGTCAATGAAACGTGCTTGCTCTGGTCCCAGAGATCAAAATGAGGGCTTAACCTGCAATTTACTCTAGAAGTCCCATGACACCTGCTAGATCTGAAGACTTCATTCTAATCTTCCCTGTTGAAAAAATAATCAAATACTCCAGCAAAGACGTATTGACAACTCTTAATTAACCATGCTAACGGGGGGGAAGAGAGAACATGGATAAATGAAATCCACACATAACCTAAAACCTTCACTGGGCCATTAATTTCCTCCTTCTCCTTCACTACACCTTGCCGGGGGTGGGCGGGGAGGGATTCATGCTTACTTTAACGAGAGGATGACTTGATGTCTACGTCTGCAGCACGCCAGTCATGTTAGGGGCACGCTAACAAGCAAGGAAGTGACCCAGGACACCAGGTGTCCCAAGGGTATCGGGGCTTGGTGGTAATGGTTTTGGATCCTTTGGGGTACAAGTGAATCTATCTTCGGCGGCTTTTAGAATGGAATCTGCTGGAATAGTTTTGCAGCAAGAGGGGCTGGTGTGAAGGAGACCTTCTGGTTCCTTACCTATCGGTGCTGCTACTCAGAAGAGAAGGAGTGGAAGCAGAGAGCCAGGGGCGAGCACACATGCAGAGGCCAAGTCACTGCTCTGTGGTGAGCAGCTGACTGCAACGGACCAAGGCTGCAGAAGGGGCAAAAGCTGGTGCCTGTGAACTGCTCAAAGCAAAGGGAAAATCCCGGAGGAAGCAGAGGAGCTGGCGTTCATCAAGCACCTTCTGTTCCAGGCCCTGTGGATGAGGCACATGAAATGAGGCTTTGGATGGAAACTGGGCCAAGAGCAAAAGTGCGTTTCCTCTTCCTCCTCCTTAAAGCATCTGGCACAGCCATGTCGACTGCGGGAACCAGAGCCGTGGACCCTGGGCAAGATGCCGTAAACATCTGTGCCTCGGCTGGCTCTGCTGGTCAGCCCTGAGCCTCCACCCTGCCCGGCGCAGCACAGATATCCAGGGAGCAAGCCTTACAATACTAACGGCTTATACCTCTTGGGCACCATCAATGGACCAGACACATCACACAGACCGTCTCGTCTCACCCTGCCAGCAAAAGACTGTCTGTTGTTATCCTTGTATTACAGAGCAGGAACGAAGGATATGAGGGAAGTTACGCCCCTTGCCCAGGGTGACACAGCTAGAAAGGAGCAGAGCTGAGAATAACCCTGGCCATCAAACTCCAGATCAGAGCTCTTAACCTTGACACTGGCATTTGGGGGACTCTCCCTAACGTGCCAGAGAGACAATGCGCTCAAGGCTCCGTGTTTTCTCATTCAATCCCTGCGCACCCTATGAGTGACAGGTTACTCCTGTCCTACAAATGAGGAAACCGACCTGGGAGAGAGGGGGGCAGTAAACTGCCAAGGTCATGGGGCCAGGAAGTGAGGGTGCTACACCCGAGGCCAGGTCTGTCCCTGCAGATGAAGGTAATGATTCAGAACACAGGTCTGGAGAGGGTTTGAACCACTCTGTGTACAGCTGCTCCCAGGGGACCTGGCCTCTGCCCTCTGATTACTGTAGGACTATATTACTTTCTGAATTCCCTCGGCTTACCTCCCTCTCTCCCTTTCCTCCCATTTCCCCTTCCGGTGCCCTTTCTCCCCCCTCCAGGCTCCCAATCACCACCCTACCCGCCCCCACTTCCCGGGCCATCGTACCTCTGCTGTGAAACGTCTGTGAACTGTTCACCGTTCAAAAGCTGCACCCTGGTTTGCAGTTTGCAATTGTGGGAAGAAAGGGACCACGTGCATACAAACAATCATGTTCCAAATGTTGTGCAAATGATTTCGGTTCACCTAAATCTATACAAAAACATTTTCTGTGGTCTAATGTCCCCCACTTTCATGCTGGGTACGTCCAACTCCAGATAAAAGGCAGAGGGAAGTGCTGGGGCTCCTGGTCCCTTGTCACCTGTGACCTGAGACCGGGTGACTCTCTTGCACAGGTAACAAGGCAGCCCGGGCTTCTCCTGAAAACATCCCTGGTCTCTGGATAAGATCCTAAAAATTAAGGGGCTTAAGGAGACTCTGGATTTGTATTTAAAATACAAGAAGAAAACTGCCCGAGAGGGAGTTAATGTGGTGTGCCCCAGAGGCAGCTACCGTCACGGTGAGGGGTCCTGAGAAGTGGGGCAGCATTAAGGTAAAGGATGCAGGAGGCATTGTTTTTTAATTAATTAATTTATTTTTTGGCTGCGCTGGGTCTTCGTTGTTGTGCGCGGGCTTCTCATTGTGGTAACTTCTCTTGTTGTGGAGCACGGGCTCTAGGCGAGTGGGCTTCAGTAGTTGTGGCGCACGGGATTCAGTGGTTGTGGCACGCGGGCTCTAGATCGCAGGCTCAGTAGTTGTGGCACATGGGCTTAGTTGCTCCGCGGCATGTGGGATCTTCCCGTACCAGCGATCGGACCCGTGTCCCCTGCATTGGCAGGCAGATTCTTAACCACTGTGCCACCTGGGAAGCCCCATTTTTTTTAAATATAGTTTCAGGTGTACAGCATTATAATTCGCCAAGTGGCATCTTACGAAGTGCCCGGCTTGGTGCAGGAGTCCCTGGAGGAAGACAGATGAGGCAGCTTCCCTGACCAGTGAGGCCGCTCTGCATTCATGCCTGACACTCCAGAGACACACTTCTTGGGTTCAAATCCCACCCCGCCCCCACCCAGCAAGATTCATGAGCTTGGGAGAGGTCCTTAACCACTCCATGCTTTCCCATCTGTAAAATGGACATAAGAAGAGTATCTCACTCGGAGGGCTGTTGTGAGGACCAAATGATGTAAACCCACATAAAGCACTGAGCAGAGCACCCAGCCCATAGCAAACACTCAATAAACGTTAATAATTGTATCGCGTAGCTGGTGCTTCATCTCTGTTACTCCATGTAATACAGGCTGTCCAGCCTTGTGACACACACACTTCAATCCCCACTGCACAGAGGGCTGCGGCTGTCCAAGGCTCGACGTGCAGTGGGGTTTCTGCATTGTAAGTGACCTCTGCTTCATCACATTTTCAGTGAGGCATGAGCCTTGTGTCAACCACCAGGTGGGGAGGGGCACGTGCAAGATGTCGGGGAACAGGGGGAATCCACATCCAGGTGGGCACAGTGCGGAGCGGAAGAGCATCCTTAAACAGAGAGGTGGTCCAGTGAACCTACCCGAGGCCACAGAGGCAGGGGTGGAGAGCCAGAGGGGACCTTCTCATGCGAGCTTCAACCAGGAGGCTCGCGATTCTCCCAAGGGAGGGCAATGCAGAACGAGGGTTTGGGCGGCTCTAACAGACCTGAACAGATTCCAGTGGAAATGTGGGTCCAAACTGGCACCGTCACCATCTGCGTTCACACGTTACCACCCCTCTTAAACCGTAAACTCCATCAGGATTGGGACTGCATTCCAAGGGTCCCTACTGGCATCTTTCTTACCAGTGGCCAAAAGAAGGGGGGGAGGGCAGCGGCTGATGGGAGGCAGGTCCAGCCAAGGTGAAAGCAATAAATGGATGCACTGAATTTTAAAACAGTTAATAAAACTGACCAAAGTCCTACTGCTTTTTATGATCACCACGGTGCTTGGGAATTCCACTCTCAATGAAAATAGATCCCTCCCCACCTGGGTGGCCCTCGCCCATGGCTCCCCCTGTGGGCACCTCACGGTTTTGCAAACTGCACTCCCTCAACACACGCCTGCTCAAAGACTGACCCTGATAAATGGGGGCTGGGGAAGGGCAGAAATCCTGGTGGTTTCTGGGCAGAACACATGTAAACTGACTGACACTGGGATATACAAAGCACATCGTCCAGAAGAACCATGCCATCCTTTCCTGTGGGAAATAACAACATGTCCCCACGTGAGACTCCGATGGCAGAGACACTCGTGGCTACGGGCTGACGGGAAATGTGACATTTTGCAATCCTGTGGCTACAACGGTCACTCCTGGGGTCCCAGGGTTGCTTTCCCTTTCTCAGGAGCCCAGGACAGATAATGGATCCCCCTCATCAGCTGGTCAATGGCTCGCATTTACAGACTGCCATCAGCACTCTGCCCGCCCCCCTCGCCGCCCCCTGAACAAGGTTTAAAGAACAGACCCCTGAGTGATGGTCAGAGGGGAATGGGAAGAGGAAGTCGAAAATAGTAAGAAATCAACAGGGGCATTTAAAAGCGGAGCCCTTTGCACACCACGGAAGACGTTTTCGCTATTCATCTTGTTCCCTGACTCTGCTTCACCAACTTGATGGAAGACGGTTTAACTGACATAAAAAACAGCGCCACATGAATAGCGGTGATGGATGGAGCCATTCCAAGCATCAGCCAAAAAAATGGCACTAAAAGATGCCTCGGGCCTTCTGTTAACTGTTTTATGAGGGCACCTTCTTCCTCCTCTTGTTTAAGGAATAAATTAGCAGAACAAGTACTTTCAAAAACAGGGTATTGCTATACTGAGATTAAAAAAAAAAAAAACAAACAAAAAAAAAACCCAGAAGGCCTTTGGGATGTCAGTATATGTGTGAGGGAGGCTGGTGTGGTGAAAAGTGGGTTATACAAGGCTTTTTCCACATGCAGCTGTTTGGTTTCCGGGGATATGACTGAACTGGGTTTTACTGAATGCCATGTTCCATAAAGTAGTCTGACTGTACAGAGGCAATGTCTCAGGGGCAAGAGGAAGAAAAAAAGAGTCTTGGATGGGAGTCTTAAAAAGAATGCACAGATGCTCCAAATGGGCCATGATAAAGGAAAACAGGGGAGCCCACCTGCAAAAAAATCAGGAAGGGCAGTTTCTTATGACCATGCTCCAGCGTGGACCCTCCGTTCAGCGAGAAGGATCCGTCTGCAGTAAAGGCATCTTATCCGCTGGAATGTTTCTTGAACAAGGGATGGAAAAGAGCGCAGGTTTAAGAGTTTCAGCATTCTGCTTTTTTTGTTTTCCTTCCTGGGGTGCAGAGGGCCTTTTTTCCCTGCCTTTCTCCCTTCTGATTTTGAAGAAGGTTAATTATGACCTGGGAGCGTCTGCAGCATCCCGGCACGTGAGACTCGGCCATTGTCGGAGAAGAATACTGTCCCCGCTGCAGTGCGAGAACTAACTCCGGAAGCATCCAAATTTGGAACTCCTTTCAGAAGGCTCGGGACAGACTCCGTGCCCTGGCATTCTACACGATGACAAATGTCCACCCCGTTCCCATGTGTCTTTGGAGGCGTGCATGTTAGTGAAGCATAAAATTCACTTGGCTTTTACAATAAAGTACGCTGGTTATGTGGCCCATCTGGAGTAAGTTCTTATCCCAGCTGCACAGCAAAAGGCCCACGTTCTCCCATCCTCTCCCTGGCCCTCCAGCCAAGCCCGAGGTGCTCTCCACGACAGGGTGGGCTTCTGGCCCAAGTTAATACGCATAAAGAGGTCTCAAGATTTTGTATCTTTGACCTAGAAATTCTACCTCTGGTAAATCAATCCCACAGAAATAATCTTAAATGGAAAGTGCTTTAGAACCAAAGATGTTCATGACCTCGTAACTGACAACTGCAAAGAGCTAGCTAGTTACAGCCTGAAACTCCAGTTACCCAGACTGATGAACTAAGAATCACAGTTCCTCTAGTTGGTTTACCATCATGCAGCCAACCAAAGCACTGCTTAGGACAGTCTACAGAAACTGGGAGAAGTGAATTCTTAAATGAGAAAAGGAACTAATGTCTATACAGCATGATTACCACTATGTTAAAAAAAAAAAATTATCTCTGGAGTATTTGGATTGCAGTAGCAGAATTAATTTGTGCAGGCACCAGTCACAAGTGTATATGCTGCAATTACAATAGAACAAAACAAAACAACCTGTGCATTTTAAAGTACTAAAAGAATACATGCCAAGATGCTGAGTGAATATACTGGATGATTTTTTTCTCTCTCCCCTTCTCTTTGTTCAATTTTTGTGTGGTCTCTTTTTTCAATGAGCATGTTCCTATTTATATGGGAAACTTGCTGATTTTAAGAAATGAAACTCCACGAGAAGAGAACACTCGGTTCAGCTCCTGTGAGAAGTGATCACCTAAGGCCGGTACGCTTTGGACCCGTGTGCTGCATCACACATTCATCTGTAAGTCAAGTAGAGGCGCCTCATCCACTCTGACTCGCATGAGGGAGCTGAGCCCTGAGACACACGCAGAGAGGCCCCTCACCAAGGAACGGGTTTCTCCCCTGATTTCACTGCTGAATTTACTCACAGCACTTCGTCCTTTCCAGAGATAGTTACTCCGAGGGACCTGGAACTGTGAAGTTAGGGACCGGCAGAGCTGATGTGACCGAAAAGAGGGAACAGGAAGATCTGGGGACATGCAGGGCGCTAGGGAGAGCGTGGTCTTTAACTGAGGGCAGCTGGGCTGGAGGAGGAATCGGAGGCCTGCTGCTCATGGCTGTGGGGATTTCGACCTGCAGCCAAGCCTCCCGGAGCCTCGATTTCCTCACCTTCAACAGGAGTGAGAACAGACTGTCAGGAGGTTTAAAGGAGGTGATACACGAAATGTGCCCTCAGGGGCAATTTCTCATCATCTCTGACCCCCAGTGATAACAACTGGCCGCCTCTACGCCTGACACTTACTCCTATGATCTCCCTAAGACCATTTTATCTACTCCCCATGGAGGAGATGCTGTGATGACCTCCTTCTCACCTGAGGTTTCGAGGGGGGAAGCGACGTGCCCCCCACTGCACGAGGGAGACCCGAGACCGACGGCCAGAGCAGAAGTCACCCCCAACCCCCTGGAAACCTTCCACCACCTGCTGAGCCAAGATGAGGCACCTTCTGAGGAGCCGTCCACACGGGGACTCGAGCTGCAGAGTGTCGACTGGGGCGAGAACAAGGGCTCCCGAAACTGAAAATGCAAGCGGGCACCATGTGGCTGTCCTGAAGGAAGGGTCCTGAGGGAGGGGGGAGGTGAGCTTGGGGAGAGGGTGGCCTCGGACTTTCATGTCACCCACTCCTTCTGAGGACGCCTTTCCGCGTCTACCGCCTCCTGTGCCCCAGCTCTCATGGGGCCCAAAGTCGAGAAAGAGTGGGGACTCAGGGTGCCACCCTGCCTGCCCAACCTTTTCAATAAACCCCCCTCAAACCCCGGTTCCATGTCTCCCTTGCCCTTGCGCTTATGTCTCCGTTTCAATGGAATGTTACATTCGGTCAGACCATGGAGAAAACTCCTCATTATGAACTAGGAAATGTGTGCAAGGAGAATTATTTACCCAAGGCAGTGCTCAATCAGTGTTGCCCGTATATTTATTGAGCCCACACACGGAGAAGTTGTGTTAATGTTTGCCAAAGAATGTGGCTTTGTAAAGTAACTGGGTCAGGAAAGACAGCCTATCATTTTACAAATAACTTTAAAATTGCTTAAGTTAAATGGCCGGGCTCTCTCAGGTTTGTCTTTTCACAAACGCTGCAGAAACAATATCCAGCATTATGTCTCGTAAGACACAGGTATTACAAAGTGGCTGTTGAGCCCGTTAGAGAAAACGGAGAGTGAAATCTGAATTATTTCCACCCGAGGCAGGAGTGACGGAGTTACCAAAATTATGTTAGGCCGACATCGCAATTCTTCAAGTCTGTGTGGCAGCGAGGCTAAGGGCTCCTGAGCCCAAACTCTCTTGGGGGGCTGGATTTTTCAGTCAACAAGGACAGGAATTCCTTTTCTCAGCCCCAAATCTAGTGTGGCTCTGGGGAATTCACCCAAAACATGTGCTTTGGGCTTATCGGTGGTATTTGTCTGCCTCAGAAAGGCCTGTGAGGAGAAGACCAGGGAGTGACACAGCCAAAGAAGACTCGGGACAGTGTGTCTAATGGATACAAAGATCAGCAATGGCCCCGCCTGTGCCCTGGAAGGGTTGGACGAGTCTGAGTGATGACGCCTTAATAATCACCAATAGCCATAGTAACAGTGATAGTAACGGTGATCAGGGTGGGAACCAGGGTGAGGCTAGTGGGCCCCAACGATAATAGAGGAGGGGGAGGAGGGGGAGGGAAGAGCAAAGGGAAGGGAGGCTGAGAAGGGGAGAGAAAACACACAACGGTAACGACAGCCACTGACACACACTGGCCACTTGCTGTACGCCAGGACCCGTGCCGAGGACTCCACACGCAAAGCCCACCCTCTACTGAATCACTTTGGTCAATATCATCGGCGTCTTCATCCTAAATGTCTGCAGGTCACCATGTCTGCACTGGTCCCGTGGGGACACTGCTGCTCCCGAGGGCCAGTGCCGGCGGAATGTAGTCGGGGGGGGGGGGGGTTGCTGGGTGAGAGTCGGGGGAGCGAGGCTGGGGGAAGCAGGGGTGCCAACAAACCCGTTAAGAACATCCCCACCCAGACGGGCGTCACGAGGTCGGCAGATCCCCGAATCGCAAGCTGCCAACTTGAGACAAAGGGGTGCATGGCCTGACACTAATTCACTCTCAGGGCCTCCCTGGCCCTCAGCTCTTTGATGCGAGTCCTGAACACAGTTCCCACGCGGGCCTCTCAACTGTCTCCCCGCGAGCTGGGGAGCTTCTCGGGGGCCCTGCAGCGGCTGGCCCAGCCTGGCCTAGGAGGTGCTCGGTAAATACTGACCGAGGGAAAATGAAGGCAGGTGAGAAGACCTCTATTCTGGGGCGACAGCTGTGAGGGCAGGAGGCTGCTGAGACCCCTGGAGACGGAAGATGAGGAGCAAAGACCACAGGAGCGTCCTCAGGGGACCTGGTGGTACGAGCGTCCCGCGGCCGGGATCTGTAACAAACCACCACAACGGCGAGGCCTGAAACAGAAGTTCACTCTCTCTCAGTTCAGGAGGCCACAAGTCCAAAACCAAGGTGCCGGCAGGGCTGGTTCCTTCTGCAGGGGCTGCGGGGAAAGCGCGCCACGCCTCTCTCCCAGCTCTGGGTGTTGCTGCTGGTCCTCAGCATCCCTTGGCTTGTAGATGCATCACTCGGCTTGCAGACGCGTCACTCAACTTGCAGACGCAGCACTCGGCTTGGCAGACGCAGCACTCGGCTTGTAGACGCAGCACTCGGCTTGCAGACGCGTCACTCGGCTTGCAGACGCAGCACTCGGCTTGCAGACGCAGCACTCGGCTTGTAGACGCAGCACTCGGCTTGCAGACGCAGCACTCGGCTTGCAGACGCGTCACTCGGCTTGTAGACGCAGCACTCGGCTTGCAGACGCGTCACTCGCCTTGTAGACGCGTCACTCGCCTTGCAGACGCGTCACTCGGCTTGTAGACGCAGCACTCGGCTTGTAGACGCATCACTCCAGTCTCTGCCTCCATCCTCCCCACTGCTTTCTTCTCTGTGTCTCTCTGTGTCCTCGCCTCTTCTTATAAGGCCAACAGTCACTGGACTCAGGGCCCACCCCAAATCCAGGATGATTTCACCTTGAGATCCTTAACTAATTACATCTGCAGAGACCCTATTTCCGAATAGGGTGACATTCTGCGGTTCTGGGTGGATGTGAATTCTGGGGGACACTCTTCACCCCGCTACAGTGGGACCCTGCAGCTTGCCCACATGCAGAGTCTGCCCTGCCCGTGCCTGCCTGCAGGGCTTACCACCAGGCCTCACCATCGCAGACTCTGTGAATGGGGAGAGCTGGGTGCCTTGTCCCGTTCCACGGCAAGTCTTCAGGAACAAAACGAGAAGGGAGCTCCAAAAACTGGAAAAGCCGAATCCCTCAAGCCTCAGGAAGAGAAGAAAGGGCGGAGGAACGCAGGGCCTGGGGAGTGAGGCCTGTGGGACCACCTCCCACACACACTGTCACTCTGGCCCCAAGAGCAGGAAAACAGACGCAATTCCCGGGCCCAGCTCTTCAGCAGAGACTCAGCCTAAACAAGGCTCTTCCTTCCTCAGGGGGACGGGAACCCCACCCACCGAACTCCCACAGCGTCCACACAGGGTCGCACACAGCTGAGACCATGAGATGACATGGTACTACTCTCCAGCCTCGCGGGGCCAGGGATGAAGGAAGCTGTGGGGAAGGAAGGCGGGGTGAACCAACACGCGGGTCAGAAGCCAGTGCCTGACACCCGGGGCATCCGAGGGATGAGCACACATGGAGGCTGTAAACCCACAAGGGACACGTGGCCAGACATACAGGCCACCCTGGCGTCCGGCAAGCAAAGGAGAGTCCACGGGACAAATCTGTAGGCTTTGAGGACAAGACCACAACCAATGGGAGCGGCACCCCGCCTGATGGGCTTCAAGTATTCAGAATTCTTCCGTGTTATGAAGGTAATTTGGTACATAGACTGCATACAAGTAAATGCCCCCAGCGGGGTTCCTGGTAACAAACACATTTACATTCCTGCAGTGAAAAGAGGATTAAGCCACCATAGAGGAAAAAAAGGGACACGGCATCAGCTAAGGTCAGATTTCACCACCAAGTAAGCTGGTGGTGTTGCCATTTTTCAAGAGCTTTTGGGATTTTGGAATAGCAAAAAAGGGACCATAGATGGGTATTTACAAGCCTGAATCTAGGCACTTTCTTTTTAGTTGCGTCGAGCAGGGGCTACTCTTCGTTGCAGTGTGCGGGCTTCTCACTGCGGTGGCTTCTCTTGTTGCGGAGCACGGGCTCTAGGCATGCGGGCTTCAGTAGTTGTGGCTCGCAGGCTCTAGAGCGCAGGCTCAGTAGTTGTGGCGCACGGGCTTAGTTGCTCCGCAGCATGTGGGATCTTCCCGGACCAAGGATCAAACCTGTGTCCCCTGCATAGGCAGGCAGATTCTTAACCACTGTGCCACCAGGGAAGCCCTAGGCACTTTCTTAACTACGGCAGCTTTAATCCCAGGAGGGAAGGTGTGTACTGAGGCTGGGTCTGATGCCTGGCAAGGCTCAGACCAGCAGTTGCTCCAAACAGCTCCTTTTTGCATCGATTTTGTAAACCAGGCTTCCCCGAAGGGTTTACTTTAATGAAAAAAATTTAGAAGTTACAAAACAGACTGAAAATCCCTGCTCTATGTCAAGAGTTGGCAAAAAAAAAACTTTTTGTGTGAAGGGCCAGACAGTAAATATTTTAGGCTTTGTGGGCTGAGAGGCAAAACTGGGGAGATTATGGAGGTACTTATATAACGAGAGAGAAAACAAATGTCCACAAATTTTTTTTTTTTTTTTTTTGTCCACAAATTTTTATGGATGAAATTCAAAACTTTATTTCTTGACACTGAAATATGAATTCCATATAACTTTCATGTGTCCGGAAATAATATTCTCCTCTTGATTTCTTTTTCCCATCATTTAAAAATGTAAAAACTTATTCTGAGCTTGGGGGCCGTACCCAAAGGAATGCAGGCCGCATTTGGCCCATGGGCAGGGAGTACTTTGTGACCCCTGCTCTAGGTCATTCCTGGCCAAGCAGGGCTCAGTCCCAGAGTGAGATCCACTGTTGACCCCCCCGAAGGGACCAAGTGAAAGCCCTTGGCTGGATCAGACCGATGCAAACCTGACAGCACCTCAAACAAGACACTCCGCGTCTCTGACTTACAAGCCATTTAGGAGGCAACCACTTTCTACTCCATTTTTTCAAAACCAAAATAACAAATGTAGTATGAGCCATAACTTAGCAAAACTAGCAAAATTATTTTCCTTAAACAGACACTCCTTTAAAAAATTTTATGCATATATATATATAATATGTAAACAAATGCAATGCTTTTACCTTCTTAAAGAGGAATCATGGTACAGCAGGTAGGCTATACACTTCTCATGTGCACTACAGGTTTTCGGTGGATGCCACCATTAATCGGAATCATATTAACAAAATGCCTGATGAACATAAATGAGTCAGACTTTGAACCATCCCGGCAGCCTCGGAAGGCTCACCATGAGCTCAATAAGCCAGACAGGAGAACTGACATTACCACCAGGGGACAGGCATCCATCCCCAGATTCCAGGACCCTCTTTGATAGTCACTGTGAATTTGAGTGCATCCATGTTAATTGTTAAGCCCAGGCACGCTTTTTGATAGCTAGGGTTCAGGGTATACTAATGCTTTATCCAGCTTGGACCAAGACCATGCAGTAACAGATAGGAAAAATCCTGAATTAAAATGTGGATTTGCCCACAAAAAGGGTTGGAAATGACTACAAAGAAAGTGCGTGTGAGTAAATTATTAATACTTAAAGGCAAGTCCAGCGTTTAAAATGGGAACGTGGAAGGAGTTCCCGACGTGGAAAGGGAAACCACAAAATGACCTTTAAAGCTCTGAACGTGTCTGCTGAAAAAGCAAGGCCAACTGACAGAAAAATCAAAAGCTTCAAAGAAACACCTATTTTCCAAACAGTATGGAGGTTTCTCAAAAAAATGAAAAATAGAACTACCATATGACCCAGCAATTACACTCCTGGACATAACAAAGACAGTAATTTGAGAAGATACATACACCCCAGTGTTCATAACAGCATTATGACAACTGCCAAGATACGGACGCAACCTAAGTGTCCATCAACAGATGAATGGATAAAGAAGATATGGCATATATATATGTTATATATATACACTTACCTAAATATATATACACACATACATACATACATACATACATACATACATACATACAATAGAATACTACTCAGCCACTAAAAAGGATGAAATTTTGCCATGTGCAGCAACATGTATGGACTTGGAGGGCACTGTGCTAAACGACATAAATCAGACAAAGACAAACACTGTATGATATCACTTACACGTGGCACCTAAAAACTACAACAAACTAGTGAATATAACAAAAAGGAAGGTGACTCACACATACAGAGAGTCAACTAGTGGTTACCAGTGGGGAGAGGGAAGAGGGGAGGGCACAACAGGGGTAGGGGAGCAAGTGGTACAAACTCTCAAGTATAAAATAAGCTGCAAGGATATATCGTACAACATGGGGAATATAGCAAATTTTTAAAAATAACTATAAATGGAGTAGAACCTTCACAAATTGTGAATCACTATATTGCATACCTATAAGTTATATAATATTGTATATCAACAATACTTCAATTAAAAAAATTTTTTTTTAAACCACCTGTTTTCCAGGGGGCTCAGATCTAGAATAATCTCTCACCATCCTTCATAAGTGTTCATAAGGGGATCAGGGAACAAAAACAGCATTTACTAAGATCTTACTCTGAGCTTAGTATGCTTTCCATACATCACTTCACTGAACAGTTTTAATAACCAGGCTAAGAAGCTATTTTTAACCCCCATTTGACAGAAGAGAAAACTGAGACACAGAATTTTAACTAACTGCCCAAATCACAAGGTTAGCAAGAATCAGATCTGAGGTTCAAAGCTCTGTATCTTATAGGGTCTACTAAACAACTATGGCCCAGGGACCCAATCTGGCCCACTGCCTGTTTCTGCAAACAAACTTTTATTGGAACACGGCCATTCGCTTATGTACTGTGTGTGGCTACTTTCCTGCCCCAAGAGCAGAGTGAGTCGTTGCAACAGAGACTGCACAGCCTGCAAAGCTGAGAACATTGACCATCCAGCCCTTTAGAGAGAAAGGCCATGCTTTAGCTTCCTGTGGGTGCCTACCATGCTCCAGCCCTCCACTCACAGGCTCCCAGTGAGGCAGCAGCCCTGGACTGTCCTTAGGTATCAGTGGCTCCAGGACCCCCTTCCCCCAGTCATCCTGACCACCCTGTCTGGACAACGGGATACACATGAGGTGAGATCAGCCAGTTCCCAACATGACCTGGCTTGAGACCTCTGCCCCAAAGGCGCTGTGTGACCACATTGAACCAATCAGATTCAATCCCTTTGAGAGTCTGAAGGAGGCAGCTGAGAGCAGGAGGCAGAAGCAAAAAGGTACAAGGATGGAACAGAGCCTCTGAGATCAGCTGAGCCATGCTGGGAGTCCACAAAGAGCACTGGGGACAAAGTCCCTGCCGTACCCCAGGCCTGGTCTGGAGGCTTTCCCTAGCCTAGAGGCAGACACTGCCCTCCTTCATCCCTAACCAAGAGTACCCGGGGTGCATCTCCGCCAGGAGACGGAAGAGCCTGCCCGGCAGGCTTGCTTCACCGTACCAGAGGGCAAGAATCAGAAGTTTACCATAGCGATGCATCCTCTTCCAGAAAAATGCAGAATGAATGAAAGACCACGAACCATGACTGACAAACACAGCCACGCTCTGTTTTAAAGAAAGGAGGCATGACACAGCCCTTTCCCCACCAATAACAAAAATAAATATTTCACAGTAACTTAAAATAAAATCTGAATTATTCATGACATTTTCCTCCAGTATCATCATCAACATCATTACGTGTATGTGCATCAGTGTGTGTGTGTGCGTTTTATTTTAAAGCCAACAGGTAACGGGGAATGGTGGGGGGGTTTCTTTACCTCTCCCTCTTTTTTTTTTTTTTTTAAACATCTTTATTGGAGTATAATTGCTTTACAATGGTGTGTTCGTTTCTGCTTTATGACAAAGTGAATCAGCTATACATATACATATCCCCATATCTCCTCCCTCTTGCGTCTGCTCAACATCATTAATCATTAGAGAAATGCAAATCAAAACTACAATGAGGTATCACCTCACATCGATCAGAATGGCCATCATCAAAAAATCTACAACCAATAAATGCCGGAGAGGGTGTGGAGAAAAGGGAAGCCTCCTGCACTGTTGGTGGGAATGTAAATTGATACAGCCACTATGGAGAACAGTATGGAGGTTCCTTAAAAAACTAGAAATAGAACTACCATACGACCCAGCAATCCCACTACTGGGCATACACCCTGAGAAAACCATAATTCAAACAGAGTCACGTACCTACCCCCTCTTCTCTTGACAGGACGACCCATGATGGTAAGTTTTCAAGAAACACCCAGCAGGAAAGTGGAAGTTGTACTGTTATCCAAATCATCTAGATTAAAAAAAAGAATAAATCCATATCCAAGATCCTGCTATATCAGCTTAAGCAAGTTTTGTTTTTTAAGTTAGATTTGATTTTTAAGTCCCTTATGTGATGAGACTTGTGGGTCTTTATCATTTTATTTCTATTTTTAAAATACAGACTTGTGGTTCTTTTTCCCAAATCAATCCAACAGAAAGTGAATTACGGTCAACGCATAATAAAATCAGAGTTACCTTTTGACTTGGGGAGAGTTATTAGCATTTGTTTCAATGGTTTCCTAGATCTTCAAATTCAAAAATGCCTTATCAAGTCCAGGACTTCCCAAAATACCGGAGTTCTAGAGAATGCTCTTTTTCAATGCTTTGAAAACTAAACGGGCAAAATGGAATAGGAATCTGGCTACTGAATAGCTTGCAAACCCTGCAGAGATGTACAAAAACACGGCCGCTCGAGCCAGCGCCTTGGGGAGAAGCATGGGCCCTAGCACTGCACTCATGAACTTCTCACGACCCTCAAGTATACCCATATGATATATTGCAAATACCATAAAGCAGCACTGTAATTACAGGGAGCAATTGATTTTAAAAGGCCTTTATCAAAATGAATACTCATAAAAATATAATCACCTGAACCAGAGAATTTAGGGATTAGCGCATTTTGAACGTTATACTTCAAATTTCGAAAGGCTGTGAGTTAGCACTCACAGAGGTTTTTAAAAATGGAATAGCTATGTGCATGCTGAATTCATTTATAATCCAGATATCACAAAACAGGTATTAAACCACCCCTACCCCCATGTTCAGGACTAAAATCAATTATGTTCCCCTAACGTAATTAAGATGCTGGTCCTGTGACCCATCTGCCTATTGGCACATTTAGAATGTTAGGGAACACGGTATCTGCAGGGAGGCTGGGGCGGGCAGGTGGGGAGGGGTGCCGATTACTTAAGACACCTCCTGGGTCAAGCACTGAGGATGCCTTTTCCCAGAGAAAGGAATCAGCACAGAGCCCAAGGAGAAGAAAACACTGGCAGATTTTGGTGAGATCAAGGTATGTCTTGGAGTGAAACCTGAATCGTCAAGGGAAAGTGTTTTAAATTCTTGGTTAAGCTGAAATGGTACCTATATGATGGAATCCATTCACAGAAGGAGAATTCTAACATTAGTCTGATAGGCCACCACAGCATATTAAAAATATCCTCCATATGGCTGTTATGATAGGGGAAGACATATCTTGAAGAGAGATGAATAAATCTGTACAACTATCAAATGTCAGTTAAGCATGCTGGCCATTAACACGGTTTTAAGAACATTTCGGATATGTGGAAATACAAGAAAACAAGACTCCTGATGTCTTGTCTAAAGTCAAACAAGATGTCTGACTTTAACCTTGTACTGCTTCCAGATGAAGTCACCACTTCCAGCCAAAATAATGAGTCTCTCTTTCTCGGCCTTCCTTCCACAAACCTCGCAAACAAAGTAGCACTGAATGAAGGCAAGGCCTTTAGAAACAAACAAATAGAGATATTCATTCCTTCTGAATTTCTACATAAATGATACAGAGTGAAAATAATGTTTGAGAAGCACTTGACATTTTGCAAAGGATTTTTATAGATCTCATTGGCTTTCAGAAGAGCCTTCCTTAGGAAAAAGTAAATTCAAGTGTAAAACAAATTAATTTTCTTCCTCCCATCAAATATATATATTTATATAAAAATATATGTATGTAAAATATATATATACACACAGACTCTTACTGAGATAACCTCCACGTTTCCCAGATTTCAAAAGTTAGTTTTTCTTATCACTGCCCCAAATCTACAGGAACAATTTCTTCCCAACAGTGAGCTCCCTTTCATACGTCCTCATCTACCAAGATTCACCTTGGAAAACCTCTGAAATGCCGAGCTGTGAAAACCTGATGGGAGAAATCAACACAAACGCGTTCCAGCTGCAACCAAGCAAGAGGCGTAAACTGTACAATATCATGTATATTTATCAATTTAGGATAAATGAGATCACGTAGATATTCTCAAGAGGTCCATCCTTGTTGTTGTAATGTAGTGAATGGACAACCATGTTTGATTTTGACTTCAATCCCCATAATACTATTTCTCCCCAATGAAGAACCGATATTCTTAAGTTTTCCTACTCTGGGGATTTTCAGAAAAGTGATTCTTGAGTCTGTGGGTAAAATACAGCATTCCTTTAAAAAAAAAAAAAAAAAGTACACTTATTTGCACTTTCCATCATCTGTTGTATTACATATTACCTATTTAAATGTTACAGTCCCTAACAGCACACAACAAGGACTTTACCTTACTCACAGGTATGTCCTAACCCTTAGCAGGTGCTCTATTAAGAGTTATTGAAAGATTGAGTAAATAAACTGGATTCCATATTGCATAGAAAGAAAAATCAAAGTTGAGTCTTCTTAAAATATGGACATGCCTTGCATAATTTACCGTACAGGCAAACTGGAAGAGTAGTCCAATGGGAGACTTCCTAAACAATGGGAACGCAGTCAAGATAGGCCCAAGTCCAACCCTGTATTTCTCTGAATCAGCTACTCCTTAAGTTCCCATATTGCTCCTCTCAGCCAATGGCAATTCTGGGAGAGAGGCAATTGATAATAATTATGTTTTCTGCCTTCTCTGGGGTTATGAATTTATCATGATGCGAAAGTTGAGCTACTCTGATGCCACGTTAACAATGATAAACACCGTAAAGACAAAAAGAAACTAAATTTAAGCATTTAGATTCTGCAGGGGAGTTTATTAAACACATTAACTGAGGAAAGGCAAAGCCACACAATTATGGAAAATGGAGAGCAACACACTGGCTGGCTATTTCTGATGGCCACCTGAGAATGGATTTCAAATGCCCTCATGTCTGCAGGTACATTATCATGTGTTTTATTGTTATTTACAGCTGCAACTTGATTAATCTGTATTCAGAAATTCTAAGTGGCAAATGTGCAACGCATAGTAATACACATTTTTTTTTTTTTTTACTTTATGGACACAATGAAAATGCCTAAGCCACCTCTCCTAAGTAACTCTTGCTCATCCAGTGAGCAGAAGTCAGAAGAGTTTGCAAAAGGCTTTGAAAGAATTTGGTTTGAAAGAAAAAAGGCAAGAGGAAGCCCCTCTCCTCTACCCCATCTCTTAAAACAAACAAACAAACAAACAAAAAAAAACCCAACTAAGTCTGAAGGAAAACCAAACAAAAGAGAACAGCTGGGTCATGTCAAGCTGCCAGAATCATCAACGTTGTCAGCTCATGTTCTTGTCTCCCTGCTCTCTGAGCGTTTCCAATAAAATCCAGAAACACCAGTGATGACTCACGCCCACAGACTGAGGCACCATAGTCAGGGCTTAAATAAGAGGTAATGATACCTGTTAAATCCATTGCCTAAATGCAATCATGGGTGGTTCTTAATACGGAACCAGCTCTCCGGTTTTCTGCACTAAGGAGATAAGGAGTGGCATGGATAATCAAAATGGGTGGAAAATATAAATCATTGGTTTGAGAACACAGACCCTGACCCGTCCCTCCCCTCCAGCAAGTCCCTAGTCTGTGCCCCCAGCTGATTTATTTTCCTGATCCTGCTTTCCCCACTTAAAGTGAATTTACATTGCCTTTCACACTGCCCTTAGAAGTGGATCTGAGTCCCTGCTTCCTAACTGGAGCAAACAACTGCCCATTCGAAAACCTTTGCAAATTATCCACAGCTTCGACACAGGTACTCAGCAACTGGCAGTATTCTCACTGGGAAGTTTTAATCAACCACCTAAGGGAACTCGAAGACACAATTAAGAGTGGTATGCTTCCATGCATCCATATTCACTGATATTATTCAAATGCAATTTTGGTTTACTTTTTCGTAATTTCCCAGGCTTACAATTCCTAACTGCTTTCCCAAGCCTGCTGCCATGAACGCGGCCCAGTCAAAGAATGCACCTGTCAAATGCCTGCATGCATCACGTTTGTGTTCACTTCCACCAGAGACACCGTGGACACAGCTAAACCACTGGACCTGGCCTTTTGTCAGTTCGTTACAGCATCCCAAACATGGCTGCAGACATCCCACTATTTGCCACTCCGTAATTGAAATATTTTCCCAAACCTTCCCTGCCAGCATATGTTGGATGGATTGGGAGATGCTGAACTGGAAACCAGGAAAGGAAGGAAACACCCGGGATGGTATTCTCAGGGAAAAGAACGGAGTCTCAGCTCCGAGAACACGGTGGGGAAAGGTGGCCCCGGCTGAGGCACTCCGTTAAGGTATCACCAATAGGATTCCACATGGTCTACAGGTTTATGGCTTAAATGAGCCACAGGCACTGAAAGAGTCCACTTAATTAACCCCAAAACAAAAAGTATGGGATGGGAATCTGAGGCCTCCAGAAACTGCAGAAACAGAAATGACTACTTCCCCAGGCTTCATCGCTCCAAGTCCTAAAATACACACGAGGTCGCAAATGGTTCATTTTATTGTAATTCAAAAATTATTACAGAAGAAACTAACTTTCTAAAGGACCAAGTATAGGTTAAACCATAACATGGTGATGACAAAAGTTAAGGTCCCTTCTTGAGTTAAAAGGAACAGGAGAAAATTAAACTGAAGTTTAAAAAAAAAAAAAAAAAAAAAAAGCAATTCGATCAAGAATCAGGAATTCAAGGTTCTAGTCCTGGTTCTTTTTATTTAAAAAAAAAAAAAATGTTTACGGAATCTTGCTGAGTATTCACACTTCGATCCTTAATTTCACTTTTGCAATGAAGAGTTAATATTCGCCCTTATTGGTATATTAAATTCCACCAAGAGGAGCAGTTAGACCTCTGGTCACATGTTGGAGGGCCCCTACAGACAGCGCTATACAAATGGGACGCGCTGCTATAACTTTACTGAGTCAAATGACAGGCTCCTTAGCACAAACCAGCCCTGGCATAATTCATGATGACAAATCATCTCAGGTAGAAGAATAGAGACGAGCAGACGTCAGGTGACAAAGGAGACTCCTGCTAGACTTGACTTTCTACAGAAGCACCACAAGGGACTCAAAACACTGAAGCTGGGCTTCAGGGACACTTGAAACAAAAGTCCCCCACAGTCCCACCCTGGTTGACCCCTCCCACAACCCCGGAAAGGAGGACAGCACAGCGAATGAACGATCTCCAGCGGACACTGGAATCATGAAAGATGACACCTCAACACTGTATGTGTCAGCTAAAGACATTCACGAAAAAGCTCAAATGTTAAAAGGCCAAAAACGTGTATTTTTAAGTCATCTGAAATCCTGTTGCATCTAAGAAAATGTAATTCCTATTGACTCAGCAAATGTCTATTAAGGGTGGAAGTGGTTATACACCTAGTGTCTTCTCCCCAAGGCTGTCTGCTTTCCCACCCAGTGAAGACAAGGTTTCAGCGGTAATAGAACACCTTGGACTTTTGTGATGACCTTCTTGGGTGTGATTCCCCACCCTCGCTCTCCATGCAAAGGCTGGAAGAGATGGGCCCCCGAGAGGGGAGAAACATTACAGCATTCGTGACGGTGTCCCCCAGCTCCCTGGAATGGGGCTCTTCCCCAACCCACTCTTCCCATGGCCCTGGGCAGATGCTATCTGATAACCGTAACTACTGGCCAGAGAGATGGTCCTTAGGCCATGTTGGTATGGTGTCCTGGTGACATCTTGTGGCGAAACAGAATATAAATAACCCTAAAATTCCACCCCTGGCTGCATTTGGGTTAACTATAACCCAATGTCACCTTTCTTTTTCTACCTGAGTAACTTCTCACTTTGCCCCTCCTTCTCTGAAGAGGAGCATCCTCTAGGCCTATAAACAAGAGGCATATACGGAGGTCCAATGGCCACCACATTTAACCATCAATCAAAGCAAACACTTCCCAGAGGTGACTGGGCACAGGAAAGCAGCAACTTTCATTAGAGGAACAGTAGATATTTTCAAAGAGTTTATACAAAGATTCAGTCTTCCACTGATCACCTTCTATTCCGATGGACTAATTAGAAACAAGGCAGCAGGAGGAAACTATGGCAAATAGGTGAAGGTGGGCAGGTAACACGTGTCTAGCTCCCCAGACTTCTTAAATAAAGCCTGGCTTAAGATGATAAAATTGCCCCAATTTGTGTGAAAAGTTATTCTCATTCAATTATGAATCTACAACCCTAAAGTATACAACCCACAAAAAGTAAATAAACATGGGTGTTTATCTTGGGTTAAAAATGAATAATGGGGGCTTCCCTGGTGGCGCAGTGGTTAAGAATCCGCCTGCCAATGCAGGGGACGCGGGTTCGAGCCCTGGTCCGGGAAGATACCACATGCCGCGGAGCAGCTAAGCCCGTGCGCCACAACTACTGAGCCTGCGCTCTAGAGCCCGTGAGCCACAACTACTGAGCCCATGTGCCACAACTACTGAAGCCCGCGTGCCTAGAGCCCGTGCTCCGCAACAAGAGAAGCCACCGCAGTGAGAAGCCCACGCACAGCAACAAAGAGTAGCCCCTGCTCGCCGCAACTAGAGAAAGCCCGTGCGCAGCAACAAACACCCAACGCAGCCAAAAATAAATAAATTTATAAGGGAAAAAAAAATGAATAATGCACAGGGAAAAGATTCCACAAATAAAATGATTCCATAATAATATTAAGAGCCCAATTGGCTATGATGGCAAACAGGGATGAAGAGATTTCACAGCAATGAGGATGCTGACACAAAGTTAAACTATTTGCACTGTTAACTACAGAAGCACAACAGAAGCGTATGTAAATGCTAATATAAATACCTCTTTCTGTCCGGAGTAATTTCTTTTAAAACATTTAGCAGGCAAGAGGTGCATATAATGGAAGAGACATGAATCTGTCTAAATGAAATCCTTATGTCTGGGAACAGCTCTTAACAGACTGGCCTGGTCAGTGGAAACGCACTTCCTGTGGATGACACACAGAACGTGTACCTCTGATAAGTGTGCCCATCAGCAGGAACCACAACGCAGCCGTGCCTGGCCTTCATTACCTATTCAGTGTGACAACAGATGAGACCAGATTCACACATTTGCTACCTATTACTGTCTACAACGGTAGCAGCACACAGCAGTGAAGCCTGAGCTACACACACAAAAGTCACAGGAGATATATATTTAGATGGCATTTTCTTTCTAGTATTTTCTAGGCAGTGCCAAGGAAGATCACTATTAACATTTTTCTGGCAGAATATGCATCCCTGAGAATGCTGAGATTTTAAACATAAGATCTGGAATTCAAAATGTTAGGCACCCTTCTTGTTGATGGCTGGGAAGCAACAGGCTTGGTGCCTTCTCAAAACTGAATTAAACCTAAACTCAAATCCCAGGGCAGGGGAAATTAGAGCACATTGCCCCATGGGCTCATCTCTCCGAAAGCTTAAGAACATCCATTTCCAACCATTCATTCCAGTAATTTCTTGAGGATACCCAGATGTTGCTAAAGACCAGGCAACTGAGCAGTATATGCTTTCATTCTCCAAGTGGGCCAAAACTGCCGAGTGTTTGTTTTGTTTTGTTGCTGAGATGCAGAAGTAGGAGCGAACGTAGTGGCAAAACTAGAACAATTTTTTAAAATTCTTGGATGGGGAAAAGACGATTACAATGTTTAGGTGCAATATGAAAGTGAGTCAAATTATAAAAATGGACAGTAGAAGATACAGCTGACCCTTGAACCACACAGGTTTGAACTACCTAGGTCCACTTACACACAGATATTTTTTGGTAGTAGACACGACAGTACTACATGGTCCGTGACTGGCTGAATCCGCGGACATGAAGAACCATGGATACATCAGCCGACTCTAAATTATACTCGGATTAACCCCCCACATTGTTCAAGGGTCAACTGTAATTCAAAGAGATGTGCTGGTTGGAAACTAAGAAAAACTAGGATTCCAGGATTTTTAGAGTTTAACCTAATATTGCTTACGAATTAAGATGGAATCATTGCATTGAAGTGCAGTTTTCTTCATCAGCCCAGGTGTATTTACTGGGGAGGGAATAAATTATTCCAATAGCTGGTATTGAGACAACTGACTAATCAGCTGGGGAAAAGCAGCTGGATCCTTACCCCAAAAAATTCCCGATGAATTTAATGATTTCAAGGTCAAACATAAGAGCAGTTAACCAATAAGACACATAAGTGAATGTAACATTACAGTGGAGAAGGATTTTTAAAGCATGGCAACTGAAAGCAGAGACCACAGAGGGCAGGCTGATCAATGTGACTACATTAAAATTAAACATAAAATTAAAAGACAAAAAAAAAAAGCAGAGGTCAGGAGAAAACACCTGTGATATACACAACAAAGGAGTAATATCCCAGCCGGAACACATAAAACGTTCTTATGATTCATAAAGACGCAGTGATAAGAAATCAGTCTAAGAACGTGAACGGACCATTTTCAAATGAAGACATTGTTGATGCGTACATTTTTTTTAAATGTTTAGCTTCACTCATAATACAGGAAATGCACAGTAAAATTATATTCAACTTGGCTTTCAAAAACAATACTTACTCTTAGTAAAAATACAGCAAGTAGCCTCTCAATCCTTCAAGAGGGCGATTTGGCCATTTATCTCAAAGCCTGCTCTTACCCTGGGAACCAGAGCTCCCAGGCACACTCAGTAATCACTCACTGATGTTTGCTATAAACACATTCATTGCAATTCCGTTTACAATGAAGGAAAACTATAAATAACCTGTATGTCCAACAATAGGGGATTGGTTAAATAAATTATGGACCCAACCATACGTTAGGTCATTGGGCAGCTATTAAAAATGATGCTACCAAAGGATTTAATAGCAAAGAGATACTGTTAAGTGGAAAAGGGCAGTTTCCAGGACAATTCTATTTTCTTCTTTTTTGACCTGCCTATATTTTCAATTTTTTTTTTTTTTTTACAAACAATATACGTTTGTGATATCAGAAACTACATATGTGAAATAATCACCAAAAATAATTTGTTCCACTTAAGAGAGAAAGAAAAATAATATAGACACAGCCTCTGGTCCTTTCCTTTCCACTGACAAGTCATGGGACCTTCAGCAGTCCGTCACTCAACCCATTTGGGCCTCAGTTTCCTTATTCGTAAACCAGGAATAATAACACCTTCCATACCTCAGACATAGGGAGAAGATTAACAACACAAGTGCATAAATACACTTTCTCTAGACACGTATTTTGCTGTGTTATTGTTGTTGTTTTGGAAACTCTGCTGTCAACCTAACCAGGTGACAATTTCCCAGCTCCACCTGGCAAATATGTCTGCTTAGCTGGGCTCAAATGCCTTTCCCTCATCTCTCTGCAACGAACTCAAACACCCTGTCTTTCTCGAAGCCCGGCCCAGCTGGAGGGATGGCTCCCTCCTCCTGCTTCCCACCACTGCTGTTCTGGATTGCCAGGTTGCTCTTGACCACTTCTATGTTTTCTGTAGCATCCTTCATGGCCTGCCTCCCCTCATCTGCCAGGGGGCCTTCTACATCCTGCACTCTGCATGCCCTATCTTCCGTCTGGCAGGAACCCCAGAACCCCTCTCCCCGGCCGTATCAACCTCTTGAGGACCAGCTAAGGCTGAAAAGTGCAAAACGGGTTTCTCAGCCTCACTACTACTGACTTCGGGGGAGCCGGACAATTCTTTGCTGTGGAGCCTGTCCTGTGCTTTGTGGGAGGTTTAGCAGGATCCCTGGCCTGAACCCACTAAGTGCCAATAGCAACTCATTCCCCTGCTAAGATGTGACAACCAACACGTCTCCAGACATGGCCCCTGGTCTAGAACCGCTGCACACAGTGAGAAAGGCGCTACTTTCCCATTACTAACAGGCACGGCCTCTAGGCATCAGGTACCCAGATCAAATAAATGATGGTCTCAGCAGGCGAGTCCATACCAGAGCACCGACCAGCATCTCAGGAGACTGAACGCTGCTCCCCCGCTTCCCCTGGCCCCCTCTCAGCCCGGAGCTAAGGGAAGGGGACGGCCCCCCGAACCCGGAGCCTATCTGCATATCCTCTGAGAGCATGTTCTGGAAGCGCGACGGAGCAAGCGTGAAGATCTTTTGTGAGATTACTTATCTCGAGTGCGTGTCACTTTTTCAGCCCCATAAAGCGGAAATACTTGAAATAGATGTCACTACATTTGTCATGAACTGACATGGCCAATTAATATTACAAATTCACCATGGAGAAACGCTTCCAGCTCCCGAGGTATAAACTGCTGAACATCACAATTTCATCGTGTAACAATGGGCCAACCTCGCCAGGGCTATAAATACGACCCAGAGCAGCCTGATTAAATGGTAAAAGGGCTGCTCCCTGGGAGTCGCTTTCCAGGTGACAACTTGCACTGCGCCTGAAGTTACCAGGTACCACCCATGTCTTGGCTGCAAAATATTTTTTTTCTCAATCTTTCTTCGGGAGAAAAGTTGACTGCTGTGTATTATGTCATTTTGTCTCCTCGGAGCTGGCAATCGGTGAGCTCGTTAGACGAGGTGAAAGATTCTGGACACGGGTTGTACCAAGCTTATGTTGCCATTTAGCTGGCTGGGCTGCTTCTTTTTCTTTCTTTCTTTCTTTCCTTTTTTTTTTTTTTTTTTGTATTGAGCGCTGTCATGGCCAAACTTTTGTTTCTAATGAGGCACAGCTGGGCCCCTGGCCCTGAAGAAACGCATGTTGGAAATGAACTGGGAAACAAGTGGCCTCTCTTTAACTTCCCATGGGCAGGCTTCGCCTCTCTTGGCCCCTGGGAGTCAGCCTGCTTCTTTGCCTGTGGCCCATTGCAGCCATCGAGCGGAAAAATGCCATCGTCCCAAGGAATGCAAAGATATTTTTTGTGATTTTCAAACATTCTCCATTCCCCGCTGCAAAGGGATTGCATGTGAAGTGAATTCCACAGGACTTTTTTAGGAGGTGAAAGGCCCTGACTTTCCTTCCTCGGCAGAAGTTTTCAGCCCCAGGACTGTGGCTTAGTTCTCTAGGTTGTCAGCTTGGAAGACAGGGCATTAAGGAAAGAGATTATGTATTAAGGAAAATAAGTAGTGGCCAATAAATTACCCAAACAGAATAAATCAAGTCTGTCTTGGAAATGGGGTTCTGGAGGAAGGTGAGACCGGCACACAGGAGCATATGAAATCAGAGAGAAATGTGTCAAAAACAAATTACAAACCTTCCAAGTACAGGATTACACATGAATGGATGCTAATAATCACACATCAGTCAAACCCAGCGTGTGTATTATGTCTTGCATTTCATCAACCAGAGTTAGCTCTCGGGTCATTAATTAGCAACCTTGGTTCTAGAGACCAGAATAGGAGACAGGCCAGAGAATGCTGGTTCTGCCTCAAAATTAGGATTCATTTCCGTACCTACTTCTCCTTTTCTTCCCTCATTTTGCTAAAAATGACTCCTGAAGAAAAACAAAGAGCCTTCTTTTAAGAGGAAAACATGCAAGTCTCTGCTCTCAGACTTCACCATTGATGGAAAGAGGAGATGGCTTCCCTCAAAGTAGACTTAATTTACTAATTCCTTTACATCTAACACAAAAAAAGCTCTAAGAAGTTTTTATGCATTTATAACATACTTCTCCTTATTCTTCTCCTCTCAATGGTGGAATCTTTCTGTTTTATGAAAGGTGAACCACTCCATACAAAGAACAGTTTACTCCAACACAAAGAGAAATTACAGAAAATATAAAAATCCCGCTAAACCCTTTAATCTCTAACTTTCTGAGCAGATGAATTAACAGAGAGGACTTCCGAGATTTATTTTCTTTAAGCTCCAACAGTAAAGAGTGTTTCAAAGTCATTCTCAAAGCTCTGGAGATTTTTAAAATCCAAATGAACCAAGCTTAACTCTGTGGTGTGATATATAATAAAACCTACTCCACGATTCACCTACTTAAAGGTATATGGTACACTTGGATACGAGAAAAAGAAATTGGAGGATCTAAATATATATGGCTCGATCGGTTAAAAATTTGGAATAAGGGTATATTGCTTCAAGTAGTAAACCCAAGCTTCTCAATGGATAATTTAAATCTTAATTTTAAAATGAGCCCAAGGAGAAATTACTGGAGTGAATACCGGGTGAAGGGAAGAGATTACACACATGTTTCCCTATAAGAACGGCATCCCTACCCTGTAACTCTGAGCACTTCGTCATCACATACATTCTAGCTCAGAAATGCCGTACAGGTCCTTTATTCTTCTTGGTCCTTGTCACACCACCTCCTGTAAACTGCTTTTCACATTAGAGAAAGTGTAAGTGGTTTTCGTGTCCCTAAATGTCTTGTTTTACTGTAAGAAAACATGAAGCATATTTCCAAATAAAAATTTATAATTATCAATAGCCATGTCAGAGATTAAATACCCAGGCTGAGACAGTTGAGTTTAAAAAGATGATACAATGGAATGGAAAGCTTTGATTTTCTAGGTATGATCTGAAAGGATACTGTTGAGAAAGCAAAAGAATAGCCAAGAGGCCCCTGGGAATTACTTAGCAAGTCATTTCAGTAACACAGTTATGACCAAAGAAACCATTGTTACATATTTGTTATACACTTTAGCAAGTATCCAAATTGAATGAACAAGTCAGCTTTGAAAGGAAAGTTTCAGAGGAAGGTGAGAAGCATATGCATGGTATGAGATGAGAATGATGCAAGTTAATGTTATTTTGCTTAAATGGGAGCATCCATGACATAACTGGACTCTGAACCACATAAAATTCATCAACATCCCATAGGAGGCCCAAGAAATGGAACTCCCAACTCAAGAAAACATCAAACAAAATCCCAGCACACCACTAGACACCACTGGATAAAGAATTTCAGTGTCCCGAATACACAAACATTAGCAATCTTGGGCATTACCTTACATACCACAGAAAGACAATTCATTTTAAATTAATTTCGAATCCATGAAAACACACATTACAAAGTAATTTCACTGACAATGATTCAAGGGACACTTTAAAAAAAATATATTACAGCTTTCCTGAGATATAGCTCCCATACCATACAATTCAGCCATTTAAAGTGTACAATGCAGGGGGGATAAATTAGGAGTTTGAGATTAACAGATACACACTACTATATATAAAACAGATAAACAACAAGGACCTATTGTATAGCACAGGGAACTACATCCAAGATCTTGAAATAAACTATAATGGAAAAGAATCTGAAGAATGTGTATAAATATATATAAGTGAATCACTGTACTGTACACCTGAAACTAACACAACATTGTAAATCAACTCTACTTGAATAAAAAAAAAAATAAAGTGTACAATTAACTGGTTCTTAGCATATTCACAGGTAAGTGCGACCAGCATCACAGTCAAGAGAAAAGAAGAGAAAATAAAAAAAGAGAAGAGAAGGAAAGAAACCAAAAAAAGGGTAGAAAGAGACTTGGAGGCACATATTCCAGGGTGCGTTCCTCTGGTCTTTGTTGTAGATTTTCTCACTATTTCCCACAGTAATAGAGCTCTATTTGCCCGGCTGCCAAATAAACTCTCTTCCCAAATAAAGTGAGAGAGGAAGCGAGAGAAAACTGTTCATTCGCAAAACGGAGACTCACCGAGTTAAAAAATTAAGTTGTACAGATCAGAAATGTAATCACAGGAGACAAGCTCTGAGAGTTTTTCAATCACTGTGGGGCTGCATCAATTTGAAGTCATGTTACATTAAAGAGAAAAACATCTGGGAGAGTCTCCCCGTGTCGCTTTAGATTAGATTTGTTGTTGTTATCGGGCTGTGCATTTCGTCGGCTTTATTTTACATTTTAGAGATATTGCTTAATGCCCATAAATAAGAAACGTAACCTATGCCTTGTTCTCAGTTGCCCGGAGATTAGGATGCAGCAAAAATTAACATGGAGAGTAAAACACAATGTCCGGCAAGATTTATATTAACATATTAACTGACTTCCTTGGAGTAATCAAACACAGGGCAACTTCAAATCCAGTAATTTTTAACTCCGCTCCACTTAAGAGTTACACAAAAATCAATCGGTGGTCTATCTCCCTTCACCTACTCTACCATGTAGGAGGGAATTGGAAAATTCCATCCGGTCTATCTCCATGTCGCGTCAAGGGTGACTTCTTTCATCTCACCAAGATCATGTTAAATTGCATATGAGTTTAGTCCTGGGCTCCGAGGGCTTCTAAACAACGAGTTGCATAAAAAGTGACACTTCACCAATTTAAGTGATAAGTTTTCAGATTGTGAGGCGTCTAATTGTAACTATAAATTCACCTCGTTTTCCTCTATGGCCAGACATCCATATCTTCATCAAACAGAAGTGGCAGTTTAAAAACAATTAGACTCCCCAACTCTAGTGAATACAAATCACTGTCTCTACAGAGAGCACATAAACTTGGATATGCGTCTACACCGCATGGCACACACAGGCTAAGCATATTCAGAGCCAGGGGAGACCCTCTCCTGGAAGTTGGCCTCCTGCAGTGGAGACCATGGTGGACATCAAAAAACTAGAGAAAACACGAAAACCTCACTTTGACGGTCATCAATGTAGCACCTTTATCATTGTATATATTTTCTCCTTAGAGGAAGGAGAGTGGTCTTCATACTGGTTGACAGTACAATTAGATAAAAGACTGCTGCCTCATACAGTCCGATCATGACACCCACAACAAACTGCCCCTTAATGATAAGGACACCAAGAAAGCACAGACAGACAGGAACAGGGACTGTGAAACTCAAAGGGGCTGGATAGAGGTGGGCCTCTGCTTCCTACAAAAGAGGAGGCTACTGCTGAAATACAAGAAGCTGGTATGTGAGTTTCCGAACTGGCTCTGAGTTGCTAAGGGTGTGAAGTCTGGAAGGATCTTTGAGGGTCATTTGACGACACTCCACTTCCAACTTATATGCTGACTTCGGAACCTGACCTCCGCAGGAGGTGAGTCTCCACGGCCTCCAGGGCAGCCAGATTTATTTATCCCTGTCTCCATGTATATTAAACACCCTTTCCCAGCAGGTGAGATAACTTTTGCTGAATGAATGGATGAATCTTATGTTTAATGTTTCAAGCAGGTATGAAACACTTTGCAGGACAACCTGGCACATAACCACGTTCAATAAGAAATTTCTCTCCAGAGCCCCAGTTAAGCTTTCTGGTCTCTATTAAGGCCGGAAGCTCAGAACCTGGCAGAATAGTCTGGTAAGGCTCTGATCTCGTCAGGAGGATCATGAAACACAGCAGGAATTTACAAAAAGCAGTGTTCTATCTCTGGTGCTGCAGTAGCCCATGTGACTATCTGGGGCCCTTTATTCGTTACCTACTGCTCAAGCAAAGGCTATTTCCTCCTTTTATCTTCTTCTTGTATCTTTAACTTCCCCCCGCCCCCCGCCCCCCACCAAGGTTGTACCTATATAAACATTGCTTCCACCAGCCAGGAAGTAAGAGACCAAACAATTATCCTCACTTTGGGTACCATCTAACCCCTCCATCCATCCTGAGGGGCAGGGACGGAAATTAGGACAGACGAGGAAGGAAGGACTGGATTTTTATTACTGTGTCTGAGGGACAACGTGCTAGCATCGTGGGGGAAGCAGAACGATGCCCTTCCCGCTCCCAAAGAGGCCCGAGTCCTGATCCTCAGAACCCCTGAATATGTTAGGTCACGCGGCGAAGGGGAATTCCAGCTGCAGGTGAAACAAACGTTGCTCATCAGCTGACCTTAAAACAGAGAGACTACCTGGGACAGCTGAGGGAGGCCCAAGGGAATCACAAGGGTCCTGAAAGGTGGAAGAGGGAGACAGGCGGAGAGAGTCAGAGGAAGATGCAGCTAAAGAGAAATGCACCACTGCTGGCTTTCAAAACGGGGCCACAGCCAAGGAATGTGGGAGCCACAGATGCAAGGAAAGAGATTCTCCACTGGCGTCTCCAGAAAGGAACGCAGCCTTGCGGACACCTAAATTTCAGCGCGGTGAGACCTGTGTCAGACTTCTGCCCTGCAGAACCATAAGAGAATAAATGCATGTAGTGTAGCCGCTAAGTTTGTGTGATCTGTCGCAGCGGCAAGAAGAAACTAACACACGTGGATACAGTGGGTGTAACTCATCAGTCGAGCCACTGGTTTTCCAATTGACAAGTCTCCCATTGACCTCCTTTAAAATAATTAAGCCAGACTTCTGGGGTCAAAAAAACACAACAATTTTGTGTCTGTTATCTTTATTACTTTTGTCACAGGCGGGGGGTGACAGTGACGACGACAGGGCTCACAGCAGCAGACACCACATGAGTGCTGAGTGCCAGGTGCAGTGCTTGGTGATTCACAGCGGCTGTCATCTCACCCTCACAAACCCCCTAAGAGGTAAGAACAATTACCAACCGCATTTTACAGGTGAGGAAGCAAGTTCGGAGGGGTTCGGTGCTTGGCCAAAGGTCACACAGGTGGGAACTGGCAGGGCTGGAACTTGGTGGACACTTCAGGGTGACTTTGAAAACACTCAGATGCCCCCAGCAAGAGGAAGAGCAGTGACTATGGGGGACAGGGACCCTGAGACCCAAGGTCCGGGAGGTCGGTCTGAAAGGTGGGAGCCACAGCGCAGGTGGCAGAGAGGCAAGGTGGCTCTGACGGGCCAGGCGCCCCTGCCCCGGTGGCTGAGAGGGCACGCACCAGGCACCAGCTGGACCTCATTTGGGCGCTCAGAAGAGCCGAGACAGGCTCACATCGGAGTGTGACATATCGATCAGCTCCTGCTCTGAGGCGGGCCCGTCCCCTCACACCCCGGACAGGTCTCAGACAGCCTCCTGAAACCGCCCTGGGGGCCCCAGAGGCCCTGAGGTCTCCAGAGCTTGTCACTCAGGCACGGAATACACTTAGTCTAATTGGATATTATTCCTTCTTTATGAAGCCAAGCAGGTTGTTACCTAGTTCCCTGGGTAAGACATTTGCTGCTTCATTTTGCAATTATATCTCCCTGGTATTTGTCATGGCACAGAAATGAAATCTCTGTGTCGCTGGTCCCCAATGTCATCTTTTCCTTCTGTTTAAAACACAGGTGCTGTGCCAGGTCTTTTCTAATCGGTAGGCGCTTTTCCATCCTCTACGAAGGGAAAAAAAAAAAAAAAAAAAACCTGCACTATCTGACCAATTATTTTCTAACCCTCATTAAAAATACATGCCATTTCCATTGCCACCGTGGCCATCATTAGAGCTGCTCACAATTGTCCTGGTCCTTCCATTCTTTGGGGGGCACACAGTAGGGCTGCACTTCCCTGTCCTTCTGAAGTCAGGCACGGCTGTGGACTTGTTTTGGCCAATGAACTGTGGCTAGAAGTAATATTTCTGGGTAGAAGCTGTAGAAGCCAGGCACTGATCTGCCATGTCCCCTCCCCTCTACTGCAAGAATAACAGAGGCACGTGTAAGAGGTGGTGCCGAGGTCAGCCCAGAGACCTTGAGAGACTTTAACGGGCAGAGCTCCCCTTCCTACCCTCGTTGGTCAGCTATCATGAGGGAGAAAATAAACTCACTGTGTAAAGCCACTGAGATTTGGGGGTGTCTGTTACTGCAGCACAACCTGCTGCACCCTGCTTGGTAAAAGCCAATTTAAACAGTCCTATCTTTGTGCTCCACCTCCTTATCATGAAGTTAGCTTTCCTTTTTGCCGCCAAACATGAGTTATGGAAGGTGGGTCAGGCAGGCCCCGTAGGTTGCAAGGTCTACCGTAAGTCCTGCATCCTTCTTGGCTCCACTGCCTGTTTCTCTCTCTCATTCTTTGCAGCACACACCTACTCCAGATTCAAAGAACAAGAAAACGGACCCCACTCTTCTCACCACCTTGTCTTGAGAGGGTTACAGGTGGACTCACCCGCATTTCAGTTACAAAAATGCAAATTCAGGCAGAGTCAGCCTCCTGGGCTTTCTAAGATACAATATGAGCCACACGCAAAGTCAAGGAAGGGGTCATTCCTCCATTTCCCCTGGAAAATCAACATGAATCCAAGTCCTTTCAGAAAGTCTTAGCGATTACTTCCTCTGAGGTTACACCTGTCCCTACCAACCTCTGCCCTCAGAGAAGAAATCAGCCAGCTCTTTATCTGGTGAGGCTTCATTCTGTAACAGCGTCTGACGGCCAAAGAAGCAGAGAGCTGAAATGTTCTCAGCCACACTGCTGCTGAGGCCAGACGCTGCTTTCTGGAATAAGGCGAGTATCTCTGCTGAGTGTCTCGCTGAGAAGGGCACATAGCCCTGTACTCCAAGCAGGATGCCCCGCTTCTGGCTGCTCGCACACACCTTTCCCAATAGACCCCCCCCAAAAGAGAATATGGTCAAATAAATGTAGCTACCATGATTACATGCTAGGGACCTAACATGCATTATCTCATAAGTCCACAGTGAACTAAAGCTCAGAAGGGTTAAACGGCAGTAAACCACCAAGCTTGGATTTGTACCAGGTTTTCTGATGCCGGGTTCATGCCTCTCCCACTCCACCAGATATCTGCCCCTCATGCCTTTTCTTTGTCTTCTTCACCCTGCCAGGAAGATCCTCTCCAATCACATTTGCACTGCAAAGCCTTTTTCCTCTTTTCCCCATCAGTCATTCCACATTACCCAGACTCACCCTGAACTCTTCTTTCTGGAACCTCTTTTCCACAGAGTTTAGGTCTTACTCTGTTTGGGCAGCTATAAGAAAATACCACAGACTGTGTGGTTTAACAAACAGACATGTGTTTCTCATAGTTCTGGAGGATGGAAATCCAAGATCAAGATGGCAGCAGATCCTGCTCCTGGTGAGGGCTCTCTTCCTGGCTTGTAGACAGCCGCCTTCTTACCTCGGGCTCACATGGCCTTTCCTCAGTGAGTGCCCGTGCAGAGCGAGATCTCTCTCTCTTCCTCTTCTTATAAGGACGCTAATCATGTTGTGAGCATTTGCATGACTCATCTCAGCCTAATAACCTTCCAACCTTCTCAGCCTAATAACCTTCCAAAGGCCCCATTTCCGAATGTCATCACACCGGCAGGGGGTGGGGAGGGTTAGGGCTTCGACATATAAATTCAGGGGGGACACAAACATTCAGCCTACAACAGTCAGTACCAGAATGAGCGTGCTAATTCTAGGCACACAGTCTAGCTGCCTATCTTCTTCTAAGTTCCCAAGGTGCCACTCTCTGTGCTTCACAACGTAAGACATGACAATGCAGCAAGAGCAGCCATGGTGGAAGCAACTGCCAACATCCACAGGGGCTTTCTAGATGCCAGGTACTTTATTAAGCAGCTCACCTGTGTGATCTCCTATCTACACGGCTCTAGACTGCACTCCACGCATGTCTCTCTGCTCAAGTGTCACGTCGCTAACAAAGCCTTCCCCCCAAACCCAGATAAAAGCAGGGCTCAGCACAAATATCTGATGAGTGAATAAATGAGTGAATGAATAAATGAATGAATGAAAAAAGCCCTTCAAAGCCATTTCCATGTTCACGGACTCCTTGTCATGTGTGTGTCCTATGCAACGGCCATTAGAAGACTCAGTTGGGTCCATCACCGCCTTCCTGGAAAGTAACGCCCACCCCAGACTCAGGGAAGGTTGACAGCACTGGAGTCTGAGCCCATTCTCTTCCACTGAGCCAGGCCAGGGCCAGAATCAGAACCCCAAATAAATTCCTTTCAGTCCTCGAGCCTCTCAGTAGGAATACATGAAGTATCTTTAATCAAACTATAGAGGCTCAAATTGCCCACAATTCTAGAAGTGCCTCCAGTTACTACAGATTTATCAGTGAAGAGAATGAAATAAAGAAAATTTGTTCCATAGTTAAAGCCAAGGCCACTTTATCCCAGATGTACTTAAATCACGTAGCTCTTAACAGAATCTTTAACTATAAATATACTAAATTTGGTAGTAGGATAGATTAACTACGCAAGGAAATTAACACTGCCTTAGAGAATGGAGATAACATATTAAACCACTGATAGGCTACTTTTGAGAATCTTAACTGGGTAGACCTAACATTTTTAAATGGATATTAGAGATGATGAAATACTATTTGGCCCCCCTCTGAAATGCAACTGAATTTACACTGATTAGGAAGAGGAGGGAAATCTCGTATTATACAGAGGCTGACATTAAAAACTTTAAACAAGCCCCCAAATTACTTCTTAGGAAATAGGTTTTGGTGACTCAAAGACAAGAAACTGCAGGGTTTAGTTCCATTTTGAACGTGCGTGTGCTGGGTTTCATCTGCAGGTAAATGAATACTCACCTTCCAAAGAGACTGGCAGTAACCACAACAGTTTTCGGGGCTTTGTCACTAGCCCTGTTTGCATTCTCCAAAGCAAACTGACGGTCTCCCGATGCAGTACATTAAAAATCCTCGGCGGGATCGACTGCCTGACGCTTCCCCGTTAAAGACAGCACAGCTCAATTAACAGCTTTTCAATATACAATTTAATTTTTCTTTCATCTTGATCCACAGCCTGGCTCAAAATGAGGAATGCTGGAATAGATGTACTTTGAATACTGAAGCAAGTCTTTATAAATAAACCTATCACACTTGTAATGATTTCTGTCATAACATGACAAAACAGATGAAGCTGAGACTCAGGCACTTCTGTTCACACGTCATTTTTCCACCATCACCAGAACCTATGATTTTTTTTTTTTTTTTTTGGCTTCTCTCTAATACTTTCTTCCAGTTCTCTCTGAATGGCACTCTGCTCTTTGAGAAAAGTTTTTCCTTTTTTTTTTTTCCTTCCCTGTGTAACAATTCTCCGGAAAGAAGAAAATTACTATCCTGTTACTTACATGTAAGGTAAGTAGTGTAACTTATAAATGAATTATGAAGGTCTTGCCCTTGGAAAGACATACATATTTCATCATAAATATGATCCATAACACTTACTACACATACAGTATTTATATTTATACATGACTATTCAAGGTTTTTTGAATCTCAGCAAGCCCATACTTTCATAACCAAATCCAACATTCTCCTTTCACCTGTAAGGCACAAAATGGAACGTACAAAAGGCCCTCCCAATTGACCCTGCACACAGCCTCTCTCCCTGGAAGGAAGGTATTATATTTACAAAGAATGCTGTGAATCAAGTGATTTCTCAAAGGCATACGACGCAGTATTCAAATAGCTCCGTGCGCTTGCTGTTGATCAAAGAGGCAGATGTTTGCACCAGAGACAGGGTCTTCTGTTTAAACGTATTCATAAAAACAGACTTGGACAACGTTTAGTGACTCGGATAGAAGCAGAGTGGCACTGACATGGATTTCTCACCATTTTTTTTGAGCTGGGTGAGGAAAGAACATGGCCTTCCCTCCACACGTGAATAAACATCAGGGGAGACCCGGCTACAAAGCCCAGACCCTTTCTCTCCAAATCGGTCCAGTCAGTCTTTGTCAGGCTGCAGAGGCAGTTTTGTTGCCAAGTTGAGATCTTGGATAACGTCACAGCTATGTCACGGCGACAAGTGGGCTTATTTAAAATTTACGGGTTTTGGGACTTCCCTGGTGCCACAGTGGCTAAGAATCCGCCTGCCAATGCAGGGGACACGGGTTCGAGCCCTGGTCCGGGAAGATCCCACAAGCCGCGGAGCAACTAAGCCCGTGCGCCACAACTACTGAGCCTGTGTGCCTAGAGCCTGTGCTCCGCAACAAGAGAAGCCACCGCAATGAGAAGCCTGAACACTGCAAGGAAGAGTAGCCCCTGCTTGCCGCAACTAGAG